>NC_084664.1:47714322-50214322 GCF_028389875.1 Rhea pennata
AAGTCAGGGAGGAAAACCAAAATAAAGTAGAAAGTAGAGCAATACAGCACTCGTATTATGAGGTAAGAACTGGCACCACAATTAGTACAAGGATTTTGCTCCATCTCTTGCTTTCCCACTCTCCCCAACTCAATAATGGAGCACATTTCATTTTTTATTTGTTTTTCCCCCTTTCTGAGACAATAATGCCATAGGCTTATTCAATATTTATTCCTATCCAAAGTTAAGCCCAGCCTGAGGGACCATCCTACCCTCTGTGGAATTGGTGGAAAAGTCAGCTTACATGCTTGAAGTTCCTAAATGGCACAAACTGGACGATGTCTCGAAGCACAGGCTCGCCTTTGGGAGACCTCAGGATCCCATCATCACCATCCAACATCTGCATGTCACTAAAATCGGCGTTCCCCACCCCGACAATGATGACCGACATGGGGAGGTGAGAAGCATGGACAATGGCCTCTCTGGTGTCAGCCATGTCTGTGATGACGCCATCCGTCAGAATCAGCAGGATGAAATATTGCTGAAGTTGTTGGACAAGAAATGAAAAAACACGTAATTCATGTCATTAGTTAATCTTTCAAAGCTGCTTGGTTTTTTTAGTATAAAATGCTTCTGGTAATTGTCACCCATGGACTTTTTAAAATAGAAGAAAGCCTTTATAGTGGCTAAAACATTAAGTGCATTTTGCAGGCAAACATCCTAAGCTACTAATTTATCCTCTGTTGAGTTTAGCTCTAGTTCAGGCCATTTCCAGGAGCTGAGAGAGCCAAGGAATGCATAGTACAGAGAAGGAGGTTCCTAGCTGCTCGGAAAGGGAGAGTTAGGACTTTGGCTGGGAAGCCTGGAACAGTCCTGAGCTTCTCACTTGCTCTATTTTCCATCTGCTACACAATCACTTCTGCTGACAGTTTCTGATTACATTTTTTTTCCTTAGGAAACAGTGGGAGGCAGAGAGGAATGGGTTACTGAAGCATTTCAAGCCTGTAGGAGAACTGTCAGGGAGGTTATGACAGCACTTTGCAGAGGAGCCTTGCTAACAGGCAAGTGGCATTGGTGCAGCCCTCTGAAAACTCAAAGTTAACCCACTGGTGTCTGTGGGAGAAGCACAACACCAGTGTAGGTCTATTGCACTCTGCAGAGTATTGGGGTCTCTGAGGAGATGAAGGGCATGTGTATGTGCACATGAGGGAGACTATATCCATATTCAGACTCTTCATACAGAACCCTGAAAAGAGGTTTTTCTCATTCTCCAAAGGAGAACAAGCAATTTTGTGTGCTTGTCATTTCATTCCCAAAACACCAAGGTCCACTGGACTGGGATCAAATGGGCTGTGATATCTTCACTTGGTAATAGGGAAGAGCAACCCTTGCTTGGCTCCTTTACGAATTGTTGGGCAGCTACAGTCATTTAACAAATGTAGGTAAATAAAACAATGAACAAGTCATAGAATTTGGTCACTGCGTATAAGCAATACTAACACACAAAACATTAGTCTATGTATATTCAGCTATAGCAACTCACACGGGGTTTATTCATTGCCTCTTGTCATCAGAAACACAAAAAAGGCAAGACAGTGCTATAAATTAAATTATTTTTCAAATACAGAGTGGGGAAGTTTAGGTTAAGGAGGATGAAGTAGCTTACTCAATGTGACATATTAGTTCAGTGACAGTACGGGGAACAGAGTGAGGCACCTTAAGATTAGGTGAGTATGGAGATTCAAAAGAGCAATTCCCCATTCTGGGACTGGGACCCTACATACTATTCAAAGTCCTGGAAATAGCACTGATGTGACAATCACAAACCCAAAGTTCTGAACAGAAAAGCTTGGGAACTGCTGCCACAGACTTAAAATATAGCTCACCACATGAAGAAAGCTTAGGGAAAGCTCCAGCCCTGGTGATGAGTTGCATGCCAGTTTAAAGCTCTATTCTATTCCTATACATAGTCATTTTTCCTGCTGAGGTATGCAAAGATTTCTTACACCCTTGACTCACACATCATGGCTATTATTTATAGAAGTTTCGAGCTCAACGGCTTACATACTTTCTCTCATTCTCCCTTTCTCTCATTCTGTCTGGAAGGCAGAAGAAGAATAAGCTTAAGGCATTTCAATAGCATACATTAAAAACATCACCTATGCTTAAGTTTTTTAGCTCCAAAAAGCTGTTGTAGGTTTTGTGTCAGATATAGGCTTACAGACTTGTTTCTTGACTTCTAAAAGGCATGTAGTACTTATTGCATGTCAGTAAGAGCAAATTGACAACAGTATCACTACAGTTTTCAAAGGAAGAGCTGGAGAAAAACCCTAGGCGAACACAAAGAGTTTTAGTACAGCCTCTGCAAGATATTCGAAAATGGGCAGATTGTGGAGGGAAACTTTCAAACTCATCTCCTGGTCTGATCAACATTTTTAGGGCTTACCCCTACATTGTTGTACCTCAGTGCTGCTATTTATGTTTTCTTGGTGAAAAACTGGGCATTTCACAGCAATAAGGTCTAAAAACAGGAAACAGAACAGAGGGAGAAGAGTTTAAAGTTGTAAATGGCATGAAGGTTAGATATCCTGCTCTAGCTGACAGAGACTGAAGATGCCCTCTGTGAAGGCAGTTAATGAAAACTGCTAAGACATGATTTGCATACTTTAAAAAGCACTGTTGTGATTGTCTAGAAGAGATCCATCATACAGCAAGAAAATACCAAGCACAGCACAGTGCTCATACCGAGGCTTCCTTGGTGTTTGTCTCCTCCGATGCTGATTTTGCCACCTTCTGGATGATGGGAGCAATGTTTGTTGGCCCATACAGCTGCAGCTTTGGAAGGCAGCTCTGATAAGCCTCCACAACTCCTTGGATTCCTGGCAGGAAAAGCCACACAAATAAGAGGCAAGTAAGTGTGGAGCACATCAGCAATATTCTGCTTTTTTTAAGTGTAAATAAAAGGCAAGTCCTTAATGAATAAATACAAAATGTCACTTAATTAGCAACGACTAACAACTTCAGGTAGTTTCAGAGAAGCTGTCTCCAGCTGCCTTGAACCTAGCTTGCAATATAGAATTCATTATGACATGCTTCTCCTTCCCTGCAGATTTTAATGTGTATTTTCCAGGTATCAGCTTGCAGTGTAATAGGCTTCATCCTTCTCAGTTCAAGGTGTAAGTGATCCCTTGCTGATCACCATTCATGCTAAAAGAGCAAATACAAATTAGAAACCCTTTGACATGTTTCTCTCCTTCTCTTCAGATAAATATTTATTTCTGTTTACCATGGTAATTAAAAACAAATTCATCTTTTGCATATACAATTTGGAGCTGTTAAGGAATTCAAATACTTGACTCCCCAGTGTGCTAAAAAAATAGTATTTCACAGTGATTTTACATAATTGATTAATGGCTGAATTTGACCATGCTTTGCAGTCTACAAAAACAAAACAAACAAAAAAAAAACGTTTAGTCCAGAAGTTTTGATGGAGAACTAGTTTTTGTGGGGTTTTTTTTCTTTTTTTTTTTTTCATGATATATAGCCAGACCACGAAGAACAGAATTCTGTTGATATGCTTGACAGATCACAGACTGGGAATTGCTGTTTTCAGTCATTGAGAAAAAGGATTTCTGGAAGTGCTGCACATCAGCTTCCACATGCAGAACTCCCAACTTACCAGACCTAAAGGATTAGAGGTATAAAGCTTGAAAAAACCATGTCAGATTGAAGAGCTTTGTAAGGGATGCTGAAGAATAAAACAACTTCAGTAAGATCCTAAGCCAGTCTCAATTTTCACTGAGTTTTCTCAGTCTTCACTGAGACTAGCTTACTTAGAAGCTTTTAGTCAATTATGTTTACAGCATATATGGATGCAGACCCATTACTAACAAATCAGAGAGCTGTAATTACTTTACAAAGACACACCTGAACCTCCTAGATTGACAGGCTGGAAAACAGTCTTCTCTCTTTATAGAACATTATGAACATATTTTTCCACGGCAGTGCTTACAGACAAAAGAACACTCTCCAATTATATCTATGATTGGCTAAAATGTAGACTAATGTTACAAAATTTCCGTTGGCAATTCCAGTGACTAAATTACATATTGGGAAATTGGCCCTTTGTTAGCTCCCCATTTTAAATCTGCTAAGGACTTCATTACATGTACTTACTGATCTTGCATGAAGGCCTCATAAATCTTCACTGAGATGATGGTGAGATGCATTGCTTTTTGTCTTATGCATTTAAATAGTGTGAGATAAATCTTATTCCCATCGTTTCACACAGATTTAGCATAGTTTGTGTCAGAGAGTTGCTTTCAACTTGGAAAAAAGCCTAATATAGCCTAATATAAACTATAAACTATAACTAATTTAAACTATAAACTATAACTTGAAGAAAAGCCTAATATAGCCTAATCCATTAAGATATATGAGCTGCTTACTTGGCAACTTACTTTTCTTGTACCCTTTTGTTTTAAATTAGCCAATGTGCATCTTCACAGTTCAACTCTTAGTGTTTTCAGTTGCAGTCCATTTTAATAGCTGTATGTATGTGTGTATATATATATATACATACATGCATGTATACATGTGTGTGTGTGTATGTATTTTGTATCTATATTAAAACAAAGCCTGGCTTAAGTTAGGCTTAACTTTAGGGCAATTTTAGGCTTAACTTTAGACCTCAGGTACAGCTCACTACTTCCATAGAGACAGGGATTTCATTCCTCAAAAGTGAATCAGACATACATTTTTTTTTTATTGGACCTCAACTCTGTTTCTTGGGTCAAACCAAGATGCTCTGCAGCAATTTACCCACGTTTTTTTGACAAGTATGATAAACATTCCAAGGAAAAATAGTGTTGAAAAATAGTGCACTTTCTCTCTCTTCCATGTTGCCCCCAAAAGCAACCTCTCTTCACAGCCTGTGTTGGTGCTACTGCACTCTGTGCCATCTAATTTAGTGAGAACATCTAGGAAAGTCAGAGACACATCACAGAACAATTGGCTATAGGAACTAAGCAAGTAGCCACGACAGGCAGGTAATAAGCAAGCTGCAACAGATGATTAAACAGCATGTTTTCTGGTCTGTCTCCTTTTCTTGCCTTCATCCAACTGGATATTATTTTAAAAGGTATCCTTTAGGAATCTAGGACAAAGTAAGTGCTTTTTGTTATCTTTTAGATGTTCATAAGAATATCTAAAGTAACGTCATAAGTCAAATTTCTTCCCTGGCTTTCTGTTGTGTCGCAACCATCTTTCTATCGCTTCTTAACCCTAAAACTCCTCAAATGTGATGGGTTAACTTACCAGATAACTGAGTCTTATGCAAAGAATGAATCAAGCTTAAGTATGTAACAAATATGAACATTGACATAAGCCAAGGCAAAGTTCATGAAGCAACTCCTTGATTTTTTACGTCCTTTCATTTCCATAGTTAACTACTTTTGCATACATAGTATAGACAGTAAATTCTTTACTTACAGAGTGTCTATCCAGCTTCTAGCCTGATGTTGGTACTACATAGATGTGACAGCCTTTTCAAATATCATCCACAATATAAATCATTATACAACAATGTCAGGATAATAACAGAATTAGCCTTGAACTTCAAAGAGGGAGGAAAGGAGGGGACTAAAAATGTTTTCTTCATATGGACTGATAGCGTTTTTTTCCTGACTACGGCAAAAATAATACAATCTAGATTTCCTACAGCACCAAAATATCCCATCAAGTTCCAGGAGTCTGTTTAGACTGGGAAACAAAGCTATATTCAAACACTATTGTGCATAAATATATTATCACCTAAGTGCTGACCACTGTTAACTGAGATGTTTTAAACAGATGATGCCCTGTGTAGATGCCCACCTGTCTGTGTTCAGAATTAGGCAAACTAGTACATTTCAAAACATGATTTCTTTGTTTGGTCAAGACAAAATTCAGAGATCTGTTCTGCTTTTCCACCTCAACCCCACACCATTGGTTTGACTAAAACCTCAGCTCCAAGCTGGCTCACAAACTTACAAACACATCTAGATGCATACATCTAACTTGAACTTTTTTAATTCCTTAAAAGCATTTTGAAACACCTCTTTCAATGTCTGGATGGCAGCAGAAGGATAAAGAGGAAACCTGTGGAATTTAGATAGCAATGACCATCTGACAAACACTCTCATATGAGTATTAGTTTGCGATTACTTGGTAAACTATTTAGAGATTGTTGTCCTGTTCTCATCTTTTACAACATGTGAGGTGAATTGTGGCAGAAGACTCTCTATAGAGTGAGCATCAGTCACTGGAGAACCTCACCTCTCACACAGAAGACTTAAGGCAAATCTGCTAAACAAATCTATCCTGTGACTACTGAGAATTAGTGACTATCCCTAGAACACATCAATGTCTTATGCTGTATTAAGACAGGCTCCTATTGGCATCCTGGCTGCCAATGAAAATGTGCTTCTTTCTATCATCACAGCTGTCCTCAGCTGCTGCCCTGACTTGCTGGGCTGACTTGCAGCAGGCTACTGTTGCTTTAGGTCTTGCCAGAGGACTGGCTCCTACGAGAGGAGAGAGGGTCTTTGATCACAGGTATGCAAAGTCCAATTTTGCGTGTCCTACTTTCCTTGTGATGCTGCTCCTCCTTATGATCATACCCTCCTATGATGCTGCTGTAGCTGAAGACCTGAAACAAATCTAGAAAAGATGGATTCATTTTCAGAAGTGCCTAGTAATTTTGGGAAGTGCAAGCGTTAAACAGCCAACTTAACATACTTTTAAAGGGGTCTGTTTTTCAGAAAATAAATGTGTGGCACTTTCTAAGGTTTCTAAAGCTATCTGTCAGGTTTTGAAACTTTTGCCTGTTTTCTTAAACAGAAAAAAAAGCACTTTTACCAATACTCAGGGGATACTATAAGAAATACAAGAGCATTTTGCATACAGAAAAACTACAGCAATCAGTCTGTCCTGAAGTTAGTGTTACCTGCACATTCAGGATTGTCTTCATTGAAATTGATTGCAAAATCATGAGAGACCTGCAGAGGAATGGAAAGGAGAGACAATAACTTTAGTTTAGAAAAAATATTCCGAAGAGACTTGCAGTTAAATGCCCTCTACATTCTTTCTGTATTAAACAAAAGAGATTTTTCACATTTTCTGGCATTAAATGTGAAATACAGTGTGAGCTGGAACTCCTGCAGAAGTGAACTAACAAGACTGGAATCAAAGTTGCTAACAACAACAAGAAAAACAAGAAAAAAGCACATAAACACCCAAGTACATGAGAATACCCACAAAACCCATGTCAGGACTGAGTTACCAATGCCAGCCACAGAAGAGGATCTGTATCTGAGGAGAGGTTTAAATGCAAGCTCTTCTCAGCTCAAAAACTCAGGCTGCAGGAGAGCTAAAGAAGGTTGTGTTGCAGCATTATAAAACTGTTGACAGCACAAGCCCAGCTCCATTTTGAATCTTTCGTTCACATGTGTGAACAGCCATGGAACTACTGGGGAAATAATTTGTTCTCCAAAGAGATCAAAAAAGTCATGTGAACCCATTACAAAATAATGCTGTAAGAAATGTACGGAGTCTGAAGTGGTTAAGAAATTAGAATAGGTTGGGGGGAAATTAATAGGAAATATACCTAAGACTCATTTTTTTTCCCTCAAATTTAGTATGTATCCTATTCTCTCCCTCACCACATCCATCTGTGATAGAATAGCACAGAGCTGTTTCTAAGAGAAATGACTGAATGCAAAGAAGTCACTGATTTTCAAATGAAATGGGTGTTGTTTCTTTAGTGGCTTGTGAAAAGAGTACATTTCTATATGCATAAATAATGCACGACAGTGTAAGTAAGTCCTGGTTTTCAGCCTTCCTTTGTCTGTCCATCACTTAGAGGTCTCCAGCCACAGCACAAATCTCTCAGAACTGGAAATTTCTTCAGAAGCTCTTTTCTGGTTCTCAGGTTTGTTCTTACCTGCACTTCTTTCCAGCGTCTTTTTCTGCTCCTTTTTTCTCATTACTGAGAAGGCTTGATTCCTTTTAATCCCCTCAGTTCTTAAGCCTAGTCTCTTAATTTTGTGTTTAATTGTCTTGAATGAAGCCCAAATTTTGTTTTGCAAAGCACAATGTATATATACATGTATATATTTTGGTTTGCAAAAAAACAGATACAGCTGAGAGTGAAGTAGGCAGTGGCAAAATTTAGTCATCTGCTGCAATAATACATACGCGTAAGGTGAAGTTGAATTCAGGTATGTCATCCCAGATTCATACAGGTATTTATAAAGCTAACTACAATTCAGTATTATTGAGAATTTATAGATCTCTGTAAGACCTTCAGAAGTGCCAGCAGTTGTAGACATATGGAAGGCAACTTGTTCCTGTACAATAGAACCTGGATTATTTGCAGGAAGAGATTTATTTGTTTGCTGTTGTTTTATTTGATAGTTTAGATAACTTCCATTTCTAGGACACAGACAGCACTGAGATCAGTCTATAAATAGATACTACATGCAGAACACAGGAATACACAGGAACAGTAAACACTTTCTTATGCTGTTTGATAGGATGTTAAATCCATCAAACTCAAATCAGTCTAATTCCCCACAAAGTGCATTCTCAAATGTGTCAGGTCTAGTCTCTATCTAGAACTAATCGTAAGTTTTATAATCATTGATATATTTGTCCTGCAAGTGGCTTTTAAAGGGTGCATTATATAAAATGAGGTAGAAGAGACAAGCTTCTGTAACAACTACAGGAATGCATTGACAAGCCTAATTGCATTGGCTGTGAAAGTCAAAATTTCACCATAGGACTGCACTTGTTTACTACCATGCATACCAAATACATGATTATAGAGAAGATTCTGTAAAGGCAAAGTGGTATAATTTGGCTCATTATACCCAGAGAAAGTTTTCCAATAGAAAAATAGGGGAATAATCAGAATTTCCCCAGCATATGCCCATCTTACTCACCACAGTCATGCTTATCTTTATTTATTAAAAGGTTAAATAAAGCAGGACTTCTACTATGGTGGGAAAGGACTGAAGCAAAAACTCACTGAAGAGTCTGGAGCCAGCTCAGATCCATTCAGAAGTCTGGTATGTCTATACCAAGCATCAGCTGCCTCTTTCAAATGGTTTTACATGGACTGTTCAGGCTACCCCACTTGCCCATGAAAGATAATGCAGAAAGTCACTGCATACATTCCTTGCTGAGCAGGCACAGAAGAGCAGGGCTGTCAGATGTGCTTCAGAGGTGCTCCAGAGCACTTCTGTTTGGCTGCTCTGGATGTCTCTGGACACATTTTGTCCAGCTGGTATCTGCCAGGCTCATGACTAGCTGCAGGCCAAAGGTAATTGCAGCTGTCAAGAATGGTTATATGAATTTTCACTCACTGATGATTTTCTTTTTGTTCGATAGCCTTTCTACTTCCTTCAGGCTTTCTGTATTTTGTATTAACTGCATCTCAAGAGCAAGAAGGATGGTGATGCGTGTATATGTACTGCTGCCTGATTCTTCCAGAGATCTTTAGTGATTTTATTTCTTTATTCCTAGTGCATTTGAAATTATAGTTAAAGGAATATCACAATTCTTTTCCAGAGCTGTGAATACTGTATTTCAGTTACACAATGCAAGTGTGGGCTGGATGCTTTTGTTGCTGTATCTGTTTGAGGATCACACTATACAAACAATTCATCTGGTTCAGAGCTGTGGCATCCAGGCTATTATTTCAGAAAAATGCAGGTGACAGACTGGGCCAATAAGGAAAGCCCGAGTTTAGTAAGTGTGCACAATGATCCAAAAAATAATAGTCTGAGCAACTGATGTTATTCTCTTAAAGTGAGTGAACTTCATAGGTTGTCATCTGTATTAACCAAGAACAGTGTTAAAATTTATCCTGAAGGCAGGACAGGAAACACAATGAACATAGAGGTATTTGGCTGTTTCCTATGCTCTCTGAACAATGTATCGGATTTTAAACAATATATAAGAATAATGTGAAACACAGAAGTTCTTTGAGCAGCTCAATGATAGGCAGGAACTCACCACCCAACGCAAGCCAATGGCCGATATATTTAAAGCAGAGTTTCTCCAAAGGCTCAGAACTTGTTCCTTGTTCAGTTAAGTAAAACCAGTTGTGCTTCATCCTGTCCATGCAATGTCTCCCCTGTGGTGGCCAGAATTCAAGAGGGACCAAACTAGTGGAGACTTCAGGCACATGACATGTATTGAAGGCTTTACTGAACTTGCATTCCTACCCACCAGGGCTCTGGGTAAAGCCCAGCCTTGTCAAAACCTGCACTTGACTCTGAGCAGCCTTGGATCAAACATTCAATGCTTTTGTTTTCAACCCAGTGCAGTATAATGAGTCCCCATCTCCCCTTTATTTATAATTTAACATGCCAGGAGTTGCCCAGCTGAAAGGCAAACCACACTGATGCCTGAGGACCAAAAGCTGGTATATTAAATGGCCTTTTTCTGATAAAAGAATGACACAGCTCTCATGCACTCCCCGAAATGATAAGCTAATGAAGAGAATGAGGGAGAAGGGTGAACATCTAGGATGCTAAAGACCAGGAAATGCTCAGGGGAAAAATAACAAGACATTTGGCTGTTCAGACATCAGTTTGATAATACAGTCTACTAGGGTTGCTTGTATGATGGAACAATTTAATAGTCAGATAATCTTGAGATACATTACCTCACACAAACACAGAATGAGTGCCTTTTACACTAATGCATGGCACAAAGCTTCCCAAAGAGTTAGAGACCACACTGTACAGAAGCCTGCCTCGCAGTAAGGAATGTCATTGCAGAATCTCCATTGTGGTAAGGACCCTTGACTAAGTTTTGAATATGTAGGTTACCTTTTGCTCAAAGGTAACCCCTGTCTCTCAAAAGCAGTTCATAAAAGGAATGGAGAGAGAAATTCTGGAGTGCCGAAGAGATGATTATATAACATTAGTCTGGCATTACTTAGGCTGGTGCCCAAAACACCATTCAAAGCCTCCAAGTAAGGACTTTTACTTGCACTTGGTTATTTACTAATCTTTTCCCTCCACAGCTAAATGATTTAGCAGATACCATCCTGGATGGGGGATTATTCAAACACAACTGTCAAGGAACTTCCTGTACCAGGAACACATTATTTCTCAGGTAATTTCTTCAAGGATTTTAACGAGCAAAATAAGTAGCTCTACTATACATCATGATGTCCCCTGCAGCAATAGCACTTCTGAGGACAAATCAACTAAATAAACAAACAGTCTAATATTTTTGCTGAGGCAGTTTATAGAAAAATCTGTTTTTGTTTCTGTAACTCACCTCCACTGCCTGTACCTACACAGTGAGAGGCACCTGCATACAGAAAGGCATTGGCCATCAAACTTGATGAAGTCCGTACTGGAGCCATAACTACATCTTCAGATGATAATTAGCAGTTTATAGAAATCTCACATCGATTTTGACATAGATAAGAATGGTTCCCTCATACTGGGATCTAATGAAATCTGTCTTCATAACATGTCCCCTGCTAAAGAGCTTTCTGATTAAGGCTGACTGGAGAGTAGAATTTCCTAACTCAAGACAATTTTTGAGATTTCAAAAACAGAAAAATCTTGACATACTTAGAAACCTCAAAACACAAGAAACCCCTTACCTTAGAATCTGACAAATAATTAAAATACAAAACAGCCTTATAGCAAATTGCTGGAATGTTTTGGGACTACAAAAGGCCTTTTATTTAAGTATCATCAAAAACAGTATTCTGTTTTGCCCTCTACATTTTATTAAATCCTTTTTTACTGTAAGATAACTTCCACTTTTGAAACAATTTGCTGCTTTCACTCCAGACGTTTTTTCACTCATGTCACAAATGCTGAAATTAGATGCTTCACCTCTTCTGAAAATCAGTAGTATTTTTCTTTTCTTTTCTAGACTGTTAAACTCACTTAAATTAACCTTCCTGCCCCGAACAACTCCAGCTTTCCAGAAACCTCTGTGGTGATGGTACTGGGACTACCTGACAAATAATCTGACAAATTCAGCCATGTTTAGGAACATTCTTCCTCATTCAGATTGTCAAAAATCCATGAACAATAGAGTACTGAAGGCACACCAGTGTAAATGCTGAGACGCACATTGTTGAGCACTTATCTATGAATAAATTGAACACTATTAAGCCACTGTCAGTCTGAAAATTAACCATGGGGTGCTTGCATATTTTGTAAAAGCTTAAGACACTAACAAATTTAAAGAGCCATCGCTCAAAAGCTATTATTTTCAGAATACTCATTAATCAAATAGTTGGGGAGCTGGACAGCTTGTGTCTGGCTAAGACCGTATTTCTGCTTGGCAAAGCTTGCTCGTTTTTTTCTCCTTTGTAGTTGACTCTTGAGCATGCTGCTCAACTTCCACATCTGTACCCATGTCTCAGGGATAAGGTAAAAAATTCTAGCTTTTTGCTTGGTCTGTTACGTAACCTTTTACTGGCTCTTATTTCTAGGTTTGCACATATTTTTCCCCTCAAGCTCCCCAAAAGGGGGGGGGGGGGATGACAAGGATGGCAGTATTTTTCAAGTACCTTACCTGTCTAGCAAACCAGACAGTGCTGGTTAGGGTCATAAAGGTGCTTGACTGTGTCTATAAATGCAGTGAGGTTCTCTCCCGTGACTCTTTCCAACATAAAACAGTGGATGAAGCTTTCATTAAAAAGCAGAAATAAGAAGAACTGCTTTAAAACAACCTGTAAGCTGTTTCTTTACCTCTTTGGGGTCTACATTTCTTCTTTAGGAAAGCACTCTTGACATTGACAAGGCAGCTGTCACGGGGCTGACACAACTCTAATATTCTTTTCATTTTAACGGTAGGCTTTGTGGAGCTGTATGGTTTTGCAGCTGCTTTGAGTTCTATCTGCTAATGAATCAGTGTGATTAAGCTCTCTTTCCTTCTTTTCGTTATGACCCTTTGCAGCAGTGTCTGAATCCATATTATCTGCCACCTCTTCACTTCACATCAGACTTCTCAAATACTTCTTGTTCTAAAAACAAGTGATGAGCAGAAGACACTGTTGTGGAATAACCTGCATGTTCTGCAAGTCTGGTGTGCTGTAAAGTCAGCTGGAAAATACTCTCTGAGGTTTACTTAGATCAAGAAGCAGTGTTATGTATTTGTCAGGCCTTGGGGAAAAAGACCTTATTGCTGAATACAAGATGAATGATCTCCAGAATTATAAGGAATGTTATATATGTCATGTCTAGCTTCCTTCACTCCCAGAGATTCCTTATGTCACTACAAAAATTGCTGTTTTTCTGCTAACAGCTTAAGTGTTTCATTTAGAGCTAAAATAAGGGAAAATGAAGTCAATCTAACATAGCAGTGTGTTCATGAAATGTAAATTCTGTAGAAAGTATATGTAAAAACATGTTTTTAAAAGGGTTCACTCTCAAGAGACTGATGAAGAGCCTGTGGTGATAGATATTGCTATTGTTCTAATGTGCTAATGTAAAATAGGGAAGGTATTTTTCCACGGAGAATAATAATTGGCATAACAAGTATTTCTCTTATCATAATTTGCAGAAGAGAGTGAGGAGGCTGGAATCTCACAAAATGTGCAGCTGGATGCTTCCTCCAGCACCCATCCCAGGCTAACAGCAGAAGCTCAACAGAGTATGAAACCAAAGCACTGGATTATTGTAACACCACGAAATGGACACCTTTCTCCCAGATAATCTAATGCCCTAGGAAACCTTGTCAAAAAAAAAAAAAAAAAAAAAAAAAAAAAAAAAAAACTTTTTAGGTTATGGCCAATCTGAAAACAGTGGCCTTCAGCTGGTCATAAGAAGTAACTGATCATTAAGTGGAGACTTGTTGCCAGAATGATCCATGCCGAATAATGAGTTACAGGCCTCCTTTTTCTACAGCTTGTAATTGAGCATGATATAAATAAGATCTGAATGCATCCACTTATTTTGCTTACTGCTTTTATCAGACTGCCTTCCTCTGGTCCTCTCATTGTGTTATGGCCACACATAGGTTGGTAAGCTTTTACTCAGACTTTTATGCAAGTAAGGCTGTTTTACAGCGGTGTAGAAGCTCTTATGGTTCCAAAGAAACACTTGGCAGTGGGACTTATTTTTTCTATAGCTCCAGCATTCTACTGGAAGAAATAAAAGATAGCAGCTGCTGGTGTGCAGAGACCAATGTGCTATGAGAAGGTTAAATCATCTAATTAGGACTGGAGGCTCAAAAGCAAGCACTCTGATTTAAAATGAAAAGCTGATTTATCCACATGATGAGGTCAGAACTTTGACATTCTCATAATGATTCTACCTAAATTTGTAGATGTGTATTATTACATTTATGACACTGCTGTCCTTTAATAAAACACAAGATAAGTGTGACTTGTAGTAACTTTGGCTGAAAGCACCAAAAAAACCCACAAAACATTTGAATAGCATGCGATCTTGCTATGTTGTCTATAGTGTTAGAATATTCTTGCAGGAGAGGATAAGAAGTTAGAAGAGAGAAGCTGGGAACACTCTTTTCTGCATTCTTTGTTACTTTTAACTATATTCATTTCTTCACTGTTTCCTACACATCTTGGTGAATTTCCACATCAAACATTAATCATTCTTGGTTTTAAAGTGACTTGATGACACCAGTGTAGACTAAATTACTGAAGGATTTTCAGGTTCATTGTCTTGACTTATTAATGCATTGTGTTGAGGCTGACTCCTCACTTTCTTAGAGGATATAGTTTTCAATTTAGAAGTGCAGCCAAAGCTAAGCAGAAGCTCTAAAAAGGTTTATACATCTTATGTAAGAAGAGAGCTACTTGTATGGACTGTGCAGAATATCACAGGGATGGACCGAACAGCAGCACAGATGACTACTAAAGCCTAATCCAGTTCTAGCTGAATATGCTCATGCTAGACACCAAGCTTATCACTTGTCCCTCATCTGTTGCCACTACAGAGTGGCTCTTGTCTTCTTCAATGTTTCATTACATTAGTTAGCTAATGTATATAATAATATCATTTTTCCTTTCTCATTTTCTATGAGAACTTTCCTTGGTGGGATTAAACATGTTATTCCAGCCCACGCTTGTGTTTCCATGGACTTTGTGATTTGTTTTGCTTATTCACACTTATGTAATCCACAAGGAAGTAAGTTTCTCTCCATAAACTCAGCATTATTTTTCCTGAACTTCTCTACATGTAAAGGTCCTGCTCCATCACTCTCTTGCCCTAAGAGGTTAGTAACATACTGGCTCTTCAGGACAGCTCTTGCTATTCTGCAAGAGTCTTCATCCATGCCTTGACTACCGAGTGAGATCTCAGTGCAGATCTCTCACTTTCTTAGGAGTACCTGCTTAAAAAGTTGTCAGGGAAAGTATCCAGATATGGGTTCTGCAAAAGCTGAAGATTGAGTGGTGGTGGTGGACTACAGAAATATCTAATGACAAAATCTCCCTTGAGTTGCTTTCCAGCTGGACGTGTCTTTCAGATGATACTTGAGATGCTCTGACTGTCAGGTGAAGAGGCTGTTGCACAGGACTAACAAAATGCTGGTGTTGACAACATGCTTATGTGACCTCAGGCATCAATGTCACCATCTGATTATTTTGGCTGAAAAAGAAGCAGTCTCCTACTGTGAATTCTAGTCTACTGCCATCACCAGCAAAGCAGTGAACAAAGCACAGTAACATCTTTCTTCAAGCAGTCCTTCAGGTAAGCACGTATCTCTGCAGCTGAAAGCATTGTAAGTTCCCCCATGAAATGATGGGCACCTCATGGTTCGTGGAACCACAGGAACATTACCAGGGCTGTGTCTTTGTTTAGGACATTCACAATAGTACCAATGGCATTTTCAGTGATGGCCAGTATCAGCCATGCGAGACCCATCTCGTGATTTACATTCCAACTCACCAGATCATCACTGCTATACAGGCAGAGATACACACATTCATTGCAAAGGGAGGGACATTTCAGAAGTAGCTACTGTGTTTCACTAATGTGTCTGCTGGTAGAAGCTGTTCAGTATATTTTGTTCTCCAAAGCACTTTTCCTTATACAACAGCGATGGTTATCAGCTGCTGCTGTTGGAACAGATTTACAATAGACACAGATGTTTTGCATGCATTTACCACAATACCAATATCAAACTTCAGGAAGCTGTCCCTGATTTTGGAAAACATAAACATTAGGGTTACTTTTCAGGAACAGAGCACTGCAAAATTCTCTGTCAGACACAGTCCACTTTCTCATAACAGCACTTGTTAGCTTAGAAGGCAATGTTGTTAAGATAGATGTTGATTCATCTTAGACACCCCTGTGCAAGAAACATCTCAAATTTGCTGTACATCACTATTGGTTGCTCATGCAGCTATCAGGCATACAAGCCATAAGGACACACTGGTACATTTTTTTTTTCATCTGCTGATTCATGTTTCAGAATGCACTTGCCATCCCTTTCTGTACAGAACTATTTTCACCTGGCCAGTGCTCACCCACCTAATGCAGCCAAAGCTGTGAAAGGTGCAGACAACCCAAAGTAGGGAACTTGAGGATACTGGATAAGGTCTGCATGCAATGCTGCTGTTTTTCAGACAGCATAACTTGCAGAACCCCTAACTAGTTTTACGTTACCTATCTGTGCAGGACTACCATCCTGCCCACACTATTGCATGCACAAGACAAGATTTGGATTTCTGCTTATTTCTCCTTATGCTTTGTGTGTTGCATGATCCCTTTTACTTCACTGTCTTCACTTCAACACTACTAGAGTGTATATTTATACTGCCCACAACTAGTTGCACCATCACTCTGGATCACTCTTGTTCTGTTTTCTTCTGCCGTTTTTTTCCCCCCATAAATACTACTATTTTTTTTTATCATGGATGCATGGTCTTATGTTTCTGTTCCTGATACTGAGGCTGCCCACTGGGGCACAGAAATTTGCCACAGAGCAAATCTTTATTTCAAAAATACATTAAATATCTTCACTATAAAGCATCAGGACTAGGCCACACATTGAACTGTATCTTCCAAATATGGGTTTTGTCAAACTGGGGCTTACAAAGGTTCAAAACATGTTTGACTACTGTTGTTCAAAAATTCAGTTTTCTTCTCACTGGGCTAACATGCATTAACAAAGGTTTGTCAACACCACTTAATGTTTTGGATGCAACACAACTATTTTAAGTCTAGTTTAGATTTCTAGTTTCAGTGAATTAGAAAACAACCAGTAGGAACTGCTCCCTCTCCACAGCCTGAATTCCACCATTTCTTCCTTATTTTGTGCCTCATAAATCAAGGAAATGAGAAAATGTCATTTATGAACTTACTTTGTATTCTGGCGGTATCCTTGCTCCAAATCCAAAGGCTGGGAACATTTTATCACTGGAAAAAAAAGAGTAAAAAAAGAAGAGATTCTACGGAGAAATGCATTATGTAACACTAATCATTTACTCTTCTGTCAGCATCAAAACTTTGTTGCAACTAAGTGCAACAGCATAGAAAAGGCTTGTAAGTCAAGAGTGTTACATAGTAGACTGGATTGTAGCAGAAGGGGTTTGTGCTGACCAGATGGAGGAATGCTATGGGAGCTTTTTCAGGTGAACCCCTAATATTTTGGGAAAGTTAAAAGTATTTGGAAAATATCTAAGAATCAGGATACCTTGCACTCCCCTCACAAGTGCAATAACAAGTCCATATTACCTCTTCTTTTGCACTACCTGGCTGCAGAGTGAGGGTGAGCTGTCTTATTTTAGAGTGATTTAATAAATCTGTGACAACAGATTTATTTTTATAAATGGGGCTCCTGAGCTCCCCCAGCTCAGAACAATGCATTCAGCAAAGAGGTGACTGCGAGATTAGAAGTATTTCCAAATTTTGAGTTCTTACAGCTGTGCAGGTACAAAAGAGATTTCCTAAAATATTAGAAATGGGGCAGCCTCGCTCCCAGCAACCTGCAGGTTCCATATGGCTTTCCATCCACCAGTAGCCCCACAAAAACATGAGACTATTTTCAGTTACGTACATGTTGACTGATAACCTAGCAAATGTTGTGGCATTGTCAATTTGCTTTCAAACACTACAGTGTGGTTGTTTCACCCCAGGTCGATCTTTAGGGAAAAAGTTCCTGATTCAGAAGACCTGGAAACTTCAGGGTTGTTAATATTCTTTCAGAAATGGATTAATGTCTCACACAGCTCACATGCTGCCAAGCTGCCTCTTCCCAGATGGCAGCATGGAAAACAACAAGCTGTAAGGAATGTCTCATCCCTGAGTCAGCAGAGTGCTTGACCACACACTTCAGCACTTGATCACTTCACCCAAACACATGCTTAACTCTAAACAGATCCTGAAGCCCCACTAAAGTCACTGAACTGTACTCTGGTGCTCTGATGGCTTAAATCCCTTGTAGGTTTATCTGATCCTGCATATAGGGTTTCATGTTCCTTGGAAAAGTTGAGTTCCTATTACCATTTCTGGCACTTTCAAAAATTTCCAAGAGAGGGCAGTGGTTTCAGTTGAGTCTGCATAGGTCAAGTCTTTTCCACTCCAAGTATTAAGCAAATAACTCACTCCTCCAGACATACTCAAGAAAGATAACAGCATCCATTACAACAGCCAGGTTATTCTGCCTGGCATACGCCAGTGAAAAGCATTGTAACATTTCTGGTATGAGATAAAGAAAAATGGAAGGGTTTAAAACAAATCAGAAACAAGTCTTGAAGTTAGCAGCTGCAACCATAGGATGGAGAAATACTCACCTTGCCCAGATCACTGGGAAACAGGTGATCATTCCTATTTGATGGCTTAGCTCTCACTTCTGTTAAGAAATGTAGTTGCTGCATGTATCTTGGGAGTGCAATGCTATGTACCATATGTTACTCTGTGGGACAATGGATCTTTTGCAAGTAGGATGAACATCATTTGCATGTAATGAAACATTTTTTTTCCAAGAGATGTCAGAAACAAAGAAGCTACTGACATTTTATGCTAACCACCTGCTGATAGCCTTCTCTTTGATTAAATACTCCTGGAAGTAGGGAAGTCCTTACAACTAGATGCAGATTAGAATCAGGAACACTCTTAGAGGACAAGAAATAGGAAGCCACTAGAAAACAATTTGAGTGGGGAAAAAAATCTCACTTTACATCAACAGTTAAGCATGGTTGGATTAGAGAATCAAACCCTGTGGAGCTGCAATTTAGTTGATTTTGGAAGAGAGAAAAAAAAAGATTAAAAAAGAAAATTAGGTAGAACATAACAGTCTGAGTCTAATAAAACAATCCCTAAAGCAATTACTCAGTCTGGGAGATGCTTGAACCCATATGATACCTGCACTTTGGACAGCAATATTTGTTGAGCATAAGCAAATGTAGTCACTCTTGTCTTTGCACCTTCATCTTCTGCTGCGATTCAGAGACATCAGTGAGTGATACCTCTAGCAGCCTGCTCTCTTAGGAAGGAAAAGAGAAGACCTGCATTTTCCTTCAGGTTGCGAGACTCCCACATTCCCAGCTAAACACTGGCACGAGTCCCCATGAGAAGCTACCTAGAATATGTTATCACCATGTGGTCGGGACACCTGCTGATATGTCTGAGTTTCCCATATCTCCTTTTTTTTTTTGGAGCAAGTGCCAGGTACTGCTACAACTGCCTTGTGAGAGAGTAAACCTTGGTCATGTACACATGCACTCTCAAGATGGGTTTCCACAAGGTTGTTTTTAGGAGGAGAGAAGCTCATGAACTCTAGAGAGGATGGAGAACTTGGGGTCTACTCCTGTTCTCTTTCGCCTCACTCTAGGCAACCCAACACTCAGTGGAATTTTCCCCTTGGAAAGCTCCTCATTTTCCAGAATTTAGGCACCTGCATCTATACTCTGACTAAATCTGCTGAGATTAAGCCATTAACTTTTAGGAGCTCCCACAGCTTGATCTTTAAGGTAACAAATGAACTTTCTGATCATCACTCATCACATCCATTTCATAAAAAAGATCATGTCATTCCCTGACTATACTTAAAAATTTGTGGCCAACTTTCAGAATAAAATCCAACTTTGATGTAAATAATACTTTCCATCCTATCAAACAAACCAAAGTGTTTAGTTAATATAAAGGATACACTTGGCAGTAAGCACAATTTAACTGCTTTGTGGCATTTTACAAAGCAAACTTCTCTACCCTTTCCATCCACACCTCGTTTCATCACACAGATTAAAAAACAGCAGCTCAGTCTGCTACCCTCATTCTGCTTATTCTGCACTATTAAGACATTGCAGGGAAAAAAGTGACCTAGTAGGCAGCCAAGGATTCTCTCTCTTCCAAGAGATCCCTTCTGGTATAAAGGCATGACAGAGCTACTTTACTAGAGCCTGAGCTATCACAGCAGCTCGAAGCAGAAAGCAGAGCAGCTTCCCAGCTTCTCAAAGTTATGTCAAAGGTGGGGCCATTAGGGACTGAGACGATCAGAAAATGAGAAGACGACTTCCTCTTGCCTGAAATATAAACTGTATGCATCAGAGGCTCCAGCCCTGCCTCCTAACCTGGCATTTCAGTAGGAAAATGATCTGCTATAATGATTTTTCTTTTCTTCCTTTCTAATTTAAACTCACTCAAAGGACTCCAAGTGAGAACCAGATTTCTTTTCCTTTGTGTTGCTTGTTCAGACATTTAGACTACATTTATGCAGGAAATAAAATGGGCTTGGGACCCTGACTGAAGCACTGGAATGTGACTATACCCATGTCAGCGCTCTCTCCGGCCTCATGCTTGCCCGTACCGACCAGCATCTTGAAGCCAGTTCTCACAAACAGCGCAGGAGCAGCTCCCAAGACAACTCCCAAGGGGCAGTTTGGATGTAACTGCTTTATGTTAAGAGGAAGAAAGTTCAGATATGAGGGCATGGGCATGTCCTCAGCCTCAGGCCAAGTAAGGATCTTTGGCTCGTTTTATTTAGATGCAGCCAAAGAGTCCTGGGCATATACAAGTAAACTGCCAGCACCATCCTGCCGGAAGGAGATTGCTAAAAGGACAGGAGAGAAAAGTGAAAATGGAAAAGAAAGGTGGCACTATAAAACCTAAATCTTCCAAACTCAAGTAAGAGAAAGAGGACTTGGTAGAATCATTACAAAATTATTCTGTCACATTTACTTCACATTTTGTGTAGTTTTCTGATTTACACAGAGTTCCATGGAAACTTAAAACCAGGCAAAATTTTCAAAAAGCTGAAGCTGAATTTTGGAAATTAATTTGAAAAACCAATTTGAATAGCACAGGTTTTGAGTTTTATAGCAGGTTATATAAGGGCTGTGAATAGGCAAGCAAGCATAGATGTATATGACTTTGGATCATTTTTTCTGCCAAACAGATGTATATTGCTAAAAGATACGAAAGACTAACTGAGCAGATCTGGATTATACTCTAAAGGTAAAATCAGGGATAAAGGTTCAGGTTCCTTGTACATATTACCAAATATAAATTAATGTACACAGAAGAAGATTGTCAGGGCTCAAAGACTGCAGTCTTCTAAACAGAAATATAATCATTTAGAGAAAAGTCCTCAAGTAACAGCACTACTTTAATGTAGTGCACAGAAAATAAATTCTGAAAATATCCTGTATTTTCTTTTTGGAACAATGCTTAATTACCCATCTCTCTAACTACCTAACAGTAATACAGAAAGCACCAAAAAAAATCAATACATTAATAGGAGTATAGAGGAAAGATTTCTGCACAAACAGGAGAAGAGAGGAACAGAGGAAACAGTAAAGTTTTATAAATTGGTAAGAGTTACAGAGAACAGTACCTTTTTCTGTTTCACTAGTAAACCTAGCATTATGGGAAGGTAAGAAATACATTTAAAATAAAGATAAAGAGATAAAACAAAGAAAATTTAAAAGCATGTCTTATTAACCATTGGTACTCCTGACATACAGTATCACTGCACCTTGTAGTTCACCTGTATTCTGCGAATGATTTGGTATTCCCAGTAACAAGGAGAATTCAGATGAAACCTGAGTGAAATTTGAATTTCTCCTAGGTGAAATTGTTCTATAATTAGATATTAGAGAGTCTACTAAAACTTCCTCTGAAGCTGTTGGCATAGACGGTGCTGGAGACCATGAGCTAGACATTCATCAGACTGGCCAACACCTCTATTCAGAAAGGAAAACAGTATCTGCCAGGACTAGCGTCTCTGAAAATCAGTTCCTTTTTAAAATCTAAACTGGAACTTTTCCTAATTCTAGGAAGTGAATGTTGGGAACAAATGACCTAACTCATTCAATATGCCACTTAAATGTTCTGTAAGATGAACTTCCAGCTGGGCACTTGCATAGAATTCTTCTTACTGGCGTTCGTGAAAGCCCTTTAGCAGCCGTTCAGCACAGTAGTTACAGATGTGCTTAGCTTAGCTTTAAGCTCTTGAAGCCAATATAGCAATTTGGAGGGACCCTACTGAACTGACCTGGATGAGCCTCAAAATGAAAATCTCACTTTATGCTGGCACAACATGTAGTAGTGCTACTAATGATGAAGTGAATGTGTTTATGGCTGTGGGGGGCGGTGGAGGGAGGAGAAACATTAAAAACTCATTTTTCATTTCAAGCAACCAAGAATCTCAGTTTTACAGCTCCTGGAATCCTTGCACTGAGTATTTCTGATCAGAATCCTTGGGTATGAAACTGTCACTTTTAATTTTGGTCCTGGGTAAAATCAGAATTACCAGGAATATATTTCTTAAGTACAAGGCTGGACTCAGCAAAATCAATTATCGTGCCTTTCATTTTCCATTCCAGTTTTAAAAGAAAAAATTGGGAATCTTTGTTCTACATACTTGTCCCATGATAAAATCAGATATCTTCTCTCTGTTTAAAAGACATTTCAAATTGTCAGGTAAAAGAAAAATGTTTGTTACATATTTAATTGGAAGGGAAGGGAAGGGAAGGGAAGGGACAAATGAAATACAGTTATCTCTAAACTCAATTAAAATTGTAATCTTTCATATTCAGGGAGTGAACAGGAAAAAAATGAGCTGAATTAAGTGTTTCTTTCCAAAAGCATATGACTGAATCATGTTCCTGAGCGTATTATTTAGTACTTATCTGAGAAGAGCCTGATGCCAGTAAATTCTGAATCGTAACAGCTTAAGGGATTAGCTGCAGCTCCAAAGAAAATACAGAAACCATCTGAAATATTTAAACATTTCTAGTTCCTGCTTTGCGAGCGGAGCTAGGTAAATAAGGGACGTGATCTGTATGACGTAATAGGACTGAAAAAAGGCGTCTGGGTCAAACTGTGTAAATGGAAGGGACGACAGCCCATCCGCTTCACCCTGGCAGTCCTGCACGGCTGCCTGTGCTCCTGGAGGACAGGCCAGGTCTAGAGGTGGGCTGTGGTCCAGCTCCTGTTCTGCCCCAGCCAGACTCAGAAAGGGCACAAGAGTGCAGCAGAGTACCTCTGCTGTACAAAATGGAGCTTGCAATCAGCAATTTTTAACGCAGTAGCAGGAACCAACTTATTATCATACATCTTTGTGTCAACAGAGAGGTGAGAGCGTGTAGATCAATAGTAAACCACTGCAACAGCTACATTGTTCGGTCTATCACAGACAGAGATGCTACAAAATCATTTTCAAAATCCTGATATTAAAATTCATTTGCTATCTCTAATTACAGCTCTTCGTCACCTTAGGGGAGCTCGAATCTGCTGAATACAGAGAAACAGATACAGTCGTGTAACTAGGTTTCAAGAATATGAAGGCAATGCCTGTCTCACTTGCAAGGGAAATAATTAATGAAGTAGGGGAATACAAATTCCCTGAAGTTAATCACTGAAAAGCATCAGCTCATGAAATAACTAACAAAGCTGAGCCCAGGTACAATAGATTTCAACTTCCCCTTGTTAACATTCACAGAGTCACAAAAGAAGCTCTGCAGGGCAAAAATAGCAAATGAACTCAGAAATTCCTAGACTGGGGAAAAGTAAATACTCACAGAAAAGAAGTCATCAGAGTCTGAGGGGGAAGTAAATGAAATGGCAGAGAGATACATCACTTGCTAGAAGGATAGCCTAGTAAAATGGCATGCTTGGGAAGGTGAGACCAAAATGTCAAGCATCCTTGCTGGACAATAAATAAATTGCAATGACCTCATTTATATCCACAGAAATGACCCAATTCAATAAAATGTATCTTGAAAAAGAAATGGGATTTCATAACTGGGAATAAATTAAGGAAGGGGATGCTGCAAGAGGCCACAGTGAGTCATATTTAACTTCTCAAATCAAGGCATTTCAGGCAGTCCTATGAATTTTATGGGTTTGTAAGTATGTCTCTGCAGCTTCCAAAAGCTTAACCTTAAAGTGAATTGGCAGATCTGTGGGGCTGCATATCAAAACTGTACCATAACTAAAAAGGTCATTCTCACACATTGTAATATTCAAAGTTTAAAACTTGGCATGACTTGAAGATGGTATTGTAGTCTTCAGGCTGAATTCCATCACCTAACATCCGGATCTTAAGAAAACCTGGAATAAAGACAGGGGAGCATTCCCTCCTTGAAACACACGTGTAGCTTTCAAGTCGCAGGGTGTACTGCACTAAGAAAGCACAAGAACAAAGGCTTTGCTATCTATGCACAACTTTCTATGAGCTGTACTGGAAAGGATCAGTCTGAGGCTTTCCCTGCAAATACTTTCTATCAGAAGAACACAGATTAGACTATGGGTTCGCTAGGGGTGTGTTAGCACACATATGCAGATAGGTATCGGGAAAAATTTCTTACTAAGAGCTTTCAAGATGCCAATGAGATTTCCAGGATGAGCAGGATAAAGCTGCTATGGACATCTTATTGTGATTTAATGGGGTCAAATGAGCTGTTTATGTAATTTTACATAAACATGACATGCAGTCAAAATGAAGAACACTATCAAAAAAAGTTACAGCAAAATTATAAGTGAAATGTACTGATGACTAAGTATGCAGCTTGGCATCATCGAGTATGCAGGAGAAAATGGACTAAAACTCTCTGTTAATCTGCTGGCTGGGAATTTCTGTTTAAGGTTAATTTCACAATAAATCTGTAGAATTCAGAAATAAAATTCCTGCAATAAGTCTACTGAAACAGCATTATTTCAACAGTAAGGCTGGTGATTTATTTCCAGAAATTCTAAATATGTTTCTCCATCATGACAAACAGATATAAAACAAAGAAGATTTTGGTTCATTTGAACAAAAGAACACCCACCATGAAGCGTGAAGGGGATAACAGGAATTAAGTGGCAGACACCTCTACATAATTTAGGATTGCCTGGCTTCAACTAAGGATAATGTGGCCCATGAATACTCCATTAAGGCCTCCTGAGGCAAAAGCTTTCTGCTTTCTGTAAAAAAGGGATCTTGCATGAGGAGATGTACAAAATAGTGTTCATTGATGGACTGATGGGTTTCCAAATGGGAATAACTTGCAACTCAGCTACATGCTCGTGTAATGAAGTGGATGATTAGAAAAAACATCTCCTTCATCTATACTTATTTATTTATGCGAACAACCAGTCTCTACAGCACTAGGTAGTCTACTCTGCTAGTAGTCTGTTCTGCTGGTAGTCTATTATTTCATGTGTAGCTTGTAGGATTTTGCACTTTAGGCCTTTTTCTTCAGAAAGAAATGCTGACAGAGAAACTGCACAGACAACCGCACCAGCCCACATAGTTCTGGCCAAGCGTAAATTACTAGCACAATCTCTCCTTCCACAGGAGAGATTTCAAGATGACTTGAACGATTACATAGCAAAGCCCTGAAGAAGTTTGACAGAAGGTAGCAGAGGTCTCTGAGAAGCACATGGAGGAAGAAGTCGTTTTGATAAGAAACTTGGAAGGAATAGTTCGTGACTGACCGACTGACACGGGAAGTGAGTTCCAGCAGGAGGAGGCAGCATGAAGAAGACACAAAGATGAACACTTGGTGAGGGAAAAAAGCAGAGCTGTAAGAACTGACAGTGTCTGACCAGACAAAGTGCAACTGCATAAACACCACACAAAACAAACCGCGACAAAGTCACTACGCCGACACAGCCGTTGTGTTGTACCGACTCTCTTGCACCGATTCTGGGGGTAGTGGTGGTTATAGAAACTCCTGTGCCGCAGCAATCAACAAATACAGGCTCTGCAAAGGAAAATCCTAAGCATGTGTATGGTCGTACATGTTCACTTGTGGTGACCTAGGTCCTCAGCAGCTAAATCCAAGGATTTTCCATCCAGTTTGATGATTACAAATATTAGTAATTCCACTCCACTGCAGTTCCAGTCCTGGCTTATCAAAACACTTCAGAATTTGTTCAACCCCATCTAAACTAATGCTTAAAGCTAAACATAAGTTACAGTTTTTACTGTATAAATTTCTGGTTTTCTATTTTGTTTTATGTCTGTTTAAATTTGGTCCTTTTAAAGTACTAAATAAAAAGATTCATGCCTTTTCCCTCGTGGTTTTTCAACTTGTTTATATATGCTAACCAGCTTTTTTGCTTAACAGCCCCCAGAAAGGTTGTTTCTGTAATTAAAATGATAGAGATATGCTTAATAATTAAACATACTTTTATTTATTGATCTACATGGGTAGATTAAACTTTAACAGCCATAGCTCTATGTAGGGATTTTATGAAAAATTCAATGTTGCATATAGTGCCAGTTATTCTAGGCCTCATTCTTTGTCTCCAGTTTTAATTAATTACTATCATATTACCACCATAACCAAAGGAAGATTCTGATTTTCTCCTTGTCTCTGCCGAAGTTATCTTAACATATTTAATTCAGACCCCTTCAGTCAAGGTAATTCGCAAACCCAAACATATAGCAGCTTCAGGATGAAAGACCTGTTAAGTAATTCTTCGAGATAGGAAGAGGATCTGATTAAAAACCAGACTGCAAGGTCTAAACTCTGGAAATTATTTTCCTTTTAAAGCCTCAGTCCAAAACACAGCACTTAAGGATGTAATAACATTTATATTTGAGACCAATTTTACCAATTCCTATGGAATTTGCATGTGTTTAGCGTTGTACACACCTCGTCCTCTTCCTCCTCCCTGACTGCCTGCTGCCGGCTCCCTCTGGAGATGTGTTTCTGGGACAGATGGACAGGATACTTTTCATCTCTCCTAGTCTGACTGACCTAGGTTCTCCTACTCTTACATCTACACTAAAAGGGATGTGCAAGTTTGGGAGCCCCGGTCTTTTTATTTTCTCCTTTCATTCTTTCCAAGTTTCAAGTGCGCTTTATTGTATGAGGAAAGGAAGGTTTTGTACAGGGTTTTTAATCAGAGTGAATGCACTCACTCAGGCCTAAAAAACTGAAGAAAAAAATATTAACTAGGAGTTTTTGCATTTAGTTGGCTGCTGCTGTAGTTCATTGACTGCAGATTCTAATGTCAAAACTCAGACTGACTTCAAGATTTTCATATCTCTTGTGGAATGTGGCCCATTTTTTTAATTTTCACTATAAACATTCAGAGCTCTAAGCATAAATCATTTCTGTACTTTGCAGGGAATAATGTATTCTTAGCTCATTAGTGGCCTTTGGGGAGGTAGCTAGATGTGTTTTATACAAGCAGTTTATCTGTTAACATACAGATGTCAGTGTGATCATCAGCTTCTAGGAGCTACTTAATATTTAGAGTTAAGGAGGTTATATCTATAAATCAAAAAGGACATTAGTTTCAGGAAACAGATATAATTCATCTTCCGTGCATTTCAAGGGCTCTTGGAAGTAAATAATACCTATAGTACCTTTAAGAATGAACAGACATGCAGATTTTAAATAATTTAGAATTAATTTTTGAAATAGATTTTCAATACAAATAAAACGGGGATCAATTTTACAACATCTTTTTAAAAAATTATGTGGTCGAATACATGGAATCACGAGTTGAATGCATAGGTCATAATGAGGATATCCCAGCTGGAATGAGAATGGGAAGTTCCTCAAATATCCAATGCAACAAATATTTAAAGAATCTGAAAAATCACATCTAACCCTTGTCTTGGTCAAGGTATGAATATTGATTTGAGGGCACAATAGCCAAATCTAATAATATAAGTTTGTGAGACCTTTTAATTAATTCAGAAAATAATTATGAATGCATGTACAAATATAAAACTGTAAAAATCACAAAGACAATCCATGTATATGGTGGATACTGAACAGTTTAAGACTGGCGTAGGGTGAACAACTAACAGCAAGTTCAAATTCAGTAAAACTCTTAACTCTATCTTAATGCCTTCTGTATTTTGAATAACACTTCAGTGTTTGCTTGAGTCAGACTGGAATCACTGGGATTAGATAATAAGCTCTAGTGTCTTGCTGAATCAGGACAGAAGTTTTAAGGCAAACATAAATATTTAATGTAACATAATAAGATTCTTAGTAAGAAAGAGAGAAAGGAAAAATACTAACTGCAGAAATCAGAAACACAGGATCAGATTTTCAAGGCCAGCCAGAGGCTTCACTCACAATATCATCATCTAAACTTGTAACAGCGTACAATCATTTATGAATCAGTCTTCAGCACTGTGTGCATGTCGCAGCGCTTATCTTTACAAACAAGCTCTTTTCAGCCCCGTTCCAGCCCATTTTCCTTTGCCAGAGACAGCTATCACTACAGAATGAAAGATGAGCTATACTCATGGCTAGCTGGTTCTATTCCAGCATTGGCAAAACAGATCATTAAGGCCAGTCTTTTTAATGAACTATGTATACTACTGTTATTGTGACTTACGGCTTTGGTCTGCAGAGAGGGAAGCTGTAAAAACCACTAAAGAAAAATCAACTTTTTTACTGCATGGTTAATTGCTAACCATACCTGTGATACATCTATGCATATATATATTTTATATATACATATATATTTGTATATACTCATGTAAAACCCTAAATGTGTGTGTGTGTGTGTGTATGTACATATATATGACTTATATAAGGCATAAGTGTGTGTGTATATATATATATACACACAGTATACCTATTAAATATAAAATATGATATATAAAATATGTTATATAAAAATATATATATAACTGTAGCAATGTAGCATATAATACATATTTCTATATCTATCTAGATATAATATATTTATACGCACATATTTATATAGGTAAATAACTCTAGGTATTCATATGAGAGATGATACACACAACATGCCTCCCCCTACCCTGGGAAAAGTACCTGTTTTATCCACAGATAGTACTTTTCCCAAATGTTTCCAGATTCTGGTGTTGAGAACAGACTTGCCAGTGTGCCCTGGTTCAAAGGCCTGACTTTTAACAGATGAGTGATTTTGTCATACTGGATGTCTGGGTATTCAGCTTCCACCAAAAGCATCTCTCAAAGCCCCTAGCCTCTCAAAACTGCCTTCCCTTTAAAGGATCTCCACTGGGCTCCAAAACAAAGAGGTGCCCAAAACCATTATTCGGTGCTGGTGAACGTTAGAAAAAAGTCCTAAGCCAACCACAACAGCCAAGCAGCTACCTATAACCCCATCTGCCTCAGGTGCAGCGATACTTGTTACCTCACTGTTCAGACCGGCTCGGGGGATACGTGCACACGTGGTGGTGACCAAGCAAACGGATTTTTCCAAATCCTCATAGGCTTCTAACACTGGCAGTCAGCAACCACTTGTTTTGACTTCTGACCCAGAGAACTCAACACTAAAATCACCGAGGCAGAGCATAAATACGGAACGACACTGAAACAGATCCTCTTCGTATTTACCATTTTGGTAGCCAACTGTTCTTTATCCTTTTCATCTGTTTCTTTATGGACAAAAAAGGCTAAATAGACTTGCTCAATTTCCAGATACAATTACGTCAGTGACTCTTCAAGAAAGCTTGTGAAAATGTTTAAATAGAATGTACATTTCTCATTTATTGCTTTATTAGTCCGTCTTTGGGCATTCATGAATAATTTAGCTTACAATAAATTTTTCTCCACGGAGTTCTCTGCTTATTTTACCCAGTAGTTTCAATAATAAGTGTTTAATGTGTTTTTCCATTCCCAGTATTTTCAAATACATTAAAAGCCTAATTCTTAAAACTAATGAATGTTATCCCTTCTTCTATGATCCATTGCTATCATTGCTTGGCCATTGATTATATCATGTACAGACTTTATCTTCTCTCATGACAAATGTTGCCATAACATCTGAAATAACTCCACTCCACCATATAAAAAGTATGAAGCCCTTCGTACGTGCGAACAGCTCTTTCATTTTTCATGCCATTATCAGATTAGCGTATTCTTGCAGGACTGCAGCATTTTTACAATCAGATTAATAATCGAAGACTATTTCTCATTCTTTGAATGCTTCTGATGCAAAAATGAACCTTATTCTTTCACGCTTAACTATGCAGAACAGTGCTATTCATTTCACTGTTTCAGGAATCTCTGAAGCATGCAGATAAATGGGCTTTTGCATGAACAGAGACTATTCCACTGTATCAAGGGATGTGAGGCAGCCCTTAAGCGGGAGCGTTAATTACTTAGGGATCCCTTATATTAGGCTGGTATGTATAGAAATCTAGTTTAGAAGGAGATTTGGCTTGATCAGCTATACTAACTAGACTATATAAGAGAAAATTCTGCTTTTTGAGTGTGCTATCTATCAATTACTTGTCAACAAGATTTCTCTCAAATTACCGTAACTTCAGTTGATTGAATGTTTCTAATTACAGAGTTATTTTAAATAACTTTTTATTACAAGTATAAAAGGGAGTCTTTCGGTACATATATCTATCAAAAGCACTTAGGATTCAACCACTATGCTACTGGAATACAAAAAGCATTGAAAACAACAGACCTTTCTGTATTCAACTATTTTTTTAAAAATCTAAATTTAAAACTCATTATTTTTAATGTAAATAGAGAAGACTTGCTTATGGACGGAGTAGGTCATATATGCTTATATGTCTCAAGGCTGCAGCTGAACACAGAACAAACTCCTATACTGAAAGTTTTCATTTCCAGTTTGCTGGATTCGGTATATGCAAGTATAAAGGAAAGGTCTCCACCTGACATTCTCATCAGAAAGCATTGACCATATTGAATCGACTTGTGTATGGGAATACATTCACAGTGTCACAACTTGAGAGCAAGTCAAACACAAGCCAGAAAGGTGATATTTCCCAGGGAAAAGAAATTCTGGTTTTTGTTCAGCCCTAGTCCCTACCTCACACAACCTTCGCTGTGCTGATGAGCAGTAATAGGGATTTTCTGTACTACAACAGAACTGAATGATGCTGATGATTTCATTTAAAACTTCCTGGCCAGTGTTTTTCATACTGATTGGAATAAGCTATATTGCAAAAAGAATCATTTGTGATAAATATTGAGGGGTTGTGCCACTTAATCGTTTCACTTTCTTAACAAATATACCGTGATAAAATCAAACAATCTGTGTGCATAAACCAGCTCTTACATTTTATTTCTTTTCCTATTTTGAAGCCCTCTGAATTATTGTTAATAATTACTATATTACTGGATAATCACTGACAAATAATCGAATAATCAAATCATTTATACTAAAATATTAATTTTCTCAGATTCATTGACTAAGTTTGACTATCAAATTCTTACAGAAATTGTGTTAGCACAGTATTTGCATTGTTATTCTTTGAGAAGGCATTTCATTACCATGCAGATGGAAGCGCTTCTGAGCATGCTAATTGGTATATGTGGCAGGTAACATGCAAACCGTGCTTATTAAGTCCCTCTATAATTTATGCACAAAGCATAATTCAAATTGGACAGGTAATGCCACTGTTTTTTCAGAACCACTGATTTTTTTCTGAGATCTGGCATTTACATACAGCAAAGTGGTGGGTGGATATCTATTGTATGTGCAAAGATACTATGTATCACCAACAAAGAAAGAACATTTAAAGGAAATATACTCAGTAATTAGATTAATAATAGGCAATTAATTTGACAGAGGCAGGCAGCCTATTTGAAAGCAAGAGAAGTACATAATGTAATCAAAGCATATTTGGCCCAGTTACTTGCATTTGTTTATTTATTTAACGGCACGTTGTGCGCACGTACTATCAATGTCTTTTAATACTTATTTCAGATGAGACCATAATGTTTAACAGACTAGAACACTGAGAAGACCACACATTTCCTTCTAAGAACAGAGATGGCCAGCAAGCAGTTTAGGCGAGTATATACCCAGTTTCAAATAGATAAACTTGGAACACTGTAGGATGCTCATGTGTAGGATGAGACAGAACCATATTGTCAAGCGTACCAAAAAGCAGGCTCGCAGCATCTGTAAAACAGACTTCAAATGCAATATGAATGAAAAATTCATGCAAACATACAATTTCAGCAGTGGGAACAGACCTAAAACTTAACACACACATCAGCAAAATAGCCAAGAACCAGGTCTTTCATTACCCTGAAACTATTCCAAATCCACTAGCTCTCTCAATGGTATGTCAAGGCACAGAAATGTTCCCGACGTGCTCTCACTTCTCTTAAGTGATTAAACATGGAGCTACTGCAGTCGACAGCAGGTAGCCATTGATTTCATGCGGTTAAAACACCTTCTAAAGACAACTCTTCTAGCAAATGTGGTTATTTACCTGTCATAGTCTTGGCAAATCTCGCCAACAGCTACCAACGCCTTCAAGTACTCATTGGGTTGATAGGGGTGGATGTAGTGCAGGGAGCAGCTGTTCCTAGGATCACCATTTGATGCAGTGAAATCTATAGCTACCTGCAAAAGAAGAAAAGTCAGTTTGCTCTGCAGTGTTCTGGGCAGTCGCATACCCACGCGCACCATGTATCATTTCCAGAAACGCTTTTCTGCAGATACCGCAACGTCAAAGCAAAGGTCATTCTCCAGTGTACTCCCTCCAGCTTAACTGGGGATGGTATTGATAGATTTGTCTAAAATCAAATGACAGCTTACAAAATCAGAGTTAATAAAACTAAGATGGTACAATTAGGAAAAAATTAACTGCATAATTATTCCATGTGGAGAATTATGCTGTAATAAAAATGAATCAAATTAGCTGTCTCTAAGTTCTCATACTTAATTAATTATTCTAACTCAGGTGATGCTCAAGACATAAAGACTGTGTAGTAAAGATGTCCCTATAGAGTTAAAAACCCTACTAAAAATATGAATTAAAATTCCAGTTAGGGACATATCTTAGCTATCTGAAAGCTTGTTACATCTGTAGTAATAGTAGTAAATATTCCCTATCTAATGTTTTTATCTTCAAAGCATATTCTAAACATTAAATAATTAAGCTTTTCAGTTTCATAGATGGTAGGAAATTTAAAGGTGAGCTGCAGGGTAGAAATAAAGCTTGAATCCTGCACAGACTTTTGCCCTCAAAAGGCTTACAGAAGGCTGGGGGAAGAATTCAACACAAACTAAAATTTTGATGGATCTTTTTAAAATTCATTTTCCCCTTCCTGAAATTCTCTTTGTCCCTCTACTGAAGATATACTCTTGGAGGCATCTTTCTGGGATATCACAGGCATGGATCACGTGCACTGGAAAGCACTTTCCAGGCTTCATGATGCTGTTTTCTAGGAATTCCTGAAAAGAGCAACAAGAAACCCAAGGTGTCTCACAAAAGGGAACAAAGCTATTTACAAACTTTCCTAGGATTTTGACCAATAACTACTCCCTCCAAAAAAATATTCTACCTGGATCTTCAATGGATAAAAACGCACAGGGTTCAATGTTCAGATTTACTCTGCAGTTCACATATAAGGAAGGGCCTTGCTGAAGGCTGCAAAAAGGACTTCAAAAGTCCTGGCTTGCTACTGTGAATGCACAGCTGCCCCATTAGAATGTCTAATTGGCACGGGAATAAGTATTTTACATAGCTAAAGCATATTCCTTAGCCCATGAAACCTGTATTAGGAGAAGGCAGCTAAATATAGTTTGTATTATCTATTCAGATTCAGATTATTTCAAGATTAACTGATGGGAAGCTCTTCAGAAAATTAAAAATATCTTTCATATTGAAGGTTTTACTTTGACATGCTATTTTTCACTTCACTAAGCTATATTTTTAAACAGATAACATAGGAAAAACAACTCCAAAATGAAACAAGAAATTCTGACTCTCCCTTAACAAAAAGATAAAGTTCTCCTGAACCTTTTTGTTGTTGTTGTTCTTGCTAAAAAGTGAAAGAAAAAAAATCACACTGGGTCAACCCAGTACAGCTTTTCCTCACTCCTCCTGCTTTTCCACTTCAGTCTCTAGGCAGAAGAAAAGAATTTTTCACTGGGCTCTAGTTAGCTCAGGAATCCCTTGACAAACTGTCATCCCTGGCGTGTCAGTCAAGAGAGACAAGCTTGACTAGGCTTGTAAATAAGGTTCTCTTTCACCTCCACTTCCCTTCACACTGTTCATGCTCTGAAGAAGTGATTCTGTTACTTTTCCACAAGGACTCTTTTTTTTTCCCAGAAATGATAGCGTGATTTAACTTGAACAAATCAACAGAGAACCTCTCAAGTGTTAACTCGCATGCATGTACATGCATTGCAACATAAATCTTCAGTGCCACAGCTGTCAGAAATGAGCAAGAAACACTAATGGTTTGCAAAACCTGAGGCAAACCCATGGATACTTGTATGGATTCAAGACTTCAGTTTTGGGGTACTTAACTTAAAAAAATCCTGGCCAATGTGTGCATATGTTTATTTTCTTAAAAACATGAATATTTTTCCTGATAATATTTTAACCTTAATTATTTGTACTGATTATAGAAAGCATAAAAAATTCATTATATGACAGCTAAGCAGAGGGCATTTCTGTAAAGTTGTTAAAGGTAGGCATTTTCACTGATAATCTCAAAACAGATGCTTAATGTGGCTGGACTGAAATGCGCCAGTCAGAACTGGACAAGTCTTCCTTCTTGCAACAGCTGTTAGCCAAGGCTAGATGATGCTTTTTACTAAAAACAATAACATAACGTAGGAATAAGCAGTGGGTTTCATGAGCTAGGAAAAAAGTCGGCTCGTGTTCAGGAAAGAAAAAAAATCCTCCTCAAAACAGCTTCTTTTCTGGAAATGGACCTTGCAGCAGAGATCTGCTAATAAGCCAAAAATATCCTAATTTTCAGTGATGATGCTTTTGAGAATATTCATACTTTGATGCACTATACTCGGTTTTGATCCAAGTCTCTCTTTGATTCCTTATGGGGGGACTTTCAAGAAAGACGACCACTGTTACTTGCAGCGGTTCCAAAACAACAACTCAGGGCTCTACTCTTTTAGTGTGTTCTGCCAGGACCAAGGTCTTGTGCAAATATGTAGAAGGAAGATTTGTTAAACTAAGCTCGCACATCACAGAAATTAGGCTCACATTTGAACTAATCTTGCTGGCAGCAAAGCAGGAATCTTCCTTGCAATACGTACATTTGATTTTTACCAGTGTATCTTTGAATGTACCAGTTCAAGGCACTTCTACATCCTCCCACAGCTGAGAACATAACATAGTAGTAACTACACTCCTAGCATATTTTTTCTTCAGTCTTGTAAAAGAGTGAAAACATCCTACATAGCTCCTGCTGGAGCTGACAGCAAAGAATCAGTCTGTCCAACATTGTGGCCTGTCTAAGAAAATCTGTCCAATATATCTTTCTATTAGAGATCTTTCTATGCATGTTACACACCCTTTCTGTGACAGAAATGTCTTCTGACTAGAAACCCATTTGCACTGCCAACTTCTGAATATTTCCTCTATGGAAGGGAACACTCTCTGATAAGAGATACAGCGTTTTGCAATAAGCGCTGCATAAAAGTAACGGCCTGGAATCAGCAAAATTGATCTCTGTAGACGAAAGCTTCTTAATAAATGGTTTCAAAGTGAAGGAAAAGTTTACTTTCAGTTTCTGAGGTGTTCATTCTAACCACAAACTATGTTCCTGCAATGGATGTACAAAGTATCCCAAGAACACACAGCATGATGTTACCAAAGCCCTAATTAGCACCTTAAATTAGCAGGTACCTCGTACTACAGCTTTTTGTTATCAAATCTGTGCTTAGCATTCTAGCTTCCCTCCCCCTACAAGTGCCCTTTCAGACCACAGCTGCATCGTCCTGCCTGTACACGGCACGAACACAACGGAAATGTCATTAAGATGGCAACAGCATCCGTAACTCCAGGACACTTTCAGACAATTCCAGATCCACTTTCCCATTCCAGTTAAAGGAAAGGAAATCTAGGAAGGCCGAACAAACAGGTCTACAACGTTTCAGTGGCCTGAATTAAAAAGTTATTCAGACTGACTGTGTCTGCTGACATTACCTCACATAAAATATAATAGAAGCAATACTATCAGCCAGATATATTAAGAAATCCATTTAAACATAGCAGTTTTCAACCTGTGGTCCACAGTTTACTACTGGGAAATCTGTGAGACATAAATAAAAGACAAGAACATTACCAGTAGTCTTCAAATCACTTTACAAGGACTTGCTCTTCCATTCGAAAACATTTAGGAGAAATCAAAACAGTCCGAAAATCACAGCTGTAGCATAACAATATATACGTCCCCAGACACTTTCTAATGTTTATTAAGTCTTCTCTTTTTGTGCTTGTGCCAGACTTGTGGGAAAAACATATTAACTAGCCTTTGCATGTGCACAAAAAATCTGCCTTGATTAGAAAAGACTTATAAATATTACTTGAAGACACTACTGTCTCTCTCCAAGTCACCTTGAAGATATTTGGTATTTCAGTTCTCCTAGACTTGTTTCGGGGGGAGAAGTGTTAGGAAAGACAAATGTAGGGGTTTCCAGGAATTGGTGAGCTTGAGAGCTGGAGGGGAAATGGGTGTTCCAGGCATCTGGGAATAAACACAATTTGGAGACAGAGAAAAGGAACTAGCATAAGGCACAGAGGGAATTGCATAGCATGCCTTGCTTAAAAGCATAGAGATATACCTTTTTACTTCCACACCAGAAATAGGGTCCTCAATTCTTGGTGTTATCCAATTTGCCTCTGAGGTGCACTGCCAAAGCGGATGTCTTTATTTCTCAAAAACTCGATTCATATAGAAGGAGACAATCTGTTCTTGTCTAGAGCTGCTGTTGTTGCTGAAAAATTTTTGTGTGACTACAAACATTTCTTTTTTTTTTTGCCAAAACATTTGGGGAAATTAAAGTTGTCTGGAAAAAGTGAAACAGAAGACCTCAATAATGTGCAACACTTGATACTTGGGAAGAGAAAAGTTTCTTTTTCCTTATTTCAGAACATCTTCCCAACAGGAATATTAGGTACAGTCTAGTCAAATCAAAAGCAAAATGAGCACAATATGGCTCATTTGTGGCAGGAGCTGGGAGCAAGCAGTGACTGAGGCAGGATGCTACAGGAAAAGTAAAGACCTTTTCCAGGAGAAGAATATTGTCTTGGAGATCCATGCATCTGTCATGAAACTAGGTCATATAAACCAGACTAGAACTAAGCCAAAATCAGCAATCCTATGCTATGGGGATTGAAACAAACACATAGCAATACGTGAAATCTTTCTTCCCCTGCTCCTTGATGTAGTTCTGAATTACAACCTCATCCTCCTGTAGGGCCATCCAGCTGTTCGTAGTTGGGGCTGAGGCACCAAATATCAACATTTACCCCAAAGTGATGGCAAGAGGTGCCTGGCTGTGCTCTCCGTCTCACATACCCACTCACTCACTTTCTCCACGTGGCATCGTTATACAGAAAACAATTTGCTTAACAGAGAACTCAGGAAGGAAGACTGGCCCAGAAGACTGACAAACAAGACATCTAAGTCGCTAAAGGTAGGTGAGATGAAATTCCACATGACATAGCCCTAGCAAGGAAACTTATCTGAAATGCTTGTAGGCAACGTGAGGCTCAAAAGCCAAAGGTCAGGCAGCACTGACACAAGGGCTAATTCATTTCCTTAGCTCTTGGGACTTAGTGCTGCTCAGACGGAGCTGATAAGATTACACCAGCTCAGCTTCTCTGTATGATGCTGTCTTTACACTTTGTAATGTGATTGCCATTGCTGCAAAATGTAGAAGGAAATCAAGTATATGAAAGAAAATATTACAGCACTGGCACAGTTTTATTTTCTGGGCATAATGCATTTTGCAAAAAGACTTTAATAATTTATCAAGGAATGGCATACAAGACTTTTCTCTGTGAAAGTGATGAATCTGTATCTAAAGGGATTCCCTTTCTTTAAAACAAGTTATTAGAGAACAAAGACACTTACTGTAAACTGTATTTGGCAGCCTCCCATGATATAATCTAAGAAAGAATGCATCTTGTGGATCTGCAGACAGGAAAGCAAGACATACAAATTAACTGTACATTGCTAAAATATCGAAGTTTTGAAACAGCTTGAACAAAGTAGATTGGAAGGAGCAGGACAGATCAACAGAAAAAAAAAGGAGAGGAAGAAAAGGTTAAATATAATTTGGGAACGGAATAAAAATGTAAAGAGAGAAAGTACTAAAATTATTCTAAAGCTACAGAAAGGTAATTTCACTCAAAAGTAGAGCCAAGCACTGTTTCTTATCATGGGAAATCAATGGAAATTTTGCTGTTGGTTTATAAGGAAAAAGAGCATTTTTCTACATTCAGAGAGCAGTAGAGAGAAGACAACAGAAGAGGAGAATTTGAGGAGTGTTCATTTGTTTTGAGATTCCACCCTTTGTCTTTTTTTCTCTCTCTCTTTTTTTTTTTTTTTTTTTTTGTTTTGTTTTGTTTTGTTTTTTAAGTGGCTCATTTTCTATTGCTTTTTACCCACAGTTCTGGTTTGGTGTCTCCATTTCAAATCACTGTTAACACTGAGATCTTAGAAAATAAAAAGACGAAGAGCAAAGCACAGATACCTTGCACTGGTTAAGGATGACAATGCCTGAGTTCTTGTAATTTTTCTTCTTTGCTTTGTACTTGGGGTTTATGCACTCCCATTGTACCTGTGAAAAAAGTAGTGACTACATGAAGGAAGATTCATGTACAAATTGAATAATTAACAAAGATGGCACTGTCTGATTGTTGAATAAAACCTATTATCCTATCAAATAATATTAATAAATCCTATCAAATAATGCACACAAAAGAAAAAATGAAAACCATGAACTATTCTGAGAATGATCTTAACAGAAAAAGGCCCAGGGCAAACACCTGTCTTCCAAAACACATATAGGGACATAGCATTGAGAGAGATACCCAACTACTTAGATTCTTGTGTTACCATCTTCCAGGCTTGTAGAGGTGTTATGTAAGCAACACTGAGTATTTCTGAAATCATTTTTTTTAAAAAAAAAAAAAAAAAAAAAGAGAGAGAACTTAGTGAAAATATGTGAGGGAGCATCCTGATGCATTATATTAACTACAAAATTCCCTACAAAGTAACTCTGGCGTTTTGTATTAAACTGTCATGATTAGAGAAATTCTGATTAGAGAGTAAAATGATTCCTTAACCCATATTGCTGTCTTTAGATCTTTCAGAGAGAGCAAAGATTTGTTCTTTGATTATGATAATAAAAGAAAAAGAAAAGCACTGAGATGTCAACAGAAGAAGTTAAGTAATTACTGATATATTTAAGAGATCAAACTTTGAAAATTATCTCTAAAAATAGAAATGAAAAATCTTTTTTTTTTGAAAATGTTCAGATCAGTTTTATTTACAAGTATGCAATTTCACAGCAAAATAGTCCGATCTTGTCACTGAAATGTATTGCTTTGTTTCCAACAAAACATTTCCCAGAGTCTTACTGATTTTCACTTCTAATTTTCTGGCCTTCTCTGGTTTCAGGCAGATTGATAAGGCCAAGTTTTTAGAATTTGAACTCTAATGACTACAATAATATTCACGCCTCTTACTACAGGAGCAAAATGCACATTTGCATGTGCAAGCATCTATTGGCACTTGTAAATCCAAATTTGCATGTGCAATATGTTACTACATAATATTAAGAACATTACTATTTTCTTTTGAGGAGGTGTTTTCAAGTGCTGAGGAGACGAAAATATGCAAGCTGTAATGTGAAGTTGGGTAACATAAAGGATCCATTTCCAGCAGTAACCAGGATAATTTATTCATAGTGGGGATCCTCACATACCATTTGTCCAAACAAAGTGCTTGAACATGCAAAGCATTTTTGCCTTACAACAGCCCCACTGATTCCACCAAGCTTCAAACCATTGCACAAGTGCAATTATTTGAATGTATCTGAAATACTTCAGACCTAGAGCTTTTTTCCAAAGGTCAGAAGGGGAAGACAAAACATAAGGCTTTGGAGCAATAAGAGACCTTTCCGCATAGAAAACAAAAGCATTTTCATCACTGTGTTTCTGGAGACAGGTGACAGAGCCAAGAATAAGAAAAGAAAAAAAAAATGATTTAAACTGTAGGAAGCACATCTGCTTGCTCTCGCAGTTAGCCTACAGCTCCATTATTTATTTGTCTTGCAAAATGCATTTTCCAACTGAGAAGACAGGCAGACACAGGCCCACATGTTCAGGGGAAATCCTCCAAAAACATTTTTCCCTACTCATGGGAATCAGTGAGGCTTAAGAAATCAAAGTCTCTCTTTCCACCTAGAGAGAGCTCTGGGCGACAGAATGCCAGGGTGCAGGGCGCTCCTATTTGGGAAAGCTATCTGCCAGCGAAGCAAAAGCACTGCCCACTCACATCTTGATATAGTGCTCTCTGGCGAGACACTTTAGCAGGCAGTTATCTTCCAAACCTACCGGGAGCATTCGTACAAAGGAACTGTGCAGTCTCCATACATTTTAAAATAGTTGTAATGAACAGAGAGAAAGAAGTAGGAGTCAAAAGCAGGAGAGAAAGCAGTGCTTTCCTCCTCTTGACACACCGGAGAGACCTCCTGCTTTCCCCTGACGGTCCAAAGTGCACTTCCTTAATTTTATCTTCCGCCAACATGAACACTTTTCAGTGTGCATGTTTAGACAACAAGGCCTGACCTGTACAAATCCTTACACTGTGCACATAATCCCGCTCCTCTGGGAAAAGCAGTATGTAAGCTTGATCGACGTTCACGTGCACGTAACTGGCTTTTAGAAAATGTTCCCATTTTCTGAGGATCAAGGCAGTACACAAAACTATTTTAGAGCAGAAAGCTGTGTGCCTGTGGCCAGCCCTCTCAGCTTTCATGTGCTAACTGTAACATGTAACTGGGAACGTTGATGTGCATTTTGAGATTCATAGGTAACAATTCTCAGCAACCATCTAAAGCTGATTAAAATACTCCACATGCAGGTCACTAACATGCCATTAGCTGATACAGATACGAAAGCAAGATTAGGGAATCCCCAGAGAGTGGAAAAAAAGAACAATTTTGCACCTATGAAATCTGTTAGTGTGATAGGAAAGGGAAGAGAAAGGGGCAGGAAAAAGGGAAGGGAAAACTCCTTTCCCAGTTCAAGTGTAGACTTGAAAATATTTTAAACTGCTTTACAGGAAACTCACAGTCGTCTTTAATTACCTGCCAAGATCCGGTTCCAAACCTCTGCAATTCCCAAAGGAAGAGCTGAAGATGCGACAATCAACATCTGAAGGAAATCCCCTACACATGCATGTCACTGTCATCTCTCCAGCTCTTCTCAAGGGAATAGAATTTCAGAATACGCTCTAAGCAGTTAAGTAACAAAGAAAAAAAACTTCAAATATTTCACTTGCACTGTGAGGACAAGCTCGCTTTTCAGTCTGTTCCTATGTTCCACTACTGACTTGCTATCTGACATCATTTTTTATTGATGCATTTTTGTCTTTTAAACTAACTTTTCAGTGGAGAGGAAACTAATGTAAGAGTCTGCAGTCTGACACTAATGGTAAACACTGTGAAATTTAAATTCATCATTCTAATAGTCACTTAACATTTCTGCCATATGTCTGGCAGCTCTGAGCTATGCAAGTTCTTTCCCTGTCAAACAAGCCAGTGAATTTGAAACAGAAAGCAACCTGATTTTACGACCTCCTGCTAATTTTATTTAACTACTGTTACAAATGTTGGTAATAAAACCCCAAACTCTACTGCTTTGGTGTTTCTTTCATACTGCAAAATCTAAACTAGCACGTGAAGAATTTCTGAGTCTAAAACAAACTCAATTCAGCTATTCTTCAATGAAAGTCAGCAAACTAATGCTGACACTTGGGAAGTCCTAATCTGCTCTTCAACGTAATGAGGAGACACAGGCCCTTCCATGAGAAATGTTCATCTTTGCAGTGAAGGATGCTGCTTCCCCAAACCGTCTTACCCCTTCTCTCACCAAACCTTCCCAAGAGAACAGCAAATGATGTGATCAATCATGCCACACACTGGTGGTGACTAAATGTGGGCAGACACTGTAAGAAACTGAAATTTGAACAGCATGTTGCTACCAGCTGCATAAGCCATTGCGAGAAAGAAAGAAATAATGGTGTCAGGATGCAAGATGGCAAGAGGCAGTCTGAGGCAAGAGGAAACATGGCACAGATGAGTTGCTTTCCCTTGATCACTGTGTTTGCACACCAGGAAATCAAACAGGCCTGCAAGGAAGGGCTAGAGAGCTATGTCAAATGGAGATTTGGTTCTCATCAGCATGTTCTCTTGCCTCCCCTGTAATTCTTCCTCTTCTTCTTTTTTTTTTTTTAATCCCTTATTCTTTCATGTACAACTGCTGAAACAAATTGCATCCTTTGTACATGACAAAGGAGGCATCACGGTCTAATGGACAGGGCAAAAAAAACAAATCGATAGCAGGCAGCATTATGTCCTGCATCATCTCTTCTTGATGCCTCAAGAAAAGCAAGTCACTTACAAGCGAACTGAATCTCTGGCTGCCTGAAAGGCTAGTTTATCCCTGCCAGCTCTTCATGCAGGAGGACAGGATAGCTTTTTTTCTCCTTTCACAGGGAGATGTTCACCATAGGAGAAGTGCTGTTTATAATCACTGCCAGAGGTTTTCTCTGGAAACCTGTAGCTGTGGGGTGAAGGAAAAATCAGTCTTTTTTGTTTTCTCAGCCAAGGGCCCCAGCCTCACCTGCACTCCTGAGGTTGCAATATTAGTTTCCACAGACAGCAGGTGCCTCACATTGCTGCAGCCTCCTCTGAGGACTCTGTTGCCCTCACTGGGACCAGTAGCAGCTGCTGATGTTGTTGTCTGGGACAAAGTTGCCCCTCTGCTGTTAACTAGACATGGAACTGACCACTGATGTCATTAAGCTCCTTAGTCCATCACCAAAGTTAAGACTGGCTTAAAGGTCCCACCTAGGCTCTGTTATGTGAAGAGCTACATCCTGCAAAAATCCTGATGTTAGGATCGGAGTCAGGTATGTGTTCTAGTGTCTGATTAGATGGGGAGACTCATCTCAAGTCCCCTCAGGATCCCATCCAATCTTGTGCATCTCAGCACCACCCCTCTGCCCTGCCCTGCCAGAAACCTAGAAATATATTTTCTGATGAAACTATCTAACAAGTAAAGTACAAACAGGAAAACTCTCAGCCAGAGCTAATAATATTCTGACCTTTTGGGAATGCTAATACGGATGCTAAGTACAACAGGATTTCTTTCTCCCCTTTCCCTTTTCTGTGTGCATGCATGTTCACTTCTTCTGTAATATAGGGACAAATTTTTCCATTATGTAACTCCTGCACTGAATGAGGACACAGGTTGTTTATGTTATTTTTTTCCCCAAATCCCCATGGTTTTATTGCCTCTACTTAAAAAAGAATGAGACTTTTCAGTCATTAGTAGAGAATTTCTTCTTTAAATACGAACAGCTTTAATAATCTTTACATTTGTATCAAGTTTTTCTAGTCTTTTTCAACATCATATAATTGATTAATATTAATATACTTCACAAAAACACACTTGGTGTTTCCTGATTGGTCTAAAGCACAAATTCCCAAGAAACCTTAGAGTGGAGCTAGCTGGCAAATCAACAGTAAACTCATCTAATCAGAAGCTGATAGTCAAGCCTTGGGATAATTAGCCTCCATCGCAGGGCGTGGAACCACAACAGTCTTAGAAGCATCACCACCTCCTATAAATAAGTAGATAGCATATATCCATTCTGACCATCCAAATGATTCTCTGTCATTTGATAGTTTGGCCATAAGACATTTCTATCTCAACTGAGGAAGAATGAGAAGAATGAGAATGAGACAAAATACTCTAAGTGCTTTCTGAAAGATGAGCTACGAACAGTTAAATGGCAATGCACTTCAAGATCCGTTTTAACACCTTGACACAGAGATGAGGTGAGCTGATGAAATGATCTGAAGTGCTAGCTATATACACAGGACACACAGTTCTTCCTACTCACCAGCTCAAACCACTATACTATTCCCATCCTTACTTCTCAATATTTTTATGCCAACTTGTGCAGCTCATACTGTGCAATACAGCTGTTGCTGCGGGGCAGAGAGGGAAAGCCATGCCACTGGTCTGGCCTCCTTAACTCTGCTATTTGCAACTGGCGCTTAAAGAGAGTTCCCAGATCCCTGCCAATGGTAAATGTTCTCTCCTACTCTCTCCACTTGCCTAAGAGATCAGAAGACCCTGGCTGACAGCCACTAGGAGGTTTTGATGATCCTTTGACAGAACTATAGCAATGTACTCTAGCTGGTCATAAACTCTACTGCACAAAGGAAAACCTAAGTACAATAAATGGTTTTACTGTGTCTCCTTAGCAACACAAACAGGGGTGCCAGACCTGTATTCTTCTCTTTACACTGGTTCCCCACAGCATTCAAGATCAAACTCCAGATTTTGGTTCACATCTTCAAGACACTAGCTGTTTTGATGATACGTGAAAGAATGCTTATCACTGCAGGCTGAAAGAGGCAGTTGGCAGTTTTATTCCTCTGACCGAAAGGAGCGGAAAACAGAACTTTTTCTGGTCTGAGGCTATGAAAAAATCTCTCCTAAGAACAAAGGACTATGTCTAAGCTACCCATCTCCTCACCCACACACAAATCCAATTCTCTGATGTGGCCTTTCTTATTAGAAATACCTAACAACGCATACACTTAAACACAAACTACCCTCCCTCTCCTCTGTGATTCTCTCTAATTTTACTAAACCCTTTACATTCAAAGTAAACACTCTGTAGTGCATGCTTGTTCTTTGGAGAGAAGAAAAACCTAAAGAAAACAGGACAAATGCTAATTTGCAGCTATTCCTGCTGCTCCGGATTCCATGTCTCTTACCTTGGCCAAAAAGCTTTCTCTTTGAGAAAGACTGAGATGCTCTTCAAAAAAATTTACCTTGGGAATATACATCCTTTACTATTCTCACACAGTCCCTTACCCAGCCACAGACATTTGTGTAAAAGATTTGGGGCACTGTCACAGCACTGGCCTTGTTAATACTATTCACTCTGGAATCTGTTTATCTTTTAAGATGGCTCTTAATTCCACTCAAATTCAGTTTGGATTAAGTTTTGATAGGTATCAATTCAAGAAAGTGTTGTAAAATGTGCAAAAAGCCAGCCCAGAATGTTGCAAGTGGGACCTGATCCTCTGATTTAGCTTGACCCTGAGAGAACAAAATAAGTTTTTACTTTACAATCAGGCTCTGTTCAGAAATTACTTATAATAGGTTAATATATGACTAATACATCTCAACAGATTTTACACGAGTAGTATATGTAAACTAGTTTCCACATCAGTAGAAGATATGTAGAAGAATCATAGAAAACTTATTGACCTAGGGAATAGCCAGACTGCTTAGTATTTTGACTCTCTGACCTTTTGACTCTTTGTTAGTTTTCCATTAACCCACTATAAATAGAACCTTAATATAAAGCCCAAATAAAGTTTATTAGGCATTTGTGTTTGATTTTCAGATTGCCATGAAGCAGTGCCTACAAATTATCAGGTAAGAAAGCCAACATTTTTAACTTCCCCTCAGAGAATTTATCAAAACTTACACCTTTAGGATTAAATAATAATAGCAAATGACAGTTTCTAGAATTAGATATGCCAAATCATTTATCATCTGCAATAATTACCATCAACTTCAATTTGCAAAGATCACACTGACATAAAGAAATTATTCAGCTAACAATTCCATTTCCCCTTAGGACTGTAATTCATGAGACATTTAAGAAACCGATTGGTTTCATCAGGATGGGTTCATGGCAGAGCTGGCAGCAATGAAGACAGCACATCAGACATGGCGAGAGGTGGACAATGACCCTCACCCACTAAAAGGCTTTTGGCCACTAGGGGAACGTATTCAGTACCTGTCCTGGTGGTACAGTGCAGCGCTTCAGAGAAACCGTATGTTTACACTCAAAGAAAATAAATATTAGCAGAAAGAAATGTCTGTGGAATGTGAGCTAGAAAAAGAGACTAATTATTATATGGAAGTACAGGAAGAGCTGCGAGCTGCATTTTCTGAGTATCTTATTCACGTAACAGTAAAACATACACAAGAGATCAATAGATCAAGTAAACTTCCGATTTTAACAATTAAGCAATGTCACTAGCAATATTATATAATTGTCTGATGAAAACTGCTCTGCAGAGCATATATGTTGAGAGTCTCTCAGTGCTTTTCACTTACCTGCCTCCCTTCCATAGCTCCTCGCATTTCCTTGAATGTCGAACTAAACTCTCCAATGAAGTCATGCTTGCCATTGGAATCCCAGTCCCAAACTATGCACTGGGGAAGGAAAGCAGAAAGGAACAGAGGAAAACATTTTTCTTCAGATAAAAAACATGTCTTATTGAAAAACACTACGGGAGAAATTATGATATCTTTTGGGTGGAATGTTTTATCTAGAAGGAAATCACAAGAGATATTAAAAACATATTCCTGCCAAGATCAAAATGATATGACAAGAGGAATCTCAACACAGCTTGCTCTAGCAGCTGTGTGTAATGGTGCTGGATGATGAAAGCAAGTTCATGCATTTACAAAGAAATAATTCATTGACTGCATCTTTTACGTAGGTGCAAAAAAATAAGATTGTCTATAATTGCATATGTCCACTGTCTACAGTTTCTAACTAGTCTTTTAATGCTCCATTTAGATTCTTTTACATTAATTCTACCAGAGGTGATAAACATATGAATAATCAAACCAAAGTCAGTACGTGAGCACTGTAACCAATCCCTTTTTATTCGTTTCTGTGGTTTGCAAATTCACTTTGCAGGTAGAGGAAAAGATTCAATAACAAGCTTAAGGTATGTGCAAAATAATCATATTCTTTGAGTGAGAGCAAAAGGATAAAAAACTTTCAAGAGAAAGACTAACTGACAACAATTTAACCCACCATAAGCAGAGTCTTACACAAAGTCTTATAATAGATTCTCACCATCTAACATCCTCCTATAACAGGAGTAAGTCAATAAATGGCCTCTTCTGCACAAAGTGTGTGTCCATGTCAGATGTATTGACTTCAGGCATAGCTCAGAAGTCATTTGATCTGTACATCTAAGCCAGTTTCCTGAACTTATCATGCTACTGAATGCCCAGGTACCTCAGCTGCCTTTGCAGAAGAGACAGAGGTGGTGATTTCACTGAATTCATGTGCAGGACTCCTCCAGGCAGTATATCACCACATACTTTATCATTTAAGTTCCTTTTTATAATGCCTTTAGCTTTCTTTTGAATTTTCAACACTATTCCACTTAGCCTCATGAAGGGGTTTGGTCTGATGTAAAGAGAATTTCTGTGATCCACCCTGTAGATGTACAGTAGCACTACAAAGGACTGCCCATAGGAAAAGAGCATAAGCACATCGCATATTGCTCCAGGCATTCATCAGTTGAAACAGTTCACTGGTCAGGCAAACCCAAGTCCTTGAGCACTCTCTCATTTTTCCACCTCATCGTCTGCAACTTTGCTTACTTTTTTCAAGTAGGGATCCCAAAGGCAAGCAAGATCTTGAGAAGAAAATTTGAAAGTATTTTTCTCTAAGACACAGACATCCTTTTTAACAGCTTTGACTCTAGGAGGTGGAGGGAATGTGTGTTTATAGACTAAGTTTTATACAAGAGCAATCAAATAGGATTTGGTTTCTGGGTCTGAGAGTGGTAATGCTGTCTGAAACATAATTAGACACAGTATTTTTGTCATTAACAGCCCCAGTGAATTCTTTATGATGAAATCTTCATTATAAAGCTTTATGCGTTTGTCGATGACTGCGATTTTTAGAAGAGCAGGTAACAAAAAGCCACAAAAAACCCAAACCACTGAAACCATTTCTGCTTCATAAGTTTTGTAAGTTGAAATGGCTTCATTTTCTTTTTATGAGAATTTTCTTGTTAATATAATTAGCCATTTTTTATTGAAATTACTTTCTAAATTTTTCATTGAAGAAAAAAAATGGGTTTCAGAGATGAAACAGTACTTAAAGAGATTTATCTGTAATGATTGTGCAAATAATTTAAGATTCTAAAAGTAACACTAACTAAAAAGATTTGCCAAACTGCCATAGCAAAATTGAAGTAAATATGCAAGAAGTACAGTTTCAGTAATGCTTTTCAAAAAATACTTTTGAAGAAAGGCTATTTGTAAAAGAGGGGAAAAAAGCTTTTATCATGAAATTCTTTAAACTAACTTTATTTTTCAGGTTTTGACTTTTTGGAGCATAAATAGAAGAACATACTCAATGCTATCACAGACCTCCAGGAAAAGATACTTTTGAGTGGTTTTTTTTTTTTTTTTTTTTTTTTTTTTTTTTTTTTTTTAGGATTTTACATCTTATGAGGAGGGAAAAGCTCTGACTACTGATTTGGGGTTAGAAGTTTAACTGGAGATGAGTAAAATTAAAATACATTTAAGATGGCCACCTAAACAGGGCCTGGTTGTTTTTTCAGGCTAGAGGTTTTCTAACTTTAGCTTTCAGAAAGCCAGGTGGTACTTTAATCTTCATATTGGCTTCATGGAAAAGGAAAAAAATTACAGTATTATCACAGAATCACAGAATGGGTAAGGTTGGAAGGGACCTCCGGAGATCATCTAGTCCAACCCCTCTAGAGCATGTTAGACAGGATTGCATCCAGGCAGGCTTTGAATGTCTCCAGAGAAAGAGACTCCACAACCTTTCTGGGCAACCTGGTCCAGTGCTCCGTCACTCTCACAGGGAAGAAATTCCCCCTCACGTTCAGGCGGAACTTCCTGTGGTTCAGTTTTTGCCTGTTGCCTCTTGTCCTGTCACATGGGACAACTGAAAAGAGTTTGTCCCCGTCCCCTTGACACCCTCCCTTCAGGTACTTGTACACATTGATGAGATCCCCCCTCAGTCTTCTCTTCCCCAGGCTGAAGAGGCCCAGCTCTTGCAGCCGTTCCTCACAGGGCAGGTGCTCCAGCCCTCTGATCATCTTTGTAGCCCTACGCTGGACTCTCTCCAGTAGCTCCATGTCTCTCTTGTAGTGGGGAGCCCAGAACTGGACACAGGACTCGAGATGAGGCCTCCCCGGGGCTGAGTAGAGGGGCAGGATCACCTCCCTCCACCTGCTGGCAACACTCTTCCCAATGCACCAAGGATACCATTGGCCTTCTTGGACACAAGGGCACCTTGCTGGCTCATGGTCAACCTGTCATCCACCAGCATTCCCAGCTCCTTCTCTGCACAGCTGCTTTGCAGCAGCTCAGGCCCCAGCCTGTCCTGGTGCATGAGGTTATTTCTCCTAAGGTGCAAGACTCTGCACTTGCCCTTGTTGGACCTCATGAAGTTCCTCTCTGCCCAGCTCTCCAGTCTGTCCAGGTCTCTCTGTATGGCAGCACAGCCCACAGGTGGGTCAGCCACTCCTCCCAGCTTGGTATCATCAGCAAACTTGCTGTGGAAGCACTCTGTCCCCTCATCCACGTCATTGATGAAGAAGTTGAACAAGATGGGACCCAGTACTGAGCCCTGGGGGACACCACTAGCCACAGGCCTCCAACTAGACTCTGCACCACTGACAACCCTCTGAGCTCTGCCTTTCAGCCAGTTCTCAATCCACCTCACAGTCCACTCATCTAACCCACACTTCCTGAGCTCACCTGGGAGGATGTTATGAGAGACAGTGTCAAAAGCCTTGCTGAAGTCAAGGTACACAACATCCACCGTCTCCCCTCATCTACCCAGGCAGTCATTCCATTAGAGAAGGCTATCAGATTGGTTAAGCCAAATTGGTTAAGTTCCCTTTGGTGAATCCATGCTGACTGCTCCTGATCATCTTCTTTTCCGCCATATGCTTGGAGATGACATCCAGGATGAGCTGTTCTATCACCTTTCCAGGGATGGAGGTGAGGCTGACTGCCTGTGGTTGCCTGGGTCCTCCTTCTTGCCCTTCTTGAAGACTGCAGTGACATTGGCTTCCTCCCAGTCCTCAGGCACCTCTCCAGTTCTCCAGGACCTTTCAAAGATGATGGAGAGTGGCCTGGCAACAACATCCACCAGCTCCCTCAGGACTCGTGGGTGCATCCCATCAGGGTAATTATCTCAGTGCCATTTGTACAATTACAGCAAAGGGAGAAAGAAGGTTCCTGCAAGTACATCCATTACAACTTCTTTTCTTCAGTTTGACATTTGGCCACAGAAATTGTTACTCTCTGACAAACATGTTGTACATATTAATGATTCTGCATTTCAACTGTATGTGAAGAGTATACTGAAAACATCCTAAGGCCCAGAATTTATTTAAAAAAAAAACCCTGCCTAGACAGAGAAAATAAGCAGGGAGTGACTTTGTAAAATCTAGAATCAGGTGAAGACTACAGGTGATAATCAAAGGATTATTTCCTTAACTATGAAATATTTTTAAATATCTTTTTTAGGGTAGCCCTATATGCTTTTCATATCAAATCTTCCATAAATATTTCTTTAAGTAAACCTTAGTAAATTCTATGCTCTTGCAGGTTGCTTAAGCAGATGATTAATAGTGTATCTACAAGCTAGTAAAAGTCTCATTAATTTAAGAAGGCTTTCCATATTCTTAATTTTAAATGCTCTGGTAAATCAATGTCCAGGTAACTGGTGAAAGAATTTAATCTCTGACCCATTGGTTGCAAGTTCATATAAAAACTTTTGACTGTCTAATCCTGGAGAGTGATGGAATGGTGCTGGCTGAAAAGACGGAGAACATCCCCATCCCTGAATGCCCCTTCACACCTCTCCCCTGCCCAGCAGCCCTGTTGGCTTCAAGGAGAGGAAACACGGCCTCAAGCTCTCTCAAAGAATGGCACGATTCCTGATCGATCTAATCAACCAACTCTTGGTAGAAGAGGATATCAAAAGCATCAGTTCTGGGAATCTAGATCTTCACTCCTTCAGCTTTTCTTACAGGTGCACAAAATGAAAGGTTTCCTTTCAAGCAGAAAATGAACTTTTTCACTGTGAAGAGGGAAAAGGGTCTGTTTCAGACAGAAAGAAGTATCTCAGGTGGATGCAGATGGAACTTTTCTCTGATTTTGTATCTGTTCAGCTGTCTCATCAAAGCTAGATATTGATAATGCTCTACAAAGGGAGTAATATGCAAGGAAAACTGTCTTGGCATTGGAGCTGTAGTAGCATTGGCTTTTCTGACTGCACCTCCTAATGCCTCCCAGAACCTGCCAGCTAGATTAACCATACCACCTCTGCATGGACACCAAATTCACTTGCACAATTTTTGATTTTAGCTGATTTCCACAAAGTTGTCATTTGAATTTTATTAATCATCCTCAAGCTCCAGCAAATATTGATATTCTGCACTGCAGCCTATATCAGAAATAAAACTATTTCTCTATTCAGTGGCTCTCAAAGAGTGAGGCAAGTTTCCTGTGTAAGAATTTAACAGCAAAATAAGAACTCTTACCTCAGATCCAGATCATATTATCCAAACTCAAATATTATTTTTTAAAATTTAATTCTGTGACCTGACCAGAGACAAGAGAGAGGTGTTCTCCATATGAGACTCAGAATGCATTTTAATTGACCAAAATTCCCATATGTTTATGATAAAATAACTCTTCTGTCCTTACCATCATATTTATCTTTTTGTCTTCTGAATTATAATAGAGACAAAGTATGTTCCTTAAACATAGGGAGAACTAAGCAAGAGCAAATTCTGACCAATGTAACTGTGTGTTTGTGCATGAGCATGTATAGACCCCTATATACCTTCAGGGAAATGTTTAAAGTGGTTTGTCTCCGTTAGCATTTCACAGTGAGACAACTATTATATATATAACATCTTAGTGCAGAGGTAATGGAGAGTCTTGTAACTTAACCCAACAATTTATGAACCAGTCCAAAACATGCTCCAAAGGTTAGTTGTTAGTAGACTGGCAGCAAGTCTTACGACTAAATCCTATCCAGAGGCAGCTGACAAGCAGACCGTGGAAACGTACTTCTTCAAAATCCAAGTCTCCTTCAGCCAGTCAAACACTGCAGCTTGTAGTGTAAGCAAAGAGAGCAAAAATTAGAAAGCTATGCTTATGCACAAAGGTTGATCAGTTGAAGCGTTTGTATGACTCATCCTGGTACTACCTTGCCACCTACCTGGGGAGGCAGAGCATTGGATGAACCAGCTAAGTATGTACGATCTTACTGGCTTGGAAAGAACTGGCTTGGATGAGAGAGAAGGCCAAATCCTTGGCTCCTTCTCCAGCCGCCCTGTGCTAGCCAAAGGGCAAAGCACCCAGGAAGCCTGCAGCCCCCAGCAGCCAGAGTAGCCCCTTGTACAGGAGCTCTCAGGTCTAACCTAGCTCTTTCGCAAGTGAGATGCTAGCTCATATACTGCATGAAGAGATTTTTGTGTGTGATGTTACTTTGGTATCTATCCCATGAGACTCAATAATGAGTTGAAGGGATAATACCTTCTAAGGAAGAGAATTGTCCTTAGTCAGGGACTGCAGGCATTTTGTAGACACAATTTAGGGCAACAGTACTGATCAAGAGTGGCTAATTAAATTCTGATCAGAAACTATCTTGGGTAGCTTTTTCCTTAAATTTTTGCAGAACAAGTTATCTTGTGACGAGGCAAGAAAAAGAGTGCTCAAAAAAGAGTGCTCATTTTTTGACCTGAATGTAATAAATTACAACCACAGCAGTTGTAACACATTTTGGCCATTTAGCTCTAAAGTAAAATAACCTCATAGTAATTTTGAGGTAAGAGTTCAGATGACACTTACAATCTCTCCAAGAAACAAAGGTTTGAGGTAGATGCAAGTGATGTGCCTGCTTCTGCAATCACACTGAATTGCAGGTGGTACAAAAGGCTATAAACAGAAACTCTCCTTTGGTTCATTCTATGGGATTAATGACAACATTAAAAATGGTTTAGAAAAGCAAAACAGAGATGATGATAAAGAAAATTCTCAAAAAAAAATTACTTCATTATCAAAGTGATTTTTCTGGAACAGTCTGTCTCTCATCTCAGTTATTATTACTTGATAATGAAGTAAACCTACTGTACCTCCCTGAAGTATATGTACCCCACTTAAAATACTTCAAAGCAGTTCTTTTTATAGGAAGGCCTTTAGCCAATACCTAGCCATTCTCCTTACATAGTTATGAGAAAAGCTATGCAAAATCTTCATTACAAAAGCTAAGGCACTTAACATTATCCTGTTTCCATATTCATGATGTTCCAAGGCCAAATTCTACTTTTATGCACATCACAATCCATTACACATTGGAGAATAACTATACTAGAATTTGGTGTTTCCTGCTTTACATGAAATTCTTTACTCTGGGGATTTTTCAGTCAAACAGGTCATCACTCAGGTTTCTCTTTTTGGTAGTTGGACTTCTGCAAAAATTTAAAATAAACATTTTGTTGCTCATTTCAGATATCCTCTGAAGTTGGGCTCTGGTAAGAATAGAGTGAAACAGCTGAAATGAACCATTATTTCTTGTGCATCTCTACCTGGCTCAAGTAAAGCCTTCTCCAGAGCACCATAGAGAAAATACTTGAACTTTTTCACTCAGAAACGGTATCTCCATTTTTTAAACTCTTTCAGAACCACTCAAAAAAAATGGACTAATAGAGGGAAAAAGGCTCATGCCTTATGCTTATTCTGATAGGGTACCTGCAGCCCTACTGAAGACAATCTAGAAACAACTAATTTTTCTTCTTGACTACAGAGTCTCATTCTTTTCGAGAACTACAGCTCCTGTTCTGCAAAATGGGAATCAACTATATGATCTCTCTTATAAAACTCCTGTGATAAATCAATGTACTGATGAACTAGTGTCTCCCCTCATTACCAACACGTATCTGAGATTTGTACTCATCTGATCAGTAAACAATGTCCTGCACACCAGAACATGCCTTGGTTATCGGCAGCCCTGTTTGAAGCACCTGTTGGAGAAGCTGTAGGCACATCAGTGAAATTTGTCATAACTCATGGGCACATAATCAAAGAGCTCTCAGCAAGAACAGGACTCTATCCAATTCTTACTGTTCACTTTCAGTCCCTAGAAAAAGCTCCAGGTAGCTTTATCTTGCACTCTGAAAGTCAGCAGATAGAAATCAGCCACTGCCTTACGCCTAGAACAGAAAAGGAAGATTATGATCCTTCGCAGATAGAGTACAAAATGCTCTTCCCCACTAGAGCAACATGAATCTGTCCCCAAACACCACTTGTAATAATGACAAGTATTTCTACGATGTGACTGATTACGCTGTTCTTTCTGTTGTCAGTTGGTGGAGGAGTTAATTTTACAATCCTCTTGGATATCATTCCAAAAGAATGACTTGTTAAACAGCATTGGGGTTAATGGTCCTGAACTGGTCACTATTTGATGGATAATACCACAGTATAAACATTAGTGGAGGTGGATCTTCCCAATGCTGGGTAATTTATAAAACTAAAACTGGCAAGGGTTTTGTCATGGAAGTTTTTTAGTAGGTAAAAAATCAATTAAGAAATATGAGGCAATTCTAAACGCTTATAAAGAATACTCAAAACCACGTTTCTTTAAGAAAATCAAGAGTTGAAATATTTAGATTTCTAGATTATTTACAGACAAATTGCAATGAATATATTAGCCAGTATAACTCAAACAGCTAAATCAGACTAGAGGTCAAGGTTAAAGGTTAAGCCTAAGAATCAGTCTCATTTATTTTTTTTCTTTTATTTTTTTCCATATGAGTTTCAGTTAGCGCCTTCACACAGACATGTTGTTGCTTCAGGGAGATCCCTTCATATACCTTCTCTCGACTACTACATAGATTACATATTTAAAAAGAAAACCACCAGCAGTTCTCCTTTAATGCAACTCCTGAGTTACCTTCTAGCCAGAGTCTTATTTTATCTCCTGTGTTGTATTTACTGTTGAATTCATCTCCTGCAAAGACTCTGTGAGCATCTCTGTGAAGAATCTAAAACATTGGCCTCCCACAAGCTCCTGCAGCACCATAAGATCAAAGATTTCCAGAAAGAGTTAAATTAAGAACATGACATAGTGTCTGGATCTTTCAGAAAAGATTACATACCAGCTAAATAGCAGATTTTGTTCTGTTTCATGGAAGCTTATGAAATAACTCAAAATGTGAAACAGACATTAGTACAGTTGATATACAGCTTATCTTCTATATAACTGTACAGATCTACTTTTCTGTACACATACAGTAACCACCTACTTTCTATTTTTTATTCTTTTACTGGGTAGAAAATAGGCTTTAATAGACTACATTAACTGCCTGCCTAAATCTATGCAGATATCCTTTGTGCCATCATATTCTATTTCTTTTCCCCTGCATCCATTCAAGTGTTTTACAAATGCTTCCTATAATAAGAATTTTCAGTAAGTACTTAACGTTTTCTTGGTTTATCTCTTTTTTCTTAACAACGAATATGAGATCTTCTTCGAGCAGACATGTGGTATGGTGGGATGGAAACTTGAAACTGAGCTCACTGGGCTCAGTGGTCCATGAATATGGGGCTCCTGCGATTGCCCATTTGGCCCATTTCCAACATCTTCTGAAAGTTAGGCAGGAGCAGGCTGGAAACCCAAGGCACCCACTGCAACAACTGCCTAGAGGCCTGGGAGACCCGAAGCTTCTGGCATATACGACTGGGTTGAAAACAGAAACTTCTTCTGAAACATTTTGTAAAGACAGGGAGGGAAGGAAGAAAAACTGAAGTAGAAAATAGGCAAGGAAAATAGAACCACTGAGGTTTCCATATGGGTGAAACTATCTAGAAACCAGGCGAAAGCCTGACCTTAGTAAGATAATCGAGCACTTTGCTATAGTGTCTAGATCCTTCCCACATGAAGAAGGGGACTTGGGAAAGATGAGACATTGTGGAATTTATACGCTGCCTAAATCAGCAAGAGTCATCTCCTAATACTGTTTAATGCTAATATTATTAATTCTTTTCTGGTTCTTGTTCAAGGAAACAGGATGTTATGTACGGGTAGACTCAAAAGGAATCGAGTTACACATACTGGAACTAAAAGGAGGAATCTGACAGCCTGCTATGAGGGGAACAACACTGCTAGGTGACAAATAGGCTGCTGCACACAGAATGGAGTGCAGGCCTAATGGGAGTGCGACAACTTTTCGCCAAATATGCGAAGAACAGCATGAGCAAACAGCAATTTATTTGATTAATTTAATCTCCCTCTTCTGAAATGCCTATGAACAGATGATGACTTTCTTGAGATGATATATTTATTTTGAAGAGCTTCTGTGATTATCCTGTTTCTCACTTATGAGTCATTTGTTGTGTCTAAGAGAAGGTTCAAAATTTGGTACTAAACAATCTCAACCAAATTCCAACATATTCACAATGCAGCAAATCAACAGAGCGCAAAGTGCCCAGACCCAGCAATGAGAAAGCCAACATAAAGATTTTCAGAAAGAACAACCAATTCACATCCAGTTTCTTGGCATATTCTTCAATGATAATAAAATATAATGTTCTTTGTGTCGTGCTTATGCTTAGGGTTTCTCTGTCTTTACTTACTGAACTGCTAGATTTCTAACAGCTACCTAGCAATTTTGAAAATATTATAGCATTCAACTACCTCCCATCTGTAAAATATGTAAATAAAGGTTAATGCCTAATGAAGAAACTCAAGCATGGTCGTAATCAGTGGTGTACGAATGAGGAGGGTAAGATACACCTTCACTCTACCCTATAGTGCCAAGACTTTGCCAGAAGATACTAGCAAAAAGAAACACGCTGAGCAAGCTGGACTGTAGCCTCTGCTGATGTTGTTATTTGGGCAAACCCTTAGGTAAAAGGAATGTAGGTGGAGATTTTCTAGCACAAACTTCAGATTCAGGTTGGGATCAAAGCTGGCTGTAAAAAAATTCTGTTGCAACTCTTAAGTAACCACTGCTGCATTTGAAAAATGCCAAATTATTTCTTCAAAGGACAAGAGAACTGACCCTGTTTACTGGCCTAAATCCAGCAAAGGTAATTAAATTTCTACCATCTCAACAACCCCTGCAGTTCAGATCAGTAACAGCATTATTCATGGCTTCCTGCCCTGAATGAGCTTTTGCAAGCTCTTGAGGAGTTGCCCCAGTTCACCCCCAGAGATGGTTGCCTACCAGCAGTGGCTGAAGCCTTCCTCATTTGTAAGACTTGGCGATAACTGTGCCAAAAGCAAATATGAGCCAAGAACTTCACTGCTTGCTTTTCTATCATTATGTCTTATCAGCTGAAGAAAATCCAGGTCTAGACCCTTTTCCGTTGTTGTAGATGACCAGGTTATTAAGAGGAACTTAATATGCTTAAATTCTTGTTGCAAACAGTGCGGAAGAATGAAACAAAAACATTTTACATGTATTCCCATTTTTTATCTCCTTTTCTGCACTTCAAATAAATCCTCAGAGTATAAAGGAGGAGCTACTGAGATTAGAAGAAAGAAAATGGCTGACTGCCTGTGAACTCTCCTTAAAATAAAAGTCACACCTTTCAGAATGATCTGTTATCAAGCTATTACTATCACTAACAGCTCCTTTGCCAAGCAGAAGTATGCTGTAGAAAAATATTATAATATTGGAGTATTTTTATAATATATAAAACCTGAAATCAGATTTGCAGAAAAGCGGTGATCTCTGCTGTCTCTGGGCTTTGTAGAGGGCTCAGATGATTCAAATACATGAAGAATTGCAATGTTTTGGAAAAATGAGCACAAGTGTGTTGCTAACTGTTTAAAGCCAGATTTCCAAAAAGTGAGCTCTATGTTTGCACTCCAAATAAACGGTAGGAAGTAACAGTATTTGGATATCTAAGTATCTTCTCTGAATATGCAATCAGGTACTTAGACTGCATAAATGACTATAAGTATGCTACAAATAAGAGGTCTAGTTAAAATTGAGCTCATAATTCATTCCCTAATGTCAACATTTTGTCAGATTAATGTGCAATTTCTTTTGTGTTTAGGCAAATGATATAGGCATGGACACTCTTTCATTACCCTGGAAGGTGAATTACAAAACTATCATTGAAATAATTAACAATGGAAGAAGCAGGGGAATCAAATAATGAATTCAATGTAATTATAACCTCTGTTCCCTCTTAATATCAGTGATCCATCTCACTACAATTAAAGGAAATAAGGACACGAGTAAAACAAGCGCCTGTATCACAGAATCACAGAATGGTTGAGCTTGGAAGGGACCTCTGGAGATCATCTAGTCCAACCCCCCTGCTCAAGCAGGGTCACTCAGAGCACGTTAGACAGGGTTGCATCCAGGTGGGTTTTGAATATCTCCAGAGAAGGAGACTCCACAACCTCTTTGGGCAACCTGTTCAGTGCTTTGTCAGTCTCACAGGGAAGAAGTTCTTCCTTATTCAGGTGGAAAACAGGAACCTACCCAAAGAAGAATATTCAGGCAGAATAAAGTGATCAGTCTAACTGGTCAGCTGATAATCTTTGAAGACTACCATGAAATACCGCTCCCCCCCCCCCCCCCCAAAAAAAAAAAAAAAAAAGAAAGAAAGAAAAGAAAGAAATCAAAGTAATAAATACTAATTACATCCTATGTAACAACCACAACTGGAACTAACAAGATTTTTGAATATCTTCTTGCAAGTTCCCAAACCCTGTTTGCACATTTCTTTGCACATTTTCTTGTGCACATTTTCTCCATTTAGGTTGCCACTGCTTAGAGATGTATTTTCCTGTACTTATGTAAAACATCAACAAACTAATGCACTATATCATTAACAACAGTGAGAAGAAGGAAGAAAAAGCATTGAAGAACATGTCAAACCTCAGCTATTAAATAATAATAAAAATAAGGAATTCCTAGAACAAGTTGGGCATACTATTAATCCTTTGATACTATGAAACAGGTTTTCCTATAAAAATCAGAAGAGAAAAACTCACCAGACAGACTAGCAGAATGAAAAAGAAGATCATGAACCAGTCCCACTCTATTTCACCCTTTTAGTAAAAAATAAAAAATCTCTCAAGTTCAAACAGAGTTTAGTCAGGGTACAGGTTTTCCTTATTTATGATGTGTGCACAGGGACTGAAATCAGCAGCAAAGTGTTTTAGCAGGTTCCAGCACCTTTGGTATGATATTGAGCTGCAGAGGATAATATTACTGAGCCTTATCAGATGCTTCTGTAAGTCAACAACTCAAAGATTTTGGTTTCATTGACTTCACCTTCAAGGAAATGAGTGAGAAAAATGAAGGTCTTATTATATTAATGAAAATAAAGCAGCTCCTCTTAAAAATGACTTCTACAAATGACTGGTTATTCTGTTATCCTTCCCGTTATTGTGTTCAACAGTTTTATTATTGTAAACCACATTATCTGAAACCACTTGTATAAGGCTCTGGACTGCAGGTGGCACCATTATGTCATTATGAAATGAAACAACATTATTCCTCAGACTAGTAAATCTAGAAGGCAATATGGAGGAGTCTAACCTACTTAGCAAAGTACTTTATACATTATGAATATAAAGCATGCAATCTAATACTAGTCATACACAGGAAAAACAATTCTCTCTGAGGCAAAGATTAGGAGGTATCTGACACAAACTGTCAACATTAGCTGTAGTAAAAGGAGCTACATCTGTTACACCAGCTGAGAATCTGTCCCACTGACCTTCAATGGCCTTTGAATATTGCCCCCAGAAAAAACATCCAAGAAAAAGAGAACTCCTGCAAGCATAGTAACATGAACTCTCTGTCTTTAATTCAGCTGGTTAGAAGTACAGCAGATGTCACCTCTCCACTGTGCAATTAGTTCTGCTATAGATGTTGATGAAATGAAGAGCAGATTTAATGATGAAAAATCAAGCTGTGACATTTTCAGGAATGTCACTACGGTTCAGGAATGTTATACTGCTTATAAAGTACTGACGGACCTGTAGAAATATTACATTCCTATTTTGCAAAAAGAGTAAGCAGTGAACCAGGAACACATCCTGAACACAACTACCATCCTCCCCAAATCTGACCCTATTCTAATTCATGCAGACTACGAGAAGTTTGCGATGGAGTTGGTAGGAAAAAGATACCGGCTTCATACCATCCTGCAACAGAGCTACTTGGAAAAAAAGGGAACGCTAACACCACACATTTTGTTTTGTACTATGAAACATATGTTAAACTCGTGCCTAAATCTAAATCACACCACAAAGTGCACTATCCCTGGCAGCTCTACAATCAGCACAGACTTTTCTCTACCTTTCACTTGCATACACAGAAAAGTTTCCCATTTGTGCTGCCTCTGTTGTGTACAGAAACACACTGATTCCCAGATGACTTTCAGCAGAGCATTCAAGAGGTACCTCTTGGTATCAAGAAGACCAGCATGAAAGGTGTGGAGCACTGAACAGCATTCACTTCCCTCGAGTGTACAGCAGCATGTCAGCAGTTTGCTGCACTCTTTCAATTTTCTGCAGTATCATCAAGAGTGTTTTTATAAGTCAGTAACAGCTGTCAGTCTCCCTATAAGCTAGCCCCCATCTACCTAGCTTGATCAATTATTCCAGAGCCTTATAAAGTCTCCCAGGGAGACCTCCTTTCGACACAGCAGAAATGTTGCTGCTAAGCAGTCAGTCAGTCAGCAGTCGCGGGATTAAGGTGAGGCTGAGTAGGCAGATGGATTCCAAGTGTAAAGATGGTATGCAGGAGAGAATCTCTCAAGAAATATAAAGAGAACTGGTAGGTAACATTTTATATGACTGGACCTGAGAGCACTCAAGCCTCACAGAAACCTTAGAGTATTCCAGAAAAGATAACATTATATATGACAGATAATATTATACTTCTCCAATGTTTGTCACACATTCTGCTTTCCAACTGCCCATACAGCAGCGATAGCCTTAATTCCAGAAGTGTATAAAGAGCGAGCATGGCCCTCAATGGGCACTCAACTAACTGAAATAGCATCTCCAGCTGGAAGTGGATTGCTCATTTTGATGTTATAATTTCATTTCAGCATTGCAGGATGCAAGCGCAAGCTGAAATAAAACGGAAAATTTACAGAACAATGTCAACTTGTGAACTGTAACTAAATTCTCATCATCTTAATGCTGCATCTGGTTGGAGAATATATGTACAAAATGCTTCACATTTTGAAACCATCTATAGGTACCCAGGCACAGGATGCAGTGTCTGGAAGTCTTAGAATAATTCGGGGCCAGAGGTTAACTTCTATGCCTTTAGTTACTCATCTTAAAACAGGAGGTAACAGTATTTAAGCTGGCTAAGTATCTTTTATAGATCTGCTAATGAAGATGTCTCCAAGAAAGAACTGTTCTCTCTTTAAAGGGAATCATTTTATTACGCATTACATGCTCATCATGCTATATTCCTATTCCCTTCAGTAGCCAGTGAACAGTCTGACTATCCTGTGTATCTCTAAGATCCTGCCTGATACATCTGTTACTGATTTTTAAACATTTTTAAACAAACCTCCTTTTTCTAATGAGAGCATGGGGGAAAATGTCTGCCTCTCTGAGAAGGACTTTTAGGATCTCCAAAACCTCCCTGTACTGTATCAGGACAAACCTGACAGAGTTCACATTTCTCTTAGGTGCTGAGTGAGGGAATAGAAAACAGTATTTCTGCCCTGTGACTCAAACACTTTTAGCTTGAACTTTCTGTTCCACCATTTTGCACACTTTTCACTGATCACCTTGATCCAGCAAGAGAGGGGCTATTTTAGACTTCTGCTCAGTGCCTTTCACTTATTCTTCTCTGTTGGAGCTGTTTCACTTTGCATAAATCTTTAAGTATTTATTAAGGCAAGGTTTTGAACCAGGGTTTCTCACATCACAGGAGAGCATTTAAACATGGGATGATAGCCTTCTGCTTATGCACTCCCTCTGGTCCAATTATGAAATGCGGATCCGCTCGAATAGAAAAAACTGGGAGAAATCGGCTCTCAGTTAGCCAATGTGCAAAAAACTTGTGTTCAAATGGGTTTTCCACATTTCAGCCAGCTGTTCTCATCCACTGGCTGTTGCAGTGCTAATCTCCCTTTTTCCTTCTCGTGCTCTCTCTCTCTCTCTCTCACTCTCATCAAAAATTCCAACCTTGCCTAAAACATTTCTCCAGGATTTTTTTTTGTCAAAATAGGTGTATTTCTGTGCATTTTCAGACATGATTAAATCAAAGTCTACCAGTGAAGAACCATCTAAGGAAAGCATCTGTTTATGCTTAACAACAGCACTGCCGTTCTGTCAGCAATCTCTGGCTCTAAGCATGGTTCTAACACCATCAACTGCGTGATCTCAACCAAATTGCTTATGTACAGATTATTATACTTCCTATGCCCCAGCACCAGGAAAAAAATGGACTTAAGGTACAGAATTCCTTGCCCAAGCTGCTACTGTGACATTGTTCCTACCTTAAACTAGAAGTGTGCTGCCAATTGTCCCAAGTATTTCAAAACCTTGAAGGAAATGCTCTGAATAAATCCAGACTAATAAATCAATTAAGTAACTGCATTAAAGAGCAATATATTAGTTCCACATATTAAAATGGTGAAATAAATACATGTATTTAATGAATGCACTAGAAAGCTACAAAGAAAATGGTTCCTTTCAGTGGGTATGACTCTAATCTCCTACTTATTCACATAAAAATGGCCATAAAATTACCACAGTATACCAGCTGAAGTTACAAAATCAAATGCAGCTAATAGAAGTATCTTCTGGTGATGTGCTCTCCACGTGTTAGAAGATGTTGTGTTTCAGGAGAACTGGAAAATACTACAGGAATTAATCAAACACAAAAATTAACCAGCTTCTACCATGAGCAAAGATCCCTGCCTCTGTCTTTTAAAATCAAACAAATAGCTAATTTTGCAGACAGTGCAGTACAGAGGGGGCTTAGATGTAAATTTAACAGACAAAAATAAAGAGAAGATACAGAAATAATTTCACTAACCAAAATTTTTCATCAGTGACTTGTGATTTTGATTCCTCCAGCTTAAGACCCTTCAAGATATTTTCAGAAAGTGCTGAGAGTATGCACCTTTGAAAAAATAAATCTTTCTAGAGTGCTCAGATTAGGTACACGAAAATAAGTATTTTTAAATTCTACTCAAAAATCTCAAATGTTTTTCAGTTACCAACACTCAAATCAGATTGAGATCACATGGTTTCAGACTACTTCCTGTTTAGAGGCAGGGCTAGGAAATAAAAATATCTTTCATATTTCTTCTGTATTATATATTCATCTAAGGGAAATACTGTTAATGAGGTCATCTGATTTCATAATGTTAAGGTCCCTTCCAGCCTAAATTATTCTGTAATTCTATAATCATCTAGGGTACCTCAACCTCAAAAATAAGCAGAAGGTCATACAATTACTCTATTTTTTTCCTGGGGATAATTATCAAAATTTAGGATTATTATCCAATGACTCAGTACAGATCTAGGACTGAATAATACCTGCAATCTAATCCCTGCTTAGAAAGTCTTTTCACTGCTTGATTAAGTAACTTCACTGATGTACCTTTATTATGCTATTAATACAGTGGACATAATAAAACATTTATGCACTTCTGAGGGGGCTTTGGAAGTGAATATAACATTAATAAAGGTTACAGAAAAAAATGTTCTTCGGGAATTCTGATATTATTACCGTTGGCTAACCCTGATGTCAGAATTGAAAGAAAAATGGATAGAAAAAGGTTGAAGTGCCACTTGTGAATATCACAATACATTGTCTTTTTTGGATAGATGATTGCCCTCCTTCACTTATTAGTATAGAGGAAACCCAAAGAAGTGATGTTCAGATCTATATATGCTTTAAAGCTGTTTTGATACAAAATTAAAGGTAATGTAGGAAGAAGGTTAGATATATTAATCCTTCCTGGCAAATCAGGATCTACTTGTCTCTCATTACTTGCATTATGGATAGATGCAGATTTAACAGCCATTTTCCACTACCAGAAATGTGTGAAACAAAGAGTTCCTGTTTGGAAATCACTAAGAAGCAATAGAGACTCCAGATGAGATGCAGATTCCCATCATTTCTGCAAATAAAACCCATAGAAAAGACTTCAGAAAAGGAATCTCACTGGAATTTCTCTGGTAGATATGTCTGGCTATCTATGAGATAAGTGGGGAAAGCAGAAAAACTAGAAGGAAAAAACATTGGAAAGCCAAGAACAAAGCCAGAAATAAATTTCAGAAATGAACTTGAAAGTATGAGCAAAGAAATTGCCTCCTACTGAGACACTGAAGTATAGCTGAGTGCATGGATCAACAATGAGAACAACTTTTCATTAATAGCTATGCACTGGAGATGGATCACAGCTAGAAGGGGAGTAACAAGAAAGGTAGTGATCATTTTATTTCAGAGCAAATTTTTAATTGGGGCAAAGAGGAGGGAAAGAAAATAAACCGATAATGCTTTTTTCTAGCTTCTACTATCTCTTTTTTATGCCTCTTTGCACAGAGACAGAACTAAGTGAAAAACTGGCATTGTGTACTGGAGGTCCTAAAATGTATTACATGAACTTCCTCTGTTTGATTTAAATCAATGTTTAAAAAAAATCAAGAAATGGAAAAATCAGAAAGATTCATTCGTTTTCATTTCCCAGCTTTAAAATTCAAAGGATAAAAGAAAGAGAAAAGAACGTTGCAATGAAATGCTATCTTGAATTGCAGAAATTAAACACAGATTAGTAAGGCCAACAAAACTGACATGGTTTAAATTGTTTCAAGTGACTCAGTCAGGAAGCTTTGGTGAAAAATGTTTGGACAAAAATGCTGATAAACATCGTTTTGCCCACTGCACTCGTGCTGCCTTGGGGAGAAGTATGCTTACCATAAGGTGGAATGAGGGACGGGTGAAAAAAGGAATGAACACACTGCTGTCTTGATGTCCTCCTTCAGCACAGTATTGTATTGGCATAAAGAGGCTACTCACTAAGTGCTTTCGTGGGATTGCAATTGTAGGACGCTACTGTAGATTTGCCTAGGCATTTTTCTCTACAAAAGATCAAACGCAAACAAACAGCTCACAGCCTTCACAAAGAAGATCCTGCATCACTTGCAAAACTTGCAAGACGCTGAGCTCCTGTAGCACCAGCTATCCTGCAAATAGCATGGAAGGATGGACAGGTAAAATACGCTGTCATAGGCTGTCTAATCTGTGGTCATAGGGTGTCTGACTTTTTTTCTGTTGTCATTATCTGAATGGTGCTTACTGTATGTATATCTTTTAATTTCCCCCAGCCCTGACAGAAAAATGAGTAAGCAAAACTTTCAGGACTGGAACTATGCCTAGGATTTTTAGATCTCACTGGAGTCTGTAGAGTGAGGGCATGTGAGGGATCACTCCATCTGCAGCTGCTGCTGGGGGACTCGCATTCTGTGTCCAGAACATCAGACAGCAGAACTGATTCCTGTACCTCCCCCTGTTCCTCCTCTACTCCGTGGAAAACAAATATCTTTCAAAATTATTAATCGCTTCTGAGTACCTTTTAAGATGAAGAGTGCCTAAAAGTAATATCCCTGAGAAAAAACATCTGGTTTTAAAGGAAACCTCAGTTATTTTTCTTCAAAGGAATGCCTACTTACACAAGCCTAATAAAGGGGTGTCCTTCCTTGGTTTATTTCACCTTCTCCAAACTTTAGCTTTATTTCTCAAGCTCCTCTGAAAATCTATCCTTTAAGTAAGTGATCCATGTTGGCTAGTCTATCCCTACGCATACACTAGTGACAATTATGTAGTAGTGAATAGAGCAATGATTCCTCAGGAAGGCAGGAAACAAACTACCAAGGAAATCAGCACAAGAAGCTGTATATTGGCTCAATGACAGATCAAGCCCTTACTTCTACATCATTAAAGATCAAAGCAAAGAATTCAAATGTCAAGAACTTTACAAGTACATGCTCAACGCTCTGAACAGCCAGGAAAATGGGAGCAAGTCAGCCAATCCTGTTCCTGGGAGAGCATTCAATGAATATTACATGACAGGGATTCTGTATTTTACTTTTGCAGGTCACCTCAAAGCTATGTAGTCTTGAGGATTTAAAGCTCTTAAGGAGATTAAGGGTTCAAGTGCTGTGAACAAACAAATTTAGGCCACTAAAATCACAATTTAAAATTTTAAAATGTGCACGAGATGATTAAAAGTCTGAGTTAGTGATTTTTAATTATTTTGTGCATGTTTTACATATTCATAAGTCTGCTTGGAGGAGCACACTCTGCATCCTGATGAGAAACACCATTATCTCTCACTCTGAAACAGTTTTTGTATAGCAGAAGACAAGGTTTCAGTGACAGGAAGTAATATAGCATTATAGCAGAGTCACAGTTTCAAATGTCCATAATGCCCTTGGGGGCTGATACTTTTACAGCCTCAGTCCTAACCACACTTGGCACCTTCTGCTGCCCAGCCCTGGACCATCCAGTCTGCTTTATCTTTGCTCCCTTATTCTTGTCCCTCAGAGCTGTATGGTTTAATTTGCACAAATTCTCCATTCCTGCAATGGCACAGCAAATTGCCAAATCCAGGTCATGCTTCAGCTTCCCTCATCTCAGCCAACAGTGCCAGAGCAGAGCCACCATGCTGGGCCCATGTAAGACTCCCAGGAGAAGAACAAGGGATGAAGGAGGGGCTGAACTGCGGTAGAGGGATCCCATTCATGACAGAGAGTTATAGGCTTCCTTAACAAGCCCAGGGCCACTAGGAGGTGAAGTTCCCTATGGTCAGATCCTGACTTTTCCCAGAGAGCTCAGATTGGTTGGGGAGTGGGGACTTAGGAAAGAGACACTCTCTCCACAACGCCATGGAACCACAGAAAACTCCGTTAGGCAATCTGGTTGTGCCCATTACCTTTCTTTTTTATTGTCAAATCATGAAACACTAAAGTGAAAACTTTCATCACTGCTCAGGCCAAAACTCATTTTTTAATAAAATTTACCATTAGTCTGAGCAATATCCCTGCCCCCTCCCTGAGGCTTTCTCTTATTCATGAATGGCCACTTGTCATATTGGGAAGAATATAGTCACCAAACCTGATAATACGTGAACATTTTACTCCCATATTTTAGCCTGGTTGTGAGTTGAAGACCCATTTATGACATGACTAACAAAATATTTATTTCACTACTTTGAGAGGAGACTGAAACACTATTGTTTGTGCAAGATATGAATCACGACTGCCTAGTCAACAGACTACCTTCTAATTAGCCTGTAAAAATAAGCCTTTCCAGACATCTAGTCATCAGATTTTCAGACGTTTTCCTTCTAACTAGAAATGGATTAATTAAAAAGCAGAAATAGAGGACACTGAATTGGAATTCTGTTAAAGGCCAGTATTTTTCAAAAAAAGTATATGAACTAATGTGTACAAGAGGAGAATGCAGCAAAGATGGCTCTGTATGTGTATCCAGGATCTGGGCAAGGATTTGAAGGCACCCAGCAGAATTCCCTAAGCTCTACTGCGGGTGCCACAGAACAGGGGAAGACCAGCATGGCTCATCTATGTTTGTACAAAGTAAACTGGATTTAAGTGTTATATAATTCATGTCCTGTTCATGAAGTTGTACTGGAAAGGAAAAAACCGTGCAGCATGATCCACTTGCAATATGCATTCTATAGCTATAAACATGCAGTTTCTTAAATAATTAAACCCTAAATATCTAGATTTTTACAGATTAAAGCCAACATTTAAATTTCACCTTGAAAGCTACAAGCTATAGTGCAACAGCATTCACCATATGAAAACTTAATTATTACAAGGCATTGGTATCCGTCAGCAGCTAGTGAGGGCTCAGAGGAAGATAATAAAAGACAAGGCAAAGATATGGTCTTCTTTGTTTCATAATATTCTCCCAGCAACGGGCAGTCAATAATTTCACAGACTCTCCTAAAGCCAGCGAGAGCATTTGATACATGGTGTTATTAGCCGGCCAATGCAATAATCCTTCATGCATTGCTACTCCTATTTTTGATACATTTATAGTTCTTGGCCTCCCAGCATCCTTTGACAACATGTCCCATGACTTAATTGTGTCATATGGAAAAAAAGGATTTCCTTTTGTTTTAAACCTTGTGCCTGCTAATAGTTTCTATCTGGTTCAGGCACTCTGAGGAAAGATAATCAAACTGCTCCCTTGTCATTTCCCCCAAGTCATTCAGATTTTGCAGCTACCTCTATAACATCATCTTTCTTTCCAGTCTGAATTTACTCTCCTTCCATATGGAAGCCTTCACATGCTTTTGAACATTTCTGTTGACTTTCTTCATATATTTATCTTCAGGTTAACTGCTGATAATAAGAACACTTCATGACATTTTGAAGTCAAAACAATCCTGAATGATTACAAATATTGTCACCTCACTATTTATCCCTTTCTCCAGGTTACTCACAATTACCTTAAACAAAATAGGTCCCTGCAGAGACTGCTGGAGATATTTCTGATAAATTCTTCTATTTTGAAAACTGGCCATTTGTTCTTGTCATGTTTCTTATCTTCTATTTCAGCAGGAGCCATCAACAGAAACTGTGTCACTTAATACATATTTAACTGCGTTCTGCACAAACGTATGAATGATCTTAGCATGTATTCTCCTCTGGGACCCAATGCAATGGTCTAGTCTTTGGAGCAGTCATGTGCCCAGTTTTGTTTCCAAATGATAAAAAGAAGAAGAAAAGAAGAAAATAAAAGCTCATCCACTGTTGGCTTCTGCAGTTATTTGGACATCTAATTACATCTAATTGGACTCAAGGTCCCACATATAATGCATTTCCATTAAAACTAGAAATTATACTCTTCAGAACTCTGGGATGTTGTTCTGTAAAATGCTGTATTATTAATTCAAGAGAAAGGTATGAATGAGCAAACTTGTTCTGCTGTTGTTGTTGTTTTTAAAGGTATCACAAAGTCCCTGTCTCTCCAATACTCCTCAGCTGCTGAAACACACAATAAATATCAGGAAGAGCACGGAAAGCTATGCGAGACTAAATAGATCTTGCTAGCATCCCATGATGAGCTTTCCTAGTATAGAAGAGAAACTGTCCATCAGTATATCCAGGACTTTCTCAGAAAGAGAGTAAATTAAGAGACCGATTAGGAACTCTTAAGCTACTAACACTATGGTCAATAATATAAATTAGTAGATAGTAGGTAATTAGTAGATCTGAATAAATCTTTGGCACTTGATATCTAAAGACTTGTCTAAGAGATCAATTGCTGATGCTGTAACATTTATATATTTTAAATTCAGATCTAGGAAAGTTAGAGTATAGAAGGCAAGACAAGCACAACCTTCTTCACAACCTCTTCTGAAAGTAGATTAGAACACACAACAGCCTGTAAAACTGGTAATATTGAGAAATGGTTTGTAACATTGCATGCCTTTGCTTACCTTTAAGGATGCACAGATAATCCACGCACTTTTCCAGGAGGCGAGGATTAACATGTTTGTGGTAAAAAACATTGTCCCTTGCTTAATCTCAGGCAAAGTAGAGACAGTGGTTGTCATGTTCAAGACATCAATCTGCTTTCACAGTAACACAGGCATCTTTCTGTGTGCTCTTGCCCCCCAAACAATTTGTACAGCCTTCAACCTGTTCATCAGCAGCAATAAACTCGATAAGCCCAGCTAGCAATCATTTTGAACAATTCTTTGAAGAACTTTGAACAAACACGAATGGCGTAAGGATTGCTACACTGCAGTTGGCCTAAATCAGTAAGAAACCCTGAAGAGTGTAATAGTAGGGGCTGCCATACGGACACTTCAAAGTAGAGAGTGATAACAGAACACTTCCTCCTGGGCTTCCTAAAATACACTTGCTGCACTGTTTTCTGTAAGCAAACTGTTCAAATAACCCCAGGGTCACAAGTGGACAAGCAAGGCTTGATTTCACATTGACTGAAGGCGACTGGGATGAAGGTGTGCCAAATTAATTGCATCCTAACATCGAATCACACTCAAGGCTCAGAGCTAGTGTTCACCAACAGTATGGTAAAAGTTCCCTGGAATGATTAAGCAGTTGCAACACATGAACAGAATAGCAACTATCCACAAATAGACAGAAGTCTTTGAGTACTAAGAGGCCTTAGTTTCTCCTAGTATTACCAAAGGGTGGACTGTGATCAGCTAAACACCTTCTCTGGGAAGTCTTATAGAGCATCACTATCCAGCACTTTCAAAATAATTTTGAGCTATAACATAAAAGATAACATGTTCCGTTTTGATTTGGTGAGACAGACAAAATATTTTTATTACAAAACTAAGCTCCATGCATTATGTAAAGTAAATATACATTATATACATACATGTACACATTACAAAATGCACAGAGCCACCTAGTTAGGGAGGAAATATTTTTGTTAAAGGGAAAAACAGCTGTGAATTATTCTAACAGAGCATATAGTAGATGATGTCACTATTTATGGAAGGAATAAGGAAGGATTTATGGAAGTGGAAATACTACATATTTCCACTACAAGATAAAGTTCATACTTTTCAAGTGACCCCTATGTACCGAGATATCTTCTAAAATATTAAAGTTTAGATACACTTAAGGGCTATTTCTGCCCTAATGTTGCCTAGAGTATCACAAACATTAATTTATAATTAGCTCCCTAAAGACACTTGCTGTAATTTTTTTCCCATAACAAATACATTATTTTGTACTGAATTTTGCTCTGCCACGTTCCCTGAAGATACTCCCATTTAAAGCAAACATATTTTATTATCTGCAATGTGTAACTATTTTTATGTTGCAGTATGTTAGCATATAAACTATAAAGATACAATTTATTAGTAGAATTTTAAGGTAAGCTGTCTATTTAAGTAGTAAAAACATAAGAGTTCATAGGAAAGAATACATTTATTACAAGATTCAACAACAAGAGAGGAATCTCAGAGTGTGTAATTTTCAATTTACACAGGGAAAAAGGTACTTGAAAAGATACCAAGGGTCTTTATAAGTTGTTTATATGTCAGACATTGTGATACTTTGCTACTTTATGAGAGTCTGGAAATGAGATTGTCTGCCAATTGCCCTTACTATTCTTTCCTGTCTAAACCGGGAGAAACAAAATAAAAAAGTATGAAGAATAGGTTACATGTTATTCTCATTTTGAATATTATGAGATACTGTAAGCCTCACAGCAAAATGTGCTGGTATTAGATTGATAGACTTTCTTCAGGATATGCAACACTTAGAATTCCCTCACTATAGCATTCAGCTGCTTTACAGGTTTACACCTAAGCCTTAATGCTGATTTGCTTTTATGAAAGCAGAGCTTCATTTTATTCTTTTAATTCAGAATTGTAGCATTTCTTTTTAAAATTCTATTGTAAGCCGCTCTGCAGGTAATACTAGGATCTGTGGAGTGTTCAGTGGATTATCAACACAGCAAATTGAAAATCATAAAGAATGTAGAGGTCATCTAATTCATCCACCTCCTCTACGCCCCTGCCCTCCAACGTGGAACTGATCCTCATTACCGGTGCTTGGCTTTGTCTCATTTGAAATGGTCCCAGCAATGGGATTTAGTATTTTATCAGCTATTGCTCTGTGAAGAACCAGACACCTCTGATCTGGATTACAGTAAGCAGCACTTATAAAATCCTCCTTTCCATTTCAGGGAATTAATACTCAGTTTCAACGATGGCTGAAGAGAGCAGACAGAGATATCCCTTCAAAACATTTTGCATACTGGTGACTTTCATAGCAAAGCTGGGGAAGGCCGTAGTTACTTGTCATGAGATGGAATGATGGAGACAGGAAGTAATTGAAAGAAAGCTCAGAATAAATACAATGTACAAATGATTTGGAAGCAACTCTCTTATTTGCAAAAGCGAAAGTGAGAAAACACTGTTCTGATCCCATAATCCACAGTAACAAACCCACAAAGTCCATCTCCTGACACAACATTTCTGTATTTTTATTGTCCTCTCTTTGCCCTTGTTTCACACACTGAATACTCTTTGCAACGTCACAGGGAAGCTCCTTCATTCTTGCCCCCAGATTTATGAAACTGTGGGCTTTGGAAAAGAAGGGGAAGTAAAATCTCCTCTTACACAGTGAATGCTGCAATTAGGCCTGTCAGAGTCACCCAAGGGAAGAGAGCAAGATGACTGTCTCTTGCTACCCTGTCAATTTTATTTGTGTGGAACAACTACTCTCCAACCTTCTTCCGCCATCTTTACCAACAGCCCAAGCCCTTGGAGGTCTGAATCATCAACTATTTTCTTTTGAACCACTGCATATCAGACGATCTCTCCCTTGTGCAATCCACTTGCACCCCTAATTGTTGTGACAACACTTGTCATTTAGACAGCTCTTTCATCTTCAAAGCACTTCATAAACATCAATTAACCAAAACTAGATTAATTAGTCTGACAATTAATTTGCCATATATCCAGCAGTTACAATAATAGAGAATAACCTAGTGCCTATTAAAGTCAATAAAACAAGCTCTTTCAACTCCAACAATAACCACATCAAACTCATGTCTTGAGTCTATTTCCCTGTCTTAAATCTTCAGTGCAATCTGGAATTTTTCTTCCCCAGCATCTTTATTGCCCTATCATGAATACAGTCGAGGAAAGAGGAGAAGGAAAATGGAACACATGAGCTGAGGTTACACACACCAGGGCTTAATCCATTTTGGTTTAATGATAGTCTTAGATCTCGCACCTGACCTGCACAGAACTTACCCAGATTGATTGGATCAGTTCTCAACATGCTCAGATGAATCAGGGTCCCAAACACACTGCTGCGATTAATGAATTCAGGAGGCACTCATATTATAAACTGATTGCTAAATTATAGTCTAACTCAAACTGATAATACAGGATGAGTAGTTGCACAAAATACCCCACAATCACTGCACACCTTGTCAAGAGGGCCACTTGAGTTTTTAATAACCAGTATAGTGTTCCTGCAACCACAGGCAGGTAGCGAAAACAAGGGGAATATGAGAGAGAAAGTGAGAGAAACATTTAAGAATGGCAGTATTCTAAATTCTCTTTATTGGAAAAGTAGATCCTAAGGTATTTATGCAAGTAGCCTCAAAGAGATTAGCCTTTACAATGTGCCCTTTATTTTTAACTTTATGAGAACTTTCAAAATAATGGATCATCTTCTCAGAAGTCAGTTTTAATATCCTTGCTCTTGTTAAGCAGTGCAAACTTACACAAATATTTCTTTTAGCTTCTATCCGATGCATTGCTTTATGTGAACTGCTGTATTAAATATAATCTCCCAATTCTTAGACTATTTTGTTTGTGATTACTTTGAGCACCAACAAGAAACTTGTAATTACCCAGAATTATCAGCTGCACGGTCTGTTTTACAAGAACATCTCTGAAAATTCACAACAAGAAAATATCCTTAAAATGCCTGTTAAATAAATACTGTTCAACCATTAAAGAAAGATTTTCACCCTCCAAGAGTGAGGCAATTATTCTACTAAAGACTGCAGGAAAACACTCTGACCTAATAAAGAAGAACTGAGACTCACTGAGAAAGTAAATTGAAAGCATCTTTAGATCCATATGAAAGACATGTAAAAGCTTGATCCCCCCTTTCCTGGTGTTTAAGATTTCACAAGAAGGACTCCATATGCAAAAACCTCTTCAGTAACATCAAGGTAAGCAAGAAGGGAATGACTGACTTCCCTGGCATTAATTTTGTGAGTAAATTCCCCACATTGTAAGGAAAATGTAGAACGGCATAGTTAATCTGAAATTACCCAGTTAAGTAAATAAACTCTAAGTCTAGCCTACATTCTAACTGGTTCTTAGTCTCAGTCTCTTTCTACATTGAATTAAAAGAATAAAGAAAAAAAGCAATAACAAATGGGTATTTTATTATGACATAGTATGAAATCCTTCAGTTCAAGCTTTCTTAATTGTTGTTTGATACTGCTTGAATTGTCCTTTGTGCCATATGCCTTTTGAAATCCTGCACAAATATTATTGCTTTTGACCATAAACCATATCCGTCTACATTAGCACTTCAAATACTATATGACAGCTAAACCATGAAAGAATAAAAGCACTAATGGATTTGTCAGAATGTATTACTTATTGCTTGTCTCTTAAGCTTTACTTGGCCTTCTTCATCGGTTCTCCTCATTTACTTTCACTGCTGGCTTTCAGAGATATTGAGTGCTTATTGAAGGATTACAGCTTATAAAATACCTGTATTAGCAGAGCTGTAGTCAAGTCTTAAAGGTCTGAAAGCTTATTGATCTAGAAAACTTTGCAGTAATAACTCATAGGATATCAGAATAATCACTGTTACTTGTTTTATCTTAATTCAGAATGGAGCAGCCATTGTATTTACAGTCCTTTAACAAACTTTTTCCCCCAGCGATCCAAAGAAATTCTTGTCATTTTGTGTGAAAGGTACAACACACTAATGAAATCAGAAAGAAACATGGTTACAGCTGTTAGAGAAAGGCCTCTCATTCAAAATACCATAACATAACCTAAGATCTGACCCTAGGAAAAAGATTAAAATTAAAGTGATTGCCTATTTCCATCCAGTACAACATCAAAATCTTTCTTGATAAGGAAAGGTAGGCTGTGGAGCTTCTTCTACTAATGTTGTAAGCAAGGACCACATTATATAACAACATCAACAAGGCAGGTAAGACACTCTGTAGACTATTAATTGATGCAAAGTGCAGATCTCTCAAGAAGACCTTATTAACAATGATCTACCATAAAAATACATTACCTATAAAAATTCACATTGAAAAGGCCAGGGTATTGCTATTTATATAGGTCTTAGTATTAAAATGGATTGAAATTCACAGCGATCTTGATGATCCTGTAATGCATCTCAATATATTGGGGCCTACAAACAGATGCAGATAGACCTCTCACCAGAAAACCAAACATATAATCCGTGTGCAAAGAGTAGTAGCTACTCCAACAAATCCAATGGCTAGAACCAAGGAAGTCAACAGGACATACGGAAGAATGGGGAGGAATGGCAGAACTAGACTTTAACCTCACTAGAAATGAACAACAAAAGGCAACCTTCCCATGGTTACCCAAAGGTAGTTTACCTTTTCTATACAATAATGTCTCAGGGCTTCATGTTGCAAAGAACCGTTCACACATATGGAGGCCTTATCACCTCCTGATGTGAGTAGTGCTCAGTGGTGCTGGTACCAGTCATAGCTGCACATACATGCATAAACATCAGGAGGATCAGGGCCATATTCTGTACTCTGTTCTAGGCAAGGATGAAGCAATAAACAAACTGACAACAATGATGCAGTCTCAGCATAAAGGAATGATTTTTGAAAGGCAGGCAAGTGTCTAATGGACATTCTTGTTTTGAAAATTTCCCCTCTGCTGGTGAGGGATAGAAAGGATGTTCTAAATAGGCATGACAGGTGCTTCCCTTTCCTTGCAGCTTCTTCTGCTACTTCACCCGTAGCTATCTTTTTCTTCTATGCCCCCTCCTTTTTCCTTCAGAACAGAATTTCTTCCAGTGAGGTTCTCCCCACAATCTCAGCAGAAGATACTCTTACTCTATGCCATGTGTACCACGTGGTCTGCACTCTAAGGCACCTTGTTAGATGTTTATTCATTGAGTATTACATTAAATTATATCTAAACAAAAATATACTGTTTTTCCATGTACATTACCACAATTCACATAAAACAAGAAGAAGCTACAACTATTAGAATGGATGGAAAGTAGATTATAGCCCTCACTCGGTTTTGTCAGTAATAACCCATGTAAACTGAAGCTAGTATTTACATATTAGAAAGGCAATTCAGTACTTTTTGGGTCAAAGAGGTATTTCGTTCACTTCAACATGTACAAACAGTTGGTACTCTTAGCATTAAAAGAAGTTATGACTAGCACTGAAGTGTGACGACTTCTCAGGTGGTTTCAATGTCTGAGAAGAAAAGCTCAGCAGGTTCATAAATCCAATGTATCATTTTCATAATAAAACCCAGAGCAGAAATAATTGCAGTAAAGTTTTACAAGGCATCCTGAGAGGAATAAAAAAAATAACTGCTCTCTGCATCACAGCTAAATAAAGCAAAATTAGATTTTTTTTTAAAACCCCTCAAGGAATTCAAATTAGCAGACTTTGTAAAAGATGCTGACAGAAGACTTTTTAAGGCAGACCCTAATTACTGGTTGCTTTGATTTTAGTGACCTTGCACATCTTATCTTTTTAAACAGACATTTTTAACTGTAAAGTTTCAAATGCCCAGATAGCACAAAGGCTGCTTTGGGTGCAAGACTTACAAAGGACAAACTTCTCTAAGTTAAATTGCATTGTTTTAGTGTATTTTTGTAATGTTAATCCCCATTCCTCATAACATAAATTAAACCGCTAAACTCAGGACACATGTAATTTCAATGGCAGAGAGGAAAGGCCAAGGCTTCAGAGCTCAAAAAGACCCTGCAGAGTTGCACGTGTGGAGCATGAGGCAGCCGAGGGAAGTGATCGGTGCAATGTGCTTGTGTTTAAGGTCTCCCTCCATTTGCAGAATTTACACAAACTGACATTTTCCCTCTAAGCATCTCTTAAACTGCCTCTTAAAACCTTAACTTAGATAATGCCTTCTAGAGTATGTCAAAGAGAAACAGTTGCTACAGGCACAAAACTATCCAGCCTTAGGCAATTACTGTGCAGTGATCAGACAGTCCTGGTGAGAAGCTGGTGCTCAGCAAGGCAACTGGAGTACACTGAAAGTCTCCATATCAAATACTGCTCAGGGAATTCTCCCAACGCTTAGCAGTAACATATTGCTGTATACTTTATGAAGTGAAACAAAGCATTTAAAGTCAGATTTTCAAAAATACGGTAGTCTGAAGAGTAGAATGCTTAGTCAATGTAAAAGCACAAATGTTCGTACAGTGCTAAATCCTTCAGGAACCCTTCACCTCTCTAAATCTTGTAATTTCCATTCTTCTTTCCTTGCTGCCATCAAATTCCTAAATTATAGCCCACACAGAAAGCAAACAGAATTGTCATCAGAAAAGTACTATACGATACCTGTTAAACACTACTGATTTTGGGGTTCCTCTGTAAGAACAGGAGCATCTTAAATCCACCAAAAGGGTAAGGGGACTGAATTTTAAAGACGCTTCAAACCTCATTCTTATTTTAAAACTACAATTAATTTTAATATATTTCCACACTCATTAGTGATCTGGTGCACACCCCACTCCATAGAGCTTTTCTGTGAACATCTAAACTGCAGTCTTGGGCAAATACTAAGACATTTAAATCAGGGCCTGCAAATACTTGCATAGCCAAATGAAAACATATACTCTCTGAGAAAAGGAAAAAATTCTTCAGAACCAGGCCGATTTGAACATTGTTAATAGGTTCATAAAGTCCATTTTTTTCCTGGTTCTCTTCTTCCCCCTTCATTCATTCATTCCTTCACTCAGCTTTTTCCTCCTCCTCTGTACAGGTAGTCCCAATGGATGACTCTTGTTCTCTTCACTTCTCTCTCCGTCTTATCTTTTGGCAGTATCATCTACAAACACAAATTCAAGTACTGTCTCTGCTCGTAACTAAAAGATCTCCCTTCATTATTCCCTGACCCATTTTCTGCCCAATCTTAAACCTCAGCATGTTTTTCTGACACATTCTCACCTCAGTCTCAAAGCAGTTAAAGCACATTGCCCTCTCCAGAACCATGGTCCTCTGTCCTCAGGGACTTGCTGCTTGCCCTGATGTTCTAGGCATCATATTTCATTTGCATTTCTTCCTAAATGCCTAACTGATCTAAAAGGCCACATATACACAATGTGGCAAAGGCATTGGCTTGTCATTTGAGCAGCAAAAGTATGACCATCTCTAGTCCCAAACCTGTATGGTCACATTACTATGAGACCATATTACTAATTTCAATTTAAGCCAGCTCAAGAAGCAGACTCTATAAGGACAGGCACAACTGAGTGCTGATGCTCTAAGTGGCTGTGGGATCCATGCTGGACTAGGTGGCCTGGGATCTTGTGCTCAGAGAAAGGCAAGGTGCAACTTTCTGCATCTGTTGCATATGGCATACCCTCAGAGTGTCTGCTACATAAGACGAATAAAGTGTCTGTCACGCTGCATCTTTTCTCCAGTATCTCAGCATCTCACATTTTGAGTATAGCATGTTCTTTAGCATTGACACATTCAGCTTTTGACCACCTTTCATTCTCACAGAATGCTGCAGTAGAATGAATATTCCCACCCGCTGCTTTAACCACATCATCTCTCTCTAGACATCCAAACAGTGGATTGCCCTTCAAACTACATCAAACAAGAATTGTTTGCCCTCCCTTTCCAAGCCTTTCACAGTCCACCCCACTCAAAAGTAAAAGCTCAACTCCCAGCTCTGTCTGAGCTATGATGTGAGCTCAATATCCAAACAACCATACTCCGCACTTTCATCAGAGCTGCACTTTAACATAAAGCAGGAGCCCAATCTTCAGAGGCACCAATCATGGTATCACTCATTGTCCTTGACTGTCCTTTGAGCCTGTCATTTTGCTACCTCCGGACAGCTGCTTTTCTTATTCTCCCTCTCCTGAAGATTTACACTGCTTACACAACACAGGGTGATTTGCTTGTCTTCTGTGTTTTCGGTAACTAACACATTGATATTTATAAAATTATAACCTCCCAGGATAACAGTCATTATCCTGACACTTCACATTACTGTCATCCTATACATGCTACATTAAGTAACTCCTCCACATCTCTTCATTTGCCTTAGAAGTTCTCTTTAGCCAATACTGTTAATTTTGCTTACTGTATAAAATGGAGGCAATTCTTTTCCCACAGCTCATTTTCTATTTCATCAGCTATGAGTCTGTATCAATCTCACTGGATGAGCCAAACACAACTGTTTATACCATTTACCAGCTAAAGGACAGATGGAAAGATCTTCTGCAACTGCTTCGCTGAATCACTTGAGGTGCTCAGCTTCCTTCCCATCGCTCAGATGCATCTATCACAAATATCTTTTCTGCTCTTCTAATCATCCTGTACTCCATCCACTTCGACCTTTATTTTCCCTTGCTAACTTATTTCATTCTTTTCTCAACTTTCTTCATTCTTTTCGTGCTTCTTTTTACCTTGGACTCATCTTACCATCATTTAACGTCTGCCCAGAAATGCAACGGGGGACACAAAAAAGATACATACAGCTGCCACTCACATCTCTGCCTTCCTGGTGTATCTACTGTACCACACAAAGGTATATACACAAACACCATGTCTGCAACACTGCTGTTTGGAAATAGTGCTGATTTTGCGAAGCCAATACATCACAGTCAACATGACCGTCTCCTTTTCCACCCATTTCCCTTCTCCTTTTTCCACCCATTTGTGGCATGCATTGTAATATGTCCCAGACAGAAATGTGACATTTTATTTTCTCTACTTGCAGAGCACCTCCTGCAGTTTGTAATGAGGGAAAAATAACAATACAGAACATTACACAGCTATAATGATGCAAGAAGAAAGGTTTGCAGGGAAAAGGATTTTTTTTTATTAGATAATTTGGTAAGAGCAGAGGAAAAAAAAGACAATTTGGGGGGTCCAAAGTCTTTTCATTAGATCTGAAAGGCTGAATAGAGGTTGGGAATAGTGCTTTTATTTAACATTCTTTAATTAGTCTTAAAGTTAAACCTGATTAGAAGATCTGAAAAATTGAGTTCTGCCTTGATTTAACCTAAATTAGCCACAAAAAGAGAGATTTTTCTGCCAGCGCCCAAGCATCAGTCTTTATGACGACTAGTAACAGTGTCATTACTATGGCACATGTCTCTCTGTGGCCAGCCCATTCTTCGTATGGTAACAGACCTCATAATTCAGTACTTTTCTGGCAGAGGATGTCCAGGCACAAAAGCAAGGAATCAGTAGCTAAAACGATGGCAAGGTTGCCGCTTCCCTTGAATATACTTTCACCAGATGAATGATGCTGGTTTAAATTATTCAGCTGATTGGCACAAACAGCCCCATCACTTTTTCAGGTTACTGAAAGAAGTATAGAGAATTATCTACTCATTACAATGGCTTACCCACTTCTGTGCACCACAATTTGATTGTGGTAATCATAAAACTGCTGTAAGATCATCATCTCTGCCAAAGAAGACAGCAGTGCAGAGTAGCAATCTTTAATTCAAAAAAAAGAGACAAAGTTTTGTTTTCTACAAGTAAAACTATTCAAACAGTAGGAACAGCTTCTGACCTTCAGTCTGCGGTCCTGGTCTCCACTGCACAGAGAATTTACAGACACTTTAAAGGTCTTCCAGGCTGGATTTAAGTTATTCATCACAACCTAGAAGTGAAAAGAAATGAAGGGAAGCCATAACATTTGCACATTTCTAAGCAGAGTGTTCAGCAAAAACCATGATTTTCAATACAGTACATTCTCTGGAAAGAGAAAAACATAGAGCTCAGCTGGAGGTTTGCAGAATGACATGCACGGGGTATCTGCACTGAAGTGGCCTGCAGCTTCTAACACAGCTGCTTTAGAAAGCCCCAGAAAGAAGCACAGGTGAGGGAATGGATCTGTGCACAGGGCGCACTGCAGTGACTGTTCTAGCACCGTCACACCTCAGTGGGAGCCCAACTCACAAAAAGAAGGCTGTGAGATACTCCCCTGAACTGGAGAGTACGGAAAGGGTGCAGATGGACTGGGCAATGGGGATGTGCATCAGTTTAGGGATTGGTTCTTAGCTGGCAGCAAAACTTTATGGTATCTGTACCAGACAGATATATATCCCTGCATATCTGTTGCAGCTCCATCCTATACTCCTAACTGCTGCTTTTTAAGATAGTGCCAATCATTGCCATGGAGGCAGTAATGAAATTGTGATAGAGGTGTAGTGAGAACACCTATGGAAGATCTGGCGAGGAGTCAGTGACTGGCAGAGTACATGGCAGCAGGCCCAGTGTGTGAAACTACACACTGACAAAATTCCCATCAGGGCCAGGCATCTATATTCTGTTTTGTCAACAACATCTAACTGCTTCCTGGACAGTAGCTGCTCAAGGTCAGCACAGCTGAGATAAAGATATATTTCTAGTAGATTTAAGGAGCCCTTGCAAACAATGAGTCAAGTCCAGCCTGGGTGTCCAACCCAGACGTCCAGCCCATGCTTCCAGCAGCCTCCCATTAGCAACTCTACCTTGAGCTTCCTGAGGTTCCCCATGCAGTTTGGGGTATAAAAGTCCTTTATTAAATCTATACTGCTTAACCCCCTATGAACCTTGAGTGTCTCTACACCGGTATCCGACCCTCTCCTGCCCACCTTGTGGTCACAATAACAAACAACTGAAAAGTACCCAGATTACAAACCTTTTGATCACCAGCAACCTGGGAGGAGGCAGGGAAGATACTATATAGTATCAATGTAAAAATATGATACCATCTGCAACATGATTTGGGACAAATGTAATATATATAAATACTCTCCTTCAAATTGAAGAATGTTCTGCCAGTTTAATTAAACTTCGGCTTCAATATCACTCTCACTCTTGTGTAAGTCAAGACCTGATGCTCATTAGTCAATAATTACACAAGACATAGAAGTGCTGTTTAATGTGGATACTTGCAATGCCCGTTGTGACACAGGAAGCAAAACTGTTCCTTATGACAGCCCACCTGTGTGTCCTTGGAAAGTAAATCCAGTGCAATTCCTTACCTCAGTCCTGTGAACAAGCTGTTGGGTTGCATCATCATTCATCCGGAAAATCTCCAGAAAAGGATCAGATTTGCTGAAAAAATCCTAAAATAAAATACAGAACAAGTTATTCTTAAGACAACTTCTTTGAGTTTTTCATGCACACTGAATCTGTGCTTCCCTGACTGCTAATGAAAAAGCAGAGACAAGTGGGGTTTCAGAGAGACCTCTTGGTGTCCCTCAGCAATATTTCATTCTTATCCTTGTTCCACAAGGACTTCTATGTGCTGCTGTTGTTCTCAGTTTGGCTATTCAACCATGGTAGGCAGAACTGTAAAACGAGGTTTTACTTTCTTTTCCCTTCTTACTTCCAGTCTAGATTCCTGCATTTTAGCTCCTTCATCCTCCTAGCTCATTTCTTTCTGCCCTCCATACCTGTTTGGTCTTTTGACATCAGTCTTATCATGCTAGGCCCTTTGAACTGTTCTATAGTGGAGCTGAAATTCATGCTATCCATCCACCCTCTCAAGTTAATTGGCCAAGATATTGTGCTGCTATTAGTTAATGTAAGCACTGGCAAGATGGATTACAGAAGACTAGAGAACCTCCAATATTTCTCTAGGATGTAAAAATGTGGCCCATATTGAGAAGACAAGCAGAGCAAGAGACTGCAGAAAAATTACTTTAAGTTTAGTTACTTATTGCACCAGTTTTGCATCCACTTGAGCTGAGTGTTCTTATACAACTCTAAATTAAGTTGCTTTCTACAGTACAGCTGCAGTTTGGCTACAGCCTCTTTAGTTTCAACAACATACTGTCTTCTCTGGGCACACTGGCTGGGGGGAGTAAAGGTTGCTGGGTTTTAGCCCTCCACAGCTGGAAGGGGGAAGCTGGCTAATTCAAATTTCTAACTGCACAATGCAGCAAGAGCAGGACTCAAGGAGCCAGTAGATTTTCTGCAACCAATCTGGACTCCTTTTTTTTCCCCGCTTTTTCTTCAGAAAAGCCACATGACTAACTTAACAGGTGTAAACATTATTGTTCTCTGTAGGCCACAGCCCAAACCACAGAATTCCATGCAGTCTGGGGAAATAAATTCTGTTTGCTCTCCTGATGTTTCTATACAAGTGTTACTGTAAAAATGATTGTATTATGAGTAGTTCTACCATTTTATCCCCACAAAATGCCCATCATACTTATTCTTGACTAGCTAGGTTGCTTTGGACACAGGACAACTTTGGATAATTTGTTAGGCAATGTCTGGGCACATTGGTTTTGTCAGATTTGTTGTCAAGGCATTGTTACTACTCCATAACTGCAAACAGCAACCAAAGAAATCAGGGCTTTGAGAAAACATCTGAATTTGAATGTTTGGGGAATGCAATAAGTCTGTAGAGACCAAGAAGCCTTGTGCAAGATTCGAGCAACTTATGGTCTTCCCCAACCCCTACAGATGAGATTTATCAATACTGCTGTGCCAAGAGTGTTGTTTTGTAAATGATCCATTTCTTTTTCTGCTACAGAAAACGTAATAGGATGTTTAGAAATGGGTGCGAAGCACGTGTGTTAAATCACAGGGAGCTGGAACATTAACAACAAAGCTGAATGTTTGCCCATTTACTCCAATCACAGGGTTACAGTTTGTGAAGAATCAGCAGAAACTCCAAAAAAGTCTGTAACTCAGGAGACTACCACAATGCCCTTATGTAGATTTAGTATCTGGACTCCATTCAGCTCCTTAAACTGACAGTATGTAGGGGGCTTTGGTTACCAAATTCTTCCAGATTCCCACATAGCAGAGAGGCCAAGCAGAAAGTAAGGGATCTAGCTCAATCAGTGAAACCAAACTCCAGAGTGCATAGGGTTAGAAAAGATTGAGCTGCCTCTTCATACCCACAAATTTGTTGTTTAAAGTTTGGTAAAAGTTTAACATTAACAGATTCTTTATGAAACTCAAGTTTGATTATGAAAATTATCTAAAAGAAAACACCTGAGAATGATACATCTAAAGAATTTCCTTTGCAGTGCTTAAAACTCAGAAAGGAAACAAAGATTTTCTGAAATAAGACTCAGAATAAGCTATAGTGGTTTGCACTCTGTTATAGTGTTATTCCCAGCTGAATATCATGAAAACAGAAACAACAAACATCAGCACAAGTGAAGTGATATTTAATATGTGGATTTAATAACCAAGGCAATATCACTTAAAGGAAAAGGTTTTAACTCTGGCTACTGGCTTATACCATTCCCCTCAATGCAAAAAAAACCCACTACTTTCCAGATATACAAACCAAAACTCCTTCAATATTAAAGATGTTTCATAACAACTCAAAACTGATATGCTGAAGAAATATTTTATTTCAGAATTATTGTTTTCAAAGCTTTTTCATTGTTACTCTGAATCTAACAGCTTTATTTCATATGAACATCTTCTGAAAGAAGAATAGCAGCAATAAATGTTTAATGTTTTGATATTTTAATAATGTTTAAATGATTAATGTAATGCATTTATTAGTGGTATAATACACATTGTTCTTTCAGTATGTGCAGCAGTGACACAATATTAACACAAAACACCTCAATTTCTGAACACTCAGCTAGACATCTCTTTTAGTACCTTCATTTTCAGAGTATGACACTAAAAATCAGTTTGGGGTTCAAATCAAATGTCTCTCAGAAAGGAGCTGAAGCAGCCAAAAATCACTAATCAAATTTGAAAATTCTCCAGTAGCAAAGTGCAACGTTCCAGGATATTTTTAGTACTTTGGTACAAGGAAAATATAAAACAAAGTGGTAATAGCTTATATTTTACAGACATTTGCTGGAGAATCTTTCCCAACCCATGATAAGTATCTTCCTCAGAACAAAGAAAGCCGTTTGCCTGCCTCAGTGCTCAAAACCTGTTACAGCTATGACAAAAATGTAGCCGCTTGTTATGATAATTGTAACATAGCTATTAATGCAATACAACCTTTCCAAAAGATATTGTTCCATTATGAAGTGTTCTCAGTGGATCTCTTGAAACAAAGGTTTGCCATCTGAGCTGATTAGGCTTCAATAACATAGGAAAATGTAGTTACATCTTCCAATCAAGCAACACTAAAACTATAACCTTTATGTCTGCAAAGTCAGTTAAGTAAAGGAAATAATCATATCTGTGACTTTCCTCTGATTTTATATTTAATGTTTCAGCCACTCCTGCAGCAAAAATCAACTAGGCTTTTCTTGTTTTATGGCTTCCCTACAACTCTTGCATTTTTATGAGGGGTAATAAAGAAACAATCAAACCTACACTGCCTGTTAAATTACAGTAACAAATTTTGTTTAATCTGCCAAAAATGTGTTGTTTACTTTTTTTTCTCACTGAGAGTATTTCTTTTAATAAGAAGTATCAAAAAAACATGTTTTAAGGGAATGACTTAGTTAGAGCTACCACCATTATTGATGGACAATTCTGTTCTTCATAGCATCTTCTCTCTGTTCTTCAAAGCTACTTGCACACTGACTGGAGAACACAGAAGTCCTCAGTCCCAGGTGGTCAGGGAGCAACCCAGAGCTGGTCAACAGTAAATACTGACAACGGGCTGTATTTAAAAGCGTATCCCTATGTGGAGCACAGGCATCACATTCGGGGTGTCTCTGGTTCCAGGACCCCCTTTCAAAGAGTTTTCCTCTGAGGGGTGGAGAAAGAAAATTCTTCTCTTTTCAAGGCTCCACTGATGGTATGGATGGAAAAAAAAAAAAAAAAAAAAAAAAAAAAAAAAAAAAAACACTTCTCTTTTCTCCTCAAGGCACATTCACCCTCTTTATCCAAAAGTTGTGAAGGATTAGGATTCAACTTGTTTTCTGCCACCCTCAGTGCAATCCTGCTGCCAGCCAGTGACTTCTGCGATTACAAAGGTGACCCTGCATTGCAGAGCCTGAATGATCGCTCCCACACACTTCTTCCTTCCTTCAGGAGACACCCAGGCCAGCCACAGACCTCACTCTGCTTCTCTGATGTGACCTTCTCTCTACCCAGCTCTTCACCACTCTGAGTAGTGAAAGTCATGCAAAATTCTGCTTAGGATTTCAGAAGATTGGCTCCTCTTAGTTCTCCGATGGATTTTTTTTGACCTTTATGTGACCTCAGGGCACTCATCCTTTCTTACCAATGGCTGAACTATGCAATTCCAAGTAATTTCAAGCCTTAATAACAATAATTATTAATAGTCCCTTAAGCCCATTAATGTCAAAGTTCATTATAAGTCATACAAAAAAACATAAGCCTCTTATAAATGAAGTGAGCAAAAGTTTGGCAAGTTTAGAGCTATATCTCTAGCTTGAACTAATTGACAGACCTCTTTCAACTGTAATAGACTTCCAGTGACTTTTGTCAGCTGAAGAAAGGATTTTTGACTCAGATAACACATGGTGAGTCACTGCCTGGGTTGCACATAGCCCTGTCCAGGAAATGTTTATTAGATGAAGCCCACCTAGACTAAACATGTTAAAATGGCAAGAGTCACGATGTTCTTGTAATGTTTCCTAATCATACTCCTTAATTTATACTCATAAATAAAAGTGTTTCAACCCCATAAAGAAATGTGTTCCAACATCGCTCTAAAGCTATTGCCCAGACAACCCTATCCTAGTGCAGAAGCATACTCTGGAAGTATCCTTTTAATTAATATTAACAAGAGCTATAAGCAAGTAACCGTATTTACACCAGACTACATTTATATTTGTGACAAAGAAAAGCAATGGTGAAGTCTTTTTATGTAGCACATTTCCTTTCCTTTTTCTAGATGTGACAGCATGTGGATCAGGAAAACACTCATTGGTAGCTTTGGAAATCCAAGTCTAAAAACGGCCGTCTAAGGAGAGCTTGCTAAATCTACTTTTTAACATCTAAATAAATTAACGTGATTTGGAATCACTAAGAATCCAGCATCTCTGAAGGAAGGAGTAATTCATATTTCAGATAAGAAATAATTTGAGGTCCCGATCATTTACGGTCCTGTGCATAGGAGCGTGCTTTACCTATATACTCTAAATACATTCCAGTACTAATCACATTCTGCTTGCCTGAGTTTTCCTGGCAGTTTCAACCGATAACGCTATTCATCAGTTACAGCCTGATTTTGATAATTTGATGTATGTATCTAAAAGTACTCTGACGGTTTTGATTAAGTTATCACACGTCAAATTTTTATGTGCACATGCTTGGAGCATCAGAATGTTCTTGATGCCAACTTTTGTATCACTATCTCTGTCGAATTAGAATCAGCTTCACATATGGGAAAGAACTATATACTAGTGGTAGATACTGTGAATCAGTGCAGCTATAATCATCTGATTTTCCATTACATGTAAAGCCCTATTATCTAGAAGGCGGCCATGGCCTTATGACTCCAATTAATTACAAAGATATTCCCCAGATTACCTCAAATAATTATGTGCTTTCTATAACACTAAAATAATGCATCCAGATGACATGCAAAGTCATCTGGATTTCTTGGGCTGAATGTTGCTAGAGGTACTTATTTATTATATGAATATTGCAAAATAACAATGGATAATATCTTCAGAAAGATATATTTCTTAGAATGAAGAGTAGTGTTTGAATCAGTGCAGGGATTTTTTACTAAAAACGGAAAAAAGGATTTAGCAAATATACAGTACTCTTTTTCTCATATTCAAGCTACGTTTCATTGAATGAAAAGTGTATCTTGACTAAGCTGTTATAAAGTTTTCCAGCTTTACTCTGTGATGCTTACTTCAACTATAATATCTCTGACTACTTACACAAAGCTCACTTATCTAAGCACTTCTGATCTGTGGCATTTTAAATAATTAAATCGTCTTGGTTATAGCATAATTAAATTTTCTTAGCTTTAATTAGTTTCCCTTGAGTTTATTTTAATTACTTCACAACTTGAGGAAAGTCTCACTGTGAACACTGATCTGAAATCTCTGACTTGTTTAATAACATCAGGCAAAAAAAAAAAATCAGTGGGGGGAAAAATCTCATCAAATTGTATTTGCAGGCATTCTTATATCTTTCAATAAGGTTAATATCAAGCAGCTTACCTTGTCATCCAATTTCCGTGCACTGAATGAAAGTTCAACATAGTCATCATTGCCAGATAATTCCTCAGCAATCACCTAAATGGAAAGCTACACTGAGTTTTGAACAGTATAACGAAAGGCGAGAAAGATGGCATTTAACATTGTGAGGACTGCAGCCCCCATTAGGAAACTGAAGTGTGATACAAGGTAATAGGCTGCTCCACGCAACCAGGAAGGGCTAACAGTGTTCAGTTAATCCATTGCTCAGCTGGTAAGTGGCAACTTGTTAAGGCTCCAAATCTGAATCACTTTGGATCACGCGATTAAACCTTGGCAATCAGTTCTCAATGGACAGACATCAACACCCACCACTGAGCCCTTTCTCCCGACAACACGCTTTTCACCAGATAGGACACGAGAGAATTCCACAGAGTCTGACCATGTCTAAGGGAAGAAAAAGCTATGCAGGAGTTGTATTATCTGGGACTAAAGCTTAGACTATTCTTATGCCATTTCAGTGTCATTTGGCACACTAAATGGAAAGAGAAGTCACCTGTCATTAGTTGCTATGAACCACAAATCCACACTAAGAAGGTTCTGCTGGTAGTTTCACTGCAATACCCTGGCAAAATCCCTGACTGTAGATTCACTTATAAGAGTAATGCTGAAATAATTTACTGTGGTTTTTCAATTGGCATAAACTATGCTGATAATTATGCCAGTCACTGTACTCTGTGATTTTAATTAAAAAAACCCCAAACAAACAAAAAACAGAACAGCAAAACACTCCTCTCTACTGGCCACTAAAATACATCAGTGGAGAGAAGGTATTAACCAAAGCTGGTATATTTGGCTTAAATACATTTTTTTGAAATAAATCACATTTTATTTTATTTGACAGTTATGAAATCATTTCTTACTGCAAGTATTCTCCCCACAGATTAAATTACCCCAAAGAACAGAGTTGTATCACGCCTGCAACCACTTATTCTGCAGCAACATCAGTTGCCCAGACAGGATCAAACTGTTTCCCTCATAAGGACTTCTGGTCCTTGGGGAGCCACCAGAAAATCCCAATGTATTCTTTAAATCAGCTCAAGGCTGCTCAGGTTAGAGTTGCAATCAGTAAACTGCAATGTAATACCCTTGCTACCCAAGTATACAGCTCCCAGGAATTATCCAGGCTGCCTACAGCCTCAATAAACAGTATCTTTGGGGATTTTTAGGGCCTTTTCTTTCTTTCTTCTTTTTTTCAACAGAAACTAGCTTAGGCTCACAGCAATAAACTGGTATTCCCTCATGCAAAATATTTACATGTAGCCATGTACATGCACAACCGCTTCATTGGACATTACAGTACAATCACACAGATATACACCTGCGTTTTACAAGTTCTAGGAAAGTGTGAGCTTGCTGAAAATATGACCCATAGAGTATGGCAAAAGGTTTCCCTTCCATGTTGTCTGACAGCTTACAGGATCCCATGCTGTGGATCACTTCCAGGGCACTGAGATTTGCACACCAAGTTTCACAGATATGTTTAACTGAAAATAATGAGCTCTTATAAAGGTTGACAGACTTCTAACTGGAAAGGCTGAAAGGGGTTGTTTTTTATCCCATCACCACATAGTAAAAATGTATTGATGAGCCATTCCACAGTCAAAGGCACAATAAAACTACAGCAAACCATTCTGAGATAGGAACTTTCAAAATCCTGTGCAAAATTCATAAATCAGTATGCTCAACAAGTTAGGAAACTGATATTTGCAAGTTCAATATTTGACATACATCTGGTATGTATCCAAGGACCAGAAATACAATAAATGATCCTTTCTGATTTATTCTGTTGAGACACTAATCTTTTCACAAAGTAATTTTTACTTGAGTTCAGTTTTCTCTTGTTTGTGTAAAGTCTACCTGTTTTGTAGTACCACTGGCTAGAAGCCAAAACAGGTAACTATGGTCTATGTTTTACAGTTATCATCCAGTGTTAGGCCAGCATGAACTATTACCTCATTTTCTCTCATCTCCTGTATATCACAGATCATTATTTTTTTTCCAGAACACTCTATTAGCAAGACTAATCATTTTAGTGGAACTAAATCATTCATGTTTTCACAAGACTAAACTGCTTAGTGTCCCTGGCAGGACAGGAGGGGTGTCCAGAAAGCCAATGGGACAAGGGAGTTAAAATATGCCTTTACAATCTCTGTGGGCAAAACACACCAGTTATTTAGTGAGCAAATCTCTTTCATGGTTCTGCTCAGTTCGAACAAGGGGGAATTCCTTTCTAAACCCAAGCTAAAAATGTGTTTCACCTTGTGCATTTAGCAAATCACTTCTCAGCCAGGCATCAAGGAAGACAGCTAAGAAAGAAAATGCCCTCGGCTCCCAGAAGTATTGTTTCTCACAGTCTGCTGTGTCTTGCATGGCTATGTTCAATCTCTGATGCTTCAGAGGAAGGCAGGAAAAAAGAAAAACCTCAACCAATCAAACAAAGAGAAACTCATCTGGCTAACTGCATATCAAGGAAAAAAATCCTTCTCAACCCCATCAGCAGAGAGTCCTGCAGTAAAGCATTTTATTATAACCACTGTCTTGATGCAGAGATACAAATGTCACAAGCACACAAGGTTCAGTGCAGACAAGCATGATCTCCCATTCCAGCAAAGAGAAAGATGAAAGAGATGTTATAATTTAATTTGCAGATTTCGGGATGGACCCAGTCCAAAATTGCATGAAAATCCAACTAAAACACCCAATTGAACTTGGCTTGAGACCTTACCTGCTGGCCCATATTATTGAACTTCTGCATTTGTTGTTGTTTTGGGGCAGAGTGGTTTCTGAGATTTTTTTTTAAGATACTGGAAAAAGTCCAAAGGCCTTGAAAAACAAGATGTCTTCATCTTTCTAACATTAGCCATAAAACTTTGAAATTAACTTCATGAAGAATAAAATAAGTGGAACTGTTCACATGTAACATCTTAAATGCAGCCAGAAGCATGTCAAAATGGGTCAAAACAAATCCTAGAACTTTAAATAAAAGTAATTAAGGAGGACAACATTCTTGCTGACTGCAAAGTGCCTTAATATTAGTAAATATTAAACTTTTGTAAAAAGACATACATTATTTGTTACCTTTTTTTTTTTTTACCATAAGCATTTGTCAGAAATAGCAAAAGAATTTTTATAAATAAACAAATTAAATGCATTTCTCAATTAAGGGTTGTGCCGGTATCTTAGTAGGATGCTTTTATGTAGAACTAGTCACATTAGATGCTTTTAAAGAAAACGAAAAATAGAGTGCATTTAAGGTTAGCTTACTGTTATAGATGATTTCCCTGCTGTGTTCCCATGTTTGAGTAAGGACTTGGAGAGTTTTCTCTGAGAAACAATCTGCACAAAAAATCAAAACAAATGGGGAAAAAAATAGAAACTGTAGTAAATACATGGCTTATTGTGCTTTAAATTTTACGTTGTCTTTTTTTTTTTTTTTTTTTGTATCAAGGTAGAGCCTTGATTCAAGATCAGAGCGCTAGCAGGCTGAGTCAGGAGCGCGTTTCCCCAGGAAGCCTGCGGACAGGATGTAGGATGCAGTGGCAGCACAAAGCACCCAGACAGGGTGAGGCAGAGTGGGAACAATTCACCGAGTTCTGTTCACCGAGTTGAACAGAAAAACAGAAACTGCACCTCAGATTTTGCTCAAAAGTTGCCACAACAGAAACAGCAGGACAGAAGTAAGTTTTAAGTGGACTTAGAAGGCAATGAGGCAGCAGCTAAATACAACATATCTACCAGAGATGCCAAAAAAGCTTTTCTTTTCCGCAGGAAATCAAACTCTGATTTGAACAGAAAGCATTTATTTTATTTTAAAAATCCAACAATTCTAAATCAGAAGAGAAGCAAGCAATCTTCCTCTTACTTTTAGTTCTAAATTTGTCTCCTTTCTTACCAGGTACCGCATCTCACCTGGAACACAACATTACAAATAAACTTGTCCATTGACATTTATAAATGTACCTCAAATAAATGTTATCAGAGCTACAATAACAAAAGATACTGTTTCCTGTCACAATAATCATTACATTTCCATAACAGTCTTTAAACTTTTAAAATTAGATCAGTAGAAATATTAGAAAAATACAGTCTAGGAAAAAAACTTAAAATACTTCACAACCAGCAAGCTACAGTTGATATCCCCATATCTTAGACCCCTCAGGACTGTAAAGTTTATGCTATATTAAATGTTTCTTACTGGAAAACTCCAAAATGCAGAGAGATGTAGAGGTAACTCTAAACACAGTTTATGAGTCAAAATTAATGTTACTTGTAATATCACAGCATTGGAGCAGGATCATGCTGGGCCAGATGCTCTGTAGACACAGAACAAAAGATTGTTCCTGCCCTAGGGAAAAACCTCAAACTCTGGCACACAGCTTTTATACCACAACCAGTCCTTTCCTACATCTAACATTACTTGAATAGCTTCACTTAGACAGCTAACATATAACACTTCAAATAAAATGATCCACAAACAGACAAAACTACGTCTTTGGCAAAATATATAGAAATATTCATCGTAAAAGAGAAGCAACCATGAAGGAAAACAATGGCTCCAAACATTTCATTAGAGTTCTGGGCATTGCACATATTTTAATGATAAGCCAAGGCAGTAGGTAATGGCAAAAATCAGAGGAGCCTAAGTAAGCAACGCAAAATCATGGCCAGACGCAGAAAGCCGCTATGAGATAAGAGCAAAAGCACAGTCCTGACATAAATTCTGGCCTTGCATCAGTACGGGGAAGTGTTTGTCCTACCCATCATATCACAGAAGGAATTTGACACCATAGAGTAAAAGTCCAAAGGTGACTCTGTTTTGCATCAACTGAGCAAGAGGTCTGCGGTAGTTCACTTGAAAATGGCAGTGGACTAGCAAGGTCTTCAAAGAGGTTATCTTTCCCACCTCCCTCCACACAGAATCAACATATTTCTGTCAGATCTAACAGGTATTTTATAACCTATCCCTGAGCAGTTCCCCAGTGAAGCACCACAAGCTGTGCATACTAACATGTTCAGATCCCTGCAGGTGGGAGCTGCTACCTCCCCTGGACAGCGCTTTTGTGGCAAACAGAATCAACTGCCCAGTGGGGCATGCAGACCCCAGAGCAGGCAATTCAAGTGCTCACATAGTGGCCACATTTAGAAAGAACTGAGTCTTTAATTTCCACTGGAATTAAGGAAACTTCAACAGATCACACAAATCTGGTTCCTTCCACAGTGCTTTTGGGTAAGGCTCCCTGTTATTCCTCCCCGTGTCCATTTTTCATAGATCAAAGGGCTTGATCTAGAATCCCTTGTCCAGCTCCCCAGTTCTAAGGCAGAGTCATTCCTGACAGATGTGTCACTAATCAGTTCTTAAAGATCTCCAAAGGCAGAGAGAAACAACCTCCTCTGGTGAATCATTATGTGATTTGTTATTCTTACTGTAGGTATATTTTCCTAAGAGCTAACCAGGTTCTCTGCACTTTAAGTGTTCTCTGCCAGTTGTTTCTGTCTAATCCACTATAAATAAGTCAATCTTTTTCCCTTCCTCTTTTAGGCAATCATTTATCTCAAGACTAATATCATCTTTCCACAGTTGTCTTTACACCATAAGACCCAAGTTCATTCTCCCTTTCCTTTTTGACCAAATTTTCCAGACCTCAAACTGCTCTCCACAATTCTCACTGCTCTCTGCTGAGACCTTACCTACTGGCCCATATCCTACTCTTAATATAATTCTCAAAATTGGTCATAATACTCCAGATTCTTCTTGTGCAAGAAGAGTTTCTCATGTCTTGCAAGCTGTCCTACTAATAAACTCCAGAATGGCATCTGACTTTTTTTAGAAAGCCATGATACTGGTGACTGAATGTTCATTTTACATGTTTAATTTATTTCAAATGTAATCGTTCATTTGAAACTATTTCAAATTTATCTTTGCCAGTTGCTTCCTACCTTGTGTTTTTGCAGCTAGTTATTACTCAAGCGAATAATTTGACTCTCACCCTTTCTGGACTGCCTTCCATACATCAACCTGCTCCTATCATCTCACTTGCTTTCCATATTCATTTAAGGATTTCAGCACTAGTATTGTTCAGGGACCACAAGGGGGGCAGATAAGAGTACAGAAGATGTAATCAGTAGTGCCAGGATTCAGAAGCCTTTTCGCCTCTACGATCTTGGGAAGATTATTCACTTCAGCCTCTTAAGTCGCCCATATCTCCATTCTCTTGTAAATTAAGTAAAAATTGTTGCTCTCCTGCGAACTGAGAGGTGCAATTTAAAAATCATCTTCTGTGAGATTCTCAGATGAAAGTTAAGAGAAAAATATGATAAACTAGTCTTAAAATATTACTGAGTTATAGGTTCCGTACATCATAGTCAATGAATTATGGCACCTGGGAAGCAGGGCACATGTATCTCTATGACCTCCCCACCATAGATGGAACTTCATAAAATTTACTGAGCTCTTCTATTTTTAAGCTGTGGGCTTTGTGCACCAGAAACCTCCTCAGACACATTCTATATATATATTTATATATCACTGGTATGAATTAGAACTTGGATGGGAACATGTCCTTCAGGTGTTCTTATTTAGCCTCCTTTAGAAACAGCAAGACTTTACCCCCAAACTACTCAAATCCTTACAGCTCCCTTGGCTGCTTTATGAAGTGCCCTGGCTTTCAAGAGACATTTAGCACAGGGAAACCCGAAGTTTGAGAATTCTGGTACTGATGCCTGATAGATGGCTCAGGCTTCCAGAGAATGGAAGTTATTTTGATATTCCTATCAGGGCCCAGAATGCATCCCCGTTCTAGGTTTTTAGTAGGCTAAGATAAAGAGTTTAGCTAGCTGAGTCAGCTCAGCTCAAGAGTTTAGAGTCCAAGGTGAGCTTCTTCACTGGTAAGAACTGTTCTGAGGAAAGCTAGAAGTGAGGGCTTGCCCCTTTCTCCCTTGGGAACAGCTTTAAACTGAGGCTTTACCAGTGGCCCCAGTCCTACCTCTCTCCCCTAGTCTGAACCTGACACAGACTTGCCAGCTCAGCTTCCTGGCTTGTGCTGGGACCTGCCTCATCACTGCAGACTTGCTCGGTGAGCAGTGGACTGCATCTGACCCTGGGCACTGTTTCTGGCCCTGATCCTAACCCGATCTGCAACTCTGCACCCCAACTCCTTGTTGGTGAGCTTGCTGCTCCCACTTGCCTTATTGTCACACTCCATTCCCAGCTCATCGTCCTCTGCAGAGCAGCCAGTCCTCACTGCTCTCTGGCAGTTCCCACTGATACATCTCATTAATGGAACTAGTCCTCTAAGCCATCAGTATCATTGTGACGCCATGAACCCCTTCCATACGTAAATGTGTGTTTGTATGCAAAGGCCTACCACTTATTAATTAAGTGCCCAATAAAATGAATTTTCCATCTGGCAACAACGTGCCAACATCATTGCCTCAAACAGTAACTAGTAATTTAGGATTAGCAGACTATCATTGTGATAATTGACAAGGAATTAATTTTTTTCTAGCAGTAAATTGCCCTTTTTGTTTGTGCATTATACAAAAAACAGTTCTTAGTGGCTATAGCAGCCATTTTTTCAGAACTTGCCTTCAGTTACATATCATATTCATCGTGTATCTGAACATCACCACAAAAAAGTATTTGAGTCTTGGCTGCCAACAACTGAGTCCTAAATAAAGACAAATCATCAGGCTGGAAAGCATCTGCCTATGTTCAGGGTTACAAAGATGGTTCAACTTGCAAAATGGCTTTTGAAACAACTACAAGTCTATTGTTTTTGAGAGTCTTTGGTTTGACTCCTACTTCAATGCTTGCAATTGAAAACTTCACCTTCCATGAAAATGGTGTTTTGTGCAAAACTGATGTGAAAGAGCGCAGCAAGTAGATGTCTCTTTTTTTTCCCCCTAAAATACAGATAGTATAACTCAGTTCAGACATGGTAAACCACATTAAATTCCCAGAACATGTTTTTTCATGAACATTATATCAGAAGCGTGATCCAGGAGGGAACAAGTGGATGTAGAAGCCCCAGAGAGATACTTAAGAAGTAAGGTTAAGATGCTCTCTGCCCATTCTGGCCACAGAGATAGACTACTTCACAGTTGTAGTCTAAGACAGTTACATGCCCAATAATATGTATCATACTGAATACACTTGTGAGAGGTGGGAATAGGAATCACTGCTGCTCTGTTTTAGAGAGTACAGGCACGTAAAGTGATACTTCAGTAAATATACAAGTCAAAGTCATCTGAACTAGATTTCTGGACCTGAAATGCTAAGGGATATTGCACCTTTGGTAAGATGGAAGGTGGAAAATCTGAAATCCCTTGAAGACAATCTAAATTTGCCCTATTAAATACAAGCCAAATTGGCTAAGGACAGTCTTGAACAGGTCTGGATCTGGATGTACATGTTTCCCTTTGATCCTATCTCCAATTTAAAAAATATTAAAGGTGCTCTGCCTTTTAAAAAGCATAAACAGATAAAACATTTTGGGAAAATGCACCCAGACATTGACACTATCTGTGTACAGTGTATTCCTCAATAGTCACTCAGAGACAAGGACTCTGATAAAGGTTTGTTGTCTTCTATGTCTCAGCTGTGACTAATGAGCACTGCGTAAGATGAGTTCTAATGATCCATTCTACTCGGCCTGTGCAGAAACCTCTTAAAAGTACATTTCTCCATGTGCTTCTTTCTTAACCAAATACCAGGATAACTTTCAACAATATCATAGAGAATTCCCAATGCTTATAATGCAAACTAATGAAGAAGTCCTGTTTGATGTGACAGCTGGAGCTGGACCAAGTTTTTTAGATGGTATTGACTAGGTTTTACAAGGTGTCACCCTGAGCGGGAGGCCTGACTCCACATTTTGTCTGAGATCAAAAGAAGTTGAATTTTTTTTCTTTGCTTGAATTAAACAGATACATATAATACCTAGTTCTGGACACAACATCAGTATTCTTTTCTTAAAGGCTTTTGAATGTGTTCTTTCAATCAATGTATCTCTCAGAAATTTGTGCTCCACTTAAAATCATAAATTATAGCTAAAAGATTATCTCTGTATTGCCAGGGATATTTGCCAGAGCCTATTGGCAATGGCAGTTAAGAATCTACGATTTGTTTCCGCTAACACAGACCTCCCATAAATAAAGACTGAAACTTCCAAGGGTTATGGCCATAGCTCCTTTTCAATTTATGCACTATGACACCTGGCTTTTGTGACATATGAACCACTGGTCTCTGATTCTGACTGCACCAAAGACTGGATAAATACCCCCCTTAGTGGCATGTAAGGGTGTATGCAACTTAGTTTTCTGCTTACTGCTAAAACAATAGAGATTAGGATCATTTTTAAAAATAACTCCTTCAGTTTCTCAAAATCTTAATTCAGACTGGCTTCTTATGACCACTGGACCTCTTTGCAGAAGGTCCAAATTTACTTATTCAGGCAGTTAGGTTAGGCACCAGTTTACATCCACAATCCACAACTCCAAGAAATCTTTTTATCTCTTCCTCACCAGTGGGGATAGTCAGATAAATAGTTTAAGCCTTACAGTCTTCTCCCAGCACCTCAGTTAATTTTTCTCCCAGATGTGTTATTCCAGTTTCATGGAATTTGCATAGTTGCTTAGCTTTATTATAGCAGACCCAACTCTTCTCAGGTCTGCTAAGAGCATCTAGTCATTTTTTCCAGTGTTTTTCCCTTGACTCAAATGCCTTCAACATGAACTGAATCTTCACATCAGATGCATTTTCTCACCCAGTGAAATGCCTTTGGTGCCACACACAAAACAATCTCCCACCAAAGATGGTATACATAGAAGCAGGAAGTCTGTTTTTCTGACAGCTTCACCAGTATCCTGCAGATACATCAAGCACAGAAAAGTAGCTAGCATACTCTTTCAAAAAAAATCTCTCATCAACTCTGGTAAATATCTATAAATTCTTCTTCAGACATCTAACTCCTCTCCAGAAGATATATATCCTCGATCAGCTCCACAGTTTGATAGGGTTTTTAACTGAACAAACATTACCTTCCCCTCCTCCTTAGGCACTATTTCAATTTGCATCTTTCCAGATTTGCAGTTGAACTACCCCTCTAGCTGCAGAACGAACACTGTAAGCTCTGAGGTTTGTCCACTCAATTTGTCTATGTAGTTCATGGATCAGTGTCCAACCTAAGGCTCACAAACATTCCAGTTGGTTTTGGACTGCCACCCCACGCACCTTCAGCTGTGGTATTACCTACTGATTACTCTATTGAACCTCTCTGAGCTAATTTGCTCATCTTTCTTTTTGCACTATGCACACTCTTCCCAAGTGGTGCATTCCACTTAATCACTGACATCTTTTTTTCAAACATGGCACTACTTTGTTTTTAACAGTGGCCATATCTCCCTGTGGTGGAGTTTGTGAGGCCAGCTATGAGTCTGCACATTCTGCCCAAAATGCTTTTCTTTGTGTTATAATGCTTTACATTTCACACAATCATACTTCTGTTTCTCCCTCCCTCCTTAAATTTCAACCAGGATTGGGTGATTTCAGCTCTGTAATTCTAATTATTTTAGCAAAGGTTAAATCTGTATCCCACAGTTGTCTTTTCCACGTATTTTGCCCCAGTTATTAGTTATGAGTTGGTGTCTTAAAATGGGCTCAGCTAACACTCAAATCTGACAAGAGTCTTCAGCCTTACATGAGCCTTCCATATTTTCATTTTGTTTTAATTTAAAAATGTAATCAAACACATTCCTTTTCAAAGGGGATTCTTCAAACTCCTGTAGTACAGTGTCATAGCAGTTCCTCTCCAGCTGAGCTAACTATTAGCTACTAAAATATCAAGTGCTTCAAGTACAGCTTACCAGAAATTTGTCTCTGTCTTATTGTCATCCTCTTCACTGGCACCCCACTGCCTGGATAGAGAGTATGAATAATATTTAAGGCTTCTTGGGCTCTCCTCCACATTCTTGGAGAGGATCTGATATGGGGGGCCTTTTAACTGCTCTCTTCCTCCACTAGAAGTGGTAAGTTTTTTAGTTGCTAGTACCATGTTGTGCTCAGCATTGCTTAGATCCAAGAAGTGAGACAAGTGCTTGTGAAATTTTAGTGCCCGAGTTCAGATTGCAACAGCAACCCACCTTTATAAAAACAACAGTTGATTTGAATGTTTTTTTCAGAGCCTCCTAATGATACAGCTCTCAGAACTGTTTTCCACAAAAGGCGCTAAAATACACAGCTGGCTTAACCTAAAGCATCTTTTATCTAAGCTCTCTTCTTTTCTTGACAAGCAATTGCTAAACTTGCCAGGTTGTGGCAGTGATTTTAACAGTCATAATTAAAATGACTTGGCTGCATTTCCAAAAACATTTTCACTTCCAATATATAGCAAGAGAAGGAGTCTATGCTATGTAAAACTCTGGACAACAACCACATCAAAAGTGTTTATTAGTTAGGGGATACACTCTCCTGAGGTCTCCCTTTCTTGCATGAATAAAAGCACACCACACCAAGTACCCTTTTCACAGCCATACTGTCTCCCAACTGAAGGGCTCTGATACTTTCATGATATTGATGTAGGTAGAATGGTACAACAAGACAAATGCTTAGAGATTTAACATTTGCAAAATATACCTTAAAGCTTGTCACTTAAAATATTAGTACGCTCTTGCTCATTTAAGTCAGCTGTAAACTTCTAAATACACAGAAATAAACTGACGGAATTTACTCACGTTTTACCTGTGCACACAAATGATCGATTTAAGCAAGAGTAGAAGAATAAAGGTAGCTCTGACTCACAGTCTAAAGAGTGCTTCTCCTTCACACATTTTTCTTTAGTCTATATGACGAAGCAAGAGTCACAGGACTGAGATGCCCATGTGTCTGTCTTGCTGGCTAATTCCTAGCTTCTTTGGAACCCATCAAATAATTTCCACAAACTAAGAGAGGGCCAGAGATGCCTCAAACATCCTCCATTTCAACATGAAGAGAGACCAGACAGCAGGTGGTTATCAGGGACCTTACTCTGCCCTCATGAAGGTTTCAGGACTGAGTTCACCCCTTCACAGATACCGAATGTATGTCCATAATAAAGAAAGCTTCATTCCTGCTCACAAAATTTCTTGTTTCGTTTTGGTAGTGCCAGTTAGACTGCTGTAACCATCATTCCCTTATACCTGATACTTTCTGTACTATACTCACTACTCTTCAGGATTTCTTTTGATCCCTACAGTATTGATCAGTTCACAGTCTCTCTGCAGCTGAATTACAGTTCTCTCTGTCTTTGTTAAAGATCTGTACCTGAAAATAGTCAAATCAAAACAGAACACTGAGAAGAAAAGACATCTATATCACAATAAGCAATAATAATATTACAGGAAATAGCTTATCGATGGCATAAAATATCTTTGAATTTAATTAGTATGTATTGTATTCATCTCTTTTACAATTAGTTACAATAATAACTCAATATAATACAAAAATAAATTTTAAATTAGTTTTCTAAACTGCTGCAGTAATTGAAACAAAAGATAGCATAGGTAAAACAAAGCAGTACAAACTGTACAAGTAATTCCATTAACTTTGATTGGCAATATTAACCTATAACTGAAAATCTTACAGCTTCAGAGATCACGTTGCAACGTCAAAAGGCAAACCAAAGGCTCCCTGGGGATAACTTAGGTGTTGAAATGGTGACAGAAAGTTAGGGAAAGCGCTGCATGGATGATATGCTTGTGCTCTGAGTCAGCCCTGGTAGAAAATGATATTCTTTTCTAATCAAATACATCATTCATCCCACTAATGAATAGAGCAATATCATATGGAGGAGATCAAAGACCAAGCATTTCAAGGTATTTAGATACCTAAGGAGCACACAGACACCTAATGAGACTTAGATATCCAAATACCTCAAAAATTCCAACTTTGTATCTTTTGCCCCACAGAAGCAATCAACAGTCTATTAAACAGTTATTCTCATACAGACTATTTCAATTAAAATAATTTGAGTGCAACCATGGCTCTTCTAGCCTTTCTCCAATACAAGAGCAAGGGGATTTGCAATGGCTGAAACCGTATTAATAACCAGTCAGAATTTTCAAGTCTATAACCTGCTAATGAGACCATTAAAAGTATTACCAGAGACGGTAATATTTCTTACTGAGAAGAAAGATTTTCAATATAACTTGTACATGGGTGCATTTGTGAGAGATATTAAATCCCTTAAACAATACTCAAACAGGTCCTTGACAGGAAAAGATTTTTTCTCTGTAGTGTTTTCTCTACAGGTTCCATACTTGTTGAACAAGTAAAGGAGCTGTGAATTGTAACAATATTTTAACTTTTCTCTAAATTAAAAGAAACCAAATAAGGCATGGAATCACAGATTTACAAATGGCAGAGACCAGCTATGGTAAGTAATGGAAGACAAGCTACTCCCATCACTGGCAGAGCTGGGCTGGTTCACAGCAGTTAGGAAATAACAACTTCACTGGTTCCTGTCATTTAAAGATGCTGCAAGCACAACTGAACAGGAATCACGACCATCTTGACAGTAAAATTTCGTTTAGTTCTTGTCAGAAAATGATTTTTCACTGAAACCATTTTTGTGAGCTCTAGCTATCAGCCTGGGGCATCTGGGCAAAACTTCAGAGAAAAAAAAGTTTCTGTGCCAACCTCCTAACACTTAATTCCCGTGTGGTTAAGAAGTAAACTTTTGATATTAGAAAGTTTAAGCCCCTATTATACTAAATAATATAATTTTAATGCATTATAAATTTAATACAATATAAAATAGCACAATTCTAATAAGAGAGCTTTAGAGAGATTCAGAAAACACACAGGCAGTAATACAAAAGCAGAAAAGGGTTTGAATTTGCAGCTACCCCATCCTAGCTGAATATCCTGATAATTAGGCTATTGATGTTTTGACGGTGTTTGTCTACGATATTTTTTTCATTAGGTTTTGATGGACAGAAAAAAAAAATCTGTTTCCTGCCCCTTGTTATAAACGATCGCAGCTATTCTGAGTGACCAAATAGCTACAAGAAGACAAAGACTGCAGTGATTATATGGGCAATTCAGTCGGGAGCGATCTGCCAGGAAAGTGCGTGAACACTTCTCCTAGGGATGGGAAAAGGGAAAATGAAAAGGAAAGGGAAGAAAAATTATTGTCCTTATGGTTACAGACAAACCTGAAATTAGGATGAACTGATTCCTAGCATCTAAAGCACCTGTCTGAAACCAAGAGGGCATTTTGATGCAGTGTTAAACCTCGTGTCCCAAAATACTATTTTTAACATGTTATTAATATATAGCAGCTGATCTATGTTATTAATATATTATTAATATGTATTATATATATCATATGTGTTAAAGCATTTTATATTACGTAGTGTGTATTATATATTATTAATACACAGCAGTTAAAACGTTACTGTTCACAATTTCACTGCTAATCGAAGCATATAGGAAAGGAAAAAGGCAGTTATCCTACAAAGATATACTTTTCATCCTCTGCTTAGCAGCTTCTGTTTGAAGAATAGCAACTATTCAGACTGAAATCCAGAGCCAGAAGACTAGACAATAGATCCAGAGCCTGCTGGGGCATCCCAAGCCATTTATGTTGCAGTAGAAAGCACAGTGTCAAACTACTGCTCTGCCCCAACACTTCTGCTCCAAAGGGAGAGAGCAATCACCTGCAACAGCAGTTAAGAAGGTTGCTATTATTCCTTTCATCCCAAAGCAGGATTAGTTATGGCTAAGCCATTCCTCATTTGTTTACTCTTGATTCAACAATTTAGTTTATTATTTTATTTTATTTTTGCAACCTGAAGGCTACTACAAGTACTTGTAAATGAAAGCCTCAATTTCAAAGTTTCCATAGGAGACAGGAACTGGGGTTCATTAAGTCTATGCTTTTCTTTTTTCCTGCCATAGGTACTGGCACACCTGAAGGACAGGAAGGCATAATTACTGGGAGGGTGGCCAAGCCCTGGGACAAAGGTCTAGAGAAGATGTGGGATTTCCATCCTTGGAGACACTGAAAACTCAACTGGACATGACCCTGAGAAACTTGCTCCAACCCAACCTGTTTTGAGTAGGGGATTGGACTCAAGACCTCTAGAGGTCATATCTTCCTCCAGGTTATTTCAGGTAGGATGAAATTATCCAAGCTCAGCCTCAATCCCAAGAATTAACAGTTCTGGGAAGATTAACAGCTCTATGGAAAAAGCTGGTTGCATATTCTAATTCTGGTAGGGATTTTGTACTCAGATATCTAAAATCAAGGTAAAAATCTGGAAAGGTAAACTTTGGTTCTTTAGAATTATCTCGTGTTTTTATGACTCTATTCCTAAATCAAGCAAAGGCCTTTGGAAAGAATCCAAAGAATTTATTTCACAAATGTCTCTAGATAAAGGATGTTTCATTTTCTGTTCTTTCTAAAAAAGGACACCACTGGAAAAGAAAAGCTGTCCTTTAATCATACTTATAGTATAATATATATCATTATAAGCATATATAAAATATGTTATATATGCTTCAAATATATATTATAAATGCTTCAAATGCAAAGTAATCTCTATGAGATTGGAACCACAATACAGTATAGAATCCTTGCTTAAATAGATACCATATGACTGTACAACTCCCTTAGCTGCAGATGAGTGTTATTCTTAGATACTAATTTTATGCACTTATTCAAAAATATATATTAAAATGAGAAAAATATATTTAACAATCAATAATCTTTAAAAATAATTACACAAACCTACCATTTAATGCTGTCACTTCGCTTAAAAAACAACTAGCACATACTAGGAAATATAATTAATTGTAGTATGGTACATCCTGTTGATGTAAAATAGTTCAAGAAACTCCATTTTATATTATCTTCTATGTCATATCATATAAAGGCAGACCATATTTTAAGAAGATGCTACCAACTGAGAAAAATTTAGTTGATCTTTCCATTTCAGTATCTTCTATAATATTTTAGGGTTTTTTTCATCTGACTATCATTTCAATGGGCAACTAACTTTTGTACTATACCTGTTAATATTCTGTAATTCAGCACGTTCCTTAATTGCACTCTGAAGGACACGCTGAAGATGCTGGGAAACTGGAAGGTAACTGGAGCTTCTCAGAGTGGAAGCATGCAATCAGTTGAATGATGCCAGAAGCACAAACGGAAGGAACAGACTCTCTTAAGTGCTTAAAAACAAACAAACAAACCTTTCCCAACTTCTTCAAGAGATATCTGCTATTGTTTTATTTGAAAGGACAACTCTTGAGCATAACTACTTTAAGGAAATGTCTCTATTTAGAACATTGACTTTTTCTTAATTACACACAGCAGGTATATATCCATGATCATTTGTTGTATTTGCGTATAAATAGTGCAGCATATGAAATGCCTGCTGGCAAATCTACTCTCTGCATTCAGGTATAACTGATGATGGCATGTCAGAACGTTGCTAATGGCTGTATTTACCATTAAAGGCAGATACAGAATTGGCTTGACTCTGCAAAAGCAGTAGACAAAGTTCTTGCTAAAAATCCAGTAGCGTGTCCCTAGACAGTGGATGTTCAGGAGCTAGCAGGGTACCAGTCACTGCCCTTATCACTCTCTTGGGACACATTTATTTCAGTATTTGGGAGAAGACCATTAAAGACGGCACCTCCTTAATGGCCACAGCTCCCCATCTTTCCCATCCAAGACCCCAAATTTCTCATATGACTGTATCTATCGGATAGGCTGCACATAAGATTTAGAGAAATCAGTGCTCCTGAAGAAAGAGAAACCTCTTCTCTCCAACTACCATGCTACTGCGTTTCCCAGTACTTGTTATTCATACTAATCTTGTTTTAGGCAGGAGTATTACATGATTCAGGTAAAACTGTAGGTTTACCACACATCTAACTGATGAACTAACAGGCTCGGGTAGTAGCAAATTCCTTAGTGATCAACTATTATCTGAAACAGAGGAATGGAAGTTGACATATTTATGGGTGGACATCCAAAGTCTGCTTGCTTGTCTCAGGTGAGATCTACCTGCAACATGTAAGTGAACTGACAGACAGGCACATACAAAATCACAATGTTTTATTCAGCCACGAAATTGGTGTAGAGCAACAAACTCATGTCAAAATTAGCTCAAGAAAAGCCATGGTTCTGTTATAATAATAAAAAAATGCAGTAATTACATAGAACTTCTATGTATGGGAGTAAGCTCTGTATGTGCAGCCTGTGTCGCAAGATCTTGAGCTCTGGACTCCTCGAAACTGGCTTGGCTTGGATGACAATTCCAATGCTGCTAACATTTTGATTTTTAAATGAGTTTAAGATTTTTTCAAAGTTGAAAAACTAGAAAATTGGGACAAAAACACCACCACCAAAAAATGTCTTAATGTTATCAGAGACTGCAAGGCTGAAGTTGTGCTATCAGATTTCACACTGTTATTTTTTCTTAGTTACCATTAAAATTACACTGCAACCAACCCAGCCGCATACTATTTATAGAGATCAAATCATTATAAAGACATGTTTTAAATACATGCAGCAGCAATGACATATTTTCCTTCACTTTTAAGCCAATTAAGAGAGAAAAACACTGTAATGACTTTTTTCTATGTTTTCCACACTTCTTGGTGTTATAGGGATAACTTATTTTCATTGATTGAGACCACAGAACATCCACAAGAAGTTTGTCAGGAAGAACAGTCTTCACTATGTATTCTAAAGATCCTAAATACCAATACCTGTTGAGTTTTCAAGTCAGCAAATATATGTATTTCTTATTAATTCTCTCAGTGAGGAGAGTTTCCCTCTTTCAGCATGTTCGGCCCTAGGGCTTTGCCATTTACTGAGTAACAGAAAGGCGAGAGAAAGAAAAAAGGGATCCATGTGGGGTGAAGGAGGACCAACAAAAGGTAAGAAACAGGAAGCAAAAGCTTTGCAGTGTTTTCCGTGCCAAGCAATCATGTTCAGGTTGCAAGCTTATGTGGAAGCACCACTAAGGATAACCTAAACGAGAGCTCTCCTGACACGTACACTACCCCAGACCACAGAGCGGACTGCCAATTTACACTCAGCTCAGTGGAAGTGAGACGATCCTCAGTATTGCTATTATGGCCAGAGCTGAGATCTGTGTTATGAGATGCTGCATAACACAAAGTCTGCCTGTTAGAAATAAACTCTGTGATACCTGGGACACTGTATCATTCTACCAGTCAGCAATGTAGGAATTTGCTGCAGCCCTGGTTCTGCCAACTGCTAGATATCGATCCTTTCAGTAGGACTGATCACTTTTAAATTTAGTCATCTAAAAAGTTCAGTATCTACTCTAAGCCAGCTGTCTAGACTTCCTTGATAACTGATGGGGAAAGACAGGTATCTCCTGAAGGCAATTTATCCTAATCTATGATGGGTGCCTCAGGTGGAATGAATCACCTACTGGAACTGTCTGTTTCTCTTACTGACTAAAGATGGAAATTAAAATAGTAAAAGTTAGGCCTAGACACCTAACTTCAGGATGACGCAGAGTCAGGGAAACGAATCCAAGCCTATCTCTCTATTTGCCACATCACTAGACACTACCTTACAGGAATAAAACACATTCCTTGGCCTGGGAACTTGCTTTAAATTCCATATAGTGTTAGAGACAGTAATTTCTCCTCAGCTCTTTCTCTGTCTCACAACACTGGTGTAATGAACCTGTGCTCTTACTGTACATGACCAATTGTTGATGCTCAGCTTCCTAAAGCACTGGCTGACTTGAAGCTACACTGCAGCAGTAAGTCAAACCAGCAGTAGTTCTTAATTATCCAGCTCAAGGCATTGATTAAGAATTTTGTCATGAATAACAAATTTCACCCATCTGTCTGTTAACTAAGCTATGTATTTCTCACATGAACAAAAGAAGAATAATCAGGGGAAAAATAAGGCAAAAAGACCTACTTGTCCAAGAGTGCATTCCATGCCACCAAGAAAATCTGCTTCCTTCAGTCCATTGTGATTGCTGCTAATGTCATGGACCTCAAACCGCAACCGCTGCACCTCTTCAAAATAGAAGTCCACCGTGAACAGCTTGGAGAAGACAGGATTTATGCAGGTTCGAATCACTTCTGTCCTGTCAACCTGCCAAAAGGAAGAGAGGTCACATAAGTGGCTTCTTTTTCTACCAGTGATGAACTACAATGAGTTTCTCAAATACAGTTTGCTTACTTATCAGGAGTAACAGATGTGATTATGGCCATGGATACTATCATTTGTATGGGTAGCAGCAGGTCCTGTTTCTGTGCAGGGCTGGGCACATGCACAAAATGCGGCCAGCTTATCTTGTCTCTCCTTTCTAGCAAGTCTTATGCAGCAATTGATAGGAATATCAGCAACTGTCCCAGTCTCCTTTGCAGGGTGAGTGATGACTGCTCCCTCTTGAGTACATTAGTCTGTCAGGAGCTGTACACTGGCAAAACAACAATCTTGTACGGGGGACACATCACTAACCAACGCTTGAAAGACAATTCTAAGGACCTCACAACAGCAGTTTTTAGTAGCACAATGTGTGAATGCATAAACCAAGGCAAGGAGAGCACGTAATCAACAGAGAAAGGCTGAGAGAGATCAAGTCACAACTGGCTCCACTGGAATGAAGAATTCATTAGAATATTGGACTTATTAAGAGTTCTACAACACAATTCAGCTATGATCAATGGAGCTACATTAAGGATGAATTTGGCCAGAAAGAATTTCAGAAGAGAAAAATCTTATATATGCCATAAGGATCCAAGTAAGTTTTAACTAAATTCCTACAAGACTTCTTCATATCATCAAGCTAGTCTTATTTTCCTGTTATAGATATTAAAAATTTAATGAGAACTCTGAGGGCAAAAAGTCTAGTATGATCATAGAATCACAGAATCGGTAAGGTTGGAAGGGACCTCTGGAGATCATCTAGTCCAACCTCCTTGCTCAGCAGGGTCACCTAGAGCATGTTAGACAGGGTTGCATCCAGGCGGGCCTTGAATATCCTGCCTCAGCAAGATAATTCCCTTCAGCTTATCCACAGTTACTGAAGCAGGACATGTTTTTAGAGCAACTAAGACAACTTTAGCTAACACATTCTAGTTTGGCTTGGGTATGACTTGCCACATACACAATCCATTATTGTGGTGGACCAGCGGGTGGCCTTTTGAACCTAATGATAATTTAATTACTTTAGAGCACTTATTCACCTCTTAGAAGTCATTAATTTCATGTAACAAGGGCAAGATCAACAATCACAAAGACACCTTCAGCTCTTTTTCTATCACCATGCAATTTTAATTTTTGCATTTAAATACACAAAGAACTCCCTTTCCACAGCAATATTAAACCTCTCTTAAATTTAGCAGAGAGGTTATAGAAGACAGAAAAAGATCACAGTTCCTCCTAATAAAACACATGGTCTGGATTTTGGATATATGCTAATAATACAGGTGCAGTGGTATGAGATAATTCACTTTGTGCTTACCTAGACTAATAAGTGGATAAATAACTACAGAATTTCCATTTCCAGCTGTTCCAATCCAGCACAATACAACAGCAGCAGAGCAATAGTTTTAGTAAACTCAAAGGAAAAGCAACACCCTCAATAATTACTCATTTGGACAACCCGCATCATTAAGGAGTTGCCAGCTAGATCCAAGGCAAACCACATGTTTCACAAATACCTCAACTTTTCCACATCATAAAGTTACATTATGAGAATATGATGGATTAAATGCTGCATATTCCTAACTCCAAGCCTTACAACTGCTAAAGAGACAGCATAAAATCTAAACTGCTATTTCTTCAAAAACGTGCTCAGAGATGCTTTCCAGTTTTCTTAAAACGCAGTAGCTGGGTTTCCTATTTTGGAAATAGGCTTTTGGTACTTTTCAATGTGATGCATTATTGGTGACACTGTTAAGTAATGAAGTAATTTGCTTTTTTCCATCCCTTTGCCCTGGTGTAGGAAAAAGTTAATAATTCTGCACGATTAAAGGAACTGATCCTAAAATGAAGTAGGACTCAGGCATGTCAGTCACTGAGCAGGAGGTGGCTGTTACGCCATGGAATGGACAAATTAAATTGCTCCAGGGAAGAGTGATGAGATCCTTTGTCTGATTCCTGATCAGTAACATCTGTTGTGAGCAAAAAATGACAGCCACTTGCTTCACTTCTCAGAGCTTATAGCACATTAGCCTTGGTGGTAGTTATCGGCAAGGACACAAAGAATCGAGTAAATCAAAAATAGGAAAAGAAAAAAAAAGAGTAGTTCCTAGTAGCACAGATTTACTGTAGTACTCATAAAAGGTGTCAGATTGCCAGCTTTAACAGCTGAAATCCTTCAGTTAATCATCAAACAGTTGCTACCAGTCATTGAACAGATGCAAACCAGTGCTACCATTGCTGTCTCCTCACACAGTTTTGTCAATGTGCTCTGACTATGCCAAGAAAGGAACATCATGAGAAGGAAAGAAGCCTTATTTATTTAATTCAATTCTTAATCTCTTTTCTTAGATTATCCCCAAAAAAATCATAATTCTGGTAACAGTAATGCAAAGCGTAATAAGAATAATGTAAGTGAAAAAGAATATCAGATGCCTTCATTCAGGGGCTCAGCCTATGTCAACAATTTTTTGCTGTCAAAGTGGCCTGAATTCACCACTGCTGATAAAACATGAAATATTCCTTCCTTAAGATGACCAGTCAGTTCAATGGCATGTTTATAACTGATGTTTTAAACAGAGCACTTTGCAACAAGTCACTGACATCTCTTCTGAGCAGAAAGTGATTCTCTTCACTTGCAGAAGAGCAGTCGCTTTAGGAAACAGTGCATTAAGAGATTCAATAAGCAAAACATTTAAATGATCTGTTTTAAACTTCTCTTTATAGTCATACTTTAATTTAGTTCAGTCTCCTAAGTGCATAAACTGTTAACTTAATGGCAGTCAAGTAATTTTAATCGTTTTATTGGTGTGGCAGATCTCCTCAGGCATTAACTAAAGTTTCTCTGTCATTCCTTCTCCTCATATCCAATGTTCTGCTGCTGGAATGTGGGAAAATGGTTCTTTTCAGTCCAGTGTGAAATGTGGCAAGATTTAGACTTGTGCTCAACATGGGTAAAATATATGACTGTTCAAGGGAGTCAAGTGCATGAGAACGGAGGCACAGGTCTGCACACAGTGACATTAACAATTTTAGTCTCACATAGCAATAGGACACTGTTTGCTTTTTCCAGCCTGTGATTGACTGACATCCTTCCCTTGGCAGCCAGTGCACTGAAATAAAGCCATTACACTGAATTTCCCCAGTCTTCACACATTATTGAGATGATACATCATGCCAGTATGTCAGAGCACTGGAGTGCATGAGAAAAATCTATATAGAAAGAAGCAATGCCAACCACCCCACAAATGGCATAAAATTCTTCATGCTTCTCTCAGCAGTCAGGCAGCATATGATAGCGTTAGTCCCATTAGTCTAACTTGTCTCCAGTCTGCTCTGTCAGCATATTTCACAGTTACCCTACCTTTGGGCTAGAAAGTCTAACAGGGTCCTCAGCGCCGGAAGCCTGGCCTTATTTCCTCACTTTGCTGTGCAGCAGGATTGTGCACTGATAAACAGATGATGTGTTTCATGCCAGAAAAAGTCGTGGTGAACAGACAATTCAATAAATTCACTGACTCTCAGGGAATGCTTTGGGAGATAAGGTGCTATATAAAAACAAGAGTTAATCTCCATTTCAATTTTACCACTTATTAGAAGCTGCTCCTTCTTGAGTATTCCTGCTGCAATGTTTAATTTTAGAACCTTAAAAATCTATTAAGAAGTGTGAGATAAGTGTGAAGTTTTGACAGAAACTGGTAAGAACACTACTAGAAGCAGTTTCTTGCCAACGTCAAAGAAGTCACGATATAAAATGCTGTAGACATCAGAAAAAGGCTGACTTGTTTTTGACCCCAACAAGCCATCTCCGTACCTGCAAAACCTACTGCATTCAAAGTAAAATCTGGTAACACACTCTGTGGTAACATGGAACACAACTCCAAGCCTGTTTGCTAAGACATCAGCCTTATGCTCTATGTTCTTAATTCAGTGGCCACCCAGAATCAGTGACACTACTTCCACTAACACGGATGATGAAGGCTCAGACCCTCAAAGACAACACACTCCTGCTTTGCCCAGCCTCTTCAACTGAGAATTCAGAAGGTAAGAATTCAGCTTGAATGTGCTCCAAAACATGATGAAGAATACCGGCAACCACGATAAATCTCCGTTTCTTTTCTTGAAGAGAGCTTCTAAGTCCAACAGCAGGCATGCGATAAACAAGTAACACTTCTTTTACTTTTGGTCTCGTTACAAAAAATGAAGTAAAATATCTAGTACACTTTCACAGAGAGAGAAGTGATTCAGCAGTTAAAGCAGGGGCTGAGGATCTCTTCTCTATTCCCTAACTTCAGCAGAAAAGTGAAACAGAGGAAAAAGAGCCAGCCTGAGGGGATTTTTTTTTCTTTTCCTATCAAAATTGGTAGAAGTAGAAGCTATTACATATTCAAGGGATGAACAAGGATTAGGTAGAAGCTCACTCTGTTACCTGGTGTTTAAGGCTTTAAAGTGATTATAAACACTGCTTTCTCAGCATGCTCCAGGGAAACAGAATTATCTACAGGGTCTGAAGCTCTTCACCTCAAGGCTATGCTTCAGCATTTAACACAGATTAGCTCAGTGTCCTAGATGGATAAGTGGCACCTTTCTGTTCTTCATCATATTTCTGGCAAACATATAAACATGTACCATGAAACCACTAAATTTTCAATGCCTGTTACTCAACATCTTTGAGGCTAAGAGCAACCAAGAGTAGCCATGAGTCAAATGACTGTGGAGAATTCACTATCTTCTCACCAAAAGAAGATTCCTTCTGGAGATATTTTAATTGCATTCATGAAACAGCATTGGAATGCAACAGTTAATAATGATAAATCTGCCTCATGAACAAAGAGAAAACTCTGGACTGCAGAATTGTGGGCTGAGAACTTGCACAGGCATTATGTTTCCCTAAGTGTTTTTAAAGTACCAGTTGAAGTGCCAAAAACATGCAAATTCCCTTAAAAAGACAGAGGGTGTAGGCATTCTGTCCAAAGCATACTCCCCATGACTGTTATGTTTTTAGCAAGTTCTCAGACCATCAGAAAAACCCTTGTTTCCTATGCTTTTTATAGGCCAACAGGTGAAAATGAAGAGGATTTATTTTCAGTAGGAGCCATTACAAAATGCTGATTAAATCTAGAAAAAAATCACAGTTTTCAGCTGATGGCAAAATGTACAGAGGTGAAGGGGTAGCGTTATTTTTAGGCCATTGAATTTTAACAAGACAGAAAATGTCCACGATACAGTACCTTACATGAAATTTTGTTACCAAGCAGAAAGCAATTTACAGTTTGCTTGGTGGCTTCTGAGAAAGTTATTAATTTTTTATTATTATTAACGGTGCTTTTACACCATCATGTCTCTATTCCACAAACGAAAAGTTATTGCAAAGGTCACCTTGTTTTCAGTTTAATTGATATTTGAAAACAGTTAGGAGATCCCAAAAGGTCTTTCACTCTTTCTTAGGCTATAGACTCCACACATAAGCTTGACAACATTGGCAAAATCCTTTAGTTGCAGCGTGGCTTGAAGAGAAGCATTTAATATGAATGGTCTGGAAATTAGTAGTCTCTTCTATTTATGTGATATAAATACTAGATAGCTTGCAAAGTTTCAAGTCATGATCAGACAGACCTGTTATCAAGCACTGGAAAAAATCATACATAGAAACAGGCCAGGACTCGAGGGTCTCCCAGTCATCCTACTGAGATAATCTCTAATATACAGTATGGACAAATTCTTTGAGAAGTTCCAGGACTGAATTTCCCTTACACGCTTATAACTTTGAAAAGAAATTAGAAATATTATTCTTGGTAAGTATTTATATATGGTTTATCTCAGTCACTCAGAAAGGCAATAAGACACAGTAACAATAGGCACCGCAGCGGAAGGCACTCAGTATTTGCACTTGAGGATCTCTATCTGATCCTCGGCAGACGACAAGACTGCAGAATTCACAGTTTCCTTTGAGCAACCCCAAGCTCCCTGGCTTAGAAAACCTGGGGGAAAAAAAAAAAAAAAAAAGTGGGACAAACAGTGCTGGCACCTCCTGGGGCAGGCAAAGCTTGGTAATGTTATTCAGGAGCTTGACAGCGATAGCTTCAGGTGGGATGGGAAAGAGTGATGCTCAGCCCTCAGCATGAAGAAAGCAGGAGCTAAAGCGGTTGGGAGCCCTTGTGCAAAGGGAGCTCCCAGTTTCCTGCAACAAAAGAGCATCTCTGGGGAAGCGACAGCAGCCACAGTTAGCTTCAGGAGCATCTGGGGCAGCTGCCACCCACCTCCTCGCAGGCTGCACGAGGACACCGGAGAGCACAAAGGGAACCCTCCCACCCACTCTGTCCTGCAGGAAACGTCAGGTACAGGAGAAAAAAAAGGTGCCGGCTCACCTCAGGCATACAGCAGCGTTCACACCTGCCCGGAATGCACTGGGCACCTTCTTTTAGCTTACTCTCCTCTGCAAGAAATGCTTTCATTTTATTCAAAGAGTGTCTCAAGTCACAAAACTCAAGTTTCGGGGGCCTGGTTTTATTCACTGTATGGGCTGGAACAAATTGTTCCTGTGTTGGGAGACTCTCACGTAATCCCACTGGATCTCTGATCGCTTTCCTGAGAATACACTGGTGAGACGCCGTCTGCATTCACCGGTGCTGGGAGACCTAGTCTGCCGTAATTCTTGAACAGTTTTAGTAGAATCGCATTGATATAACATGGGTAGGGTCTCATCCACTATTTTCTACCAAAGATATTTTTAAAAAACCCAAACTTCTCCAAATAAATAAATAAGTAAGTAACAAATAACAAAATAAAAACCACACATGCCTTCTAAAATGAAAGGATTTAACGACGCATTTGGCCTAGGATTGAAGTGCAAAGCGTCTAACATCTACGCTTAGCTGGAAACTACACAAAACACGTGGGTTAGCACAGGTGAAGAGTCATACTTCTTGCGTACCAACAGGTACAGAGATGGTCAGGAATTTTTCAGTGAAAGCATTTTTCACGGGGTTAAACAAGAAACACAGACCGTCTGTTAGTCACAGAGTTTTGATAAAAACTTCTGCTTGGAAAGGTTTGAAAACAACCCAGCTGTTCCCCTAGGACATCAGAGGTTCAGAGCAAGGTCTCTGCTCTCTCCAATTTAGACCAGGAATGCCAGCTTTGGTCCTTCACATCCCAGGTCTTAGCCACCAGGTTGTTAGCTCTTCTGTGTGGTTTCTCTCATGGTTCTCCTTTCCATAAATTATAAAACATTCACTACCCCAGAGAAAAAGACTGCAACTATGCCCACCCAGACGACTTTGCCTTTCCTGAATTGTAAAAAAATGCCTTAAAATGACACATTCTGGCTTCAGCTTGCTTAAAACATGAATGCAATGCTATGGCTCCAGGCGTCGGGGAAAGACGGCCAACACCGAACACCAGCGCCTCTCACTCCACACAGCACGCAGGGCCAGGGCAGGTCACCAGGAGTCCCACACAGCAGCATCTCTGCGTCATGCTGGGCTCACGTACAAGTGAGCCCCAGCAGCCAAACGTACGCAAGCAAATCACTGTGCTAGCCCTCCACCTCTCTCAGTCTCTTCAACTAACCAACATCTCAGCTTGGCTGCCAGCGTTGCCCCAACTCTTCCCAGCCTGTCCGCTCTTCTGGGGAAGGCCCCAAGGGCAGCGAGGGCTCGAGCTGCTGCGCTGACACCAGCTTCCCGAGGAAGCTCCTTGCCTGGAAAAGAAGAAGTTGCCCAACTGTGACATCTGCAGATGCTTTCACTTACTACCCAGCCAGTCCAGGCTGAGAGAGAGGAAGTAAGACATGTATTGCTCAGTCAAAATGGACTAGCGAAGAACTCCAGCCCTGTTCTTGTAACTGAGGACTAACATAAATGCTGCAGCTTCTCTGAGCCTAACTGCAGAACTTTCCCTTTACATAGAAACGATACAATCTCAGGTTCTTTCCATCTATCAAACTTGCATCATAAAGGACTAAATTTCTTGCACCAGCCACTGCACTGTGAATGTTCCAGCCAATTTGCAAGAGACAGTTACAGAACACTTCAGTGAACCTGAAAAGCACAATGTCTCCTAAGAGTATATTATCAACTCCATGTAAATTAAGGTCTTCCTAATGAACAATGATTAAGTGGATTGATGAGTGTCTATGAAGGACCATGATACATCAGTGAGATAGCAATAACAGCCTCTTCTAGAAGATTTCCCACCTTTAAAACGTGCCCACTTTTAATTCTGAATTTTTACATGTAATATTTTGAGCCCTGATAGAGCTCAGATGCACAAGCTTGAAGAGAGAATATTGCTTCAGGTAATAATAAAAGACTTGGGCAACTTCTTCATGATGAACTGACTTTCCTTCAAAATGGCACAAGGAGTTTGTCTCTCTTAAGAGCCAGGGCAGCACATGGCACCTCTGGGAAGGAGGCATTTGACACATGCCCAGAGACCGCTGGTGCTTCAGCCCCCTGTTATCACTGCCATGGGGAGGGCTCCCTCCTTGGCAGAGAGAATTATGCAAGACTTTCATCTATACTATTGCTTAATCATGAAGCTGTCCTTGTAATAGTCATGAACTATCAGTCATAGGTGGCCCAATACTATACCCTCACAGGCATCTGAAAAGTTAGGCTTATGTTTTCAAACAACTAGCTGCTTAAGAACATTTACAGTAATAATAATTATTTTACCTAACTTGAGGTACCTGAAGCAATTACACTCCCGTATAGGATCAGTCTGTGAGATGGAACAAGCACTCCCCAAAGGGAACTATGACTTACTGTAAACGTTATGCCAGATCTTCGATGCCCTTTCTTACCTAAGCAGGGAAGATGGCTCCAGTTTCACATGCTGCGATTACACTGTCGGCAACTGGAGACTTTTCAAAGGTGCTGCAGCTTTCCAAAGGAAAGGGATTCCTCCCCTTCTACCTCTGACATCTGCTTCCTCCCCTTTCAGAAGTGTTTGTTTCAGGACAGACTTCTGTTTGACATGAATTGCCACTGTCCCTCTGATTTTACTGGCGGCTACTGGGTTTGGCAAATTACAACAGCTCAAGAGCCCGCTTTCTGCATTAACAGCTGTGTTAAATGGATGAATATGAGTTAAAGTTTAAAAAAGCATTGAGCAGCCCCAGGAGCCTGCTCAAGTTTTTCCCCATACAGATGATAATCTACTGTTTTCTGACCAGTCAAGTGCTTTAAGATATGAGTTTAGCATAGGAGCATCCTATTGTGAAAATACTTTAAAAAAGAAACAAAACAAAACAAAACAAAACAAAAAAACACAGGACAGCTAATAGCACCCAGCACCTAGTTTCCTTGCTAGAGCGAGAATGCTTGCTCAGATGTAGTCCTTTTGGGCTATCTAGCATTTATTTTAAATTCTTTACTTTCAAAAGAAGCTCCGAGTGTTCTTTTGATTCACAGTTCAATAATCTTGCCTGCATGACAGCAACAAAAATTCTGGAACATGACTGTTTTTTTGGAATGAGTAGGAAATCTATATTGCTTCGGTAATTTGCTCTTCAATTAACTGACTATAAATAGTGATTTGATAAGCTATGTATGCTGATAAAGATCTGCTACATATACTCAGGTAAGTTAAGCGTAACTAATATGAATTCATTAACCCATATGAGAATCATGTCAATTGATAGAGAGGCCCAGTCAAGTTGTTAGCTGTTAGTTTAAAAATTCATCTGCTAATGAAGTGCTCATAATTGAAGATTTATTAATTTACTTTTAATGTTGTAATTCAACTGCTAAATCAATTATAGCACTGAAGCATTAGCAGCGGGAGGGCAATGCACTATTATGCAAGACACACACTGTTTTACCAGACCGTCCTGAATTCCCGTACCAGGAGAAACAATTTATAATGCCCATTTAAAACAATTCCAGTCTTTTGACAGAACAGACATTTTGACCATGCACTGGAAAACACCAGATTTCCAGGGACTCAGGTCCATTCCAAAGCCCTCTAATTCTTTCTTTTCTTTTACATATAAATCTTAATAAACTTGTCAATGGGGTTACCATTTGCTGAGCCCATGCAAGCCCAACAGCTTGCTCCATTTCCCAGGAAAATCAATGGAAGCCTTTCTATGATCTATCACAAAACCCAGGATAAAGAGTATGTGGCAATATTCATTTTTCAGACCATTTACATCCACAAGCACACATTTCAATGGTATCAAATGGTACACAACTGACTGATTAAAGATACAAGAGAGCATGTTCAGCTGAGCTGCATCACAGCTTTGCAGAGAGCATCCTATCAGACTCCCAGCTCAGGGACAGCTGGTTTGTGCTAGTCTTGAAGGATGTCAATGCATTATGGTTACTGTATTTACTTGGGACTATCTATTCAGAAAAGATTTCCCGGAAACAAAGGCTTTGTAGTGGAGCCTAATGCACACGCATGGTACCCAAAGTCATACAAGCTTAACTTGAGATGACCACAATTTTTCCTTCCCTCAAGAAAGGGTGCAGCTAGGGGTATGCTGCATACAGCAGCCATATTTTGCCAGATCTGCTCATGCAATGACTCAGGACAGTAAGCACCTTCCTGTAAAGGCTGCAGGCTCTCCAGGAAAGCGTTGTGCCTTTGAATTACAAACAACAGGCCTGACATGTCCCAGACACCCAAGATACATACAGTGCACATATGAATCAATCCCTCTTATGTTCACAGGGGTGGTTGCTATATGCAGAGTTGTGAAGCAGGTTCAAATGTGCACAGCACATCAAATCCACCTCTTTTACGCCTGTCAGGAACACTGGGGATGCTAAGAGTTTACTTTTTAACTAAGTACACGATTTGATCATAAATGACAAGTGCTAGTGTTGTAGGTACTTCCATTAAGTGAAAGCAGCCCTAGAACCCACTCCTATTTCCTAGTATCATACTCTACATGTTGTAAATACTTACATATTGGTATCAGTTATACACACTGCATAATGACAATATTACACTGCTGATTATATTACTTCTGAGCTGGGGTTTGCAGAGGAACTGAGTGCCTAAATCCCACAAGTCCCTTGAAAGCTTCAGCACTTTGCTATTTAAGGCCACGAGAAGAGAAAAATTAGCAAGTTCCCAAGTCCACAGGACAGCTTTGAGCTCAGAAAGGAGGCTTTCCTTATTTGTGATACATCTACTTTAGCAGTTGATTTGTTACTTTATCCGGACCGTACCAGATGCAAGATAGTACACTGATTTATATCGTGTGTTAGAAAAATAACTTGTAAATGTCTTCAGAAGTTCATTTACTCTAACAAAAAATGATTCAGCACTGATGCCTGCTTTTGCAAGAGCACCATAATTATATCAATTAATTAAATATATCATTCCATTTCACAGAGGGTGTTCTCATTATTTATGATTCAAGAGAGAATATTCTGACATTATTCAGCCGTGTTTTTACAGCACTTCCTCATAATTTTTTTCCAAACTTCATTTTACTTACATGTAGTTATAAATTAACCAATCTCCCATGCCTGTGGGTTCTCTATTTATTTCCTGCCTAATCTCATTGTCCTTCTGGTCCTGTCATTCAGAGCTGTTATTATTTCCTCCTTTATGGCACAGACTTCAGATGTGCAATACAGAGGCAAATCAGGCCCCAAACCAGCAAGGAGCTAATTAAACCTTTACTTACTATCTCAGCCTGAAAATGTAGTTATAATTCCATAGCTCAAACAAAATTCACTTCAAGGGTTTACTCTCTTATTTAGGCAGTAAGCTTAAGAAAAGAAAAGCGCAATAGCATGAAGAAAAGAGCCTAAGACAAGATATATTCAGCTACAGCAAAATTATTCCTTTCAGTTGCTTTCTTCATCCCCTTACATTACTGCACACCATATGGTGAGGGGAATGGACTTTGGGTTTTATACATCGGAAGATGCAGGTTACATAAGACATCACTGACCATTTTAAAGAACAACAACTTCATGTGGCAGAATCTGCATATTCAATTATGAGCTATTTATACCATGAAATGAGAAGACAGGCAAATAGCTGGTGTGGCCGCACAGCAATGAAGGCTAGGGAACAGTGACAACATCCGGAAGAAGCTCCCACAACACCATGAGGAGTGCAACACCGTTCATCTTGGTATCTTGCTGCCATTCATGCAGAATAAAAAAACAATGGTATGAAAGAATAATTATTATATACTGCTCTGTTTGGTTTCAAATGGACAGACTCAAGTGAAGCAGGTACCGCTCAAGATAAAACATACGTCATTATAGAGATGCAAGACACAGGCAACCAGTCTTCAAACAACCAGCATCTCTAGGAGGCAAACTTGTTTTATGTTAAGAGCTCTCCTTTCTATCAAATTCCTGGTGTCATTTTTGATAGAACAACCTTTTTCAATTCACATCAGAAGCAAGCAGCTCAAGGAGAACGCCTCTTTACCCAGGCATGTTGAAAAACAGGGAAAAAATAGTACAATCAATTAAATTACCCACTAAGATTGAGACACATGGTCTTTACCCCTCTTTTTCCATTTCTGTTTTCTATCTTTGCTTTTACTTCATCAGTACTAAAAGACTGTTTCACATTTCTAGCAGCTATCAGATTTTATTCTTGCCTCCAACATCACTTGCAGCACTTGTACAAAAGAAATCTCTTAGGATTAAATACTCAACTGTGGCTTTTTGTTTCATGCATATTTGTTTTATGGTATGTCCACTGAGATACGTACAGTCTGAGTTTTAGAGCTGCTGAGCTCCCAGTTCTCCAACTGATTCTCACTAGGATTGTACTGTTCTTTACTGTGAGGGTGAAGAACACTGGCACAGGTTGCTCACGGAGGTTGAGGAGTCTCCTCTCTGGAGATATTCAAACTCTGCCTGGATGCGATCCTATGCAACATACTCTAGGTGACCCTGCTTGAGCAGGGGGGTGGACTAGATGATCTCCAGAGGTTCCTTCCAACCTCAACCATTCTGTGATTCTATGAATGAGTCCAAGCTTTCATGATTTTAGATCGTAGTATCCTGGGCTTGAATCTCAGGAATAGACTTCCAAAGAGTATCCCACTTCGTCATTTGAGCAGCAATACCTAGGACTAGCATGAAACCATCAGTGAAAATTAAAATACAGAGCTAGCAGTCATTATAGCTATAGAAACTTGCTAGTAAGTGTTTATTTATTAGGGTTTCCCCATTTAAATTATAATGGATTTAAGGGTAGCTACCAAAAACTTGGCAGAAATTAGCATGCAACTGTCAGGATGCTTTTAATCACAGAATCACAGAATGATTGAGGTTGGAAGGGACCTCTGGAGATCATCTAGTCCAACCCCTCTGCTCAAGCAGGGTCACCTAGAGCACATTAAACAGGATCACATCCAGATGGATTTTGAATACCTTCAAAGAAGGAGACTCCACAACCTCTCTGGGCAACCTGTTCCAGTGCTCTGTCACCTTCAGAGTGAAGAAGTTTTTCCTCATATTCAGGTGGAACTTCCTATGTTTCAGTTTGTGCCGGTTGCCTCTTGTGCTGTTGCTGGGCACCACTGAAAAGAGTCTGGTCCCATCCTCTTTACACCCTCCCTTAAGATACTGATTAATAAGATAATTAATATTTTAATATTAATATTATATTAATATTTAAGATATTTAATCCATAGCAGTTTGATGGTTAATGAACCTTTTAGAATGAAAATTATTTATCTCAAATTCAGAACCAGGTTGGGAGGAGAATGGGAGGGAACGGAAATCTGCTACTAACTCAGCTTAGAGTTAGAAAAAACTTTGGTTCCATTAATTTTGTAAAGAGTCAACAGAAATATCTTATTTAATTATTGACTCTTCAAGGCACAAACTGGCTCTTCTCACAGGTGGTGGACACATTCCTATAATTTAGCAACAGACTGAGTATTTCCCCACAGGCAGTGGTATAACGGGAGTTTGAGGGGGGGGGGTTAAGGAGGACACCTGGGCAACTGCAATCATTTGACAGTAATAGTGCGGCTGAAAGCCATTTACTACTGCTTCCCTGCCAGTAAATCCATGCCTGACGTATCAATATTCAGAACCATGTAAAACCACAGCACAGAAAGATGTTTCTCAATCACTGCTACACTTCTAAGTGTTTCTACAAAAACTACTAAAACAAGGTTGCCATCACATCTTCACCCCCAAGACCCCAATCTTCTTTTTTATTCTTGTACTGCTCTATTTATTCTAAGGAAAATTATTTTTTTTTTTACTAGCGCACTCATGAAATCTTCCAGACTTTTTTCCAGTCTTCATTAGAAACCAAGTTTTCACAGACTAGTAGGTAATGTTGACTAGCTGAACCCTGATTTAGCAAAGGATTTATGCACCGCCTTTCATTTAAGCACATGAGGACTCTCCCTAGTTCTAATGGATGACCAGACTGCAAAAAGACAATGAAACACATGTTCTGGGACTTGGAGCACTTCAGAGTACTTTAATTATTCACCTGCGTAATGCTTAGGGAGTCATCTTCGCTAACGGTTACAGTATTGCTCTTTAAATTGCACAAGTCCTGTTTTAATCAGTCATTTCTAGGTGCAATTTCAAAATCTCTCTGAAGGGACGAAGACCAAGCAATCATCTCAACAGTTTAAATCAAGCTTACTTTGCTTGCTACAGTTATAACTGGACCTTCAGTTGGTAACGCTACACACGATAGGACACATTTTCCTTAATGCATGAGCGTTACCCAGCCTAACAGCGAAGCTTTGCTGTTGCTTATTTTCAGGCATGCATCATCTTGTAGAGGAAACTGCTGCAGCAGGGCAGAGATGCCCGATTTCAGCAGTCTAACCAGTAGGGTCTACGAGGCAGAGAAGCTCAAAAAATCTGGGCGTTTTAAAGCAGTGTCAAGCCTGCTTTTTGGAATGTCTCTTTCAAGGACTGCTATAAATATACTCACTAATACAAAAAAAAAGAAAAAGAAAAAAACCCAGTCCCATAGATAAACCACCATAGATTTCCTCTCCAGTAGAAAGTTAAGGTCTTGACATCTGTTCCCACTTCACATGGAGATGACAGTATTTTGTAATCTTTACTTTTTTTTTTTAATCTTACTGTATTTTTTAAACAATGTAATATTCTACAGGGAAATGGCATTATGCAGAATGTCTTTCATCTGTCCTAATCAAAAAACCCTAATGAAAAGGGGCAAGGCGTTGAGTCCTTTATCTTCTACAGGGAACATTTATTTTTAAATGTAGTTTCTTAATTGTAACGGGGCATATGAATATAACAGAAAAGCAAAAACCAAAGAAAAACTAATTAAAAATTCTTTGGAGCACTAGCTTAGATTTTTTTTTCTCCCTGCAATATAAACCTATCTCACTGTACACCCAAGATCTTAATAGATCACTGATCTTTTCATAACACGATGTAGCTGTGTAAACAGTTAGTCTCAGAAAAATAATTTGGAAGACCTGGGCCAAGTTATTTTTTAGAAGACAACTTATGTAAAAAGCTCCAAATGAAAGTGCACTTTACAGATTTCTCCTTGGTTGTAAAACCAATCACAGAATAAGAAAGAAAAAAAAAGTCAACACTTCTAGAAAAAAAAGACATCAGAAAGTTTCCGGAGTGGGTGTTTTTATCACATTATCTAATTGCTGAGATGGTTTTTGGTTACAAATTGAAATCCAAAATTGCCCTGGTGATGCCTGTATGTTGCCCTGTATGTATCAGGAAACACTGCACAGTGTCTGTCCGCTCCAGATTTCAAAATATAAGGTGAAACTGTGCCTAAATCTCAATTCCTATGGAGAAAACGCCACACAGGTGATGGTAGCGGTGATTAATCCAGACACTTGAGATGGAGAAGGAAGGGACTTGCAGAGATGTACTCCCTAGAGTGGACAACAAGGACAATGAGAAACTAATACAGTCCCCATATTAGATACCATGTAGTCTCTTCTGGAAGATTTTTTTGCATCTTTAGTTACCTATAAAGACAGTGATACCACAAATAAAACATGGAAAAAAGCTGCAGGAAGATCTGAGTGGGCAAAAAACAAAACAAAACAAAAACAAAACAAAAACAAAACTAGATTATACTGTTGTCTAGTTATGGGGACAGATTATTTACTACCTACTGTAGTAACAATCTGAAAATCCAAACCCTTCTGTGATGGCATTGCTCATCTCACGAGAAGGTCTAAAGTCTTAGTGAAATACTCTGAAGGGTAAAATATTCCCACATGACACATTTTGTTAAAAGAAGTAGGAGTTATTGCAAGGTAGTACAAAGCACCATGGAAAGACTGTCAGGTGGCATATGGAGAATTTGAGCAGTGTATGCAGGAGTGCACATATGGTTAGGAGGCTCTGAACAGCACTACAAGAAGTGGCCAACGAGCAAACAAGATCATATCTCTGCGTCGGTGACAATGCACCGATGAGTTACACGGGAAGACTTGCTTAAACTGGATTTAGGTGCTTCTTGTGATAAACAGCAAAACAAATCATCACTTGTTCACAGCAGATGTACGTTTATGGCAGAGTTAGCTCAGGGAATGCATATCCAGTCCAATGTATTCTCCAGCAAATACAGACTCGCTGGCTGAAAGGAGGAAGGTGCTTTTCAAACACTCACTGAGGTTCACAGTGTTTTGTAAAACTCCTGAAGAGCAGGGAGCCTGAACACTCTCTTCCTGAGTATTAAACAACTACCCACACTTTCTGTCAAGTACATCTGTTATTGCCAACCATATCATCAACACATCTATTTACAACTTCACACATTTTTAATTCACATCACCTCCAAACTGTGTGCACACACTACTATCCCCACCTGCTTCCCCAAAATTCAACCACATGCAACTCACAGAGCAGTTTCACATGAAACAAGAGAAACAGATTTTTGGCCAGACTGCGAGGCCTCAAAGACCAAGGCTCCTTTACCTGTGCTCCAGGCTGGATGGGTGTAAGCCAGTTCTGATCAAGAAGTCCAGCCACTGGCTTAATGGGTCCATAAGTCTCTCACTGACAAATGCTGAGAAGCTATATAAAAGGAAACAGTAGCCAATATTTGCCCTGATTCCTGTTTTTGCCCTTTTTCTTTGCAACCATTGTTGGCCACTGTAGAAGACAACCAGCTGGACTAGGTGAACCTCTGGTCAGACTTTTGTCATTTTTATGCGAGAATTGTCAGTAGCATAAGGTTTTGGTAGCCTTCTCTTCAGAAAAAGGAACGTAGAGTCTGAGCACGTCCCATCACATCCTGACCGCTCCAGAGGGCTCTGGGCAGCCCAGAGACAGTAGGATGCTGCTCTGATACAGGTTCGTAGGCGCAAGCTGATTGACATTAGGAAGGAAGGCTGCCCACTGTATCCTGCTAAACTGCAGGCCCGAAGCTGAACACAGCACCACAGGCTTTAGTTTTCAGAAAGAAGAAAAAATGGAAAAAACTCAGGAAAGGCAGGAAAGCTATGATAAAGCCTCTTGCACATGGAAGCATATTTAGATATGTCTTTAGATTTTCACACATGTAGAATCTGCTTTGAAATCTGTTTTCCTGACAAAGACTGCTAACAGAAGTGGTATTAGACATCCAGTAAAGCATTTGTTAATTATACACAGTGTTTGCCAACATTGCATCTAAACACTGAAATTTTCTCCCCATTTTTTCTTTATGGTTGGAGAATCTTACTGCCTGAATACATACTTCAGTAAGTGTCAACACAGTAAGAAGGAATTACATGAGTGGAAGAGTGGTATCATAACATATGAAATAAGGCCCCATGACTGCTCAGTAAAACGCTCAAGAACAAATGATGGTAAATCACAATACTCTTTAGTGTTCAGTGGATGTGCAGCCCACCTGCATTAGAAAACAATACAATTTGGTTTGTTTTCTGTTTTAAATGACTGTACTGGCTTTGGAAAGACAAGGAACTGTCTATTTCTGTTCCTGTAGAGACTTTTCTTCTTTAAGAGTGATATCTTGTCTCACAGTGGTAAGGGGAGACTAAGCCCACCGTGCACATATTAAGCATGCAATCATAAAGCTCCTGTCAAAATATTATAAAATATTGCTTCTTGCCTTCCTTAATCTTCAAGAAAAATGATAAAAATATCTTTGCAGAAATCATTACTACAATGATTTACTTCGATGCATCTCATCAGTTAGGGGGAAAAATGGATTAAATCTAGATGTGAATACCACGAGCATCACAGGAATTCAGAGACAGCACCAGAGTGAACTGGGGTGTATGGCTCTGGATGAGGCAACACAAACAGAAGCCTAAATTGTTTCAAGGTTATAAAACACTTCTGGAAAAGCTACACCTCAGAAAACGTGTGGTGTAGCTGCTGTGAACTTCTGATTCCTCTGCAACAGAGAGGCACCTCACTCAGCACAGAATTTCACCTTTAGTAACTTAAGATATATATGAGTTTATTGTGAAATAACAAGTCATTAGAGCTGAAGAGCAACTCCAAGAGAATCTATCCTTACTTCACTTCCCTCCTGACTTCAAATACTGTAAGAGCTTTTTTTCTATTAAATCGTTTGTTCCCAATAAACAGGGAGAAAATCCTGTTTAATGTAATACTATATAAGCAACAAAATGTTCATTGTTTTACGGGAAAAAAACTCCGCTTTGCCTCATGAAAATAAAAAAAATCTCTCAGGAAGCTTAAAAAAACAGTAAGGAATACAGAGACATAATAAAAATGAGTGCAGCCTTGGTAAAACTCAGCTTTGTATGGTTACTTGAGCTGGGGAGCTACTGAAAGTGACTGATATTTTCTAGTCTGTATCTATAAAATTACAATTGAAAGTTTGTTATAGAAATTCTTAAACATGTATGTATACGACTTCAGAAACAGGCACTTTCAGTGCCTATTTGCAAAGGTGTTCAACACTTCAGTCACAGGAGGAGGCTTTCAAAACCTCTGAACCAGAGTATGTTAATACAGTTTTTGCCTTCTTCACTATTTCTATCCAAATCTACACTCAGTGTTACAGGAATAAACCTCACTGCAGTGCCCTTACACAGTGCAGCTTCCCAGTCTTTACATATTCGATTCACTGATGGATTTGCATGTTAGTCAGAAACATATCTGCAATACCAACAGAACTCCAGATACTGGTCTTTATCATTCAAGCACATTATTTCTCACTCTGAATTATTCAGAGATTTCTAGGAATTTTCAAAGACATACAGAGATGTGTCTATCCATCTTGACAATTAAGGGACAGCCTTTGCCTTCAGGCAAAATACAGACGAGGCTAAAGTCAAACTTTCTCTGCGGGCTCAAAACCTTTCACCTATTGCTTTCCATGCAACTGTTAATCTCTCAGGGCCTACTGACATCTTACCTATTCCACACTCAACAAGGAGAAATACACAAAAATACAAAGCTTGCTGGTCCACCGCTGCCAGCCCACGCGTGTGCACCCACACCTGAAGTGCCGTTATGGCTCCACAGGGTTCTCCCCTCCCTCCCGCTCCGTCAGATCTGCATGCAAAGGACAGCAAGGTAACAAAATACACACACACTTCTTCGGCTTCAAGGAATCAAATTCAAGGTGACATTGAAAAGAGGAAAGAAGCATTTTTCTCACTGTTTCAATTTAGCAGAGGTACTACCCAACTCCCACAGTGTTTCCACCAGCTGTCAAAAATATCTCACTTATCTGACAGCCAGAAGACATGTTAGGTATCAGCATTTTACCAAACTTTTGAGTACCGATTACTGATCTCTGCATAACAGCAAAAGAGGCTTAAGAGAACAGTAAAATTCTTGATATTTAGTTTCTTGACAAGTCAGTGCCACTTTGGTTACTAAATATCCCAGCTGGATTTTGTGCTCCTAACAAAGATTTCCCACCTTTGGAAACATGAAAGACTGGGATAAATTAAAATAGGAAGTTAAATAAAAGCTTTATAAATAATACTATTTTTCTCTGAGAGTTAAGGGAAAAAAATAAGTTTTTTCCTCTCCTTCCTTTCCCCCTTCCCTTGGAGAAGGAACCTGATTTAACCTCATTTAGTGCTCTCTAGGAAGAGATCATTCAGCCAGAAGCTTCCCAGGGAACCTCCATTTGCTGTACAAAAGCTCAAAGTGTCATCACATTTACAAATGAACAGAGCCTCCTACTAAAAAGGCTCCAGTGTAGTCAGTGGGAAGAGCTGCAGCCTGCAGGTTTCTTCCTCTCAGGGTGAATACTTTAGTGGCAGGATCATACACATGTTTCCATTCATGAGAGGAGGTGCCACTGGCTTCAGAGATATAGCAGTTCCTTGCCTAGATTGAAACACATAGTACCTTTACAGCCAGGTATCGGCATTTCATTTCTATCTCTGTGAGCTGGTTCACTGAGCACTCTAATACACATCAAATGTATGATGTGCTCATGAGTTTACCCAGGATCAAATGTACTTGGTCTCAGTTTTGTTGGAGATCTTTCAGACAGCCTGAGTACATTCCTGAAATTGCACAACAGTTCATTCTCAATGAGCTGGACTAACGGTGTGGTGGAACAAGCTCACTCAAGAAACCGAGACATCCCATGGTGCTGAGCATCCAAAACCTCTCCTGGTTTGAAAAATCTCAGTCCCAGTGTCTTTAATGTGGTGCTACCACCTACAGAGCTAACAAGCCCAGGTGAACCATGGGACTGTCACAGAAACCTCCCAAGCAGTTGAATCTTGCACGCTCCTATTGCATTTGGAGTTGCCCATCTCTAGTCCCATATAAACACATGACAGCAAGCAACAGTGAAGTTCAGCTACTGCCAGCCAGCTTTCTCACTATGCAGCATCTCTGCCCATGTTATCACTGCCTTCCCCATGCACACAGTTTTTTTTCTTGCCTTTGGAGGACTACATACAGTGGTGTCACACTCCTCAACCACCGGATGCTGCTCATGGCTGTTCCCAGATTGGTCTAGATTTCCAGGGTGGCTATTCTTTTCCTCAAGGGAGGACAACGTTGTTGTACCTATCTTGAGATACACTTAAAGAGCAACTCTGACCTTTCTGAAAAAAAGAAAATCCCACACATTAGTGGGTGGCCTTTCTGGAAATTCTGGTCTTTGTCTCTGAATTCTCTCCCTTGACAATTTGGCAACAGCTCTCTGCCCCAAGCTTGCACTGATATGGCTGTATTTGGTGTCACTGCAAAGTAAAGTAGAGGCATCACCCAAGTCCCAGTGAATAGTTTCAGCAACAAAACTGCTCTTTTACCACTAACTTATTTCACTTAGGAAGTGGTGTGGGTTTGCACAGGCTCTGTCAGCTGAAGGTCAATGTCAGCTGTAACCCTTAGGAGTTGTTTGGTGGTATAGATACTCTGGCAGTACATAATTACATAAATACTCATTACATAAATCTGGCCTGTGCTCATTCCCTACTGACATTGCTTTGTCTTGAAGTAGTTTTGCTGGAGGTGAAGAGCAAACATATGTTATAGCAATTAGACTTGCAGTGCTACACAGGCGGCTAAATCCATCATCATATGGCATCCACTGTAGGCAAACTAGCTGTGAAAAAGCACAATGACAGACTAATATACGCATGAATACATAGAATGAAAAAAAAAATCTCTTTATAATTCAAAGTAATATACAACTCATGAACAATATATCTATAATATGTGAGTTCAAGGAAGAGTTTGAAGGAACAGGGGGAAAGGAAATGGGGATATAAAATTCAGAAGGTACTACTCAAACCCCCCTGTCACAAACTCCCACTGCACAAATGAAGAGTTGACCTGTCTTAGCTGTGTGCATTTCTCCTTCTATTATATATATACATACATGTGCATAAAGGGCATCTTCAGATGCCCTTTTAGAATTGAAAGAAGTGGCAATCTAACCATGAATTCCCCACAAACTTGCATGCGTATGCACGTACATATGTGAATAGTGTGTGTACAGTTATGGAGAATCTACACTTTGGTTATCTGTGGTTTTGAAAGCTAGGTGGTCATTTCTACTTGGCATTGGGCTAAAAGTAAATGTGACTGCCATAGAGAAATGGTTCACACAAAGAAGCAAGAAAAGTTAAGTAAAAGTTCTTAGTACTGTCTAACAAAGTCTCACATGACAATATTCCTTCATTGTCTTTCAGGAAAATAAATAGAAGATTAAAAATTCAGTAGAAACATAATAGAAAACAAAACGAGGCTTTGTAATCTCATCTGTCTGAATAATTTCTCAATGGGCTGCAATAAGTTCATAAACACAGTCCTCTCTTCACACATCCTTCTCCTTGGAAGTTCTTCTATACCTGCCCAATGCCATTTTAAAAAGGAAGAGTCCCACTTTTTACCAAAAAGATTGCTGCAGCAGAAGCACACATCTAAGAGATTGCTTTCTGCTCAGCCAAGAGACTTCAGGAAAGGGAATGCCAGGGTCATGAAGAGAAATCCAAGATGATTACACTTTCTTTTGTACATAATCTAGTTTAGAAAGTTCAAAAGAACATTTCTAAATTGTCTGCTTTCAAACTTTTAATCTGAACAACATTCTGTACACATTTTAAGCACATTTCCAGATATTTTCCAACTGACAAGCAAAAGGATATCGCACCACTGGCGTTTGCAAACAGCTTAGTTTTTCTGATATGAAAAAAGCCTCCTGATGATACTCTTTCTACCAACAGGAAATTCGGAAGAAAAGTAGGGGAAGCTCCTTCTGACAGGTCTGCTACCTGAGTCCTTGACAGATGATATTACAGGAGAAAAATGCTTCTGCATTGCCTTTGTTCTAATCTAACTTTATGCATTTTCTTTAAAATATGATAACCATTTTTCTCTTTACCTCCCTCACAATTAGCAAACAGGACAAAATGAAGTCACTCAACTCTTTGAAGATCACAGAATGAAATATTCCTTTCCATTATTCATTTTTAGTGGAGTATTTGTAGTATGTACATTAAGCACTGAAGACATAATTCAGAATTATGTATGCCCTATTCATAGAAAGACTTAATGCATTGCCAGGAATATGCAGAACACCTAAACTAGCTAATTCTATATTCTCATCCTTCATTTTCTATTATCCAACTTTCACAGAGTTTCTGTATAAGCAGTCAGTATCATCTTCCTTCCAAACAAATTAAACTGCAGTGTAACATTTACCAGAATAGATCCAAAATCCAGTAGAAAACTTGTGGCCATACCATACTACAGAATATAATCTGATTAATAAAATAGTATAAAATTGCAGCATGCAAGAACTTGATTCAAACTTGATTCAAACTCAACTTCAGTCTCAAGCACATCCTTAAATCTATCCCTATTCAACAGAGCATATAGTCAAGCTCAATTGATGCCCAGGAGGTTTAAATATATACTTAAAATCTTTATGAAAAGATGTTGAAGGAAAAAGCACTGTTTAAACCTACGATGAACTACTCTTCCGCTCAGTCTCTGCTCCCAGAGGTTTGGTTGAGACAGCTGGCAGCTCCAGGTTGAAAAACTCATGCTACTGTTATATCTAAAAAGCCCATTCTAGATAAAATCAGAAGAGAGTAGTTGTTATCTTGGTTCACATTTGTATGGGAAAATGCAGGAGAATCTCGAGGAGATAGGTGATGGAGGCTAGCCAGACCGTTCTGTGGGAAAAGGAGCCTCAACATGTCGACCCATAGTCATGTGGCTGAGCCTGTTCCAGTGCGGCACCGCACCTGGGTTTTGAATCAAGGTTAGTGATGAGCTCAGTGTGCCCACTGCCATGTGTATAGTACATAAAAGCCTCATATAGTGCCGTGCCCGTCCCCAGCGATCCTCACCATGAACCGACGCTCAGCAGTGCCAGGGACTCTCCGCTCCACTATTGCCTCGATCGAGGAATCGCTGGGGAGTCCCCACTCACACGCAGCAATAATAAATGCTCAATATTGACCATAGCATGCCCTGTGTTTGCTTACATGTCCCTGCTGGGAGTCCAGGCGTTGCCCCCGCCTTACCCTTCTGACATTTTAGGAAGAGAAAGTGAACATATACCAGCAGAAAAATACCTTCTGTTGGTCTGCTTTGCATCTCTGCTAAGGGTCTGTGTTCTCTCAACTCTGCTGCCCTAGTTGTAGGGCCTATGTTCATAGCTGTAGATAAATCGATTGAATTTTACTCCATTTTATCAAAAAGAAGAGGAAAGATGCATCTGTTAAGTCCTGAAGAAATTATGGCCAATCCTGGAAAAAAGAAATCCAAAAAGATAAAGAGATAAAATCAGCTGCATTCAAACTGCATAATGAAAATCTGGATTAGTGCTTTTTGCAAAAAGATAGAATTCATCATCTTTTCTCTCAAAGCACCATTGAGTAGAAATTAGATCAAACTATTAAATTCAGCTAGGCTGTATTTTGAATTTAAATTGATCTTGTTTGGTCAGCTTTACTAATAATTGTCTCCAAGGTATCCTGGGAAGATAAAAGATTTCATATACATTCACTCTCTTATCATTTAACTTTTGCAGTTTTCTTAAGGGAAACTCAGTTGCAACATTTATGCTCCTCTCTGTGAGGCTTTCACCGCAAGCACTTCCCAACAGTCTTCAAGAACCCGAATCATAAATTCTGTAAATATGAAGAAATAACTGTAGCTTTCACTTCTTTAGTTCTTTTTAAAACTGGAAAATAAAATAAGACATGAAACCATTCTAATAATCCAAACATATAAAAATCATCCTCTTTTAGGCCCTACATTATACTAAGCTTTAAGTTCAAAAACTCAAAAGGTTTTAGTGACCTTTCCCAGAGCAAAGCAGTCAGTCACATGCTCAAATACCATTTAGTCCAAATGAGAAGAGTGTGGTTTAAAATAGACATCTAAAACTTAATGCAAAGTAAAACATTTTAATAAATATGGCCAATTGGCTGAAGTAGAATTTTCATCCAAATAAATACAATTTGCCTCATACTTCACTTAAGGCAGCTCACATTATAAGGAGCAGTCATGGAAAAATCCAACTTCTATTAATATCATTAGCAATGAGTGAAATAGTTATAAGCCTGCATTATATAAACATGAGGTGCTGTAATTCAGACTCAAATGAAATCATTTTCATAATTTTATAATTCACAGTTCTTGGCAATGTTTCTCCTTCAAACAATTTCCACCCTCAGAACCTGTTAAAACTGTCCTTGCAGAGATGCCATAAATCAAACACTGCACAAAGCTAGAGCATGAGAAGTATCAAAAAATGTGCACTGTAGATGGTATCTGTAATTCCAAGCAAAAACCTCTGAAATATTTCCAGAATGTGAATGTAGGCCAGATGTGCAGAACAGATGCTCATGCTTTTCTTTAAGCTCCTCTCTTCTCAAAAACCAAATCAAACCAATCAAAAAAGTCTTATCTGGAATCACAGATTTGATTCAGGCATGGTTGAGTGTCTGCCAGAACCCTGTTATAAACTACATTATTTTTTAATAAATGAAAGATGAAATATTTATGCCATCTTTTCCTAGAGCCGTCAACTGCACCAAATACCTGCCGGATGACCTGAAACTCAGGGACAGTTATATCCTATTCTCAGACCTAAAGGGAAATCAAGGCAAAGAAGTACAGCTGCAGAAATTACAGTTTTGCCACAGAAATAAAACACAGAAAAGTCTGGACAGCATTTCCAAGCAAATGGATTGTATGAACTGTCCTGCATGGCAGCTGCTGTTCCATTACAGCCTAATAAAATGAGCTCACAGAAGCGTCTGTCTCATGACACAGAGGCTCTCTGAGCCGGTACTTTTTAGTACTCAATAATTTAAATACTGTATTAGCACATAATGGATGTTCCCTGACTGGTAGCAAGCCATAGATCACCAGTGCTTTAAAGAGCAGGCAAGCCTAAATGGCTGTAACTTTGTTTTTAGTGCAAAATATCCATGGACAGGAAGGGAGTCAAAGCCCCTACCTGAGCAAATACCGCATACCTAAGAAACCAAACCTCTTGTCTTCGGGTTTCAGAGATTACCTCAAACTAAAGAGCTAAGTGCCAGGCACAGGAACACTAACTTCTTAAGTCAGGAGACCCTTCCTAACCCTTTAAACACAGTGCGGAATGTAAGCATCAATATCATTAAAAAGCTTCCAAGTACCCAAAGGGTCAGAGAAACTATGCAGAACAGTAGCCTGTGAAGGGGACTAATTTTTGTGAACTCCCACAGCTTGGGATCCTGCGAGGTTCTTCTTCCTCTGCCTTTCAGATGACAGAGCTCAGCAAGCCGGGGTGGGTAGGAAAGTGTCAGCTCCAACAGTTACCAGTGTGAACACAAGAGTGCAGATTTGGCTGATCACAATATGCAGAACGGTGAAGAGATGCGAGGATGGCTCCGAGTTGCTAGTTTTTGCTGAAGTTCTTTTCATAACTGGCAGACTAAAGTTATTGTTTTTAAGCCAGAAGAGCTGACAGCAAAGTTGAATTGAAAATGGGGGCTTTTTTATACTGGAAAATAAGTGCAGTTCAGAGGTCCCCCAAACCGGCAGAAACTGAGAAGTCTACAGATGTACCAGCTCACATCCAAAATCAATAGTGGCATGCTGATACTGTGGGGCTTAAATTTAGCTTAGCTGGCTACATTGCTTCCTGACCCAATCTGTCTTAAACCTAGGCGTTTCTGCATAGTGGATTAGCTGGACAGAACTGGCAGCTGCTGCCATAAAGCAGAAGACAAGGAAAAAGGAGTCAGAAGACAGGGAAGAAAAAAAAAAAGTCAAAGGTCTTACAGACAGCTTGCAGTAAAACTGCAATAGAAGCCAAACATCACTGAAGGGCCATTCCCTGAATTGTACTTCCTCCAAGATACTATTTTAGCCAATTAGATATGATTAGAAAGATTTTCCTCTACAGAGAAAAATGTTCTACCTTTACAAAGCTGAATGGTTTATCTGTGACTGCTATCGGGGAACACAAGTAGACCCCAGAAAGGGTAAATAGGGACACTAGGGGGTAGCTAGTGAAAACATAAATAATAGATGAAGATGAAGAGCATCAGGAGACATTTGTCACAGCCAGAAACAACTGGAGAAAGTTTCTCTTAAATTAGATATGATTATAACAATATTTGGGGAGGCACGAAATAAATAAAGCAAGCAAGCTACTCAGAAAAGGCCATCCTAAGCATGCATAAAGCAATAAGAAGAGAGGAAGGTAAGGAGGATGGAGATGCCTCTAAATTCCAAAGTACAATCCAAGTAAGGTAGTAAAGGTCCAGGACAGTGTTTTTTGCCATATATGTAACACTTTGAGCACGCGTGCACACACACACACACACACACACACACTCACAAAATCCCCAAACACAGAACAAAAACTGTTCTATTCTGCTGAAATGTCTTTAAAAACTAGGTCTACTTCTAGCCAAAGTCCTTTGGGGGACTTGCTGAAGGCCTCCAAGTGGGCACCTATCATCCATACTCAGAGTTCCAAGGAAGTCTGGGACTTGCATTATTTCCAAGGTCCAAAGCTCATGGCAAATCTCTTCTGAGGAAGATTTTAATTTGAATCATAATTCATTCATGTTTAGAAATGCAAAAAGCCTCTCTGGAACAAGGCTGCCCTTCTGAGCCCCATCAACCTAATTTTGGGCAGTTCTAAAGGCAGGATTATTCTAAATATTGCACTCTTGTACTACAATTTATACGATGCCTGGAGCACTCCTTTCCACAAAGAAAGTCATACAAAGCTACGTGACTACCTTGAGAAACAGACTGTGTACTATCTGCAGTGTCTTTTTTACTCAAAAACCTCAGTAGTAAGGCTTCCAATTCACAAACATTTGGTAAGGGAGAGAAAAGAGAGGAACAAGGAAAATTGCACAGGGAAGCACAATCCATCATTGCAGTATAGCTTTGGCCTTTTCAATAGTTTTCACACTAAGATTTCCCTTTACAACCATTAATCAGCAAGATTTACTCTTGCTTTTAAATGTACAGAACTGGAAGGAAATTAGCAGACTGTGAGGTAATTTTAATTGCATTAATATGCAATAAAAGTATGTTCTTGGCAAAAAAAAATGCTATTACATTACCACTTATGTCTTTAAATATTAAATACAACTCTCTTTTTTAGCGTTTCTCTTATAATTACACATTTTATTTTCTACTATATATTTGTCTTCCTAAAAGCATTTTGGAAATCAGTGATGACATTAAGGTTGGCATTCTTTTTAATACAGCCAAGTGAGATTTAATTTGAAATCTGACATAATCTTAAAATATTAACAAGATCACGGCAGTTTTACAGTATATATTCATTCTGATGACAGAAAGGAGCTAGATAAAATTGCTCCAGGTTTTAGGTATCTTGGAAGCATCTGAAAAAAATTATGTGTAAAAATCATATCAATATGCAGATGAATCTAAATCACCCTGTTAGTAGAGAAACAGGAATAACACAGATCAAACCAAGGAGTTAAAAGTGTGGATTTTGTTGCCAATTATCATCAAAGACAGCAACTCCTTGAAACCGATCCAAAGGGAGAAGGTTGCTGGAGCTCCCTGCAAGGGAGAGCGGATGTTGTGCCCTCCCATAGGGAAGTCCTGCCCTGCCGCAGAGCTCCCGCAGCAGCTTCGCAGGCACAGCCCACCACTCCGCACCTCCAGGGGCAGCTTCCTCGCTGACAGAAACAACAGCAGTAGAGTTGGCCAAGGCAGAGCATCCTTGGGTGCGCACTCTGCGATCCATGGGATGGACAGCAACTCTTTTCCAGGGAAACTGCGACATTTCCAAATTGCCTTTGTATTTGAACCATTTCTCTATGCATCATTTTAGTGGCTACTGCAGTGACAGTCCAGCAGTTGAGAAGAACATCGTCAAACCTGTAGCATAACAGCTCATAAATGTGAAAAGATGTTAAGCTCCTTTTCAGAACAGTACAAGCTTGAACAGTAGAGCCACCACACAGCAGCAATGCGAGGGTAGATGGGGCTTCTCTGAGTGGCGGAATGAAAAGGCATAAAAACGGGTTTTGCTTTGGATGAGCTGTGTACACAAACACTTACTGCCAGAAAACAACATTGAAACAGCAGATGCCTACCACACGCAACCTTAAAGCTGCAACACGTGATGCAGCGCACTCAGCGCAAGACAGGCGGAGTGGTACAGACAGGCAACTAGAAGTCCTGCGACTCTGGCAGGGACAGAACCCAGTTATATATTGATTATTTCAACTATGAACTGTACCAATTCAAACTCCATTGCATGGAAAATGGTGTTGCTTCCTCATTACAAAGCACCATGAAAGTTGTGGTTTGAACATTATAAAATTAGCAGAGGCTTGGAGTCTTCTCTCTAGTGCTGGACGGCGGTTACAGGTTTTTTTGCCTGAGCAAAACAGAATACTGTTTCCCAGGAGCTCATGAGCTATGTGAGAGCTGTATCAGTGCCCCTCATCATACTTAATTTTAATATTCTACCTAAGTTTGACATAATGAAGTTTCATCTCCCCAGCCCCACAGTTCATGCAGTAAGATGAAGAAACATTCCCTGGACTAATCCAAACGGGAAACCTGTACTGCTGCCTCATCATAACTCTTACACCTATGAGAACATTCAGAATGAAGCTTTTTTTTTTGTTGTAATTATCTTTATTTTCTCTTGTTATTGTTTTTATTTTTCTTCCTGTTGATTCTGCCTTGACTTTGCCAATCAAAGACCAATCAGCAAATTCATCTGCATCAAAAAAGACTAGACAAAGTATACCATAGTGCTCGTTATTATTAATGAAAACTGGTTCTGAACAGTTCCAAAAGGGATAATTTTTAAACGCCAGATCTAGAAAAATGTAACCAAATCCTAGCTGAAATTCCAAGTACTATCATGTGTAGTCAAGATATAAAAGATCACAAATTTCAATAGAAAAAAACCAGAGAGCGAACTATGCATAGCCAGGAAAAGAAAGTTAGTAAAACCTGTTATTTAATCATATTTTTATTTTTTTCTTTTGGTGGGAAGTCGGGTTGGGGGGGAATAAATAGCTGGTTGCAAACAATTGGCCACTGCTGGTTCCATCAATTCAGTTATGGTAGTTACTTTAAAGGTGCTAGCTGTCTCAGTTATTACAGGTTCACTAACATTTTTCCTCTTTGGAAAAAAAAAAAAAAAAAAAAAAAGAACTTAAAGACATTTTCATGCAAAATTGTAAGCATTCTTCAACATCTTTCATATACAGCTATTTTGCTCTTGACATTATTATAGATATTACTGTGAGCACTTTTTGCCTGCTGCAAAAAGAGAAAAGGAAAAAGGGTTTGGTAACTGAAAACGTTTGAGTGGTACACAATCCTGCTGTGCAAGAGTAACATCAACTCAGAATTACACTAATACAACATTAGTTCTTTCTTGCCTCCCTTGCACATAAGCAAAAGGTTTGAATTTAGAAATCTTGATGGCAACTTTTCTTTCCAACATTTTCTGCTTAGCTGAAGTTCATATACTGCCCATTTACCTTAAGACTAGAGAATGTACTTATCTGACTTACTTTCTCGTGCTTTTCTGCAAACATATTACACTTTAACTTTTGATTATGAAGTTTTGGGAAAATTGGTGCAATAAACATGGTGTTGCCACTGAATTTACGTGGAAAGGCAGCATACATCTCATTAATTTCTACAAGATATACATCAACGGACAGAATGGAAAGAATGAAATAAAAGAGGGTGTATAAAAAGACAGCTACCCATGCAATACCCGCTTTCACTTATCCATTAGTATAGCTTTTTGTATTACAAAAACACAGCACAGTTAATCACTCTTAGGAAATAGAATATACTGGAAATGGATGAGAGAATACCAGAAATTTAATACCTCAGATTTTCTCGTTAATTCCAGTAATATTCAATTGATTTTAGTTGCTCTGTTTATACTAAATCTTTCTACAGATATTAATCAGTTTAGTTGTTCTGTTTATACAAAATCTTTCTACAGATGTTTATCAGAGAGAAGCAGATAATTCATTTGTTTTATCAGGGATGATTCTCAGTTTAGAGCACCAAAGTCAAAGATGTTAATATTAATCCCAGAATGCTATGCACCTTCTAAAAGCAACAAATCTGCCTATCTCTAAACATCAGATTCCTTTCTATGGATACTTCTAAATTAGATCAGCTGAAAAAAAGACAGTAAGGAGTCTAATCCTTCCCTTCACCTATAACTGTCATTTGCATGACTTTTAATGGAAGATAAATGCAGTGCAAGCTAAGCGGAAAACAGTTTCAGCATTGACAATGTCCTTAGAATTTTGCTATTTGGCTTCAAAGTACACAAAATCAGGTCCTATCTGCACAATACAGTTATGATCCCCAGAAACTGTATTTAAAACATCACTTTAACTTAGGTGTATATTTCAAAACAAAAATACAATAAATAGTTCTTGAATTCAGAACCAACTATTTTGACTGTATCATTCAAGACATTTTCACAGGTCCCTATGAACACTGTCAACACAAAGATGGCTCAGGAAAGTAACAGTGACTCTAGGAGAAATGGGAAACTGTAATTCAAAGCATCTCTAACTGCTTGTCTTAGAGAAGAACAGTCTACACCTAATTCTGCCACTTTTCTTTCCTGTAAGCAGACCATCACTCAGGACAGCACTAAAGAATGCATTTATCACTAAGAAATCTTTTCAGAGATGCCTTCCAAAGCATCAGCCCAAAGCCACAAAACCGTTATGAACTCAAGTACCCCTGAAATTAGGTTTGTGGGCCTTGAAGCCAAGGGCTGTTCTGGTGTCAAAGTTAAAGAATGGCAAGTGCAAGAGCTCTGCAAGGCCAGAAGTGCACAAACACTCTCGTTGCAGAAATCGCAGTCCCAGGTCTATAATCACTGCCAACTGACTTACCGATCTAACCTGCTTAGAGCAAGAACTGCTGTGCACAAGGGCCAAAGAGCTTCCTAAACAGTCGCTGCAGTCCTGTTTCGTCCGAGGACAAAAATTTATTCATTGTTCTAAATATTTATCTTTATATATGCACATTTAAACTTTTAGCATTTTAAAAGTAAATGTCTATACTCATTAAATTTAAATATGCATAATATAAGGGAGTTTATTTTAAGAGTGTATTTAAAACTACAGATGTTGTTAAACTAGAAAACAATTAAAAACCTTGGGAAAAAGTGCTATAAAAGAACATGCATTTATCAGACCCCATCTGGTTGCAAAAGTATGCAACACAGTATTAAAAAAAAAATAAAACACTCCCTCAGGAATGCCAAACCCTGTTCTTCATGAATATGTATAATTAGATGTTCTCTGTGAGTGAGAAGTAGTAATTAATTCAGTGTTAAACATCTCAACCTATTACTTGAACTCCATGGCAACCAACATTGCCAAAAGAGAAAATGAAATTTCAAACTCTATTTTTAAATTACAATTATACATTTCCCGAAATTTCAAGGCAAGTTTGTACTATTTTTAGATATAGACAATCGAAATCAACTTGTCCAACTGCTAAAGATTAAAGAGGTAACAAATGAGTTTTGTTTTTATTTAAAAAAAAAAAAAGACTTGATGGCAGTGAATTAAAACTCTCTGATATTCAGGGGTTTGAAGGTACAAAACAGAAAAGCTAGTCAACATTCACAATAGTCACTCCGTGGTATGCACAGCACTCTCAGGGATGTAATCTCAGTGTTTTTCACAGTTTCAGCCGCATTACTCTCACTGATTGCTACATCCGACTGGGTCACCACACGAGGCTTCAAGGTTCTGACCTCTAATACACTGATGAGTGATTTTTGTCCTTGTATTCACTAAGAGTGAAGACAGGTTGCAGAAAGCCACTGCTGACCAGTATACCTCTGAAATCTGAATAGCCGATTTAAATTTGGAGATTTGTACCTTTGCATTTACTTCCTACTTGAGCAATGCCAACAGAAGCTACAACAGAATTCACAACCTCCGGCTTACGGAAGTAGGTAACAGCAAAATAAAAACCAATGGCATTCACAAAGGCAAATCCCAGCACACCAAGAGAATTGGACCCTAGATCTCTAGGAATACAGTTCTAAGGGAAAAGGATATTACAGAAAGTGGCATTTCCTTAGAGGAAAAAGTAGCAACGACACAAACACAAATCATTCTGTGGTTTGTGCAGCTAAGACAAAATATTTAGCTAAAGACCAATCTGACTATACTATGATCAAATTTGGTACCTTAAACACAAGATAGTTCAAAAATAACAGGTCATTCTATGATGGACATGTAAAAAAACAATATGAGTTGGTACTTTCAAAGTCAGGAAAGACAAGGCCAAGACAAGATGCAATACAGAAAGACCATAAAGAATAACAAGAAACTGTTCTGTAAGTATTTTAATAGAAGACAGAAACCCAAGGAAAGCATTTGTCCTCTACTCAGTGAAAATGGGACTCTGCTTAGGGAAGCCACCTGGAAGGATGAAATTTGTAACGTCTTTTTTGCATCATCGTTTCCCTAAACATAAACTAGCTCTCATAATTAATACCAGCAACACATGGTGAGGCATCAGTTTGCAATAGGGAAAGAACAGGGTTAGAGAATACCTTGGTAAGTCAGACATTTGCAGTTTGGTCTGAATGTCCTTGAAGAGCTGCTGGATGAGCTGTTAGTATCTATCTTGGAGGTCCCCTAGGATACAATGATCTACCAGAAGACAGGAAAATGGCAAAGAGTAAAAGAGCCACAGAGCTACAGATTATAGAATCATAGAATCAGTAAGGTTGGAAGGGACCTCTGGAGATCATCTAGTCCAACCTCCCCACTCAGCAGGGTCACCTAGAGCATGTTAGACAGGGTTACATCCAGGCAGGCCTTGAATATCTCCAGAGAAGGAGACTCCACAATCTCTCTGGGTAACCTGTGCCAGTGCTCTGTCATTCTCACAGGGAAAAAATTCCCCCTCACGGTCAGGCGGAACTTCCTGTGCTTCAATTTCTGCCCATTGCCTCTTGTCCTGTCACACAGGACAACTGAAAAGAGTTTGTCCCCGTCCCCTTGACACCCTCCCTTCAGGTACTTGTACACATTGATAAGATCCCCCCTCAGGCTTCTCTTTCCCAGGCTGAAGAGGCCCAGCTCTTGCAGCCGTTCCTCAGAGGGCAGGTGCTCCAGCCCTCTGATCATCTTTGTAGCCCTATGCTGGACTCTCTCCAGTAGCTCCATGTCTCTCTTGTACTGGGGAGCCCAGAACTGGACACAGTACTCCAGATGAGGCCTCACTAGGGCTCAGTAGAGGGGCAGAATCACCTCCCTCAACCTGCTGCCAACACTCTTCCTAATGCACCCCAGAGACCATTGGCCTTCTTGGCCACAAGGGCACATTGCTGGGTCATGGCCAACCTGTCATCCACCAACACTCCCAGGTCCTTCTCTGCAGAGCTGCTCTCCAGCAGGTCAGCCCCCAGCTTGTACTGGTGCCTACAGTTATTTTTCCCTAGGTGCAGGACTCTGCACTTGCCCTTGTTGGACCTCATGAAGTTCCTCTCCACCCAACTCTCCAGCCTGCCCAGGTCTCTCTGAATGGCAGCACAGCCCTCAGGTGTGTCAGCCCCTCCTTCCAGTTTTATATCATCAGCAAACTTGCTGAAGAGGCACTCTGTCCCCTCATCCAGGTCATTGATGAAAAAGCTGAACAGGATGGGACCCAGTACTGAGCCCTGGGGGATGCCACTAGCCACAGGCCTCCAATTAGACTCCATGCCACTGATGACGACCCTCTGAGCTCTGCCTTTCAGCCAGTTCTCAATCCACCTCACTGTCCACTCATCTAACCTACACTTCCTGAGCTTATCTAGGAGGATGTAATGGGAGACAGTGTCAAAAGCCTTGCTGAAGTCAAGGTACACAACGTCCACTGTTCTTCCCCCATCTACTCAACCAGTCATTCCATCAGAGAAGGCTATCAGATTGGTTAAGCAAATCCAACAGTTTAACTTCAGTTCCCAGAACCATAACAGAATAAATAATCAAAGTATTTGTAAATAGTTTAAAAAAGAGAGAGGGGGGATTAAAAAACAGCCAGTATGGATTTGTCAAGAAGGCAGCCCATCAGACCAATCTTATTTCCTTCTATGACAGGATAATGGCCTTTGGAGACAGAGGAAAAGCAGTAGCTGTCATTGCTTTACTTAAGTAATGTTTGACTTTTATTTCATGTGAGATTCTCTTTAGCAAGGAGGAAATATTAGGATGCTCCAGAACCGGTTGGAAAAGAGTACTCAGAGAAAACATAGATGGCTCATCATAATTAAAAATGGATGGATGCAATCATTGATATTCCACTGGAAAGTGTCCTTGGTGAGACATTACTGAATATTTTCGTTAATGAACTGAATGACAGAAAAACAGTAAGCTTGTTAAATTACACTGAGTAGGAGGGACTTTACATATACTGGAAATCAAAATGAGAATTCAAATCACCTTGGCAAACTGGAGAAACAATCTGAAAATCAACAGTGCACATACTACTACTGAGCAGTGTAAAGTTCTGCAGGAATAATCAGGTAATCAGTGCAAGAGAGGGAATATCTGGTTACAGAGAAAGCGATCGGTATACCACCAATGCAACAAGCAAAATCTGTTCCATCACACTGTCATGAAAAAGACTATCATTATAAAAGGGCATATGAGGAGAAGTACAGCTTCTGAGATGCATGAAGTAAATCCTTTCACTTTACCCAGTTGGAGTACTCTGCCCAGTCCAGGGCACTGCATTTCGAGACAGGCATGACCACACGCAAAGTAGCGAAGAATGATTACAGGCTTAGAAAACATGATTTATATGACCGAACACCTTGAGTTTGCTGTCCTGAAAAGACAATAGATACGTGAACAGCTACTTCAAAGGAGGAAGAAAAAGGTTTTTCTTCATGCCCAGAGTATTTAAGTGCTGAAACCACAGGCAAAACTAAAGTTAGAGAGAACAGGATAATGAAACTAGCTAAAAGAGTAACACAACACTAGAATAGGTGCCTGGGGGAGCTCTAGAGTCTCCTTCACTGTCTTGAAGAAGAGGTGAGACGTCTGCTTTAAGGCAGGAAAAATGGAGTAGGTCACAGATCTGGAAAGGATGTCAGGAAGCGCAGATAAAGGATTCTTTACCAGGAATAACAGGGAAATGTGTCCAGAAAGGAGCCAAAGACATGTCTCAGTCCTTAACAGAACATGCAAGGAACTGGCACAATACTACTACAAAGAGAAGTGCTTTTCTTTAACACAAGTAAGGCTGAGCCAGGCAGTCTTGGGTGCCTCAGTAATGCCTACCGTTGTAGCTGAAGCACATTTTGTGTGTCAGAGATTGCCAGATTAGGCTTCACTTAGGAATCAGACAGAAGCAGAAAGAGGAGTTTCATTAGGTACAAGCAACAGGTGAGTATCTGAATGAATAAAATGCTCAGTTATCAGGGAGCTCACACCATCTACTGGATTGCTGGGCCTGCTTCCTGAACAAATGCTGTTTAACAGCATTTGCCTGCAGTGATCTGCGGCTGTCAACAATCCCCCCCTTCCTCAGCCCCAAAAGGCAGCTTTTAGGTTTTAGGTCAAGTTCTCATTGCATTTCTGTTCTTTCTATAATATTTTTCAATAAAGTTTAAAGGATAATTTTCTTCTTCATAACACTCATTTTCTCAAAAAAAGAAAAGATATCTGACATTAATTGGACAAGTGTCTGAGTTCTCCCAGTAGCTACTGGATATGATGAGAAATCATGGAGTTGTGAGATTTCTGCCAATCTTCCTCTCAAGCAGATCTAAGAATAACAAGTTACAGCAATTAGTTATTTACATTCTGTTCAAAAGTGAGACCTTACAAATATATCCTGCCAGTGGAGATTTAAAAGAGTGATCAGAATTCTCTCCTTTTCCTGAGATGCTGCCATTTGGGGAACCTGGGGTTGACAGTAATCACATTATGGATGCACTTCATATACTAATGAAACCACAGGACATACTGGTCTGCAACTTGCTGATACTCCAAGGCAGCTCCTCAGCTGACAGAAAATGGCCCAGCTCCACTGACTGCAGGGGAGCTATGCAAGTTTACACTAGCCAATGACTTGCATTTACATTTTCATTAGACTACTGAGAAAGGGATCTCCAAAGTCTTTAAGGGAGTAATCAATCAAAGACCACATCTGCTGCAAATGCTAAGACACTGCAGTGAATGATGCTGCACTGAAAAGGAGCGAATGAAATACTCATCAACATGTCACTTGTGACTTGTCCAGCAGTTTTTTTGTTTTTGTGGCTAGTATTTTGCCATAGTCCGTAGAGCAGGTACCACCTAGAAGGCAATTCATTTCTTGATGGTTAATCCCATTGAAATATATTTTTATATAAGTGAAATACAAAATGAACTGCACTATGTCCACAGGGAGGTATCACTAAAATTTACCATCCAGTATTTCATTTATTGCTACTCATTGAGGTATCCTAGGGAAAGATAAACGATAACACCAAGAACAGCATGCAGGTGTTAAAAAAAAGGGGGGGGGGGGAGAGAAAAAGAAAACATACAGAAGAAAGAAAGAAGAAAAGAAATTAAGAGAAACAAACTATGGAAGATGCTCCCATCTACCGTCTAGCACTCTCCTGGCACTGTAAGGAAGAGACAAATATGGTGGCATGAGAACACTCTGGGGTGAAGTGAGATGAGACTGATGAGATCGCTCACGAAGATCGTAATACCACTGCTTCTTTCGTTAACTCACCCATACCAGTGACTGGCTAAACAACTGTGACCATATCTCCATCCCCAAACATGGGAGACGCCTTTAGTACCTAACCAGTGAGCAAATGCTGCGTGAAATAAACATGTCAGTGTGCAAATCCCACATGCAGGTGACATCATTTCAACACGCTCCTGAGCTGCAGTAGTTCTGACCGGGGGCAATGCATGGTTCATGAGAGACTACCAGATGTATGACAAACCATTACTTTCATAAACCTACCTTTCCATCAGAAGCAAATGTGTATTACTGTACAGTGTACCCACTGCCTCATTAGCATTTGATTAGTATGACTTTCAAGTACATTTTAAAGAAAGATCTTATAAGAGTAATAAGATGGCATGTAAACCAATGCCACAAATTCAAAAGCATAATCAATAACTCATTGGATATTTTTCAGTCAGATCCTTGGCCCTCAGGAATTCTTCCCCCTAGAGGAAAACAAAGTTCTCAGTCTCAGCCAGTTCTCTGGGGCCATTTTGCCTCTTACTGTTTGATTTTCACTCACTTTGATAGCTTGAGTTTTTAGGAAGTTTGTGGTAGGAAGCTAAGCACAGTCTTAGCAGTTGAGCCTTAAAATTGAAAAGAAGCTATTGCCTGTTCCACAAAGGCAGTCAGATTACACAGTTGAAAGCACACTCCTGCACTTTTTATTCACAAGATTTACTCTGTTTATACCATTTTGTCCTTTCTCTCTTTATGCTGAAAAACAATCTCAAATAATTAAAACAAACACAGTGAAGAATGAAGGATACAGATAAGACATGCTTAGAAAAGCTGGGAGGTTTAAAAATCTTATTAAAATATAATCACAAACACATTATCTTGAAACACTACTATTTCAAAATCACAAGAGCCCTATATTTTAATGCGTCTTGCTCAAAAGGTTCTTGATTCCCTAAATAAATCTGAAAGCTCTTTTAAGATTAATTTGATATCTCTAGTGCTATTTAATGATATCCTGTCAATTTTGCAGGAGTGCCTAAAGCAATAAGCCAGTTCAAACTTTTTTTTTTTTTTTTTTTTTTGGGGGGGGGGGAGGTCTTATGGAATATACTCCTTGGAAGAAAAATAGAAATGGTGTTACATTTTTGTTTTCTCTATGAAACAAAAGATGAACTCACAGATGAACTGATGTGCATAATGTAAAGCCATACATCTTCCCCATCACATTTTCTTCAGATTCTTTTTTGTTCCAAAATACCATGCTACAAGGCGTAGAAATAAATGATGTTTGCTTAAAAGATACTTTTTCCTGTAAAAAGTACTGAGAATGTCTCAGAATGGAAAGAAAGGACATACCCCAGTTGAAAACTGTTTGGAAAGTAATTTTTTGGTTCTTAGCTTGAGAGATGGTGTTACAAGCCACAGAAGGCAGGGACCATGTGTCCTTAGAGGTAGGATTCATCTTGACATTAAAGACACCTAAGTTTATGGTGTATGGGTGAGTTAACTGGCTAACATTCCCATTATAGCCAATGGAGAGCAGTGAAGCCATCACAGGAGTCCAGGGAGCAAGCAGTTCAGCTGATCAGCTACTCGGTGCCTCCTTTAGGGTGAGCTAAATTGTTCCCTGTCTACAGTTTTATTCTGAGCAACTCCAGATCTGAGTCTCCTTGCTCTCTAATTCAGAGAGGGCAGGGAGGAACAGTTAAGCACAGTCAGGAAAACTGAACTGGAAGAGCCAGCAGCTCCACAGAAACCCCTGGCCATTCAAAACCACTTGTCCCTCTCTGCAAGAGCCTCTTGATCAAGTCTGGAGAACTTTGGTTAGTTTTAACTGAATTTGAAAGAGGAAGAGAAGCCTCAAATAGACCTGACTTTCTACAAGTTTGATGAAAATCAGAGACCTGAATTAGCAATTTGAGTAAGAGAAGGCTGCATACATCTTACCCATCGGTGTTTCCATGGGCCTTTAAGAGTAGAGACTGATAAGCATATAAATATTCCATTCTTTCATCATTAATGTTTCCATTTTATATGTTGCAGAACTAACATTCCTGCTCATATAGTAGGAAAAAATTAACATGGGAGAACACTAGATAAAACAATCATCGTTTTATGATATGCAATAGTGTTACTGCATACTATGTTTACGTAACACAGCCTAAATACACATATACGTATCCTTGCCCTTAAAAAAAAAAAATGACAAAAGTTACTACGTGAAACACTTCTCAGCCTAGCAGATGCCAGAATTAGGGATGCCTGTGCAACCAATTCTTAATGATATATTCACATATCAACTGTTTTTTTTTCCACTGGACCTTTGCCTCATCCAGTGTCCAAGACAGGTGGTGCTCACTTAACGAGCAGCTATACATTCTTCAGTTTCCTTCTCATTGTTCAATGTATGATGTCATGTCTCATTTACCATATGTGATTAAAACCTGGCTCTCAAAACATTATTAATTTGATGGGATTTGCTGTGCTACACAGCAGAGTGGTACCTACATTCTCTACAATCAGTGGCAAATTATCTGCTAAAACTAAGCAATCCTGGTTAAAAATAAGCATACAGTTCGAAAACAGCTTATTAATTTGGTATACATGTGCAGATTTTCCTGGAGACAGCAAAGGATATCCCCTTTACCAAATTTCAGCTTGGAAGCACTACCTCTATTCAAAAAAGTCAATGCCTTTTTGATTATAGGCAATCAACATACTGCATTATTAACTCCCTCTAACAGGAGGTTTGATTAGAGCAGAGAAGCAGGCAAAGGCACCGGGTTCATCTCTGGTGAATCTTATATCATGGACACAGCACAGGTTTGATTCTGAATGCTGGTTTCATAACAGTGTATTTTGCCCTAGTCTAGTCATTAAATTTCTTGGGAAAATTTAGGCCAAGAAAGTTCAGCAACAATTCACCACAAGGCTTACACCTAGCTTGTAAAAATGTCAACCTAATAGAAGCAGCCTGGCAAAAATCATAAGCAGCTGAAAACAAGTTTTCTTTAGCACAGAGCATCAAGGAGTGTTTACAGTTCTAGCTGTGCTTTTATTAAAACAAGTGTGCTGTTAGCAGTTCTTGGTAAGCTGATTACAGCCTAATAACACACCAAATCACTGTGGTGTACCGAACTGTGAAGCATTCTTGGCACAGAAGCACTGATAACTAACCCAAGCGGTGGTCATCTTGTAAAATTAGAATTTTAATAACTGCCACTGAGGACAGCACAGAGAAAGGAAAGAGCAGCCTACACTACAGGAAAGCAATCCATTCTCAGAGCTGAGAAAAAAAAAAAAAAAAAAAAAAAAAGCCTAGGGAAAAAGAAAAAAAAAAGAAAAAAAAAACTTGGGGTGATGATGCCAGTTATTACGAAACTTTGCTTGACTGGAACACCAGAGAAGTGATGAGCTGAAATCTGCTCCCTCTTTGCCTCAATCAGCTGAAGTTCTTAACAAATTGCAAATCTGTTGTCATCATTTTAAATAATAAGTCTGGCTTCAAAAAATGAGTTATTGACTTTGTTGTTGTTTTAAAACAGGTACATTTTCAACACTTTTAAATTCACATTCTGCCTTCTGGGACTTAAGGATATATTTTTGCCTGCTTTTCTCTACACAAAACAAGCAGCTTATTTTTCTGAAAAAAAAAGCAGAGAGGCATTATGCCAGGAGAAATGGCTTTCAGAAAGGCAACTTATTTTAGGGGATCTTTTCCTGTGAAGTTCAACATAGTCTTTTTCCTGATTAGCTCCCCTTTGTTGTTCCATAGTGTTAGATATCAGACTGATGAGAGTTAAGAAATCTCTTAGAAGATTTAGTAGCCCATTTCTTCTGGCCTCTGGCCTATTTTCATAGGTCCTTAAACTATGCACATGTGACACAGAGCAACACTTAAGAAAAGCGCAGTCACTAAGAGTTAGCCACTGCACTTCTAAGATTGAAGGGGATGAATTAATCTAGAAACATGGATATATTTGAATCCAAACGATTAAAACTCAGCCCACAGCAGAAATCTTCTGTAGTAAGAAGCGTAACGTAGGAAAACTTGATTTCATATTCATTTAGATTTCAACAGTTATAGCAGGGCACAATGAGTTGGCTCGTTTCCAGAGAATACTTCCTGGGAGACTATTCGAGATGAAATGATAAATAGAGCAGTGAACTGATATTTCCATGTCAGTGGGAGGAAGACAAGCGAGACATCAGGCTGGCAGTGTTGCTGGGGTGATAAAAGAATATTTAATAGTCACTAAGTATAAAACCCAAATTAAGGATTTGAAAGCCAAATGGGAATCATTTTGACAAATACCAAGATAGCAATGTAAGTGTAAATCATCCATTACTCTCATTTGCTAGGGGAGTGAAACTTATCTGATTTATGCATCCAGTTTGTAAGACGCGTGCCAAGTAGCAAAGCTAAGAATTTTAAATACCCAGAGCTCTGCACTGCACAACTAATGGCAATAAGGCACTGGACCAGCAGCCCAAAAGTTTGCCACAATCATTGCTGCAGCCCACTTGTTTAATTGAATTATGGGGCTGGGAGGGGAGAGAAGCACTTTCCCCTTACAGAACACAAGCAGCTGACTTTCACATTAGGGTGTTCAGCTTATACATCTTTCACAAGCTCCGATTTCTCAAGCTCTTCCAGCACAGATGATGCCAAGCTCAATGAAAATCCAGAGCATTATAGCTGCAATCGCATGGTGGACGATCACCCCAGACTCTCCTTTTGGAGACCCAAGCTGACTACAGATGCAAGAAGGGAGTTCTGGGACATTTCCCCTTTATGCCAGGACTACCCTTTTTCTACCATGCCTGGCTCCCAAAGCAGATGAAGTGAGAATAAAACACTTAGCTGTTTCCCTGCTCTCATCTGTTCTACTCTTCTCCCTCCTCATGTCTCTCCTCCAGCACCTCTAGTCTTTTTGCAGTTGCTGTTGCCAGGTATTTAATTGCAAAGAACTGCCACTTTATCAAGGCATAAAATCATCTGAGTGGCAAATAACAGATATGAAACCATGATAGTTTACATACAGTATAATAAAAGGATGGTGAGCCCAAGTTTTCTGCAGTCACCTTCTCCAGCTGGTTGCTTCACTGACCATAGCCTTAATTTCCTTTCCATTCCAATTACTAGGCTACTTTGGCTCTTTCTCACACTGTTTGTAAACTTACGAGCTCCTAGTTGTAAGGAGGCTTCAGTAGATTGGAAGTAAAGGGCCCACTGTGTCTTGTTACCCGCTGGAACAGTTTACCTATGGACAGTGCTGATATGCTGAAACCTGCATCCCAGATACAGCATGGTTACCTTTCTATAACAAGATGCTGTTGTAGCGGGAAGAGAGATGATCCCCTTACACACGTGACATTTCATAGCCTGTGCTCCCCAGTCTACCTAAACCTCTCCAGCCCCAGCACCCGCATCAGTCCTGTGCCGCTGCTGAGAGCCACGAGACCGCAGTGACCGAGGAGCTGGGCTAGCGCTGCTCGCTCGGCAAGGTACCCCACACTTCAGCAACTCCCAGCTCTCTCGCACTGACAGGCGGGTATAAAGCTTTCAGAGGTAGAACCACAAGAGAGCATCCTCCTCCTTTTAAGTCAAAGGCCATCCCACATTGTGATTTTTCCACAGCAAACTATCGAATTCAGACCTTCCTCTTTAATTTGGTCTGCTCTCAAAAAACCCAGCTCCACTCTGCGTGATATATACCAGGAATCAGAACTTAACATTTGATTACTTTTCTTCTGCTGTCAAGGGAGGTAGTTGGCTAAAGAGCTAGTACTCTTTTATCTATCCAAAATACATTTTCATCTATTCAAATGAAAAATTAGGATACTGCAAAAGTAAAAAGCATTAAAATGGAGAAAGCACAAAGTCAGAAAACCTGATAAAGACACAATTACTTTGCATATGTAACCCCCCACATACATGCACACCAATTTTAATTCCACCTTTTTAGAAGATAAAATTCCAATAAATATGCATGTGTGGTATATTTTTAGGTAAAAATTGATGAAAGGTAATTGCAAGACAAGAAGCAGCTCATTACTCAGAAATCCATTCCATAACTCAGAAAAGTAAAATTTCACTCTTTTCCACATACATTTAGCACCTTCCAGAGAACAAGTTCTTTGCTGTATGTTTAGAGCAGAATTTCCATGCTGCTTCTCAGCTCAGTTTGTTTTGAGAAGGTAATAAGGAATGAGGAAAAATAATGTCACTCTAATTATTTCCATTTCAGTTGTGTTCAGTGATTCCCATCTGGGGATTAGTTCTATGACATGCTGCTCTAAAGACTATGCATGGACATGAAACAAAACACGTGGGGAGATGGAGGAAAGGAAGAGGGACAGAACTAGTGAAGTCATCTTGGTTTTCCTAAGCAGCCAAAGAGCATGAAACAGCTCATATCATTGCAGAGGGTTTTACAGGCATCATAAGGGGCTGCCATGTCAGACAAAGTGGTGTAAGGCACCCTCCTTCAGGAGTAAAGTGTACATAGAAAGATAGGCAAATCTTCAGTGTTGTGGCTTATGTCCGATTCTCCTTCCGTTTGTGAGCTAGTGGGGGTACGGGAGGGGGTCATACTACCTCCAAAGATTTACCAGCCGCAGAAGATGCTGTATTAAGGGGTTTTATTTCTGACCTTCATATAAGAGAGGTGGACCTTGAATTTCTAATTTTAATTTTATTTTTATTTTATATGTGTGTGTGTGTGTATGTGTGTGTGTGTGTGTGTGTGTGTGTGTGAAGAAAATCCCAGCAGGATAAACTTTGCACTAACATTCTCTCAGAATAAACTTGGCTGAACTACATCCTAAAGCCAGATGTACAATGAAATTTTTTTCTCTCCTCCGGGATCCGGTGTAAGATCCAGAAACAATATGGATGGGTCAAGGACCAAAAGGTAAGCGTAAGTGTATGTGTCCTGGAAAGCACCATTCAACTCTACTAGTGCTTCGTCCTCTCCGTGCTACATAAGAAGCCTTAGGAAGGTGTGCAGTAAGTCAGCTGGGGTTCTAATGTCAGCAGCTCCTCCTCCAAAGTCTCATTCTTCACTCTGCCAGAAGAGCTGTTTGTCAAAGTGAATTCAATGTCAAGGTGACTGGAGGGTATTTTTGTTTTGTTTTGTTTTTAACTTTAAGATACCAGTTCTTCAGTCATATCGCTATTAATAATACAATGAACTTCAGACATTTCCAGTAATTGTAGCGTCCCAATAATGTTTTTGAATTCAACATTTGCCTGAAATAATATTGATATCTAGGACAGAGTTAAAAAGACAAGACAAAAAAAGCAAAACAAAAAAGATTCTGAATCCACAAACTCCAGAAGAATCTGGAGGTAGAATCTCACTCAAACTTTACATATATAATTTTAGAACCTCATTTACAATGCAGGTCAGAACAAAAACCTGAAGTACTAACCTGAGTTTGGTAGCAACCTCAACAGGTAGAATCGTAAAGCAGCTTTTTTAGGTTCTGGAAAGCTACACGCGAACTGGGAGCCTGCTCATTTAGCACACAAATGGAGGAAGACTAGGAGTGTTACATTTCAGTTGAACTATTCCTCCACTGCAAATGACACTCCATGAAATCTTTCACAGACTACGAAGCAGATCACTCACAAGCTTTCCTGAATGGCACCATATGACACTTTTTCCCTTTCCTGCTTTTCAGAGTCATTTTGGTCCTCACATGCACAGAAAATGTGCGCATGCATGGAATCCATGCATAAAGCCCTGGCAACAACTCAGCTTTGGGTTCTCGTGACATATATGTTCTCCTGTCACAGCCACACATTTATTTAGGACAAACTTTTCAGGACAAGGTCCATCTGTTCTTCTGGGCATAAGCAGTCTACACTTACCTGACCATGACACTCCATCTACAGCGTCAAAGTGAACTTATTTGATATGTTTGGTTATACTGGAACGACTGGGGAGGGGGGGGAAGTGATCATAAATATTCTAAAATAACCCTCTTGTTTTATGCCACAATCACATTACAAGGACAAGTAACTATGGATATTAGGGTATCTCAGCATCTTAATATTAATTTGTGCCCTCAGATTAGATCACTTACAGGTCAGAGACCTAAATCTATCCTAAAACCATTTGTATTTCCACCTGTGGGTGTGATAAAAATATCAATTAAAATACACTCTCTTGCTCTAGGTAAAGTGACATATTTGTCTTCACTTTTCAAAGAAACAAGTACATTCACAAACTTCAGCATAATCCTATTGCAGGATGTCTAGTCTAGCCAGCAGACTTCATCTCAGAAATCTGATATTTAAGGCCGATAAAAGACAATTATTTATAAGTGATTAGTTGATACAAAGCCATAGGATTTGCAAATAACGTATGCTAAAACAGAGTGGAATAGTGCTGTGTATGTGTGTAAATTATGCATGCTTCTTATTAAACCAAATTCCTTTAACTCTTCTCTTCCTTCTCCCCCCCCAATATTACACAACTTGTCATCTCTTATTTACATGCCATATGATACAGAGCCCAAACAGAGATGGCAAACTTCCACAATATGTGCAGGAAAAGGAGATATTTACATTTAAGACATGAATATGCATTAGCAGGCAACACATTCCAGATACATATTTTAAAAGCAAGACTATTTTGACAAGCTCACTTCTAAAAATGCCACAGTGTGCTCCCCTCCATGCCTCACAGCATGGAGTTAGTGCTCTGCCGGAATACACACCACATCTCAGGAAGAACTTAGAGATCCTGCTAAGCCACTTTCAAAAGCAAGGACTGAAATGGAAGTTGCAACACTTGAAGGTGAGAGCAAAAAGAATACGTCTTGGGGACAAAGGGAGACTCCTATTATATATATATATGTGTGTGTGTGTGTGTATGTGTATATATATATACATATATATATATATATATATATATATATATATTCTTTCCTCCTCCATTATTTTTCTCTCAACATGATCTTTGTGAAACTGGAGAAGTCTGAAAACTGACATCTGGTGGAAAAGGCACCACTTCTGAAATGAAAATTGCAGACGACTGTTTTCATCACTGAAATCAGAATGCGAAAAATCGCCTTCAAGGAAAAGAAGAGAATCCCTTCTGCATTCCTCTGTTTTTTTTCCTTTTTTGTCCCTGCTTTTCCTTCAAGTTAATAAGGAGGTCCAAAAAGATCAGTGACTTAAGTGAGCTTCATTCAAGTCCCTTCAGTTCCATAAATTTCTTGTGTAATCTTGAGCAATCATCTAGATTGTTGATCTCCATCTGTGCCAAAAGCAGAACTGTACTTTCTGGTCTCACAGAGGTGATGCAAGTATAAATGCATTAAAAGAACAGGTAGATAAATGCTATATGATTGAAGTACACAAGCTAGACAAAGAAGGGCTTTCTGGTCAAGGCACTGCAGTCTGAAATCCAGGCTCTGCCACAAATTGAGTTTGTATAATCTTAGGTTTAATTCTCAGTTCCTCATCCATCAGTACATGGGAACAATGCTTACCTCCTCTTTAAAATGCCTGAAGAAAAACTGACAGAATTCCTGGCATTGCTGGTGAAAGCGAAGATGGAGAATGCTTTCTTTATTCTTGTAAGAAATAGAAATGGCAATTTTCCATCAAGCTTTCAGGCTTTCATATTAAAATGTAAAAACAAACATATATTGCTCTTTCAGCCAAAATGTTGCAACATATGGGTGCCTGAAAGGCACTCAGTAAAGTATTTTTCAATTTAAAGATATGCAGAGAAGTGTTCTCCCCTTAAATTTTTAAGATAACAGCTATTCCTCACAAGCCATCAGCTTTCTGTGCTCACGCACACTTTGCAAACAGTTGGTGAAAAAACTAGTACAAAAAACAGCTCAAAAAACCCCACTACAAACTCCTACCCATAGACAACCATAACGAGACAAATACTCTGCTTTCCACCTATTTTGCTTTTCTTCTGTGTTGAAGTGATATGCACTCATCCTCCTCCTTCCCTTTCTTTCCTGCCCCCCTTTCATCTACACATGTACGTACTCCTTGCACCTTGTTGTGAGTTTCTGAGCTGCTGTCTAGAATCAGTTAGTTAGCAGCAGTAGTCACAGTCTAATATACTAGGGTTATATTGAAGTGATTTGTAACATCCACTGGAGTGAAGTAATCAAAGAAATTATTCTGGGCTACAGCACAATCTGGGCTATGTGGCATAAAATCATTTTTCCTTGTGACAACGCTAGAGAGAATTTGTCAGATACGCTAGAGTTTTATAAGGTTTTGAGGGGGTTGATTTCTTTTTAAAACCACTTAAAACATACACAGACCCCCACAGTGCTTTACAGAAAAACTGACTCTCTACTGCATGAGATTCATAATATGAGTTATTTTTAATCAAAAGGATGACAGAGATCAGACTTAAAGAACAGGCTGGAGTAGAAAAGACACGGTTCGCATAGTAAAATAACTGAACGGTTATTTGAACCATAGCTGAATTTACATTTTATAAATGTATTAATGCAATGTTAGTTAAGTTTGGTTGCCTGTTTAGAATCCAAAAGGCTAAACAGAAGCTCAGATAAACTCAAGGCCAGTCTTCAAAACATATAACTGAAAATAATGACATTCTATCTTCCTTCTGGCTTCTAGTGTCCCACAGCATCTCACATTGAGGTTTTTCAAAGCTAAGATAGTTGAGATAACAGAGTTAGCTGAGAGTTGAAGTAACAGCCCCTCACCCTGCACTCCACCAGACAGCAAGATCCTCCACTTCCATGATCTTCATTATTAGAAAGGACAACAGGACAACTGTGTCATCTTCACCTCATTTACCCTTGGATATAGTATGTCAGCTTGCTAAAGAAAGAGGGCAAGCTACATGGTTAAGGTACTAAAACCCCAAATACATAAGTCTTCTGTTGTACCCATAACTTGAGCATGAAGAAAAACAGCATCTCACTGGGAGAGTGTGGTATGGTACATATTTAGGTAGGCCTGTAGTATTCTGCTCCTAGGAAGACAGAAAAAAACTCTTATCCGAATTAGTTAAACTTTCCAGCCACTGAGAGAGAAATGCTGTGCTATCAAACGATGAGCATCCTTAGAGGATTAGTTGGGCTTCAGAAAATGTGGTTTATGTCATTGATTCCAGACATATCTCATTCTGCCTTCTGTGGTTCCACTTTTAAGTGTTTCAAAACACTTCTGACACTGGTTTTAATTCATCTTAGATTCACCAATATTTGCTTGCTAAATTCATAGTCCAGAATGAAAAGTATGCAAAGCAGCCAACCCCATGGGACTTTCAAATGGGTCTACACACAAAAGCTAATACTGCCAATCAAACCTGAAAACAGCATTGTGATGATTTAGGAACAATTTCTCTGTTAAACTATGAAATTGTTTTCCAATCAATTGGTGTTTCCAAACAACTATTAAAACTGCTGCATCTTTAATGCTTTTAAATGACTGGATATCCAACCTGGTTGACAAAGGGCTAGATTAGATCCCTCTCGGGCTAAGAAAAGATACTATGTATAACTTACTAGCACAAACAGATGGAAAGTGGCCATTGTGGTTGAGGTGATCCAGTTTAACTGATGCTGTTTTTTAATTCAACCTCGAGTGCAATTTTGAAGCCAGTCTCCTGATCATCAACTCTTACTATGCTCTATTTCACATTCTGGTGCACATGGATCCACACTCTTTTCACACGAAATGAAACTGGAAGATGCACACCAGGAGCACCTCTACTGCACTCCGGTCACAAATGGTCATTTTGTATCCGAGACTAGACAAATTAGAACTAGATCTAAGTACAAAATGCCCAAAAATGTACAGGGTATGGATGTCAGGTTCTCCACAAACTGTTTTGCTCTTCAGATTCACTCTAATTGGCCTGTACCATTTTCTAATGCAGAAGGCCTGAAGGAAAAACAAAGTCAGCAAAAGTAAGTTAAACTGGAAAGATTCCTAATTTCAAAAGATAATTTCTGAGCTTCAGAGGGAGAATCCCCAGTCAGTCCAGCTCAGTCTACAGACATTTGTGTATACAGAAGCACAGAAAATGAAAATAGGAAAATTAAATCTGTTTTTTCGCCTGTGATACAGTAAGTAGATATTGTGCTTCACAATTCTGTCAGTCAAGTCCATGAGCTGTGTCACATTAGATCCAAATCATTGCTCTGACTTCCTGTGGCAGCTCACCCTACTCACACCGGCATCAGGACCGGGGTTAAAAGATAAGCCTGGCTTCTGCATATTGTGCGGTGTGTTAAGAGAAGTTGCTTTTGGAGAAGAGAGATGCCAAATACTGAATAGACAAGATTAGCCCTCAGAGAGGAAAGGCCCCAAACTGAACTGATTAGAAGGCTACCTGGGCCTGGCTTCCTGATACTAGTGGGGGAGAGAACATTCCCACTGCATTAAGCATCAGAGTGATTTCTGCTTTTCTGGGTAGGAAAGGGAATCTGATGCAGTTTTACTGTAGTTGGTAGTTCAGACTAAAAACTCAGGAGAACATCACAATTGCAGTGGTGGGAACCCATAAAGGAGACCACAAACTGATAGTGATAGATTTTTACATATAGTAATAAATCTTTTTTCCTTTAAGGGATGCTCTGAGAATTAGGGACAAAAATCCCCATGAAAAGAGAGGTTATTTTGTTTGAGAAAGAGGGAGACTCATCACATGTTGTTATCCAACATTTCCCATTGTAACTCTTGTACCTCAAGTTTCTCTTTGAAGTCTTCACATGTGGAACATCTCCTGGAAACACGAAGAAGGAACAAAAAACCAACCAAACCAAATAAAACCGCAAAAATGTGCACTGTTCTCTAGGCTGCAGTCAGAGACATCACAAACATGTATCTGAAGGGAGCTACATACGCCTTTCATACGCACACAGTCCTACTCTGCGGATGTATCATATTCTCTTCTTTTTATTTCAGTCTGTTTCACAGTACACTCCTTACTGTACACCACAGGAACAGGAATTCTTACGTAATCTTTGCTGAATCGTAGGGTTTTTGTTTGTTTGTAATATATATAAACCCTGTACAGCATGCCAAAACAGAGAAATGGAATTAACTGAAGTGCCATAAACAACAGCAAGAAACTCCATAAGCTTTCACTTGTTCCTGTGGCCAAGGCTAATGAAAACTATAGGTTTTCTTAGACAGGAGATGTACAGAATCTGCTGTTATAGTCAATTATACTGTCAAACCAAACCAAAGCACAGAGGCATACACTAAAAGAAGAAAATCCTACGCATGTAGAAGGATTGCCTAAATACCTTCATAGGCCTTCTTTGACATTAATTTTACTGCCTGTAATGAAACTGTTATATAATGTAAGGGTAAGAAATAATTTCTACAAAAGAATCAAATAAGGTAAGAAGAACAAGTCTGTGGATGTTATTTTCTCAGAAAATTTTGAGAACATGTAACTGATATCATTACAGAATATGCAATTGAGATAAGATGAATAGAGTTTTCATGTCCTTCTGGACCAAAATATCTCCTCTTCACTTGAGTCATTATATTATCACACAGAACAGGATGCCATAGGAAATGCAATTTCAGATTCTTGCCAGTAGAAATTTGAAATCCAGGTAATCAGTAGGTGAAAAATATAACAGCAACAGCATTTTCTTTCCCTTGTAACCTTGTATCAGTCCTAAACATGCAAACACTTAAATCAAAATACTTCACTGTATTGTGAAGAGTAACCTTGCTGGCTTGGATGGGACTTTTCACAGTAATAAAACAGACATAAGTGCTCCTAACTAACTTGCAAAATAAAGGGACACATGACAATTTCATAAAACTTACAATGAGCAGATAAACTTGTATGATAAAACCATAAAAAAATAGTACACAAATAAATGACAGCTTAGTAATAAAATCAGTGTCACCACCTGATCATTTGGAATACAACCCCCAACAAAAAAAAAAAAAAAAAAAAAAAAAAAAAAAAACTTTTTAAGGGAAAGCAAGGGTCAAATAGCATCTTTTGTCAATATTCATGGATTAAAATAACTTGGTATTTTTATACAAAATATAATTTGGTAATTTCTAAAGTAATTTTATTTGAAATCGAGATGAAAATACACTGTCTAATTTCCTACTAAGTCTTTCAGAGAGGTAGGAAGGCAAACTGAAAGTATAAAATTAATGTTTTGTGAACACTAAACATTATTTTTCATTTAAAGTCTTACTGTCATAATTCAAGCACTGATTCCTCTGAAAATTTGCCTTTTTTTTTTTTACAACAATATTCCACTTGGAAAATGATAAGAACGGCATTAGAAGGTGACTTTAAAATGAGCATGTTCCTGTCAAAATTCCTAAGCTTTCTGCCAACATGATATGGAATATCAGAAGAGTTGTACAAGAAAAAGCTAACATTTTAATGTTCAGTTCTGTAAGGCAACACGGTTCATTTACAACGTCCTGTGGTAGGCCAGCTTAAACCACCTTCAGCCCTGTTCCCCCACACAACCCCAGCCAAATCACTTCAATTTACTTCTGAATTTCATGGGAGCAGGTGTGTGCACAGCCACATGCTGAACCAGACCCAGGAACTCACCCCGTGGAGTAACAGTCCACAAGAAGACAGAAGCACCCTCTTCCCTGCAGTTACTACTCAGCTGGGCCACTTCCCCAAAGCGGTACCCACCACAGTGGTGCCAAACAACATCACAAGGAGGCGACAAGAGGAATATCACTGAAGAGATGGAAACAGAAACACAGCCACAGAGGATGTGCCATCACTTGGCCACTGCAACTCATTGCTCTGCAAACATCAGCTTTTGTTTAAGGGTGACAGTGCCCTGATGAAATCACCTCAGACAGAGAGGACTACCCACAAATCCCATGGTCACAAAAAAAAACGCAGACCATTGATTAACCTCAATTTGAGAAACCCACCTAACTAAATGAGAAGCTTCCTTTTTACAGTCAGTGGGATGTCACTGCACACACACCAATTCCTGCACACTGAGCTAGGAGCATGCATAAACATTTGCAGGATAAGTATCAAATAACTATATTCTTCTTAAACAGATCTCTATACAGTCTACAGAAAGATTTCAGACCAATTATATTTTTCATGAGTAATTATTCTAATTAAACTCCTGACTGGTAACACATTACTGATTCAGATAGAAAACATAATATTCAAACTTCACATTCTCCTCCTCCACACTTCAGTGAAGTCTTTAACATGTCTTATGCTTTACTTATCTCAATCCAAAGCCAAAAATTTACTTTGCAGAAAAAGCTCACTGTATTATATCAGCTTCCTCCAAGCTCTTACTAAAAAAATCACCCAATACTGGGAGATGCTAATGCAGTCTAATGTCACCCTCACTCTTCCACAGTTCAGTTTAAAAAAACACTTCTATATTGGCATACATACATACCGCCTCCAAGCACCACTGCAAGTAGTGTTTCAAACTTCTTGTTTCCCCTTTCCTCCTGGATAGGGCAATACACATCATTTACTACAGCATTTGGAAACATTTTACTGATGTTAATGTTTTCTTCAATTACTGAACCAGGATGGTGCAACTGGCTACTTTTACATGCCCTTACGTTCTTTTGAAACTTCTAAGTGTCTTCTGTTGACCTAATGAACTTTTTTTATATATAAGCTAAGGAGAAAGGAAATTACAGAGAAATACATGAAATAAAATGTTTGATAATCCAAAAGAGCCCAGGCTTACTTCTTTGGGTAATGTTCTTAAGACGACTGGCCTTGTAAGGCTAAGACCACCATGAGCTGTAGCTAAACATGACAGAGAACTGGAGGCACTTCAAAGCTTGAAGAGCTCAGCACCTTGTTGTTCAAATCAATTCCTCACCAAGTACTCAAATAAAAAAGAAAAAGAAGCATTTATATTATCCTACAAGATGCTTGCCCTGAGTTCCAGTTGCTTCTAAAATAAGATCCAGGTGCTCTTAAAAGTCTAAAGCAGCCTTTTAATTTCAAATTGCCCTTCACTGCATGTGCCATGAATGCAGATCTTTAAAAGCAGGGTCTAAATCAAAACACTATATATTGCAGAATAATTGTTTAAAAAGCTATTTAAACATCTAAGGCTTATCTAAAGTCTTAGATAAGTCAAATCAGAAGTTTAATATTTTCTGATAATTTTTTTTAAAAAAAATTATGTATGTTTTCCTCAAAAGGTTTTGTTCTCTTTTTCTCCCCTCTTCAAGCAAAACTTTACTACTACTCAAAAGCTTATTACAATTAATTATATAATGTCAGCAGATACAGACCTAGATGAGAATCTTACTATGCTAGGCTTATAAAATAGAAAAGATACTTTGTCCCTAAGAGCTTACAATTTAATTAGTTTATACACACACACACACAACAGTGCTGCAATCAATTGGAAAAAGATTCCTAGAGCAGGAGGTCTATTTCAAGTCCAAGTTTGCAAACATACATTATTCGATTAAAACTACAATTTGCCAGACTGGATATCAGACCCATAAGAGGTTTGAAGTCCACCTTCATCAGAAATGGTGAAGAATATGCTCATCACACCTACGCTTACTAGAGTCTGACACACAAATAACACTCTGTAGACACAACGGGAACATCAGTTCTACATAGAGATTTTGAAATTGTTGCAAAAAGGAGGAGGCTCCAAAACAAACTAATGGTGGTTACACATCAGTGAAGTACGATCCCATCTGAAAATTGTGCCAAGATTTAGGGTCCGTCAGGTTATCCCCCGAGAAGAAAAACTAGGGTTAGAGTCAGATAGGTTTGATGTAGCTATTTTAAAACATTCATAAAGAAGTCAAACGACCAAAGACCTCCTCACCCATTAATGCCCTTCAGCCAGCTCACAAACCAAAAGGCCTTAGGCTTCTCATTGGACCACCTACCAGTGCTATCCAAGCTACATTAAAAATTCCATGCCTACCTCTCTATAGATACCATTTTATATCTACATAAGTAGTATCTCTTTCACCTTCTCTTGCCTTCCTCTCACATTCTCATATACACATTATCCCCAAATATAGCCAGCTCAAGCCCCTCCAGTCAGATCATTCAGGACTTTTAGCAGCTGTGTATTTGGAGCCTTTGATTTGAGAACTACATTTCTCAGAGCTGTCACAAAACACTGGTTACAAAGTAATGTTTTGCTTAGGATTTTCATCACTGGCTGAAGGAAAATACACAGCTCTAAGGAAATTGGCAACTGTATTACTAACATGAATTAAAACTAGCAACCACACCTTTAAAATGCTCAGTCAACTGCTTTTCACCAGCCTTCCTTTGTATTTCATGTAGAAACAGCAATTGCTGGCATAAAACTGACTTTTGAATGGTAACCATACACTTGGTAACTTGGTTACATACTTCACTAACCAGTGTTCTGCATGCATGTTATAGGATTACCTCCTTTATAGATAATCTGTGTTATAGGATTACTTCCTTTATAGATGAGGGGTGGAAAAGCTGAAACAAAAGCGAAAGGCAAACACAGGCAGATTGTCAGTAAATTACATATTCTCACCACAAAAATCTCCAAGGGTAGCCAAATTATACAGCAGTTCACAAGAGACATCAAAATAAAAGTGCGTGCTCTTTAAATAGACTGACCTCCAGCTGAAACCAGCAGAAAAGGCAGACTGATACACTGAAGGGGAGGAAAAAGAAAATAATTAGCCCCTATCAACTGTGTTCAAGTTAAATGGATAAGAGCACACGGCTGCTTTAAAGGAGGATATACAGATAGAAAGAATGGCATACTATGACAGTGTAAACTCTGTGAGATCCATTACTATGTCAGAATCTTATTTAAAAAATATTTCCAACTAACACAATTAAAGTGTATTAAAAATTTAACTTCCTTGGTTTCAAAGTTTATTAAATATGCATGTATTCCTGGGAGTTCTTAGCACTACCTTCCAAAAATAACACAAATATAAACTGCTAACACTCAGCATAGTAGAGAATACACAGTTCTCTTAAATTATGAAGGAGAGCTTCAAGCTTTTGAATGGTTCCTTAAAGTGGAATAACGACTCCTTTCACTCTTTAAGTCCAAACTACGTAAAATGGAAAGGTTCCCACAACAAAAGAAAAACTCAAGGACAAAATACTGACTAGTTGAAACCAGTCAATACTAGTTGCAGTAAGTGTGCTGTTCTCCATTCAACTTGTGACGTGCAATCGCCTCTAAATCACAGAAATCAGGGCACCTGAAAGGCAGGACATGCTCACTTTAAAATCATTGCCTTTCAGGATTTATCCAAAGTTGTAAAGTCTATAGAAAAATTTTGAGAGAAGCAAGGAACCCCTGCAGGCGATGCATTTTCAGTGCAAACCATGCAATCTGATGTCAGGGAGCAAACACAGAACCAATCAAATTAGGGGGGGAAACAGCGATACCAAGCCTGAAGGTGCAGGATAGCTCCTCCTGTTTGGAGACAGTGCTGACAACTGTGTTGAGTTTGATGTGATAAAGGGAGTCCATCTTATTCTGCCCTTGAGTAGAATATATATAGGAATTTCTGCTGGCTGAAACCTTTTCATACAATTAAATATTGTGGAACTGGGCCAAGAGTGAATAGGGCATGCAAGAAAAGTTCAACTAAAGGACATGGTGAGAAAGACTATCGATGACCACCAGAGAACCCTAGAAGACCACCCGAGTGCAGGAATGCACAAGCGTCAAAGATATTTACATGTCTTTTGCATATGATAATGAAGGTCTCGTAAGTAAAGAATATGTTGATAAATTCCCAGAAAAAATGATGAATATGTATTGGATATGAATGCATTAGTTGTATTTAATCCCTAAAGCTAGATGCTTCGGCACGCACATAAGGTGGAGAGATCCCCCTGTGCATCTGGCACTGTCGTAATAAAGAATGCTGCTTTCTAACACTCCACAACTGAGTCTTAGAGAGTTTGATTTGCCAACTTACGGTAACACCAGGAGTTTAAAAAAAAAACCCAAAAACCAAAAAAACAACAACAACAAAAAAAACCCCACCAGCATCACATAAGTTGAACAGAGGGCTGAGGGGAATCCCCCCCAAACAAACTTTTGTGAGGAATTCTTAGTTGCATGGGAAATCTGAATTCCTACACCAGTAGCCAGTCCTGCACCAAAACCAATGTGATCTTGTTGGTGCAATAGTAAAATAATGGATTTTTCCAAAATTTTCCAAACATTTGAAAAGCAAAAGCCTTAACACTCACATTTCCCGTTTGAATGGGTAGATCACGACAAATCAAGAGTATCACACCAGATATTTTTCTGCCTCAAAACCACATCTTCTAAGGCATACAGGAGTGAAATAACAACTGAGCATCTCACAAAACAGTAAGATTTACCTCAGACAGTTGCATATTTCACGATGAATTTAAATTCGAGTTATACAAAAACAGGCTGAACAATATACTATGTCTTGGAAATTATTGCTCAGGAACTACAGCACTGATTCCAGTTTCCATGACATATTCCAATGGAGACCAAGGAATGGCTTATCACATGTTCTACTACCCTGAAATGTGGCACTTTGGACAAAAGGCAGGTAAATCTGTGAAGTCAAATCACCTGAGCAACTCATACCTAAACAGTGCTTCGCACTCACACCCAAACAGTGATTTTGCACAGGCCCTGAAATCTCGTAGTGTGTAGCTCCAGAGATGGGGCTGGTAAAACGAGTCTGCTTTGACATCAGCAGCAGTGGTATGGTGGTAGCACCCACCCACTCTAAGCCTTCTCCTAGGGAATTCACTCCTCCGAGGTGTTCTGTAACTACTGCACACACGCCACCTTCCGGGATCTCCCTTCAGAGAGTGCACACGGTAGTCAAAAAACACACAAGCAGAAACAGCAATTCTAGGTGTTTTACTGCGACTGGGTCTTGGCTTCCAGAGGCAGACTGCAGGACACCTAAAGCAATGCTGCAACACAGGTATGAGAACACCACTTCGGTCAATGAGGTGGTCTGCAAGCTGTGAGCTCAGGGGCAAAAAGCTCCTTCTTCTTAGTAAGATTCAAAAAAGAGATAAACTACCTTTCATGAAGCACTCACTACTTTCTGTTGCTGTTCCTTTTCTTTTTTCTTTTTTTTTCTAAGTTGAAATCAGGGTGGGAAAGTGTAATTTATCTAGAAAGATACCCTAGCTTTGTATTCTGCTTCCTGGGTACTCTGAGCATCTACCAGTACCATGTACAAGATGGATACCACGAGGACATTAAAAAAAAAAAAAAAAAAAAAAAAAAAAAAAGGACAAAATACTGACTAGTTGAATAGTCAATACTAGTTGCAGTAAGTGTGCTGTTCTCCATTCATATATGTTCATATATGCTATGTTCTCCACAGCAGTTCAGAGCTATGCAGACTCTGGATACAATGGGGCTCTGCTTAGATTTACACTGTTCACATGCAAAATGGTTTCCAAGGGGAGAAAGGAAAATAAAATGTCACACTCCTTTTTTAAAAAAGGAAAAAAAAATCTCAGGCAAAGACTAGAAATATCTATTAACAAATAAAGCCAGCATTTATGTATTCAAACTACATTTTCATACAGAAATTCTCAGTTAGATTTTGTGCAGTCTATATTCTGGTCTGATTAAAACATACCTAATACAACAGAGTTTCGGCCAGTACCAAACACGATAGAAGATAAATTATGGTAGAACAGATTCTAGTGAAAAATAAAAGACTTAAGGCCTAAAACAAATTTAGATTCTGTACATTTGTTTTATTATTAACAAAACAGTTCCAAATGAGCTGCTTTTTTTTTTTTCCACCTGGCATAAACAAACTCTACCAATTCATATCAATAGTATGATATCTTGTTATGCACTGCTTTTAAACCAAGTCAGCTTAGTGAATTTGGTATCCCCGGTCAATCAATATTTGCACAGAAGACTTTCCAAAGAACATCCAAAGTCAGCTTGTTTTCCTAAATTGGTTATTCTCAGCCTCTTATAACTGCACTTACCGTACTAGAACCTCAGGGAAACAATTCATACAACGCCCTAACACCCCCTCCCAGTAAAAGCAGAAGAGGCTCAGGACGCTGGCAATCTGCCAGTCCCTGTTCTGATGCCACAGGTTAAGAATTAATGTACTGAATCAATCAAACAAATTATCTATGTACAATCCAGCTCCAAAGATTCCTGCTTACTGTAGGTTTATCACAATCTGTCAGACCACTGAAGTCAAGTCAGGCTTAAAAATCTATCCTGGAGATGTGCAATGTTTGTGCTTCTGTAATAAATAGCTCATGAGAGACAGACACATCACAGAGCTAATCTGAAATGTGCATCTGTCTGCCCATGATAAAAGCCTTCCCCTCCTCATCTAAGTTTAAAATATTACACTGATGGACAGATAATTAAACTGCATGAGAAAGTGGGCAAGAGAATCAAAAATGTAATTTTATGAGTGTTGGGCTATACTGATAGTTGCTGATAGCAGTAGGATAACTCCTCCCATGCAGAACTGTAGCATTTTCCTCCCAACTGACTGATGCCAGTCAAAGCATACCGAAAGCAGTCGGACACACTTAACAGTGGTAGCACATTCCCTTCACACTCCACAGACTGGGACTGAACTTCGGCAGAAATTCTCAAGGCTGTTCAGCCACATGAACTAGTGCAATTCTGTGCTACCTCTTCACGAGGAATCAAAACCAATTTTTTTTTCCCCCTTTAAAGCAGCAGCATTTCTCTAATTATTTTATTTCTCATGTTTTTATCATCAGCTCTTTGCTTCCTTCACTTTGCTGAAGGCCACTGCAAAAGCTCTTCTATGAATTTTATCCTTCACTACAGCCATTTTTTTAAAAAATCTTGGCCTGCAAGGAATCCGTAGCTGAAGATCTACCACAACCTGGCTGTTCTTGTGGCAAGCTGCTCTGTTTCTGTCCCACAGGAACACTTAGACAACAAGGATACTTCTCCTTCCCGTAAGCTGTTACTGGACGAGGCCTTCATTCTGCTCAAAGGCTGCAGGTACTTGCTTGCGTACTGAAAAGCATCCACGTCCTTTGGCCAATCAAGGATTACTATTACAGAGCTTTAAAGAAAGTTATGCTTGTTTCTTCCTGCAGGAAGAGGAAATCATTCCCAACTAGCTACAAAAAGGAGAGTTTTGGCAAGCTCTCTGACCTATTCTAACCTTATATATAGTCTGGATAAAACAGAGTACCAATAATAAATACCATACACCAGTATTCAGTCTTATAGGTGTAAGATACAACTTCATACCTATTCTGTAGACATATTTTGCTTTGGTAATCCTCAAAATATTATGTTTTTTTTTAATCTGCTCACAAATTAAAACTTCAAGGATTGTCCTGACTTAAATATTAGAAAACTCTTGTTTTACTAATATGACTGAGAACATACTTTAGCTTTCAATGGAAGCTGTGATTTTTATTCTAAGAAAGAGTTAAGAAAGGTCTGTGAAGCATGAATTACAGAATAGGCAGCATGGCTACAAGCAGTATTTGTAAGTATGTCTTAGTTTCATTAGAAATACTGATAAAAATGCATTAAAAGCAAAGGAATACTCACAACTGAGTGAAAAAGGTAATTCAAGTACCATGTTCCTCAGACAAAAAAAGCTGATTAATAAATCATGCACTTTGTCAGCCAATATATTTTGGCAAAATGTGATAAATAGAAAAACGGATAAGAACTCCCAGTATTTTTTTCGTATTTCACGTCTGCAACCAAATTACTCAGTATTTACAATGAAGGCAAAATTTTCAGGCAGCCTAAAACCAGTCAAGACTTCTTCTACCAGCACAAGTGCATGCACAGGCAAACAGAAATCTGACAACTGAGTAGTTGAGCCAGCTCTGTCCTTCACAGGTAGAAATAGGAAGAAGACAAAAAGAAAAAGAAAAAAAGTGTCTCTTACAAAAACCCTCAATTGAACTAACTGAAGATAGCAGTTGTGGTATTGTTATATAGAAATTGTTCACAAGAAGTGAACAGTGTTCTTCAATCATTTCCACAACCTCCAATCCAATGGACGCTAAAACAGGATGCAAACAAATACCTATCCCTTGGATTTTCATCTAACCTAGTAGAGTATTAAACTGATTTTTAAGCAGGTGACTATTTCCTAACTTGGAAGACTGATTATATAGTCCCACAGGTCTTTTCATTACTTTCCACGGCCGCCCCGGGGCAGATTTACCAGGTAGACAGCTCCTGAAAATCGGTCCCAACAACAGCTCTTCCCAATACAGGATGCTCTGGGCTGCAGAATCAGGGAGAGACCTTGCAGCTCATACCACCGCTATGCACAAGTGCTCCCAGCTTGCCAGGAACACTCTTATTCATTTATTCAAACTACTAGAAAAGTCTCTTCCCTCTCCCATGACATGAGCGCAGGGCACATGAAGAGATTTAGTAGGACAGATACAATCAGAACCAGCCTCCTCCTGCTGCTGCTGCGGGAAGGGGAAATCCCACAGCTCTAGCAAAGCAGCAGCAGCCAGTTCAAACATGACCACACACAGGAAGAAAACAGCTTTCTGCCGTGTAGGTTTTCTCTTCGTCTTCTTTGTGCATGCACTATGCCCCACGAACTGCACTACAGAGGCACTGATTTGTGTGTGAGCTAGTGAAATATTATGTTATCTATATAGTCTGAAAGTAACAGCATTTGCCTTCGGTCAAGACAACCTGGAAAATGGACTTTCAGTGAGCACATGCACCTTTTTCCCCCACCATCCCTCAAAAAAAAAAAAAAAAAAAAAAAAGCCTGTGTAAGGCAGGAGGAGTTTAAAAGGAAAAATACCAATTCTGCTTTTCCTCAGAAGATAGCTGTCAATTTGCTGTCAATTTGTCTTCTTTGTAGAGGAAGATCACAGGAAGATCACATCCACCTGCAGGGTTATTGTCGTTGGGATTTTTTTTTTTTTTTGGTCCACTGGTGTTGTTTTTTTTTTTTTTTTTCCTTTTTTTTTGAGAGTTAATGACAGGAGCTCTTCAACAGACAGACTCTTGGAACAAAGGATGCCTCCAAAATATTAAGGCTAGGAAAGTAAAATATCCAATTAGATGAATTGAGACTGAAAATGGACCCAGATAAAACATTCAATTAGCCTGCAGCCTGACCCTACAGACTCCCAGTGGTGATTCAAAGAGACAAGCTGTCTTCGTCATTCTCACCAAACAGAAAGACTTTGGGGAAACTTCTCATCACAAGAAAGCAGAAGAAATCTTGGTTGGCAACAACACAGGTTACCAAGCAGTCTTAAGCAAGGAAGCATTCAATAGCATCAACATACACTTAAAGACAAGGGAGAAAGAAAAATACAACATTGAATTATTAGAACTCAATAGATTATAAAGCTAAATACATAGGCATATTGCTGCTTATATAAATAAGATTAATTCTCTTTTGGCTTGTGAATCATTTTGGAGTCAGAGCAAGAGGGCCCTAATGGCACCTGAAGAACTATTAAGGATCACCTTCTAGAAATACTCCTTGGGAAAATGATTCAGTAGTAGCATTCCCATTTCTTATTAGGTCCAAAGGTGAGCGAGCACTTGCACTAAAATATCGTCCCCTCCAAGATGGGCAGTACATGGATCTGTGTACAATATCAAGTCCTCTGATGACCTGAGATATCTAGGCAGTAGGGGTTGATGAGCCGGAGCACCAACTTCAAGTCATGAACTGTAGGACTTAGGACACACAGTGGCTTAGTTAAAAAGAATTTCATTAACTTTCTTTTCTGATGAATGTCTTCATCATTTCCAACAGAAACCCAATTCTTCCCCATCAGAACCAAGATTTGCACGGTTCCAAAGGTACTTCCAAAAAACCTAACACTTCATTAGAAACATTGTCCTAAACTTGCCCAGAGAAAACACAGATAGCATTTTCTACCATTAGCCCCATTCTATACCCAGAAGAAAACAAGCTTTGATCTGCAAATGAATCAGAAATTTCTTCACAATGAGAACAGCTAATTTCAAAGTAGCTGTTGAGTGAAAGCAGTTTCCAATCACCAAATTGTCCATAATCCAATACAAAACAACTCATCAGATCTCATCATCCAAATTCTTTGCCAGAGAAAAATCTTCATGAGGTGGTCTGCTCATTCCATTATCTCATTCCTTACCAATTCATTTTTACAGGATGTCTGTAGACCAAATCTGTATCTTAGGATGAAATCAGATTAAAAAAGTAACTTGAAGTTACTCTATCATTGACCAAGTTTAAAAAAAAAATACACTTTACAAAAAGCCAAATATCCAGTAACAGCCTTTTGTGAAACCTTGCAGGCATTTAAAGTAGATAGTTCCTGAACCACTGCTTGAAAACTTTGAAGCATCTAAGAAAAAAGAGATTCAATGCCAAAACCTTTTAAAACTGTTGCTATAGCATGGTTCAACCATCCACATTAATCCATGCTACTTAATGGTATAGATGCACTTACTCTTCGAAAAACAGGACATGATAGTTGCCTTTTCATACAGTCACAGATTAATTGAAAGACTAAAATCCCAAATAGTATAGACAAAATAAACAGAGATTTTCAAGGACCTCTTCCAATACAGAAGCCTTAAAATGAATATGGCAAGTCACAGGTCCAAAAAAGACAAGCAGTATTACATGATTCAAAAACTACTTAAGCTGAAGAACTGTTTGTCCCAGGACGTTGTGCAAGTTTATTTTTAAATACAAAAAAACAAAATTATGATCAAATTTATGGAGGAAAAATACATCAACATTTGTTAATTACTACAACAGAAACTCTTGTTTAAAAAGTCCCTGGTCTGGCAGAACAAGCTGGAAAGACACTATTGTATTTCCCCTATTGCACAAACTTCTTTGCTGTCACGAAACAGCAGAAGCAAGACAGTGGTTAGACAGGCCTACAGTCTGATTCTGCATGACTGATGTTTTTAGTTGTTGCTTCCGATAATTAAAGTTTCAGTTCCATCCAAATGCTTCATCTATGACTGTCTTCATCTATATGAACTGAAAAGGATTTATTTATTTAGTTATATATATTCTCATGCTTTTGAAGTTATTTTGGAACAGTTCATTAGAGTCATGGAACATGTCAACCCACAAACTCCCCAATTTTATGACTTACTGGCTCTCTCCCTTCCCTCTCTGCTGTGGGCTGTAACAGCCACAGATGGATAAAATGAGAGATACTTTTAGGTATCTATGGAAACAAGTAGAAGTCTACTTTAAGGTCTTCCCTTTAGAGCCTTCTGCATGCCAGAAAGGGACAGAGAATTTCCCCCACTCTCCAATATGCAGTGGAGCAAAATAATGCAGTAGGTGCTTGAAATGGAAATCAGGAGCAGAGGAAAGTGAGGAGGCAGGAGGAGGAGGCTGGAGAAGGACAATGGAATTAATTCAGAAATAAAACAAAAGAGAGCAGGACTAACAGGAAAAAAACAGAACAAAACAAAAGGGAAGTGCAAGACTCTGTCCCGTCTGAGCTTGATTCCTAGGTAGACAATTTAGTAGGGTCCACTGGTATTCTACAAATTGACTAGTTTAATGCATTTCTAGACTAACTGATCTCGACTGTCTTTTTATGGCAAAAGTTTGTGAGGATGTATAGGGTGAGTGGTCAAACCAAAACAACAAGCAAGCAACCTCCCCAGAAAACAAAAACAAAACAGAAGGGAAACCTGTTTTGACCAAAGAAAACCTTTTGCTTCAATTTTCTAATCAAATCAAGCCGATCTTTGAATCAAATGTCATACTGAATAGCAAGTCAATGTTTTTTGTTTGAAAAATTGAGGGGGGTTCCTACAGGCTTTTGTTAAAACTTACTGAATTTCATTGAATTTGTGACTTCAGTCAACATTTCAACAAATAAATCTATTTCAATAAACACATCTATTCATCCAAAAACTTTCAGCCACCTCTACTGACATGAATTTTAAGCAACTACATGTTATCTTTGGGTGCTGTATTATTTATTTGCTGTGCACTTGCTTCAAATTCAATAAAAAGTTTTTTTGACGGGAAGAAAAGCCCACTCCAGCTGGCTGGACAAATACACAAGGCAGCAGACACTATCTGCTGCTGCAGAAAGTTGAAAGCATATAGGTAGGGGAAACACTTCGCCATTTCCCCTCCCCTCATTATTTCCAAAAGTGGTTACCATCTTCCAGAGCTGCTCTTCTATTTTCATAGTTACAGACATTACATACCCTCTGGCTACACCAGGTTGTATCACACCTCCAGATCTCATGTCAATCTTGTATGACCACACAGCCCCGCAACCTACCAAACTTCCAAAGTAATAGGTATATTTGCCATACACAGATAACTTGTGAATAGGGCCAAGATATTTTCTCAGGAATAATGAATTAACAAGAATTTCAGTGCTAGCACATCTTCACTCAGGCTTTCAGTATTATGCACAATACACATTTATTACACAAACATATTTGCACTGTAGGTGGGTAAAATAATCAGAGGGGATGAATTTATCATCACATACCTTTGCCTGTTTCCACTACCCTCTTCAGCCATCCACCATCCTGAAGCTTAGATCAGTAATTAAACTCCTTGAACGAAATCAAATCAGTATTGGAAAACTGCAACTAAAGTGATTCTAATAAAACTAAAACAAAAAACACAACACATCTACAGCCACTCTGTAACTGTACTTGCCTAAAAATAAGTCCAAGAGAGCCAAAATTCAGTCTCAGTTCAGCAAATTATCTTTTAGGACCTAAGGGCAGCACAATCTGAAATTCTACTGTATCACACCCTGTCATCTCAGGCTGAAAATGCAAACTTCATGAGAGAGAAACAGTAGGCTGCTGACTTCCCTGTGAGACACAATATATCATTTTAATTCTAGATTGGATGGGATAGCACTTCTGAAACAGTATTAATATACATATCCCTCACACACATCTCTGTGTATGTGTACATATACATACGCGTGTTTAGGTAAACGTCTACTCAGACAGACAGAAAGCAAGCACATCCGGGCCAGAACCAGGGACAACACCAGGACCTTTTTGGGTACTTGTCCACATCCTACAGGTTTTCTTAACAGCTTCACAACTGCAGCATAACATGGCCATCACCAAAAGACCATTCCTTTCCAAATAAGACAGAAAAGGAACCATATTTACAAGAAAAAAAAATATAAATAAAAACTAATATAGACCATTTCCAGTCTCTGGAAACTGTTTTTATGCTACTCTACAACAGCACAAATATCTTTATTCTGTATTTATATATGCGCACAGTATAATTTACACAAAAACAAACATGCACACACAGTTCTGCAGAACTGAAGGAAAAAAAAAATCTTTTTTCCCCCAGAGATAGCATTCTATGTTTTAATCAAAACATTCACTGGCAGAAATATATGTAGATCCCGCTTACTGGGGGATGGTCTGCATCTGCACAGTCAATCCATCACTTGCATTGTACATGCAATCAGTTGGAGACATTGGCAATTCCATCAGCCTAGGCCCACCAACCTCACCTGCTTCTGGCATATTAGGGACTGTGCAGTTGTTCTTCAGCACCTCCAACACATTTCACCAGCACCTGTTTGCAAAGCTATACAGACCACAACCTGTATTCAAGGCACCTTCAACTCACCTGCTCCCTGTTTAAAAATCATGGACACAACCACGATACGTTGTCAATATGCATGTTTAAGTAACACTAGATATTTCTAAACTTGCTACAATCTTTGTGGAGACATTCAATCCACAAGGACTTTCAAGTACGCAGAAATTCAAAACAAACCTATAGAGTTATTAAATCCACAGATGCAAAGCTCTGAAGTGGGAGGGCAGGGAAGGGAGAGAAAAGACTTGTCTGGGAAAGTTTGAGATGATGTTGCACTACACTTCCATACTGAAAGAAAAAGTTCCATAATAAATCTTCGTGATGTTAAGGAGTGCTGGGGGACATAAAAATAACTGAAAAAAAAATCTGGAGTTCCACTCCTCTTTGTGTTATCATTCAGTGATGTCTGTCAAATACGCTCACTTCACCAATAGCTAGATTTTTTTTTCCTTCTTTAATTACTAGTCTGTCTGCAACCTCAGGTCTCGCTAGATCAATTATTGTCATCAGCAGAAGATTCTTCTAGCCAAATTATGTCTTCAGCTATACCTGAGTGACTCTGCTCAATTTAACTCAGCAATTGGAACTTAATTAAAAATTCTGTTGAGAATGTTGAGAATGTGTGGGCCAGAATAGGAAACGGCTCATCATGTCAGAGCTGTACTAGCTCTGCAGCACTGATAGGAACATGAACTAATAAAAACTTTTTGTTCATACTAAAATGAATACCCTGGACTTTCATTAGACACTGCAAGCAACCAATATGAGATGAGAATCAGATCAGTGAGTCAATCTGCTTTGCAAGATTATTCAGACAACCAGTTTCCAAATTAAAAAACACACCAAATAAAGGGCATCTCAGTTACAAAAACATTTAAATTAAATCTACTTACCCTACCTATAACAGGTCATATAAAAACTCTGAAACGAACTCAGAGTTATTCAGAGAATTGAAATGGCTCAAAAGTTTTGGGACTGTCCATTATAAACACAAAGATTTTTCTCATTATGACCTTTAACCTGCTGCTTGGTTAATTTCTATTATTTGAGTGATTTTACACAGAGAGAGTAGCTAAATACTCCCTTTTACATGGCTAACTATAATTACTTTTCTTTGGTAACTAGTATACTACATTAAATTTCAGTACGTGAAGACCTTGATTTTGCAGCACTAGGACAATCATGAGAAACTTACTTGTATTTATAGAGTGGTTTTCTGCCAGAGGCCCATCTAGTGGTTTCACGTAGTTAACTAAGAAAGTCAAGACTACTGCCAGAAAACTTGGCGTGTTGGTACTGATCCTTCACTGGCAAAAGTCCAGAGGTCCCCAAGTCAAAACCATTCATTTGGAACAAAATTCCTAAAGTCTGACAGACTTGTCTGAAAATGCTAAATTAAACGATGCATCGATTTACAATTTTGTTTTCTGCATATGCTTACAGCTAGTTTCTTTGGTAACTAGCATAATGTTATTTCGAATGCTGAAGCTGTTAAGAGTGAGGAATGAATACTTACTCAAATTAAGAGAAGATTTGGATTTGACATGTTCCTAATTTTTCGTGTTTACTTTTCACAAAAACCTCATAGATTTGAGCTTGATTAGCAGAGACATTCAAATTTAACTTCTGGCTAAAATAACTACTAATATTTTATTTAAAATATAACATTAAGTTCTAACATTCCTTATTTACAGCTTGCATGTCTCTGGGACATCTTGTTTCCATTTTTCAATCAAATGATTTCTAAGATTAACAAAAATAATGTGAGATAGGATTATAATTAAACATACAGTCCATGACACAAGGTAAATTGATTAGGTAAAGACATTAGTGTAGGTTACTAATGTCAACTGTGAATCCAGCTGCAATATTCAAAATTTGCAAATCAAACTACCCTTCACTGTCACTGAACTCCTTGCCAACTAATAATATTTTTTTTTCTTCCACAGCATTTTTCTCCTTTAGATTGGAAAGCATTTTAACAGTCACTATTATTATCTCCGCTATTACATAGCTTTTATGAAACACGAGTGCCTAAAGGAAAAGAGCTTTATATCGCTGTATTCTCTTATCATCGTCATTTTTAATCTAGACTCCAAAGAGGAGAAGTTCAAAATATCATTAAGAGTCTGGTTCCAAGTACGTTAGAATTAATTGGAAAATCTCCTTCCAATTTTACCAGACTTCACCACAGGCTTCAAATCACTTTTCCCCTTTATTGCACTTGCTGTTTGAACTTTACCTGAGCTTCACTATACAATCCCTAAAGCATCAGAAGAATCATTTTTATTTTATTCGACACTCACCTCAAACCACTGGCCATGGGACTGCATTTTAAGGATGACGCAAGGATCTGGCTTTGAGAGGGCATCCCTGTCTGATATGCCTTTGCACGCAACTCGCAGCTCCACTTTAGTCAGGCATGGGCTGTTAAAAATCCCCAGGGTATTGGCTGCCGATTCATAGATGTTGCTCATTTTCTTCATTCCTTCTTCTGTAAGGAGAGAAAGGGCCCATTAAGAACAATGTACACACAATACAATCCTTCCCTCCATCTCGAGGCCAATAGTGTTCTGTGAGCCAGTGGGATCTGTAACTGCGAAGAAGATCGAGAGTAAAGGGGAAAAAAGGTATATATACATCAAAGAAACACCTACGGAAGAAAGAAATACATCATCATCTTTCATATTTAGAAATAAGTCAACTTCAGGATGAAACTTTCTACCATACCCCACAACTTAGAATGAACTGTGACTTCAATTTACAGGTGGCTCTAAAAGCAGGAACAGACATTTCCCCTGGCCAAAGGGTAGACAGTAATTCTGAACTTCTCCTGATAAACCTCATTATTGGAGTAACGTGTTAATTAAATCGGTTCAGAAGTCCTACAAGCTGCTTTTATTTCTCCGTACTCCAACTAAAAAGCACATTTCATCTTACCCAAGCTTTTTGCATAAATCCAGGAGGAGAAGGCCCTTTTCATACCAAACTTAAGTTCTAAAATACATTTCACTATTTCCACACTCGCTACAGAACATTACCTCCCCCATCTTTGAGCAAGTAGTTGAGATTGATGGTCTAGGCAGGAGGGCAGAAGAGTTATGCTGGCAAATCTTGTCGTTATGCATTGCCTGCTCTTGCGGGTCACGAATCACAGTTACTTACATGAACGCACGCAGCTGGAGTAGTGCAAACCCCTGGCCCTTGCACTTCATCATAAACACCACCACTGCACACCTTGCAACTCAAGCCTTTGCTCTCAACGGAAGAGCAACGAAGCATATTTTTAACAGTGCTTATCAAAATCATTATATGATCATATCTAAAACAATAAGGAATACTGGAACACTAACTGGCCCACTCATTCTAACCTTCATAACCCGACCCCTGAAAATCCCTACCTCAGTAGGAGGCAGACTACCTTTATTCTCTCCTTCCCCCAAAAGGAAGAGCTGCAAAAAAAGTAATTAGACACTTTTTAAGAGGTTAACAGATTATTAACTGGTTTTCTGCAGCCTGTTTAAATTCTTCTCATTTTCTCTTGTACAACATCCAGTTCTCAGAGGTTAATGGTTTTTAAGAACTGTTTTGATAAAAGTTAACTTCTAGCAACTTGGAAATCAAATAGAAATAGTCCTTCCCTGACTCTGAGATTTTTTTTTTTTAAGTACCTTGAAAATAGTGTCCCTTTTAATTATAAATGCAAAACTAGAAAGATATTTCTAAGTTCAAAGTAGGAAGAAGTGGCAATACCATGTGGAACTCTAAGAAATACAGATAAGCTTTAGGAACATAAGCTTCAATGATGAAACAGATCTGCCTTCCTTGCAGATGACAGCACATTACCCATTTAAAACAATCCTTCAAATGGTACTCTCAGTACTCTCCATGACTTCTTTTTCCTTCTCCTTTCTCTCCAATCTCTGCTGTGAGAGATCTCAGACTGTTTGGTTCTCTCTGTTTCTATATTAAATGGGTGTGATCAAGATCTATGGGCACGCAGCTTCAAAGTAAAACAGGCTTCCCAGGAAAATGAGACACCACCAGAGTACCCCACAGCCTAAAATCTTGACAGCCTCCTTCAGCCCTTCCTATTATCTGTAAATTCTACTACCTAGATTATATTTCCTTGTATTTACCTCTAGGAAAGAAACGTAACCAGGAGAAAAACAAACAAAAAAACAAAAAAAAAAGAAGAAGAAAGGAGAAAATACAAAGCAAAATACAAATTGTAATTAAGTAATATTACAGAACCCAAAGAGTGCATTCAACTTCTATGCAGAAATAATCCAGTCTAAGTTAGTTAAGATGCTTGATATTGCAATGTCTTTTACCTGGCGGGGAACACCTTGCGCAGGGCCATTCATTTCAGTGCAGGCAAGATCATGGTCTTTGTTTGAAACCAAGGGCAAGCAGAGAAGAGCTGGTGTCTGCCCAAACCCAAAGTGCTCTGGCAAGATCGTAACTGAGCAGCAATGCTCTGCAGCCAAGAGGGGTCTGACATCTGCTGCATCAACTAACCATCACAACCAAATGTCCAGAAAAAGTGCTACCAAAAGTGACAACTCAAAAAACAATGTGTAGGAGACTGGTATTCTTTTTTGTTGCCCTTCTCTTCCTGCCGCCAAGGAAAATCATTAACACGACAGTAGGTTTGACAGAGTTGCTGAAGGCTACTATTTAGCTAAAAATTACCCAGGAAATTACGTATATTTTGCTAGCATTCATCACAAGTCTGTTTTTGTTTCATTTATTTCTAATATATCCATGACATATGATGTTACCTAAGTTTCCATCTATTCCATCGATTACAAAAAGAGCATCAGAAGCCAGTGGGACAGGGGAAAGGGGATGGATTGTTGCCTAATTATTCATCATCCTATAATCTTATTTTCTTCAAAAAGCTGCTCAACAACCTCATCCCACACATTAATAAGACATTTTTACATGTTGCCCTTTCCAAATTGAAATTCATTTGAAAATTAGGTTAATTCTGTCTCATGCACATCTTATATCATTAATGAAATGTCATCCTTTGTGCAGAAATACGTTGGTGATTTAATTAAACCAGATGATTTCAACACTAAAGAGAAGAGGGGGAAAAAACAGCAGAATGAGAGGGAGAGATGTATTTTTCTTCCTCCCACAATAATTATATATTGGGTTTTTTTGGAATGGCGGGCAAGTATAAAATTGTATTTCTTTTTATCACTACAGTACGTACTTCAGCTTTTACAAGTTCTAAATTTATCAACAGAAAAGATCAAGCCATTCTTTTGTCCTATTATACTCTTAATATAATCACAAGTTTGGGCTGTTGTACTGATGTCATGCTACCAGGAAGCTAGAGATCTAAAAAATAGATTTTGAGCCTATGAAAAGATGCTTTAAAAAACTATTATTTTTACATAAACTTAGACAAAGATTGCATACGAAGATTTTTGTCAATTACCCAGCTACACTACTGACGGAGGAATAAATTACAGTATTCATTTTTCCTTGCTACAAACTCTTACCTTTTCACTTCATTAGTGCCTCATTATCCTTTCAATGTCCACACAGCTTTTCTGTTTACTAATTAAGAATTATATCTCTGAGGGAGAAGGGATGGAGTAGATAGGAAAGCAAATGAACTAAATGATAGGTCATATACTATTGAAATTTCTAGTTCACTGCTGCATACATTCTTTCATTTCTTCTTGAAAACAGGAAAACAGTGTCTTTATCTGTATATGCTACCCACACTCCACTCCCACACAAACTCATTAGCCAATATTAGACTGTAAAGAACAAGGAGGTAAGATTGGGCCTTATGTTTTCACCTTTCAATAGTGAAACAAGAAGGAAGAAGGCAGTATCACTTCAAAAAAGTTTCGCTGTCTTAAAGTATATATGCTGAAATACAAGCACGTACTATGCTAACAAAAAATGTGAGAAAGACCTTGATAGCACCATGTACTCTATGGAATATGAATAAAAGGGAGGATTTTGAAGACAGTTCCAGTTTCCGAGAAATGTTCCATATCTTGGAGATTCAGAGCTCATTTAGTAGAAACTGTGTTCTTTTGACTTTTTTTTTTTCTTTTTTTTAAGATATTTGGGGAAAAGCTGTTGCAGGTGGCAATAAATCTGGGGATGAATAACTGCATGCACTGGCATAGGCTGGGGACCAGCAACCGAGAAGCAGCTTTGCAGAAAAAGTCCTGAGAGTCCTGGTGGACAGCAAGTTGACATCAGCCAACAAAATGTCCGTTGTGGCAAAGGCAGCCACTGGTGTCCTGGACTGCACTGGGCTGAGTGCTGGCAGCTGGATCACCAAGGGAGGTGATCCTTATTCCCTGCTCTGTGCTGGTGATGCCACATCAAGAGTGCTCAGTCCATGCTAGGCTCCCCAGTACAAGAGAGACATGGAGCTACTGCAGCAAGTCCACTCAGGGCCAGGGCCACTAAGCTGATTAAGGGCTTGGAGCATCTTTGATATGAAGAGAGGCTGAGAGCGCTGAGATTGTCTATCTTAGAAAACAGAAGGTTCAGGAGAACTTTTACCGTTATTTAAAGAGTGATCAAACACCAGAGCAGGAGAATCAAACTGTTAACCTTTTAGGAACTCCCCCTGCCGTGCTTTCTACAGGTAAGTAGTAATCTGTGGCTTCAGCCTTTTGACTCTGAAACTATACAGGGGAGAAAAAAAAATGATAAGAAAATCATGGTGTCACGTGTTTCTGGCAACTAGTACAGCCATAGAGGCTCTTATCCTTAGGTATTTCATTATAAGCAGTAGCCTAAACTTCTGACCTGACTAAATAATTGGATTACACTGAAAACCAGTATAACATATTCACCAACTACCTCTTTCTCCTCTCACAGGGACTGAATGCTTAAGAAAGTAAACTCTTGCAATGCCTATAAGATAAGGATCTCTGATCTGAAATACAAGCAGTAGGTGCTTCTACTTTGAGATCTACAAGTCTTGAGTTCAGGCCACACAAGTGATCCCATCCACCTTGTTACAAAACTGTAGCTCACATCAGTGTTTGGAGAACCTCACCACAAAATTCTAAGCAGCCTCCTTGGGCTCACCATGAAATAAATTAACATTATCTGAAGCCAGATTCCAAATTTCCCCCTGCCTGCTCTATCATTTTGCTCTCCTACACACATACAACCTAAGAAAGTGTATCTGCAAGCTTCCCCTATAGCCTCTTGTGAAGTCTCAGGGAAGCATGCCCACTCATCCTTGCCTTCAGTTCAGATAATAAATGGGTAAGGAATGGGAAAGATACTGCAATCAAAGACAGTAACTAGTGCATCCTGCATTCAGAAGCAGGGCTTGTTACTTAGAAACCTGTATTCCAGATCAAAGTACAAGCAGATGGATTGTGAGGTTGGAGGTTTCCTGTCACCATATGTTGAGGGCTGTGTCTGAATCATTTGTTTTACTGGCATCTTGGCAGTGAAATGAAAGAATTAAAAGGAGCCTACAGCATCTGTATGCTTCTGCACTAGTAAACACCAAGACTCTACTTGAATAGCTAAGTGACATTTACAGTCTATGCAGCACTGGGAAATATTAATCGTAAGGTTGTATGAGATAAGACCTGTGAATAAAACCTTCCAAATCAGGGCAACACCAAAAAGCATTGCATGTTGTAGCACTAACTGCTCCCTACTTAAAAATTACATGCAAGAGGGGTTTAGCCTTCAGAATACAGGAGCAGCTGAACTCTCTTAGAGTCTTTGAACTTACAGTTTGTGGATCTTCAAGGGTTTATGGTCCTGTAAAATTAAATATGGAAAACAAGTCTGCTGTCAGTAGACTAAAATTCATCAACGAGGACTGCAAACTTCTGCTGGAAAACATTTAGTGCTCCATAGATCAAAAGAGACTGGAACCCACTTTTCTATGCTATTAAGAACTGCAATTCTTGTAATGCTAGAAATACAATTTTCTCTAGCTTTCTTCTAGAGTCTCAATTTGTGTTAGAACTAGCAAAATTAAAAGTATAAGTAGTCATATTCATTTTTTTCAGGTGCAATCAATAACTTCAATTGGTAAGGAGGATCTGTATGAATAAAATTCAATTTCTAAATGCACATACTAAACTTTCTTATACGATCTTATCTGAGATCCACCAAAATCAGTGGGAAAATAACCCACTGATTTCACTAACATGGTTTTGTTTAGTGGTTTCCAACCCCAAAGGATCACATCTTTTCCTTACGTATTTTATCATTTAGCAACACAGTAATGAAAAATAATCACCAAGAACCGAGGGTTCCAACATATCAGAACTCTCTCTTGGGACATGACGTTCACTAAACATACCCATTGGCTTCAACACATGTTTCTCAGGACTCAGATATTTTCTGTGCTTCTATCATATATCCCATTATGAAAAAAACTAAAAGTTACACAAAATACAGTAACAAGATTTATTAAAAAAAAAAAAAAAAAAAGAGAGAGAGAGAGAGAATGAGACTGTGAGATGTTCAGGTAGATAGGTTTAAAAACGTTCCCCTGTTTAGTTACCTGTTCAACTCCAGCAGAATACAGGCCAACTACCCTTTTAGGGAATGACTGTTAGTTGAGATCAACAGCCATTTTTCTTTAAGAAGCTTTGTGTGATTGGGAATCCCCCGGCCCACTGGATCAGTCTCTCAGCTGACTCATCAAGGTTTCCTTGGCTGTGGGAAGCAAAGCCCATTCCTTCCATCTCTGTGGTCAGAGAATAAGCTTTGTGCAAATGAGTAAAGGTGGGAAGACATGCTGCACCAGACTACAAGCTCATGAGGTTCTGATTCAGCATGTTGATTTAATTAATCTACCACGAGCTTACTCACGGATCTGCTAAAACACCTAACTGGCACAGGGCCTCAGATAGGCAAAGAAGAGCCCAGTGCGCCAGCACAGAAGGCAGACATCTTTATTGCAAATATATGCCCATGATCAGACTCACTGACTAAACAAAGAAATTAATGTTCATTGGCCTCCATTTCCTCCATAAAGCAAGTTTTTCACTGTAAGATTTTCTGAAGATCTCAAAAGCGATATCCTAAGATTATTTTTTTTATATATCTACCTCAAAAACATACATCACAAAATAATGATTACTTTGCCAATGGTCTGTCTTCACAATTTCTTAAATTGCTTTAAGGAGAATGGTTTTGCTCTACTATAGGTAAACTTCACTCTTCTATTCAGCATGCGTTAGGAATTGGACTCTGGAAAAATCTGGTATTTGTACTAAAAGCTTAAGTGCAAGAGGAGAACGTTGGATAGTAAGTCAAGAAGGTTATGTCAAGGACATTAAAGTCAGAATACATTGGGGTATTTTAGTTTCTTTTGCACAAGTATTTTAAGGTCTTTTCCCATTATTGGCTTAAATATCAGCAAATATTTAAGCTGTTCAACAATTCAGCTTTCTTTCTAGTCTGGATAGGAATTAAACCTTTAAGGAGCTGAGGGGTATGATCAGTCACAAGCAATCATGCTAATATCTATATTTTTAAGCACTCCCTGCCACAGGTTACTTTATAGTCCTCTACAGTTTATTAACGCTAGGTTGACTTAAACTGCTTTCACAAAAGTCAGAAGGAAGCTCTGAGGGTCACCTGGTGCAGTCTCTTGTTCAAAACAGGGCCAACTTGAACATCAGATCAGGTCATTCAGGGCATTCAGTTGAGTTTTGAGCATTTTCAGGGATGGAGATCTCTCAACACCTCTGGACCCCGCTACATTGTTTGACCACCCTTACTGTGAATCCTGTGATGGAAGGATTTTCCTTATGTCTGATCAAAATTCCTGTGCTGCAACTGTGACCATGCCCTCTTGGCCTTTCCCTGTGCACTTTTGGAAAACGTTTCACCCAACTTACTTTTTTGCTAACGATCAGTATCTTAAAAACATAACTCAAGTACTTGTCTTTGACTAACCCACAGACTCTTGATTATCAGTCATATCTAATCACTGCATGACACTCTCCTCCTAAAAATAATAAAAATGAATGTCAGCATCAACTGCCATACAAATTGCTACAGAAATGTAAGCGATGACAGCCAGTAAAGATGAAACGCCAGCTGTCAAAATTAATTTGAATATAAATTAGTATGTAAAAAAAAGTCCACAGGTTAGCTAGCCCCTTCCAGAGAATAGTTCATGCAATGAAAAATACATTTTTTTAATCCTTCCCTTTGATTCTCTGGCTCATACAACAATTAATGAGGGTTATTTAAAGTTACACCTACGTAAATTTGAAAGACTTCATTCACAAAGTAAGCACTAATAATAAATTCAGAAAGGAAAGGAGATCTGGAGAATCTCCAGCAGTGTTATTTTGAACAACGAGACAGATCACATGGTGTAAGTAATTTGGTTGAACAGAAGAGAAGAAGGTTCAGAACAAAGTGCCAGCAGTGTAAATGGAAACAGAGACGTACTGACAGTTCAGAAGGACTCATTACTACAGAACTAGTTCGATCAGTTACAAGGGGACACAGAAAAGTCACTGGCGAGAAATTGAGACATCAGTATATGACAGAATAACATACAGAAGTATGTCTCAGCTATACAATTTCATTTCAGTTAAAGGAGGAAAAAAATAACCCACAGTTACTGAATCACTGAGTGATGTTTGAATTCTGGATGTTGCGAGTAGTCCCGCTGAAGTCAACACGTTTGCATGGTTCGCAAAGCATCTTTCAGAGGCAGCAGCTAAAATAAATATTTTCTGTTATTGTAAGCGCATATCTAAGATCCTCCCTTGTTCCTTTAGCATATAGTTAATGTCATCAGTCACCTCTTACTCCTTAAAGTTCCCACTGTCTTCCTCCTCACATTGTGGTAATGTGCTGGAGAACAGAAAACTAGAATTCATTAACATGGAAGACAGGAGACTGCGCAGATAGAAAAGATAAAAATAACTTCCTGGGAGGATGAACACAGCCAAAAGAGTCCTACACTGCTGCAAAGTACTATTAATACTTCTGAGTGGACAGGTAGTACAGATTTTTAATATAATTAACCAAAGGCTGCCTTATTTACACTCACTGGATTTGTATCATTCACAGACTGTCCACAAGGCTAGTTTATAGAAAGCTTCTGAGTAAGATGGCTATTTTGTAGCATTTATAAAATGACATCTTTTAGGATATTGTGGTTTCTTAATATGATAATAGAGTATATTTTAATCAGGAACAGTATAGAAGCCAGAGACAAAACAGACTGACTTATCCATATACTGACACCCTATAACAGCTAGCCCCAGTGTCACCCCTCAACCTCAGCCTTGTTTCCTTAAATATGCCTCTCCAAAACCTTCACTTGAAACTCAGTTCTGCCAAACAAAACCATTAAATAGTTCCAATATTCCCTCTTCCAAATGATGAGGCTAGCATAATTTAGGAAAACATAAAACAAAGTGAATTCTTTTCTAATTTCACTTCTATTTTCAAAGCCATTAGATTTGTTATTCTAGACCCTTTTCTCACAAGCATAAACATTAAAAATGTATTTAAAGAGTGAGGAAAGAAATACCAAAGTTCCTATAACAACATGTTTCCAAGAGCTGAGGATTTATGAGCAGTACTAAACAACAAGAAACTCCAGTAAAATTTAGGTTGTCAAATAAGTAAATGATATGCATCCTGGCTTGGCTAATGGGTCTCAGGAGCCTGCTGTACTGCTATTTAGATGACTTCCACAGAGGCAGTTGTAAGTACAGGGACAAGATATCGCTATATGCAAAAGCTTATGACCACTGGTCCCAGTAAAAAGACCCTACCGAGGAGTTTGTCTCGGAATGACTGTGCTGTTTCACACACACACAAAAAAAAAAAAGTTATATGGAAATACAGGGTCTAAGTTGCAAACACAGCTTCACGTACCACACCTGAAGCTAAGTGATACATAAGCCCTGTAAGTCACTAAAATGTAACTGAATCTCTGATCAACAACTTAACACTGTCCTAGCATGTGACATATATTTGACTGCTTGTCACTAAAAGCCATTAAGATGTTCTTAAACTTTTCCTATTTCAGTTTGCTGTTTGTGCTGTGCAGTTATCAAATAAAATACTGGAATATAAGAATTTATCCACTATAAGGATATGTATTTTCTACTTTTTAAAATCATAGTTATTGAAGGGAAAATAAAACAAAACAGTGTTTGTCTTAAGAAAAATTCTGAAGCCTACAGTTCAGTTATTTATCTGAGAATCTTAAATAATTAAAGCTTAATCACGGTCTTCTGTTCCACCATACTTTCCAAGACAAATAAAGCAGGAACAAATTCAAATCATCCCAGAACTGAGGTGTAGCAGTCACAATTTGCTATCAAACCCTCCCAGCTGAGAACCTTCAGAATGTATTTGGGTCAAAGTAATTGTTTTAAAAGACTAACCACTTCTGAACAACAAGAAAGATTGAGAGTTCAATACTCTACTGTGTTAATCTTCACATCATCATCTACACACACATAAAATGCCTTTGAAATAATAATACCCTACTATCCACTTTGAAAAGGCACACCGACTACCAACTACAGGGAAATGAAAAAGTGATTTGTGTTCCTCAGTTATACTCAATTACACTTAAGTATGTATATAAACACATATAATGCTTGGAAGAGTTTATCCATTTACCAACGTAACATATTGCAAACTGCTCATTTTACTCAACAGATGGCTATAACGGCTTTTCCTGCAGCATAAAAACGATCCTAAAAGAGAAGCTGGTTTCTGTTTCTAATTCAAAAATAGGAGCATCAAGAATGAAAGGAAGAAATTCCAAATTATCCTTCAGTTTCTGCACTTGCAATGCCAACAGTAAGTAGAGTTACTGAAAGTTGGCTCAAGACCTCTTAGCAGAGTAAGCAAAACAATTTTGTTGACTACTGAAGAATGTTCCTGGGACCAAGCTCAGCCTAAAACTGTGCCAGCACCTTAAAGTCAAGGCTGCTCTGAACCGTCAGGTAGGAGAGGAGCCAGGAAAAAGGTGACCGATACTGCTGTGAAGAGTCCCTCCCTCTGTCTCTCTTCACTGCAGCCGCTCCCTGAACATGCTTGCCCCCTCTTTTCAGCAAGAACCTGGGCAATGGCCTGCTTTGCCTATTGACTAGTCACCCACATAACTTAAGCCAACCAAGCACTGCCACCGCTGCAGTCAAATCAGCTGGGGATGCAAACGCATAGCAGCTCCAACCGTGGGCGCAAGAAAACCCTAAAGTAGAAGCACCACTGCCAGCCAAATTGCACTTTCATTTGAAGGGCTCATTTCTTTTCTAGATTTGTCTAGAATTTGTAGATTCCAGAAGAACTGAAGTATGTTGCCAGCTCAGATTTCAGCAGTGCCAAACCTATCAACAGTGCCAGTGCCACTTCTGTCCTAGGGTGTCCACACTCTGTGGCAACAGCGCCCTGGGACCTGTCAACGGCAGCTCTGCAACGCGTGGAGCTGCACAATGCAGCCTCAGACAGACCCTAACGTGCGCTGTGGAAGCAACGTAGCTTTGTTAGCAATACATTACAGTGGAGCTGCTTACTCTCACCACAGTGCCAAGGCTTTGGCTTAATGTCAGTTTTGAAAACAAGTTCTAGAAACCCAAGTCACCAAGAGTTTTAAAATACTTCTTTCTCCCTCTAGATTTCTCGGGACATGAAGAACATCACTGTTACCAACTACTACTACAGACACAGATGAGAAGAAAATAAGGTACTCACAATGTCTTTTTGATTTTTTTTTCCATATCAGGATTGTCTCTTAAGCTCTTCTGAAAGGAACCTATGAATATACACAGCAACTACACATTCCTGGTGAAATCTGAATGTCACTATCAACATTTGTTAGCATACACTGACAATGAAAGTGTAAAATAATTCAGCTCTACTGGTTAGTATGGAGTTTGTGTTCTTGTGTGTGCATGGGGTGGGAGTGGATGGAGGGGGCAGTTTCTCAGTTCCTAAATAATGCACAAAGACAGTAAAATTCAGTAATGAGTTTTGTCATCAGTATTGATAGAATTTCCACTGCCAACAGCCACACAAATAAGAGCATAAAAAATGCTGATCTTGGCAACACTACCTGGTAGAAGATTGTTTCATGAAGTTCACATTAAGCAAATAATACCTCTAAGATTTGGGCATATACTGCACAGGGCTTCACCTAAATTCATCCGTCTTTAAAAGTCAAATTTATCAAGTGAGTCACCCACTGCAGCTGCTAGCAAAAATAACAGTGAGAAAGCAGTCCCAATAACCCCAAAGTGATGGCACTAAACTGAGAAGAGAAGCAAGAGGCTGGTGTTGAAGTCCCAGCCAGATGTTGCCACTTCACAGTAATTGCAATGGTCAGATTATCTAAGACATGGTGCTCTATGAACTGAAGGTCTAAAGGCATTCCCAGGTTCTCTTTCCAAACCTGGGAAACTCCTAATTTCCCATCAGAGCTGCTTCGTAGAAACTCATTCAACTGCCATTGTAGAAAGCTTAAGGATAGAAAATTTCAACTGGCAATCAGTCTTTAGTGTTCAAAACATTCTTTTGTGTCAGCACAAGAGGGAAAATAAAGTAAGAGGATCCACTGCAAATCAGATAAAGCCCACTGAATTTCATCCATATCTCTAAGGGAGCAGGTAACATTGTGTATTGTGTTGTGGACCTGCTAGGCTCTAATATTTAAGTCCGTACCTTCCATGAAATGCATTTGAGGAGTTTAAGTTATTTACTATATCAAAATAATATTCCTTAAAAAGAAAGGATATATACTCTTTAAAATTGCCAAGACATCTTCTCCTGCACTTGAAACCAGTAAGAGAGCCCAAGAGAGCCAAGTTAAGTAAATTTAACTTAAGTGATCATTATTTCCAACCAGCTGATAGGAAAGGGATCCTTCCATACATGCTTACATTTCACTGGGATGACTGCACTCACCACTCTGGACTCTGCATTCTTTGCTCTGTTAAATACAGAACAACTTTTACACAACACAGCCAGTGTTGTGGATGCAGTGAAAACATACTCTGAGAAACAGAGAGCAGAAACATGAGCTCTGAGGAATATATACTGTGAAAATACATAAAACCCTGAGCTTTTCATGGAGAAAGGGCAAATACGATCAATCTCCCAAATAGAAGCGTATCAACTTTTCATTGATAAACACACACAAAACAATGGCAAAACATCCAGGAGATTTCCCAGAGGAGGGATAGCAAAGCAGACCACCGTGAGGTAATAGTCCACATTCACCAGGTGAATACTTAAAGAATATAATCCTGACTGTAACAATAAGTTGCAGTAGCATAAGCAAAGGATCAAAGGATGGAGGAAGGAAAAAAAAAAAAAAAAAAGCATTTTACTCAAGCACAACCATAGGTGGATGTCCAAGTTGCTGGTTGTTTGCAACATCCAAAATAGTTACAAGTTCTGTAAGCCCCAGTAAGAGAGCTGTCAGCACTTCGCTTACAAGTGATGTTTATAGAGTTCTGGAAAAAAATAAAGGTGCAAAGCTGCAACATCTGGTTGCGCCTGCCACTCCCTCCACCCATGCTGCTGCTCTCAGTCAGGTGCAAGGCGTGAAGCTACTAACACATTCATGTTCTCACCCCCAAAAAACAGAAACACTGAAACAAGCCTGCCCAGAATTGTTATGCTCACGGAGAGACTGACATTTCCAAAGACATGCTAGAGAAGAGCAGAAGCCCACGTAGAAGTCCTGTTAGACATCCTGTGACACAAAAAAAAACTTGTGATGACTAAACCAGGCTCCAAGCACCCACAAGAGCTGCCAAGAACTAAAGAAAAAACAAAATTGGGAACATGCTACCACCTGATCACTGCTAAGAGCACAAAGCAATCTCTTCCCTGTTTAAGTACTTATATCTGTTTTTTTAACTGTAAAACTAAAAGAAAAGCCATCAGGCACTGCACACACCTATTTCTAGAATTAGCCAATGTGCTAATTCCAAAATACCACTGTATAAACATTGATATGATGTCCAGATTGTTCTTTGAATACTCCAAATGTTTAAGATTTTAAAAACATGCTCTATGTTTCTCTCTCTTACCTCTGATCTGTGTTGATCCAGTGCAGATAGGTCTGATCAGAGATTTTTTCCATGACTTTAAGAATGGTGTTGTCATAATTTCACATAACTACTTGTTTCATGCATGAATATACTTCAGTTTACACAAGTGTGAGGAGAAACCAGACAGAAGATATTTTAAAGGCTTTAATGAATATGCAACCCAAGTTCTCAGGCCCCTCAAGTTCCCCTACACTATCAGAAGATTTAGTTTTTATTTTCTTGTCTGTTGTCAGCACTCCCAATAGCCAAAGCTGCTCATAGAGGAGGAAAAAAAAAAAAAAAAAAAAAAAAGAGGAAAGCTAAAGAGCATGGTTTATCCTAAATGCATATCGCCACAATATCAAAGTCTATTCTCAGTAATAGATCTTTAAATGTTTCAATGGCCTTGTAAACATTTTCCTCCCTTTCTTCTTCAGATAGGTCTGTGTTATTCAAAACCAGCCCTGGGCACCTATGGAAAGATGTACTAAAATACTCTAAAGCCTTTTAAAAACATCTGCCCTTTCTGTACTCCCTTGTTATTTCATCAGTCATAAGCACTGTCTGCCAATTACAAATATTACAGCAATTCAAATCTGACCTGCTATATGATGTTCTTTATGCTGTGCAGCAAAGATGCAAATTCTACCTACTGCTTCTACTCATGCAAGAATCAGGTTATACAATATGCAGATGTTCAACTGCTGCTGCACCAAGTTTGTAATGAGACTGAATATACTGCCACATCAGCATTTTAAATTGCTTCAACTTTGGAGTAAATACATCAACAAAGACCGAAATGGAACATTAAGTTAGAGTAACACATCGAAGTAATTTGCTGATGTGTTATATGAAAGTCATTTCTATACTTCACTGAAGAATTCTTTAAATGATTCACTTGTGTAATATGTTACTAAATGAAGCACAAAGAGGAACATCTTAAACATTAATTGAAGGTAGAAAGAGCACAAAGATTTAATACTTACAGGAGGAAAATCCTACTTCTTATCATGAGACTTAGCACAAGCTAGAAAACCTGGCATGAAAATAAATTTCCTAGCTGAATTATCCTTTGTGCGGGACCTTATTTTCCCCTTGTCAGGAACATGGGCACTTAGCAACATGTTAAGAGAACTGTTGCAGTCAAGTGATTATGGCAGCTTTTTTTTTTTTTTTTTTTTTTTTTTTTTAATTTTGCTACTACTTCAGATACGGAGTTTCAACTTGCTTTTTCCATTCCCCCTCTTTTTCAGCTTCTGAGCAGTTTATGTTTTCTCCATCAGTGATAAGTACTTTACTACTATCTTTTCCACTTTAGGTTTGTATCAAGGTAACACTTTTACATGAAGCAAGTTTTCTAAGATAAATTTCAGACCAGCCTAAATATACCTACATCATGTTAGACAGTTATATCTCAAAGGAACACTAATTTTAAACAAATGACACCTGACGTGGTACTGCTTTTCTACAGCTTTCTTGAAAAACATTGCGTCCAAACTATTGCACTAGATCTTTTACATACTTAATGCATAGAAAATTGTCTCAGAGTAATTTAGTTCAGAAGGAACCTCTGGAGGTTTCTATTGCAATTGCTATTTCAAAGCGGGTCCTGTTAGAGCAGACTGCTCAAGACACTGTCCAGCTGAGTTCTGAATATCTCCAAGGATGGAAATCCCATAGCCTCTCCGGGCCTCTTCCCCCCCATGTCTGACCACTCTGCCTGTGAAGAACTTACTGGAATTTCCCTTGCTGCACCTTGTGTCTGTTATCACTCATTTTATCACTGTACTTCCAAGAAGCTTGGCTCCTCCTTCTCTATACCCTCCTATTAGGTGACTGATAACAGCACTAAGATATTCCCTCACCTTTCTTTTGCCTTCTCCTCTCAAGACTGAACAAACTTCATCCTCAGATCCTTTCCAGGCTCTCTGAGACTTCACTGACTTACTCGGTAGACGTATGTCTGAAGAGCATGTCTTGTTAATTCAGTTAAAGCAATTTAGGATAAAGAAGGAAAAGCATCACTTGTCAGTGATCACTTTCCTAGGTGTTATGGGCAGAAGACAGGGTTTAGAAGACCATAGATACCTTAAACAGCAAATACCAACTGAAAGCTGCATGTATGAAGCTGTTTACAGGATGTCATTTGTAATGTGTCACAACTTTGGTTGGTCAAACAAAACTACAAGCTCTGAACATCTCTCATTAACACATTGCCTACATAGCAACTATTAATACAGAGACAAACATCTTTTATGGGGGTGCAGTACTTCCCATGCATTCCTTTAATAGATGCTCAGGAAAGGTAAAATATATAAATGTAGGTTTAGTTTGAGCTGTTTTAGTGATGCTTCTGAGGAGAAAGGTGGCTTCTTAGAACATTGTGATAAATAAGGAAGATGTTTACATCATTTGTTTTAAACTGCTTTTACTCCTTTGTATTTCTGGAGTTCCTGAATAACTCCTTCCAGTCACTGAACATATTTAATTTAGATATACAGTAACTGGAGGGGTTTTTTTTCCCCACCACTAAGGATTTTGTTCGAAGATTGCATTCAGGAAGTGAAATATTTAAACTTGCTTTTACCTTCCAAGTGTTTCAAATTGATTACAATTTCTCTCTACAACAATTTTAAAATTAAAACTTTAATTAAAATTGCTGTGCAATTATAAAGGTATTAATCTTTCTGTTTCTCAGGTTCTCTCTCTACATCTACTGTCTTTTGCAATTAGTACTTTTTACTGCACTGGACAGACTAGTTTGAGAACTCAGCAGTTTTCTAGAAAAAATAGTGTCTCAGCTTCAGCCTGATGCCCCAGATAAAAGGACTTCAAATCTGTCTATTACATAAGATTGTTTAGGAAAGCCAAAAGATATTTGGAAACTAAGAACCTTTATTCACCTGTATCGATCTTTTTTTTGTGTGCGTGTTTTCTTTTTAAAACACATGTCATGGTTTTCTTATTTGCTAGATAGGCTGTAATTTATAAATTTGCCAAAACCCTCACTGACTCTCATATGCTGGCCTTGCCTTTCCTCAGCAGTAAAAGCAATAACCAAAAAACAAGCCCAGAGCAGAAGCTATATTTTCTATAGTCTCATCTCCAGTATTCTCATCTTTGATTTCTTACTTTTGAAATCTCTTCTTTATCTGTTTATTTTGTATTCTTCTCAAAATAAGTCTCAAACTTCCTTAACAGCAGGATAAAAGCTCCAGGCCATCAAAATTTAATTTTATTCTGCCTAACTACAAATAGAGAGTTAATACTATCCTTAGAATTATGCAAAAGTTTGCATATAAGTTTTCTTGCTCAAAGAGGAAACAGAAAAATATTTTCCCAGAAACTGTACAGTAAAAAAAATGTATTTCTAATTAAACTAAATTTAGTCTAACAAAGGATAAAAAGCCACAAAACTTTTTGAGCACATAAAAATTCAAAACATGGTGCCCAAATACCAGTCTATTTCTTGCTAAGTATTCAGGCATTTAAATTCTTGCTATATAAAAAAACATACATTTTGATCATTCTATTTCAAGCGATATATTTTCAGGAAATGCTAATTTTCATTTACAATAGTCTAAAGGCAAGAAACCTTTGAAATTACCCCTCATACACACTCACGGTGAAAACTCCTAACCTGACATACCAGAGACCCCAACCAGGAAGAACTCTGCCCTACTCTGTCATTCCAATGATTTTTTTTTTTTTTTTTTTTTTTTTTTTTTTTTTTTGCAATATGAAAACAAAACAGTGAATCCAACTATCAAACAATCTGTAAAGCTGTACTACCTAACTAAAAACCAGCAGCCAATTAGCTTATGTGGGAACAAAACTAAGTATTTACTGAAAAGGAAGAAACATTTCAATCTAGTCTGGCTTAGCTGGTTTTCTGATCTTATCTTCTCTGGTACTAAACTGCCAAGTACTCATCACTGCGTCAAAATTAGGACCTGTCATCAATAGACTGACTGTGAGTGGTTTTTTTGTATTTAAAAAATTTTCTTCTAAGAGTCTGAAACAGGCTACCCAGAGGTGCAAGCTCATTTAAACCACCCTGCTCAGAACGCCAAGTGGTATCTGAACTTCTTAACCATACATCCCTGGCTGCTCAAGAACTTCAACGGTATATCCTCTGACCCTCACGAGAAGCTCACATCCCTGAATAACAAATAACTCAAAAGATGACAACCCAAAAGGCTGCATCCTTCCTCGCCTTTCCCTTCCTCCCCTAATGAAAATGGATTGGTGCTGCTTCTTTTTTGGTTTGCTATTGCTGGAAGACTAGGCTAGGAAAGTTATTTATGTAGTCTTCATTACTAAGCTTTTTACAGTTCTAGTCTCTGCCTGAAATAATACTTTCTAGTTACAAACCTGCTGCCTTTTTTTCCCTCCTCTTCTCCTTTACTACTCGCATCTGTAAGAAATTGGCCATTTCAGTCCCCATCATGCACAGCTATTATGCAAGGTCACACAACACAGACAGCTGAACCGCTTAAGTAGTTAGGTTTGGCTTGATACAGTCCTATGACTATCAGAACTGAAACACATATTGAATGCAGTTCATGATGGAAAGCGTGTGGAAAATACGAGCTATGTTTTGAAGACTTGCTGCACTCTACATTTATCCATACTTAATATGTACGTCCAGTTCATTCCTACTAACACTCAAATAAGCAAGATCACAAATGCACAAGTGATTATAGTCCTATTTGTGAGTATGGGATTCCCCCCACAGGGAGAAAGCAGCACCTCTAGCTAGCTGTCTTCCTATTGATCAAGAGAAGTTAAGATATCCGTTCCACAAACTACATTTGAAAACAATGGAAAATATCTTTAGGTGGTAGGCAAATTCATCTAGACAGATCCTTCTCCCATAGAACTTTGCCCTTCGTGCTGTTTGTGTTTAGCTAAATAACCTTCAGGATTTTCTACACTCCATCAAGAATCACTTAGATCAAGAAATCCTTTAGGCACTGACTACTGCACTAGCTCCTCCACTCACAAATTCCAAGTCAACATACAGTCCACACATGGAGTGATGAAGCTCCTTCACAGATTTGTTGCCTGCAGGACTTCAGTAAGAACTCCTTCAAGTAATCACCAAGGCAACAAATGACTCTGCCCTTCAAAAAAAGAAGGCTAAAGCTCTTCTCTTTCTACCTGAAAAAAAAATGCCCGTGTCTTCAGACCAGATATTAGGCGAGTTAAATGCTCCATTGCTGTAGTGGGACAGAGCTCCCACGAAACTGAGGGGGCAGTGGGAAAGAAAGGAAATACTACTCTTTCTGCAGTAGTCAACAATCTGGCTTTAAAGTAAGACTTGGGATATTTATTTTGTTCTTTACTGCCAACATGGTAGCTGTACCCACATACTCTATTCTTCTATGATTAGAAAAAGTATATGACACATCCTACAGCTCATCTTGCTGACAATCAAAACAGACCAACTGCTTCCCTTTTGGCATGATAGCGAGGTTTGTTCCTGGCCAGTCCTATGTCTAACTCTCAGCCACTGTAAGTATATTCAACACCTCAACCTCTCCAAAGCCAGAAGCTTGATTCTGATAAAGACAATACATTGCCCAATTGTAAGTTACCTAGACACATCTTTTAATGCATTTATCTCAATTATTCTAGGGTGTTTAGTAAGACAGCTAGTGTCACTATGGCAACTGTGTGGTTAAGGAGTTAGGGAGAGTAAAGGACACAGACCTTCGGAGGTTATTATGAACGCAGCAAGGTGTTCCTGCCCTAAGCAGCTCATTAGCAGGATTTCAGACACTTAGCGCATGCCAGGATTGAAACCCTTAGAAGGGCAGAATCCAACAACCTCTCTCAAAAAATAGTATGTAGTGGTTCTTGTGAAATTCTTTTCAAATCCATACACTTCTGTTTTACCCATTTTATTTATTTTTCCTTTGCCAAACTTACGACCCTGACTCAAAGATCCCTTCTGTCCCATCCCTACCTTGGCCAGCTTCCAAATCTTTTTTGGCAGCAATGCAACGTTGTTCACGTTGCCAGCTTTGGACAGATAGTTTGCTGCTCTAGAACTAGATTTAACAGATAAGAGGTGGAATTCAGAGGACACTCACAGTATGGTACTAACATTCTCCATCCCTAACAAGAATGGGTGAGATAGGAGATGTGATAGGATTCACAAGGCTGGCAAAGGAGAAGAATATAGTTCTGGAACGCCAAGTCAGCTACATCCAGTAAAGTTAAACTTCCCTTCACAAAGTCTGCAGTCTGCTCCAAAAATGGTGATGATTTTTATAGGTCATAATTATACCCAGCCTGCTTATCCTCACTCACCAAAAAACCCAGCACACTCACTCTCTCTGCGGTTCCTGTTCAGAGCAGCAAACAAAACAACACTGTTAAAAGGAAGCACTATCTACGCCACTGAAAGAAAATCCACTTTCCAGGAGATTTTGACCACATAAGGTCAAATCAGAATGAAGAAATATCACCAGCTGGTGAGTCACAAGTACACAATAAAAATGGAAATCAATATTTATTGAAGAATGTTGCTTGCAACTTATATTTTATTGAACAGTAAACACTGAGCACATTACCACCTTCTTCACAGATATTTTGCAAAAAGAGACAAAAATCTATTATACAAAAGTATTCATTCTAAACTATTTGCTTAGTTATAATCATTTTATGCCAACAGAATGGTACCTCCTCAGTGTTTCTCTATGATTTCAATGACTCTCCAAGCCAGAGACTTCTCTCCCTGAGGTGCTCCAGTGACTTGATTTGAGAGTATTATCCCAGAAGAGCTGCTGCACATTGAGCAAGAAGGTTAGACCCTTGCAGTAAATTTGCCACAGAAATATAGAAATAGGATGTACATGTCAGATGATAGATACTTGCTATCAGCAACCATTTTCCAAGTAGATCAAAATGACTTTATCTTCTCTTTTACATTAACATCCTTTGATTAAAGGATAGGCAATACAGCTATGCAGATTTTCAGGCCCTTGAAATGCTCTACAATGATATCCTAACACTGAAGTGTTATGATCGTCACAATTACATGCAGCTTATGCTACTAAATGCTTTAGTCTTTATTATTCCTTTGGTTATAGAAGAAATTGATTTTTCACCTAATTTTAGATCATTTAGAACACTGTAAATTGCATTATGAGATTGGAACATAAGTCTTTACTGTTCAGGATGTTTTTCCACCTAAGGAAAAATCCAATTGCATAAAAGATTACACATGAACAGCGAAGCAGCTAGACAAATACTTTTAAAAAATACCCTTTGTTTTGCATGAATTAGTCTCTGAAAACAAACAGAAAAAAAAATTCTTAAGATAACCAGCTACTGAGCTGCACTGAAGCAGAGCTTTTACATGTCTTGCCATCAGTTATGTCATCAGAGAAGGAAGAAATTACAGGGCAAATTTTATCTTAATTCTCAGCCTGCTCCAAAGCCTACTGAAGTCAATGCAAAGATGCCATTTACTTCAAAGGACAGTAGAGTCCTTGTAACCACATGATTTTGCAGCATTTGGTCTTTGTTGAAGGAAAGCTATAGCATAAGCCAACTATAAGCCCATATACTCAAAAGGAGCAGTAAAGTTATCCCTTAAATTGGCAATGTCCCTACTTTTGCAGGATTCTCAAAGGAAAAAAAATGGCATATGGCATGCGATCACATATTAACTGAGAGCGTCATAACATAAAAACAAGAAGGTTCAATTAAGTCTACCTGGCCTTTTTTTTTTTTTTTTTTCTTTTTTTTTTAGTCATTTCCTGATTCTTGAGTGTTTCACTTTGCTCTCTTAACTGGGGGGTTGTATTTTTAAAAGGGGAGACTAGGAGATTCATATCTAGTATGTTACATACGTGACATAAATGTAAATTAGAAAGCAAACCATAATCAGTCAGTCCGTTCCAAAAAACATTTGACAGTATTAAACACTTACAACCAAGGCTTAAACAAGACTGAGGTTTTTGTTTGTTAGTTTTTTTTTTTTTTTTTTTTTTTTTTTACTATAGACATCTGTCATTCAAGCTGACAGCAGCAGCAGTTGACTTTCCTCTTCCGTAGACCACAGCAAAGTAAAAACTGATGAAATGTACCTGCGAGTATGGTCTCTGCTTGTGCAATGGAGCTTTGCCTATTCGAACACTTTCAAATAGGCCACCATACAGACATACAGGAGTGCAGCTTACCACCTGATGATAGCTGTTAGCATGCGATACAACGAGATATTTGTAGTGGGTAGACTAAATGCAAAAATTCCTGTGCCAACAAACACAGCAAAAGCAGCAGAGGTGACAGGAGGTGAGCACTTGGTTAACTAAGGAGGGGGCTTGGGTTGATTAAAAAAAAAAATCAGGAGCACTGCTATATGCGCTAGATGTACAGTAAGAGCAAAACCAGAAATATTTAGTTCCACTGCAGACTGCAGAAAGAAACACAGCTTCTTTATTCAACCCTCCTGCAGTGTTTTCTACTGCCTTTCCCTATTCTCTTTTCTACCCCTAGTTCAGTTTCAATCTCTGCTCTTCATCCTGGTCAACCAGACCAAATTTATATCAAAGTTTCCTTATTCAATTGCCAGCCTCTCTGACTGCCCTACAACGACATTTTTTTTAATTCTTTTTAAAAAACAAAAACCGGTCTTCACTTTTTGTTCCTGCTGTCCAAGCCTCCTTGCTCAGCCAGTCTCAGTCACCCTCCTAAATAAACATTCAAGCTTATATTTCTTGTCGCAGCTCAGCCCTCCTTCCCACCCTAATTCACAGCACCAGCCTTTCCCCTACTCTCACCCGCTCTTCCAAACCCAACCACACTGTTGCCCAGCCCACGCAACCTCCTTGCCTCGTCTATAGCTCTCCTTCCTTGCCACCAGACACTAAACTGTTTCCTTGCTCATACACAGCTCTTGCTCCAGTCTGCCAGGAGAGGAGAGGAAAGCACATCTGGAAGCAGCGGGGAGAGTGCAGGCTAGGGGAGAAGCCATTGCACACAAACCCTGACCCAATCCCTGCAGGCCCTTCTGGCCTGAGGACTGCTGAGTGGCTCGGAAGCAGGCACGTAGGTAGCCTGGGGAGCAGTCAGAGGTACTCACTCTGAGCGTGCAAGAGAAGGTTCAGTCCAGTCTCATGCATTTATATTCACCGTTTCTGGATAGATATTCTTTGACACAGAAGACTGAATCTCTTGATTTTCAATTCCCTCCTCTAAAATACAGAAAGCCTAGTTTTGCTCAAACAAAAGACCACTGTTTATTTTAGAAAGTACAAAAACATCACTTTTCTAGAACCTTCATTGAGGGGTGGCTTGGCTTTCCTTTATAGTTAGGAGGTGGCATTTGGTATGGAACACGAATTCCAATATAAAAGTTTATCAAAGTCATAAAGAAACTGAGAATGAAATTTTTGTAGCATGAACTCTTGGACAACAGCAGTAACCAACACTACGCTCTTTGTGTTTATGTAAAGGGAGACAGAGCAATATTGCAGCTTCCCTAGATGACAATTGTCTTCCCTGAAGACAATACAGCGCTTTGATACCTGCAGCAAGAAAAACATTCATTCTGAAGAAAACATCAAGTTTTAGGTTATTAACATCAAATTATGCCTAAATTTAAGGGAGGCATTTCTCTCCCCCTCCCCAACATAGAAGACAAACAGTCAACCCAATGAAGCTTATCAGTACTTCTCATTTTTTAAAATAATACTTAAACTAACTTTCATCATCCCTCAAGATGAACTTCTGGTAACTTACTGCCTGAAATAATTTCATGTGACTCATCAATTTGCACAGGACACTGAAAGGCTGTCCATACTTTGAAGAAATTAAGTGCCTAATTTAATCTGTGTGTCTTTCTTCTTTATTTTTTTAATTATTCATTTATCCATGAGAACAGAAGGTTGCAGGTCTGGAGTTATTTATAGATACCAAAGCGGAGGATGAGACAGAAGTCACTTGCCATTTTTGTTTATTTTACTGGGCAAACTTAGTAGCTGCCTGAAGTGAGAAAGCTATTAAAGGACTAACACCCTCTTTTTACCCTCTCCCCCAAATCCAAACTCAACAATGAAAAAAAATCATAAAACAGTCAGGCAATCATATATGAGAACACAAGATCCCATAATGCCAGAATTGTCACAAGTTTTTGTAGTGGTACCTGACAGCTCTATCACTACCTCTCAGTCCAGTTCATACACTTATGCACGGAGAAGCACTGGGCTGTCAGTCAGTCCCAACTGGGCACACATCAGATCAAATAGTGGTGATAGGAGCTATCTAAACTGTTCGAAACTGTGGCATAAACTCAATAAATCTTTTTATTCTTAAAAGGTATTTGACAGTTCAGCTTTTTATAGAAAAGTAAAAAGAAGCAGCTCATCCAAACAGATACCATCATGGAGGTTTGGCACAGACAACATCTGCCCTGTTAAAGAGCTGGCCAAGAGGGCAGATACCTTATTTACAAAGTGAGGTGTAATACCAGTTCTCAAATATCCATTCCAATATTCTTTACAAAGGCTGTGTCAAAATGCACACATTTTAAGAAGATTTAAAAGAAAACGGTGATTTGTTTGTTAGCTGCTGTGTTTTTTCTCCTCTCAATATTATGAATGCAATGGGTGAAATGTAAACTTAGCAGGACACTGACATTTTAAAATATGCATCAATTATGAACAGTCATTATATTTGGGAAAAAATCCTATATTTTTGGCGTGAATTTAGTGACTCTCCCCAAGTTTCTAAGCTAGGTAGATTATTATTCACACTGAAATAGCGACTAGAGGCACCAATTGTGTTAATTGCTGTAAAATCAGTCGGCAGGAAAAAAAAATAATTGCCTTGACCTTATCTAAAGTTTTCTGATGGAGACATCTGAAATCCAGTCTTTGATCCATGGGTGTTCTTTCAGAACCCTCATTTTAATGCGTCTGAAGGACAAGCGGGATTCCAGCTTGCATTCTCAAGTCCACTCCATCACAACTTTTAACCCATCCATTTTATTTAGAATACCTTTGAGAAATGCTCCATAACACCTCTGAACCTTCCTCCCTCCATCTCAGCTTCCCCACAGGCCAGTCTTTTCGCACGCAATCAAAGCGAGCCCATTCTTGGGTAATCTGGACCCCCTGCCCAACAGCTGGGAGGGACTCTCCAGTGCTAGTTCTCCCATGGGCTGCAATGGTCAAAGTGAAGAGCAAATCCTGACCAAAGACAAGGACAGAGGAGAAGTGGAAGGACAGACACCACTCCTGAGAATCCCATAACAACTCCTTTCCCTTCCAAAACCTTAGGAGAGTTACCTGTCTGCACTCACACGAAGACGAGACGGTTTCTTTTCACTTGTGTACGAAGAGTGGAGTATGAAGTGAAAGAAATTACAGCTACAAGTCTGCAGCCCTGCATCCACATATATCCGTACTTAATGCATCACCTGAATTGAAAGGAGCCTCATCAGCACAACAGTGGCCAGGTTTAAACCTTAAGTATACAAATAGGTCTTGCTTATAAGAGTGAATCCAATTCCAATCTCTTTATGGCTCATCTAAAGCATTTATTGCACTTGACAGGCTATGAAGAAGGGCAGGCAGATTGATCCCAGGATTATAGCATTGGAACTAATGGGAACTGTTATAAAATTTTAATATATGCCATCTTCCAGACAAAAGGAGACTCCAGGGGGAATCGACCTTTGAGTGCAGAATAACATGTCAACAGTTAGGTTACATTTTTCAATACAAAAATGAATGACAAAATTAGGAAAACTATTATAGTGTATAAAAACAACTCAAGCATAAGTTTAAAACTCTGTTTTTATATTTAGATGAATTTATTGTTTAAATCAAAATGAGAAACATAGGATCAAATAAAACGCTGATAAAATTGTCATTGATTTCAAGGAAATCTGTGCCAAACAGCAACAGCTATGGAAATAGCTCTGTAAGCGTCATCTCATCTTAACTTCTGATTATCCACCCACAGTATTGCCACTCCTTTCAGCAGTACAGTCCTCCTTCAATTCTTGATTCACATCACTATTAGGAAAACACAGCCTGCTCTAAACAAGCAGTATATCCTTCACAAAACAGAATTTCATGGAAAACAGTTATTTGAGATTAAATTTACCAAATAATTTTGGCTTAAAGGGAAAAAAACAGACAAGATTCGGAGTAATTTAGAATGCAATGGACCCTGGTCAAACCCCAATGAAGGAAATATTTAAGAAGTCTAAACCTCTAATTTCTGAAATTTCAGAAGTGTTTAGCCAATGAAACATTTTGTGTTGCCTGCCTGAAAAAAAGTTTGTTTTCCATTAAAAAAAAGGCATAAAATTTATCTTGTCCTATTTTACCCCAATTACTCAGTTAAAAAAAAAAAAAAAATCAGTAGTATTATTCACCATTTCCCACCATCTCTTGCTTAAGTGGCTCTACCCAGATTTATACCCACAATGGCTTTAATCCTTTCCACAACAGCAGGAAATTTAAATCCTGTAATAAATATGATGATGGGAATGGTTACAAAAAAATAAATAAAAAAATCACACAGCCAATATACTCAAAAATGTCATTGAAAAAGTAATTCAACAGCATCTTCAGAGGAACAGCATTCAAGAAATGGATAAGCCTCAGCCAGATTAATAGTTCCTTTCACATTAAGAATATTTCTTATTTAACTGCTACACAGAATATGCTCCACAGTAACATGTAATACTCATGCTTTTTTATTAAGAGTTCAAAATATAATAAGGAAAGTTATATTGATTCTTTTTTGTGGCATTTGAATTTGCTATGAAGATAAGTGTCTGGCACCCACTGAGGAGTTGGTAACTAACTTGTGGTAGCAGTGCATTACACAAGCCTGCGTAAAGCACACACTATCACCCATAACCACTATATGTTTAAATTTAAACTGACCTGGCAAATACTTATCTCAAGACTGTAATACCATAACTGAAATATGTACAGCCCTTAACTACAAAGGTCACATCAAGAAAACAGTACGGGAAGTGTTTTCACCTTAGAGAGTCATGCTTAAAAATATTCCTAAAAACAATACTGGAAAGAAAAGATGTATGCTTCTATACAACTTTGGGGAGAGTCTATGCATTTTTTTTTTCTGTTCTTACCAATTCTGCACTGGTTGTCATGTGAGAGATGGCAATGATCCCACACTAAGTCTTTAGCAGATATTTTGCCCAGGGTGATACCATTTTCTGAGGTAACCTGTTTACTTTCCAGATCAATTATCCAGTTGCACATGCCTGCACTACAAAAGAGACATGGGGTTTCAGTTTTATAACCACATAAGGTCTAATTATTGACCTACGTTAAATAACTAAACTAAGATTAGAAGAACATTTATCCAGGCATTTTACATTCAAGGAAGGCTGCAGAAAAGCAAAAGCAAAGATGCAGTCATGTGTGCCTCAGTTCTGATCTAGCTAAAATTTTGAGTCAATTAGTTTAGGGCAACTGCTAGCAAAATGAAATTTTAAGAAAGTCATTAAATAGAAAGCAAGGACAGCTCCACACTGTTTTGGTGCCTGACTTCCCACTGATTTCTACCAGTGCAGACACAGGACTTGAGCAAGTTTCTAATTCTGCACGTGCTTACTATTCGCTTTTCTTTTAGAATTAGTTTAGACCAGGGAAGATTGTTCTGAATGGCAGTGCTGTAGAACAAGATTTGGAAAAGCCAACTTCAAATTCCCAGTGCAACTTTCCAACAAAGCTTCAGCAAGTCTCTCTACCCTGTCTTTCATCATGTCTGCATAGAACTAAAGGTGAGGAATAAGACAGATCCCCCAAATGACATGAAGAAGGAGGAATCGCACAGAGATGGTTCTTGGTTTTGAATCTTCCATTTTGGAGGCTGCATATGAATTTAATGCTTGAGCTAAAATGGTATTTCCAACCCCTGTAACACCAACTTCGGCCAGTGAGCAATTCTTCAGTTGTTTTTCCAGATGCAACTCAAAGTCTGTTAACACCATCAGCAACTCAGAGACCTCAGTGCTTTGCAGCATCTTTTCATTCTACATGGTTTATTTCCTGATTATCTTTTCTAACCCTACTCATTCATTCTATACCTCATCTCTGAGTCTCAGTAAGAAATTTCTTCCATTATTTACAGTAACAAGCAGATAATATTCCTCTTCCCCCCCAAAAAAGGATACAAACATACATTAGCCAAGCAAACTGTACAATACAGAGAGTCTCAAATAACTGCAACAAATAAACTTCACAGGATGACTTTGCACAGCACTTTAGACCATTCTACAGAGCATGGCAGGACTGTATAACTAGCAATACAAATCAAAATCTTGAAAACTGCATTACCTTAATACTTGAATTTGTCATGAAAAATTGCCAAAGCATGTATGCAGTCTTAGTAATTCCTTTAAAAATTGGTTTCTCATTATCTACTTACCTAAATAACAATTTTCCCCTTTTCTGAACATAATTATTAAATTAGACTAGGCTTAACATTTTCTCTTCCTGCAAATGAGTTCCTTGAGACTCAGGAGACCAGAACATGCCTGATGGAACAGAGCAATTCAGTTACTTGATTAAAACAACTGGGCTGCTCAACAAATAGGACCAGCAAAGGCTCTGTACTGAAGCTTTCATGTGCCAACCTTTTAATTTCAGGATGACATTCAATAAAGGCAGTGAATTAACTAATCAAAAGGATTTGCACGAGTGAGTTAGAGGTGGCTGAACTTAAACTGAAAGGGAAAAGCATGTGTAGCTTGAATAAGAAGGATGGTAACCACACACTCACCCTTTTATTGCTTTAAAAGGATGGTACCTACTGGGATACTATTATCAGCTCTTCAGTGGGAATTCTTATGCAGGGAAATGGAATAAAACAAGGACTTACTGGGACATTCCCTCCACTCCACTACTTCTAAATATTCGTACCAGTACTTCCAGATCCCCATTTTCAGATCACCTGGTTCACATTTCAAACTTATATTCAAGAAGCCAAATTAGCAGGGTTACAGAGGACGTAATGGCACTGTCAGTGCTAAAAAAGGCACCCTGGGCACAATCATAGCAAGGATCCTATTACTATGTCAATTATAAGCAAATCTCCCCACTAGTGATCTAGAGGCAATGCAATTCAACAGTATTATGAACAGTGCATTAGTAACAACAGTTACTGCACCAGTTACGTAATAGTCTATAACCATTTTCCAAATGTGCCTTGAACAGGAAGAGATGTGATAGTTACTATAAAAGCATTCAGAGCATGTCGTTCAAATACTGCGTAGAGATGAGATGGTGATGTTTGACATAAGGGACATTAACGTGCCCATTTGATTATGTCATCAACAGCATCAACTTGCCTTTTCGGAACAGCACAGAGCGCCCATCTCCTCTGTCAAGCAAAGGGAATTGCAGACTTTCTGGAGCAGAGGCCAAAGCAAGAACCAAGCAAGAAGGCAGATGGAAATTCAGAGCAAATAGAGACATCTTTCCACATTTGTTTTTAATAAATAGCATCCCACACAGTTTCAAACCATCCTTAAGTGAGTTATTTTATTTCACTCAGGGATTACTGAGTGGCAGCACAACATACCTAGCTGCAGGACCACTATATGCTAGGGCTCCAGTAGCAGGAGAGTATATCTTCTGCCACCTGCTGACAGCTAACCTACAAGCTTCCTCCTGAAGTTCATTATACACATGCAGAATGAGCTTCTGGCACCAGCAAATCCACTCTAGTGCACAGCAGTGATGAGCCCTGATGTCAACCAGTGTCCTGAAGCAGAACCACATCTTATCATTCAAAATTCATCCTGCACTTATTCAGTCTTTTAAAATTAGTCCTTTCAATAGGTCTTCCATCTCCTGCTTTTCAGATTCATAAGCAATATCTGACAGGACTACAATACTCACTGAGACTGGCTGATTAGTCTCTCATAAAGAAAATCCACCTTTCCCTAAAACTGCTTCTTCTTTTTAAAACACCCACCAGTCATAACATTTCTTCAGCTATGACAGTGTGCATACTGTTTATATTTTATTTACCTCCATTAACATAAGGAGAGTTAAATGATGTACAGCAGTGGCTGGGAAAAGCATTCTTTGGTCTCCATGCACTTTAAAGCAACTTTCCCTCACAGATGACAGATTCAGGTCAGAGAGAGTCTAAAATAGGACACTATGACCACGTACAACACCAGGAACAAGGAGTGCCTTTCCTCCCATCCAGCACATCCTCAGAGTCCTGACTTCACCACACTTGTTTCCAAGAAGCTTTGGTGGATGCACACACAGAGATCCTTTGGGGCTTTTATATTCCCTTACTTTGCAGCCCTGTCTGTTGCACAGTCCCGTTAAAAAAATGCTATTGCTGGAGTAGGCTGGCTTGACTATAATCAGCAAAGCACAAGGACTGGAGGACAGAGTTGCAGAAACGTTTATGGAATGAAGCATCAAAGCGATTGGGGGCAGTCGGGGGGAGTATCTGCTGATCTCTTGTCACCTTACAAACAAGCAGTCTTAAGGGGAGACCCGTTTGCAATTTTTATTATGCAATTTACTGTAGACACAGTAATAGTTTTGCTGGAAACCAGAAAGAAGGGATTTCAGACCTGTTTCTATGGCTGCCACAGATGGAAAAAAATGAATCATTGCAGGAGTCCTTTTCTGCTTTCTTGCATCACTGTTGCTAAATCATCACATTTCTCCCACTTCGACACCAAAGTAGTGGAACGTTCTGAACTTTTCCTTTCTCAATTCCATTTTCCCTAAAGCTGCAAGCTTGTTCTTACTACAGAAACCCATAGAGATATTATTTACATCAAACCCCAGACGGGATACAACTAGATGAGCACCTTATAACAAATGTAAAATACAATCTACATAGACAACCCAAGCCCTCACAAAGCCATAAACCTGAAGTCCTGATTCTGCAACCAGCTTAAGGGCGGAATGGGTCATTGTGAAGGAAAAGCTTGATGTTCTGTGTAAGAAAGGGAGCAAAATTTCAATTTCACCTGTGAAGTTTGAAGGCAAGCCTATAACTTCTCTTTGAGTGACAGAAAAAATTTCTAGAAAGATAGAAATTATGAATAAGATGTTCAATGAATTCACTATATCCATAACAAAGTGCTTCTTTAAGCTCTTTAATAATGAGTTAACTACTCTTATTATTAAAAAAAAAATCTTACTGAAAGACTCTGGTTTAAAGAATATTTCCAGCTGACATACAATTGGCTTACAATATCTAGGGTTTGTTTGTTTATTTTTAATGTAATGAGTTTAGAATTGCATTGCTAAGAGATGTTAGTTCTTGCTGTAACACTGACTTTTTTTTTATAGCATGTATTTCATGTAGAGAAACATGCAAATATGAAAAAACATTAGGACTTAAGAAACATAAAACACCTCTGCAGACTGCTTCTTCTTTGTTCGAGAGGTATTTTGGGGAGGAACGAGGAGGAAAAAAAAAGTATGAAAAACCTTTTATGGCTATCCTCCTAGGTGGCATTAAATTCCTGTTGATAAAAAAAATTACTTTTAGCTTGGAAAATATGGCTCCTGGAGTTCAGTGCAAGTCCTTTAAAAAGGACGGTAGATGGTAAAAATGTCAAGTGAGAAAACAACAAAAGTGATGAGGAAAAGAATTGAATTTGGAATGGAGAGTTGCAGTACATGAGAGTGAAGAGAAGCCATCCAAGCAACAGTTAGCAATTTTGGGATCATGGCTTGGGAAGGATACTTGGTAGGACTTGCTGGACTTTTTGGACAGTTTACACAGAGGTTTTTTTGTTTGTTTGTTTGTTCGTTTTTTTGCAGTTTCAACTGCTTGAAAACAGATTTTGGCTTGCCCAGCAGGTCCCAGCAAAGTGTAGCAAGCTGAAGCTACTTCAGCCAATACAGCTGGATTCTTACTATGTAAAAGTTCTTAAAATAGTCAGAGAATGATCAAGTGGGGAAAATCAACACTGTGCCTTTGCCTACACTTATAAGTCTTTGTTAGGACATCAAAACAGAAAACCCTCCTACCATGATCATTAAGTTATAGTAGGATAAACCAGATCAAACCCACTGCTAGTATAGTTTGATCAAAATAAGCATACTAGCAAAAGCACTTCTACACACTTTAGCTGGTATTAATAGACGTAAGATGCACGTGCTGATGACAAATCAGAGGCTCTAAACAGATGTTGTCTTCTGTAGGCAGCTATGCTGTTTAAACTTCTCATAGTTTCTTCCTTATAGCTCCCCTAGTAGAAAGTACTCTCTAGTCTCCTTTCAGCAAAGTCAACAGGCTATGGGCTAATTCAAATCCAGTGCCACATGTAAAGCAGGTTAAGCTAGTCTGTTAGATTTAACCTTAAGAAAGAAACTAGTAAGTTCTTATAAATCTCTTCTGCTGGGAGAGCTGTAGAGGAAAAGTCTCTGGCAACATGGCACTGGCAGGTATCAGCAGGTGACATCAGCTTCAAACAGGACAGCAAAACGAACATTGTGTATCAACAAAATACACTAGAGGTTAATGAAGAGGGAAAACAAAAAAACCCACACCCCTTTCCCTGACTTCTTTGTGTGCATCAGTTCTCTGCACTCCTTAACAGTTATGTCTTAAACTTCAGGAGTTAAAACAGACTTCCTTTCTCCTTTAAGCATCATGTAACAAGTGAACAAAGAGGAGAGGTGAACCTGTAAGAGACAGAATGACAGTGCTGTCACAGCAGGCAGTAGCCCATCCTCATTTGGAGCAGATTCTGTTCTATGAGGTGAACCACTCCAGCTTTCCACCAGGACCCACACCTCCACATGCTGGTCTCACCTGAAACCGTTCCCCCTCCCAGCCCCTCGAGCTCTCTATGGAGCTCAGCAGTTTCTTGTTTCTCACCTTCAACCTCATGCAGCTGCTTGTCTTCTCAAACAATACGCAAAGGTGATGCTGACCCTCAAATATCATTCACTGTTGCAGGCACATGGTTTTATAAATACCGTACAGCATTTGAAGTAAAGGACAGGCTAATTGTGCATTGCAACATGATTTAAGTTACTGTCTTCAGCGTTCTTCCAAACATTTATTTGGCTGCCGGGCTGGAAAATGCCACAGCTCTAGAGGTTATTAGACTGTTGTTGATTACAATAGAAGCGTGAAAGTTTGCAGTCATGATAACATATTCAACTTAAGAGCAGAAAATTGAAGACATGATTAAAAAACCTTTTACACAAAAGCTCTGACTGTCCATTTATGCAGCTGACAAAGGAGCTTTCTCTCCTTCCATACTCCCCCATAAAAGATTTTTTTTTTTCATTTCAAAGTATAGGACAGACTGAGAGGGAAAGAAAAATAATTTAATGGACTTTTCTACATACATTATGCAAAGCGATTTTTAGCCTAGAGAGAGGTACTGTAGTTTACCTAAATTGACTCTTGAGGGTATTATACTTAGAACAAATGTTTAATAGATGTTAGCTCAGCTGACAAAGTAAATAGCTCATAGAAGACAAATAGCTCAAAATATCTTTATAAATTGTTATTTTTCAAAAGCACTACTATAGAGCCCAAAAGTGCACCCTGCACTACTGGAATATTACTAACAAGTACTTCTGCCTGCCATGTAGTATGTTAGAATAAAAAAGAAACAGGATTTTCAGATCAACCTTTCCATTCTTTGCAATATGCATAAACAGACTTTTTTGGGGGGAGGGTTGAGGGGGATGGATACAGATGGCTGTGTGTTGGACTGGAAGTCCAAACAACCCTCTTCTAGTGCTGCATTTGGCCAGACACTCCTGGTATAATCACAAATTATATAACCCTGCTGTTCCTCAGTCCCCAATTAGTACGGTTGGAGTAGAATTACTTCACTTTACACAGGATTTTGGAAAAGCATAGCAGTAATGTCTGCGACTCATCCAAAGAGTGAGGCAGCGTGAACCACAGATGCACCTTACAAGAAAACAGGAGCAACACTACTCAGCATTTGTGAGAATTCACAGTTTGGTTAGACTGTGGCAAAGGCAGTTTTTTTTTTAAAAAAAAAAAAAAAAAAAAAATCTTTCCTTCCCTTTCTTGCTGCTTCAGCCTTTTTCATATTGCCTCTTCCTTCCCTGGGTAAAACCTCCTCCCAAACACACCTCACAAGTGAGCTGTGGCAGGAAACAGAGGCAGATCTGCCACTTTGCACAACTGCCCAGCCAGCATGTAGGTTTGAACCCCATTTTCTCCCAGAACACCTCAGTCCGTCTCCATTTTCACCAGCCCACAAACAGCAGAAAAAGGCGAGATTCACCACTTTCCTGATATCTAGGAGTATTCTGTGCTACAGCAATAGTTGTTTGGCGTTCCCTATCAACTTGAATGGGGTAGAGGGAAGGCTCCCTAATTTTTTTTTGGGGGGGTGGAGGGGAGGGGGAAGAGGAAGAGGGGGAAAAGTTTCACTCTCTGTCACCTCAAGTTATTCATGAATTCCACCCAACTCTGCTAAGTGCTGTCAGCTAAAAAAAACAACATGAATGACAGCCTACAGTTAAGAACTGGTGCCAGCCACCTCCCTGTCCAGGGCCAATACCCTTTGGATAAGAGAGAAGTTCAAATTGTTCCTCTAACAAGCAAATTCAAGGGTTTTCTTCTCTCCTTCCAAATAGCATCCAATATTAGTGCTATTAAATCAGTTGTACCGATGCTATCTCAGCCTCTTCTATGAGCGATGTACTGCTTCGTATAACGTGCTGCCATACAAGCCGAGGCTGGGCTGAAACCTCAGGCGCTGTGCCTCCTCTCCCTGCCGTGGCTGGCTAAGCAGGGAAGCTAGGACATTCTCCTTTGTTCTGACCAAGCTCTGATACACATATTTTAAAGAATAAGGAAAGCTTCAATCCACCCACAGTAAACACTCTAACCACTGCCCATGCACCAAGGGAACAGCAATACTTGCTGTAAATTTTTTTCAAGAACACCTACATGTTCTGCTGCCATGAAAACTACTTCAGATGGAAACAAAAATACTTTGTTTCAAGAGAAGGAAAACCTTCCATTTGACCTTCCCCAAATCCTTACCAAAATGAGATAAGTTAGATGAAGCTCTGCATCAGAACAAGCCAAACAAGCACTTGCAGTCAATTGGTTCAGCGGTGAAACAAAAACACATTATTCACCCTACCCTGCAAGCAACAAAGGTTTCCTGACACACGAAACCCAGAAAGCAAATTTGCTTCAATTCATGTCAATGGATTAGAAGTATAATGCTATAATTAGACTAATAAGAGTTACAAATTAACTCTTAGAAGTAATTAGAAGAAAGAAGTTTTAAAGTTGTTTTATTCTCAATGTGGGTAAGGGAGAAGACAAAACACAAGAACCTTAAATTCTATTTTAAAATACAGTAGCAGTAAAAGCCGAGTAGAACAAAGAGCTAAACATTAAATGCATGCTGAAAAAGACCCTTTTTGTCTCTGAATAAAACATAAAAAGCTCAGTCCTCAGTTGGAAATCTTTATAAATCATTTGTTTAAACAGAAAAAGAATCCTCATTTTTCAAGCAATTACATTTGATTTCAGAACACTGAGCATAACTTTTTCTTCTTTATTGCCACTACTAAAAATTGTAAGTTCTTCCATTTTTAAAAAGAAAGCAAGATGATGATACAGGCAACATATAATACTAAAGTGTCACTTAGATTTTTTATTATTATTATTATTCATCTTCCATCCACCTCCATGCTTTTGGATGGCTTTGTGAACAAAACTTCCTAACTTCAACTTTTTGCTGAAGGAAAACAACAAAATAGCAACTCCTAAAAACTGAGACCTGTAAATGCTGTAATTCTGCCCTGGGTTAGACACCTGCGCTTCAAAGAAATAAATGAAAAGCCAAAAAAGCTTATAGCTTACAAATTACACCAATGGATATTTTCTCCAAGAACAGTTAAGAGCAGCAGCTAACTCACAAATAAGTTGTGCTTAGAAAACCTTTTGTAGTCAAATCCCCAAACACAGCATTACATCATAAACTCCCAGAAGAAGGAGATTGAAAACAGAAAGTGAGACAGAAAAAAGTATATTCTAAGTATTCCACATACATTAAATACTTAAACCTCACACTCTGAAGAAGGCAACAACAAAAACCTCTTAACATCTTTGGCTCGCTTTCCTTATTCATGAAAGATGTCATGAAGCCGCAGATTCCCAAAGTAAAGGTTGTCCACTCAGAAGTCAATGGCAGTGTCAACTGTCAGCAGTGGAACAAGGATTTTGTCTTGTTTTTTTGAAATCATTGGTCCTTTTTTAAATGAAAAAAAAATCCTTGCTCCTTTCTCACAACAGCAAAATGTTCCAATTGCCTCCCTTCTGCTGCATAGGAAAGGAAAACTCACCACAACATTAAGGCTGCAAAATCAGTGCTCTTAGAGCACGGAGCCTTTCTCTGTGTACTCTGAATACTTGGAAAGTAACTACTGGAGCACAGAGACAAGGCCAAGAGATAGCCTGAAAAACCTGTGTTGCTAAATCCCACTCTTGCTCTTTTTGAATTTCTATTTGAAGTCCAAGTGCCTTGAAGATGAATGTGTTAGAAATACATCCGGATGCTTGGAAGCAGCAAATGCAATCTAGTAAGCTATTTAAAACAGGAATGGCCTGGTGCTGCAGACCTCAGACTAGCATCCTCATAAGGCTTCTTAAACACAAACAGTAGAAGGAAGAAATCCCCACCACAGAAGTGCTTTGCTATTAGGGCCAAGGACAGGTCACATCAGAATCAGTTTACAGAAATTGAATTTTTGTTCTAACTTATATTGTAACTAAGTCAAGAAAACCACAATCAATAACAGATTATGTTCAACCAAAGTTTCTTGGCAACAGCTGCATGAAAAACGTTAGGATTGCTCTCTTTAGTTTTCCCGTATCTTTCAAAAACAAAGCACTGCCACTTTTGCCTATCTTATGCACTCTGCTGCCAACCTATAGAGAGGTGCTCTGTCAACATTTCTAAAGCAAAGCTCTTATTTTGCAGAGGAGTTAAGGACATCAGCTATAACACAAGCCACTTGTTGTATCCATCCTCCCTGATTTTTTCTCATGAACTGCAGGGCAAATGGACCATTTCAAATTGATCAAACATCTCTCTGCTATTTCATTCAACTTCAATTTAGCCTCTGGTCACAGATATAAAACTGCACCCTTTGGAAAATTAGTATCTGACAAGTCATGGACAGCCATCAAGAAATGGATATAACAGCATGAAAGAATCACTCACCTGCTAAACGGGTTGTTAAACATAACCACTTTCACAGAAAAGCATCACCAAGACATAAATGCAAATAAGTAAATTAACTCTAGGTATTTACTAAAGAAATTGAGTGTACAATAACTCCTTGTCCGCAGTGAAAAACGTTGCATCTAAGAAGGTAATAAAATTGAAGTCATGTAAAAATCTGCTTTTCACTAGTTTGGATCATAACTGTCTGCAGAACATATTTGGCTTCATCATCATCGCTTGTAAATGTCATGTTTCTATCTTATTCAGTACAGGCCAGGTTTAGAATTTCTTAATACTGATTACATAAGTAAAACTGGCAGGAACAGGCTTATTTCTTAAGAATGCTGATATGCTATATGCTTAAGAATGCTATATGCTATATGCTTAAGAATGCTATAATTTAATAGGACAAGAAAAGAAATTCATAACAGCATGAGCAGTAACTTGTAGAAATTACAGATGTGTTTAGGGCAAGAAACAAGCATCTCTATTGTGCAACTACCTTTATTAACACTGGAGTGTTCAAACCAAGGATATTTCCACGGCAGACTAAAGTAACTACTTCTACACACTTCCCAGTCTTCCAAGAATCATAGCTAACCTTCAAAATATACGCCTCTTAGACCACGTAACTCCAAAAGGTTTCAAGGACAGTTCTTTACAAGTTTTACTTAACTCCTAACCAGTATGTTTCTGACCTACTTCAGGTATTTTTTAAACAAACAAGTCCATTTACAAACTCAGGCATCAAATTGGACCTGCAATTATGTAAACACTTTGAAAAACATTTATGCAAAAAAAATGTTTTAAAGTGACAGCTGAGTGAAAGAACCATTGCAATTTGATGTTTTGCTACAGCAGAAGGCAAAGATCACAGAGGGAATAAAAACCTGTACCTCATTCTGCAAACACAGTCTGATACCACAGGTGCATTTCAGGAAGTATTCAGTCTTGTCATCCATTCAGCTGATTCTTTTCAAAAAGAAAACTAACACAAATATAAACAGACCACTGCAATTTCATCACCCTCAAACTGAATTCCTACTCAAAGGAATTCTGATACATAAGATAATCCTTAACAACCCAAATACTTACATTTTATTCCAGAAGTAGAATTAGGAAATGACTAATGTGCCAGCCACCTTGATGACACCTAATGAGTGCTTACGCCACAAAGTCTGCGGATGTTTAAGCAGCATCTTTTAGATAAAGAGACAACAGTCTCTGTCTTTATTTATATGAAGTGGGATGTCAGGCACATCACACTCTACCTACCTCTAGCAGTACGAATTGGGGTGTGGGGGGGACTCTTTCCAAAGATGCCAGACTAACAGTCACACATAAAAACAAGCTATAGAGACCACTTCTGGTTGTCTAAAGAAGGGTGAGTGGGTGGACATGGGTATGTGTGTACATGCACACACACTTACCATTAGCTAAACTACAAGAGCTAAAAGAGCACAAAGAATGGCATAAATAACCAGTTTACAAATCAGCACCACTAGCTGCAGCAAGCTATCAATCATAGCTCAAGAAAAAAAAAAATACTACTTTCACAGTCTGTTAACTCCTATGATTTTATGCTACAAACACATTGGCTTCCCTGATCTGCTACACAGAGATTAACAATTTAAGAAAATTTTACTTCCTGTGTATATATAAATATAGCAGGCCAGGAAGCAGAGTACCAATTCAAAATAACTTGTATCTCCTCATCTCTGGTCAATTGTTCCTTTACCTCTCTTGGCAATATCTTCAGCTTCCCCTCACCTCCCTCAAAACAGCTTAGACACTCTGTGTCACCACAGGTTGCCATGCTGTAAGACCAGACAAAGAACCAATTATAAAGCACACTGATGTCAAATATATACAATATCACACTGATGTGATCCAAGGCATCGTTTTGACACAGCAGAGGCGTGTAACCTTGGATGAAACTACTGAAGAAACTGCTGACTTGCAAGAGAGTTGTGTGAGAATACCTAGATTAGAGCCACACAAGGTAAAAACAGTAAAATTGCAGCCAGAGGAAAGATCCTTGAAGCAGGATGAGTTAGCCCCTCAAGGACTCCAGAAAGAAAAGGCGGGGGGGATGGAGAGGGAGAGAAAAGGGGAAGAAAACATAAAATGAAAAGATAACAAAGCTATGGGGAAAAACAAACAAACAAAAACAAAAGGAGTCAAGACAGCAACTCAGTTACAGAGAATCAGTCCATCTAAGAAGCAGGAGAAACCAACCTTCCCCACTTTGGACCACTGCCTGGCCAGCAACAGTGAACGAGGTGCCTTAAGTGGGGGTCATATGCTATTATGTGGCCTGGTAGCTCCCAAGTCCTACCTATCTCCTATCTTAGTCAATAAATAACTGTTTTAAAGTTACATAAATCCCACTTGCATAGTCTCTTCATGCACAGTAAAATGTTTCTGAACAAAGTGCCTAAGAGAAGTAGCGTCACAGCTAACTGCCATTAGGTTTCCCCTGTAGATGTGTAAGGTTAGTAGCACAATTTCCAAGAGCAACAAGCATTCAAGTGAGTCTTTATACTACTGACAGTGTGCTGAATAGTCCTTAAAATTGTACTGTTACAAATGAACTAAGGAAATAATGTCCATGTTCATATCAAGTCCCTAAGAGCTAAACAATTCATCTCTCCTCCCTATCTAGGGAAGACATTTAAGAATTAATCACCTTAAGACTGCTTCTCTAACAAAATTCTCCTTGTAGTCAATGTTATCCAGTGCTGTGTTAATATTTGTTTTTCAATTGATTAGCTCTGTGATCTGATCTCAGATGTATTCTGTGTTGACAGGGAAGCAATTATATCAGCTCTTTCAGTTCTATCTTATGATCTGTCTTCTTTGGGTCCACAGCTGAATATAGCCCACATAAAACCAAGATTAATGAAATTCCACACCAAAAAAAAAAAAAAAAAAAAAACTTCTTGTACAACCTTGTGATTTGATACATTCAATTTTATATCATCCATTCTTGGCGTTTATAATCATTAGAGAAGTGAGTCAATATTTAATTCAATATTAATAGGTAATTGCAGTTAAAAAAATTGTTTAAGCATATTTATGACATTTTTGTGTATATCTCATTCTAAGCCTATCATAATTAGAAATGAGAAACTAAAATCTCATCTCTCTGGATTTTTTTTAATTATAAGCTACATTTGACATTTTAAACTGTAGTTAAAGCAAAAGCATATGACACAGTTTATTTTGAAGTTTAATCCCCTAGTCCTTTAACAGATACACAATGTACCTGAGCTTTTGAAGAGAAAGATGCTTTCTAATTTAGTTCTGACTACCATATTTAGTTCCCAATTCTGACTACCATACAGTCCTACAGCACAACTCTTTCTTGTTGAAGCAAACAGCATGGCATTGGATTTGCAAGAGGAAGGGCTGGCTTATGTCTTTTTTCCCTGTAAGCTATATCTGAGTTTTCAAGACACAAAATCAAAACCGACCAAAAAGAAATTTATTTGAATCTCCATCAATATTTTCATGGCTGCTTAAGTCACCATGATGCGAAGCAGAATTAAAAAAAAAAAAAAAAAAAATCAAAGAAAAGCTAATCAAGCAGCAATTAAGCTAGATGAAAGACAAAGGTCTTCCTCTGTATTCAGAGAAAACACAGGTGATTTTAAAGCTTTTGCTTGTTCTTTCTATGCTCATCTATGGCCAACACCTATTTGTAGTGTTATCCCCAACACAGTGGACACCATTTGCATTTTATACATCTGCAAAATAACCAGAAACCAAGCTGTAACACAGCAAGCTTTCTTCAGTTTCTTCCATAAAGCAGAAACTGAGCCATAGCCCAGACCATTAATGTAAGTTTAAAAGAAAGCAAGCCTTTCTGCAAGTTCAGAAAGAACATACCCATGTAATTTAAAAGATGCCTAGAAGAATCCTTCAGTGAGCTGGATCCTACTTAAACTACTACCACAGACAGGCTAGTCCAATTTTGTGTTTCTCTCTCCTTCATCTGTATGCTAATTCCATACAAATAATTCCATATAAATTAAGTATTTTTCATTTCTTTGATTACTGTGCAAAGCCAAGTCTATCTGGCCAAATGTTTGTAAAGAACTCCAAGTCATTTTTAATCTCAGTGAAACATAATGATCCAGTAAAACTTTGATCCAGTAAAACTTTGATCGTAAATTAACAGTCAAGTCAAAGCATCTACTGAGTTTGTTACCAACACATGATGTATGAAGGCAACATTTGTAGCAGAACTCTACCAATGATGCGCCACTCCATCAGCTGGCAAATGCAATGGCAACAGCAGTAGTTTTTCATGGCAATTTACATAATGCCAAATAAGAAACAGCTGTCTGCATTATTTAGCACACTGTTAGCTGTGGGTTATTCATTTATCCACATGTTCAAGGATTTTACTGGCATTGACATCCAAATGCCAACCATTTACAGCCTTCACATAATAGTACAGATATTTTTACTGAAGATATTTTTACATATTTTTATTCAACAATCCAGTTCTGCATGTATCAAAATATCCAGTTGCTCATTGACAGAATCCTTCTAGAGAGCAACTAACATATTAACAATCCTATTGCTTCACATTATGCTGAGCCAGAGTGAAAAGCATTACTGAAGAAAAGGATCCTCCTCTGAAGTCTCTGGGCAATGTAATGTGAGAGGGAAAATTCCCTTAAGTAAACAGACAATGAAGCAAGCACAAGAAATAAATTCCATATGTCACCTAACTCCTGGGTGCAGCTGATAGCCAAATGATTAGCCTTTGCTGCCTGTGAGAAGGATGTCTGGCACTCTACACATATACAATGAATTTTGTCTTGCTGCCTGATTACTCACAATCCAAATAACATTTAGTGATTAATTCACAGTAAATAATTCACTGAAGGAAATTACAGCAGGCAGTAGTATAGAAAAGCATATATTAACTACATGGGTGTCATGGCAGAGCAACTTCCGCAATTCACAACGCTATCCACCAAGAAAGCTTGTTTGCTTACATTACATCTGCTTTCTACTTGTCTCTTACTGAATTACTCCCCACTACCTCAACTCTCCATAACAGCTACTTATAACCTTTACTGAGCCATGAATGACACCTCTAAGCAAATTAAACACTGTAGGTACTCTCCCTGCATCAATCTGAAGAACATGCAGCTATGGAAAATAAATGAGCAAACTCTGCCTTGTGGGCAGCTCCCTCCAGGGATCACTGCTCTAGCCACAAGCAGTCAGGCTGGCTGAGGACCCTCGCAGCACCCTCAATCCAGGATGCTTCTTCCACTCCTTTCAATACAGCTACCAAATAAGCTGCCAGGCTTTTCATTTCCTACTTTGGAGGGCCTGGTTTGGGAAGGCAGGAAAGAAGAGCAGTAAAGACGACATCGAGAGGGAGCTAAGGGAGGGACACCAGCCAGAAGAGGAAACTGTCTGGACAGACAACTCCTACAACATAACTAGGCCCATGATAAAAGGGGTTTGCTGTCTCCCCTAATGTAGCAAGATCCTATCGATGGTGACATGTAGTAGCAGTGGAGGCAGCATTTTCCTTGCTACGGGAGAGTGTGCCCCCTCCCAGCAGCTCACCCTGACATCGAGAGCCCTGCTGTGGCGTGACACCTGCTCACCCCAAGAACCAGTGCAGGTGCTCAGAGGCCCTCTCCCCAGAGCCACGTAATGCTGGGATTCTTCACATAGGGATGCGCACAGCAAAACTCACCTGATTAAAATTTAAAGTGGATTACTTCAATTTCATTAATTCTCTATGTGGACCATCTAAAATGCAATTAGAGTGGCCATACTTTGCTTTTCACCTATTATAAGTGAATTAGGATCAATCAAAATACAGCCCCTCTAACTGCGAGCAGGAGTGGCCAGGCGGGGTGCCTTCCGCCCGTTCCTTGGGAAACGAATCCCAGTCAACCCCGCTCGCAAAGCCAGCGGCGATCCCCGGGTGTCCGCGCCCCCTCCGCGGGAGTCCGCGCTCCGCCTGGCCTCGGGCGCCCCCGCGCGGCTCCGCGCCGCTCCCGGCGGGCTGGCAGGGCAGGGCGGGCCGGGGGCAACCCCTTCTCCCCCCTCCCCAAATACCCCTTTTATTTCCCTCTGCAGTACTCACCGCAGCGGCAAGCCCGTAAAGCCAAGCGCCGGCCCGTGCGGGCTGCGAACGGGACATCTGCAGTCATCAGCGATCTTTGTGCAATTAATCAAATTCACAGGCCAGGAGGCAAAGTCACAATTCAGTACGGGGGTTCAGCTTTCATGTAGGCTGTGGGACTATTTTGCACTATTCCCAACTACCAAATCAATATCATGCACTTTAACAAAAATATTAACATCAAGCAAATCCAGTAGTTTCTTCAGGTAACTAACAGAACTCCTTAGAGGATTTACTTGAACACACCCTTTGTATGTCATTTCCTTAGAGGAATCAAAGGGAATTCTGACATTTACTCGATTTTGCTTTACTGAGTTTTAACCTAATTATTTGAGAATGGGATATGTTCTGGTTGGATTTCATGACAACGTCTGAATTAACCCACTGGCAATGTTGCGTTTCCATTCATGTTTAATAGCATGTATGACTCCTCTCATATTTCATTTTTGCAGTTCAGACAGCCTCCAAACACCTGCACTGAAATATTTTACAAGCACTTTACACAGCGCTGCAGTCAGCAGTAGCATACTTTATAGGTATACTGTGTCTGCACGCTCAGAGCTATGATTCAGCAAAGCACTCAAGTTTATTCACAAAAACACTTGGGCATGTGTTAGTTTTTAAGCATGCTCTTAGCTCCCGTTATCTCCATACGGATTTTTCTAGGGCACAAGTGCCACTTTCAAACTTCTCTCTCTCTCCGGCTGTCAGCACTGTTAAAGGGCATGTACACCACCTTAAAGATGAACATGTTCCAAAAACAGAGTTAAAAGGGAAACTTCACAATTGTATCATGCTTACTGTGTAAAATGGCAAGGAGAAAAAAATCAGTACAGCTTCTTCTCATCAATTTGTGGTAAACACAGAAACTACAACTAGTTGACTAGTGAGAGACAGTACGATGGTCTTTGTCCACTGAAAGCTGAGTCTAAGTGGAATAAATGCCCTTTAATGTCAACAACCAGCACCAGTGGAGCATACAAGAGAATGGGGAGAGGGCATTTCTGCTCCAAGTGCAGACCAAAGCAAAGCTCCTCAGAGCTCCGTGCCTTGCTGTGTGGCAATTTTGCAGCCAGCCATCATGATGAAAAACTAAAATTATTTAGCCACTCTTTCAAAAGACTGTGTGTTACAGTTTTCAGTACAAAAATGCAACCATGTGGTGGAGAACTTTGAGTCACCAACATCAACAAAAATCAAAGTTATCATTTTCAAAGCAAACCCAACACAAGTCTTTTTAAGCATGCATCCTTCTTCCTCAAGTTAAAGCTTCCTGCTTGAAGTGATCTCAATGATGAAACACACTACAGAAGATGATATTTTATTTTGGATATTTACGTGAAGTGTTGCTGACTAACAGTTGCATCAAGAATCATAATACTGACTGCTGACTATCTCACATTCAAACTCCTCACCCCGACAACCCAAAACAAACTGTTCTTTTTCTACGGAGTCTACTAAATGCTTTACTTCCCCCCTTCCCTCTACCCTCACATTTTAAGAGGCATCAAACCTAGGAAAAGGGAACCTGTAACAGCATAATAGAATACCAGCACCTAGCAAATATCATGTGTGTCCAAACTATAGGAAGTCATGTAGTAGAAAAGCAAACTTTAAACTTCAAACATTGTTAGCCAACTATTGGATGCAATACAGAGACATTCCCATATCTTATTATGGCATAAGCCAAACAATCTACACTAAAGATGGTAGACAGTCTGGTGGCCAGTGTAGAGCTTTTGCCATCTGGCTTCAGTTTCTTTCTCTTTTAGACTTCTAAGTGACTCGGCAAGGCACTTAGCCTCTCTATCCATGGTATTTTCCTATCCCATCTCTATGAAGATAAATTAGCACTTGTGATACAACAATTATAGCTGCCATATAAATATCTTCTGTCAAATAGCATCTGATGCTTACCAATACAATGCATATGCCATTAGCTTTTCTGAGTATCAAGAGCTCGAAGCTTTGGCATGCTATTAAGTTAGCTGGATCACATCAGCTTTCTGCTTGGTGTACAAACATCCAATTCTCATTAATAAAATTAATTCTCCATAATTCACCTCACTGTAGCATCTTGCGCCAGGGTACATTTAAACACTCAACCCTAGGGAAAAAAAAAAAAAAAAAAAAAAGTCTCCTCTAAGATTAGAGGATGAACAGCTAGGCTTGATAGCCCAGCTAAAAAAGCTTCTTATTGTTAACATGAAGAGCACGATCAGTTATTTTTGAATTTTATTAAAGTTAAAATATTCAGGAAAACTACTAGTGATATATAATTTGTCTTCTGTAGTTCTAGCCCAGGATAGCTCTTAAGCACATGCCTAAGTTCTTCGATAGACTTAGGATCAAGAAAATTGGGTATCCAAGCTTTAATTTATCAAGCTTTAATTGGGTATCCACAGCATGGCTATGAGGTCAGTAATTTCAAGATATCTGTCTACACATGCACTGGATTTACATGCACATATTTGTGCTGGACCAAGTTTGTTAGTGAAAGAAAAGCAACACTGAACTACCAAAGCTAAGACAGTTGCACTGGTATGCCCCTACTTCAGAAACACTATCTGTTTTTCTGTATCCAAAGCCAACTGCCCCAAACACAGTAAATACACTTGCTCACCAGAAATTAGGGCCATTTGAAACTTTCCAATAGCCTGCATCTGAACTTCACAGAAAAACATGCAGTGCTTTTTTTTTTCTGCCCAAAGCACTAGACTAAGATTTTGACCAGCTGAAATTCCAAGGACCCAATAATGAACTTGAGAAATTCCATCCCAAATGAGATTTTTTCTGTAACTGTTTTTAGTTACAGCATGCACAAAAAGCGTTTCTTCAAAGACTAGTCCTATAGTACTACTATTCTGAGTATAAGAAAGTTTCTATTTTCTTTTACTTTCCCTCACACCTTAAAGAAAACCATTTTTAAGAGTAACATTTGCAGTTGCAGAAAAAAAAAACAAGAGTTCCACAAACAACTGACATCTGGGAAGCTTACTAGAATCCATACAGATGCTTACTGTCAAATATTTCAGGAGGAAAGAACAATATTTAGGAAAAGAACAGAGAAAATGAAGTGGCAGTAACTGAATAATCAGTTCACATGTCCAGTAGTTGGTAATCTGAAAGTTTTTCCTGCACATGGTTCTCAGACTGTAAGATTTTGCATAATCACATAAGGTGAGCTCTTTCATGAGGAGACTATGATTACATGTGCATTCATGTATCTTTTGCTACAGCTGGTCCCTGGTTCTCAACTAGAGGTTCTTAGGCACAACTAAGAACTACCACAAATGAAAAAAAAATACATTTCAGTATGAAAATAGGCGACTTTACCTGGTGCTGTCCTCAAAATACACGTTTTTGTGTATTTCTCAGTTTCAGTCATTATCTCTAATAAGGGTCACCCATTTCTCTGGTTTCATTTTCCTTCGTAAAATACTACCCTCTCCCATCCTTGTACATCTCGGCTTTATAGGTCTCACGCCTTAAAATGGAGCAGCTAGAGTAATTTGACTTTAAAGTACTTCAGCTGGACCAGTGAAAATAAGACCCGGACGCAAAGTTATCTAACTGAGCCCATACTGCACACTACAGCCAATTGTGTAACAAACCTCAGCACAATTTTATAGGTCTTAATCAGGCAAAACTCCTCGCTGAGTTCAGTGAGGGAGGTCTAATCAATCAAAGGCTGCAAAAGCTGGATCCATACTTCTCCTTTTAACAAAAAGGTTTATTTTGAGCTATAAGAACATCAGACCGTACAAACTAGGCAAACCCATAACTCCTACTTTAAGGACACCTGGAGTTTGCCTTGCGTTTAATCTGTCAACCACAGAAGTTAGTCACATCAGCGCTCTTCCTCCGGCAGCGAGCAGAAAGAACTGACATGAAAAAAATCTCACGAATAACGGGCTTGCTCTCCGGATGCAACCTTTATGATGACAACTAACGGAAAAAAACGGCAAGGAGAGTGGTGGACTCGCGGCTTTTTAAACTAAACTGCAGTAGATAAAATAGGAAAAATACGTTTCTCAACTCCGGTTCCCTCCTGAAGTTGCCTTCTAGGGGACCGTTGCGCGGAGCTGCCGGCTACAGACGCAGCTGACTGGAGGAGAAGTTACCGGCGATGCCTTCACAAGCGAACCACCGGAGCCGCTTCTCCCGCCCCGGGGACACCCACGACCACGCCAGAACTGCCCAGCGGGGGAGCCCCGGCCGAGGCAGCCGAAACGCCGGCAGGGGCGGGCGGAGAGAGGCAGAGCGGGCTGCGCGGCGCCCCCGCTCCCCTGCCCGCCTCCCCAGCGCGTCGCGTCCCGTCCCGTCCCGTCCCGGCGCGCGCCGCGCCGTTACTAACGGCCGCGCGAGCCGCCCGCGGTGGCCGAGCCCCACGGCCGCGCCCGCCCGCCCGCTGCCCAAACTTCCCCTGCGTGCCGCCGCCCGCCCCTACCTGCCTCCCGGCGGCGGGGAGCCGCCTCCGCCCGCGCCGGGTCCCCCTCTCAGCGGCTGGCGGGAGGGCAGGAGCGCTGTCCCTGCGGCAGGGCGAACCCCATGTGAAGAGCAGCGAAGGAGCCCGGCGGCTCCACCGCCGCCACGCAGGGGAGGGGAGGGGAGGGGAGGGAGGAGGCGGGCGCGCCTTGACGCGCCGGCCGCCCCCCTCCCCCCCCCGCCCGGAGCCGCCCCGGCCCCGGCGCGGCCGCGGAGCCCGCGGCAGCGCCCTCTGGGGGCTCCGGCGGGCACGCAGCCCCCGGAGCGCGCCGCGGGGCCGCCGGGAGAGGGGGGCGAGAGGCGCGGGGCGGGCCGCGGCGGGCAAGCGGCCGGCCCCAGGCCCCCACGGTGGTGCTTGTCCCGTCCCGTCCCCTCCGCGACCGCTCTCCGCCACCCCGCGCCCAGCCTGGCCCCCGCCGCCCGGCCCGGCTGCCTGCCCTGGCGGCCAGCAGAGCTGCGCCTGCCTCGGGCCTCGGCCCTTTTAGAAAAGCTCAGTCCCCACCGTAAAAAGCAGAGGGGGCGAGCCGCGGAAGGCGTCGAGGCACGCGCAGGAGGCGGCTTTCGGCTGTGCCACAGCAGAGAGCGGCACCGGAGCGGTGCCGGGATCCCGCCAGCGTCGCCATCCCTGAGGGGCCCGAGGCTCCTGGGCACCGGCAAGGGCAGCCTGCGCGGCCGCGGGGATCACCTGTGCCCAACCCTGACCATGTCACGTTGTTTGTCCATGTCCCACTGCCAGAGCCGGGGCAGCAGAGACTGCATGGGCAAGGTCGGTGCCGGCAGTGCTCTGGGTCTCCCTCATGCACATCCCTGCCCTTCCAGCCAGGATCAATAATGTCTTCTGGAGACAAGGGCTATTTCAGCTAATGTGATCCCCAGGTGGAAAAATGCAGTTCTGCTTGCACCGCTGGGAAGCCATGAGCAGAGGGTTAAGTCCAAGTCCAACCACTATTTCCAGCAAACCTTATTGATTCAAGCTAAGCATATGGCTGAACTCTTTGCTGAGCCCAGGCTGCGATCTCTGCAGGCAGGAGAGCCGTACAAATGCATCAGGGCCCCCAGGCTGGGGAAGCAGCAGGGCCGACTTGCAGGATAGCAGGATGCGACTGGTTGCCGAGGGGACTCAGTTACTCCTGGCATCAGGGCTCACATTAATTATGCAGTGTCGTATAGAAGTCCTAAGGGGGAGAGGGACAGGACAGCCGCTACTAAGCAGAAAATAGTTCTTATAGTTAAAGCACAGAATGAGGATTTGGGACACCAGGATTCACTGTTTGACTTTGCCCACCCACGGCCACCACTCAGTTCTTGATCTACCAAGCGGTTGTGGCGACGCTGAGGTGTGTTCCTGTGAAGGGTCTGGCTGACTTCCCAGAGATCCTCAGATTGTGCACAGATTTGGATTTGCACTTGTCAGTGTGGGATACGGCATCTTCATGCCATAACTCCCCATCTGTATAATCTAATTTCTCCTCCCTCCCTCATGACAATTTGATGAAGATAAATTCATAAGCCCCTGTGAGGCACATGGATTTGACAGTGATAGAGCTCCCGCAGCATAGACACTGAGAGAGAGTTGCTGCGGTTGCATGCAGTCCTCCCCCAAATAGACATGAAGACATACAACGCTTTGAAAGGAAGATTTCTCTAGCAAAGTAAAATTTAAAGGAAAGGAACACAAATCATTCTTATGCCCTCAACTTAATGTCAGGTGTTTGCTGAGCTGGCAAATCCTGTAATACTGCTCCTGAGCACCGTGAGGTGTGAAACAAAGAAAGCAGGCAATATCAAATGCATTCACTAGCCCAGACCACGGACACTCATCGCAAGCCTTCCATATTAAAAACAACAATAACAACTGGCAGTGTAGCCAAATTCCTCTGCCAGAAAGCCCTGGCTCTCCGATTAGAGACTTTAACATCATGCTGCCAGCACTGAAAGCACATATTAGAAATATACACTGTAAACCTGAATTTTTCTCAGTGCGGATAAAGTACAAATTAAAAGCAGCATTTTATAGAGCATTTCATGCAAAACTTGCTGATCAGTTATTTTTTCACAGCATTAAAATCAAAGATCAGTCATGGTATTTATGCACCCACAGAAGTAAACTTAATTTACCTTTATAGCACAGTGAGATTTACATTATTTACTGCCACGAACACTGATTTCCCTTGTCTTACCTCTTACCTCTTCTCTGCTACTACTTTTTTGCAGATCTAAAGCTGTGATTCTCTTCCTTATTTAGAGCACCTAGTGCCTAATATTCTAACTTCAGAACTAATCAAGTTCTCCAGAAAGCCAAGGTTTCCCTAAGTTTTACTTGCATCTTACAAATCTTTGAGTTTATTAACAGCAGAACCATATTGCCTTGTGCCAATACAGCTGGAAAGCCCAGGCTCAAAGAGAAGGAAAGCACTGAAATATGTTGGTCAAGCATTCAGGAGAGATCCGTGTGTGATTACAAAGGCAGGTTTGTGTTATTCCAGAATTGCTGGGGAAGATGGCTCAGTTTCGAGACTCTGCCTGCTGTGTCATGGCCAAAAAGCTGCAACAACATGCTGTATCGGTTGCTGGTACCAGGACACAGCCTCCCTGCCTGGCAGGACGTCAGATGTTCAGCTACAGAAAAACACTAAGGAAGCCAGGATGTCCTGTAGGAAGGAATTCCTGAGGAAGAAGCAGAATCCAACCCAGACCTGTGCTTAACCAGTCAGGATGAACACTGAAAATGGGATTTCTGTTCTCTACCTTAGGCTCCAGCATTCAAATCATACTGCCCATTCTGAGGCATGGATATAGCACAGGCCTTGAATATCACCTCGAAGTTATGTGCCCAGGCAGCTATGCACCTTGACATTTCCTCTGCTTTCTAATATTACCTGCTAGCTCCTGATAATATTGCTAAAGCATCCTTACTTAGTAGGACAGAGAGCTGCTGTGAAGGACAGAGCTGCTGGAATTACCTGCTTCCTCCTGTGGGTGGCATCAGAGTATTTTCGGTGGACCAAGGCTTGTTCAGAACAGAGAGGGAGGGATGTTCCTGTTTACCAACAACTCGTACTGTTATAACACAAGGGCTGCTTTGTTATGGGAGCTAAGAAACTAGACATTTGAATTGAATGACCAAAAGTGGTCAGAATTAGCGTCGCTCTATCGGCCTTCTTAATTCCAACAAATAAAAGTTATCAGACCTTGCATGCATGGCTACAGACATTGCAGTTAATGCAAAAGGAGGATGCATATGTGCCATTAAAACTCCCAGCTTCCACAGCTTAAGCAAAATCAGAACTTTATCATCATCAGGAGTCGTTTCATATTGTTTTATGCAGGCCTCAGAGAGACAGTTACAACCCGACGCACATGAGTTAATCTGTCATAGTCCTCCAACAGGACACAGAAGTACAAATACAAGCCAAGATGTTAGAGGCCACAGATTTAAACAGCTTTTCTAAACGCCTTTACTTGTATCCAGAGCAGGGTTGTTCTATGTTCTCAAACTGTCATGTTGCAACTGTCATGGTTGTTTCAGCTAGCTGCAGAGCTTAGCAAAGACCTTCTCATGCTTATTGAGACAAATCAGTGCCCCCTCCAAGCCAACACGCTCTCTGAAGTACACAGGCACTAATGTCCAAAGCACTGTGGGTGTAACTGCCAAGCAAATGACTGCCTGGCTTACTTGAGGAGTATTACACAGTCACTGATGTGACTGTGATAGCTCACTGATTTGTGCATTTCTTCAGTAAGAAAGATGAGAGATAAAGCTCATTCTTGTCCTAATTTTAGAATACTTTCTCCAGGGTTTGAGTGATGACTTGTATTGTTAAACTACCCAGAATACTAAGTTATGGGGCTTAAGCACATAACCACAATAAGGCTTAATTGACTTATGCCCAGCATTCACCACCAGCAGTAAAAGGGGCAGGGGGACAGAAACTTCAAAAATACCTCAGGAAAAATGGGGTGTTTTTTGTTTTCATTCCCCCCCCCCCTTTTTTACTGCTTTAAGTGTTTTAATTGACATAAGTCAGTGTCTGTTGTCTTTGCAAGGTCTGCTCACCTAACATTCATACTTTGTTGACATGATTGCTTGCCAAAAGCCTGGATTAATTGCCTTAGAGACCAAATGGATGACCTCCACAGTGGCCTGTGAGATGGGACCTTTTTGTTTTAAACCTTAGATATGTGGAGGAAGACTGATATTCGGACAGCACTAATCAACTGCCTTCTGAAAACTGGGTTCTTTTAAGACATTTCCAGGATCGCTAGTCACATATAGAGCCCTAAAATTCAGCTCTCATCTATGGTGATCTAGGGACAAATCCATTTCTTCATTTCCTCCTGTGATTTTTTTAAGAAATTACTGCTTCAAAAACAAATCTATGTCTTCCTGAGATTGTGTTATGAATCTGTGAATATAACAGTGGTCCTGAGTAGGCAGCACAGACACTTGGGTGTATTTTCTTGTCAGCAATCATGCTATTCTTAGTTTTGTATAGGGTCCTAATGTATATCATGGATAGGCACAATAGATGTGCCTTGGCAGCTTTGATACTATTTAAAGAGGAGCTGATCTCTACCCAGTCCAGGAAATTATTCTAAAACTCTTCATTTTGGCAGCAGAATTTTAACCAACAGTTCCCAAGAGCCTCTGCCAGCACATCATTGCCTTGACCTAAACATACTAGAGAAAACAAAAATGACAAGAGATGAAAAAAAAAACCATCTGGGGCTACAGTTATGGGTTTGGATCACAATGGTTATTTGAATCAGCTAGGCGAGCTTGTGGTGTGTGACAGTATCTGAACCCTTACAGTGGTCAATAACCTTGAAATTCAGCACTCCCTTGTTATTCATCCTCTATGTGAATGTTTCACTGACTTTTGAAAGCTGCTCTTTAAGGTAAAGACAGCAAATGTGCCCTGAATTCCCACAGCCTGCCCATGTGTTGTTAAAAGACGGGTCTAAGGTTTTATTTCCACTGTCAGAAAAGGCCTGTTTTCACTATGAGATGGTTAAAATGCAACAGATAACCCACTTGGAACTGTCAAGGAGCGATGACAATTTTACCTTGGCTAAGAGTAGGCAAATGAATCTGTGGATGGGAATACCGTGCTTACCTCTCCCAAACACCTGACATAAAAGTTGCATCAGACTTGTCTCCAGCAGAACTGGTTGAAAATTTTACAACTGGAGAGTTTTCCATTAGAAGATGCTCATTTTCTCTGAAACAAAAATTCCCCAAAACTGTACCCATGATGCCAAATTTTGTTTATTGGAAAAATGGTGAGGGAAAGCTTTTTCATAAGTTTGAAGCATTCATGCCAAAGAGACCATATCAAATTTTTCATTTTAATCAATTTTGTTTCAAATTTTATTGCCTATTGCACTATTATGGCTATATGCAGCATTGAAAATCAAAAAAGAAAACTAAGAAATGTTTTCTGATGCTTTTGTAAAGGCAATTATTTACAGTGGGTTTCTCTAAACAATATCTTTCCAAATTTTTTCACTTTCTTTTTTTTTTTCCACAAAGATTTTCACAAATGCTTTCCCCCATTTTACTTCCACTGTTAAATAAAATGAAGGCTGGAATTTTCCATGGAAAGAAATCCAGAACTTGAGGCAATTCTAGTCTCTGCTAGTTGTTTGGGTGTTTTTGTTTTTGTTTTTGTTTTTCTTCTTCTTCCTTTTTAGGGTAGGGAGGTTTGAGGGATAGCTGACATGCATTAATCTTTCTGTGGAGGAAAAAATCCTGTCTGTTTTGCAGCAAAGACCATTTTCTTCTTCATACTGTTGGCTAATCCCATAATGAATCCTACAACAAGGAAGCACCATGAATTTGATCTGGTGTGTTGGTTTTTGTCATTCCTCAATAGCAGTATTTAGCAAATAAACATACTTCAGTCTTCTTGCCATTTCAGACACTAGCTTGGCAACAGTGCTTTCTTATCAATATCCTGGCTTCAATCAAGATAGGATCTACCCATCCCAACCATCCTGAGATCCCTTAGCACAGCTTGTGGCACAAGATAGCCATAAAGCTGACACAGCTGGTGCCTGTAGCATCAGGTACTGGCTAATGTGACAGAGCAGAAGGTACCCACTACCCTGAAGGCAGGCACCATGCTTTTTAGCCATGCTTTTTTGGTGCAGGACCCTGCTAAGCGATATCCCCTGTCCCTGCCTGCCACTGTTACCTTGCAGTGACTCAGGCCATGGCATGTCTGCATGGAGATTGACTGGTGCCCAGCAGCTTCCAGTGGACAAGAGTTATCCAGAGCAAGACAGTCACAAGCCATACATAACATGGAAATTGATGCCATTGACTTGGCAAGATTGTATTAACTTCAGTGTCACCTGCTATCTGACATCCCTGGAAAGTGCTGCCAAGTGAAAGAATGGCAGAGAGACAAAAGCATCCTTATTGCTCTAAGAAAAATTTCTGCCTTTGAAAAAATGATAAAAGGGAGATAATCACAGAAAGTGGTAAGGGCTGGTGATTCTGAGATACAAAAAATAACTTCAGCTTTGCCTGCCAAGCTTTCTCAGGGGTTCCCAAGCCATTTTGCCATGGATGGCACCTGTTACCCTTCTCCAGTGTATACATCCCTACTGTGCTCGCTCACACAGCCAGCCCTGCTTAATGGTGTGGAAGTCAATCAACAGAGACAACACTAAAAATAATCCTTCCTCTGAATAAAGGCACTTGCCCCTTTCTGAAAATTACCAAAGGAAATTGGTACACCCCTCACCATCTCCCCAGAAAAATAATGGCAGAGTTTTCATGGCTTCAGTGACAGTGGCCACCCAGGATGCTGAAGTACATCTCTCATCTTATAGCAATATGGTTCAGCTGCAACCAGAAGTGGACAGAAACATGGGGCTTAGGGCAATTGTACTTCCGCCTGCAGAGTTGAGGTCTCTAATCCACTGATTTCAGTACCTGACTACATGGTTCTGGATGGAATGTTTTACTGAAAGTAGTTTATTTAGAAAGCACTATGCAGCTCAGCAGAGATCAGTCCTCAAGCACTTCCCATGACTTGCAGAGCTCGTGGTTGTGTTCAAACTTAGCACTGCTTAAATTAAGGGAGTTCATTACAGATGGGGTCCTCTGTAGGCTCAGTAAGTATGTTCAAAATGCACACAGCTACAACTGCTTCCATTTCATGCTGATTAGTTGTCACAGAGAGGCATTTTTCAGTGAGGCAATGGGCAATGTTAAGGTCAGTGCCCCATGCCAGATCTCACTAGCTCCACACTCCACATTTCACAAGTGTCTACATTATCTGATGAGTATTTAGGGAGAGAGTGGGCCTCTCTTTCACTACAGTATGACCATTTTGGCTTCATTTAGCCCTATATGGATCTTCAAGCCCTGGACAAGTATCCAATATGGCCTTCACTGTCCAACACAATGGCGATATAAGACCTAACTCCCTATGTGGGATCCCCTCATGGTGGCAGGGTTGCCAACAGGCCTTAGTCAGGATGTCATGACATCCTGCCTTTCCATATGGTGAAAAGGGATGGAGGATGCGAGACTGCATTACAAGGAAGGAAGCTCCTTGCAGCTTTCTTTACTGTATCTCAATATAAGGGAATTTGGAAGACAGACAAAATCTAAACTGGTTACGTGAAAATCATGGCAAAGTGAAAACTGATGACAGATCACAGCTTCTAAGCATAAAGATACTGTTTTAAGGTGGCAGTACACTACTCAAGAAAATAATTTTCATTATAGCAATGATAGCGCTGGGAGGACATATAGTAAGCCTGATCTAATGATACTTTGGTGATGATTTTGCAAATATATACTAATGAAACATTATCCTTTGAACCAACAGTCCCTCAGGCAAGACTCTTGTTTCTCTTACCGGCCTCTTTTTTGTGTTTTGGCGACCCTTTTTTTTGTTTCTTTGCTTTTTTCTGAAAGTGAAGTATGGAATGAAAAAAGGTCACAGCCTACAACAAGTTGAGAAAATTTGTTCTAGATGCCATCATAGACATTTTACATAGAAATAAAAGTTCAGTTTAAATGCATTTTGTTAAGCAGGTGTAAAGATTAAGCTCAGTGCAACACTCTAGCCACACTGATGCTGAAATATGCTCTGTCATTTGCCATTCTTGGGGCTTCCTGCCAGATTTTCAGTTACTCGATAGCATGTTCATTTCTATCATTCTGTGGAATAGCAATTGATTATACCAGCCTCATGCTATTTTCCTTGGAAAGGAAAACTCTAAAGCTTGTTCAACAGTAAGTGTCTGCTGCTTTTTCTCAACAAAATTGGCTGAGAGAAGAAATGTCTTTTGTTAAAAATAATGGTTAGCTTAAAAACACCCAGCTCCTTTTGTGCTGAAGTTTCACACACAGCAGGAGACTATCTCAGTATTTCAGTAATAAAAAATCTCTGCTGTCAGGGTCAGAGGTGTTTCTTTACAACGTTCTATGGCTCCTGGCAACACCTACAGCCCTGATATCATACGAGATATTAAATATCCCATATTCCCAGTATGCTATGGTTTGTGGTTTGTTTGGTTTTTAATGAGAACGTGAATAAGAAGGTACTATAACAAATGTGAATTTATCAATAAAAGTACACTCAGAACCCTTAAACATGTTGTTCTCTTCACTATTTAAAGACACTGTTCTCTATTCTCTATAAGATAGTATTCTGTGAAGTAAAGTCCGTTCCTCATGTCACAGCAGAAAACTATTAAATATTTCTCCCCAAGCACAAAACAGAGAAAAAACCTAAACCTATGGGTTTAGACTCTTCTGATGCAATGATAAGACTTCTAGTTGTTCATAGTGTTTAACAGAAAGGGAGGACCTTTTAACATAGCTCATGAATTCCGACATTATTGATATGATTCTTCAATATTTCTTTACAGAAAAATATTAACTTGTCTCATCTGTTCCTGTATTCTCTTATTATTTTTTGTTTTAAATCTCATCCACAGTTCCACTAGGCTAAAATCTTGTACAACTCTCTTGCTATCAAGAAATGCCTTGTTTGTAACAATAATGTTATGAAAACCATGGCTGCCTCTTTCTTACCCTTTGCTGTGGAAAACCAGTTGTGATGTCCAGGGCAAGTTAAGAAAGGCCACAAAGGTAACCTGAACAGAAGATGGGTTGGCTTTGCTGCTGTAGGAGAAGGAAAAACATTCTAGCCTATTTTCTCTCTTTCACGGGCAAACCTGGAAAGCCTTTGAAATTCCCCATGAAGCAGGAAACTTTGGAGAAGAACATAATTTTATCAACTACTCTTGCAAAGCAGTTAAAGAATCAGAAATAAATACACTAATGTCTGGCTGTGAGTATTCACAGGCTAGTCCCAGTGATATCTGTGTTATTTCTTCTTTCAGTAGTTGACACAGACACGCTCATAGCCTGGTTTCAATTTCTGTATTGTGCAACATCATGAGTACGTGCACCTGCAATGGTGGTATTACACAGGGCTGCTTCTTCTCTTCAGCCCTCACTCTTCAAAGAGGCTGCTGGCGACCTGGAACAGGTAAGAGAAGGTAGATTTTCAGAGAACAAGTTGCCAAATGGGCAGCTCTTTGCAAGGCTCAGGAGCTCATAGATAAATGGATTAGCATGAATTCTATGAGAAATTCGAGACTGTTGAGGAGCAGATTTTTCTCTCCTTTCTTAAAATACAGGATTTAGCTCTGCTAAACTTGAAGTTAAATGTTTATTGTCATGAAACCTGGCCTGACACCAGCTCCCCTTCTGCAAAGCACGTATCAGTAAGATAACTGCTAAGTACAAGTATTCCAAATGACATGCACGGATCCCAGCTGAAAATGAAGCTCCTTGTACTGGGGCTTTATAAGAATAAAATAAACAGCCAGTCCGTGTTCCAAAACAGATGAATAGAGAAGGTAGAAAAAACATAAGGGGGTAAACAGTGGTACAGACAAGATAAGTGATTTATTGGAAGGATTTCTTAAGTAGCAAATCAATGGCAGAGGCCAAAGATCTATAGCTTTCAGAAAATTGCTCCTCCCTAGCCCAGTGCCTGGTATGCTAAACTCCCAGGAACAGCTGAGCACTCACAACTGCCTTCAAGCACAGAGAAGTACTTACCATTATGCAGCAGCCCCTATTAGAGAAGAGGATAAGCTTTGCAGTATGAATGTGTAGCTGTCCCAGTGAACTTTTCAGCCACTTTTAGCAATCTGAGTTTCCACCTTGTCAAAGCATTGGGAGAAGTGCCAGATTTTCAGAAAAGAGGCACAAAAGTGCCCTCTAAAGTACACATGTACACATCACATTTTTCTCATTTAGATGGGGAGAGCTATAGCAGGGACAGGGTGAGGAGGATGCCAGATGTGAACAGAGATGCCTGAGCCACTCTGCCAGCTGGTGTGGCTAGGGCTAAGAGAAGGACTTGCAGGTCCAGCATAATGGCACTGGATGGAAGAGACCTTCAAGGAAGCGGAAAATACACACTAAAAATGTGTTTACCCAAGATGATGCAACAGCTAACTCATGAAGCAGAATGCTGACCGTCTTCTCTCCTGTTGTTTCTCTCCTAGCAACAGCAGAAAAGTTTTTAAACCAGTATGACTGACAACAATTCAGGAGAAAAATAAAAACATGCTTTGTGAAGCTGGTATAAGGTGACCCTTTGCAGGGAGATCTTTGCTCTGCCAGATTTCAAGGGTGATCTACAGAACTTAACTGGGACCAGTCTTGATTAACCCCATCACAAGACAAGGGCTTGAGAAAACACCTACTATATTTATAACCACATTTTTCAGAATCTATAACTATTTAAAAATTTAGGTATTCAGAAGGAGTATAAATTCCCATGCAGCACTGGAGGTTCCAACTGTCTGACCAGGTACTAGGAAGAAATTTTGACCTCGCACAGGTTACTTTGTATTAATCACCTACTCACAGATGCAGTGGAACCATTCACATAGGTAAGATATTAGAACAAGGTGAACCATTGGTCTTATTCAGCATGAACGTTCTTACATGCTGCTGCTTAAGGTTTTTCCCACAGCACTGAATTTTATCCTAGCTGATGTCAGTTCATACGGAAGTGAAGTAAAAAAAAGGCAATAGTAGGGATGGGGGAGAAAGAGCAAGAGTAGGGGATAACAGTCTTAGACTGGCGTGTGTGTGTGTGTGTGTTTTCAACCTCTAACAGGGCTTCCAAAAATGAAGTCTATGATGTTACAATTTTTCAGTCATTTTGTGTCATAAATAAAAGGACGGCGGAATCCTTAGATTTCCTACAGGAAGGGTTTCCTTTGTACTGTGGCTGACACTGCTGAGCTCATAGTTTTCTTTATAGCTGCTGAAGATGGAGGCTGAATGTTACGAGAAGAACTTCAAGGGCATTCTGATTTATACCTAAGTTTTAATGAGAAAGGGTTATCTCCTACTGTGCCCTTTCCAGCTACTTCTTTTTTTTCTTTTTCTTTTTTTTTTTTTTTTTTTTGCTAGTTAACAAAATGTTTTGAAGAGTCTGCCTGGACACGCCTGAAATGACACCTATGAAGAAGACACTCATGAAAAGCAATTTATATATAAAACCTTGCTTAAATAAAAAATGATAGCTAAGGTTTCAACTCATTACTAAAATGAATGCCTTAAAACAGTGCTGTTGCTCCATAGGCATATGGAAGCAGGCAGGAAGCCTATGGAAAAATCAGAAAATCACTGGTTTATCCTTTTTAGGTGCCTTTTATCTTCTCTGTATGTGTCCTACCTCTTTTGATGAATCTTGCCTCAGGCAGGCCTTCTGGGCTTCTATTTTTTCTCTCCTCTTTCTTTCCTCCTCACAACTACTAACCCTTCTTTTCCAGCTGTACCTCACTAACTTTGCACTTGGGTTAATTTTCCTTTCCAAAAAATATTCAGGACTATCAACATTATCATTAATGACATATTTTATCATTTTATTAACAATCTTTCATTATGCATCTGCTGTACTGCTGAAGTCGATTAGGAAAATAATTACCTTCCTGTGTATGAGCAGCAAATTGGCGTACCTCCAGAAACAGGTGTTCCACAGGAAGATCTTCCCCTAAAAAAACAGCTTAAAGCATTTTGAGTACTATTGATCCTATTTACTGGGTCCTTCCTGGCCTTCACAGTGTTCATTTCCCTTAGCAAATGCTACACCATCAGTGATGAACCAGTGGAGCCAGGTAGTTCCTGTCAAAAGATTTGCACTTGTTTGCTGGAGGGGAGCCCACATCTCGTGTTATCCACAGATTCCCCTCAAGGATCATCATTAGCTGTAAGACAACAGAAAATAAAGAGCCTGTTACTTCCCATACCCCACACTCCAGCCATACATCCATTCCGAAGTCTTTCCAGAGCCTTAAAAACATTCCAAAGCAATGAGCCATCAACTGTTGGGGCCCTGAAGGCACCCACAGCCCTCACTGTCCTTGCCCATCCCCAGGGACCTCCCCTATGCTCCCTCAGCTGTAGGTCCCCATTTCAGCCCAACCTGAGGCCATCAGGCCCTGCCCCATGATACTGCAGTGGTACCAGGCTCCAGCTCTGCCATGGCCCAACTTCTTCCCACCACGGGCTCCCCAACCCTGACTCAAGGGTGATCGCCTGTCCCATCCCTGTCCCTGCAGCAGTGCCCAATGCCAGGGGCTGCCCTAGCTGCTCTGCTCCCTTTTGGGTAATGGGATGGGCCGTGGCGGCGAGGCCTAGACCTGCTGCCATCAGGAGCTCCTGCCAGCATCAGCACCTGGGAACCTCTGGTCATGACCACCATAAAATCTGTGCATGCCGGACGTGCTGGAATGGCTGAAAACACTCATTAACACTGACAAGCTAAATGAGAGCTTCCATTTCTCAGCACAGACTCTACCAAACTCCTACAAAAGAGGAGCTATTAAGTGAAGTGCCTACCTCAGCTGTGGGCAGAAATAAATTAAGATCTTTGGGAAGAAATAAAAAGGAAAAGTTGAATAGGATTTCAACAGCATGAAGGAATTGCAGCCATCAGATCTTCAGCTAACAAATTCATTTTCCTGCTCTAGTCCAGTTCAAAAGTTTTAATTCTTGACTGCACTTGGTGCACCTCCTTCCTGCTCCTGGTAAAGTCTGCGCTTCTGAGCTGCATGGGAAGCAGAACTCACCCCAGGAAAGTCTCTATAAGAGCCCTCTCAAGTGTTACAGAATAAAATGAGGCACGATTCAGGGTTTGTACAATTACAATTGTTCAAACATCATTTGCTACTTATGTTCCACAGCCTGGATCACTGTCAGTCTTGATTCATCCAGGAGTTTCTCTACCAGTGGGAACATGCCACCTGACCAGGAGAGAGGAAGCAAACTTCCACGGCACCAACCTTCTCCCTGAAGCCAAGTCTCCACCTTGGCCAGCCATTTCCAGACCAGTGATGAGATCCCTCAACAGTACAAAATTTGCCCAACAACCAACACAAGCTATTTCTGCCAGAGTTCCCAGACTGCTCACAACTGCATGAAAACTGAGAGTGCAGCGTTTTCCTACCTTGGCTGGAGATCTCTTCCCTAGACTGTCTGTCTTCCACTTTTTTATTAGTGACTCTTCCCAAGAGGGCGGAGTGGTGGAGTCTTTGATCTCCACCGTACCACCCATCCACTGCATTCACAGACTCTCTTTCTGAGCTTCTTTCCAGCCCTGCTCCTGCTGCTCCACTAACAGAAGTCATTTTCCATCAGCGTTACACAGCGCATTGCGAAAGGTGAGCCTTTCATGTCCCCACCAGGGCCACCCCCCGCAGCTCCCCATCGAAGTGGGCTCTCCTCCCCAGGCAGCCCCCCAGCTATGGAGAGCACACATCAGTCGGAGTGGTGGCAGGCGAGTACTTAACGCTTCTGAATCAAACACTTTTTGCTGCTGCTTTCAAGTTTTATTAATGTTTATTAGTTCCTGTTGATATCTTGCCAAATGCATTCTTTGGAGAATCGCAAAATAATTAGAAGGTATCTCCTCTCTCTCTCTCTCTCTCTCTCACTCTCCTTTTTTTTTCCCCTCCGCTGGATGCTGCACAAGCTTAATATTAAGGGAAAGTGTAATTCATTATCCATGAACAAGCCAAATATGCTGCCACCTGCACACATCTATTTTCAGAAGCCTATTGAAGTATTCTGTCTCATAAAGTTCTTCCTTTTAGAAGCATGACAACAAAAAAAGTTGCTGTGGAAACCTGTGGGTAAAGGATGATTAAACCCTAACTCCAGCACTGGGGAAAGTGCGAGGTCTGTATTTTATTTTATCTACTGACTATAGCATATCAAGGGAAGAGTTTACTCCCTTTAGTGTGGAGCTGCCACTATAATAATAGTATCAGCAGCACTTAGACGACTCTTTCCATTTCTAAAGCATTTTACATCCATTAACACTTTAATCCCTGCAACTCTACAAACAAATGTAACAAAAGGAGGAAAACTGAAGCAACTTGCCCCTGAGGAATCACCAAAGCCACGATTATAATTCAGGAGCTCAACATCTGTCCATGCTTCTGTCTCTACAGTCTGTCAGTTCCTCGGATAATATTGCATTTGTTGTGGTTTTCCTCCCACACATAGACAACCCCTCATCTGCAAGTGAAAAAGATAATTAGGTTCTAACAAGGAATCTGCACGGAAAAAAAAATGCAGCCAAGTGCTGATGTAAGAAAACCTATAAGTGATTATCAAGAACAAAGCTAAGAATCGGCCCTATGGTCTATAGTTACCTTTCAAAATGGACAGTAGTCTACTACTATGTTATACAGACATTTTAAGTTTGCACTCTGCAGATAGGGGCTGGAATATATATCACAAGGAGACCTTGAAATGTCCTTACTTTTACATTTCTGTTTGACCACTACCCAAAGGTATCCTCTGCCTATTCATAAAGATCTACCTATTCATTCAGACCAGAGTACAGAAAACAGTTCCCATCCTCAGTGCTGTAGAAATCTGAATAGGAAACTCGTATGGGTTTATTCTAACCCTAAAAGGGCAGGAGGACTGAATGTATAGCTCGGGGTCAAGATTGCTGGTGAAGAAGGTAATGTCTCCTGTCTTCTCATATGATGCCAGGCTCAACTTACATGACAGAAGGGTTATTGCCATAGATCTGTGCTGACTGAAGTGGATTGCATCTCTCTGCTTATTGCATGTTATTATTCATGTTCACCTGGTGCAACTGAGTGGCAGAGTGATAGATGTATCAGGATAACTACCTCTGGGTACAGTCTCCTCCAGAGAAAATAAAACAGTTTTCCAAATCATTATGTCTCTACTTCCAAAGGGCAATAGCTATTCTGAAATACAGTAACTTCCATTCTGCAGTGGCTGATTCCCATAGAGAAGTATTCCAGTACAACTATAAAGAACAGTTGATTCCTGTCTTGAGCTTCCTGTACATTCAGAGCACAGTTCTGCAAACAGAAAGCAAACTTATGGTAGTGCCGATAAGCCTTTCACATCACCTCTTCCGTATAAAAGCAACATTTTCAGATGCTGTCCAGAGAACATAACTAGAGATGTGAAACAGCAATAGAGCATGACCAGGTTATTCTGTTTTGCAGCTCGCTATTATGTGAGCACACTTCATGTGCTGACAGTAAACTCTGGATAATAACAAGAGGCAAAACCAGGATTCTGCTACTGCTAGAGAAGCACTGGCTTTCAAGAGTGAGACAGAGCAGGGGACATAGAAACACAGAGAAAGTTATTTCTCCCAAATTACGAATGCTTTCCTTAATATTACAACAATACAAAGTTTCAATTACTCTGGAATTTCATTTTTTAAAACTGTGAGTTTCTTTCTTACCTATTCTCTAGGAGATACAAAGCACTTGTTTTGTTAGTAAAGCAAATGCATGATTTTTGGTCAAGTTACTTAATGCATTATTTTAATTCATCTGGCCTCAGCCAGATCAGGAAAGTCTGGCAATAACTATTGGCATGACAAGGGCACAGTTGCATCCCATGGGTTTATTATTATTCCAGGATAGAGCTATGTAACTTCTATGGCTCTTCCATACTCCATATTGTATATGGAGTAAACCGTATTGCAGGTCCATAGAATCAGTGATCACAAAAGGAAGAAAACAAAAACAGTTAACTCTTCCTTGCAATCACAAAGCTGTTATGCACAAAGATTTACATTTATTTTTTATATTACAGGACAATCTGTGTTCTGGAGGTTTAAGGGATACATAGAGAAGAAATGGCTGGGAAGGTAAACTGAGGCACCGGAGAATCTTTTTTTGAAGGTCTCACAGTATGTCAGAAGCCTTGTCAATAATATAAGCACTTCCTGATTCACTACCTGTATCCTACTAGTTAGGCCATGTTGTCTCCAAAACAGATGCTACTTGTTGTGAGCCCTGAAGAAACGCTACCATTCCTTCATAGTATACAATTAAAAGAATTGGCCAGCTGCTCTGAAGAGTGATTAGAATAAGGAAAGGCAACACTCACTCCCCTATCCTCATCTTGCCACTTGGAATACCAGTGAAGGCTGCACTTCCTACTGACTACAAAATGCAGACAAGACTGATGAAAGGAAAATCAAAGGCCCTCATGTTTCTTTCAATTTGTTCCAGTACAAATGCTAAAAGACTCCCCTGCAGCAAGCAAAGATATGCACAGATGATGGTAGGGCACAGAATTGCATTCGATGAATTGTATGGTCTTCTTTTCCATTCAGCACTGATTTTTGTTCAGTGTTATGGTCTGATCATGGGTCATTAATGGAAGCTTTGAGCTTGTATAATAACTTGGCAGCACTCTCTAGGTGATAGAGCAAGTATCTTGTTTATTGATTCATTTAATTTCTCTCTGGGCATTTCCTGAACATGTATCCTCAGAGGATCTGAGCAGGCTAATGGTATCTTTCCATTCCGTTGTTCATAATGGCTAAGAAATGTTTCACCTCTTCATTATATCTTTCTCCTGATGAGAAGCTGCTTCTTTTACATAAAATGTTAATGTGCCATTACTTTATAATTGAAATATGTTGGAGAGGTGTTCTTCTTTCAGCCAGCTATTTAAAATAGCTAGCAATGTGTGATGTATACTTTTAGAGGCTGTCAGGCAATGCTATTTTTGATGATACAGTATGTCTGTTTTCCCTAACCCTGTAGGAAGACGTTGATACTGGAACGAATATATTTTCCACCCAAATGTGATAGCTTTGGGAAACATCAGGAGAAGTAACAATACACACACAGAAGTACCGCACAATTTAACAGCCCCTGTCACGAGCTTCATCCTTTAGCCGAAAGAAAGAAAATCTTTCATAATTAATTTTATCAAGGAAATGAATGTCTTACTGACCCTTAGTCTATTCCTGCCCTCCCCAAAATCAGTGACAGATTTGGCTGCTTCCAATTAGATGTCATGCACTTCTCTTCTTAGTGTTGCTGCTGTTATTGGATCAGAAGGAACAGTCTTCTAATAAGTTACTGTTCTAATAGCAGTATCAGTGTGACAAAGTAGCAGGGAAAAGTATAATTCATGAGCTGATTTGTTGTGAGATAGCTGTAGGTGTACGGAGTAGGCGTATAATACAAGCACCAGGACTGTGTTGTGATTCATGTTATAGATCTTAATATAAACTAAGAAGGAAAACACATTTATTAAGAACTAAGAACTAGTGTGTGCCCATCTCTTGCAGGGACACACAAGAAGTAGAGGCGAGATAAAGCTTTTCTTGTATGGCTGGTGCAGCTCCTCTTCCCAGCCATTCAAGGAGGGCTGGGAGCTCTGAGACCCGACAGGCTGCTCTCTCTACCCAGTGTTCCTGGTATTCGCAACTAATGTTGTGCCAAATGTGGTCATAGGTGCCCTGTCTTGGCTGTTTAAGATGCAGTGGACAGCTAAGCTGAGATTTGCACTTTGCACATACAAATTTAATTGCTCTGCATTAAAAAAAAAAAAAAAAAAAAAAAAAAAAAAAAAAAACTCTTAGTAAAATGAAATAAAATTCCAGAAGGCCATCATTACAAGACAGATGCTAATGTCTCTTAGAACAGTAGCTGGCACAGGCTAAATATCTCCTAGTTCCTCTCGTAAAGGGTACAAGTTATTGGAAAGGTCAGGATCCGGCCATGACATAATAACCCTTAAGTGTAATGGCGTTGGCTCAAATCCAGCATAGGCTGGAGCCTTATCTGGAGCCACTGTACATAAGAGCACATCCTAACAATGACTAAGTACAGCCAGCAGCCACAAACAGCTCTTTCCCTCCTGTCCTTGGTGTTTAGAGTTCACAGGTTTTCATCCAGCTGATGGGAGAGCAGAGGCACTGCCTCCAAGGCAGGAGTTCTACAGCTGCCTCCTGGTTCAGCAGCAGAACCATCAGGCCTGCTCAGTTGTTCCTGGATGGTGGGCTGGTGGTTATCTGCCTTATCTCATGCCTTTTATAATTTCTTGTTTTCCAAGATCCTCCCATCAGGTAGAGTTTTGTCAGAAAGTTTGAGCAGGCATTCTGCATTGTTTGGAAAGTTCTCAAAATGAGTCTGGAGGTGTAGGGTGGTTGACTTGTCCTCTCTATTGCCATGACTGTGGTATGACCTTTCTGTGCACATGTGCCCTTAATCTCATATATCACATCCATGACAAACTGGGGAGAATATTTTCATGCTGTCAATATTGTTCACTTCAGAGGTGGCCTGAACTGAACTATATATGAAAGTTCTGCTATTTGCACATGAGTAGACATGCCTGCAGATTTGTGGTTTATTGAATATGAAGGTTGTATGCACCAAGGAAGATATGTGTGCCTGCAGGTGTATATGTCCACACAAAATTTCCAGTCTCCTCTACCAACACAGAAGTTCACCATAAATCAATTCTGTGGCCTACAAATTGCCAAGTTCGTAATTCTTTAGAAGTATTGGTACAGATAGTCCCACAGCAACAGCTGAACTTCCTTTCTAGGAAGGTCATCCCTAACCTTTCAAAAACAGCTGAAGAGCCTTGGTGCCTGCTTTGTCTTTGAGAGCTGCAGTATGGTAAACTGTGCCAGCTGCTAGAGAGCACCATCATGCTGCTGCCAAAGCAGAAGGTGAAGAAACTGCAGTGAGGAATGACCTGCATTTTCTATTTAATGTCCCTTTTTAGTGTCTGGGCCAGCTCCTCCTGCAAGAGCAGAATCAGGAGCTCTGATAGGCTGGGAGGAGTGTGAGAGGAGATGAGCTGCAAAAGGCATGGAGGATTTTAAGTCCTGGGGCAAGGAGAAAGTTGTGCAGTGCTGGGTAGGGAATCAGGAGCAGGTAGGAGAAGGGGGAAGGAATGGTGAAAATTTTGCAAAAATGTAAATTTTGGAGCTGTAATTTCTCCAGAGTGTCATAAATGTATTCAATCAATTCCACAGCTTGCAAAATACCTTCCAGGTATAGCCTTTCACCCTGGGATGGGGAAAGCTCTTGGCTATGTTTCATATAGCTACAAACAGTCTAACGACTGATCTCATATTTGGCTTCTGCAATAACAAAGAGTTATTTTTACTTTTGTGTACATATGTAGTAGTTTATAAATTCTGTATATGTAGTTTTTTGGTATATATGCTGTATATTTATATATCTTGCACATAGGGTATATGCATAGATAAGGTGGTTTACAAACTTGCTTGGCCAGCGAGCAAACTGCAGGTGTGTTTCCACTTCAGAATCATTCTGCATCCAAAATTTCTGAATGATGTGCTATTTGAAACCACGTCCCTGCACCACTTCCTATCAACATGGGCAGCAGAGGGAGCACATAGGAGAAATTCAGCAATCATATGTATTTGCAGCAATTGCTGCCCAATCAGCAGCTTGCCAGTTTAGCTGTTTTATTGTACTATTCCTTCTCAAATGAGTTTCTTTCTTTTTATTTCAGTGGGCTTTCATTATTAATTACTGCAGAAGAGTGAGCTGACTCAGTTTTAGATCATGCATTCAACCCACTGCACCTTATAGGATTAGTCAGGGAACAGGAGGGCACGCATGATTGGATTTGGGGTTTTGAGTCTCTTGTGCATAGCTCAGATCACTAAAAAGATCACTGCAACTTAATTACTTACTAAAGTCAAGAAGGCAAGTGCTGAGTAGGAATGAACTGTATTTTACCCAAAGTCCCCACCAGCAGTTAGCATCTATTCAAAAGTGCTTTACTCGTTCTTTTTCTGCCAGGAAGTAAACTGCAGCACATCACTGAAAGGACCAAAATACTTTTTCTTCACATTTCCAAGTCCCTTAGCATTTTAGACTGAGTAAAAAACTTTATTTGTCTCAGTAATCTAGTATCACACATTTCCACAGCTGCTTGTGACCTTCCTCATATTTCCTCCAGCTGTACCTACACACACGTTAAAATTTTCTTTTTAGTTGTACTGAAGTAGAATTTCTATGATAGAGGCATTTGTTTTGCGCAATACATCTGGTGGAGCTGTTGCTCTAGAAACATTTCCAGCAGCCATCCTTGAACATGTGGCCGGTTACATAATAAAATAGCTATTGAATTTGACCTGGGTGTGTTTTCATACTTATAGATTATTTTCTGTGCAAGATGACTAGATCCAAACATATAACTGCGTATTAACAGATCATAAACAGAGCAAGTGAAATTACCATCTTTGTACATCCAAAGCATACTGTTTCCTGCATACTGAAATAGCTTGTGGTAAATGTGCTGCTATGATGGGCCAAACTTTCTCTATATGATCCAGCTCTTTCACGGGAATTGTATCAAAGGTTTCCCATTCACCTGGCATTACCAGTTCCAAGGAAAGGATTAGACTTAGAGGAAGAAGGAGTCTACAAATTCATTGCCACATCCTAAAGCGTTCCACGAAGTTAGGACGAGGAGCAGCAATTCCAGCCACTCTACATGCCACAAGGTCCACATAAGCTGGTGGTTTGCTGGTCCCTTGCTTCTACCTCTGATTCTTCCCATGACAGAATTAATTTGAGCAGCAGCTACCAGAACAAAGACACCATCCCCTGGAAATACCATCCCCATCCTAACACCTGCCTCCTCTAGTCCAATGGAGGACTATGGGATTCAGCAATAACCCACATTCTTCACTCCCATCTTGTGCAACCCTTAAGCCCATCAGTGGGCCTGACCCACCAGCAAATTAGCACAGTCACTGGAAGGATTTAGGAACAAATCACATCCTTTACGTTCACTTTCCAGAGCTGTCACATACCTGCAACTCTACTCTTTCCAAGAAGAGAGACTTACATCCTCTCCAAACTCTCTGTATAGCACTGACTCATTGAAATCATCGTTTTACTTCTTTGCATTTACTGGATTCAGGAAGGAATTGTTTTACTCATTCTCATCTTTTCTAACAGTAATCTTAATCCTAACCCTTTTCCTGGCAGAACGCCCCTAGTCAGTTTACAAACCACATACTCAACACTGACCTGCAGAAACAGCTTTTACCCTAAGTTTGTGGGCCATAACAGATGGATCAGTGAATCATTATAGTCTGCTCTCTACCTCCCGCAGCCTGATCACAGCACTCATCTGGAGCTTTCTTTGTCGGGGTGAACACAACATTAGTAATGTCAGTACTGTAAAAGCCAAGGTTTTTCTACTCAGGATAGACAGCTGGGGAAGGGCAGTTGCCTCGAACTTCCTATTTCTTGTTCCTCCATTTCTATTTCCAAAAGTTTGTTTTAAAAATTAAATTTTTGAATATGTGGCAGGCTGACTGTGCAGAAGTGAAATTCTGAAAGGCTCACCTGTGTAGGCTCACCATCACTAAAGCAGAGAAGATACATCCATACTGCGGAGGATTTTCCACTTTTTCAAGATCTCAGCCCCCCACAATCACTTCAGAACTTAGATTTTTTTTTGCAGGAACTCCTGAAAATGTTTAGGATGGTGTTTTCATATCAGAGTCTAGACTTGCACTCCTAGCTTAAAACCACTCAAGTAATTCAGCCATAGCTGTCTCCAACAGCTTGGCAAAGGAAGTTTATCACCACCTGAATGCAATACAGGCCTCTTGTTAGAAATTAAATACTGCAAGAATCCTCCTGTGTTTTTGAATAAGGAGGATCAATTTGAAATGGGGAATCATTTTCCAAACTTGTATGGAACATCTTACAGGATCTTGTTAATAAGCAGAATACTTGCGTAAGACTCAGTCATAAAAACCCAAAGTTTGAGTAGGTTTTTTTCTCCACATGACCCTGACAGATGAACTCTCTCCCTTTTAATTATTCACCTGTCAGTCAAGTCCAGGCAAAGAATATCTTAGCAAGAACAACTTGTTCTGTAGATACAAAAGTCTTTCATGACCTTTACAAACTCTGGTGCTGTTCTCAGATGGAATATCCTGGAAATACAGATATTGTTGCCAGAGTCCATTTTGCACCTTTGCTCATGTATGGCTGGGACTGAATTTTTGCAGAACCACAGACTGCTAATTAAGCAAATATATTTATATCTACTCCTTTTCCTAAGGACATAGTATTTCAGTGATCAAGCTCACAGACTTTTAAGGAGAGCTGGATGTGTATGGAGCACCTATTGCATCACCTGCTGTAATGCAGATGTAAGATTTACTACTCTGAGGTTATGAGCAGAGTTCTTTGGTCCTCACTGTTTCAAACTCAGTTATGTGTTATGAATGCACACTTGTCCCCAAAGTAACAAAAAAAAATCACAAAATTCCCGAAAGAACACCTTACCACTCCCAAGGCTATGAGCAAGAACACAGTAGCAATTTGATGTAAAGACTCAATATCAGAAGAAAAGTTTCAAACTATAATAATGTCTATTTCTAATTTACCTTGATAATACGTGTGTCCATAGTTCTAGATCCCTAAGTCTTCAAAACCCCTTGATTTATTAATAAAAAGAGAAATAGAATCAATTGATCTATATACTGGGCACACTCAACATTAAGACACAAATTTCGTGTTGGTCCAGTGCCAGAGAAACTTAAGATTTCAGCAGAAAAGTTTTGATTTCCTTAGGCAAAACCAAATCAGCCGTGATATCTTTATGGAAAACACAGGAAGATGGAACAGTCCTCATTTTAATAAATACACCCAGCTAATGAACTTAAACCAAAGTTAATGTACTGTTTTCTAGAAATATCCCATAGGAACAAGTTTGAAAAATCTTATGACGCAAATATCTGAATATACTACTCTGCTTAACAAAGGAGTCATTCACTGATTTCAGTTTACAGTTATTCACTCCTGCTGCACACCAAAGGACTGTGTTGCATCAAAAAGTTTAGATACAAAGAAGTAAATAAAATCTGAACCACTGGCAAACAGTCAGAATTGGCAAAAAACAAACTAACCTCTGCAACAGAGGCTAAAGTGTGTGTGCCTAAAACTGGAAGACAGTAGATTTTCTCTGGGAGAACTTTGCAAGAAAAGGTGGAAGAAAACATCCAAGACACGAATCGGCTGGTCTTGTAAAATTTCAGTCACTTCAGATTAAAAATGCATATAAAGTCAAGAATGTTGTAGCTTCAGACATACCCTCTGGACTTCGAGCCCAAATTTAACTTAACATTCAATTCATACAAATCATCTTTGTCAATCTTTCAGAGGTACTCCCATCTACTCTATAGTTGCACATTGATATTGATTTCTTAGGTATATGAGATTATTTTGAGGTTAAACAGGTCAATCCTTTTACAGTGTTACATTTGGAATATATATATGTATATTCCTCACTCCCATATGTAGATTTACACTTTGATATATGTTGGCAGAATCACAGAACAGTTGAGGCTGGAAGGTACCTCTGGAGATCATTAGTCCAACCCCTCCCTGCTCAAGCCAGGTCAACTAGAGCAGGTTGCACAGGATTGTGACCGCTTGCATTTTTACTCTCTCCAAGGATGGGGACTCACAACCTCTCTGGGCAACTTGCTCCAGTGTTCAACCACCTACACAATAAAAAGTGTTCTCTTAGGTTTAAATAGAATTTCCTCTGTTTCACTTTGTGCCTGTTCTTTCTTGTCCTGTCACTGGGTATCACTGTGATCCTGTTTTATATATCAGCTATTGTCCTTAAGGATGGAAGAGAGTCTTGCTAACCAGCAATGGGCAAAGTTTCATATGAGGAGACAAATAAGATCAATCAGTCCTGTCATCAAACATCAATCAGTGCATAAGTATGGAGTCACCTAGACAATTTAACTTAACACAGAAAGCACTCTTGAGACCTTTTCATTTTAATTCAATTTTCAACACTGGGTTGAGTAGTGTCTCTATATCAAAAAGTTCATCCTCCTTTCATCCACAAAGTTAACAGCACGTCAAGAAACGATGATTTCTGATGATACTGAAAGTGAATGAACAGTGACAAGATGATCCACCAGCTTTTGTTCCAGTATTATGAATAATGAAAGACATTTCCACATATAACAGAATCTGATGATAAACAAGTTATGGATATTGGTGAGAAACAGCTGTTCTGTGGTGCTGCAGTACCTTCTTTAGGTGGGTGGATCTCCAAAGCTCTTTTGGAAAGGAGCTGAATGGGGATTTGAGGAGCTAGCGCAGAAGTCATGACATCCAGGCCCTTTCCAAGTCTTCCAATGAGTCACTCAGTGGTGCTGGGAGATCACTTTGACTCTAAAGGAAGATCAAGGATAGATTAGTGCCTGAAGAAGCTCACTGAACTCAGAAGAGCTGCAATATGTAATAGCATTTGAGGTTTAATTTGTTCATTTTTGCCCTCTCTGAAATATCTTCCCTGGTTTCAGCATCTACCCTTTCTCTTCTTGTTAGTAAGCTGGGGCTCTCCAGGAGGAAGGACAGAAAGAGTGAACACCTCATCTCAAGGCCAGAGAACAACCTGATTGAACAGTCCCTGGAAGCGAAGAAAGAAGCACTTCGAAAGATGAAAGAAAGGAGAAGAGTTCCCTTCCTTATCACATCAACTATACCAGGTTTCCCTTTAATTGAGATGAAAGGTCAGCTCTGCAATTCTAATAGTGCCGTAATTGTCTGCTGCAAGCACTCAACATCTGCCTGCACCATAATAATCAGTATCAGTTAACATTTTTTGCCTCTTCTCTCCTTAACGTGGCAACTTGTTTCTCTTCACTCTGCAACTCAGTTCCCATTATCTTTTTTGAAATCTCAGTTTGCTGAGATCTGTTCAGTTTGATCGGATCTGAGATCTGATCTCAGTTTGATCTGAGTCTGTCACCACTACATTAATCACATTAGAAGGTAAAGATACAGTATTAATCTGTAAAATACAGGCAAATAAAACACCAGCAGGCATCTGGGTCTAGTGCTGAACCTGAAGTGAGAGAGCCTGAGTGCAGTGGAACTGATTCTGCTCTTTTCATAAAATTATCGAACAATAAATCTATCCAGTGTTTCCATTAGTTGAGTGTCCATCAAATGAAACTGGTTATTATATTCTGGTTATATTATATTCTGGATACATTATGCCTGATATATGGACAGCTGCACTAGCTGTTAGTTGCTGGTAGACCATCTGCAGGGCATGTCACTATAAATTGATTTATGACAAATGGGAGGTAAAATTCTCTAGAGACAAAGTTAGACTCACAGTTTGAGAAGTTTTTCCTCCTTAACCATTGCAATTACTCAGAAGATTGTCAAGAAAAAATAAACACAGATGTTCCCCCGTTTTGCGTAGTGCTTGGTCATGGGTAAAATACAGGAGTCCAGAATCTAGTTTTGGTAAAAGGACATGAGTACTCTGGGTACTTATCCAAGTGTTTGAATATGATCCCAATAGGCCTTCCATTCTAAGCAAGACTTCTCCTGACTGCATTTCATCCACAGCAACAAACTGAAACACTGCAAGAACCAGTATAAAGTAGTCTATATATTTGTTAATAATTTTTAATTTTGGAATTTGCATTTATGCCGTTAACTATGTACGTTATCGGGATTTTTCATATTCTGGAGAGAATATTTCAGCTGTCCCAAAGCTATTCAAAAATAAAAATTAAAAATAAAGGTCGAAGTCTGAGACCATTTTATTTTGACTGAAATAAACAGTACCAAATTAAACTATTTTTTCTGTTGAGACCAGACACTGGTCTAATTTCTGCCATGTTGCAGTCAAGCTTAATGTAACTGACTTGACAAAGCCAACCTCAAGGTGAAAGTGGAAATAGTGGCATTCTTTGAAGAGACAATGCTGGGAAGGAATACTTTTTGTCCTAAATAATTCTAAGTTCAAAATAAGTCTCTATTAGCTCCTCTCCACAGTGAAATAATCAGATTTATAATTTTCTTTCCCTGGTAAGTTCTGAATTGGAAACATGCACTGATAAAATCATAATGATTCTCCCACATTTGTATATTATTATCTATATACTCTGATTAAATAAGAATTTTTGGTTTTAACCAGAAATAAAATTGTCTTTCCTCCCACTCTTTTTCAAAATAGCCTCCTAGACAAATCTGGATTCGTAATGGTGGTCAACTGTAAAACGCATTGACATCCAGAGAGTGAAGGATGTATGGTCCAGTGCAGCCCCCCTCACCATTTAGGGTTGGTTATTCAGCCTGCAAAGCGAGGTTACTGCTGGTCCGACCATACTGGCTTCACGTCTCTTGCCGAGGAGCCACGGGAGAGAGCTGCTCCACAAGGGAAGGGGAGCCGAGGGTGACACCAAGGCAGCCACAGGGCAGCAGCCTCGTCCATGGAGGGGCACAGCTCCCCGGCACCCAAACACCAAGAGCAGTCCAAGGCCAGTGATGGGAACCAGGTTCAGCCACCAGGCCAGGGTTCGTTCCCCAGGCAAGTCCAGAGCACAGAGGCAGGTCTGAGGTCAAGCTGGGAAGTGAAGTTACAGGCTGGAATGAGCAAGATACACAACCAGGCAAGGGCACGGCTGCAAAGTAGCACGGACAAGGACTAAGAGGGAGAGCCTGAACAGCACTGCAGCAGAGGAGGAAGGCTATAACCAGTTCCCCCCCCCCCTTTTTTTTTTGACACATTTCTTTTTATAGCAACATGATGCAAAGTGACACAGCCGAGCCATAGCAGAGCTGGCCGTGAGCACCTGCAGCCAGATCCCTGCTGGGGGAGAAGAGGTTGCGCTCAGGGTCTTAACACCTGAATAGTCCCTCACTCACACCCTCACACCTTCAGAAATGACAAGTATGAACTCTGTATACATTAAGGTGCAGATTTTGCATAGGGATAAAAAGATAGACTCTTGGGAAAAAAAGTTTACTTTTCACTCTTTAAGTAATGAAATGAAATAGTGACCAGCTCCAAGATTTTTTATCTAATAAAATGTCACATTTAGAAATTCTTCAAAAAAAATCCCATTAAAAAATATAGTTTGCATGAATCAGTATTTACCAGTGAAAACAAAAGGCTTGCTCAGAACTTAACACTGAACTCATATACTAGAAACACAGGTATGACTGTTTTTCACAGAACGAAACTATTGAAATATTGAAATTTAAAGACTTTTCTCAAGATAGTCACTGCTGAACAAAACCTAAGATATTTATCAAGACATATTTCTAGCCAACGGAGTTTGAAGAAGTTTAAGATAAGGCATCTAGGTTTCTAAATATTTATTTGAATCAAAGCTCTGAACCATGACAGCTAAAAGCATTGAAGAATATAAAAGGTATTAAAAAAGAAAGCCTGTGGGTAAAATATAAAGGCTGTATGATGTCTTGTAGTTATCTATGAAAGCTTAATCACACTCCAGGGTTGTAACAGATATGGCAGGTTCTCCTCCAGAGTGTTAGTTCTTGGCCATACCAGCCAAAAAACGAAATAAATGGTTTTATATTGAGACTTGCAGAAAAACTTAGAGTCTTCTCCTCCCCCATTACAAATGTCACATCATCTCCTTTCAAGGATATCCCAAAAAAGCCCATCTTCTCAAGTACCGCTCTTGGAAAGCATTGCGACCAGAATGGAGTATAGCCCGCGTTGTGCATCCCTACCGCAGCCCTGCTCCTGCCATTAACGCCCGTGGGGGTGAGCCGAAGAGCTCAGTAAGAGAGGGCCCACAATTATGAAAGTACATAGCAAGTTTTCCCTGCTCTGGCTGTCTTTTTGAACTCTTTTTATCTGTACTTCCACGGTGATATATTATTTTCCTATGTTAGCAGAAGGAGCTGACAATTCCTTTAATGTATTTCTTCACCCTCACACACAGCTAACTTAACAGGTTGGCTAACTTGACAAACCTCAAGGTGAAAGCAGAAATGGTGGCATTCTTTGAAGAGACGATGGTGAAGGGGAAAACTTTTTGTCCTACATGATTCTGAGTTCAAAATAAGTCTCCACTAGCTCCTCTCCACAGTGAAATAATCAGATTTATAACTTCCTGCACCCCCTTGGTAAGCTCTGAACTGGACACACATGCACTGACAAAATCATAATGGTTCTCCCACATTCGTGTGTTAATATCTACATTCTCCTACAAAAATATGAAAAATCCTAGCAAGGTCCAGGAAAGTCTTTACATTCACTGCCATCAGAAGCTGCAATTTCAAAATTGCTATATACAGTTTAGCAAGAAAAACAAAATCAGGTACACTCACGTACACTCTATTCAGAAAGGAGCAGGCTCTCTATTTCTACCTACCTTTTTAAAATAATAAGTCATAATCTCTCAGAAATAAAATACGATTGCACAAATTATATAATTTAGGAACTGCATGAGAAACTGCAGGAAGCAATAATTCTGTATCAAAAATAGTGCACAGGGAGCAGATCCAGCCAGATTTAATTAAACATGTCAAAAGCGAAAAAAGTTCTGGAGACAAGCTTGGTGTTAAACACATGACTCTTTTGAGAAGTTGCAGGTGACAAATACAGCACAGCAGCAAGCTGTGACCCTCCAAGAGGAAAGGAGTTCTACTTATTGATCATTTCAATCATTACCGTCAGTTTTACTTTTGAGAATATAAAGCATCTGTATGAGGGAGGCTTCTAGGGGCCTCGGCGCGCCCGTGGTGACATTAGGCTAAACGAGAGCAAACTCGAGTCCCTGCATCCCTACGAACGCACTGCTGGCCTGGCTCCAGGGCAGGGGCAGTCTCGAACCGACGGCCTCTTGTGCAGGCTGCTGACATTAGCGATTGCTTTTGCCTAAGCTGGGCTTTCAGAGGCAGGAGGAATTCCTAAGCAGGGTGAAGGTTTATTGCAAGCTGCTTATATAAGCTGACTTTCTTCAGCAGAAACCCGCTGGAGGGGTTCTCCCACGTTGCTGAGGAGCTCCCTCAGGACCGGTCTCAGGAGGCTCTGTCGCCCCAGCTCAGCTTTCACGCGGGAGCCCGGTGGATGGCTACGGAAAATACGCTCAGCTTTCGTTTAGTACCAGGCCTGTCATTACGGCCACTGACTCTCACTGCCTACTCCTGGCCCCCACATTCAACAGCTTCAAGTATTAAACCTAAAATCTTAACGTTACACAATTGCTTTGGAGAATTGTCCCCGACTCAGCGGGAGCCAAGGACAGAGAGTCGTTCTGGTCACGGCACTCCAGGAGACCACGGACTGCAAAGTTACTTCATCACACAGAGCACAAAGGGGGAATTAAGATGTCTCAAATAAAAAGCATTTAGGAACAGAAAGATTTGGTCCCGGCTACAGTTCTCTAGCTGTGTCCTGACACACCAATGCTATTATCTGTCCTCTCATTACTTACTCTTATCAAATGCTAAAACCTCCCAGTCTTTTCTCTGCTGGTAACTTATCATTACTGGCAACTGGCCACTAGGTTAAAAATATCGGGTGGCAGTACCCCATGCTGCTTTCAGCTCAAAAACCTTTCGTACAAAAAAAAAAAAAAAAAAAAAAAAAAAAGATGGAAAAGAAGAAGAAGAAGTGTAATGACACACAATATAAAATGCCTTCCTTTGACCATATGTTTGATCTGAAGCTCAGTAGTACTTCGGGGCAGAGGTATAGTTAGATGGGATGGGAAATGTTACAGAAATCCATGGTAACATTGCACTAAAACATCTGAAAAGAGGATTTATTATATTATTTAGAATAAAAGTTACTTTAAAGACATCATGAGTTCATTGACTACTCCCATCCCTGTCTGAGTCCCAGTAATACTGTCTTACTAAATTTGTTAAAGAGAATTAACCGTTTATCTCAAGCTCTGAAAATCTCTGTAGTTCACTGCTTAGATATTTAGGAATCTTCATTTGTAGGTGGAGGGTTCTCTTTTCCCTACCACAGAAAAAAATCTCTTCTGCATGTGCTTTTAATGTGGGGCAGTTAAGTACTGTATACAGAGCCTGCCTGATGGCAATATAACTCTTAAGAACAAATTTATTGGAAGTCTATTCATTAATTCTTTCACAGAATTAATTAAATGAAGAGGCTGATGATGAAATATCACTAAGATATCCCAAGAGATTTGATGTCTGATACTTTCTTTACACATAGGTCTTGGTGAAGTATACACCATATCATGGAAAACAACATATGTTCCTGGGGTTTTACCCACAAAAGTTCACTTTTCTAAAGAGACTGTGATTGAAACTGTCACAGAAATACACCCCATTCCCTAGCCGCAATCTGGGCATGTGTACAGGGCATCAATGAATATAAGAGTAACTTCTTTTCTGCTAGAGAAGTATTTACTGACAAAGCACTACGTTCCCAAATAGCCAGCACTACATAACTTTCACTGGAAAAAGAATGAGAAAAATAAACTTCACAACTGTGTCAACGGCAAAATGTTTAGGGAGTCAAAACAGGTCTGTGAACAGGGCTGTGCAGACCTGCTCACTTGTTTAAAGCAGTTTCGAGTCTGTAATCTGGGCTGCTTACCTTGTCACGGGCACACAGGGGCATGAAAACAGCAGAGATGGTCCGAAGCGCAAAGTCAGCTATCTCAGGCATACAGCAGGAGAACATCCGTGACCTGGATGAGACAGCAACAAGTTCCTGAGGCAGACAGGCTTCTCACCTGGGTTATTAGAAAAAGGCACCAGCAAGTTATTCAAAGGAATCGGTCAATCTTAGCCAACTTATCTAGCCATTCTTTTTTTTTTCCTTCCTTCTTCAATAAATGTCCTCCTTTTCCTCAAAATTACATTCTCTATGCCAATAAGAAAAGAAACCTGATCTTATTTTTCATAAGCATTGTCAGAAATATTATTCAAGTGGTTATGCTTAAAAATACACTCTTCTGTGTTGTATACTTGAAGGGGGAAAAATCCATGAATGTTGGTAATTTTTGCTGAACTACTTTTGAGAGTTTTCTACCAGTACTGCTGTTCAGTGAAACCACTGCGAATCACAGAAAAAGATGTAAAATACCCTTCTTCTCACCTTGCCAGCTTCCTGCATATCCCATTTCCCAAAATGGGAAGTGACTGGAGTTTATGCTCAGCTGCGCCCCTTGAAGAGCAAACAGTTGATAAAATCTCAGTTATCTATCTGAGTTCCACACTAGGTCAAGCAAATCTGGGGGAGAGAAGATGGAAATGAACCATCACCAGTAAACTGAACAGTGAATGCCTCAGGATAAGGTGACCAGTAGCTGCTGCCTTGTGTTTCTGAAATGGAAAATCCCCAGAGAAGATAATTGGGACAGATGATGGGGCCGGGCAAATTGTCTCATGCTAACCCATCGCCACCATCAGAATGTGGACAATAAGGATCTTAAGCCCCATTATAGGATCCATAGGCATCAGTTCACAGTACAGCGTCGCACATATTATCGTGTATACAGGTGCATACATTCAGTGTCTGCAGGACCAGATCTGAACACAGGAATGAACTCTTTGACAACAGGCACCAGGAGAAACTTTCTTCCAAATACTGAAGGTCATTTACTGGTATCTTTCATTTCTTGTTTATAAATTAGGATTCAGAGAAGAACATATATTATGTTTCAGGCACAAAATGTTTCCTGATTCTGAAGGGCTTACTTATTTCTGATGTAGTCTTTCATATGGAAATCATGCAGTATTTTTTTCCACTAAACAAATACAATGTTCAGCTTATAAGAAAATCTACATTTATACACGCCTAAGAAATGTAATCCCCCATCATTTCCAAAGTATTTTTGGAGCATAATCCAATCTTCGGTGATTAAGTGATTGATCCACTGCCACCTACCGGCTATGCAAACACACCAGGCTGCAAGAAACATTTGTCCCCTGCTCTTGCAGGATTTCTGCATTTTGTTTAGGTAAAGGTCACTCAACGTGGCTGCTGTAAATAGCAGTGCACAGCTGGTGGGCTTTTGTGTTCCTACTGAAAAGAATCTAGAATTCACAAAGTTTTGGGGCTTTCCATGTTTTGGGAAGATAAAATTCTGGTTTAAGAGGCCAGCTAACTGGAAACAATCCAGAATCACCCAAGACTGTTTATTTTTGTGAGAAGAATGAATAATCAGCAATGCAGCAGACAAAGCATCAATACCAAACTTCATAAAAGTCACGTGTGCTCAGTACCTAAAAATGGACCAGTCGCTATCCTGATCTCCTGATCCGGATCAGTGCTAAACAACTGTGACCTGAGGATGCTGCTTCTGAAAATTCATGCTAATGGTTCAGCTGAGTAACACAATATACGTATCAAAATAATTCTTTTGTCTTTTTGTTGTATTGCATGCAAACCGTAGTGTAATTTTTGCTCAAAGTACTTTGATCTTTTTTTTGTTCTCCTATGAACATTCATACTGGAGACTTTCTGGCATTTGAATATTTGCAAAAGTTAAGAGACTGAGATCAATATACAAACACATTTGGGAGGAGGAGCAGCATAGGAATGTTCATGTGGATTACTCTGGATCCACACCTGCTGTTGAGTGTCCCAGTCGCATCATCTGCAAACAGAACGGTAATAAGGGACCTGGGGAACCGGTTAATGGCAGCGATAGCAAGGTATAGAAAACAATTTAAGGCTTAGTTAATCTAATTTTAATTAAGATATTGACTTCCAAGTTTCTCCAGATGGGTCAGCGAGGGCTGGCTGCTCTTTAGGAGAAGGCAAGCTGAAAGTTGAGGGTGACCCTGGTGCAAGCCATGCCCCTGCCAACAAGGCAGCATCCCACAAGGTCACCATGGCAGAGCTGGGGCTGGTAGCGGGGTATTGGCAGCCTTAGACACAGCAAATGATGAACCAGGTCCACAGTCCAGCCAGGGGCTCCAGTCAGGAGCAAAAGGAGACAGGGACAAAGCCAGGGCTGAACACAAGCTGTATTGTACAACCAAGGGGTCCATCCAGGAGCTAGGCTTCTTGCAGCACAGGGCTGAGGCCCATCCAGGAGACACAGCCAGAGGTAGGGCTGGGAACAGGCACACCTACAACATAGCTGGGGCTGGGTGCCCAAGACTGAACTTAAATGGGGCCGCAAAGCCTGTGGGCAGAGGGTGGGGATGAGGGTTCCAGGTGAGGCTGCTCAGAGCCAATAAAGTCTATGAGTGCACTGCGGTGCCTGACAAGGAGTGGACAATGTCTTGCTGTCTAAGGATCTTCTTCACAGGCCCACTGCAGCAATCATCTACACGCAGCAGGTATCTCCATCTTATTTCAGGAATACTTTTACGGATCGTCTGGCTGCTTACTGATATGTTCTACATGGACAACAACATCAAGACTATTGCAGTCGATAGGAGCTTTTGCCATTTGTTTCAGTGAAGTCATGATTTTACTTAGTACATAGTCAGTGCACTGCTTGGAGACATGAGCTGGGGTAGAGCTTCAAAAATGAGGACCTGCACAAGCCTTTGATTTTGCAGAGCTGTCTGTGAGTTAGAACCACTGGTTTCACCATTAAGAAACTTGCGATTAAGAGCGGCAAGTGTGTGTCCTTGTCAGAATGGGCTACATATGTCCATCTGTGATGGTAGACATGATAGAAGCAGATACTCACGTGGAATGGGTTTGCTTAAAGCATTAATGGTGGATCCCTTCATTTCCAGGTGAACACATCCTCTCCATTTCAATTTTCTCTGGATGCTGGAAGAACTGTCCCCTACCATATATTGCAAGTATCTCCAAATGTTATCCAGGGAAACAGAATGGCAAGTAAAACACAGCAACATAGCTCTTTGAGCCTTCTTTCTGAGGGTTTTTTTAAAAAAAAAAAAAAAAAAAAAAAAAAAAAAGAAAAGAAAAAAAAGAAAAAGAAAAAGAAAAAGAAAAGAAAGAGAAGAAAAAGCACATCAGCTACCAGTGAGCTAACACACTTCTGAAACCTGGTGGCTACCACCAGGTAATAAAGAAAGCCAGTCACAAGTACATGTCTGTTCCTGGTGGAGAAGGCTTTCTTGTATCTATACACACTAGCAGCACTATGCTGTACATATGTAAGCATACAGGCTTCTAAAACCTCCGTGTAAACTGAATTCGATCATGTTTTGTACAACAAAAATAAAAGCGATCCCTCTCCCTATATTTCATTTGCACCTAACATTTGCAGAGCTGAAGGACAGTAAGTGTGTCACTGAGTTAAATTGTTGTTGCTGAAATTGAAATGTTGATGTTTGATCCCATGGCATATAAATTAATTCTAAAGTGCCTGAATGAAGGACATATTAAATGAAAAACCTCCAATAGGAAAAGCTAAGCACGATGCATTATTTGCATACATCTGAGGCACCTGGGATCATTTCATGATTCTTTTTTTACCTTGTGGTGAATTTCTGAGGACCAGTGCATTTTTTCTCTCATTTTGTTTTTCATTACCGTTATGACTTTATTTGTTGTTGTTAAATATCATTCAATTCTCTGTACAGCCTCAGAGCAGTCCATGCTGTCCTTGGGTAGCTCTTCAAAAATCTCTGAAATAAACATATTCAGGTCAGCTTTGTGCAGTATGAATGTTTAATCCTAGACTCATCTAATTCAGAGCAAAATTCTGGTAGCTTTCTAGGGTCTTGCATGGAAATGGTCTGAAGTCAATGGAAAAATTTCTATTTACTCCAACAGGGCAGGATTTGAATACAATAGCCCTCAGAGATTATTAATACAATATGAAGTTTTTCATCTTTTCACTCTTTGAAATTAATCCAGGTTGCTAGTATTCATGCAACATTTATAGCATCAATTAATTATAACCTATAAAAAATGAGAAAGTGGTTTCAGTTTGCTTCCTCCTCCAGCATATTCCTTGTCCATATCACAAGGCAAGCATGGATGGATCTTCCTGATGGAAAATACGAAAGAGATAGGCAGAATGAGCAGTGTCTGCAAACTAGACCTGAACCCCTCAGGTCATCAATCAGGCACAAGTTGGAACTTAGAAAATTTCCATTAGATACAAGTAAAAAGTTTTTACTATGAGAGTGGTCAAATACTGGAAGAGGGGCCCAGAGAAGTTGTGGGATCTCCATCTTCAGAGACATTTGACACTCAACTGGCCTAGAGACCTCACCAGAGGTCCCTTCCAACCTCAGCGATTCTGGGCGGCTATGCCGTATGCCCTCTCCAGTGGAGATCTAGAAACACTCTCAGCATCGTCACATTGATGTCATGCTCATTTGAGGAAGGAAGATTTAGAGAGAAGAAACAAACTGAGAAGAAAGAATTTGGAAAAACTGTGTGGAGTTGTTTATACATGAAGGATCAGCTTCTCACTTCATATCTCACCACCACTCCAAAGTAACCCAGTGAGCTACCCTTGCCGCCGTCTCCAGGGCAAGGCTGCTCTTACTTCAATTTACGTTGATATAGCTACAGATTGAATCCAGTCTGGAGTATTTTCCAAAGTTATCCATAAAGCATCAGCCTTGCAATGGGCCACTGGCACTTTGCATCAGCAGTGCTCACTACTTCAGGTCTTACTGTAAAAGTTTATGAATGCTGCAATTTTGATGGCTGTATTTGTAATTTTGCCCCAGGTAACACTTAGAAGGCACTGCTACGCTCAGAAAACTTTTTTTTTTCCCCAGATGGTATACATGTATTTTTTGTCAAGGACATCTGAAATTCTAAAAGCTACTTATTCTTTGAGAAGTGTCTGATCCTTTCATTTATTCCCTAAGCCAAAATGATAATCATCCCAACGCATGTAATCATTCCTGCAGCAGCCAACTGATTTCACAGACAGGTAATTCTTTCAGCTGTGGACTAAGCAGAGGGAGATGATGGATTCTTCAGAAAAAAAGCATCTATGCAAACTTTCTTACTCAAGAAAAAAAGCAGAACAGCAGGGAAACTATATGTGTAAAAATTTCCAAACTTTTTCTGAGACATCAGTAGATGAATGATAGTCCTAGTTCAGCAAAGCCCTGCATTATCTGGACAATTTGAGGCACGTGAAAGTAGCTAAGCAGACGTCTCCTCGAACTGAGGCCAGTCTTGAACTACACTGTGTGCTCTCCCTGCCTCATTTGCACTGATCAAAAGACTGCCGCTACCTATGTGGCAGATCAGGGAAGCTAAATAAGTTTCACTGATATCACCGGTACATACATGTCACCTCCGTGGGAAAAGTGAGCGTAACTCCATGTAGGACCTCCATCCCACTGCAGCTGATTCAGGCCAACATTGGCATCGCCACAGTGCCATTTACCCTGTGGGAGCAGAGTTGGATGATAGCCCCAGCTCCCCATCTGCAGCGGGTAGTGGAGGCACTTGAGGTACAGTCTCCCTTCTCATACTCTGCCCCTCCCCAGAGCAAGATATCATACTCTTAAAGTGGATACAGTGCAGCTCATTACACCGATCAGAAATACAAAGAGCAGGTGCTTCCTAGTGACAGCATAACACAATGGCTCTTAGTCTTATCTGTACCACAGCCACTTTCACCCAAGGTCAACTGCACCTATAATTAATTTATGCAAACTGAAGCCTCATCTGCCACCTTATACAGACTTGCAGATGCACAGGCTGCCCAAAACTGTATTGGTAATTAATTTGTCAAGCAAATGCTAGGGAAGAACAATGCTAGTAATTTCTACCATAGATACTCAAATGAAACACCTTGCCTGAGTATTTTAACATCAGAAAGTGAAACAGTGATAGAACAGAACAGAGAATCAGGGTCTTCCACCAGCTATTTCTTGAGGGGAAGTGACTGTAATGTGTTACAAGCCAAATTCAGATAGCATATAAACACATGTTCTGATGCTGAGCTTTCTTGGCCAGATTTTGGCATTAAAAGTGGACGTGAGATTATACATAAGTATCCTATGTACAAAGATTCTGGTAGGACACAGAAGGTTAGAACTCAACCAGAAAAGACCCATGTAGAAAATGTTATATGTCATCCCTAAAGGAAAGATACAGATCAATTATGGCAAATATTTATTGCATTCTAGTTCTTTGTAAAAAAAAAAATTGGTCACCTTGCACCCTCCTTCTCATCTTTCTCCTCGCTCTGTCAGACACTGCCATTCTGATTACTGTCAGAGATGTTGGGAGCCTCATTATTTGTCACCAGCAGCTCCCTCCACAAAAGAAATGATTGAAAGGTTTTTTTGTGTGTGTGAAATAATGTTTCATTTAAGAAATAATGCTTTGATGAAACAGCTGCATTTTGCCAGTAGATTTCAGCAAATTGAAAGTGGGATTCCCTGGTTTTGTGACTACGCAATGGGCTTCAGTACTCGCATAGTCACTGTTCTGGGACACACCACGAGATAGAACGGCCCAGCTTTGGAGTTCTCCATGCTCTTCAGGGCTATTATTGAAAGCAGCCAGCCCAGCAGGAACTACTAATGACTGCTGCTGAAGATTTCAGAGGTTTCAAGCTCTTTGCTGCTGATTTGGGATTAAGTTCTGGAAGTTCTTTTGGTTTTCAGCTCCAGTCCTGCCCCAAGCAGCGTGTCTGAAAGCCGCAGAAGTGGCAGGGAATTTGGAAGCCTTGGTGAGAAGTAGGAATTACAGAATTTCTGTTTTTTATAAAGAAACTTTCTTTCAAAACCTGATGATCCAGGGTCTAAACTGCCACCAAAACCCACCAGAGGTCTGGGCCAGCTGAATTAAAGAAACTGAAATTGCACAGTTCAAAATCCCGCACAATGTTTCTTGGGTTCCATTGCTGAGCAAGCTCTCACCTTAAGAGGTGAGGAGCAACTACCAGGAAAACAGAATTTCTGCAAGCCAAGGAGAGGAGAGGGAGGGATTGTCCCTGGCATCAGAAGTTAGGTAAAGCATTTCAAACTTTGCTAGCAATGGAAAAATGCCATGAATAATCTTTTCTCATATGAATTATGAGAAATATCTTAGATGTATTCACAGCAGGAGGTTGGACAAGTTGTGTCACTACATAAAAAGAGGAAGAGTTAATTAATAACAGCAAAAGAGTTGCTTCAGTTTCTGTGAGTATTGCCAGTTAGGATACTATTGCCACATGAAATAGGCCTTTTCAGCACCAAGCTGATCCATCTTCCTGGCTTGCGTGCCCTAGGATGACTCAGTGTGGTAAACCAGTGTATTTCTGAGTGAGTGCTGATAGAGCAAGCAAAGCTCTTACTTAATTAGGGAAGTATAAATGTCATCCATAAATACTTAATACATTCCCAGTTGTTAACGCCACTAATCTTTCTCTCCTTTTTCCTCCATCAGCCATTTCCTCTTGATGTATTTTTTTTTTTTTTGCAAAAATGATGAGTGATATCTCGTCACTGCTGAATGTTATTGAGGCTAAGCAGTCAATGCCCTCTATAGGTCTTGCTGTTACTAAGTGGCATTTTCATGGAGATAACAAAATCTTTAAGTTTGAAAAGAAAAAAATTGAACCTTTCAAATATTCAGGATAAAGTTGCCTGCAGAAATTAAATGTGCATTCTTTTTAATTCATGCTAATAGAGCATTACAAGTTGGAGACACCAGCACATGTTGTCGCTGACATTTTCGATGAGAGTAAATCAGCCAAAACATAGGATCAATTGTTCCGAAACTACTGCACAGAAAAATAGCTATCTGTCTAGTCAAGAGTCCTCGAAGAGCAGTATGTCCTTTGGGGAAAATATGTAAGAAGAGAAGGAGGATAATTTGGAAGCAACTTGCTCACCGTTAAAACTTCTTTGTATCTCTTTTTAATTTGTTTAATAGCCCAATGCATAACAGTTTTCATGTAAATATATTTTTGTTCTATTTCATGTAAATGAAGATTTTCCAGTAATCAGTATTAATGCTTAATCCTTTTTTGACTTGTATGAATGTATTGTCATTGGAGATACTTTTTGGCAGCAAAGTTTTCCACAGATTAACTATGCTCTGTAGAAATAAACAAACAGCCATCAGTGCAATATTTTTGTCACCATCTCTCCTTAATGCTTTTTTCTCTGGCACAATCCCAGCCTTTCTCCATGTCCCATTTTTTATTCTAGCTTGATTTTATTCTCCAGAATTCATGCACAAACCAGAATAAGCATTTCCAGGATGTTATCCCTTCCAGCTTTAAATCCACTGCAGAGAGACAAAAAACTGTAACATCAAGCAATAATCTGTGTTGTACGGACATGTAGAAATGATTCAAGACTAGACCGGCAAAACTTGTTACTAGTCTTTACAAGGCCTTTGTTACACAAAGCTGTGTTTGTAACACAGCTCCGATTGTGGAGTTTGCTTCCTGATTTTTGATACATGCTATTTCACAGTAACGTGGATCACGACTAGTCAGTAATCTGGCTGTAGTGCCTCACTCTCTGCAATACTCACATAATCTCATCTGAACAGAACATAATGAAACAATGAAAAAGAGAGAAGTAAAAGTAAAAAGGAGTATTTGAAAGAGGTAGGCAGGAAATATACTGCATATAGGGCTGAAAAGCACAAAGTCTTTGAAAATAGCGAGAGGAGATGAGGAGATGCATATAACCCAGAACAGCAAAGTCCACACAAAACTTTCACGAAAGCATATACATATAGATACACATGAATATATATATATATATATATATATAAAATAAAATCCAACCAACCAGAAAAGCTCACAAGATCAGATAAGACAGAAACACCCTCTGCTGCTTTATAGACGACTGTTGATCAGACCTGAGTTTTCAGAAAGATCGGTTGATGAATATCGGATCTCTGGGAGGCCCAGTGGATTGGGACTGTGCTCGGCGGAGTAAAAGAATGCTTGTGGCTATGATGACCGACGCATTTGTTCAGCTTTGCCAGCCACAGCCACGGTGGGTTTGTATAGTGGGAGGATGGAGCATAAAGATTTGGCTATCTTGTCAGTCTGGAATGTGCAGCCAGGGAACTGGAGCTGCTTGGATACCCAGCCATTTCATAAGCTGCTGAAAAGGTTAATAACCGTTTCACCACAGTATTATTGTCATAAACGCTGATGTAGTTTTGAAATATATGTAAATGAGAGCTTCAGCAAGCGTGATACAAACTAGAAATTGTACTGCTGTATCCAACTATGAGTAAGGAATGCTTGGGAAAACATTATGTATAAGTAGACAACATGAGATAAAAAAGCCACGTTCAAGGGATATTTTTGTCAGACTTCCCTAACAGAATACTTATTGACAGTAGGTCATCTTGTTCTGCCACAGGATAAATAAAATTGTAATGTGGACCCAGGTAGCAGGACCTATCTCCAGCGCGTTGTTGTGCAGTTGTGCCCTGATTCAGTACAAAAAGCATGAGAATCCCTGTGCCAGTTTCTGCTTCACTAATTTAGCGGTATCTTCTAATAATTTCAGAGTAGTAACTGCTCAGTGGGGTGAAACTAGCAATGTAACAGTGTTTAGTGGGTCCAAACTAATCAATCATCTAGTGTGACAGTCAATATAAACAACTGAAAATACAGAATGAGCAAGAAGTAATCATAAATATCTCATCCTGATCACTCTACAATAACCATAAAACAGAAATATCCCAATATTATCTAAATATACCTCTGCCTGCTGCAGAATCAGTCATCAAAGGTCTGAATACTCAGAAGTTATATTCACAGACTGTGACTGGATGGGTAACTTCAAAAGGACAAAAGGTAGAAAAAGTAGACTGGCTTCCACAGGACAGGTTTAGTGATTAAGCGAAGGGACCAACAGCCAAGAGATCTGGCTCTGAAATCCCATCTCTTTCACTTACCTCCTGTGATATTTTGAACACGTCATCTCTTCTCTTTGCCTTGATTTCCTTGTGAGTAAACTGAGGTTGATGCAGATGCAATGGGAATGTAACAATCCTAATTTAATTACAAGCTGGAAAGCCTTCCAGAATCTCATGAGAGAATGTTATGGAAGTGCTGTAGGTATAGCTGCTCTTCCCAAGCTTATGAGGGGGAGAACCAACCTGTTATTTGTTTAAAAATTACATTTACTCATGACTTGGATTAGTTCTTTCCACTCTCAAGAGAGAAAGTTTGAGTAAATGGATGTTGGGAAATTTGAAAATCATCCCAGTGGCAAATAAAAACTAGCTATATAGCCATTATGCTATCACCCAATTAGAAATGCAATACAGGGATTGCCAAATTACCAGTTGGCTAATGCTTCAAAAGCAAGGACAAATACTGTATTAAAATTCAGTAAGGAAGGAGACTACTTCCAAAGCACAGTAATTATATCCTGAACTCCACACAGTAATTGTTTGATGGTTTTCAGCTGTAAAAATATGCTAATGGGATCAATAAACAAAGAGAAAAAAGACTTTGAAACAATGATGAATACAGATAAAATAGCCCAGTGAAGCAGAGATGTTTCCAGATTGCAGCCAAACATGAGCTAGAAAGAATTGCAGCAACTTGCCTTAATACAAAGAAATAAGTGCCCAGCAAAAAACCTTAAAGTTGTACCTACACAGAAAGAGAAACTCAACATCAGCTAGAGGCAAGGAATGTGAAGTGGGGGCAGGCAAATCTGTATCATCTCACCTCAATTAGAGTTACTGAGTACTTAATTTTTTGACATTTCAGCCAAAAATGTGTTGGCTATGCAGCTATACTTTTCAAAAAGACCATGAAAGAGGCCTATATTTTCAGTCTGTGGTACTTCATTATTCATCTGAATGCCTTCATTTCACACATTTTCCTAGGATCTGCAAAAAAACCAAGATCCATCATTATCTAACTGGGCTTTCCTGAGCAATTCTGTTCTTACTGGGAAATTAACAACAAAATTTCCTTAGGTTTCTCCTCAAACACTGCCTGAAATGGCAAAGTGCTATGCTTATGTTTTCCCTGCCCTCAGTGTATCAGTCAATATTGCTGACCAGCTATATCCACACTGATATGATATGATGTGATGTAAGTGTTTATGTTCCTAGGTTGAGAAAGAACAAAGGCACAGTGGCTGGTCTGGCTCACTGCAGTGGTCGAAAATTGGTTAACTTCGTCTCATTCAACAATCTGGCTTAGATGCTAGAAAAACCTGCTGAGTTCATTCGCTGTGAAGCTTAAGCCAAGAACCAGAAATGTCATTGCAGTAGATGATTGTAAACCACAGGGCATGCCAAGAGGAGGAGAGGGAAGGAGAGAGGACCTGCTCTTGAAAATGTGTATAATCTTCACCAGAAAGTCATAGACTGGCCAGGCAATGCTATCAAGCTGTACTTTGACTTCTGGTCCTCACGTTCTCCTCTGACCACCCTGGCTTGCAGAGGTACTCCAACAGCCCAGGCAGCTACACCTTTGAAGTGTGTAAGGGGTCAGCAAGGCAACGGCTGCAGAGTGAGGTGGGCCATTCTCTGCTATGCAGATTTCAAAAGAGGTTCAAGAGGCAATGGCTCGGAGGCTTTACTCAGTTTGGTGCTGAGCAGCACAAACGCTGGTTTCTTACTTCAAATTAGCAATCATGAATTCAAAGACAGCTGATGTGAAACGTGCACAGGGCCTGATGTGGATAAAAGGCACATGTGAAAGCTTCTAGCAGACAACCACTGACATTATTTAGTCCTCCCTTGTCCCCTGGAGACTCCCTTTCCTGTCTGATAGAACAGAAATCTTGTCCAAAAAGCAAACATAGGCAGAGCAGGTGCTTTGAGACGTGCATTGAGCTAACACCAAATAGGCTACAAGAAACTGAAAACAGCTAGAGCGCGACTGTGAGCAGGGTCAGATTGTTGGATAGATCCTGTTTAACAAATGGGGGAAGAGGCCAACACCCCGGGTGCAATCACACATGTTTCTGTCCTGAGGGTCTGTGAAAGGGGCAGCACTTCAAAGATACTCATTCCTTCACATCCTTGCTTTCTTTTCCTCCACCTTTGTGTAGCGATATCTCATATTTACAGGAAGAATCTCACTTACACTTTTTACAGAGAAACCAGTAACAGCAATTCCTTGCATTTTTGGGACGCTTAACTGTCTCGGTCAGCAGCATTTCCTGAATGGGGCTTGCTCCTTAGCAGGGAGTGAGGAGCTGACCATGTGGAAGGCCACTGTTATTGCAGAGAAGCCTACAGTAGCAATTTCTATGATGGTAGGACACATCACTTATGCTCTGATATAATTCTGTGGTTAGGAAGGACACTGTCCTTGAAAATAAAAAAAAAAAAATAATAGTACAGAAATATATTTTTTAAATTATAGGATCAAAATAAAACAGTTTTAAAAATATTACTGACCCATGGACTTTTCAGTCAGGCAATGCAGCAGAATAGCAAAGTAGGGCATCTTAACAATATTCTTCTAACCAAGTAGTGCTCTAGTCTGCCGTGCTTCTTTGCCATCTCCTCCCTCGGCATTTATGCCTCATACAGTTCATTTCTGTTTCCTTCTTTGTATCACAATCAACCTTCTGCAGCTCCAAGCAAGAATGAAACATTTCAATCAAATCATCACGGCTATGTATAATACCGCAAGTATGCACTTGCGCTGTCATTTTCAGACTTAAGCTAGCCATTTTATGCTGGAAATCCCATAGGAAGAATGGTGCTCAGGGTGACTCTGACAATTTCCATGCAGCACAAATTATGGACAAAACGGAAAATCCAGTGTAAATCTCTTTAAAATTTTCTGGAAAGAAGACTGCTTGGATCAACTATGAACAAACACTACATTAATTTAAAGAGACTTAACCAAATCACTGAGGTCCACGTGTAATCCTATTTTATCTAGTACAGAATATCTGATATAATTGAAATACTGACAAGAGATCTATGTTTGCTTGCTTTTCTTCTCATTGTTTAAATGTTCACCCTGAGAAATAATTCTAATAATATGAGTAGTTTGTGTGACTGTGTATTTTTGCTGTTGAGTTGCAAAGAGGTGACAAATCAACTAACTGAATGTAGTTAAATGCTGCATTACTGTAGAAGATAAAAGGCTGAAATGGGAAAATCGTATTAATCGATTAGATCTTTTTGTTCACTGTTGCTTTTGCTTACTGTTTGCAGCACAAAATACACCCACTTTCACACTTGTATGTGTCCATCAAAGAAATTCTGAACTCAAATGGACCTGTAAGGCACTACAGCAGGAAATGCATGTTTTTCAGTAGTCAGAATTTATCCACTGAATTATGCATTGGCTAATTAACTCGTGATTCTTATGAAAGATATAAGGAGAATATTAATTTGGGGATTGCACAAGGTACTCTGAAACAGAGCAGATTTGCATTTGATATTCCAAAGCCTCGCGTCCACTGGGGTTCAGGAATGGCACCGATCTGAGCAGCTGCTCCGTTTATCCAGCAGAAGAACATTAAAGGCAGCGCCTTGCTCCCCGAGTGACAAACCCAGCGGAAAGCAGCATGTTCCACGTATCGGAGATGTCAGAGTCTGAAGCAGTGCAAGCAAGCATCAGATGTTCCTGTACATCACAGCACAGTTTATAATTCCTTGCAGGGCAGATCACTGGGACTTTTGGAGTCTGATAGCTCGAATGCCCCTGTGTGTGGATGCATATGTATGTGTGTATGTCAAGACCACAACAGAGTCACAGATATGATTAGGAATGAATAATAAGAGAGGCACAGTACAATAAATCTGCTGTTTGCCTCAAGCTAATATTTTCTCCCCATGTTCCATATCATTCTCTATTAGTACCCCAAATAAGAGCCTCATTTTTTCCAGGCAAAAATTGTTGTCATAGGCAACATACTGCCAAAACCAGTGCAGGTATGTCTCTGCAAGGAACACCTGTACTCCCAGCTAGAAATGAAAACCGTTGTCAGACTAGCATTGCCAGATGCATCTGGCCTTACTCTAAATTAGAGGCAAAATAAGTAGCAGAAAACAGAACACTGTAGAGGTAAAAAGCTGATTCAGGAGCTTTACCCTCATCTAGTTTTTATTCATGATTCATTAATTGATAAGAAAAAAAGAACGTCTCAAACACTGTACAAATTACCTCTATACAACAGCTTTATTGCAGACAAATTTCATATGCTCATTTTGGCCCTCTAACCCTGCTTTGTGACTGCCTGCACAGATAAATGGATAGTTTATATATATCGTACTTCAAGGGGTCCAGTTTTCTACCGTTTAACTGGAGTTCTCCCTATGAAAATGGAGTTATCAGGTCTCCTGTTAAAGGGCTATTATGATTTTCATTTTACTGAGACAATCTATCCCATATGCACTCTTAGCCATTCCTCCAGGCAGCACCCTGTGAAAATTTAGTGTTTGAAGGAACCCTCCCTTTGCTTAAATCCTTGGCTATTTTAACAGTCATTTCCTTAACAGCCTTTCTCCCTTCGGTAGGAGATGTTACCAATTCCATGGCAGCTTCACAGTGGGATATGTCACAGTTTCCAGAGTAGTTTCACACTGTTGATGTGACTGACATTTCTTAATGCAACAGGGTTGTGTTCATGTAAAGAAAGATTTTCTGGTTCTGAGGACCAGACAAATTCTTTCTCTTCTCAGAACTCAATATACTTCTCAGCAGAAATGGGTCACAGGCCAACACTGATCATCAGCACTGAAGGTTTATCCAAGCCCCTGACTATGTGAAGAAAAAACACCGTCAGGAGCTTCTGGCATGGAGTGCTGGGAAACCACATCTTCCAGCTGCATGTTCAGTCTACCTCTTCCCACAGCCAAGTGGCATGACCCTTAGTGAGGGCCGCTGTCTCTTCCCTCTGAAATACCCTCAGAGCTCCCTCCACCCTCTGGCCTCTGACCTACATGTCTTTAGCTCTGTGCCACAAGATGTGGTATCTCCGTGTAGGAGAAAATGGCCTTGCAGATAGGAATTCCACCTACACGCTGCTGCCTGTCCTTGAAATATGAAATAAACACTGGGGAATGTTTATGCATAAAGGTAAAGGAGCACTTTTAGGACCAGGTGTCCACCCATCTTTGGATCCATATGAGATCTCAGATCTCTCTGAACTGAGAAAAAAGTTAGGTCAGCACTTATGGAGCTGTCGGGTTGTTTGTTTTTTAACAATACAGCTGAAGTGTCTAACCTTTCCTAATAAGCTTGCTTTTACAGTTAAAGTCTTTGTACTAACTTAGGTTTTAATTTGCAAAAGAAAATATGCTAGGGACTTTAAATATGACATTTCATTTAAACAAATGTAATGGCTGTTGTAATATATATGTAGTGCTAACATGAGTGTTACCCATGTGAGCAGAAACAGAAATCATTCTCCCATTGGAAAGTTCTTGGCACTGAAAAGCAGCATCAGACAGCAGCAGCAATCTAGCTTGAAATTCAGCATTGCCTGGTAATAGCCAGGAAAATTAGAATAGTCTAAGATGAAACAAATTGGTTGGATAAAATTCAAGTAACAACCTTTAATCATGCAATCATATACCATGGAGAGAGAGTTCTTTATGATCTCCGCTGGTGATCTCCTTATGCTCAGCTGATGCTCTGGACATCTAAAGGAGAGAAAGCTTTCGAAACAGTACTGTAGAGATCTTGTGCAGAAAATTCTCTGTTTTTAGCTTAAAAAATAAGCATGATCATCACAGAGAAGTTTAACGTTAGGTTAAAATGCAAGCAATACCTGATCAAGGCAAAGACCTGACAAGTGGAGCAGTCATATTTCCTACAGCTCATCTACCCCATTGATCAAGTATCTCACCAATGGTAACAGACCTATCTTCTGCTCAGGCAGAGAAGGGTATAGCCACCCTGACATTTTAGCAGTAACAAATTAGCAAGGCTGGGTCCTGAAGAGAGTCCAGTCACAGTATCACAGCACCTCAGCTCCGTTCGTTCATTCTGCTTCTTGTGCAGCTCTTCTGAGCCCTGCGTAGCCAGAGCAAGCTCTGCGTTGTCATCTGCCGTCGCAGGGTGGTACGACCATTACTGTTGAAGGACAGGTCATAACAGCACAGTGTTTGTGTAGTTGTATTGGCCGTGGTTTGTGGAATAGCTTGGTCAGGGCTAACTTGGCTATCTCTGCATTTCATTGCAGTTTTCAGTTTATATATCCTATAGTTCATGTAGGAAGTCTAGCAGGAAGTCAAACGTGGTCTTCAGCTGAAGTCTCACAGTAACTCAGTTTAGGGCTTCACCCACAAAAATAATTTCTCCAAAATACTAAAGCTCATTCCACAGATAGTTTAGTCACTTTCCTGCCATTTATGAGGAAGGCTAAATATTTTTTCTTGTAGAAGCATTACAGTATCAAAGTCAACAGCTAGAAGGCCTTAAAGGCAGCCATGCCTTTGTGCATAATGTGGATTTAATGCCCATCAATTCCATGCAACAGCTGCTCTTCAATTATCTAGATATTTTCCTCTCATGGTGTTGTCTTTTATAATTTGACTGCAGAAGCCTTGGTTATGGAAAGCATTTAGAGTGTTTGGAAAAATCTTAATAAGGGGAAATTGATAAGGGATTTGAGGACAAAGTTAATTTCTACAGCAACTTCCGTAATGTTCTTCATTAATACAACTCAAAAAATTGTGCATAAGGAATCCAATCTCTTATTTGTGCACTTTAGTGGGAGGAAATAGTAAGTCGCCTTGGTAATTTGAGTTTGGTCTCATTATCTTCAGCTAATTCATTAGTTTAAAATATTCAACTGTACTACAGCAGAATGGAGGTAAATATCAAATAAGTAAGAATGAACTCAATCTTTTGAACTGAACTTCATTAACTGGAAGCAGGTTAAAAAAAAAAGTCTAAACTGATTATGCCTCTCCTCTTAGCAGCAGCCTTTAAATATGTGAAGATTATTGTCATGTCTTCTTTAATCTAAATAGCCTCAAATCTTTCAGCCCTTAAATGGCAATGAACATGACCACTAATTAGAATTTCAGGAGCTCTGGAAAGGATATAACGACTTTTAACCCTTTCGCTGTATCTCATATAATATTTAATTTAGTTTTTCAGTGTTTTTTCAGTATTGAATACAAGAGAATATAATGAAGAGGATTCCTCTTTCCTAAAAAATTTAGGTGAACAATCCATTTGCATGAAGAGTTTATAATACCACCCTTGATTTTATGAGGAAGGTAATAACAACAAAAAAATTGCCCAGCCAGAGCAGCAAGCCAGACTTTACATTCTTCCAAGAGAATTCCCTACTACAGTCATTTTATTTCAAAGACTACAAATTTGGTAAGATTTTCTTGTTGTCCTAATTAGACCCACGGGAACCCACAGGATTCCCATATTCAGTCTCATTAAAGCTGATCAGTTCGGAATTACAAAGTCTCACAAACAGGCACAAATACCAGGATATTGCATCTCAGAAATATGCTTTTGGCCTTTCTTATTCAAAGATAAGACATTTCAATGTTCATAATCAGTGCCTGTTACATGGCACATTTTCTTCTCTTGCTTCTGCCTGCTCTCTTCTGTATTTAAGTGAAGGGAAAATGCACACTCATAGTAATATACTTATAAAACCCTCCTGATAGGTGACTTTATCCTTTTATGCATAAATAAACAGGTCTCATATTTGGGTTAGTATTAACCTTGTTTATGACACCATCTGTTAAGAGGCAGCAGGATGTGAGTTCATCAGTTTGTCATGGGTTTATTTTTATGAATATTCAATGGGTGTAACCAGACTATGTGAACAGGCTTACATTATATACATATAATGTGCACAACAGCAGTGTTTACTTATGGCTTGGGGAGTCACACTTAAAACTATTGAGCAAGTGGGGAATCCCATGAATCGCATGGATCCTCTTGTTACATGCCTCCAGGACACATAACTGATACCAGAGAAGCCATGTTCTGCGTAAATGTATGTAATGTGGATGAATTGACGTTGGGTTGACTGTGGGAGCAGAAACGATGACACTTCAGGGAAGAAGAATTAATACCTGCACACAATTCAGAGAAAAGGTAGGGAAATTCAGTTATTTAACTGGACAAGATAGCCAGGTCAAAATGCATTGCAATATTTATATAATCTTTACGCAATGTTCTGCTGCTGTAAATACCGAGTGTTGTTACTTACAAAACAGATCTGGAGAGACTGTTAAATACAGATCAGTCCCATTGTGTCTGTCTCATGATGCTGGAGCAGGATGGTAAATCCACCAGAAGCGCATTCTGATATCTGTCCATGGCATCCCTATTTTCCCTCTTCCCTAGTCATATCATTCCCAAAACTGCATTTATTTGTGATTTTCCCAGAAACTCACAGGCTGCCTACATCATTTTTGAAAACCTGGGATGTCAAGAATATTGTGGCTTCAGTAAGATATAGGTTCCCAGTAGCGTAATATTAACAGTTTAGAGACAGATCAAGTCATACTAAGCCTTCCAGTACATCATGAAATATTGCTTCCAGGAAATTAAAATTTCAGCAGCATGGTGTAGATCTAGATACTCTTTGCTTCACCAGGTGATAATGAAGGAAAAAATAAAGACGCCTCTTGAAAGCAATTATGTTAGCCCATTACTGATAGGAGGTGAAGAAAGTACAATGAAATCTGCCACAAATGACCATTCCAGCAATCAGCAAATGCTAGTAGTTTGAAAAAGAACAAGAAACTGAGCTATGTTTCAAAAGACAAAGACAAGCAGGCAGAATGTGACAGTGCATGAGAAAAAAAAATTTACTCATTTTAGACATGATTTTCCAAGAACAAAGTTTTACCTGTAACTAAACCATCTCCTTAAACTGATTTAGTAACTGATAACAAGCCCAAGAGATACTCCTAACCTGTCCTAGATAATTTTACCTGAGTGCAAGAGAAGGAGCTATACTTCCTTTACTTAAATGTATTCACAGAGCTAAGAAGAAAATTCTTCAATTGCTCATCTAGTTGGATTGGCAGCCTAATAGTTAAGTTATACATAAATAGTTAAGAAATAGATAAAGCTCCATATTTATTTTTACCTCTTCAGAATTAACGGATAAGGGAATATACAATAAATTTCTCCTCCTTCCTTCTTCTTTTCACCCAACAACTTTCAACAAATGTTCCCTGCAAATATCTTGGTCTCAAAGGCCAAGAACTGTTGCCTTGTGTAATCTGAAAAAAAAAAAAAAAAAAAAAAAAAAAAGTCTTATTGGAGATGGAAGCACTGCTGGATGGATCGGAGCTTTTTTTATATTGTCTCTAGGTAAAACTACTTATTTTTTCAGCCACATTTCCAGAGATGACTACATAAAACTTTGGTAGAAACTTCCCTCCCGAAAATAAGCTCAGGGCATACAGATAGGAAATTACAGCTTCAGTTACTAAAGTATAGCAAAACCTTATACAAATACAAAGCAGGATGCTGTAGTGGCAAAAGTTCTTATAACCTTTACGAGAGGAAGCGTGCTGACAGAATGCTAGTGATAAAATGCTAGTTTCCAGTTCACTGTCTGGAAGTCATTGCTATGAATCTGGTGACTCCAAAGCTAAGAGGAAATGAGGAACAGGAGATCTGAAAACTGTGTCATCTTTGAATATCATCATAACATGAAACAGAGAAATTCTGTGTAATTTTTAATTTAAGTAAAACTCAGAACTGAGGTGCATAGAAAAGGAAAAAAAAATCAACCTATGTGCAAAGAGGAAGAAAAGAAACTATGTTGGCCTAGCCTGCTTTTTGTGGCCACACACAATTTCTCTTGCTCTGCAAAATTAATCCAGACACAGCTCACTGTAGGACGATGCTGATGTGCTAGTGCGAATGAAATGCACAGAGAGAAAACTTATTTAAGGGTGAATACTGAGACTTTACAAAAACATTACCTATTTTTTCCACCTCTCCTCACCAAGCTGAGACAAGAACTGGGCACTGACTTTAGCAAAGATTCCTTCTGAAGAGTAAATGTGTATTGACAGCAACCCTGGCTCTGGGGGTGACAATCACTGAACATAACCTTTATGTAAATTTGGAAATGGGGCTATGCATTCTTGATGTCTGGCTGCAGTGCTGCTGTTCTGAGTTTCTCAAGATATTGCTAATTTCCAATGAGTCTCCTAAAAGCCTCAGTCAGGAATCTACCACAACACTCGCCCAAAGTACAATGAACGGAAGAGATCTTAGCACTAGGTGGCAATATACCTTTGCAAAATCACTCTGAGGCATCTGTACATGTATGCAAACATTTTTCCAAGTATTATACTACTTCTTAGCTCCTGTCAATGCACAATGTGTGTAGGTTTATACATATCACTTTCATTTGATTTTTACTAAAAATATATTTTCCTTTCATGCTCTTCCATTTTTTCCCATTGCTTTCTTTGATTTAAGGTTAGATGATAGCGTGATCTAGAGCTGACAAAACAAAAGAGATTCACAGCTTAACTGTGAAAGTTCAATATGAATTATTCACTATTCAGTGTGTGGAAAACATGAAAAATTATATGACGAACCTTGACCAACTCTATTTCACTCAGAAAAATATAAATCACAGCAAAGTTTATTTCTGTGGGCTACCGTCTAGCAACTATTGATGTCAATCAGAACATGAACCTAATTGCACGTCTGTTAAAGTCAGGAATCCTCTGGGTAGCATTTTTCTCCATTACCTGAAGTAGTAATCTTGGTTCTCCATTTTGTGCTTGTGCCTGAGCAGGCAACTTCTACTGAAGTGCAAGTCAATTACGCAGGTAAACAGGTCAATTAGTCGGGTAGAGCAGTCTGGACTGTACAACGAAGATCCAAGCAATTTGGCTGGCTTACCTGTATTTTTCATAGCCCGTTCCAGAGTGCTGGTGAAAGCACAATGTATTAAAAATCAACCCTATAAGCCCACACTTTATAAAACTACATCCACGTTATCATTACCAACTAAGCTGGCAACTGATGGCCAGCTTGGTTGTATCCAAGAACGATCAGAATTTGAAGGAAGTATTAACCTGTCTCAGCAGAGGAAGCAGCTAACAGAGGCCTTGGCCAATTCCCTGCATTACTTCAAGTCTATCTTTCTGTTACTGGCACTTCTTTTTCCACGGAAATGGGACATTGAAGTTGCTATTGCTCACCCAGCCAACTCCTCCTCCCCTCCAGCTCAGAAAGTAACATCCCAAAGAGAACGGTAGATGAAGTGCCAGTACCATTCTGTCTGTTCATCGTTTTAGCTCTGAAAAGGCTTGTTCCATGTTTTTGCAGAAGGCACATTTACATCTGTTGAGTTTCATGAGCATGTATGCGTCAAGACAAATATGAACAATACAGGACTATAGTAGGCATGAAAATGGTGTATCTTTATGTTGTACTTTGTAGAGGCAGAACAAAATACCAGACAAAACAATTCAATGTCACTTCCAAATTAAACAGTTGTCTTCCCAAAACAGCTGAATTTCTATTACCCTGATTTGTGATACTTATTCTAGCATGATTTAAAGTGAGAGAAACTGGATATACAACCTGAAGCAAAAGTATACATTCTGTTTGTAACAACCACATTGACTTGTCAATGAGAATTTCACTGTTAAAGGACATACTGGAAATGCCAAGGAGTGCTTTGAAGTGATATCATTGTGCAGCCAAGTTAGTATCAATATACACAGCGTAATGACATAAAAACAGTCTTCCATTGTAGCAGTTCTGATGGATTTTCATGCAGAAAATGCTTGTGGCAACATTTCAATCAACCACAACCCTCTTAAGAGCGCACTTGACGAAAAGAGATTTGTCCATAAGAAATCCAATCTCTTATTTGTGCATTTCCCAGTAAGATGAAGGGATCTCCGAAGCACAACAGCGCAGGAACAGAATGGAAAGGGGAGTAGATGATATTTCTGAAGCAAATATCCAATTTACTAATTCTTCACTCCTAATTTGAGATTTAGGTACTAAAAGGAAAACATCCACACAGGTGGATGACACTCATCACAATTAGAATCCACTATTATTCAGAAATTGCTGGCTTACATTTGATCCTAATTTAGATTTTTATACAAGACTTTCTAAAGATCATTTATAAAGAGCTTTTCTTTCAGTGGAGTAATTAAAAAAAAAAAAAAAAAAAGGTTTTTGAAAGAACACATCTTTCTTCCTTCACATATATTTGCATTTCAAATCTTGCAGCAATGTGCTAAGGCATGATCAGGAATCATTCCAGCTGAGCAGAACAATTGCTTTAATCATAGTTATTGTAGCCTACCTCAAAGTTAAATACAATTATTAAAATTGTAGCAACCCAAAACCCTCAGGTATTCTAGTGTGCACAAGGACAATAGCATGATGCTTGATTACACAAAAGGAGATTTTTGTTTGGACTTATGTCAGCACCTGGATGAAACACTTCTGGCTTAAGCCCAAGTGAGACAGCTGTGATGATGCCTGGCTGGAAGGAAATGTTCTCTTCTTCCAATATGAGACGTATCTCACCTCCCACTGTCAGAACAATGTGAAGCCTGATAGTCCCAAACAGCTCATCAGTAGTCTAAAGATCTTTGTCTCCGAGCAATTTGCTACAACATTAGCTCTTCCCTGCAGTGCCAGTCCGGTTATGTGATCCAGCCATCCATCACACGCAAGCAAGTGTGCTGTCAATCTGGGAAAAAGAAAGGAAAAGCGGGTTTTATTCTGCGCAGGATTCAGGTTTATGTTTCCTTGGTGGTCTAAGGTCAATATGAGCACAGCCACTGCGTGGAATAATACCAGCTAAAACCCTTGGTTCTGATGTTGTAGTCATCACCTGCTAAGAGACAAATACCATCAGCTGCTGCACCTTAATCTGCAACTCCTCCATATCAGTCTTGCTCCTCAAGTCACATATTTTGCAATGACAAAAGAGAATCACATGGAACTGGAGAGAAAGTGCTCACTTTTGAGAAAAGAGGACTTTACAGTGCAGCAAGACTCCAGATGAAGGTTGGATCTGGAATTTGGTCTTTTGTATGAATGCTAGGATCCATTTTTTTGATAAAGCTTTCTCACCAGAGTAGGTAGAGGAAATGTAGTTTAACATTCTCCATTTCTTCTATTTTGAAGCTATGGGACAGCCACTCAGCTGCTTGAAGTCAGTGCAGCTCCATCAAAGATAAAGAACTGTTCCAACTCACACTGAATGAGGATCTGGAGCAACAGATGTACATATCCCAAACACAGCCAAGAAAGGCAGAAAAGCAGAAAGTGCAGAGAAGAACATCAATAGAATAACAGCTGTGTAAAGCTTCAGAGAGATACATCTGGAGTAAGTCCATCTACCTCTGCTTAATTACTCTGTATTTGCATCAGAGTAATGGAGGAGAAGCTGGCCACTGTGTAGAAAAGCACTTTATCTCAGACTGATATCAAGAATGCAGCTTTGGCCCCACACAAAGAAGGCAATTGCCTAGGACTGCAGAGTGGCCTAAGAATAAACACAGCCCTGCTGCTTACAAGTCTGAACACTGACTGCTGTCTCCTGCTTTCTGCTGCCATTGAAGGAAGGACTAGAGAGTATGGGGCAGAAGGTGATGACTCCTTCCAGCAACAGCAAGAACAACATATGCAGCTCTCTAAGGCCCCTATTACCATTTCAGATGAGTTTCTTCGCAGGTTGCTGGTGATCCATTTTGTCCGTACTGCTGATAAGCCTTAAGCCAGCTCCAAAGGGCTGCATTCCTTTAACTCAGTTTTAAAATGGGTGGGAAGAGTATCACATGCTAGTGCTAAAATCATTAACAGAAAGCGTACATCTGATTGGGGCAGAATTCTTTCTGAGGTGGGGGATAACGTGTCCCTGTGACAGGGGCATGGTGACATGACATGTCTTTGTTTTCCTCCTAACATAATGGACTGAAGAATTCTATGTTAAGCATTAGTCAAATAGATGCAGCTGATACCTCTCTATTTAGCTACTGAGACAGTGATCTGGAGTTGTAATTTTTTTGTTCTGGTAATTAGCTTATTTTGTTTGAGTGGACAATATCCTCACTTTGCTCACTCAAGCAAGAGGCAAGTGGGTACACAGTAAGCAAGAGCAAATACTCTCACATTGGACTATTTAGGGGCAGATATAGCCCTGATCGTTTTGGGAGTGGGGAGGGGTGAGATGGAAAAGGCACAAAAACGGACATGGACACCGGCACTGCAAAAGCCACAGAGTTGTGACTTCAACACTAGATGCTGGAGCAAGTATCCTGCTAGGTGGAGGGGGGAGGAGGAGGGGAGGCAGGGTGGGAAGGCCAAAGTCCATCTTCTATCCTCACTTATTCCACACTGGAGTCTTCTCCTAGTACGGTTATTCAATTCAGTATGGTTATGCGATTCAGTACAAAGGACATAGAGGGCCAAATTTTTTCCTTTCCGATGAATGAGCTCTTAATACTCATTTTGAGTGTGAGTGGTTGAGCTTTTAATACACATGCTCACAATAACACATGCTCACAATAGCACTTTTAATCCATGCATCTACTTTGAAGCACAGAAGGACTGCGGATAAAACCTTATATTCTCTAAATAATGTTGAAGATCCAACAGATTTGCTGAACACTCTGAATTTTAAGACATCACAATACAGAACAGAATACAAAGCTGTATTTTTGCCTGCTTAATAATATTGTGTTTAACATGATCCCATAAACTACATACCAGGTTTATTGGTTAGATAAAGACAGATGATCCACATCTGAGATATTTTCCTTTTTATTTTCAAGGCAGTCAGGGAGATTCTTTAACCGTCTTAACAATATCTCCTCCCCTCCCATCTTTATCTGTTGTTTCGACAGTGGTTGCAGGCCTATTAAAGGATCAGTTACCTTGACTTTGAAAGTAGTTGTAGTTCTTACACCTCTCACTACCTGCAACAAGGGATCTCTGCAGGTGCCAGTTAGCTGCCAAGAAAGCACCATCTCCTGCTCTCTAGAATTTCACTCTCACAGTTTTATTCTCCCTCCACGACCTTCAGCAGAAACACAGTTGCAACGGTATGGTGCACTTACTTCGAAAAAGCTCCAACCCTTTATGCCATTCTTGCCACAGAATTAGCAACTCCAGGATCAGATCAAAGAAAACAATCAGCTCTTTTGACACTGCTATTTTGCTTATCTCTAAAATAAGAATAATTTCAATTTCCTTGTTACAGAAGTCTCATACAATGTGGGAGGCAATAGGTGCTTGGAAAAGAATAATGCTAAACATTTCTGTTCCTGTTGTGTACCTGTCCTTCCTGTTAGACTTATCTACCTGAAGAACTTCTGCCTAAAGAGCCCGTATGGGACCTTGTGGTCCTGAAAACTTGTCTATTTTTTCTCAGGAATATCAGCCTGTCTAATAAAAAGCACTGCTCAGCAAGGAAAGGTTTCTAAGGAGTGGCATCTGATGTCATGTCTTCTAGGAACAGCAGAACACATACTCTCCTCAAAGAGATTTGCAAAGTATAATGGCCAGTGGTGACAGCAAACTTCAAAGAGTGTGGACAGCTTTAATCAGTTAACCCAAATCTCCCCCAGGTCTTTCATACCAAAAGAAAAGAAAAAATCTCATTCTCAATAAATATGGGCAGCTCTCCATGTTCTTCCATTTCTGAATGAGTGGGTAAGACTTGTCAGGCACAAAAGCAGAAACGATAGATGAACCATCTTGTCCAACAAAGTCTGACCTCTGAATGCTTCGTAGAGGGATCTCTTTAGCTCCAGCAGATGTAAAAGTTGTGACATTGTTACTTCAGGAAAGATAATTGATTCCCCTAGGCAAGACCATATATAATAACTATGAGGGAAAATTTTGTTATTTGTGCCTTTAACTAGCTTGAGCTTATGTAATCCTTTTAGGTAGTGACATGATTGTTTTTCAGAAATTTATTTGAAACTACTGCATGCAGAGAACTTCTCATCACTAAGAAATTACTCTTGAATTTTGCATATTAACAGTGCTTTCATTAACACAATAATGTGACTGAGCATAGGCCAGTAAGCTTGTAGGATCAATGCTGTTTCTCACAAATCCATATCTGAGCTATCTTTTTTTTAATATGTACAGGAGAAGTGACAGAAACACCTCTTGATTTTTATATGCTAAAATAATGACAGTGTTTCCTGCAAAAGAAATGAGAAAATCCAAAATTTACCTAAAACTATGAAATTTTAAGGCAGAGTTCTTGACGATAATGACACCTTCTTTGCCGCTAGAGACATAGTCAATCTGCTGCTGGGTTGAAAAGTTCGTAGACATATCTTTAATTTTTGCAGTGAATTCAGACCTTTCCCATGCAGCGAAACCTCATGCTGCTATCTCTTCTAAAGACTAGAGCCAAATCTAGCAAAAACGTCAGAGATTCTTTATAGAAGAAGAACTATCAGTACTGTTCCTTCTCATTTTTCTAAAAAAGTATTCAAAGAAAACTGTGTGAGCATTAAGAATGAGGGTGATTTATTAGCTCTTTTGCATACAGCATCACAGAGCATATTTGCAGCATTCTCCCACTTCCGAGAAGGGCTGACAAAACCCAGCTTATAACAAAGGACAACTTCTAATTCTTTATGTTCAGCTGCCCTGCAAGTGCCTGGGGCAGGAATTAGAGGGCTCAGAGATTCCACCTCTTGTATACATGGGGCACAGAAGTAGAGCACAAGTGCAAAACACACCGTTCAATTCATGAATTTCCAGAGAATATGTACTTGGCTTTACCCCAAGAGGGGAAGAAAGGGAGGAGGAGAGGAGATCGGAGCCCATTTTTGGACTGAGCACAGCCAGCTCCTCCCCTCTTAGCCACATATCTACTCTATCACCACATGCAGCCACGGATTTCGGTGTGCAAAATAGGTGAAAGCTATCATCAGGATGAGAGCAAGACAGCTGGTGTGTGGAATTTGGAGTCTGTGTTTCATGTTCTGCCTTTTCTGCATTTTTCTTCACCAAACCACTGCAAAAAGAAAACTGAAGTTTGTGTCATTAGTAAGTAGATAGTTAATGGACAAATGGAATTTCTTCAAAATTTATCACTTACTGCTCTTCTCTTAGTCTACAGTGGGGAACAGGGGGTACATTATGAATACTGAGGTGTTCGCTGTGTATTCAAAACCCGCTACTCTATTTTATGAAAAGAATCCCAAATTTTAAATAAGATGTTGTGATTTTGTCTTCTTTTTGCAGTCCTAGATGAAAGTTACTGTCTGGATTGATAAAGACTGCCTTTTTTTACAGCAATAAGAGAGGAATTCAACAGAATTCTTCTTAAATTGTAAAACAGGATTCCATAACTGATTTTAACTGTCTGCAAAATTCTGCTGTGCCAAGGAAGAAAACAGTGGATAAAAAAATCAAATCAATAGTTATTATGTGAAACCCAAACTGATGTATATTGCATTGAATAAATGACACAGAATCAATGCTGTAAGCTAATGCTGTTTACAATGATTATAATGTATCTGTGTTTGTAGGAGGCCTGAATTTGGTCAGTTCTGAGTATTGTACGTGCATGTAAATCACACTTTTGCACTGCAGTTGTTAATTTTATTTATCCCTATTTTGACAAAATAAAAAAAGCTAGCAGTAAAAATTTAAAATGATATGACACACATCTACATGAATTATGCTGGACAATGTGAGAATTCATTGAATAAATGAAAAATCTTAATTTATCTTTATATATGTATCTTTTATATGAAGTGAAATTTCAGGGCAAGTTCAATGTTTTCATAATAGCAGTCTAGCCTCTATTTAGATATTAGATGACACTTTCAGCACCACTGGTGCCTGCCAACACAAGGCTTTTTAAGGATAATTTCCGCCAAGAAAGAGTGATTAGCAGCAGTCAACCACAGGAACTGTATTTAAACCAATAGGATTTTCTTCCTTCTGGATTCCTGGTTAGTCCTCCCAAAATATTGACATTCCAATATTTCTAAAAAAATATGTATATATTTCTATCAGTTTTCTGTCTAATTAATTTTGTGGTCTATACCTGTCAAAGTTTTCTGACCTCTCTAAAATCTCTAAAATGATGTGTAGTTTATATAACTTGCAAAAGCTTCTGCAAACTAACTGCTTTCAAACGCAGAGAAAAAAAGCTGCCACAATCATCTAAAAAAATCAGCCAAATGGGTATTGTACCTATCTAGACCCAAGAAAGTCATGAATATATTTTGCACCTGTCAGACACGGTACTCACTGTTGATGCACTTTCCCTGGGACCACACTAATTATAACCAGCATTTTAAGCACAGTAACATGAAAGCAATTCCATCTTTTTTATCAGGTATTTCGCCATGGCGATGATACCCCACAGGAGTTTTTTCCAACCGACAAGCATAAAGAAGTTGCAAGGCAGCAGGGATACGGACAGCTTACCAAGGTCTGTATGCTTACCTGGGCCAATACAGTTAAATTTTGCAATATGCTAGAGGTTTTGACATTTGTTTGTCAGAACTTCGTTTTAGTTTGGAGAAAGCCCACATTAGGTTGACACATACAGCTCTCCCACAGGCCAAAGAAGTTGCTAGGCAGCTACAGGTGTGAGCAGTCTCTGGTTTTAAATGAGGATTCCTGTTCAAAGCGTACACTGAGCTGCTGGATTACAGGCTGCTGTCTACTGAGAGGGCCAGGCACCAGTGACCAACACAGCTCACCTGAGACCAAGCACTTAGCTTTAGCTATCAGTAGCATGAAACAGTGGAAATGCTCGCAGAGTACTCCCCATCTCCACTGAGCAGGAGTGTCTCCTAGCACATGAGCTTCACAGCTGAGATCAGTACTGCTAGCAGAAACTTCTCCCAAGCTAGGCTAGCGAGAGCTGATTTAAAGTTAGCAGTTTTAGTGCAGGTATTGGTGGAACTAGGGCAGAACTGATTATCAGCTGAAGGTAGTAACTAACAGCAGCTAAGATGACAACTGCAGAGCCCAACTGTAGAAAGAGTCTTTCTTGAGTTAATTTGGGGGCTAACTGAAACTCTGCTTGCTTTTGTGTAATTGTATTAACGGTCTCTTGTGAATGGAGCAGAGGCTGAGCTCCTGTATGGTAGTATAGGTTCCAAGGAAATAGGAGGAAATTAAGGGGTTTTAACCCTACCCCTGCTTCACTCTCAGAAGTACTGCCTGTGCTGTGTCTTTGTCTTCCTCCTTTTCCCTACCCAGATATGTTGTGAGGATGGAAGAAAACAGTTGTTTGTCCAGGATTTTTGGAACCAAGCAGCCTCACTGAAGTAGCTTCAATGTGGAGTCTGGAACTGCCAGACACATGGCTATTCTGCATGCACAGCCAGACCGTGAGGTGCTTGTTTCTGTTGTAGGCTGCTGTAGAATGTTTGCTCATACACTTTATGCCAGCTGGTCTAGCACAATGCACATGTATTTCTCCTAGAAGAACTAATCATTTGTCACCTGTCCACTGTAATGAGACTAGAACAAGCTGCACAGGGGGTCCTCCTCCACTCCGTGCTCAGGAGGCCATACTGATCTCTGATGCAAGGTCAGGCCTATTTCCACACATGCCACTTCCTTCAAACGCACAGAAGGGTAATAGCTATGCAGCAAAGTTCAGTATCAGGTAGGAAGAAACACTGAATGTCTGAAAGGTGGCTAAAACCAGCTTCCTATGCCTTAACTCACCTATGACTCAGTCATTACACATATGCACTATGAGAGTGCAATGCTTGCTCCAGGCCACAAGGGTTCTGGAAGGCTTCAAGACCCAGGCATCAGGACTTAATAATACACATAGCAAGCAAGTTAGGGCAGAAGCCTCAGCCAAGCATATACTCTAGGAACTCTGGACACAATGCTCTAGCAACTAGAAGAGGTGATCACATTTATAGACTGGAGGGCATGTTTGGAAAGCAGTGACTCTGGAAAAAGTTCTAAGTAACCCACTCTGAATTCACAGTTGACTCTGCTTTGGACAGGAAGTTGAATTAGAGACCTCTTGAGGTCATTTTTAACCTGACTTATTCTATAATCCTATGACTTGAGAAAGGACTTTGGGAAACAATGGATAATCACTGTTCTACAGATCCCAGTGCAAGCAATGCTGACATGAGCGAAGTCAAATATATTGCAATTTAGGCCAGGAAACACCAGGTACAAGTAATAAGATGACAATATATAACATTACTGAAACCGTTATAAGGACAATGCATGCAATCTCATGTCATGTGCTTAATGCTGATAAATTGGAAAACGTTCAGTAAAGAGCTACAAAAATCACTTGAGGCTGGAAAATCCATTTCACTGTGAGGGCAGAGAACTATCATCTATTTAGTTTAACACAGAGATTAAGTGAATTGATTCTATTTTTTCAATTACTGTCTTTTGGGGAGTATGATTTGAATACAACAATTCTTAAAATGCAGGTATACAAGTGACCTTTTAAGCAATCAAGTCCAGTCTCCTGCCATGGCAGAAAACCACATCATACAGTCCAGGTTCATACATTTAACCAGCTCTTTTCTCCAACTAGTCAGGGATTTTTGCTCTCACTGCTTTCACTGGCAGGATGTTCCTGAACTTTGCCTTGATGGTCCTTCCAATTGCCAATTCAAATGTGCTCATGATTAATTTATATTCATTTATTTTAATATCAATATTGCTCTCCAGCTTGATAAGTTCTTTTAAAATAAGTTAAATTCTCACACTTTGCTAATCAAGTGCACAGCATTTTTAACTTCCTTAGAATTCATTCAACAAGTATTCAGGCACTCTAAGGTGAGACATTCAATCCTTTGCCTATGGTGAATGCCCTAGCATCACTACAGATATATTATTTCCTTCTTAACTCCATTTACAAGAAGTCGCATCTACCTCCACAACAGCCAGAAGTGGAGAAGGCTGTGTCTGCTTGTTCATTAAGATGTGAATTTCAAACACTGATAATGATCTCAGTCTGCATACAAGGTAGTCTGAATTTGAACATTCCCTTCTCTCCTTTTTCTCCAGTGGTTAAAGAAATTAAGTATTAATGAGACTGTGTTACCACAGTGTTCATGTTTCACAGTGAAAGCTGGAAAATGCTAAAGCTGAAGTTCCAACATTGGAAACACAGCCACTTCACTATATTTTCCTCCTGCCTTCTTTCCTCCTTCACTGTAAAAAGGAAATACTTTAAGGTCTCTACCAAAATAATATGAAAGATTATTTTATTTTTTTGGTTGTAGGACTAAATACACAGTACACATCCTGAGCTCCTTACACTATTCTGTTATTTCCACAGCTTGGCATACAAAAACAGTACGAGCTTGGCCAGTACGTGCGGAGAAAATACCCTCATTTCCTGAGTATTGCTTACAAGCAGTGTGAGGCAAGTATTGGATCTGGAAAGGAAGGCATTTTTCATGGATGCTAATGGGACTTTCTGGATGCATGAGGGTCTGAATCTGGTATGCTCTGAGTTCACTTAAAACATACAGAACTCAATGTGGTTTTGAAGTATCCCTGAAGCTGTGGCTTCACTTTTGTGCAGGCTGGTGGTTTAACTGAAAAGTACATATAGGGTGCTGTGTATGATGCTGTATATCAAGTTTAGCTCCTTCACTATTTTAAGGAAGACTGTCTGTCTTGGATATCTCTAATTCTACTCATCCATCTCCAGAGTGGATGCAGCTTTCATTTAGGGTCAAGTTGCTTAGTATATCCATGTTGTCCCAAACAAAGGGTGGTGAGAGGGAGTCAATATGATGTTTTTCATTAGGACTTCCAAAGGAACTGCTACCATGTTGCAACTCCCTTGCACACCAAATTTGTATTCCAAGGTCTTAGGCCAGTTTAATTCTCTTTCTCACTCCCCTTTCTATCTCAGGGTCCTTCTTTACCTTCTTACCTTCTTTACTCCATTTTAATGTCAGTTTCCCCAGCACAATATCAGTCCTTTTCTTCCTCCAACAAGAGCAAAAAATAATAATAATAAATAAAAAAAGAGGGAGGATATGCTGCAGTCACGACCACAAATAATTTATTTTCTTTTCTTGCTTCAGATTTATGTTCAAAGCACTGACTGTGATCAAACACTTATGAGTGCTCAGGCAAGTCTTGCTGGGCTGTACCCACCAACACAGAGCCAGATTTGGAATTCCAAAATCCTTTGGCAGCCAATTCCAGTTCACACAGTACCACTGTCACATGATAATGTGAGTACAAACTAGGATCATTTGCTTTTTCTTAATCACTAGTAAAATATCTAGGATATGAGATATGAGATGAAGGAGTAGAATAAAGGTGATGAAAAGTTTATTAAGTTACAAGCGTTATTCAAAAAGGACTAATAAGCTGAGTAGAAATATTGTTAGGAGTTTCCAGATGAACAGAATTACTAACTCCAGAGACATGGTGTTAATGAAAATAGAAGAAAAAAACAAGTTTTGAGGCCAGAAAAAAGAATTAACCTATGAGGTATGAGTAATACATTGTAAAGGTAGTAACAGATTAATCCCATACAAAGTGTTATCACAAAAATGACTTTCTCTATGAGTGAAAAGGAAGTATATCTATTCTCACTAGTACCTCAGCTTTTTCTGGTCCCTGGCCAAAAGAAAAAAGAAGAGAATCATTTTGTGATTCTCAATACAGTAAGAATTGAGCAACAGGATTATTCTTCATGCACTTTATGGGTTAGTAGAAAAAAAATAAAAGGGGGAAGGAAAGAAAATTCAGAGTTTTAAGAGCATGAGTTCATATGGCAAAATGTATTTATTTATCTACCTTTCTCTACTCCTCACCTGGGAGCTATAAGGTCTTGTGTGCATACCAGCTCTGTAGGCTGCACATTACTGTCCTAAAGGGGAAAGCTGGGTAGATTCAGAGCACTGGAACAGGTTGCCCAGAGAGGTTGTAGAGTCTCCTTCTCTGGAGATATTCAAGGCCCGGCTGGATGCAACCCTGTCTAACATGCTCTAGGTGACCCTGCTGAGCAGGGAGGTTGGACTAGATGATCTCCAGAGGTCCCTTCCAACTTTACTGATTCTATGATTCTGTGAGTGGTGTAGGAGTTCCTCATTCGTGGAAAAGCTATGGTAAAAAGCTATGAAGATCAAGGAAGATCAGGGTACAGTATAAGTCCAAGTTTAGGGGACAAGGACAGCATATGTGATGTGAGATAGACCGTGTGAGCTTCTAAGTCTAATTAACTTGGTTTGCAGTAGGGGTACCAGGTTAAGTAGGGACATGGAGCAGTAGCTCTCATTTGGGAGTGATGACACCATGAACGAGGATATGGAGATACGTATCTTCCTGTGTATGCACACAGCCTCGCACAGAGTCAGGAGCTGCTTCTGATAGTGTCACAGATGGTGGTACCCAAGCAAATAGTCAAGAACATTTGGCTGGTATCAACACCACTATCAAATTCAGCAAGCAGCTACTGTACCTTCTTCACATCTAGGGAAGCAAGTAAGTTTATTTAAACAGATCATAAAGCCATAAACACATATATGTTTTTCCCACCTTTTCCCATTATTTGTATTGTAATGTTACTCAGCTTTATCAGAAATACCTGGTAAGCTTGAGACCACAAGTATCTTTTCAGCCAAAACAAATGTCCATCAAATATTAGTAAAGTCATACCTGTTCATGAGCTTATGGTTAGAATTCAGGAATAGCTACCTACTTTCTCAAATAAATAGACCGTCTTTGTAAAAAGATTGAGGAACTGTCGTGATGTTTTTGCAGCTAATAATTCCTTCAGACTCTCAAGTTCTTTTTAAAGCTCTTCTTTGAACTGTGGGACTATATAGAATAAGATTTATTAGTGGAAAATGAACCCAAAGCACATTAGAGAAAAACACTAAGAAAATATCTGTTTCAACTTTTGTTTAGACTTATGTTTAAAATTTAATGAAAAAATTTCAAACAAGAATAAACTCAGTTTATCTCAGATAAAGGAATTTACAAATTCTTAAATCATTTCACTCATGTAATCTTTAACCTATGGAAAATCTTACCTGAAGTAAGGTTTTCAAACATCTCAAGAAAGACAAAATTGAGGTATAGAAACTTAACAAGTTTCTATGATGCAGCTGAACTGATTGGAACCATGGTTTAGTCAACTTCCTACAACTAAGTATGCACAAAGTCTCCTATTGCAGTCCAGCTGTTGCATGGTAGTTTGTAGCAAAAAGTTGGCGGTGTGTTAAAAGAAAGACTGAACACAACCAGTGAAATCATCTCTGAAGAAGCCAAGTACAAAGTAGTACGTGAGGGCTTGTGTTAGTCTTCTGTCCAGGGATGAATTTCATCTTGTGTGAATGAATCCTTTGAACTACTGCAGCTATTACTCCTCTGAATATTTAAAGATTCTTTTGTAATTGGTCATCAGTATGACTCTTCTAGACCTGAAGGTGAATATCCATATTATTTTTCAGCTTGTCATAATGAATGCAGCCAATCAGAACTACAGCCTAACAAGGCTATATTAAATTGCAGAACAAGAAGTGCCTTGCCTAACTAATGTTTTGCAATTTTCATTTCAGTTGCTGTACTTACCTTTCTCACATTGCCCAAAATACAATGAGCTTCTGAGAGAAACCTTTGCAACAAGGGATTTCCAAAGGCAGCTCAAGCACTACAGGGTAAAGTATTTTCAATTATGGAAATCTTATAATTAAAATGCATCACTCCTGGCAACATTATCGAATAGATAGGTCCCAAAAATGGCAGTCAATATTGTCCTTCTAAACCTCTAATCTTCGTAGCAGGTGTAGGCAACATACCAAAAAGAAAAACAATTACAACATTATAGTACCAGCTGAACTAGGTGATCCCTATCAATTGAAAATTGCATTCATAGAAAAGATAAATTATTGACTACCTTGTAAAAAACACTCTACCTACCTTCTCGAAGAACAGATATTTACAAAATAAAATCTCAGATCAAATCGGTGTCTCATTCCAATCTCTCTCTCTCTCTGTTTAGTCTTATGTTAGCAACTCCTGCTCTGACACCTCTCTCTACATTACTCTCTGCAAGTTCAGATTTCTCCTCTCCCACACACTCTCATGGCTCAGTTCCCTAGATTTTCTGTGATAGCCTCAGTGCATTCTTCAATTACCTGCTCATGTTTCATATCCAAAGTCTTTACTCAGGTGCTCACATATGTTTCCTCCTTGCTTCCATAGTATATCCCTTCCTTTCTCTCTCCACAACCAAACCCTTTGCCATGAGTATATAATCACTTGTGTAGTCCACTGCAATTTTTTTCTTCACAGGTTTATTCAAAATGGCTCTATAAAACTCATCTGTCTTTCTACCATCTTTAATAACTTATTCATCTCTGCCATCTATCATTGGCTCTGCATCTGGGTATTACAATCAGGCTAATCACTATTCCTGGTTTTACCTAGTTTATGTAGTGCCTCTCTTCTGCTCAGTATCATCAGACTGATTCTGTTTATCACTGTCCTTTTAACCCTTAAAAGATTAACTTCTACATGTTTAGAAGCCTTTAAGCACTTTTTGGCTTTCTGCCAGACTTCCTCAAATATCTGGATCCTTCTACTCTACTCCAGCCTGAATATTCCTACCACAAAGTTCCCCTGTACTTTGAATCTGAACTCAGATCACCATCCCTCTCTAGATAGAATAGGCCAAATTCTCTTAAAAGCACAGAAGAAAACCTTGATCTCTATAAAAAGAAAAGCTAGTGGCATATATCAGGTGTAAAACACATCTTAAAGCTTTCTTAATGGAAGCATCCTGTCCAATATCATAATTTCCCCATGAAGTGTTGTGTGATATTAGAGATCTAGGTTACTAAATTCATGATGTTCTGTAGGACTGAATCCACCATGAGTGGTGAAGCCATGAACTTGGCAATTCAAGAACAGGACAGATGCAGGAAAAAGGTCAGCTAGGCTGTTTGGGGAAGGGACGGGCCAGTGAGAAACACATACCAGAGTGCAAAATGGCTGGAGGCATGACCAAGAATGAGGACCTGTACCACTATAGCTGAAGAGGCAGGATGGCAGTTAGGGCAAGAAACAGGGATAAAAAGCAAGTTTTCACAAGCTCTTAAGAGCTTTTGTGCGAGCATTCATTTGGTGTTTGCCAGATAGTTATGAGAACAGGGCATGAGTGAAGGAAGAGGATCCACTTGAATAGGCATTGAATGGCCACCTGTGAATGCCACCGGGCATAAACTCATTGCTGAGGAGCGTAAGTGCAAAGACTCTTTTTTCTAAAAAATGCTATGTCCCACTATGGCAGTGTGCAAGAACGACATAAAAAGGCCCTGTGTCCGAAGTACAAGTTTGGGGTTTCTTTTGTCTTCCAGCCATTTCTCAAATTTTTAGCCACTCATGTGGGATACCCATTGAAGAAGCTGAACACTGAAAGAATTCAGAAGCTCTCCGACACTTTACAATTTGAGGTAAGTAATATATAAAGAAAATTCCTGAGGCTAATAGAAATACTTACACTTTCTCAAAATCAGTTTTCTCTCTTACTTTCATAATTAGTTTTATCTCTTATTTTCATGGTTTGTAAGACATCAAAAGAGGACAAGTCTGTGATTCCTATTTTATTTTCTGAACCACAGACAGTTTTCAGCTTCCTTTCCAGAAATTCCAGAAATTCTCTCTCATCGTCAAACTTGCAACTGAAAATCCTGTACACATACCATGACTTCGTGAGCCTGCTGTGGGCCATCCATCACTACAAGAAGGGCAAACCATGGCTAACTAAATCCAGCATCCTCTCAGTGACTGCATATCACAGCTTAGGGAAAAGTAAATTGGGTAAACTTGTCTTGTTACTCTTTCAAATCCCATCACAGAGATACAGAGGAGTAAAACACGTTGTTGGCAAAGAAATACAAGCATCCTTCCACAAAAAATTTATGCCCAAGTTGTGTAAGCAAGAAAAGTCATTATTTGCATTTGGGCATAGTAGACAGGATTTTCAGGAATTAAGAAGCCTTTGGAATGACATAAAAGGATGTTTGCACAAGGTTGGGAGGCTACTCTAAGCACACAGACTGGGCATATCACAGAGAAACATGGATTTTACAACAATGAGGTACTTTGATGCTTAACTTTCATGGGTTTCCGTCCTGCATTGAAGAATTAGGTTATCAGAGGCCTTACTCATTCCTTGATGAAAAGTCTGCTAACTGACTGGGATGTGTAAATATCCTAAATACTCCTAATTTAGCAACAAGCTCCACTTTAGGTCACTAAAGTTCAAATTTAGCTCGACTGAAGCAAGTCAAAATTGCAGGGTCTCGTGTTAAAAATGCTTTTTGTATTGTTGCAGGCAGCACTTTCTACATCCAAGTGAAAACATACCTATTTATAAATTCAATATTGACAATATATTGATAATAAATCAGTGAGGCCGTTTTAAGCTGGATTTTACAAGCAACATGTAATATTTGGGTGTGATACTAACAACAAGCTTACCTTCTGTCCTGTAGTTTCTGCAAAGGTCCAACTTTGGTCAATCCAGCCTTGAATGGAATGTTAGCCAGGGTCTTAAGTTAAATGAAATGTTAACATGTTGGGACACCTCACTGCCATTTCAGTGAAGTCACCCTTCCATATTGTCCAAACACAGAACAGCTCAACACTACAGGTTTTTACTGCAAATGTTATACCATACTGAGAAAAATCCATCTCACCAGAGAAGTGTACAAAATTACCAGCTGCCATCAGGGAGTTATCTAAATGCTGGAAGACTAAATCAGTTAGTCATGTTGTTTCCTCTGGTGTTAGATTTGATGAGTCTTGGTCTTTCATATTATTTAATGGAGACTCTGGAGATATCAATTAGGACATCTGCCACAAAAATCACTCTTACTCTTACAAGCATACAAAAACAGCCTTCCTATGTAGTTGTTTCAAACATGAAGCCACAGAAGAGTTCATCTCTCTGTATTAGTTATTATTGGCTAAGTACCACCTTATTTTCAGATAACTTGGAGATTGAGGTGCTCATTTGCTTACAGCACTATCTTAAATGGCATGCAAGTAGCCAGTTCTTTTCTCAAGACACAAATCAGATTTGTTAAAAGAAAAAGTAATGCATTGTGACCTGAGCTGGTTTAACCTGACATTTCTATTGTTTCACTTATTTAAACAAACTCTGTTGTTAACTAGTTGGTCTTTTCTTTAGTACTCATTGTTATGAGAATGCTCTTGCTGGTGAGCTCAGTCCAATGGCCCACATTCAAACAGGTTACAATGAACTAGAGGAAAGATAGGGAAATTGCTTAAACAGGAATTCAGTGCAGTGTGAACAAGCAGTGTTTGGTATGTTTTTTTTTCCTTTGCACTGTAACCATTAAAATGTCCTAGGCTGCTTTCCTAAAGAAAAAATACCCATTCCACTTTTGTTTGAGGACTGAGTTAGAATCTGATAGAGCTGGTGTAAATAGATATGAATTTCATCTATATGTCTAATCCCTATGCATATACTCCGGTACATTCAAATTGCAGCTACACATACTCCTGCTTGATCCATGGATCTTATCTTCTTCATTTCTCAAAGCTCCTGACCATTAAAAACTTGACATTTATATTGGATTTCTTTAAGTAAAGATTTCAGGATATAGAAGAAGGATATAGAAGGATATAGAAAAAGAAAGAGTCAGAAGACACTTGCAACTGACAATTGAATCAGCAGTTGGTATAGTCACCTTTTGCATAATAAGTGTTGTAACTAAGAAGTAACTTCTGTTGAACACTGCTCTTCAAATGTGTTTTAAGCAATGTAATGCTGTGAGAATTACACATGAAATATGTGTAATGTATATGAAAATATAGTCATTATTGTATTATAAAATGAAGAGAAACTTCTATTTGAGTGAAAAATTCAGAATTTGTTCTGACAAGCACTATGCGCCAAAATAAACAACAGCTAGCAGTAGGAATCAGAAAGAAAATAATCATTTTTTTTTTCTTCACTGTAGGATATTAACAATTACACTTTACCTGTGTGGGCTACTCATGGTGTCAGGACCAAGCTGATAAAGCTCTCAGAATTGTTATTACAGGCAGAATTTGGGTTTCACAAACAAATACAAAAATCACGTTTACAGGGAGGTAAGCTGAATTCTTATACCATTTAAAATCAAGAATACAATGGGAGAGCAGAAAATGAAGGATATATAATGAACTTTGCCACTGATTCCATAGTAGAACTATGAAAGATGTCATGACATGGATATTGATGATTAGCACTGAAAGATTTTAATTAATGGTAAGAGAGATGGTGATGACTCATGAATATCCTAATTCAACATTATAAAGGAGGCATCATTTTGATTACACTGTGTAAGAAATCCAGAAGTAATATGCAAATTCTTACTGGACTGAATAAAGTCTTAGTTTAATGTAAGCTACTATGTTTAACTTACAAAATATTAATTGTAATAAACTGTAGCATAGTAACATTGTTGCCTAAGAGTTTCATATTCCATTGCTGAGAGTACTAAAATGAGAGTATTAAACTGCTTCTAAGATTTATTCTGCTCAGTAGACAGTAGTTGAAATCCAGGAATTTAAAAAAATAGTTTATATCATATCCTTTTAACCACTCATTCATCCTTCACTCATTCTCTGTCATCCTTTTTGCATAATTTTATTTTATATGGCTGTTTAATCAGTTTCTGTAAGCCACAAGGACAAATCACAAATAAGCCCTGATTAATTTGTTTGCTTTTTTGGGAGCTGTAAGACATATAAAACTAAGTGCAAAGTTCAAACCTCCATTCTTGCTTCACTATTAATTGCTATTTAAAAATCTGCCAGTAACTGAAGACATAATTAAATCAAAGAAGTAATTGAAGTGTGTTTAATTCTTCTAGCAGTGCAGTCCTCATCTTAGGATTTTTCTTCATGGAAGATTCCAACTTTATGCTAAGATATCAGCATTGACACTGATTTAATTCATACAGTTTATCTTTCAATTTTTTACCAGTTAACTTAAACAAAATACAGTCAACCATTTGATATATGAAGGCACATAGTTCAAAGAAATTTTTCTTTCTGTGCCTGTGGAAATCAGAAAATCAATGGAGTTACACCAGAAAGAGGGCAATATTCATTACTCTCTTGCACAGCCCTCGCGGCACAAAGCAGCTGTGAAGGCTGTTTAACACCCTTTAGAATATTAGGAATTCCCAAGATACATTATAGGGAGTCAGAATCAGGCCTACTGTTCATAAAAAAGATTGTATCAGTCTTACTAGGGTACTACACAGAAATTAGCTATAAACTGAATTTAGTAAATCTGGTAACAAATGATGGTAAGATGGTAACAAATGATACAAATGTTAATGCAGGCATCTCCTTCAGTCATTGTCATTGCTCCCCAATTTTCTTTTAGGTATTCTTTTAAAAAATATTCTAAAACATATCACAGATGCTAGAAGACCTTCAAATCAGCAAAAGATGATTATGTATTCTGCGGTGAGTCCTTTCTCTTGCTTTTATGTTACATTTTTGCACTTATTAAATGCAGTGAAAGGCATGAATCTTCATTTCCTGCATGAAATACAGCTACAAATATTTGGTTTTGGTCAATCTTACATATCAGCAGATTATTTTCATTTCTTTAATGAGCAGATACTACTTTGAAACATGCGGCATTCCATTTTTCACCTGATGTTGCAGCTTATTTCATTGTAATACTGTTTTGATTGAGTAGAGATCCTAAATACCAAGCCTCAGGTTTTACTGAACTTTTATCACACAGATGATTTAGAAACAAACCTCCTGCCTGCTTCCTGCATCTTTTCCAGATGATAACGAAAAAAAAATTTTAGATAGATTTAGTTATTTGGAAGATGTTATGAAGGCAGTTTCTAAATAGTGACTTTCTATTTTTGTTTAGAATGTGCAAACTCTCTCACCAGAAAAGGAAATTTCTGGGTTGTTGTTAGCAAAAAGCTGTTTCTGATTGCAGCTAGAGCATGATCTATCAGATGCAATATCAGCCAAAGAGTTTTCTGATCTGATCTCAAATGTTTTTTATTTAACATGCAAAACCACAGGTTCTTATTAAAAGAAGTTTTTGCAGCTCCTACTGACTTTGATAAGAATTGCACATGCCTATGGCTTCTTAAACTTTTACACATATATATACTTTATACATTCATCATTTCAGTTTGTACATCCAATAAAGGACAGTATTTGATCAATATTACAGACAGCAGATGGCAAGTATTAATGAAGTCACATAAATATACAAATAATATGCTGGACACATTAGGCAATAGCTGTATGAAGTCATTTTCGGTATGCCTTTAACAGAAAGGTTTCTTGTATTTACAGCATGCAGCTACTATTGTTGCTTTACAGATGGCCCTCAATGTCTTCAATGGGAAACTGCCTCCTTACAGTGCCTGTCATTTTTTTGAACTTTATCAGGAAAACAATGGGCAAGTATCTGGAAAAGCTGTATTGAAAAGCATGAAAAGCATGTACTTTTTCTAAAAAGTAATTTATTTATACCTCAAACTAATTAAACTGGATACATAAGGTTCACTACATAGAAAATGATTATAGACTGATTTTAATTATTATAGCTGGAGTCAATTTAGTACTTACTGAAAGTAGCAGAATCACAGTACCATAGCCTGAAATCTCTCTATATATTACTACATCACAGTTATGAGAGTTTTTACTCCACTCTGTTTATATATTTAACTCCTTGACTCTCTACCAAGTTGACAAGCTACATGTAAATTGGTATTGACCATCTATTGGTTAAAAAGATCTTTTCAGTGTACTCATGGTATTATTAATAGCAAGGCAAATAAGCTTTATCCCTAAGCACAATGATTGCAACACAGAAGTACATTCTGTGTGGTTCTGCATGCCTAATGATTTTTTTTCTTTTATCTTTGTGTATTTTAAATCAGGCAATACACCATAGAAATGTACTATCGGAACAATTCTCTGAGAGATCCTCATCCACTCACCCTCCCTGGCTGCAAATTTCGCTGTCCACTAGAGAGATTTACTCAGTTGGTCTCACCAGTCCTAGTACACCACTGGACAAGAGAATGTAGGATTAAAACATAAAAAGAGGTAAGTCAAATGCTTTGAGCACATGCACTCAAAAGTAAAGTCAGGATTACACCCTGTCCTGCCAAGGGATCATTTGAAGTAACAATCTTTTTCAGAAGGGTCTGATATGAAATAAAAAGAAATCCAGATCCAATAAGACAGAATTATATCCATAACCATAATTTTTACTCCACTGATATATTTATCTACAGCAGCTAAAGTTTCTGGTGAAATGGAACCAATGTTTACATGGCTGATTACACTCCAGGATACTCCTTTTTTATTTTTTATTTTTTAGCACAGTCTAAAAGAACCTTCGGTTACTGAGGAAGCAGATCTCAATGGACTGAATTATGTTAATCCACCTTATCTTCTCTAAATGTAGAGTATTTGTCCAAGCTGACAAACAATATTATGCGTTCCTTTGATTTTAGGGAACATTTAGAGATCAAAACAGACTAATATTAATAGTATACCAGGCTTATACTTCCCAGAATATCAAATGTATACAGACACACATTGGCAACACTAATACACTCCCCAGTAGGATGTTTACATTTCCAAATCAGGATTTCTAATTTTCCATTTGACCATTGATGATATCTATATTTGCAGAAGGCGGGAAAAGGAAGGCAGAGAATTACACTGTTTTTCTTGTATCTAGCTCTATATTCCTTCAGGAAGATGAGGAACAAACAGGCCCCAGGATATCAAATCTCCTCCTTCACAGAGCAAGCCATGTAACTAACCAACTAAATACACACAAAAAAAATCTCAACCTTATAATCAAAATCTGTCATTAATGAAGATCCAATTGTTTAGCCTTCAGTTTCAGTACAAGGGCTACACATTGCTTCAATTCTCAAATTTTGCTAAAATAAGAGTCAGATGGAGTCAAGCCTCTTACATCAAGCATCACCACATGACTCCTTTCATCAGTAATACTGAGTGCACAAAAAATATATGAATCATGTAAGAGATCAACAGAATATCCAATTAAAATTTGCCATATCATCATATCAAAATTAGACAGTTTCCCCTATTTTACAATGTGTGAGAATGGTTCCATCTCAGCAACTGTAGGGGCCAGATCCCAATTTCAGGGCTCATAACTCTTCCTGCAGGCAGAAGTTTTAGATTCTCTGCTGTGTACACAAATGGTACCCAAAAAAGGTGGGAATCCGGGCACACTGCCTTACAGCCTGCACAGTGCAGCAGGCTGTCAGCTGGACTGTACAGCACTAAATCACAGCGAATTGTAATGAGAAACATTACCAATTCTGAATGAATGCATATTGACTGGATCAATTGAACTCTAACAGCAGGAAGCTAAACCAAGCTATAGCGGAATACAAAGAGTTTACAGGTCACATTCACACCTAATACACACAACCGCAACATCACTGATTACAGCAGGTTCCGGCTTTGTCAAAAACCATCTCAAATATTGTCCTTTGTTAATGCATATGTCAATACTTCGAATGATTATACATGCACGAGAGTATTTAATGACTGGAAGCCCATAAACATGATTTTTTTGCATGAAATCTAGGAATTAATCTCAAATATTTACCTTATAAAACTATTTTATATGAAGACACCATCTGAAACAGAGCTGTTTCACAACATGCTTAATTGAAGGGTCATAGACATTTCTTATGGTCCCAGTATAGGGAAAACCATGGGATTAGGAAAGTTCTGCTTCAATAGGTCACACAAAACAGTTGGAGTAGGACTGCAATATAAATCAGAGTCAGGTTCCTCCAGATAATGATGACTATAGTATGGGACATAGGAAGAAATGACAAGTCAGCATCCTTTGGCAAGACAGAGAACATTTCTCTGCACTCTCTTGGCTGCTCAGGAAGGTCTCATGGTGGCTCTGCTCACCATGAGACAGAATTTTCATACTTCAGCCTCAAGAGGAGCAAATTTGTCCATTCTTCCGTCATAGTCTGACCTATTCACTTGTTTTGGTACTCACTTGTTCAGGTCAAATTAATAGGTTTGCCCTGCCTTCTGAGAATGAGGCCATGTGCTTAGAATGATTCTCTGTTTGTCCTACCTTTAGGTGTTCTCTCCAAGACCTTCAGAGTGACTAGCTTTATGAAACAATTCCTCCCACACTGTGATGTAACTGCAGCCCATCTAAGTTTTCTCCCATAACTTCCATCAGCATGACCAACAGCGTCCTGATCTCTATCAGAAGAAAACATTTCTCAGGACAGCAGACTAAAACCATAACAAGTGGTGACTTATCCTTCATGAATGGTATCTTTATTTTACCAAATGGTGAAACCCAAGTGTGATATGAAATCAGAGTAATTTTTCAAGGTCTATTCATTTTAATATGACTTTGGCAGGACTAGATGAGGAACATAATTTTGGTTATATTTTTTTTAGGACTTGTAGCCTTAATTTACAGTAAAATTGAAAAATGTCTCTGAGGGAGTATTGCCACTTCTTAAGAATGAGTTAAGAACTTTCAGAACTGGTGAGAGAAGCAGTTTTACGTCCACAGAAGGAGTCATTCCACCATCCTCCTACTTTATTTTGTTCAAGAAATAATGAAACGTTTTATGCAAATATATCCCAGAAACTACAAAAATGAGGGTAACAGTTGTTTACTTAGCGAAGGGATGTTTTCCTTTTTCTTCTCTCTTTCACATACATACACAAATTTCCCACTGTCATACAGAAACAAGGTGAGAGTTATAGACAAAATGTGGCTCCACACTTCAAAGAAGCCTCCAGCCAGTCCTGCTGCTATAAAGGCCTTGCTGGCAACTGACTGACCAGACAAGGCTTTTGGAGGTTAAGGCATTCCATCTCTTCCGAAAAGACAGCAAGGCTCAGCATCAATGCTGAAAGAAAAATCATCTGTGGTTTCAAACATTGTTTCAAATACCTTCCTTTTGTTACCTTGATTGTATACTCAGATCTAATCACACATTGTAAAGTATGTGCTTCAGAGAAGTCTGTCATTCCATGCTGTTTCTGACATTAGCAACAAAAAAGTTCCTGTTAACACCACAAACAAAAAATTCCACAGAGTTACATGCTACTTAAAATATGCAGAATATATTGAGCAATCCTTATCCTTCACTAGTTACGTTTTCAAATATTCCTACTGGAAAAACAAATTCTGTTGTTACAGATCAGGACAATCAGATGCAACTAACCTCTGGAAAGAGTGGACATTTCTTTGTTTGAAGAACTGGGCTTTTTTATTTTTTATTTTCTCATAGCAGTAAGCTACTTTTCAGCAGGAGCTTTGTCAACAGCCTTGTTTTCTGCAGGTCATTGTGAAGGGAAACAGAGTATATAATGAGAAGCAGAAACTTCTGATATTCTAGACTCCTTTCCTTGCACTGGGCTTTGAAAAAAAGAGGCTCAGCCTGGGAATCATATACACATTTTTAGAGCTACAGCATACACAGATAACTGCTATCCCACAAGCTATAAAAGAACTCCAAAAGTAAAAAGATCCCCTTTCCCTCCAGCAAGAATCTAGGCTTCAGAATTCTCATTGTAAAAGCCCATTCTCTTCTCCGCAGGGCCCAGGCAACAATCCCTTCGCTTCCAGCACCAGCAAGGAGTTAAACACAGTTCAGCAAGAACAGTTGTAGTTAGGTTTCGCAGCAAGGAGCTTGAAAAATGTAGATAAAAGTAAATGATTCCCTTTAGTGAAAAAAATGCAACCCCTTTTACCACAACAGGCAACCAAAGGAAAGAATATTTTCTCACAGCATAAGACAGCCAGGTCTAGCTTCTTCCTAATGCAAAGATGAGCTTCATCTTTCCACGAGCTTTTTTTTTTTCTAATGTTACCTTAATGGCCATAATGGCCATCAACAGAAGGCATTCCCAGGTCTTGCAGCCCTCACAGGAGAATTAGTGTAAGTTCTCCAAATGATTTATCTTACAACCACACAGTTTATCAGTCATACCTCCTTTAATAAGAAGGAATAAAAAATTGCTAAAAGAAAGCAAATAAAGATGAAAATTTAATAATCCATTTTTATCAGCATTAGACTGCTAAGAAGATTACAACCTTGGCCACAGACAGTACTCTTCTAGGCACCCTCTCTTCTATTCTGAACCTGTTCCTAATTCTCCTATCTCTGAACCAATGTCAACCTGAGTTGCTTCTAATGTTTTGTTTGCCAGATATTTGCAGCTGGAAGTTCAAGAGCTATAAAGCCGGTCTCTCTCTTATCCCGTCAAAGGCAGGGGTTTCTGCTGACTTTCTAGATCTGAGAAGGCTCACACACAGAACGCAAGACACCCATAGCCTCAAGTTGCCAGTCCTTCCCCTTGTTCCTCACCTGAATCAGTCTCTCAAGATTTTTCAGAACCATATGAAAACTCTTATGCTTTACAGCTTCCTCTGATATGGAGGATCATGGAACAGGAGCCTGGCCTGAGTGCTTCACTTCAGCCACGGATGTGCAACCTAACTGAGCCCACTACTCAGAGAATACCAATAGAAGGTCCCTCTTGTCCATCACGTTATCAGATCATATTTTCTTCCCTGCTACATGACCCAGTGAACACATTTGGGTGGGGGGGATTGATTTCTGGTGTAGTAAAATTAATTTCAAATGGGTTTCCAAATTATTTTGTTACCCTTGTTCCTATTCAACAGAACCCCCATCACAGACACATTCTTTACAATGTTTCTCATTCTTTAGATTATCACTTCAGGAACACAGAAAGGAATACCTTCTGTATACCTTGCTTACTCCATGGAAAAAATAAACATCAGTGTTCTTAAGGCCCAGATCTTGTGGTATGAATATATATTGGGGATGTAAACAAATGGATAATATTAGTAAAGCACTTCAGGTTTTATGCTACTGCACCAGCAGACACAGTTTGAAAAATCTGTCCCATAGTCTCATATAGTATTTTAAGTAACAGGTACTTTATGATGTTCCTTTTTTTTCCTATCATATGCAGAAACAATATCAGCAAGATGGGTAATGAGCAACAACAAGAGTTTGACGCTGCCTGGCTAGTGCAGCACTGGCCCGGCCAGACTACAATCTTTTTCTTTTCTTCTCCTCCTTTTCTCTTTGGGTTATTAACAGAGCTGAGTGAATGAATAAATAAACACATAAAAAAAAAAAAAAAAAGGTTGCAGAAGAAAAATTTGATGTTATTTTCACAAATTCATTCACAAGGATGAGTCAAATTCATTGAATGATTTTGATTTGTTTCACAGGAGTGATGTAAGTAGGAGTTCCTTCTTCTTACTCAGTACTTAAGGCACTCATCCAAGATGCGGCAGATTAAGTTCAAATCCTTCCTTTGCCAATGCTGTAGATTCATAACCAGTAACCACCAGAAGCAAGTTAAGCCTTCAAGCGTTATAGATGAATGCTTCTAAACATCCAAAGTACTTAAAATTGGATGAAAGTAGAAGATCCAACAGAAGCCTGTGACCCAGCCTTTTGCTTTTTATTGTAAATGCTTGGAAATTAAAGGAAATGTATCATTTTGTTTATGACCAATATTTTTCTTTTCTCTCCCTCTCTTGGCTCAAAAAATTGAATAAAATGATTGCAAATTAATCCAAACCAGTTTAAATGCTGAATTACAAAACTGGTCAGCAGCAGTACCTGAGCTCTTTGCCCATGTGAGCAGCCAGCTCCATGAGTGCAGACAGCAGTCTCACCTGCTGCTGCTTTGACTGCCATGGCTCCTGTCCTTTCACAGCGTACAGGTTGCCCTCCACCCTGGGCAGTTAGCTAAAGCACAGTCTGTACTTTAGGGAATGGTTTCTTTTGCAACTAGTCTACTTCAAAACCAATCTAGCTATGCTTCAGCAAGCTTCCAAAATAGATACTCTAAAAATGGGCAATTGTATTTAAGCTAATTCCACTTACTGCCATATCTTAATAACATACCCATTGAACCAAATTAGCATAAAGATTATTTAAATTGTTTAAGTCCATTTACATGGATATATTTTTTATTTTGAAGCAACTTTCCCTAAAAAGGTTAAGGGTGATATTGTTGAAGAGTATGGTAAGTTTATAGCTGTTAAAAGCATAGTAGAAATGGAAGTCTGCTCATATCCCATATTAGAATGAACATGCAAGACCAGTAAGGTAGGAGACTTTCAAAGACAATATGTGTGCGATGAACACACTTACAGATTACTTACAGGGTACTTACAGGATCCTGTCATAACCAGTATGGTACATTCGTGTGGGCTTTTTCCATTTTGGAATGCGTAGGGATTTATGTAAAGTATTGTGTTGACTATTCTTCAATGATTTTTGCCATTAAAAAAATCTCACTAGCAAAATAGTATATGTGCCAAATGGAAGAATGAAGCCACAGAAACCAAAACTATTTATCATATGCTTGGTGTTGGGTTGAAATCTCCATTTTTAAAGATGTTAGCAAAATATTTCTATAAAATGTAGTTGTTATGCACTTTCAAACACAGCTGAAAGTATAACTCCTGAAGGATGCTATCCACCTCAACAAAAAAAATGCGTTCATATCTAAAGTGAAGCTTACTAAGAAGGGTCTATAGAAATACTACAATAATGTGATTCACAGACTATAGTGTGCATACCTTCATTAGTCATGATCACTCATCACAGAGCTACAATGAAGGAGTAAACCTTATATCAACTCATCAGTTATGGATTTCATGGTAAGTGCTTAGGAAGATGCAAAAAAAATTCTTAGAGCCAATAGGAATTCCTTGATCCCAAATACTTGGGAATCACCGATCTAAAAACCTATACAGGTTAATAAAGTATGGTATCCTTTCTTGACTCTTGATGCATATTAAAATATTCTAAAGAAGGTATACTTTTATACCCGTACTCTTAAACTTTAGAGGAAGATGATCAGCTTATATTTCTTTTCAGGACAAAGTATTATGCATTTATAAAGTATGAATGACTCTCTTACATCTTCTGCATAGTCACAATCACATCAGGAGAGATCAAAAAGGAGGACAAGGAAATAACAGTGGAGGAAGAAAGAAATTCAAGAGAGTGCTGAAAAAATAGCTGAGCATGGTTTTACCAGAGATGGGGCAACTGCGGATCTGTGGCACTCCTCCCATTCCTCAAAGGAAACGGATACCCAGGGTCATTCACACAACAGAGTAGCCCTTGAGGCTTAGGCGGGGTTTGGGCACCAGAAAATGGTAGAACACCTGCTGCAGGCAGCTTGGCAGAAGACCCTGAGACAGGTTTGGGTATGATGGGGATGACATGACTCAGAGAATTCACAGAAGATCCTAAGTTTTATCATTCATATTTGTAGTTCTCTGCAAACCATAATTCACTCATCCACAAAATCCTTACAAACTACTGTCATTCTTTTTTTAGAGAGAAGTCAGGATAGGCTAGCTGAGCAATCTACTCAAAGCCAGTGAGCCACTGGCAGAACTGGTGTTCTTAAACAGTTACAATGAAAATATGAACTCCAGGGCCAGCTCATGAGGAATTTTGTAGCAAACTGAAGCCAAACAAGAAACTTGACAGAAACAGTTATAGAAGGAGAAGTATGGATGTATTCCAAGGGAAAATGAAAGCAACACAGAAAACAGCAAACAACTGCCCAGAAAGCAGTTTAAAGAACATAACAATAGTAAGGTATTTTTTAATTCTTTTATTTGAGATCCTGGTAACTTTACCATTTTATCTAAAGGACTGGTAATTTTAAATTGCATGAAATGTTGTTTAAAATAAGTATTCTGATTTGTGGGTGGGAGGAAGTAATATAGAAGCGGAAAGGTAGGACACAGAGGGGAGGGAACCTGAAAGGAAGGTGAGGAGATAGACTATCCAACCAGCAAAGAAAAAAGAGAAACCTAGTTTGCCTGACTCTTGGTTCCAAATTCATCCTCTTGGCCATACTACAATCTGGAAAGAGTCCAAGCTCTGAGAGCAGAAACTGAACAGGTAGGTTGAAACAGTCCAGATGACTAGGAACTCCTTCATATTTTAACTCTCATCCTTACACTGCAAAAGAGAAAAATATCACAGAGAAGGAGGAATTGAATTATGATTTCATTAAGTAGAATGTAAACAGTAATTTGCAAACAAAGGATGATGAGATTCGTTGCATAATCAGACAACATTCCTCCTGGATTTAAGATTCATCAGCAGCAGTTCCACCCCTTTTTAAAGTACAGCCTGGCGTCTGGGCTGTTCAGCTGGAGCAGCTGCTGGAGCTACAGTCTTTTTTCATCTGCTGCCAAGATGGGAGTGATACGGCTTCCCAGCCAATCTAGGCTTCTGTGTTTTGCTTTTCATATCATCTTCATTCTGTTTCAGCAGACTACTGCAGAAAGAGAACTGAAGTTTGTGGTCGTAGTAAGTAGATGGATTTTCTGTTTAATTGTGGGAAATGCTACAATCTGGTACTGTTCTTGGACTGAACAAGGTGTGCAACTGCTTTGCCTCTCTGTAGACTTAGAAAAAATTACTTCTGCCCTTTTGCATACTGAATTTAAGGACTTCTTAAAGAAGATGAAATGCCTCAAGTTATAGGATTTTTCACTCACTAACCTCTAGTTATTATTTGAAGGTAACTGAACCTCTTAGGTTTGTGGTGGAAGGATAACGCACAGGAGTCAAGAGATCTGAGGTCTAGCTAACTTGTTCTTGTTCAGTTTATCTGATACTCAGTTACACAGTCTGAGAACTGGAGATTCTGGCCTACCTTCTTTGTGCTTGGAAGCTGAATTTATTCATGCTATAAGGTGCTCTGAGAATGGCATTTTATGTAGACATTTGATGTACATGTTGCATTAACTATCATTGGTTTGAAAACTGACTGTAATAGTTTTTTGTGGACCATTTCTGGTTTTAAAGCAACTAGATACGACTTCAACATCAGTTTCCCCAATATCTCTGGTAAAAAAAGAGATATTAAATCAATGAAGTAATTTAGATGGCGAAGGCTGTCTAGCCTTTTCATCCTTATTTCTTTTTTTAACAAGAAATGTACTAATAAAGAATATTTAATCTAAAGTGATATTTTCAACATAAAGTTATGAGGATTGGAATTAACATTCATTAAAAAAGAATTTTAGTTTAAAGATATTCTTTCTCTATCTTCCTCTATTTGAGATATCAAGTGCACGTATGGATAACAGAAAGAAGGCCTGCGTTCAAAGCATACCATCTAGCCTCAGATATGCTTTTTTGTATCTAATTGTCTGTTGGCTGGATTAGGTAAATGTGTCACTTGAAGAGGCTAGAATGCTCAGGAAAAACCGGTTCCCTACTCCTGCTGAGCCTCACTCCTTGATCAGATACTACATGATACAGGAACTGAACTCTAGTTTCAGTAATGTTCTATAGCAGTATCTTTAAATGTTATTCCAACGGTAAGAGAGAAACCTGCACATATAGGTAAAATCAGGCAGTCAGTATGCCTTGGAGAATTAATCTTCTAAAGGGAATGAGGCTTGTATTGAACTGCAGTTGTTAGTGTTCTACCATGTGATGGTTCTGCAGAACAAATTACAGGAAATACCATTATGGAAATACAGCCTTCCTACTCAAAACCAGTTTTCTCATTGCAGCTATGTGGCCACCTTCTCCTACCTACCAAAAAAAAAAAAAAAAAAAAAAAAGGAAGAGAGCACTTCATTTATTTACAGAGTAACATCATAATTATTATGAAAATAATAGACAGATTTCATTTAAACTGTCTTATTTTTATCACTGATACTTTCCTCAGACTGACCAATCTGTCTAAAAAGTTACAATAAAGTAAATCTTATAATCAGTATATATATATATATATATATATATATATATATATATCTTTTCTCAAAGCATGATTTCGGTTTATTCATGGTATAATTTTGCTTTCTGAATTCACTGATTGAATTTTCTTGGGAACAGAATTGATAAAATAAATCAATAGGATAGGAGTTGGCCCCAGAACTTTTCACTGATATAATGGGATATAATAAGGGTCAGGCTAAAATCAGGGTAAGTCTAAAACACACATTTGTGAGATAATTCAATGGCCATCTTCCAGCTGTAGTCGTAAATTGCTATGATTTCACCTAAAAACATTATTTCTCTGTGAAAATGTGGCATAATGTCTTTTTAAAACTTTCTTAGTAGAATTGTACAATACAAAATACATATGCGGGGGGAAAAACAGACAAATGTTCCCTTTTGCTCACTTCCAGAATAGTGCTATTCTTGTACTGTGCCTTGCTCTCTCTTCATGATTTCAATCTTTGTGCTGATTCTGAGTGTTTTGATTATTGGCCACAAGTCCTTTTGGCTGAAAAGCTGTAATTCTAACCATTTTCTCAAAATCCTATTCTAGTTTTACTTCCTACTTGTAAACATTAAACTTCAGTGGCATTCTTGTGTACTCAATTTAAATTACACGTAACAGAAGAAAATAGGAAATATCTAGGACCTTTGGTTACCCAAGTAAAAGTGAAATCCTGATTTACTGAGTCTGTTTTGGAGAAACTCTGACCTGTAACTTTTGCTCCCACATAGACACTCTTTTCGTCACTCATATACACGAAGGGGTGTAGTTTCTGACGTAGAGTGGTTTCATCACATCTTTCTTCTTGTAACTCCAGATAGGAAGCGCTGACAGGGTATGATACCTATTTGTCTAATCAATCCAAGTCATTTGAAACCTTGACTAAACATGTTCCTGTTTCTCCTGCGTCAATGGTTGCCCTGACTTGGTTGCATGGTTCATTCCACTCATCTGTTGTTTTTGTTCCTACTGCTGGTTATAGAATAAGAAATACTTCTGTTTGAAGCTGGGTCTGTCAGAGGCTCACTATTACTCGGAGCCACATAATTCACTATAATTCATGGCATTTCTGAATGAAGATGTTTGTTATATATACTATACATGTCATATCCTCAGTTCATCCTCTACCCTGCCCCAGGTTTCTCCAAAGTGATTTTTCAACTGACAGAAAAGGAAGCATTTCGTGGCCAAAGTTTGAGTGACATGGCCATTTTGATCTATAGTGCTCACTCAAACAACATTATAAAGAGAGAGCAGGCGAGTCCCAGTCAGGTTCCAGCTCTATTAAAGCTGAGGAAGTAGGTGTTTGAAACCTTCCATCTATTGTTTTCAAGAACTGACTGAGACAAAACATTTCAGACAGAAGATTGTGGACACCAACACGTGCGCTTCACTTTTTTACGTATCTCCTGTCTTCCTTCTTGCTTTCCAGTGTCTTCTGTCCTTCTATGTTTCCTCCTAAGTTCTTCCTGTTCTCTCATCCTGCCAGTTTCAGTACCTCCTGAGAGGTCAGCAAGGCAACCTGTATGCCAAGAGTAACAAATGCTGAAGCATACAAGTATCTTCAAATGAATTTGAAGGATTAGATCCATTTTAACAAAATCCAAATCCTCTGAGTGTTGAGAAATACACATTTGACAAACAAGGTAAGCTTTGTAAGGATGTTTTTCCATAACAGTGGGCTAAAAAAGATGAAATTTCAAACACACAAACCTTTCTTAAAGTTTGAAAGTTTAAAATAAAAAAAAAATCTCTTTTGAAATATGAACTGACTAACCACATGAGTTAGCCTTTAGTTAGTCCAGTTGTTCATGAGGTCATTATTCCATTTCCAATTGTAACTTAAGCAGTCATTTTCAAATGTAGCAGGCAAATAGGAGGTTTGAGCACAAGTAAAAAATAGCTAGCTAAGAAGTTCAGTGTTTCATTTCCTAAAAGCAGAGTTCTGCTCTCATTAATATTTATTACTTTCTCTTCTTCCAACTTAATGTTAATATAATATTTACATGTAATTATATTAACACTGTGCAATATAGATGTAGAAATACAAATACAGAATGCAACATTCTTCTATTCTATGTGGATTTTAAAAAGTTGTGTTGCTTCTTAGAAAAGAACAAATACCACTGATTCTATTTCTTAAGGTTACAAAAAGCAAAAGCAATTTTGTTCTTTTACATCTCCAGCACCCATATAGATTCAAATACGTTTGAATCTATATGCCTTTGTGTTCCCATTTCTGTTGGGGTAAAATGCTGCTCTGTTGCAGCTAATCAGATGCTTTTACGGGCTAACCATTATGACAGTGAAATACACACCGAGGGTTATCATGGAATTGGTAAGGTTGGAAGGGACCTCTGGAGATCATCTAATCCAGCCTCCCTTCTCAAGCAGGGTCACCTACAGCATGTTAGACAGGGTTGCATCCAAGTGGGTTTTGAATATCTCCAGAAAAGGAGACTCTGCAACCACTCCAGGCAACCTGTTCCAGTGCTCTGTCACTCTCACAGTAAAGAAATTCCTCTCATATTCAGGTGGAACTTCCTGTGGTTCAGTTTCTGCCCATTGCTTCTTGTCCTGTTGCACGGCACTAGTAAAAAGAGTTCGGCCCCGTCCCCTTGACACTCTCCCTTCAGATACTTCTACACATTGATAAAATCCCCTCTCAGTCTTCTCTTCTCCAGGCTAAACAGGCCCAGTACTCGCAGCAGTTCCTCATAGGGCAGAGGCTCCAGCCCCCTAAATGTTGCATATTAAATATAAAGTATCATGAACTAGTATTTCAAATTTAGTATGTTTTCAGTATTTTTTCACTAATGAAAAGGCATACTTCTTGGTCAAGTTTTGATCTATTACTCCATATTGTGTAAAAATAGTCATTTCATCATGTCTGTTGTTTTGAGCAACTGTCACTTACTCATAAAAACACTTTTCTGTGAAGTTGGATAAATTTAGCAAGAAAGTACACAGCTACAGTTTAATTGGGAATCTTAGCTTCATTCCTTACAGAGGTATCAGCTTGTTCAGAAAAGACAATCAATTCCACGTGAGACCTGTGGCATATCAGCATGTCAAAACACCAAAGAAATAAGCAATGACACAGGAGTGCCTCTCAGTCATTTTCCTTGTAGTAAAAAAAGACACATACAGAATTAGAAGTTTCATGCAGAAATAAAAAGTAATCAATTTAAGAAAGACTTTATGGAATATTTTGCTGTGCTGCTTGAGATCAGAAAAGAAAGCTTTTTTCTTGAAACTATGTAATTTCATATTGATCTAATCTTGTTAATCTTGTAAGCTGTTTAAGCTAAGAAAACTTGATTTTTGTAGGTTAAAAAAAATCTTAATTTTTAACTAAAGTTTCATTTTTTCCAAAATTTACTTCAAATTTTTTGAGAATATTTTTAATGATATGGTGGAAAACATCAAAGTTAAAGCTTTTTGACCAAATTCCTTGATTTCACAGTATCATAGAACCGCCTAATGGTTGAGTTTGGAAGGGACCTCTGGAAATCACCTAGTCCAACCCCCTGCTCAAGGAGGGTTATCTAGAGCATGTTGCACAGAATTGTGTCCAGGTAGATTCTCTCCAGAGAAGGAGACTCCACCACCTCCCTGGGCAACTTGTTTCAGTGCTCTGTCAGTCTCACAGTAAAGAAGTTCTTCCTCATATTCAAGTGGAATTTCTGTGTTTCAGTTTGTGCCCGTTGCTTCTTGTCCCATCACAGCACCACTGAAAAGAGTCTGGCCCCATTCTCTTGACACTCTCCCTTAAGGTATTTGTAGACATTGATAAGATCTCCTGTCAGTCTCCTCTTCTCTAGAATAAAGAGGTCCAGCTCTTGCAGCCTTTCCTCATAAGAGAGATGCTCCAGTTCCCTAATCATCTTTGTAGCCCGATGCTGGACTCTCTCCAGTAATGCCATTTCTCTCTTGTACTGGGGAGCCCAGAACTGGACACAGTACTTCAGATGAGGCCTCACCAGGGCTGAGTAGAGGGGCAGGATCACTTCCCTAGACCAGCCTTGCTGGTAACACTCTTCCTAATGCACCCCAGGAGACTACTGGCCTTCTTGTCTACAAGGCCACATCGCTGCCTCACGGTTAACTTGTCCACCAGAACTCCCAGGTTCTTCTCCACAGAGCTGCTTTCCAGCAGGTCAGCCCCTACCTTACTGGTGCATGGGGTTATTCCTTCCTACCTACAGGATGCTGCACTTGCCCTTGTTGAACCTCTCTGAATGGCAGCACAGCCCTCAGTTGTATCAGCCACTCCTCCCAGTTTTATATCACCAGCAAACTTGCTGAGGAGGCACTCTGTCCCCTCATCCAGGTCATTGATGAAGAAGTTGAACAAGACTGGATGCAGAACTGACCCCCTGAAGGACACCACTAGCCACACGCCTCCAGATAGATTCTGTGCCACTGATGACAACTCTCTGAGCTCTGCCTTTCAGCCAGTTCTCAATCCACCTCACAGTCCATTCATCTAACCCACACTTCCTGAGCTTATCTAGGAGGATGTTATGGGAGACAGTGTCAGAAGCCTTGCTGAAGTCAAGGTACACAACGTCCACTGCTCTGCCCTCATCTACCCAGCCAGGCATTCCATCAGAGGAGGCTAACAGATTGATTAAGTAGGATTTCCCCTTGGTGAATCCATATTGACTACTCCCGATCCCCTTCTTTTCTTCCACATAGTTAGAGATGACATCCAGGATGATCCAGGACCACCTTTCTAGGGATGGAGGTAAGACTGACCGGCTATAATTTCCTGAGTCCTCCTTCTTGCCCTTTTTGAAGACTGGAGTGACACTGGCTTTCTTCCAGTTCTCCAAGACTTTTCAAAGATGATGGAGAGTGGCCTAGCAATAACATCCACCAATTCCCTAAGCACAGGTGGTGCATCCCATCAGGGCCCATGGATTTGTGAATGTCATGTTTGCCCAGAAGATCTCTAATCCTAGCCTCCTCAACCAAAGGAAAGTCTTCCTTTCTCCAGACTTACTCTCTTGTCTCCAGGGCCTGGGATTCCCAATAACTGGCCCTAGCAGTAAAGAATGAAGCAAAGAAGGCATTCAGTAACTCTGCCTTCTCTATATCCTTCATCACCAGGGCATCCACCGCATTCAACAGCAGGCCCACATTTTCCCTAGTCTTACTTTTGATATTAATGCATTTGAAGAAGCCCTTCTTGTCCTAGACATCCCTTGCCAGATTTAATTCCAAATGGGCCTTAGCCTTCCTTGTCACATCCCTGCATAATCTGACAATGTTTCTATATTCCTCCCAAGCGGCCTGTCCTCTTTTCCATATTCTGTATACTCTCTTCTTCTGTTTGAGTTTCGCCAGGAGCTCCTTGCTCATCCGTGCAGGTCTTCTGCCCCCTTTGCTTGATTTCTTACTCATAGGGATGCACCAATCCAGCTGGGAGGAAGTGATGCTTGAATATTAACCAGCTCTCCTGGATTCCTCTTGCCCTAACCCATGGGATTCCTCCAAGTAGGTCTCCAAAGAGGCCAAAGTCTGCTCTCCTGAAGTCCAGGGTTCTCATCCCACTTATTGCCCTGCTTCCTCCTTGCAGGATCCTGAACTCCACCACTTCATGGTCACTGCAGCCAAAACTGCCCCCAACCTTCACATCTCCAAATAGTCCTTCTTTGTTTGTTAACACAAGGTCCAGCTCTCCTTGTTGGCTCCTCCATGACCTGTATCAAAAACTTATCATCACTGCTCTGCAGGAGCCTCCTGGACTGTTTGTGCCTAGCTGTGCTGTCTTTCCAGTAGATATCAGGGTATTTGAAATTCCCCATGAGAACCAGGGTCTGTGATTGTGAGGCTATTGCCAGCTGTCTGTAGAAGGTCTTACTGACTTCCTCTTTCTAATAGGGTGGCCTGCAGTGAATACCCACAACAGTGTCCCCTATGTTAGCCTGCCCTTTGATCTTCACCCATAAGCTCTCAGCTGCCTCCTCCTCTACCCCTAGGCAGAGCTCGATGCATTCTGGTTGCTCTCTCACATAAAAAGCAACTCCACCACCTCACCCTCCTGGCCTGTCTTTCCTAAAAAGCATGTAGCCATCCATGACAGCACTCCAGTCATGCAACCTATCCCACCACGTCTCTGTAATTGCAATGAGATCATGGCCCTGTGACCACATACGGATCTCTAATTCTTCTCATTTATTCCCCATGCTGCATGCATTGGTGTACAAGCATTTTGGAAAGGTAATTGAGCATGCAGGTTTCCCAGGAGGGGTGCAAGCAGATCCTCCATAATACTCCAGGGTAATATTCCAATGCATGGACAAGCCTTGGCAGTCTTTCCATGACATTTCATATTTGAGCCCCTGGCATGCAGCGAACCTCTCTAGACAAGAGGTCATGTCAGCACATAGGTGCCTCTGTCCCCTGCAGCAGGAGTCACCCACAACAATACTCGCCGCTTCTTCTGGATGTTCCCGCAAGGCACAGGGTCTGTTGACCTAGTTGCTTCCTTTGAAGCTATGCCCAGCTCCTCCTCAGCCTGGAGGGCACTAAACCTGTTCCTCAGTTGTAGATCTTCAGGAGGAGTAAGAGCCTTTCTACTCCTATGAGAAGTGAACAGTTTCCTGCCTTCTTCTATAACATTATAATGTATCGTTTCACACAGCACAGAGCCCTCCAGCAACTTCACTGCTGGGGGCGGCTGGGATTCCTGGAGCTGTTTGGTATCTGAGAACAGTCTATCTCTTGCTCACCTTCACAGCTGCTCTGCAGCCTACTGACCTCCTCATGTAACTCTTTTACCTCATGACACAATTCATCAACCACACACCTTCTGCAGGAGAGCCTACTGTCAGAGTAGGCTAGGCCTCACAGAGAGGCCCTAAGCACTCCATTTTGCTGAAAAATATTCATATAAGTTCAACCACATTTACAGTGAAGTTTAATTACCAGTCACAAAAAACAATCAGTTTTCTACACCGTTCTGGTGGTAACACCTAACCCACTCTAGCAAACCTTACTGTCTACTTTAGAAACCTTGAATACAAGGAGAAATCCAATTATATTCGCCTTTAAAGGATAGTAACTCACACCTCTGAAATACCTGCTCTAGCAACAGTTTGTGCACATTGGTACAGAGAGCTGTTGAAAAGGGTGTGTATTGTAATTAAAATATTAAACCACAACACTTTTGTTTACTTTGAGAAAATATAAACATGAAACACCCACCCGTGGGAGTGGCAAACTAACTAGCATGTACAAACCTCTCTGATGTTTGAGAAAGAATGATGTGGCATAATGAGGCAATGGGGAGTATTAATTATAATCATGCTCTATATCAGTGAGGTATTACGGAATAGATGTCACTTTATGAACAAATATACTATGCTTCCACAGTGTCACAATCTTTCAAGATGCTGATCTAAACTGTTACTGTTGCCACCACTTGTATGCCTTTTTAAACAACTAAGCTCATTGCCTGACTTTGCAGAAGAAAGTCTGGAGCCCTGAGAATTTGTATTCCAACATTTCCTTCCATGTACAACTTCATAGACTTTGTTCTTCTAAGCCTACACATGACATACTTAGAAAGGGGAATTTAGAGTTTTTCAGATTTATTTAAGCTAAAGTTTGTACTTTTTTGTACACTGCAATAAAAATGAAAAAGGCTCATTTAAGGTTTCTGTTGTACAAATCACATTACTGCACATATCACACTAACATCCAATATGCTAGCATGTCCAGTACAGGAAAGTGAGCAAACTGTTTTCACTGAAGTTATTAGAAAAAATCCTACCAACTTTCATTTTCATAAACATATGCAAAAATATTAAGAAGAATTAAGTAATAATACACATTTACAAGATGGTGCTATGAAGAAAGCTGTGGCAAAAAGTTTAAGGTGTATGTGTCAAAGTAATTAAATCATCATACAAGCACATCAGCAGCTGGTCTTATAGTCAGAGATGCTGAGTGTCCAAAATTCAGTCAGATCTCTTGTCAGGGTGCCTAGTAATGGATCTAATCTGGGCACTAACATTTTGGCTGATTCATTTTAAGTTCTAGCCAGAAGAGTCATCAGGTTGATGCCCACTGAATTCCTCTGTAATGATTCCTATTCTTGTGTGTAAAGAATGTACTTCAATCCTAATTGACACGTTGAATAAGCTTCTGCAGACTCTCCAGTATTTTTATATGAAAAATGGCACTAGAATTAAAATTATATGCTTGTCTTCAAGTCAGGTGAGAAGGGAAAGATAACAGTAATTAACTCATTTTTTTAACATCAATTTTATCAGGTTTTCCGACATGGTGACCGAACACCAGTCGTAAACTTTCCAACTGATCTACATAAAGAAAGTGAATGGCCCCAGGGATTTGGACAACTTACCAAGGTATGCTGACTTCCTTAGTGACATTTAAAAATGCTGCTAACATAGGAAGTGTGCAGATTTTTGATGTGTCTTGCAAAACATCAGTAAATCCCAACTAGTGATACATGGTATTAGCAATACCCCATTATTCATAAACATTTTTGCAACAATATTCATCCAGCTACTGCTACATTGAAATTTTGTTCATCATAGCTGTATGACTGTCTTCCCGCAAGCAACAACTTCCTGGAGTGTATGTGCATTCAAATAAATGGCAAATTTACACACTACCAGTATTCATAAAATTTCTGAGGTTCTGATGGTTAAGACCCTTACGCACTGCACCATGAGACCGAGTAGAGAAATGACACCTGCTCACCAGGTCAAATGATGAGCTGAGATCTCATCATTCGACTGGCAACCACCTACTCACAAGACAAGGGAAGATTTGCAGGAAAAAGCTGCTTCTGGTGACAATCTTCTAATAAGGCTGCTTTCAACCTGGAGCTATATTTGGCACATGAAGTTCTGGAGCAAAGACAGGCCACTGCATTCACTAACTATATGTCATTACAATGGAGAAGCATTAATCAGAGACAATTGAGCACTTAGTGTTCAAAGTAAGACTTGGAAAATCTGTAAAATTCAAACACTCAGACAATACATGTTACTATCCCCCTGTACATAGCTTGTTTTACAGAAATAAATTGAGTTTCTGCTTTAGAGCAGCTTTTTAAGAGCTTTTCTCCATTTTTTATCTTTTTAGCAGCAGTAGTTAGAACGTACTTCTCTGACAGCTAAAATTTAAAGAGTTCAACTCATAGCCTTGGCAATTAATAACAGAAAAGACTGTGCAGTCTAAGACAACTGCAAGGGTACCAAGTCAAAGCTGGAAGAGTGTTTCTGAAGGCATAGAAATGTAAAGCACAAATTCATCAGGATATTGGAGTACCAATCACCCTTTCTCAGCTATCACTAACTGACAAACACTTGCAATATTGATCCTAAGTAACTTCAGAAACATTTACAGAGCTACAGCATTCTGGAAACAGTGTTTGTATAGAATCAGGTAGATTGCCCGTCCTGCTGCATATGTTGGAGTCTTAGAATTTCAGAAATATATTTTATTCATACATATAAATGAATATTTCTGTTAAAAATTCCAGCTCATCTACAACATATATATGTTAAACAAATAGTTAATGATCACAAAAAAAAAAAAAATGGTGAAGACAGAAAAGAAAATAGAAAAGCATATTAAGATTCTCTAGTCTCCTTAATTTAAGGGCCATCTGTATGCTTATCTCATAGACTGGAATGCAGCAGCTATATGAACTTGGACAATACATGAGGAAACGATATTCTAACTTTCTGAACAGCACATACAAACGGCAAGAGGTATGTATCAGAATTGTCTGGAGGACTTTTCTGCAGCATAGCAGGACTATGGACTTGTGCTAAATAAAAGCACATCATATTCCTTTCATTAAAAAAATAATTAATGTAACAGAACCTTTTTGAAAACTCAGAGGTGGGAAAGGGGAAGGTAGTTATGTCATAGTGAAAACATACACTGAAGTATTTAACTTAATGTTCAGTTCGGTCTTCTACAACCCTGTTTTCCAGATTTGAACAGCTCCACCCCATAAAATGAACTGGCAGCTTGTCAGAATGACCCAATACTGTTTTATCCTGTTCACAGATGAACACTCTTTTACCCTGTTTACAGATTCACAGCCATGTGAATCACATGTCTACATATCTCATCCTGTGAAAGACAGGTCTCACATGTGTTTGGATTTTTGTCAACACAGACTTTGGTGTGAGAACACAGAAGACAACAGCTTTGCAATGCTTCCATGAGAGGCTTTGTTACTCACCGAGGTTATAAGTGCCTTCATCCCTGAGGTACAGCAGATGGATCATATTAACGTACCTCTGAATTTCAGAGGATGCAGACACTCCTCCTTTTAAATCACATTTTTTAGTCTTCTCAGACTTAGTTCCAAGGTTAGTTTCCAAAGTGAAAAATGCTTTGGTAATTCTGTGTATGCAAATGAAGCAGGGTCCTTTGAAGCTGAGTTATGGTACAAGCTCTCTACTAACTTTAATTTCATCATTTTGATTTTATGCAAAAACAGAAACTGAAAATGATAAGGTAGGATTGATGAGTTGGGTAAATTTTCCCTCTTATTTTTATTATTGCCATTTTAAATGTTAACTATGCCATTTTATCTTCAGTTTTATATCCAAAGTACAGATTATGATCGCACCATTATGAGTGCCCAGTCATGCCTTTCTGGCCTCTTTCCACCAACTAGCAGCCAAACCTGGAACCCCGAGCTTCCCTGGCAACCTATCCCAGTTCATATTGTTACAAAATCATCAGATCGGGTGAGTATTAGCTGGATACTTCCTATCATGCCTTAAGCTTTCCCAGAAAAAAGAGCTAAAGCATATTTTCTATTCTCTTTGAGTTCAGTCTAATAGAAAACATCAACTGTAGCTAGTGGCCAGCAAGAATGTCACAGTCTAATTGTCATAGCTGCACGTAAATCATCCTTCTACAATGCTGAATACCTGATTTATAATCCATACTACCACTTTCTTCAAGGCACAGCTCTAACATGTCTCCTGGTATGGTCACTTTTGGACAGTAGTCTAAGGAAGTTGCCGACAAAGCATATATTGCCAACAATATATGCTTTTCTGAGCACCAGTCAGCTAGAGAGGCTTAAAAACCTTAGAGTCTTCTCTTCTGCCCACCTAGATTTCTTAGTTTATTAAATGAATGGAATTTGCATCAGCCACTGTAATGACTTCTCAATTATTACTTTCCTATTCTGGAAGCACTTAGGCAACCCAAGTAAAGACAAGGGCCTATAGCTCCATGCTATACAAACAAATAACAAAACTATAGTGCTTGCCTCAAGGTCCATAATAAGAGCAGACCTACCTAAAATGGTAGGTCTGATGGAAGTTTTGCTATACACAGCTCTGCTTGATTGACTCAGGTTTAGATTTTCATTTCTTTGGCTCCTGTGATAGGGAATTTTGTAAATAAAAGGTTGAACAAGGACAAAAGTCATTAAGTGTAGTGACAAAAAGGTTAATTTTTTTCTGCCTTTGAGGATAGAAGTAGACTTTGAGGAAATGTACACAAAAGCTGCCTGTCCAGTCACCAGCATCAAAAGGACTTTGTCATTAAAGGTGGCCTCACCTGCCTGCCCATTGGCATTTCTCCATTCTAAAGCCATGCTTGCAAGCCGGTACAGGGAGAAGAGATTTCAGCAAACTGCATTAAGAACAATGTGATTCAGCTTGAAACTTCCCTCTGTCCTAAAACAAAAAGGAGAATCGTCACTGTTATTTAAATGTGGGATACTAGGGGAAGCTCTTACACGAGCAGACATGAAAAAGCATCAAAGTAGTCAATGCTTTGGCTAAAGAAACCACAAAATCCTCAGGTGAGCCATAGTACAGTCCTGTGACCTGTTTGGAGAAGGCAAGCTCATTTGTAGAATCTCTAGTACCCACCACTTCTGCAACTGCCTCAAGAGCAGGTGCTGATGTCTCACTGAAACAACTCAAAATGCCTGTTAAATATGCAAACTATCTGGACAAAGTATTGTCCTCTTGTTAAAACTAGATATTTCAAGCCCTGAGCAACATAAAGAAGGAAGTCAAGGCCAAGTATCATCCTGTAAAAAAATGTAATCATAGTTTATTTTTCAGTGACCAGGATCTATCAACATGCAACAGGCAAGAGCACTGAGTACTGTTCAATGAGGCCAAAGGGAGTGGCTTAATTAATAACACACAGAGGGGAATAATTAAGCCATAGAGCAAGAGGAACATTTGTTATTGTGTAATTAAACAACATTCCCCAGCTTCATATTGCAGCTTGAGCCCTTACCCTCTAGTGTGCTGCTGAGAGAAAATGCACCCTTGGAAATCTTTCCAATGGAAAATATGTTACCATCTATTGGTGACTGCTGCAAGCCTAACACTTGATGTGTTTTGATAAGAGAGAAAGAAGAAGCACAGGAAGTGCATTTGGCTATATTCACCCCAAGGTAGAACAGACCTTCTTGACATTTAAATCCTGCTTAAGTCATAGATGTAGAAGTTAAATGACATGTAAGTCTTCTTGGAAGCCTCTGTACAGACTGAATTTCTCCATGGTATACTAATTCAGTTCCATGCAATGATTTGTGTTACAGGATAAGTAGTACTGGGTCAAAAATGCTCTAGCGATATGACATGAAGTGCTGAACAAATACAAGCTCATTTTGTTCACTCAAACAATTCTGAAGTCTTGAATTTTATACTGACAGCTTTTAGGGTGGTTCAGATACCATCTGTCCTTCTGCAACTGACATAAAGCATATTTGTTAGAACAGAGTTTGACAGAGATGTGAGTACGTATTTACACATGGTTCAGATCAAATGTATAGCATCAGGTGATCTCAAAATGCATAGCCTTGGAGTTATTAAATGTGCTTAGGCAAGACCAACACTATAAGGTCATAGCTTTATGATACTTCCGAAACACAATTTATTTGTCATTTTTACTTGGGAGTTCTGTCCATTAAGCTGTACTTAAAATGTATACTTATTACAGTAGTTATCGCCAAAGCACCGAAAGCAGGATATGTAGCTGGGGAAACAATTCAGATTCTAAACTAAGTGGAGTCAAGGTGCATCTAGTGGGGTGCAGAAACTAAAAGAGGTAAATGGTAGCTTTTTAAAACTATTTTTTCAAATTCTTGAACATGGCGACTGAGTTATTTCCCAAAGCAATCCCCTGACATAACGGCTTCCAGAGAGAATTAGCTAATCTGATGGAAGTCAAGCTATCACAGCTCCAGACTGTCACTGAAAAGTCAGGCTACCTTAGACCATTTCTTATGTTCATCAAATTCATGAACTTGGTGCCCAGACAAAGTGTCACAGAGCAGCTGTAGCAGAGGCATGAATCTATCCTAAAATATAAAACATCTTAGTAATACAAAAACTAGAGTTGTGTCAATTAGTCCCAGAACTATTCTAATTTTTACTTCTTTTATTTCAGAGGCTGCATTTTCCTCTGCATGACTGTCCCCGTTTTGATGAACTTCAGAATGAAACCCAAACATCTAGTGAATTTCAAAACAGAATACAACCATACAAGGTAAGTCAAAGTAAAAAGGAAACAAAATCTAAGAAAAATGAAAGGACCTAACATGTAGAGGTTATGGAACTTTAATTTGATTGCTTTTGCTAAAATGCATAAAAAGTCCTCAGGACTCTCTTAAAAACAGAAATTTAAGCCAGCCATCAAAAAGTATGTTTGAAATACATTTCTCAAGCTTGTCTACATTATCTTATCTTTTAAAACCTGAACATTAATTTTCTGATACTACTCAGAGCTGCATGTAATTAAAGTTCAATGAACTGAGGGGAGAGGAAATATTTTGGATGCAGCAAAGTTCCAGTTTTTAGGGTAGCACAAAGCCAGGTCTAAAAATCTGATAAACATCCTGAAATCCAGGAAAATCTAGGTCTTCCTGCTGTGACTTTCTGAAGTTAATGCTGCAAAAGAGAACGAAAGCAAGCCCAGCCAGGCAAATACTCTGACTATTGAAAACTTTACCACAGCTTCAGTGAACAGCATGTATTCACACGCTGTCATTTAGAGATGCATTCTGGATTCATCAAAAGAAATGCTTCTGCTTTGGCCCTGACACACATCTTCGCAGTTAGTGATCCAGAACTTCCCCTTACAATGCTGCAACAGGCTGTGGCACACGGTGGGTATATCTGCCCCAAGCAACCGTGCTCTTGGGAACAATAATTACTCTGGACAATGGTTACTGCTGCTCTCTAGTTAGCCTGTGATCACTTTGTAATTGCACTACCTCACAAATAAAGCAGGGGTCTCGTGTGGTTCTCACACCCTTGACTACACCTGTAGACATCCTCTGAGTCACTTCAGGCTCACTGCTTGCACTGGCTGGGCTAAGCCAAACATTTTCCTTTTATTGGTTTATTTCTAACTTTCTGCCAGCAAACCTACTCTGTTCAGTCTCACTGTCCTGCCAGTGAGGTGAATTACAACTTCACAGCAATTTTTGTCAGCTACCAGTGTAAAACAGGCAACATGGGAATAAGGGATATTATGGAGTCCCTTTACTCCTCTTTCACAAAGCAAGTATCCCTATGGGAATTGTTGTGAAACTCAGCCCCCTTGCAAAGAAAGAAGCAAAAACTAGTTTTTTCTTCAGTTTCGTCTTTTCCTCATCCTACATATTCACCTCTGTTTTAATTTTCTGTTTATTCATCATCCTTTTTCCCACCTTCCTTTTCCCTTTGTGCTTTCCTTTTTCTTACTTCTGAAGGCTTGAGGTGACTGAGGTACCTTCCTGGAGCAGTCAGAAGAAGGAGAAAAGAATGCAATAGAAAGAGCATCAGATTTAACCATAGCAAGGTCAAACATAAAGCAGTGCCTGAAATGAAGATCAGCATCTTGAAGTGGCTACAAAATGAGAACTGCAACCAAAATCCTCCCTTATAAGGGCTTCACCTGTGTAAAATTAAACATTGGTGTGTTGCCAGTTTGGATGCTAATGAATCTGTATTCATTCCACAGGTATTGAGTATTTGTGGTGTATTCTTCATTTTTTTTCCCTAGGATTTTTTACAAACAATGGCAGTTAATACAGGACTTGAACTAAACAATCTTAGAACACTGGACAATTTCCAACTTTGGAATACGTATGACACACTATACTGTGAGGTAATAATAGTGATGGGGACTGGAGGAGAAAATAAGATGTATTTCAACTAAACCATGGCAATTTGGTTTCATAGCAATGTGTGGTTTTCTCTTCTGAATTAACTTCTTTTCATTAATTTGAATCAAATTCCTAATTTAGTGCATTGGTAAAAGATACCCCAAAAGCATGGATACAGCTTGAGAAGTTGCTATTTGCATGTTTCCCTTTGGTGGTTTAACCTCAAAGCACTGGTGCAGAAATCCATTCCCTTTGTTCCCTTGTTTTCCTTTCCGGTATGTTGCTGTAGAATTATTTGAGCATGCTGGCTAGGATGTATTTATGATTTTAACAGGAAAATGAAAGTATCTGCTTTAAACTAACAACAAGCAAACACAGAAATCTTTAGATAGATGTTGAAAATGAGAAGTAAGATTATGATCTATTGCTTAGAAAGTTAGGAAATGACGATTGCTCCCAGTGAATGCAATCAGACTAGGGCCATGCATGGGATAATTCTATCTGGCCCCAACTTGTCATTAACAGCAGCACATAAAGCTAAATAGCCATTGAAAATATCCTCCATTCACTGATACACCTAAGTACTGTAAAATGCTATTGCACTTAAGTGACTGGAGAGTAACACTTGTCTGTAAATGGCCTGTGATGGAACTGGTATCTGGTCCACTGTATGGAAAAGGCAGGACAAGCTGGATCTAGCTTATACCTTGATGACTCAGTGTTAGAGTAAGGAAAAAGAATGTTAGTCTGCAGTCCTTCATGCTAGCAAAACCAGAAAGAAGTATCGCTATAATAAGAACACATTATACTTAGATGGGATCCCCTTCACACAAGTATTTCCCCTCTTCCAGATCACCCATTTCAGGTTGATTCCCATTTCCACGAAAGGTATTCCACTGAGCAAAGAATTGCAGGACAGCCTCAGAGAGTCCAAAAGTAGTGTGAGGCAGGGGAATAAGGGGATGGAAATCAGTAGAAGAAAAAATATAATTTTGCTTTCATTTATCACTAGGGTATTCACAACTATACTCTCCCTGTATGGGCCACCAAAGATGTAATGGACAAGATGGAAAAACTGGCAGAATTGTCCTTACTATCATTATTTGGGCTTTATGAAACAGAAGAGAAGTCACGATTACAAGGAGGTAAATCAAGAATGCATAGCTTCCAGAAAGGAGACACTGCTTACAATAACATGTAACATTCTGTCATCTTACTCATGCAAAATTATTTGACATAGAACTCCGATTTGTAACTAAGGACATTGGATATCATATAAAGCATTAAATTATGTGTTGAACACTGGTGTTTACATGGATGAGATGCTGAAATGAGGTATAGACATGAATGTTTTTAGTTATCCTGAAGATGTTAAGACACTCTAATAGATTAATATTTTAAGAAAAATTATAGAAATCCAAGGAGAAAGAATCAAGTCCGAAAAGGTCTGATCTTTATTTGTCTGATAGCAGCTTAGATTGATCTTAAGTTTTGTTTCTTCAATATGTATTCTAATTGTTTATCGACTGTTGTTTTTCCTGTTGATACACTGGTTACATACTGTGTCAAAACTTTGGCACCACATTATGAGGTCTCTGAGGACCTGACATAAAAGTTGCTCCAAAACAGTCTGATCAGAATGGAAGATAAGAGATTCAAGTTATGTCTATACTGCAAGAGCTGGGAACACTTCTTCGCTCCAAAGTTGGGGTGCATGGGCTGGGCACATTCTGCTTCTGTGTCAGGCCAAGGCCAAAGTATTCATCACACCATCCCCAAGTGCCACTGAGAAGGAAACCCAGACAAGCGAGCTTGAACATCCACAGTCTGGACTGTTTAGGATTAAGCTTTGTAACACACCTATCCTGCAGTCATGGCCTAGCTAAGGAATTATTAGTAGTCTCATCACCTAGGCATATACATCACTGTATCAAGCAATATATAATAATTACAGTCTCTGACACATACTAGCTGCTGGCTGGCCACATCATGTATTCAGGACTCATTTTTTAGTATGCATGGATGTATCAGTTATGCCCTCTTTGCCTCAAATAGTATAATATGTGCTACAGGGAATCTCTGCTGTCCTTGTCCCATTGGCTTTAGGATATATCTGCACCACAGAAGGAATAAAAGAGCATTGAAAAAAATATTGCATACTGAGTGACTTCTTGGAAGTAAACAGTTAAAAATATTTCTTCAAAATCTAGAGGATGAAGCCAGCACAGCTGTCACTGCTGCAAAACTTCATAGAGGGGAAAAAAAAAAAAAAAAAAAAAAAAAAGATGGAGAAAAGGTCTTAGCATAACAAAACTAGAAGTGCTATTAGCCCTAATTCTCAGGGAAGTTCTACCTGATTTCTGTAAATTCTGTAACTTCAGTTGACATGAATGATGCATTTCACTTCTACAATATCTTTTCTATAGGTATAAATTTGTGTTAAGCTAAAAATGAGTAAGAGGCCTGAGTAGATGTTCCCTATTTGACACCCAAAATCTTTTATGTTTTTGACATTCTATACAAATGTTCTTTTTTCACTTTCTTCTTCTTTTTTTTCCCATCTTTTTAAGGTGTCCTTATGAATACTATTTTAAAAAGTATTAAACAAGCTGTTAATTCTTCAAGAGAAAGAAAAATGGAGGTCTATTCTGCAGTGAGTATCTTCCTGTTTGATAAATGTTGTTATGATGTTGTTAGTAAAAGACCCCAAAAGAGAATAATCAGATTGTTCTTGTAAATTAAACAAAAGAATAACATAATTCAGTTCATTTCAGCAAACAAACTGAATACAAGACAATACAAAAATACAGCAGGACCATGGGTCGCACCTCAACTTCAGTCAAACTGTACCCGGTAAAGAAATCTATGTATTTTAGCATACATTTTTCTGCAGCTTACTGATGCAGTTTCTTTATGTTGCAGCTTCCCTTAAGTGCTCCTAGTCTAGAGCCGGCACATAGCAGAACTTCAGCTGTGCATCCAAACCCTTCTTCTGCTTACAAATGGATGGTACAACTAAGGAAAAAAAAATTTTTTTTCATTTTAGAGGATGAAGAGGGCCATTTGGGTCAGACCAAGATCCGCATAGCTCACTCATTATCCTGTCTCTGACAATGGCCAACAGCAGGGAAGAGTGTAAGAATAAAGCCAGCATAGAGTGATGCTTGCCTTGATACAGTCTTCCAGCAATTTGTGGCTTAGGGACTTCCTGGGACAGAATCTATGTCTATGTGTTTAATAGCCTTTGATAGATTTTCTTCCATCAGTTTATCTAATCACTTTTTTAATGTATTTGTACTTTGGCCTCTGCAACATCCTGTGGCAATGACTTCCAAAGTTTATGTGTTTTAAGAAAGAAGTACTTCCTTCTGTGTCTTTTTGAAACTTAATGATGGTTTAGTCCTCTCCTAGCACATGAATTATGAGAAACAAAGAGTCATTCTTTATTCACTTTTCCTCTGTCACTTACGAATTTACTACTTTCTGCCACACTTCTTCCATCTTTTCTTTTCCAAGACAGAGTCTTAATCTATTAAATATTTTCTTTTATAGAAACTGTTCAATATCTTAAATCTTTCTTGCTGTCTTTTCTGTACATTTTCCAGCTCTATTACATTCTTTTTGAGAAGGAAAAGCAAGAAGAGTGCCCTGAATTTTCACTGCTGCTCTAATATCTTGAGACCAAGTATATTCTTACTTTTGAAACTGATCTGTCTAAATAGTTCCAGATCCTGAGTAATAACTAAAATATAACTGTTAGACTACAGCTTGTATTAGACTATATATATATTAGACTGTATATATTAGACTATTATATAAATAAGCCTTGTAAATATGTATGCAAAATTGCTTGCAAAGTTTTGACAGAATCAAGGTTTTTGGATTTCCTTTCCTTCAGCTTCCCCTTCTGGGCTTTCCTGCAAAAGCAGCGATAATGGGGATGAACGAGACTGCAGGTGGTTGGTGATCCTGAGATTCACAAACTAAGATTTTACTGCATAGATCAAAATAGAAGGAACAATAATTTAAAAAGTTTTTTTGGAGGGGGAGGGGAAGAGTCTTTGTATCCAACTATTTGTCCAGTATACCATCTAAAAAGAATATTTGTATATTCACTTGAAATGCCATGGGATAGACTGCCTTATACTGCCCTATTCTGAATAGAGCTACCAAGGTTACTCCTGGAATGAAGCAGCACTACTGAAGGAAGGGGTAGCAAAATGCACCGAAAAAATACATTTATTTCTCAAACTAGAGAATGCCTTGCCTTCTTGCAGTATCCCTGTATCCAAAATATTGCAACAAGATTTGGAAGTGCCCCCTTCTGTCTGTAGTAATCTGTTAAAACATTTTTCCCAATAGTGAATACACTGAATATATTCTTACAGTCAAATATACACAGGTTTTGTTTTATCTGGATTTCCACTCCCTTTCTACTCTCTTTTCATTATTCTGAACAAATGGAAGTTGAGTTTACTGAATTTTAAGGATTTTTTTTTTCCTCAATAGCACGACACCACAATTGGGGCCCTCCAGATTGCTCTCAATATTTTCAATGGAAAACTGCCACCATATGCTGCTTGCCAGTTTTTTGAGCTTTATCAAGAAAGCAGTGGGCAAGTATCTTCTTATCTACGCGAGAACAAGGAGTATCTGGAATTTTGTTCTTCCCTTCCCTTCCCCAGAATTAGTTTTCCCTCAAATATCGTAATATACAAATTTATTTTAAGCTGATACTTCACTGGGCAGTCCCCAGGCACAATATTGTATTATAAATTGTAGAAATCACAGTTGCTGTACGTACATGTATCTGTCTGCTTTGAAAAACAAGAAGACAAAAACAGGCCTTATCAGCTGGAAGTAAGTAGGAAGACAAACTTTCCTGCTTCTCAGAAAATAGCAACAACATTGCCAAGATGTCTCATAAATTCCAAGGTAAAGCAGTTGGCTTTATGAGAGCCTGGTACTATTGCCATTCAAGGGCCCTTCAGAAAGACCCTTTGACCAGACCAGTACAGTCACATAACTGGCTTTGGCAAACTGAGCTTTGCAGAAGTCTTTCACAAAGGCTCCATTCCTGAAGAACAGTTTCTAGAACAGTATGTGAGAGGCTATTTGCAACGTTCCATCTCTGAGTAGGAAATTTTCGATATAAGAACCTTTCTTTTTTTATCTTTTTCATGTTGTTAATCAGGCGGTATAGCATTGAAATGCATTATCGGAATGATACCTCAAAGGATCCTTACCTACTCACTCTGCCAGGATGCACCTCTTCTTGTCCACTTGAGAAGTTTGCTGAACTTGTTTCTCCCATGATTGCAGAAAACTGGTCAAAAGAATGTGGGAAGAAAGATAAAAAGAAAGGTAGTGTAATAGCTGTGTATTTTCCATATAAGACATGTAAGCAGAAGTTGTATCAATGGCTCCAATTCTGTATCTTTCATACAATAGACTGACCTCTCTTTAAGGGGTTTGGACCAGATTTGCCACTGACAGTAGAGATTTAAATTAAATTTCTCTGCGAATACAAAGGGTAGACTTGCCCACCAGTGTGAAGCCGGTGCTATTATTGGCATAATCACATAAGAAGTAACATAAAGACATGGCGAAAACTAGAGCTCCTGTCATTGAAACTGTCAGACAGAAATATGGGTGTGGGCAAAATGGAAGGAGTCCAGTGTTTACTAGATGCATCAGACCCTCTGTAGATACAAAGCATAAATGGCTTTCACATGTATGGTAAGTTTGATGCATCTGGAGTTCTGGTATACGTATTATATACTTTGAGGATACCTCAGTCTCCATTGTACACGCCCATCCAGCTGATCCACATAGATAGTTATTTGCCTCGGACTACCAACAGCTCATAGATGCTAACCTTGGCCAAATTTTCCTTTTACTGCCTGAATATTATTTCCAGGAGGGAGGCAAGAGGCAAAGGAATACATGTCATTTGCTGATAGTCCGGGTCTTTCCATTCCTACATACATTTATTGTTCTGCTAATCCCTCACAAAACTCTTGGTTTGCATTAACTACATATGAGGTGTCACTCTTGCTCTGTGAATACCTAGGGCAGGAAGCTATGTATATGTTCCCAGGACTGAAATATATATACCTACATTGCATAGGTCAGCAAATGCAGACCATCTGAGTTTGCCAGAAATACAAGCAAAATTTAACTATAAAAATATTTCCATTGTACATATTTGTCATTATATTATTATCTCTGTATCAAAGATGACATTTTTATTAATACACGTCTCCTTTACTGTGTTTCCTTCACAGATATATTTATAGGATTTGATGTTGCTGTTGGCTTGTTGTTCATTTTTGACCTTGTATTGCTCTATCTCCTTTATCATTATGGACGCTGCAGGCGCAGAAACAATTATCAGGATCTTTAAAGGAGAGGTAAAAGAACGAAAGAGAGAGCAACTAGGTAATAGGCTTCAGGTTGCTCTGCTTTTTATCCATCAGCTACCTCTCACCAAATGAATCTCCAAAACTTATTCAATAAATCTGACGAGAAGTATCTGTGGCCTAGCTCCTAAAAGACTAAACACATGCAGTAAGAAATACCATAGCAATAAGTTACTGTTAAGAATTTTCTTTAGTAGGGAGAGTGAATTACTCCAATTTCTATCTTTAAGTTTTCCACTATTATTATTCATTACCAAGTCAAACAGTGGGGATAAGGAAGACTACTGCCTATGCACATTTTTGCTATTGTCCATTACTTTTTAGCCCTCTGCTTTTTTATTGCCCTGCTCAAAGAGTCTTTCTCAAAAATCAGTTTGTAATGTTTTTCTCGACTTCTTACAAATGACTATTCTGTTGATGTGCAGGAATGTGTTTTCAGCACACAAAAGTTGCAATTATTGTGTGAAAAAGATTTGTACCAATACTTGGATGTACAGTTTCTGCATTTATTCATGCAAATCTATGCATGGGTTTTGACTTTAGCCTCCAGATAACAAAAGCTGTCAGCCTGTTTTTCAAACAATGAAAGCTACCAAAGTTCTCACTGAAATTAGCAGAAGCTGGGCTGCTCTGTCACATATCCAGACATCAAGCAAGAAGCTTAGCACACCAGGATCTTGGTCAGGGCCTAGCGTTTCAATAACTTGGAAAAGTAAATACATTTATATCTATTTTTGTTGCTACAATGCAACATTATATAATGCATACAATGCATTCCAAGCCCTCAGTCATGAACAATCCTTTATCTTGCATCTGTTCTCTGATTCCACAAGAGCCTCTGTTCTGCTTCAGGTCCCTCCTACAATGTCAGCTCTTTGAGCCACTTTCAGAATGATTCCTCCATTTATGGCTCTGCTCATCACCTTTCATTTTAATTTACAGTATCTCCTTGCTCTGCTCAAAATGTCTTACATGCAAGATACGCACTGAAAGTAAGAAGACAGTGATTCTACTTTTTGCATGTTGATTTCTTCTGTGAACTATATTTTGTTTGCTTAGACTGTAAGCTCCTAAGGGCAGGGAATGTGTTTCCAGCTAGTCTCTAGTACCATAAAGTAGTATCACAAATACTGATATTGCTGTATAAAATACTATTTATCATCATACGCTTCACAGAGTGCAAGACTTATCCAGTAGTCCTATAGAGGAGACTGTGACCCACATTACTGTGGAGAAGCCTTTTTTGATATCAAGACATCTACTCAGACAGGTGCTAACAGCTGCTTCAGCCAGACAGACACAAGGTAGTGTGCTTAAGCTAATGAGTCCCATTTAGGTATAGAAATCCAGAGAAAGCTGAGAGATGGAAAGGTTTAGCTCAGGCACAGCATCATACCACTGTGGATACACTGTTTCTGGGCTGACTTTGGCTCACATCTGTGGCTTGCAGCTTGCAGAACAGGAGCCTGGGTCAACTAGCACTCATCCACGGAGACCTGTGCTCAATCTCTGCAAGTGCTGCTCCATACACTTCTTGTAATTGCCATGGAAATGTTCTTTCAGAAGGCAACAGATTTCTGCCCCTTCTCACCACTGCAGCAACTTCATTAGAACTTCTGCTTGAATGGAGGGAAGATCTGATCTGTCTTCTGTTTCAAAGTGCAACTGTGCAGGAGTAAATAGGATCCACTATCATTTGAACATACCCAAGGACTGCAATCCTGTATCATCTTTGCACCATCACCACACAGTAAACTCTCCTGTCTCTCCCACAGACCTAAGTGACTTCACAGAATCACTTCCTCAAAGCACCAGTGAAGGACCCAGATATTACTGCCCTGCGTGTATATAAACGTGATGTAACTAGATTCATGGATACTAAACAGCACAAATCAAATGGAATAGCAAAGACTTTTGGCAACATAGCAAGCATCTTTCCAAGTATCTTTGCCTGCTTCAGCTACTGAGGAGTCCAGCTTTTGAAGCAGTGTCCCCCACTCAGTAACAAGCTCTTCTAGTATCCCTGATGTATCCATTATATCTATTTTGGGAAATGTCATATCATATCTATTTTGGGAAATGTCATATCAAATAATAGATTTGATTCCTCCAAGGTGAGGACATTTTATTGTATAATGGTTTGGGACAAAACTGTCAGAAAGATGAAAGACTATCCTTAAATCAGGTATTTTGGCTGTACCAGTTTCACAGATTGCAACTAGTAGTTCTGATCCTGTTTGCAAAAGCTTAAAGTTTTGACTGCAGTCAAAAGCATTATAGCAGCTCTAGGAAACAAGCCTGAACTGACTTGGTTACTGTTAGCAGTATACTCACAGTAAGGCACAGCTCAGCACAAACTGCAAAATTGAATGGTTCCCATATATATATATATATATTCAGTGGCTACCTCATGCTGAGCTCTCTATTACCTTAGTCACACTGCTGGTGGTACTCACTTTAACCTAGATTGGGTATGTTTTTATTAGAGGCAATCAGATGCTTGACAAGTAAAGATGTATCACTGACTGATAACAAGAACTGTTTTTGAGAAATTAGAAAGTCAGTGGCACTACATAAGAAGAATGGGGTATGTTTTTTCCAAGATTGCTTCTTACAAGAAGTACACCCAGATAGAAAGTAAAATCTGTTGGCATTTTTGAGATATCTTTTGTGATTTATGTATTAAAGTCTAAGCTGTTATAGAGAATTTCAGGATATATGGCAATTCTAGTTGCAGCAGGTGCTGTCATTAAGCAATTTTATTGTAGGGACCCCTTTTTATTAACAGATAGAAGTCATACTTGAAAATGTACGTTTAGAGAGAATCCAGTTGTATCTGTACTAGGTGATACTTGGTGAGAATGGTCCACGTTGTAACTTTTGTATCTGTACTACCTGATATTTAGTGAGAATGGTCCCTGTTGTAACTTTTTGGTGCCTAGAACAATACCGCTGTGTTAAGCGGAATACAAGTAACAAGGTCTTGGAAATCTGTGAGAAAGAACAGCGGTTGTTTACACATAGATTCTGTGGCTTCCAGCCACAGAATAACCATGAGAAGCAGTCAACATGAAGGTCAGAAGTTGAAGGGTAATGAAACAGCGACCCCCAAAGTCAATGTGGCCCCCGAAATAAGTCTGCACACGTGCGCAGTATCATAGCACCGTTATGCAACCAGGGCGGAGCTGGGCTAGACTCCCCGCACTTTTTGGCTCCATGTGCCCGGACCCCCGCCTACCACAAATAATCATAAATACCAGAGTTTTTCCGAAGGAGAGGGAGGCTGCTACACAACAGAGGACCACGTTGCCTCCTCAGGGACGCCCAAAAAGATTGTGCCTGCTAACTCTCTCTCTCATCATGCAGATGATTGAGACAAGCACTGGAGTGGTCATTCTCGAGATTACCATCGGGTCGGTCTGTTTGTTAGTATCTACTAATAAACTGCTTGCTACTGCAGAGTGTTTGTGTGTGTGTGTGTGTTTGTGCTGGCTTGCCAAACTGGATGTTTGGCCGCCAGGAACCTAACTAGAACACCAGTGAACACAGATTACATGAAATGTAATGGATAGGTTCAGATGCTTTAACTTCAGAACTGTTATGATGATAGAAGACAAAGATGTGATAGAATAGTAACGCAGGCCTCGAATCCCATTTATAGTAGAGACTCTTTGCCTTACTCCGATTAAGTAAAGTACAATTTCTCCAATGGCGTAGCAGGTTGTGACTATCAGACATGCTTGTGGCCTTTTTCATTTTCTACTATATTTACAATTTGCTCATTATAAGCCACAGACTTTTTGCAATTAGAAAATACATTATCCCCCCAAAACTTGTAACATTGTAAAAACCCCTAAAGAAACAACACAGAATTTGTAATTATACTTAAATGAACAGTAATACAACTTTCAGTATGCCTATAGTTTCAAAGCAAAAATGAATGTTCAGATTTGCTCCTTTTCAAAGAACAGATTTTCAAAGCACTGTTGCTTTGACATTAATAGGGCTGCTGACATCAAGCTTTTCCATTTGCTCTTTGAGAATGTCATCGTCTGCCTCTCCTATAACTATGGTAGCAACTAGAAGGTCTGTAGCAAGGTTTACCAGTGCATATGGCAGACGGCAACATATACACAGCACTTTCCAACTCAGTCAGCAACCACTTTCTCTTGCTGAATTTACTTCATTCTGGAGCTTTTTAATTCACAGTCCTAAATATTACACATATTGGGACAGCAAGCATAACTATCTGACCTCTAGGATAATAGTGGCTCACTCTGGAGCACTCAGGTTTACTTGTGCCTGTCAATGTGGGAACAGTCGATCCAAACAATACTACTTTCTCTCACTTAGTAACATTTTCTCAAGTGTGGCAATATACAGCAAATGGCATTACAAATACACCATATTAAAAAAATCAGTCCAAAAATCTTGAGTTTCAGTTCAAATCTAAAAGACAAAGATTATGTTTCTTTCTCCAGGAACAAAAAAGGCTAGAAGTTCTACTCTATAAAAAGAAGAAATATTTACAGTGATAAAATCTGAGATCAATAATGAGGTTAGATATTGGTTTATTCTCAGGCATATATAATCTTGTCCTTTAGGAATCCATGTAAATCTGATCTCAGTAATACTGCATAGCATTGCATTCCTGGCATGAAATGCCTGAAAATGCTATTCTCTTTAAAGCTTTTCTTGCCAGTAAAGATAGGGAAGAAAGGTGGATATTTACCTACAGAGGGCTAGCTTTAATGATTTATTCTATAATGCTGCTTCATCATAAGTTGCCAAGTATTAACACTCAAATAAATATAGATGAGTTGCTGCTGAAATAACAGCAAACCCTTTGAACAATGTGATTGTTCCCTTTGAACAAGGTCTCTTCTAGGACTAGGCAACTTCACTTCTAAAGGGACTTTAACACTAGCAAGGCCTGCTAGACAACAGTTGAGACATCAGATACAATTTGGAAAGACATTTAAAAAGACATGTCCAAAGTCCAGTTGTGCTAATTTCTATAATTTCTCCTAACACAGAGCAATGCCACTACTTCCTCTCCTGATACTCATAGTACACTGTCAGATTCATCCTTCCTACAGGCTGAGATTCCAGTGTTCTTTTTAAAAAATCTGCGGGGAGAGGAAAGATAGTATTTACCATATAGAAAGTTCAAAATGGTTAGTGGCAAAAGAAAATGGACCTGGCTCTAGTTCTCTTTTTCTGTATTTAGTAGGAGTTATGACAAAAGAAAGGTAATCAGTATGTGTCCCGGTTATGACAGATAAAACTTTCATTCTCTTCCTCTGGGGAGCCCTTGCTTTCAATAGACATATCAATTCTGCTAGCTCATCTATTCTCTAAAGTACAGAAAGAAAAGCTGTAAGATACAGGGTGATTATAAGCTCTTTTCTCTAGTAAGATAGGAATTAAAGGATATATGAACTAGAAAAAATGTAACTTAAGGCCCAAACAGGCAAGTGCATGGGCTCCATTCTCTTTTTGGTCTAACTGACGTTACATTATGCTTTGAGCACCCATTCTCTGCAAGGAACTCACATCCTCCACCATTAAATGCTGTTGTCATTAATGACTGTCTCACTTCACCCTTAGGACAAATTCCATTTTCTGCAGAATTGCAGGCAAGTATATAGTGAGTACAATTACATAATAATTATTTACCAGATGCTTCAGACAAGTATCTCTGAACAAAATGCTAGGAGATTCTCATAACCATAGCATGCATTATCAAAAGCAGCCTAAGCAAACTTTCTTCTATCCTGGAACAAAGCAACAGCCACTTTAAAGAGTACAAAAGTACTCTGATTCTTCTTGAGTATATCATTTTGTAATGACATATCTTTCTGCAAACTGTAGCCCTAAGCATATTTGTTATCAAAGAAAAATACAAAGACTTACACAGGGCTCTCGATGATGAGGGGTCTTAACTGTCCAAGACAGAGACCAAATATCCTGAAAGAATAATGATAAACTCTAGAAGTATTGCACAGCTGAGATAGAAAGTTCTTGTGGACTTTTACTGGCTCAAAGGAAATTCCAACCGAACAGGAAAAACTATATGAACAATCATACAATGGTATGACTTTTGGAGGTTCTTAACAATAAAATCTGAGATTTTTGAAAACTAACTCTTCTGTCAGGAAATAATTGGAATGGTCCTGAAGGTATTCCTTCTGTTCTCCAAGGAGGAGCTGTTGTTTTCCACTATGTGCTTACTCACACATTGAGCCCTAGTAAGTAATGCTATGACAAGAGGGAGGGAGAAGAAAAAGTGCGTACATCTGGCCACACCATCATCAAAACCAGTCTTTTATTTGTATGTCAATACTGATAACAAGCTAAGATCGCAAATCCTGAACTTGGATAATCTGTATGTTCTATGATGTACAATTTGTAAAGTTATTCCATGGTGTTTTAAAGAAAATAAAAGCACGAGAAAGCATCTCAAAGACTATGGCATAATTGTAATATAACTGAAGCATACAGTAGAAATGTTAAATAAATTTAGAAGGAAAGCAAAAAGTAAAGAAATAAGTTTCTGTGTGTGATGCCCCCATAACCATTAATAGAATGTAAGGGCTATTGTAAGCCTAAAGGGTCAGTCCCAGAAGCCATATTAAATAAAGAAGCAGTTAAGAAGGAATAATGTCAATAACAGTATAATATAAATAAAATATAATCTTCATAATGTTTATTTTGTAATTTTGTAATGTTTTACAATGCTTCTTCCACTACTGAAAAATCTATGTTTTAGCTAAAAAGGTTCTTTGCCCTTAAATCTTGTCTGGTGGTAAAACTAGCTCTGGATAACTCGATGAATGCTAATCACACCATTCCATCAGTCATATCCAATCTATTTTTGCAGAGTGGGTAGGCAGCTCCCCCGTGTGTTCACCAATGAGTCAGTTGTGTGATTTTCAACAGCCCTCAGGCAGTGCCTCACTGTGATTCAGGAGCCTAGTCCTAGGTGGGTAACACAAGTTGCCCCGTTGTCGAGAAATATCTGAGTATATACCAGATGGGACCTTTGCCAATCAGTAAAATAACAAGATGAAAAAATAGATGTGCTGGAGAAACAGCACAAGCTTCCATTACAATGAACACATGAAACTGAAGCTAAGGGACACGATATTTCTGTAATTAAATCAATTACTAGCAGCAGGGGATGGTGGAAATCCCTCAAGGTGAACTTAAGCTTGACAGAAACCCTGCTGAGTGGAGAAAAGGAGACGATTTGTCTCATGGCAGCAGGGAAGGGTGAGCAAAAGAAAAAGCTTTGTCAAGGGACTGGATTCCACCTTGTGGGTACTGTATAAAAGCTATTTTAATGGCATAGTCTGCTGCTAGGAGAATACCTAAGACACAACATTGATGTCACATGTATGTAAAGAGGAGTGGAGGTCTTAGTTTATCTGCACACATCTTCAGATATAATAATTTATTTGTTAAACTCTATTTTGGTTTAAAAGATCTTTGAGGTTTATCTAGGCTTAAGAGATTTCAGAGTAGTTAGTAAACTACAGGCATATGTTCTCCAGAGGTGGCAAAGCCATCAGAGCACTCACTATCAGCAGGAGCAAATCCTACAAAACAAGATCAGGGTCACCCAGCTGCTGCAAGGCAGGGTAAGGTGCCACAGTTATGTTAGTAGCTGATAATGCAGGGTGTCTGGGAGCAGTATCGCCTCCTGGCAAGCCCTTACCACAGTACCCCTGGCATGCTTCATGAAAGTAGAGAGTCTCCTCAGTTCTGTAACAACTACCCATACACTGAGGTTTGGAAACTAGTAAATCTTTCCATCACCTTTCTCTGAAGCCCCATGGGCATTAAGAAAGGGTTAACTCACAGTTTCTTACTGATTACTGGGAGGAGTCTGCCATCTACTGACTATAGAAGTTCGCTGTACTTTTAGCTTTCCACCTAGTTTGTAAAAAAAATTGGTTTTAAATGCGATATAGCCCACTTCCACAATTCAGAATTTGGAGCCAAATTCCTCTTGCATGTTACAAGAACAGTTTGCCTTTCCAGAGCAAGCTTCTTTTCTAAAGTGGTAGAAAACAGATTATAAACTATTTTCTTCTAGATTATATATGCAGAAAGTTTATATGCTTCAGGCAGGTTAGTAGCAAATAAACAAACAGATCTTTCCATCTCTTAAAAAATAGGAAGACTTCACTACATACTTGGTTCAGGGTTTAATCATATATTTTTTTTTCCACAAATTAAAACTCTATTCGGTCATGTTCAATAGCTAGACTTTATGGGATGGTTAAATTTTTCTGATCTTTGTTAGTCCATCTTTACCTGTGTTATACAGAGAGAAGGAATAATTATATTGTGCTTTATACATCATTATCTCCTTGGTGCTATGTGCTGCTTTTGTGGTATCTTCTACTCTACTGAAGCAGTGTATGACTTCTTTGATTATTTTCTCTGACAAGCTACATGTATAGTTTGGGGTTTTTTTTTACATGTAATATTGTCAGACAAGTTTGTAAAGTACTAATCCCAAAGCATTTGCTTGAAATCAGTAGCATGGAATGCAGTTCATTGTTTAATGACTTCAGCATGACTGAAAGCCATTATCAGGAGCCTTTTAATCAAGAACTTAAAGGTTTTCAAGATCATTTTGCACAAAATTGTTGATGACAATAGGAAAGGAAAGTATCTTAAGTCAGACCGCTTAATTCCTGTAGCAAGCTACTGCACAGAACTCTAAACGGAAGAACATGACAAAAAATGTCTTTGATCATGGCCTAGCTGTTGATTACAGGTTTACCTTTGTTATATTCAATTTCCAGACTGATCATGGATTTTCCACCAGCATTTTCTCACGTCTTCTAACTGTGAATTTATCCCATCATATCTGGCCAGTCAGTCTGACACTGGGGATTTCAGCTGGGATTTTTTTTTCAGTATTTTGTCATCTGAAGTCAAATGTTGTCACATGCAGATGCAAACTTTCCATCAGAAGTCGATGAAGGATATGTTTGTTCTAAAAGATTTTTCCAGGAATAGTAAGCTTGAAACTTTCTACTTCTCTAGTTTGGGGGAAATCTAGAACATAAAAAAACTCTAGAAAAACATGTTATTAATGGATAAACCTATAGTAGTTTTAGAATTATCTCATAAGAAGGAAATTCCCAGCTCCAAGTTTCCCTTAAAGATCTTACATTAGTGTAACTACTGAAAATTGTGAAATACTAGAAACAAGCTAACTACAGCAGCAAATTGATACTGCTTTTAATAGTACCAAAAAAGAGGCATTTCTTGGGCAGCTGAACTTAATGATCAGAAACTGATTACTAACTCTGTGTTAGCTTTTGAAGCACATAACAATGCTGACTGAAGAACCTTTAGATAACACAGGAAGAAGAGACATATAATAGTATATATGGAACAAAAATAGCAAATAGAATGTGAAGCTATGCAATGAATTTGCAGGCACTTCCTGGAAATCCTCCCCTCCTTAGCAGTCATCCTATACGCAAATATTACTATTGAGCTTGACTGCTCACACTGACTGCACTTGTATTTGTGAGGGCTTGCAGAAGCAGGTCCTTGCTATGGTCTTTCTAGATAGTAAAGGCACAAGTACTGAAACAAAGAACCTATAAGATGTAAAAAATATCTCTAATTTTTGACAGGTGTAAAATGCCTCTCTACTTAGGAACTTGAAAGAAGAAAACAAATTCCTTCTAGAAAAAAGCAGTAATATACTGCATTAGGATGTCTGAATCCAACAGCTGTCAGGAGTTGAACATAAAAGGAAACAAGATCACATGTGATCAGCTTGTTACAAACTTGAACATTGCCAAACCCAGCTTCAGGTTTTTTTAGTTTTGCTTTTAATCAGCATGTCTACACCACACCACTGTTCAGTGGTTGAACCAAAATAAATTTAGGGCCATGACTGAACAGTTTGCCTTTCATCTACCAAGTGCCCTGTGCCTCTGCAACATCCTATATTAGTGTTCTACGTAGCTCTTCGGAAAAAAATAGTGCAGCAGATCTCTAAGGGCTGGTTATACAGAAAAGTAACTTGTATTCAAAGACATAATAGCTAGTTATTTTTATATAAGAAAAGAGCAGGAAATAATCTTTTCCCGTGATTACCAAAATTCTTAGTTGATTCAAATGCAATGAACTAGCAATTTAGTTTCAGGATACTTCTGTGCAGAGTATATTCTGTTCACTTCTGTGACTTCAATTGTACATGTACATATACAAGTTTTCTTTTAAGGGTCAGGTGGCTTCAGATTATAAGACCTGAAATAATTAAATTAGAATATTTGGTATGCTGGAAATAACTATGTCTTCAGAACATACTCAGTTTGAACATGTTCAGTATTTTGGGGGGTAAAAGAAGAGTTACTTTGAAGAGTGTGAATCAATGTATCAATAACAAACTTGAGCAAGTATGTGATTAGCTTATATATATATTCATGAATTTTACTCTTGACACTCTGAGAGTGGAAGGTAAATAAAAAACAATTAATTGTCCAAATGGAAATTAGACTACAAGCAGAAACAAAATAATCTCGTGCTTGCATTATAAAGAATGTGTTTCTTCTCATGCCTGCTAGAAAAAAGAACATCACCTGGATGGGGACAAAGTTCAAGCAATTAAAACACCTCAGTGTAACCTCCTCTCACCTGGATAGCATTTAGTTGCTGGCCAATGAACTAAACCAACACACTAGCTAATTCAAGGTCTCTCTTAAATAATTTATCAAATAATTTATTCATATAATCCAAATACATTTTATTAATACAAAATATTAACAGTTTAATGTTTCTACCGGAAAGAAAGTATAAATAGGCAAATATTCAAGTTTCTTATCAACCTTTCCGACTTACGTTAAAATAGGATAGCAGAAGTTTCAGGAAAATTTGGCCAAAAATTTAAGCATTAATTACAATATAGCAATAAATAAGATTACATAAGTATCCATATGGTTAAGCTTAAAAACAACAGCATGTACCTTACACGCAATGTGATGGTCACGATCTGTGTCAAAGCAAAGAAAAAAGAGTGGGAAGATAATATGGATAATATACTGCCTGAAATAGATGATAGAAGTGGTGTTAACTTACTGTGTGAATTTCTGCATTGCTTCTTATGCTTTCTCAGATTCATATATTGCTATTTACATAAATTTGGCAAATGTCCTAGTGATCTGATTACCAACAATTCTATGGCTATTAAAGATGAAAACACTCTTTTGTCATCAGAAGTGACACTTCTGAAAGTGGAAATGCTGGTACCTCTACAATACTGAGAGATTGGTAAGGAAATCAATGATTTAGTCATAATGAGGAAACAGCAAGCAGAAACAGCATGAAGAAAACAAAGCTGAAAATCTGAAAACCTAAGAAAAAAATTCTGCTCTGCCAACCTGAAAAAAACAGAAACTTAAAAGTCCTGCTTCTGCTTATTATAGAAAAAGAGAAAGAGTCTGAAAATTATGCTGACTGATGTTCTTTTTATGACTCACTGTGTCGGGCATTTGTATACTATAGAAGTCATTAAATAGCAGGGGAGAGGGAAACTATTAACTTTTCTATGTCAACAGCTTGTAGTGCAAGAGTTTAGCATTACTGTTGCCTACTGCTAAATTCACCTTCTATTGTTAAAATATAGTCTGATTATTATTGTAAATAACTCATAGTTTTTAATTAGAATATTCTTCCTGTACCTCCTAATGATGATGATACATATTGACTTTAAGTGCAAATTCTTACCATACCTATGCCACTGCTCTGGGCCTTTTGTGTAATTATGAAGGAAAACTACATATAAATGTATACAAATTCAAGTACACTTAGAAATTTAAGAAAGTATGAAATTGGAGAAAACCAAAATCACATAACGTCAACTGAAGCTAGATTATTTTGGTTATGGTTATCATTCTGATTCAAGAAGCAGTTGTTCAGACTGACTCTTCCTTTGTGCTTGCTTATTTTGACTCTTCTTGACAGAAGCATATTACATTCAGTTTACAACACTAATTCCAAATCCATGAACACTGACTTATCTTGGATAAATTCACAAAGAATATTTAACAGAGAAAACAGTCAGAGACATGGAAAGTAAACCAAAGGGCTCAGTATCTCCTCTTCAAAACAAACCTCATCATTGGCTTCTACGGCTTTTAATGATATGGATTAAGTAACACTAAGGTTAGCTTTCTCTCATCACTTTTGCAACTGAATCTGCTTGATCCTGCTTAGTAAAAAGTTGTTATGCTGTTTCCTTTTCTTTCTCTCTGTTTTTCCATAAAATTAGACACTCCCATGCTTGTGTCTATAGCAATGATCCTCTGCTTCCCCAGAGTGACTCATCAGGCAGGGGCCCTGGCTGACCAGCTTGTGTTTAAGTATTTTTAAAAAGCACTAAAGGTTATTAAACTTTCCCTGTGGGCTTTATATCCACCCCACCTTATCTGCTAGTTCACCAATAGGTTATTTTTCTGTCATTATCACTGTTCTTTCCTATTCCTGATTACTTTATTAATAGGTCACTTCTGCCCATAAGTCTACCCTAACCCTCCCCCCCACCCCGAATAACTGTGTCATTATGGGTATGTCTACATGGCACTGTGCAGTGCAAAGCTGTGTGAAGATAGCTGAACTAACTTAAATAAGGTATCATAAGCATTATAATCTCATCAATGCAGCCCTCCTACTTGGGTAATTAATCTTCCTGAGTACCAACACACAGATCCAGATAGCATACCACTGTTATACAGCTTCAGATAGCTAATATGGGTCAAATATCTGTGCATGCCCCTTGTTTACATAGACTGAATGCAAACCCGAGGCAGTGGGACTGTTTGAAGGAAGAATTACTATTCCAAACACAACACCCAATACTATGCAAAGACATTGTGGATCAATCTTCACAAGGAGATCTGGAGATTTTCATGCAGCAGACACATCAGTTGCAGAACCAAGGTCTAAATAACTTAATAATACTGAGCCACAGCTCAGTAACATTTAAACTTAAAGGCTTGAATTACTCTAAAAACCTCTGTTCTAATTGGGAGTGCTAAAATCTTTAGCAGGTGCCAGATGCCGTGACTGTGTTACAGAAAGGAAGGTTTCTAATGTATACAAAATAGGCAAAGTTTAGGTAGTCATATTTCTTTAATTTCTTTTGCAAATGTTACTTATTTCTGCCACTGGAAGGACTGCCACAGTCCTTTCTCAACTCTCTGCTAGGAGCTGACTAGTTCTTTGCTAGTAAGATGATGTCCATTAGGACTATAAAAATAATAGAGCATATTACAAAATAATAAGGTTTGCAATGGATTTTCCAGATGGTAGTGTCTGTGGGAAATACCCAAGTTATCAAACTTAGTGCCAAACAGTAAAACTGAGGACAGTAGCCTTTTAGATGGGAAGTAAGTTTTAAATGAGGAAACAGAAGAAACCTTCACGAATATTACAAATGTTAGGTAAATTTGAAGAAAAACACTATGGTCAAAGGGGTAATATAGCCTTTTTATGAGGTATGATGGCTTTTTTCTCTACAAATTAAGAAAACAATGATTCTGGGTTTTGTTGAAAAATACGTATATATACAATCACAAGCTGATAGCTAGATGGCTAAAATAATGTTTAAAGAACTTTTTTATGTCAGCATGGGAACTGGAATCAGTAAATTGGAAAACTGTCGAATAAATATAGTGTTGACTTGGTAAGACTGAGTGCTTTCTTCAATATTATATAGACTAGGACTATGATTTCAGAGCAGAAATTAAACAGCTGTATTTTTGAATTTTTTTATTTTTGGTTAAAATCTTCATTTTTCATGCACCTTCCTTTTTAGAGCTCTCTGAATAGTCCTTGCAGGGCACACAGTATTCTCTGTAGGAAACTGAACACAGACAGCTAATAGATCGATACATTGAATAAGCTTAGAATGTGCCCTATCCTCTGTTTTGGTTCTATTTTCCATAAGAAGAGACAGGGAGAGAATCAAAAAGCCATTTTGCCTTTTTTTTTTTTTTTTTTTTAAGTGTTCTTTTGCTAAGAAAGTAATCATTTTAAAGCTTTTTCTAGGATATTTGTAAATTATACACATAATTTACAGAAAAAGAAACATTAATGTTGTGCTTTCAAGCATTCAGATATTGGAAGCATAAAGACACTGTGAAAATAAATTCATTCCTGTTCCTGAAATACTCAGATAGCGTACTGAGGAATGTCATAAAAATGTCAATATAGAAATTAATAAATCTGGAGCCTGAAGAACAGAGTTTGTATAGCACATAGTAAGTAAGTTTTAAGCCAGCAAACTGAGCAATGCAGAGAGAGTACAACATTGGACACATGTTCATTCAGTCAGTCCTTTCATCTTGTGCAGTGAATAAGGGAAAGGTTCCATGGAAAAAAATGTATGTAAGCATGCAACTATTTGCAAGATAATCCTAATTTGCTAGTGTTTTCTATCTTTTAAAGTCTTTTGGCTTTACAGTATCAATATTGCACTGCTGTTTATGTGAGCAGGTGTGTAAATCTACAGGTTTATAAAAAAGCCTCACAGAATTATAATGTTGGATTTTATGACATATCACATCTAGATCTACAACACAGATCTCTGACATGAGAGCTAACAGTTACTAGCTGCAAAATTAAGATGCCATCCATTAGAGGAGATAATAAGCACATTTTGATATGAGTTTTCTCACTCGGACTTGTTCTGGAGAAAATCTGGCTCTATTTTAGCAAACTACTGTGGGTACAAGTGCTTCTGTCCTGTCTTTTACAGCCTGTCTTTCTCCCTCTTCTTCATTCTACATCTGCGTCTTCCTAGGCCCCTCATGTAGACTCTGTTCCTGTTCCTCACAGTACTCAGCCCAGTGCCTGTCTCCTTCCTAAGCCATCCCCAGTCTTTTCTCTCAATTACTTGTACAATTAACAGTTTTTCTTTATGCTAGGTTCTGCTTTTTCTCTCTACAGTCTTCTCCTGTTGCCTTCCTTCTTGTGCAGGTTCTCTGTACCAGTCTCCCTGAGAAAAAGTCCTCTTGTTCCCACATAAGAACTTTTTCTGATCATAGGCTATTTTTTTCAAAATTTCCTAATTTTAACAGTCTCACAACTCTCCATGTCTTTCCAGTTCTCAGGTCTAGCCAGTTCAAGCTTGTCTGTCACTTCTCTGACTTCCCCTGGGCTGTTGCATGATCTTTATCCATCCAATTGATTCCCATATGCAATAACTGATCCTATCACATTGTCCCCTTCTAACCCCTTTCTCTGTATGTATGTCCTACTCTTCAGTTCCAATCTTCTTTTCCTATGCTCCACTTTCTCCTAGACCTCTTGCCTCTTTTTCAGTCTTCTCCTTCTTCTCCTGTGCCTCTCTGTGTCATTCAACTGTCATTAGGTCATTCTACTGCACAGTCTGCACGCACAGGTGGCATTTCAATGGCAGGAAGACAGAAAGAACGGGACATTTTCAGTACCCTAATCTCAAAATGGTCCCCAAAACCTAGATATTTCAGAGAAAGTACAACTTATCCTCAGCAATTTTGCAATACTAAGATGAAGCATCCTCTGGTTGAACCAAATATTTGGAAAATTTCATTACCACATTTTATCAAGGTCTCCACTTAACATGTGTGAACTGAACTTTTTCAGATGTATACAACTTAGGTAAACACAGGCCTTTCTCTACTATAGCCAAAAGAGAAGGCAGCTATAGACTTTTTCTATGAAATGGTTGGGTTTTTTTTATATGGGCTAAAAAATGCAATTCTCCTTTACCTTTTTTCTTTGAAAATGTTCAAACATTCTAGCTTTAACTTTTAAATCAAAGCAAAACTTAATGTTCTGAGGCAGACAGCCAAGACTGAAAATGTAGTCCCGAACTGCTCAAGCTTATCAGAATCTGAAGCAGAGTATTACAATGGGAACTTATTCACAGCTGTGTATTATCAGTTCTGTCTTTACCATACACAAGCTCAACTGTAGAAGTAATAATTTACCCACAATAATGTCTAACTGCACATTATTAAACAACTTAATTCTGCTAATAACTATTTGGTTATTATCCATTGCTATTGATGTCTATGGAAAAACTGACTGTACTATGGATGGCACTTGAGATATTAGGTAATTCTATCACATTCACTGGAGTTATGTCGGATTTACCACAGGCAACTAAAACTGCAATCTGTCTTTCAGAAGGCAAAAAAAATTTGAAAGATAATCCACAGACTACCTTCAGAAGACACACCAAAAAGCAAGGAGATCAAAAGCTAAGATGACAACATTTACTGCATCTATACGGAGGCCAAAATGAGAGTATTAGCCACTGAGAAGGGAGGAGCTTATTTCAGCCAAAAAGAATTGCATGAATATGAATACTGTTTAGCATGAATCAGTATATTGAAGATGTTCTTTATTAATCATTCAGTAAAATTCAGTAATAGTATCATAATCCCAGTTATCTTAGGCTACAATTATTATCAAGCTATTAGCTAAGATAACAAACAATTTATCATTTAATGAGTCTATCAAGAAAGATAGAATTGTTCAAAGGGAACATCCAAAAGTTACCTTTTAATTAATCTCACAAAGAAGATAAAATATGTTATCTGCATTTTTTTAGACATAAAATATGTCCAGTTATATAAAAATTTTGTATGAGCTTTGAACTGCTGGCACATTGAGAGAGCATAATCTTTGTGCTCCTTAGGATTAGCAAAGAGTAGAACAAAGATGGACAAAGTATAATGGATCTGATTCCCAGAACGTTCTCTGTGCAACCTGTATTTTGGTATCTGCTACATATCAGGAGTAAAAAGGACAAGATTTATAAGAGATGTTTTCAAAGAGATCTTACTTTCTTGGTTTCCAGTGGGACTTTGATATTTATCTCTGCTTTGTGCCTTTGAAAATCTTCCTGTAATCCTCTACCACTCCAGTAACAGTGGTAACAGTGCATCAAAGTATTACTGTTAGCTGCTGACCTAAAAAGAATACAGTCACTAAGCATACCCCCTGACTAATTATTCTTTCAAAGCTAATAGAATGCTAGTGTATACCATTTAGATATATAATGTATTAAGACTGGATAGAGTCCAGTCACGGTATGGCAGAATAACAGTATTTTCTCTCTCAGAGTGGACAATCACACACACTCCTACACAGTGAACTGGTTATGAGTAAGAGGGTAGAGCCAGCTCTTCCCAACTCTGCTATGAACTTATTTCCTTTTAAGACAAGAAAGGATAGATAAGTCTTCTCTTCTTTCTCTGGAAAGCTGACACACTATTCTGCTCCATCTTTACAGACAGTATTGGGACAGAGAGTGAGTTCTTTTGTCCTTTGCTCATTGTATGCAGGCTGGGTAGAAACTAATCCTTTGTTATTGATTTAAAACACAATATACGTTTCAAAAATAATAGGAGCCCTGCTATTATGGTTTGTATTTACAAATACTATCTTTATTGCTACTGCAGAGAATCCCAGCATCGGCTCTCTGCTGTACAAAGTACTGTAATTTGCTTGAAGAATTTAGCCATCCTAAACCACAGTCTTTCAGACTACGTGCTGATCACATAAATAGTCCAGTAGAGTGTTATTTATTTAGTAGTAGACTGGAACTCTTCATTCCTTCCGGATTTTCAATATCGGATTGTAAGGACAAACCTTGCTAGACTGGAGGTGGCCTAAACTCTTACGAATGAGCATTTAAACCTACAAGGTCAGATTGACATTTGCAGTAATTCTTCAGGTGAAAGGTATAGAAGTAATGAAGACATACGCTCTTCTCCAAAGTGGATTGAAGCAACTGAACTTGAACTGAACTGAATCTTACAAGACGACACTGAAACGCCACTTTATTATTCTCACTTTAATAACGAGAATGCTCTAATATGGCTCCTGAGTCTATTAGGTGAATGGGAAAACTAGGGCTGAAACATCTCTGTCACAGCTAATAATAAAACTGTCATTGACTTTAAAGGAGTGAGGATTTTGCTTACTTTCTATGTTTTTTAAACCAATTTAAACAAATTTTAAAATTGGAGGATAATGATAAAACCCCCACATTTTCATATTCCAGGCTTCCCACAAGAATTTAGGTAAACAGGAAAAAAAGCAGCACCTCTCAAATTATTTAGTAGCACATCTCACAAAAAAGACCAAGAAAATCAGAATGCTGCTGTCTATACATAGTTTCAAAGATTCTTTATAATTAATCAGTTATGAAATCCTAATTTAATTCTCAAAAGATATTTCACCATTTTGTACAATGTGGTATCCATATTTTTTTCTCTTAGTTGCTACTCATACCTTTACAATTACTTTTTCTCTGAATAATCATTTCTTCACCATCAGTTCCTCTTTCTCTCATATTATCTCACTTTTAGTTGGTAGATTCATTTCTTGTTATCCTGCCTCTTAACTTCTTCCCTTATGACCAAAGGCAACATCCCTGCATATACCAAAGGTCATCCAAAAGCACAGGTGGCCTTTAAAAGAAAAACAGACAACCACATAGTTTATTACTGAAATATTAGTTTGAGCTGAGTAAATATGCTGAAACATAACCAATGTTTTCTGGCCAAAAACTACTAAAAAAAATACTGATTCATGGGTTTTTTTATACCAATTGCATTATGCAGATGCTATTCTTTGGTATCTGGTAAGCATCTAACAAGGTGACTCTTCACCTACTATGTCTTTGCCTACCTTACAATGTAAGTACAAAGACAAAATACAACCCACCCCCAAACCAAACCAACTCTCCAAGCTAATCAACAGGGAAAAAATCCCCCAACCACTCCAAAAGCTTCCGCGCACTCAGCTAAATAAACTCCTCTGAATCTTACCACTTTTCTTTGAAAGCAGCTTTCTGCAATTCCTAACATTATTTTTTTTCCAGACTTCTGTGATTAAAATAATTTATCAGCTCCCTCAATGTAATACTGTTCTGCTATTAGCACTATTCTGCCTTGATGCCTCAGACTCAGATGACTATAATTATGAAAAGGACTTATTAGTCTTTTAAATATTTTATGTAAAATATAAGACATGAATAATACTTTATATGACAATAAAAATGGTATTAAAAAGTAGTAATATGCAGCTTGTGATTTTAATCTTTTCTTCACGATACAGACTAATATATCCAAAGCCTACTGTACAACTTTTAATACTTAAAATATGTTCCTCATCTATTCACTTGCACATTTTTAAGAACATCATTTCACAGAAAAGGCATGGGAAGACCAAGTGTTCCAGTTTGAGGCATATTTCAGAATATTTACCCCAATCTTTAGACATTTTTAGGAGACTGCTTCAAGTTGCCATAACACTGCTGTAGTTTACAACATCACTGGGAAATCTTGTGCATTCTAAACAGAACATGGGAAGCAGATGAAAGAGAGAGCATAAAGTCCCCTAACAACTTTCACGGGTGGTTAGCCAACCACATACATGAGTGGCTCACTAACATTAATATAATACTGCAGTTTGTTTTCCACATCATGAACTTGAGAGCTATCCCAAAAACTAGTTAACATATCTAGAGGTAAATTCCCCAAAATCCTGAGAGAGGATTAAGACACTGTGGGATTGCTTTCAAACAGCAAGCAAGGAATGACACCTTGCATCTGCCATCACCACTGGATCCTTGTGGAGTCATATCCCCTCATACCACCATCCTTCCCACTAAGAAAACACTCGCCTCCTCCTTCACAAAAGCTACACAAATACAGGACTCCAGGAGCTGGGTGCCGAGATTACCAATCCGCCCAAGAGTCGTCGTTAAAACACAAGAGAGAGCGAAAATACAGGCAGAGCCGTGCAGGCACGGCACAAGACCCCCGCCGCTTCACCCACCCCCCTTCCTCCCCGCCCCAACGGTCGGCCAACGGCTCCCTGCAACGCTCTCGCTCCACCCCCGCCGCCGTGCTGAGGTGACGAGCGAAGCTTTCCGCCGCGGCCGCCTCGCGCGTGCGCGCAGCTCCCGGCGCGGCAGCGCAGCGCCGGGGAGGGGAGGGCGGGAGGAGCGAGGGCGAGGCGGCCTCGCGGGCGGGCCGAGGGCGCCCGGGGAGGTGGGGGAGAGAGCGCCTATATCAGCTGACCGCGTCCCGTGACGGCTCCGAGCCTGACGGCGTCTGCGTCGGGAGGGCGGTCTCGCTGCCGGAGCTAAGATGGCGGCCTCCAGAGCCAGGCTCTGAGGGGGCTGGAGAGGCGCCGCGGCTGCCGCCTGGCCGGGTGGAGGCCGAGGGCTCCGCTTAGTGGCCCTTCGCCCTTATCGCCGGCAGCGGCGGGACGTGAGGTGCTGGTGGGGGCAGGTCCGGGCAGCGCAGGCTCCTCGGCCAGGTAAATCCTAGCGGCGGGGGAAGTGAGGAGGTGGTGGCGGCCGCCGCCTCCTTCCACAGCCCCGGGCGGAGCCGTTGGGCAGCCGGGTCGGGCGGGGGGCGCGCGCGCGCGCGCTTCGGCGCTGGCCGTTGGCGCTGTGTGGGAAGCGGGGGAGCAGGGCGGGGGCAGCGGCGAGGGTGCCGGGGCAGATGCCTCCGCCAGCAAAGCCCCCCCCCCCCCCCCCCCCCGGGGTGGGGGGCGGCAAGGTGTGATGCTGTGGATTAAAACAAACGGCTCCCGGCCCCTGCTCCTTCTGCCCCTCCGGGCAGAGGAGGGGCTGGGCTTCTCGCTAGCCTCTGCCGAGTGTTTCATTGAACGCGCTCTGCTCCTCGTGCAGCTTTTGTAGCTGCAGGGGAGAATCTGTCTTCTTTGCTACATAAGTACAACTGTGTCCGTTAAGAAAGGATGCTTTATATTTTTTTTTCTACTCCTGGCCTCGGATCAAAGCACAGCCATCATGGGATGCTTTGGGAAATAACTTATGAAGACTGGGGGATAGCAGGTGAAGGCTTGCTCGTAGAGAGGTGAACTTTTTTTTAACAGTGATAATAGTTAACCTGAAAAGAAGAATAATTAAATGTATCTTTCAGAAAATCCACGTGGAATGTGCTTTTTTTTTTCTCTTTCTCCAAGGGATTTTGAGTTTCTCCCTTGGTTACTTTTCACCTACTTCTTTTCTTCTGAAAGTAGAAGCAAGAAGGCATACTAAATGATTTTTTTTTCTGTCTGCACTGAACTGCTAAGAGCTTTGGGGATAGAGCTTCCTGTTAGGTGCTGTGGAGCTTGCACCTTGATAGCTGCATCTGCACAAGGGGCTGAGGTCTGGGCTGTGAAGATGTTATACTGGTGCCTTTGCTTCCTCCCAAAAGCTTGCTGCTTTCAAGTCAAGGGAGGGGTTTGAAAATGCTGCTGGGGGAAATGTGAGTAGATAAGTTTATAAGATAATTAGCGTTATACTTATTAATGCACTTAAGTCTTCTACTCTGTGACTGTTTTTAAAGCTAATATAATCTGAAATGTTTTTCCCTGGTCTCTGGTGCACTTTTATGCAAATTGAACTTACAGTAGCGAGTCTGAGAAGAAGTTGAGTAGATAGCTACTTTGCTTTCTACTACTTACTGCTGATACAGTACTGCGTTTTGGAAAGTACTCCTGGCTTTAGGACTTACGCTCCTTGAAATCTAAACTTTAGCTTCTTGCTAATTAGAAGACTGTCTCTCCAGCAATAGGCTACTCACATGTACTGAGATGTGTAGAAAGAGAGGAAGGCTGGCATAGGGATTGCTAGTTACTCTAGTTTCTTCTTTGAATTGAGTTAGGAAGCTACTGTACAAACAGACCCAGTGTTACAGTCAAACTGCTTTGCTGTCGCCTGCTTGAGCATATAGATATGCATCTTGGTCTAATTTCTGTCTGCTGTAGACAGCCAAATGACAGAACACTTTACCAAAAGTGCTCCTGATTTCTCTCCATTATTACTGCTGGCTTTTCTACTAAAGTGTTTGGAGACTCAAAGCTGTGTGTGTTCCTCTGCAGCATAGACTTTCCAGGAGCCTCACTTGTCATTTTAGGCTTTCTGGAATAACTTTTCTAAATGATTTATCTTGTATGTATCACTGTTCCTCTGATGGCATGTGGTATTTATCATAGTTTCCAAATACTTACTTGTCTTGAGGGATTGAATCACTGGATATTTCCAGATTCTTTTTTTTTTTTTTTTTAAGTGATACTCTGGGGACTGCTCTTAATGGCTAGATTTCTGTTTCAGTAGACTGAGCAAATGACTAAGTTGTGTGTTTGAGGCTTGGTAAATGAAGCTCTTAACTTCCACAAAATAATTCTTCAGCTGATATTCAACTGTATATTGGAGTATTGAACCTTCAGCTGTTTCACCCCTCAGTTTACTTCAAAAAAAATTATCCTATTTCGAATTATTCTACTTCACTACTAACACTTAGAACTGAACCATGCTCTGAAGAAATATAGCAAGATAGCTATACTATTCCTGAAAAGAACACAGCTTTTTTTTCCCTTAGCGAGTAACCCTCTTTGCCAGACTAACTAGGGAGTCAGTTTGATTCATCAATTCAGAAAAAACTAGTGCAGACACACAAAAAAAAAAAATGAATATGGATGAAGCCAGTGATCCTAAGTGCTAGTTCTTCCTAAGGGAATGGGAGTAAGCAGCTGAAGAATGGACACTTATTACCATTACTTCTGGTACTAGCAGGGTCTGAATTCCCAGCATGTCCTGCTGAACTGCATCCTGAAGCACTGAAGACAGTGATGCTGCAACCACTGAGGCAGCCTGCACTAATGTTGTCTTAAAGAGCTGTGTGGGTCTCTTTCCTCTCAAAGGGCTGTGAGTTCCTGTGCAAGAAATGAAGAAACTTGTTTTCAAAGCTAGTTAGCTTTAGTTCTGTGAGAGCAGAGTACCGTACAGGGAAGAAAAAGCTTAATACTACTTAAAAAGAATCTGTGAAGATGCAAAATTCTGTCAATTAACAGAATTAACAACTGTGAAAGGTAGATGAAACCTAGGCAGTTAAAACATGTCAGTGCAAAAACCCTCTCCGTTGTTTAAATAGCATCTAGAACTTTTAAAAGCTAGCACAAAAGATCTGGAAACTAATTCCAATAATCTGTTGTAGAAAATGTGTGTAAGAACAAAGATCAACAGAACCTTGGGTTTTTTCAGTGCCCTGCTCTTGCTGCTTTCCAGTTGTTCTCTAGTTTATCCTGTAAGTTTATCTTTTCTCTCTTGAGGGGAGGGGAAGCAAAAAAAAAAAAAAAAATCACATCTCAGCTGAAAATACAACCTTGCTAAAAGGTTATTGCCCCACTGTACAAAAATCACCATAGTGGAGTAGGATAATCTTATTTGGGGCCCTGAAGTGCTACCTTAACCAAAGAAGGTTATAGAAAATACCTAATAGCATAGGAATAACCCAGCCAGGAAAAAATGTGATTTGAGTTCTGCACTATACTTTGAAACATCCAAACTTCTGACTTTATGAATGTGGATAAGTATCACTAAGTAACTACAGTTACGTCTGTTTGTTTGATATCTGCAATGTCACAGTTTCACTTTGAACTCTGCAAAGTTTTATTTGTGACTTACCCTTTACCCTTCTCTTTTCTCAGTCTGGTTTCTCACTATTTTTGATTATAAGAATATGAGAAAAATACTGGAAAATAGGAACTTGTTTGAACTGAACACAGCTTGTGTGGGGGTAATTCATATATCTTAAACTTTTAGGCAGGAAGACTGCTGACAGCTGTTCATCATGCCTTAATCTTAAGGGTTTCTGGTTTTGGTATGTGTAGTGCAAGCAAGAACAGCTTCAACTCTTCCCTCAAGTTGTTCCACTGCTACTTACAGGACTAGGAAAAAAATCAAATAGAAAAATATTGCTGAATTTTTGCCTTGTGGATAAGTTATCTTAAATTATCCAGGAGATAAAGGACTGCTTTAAGTAGGCTCCCAAATCAAGTTGAGAAAGGGACAATATTTTGTCTGTAGGAACTTGTTTTTTTTTTTTTTTCTTTTTTTTTGCTTGTATTTTGCTTTCAACATCCCTCCCCTGCAGACAGATGAGATGTTTATGAAATGCAGCTTTCAAGGTACTTTTTGCCTGTAGTCCAGTAAAAATAAACAGAACAAGGTGTTTCTCCAGTGTTAAACCTTTAGGAGCCACGAGTATGGGATACGCAGGAGCTGTGCTAGAACATGTAACAACAATCTTCCAGTTTCTTCTTAATATTATCTGATCATAGAATCAGTAAGTTGGATGGGACCTCTGGAGATCATCTAGTCCAAACTCCCCACTCAGCAGGGTCACCTAGAGCATGCTAGACAGGGTTGCATCCAGGCAGACCTTGAAGATCTCCAGAGAAGGAGACTCCACAACCTCTCGGGGCAGCCTGTGCCAATGCTCCGTCACTCTCACAGTGAAGAAATTCCCCCTCACGGTCAGGCAGAACTTCCTGTGCCTCAATTTCTGCCCATTGCCTCTTGTCCTGTCACATGGGACAACTGAAAAGGGTTTGTCCCCATCCCCTTGACACTCTCCCTTCAGGTACTTGTACACATTGGTGAGATCCCCCCCTCAGTCTACTCTTCCCCAGGCTGAAGAGGCCCAGCTCTCGCAGCCGTTCCTCATGGGGCAGGTGCTCCAGCCCTCTGATCATCTTTGTAGCCCTACGCTGGACTCTCTCCAGCAGCTCCATGTCTCTCTTGTCCTGGGGAGCCCAGAACTGGACACAGGACTTGAGATGAGGCCTCCCCGGGGCTGAGTAGAGGGGCAGGATCACCTCCCTCCACCTGCTGGCAACACTCTTCCCAATGCACTCCAGGAGACCATTGGCCTTCCTGGCCACAAGGGCAGGTTGCTGGCTCATGGTCAACTTGTCATCCACCAGCACTCCCAAGTCCTTCTCTGCAGAGCTGCTCTCCAGCAGGTCAGCCCCCAGCTTGTGCTGGTGCCTACGGTTATTTTTCCCTAGATGCAGGACCCTGCACAGATGCTCTGGGCCACTAGTGTGATCATTAAATGAGATCTTATTGTCCTAGATGCTGGTATGAGTGAAACTTTAAAAAGTTAACTGACTTAACAGAAGAATGGAATTTCAGATACAGGAGAAGGATAATTGTAACAGTAGGAATGTCGTCGTATTTTGTGAAACGAATGTGAATATCGTTAAGGGAGCTACAGTAGCCGCTGATAATATGGCTAAACTTGATTAATTATAAAACCTAATGTGTGTTATGGTAAATCAGTACATATGCTATCTCAGATAGTCAAAAGAAATATACATGACTAGATATTATAGTATGAGTTCTGCCACACACTGTTTTACAAGAATGAGTAAAGAAAAATAACTTTCAACTTTTTTCTAAAATGTCTTTGTTTAGTGGCATGATCTAAAACTTTCATCTTGCTCTGCTATGTAAGCAAAGAAGATGAGTGCTGAACTTCCACATAGCAGTTCAGAACAGCAGGCTGTTGTTAGCTATGTGCTCTGTTAAATTGCAGGAAAATGCGTGCAAGAATTGTTGCTAACTTTTGGAATATTTTGCACCTCTGATAGCGATTGTAACTGTGTCTCCCACTGAAAATGCTGTCCAGAAGCACAGTGATTAGTAAAACATTGAACCTTAATGATTTTTAGTAGTTTTAGTGTGAACAAAAACAAACACACTGAAGAAGGCAGTGTCACTTCTACTGCATATACGTACTTCACGTAGCTGTATGCTGAATCTAGTGAGATGCTGGTATAAAATTAGTAGAGGCTGCTGGTAGGTGCTTTTAACTGAATGTTTCTCAGAGCTGTATTTTTAAGACTAGATGTTAGATGCTCGTTCTGCACGTACGAGGACATCTTGCTCTAAATATTCTATAGAGCAGGTGGTATTCAAGTCTGGGAGACTTAATAGGGCTGATCAGATCCAATATTTAGTGGAGCTAGTCTTCTAAGCTTATTATTCCACTTACTAATGAATTAGTCATAGGAATGTCAAACTGGTTAAAAAGGGGAGGTAAGAGGGTGAGTACCTGGCAGTCTGTTCCAGAAGATAACAGTGCACTTCCATTCATTTTTGTGATTTTAATGTTGTGCAGAATGTACAGAATTGTACAGATTTTAATGTTGTACAGCTCTATGTAATTTGGACAAACTAACTTAACTGTGGTGGTGCAATTATGAATATGATGTTCAGATACTTGCACATGAATTAGTTTAGTAATACAACACAGTCCTTAAATGGAGGGAAATAGCGCAAACTTCAGTAATAATGCTGTTGAAGATCTTAACCCCTTATGAAACTCTGCTCCTAAACTTGCTCGTGGGGGATTTCTTCATGACAGAAGTCAATGGGCTATTAACTCTGAAAATTGGACTCAAATTTGTTTTAATGAAAAATATATAAAGATCTCTTAAAGACAAAATTCTTCAGTAAGTAGTGATAGCTGTGCTGGCTCTCCACCTGAGTAAAGGGATTCTTCATTTCAGGCTGTGCATTCCTCAGGTTCATGATTAGATAACTGCTGCAGCATTTGCTCAGAAAGTAAATAGACTTAAGTTGTAGGGGGTGGAAGTTAGCAGTGAGATAACATTACTGATCATCCACCTCAAAATGAGAAACCTTCCTTTTGCCAAAATAACTAGAATAATATGAACACAAAGATAATTGGGGCTTTAGCCTAACTGTTTTTAGTGGGGTACTGCAAGGGGGATTGAATTATTTTAGTGTTGCTTCACTAAGCTTCAAGTATGAATTCTTGCAGACTGTTTTCTTAAGCTTATGCTTTTTTTGGAGACACCATTGCATTAATAGCATAAACTTGACAGTAGTAGCAGTTAGAGTAATCAAGAGCAGGGATGCTTATTCTGACACATACAGAAACAAAATGAATGCTGTAGCAATAAACTTAAGTGTGGTAATTGCTAGCCTTGCAATGGAATCTCAGTATCTCCAATTAAATGCCTTTTATAGGTAATAAAAGCAAAGAGAAGCAAAACGGAGGTTTAATTTTGAAGTACTCGGCATTCAGCAGTTGCAGAAGATAGTGTTAGGATTCAGAAGTGTTCCTCAGAACTTAACAGCTCCTGGAGCAAAGATCCAGTCAGGCAGTTTTGGGGCAAGTTTAAATACATTCCTGCATGTATTTAGGGAATAGCTATTACGTGTGAATTAAGCGTGTCAGGATGTCAGTGGTGGAACTGCATGAACAGAAAGGGGACTTAGTTTTTAAGTTGTAAATCATAACGTGTGGCTAGTAAGTTGAGTTCTCAACTTTAAATTCTGTTTCAGATAGAATAGCTTATTTTCCAGTCTGTTCAACTTCCTCATTGCCATCACAGAATTGTAAAATACCCTTAAACCTGAATAAGTAGAAGTGCAGAGAATGTAGTATGATTACAATAATGTGGCAAATAATGGAGAATAAGTTACTATGATGTAAAACTGTTTAAAGAGTAACTGATATACCAATAAATGAGAAACTAATAATTCATGTCTGTCTCCTCAGGCAGTTAATCCATGCATTCAGTCTGCTAAACAGAAATATTCCTGATATATTCAGTCATGGCTTTAATTGTCAGTTCTAAGTAAAGATAAAGTCCTTCTCTTGAAGGATATTGATTGATTAAACTTTATTTTTTAAATAAAAATGAACACTAACAGAGTGTCTCTTCTTGTTTTCAGGTCTTGGCACAAGATGAATATAATTAGGGAAAATAGAGATCTTGCTTGTTTCTACACCACAAAACATTCATGGAGGGGAAAGTAAGTAGTTTAAAGGGTGTTTTTAATGTGAAGTTTCTCCTCTTCATTCCTGGATTTATCCAAGAATACATGAAGTATGCAGTTAAACTGAAACTAAAAGCTCTTGCTGCTCAGTGTCTGAACTTATTCTATCCTCACTAGCACCAATTTGGAGATTAATCATTGTCTCAGCTTCTGCATGTGTTACCATACTTTGGTATAACTCTAGAATAGATCTGTTGGCTTAAGCAACTTATGAATCTGTTGATCTTACAACATGAAGTATTAATTTTAAAGTGGAAATGCTTCATCCTAGAAGAGGTCATTTGAAGTAGTAGTGTCTTGCACACATTAATAGATGAGGGTCACTAGTCTGTGTGTGTGTGTATATATATATATATATATATATATGTATATGTATAAAAAAAATTGTTTAACAGTTAACCTATTATACTGTTGAGATTGTTTGGAAGACTCATATTACTAGAAATATACTCCATCCAAGTCTTCAGTAGAACTTCTGTCTGCAAAAGGTAGGGAATTTCTAAATAAGACTATCCATTCAACTCAGTATCTATTATAATGTGTTTTGAAGTCAGTTGTTACGTACTTGAAGCTTCATATCTAATCATAGGCATTTGCTTCACTCACATTTTTGTACCAGTTTGGTATCATGTTTCTTACATCCATAGTGGTGCTGTGCAACTTCTGGATATTTCTTGCTAACTAAACATTAGCAGAACAAAAAAGGTATGTTTATGTACATCAGGAGTGCAGGTACCGCTATATTCCAGCAACTCTATAGAAAGGTGATATCTGTCTGGTTTTTGGCCGGTGAGTTGAAACTGGCTTTTTGTGACTGTCTACTGATGCTTCCTGCAATTCTTTCTATCAAAGGCTAGGAATACTGGGAGAGGAAGGAGGATAGGATTTTGTGGAATAGGAGCCGCAAGTCTTTCTCAGCTCTGCTTTCAAGAACCGTGAATTTGCTTCAACGTCTAACCAGAGAGCAGCTTGTCTTTTTTTTTTTTTTTTTTTTTTTTTTTTTTTTTTTTTTTAACAGCAGAAACTAAGGCCCTAGGTAGCTCAAAGTCCAGAGTGGACTGAGCAGCTATTGTTTCCAATCATAAAATACTATTTCTGTCAAAGCAGACTCTTGAAAGTGTAGGCTTGAAATAAATATTTAGTTTGTTAGAATTCTAACTGATTCTTGGATAGTCAAGTGAGTTACGGTCCACACATCTGGATTCGTGTGGACAGGTGTGAAAACTGCTTTGTTTAGTAATAACCCCCTTTTTTTAAGGGGGAATATTAGTATAGTTTCTCCATCTTAAAGTGTCCTTATGTCAATAGAAAATGTCTTGTCTTTCTCTCTGAAGCTTCTGTTGTAGACCTGCAAATATGAGGGGCCTAAAATGTAGACCTAAAACTTAGCCACTTGTTGCAGTGAAATACATAGTACTCAAATTACTTCTCTTGCCTAGTACTTCCAATTAAAGAGCCTGTTCTGCCTGATGCAGGCGATTAGATAGTTTCTTTACTAGAATGCTACCAAAGCTTAAAACCATCTTATTCTAAGTGTTAAAGTGAGGGTTTCTTTAAACTCAATAGCCCTTCATTCTTTCTTAATGAAGGGAGAAATATTTAGTGTGTAGTTGCCTTTTCCTGCAATGCAGGAAAAGCTTATAAGCCTTTTACAAGGTGTGTATTTGAGTGTTAAAGTCCACTCTACATAGAACAGTAGTGTTCTGTGTATGAAACAGGGATTTAAGTTGCAGACAGTTCTCGGAACATGAATCTCTTCAGTCATACCACTGAACTTAATTCCTGAGAAGTATTTTATTCTATAGATGTTCTCAGTGTCATCTGTAGATAATACACAAAACTGTAACTGAGTGTGGAGTGCTAGATAGGCTTCTTTGACTATTCATATGAATTAGCACTTGGCAGAATGTGGGCTCTGTTCATGGCAGTTAAACTGCCTCATAGTAGTACAGATGAGACTAAGGCATAGATCTGTAGTACTGTAAAATTAATTAACACTGTTTTATTCCCTTGAGTGTGGCAATAAGGGGAAAAAAAATCTAGCACTTCTAATCAGGACGAATCTGCAATGTCTGACTTCTGCAGTCTTTCTAAGAAACTAGTGAATAGGTGATAGCCTCTTTAATGGGAAGAGAGGGCATTTGTTTCAAGTTCTTACTCTTAAAACAGCCTGGCCTTATCCCTCAAAGGACTCTACAATAGAGTGTAATCAGTGGTGAAGTCTTAGCCTGGAGTCTAGAGATATACATGACTTCATGTTTGAAGATCTGGTCAAGAGCCAGTTTAGAAGTCAGTTCTTACATGTGATCTAAATCTCTTCTCTTCTCACAACACAGCTTGAGTTTCCTGAATTGACCTAGGGAGAGGATTAAGGGAATGAACTCGGCAAATCTGCTTTTGTATCTTGTGTTCCTCACTGGGTCACGTTAGGAATGCTGAGTAATAAATATGCTTCCTATGTCTTGAAATACTCATGCTGTGTGCATAGGGTAGAAGATGTGGGACTATAGCATTTTGAAGCAGATCTTGAATTATCTGCTGTCTCTGCGTAGTCCTCTTAAACCAGTGGTTTCAGTGTTTCAAAACTTTTGTGAAGTTCTTCAGTACTTAAGTCAGTAAATTAAACCTTAAACAGTACTTCAGGCTTACTGCTAAATCCTTCAGAACAGTATAGACAAGTTTTTTTGTTTGCGAAGCAGATAAAAGGCAAAATATCTATTTAAATTGTGCACCAAGAGGAGGAACAACAATCGGTTGTCTGAAGTATTTTCTTGTATTCCAAGAACTGAAGTCCTCTTTGACAGCCTGAGTATATTAGAACTGTTAGGAACCTGAATAACTGCAAATGTTCTGCTTCATTACTAATACTACTTTTTGGATGCATCTTGAGCAACATGAATTTACACATAACATCTTAAAAATAAGAAACTCCACTGCATGGAAAAAACAAATGGGACATTAAACATCTTTAAAGTGGCAGGTCATTAATGTTTTGGGATTTCTAAGCTTTGAACAAAAGAATAAGCACTCATTTGAATTTCCATTTAAACTTCTCTGGGCCAATAATGGCTTGAACTTGCACTAATTTACTGTTTTTAATTATAGTACTTTGAATATAGGGAGTAAAGTTTATGATGTTGATTGTCAAACTGATGCTTTTGGCCTTCCTAAAATGAAAGGAAGAAGAACAGTACAAATAACAAGGGAGTAGTTCCGAAGACCTGTTGATTAGCAGTAATTTAGCTGAATCCTATGAAACTCTCAATTTGCAGCCCTAGTGCAAATGCTTAGTCTGACCTCATGCAGAACTGAGGGCTTGATGCTGCACGTCTGCTAAGTGAGAGGGGACTGCAACACAAGAACACAGAGAGAAAGGGAAGAGGACCTGCTTCTTGATGCAGTACCTAGTATGACACAGATGCAAAGTAGTTATTCAGCTGCTTAGTTGATCCTACCCTGTTGTTCTCAGTAAACTGTGGATTTGCTAGAGGAAAAACTTAACTGTTACACCGTATCAGTTTTAATGGAGACAGCTAGCCAAAGTATTTTAATTTGGTTCAGGTCCTGTTCTGTCAGGGAATAGTGACTAGAGCTAGCTTGTGTTCCCATTTGGTTTGGCTTTCTGAGCAGGACTGCGTCCAGAGCAAGTGCTTTAGAATAAGAACCTTATACAAAGGGAGTAGTAATGACTATCTCCTGTTTCAAATGTGCTGAGTATTAGTGCCAAAGTTTCCTGCTTTGGAAAACTTTAAATGGCCTCATTACAAAGAATTGGTTCAGGGAATGCTGTGTAAATTGTGTCCAGGAAATGGAAGAGTTGGTCATAGTAACCCTTTGACTTGCTACAGCATTGTGATAACATAAAGTAAGCTGACTTACATAGTTTATAACTTTGGTCTGAGGCAGTTGCTGGAATTCCTTCATGGTCTGTGTATTGGGTGTTAGAATTTATTTTGCTCTGTGTTGGTAGCACTCTCTGTTGGTTGCAGGTTTCAAGAGTTTTTCTGTACTAACTTGGCAAAAAAAAAAAAAATAGGAAAGCGTGTTATGAGGAAGTACATTTAGTGGTGTTTATTAATAGAAGGGACATACACATAGAACAGAGGGGCTTAACGTGTTATAAAGGCAAACTGCAAGCTAACAATTTACAAAATCTGTGATCATTTCCTAACATTAATTTATAGTATCCTAACGTAACCTTTGTAGTTCAACAGCGTTTTGTCTTAAGTTCTGAAACTAATACCATCCTGTATCTTCCAGGTATAAAAGGGTCTTTTCAGTTGGAACCCATGCTGTCACCACATATAATCCCAACACACTAGAAGTTACAAATCAGGTAACTAGCCTCCCTGAACAGAGTTCAAAACTGTTCAGAGTTTATGTTGACTTCTGTTCACTATCCAAAGTGGATGGTGGCTTTTAGAAGCTACCAAATCTAGGAAGATCTTTTAGTGAAAAATGAGAATGGCAACTGCTGCAAAAAAAAACCTAACAGGAAACTGGTGTTGCCTTCACTAACTCTGAAGATTTCTGAGAGATTTCTGTGCTTTCAGGTGATTTGTCTGTATTGGGCAAGAGGTAGTAGCTTGCTATTGGGCATACTGTTCTGAATGAATTGGATAAGTTTGATCACTGAGGCCCTATCCCTGAAGGGAGTCAGGATGCTTACTTTGCAAAGTGTCAAGTAGGAAGTTAAGGCTAAAAGCGCCTTGTGTGCTAGCTATTGTCTCATTATGGCAGGTTACTAGTTACAAGTGCTCTGGGATTTTGAGTGGTGGGAATGCAGTTTTGGGTTTAAGGCTACTAATGATATAACCTAATTACTTTGAATTGTCTAGTGGCCTTATGGAGATATCTGTAGTATTTCTCCTGTTGGAAAAGGACAAGGAACAGAATTTAGCCTCACTTTTCGGAAAGGGAGTGGAAAGAAGTCTGAAACTCTTAAGTTTTCCACAGAGCACAGAACAGAACTCCTTACAGAAGCACTGGTAAGATACTTTTTTAATGAGTGTGTGTCTTTGAGCAAGCAGTAAGTACCTGGTAGTCATTACAAGTTTTGAAAGTTTAATATACTTTCCTTCCTTACATTTAAAAAAAAAAGCAAGAAACAAAGTTGTGTTTTGAGCTGTTATGCCAATGTGCTTGGACTGCAGCAACTGGTGTGTGATTCAGTATTTGTAACTTTACTTGCAATTTAACAATTATGATTATAAAAACATTTAAAACAGTGTCAACTTAAACTTGGGCTTTCTGGATAGATTGGCTGTAATGTGTGTATTCATTCCTGGCTAACTTCTATTTAAAAACAGAGATTCAGGACAGACTTCTCAGAAGGAAAAATCACAGGACGGGTAAGTAGGCTTGTCTGAATTGTGCTCTTCAACTGATCTAAAGACTTCAATTTCCATAGTGTTCTTGTAAGCTGTGCCTTTCCTATATGCACTACCTAAAATAGATCTTGTAAGTGTGGATCTGAACTGAAATCTTCTCTTTAAAAGGAATCTTAAGAATTCATTCAGAAAAAGTAGAAAGCTTTCTAAGAGTATTTGAGTTTTCTTAATTTGGCCTGATCTTCACTCCAGTGCATGTAAAGAATGTTACTTTTGAAATAAGACTTCGCTATGTAAAGTTGTTACTTGGAGGAAAAAAGTGTTAATCACTGTTTAATTTGTAGTACTTCCAGCATTTTACTTTCTGCTAGGAAACAGTATTAGTATATCAGGAGTTCAGGATGTTATGCAGAAAGCTATTCTAAGCTAGAGTTTTTTGAACTCAGTCAAGACAAAATTGCTATTTACTGAATCTTCTTGCCTTATTTGATAATAAGAAAGGCAACATACAGAGCCGTGGCTTGTACTTTGATAGCTGAAGTCCATAAGACACAAAACATACCAAAAGCCTACTGACTTCCTGGTCACATATGATAAGACTTAAAATGACTTAAAACATTGAATAGAATAAATCTTGAGTGATGAGCATAGGAACACTTGCTGGAACATGGGGGATCTGTTTGTCTTCCTGTGGTCTAGAACAGTCCGTTAAGCTTTCTGACTTCAGTAAATCTGTATTATTCATAATGGACCTTCTCTGCAAGAGAAGAAAATTTGCACTATGATTTTTTGCTTAAGCTACTCTTGGTTAGCTGAATAATAGCATCTGTGCAATAGGTACTTCTTGCCTAATCAGATGTGCATGTGCTGTGGCCCTAGACCTTTTCCTGCAGCAAGAGACAGTTGCTTCCTTGGTTGGCTGTCCTGAGATTGTTACTCTTTCTTTTGAGATATTGTTTAAAGTTTGACTACTGATTTCATTGTCAGTAGATAGCTACTTTCCTTTGATTCCATGTTCTTATCCACAAAGCACTGAGGTAATGCTATAAATCTTTGAACTTTACACTCATGCTCCTTAGATTAAAAAAACAAAAACAGAAACACACACACACACACACACACACACACACACACAAAACGCAAAAACAAACTAGTTAGTTGCTCTGTAATGGAGAAATGTGGGTAGACATGTCTGAAAGTTGCTCTGTTCACAGAGGTACAACTGCTATAAACATCACTGGAGTGATACAAGGAAATCTGTGATTCTGGAAGTGACTCCTGGAGGTATTGACCAAATTGATCCTGCAACAAATAAAGTCCTGTGCTCTTATGACTACAGAAATATTGAAGGCTTTGTTGATATTGGTGGCTATCAGGGAGGTTTCTGTATCCTTTATGGAGGATTTAGTAGATTGGTGAGTACTAAAAACATGATCTTGGCATGGCAGTTAGGTTGTATAACTGTGTGTGGTAATGAAGCTTCAATATGATTTGAGCATACAAATACATGCATCTGTGGAACTCAGTGGTGGGTCCTGGCTCATGGCTTTTAAACAAATGGCTTTTAAACTTCCGTTAGCACATAACAGGGAATTTGTCAAAACATTTGAGAAGAATGTGTGCTTTTTCTTAACTATTTAAAAATTATGGAGCATAGAATAGTTAGAGTACCTAATGTGAATACAACCCACATAGTGGTGTGGGTTAAACCGACTGACATTTCTCAAAGTTACCGAAGTGGCACGCAGCATTATTAATCTAATTGATGGAGGATTCTGGGATATTCTGGAGGTATTCTGGGATAAACTGATCACTGGTGATATCTCCTTTTTAGGCATGTGATCTGATATACAGTAGCCTCATTTGAGGAAGTACTTGCTGCAGTGTAATGTTAGAGTAAAAAATTTTAAATGCATTTGTGTACTACAGTGTAAACAGTTGAAATAAATCTGTAGGAATTCATGATTAGTAGCTTAAGTATAACTACTTCAGTCACTACTGATAAAACATGAATCAATTTCTCCTGTTCTTGTACTGTGGCATGCTTTTCTCTGGATTAAAACTAATACATGACAAATCTTCTAGACCTTTCCTAATCTTGCCCAGCAAGGCTGGTTAGCTGCCCTGCAGATAGCTGCTGGGCCTGTGAGGGTGTGATACCCTCTCTTTTCACTCCTACTGAGTTGTCAGGATATGTTGCCAAGAGTGGACAGACAGGTCACGCAGACCTTTAAAGTAAAAACATGCTAATATGCTGTGGAGTAGCCCTTCCTAAAGGGTACTATAGATTTTTGAATAAGTAGTATGAACTTAATATGTGATCTCAGGACATCTTTCTCTTCATACTGTGTGCTTAGTGAAGGCAAGCCCAGCAGCTAAGATTCTCTACTGTTGGGCAGGTATATAATGAAGGAGATAAATGTGTGTTGCTTGTGCAACTTACTGTTCATCAGTGGGGAAGTAATGGTTCAAGGACTTAACCATGTGATACTTAATAGCCTATTTTCTTGAGATGGCATATTTTTCATCTGTTACTTTTTGTCAAAATCTGCAGCACCTGTTTGCATCTGAGCAAAGGGAAGAAATTATCAAAAGTGCAATAGAGCATGCTGGCAACTTCATAGGCATCTCTCTACGGATAAGAAAAGAGTCTTTAGAATTTGATCAATACTTGAATCTTCGCTTTGGGAAATACAGCAATGATGAATCCATAACATCTTTAGCAGAATTTGTTGTTCAAAAAATAACACCTAGACACTCGGTAAGAGCATCATATCAATATGTGGTTGCCCCTAAGTGCAAGCATTCTCTCTTCTAACATGTCCTTTCTTTAAGGAACCTATGAAAAGAGTACTAGCTCTTACAGAAACCTGTTTGGTTGAGAGGGATCCAGCTACCTATAACATTGTGACTTTGAAGCCTCTAGGGGAGGTAAGAGGCAACCTTTTATTAATACTACTTGAAACAATTTGAAGCTCTAAAAGGTGATGATAGAAATCTGATAATGTACATAAGATGGCCTCAATTTGCAGAGCAGATAAATAGCACAGCTTCATGAACATGATCTTTCTCTTATGGATTCTTTCAGGTGTTTGCAATAGTATGTGACTGTGAAAATCCACAGCTTTTTACCATTGAATTTATCAAAGGACAAATCCGGAAATACTCTTCAACAGAAAGGTAGCTGGAGCTCATGTCAGTTGAATTCAAATGGAAGCTGTTCTTCCAGTCTTAATCTCTCACCCTCCTTAAATTCTGAAGCTTGAAAGTGTTAACTCAAAGCCTTGCTATTCTAGTGGTCTGCCTCTTGCAAATCTTGGTTTGTTGTAAGATCTAAATTTCTCCCTATACTCATATCTCTGCTTAAAATGTTTAGAAGGTTTCTGATGATTGTGTAAGGGTGTTGAACAGTTAGATACAGCGTGTTTCTCCTGGGCAAGGTCCTTCTATATTTGTACCTGGTTGTGCACTGTATGTGAGAAATGGAAAAAAAGTATAATTAACATGGAAATGTGAAGGCTATAAATCCTATGAGCTGTCTGCTTGGCTTAGTCTTATTTGATTCTGTTTAAAACAACTTACAGAATAGTCTAGGTGTGCATGCAGTTGGAATGCAGTCTAATCCTGCTAAGTGAGGTTTTGCAGAAAGGTACAGGGATGAATTGATTCACAACCTGTAACTTATTCACAGATAATCTACAGTTGGTCTCCTTTAATGAAAGACTGCAGCTGGCTATATTTGGTACAAGACAGCTCTGTTCTTATAGTGAGTAAAGCAACACTTGAAAGTTGGTAACTTTCCTCTAGAGCTGTAGCTGTTAACTTCAGTATTGGTAGATGATACTAAGTATTTCTGCCATTCACTCTTTTCCTTTGTTCTTCTGGATCATTTTTCTGATCTAAAGTGCCTAAATTTTAATGGTATGTCTCTTTCCAACCCAGAGATTCTCTCTTGGCTAGCTTGCTGGATGGAGTGAGAGCTTCTGGTAATAGAGATGTCTGTGTGAAAATGACCTCTACGCATAAAGGCCAGCGTTGGGGATTACTCAGTATGCCTGTAGATGAAGAAGTAGAGAGCCTTCATCTGAGGTTTTTGGCTGCTCCTCCAAGTAAGCTAGCACTTACTATGTGGTTTTATAGTGCTCTTTAAAAATATCCAGTAACTCTTAATCAGATACTGTGCGCTCAGCTCTTTTTGTTATGTCTTTCTGCAGATGGCAACTTTGCAGATGCTGTGTTCAGGTTCAATGCTAACATTTCCTATAGTGGGGTACTGCATGCAGTAACACAAGATGTAAGAATAAATCCTCTGCCTGTCCTCTTATGATGGTATTAATGCATAAAGGTATTAATAACTCTTTTTTAAAAAAAAACAGGGTCTGTTCTCTGAAAATAAGGAGAAACTCATTAATAATGCCATAACAGCATTACTCTCACAAGAGGGAGATATTGCAGCGTCTAATGCAGAGCTTGAAAGCCAATTCCAAGCAGTAAGAAGACTTGTGGCTTCAAAAGCAGGCTTCCTTGCTTTTACTCAGCTTCCAAAGTAAGTGAGAAGTTTCTGAAGCTTGGAAGTAGTCGATAAAAACTTTCTTTGGGGGCTTTTGATGCTGATCTTTAAAAGCTGACCACTTGAGTTGAGGATCACTTCTGAAAAGGACTGGAAGTCTATGTACATACCACTTTCAGTAGTATGGGACTGCATAGGCTCTGATGTGAATTGAGAGTCCTAAGTGACCAGTTGAATGTAGAGCTAATTTTTTTATTATTGCTTAGTACTCTACTTTAAAAGTCAAATATGACTTTTTAGAAATTTTTCTTTATTAATACAAAAAAAAAAAAAAAAAAAGAAGAACTTTCAGCCTTCCTTTAAATAGGCAATGAAGACATTTAAGTCAGACTTTTAGAAGTTACAGGGTGGAGGTGTCAGTAGTGCCCTGTATTAAGTGACTAATTACACAGATACTACTGTAATCTTTGTGGAGGTGCTGTCAGTATGTTATTAACAGTGAAGTCAGTATGTGTCCCTACTAAGGAAGCTTGGACTAATGTGAACTTCTGAGCTCTGGCTTGCTAAATACTATGCAGAGAGAGTTTTATTTTAAGTTCAAGACTTATGTTTCACCTGATTTTGATGTTTTTGCTTCCCTTTTCTCCCACACCTTCGAAAGATTTCGGGAACGTTTAGGAGTGAAGGTTGTGAAAGCTCTAAAGAGGAACAATGATGGAGTAACCCATGCCTCTATTGATATGCTGTGTGCTCTTATGTGTGTAAGTATTAAATTGCAGTATATATCACTCTGGAACATGTGAACTTCAGACTACTGAAAAAGCAGAAGTAAGGTCTGCCAGTTAACTTGCAGTCTGCTCAAGCATGAAATAATTTGTGCTAGAGTGGCTTCCTGGTGAACCTGAAAAAGGATGTGGTACTGTGATGTTGTTTGCTGTTTTTTAAGGCTTTGGGGGACTACAGCTAACTAAGAATTGAGGGTTGAAATGTGACTGCACTATGAATATTTTTTTCTCTAGCCTATGCATGATGACTATGACTTGAGGCAGGAGCAACTGAACAAAGCTTCTCTCCTTTCTTCAAAAAAGTTTCTAGAAAATTTGCTAGAAAAATTCAATTCCCATGTGGTAAGTCAGACTCTGAAATAGCTTAGTGTTTTTTCTAATTACTATGAAAAATACTTAGATCATAATGAAAATATTTATATCATGATGAGATATCTTTGACTGTCTTACTGCCTAGAATTAAAGCACAGGAAATGCAGTGATGTCTGGCTTTGAAAATTGTTCTCAGGGCTTGATCAAGACTGGTTGAGTCAAACTGTCTGTACTGCAGAACTTTAGGATGCTCACTGTAGCAAGCAATGTTTTCATGTTTAACGTGGAAACTCGGTATTTCTGTTAAATCCCGTTAGCTGAAAGGATAGTGTGAATAGGTAATTTGGTCTTAAACCTAGAAAACAGCTTGCGGCATATTGATGTCATGAGTCTCTAATATGCTCTTGGAGTCAGTCCTTTGTCATCAGAATATGACAATGCCCTAGTATAGGTTGACCTTGTAGTTTCTGTTTACAGATAGTATTTTGCGATATGAAATGGAAAAATTTAAAATTAAGCTTGCACGAGTGCTCTTTTGCATGGGAAGTGCTGTATTTGTATGACATACCTCTCTGAATTTCAGGATCATGGAACAGGTGCCCTAGTAATTAGTTCACTTTTGGACTTCCTGACATTTGCCCTATGTGCTCCATATAGTGAGACTACTGAAGGGCAGCAGTTTGACATGTTATTGGAAATGGTGGCATCTAATGGGCGAACATTATTTAAGCTATTTCAGGTGAGATTTCACATTTTTGCTATGTGAAATAAGAATGATTTCATTCTTGCAACTCTTTAGAAATGAAGATCCCTTTTCTTAAGCGGAGGAAACACTAGTGCTACTCGTTTGGCATTATCAACAGTGCTATCAGAGGCCTTAAGCAGTCAGTCAGGGAATCTGAACTGTTCTCTTCTGAAAAATGATGTGTGTTCCGTTGACTTAGGTAGTGTGCCTGAACCCTTTCCACCTTGATGAGTTTTGGGGGGCCTGCTGCTTTAGTTTCAGATGTCAGTTTGGAGTGGTTATTCTACAGTGAATGTGTTGAATCATTCTCAAGTAGAGTGCATAAGATTCTTTTTCTTAAAACAAACAAACAAAACTTAATACGGGGTAAAATATTAAACCAAGTTCAGGAGATGGACAGATCTTTCTCTTTAAAGAATCTATCGCTTTTTGCTTTTCTCTCAGAAAAGTAGGAGCAGCTTCAGCAGTAAACTTCCAAGGATTCTTGGATTTTTGGCTAAAAAGCCAATGCTTTCTTCCTGTAAAACAGGAATGCTCTTCTGTTCATTGGCTAGTGCCAGCTTGTGTCAAACAGTTTCAGTGAGCTTCCCCAGCACTATTCCAGCATCTTTGATACACCACTCTGTTGCCAAGAGATCTAGCTGATAGTTGCATGACAGATTTTTTTTTTTGTTTGAGGATTCATTCTAGCAACTCTTCCTGTGACTTGGGGCTAGCTTTCAGAAAACTTGAAAGGGTTTACTTCCTGTATAGAGCTGGGGTCAAAGCAGTGTGGATTTGAAGAAGCTGAACTGTAGATGACCTAATGTTCAAATTCTGAACGTGGATGACTATTTTATGGCCTTTCTCTTGTAGCACCCTTCCATGGCAATTGTGAAAGGAGCGGGTTTAGTAATGAAGGCAATAATAGAGGTGAGAGATTTCCTAAATGTTACCTGGGACGGTATACTAAACATGCATTGTTTATTTCAGAAGCAGAACTGCAACATTAGGTTACCAAAATAGATGCTTATGTTAGCTGTTGAGGGGAGGAGGGCAGTAACAGAACACCTGCTTAATTGTGAGTGTTTTAAGAAAGCAAATTGCTTTCTTCCACTTGAGGGGTTGGCAGGCATGTGAGTTGGACATTAGGATAGTGCCTTGCATGTTTTCATATTGTAGCAAGGTTTGGCTGTTTATCTTAATGGTATGTAGCTCGGTCATGTGCCTCTGAGCTAGCAGACTTCTGCGTGTTGAAGAAGGGCTTACAAAGAAGAGAGGCCATATTTCCTGGAATCTTATTCTGGCACTGCCACATACAATGCCACGTAGTGATGTCAGCCTCTGTTCTTGCACGTCCTGCTTCAGCCAAGGATTTGGCTTTAACTTTCATATCAGTGCTACACTTATGATATATGGGTCAAGCCCATACTTACAGGCTGCTCATGACTGTTGTGGGGTGACCATGCTAACTGACTTGCAACACTTCCTGTGTTGAAATTCAGGGCTTAGGCTTTTACCTCACTGTGTCAAAATGGCTTATGCATCTGAATCACATCTAGTACTTTCTTGGAATGCAAGTGAATGAACACTTGAAATAGAGATGCTATAAATCCGCAGGTTTGCATTGGTGTATCAGCTACTGTTAGCCAAAAGAGATTATGCTGTTTGTTACTTCTTTTGGCATTCCAACTATAATTGGACTCAGCCAATTAAAAATGCAGTGAAAACTTATTGTATCTGTAAACATTGCAATAATATATCTTGACTGAGTGACTGTTATTCATGTGGCTTTCTAAACCAAACAGCACCAGTTATTCTTAGAAATGTTACCTGTTGAATAAAGATAAGCAGCAAGCAATTACTTGACTGCATTCTTTATTTGACTCTAGTTTGCAACTGCAGTGTGGAAGCGGCACTTGTTAATGTAGTACTGATTTTGTTAATCTGTGATGGAAGATAGTTAGTGCATCTTATCCTACCCAGTTGTTATCCTCAGGCATAATTGCCAATGTTCTGGTCCATGGCTTTACTGCAACTTTAATCAGTTGCAACTGAGAACTTGCTAAATAAAGCCCCTTACATTGTAGCTTCTGGCTATTAGTAGATGTAGTTGATGGTCAAGAAGGTTTTAGAATTGTAGATTAAGATAAAAGCAGCCTGACTAAGATTCTTTCTCTAGTAATCATCTTGCCCTGTTTCCAAAGGAAGGAGACAAAGAGATTGCTACCAAAATGCAAGATCTTGCCCTCAGTGAAGGTGCCTTACCTCGTCATTTGCACACTGCTATGTTTACAATAAGCACAGATCAGAGGATGCTTACAAATAGGTATGTCAGTCTCACTTGATATATTTTACTTAGTCTTAAGTGATGCTGCTAAGATCAGAAACTTGGAGTTCAGGAAGAACTTGCAGTTCTTCAGGGTAAGATTCTCTTCAGGAGTTGGTGTACTTAAACTGAGCAAGCTCCACTTGAGAGTGCAGCCACTTAAACTCCTTTTCTTTCTTTTTTTTTTTTCTTTTTTTTTTCTTGGCAAAAAAGTGGGACTTTGATTAGTTATGCATTAAAGGTTCTTGGGGGGGTTTTCTGAAGATGTTCAGAAGAGCAAGTTGAATGTCAAATTTGTCAGAAGGCAAGTTGAATGTCAAACTTTCAAAAGCTTTTGCTTCATTTATACCATTGTATAAATCCTGATGTACACACCTCAATCATCTTGTATGCAGTTAGGGTCATCCATGTCTTCTGAGTGAATAGTCTCTTTATAAAGAAGTCACTTCATGAAATTCAATGAGCAGAGTTTTTGAGCTATGAGAGTAGGCCTGTGGCCATGCTGAAGAGGATATGGGAGTGATTATTCAATTATTTCTCCAAAATGCAAGATTAGGAATGTGCAGCTATAGCTTCTATAAAGTACTAAAAACAGAGCTATTGAGAAATGTAATGACATATGAAACTTGTTGCTACCATATGTCATTCTGAGCAGAGTTAGCATGACTGCATATTTCATACTAGTTTGGTTTGGACCTACTTATGACTGGTTTGTAAGTGGTTCTTCTGATTCGTAGTATTAAAACTCTACTGACTGTTCACAGAAAATGTTAGTTGACATAGAAGGTTTTCCTAGCCAATAACTTATCTCCAAATAGAGTAATTTCTTAATAGCTTTTAGACTCCTAACTTTAACTGTAGTTCAAGATTGACTGGATGAAATTACACTTGGTCATTAGATGTTTAGTTTCTACTCTATTGCTCAAGTGTTCTTATGAGGTCTAGATCAAAAAAGCATGTGCTGCTAATGTTGCATTAACTTCACTACAACTTTTTAAAGACAACACTTCAAAGCATGCAAGCATATACTTGAACTGGAACCATCTAATGCTTTTTAGCCTTGCTCACTTGAAATAGCCATCTTCATTTTGTCAGCATGGTAAGGGTAGAAATTTAGTGAGTAAAATACTGCTAAAAATACTGACTTGTTCATTTTAATGGCTTTTTCAGGCAGTTAAGTAGACATTTGGTTGGCCTCTGGACAGCTGAGAACAAAACTGCTATGAACTTGTTGAAACGTATTTTGGTGAGTAAAAATGGGATGTAGAGTGGGGAAAGAATAAAATCTGACAGCCTTATAATATTACAGGACTTGGAATAGGCTATGTGGTAGGAACATCCCTTCTTTCATTTGAGGAAGAAGTTTGACATGGGAGCTCAGCAGTCTGGCACTTGCTGTTTGAAGGATATTGATGGCTAGTATGAAACTTCTCAATGACTTCTGAGAAATGGTATTTTATCACTCCCTCTCTCTCACACCACCTTAAAATGCTGCCTGACACAATCAAAATCTAATGTCTGGTATTTTTTCTTTCTCTATTGAAAACAGAAGTGCAGAAGATATGGTAAAGAACACTTCTAATGCTTAGCACCAATAAGAAGTTAAGGCAGCAATTCTGTTTATCTTTTCATGCCTATTCAACTTCAGTTACTTATAACACTACTAGATTTATATACTAGCTGGTATGTCTAACTTTTCACCTTTATAGCTTTCGGAGAAGTTTTGGCTTAAATTGTTCCAGTAAATCAAGGAATATGTAAATTCTGTGTGGGGAGGAATCTAGTTTTTAGATTTAGAATTGCAGTTCTTGCGCATGTGGCAGTACAGCCTGTTCTGATGCTGGTCACCATCTTATATATTATGTTACATGCAGCACTTCTGTCTGAGAAGATATGGATGGGCTAGTTTGGTGTCCATCTTCCTCCATATTGCTGTAGAATCAGCTCTTCTGTTCCTGCAGTCTTTGGCTTCGTTATGTGATCCTCTTAAAAAAAATGAAATACAAGCAAGAGTTCCAGTGCACTAAAGCTAGTTCTGTGCACTTACTGAGATGGTTCTTTTGGGGGTGGTGGCACTTCATTAATAAAAGTAAAGCTGCTGTATTTCTGCATACTTTTTTCAAACTCACTAATTTCAAAACAGAGTCGTTTAGCTAATGTTGCCTGATGTGATGATTTCTGTTCCATAAACTGTGTTTACATTAGTCTTAAATTTTTAAGCCACCAGGTTTGCTGGCGTACCTTGATAGCACTGATTCTGTTCCTGAAAAAGATCCAGATAGAATGCATGTCAGAGATAACTTAAAAATTGCAACTGTAAGTAAATGTCGTTGTCTTACCTCCTCTGTTTGCTAGATGTACGGTCTTAAACTTTTCTAATACTGCTACTTTGAAATTGCATTGGTCTGCCTCAAACATTCTGATAGAAATGCAACTATAAATTACTACTGTTTTTTTTTTTTTTTTTCCTGCAGGATCAGTATGGCAAGTTTAATAAAGTGCCAGAATGGCAGAGAATAGCTGGAAAAGCTGCAAAAGAAGTTGAAAAATTTGCCAAAGAGAAGGTGGATCTTGTCTTGATGCACTGGAGGGATAGAATGGGCATAGCTCAAAAAGAGGTAAAAGTACTTGAAGCTCTTTGCTTACAGCAATTTAACTCTAAATGCAGAGAAGCAGACTTGTTAGTTACTGTCAAACTTGCTTCTGACTTACTGTAGTTGTGTTTTTTAAAAAAAAAAAAAAAAGGGGGGGTGGGGGGAGGGGTGGATTTGTAGGCAGAACTGTGGTCTCACAGTTGAACTTTTTCCTATATGTGCATTTTTTTGAAGATCACAACACAGCAAAATTCCTTGAAACTTGACAAAAAAATGTTTAGGAGAAACTGTATATTCTTTGTATCTGAAATGTTCACTTTGTATGCTAATGGTATTTTAATTATGGAACCTATTTGAAGAAACTCAGTGCTGCCTGTTTGTCTTGATCTGATGCAACTAGGATATCTCAAGGATCACTTGAATTCTTACTGGTGTCCTTTCATATATAATGTAACAACAAAAATGACATTCTGAACCATGGGCTTTCCATACTTTTTGTAGTCTGCTGACTAAGTTTAGTTTTTATGCATTTTAGAAATTAAAAAATCTCTATACATAAAGAAGGATGAAAAGGGCAGTAGATTGCATTGTATTGAACATGCCTGTCTTTACACTTTCTCTGATGTAGCTACACACTTGAATTTAGGAAAACTTTAACTTGGCAAAATGTAGTTTGTTTCCGGTAGACTGGAATAGAGATTTGACAGGCACCTTTTCTGGAATTGTGGTTCAAAACAAAGTACTAACAAACAAATTGTGGTGGCGGGGTGAATAGTCCTAGGTAACCAGATTCCTGCATTACGCTGCAGGATGCTTTGTAATAGGTGGCTGTAGTGTCTTCTAACAGCCTGTATAGATGCTGAGTTTAAACAATTGCTTATTCTCTCTGGAGTTCTGAGCTGTTGAATTTGACTTCAAGAATTCATGGCATTGTAGTTTGGAAAGGGTTATAGCAAATTTGAAGTACTTCAGAGTGGTAATATCAATGGCTGTGGCTTGTTAAATATTCCTTTTCTTTTTCTTCCAACTTCCTAATCACAATCAGGACAGAAACAATATGGTGAGTCTGTATCTCTCTGCTACTTGTGCGGATAATGTTGCTCTGACTTCTGCCTGCATGTGATAACTCATCTAGAGTATTATGTTGACTTCGTGCTTGGTCAAACTAGGGAAACTTTCAGTGGCTGGGTGAAGTTTGACTTGATTTTGTGATTTGCTCTAGTTTCCTTTCAAGAGTGCAGAGCAGTCCTGGTGCGGGTTTTCAGCTCCATCAGTTTCAGAGCTGCCAGTCTCATTGTCTTGACAGACCTAGCTTTGCTTGTGATTTTAGCTTGGTGCTAAAAGTACTGTCTTGTTGCATAGTTGGTGTATGCATGAAATACAGAATATTGAAACACTGGCTTAAACGGTCAGTCTTGTTAGCACTCTTGAGAGTATTAACAGTGATGGGAATTAAGCTTTTATCGATGAGGGATAACTCCCTTTCAAACAAATAAGTTGTTAAACAGCTGAAAGTTTCTCTGGCATAAATTTACTAATTTTGGTGTAAATAATTCCTGTCAAAGTCTGCTACTTACTGGAAAAGGAGAACTTCTTAACAAGGTCTAGGTTAAGATGTGGCTTTTCTGAGGGAATACTTTCTTTTTAAAATAAAAATCAGTATCTGTTGCTCTCACTCTCTTAAACTTGGCTCTTTTGTAGAACATCATTCAAAAGCCAGTAATACTAAGGAAACGAAGGCAAAGAATAAAAATAGAAGCAAACTGGGATCTCTTCTATTACAGGTAAAACCTTAAAATAAATACAGTGTGCTCTAATACAGGTAGTTATTTGGCTGGATATTTTGGTTAATATCCCCTGGGTTGCTGTGAGTTGTTTGCAGTTAATGTCTGCCTTAAAACAGTGTAAGTAGTTTAACAGGAACCTCTAGAAAATGAAATGCAAACGTATTTAGGGATTTAGCTCCCCTTTAGGAAAGGGGAAGACTTGGAAAGCTTATCAACTGTGATCACGCAAGCTGCACATGCAGCTTCAGCATGATGTTGAAGGCTAAGCAAAGCATCCCTGAAAGTTGTTGTACTGGGTTGGTGCATTGTCTTGTAAACTACTTGGTACCTTCTCAGTTTTGGAATTGGAATAAGAATGTGTAAGGCAGACCAACAGAAAACACGTGGATATTAGGTTTCAAGTAGTGTCATAAGTGTGATTTGTTTACCTGTGGTTTTACAAACCTGAAAATTTACAGGGGAGGGGGCCCCCTTTTGAAAGGGGTAGCATCACCTCAAGTCTAGCTGGAACATTATGCTAAGTGGATGAGTAAAGCTAGACCATTCATCAAACTTATGAAAGCAAGATTGGAGAAATTCAATAAACTTAGTTTGATTCAGTGGTTAATATTTCTAAAGGACAGATAGTATAGTCCTGTCTAAGTACTTCATGAGAAGATTTGCATGTTCTCTTAAACCTGAAATACTCAGTACTGTACTGTTTCTGGACACAAATGCTGTTTTGTAGTTGCTACTAAAATGTCAACTCTCTTGTGATGCTTGAGAGACATCAACTTCTATTTTCCTACGTGAGCTATCTGCTCTCTTGGGGTACTGTTCATTTGTAGCTTTTACTGGCAGATATGGTGCATAACTAGCAAGACTTTTCCAGTGCATGAACTATCTGCAGCTAATTTAGCCAAAAGAGGTGTTTTTGTACTGATCTGTCTATCACTCTATACAGTGAACAGACATTTATTATACTAGAGGCAACTACTTATACCTTCTACATAAGATCTGCTAGTGCTCATCCTCTCTAGTTTGCCTGCTGAGCATTGCTTGTGGTCTTTCAGATAATGTTTGAAGGGCTTAAACTATAACTTCTTTCCTAGATTTCTTCAAGATCATGCTCGATCAAACTTGATTTGGAACTTCAAAACACGGGAAGAACTGAGAGATACTCTTGAGTCTGAGATGAGAGCATTTAATATTGACAGAGAACTTGGTAGTGCTAGTGTCATCTCATGGAACCATCAGGAGTTTGAGGTAAATGACTATGTAGGAGAGCCTGCATATGTAAAATGCAGCTACTTTACATGTCTTTAAATCTTTTTTACTACCTGAGTCTTGTGTTGACAGTCTGAGTGCAAGCTGGAACTCTTTTGGGGGGTTTTGCAGGAAAGAGGTAATACGTTGACTTTTAGGCTATGGACAGACATTGCAGATGAGTGTCACTTCATAAGGCTGAAACCTCTTCAGCCTGACAACCTTGTAGAGACAAATCAAGAGTTCCAGTTAATGCTTTAACACTTACAAATTAGCTCTTTCCCTCTCATGAGTTACACTGAACTAGACAAGCCATACTTGCTTGATGGAGTATGTTAAAGAACTTGTTTTTAGATTGCTTCATGAGTCACTTCTTTCTGATAGCAAGCTCCCTGGCCTTTACTTCTATGCCTCAATTATTCTGGGTCCATTAAATACTGGGCTGCCAAGTTGTGAATAAGTTATGGAACTAAAATAAAGACATGCTCCTCTGTAGCACTGAAGATACTGTTTTAATTCTAGTAACAGTAATGCTAAAGTCAAAACGATATTACAGGCTTCTGCAAAGCAATTGGTATCATTCTAGTTGATGGGAGGTTTTTTTGGAAACATCTTGCAAGATTTTGCCCAAGAAAATGCTAATAAACACTTCCTGTCACTTGCTCTGGTCTCTACTGCTGTTTTAATTTTTTCACATAGCTATTTAACCTGCGATGTTAAAGCAGAACAAGATTTCAATGGTGAAATATGCTTGGGTGCTCTCGGTGCCATCCTTGTCACAGTACAGCTTTCTAGTTAAAAATCTGAGCAGAAGAACCTGCTACTCTTGAAACTTGCAAATGTCACATTCTCTCAGATTTGCCAGAATGATTGTCAGTGTAAAGCTTCTAAGAGGAAGAACCATTGTACGTCCTCCCTCTACCTGCTGTCACACAGCTACAGACTGCTTACCATCATACAATACCTGGATAAATATAAATCAGTACTTCTGCACTGACATTTAGTTCTTCAAGCTTTTTTCAGGTATTGATTGGAGACAAGACTTCTAGGTGCCCTAGCCTAATGGTTTTCCCCAACTGTACTAGGTAGCTGAAAGAAGTACTCTCTTATCCTGGGCTTAATTGCCTGTGTCTTTTAAAAATCATGCTTTTTCCAATGCTTCTGTGGGTGTTAGTTTATAAAACACATGATCTGTGCTTTACAAGTGCTGATTGGAGCAATATCAAAAGCACAGACCTGAAACTTCTGATGCAGGCATCTCATCTGCACTTTGTGCTCTTACATGGCTGGTGCTGCTGTGACACCATTAGAGTTCCTGCAGTTACAATTCAGAAGGCTTTGGGACTGGCTTGAGGGGGCTTCTGTAACATGGGGTTTGAACAACTGCTGTCTTGGAGGCTTGCTTTGTTAGAAAGAAGACTTTTGTCAGGTTATGTCTTAAGTGTTTGAACTAACTACATAGCAGAGACTGAAGGCTTCTCTGCTAACTGTGGAACTGGACACTTGCTAAGGTGAATGCTTGCTGAGGAGAGCTCTAGAAGGGTACCAGCTTGAGCTCTCTTTATTGTGTTCTGTGGTTAATCTGCAAGTTGCTTGATATGACCTCATGATAACCAGTGGTTTGCAGACCACAGATAGGAATAGTTACTGTAGAAAGTGGTTTTTGTGGTATGTTAGAGGCACCTCTTGAAGTGCTAGGTTTAATGATTTTAAGCATTTGGCATAACCATATGACTTTAAATGTTTAATGTAGTTGCTGTGAATTTAATGATTCTCATTGTGCAATTTCCATTTAGGTTCTTACTGTACATACTGATGCCTCTAGGCTTTAATTACCTAGCATGCTAGCTAGTACTACCAGTAATTATATGATGTTTGTTTTGTACCTGTATAATGTTACAATATTTCGCAATGAGAAAACTGCTTATTAAAGCTGAGTCACTGAATATATCATGTTTTGTCCAAATTTAGTTACTTAAAAACCCCTGAGATGAGAAAACTTACGTTAGAGGTTAGAAGCTAGGATTTTGCTAAGACTGGAAACTTCTTTGTTTTGTATGGGGAGCAGTAAAAGCTTACAGCGTAATGCCTTAGATTTGTGTACTTCAGTAGCAAATTTACAAAGGATTTCAATCTTTCTCTTATTATAGGGGGAGCTCATTAATCTTGGTGAGGGTATGGATACAAGTAAATACAGTAATATGCAAGCAAATAAGTGAAGGAAAACAATGCTTATCTTTAACTTATTTTCATGTTATAGGTAAAATATGAGTGCCTTTCTGAAGAAATAAAAATAGGGGATTATTATTTAAGATTGCTACTTGAAGAAGATGAAACTGAAGAGAGTGGAGCAATCAAGAAATCGTGAGCCATTATTAAAGTCTCCTCTTATTCTAAAGCTCTTTGTTTCCTTTGCTGAAATCTTACCTCTTTCTTAGGTATGAATTCTTCAATGAACTCTACCATCGCTTCTTGCTCACTCCAAAAGTGAATATGAAGTGCTTATGTCTGCAAGCACTGGCCATTGTTTATGGAAGATGTCATGAAGAAATAGGCCCATTTTCGGATATCAAGTACATTGTTGGGATGTTAGAAAGGGTAAGAAGTAGTGACTTGATGTAGTGGTACATGGTTAATCTGGACTATGTTCAGGTCCTTCAAGTTGCTCTGAAACCTGAATTTTGATTTTGCAGCAAAATGCCTTTGAATTGTATACTTCAACAGCAAATTTACAAAGGATTTCAATCTTACTGTTATTGTAAGAGGAGCTTATTAATCTTGGTGAGGGTATGGATAAATATGTAAGAATGTGAGGCTGAATACTTTTTCATGATATCACTAAGTGTTCCTAATATTTCCCTGTGGCTCAATTTGTTTCATCAACAAACTGCTAATCATAAAAATATTCCAAATCAGTCTCCATACGTAGCTTTTTGACCTTACTTGACTTTTACAGCCTGTATATAAGTGGAGTGTAAAGGAACTTGGTGAGATACTTGTCTTCTACTTTTGAAGACTGCAGAGGAATGAAACTCTTAGAAGATCCTTGTTCCAGGTCGTCTTATTTGGAGATACTGACTTAAGAGCAGTGGCCACAATGCCAGGCTAATGAAGTGGTAGCATTAGGTGAACATGCACATAATGGAATAGATTTTAGTGGTAGCCTGACAACTGATACAACTTGTAAAAATGCATTTCCATGTAGTCTGAAGACAGAGTTCTCTAACACTGGCATGATGTTTTAGTTTTGTTCATTGTAATTTAAACTGAACCAATGCAGTTTTTCTACCATGAGTCTTGGGATAATCTCACTAGTAACATCAAAGACCTATTCTGTCTGCTGGCTGAAAGCAGTTTCTCTTCTCTTGTTTGTGTTAACTGGCTCACTGGGGAATTCAAGCACTCTCCCTCTAACTGGAAGATTACTTAGCAGAAAAGTGAGCCTAAGTTTCAGATCCAGATGAGCAAACGGAATGGTGGACAGCAATAAGACTTTTCCACTTCAGTGGCAGCAAGCTGTTAAGTTTATTAGCTGTGCATGGAACTGTGCTGTTGACAGTTTATTCCAGGCATAAAAATAAAGTAAACGGATCTTTGCAGGTGCGACTGTATTGACTGTTGAAGGTAACTTCTGGTAATACATGCTATCAAATGTTGTTTTCTTCTGTTGCAACAGTGCACTGATAGGCTTGAGCGGGACAGACTCATCCTGTTTCTCAACAAACTGATTCTTAATAAGGTAAGAGGCATACCCACTTAGTTTGTGGATCTTTTGACTGTATAAAATTCTTTCTTACTGAACTGGTCTTTCAGGGTTAACTTCAGCAAAAATTTAAGTCTTTTTGCCCAGTGGGGGCAGGTATTTAAAATGTAAATGTTTCCTGCAGTGCTCTGGGATATGGTAGTTTTTATCTACTGATGAGTAAGCTGAAGGAAGTGTGAAAAATTTGATAGCTGTGCCATATTAGGAGCCTCTGAGAACACTTTGACTTTTCTCATGGTCACTTTTGACCTGGATGAAACTGTTCAGTGACCTGTTCAAAACTGTACTCTTAAATTCTTATTTGGAAAATACTTACCAACTCCAGTGCATTCATTCACAGAGAAATGTGAAAGACCTCATGGATTCAAATGGCATTAGAATCCTTGTGGATCTGCTCACTCTGGCACATCTTCACACGAGCAGGGCTACAGTCCCACTGCAAGTATGTGGTCTCTTTTACTACTCCATGCTTTTTCCTCTAGAGGAAACTTAAAGGGCATAGATGTTTTCTTTGTTTTTTGTGTTGTCCTGTAGCAATGTAATAGTTGCAATGAAACTAATAACATAAACATCAACTTCTAGAGCAATGTGATTGAGGCAGCACCTGATATGAAGAGAGAGAGTGAGAAAGAATGGTACTTCGGCAATGCTGACAAAGAAAGGAGTGGTCCTTACAGCTTTCAAGAGGTACCTCTCTGCTTCCTACTCTCAAGCTTCATAGAAAACATTTCCATTTTGACAGTGTATTTTAAAGTTGTAAGTGATAGAAAACTAAATATAAAACAATGCTCCCAGAGTAACGGATTAAAGCTGGAGATCAGTTCTTCTAATCTTATGTAGATGAAGATTTGATTTTTGTTGTGCCAAAAATAAGTTCTCTAAGGCGCAGAGGGCAGGACCAAAGACCTAATTTTGAAACAAATGCTTATAATAATTGTTATAACAAGTATTACGCAATATCTGTTAGTGTGGTTTCTGATATATAGATTTTTAACTTGTCTGAGTTTTCCATAGCCTAAACTTTCCTCATGATACCTCAGTTGCAGTATGCCTTTTTAAATTCAAGAAAACAAATAGATAGAAAGTTATAGGTCATTCTGCTGCTATATGCAGGTGTTTTGAGGGAGGGAATGTATAAAAAGGGACAGAGATGGAGTCTGGGGGGAAAAAAAATCATACAAACCTTTTCTAGAGAGTCTGAAGAGGCAGGAAAAGCTTTTATTATTACTGGTAAAATAATAAGCACATTAACATAGCAGCAGCTCTTCCTACAAGCAATTGAAAGGTTAAATGCAATGAATACTATCTTACCTTTCTCTGGTAAGGCTGCCTGCCCTTCCACGCCCTCTTTCCATGAGGAAAGCAGTTGAAAGTGATGATTAGAAATAGGCTCACTTGATGTTTATTGACTGCTTATTACAAATGTGATTTCATGCAACTACTACAAAATCTATCTTACAGTTGTAAGAAGCTTATGATACTGAGTGTTTAGGAGCAAAAATAGTTGAATGCCTGAATCACTTACACATCTCTAACCTTGCAATAGATGCAGGAACTATGGGACAGTGGAAAGCTGACTTCAAAAACACGTTGCTGGGCTCAGGGTATGGATGGCTGGCGACCACTGCAGGTCATCCCTCAGCTGAAGTGGTGCTTGCTAGCCAGTGGGCAAGCTGTGCTGAATGAGACGGACCTTGCGACGCTTATACTCAACATGCTAATAACTATGTGTGGATACTTTCCTAGCAGGTAAACACTATCTTTTCAGTAAAAGTGGTTAACTTTCTCTGGCATATATATACATTTGTAACTTCTATCTTAAAGCTTTTCTTAGAATCAAGTAATATGTAAGTATTCTGTATTTCAAGGACCTCTTCTATAGTAGTACTAAATTTTAAATCCTGTGAGCAAATGCAGAGTTTCTAAATGAGACAAAGTATTTATGTTGTTGTGATAGTAATTTCAAAAATGTACAAGTGATACTCATAATGCACAAGGCAGTCACTTGTTTTAAATGGAAATAAAACTGCTTAATGTGATATTAAACCATGTATAGCAAATCTATATAGTTAAAAGTAATGAAGTGAATAGTGGAACTGAAAATGATGAGGGCCTGATACTTAGCTTAAAACTACTCTTCCTTAAAAGAAAGGGCATGTGTCTGTTTAGAATTACAGAATCAGTAAGGTTGGAAGAGACCTCTGGAGATCATCTAGTCCAACCTCCCCGCTCAGCAGGGTCACCTAGAGCATGTTAGACAGGGTTGCATCCAGGCAGGCCTTGAAGATCTCCAGAGAAGGAGACTCCACAGCCTCTCGGGGCAACCTGTGCCAGTGCTCTGTCACCCTCACAGGGAAGAAATTCCCCCTCACGTTCAGGCGGAACTTCCTGTGCTTCAGTTTCTGCCCATTGCCTCTTGTCCTTACACACGGGACAACTGAAAAGAGTTTGTCCCCGTCCCCTTGACACCCTCCCTTCAGGTACTTGTACACATCGATGAGACCCCCCTTCAGTCTTCTCTTCCCCAGGCTGAAGAGGCCCAGCTCTTGCAGCTTACTGATGTGTGTGTGTGTGTGTGTGTGTGTGTTTTTTGTTTGTTTGTTTTTGTTTGTTTTTTTGTTTTTGTTTTTTTAAGGGATCAAGACAATGCTATTATAAGACCTCTGCCTAGAGTGAAAAGGCTGCTCTCGGATAGTACTTGTCTTCCTCATATCATTCAAGTAAGTGTTTCTTCCAAAGATGCGTTAAAAGCAGTATAAATAAGACGGACCCTGCCACACTTACACTCAACATGCCAATAAGAACATGTGGATACTTTCCCAGCAGGTAGACACTAATTTTAGTGCAAGTAGCTAACTTTCTCTGGCATGAGGCAGACTTGGAGCTGGTTATTTTTCAGCCTGAAATTCTTTAAATGAAGTATTCTTACAAATTGACAATTTGTCCCAATACTGAGTTAATGGAAGCTTGAAGCTTTGACTAGGTAACTTGCACCACTCAAACAGCTAATACAAATGCTCGTTTTCTTTGACTTCAGCTGCTGCTGACTTTTGATCCTATCCTTGTGGAGAAGGTTGCTATATTGCTGTTTCATGTCATGCAAGATAATCCCCAGTTACCTCGTTTCTATCTGAGTGGAGTATTCTTCTTCATCATGATGTATACGGGTTCCAACGTGCTTCCTATTGCAAGGTGAGAATGAGAATACTTAAATGCCTTTTAACTGTTTGTGCTAAAAGGACCATTCCTCTAAATGTGGTTCTCTAGGACTAGCAAGTGAATGTGAGTAGTTAACTTGGCTGTGTGTGGATGTGATTCTTCTAAGCCCTTTGCTTGGGAGAGAAAGGGAGCATATTAGTTCATATATAATAAGCCGTGCCTAGTTGTACTCCTTAGCGCCTCTAGTGCAGTTTGGTCTTGCAATTAAGTAGTGATGCAGACCACTGATCAGCTAATACAGCTTTTGATAATAACTAGCTCTCAAGATTGGAAAATCCTGTATTCCATTTCAGAATTGAAACCTTCAGCAGTTAAATTGACTTATCTTACCAGATGCAAGGTGTACCTTGCATGCAAACAGCTGTTGTAGGTTGTTCCAATACTCTTTCCCTAAATTCAATAGCTCATAAAAAAGCCATTATACAATCCAGACTACTGCTTCAACATCCAAATGAAATGGGAAATGACTGCATGTTAATGATGACTCCGGTGTAGCAGGAGTCCTCAAGTCAAATCTAAGCTAACCTTGTTTCCTTTTTTTGTAAGGATGATCTGAGGATGTAGGGAAGGGTCTACCTCCTTACTATCTTCATTTTTCAGTGTGGGGAAAACAAGCTTTCAAGAACAGAACTTTCAAGCCAAGGTGATAAATACAAGCATTTCCACATCATAAATACTACCTTGGCTTCGTGGGGTTCTCAAGAATTTGACAGACAGTGTTCAGAGATGCATTCAATGGTGGTTGTTCTTCTGTCTCTAAGAAAATGTATGACTCTTGAACTAGAGTGCGCTTATCTTGCAAATGTAGCTCAGATACCAATTCTGAATTCAATGCTGTTTCTCTTCTAGGTTTCTGAAATATACACATACAAAACAGGCTTTCAAGTCTGAAGAGGTAAGCAGACTACAAAGTAACTACCTTTGTTTCCAAATAACCTGGCAAACCATGTGTAGCCGCTTTAACAGCGTTTCATGTTTGTTCCTTTTCTAAGTTCTCAAGAACTAGTTTAAAAGCTGTAAGGGGAAGGAGGAGGTGCTTTTAGATCTTAAGTTGTTTAGGAAGACTGAATTCAGGCTAACCTTTTGAGATGACGATGTGATCCTTTCCTTAGACAAAAGGTCAAGATATAGTTCAAAGAAGTATACTTGGACATATTCTTCCTGAAGCAATGGTGTGTTATTTAGAAAACTATGAGCCAGAAAAATTTTCTGAGATATTTCTTGGAGAATTTGACACTCCAGAAGCAATTTGGAGCAATGAAATGAGGTAACTGTCTGTGAGGAACTAAAATCTTTGGCACTTCTATGGAATGTCTAAAATAAATGAGTTCTGTGTCTCCATTGATGTCCAGCCCTCTACCCCTACCAAAAAAACAACTGGTGTGAAATTAGCAGAAGGAAGAGGACTATTCCCGTGCACACCTGACAGCATGCTTTGTCTGCCCATGTCATACTTGATTGTTCCTTCAGGAATGGAAAGTACTTAGCTGTGTACTTAGTATACTCATTTACTACTAAAATCTAGTAGTACACATGCTTCTAATACAACAGTATGTTTTCAGGATTTCTCAAACAGCAATGCAGTGGGGGGGGGTTGGGGGGGGAAGGGGAGAGATGTCATTTAAACTTTTTAAAAATAAACTTTATTGAATATAAACATTATTTTTATTATATTTTATTGAATAACTTCATGATGGAATAAGACAGTAATCCTTGAAACTTGGGAGACTACTCAGTGAAACTTCTTTTGAGGGAAACCGTTAAACTTTGTTACCATGTATTTTGAGGACTGTGCTTAGCAAGTGTCACACCAAACTTTCTAACTTTCAGGCGTCTTATGATAGAGAAGATTGCTGCTCATCTTGCTGACTTCACTCCTCGTCTTCAAAGCAATACAAGAGCACTCTACCAATACTGTCCTATTCCAGTTATCAACTATCCTCAACTGGAAAATGAACTATTCTGTAATATTTATTACCTCAAGCATCTTTGTGACACACTCCGATTTCCAGAGTGGCCAATTAAAGATCCAGTAAGAAAGAATTTTAGGATTAATCGAGTTCTTGTTCTTTCAGACTCCTTAAGTGTCATTTGTAGCAAATACCAAGGATATCAAATGCTAGGTTTGCTGCAAATACCTGATTCCTTGCTTATGAACTGGAAGTCAGGTCTGATAAGTCAAAGATATCAAATGTTGTTTAAGCAGGATATTCTTCCTGCCATATAACAGCCAGATATGTTAAGTATATGTTTCTTTTAGTGAATATTAAGTGAGCAAGGTGAAGTGTCTAACAATCTCTGGGTAGTGGTCTTTTTGGATTCTTACTTGTCCATGCTGGTCATGAAACTGAGCTAACATCAATCCAGCTGAACTGATGATCTCTTGTGGTGCAGTTCTGTGGTCTAGATCTGTCTAGTCAGCTTCACGTATTCATGTAGTCTCCTTGCAGTTCTTATTGTACGGAGATGTGAGTCAGTTCACTAAAGTGGTCCTCCCTCTTCTAACACAACTCTTAAATAGATATTTTCATCTTAAAGTGCTCTTAATGAGTAAGATACTTAGCACTGCAGTGAAGCAGAGTCTTAATCCCTAATTGACTGGAGGGGGAGCCATAATTACTGAAGGTAAAAGGATTAAATGAAATATCTGAGCTCAGTGTGATGGGTGATAAGACTTCCTTAAAGCCACACTTTTCTGTTGCAGCACTGTACACTTCACACTGCATAAAAGAAACACTAAATTTTAATTATTTAGGTTAAACTGTTGAAAGATACACTAGAGGCTTGGAAGAAGGAGGTAGAAAAGAAGCCACCTACCATGTCAATAGATGATGCTTATGAAGTTCTTAACCTTCCCAAAGGACAAGGACAGTAAGTTGTTTTCAGTAATTAAAACAGTGTATGACTGTTATGTTTATATAATCTGGTAGACCAGGCAAAATTCAGCTTATCTCAGTACTTGCAACCCATTTTTGGTACCAGTTCAGTTATGTCTAGCACCTGCTTCTCTCACAGTGGAGAACTGCTTTATTTAATTAAGAAATGAAGCCTGAAAATCTCTCCACTTTTTTTTTTTTTTTTTTTTGAGAGAGAGAGAGAGAGAGCAACTGCATCCAGATTTTTAAAACTAGGAAAAACTGAGCTCTCCCTCAAAGCTTTCAGGTAGGCTGCTCTACTGAACACAGACATTAGACAAAACCCTGAAGAGCAGAGAAGGAAGCAAAACTGAAATGTATTCAAAGCAGAACTCTACTCTCCTTCCTCTCTCCCCCCTGTCAAACTGTTGTCTTTTCTTGGTAGCAACATCCTAAAGAACTTGTTTTTCCCTCCTGTCTTGCCTCTGGCTTCTGTCTTCAGGCCTCTAGAAGTGAACCAACAACACTTAGTATTTCCAAAACAGTTTACTTACAGTAAATACAGTAATAAGTTGCATTTATTACAAATCACAAACTCAAATGTCTGGACTAGTAATTTTCACCACTTACTAGACCTTCTAAGAGTAAGTGAACTCTGACTTTGAGCTCCTTGTAATTGTTGAGTCTCTGAGCAAGAGATAAACAAATTCATCTTTTTATTCTTGGGCCTCGTGATTGTTCCATCAAGTGACACTGAATGGGGCAGAAATATAAAATTGATCAAGTAAGAAATTTGTTGTCTTCGTTTAATTGCATTTAGTACTGTTAATGGTACTGTCAAAATCCAGGCTTGTTTTTTTTGATGTTACTCAGTGTAACAGGACTTGTCTTTTTGCAGGCATGAGGAAAGCAAGATCAGGAAGGCTTATTTCCGACTGGCACAAAAGTATCACCCAGATAAGAATCCAGAAGGCAGAGTATGTATGACACACTTGTGATGTTGGGATGAAGGTGGAAATAGTTGTTGGCACGAAGAATTGAGATCCTGCTTTGAAAGTTTTTGATTTTTTTTTCTCTTACAAAAGTGATAGATGAGATGAATCTTGGAATATGGAGTAATGCTACAGATAAGCTTGTCACTCAAGGATTTTGAGCATTTTTATAGTAAACTCTGAAATGTGGTGAGATCTAATTACATCAGAGAGTGAGAGGGAGTATTTTATTTAGGTACTGGGTAAGGGTAACTGTGTAGGTCAAAGACAGACAGCATCCCCTACACGTTCTTATGGTTGAAGCTTTACTTACTCTCTTGTCATAGAGGAGTCAATTTACAGTTTTAGTCTTTCTCCTATGGCAGAGTGTGGGAAACAATACTTATCTTTGAAGCTGGGTTTTTAAAGGCTATTTGGAATACTTTGTGAAGTATAATAAAGCAACAAAACTTTTACTGTGGTTAGTAATTTTAGTAATTTTCAATGCTTTAATTCTACTTGCAGCTAAATTGATGCTGCAGAGTTGTAGCAATTCAAGGGGCTGCTAGCAATGCTTAAGGCTGTTCCTCTTTTTCTGCAGGATATGTTTGAAAAAGTGAATAAAGCATATGAGTTTCTATGCACAAAGTCTGCCAAAGTAGTAGATGGTCCGGATCCAGAAAACATCATCTTGATCTTGAAAACTCAAAGTATCCTCTTCAACAGGCATAAGGAAGGTTGGCATACTATCTTGAGTTGTTTTATGGTCATTTCCTGTGTCCTGTAGATCTGGCTTCCAGTTTGCCATAGTATTATGAAGTTAGAGTAGAAGGCTTCAAAATTAGTTTGTTTTTTCTTGAAATAAGTATCTGCTATAAAACACTTCTGGGGGCAGGGAGGTGTCAATAGCTTTCTGAAGTTGTTATAAATCAGTTCGACTCTTTCTGCATATGTAACTTTTCCTGTGTAGAAAATCTTCCCTAGAGCCCAGTCACCCAGATGACTGATTCTTACTTTATTGGAGGTTCTATTTGTGATAGCCATGTTAGTGTAATCTTGCAGAAATTCTGACTGGTGTTAAGAGTCCGCAGGTGGGTGTGCTATAACACTACCTTTTGCATGGCCCAACTGAGAGGGATGGCTAGAGTACACAGATCCTTGAGTGACAGTTGCTGGTATGTCCAAATCTTGCAGAATCAGAAGTGGTCTGTTACTTTAAAGGTGTTAACGTAATGTTAAAATAAGAACCTCATAGGCAATCCTAGCTCTTAGTCATGTGTAGAGGCAGTGACATTGTTAGTGTAGACTTACGTAAGTCAGATTGCTTTTAGCTCCTTAGCTGCAAGATATTTCTGTTCCTTATCACTGCTGAACTCCAAAGGCATAAAAAAAACATGAAACAAACGCAATTGCTGTGTTGGACCAAAAGGTCCAGATAGGCCTGAGTGTGGGTGTGGTTTTTTTTTTGTTTGTTTGTTTGGTTTTTTTTAAGTATCTAATGATGAACCTAAAACAGTAAAAGCAAGGCTACACTGAGGTGTCTCTAGAGACAGATGACAATTGGAAGGCACTTAGCTTAAGTTTCCTGAGATACGTCTTTGTTAATCTTAAATGAGTTCTTCTGTGAATCTTTCTCCATGACCTGTTATCAGAAGACTGTTCATACTAGAAGTTAAGGAGTCACTGTGTAGACTGCTTCATGTTGCTCCAATCTTTTCAGCAGTTGCTTTCTTTTGATCCTTAGTTCTTATATGCTGCTATATGTTCTACTGCTAATTATATTCTGGCTTAAAATGGCTTAGACTCCATGTGTATGTGAACATTGAGGCTTTTTTCTTTCAGAGTTGAAACCATACAAGTATGCAGGCTATCCTATGCTGATAAAGACTATTACCATTGAAACATCAGATGATCTTCTGTTTTCTAAAGAATCTCCTCTGCTGCCTGCTGCTACAGAACTTGCTTTCCATACTGTCAATTGTTCAGCATTAAATGCAGAAGAACTGAGAAGAGAAAATGGGATTGAGGTAGACTGAAGCTGAAAGCGTATTTTTAGTCTATCAAAGCTACAAATCCTAGATTCCCTCAAATGCATATCAGATGTATTTGTGAATCACTTTTGATCTTGTCAGGACACTTGTCCATTTTTACTGCATCCAGAAGAGAAGCTTCTTGCAGAGCATGCTGCTTTCTGGGCCTAAGCTTGTCAGTTGAACTAGATAAGCAAACTACATGTTTCTGTATTTTACAAAACTCTGAGGGCTTCTGTATTCTACTTTTTGTGAAAGACTAGAGAAATGCAAACAAGTCACTCTGCAGACAGGCTTTCATTGCACATACGCGCTCACGTGTGAGAATGCTACCAACTCTCAGGAAGCATGAAATGTTAGTATTGGCACTTTCAAGGAGTGTTTGCCCTATAAAGAGCACTCGTGCCAGCAGTAGATTGTTTTGTCAAATCAAATGTTTCCCTTCAGTCAATCATGAGAGGTTGACAAACTAATCTTTTGTCTTCATCAATTCTTGTTCTAACTGAACTTATGCATCAACCAATCCTTACAGGTATTGCAAGAAGCATTTAATCGTTGTGTAGCAGTCTTGACTCAGTCTAGTAAACCAGATGATATGTCTGTACAGGTAAGTTGCAGCAACTTTAAATGATGTTTGTTAGTCTTTTGAGAATCTATGTGTATATATAATAGGCTTGTAAACATATTTTCCCTTCATTTGGAACCTATGAAGTATTGTTTTTATAGGTATGCGGATATGTTAGCAAGTGTTACAGTGTGGCAGCTCAGTTTGAGGAGTGCAGGGAGAAGATTACAGAAATGCCCAACATCATTAAGGACCTCTGTAGATTACTCTATTATGGCAAGGTAAGAGCTTTCTTTGCTTAAGTATTACCTGTTAAATGTCTAGGGGAATGTGAGTGTGGTTCTTTGTTTTGTTTTTCCCCCCTCAGTGGAAACTGGGCAGCTGCAGGAAACTGATCAAATACCTCTAAGGTCCTAGTTGGCCTTCATGGCATACAGCACTCTAATGCCTTTTTATTTAACACTTATATTTGAATCCATTTAGTGGACTTAAAATTCAGTCACTATGAAGATTCACCTACTTGTCTTTTAACTGAATTATGTCTAGCTGATTGGCTGAATGCACTGAATCAGCAGATGTAAGTTCCAGAGCTAGATCTTGTGCAAGCAGATAAACTACTAAATCAACATAATCTCTGGGAACAGCCTTCAAGAATTTTTGTTGCCATTAGCTCTTGAGAACTTACCTTATGTTATGTAAATACTGAATTTTCTGTCTAAATTAAGAATGAAAATCTCATCTTGGACCATTTCCCGTGGAAATGTGAAAACAGAAAACATCTACCTGACTGTGGTAACTGACTATAGATGCTTCTCTGTTTCTTAGTCCCTGCAGAACATATGTATCATGCTTAAAAAGCTTACTTGGGAATCTGCCACATGTTTGAAGTCTCTGTACTGGTTTGACACTTTTCTAATCTGCTGAAATGATTGCTAAAGGATTCTTCCACAGAATGATGCCAACCAGATAGCCATGTTTTTTGTTTACCAGGCGCTGGAAACGCTTTGTCTATTTCAACTTCAGTCTCCCTATAGCTTAAATAGTTTTCTAAAATTGGTGACAAATTTTGACTTTATCTTTGTTTAGTAAAGCAGTCAGTTGGCTTTCTTTGGTCACAAGTGCACCTCTTCTTTTTCTCCCCCATCTCCATCCCAGAACATACCACGAGTAGCTGCTTTGGGAGTAGAATGCGTTAGCTCCTTTGCCTTAGACTATTGGCTACAGACGCACTTGTTCCAAGCTGGAGTTCTCTGGTACTTACTAGGGTATCTCTTCAACTATGACTATACACTGGAAGAGAGTGGCATTCAGAAAAGTGAAGATTCTAATCATCAGGTAATGTTAACAATGTACATGCTTTCAGACACCAACAGATGTTGCTTTTCATCTCATATTAACAAAAGTATGTTATAATATTTGTTAGAGATAACACTATTGTTTGTGTACACTGAACTATTTTTGAAGTGGTGTTTTGTGTAAGCTTTTCTAACTAAAGAAAACTAAATTCTATATGTCTTGAGTTCAAATGTTACGGCTGCAAAAGAATGGCTATAAATACTTAAATATATCTTCTGTGTTAATCTGTTATTCAGGTTCTATCTGAACAATAAATTCAAAGACTAAATTTCTTCCATGGGAAGAAAAACCGTGATTTCTCTTGAAGCTCAGCTGAAGAGGTGGTCTAGAAATAATGTCATGAACTTATTTGAAATGTCCGTTGTAGGACTATATTATATCCTTGCTTTAACTCTGCAAGTGTCCTCATGTTCATTGCCCTTAAATGGTAGCATTCTAAGTAGGGTGCTTTTCTCAACTATTGAATGAGTTGATGATTACGACAGATGGCTTACAGCTCAGTTGTTGTACCGCTGCTAGAGGCTGGTACTGATGCTTGACTACTGTGATTGCAAGAACCATTACCTGGTCAGAAACTACTATGCTACACTGCTTGGTAGCTTTCAGCTAATCTTAGTGACTCAGTTTTCTACTTATGAATGATCATATCTAACTAAACTTATTAGGCCCACAAAACAGTGATCACCCTTTGCTGTTCTATATCACCTAATGCCTTATGAGAGGTTTCTCTATTATTGGTGATGCAGGTAAACTGATGATACCAGTTTGGTTTTTTCTGGTGTGCAGGTGTTGAAAAACTTTTTAGCTGTTTTCATTTAAAGTCAGCCAACTCTAGCTTGCTAAACTTCCCATATTTTTCAGGAGGTAGCAAATAGCCTTGCTAAACTCAGTCTCCTAGCCTTGAGTCGTCTTGGAGGATACCTCTCTGAAGAACAAGCTACTCCTGAAAATCCAGCTATCAGGAAAAGCTTGGCTGGAATGTTGACACCCTATATTGCAAGGAAACTTGCTGTGGTTAGTCCTACTGAGGTAAGCATCTGTTGGCTAAAACTTTCCCTTGTGATTCATAGGAGTAACTGGTCACTTCTAACAGTCTCAAAATACTTAGCTCTTTTCAGAGCAACCTGGCTACAGAGATCAGCAGTAAAACTTTGGCTTGCAGTTGAAGTAACTGATTGCAAGGGAAATGTTTTTTATATATAGTCAGACTGGACAGGAGCAATACCTTATAACAAAACTTGAGTTAAATGGTGAGGACTGAAGGCTATAATGATGATAGTGATCAAAGGTTCTATTTCTTTTGACCATGAAAATGGTGCCAAAGAAATCATAAAAAGATTCTGCAGATAGTTGCTGCCCACTGAAAAGTAGAGAAGCCTGAGAAGTAGAATAAAGATGAAAAATATAAACAGAATACATGTACCAAATACCAGAAACACAGTATCTGGAAGTTATTTGGAAAGCTTGACGCTTTAAACCTACTTATGAAGGTAGGCTGTTAACCAAACTAGATCATTCTGTTGTGAAAAGCTGCATGTGATTACTCTGCATAGTGATCCCAAATTAAATTTTAAACTTGTTAAATTATATAAATTCCTTCTTCCTTCATAGATTCTGAAGATGCTTAACAGTAACACAGAGAACCCCTACTTGATCTGGAACAATGGGACGAGAGCTGAACTACTTGAATTCTTGGAATCTCAGCAAGAAAGCATGATTAAGAGAGTAAGATGCTCATTTAAAAAAAAAGGGGGGGATTTAAAACTACTGTCTTATGTTTTAATGCCCCTTTTGTAATGTGGTATAAATAACTGATCTACTGTTGTCTACTCTGAAATGACTCTCTGCGTTTGATAGTTTACAAAAAGAAAAATTGAAAGTATGATCACTTCTAGTGTTCCAAGCTGCCCTGGGCTTGTCTATTTGCTAAAGGTTTTTTTGTTGTTGTTTAAGTACTGCTATATTGTATTATCCAAGTCACTGCTTAATACTTTCTAAGAGTTTTCTTGTGCATCTCTTCCCTTAAAGGGAGATTGTGACAAAAGCTATGGATCTGACTTTGTCTTTGGTGACCATGCAAAAGAGCTTATTGTGGGAGAGATCTTTGTTAGAGTCTACAATGAGGTTCCTACCTTCCAGCTAGAGGTGAGATATAGCTGTAAGCTTTCTGTTAAATCTGAAACAAATCTGAAACTAGTATTTGAGATGTTACTTCCTACCAGTCTGACAATGCACACAGATGGTTTCTGTAAGACTTAGTATTTTGTCCACTCTCCCCTCAACATGGGTAGCGTTTTCTGGGATGCCTCTACTGGAGCAAAATACAATAAAAGGAACAATGAGTCTGTCAGGGTAAGTCTGTCAGATGAATCAGTGCTTTTTCTCTGAGCTTGTAATGCAGAAGCTCAGACTGATTTGGTAATTTCACAAGGTAGTAATTCTGCCTGCTATTTGTCTGCATATACAGATAAACACAGCCTGTGTGCAGCTGAAATTGTGGTAGCTTTCTAAGGATATATTTAGATATAAAACAGGTTAATATAGTCCAGATGTGCAGCTAGGGTACTAGAAAAAGCTTCCTGCATGGAAGAAGCTGGTGTGTTAAAAGTAGAAGTTACTCAGCCATACTTTCCTCTAATGTGAATACTGCTTCATCATACAGCTAAAAATGCTCTCTTCTGTTTAATTCAAAGCTTCCTAAAGCATTTGCTGCAAGCCTTTTGGATTACATAGGCTCACAAGCACAGTACCTTCACACATTGATGGCAATAACACAGACTGGTAAAGTAGAATCCAATCAGCATGGAGATCGGTTACGGAGGGTTGAAATGGCTCTGGAGGCTCTGAGAAATGTCATAAAACACAACCCAGGTAGGCTTAAAATGAATTTCACCAATAGGCTTTCTTGTGGACAACCTTAAAATGTAAAACTCTGGTCATATCTTCCATATAGAAGGGAGCTTTTTAGCAGTGCTAAGGCCTGTTAGTCAGCAAATAGGCTATATATAGGCTTGCTTTCTCTACGGGAGAATATTTTCAATAAATATCTTGGTTTTGTGTGAAGTCCAAGCCTCATCTATTTTCTTCCCTGAAACACTTTGAGTTTTAGCTCCCAATTCTAGCCAGCAGTTGCCAAGAAACCTTAAACATCTTGGATAAAGTGTTCCTCTGTTCTTTCAAATCACCTTTAGTTGATTCTTTTTTTTTTAGCCTTCTTGCATCAAATAAAACTTTCAACTGTATACTAATAAACACTTACATCAGAACCTCATGAAAGGAGGAGGAGATGCTTTCAAGAGTGGGCAGCTAAGACCAGCAGAGATCTATGAGCAGATACCAATTTATGAACTGGTGAAGTCTGAAATGCTATGATTAAAACATTTGTATTATGAAAAGTTAGAGTACTACGAGTAGTTAGAACTGACTTACGTTACTGTTACAGCTTCTAATGAGGCTGTTAGGTTCCAGTCCAGTCTTGGGGTGGATTCTCTGTATTCTGCAGCTGTAACAGTGAAGGCAGTTGCTGCTGCAGCGAACAACCTCCTTTCCCGTCCTCTCTGTTTGGAGGATGGAAGTGTGTTTGAAGACCAGCTGTACTGGTGGCCAATGATAGATAACTCTGCAAGTCTTACAATCTTGAAAAATAAAAACTGGTAATCAACAGCTGTCTTGGTTACTTGCCTCAGGTAAAAAGTAGCTACTTCTGAAAGACTGACTTGAGAATGTGTAGAAGCTGGACTAATAAGCAGAATTTAATCTTCTCTGATCTCAATAGATGCTGTTGTGGGAGCTGTTGCAATTACTGTGCCAGACTACCTACAGAGATCTAATTCCTCTAGCACCTTCTGTGTAGTCAGATGTGGGCTTGGAATGGCCTTCAGCAAATGTTTTGGCTAACATGAGAGTAACTTATTTGGTCTCTTGCAGGTTCTGAATGTGAATGCATAGGTCACTTTAAGTTAATATTTTCTCTTCTGCGTGTTCACGGAGCTGGCCAGGTGCAGCAGTTGGCTCTGGAGGTAAAAAGAAGTATTGTGGATTCTGTACATTCAGCATAAGCTTAACTGTAACTGTTAGAGTAGCACCTATGAGCAGTCAAGAGGGATTTTTAAGGTGTCAGGCAACTACTCCTTTGAGGAGCAAAATGATAGCTTCATGCCTGTGTCTCTGTCACCTCAGGCAAATAAGGGAATAAGTCAGTTTGGTGACAGGAATAAAGATAGATGTAGTTATGTTGACTAACGAGGATTTACCTCATTGCACGCTATGTTGTCTTGACAGTGGTGTAACAGGTAGGATACAGTTAACTCTTGTTTGTCATCTTTTATAGGTAGTAAACATAGTAACCAGTAACCAAGAATGTGTTAACAACATTGCTGAGGCAATGGTTCTTGCCAACTTACTGGCCCTTCTGCATTCCCTACCTTCAAGTATGTACCATATAGTTCTTCAAAGTCTTCCATGGCAATGGATTTTTAGCTCATGAAACTGGTTAGAATTCAGCTAACTGAGCTTGCTTACTAATTTTGGGGTAAAAGTGTTTCAGTGGGGATGACTGGAAAACTATTCTACATAATCAGTTTGTAATCTAGGTATGAGCTGAAAAAATAGAATTAGGTAAACTTGCTTAGTATTTCATTGATTACTTATTGAATTTTTACTACCTAAGTCTTCTAAATAAGCCATGTGTGACTAGAAGATATGATGGATGTTCTTTAGCCTGCCTAGCCTAAGTGACCTTAGCCAGAAGTCCGTAAGCTGATAATTCCTAGTGTATACACTTCTGACCAGCCCTTCTTATAGACTTTATTATAATTTGGGTGCAGCTTTTTGTTAAAATGATTAATTCATCTCTGATTGGTGGTGGATACAGTTCTTAATATTTTCTTTATTTTGACAGGTCGGCAACTTGTCCTTGAAACTTTATATGCTTTGACATCTAGCACAAAAATAATAAAAGAAGCCATGGCAAAAGGTAGTGTAATAAATCAGAAGTTCTGCAGCGTATGGGTTTGTTTTGGGGTATTTTTTTTGTTTGTTTTGTTGCAGCACTGGTCAGTGGCCAAATCTTACTCTTTCCTTCAGAACAGTGTGGAATCTGGGATTTTGTATGACTTAAGTCCAGAAGAAAATCTGAATGTTTCTGTTTGTACAGGTGCTTTAATCTACTTACTAGATATGTTTTGCAACTCGACTCATCCACAAGTTAGAGCCCAGACAGCAGAACTTTTTGCCAAAATGACTGCAGATAAGCTGGTGGGTCCAAAGGTAAGAATACTAATCATGCTTGTTGGAACTCTAAAGACTGTGCTGAAACAGCTCTTCCATTACTGAAAGGTTGATGTGAAGAGCAAACTGACTTTCTCAATGATTAAACTGCTTCTAATCTGTAAGCAGATTTTTAAAGCAGCTGTCTTGCTTATAACTACTATAAGTAGTTTGGTTTCCATGCATAGTATGATTTTATCATTAGGTACTCAGATGTCAGATCTATTATTGACTATAACTATTTAAAGTGATTTGTACTATTTTGTATTGTATTATTGTGTTCAAGCAGTTGTCATTATTGTATTACTGACGGGAACTCCTTGGAGTTTATTTGAAGGTTTAAATCTTATAGTATACTAAATATTAATTCTATTAATCCTTTCTAGGTTAGAATTACACTAATGAAGTTTCTACCTGGAGTCTTCATGGATGCCATGAGAGATAATCCTGAAGCTGCTGTTTATATCTTTGAGGGAACTCATGAAAATCCTGAGTTAATTTGGAATGACAACTCCAGGGAGAAAGTATCAACAACAGTTCGAGAAATGATGCTAGAGTATGTGGAGACCTGCTGCCTAAGTATATTTCCTTAGCTGAAACTGCTTTTAGCAGCAGTGAGCAGTGAGCAGTGAGCAGTGAGCAGTGAGCCTGAGCTGCTGCTGAAAACCAGTTGGACTGAGCTCTCTAAAGAGATCTTTACAGCCTCTATAGTAAAGAGAAACTTGTATACTCCTGTATATTGTGTATATAACTTGTCAGTGGCCAACTGCAGTTTGTGCATAATCTGGATAACTGCTTACTGTTAAAAGATCCTTAAATAGGTTATGATGAGGAGAATATGGATTTAGAAAATGGAGCCTATTTCATGAATGACGGGGAGGGATACTAAACAAGGGGTAAATTAGGGACAGAAATTGCTTATTTTACTACTCATTAAAACTTCTGTCTTTTTGTTTTTGTTTTTCTTTTTTTTAAGGCACTTTAAACTTCAGAGGGACAACCCTGACACTAACTGGAAGGTAAAAGTAGAATATTTGTGCTTTGGGTGCCCCTAGGGAGACTGTAGAGAAGCCGATAAGTTGTCGAGTTCAGACAAGAGAAAGGAAAGGGCTGTTCCATCAGTCATACTACTAATTCTGCTCCTCTTGAGCTTGCTTGCTGCCACTGTAGTTATAGACCCAGGGAGTCTATAACTATAGAAAAGTCCACTTGGCAGCACTGCTTGTACTATTTTTTTTTCTATTCCCACTTCTTTCCTCGTCTTTCTAAAAGATATGAGATGTTTATTGGTCTTGTAAAGCTCCATTCTAGAGTACATTGTTAATTTAGTGAATCTTGTCTGTTTAGAGCTATAGTGTAGTAGAAACAACAGCTGATTTCACAAATACTCCTTGCCAGGTGGTAATTTCCTGTTCTTTACAATTCAACAGCTACCTGAAGACTTTGCTGTGGTGTATGGTGAGGCAGAAGGTGAACTTTCAGTAGGGGGAGTCTTCTTAAGGATTTTTATTGCCCAGCCGGCCTGGGTTTTACGGAAACCAAGAGAATTTCTCATTGCACTGTTGGAAAAACTTACTGAACTACTGGAGAAAAATAACCCCCATGTAAGATTTTCTGACTGTTCTTTGTATTCTTTAGTCGTCTTTGCTGCAGAGTGTTAGTTTCTGATTAACTTTGCTTCTCTTGCCTTCTTCCCAGCATAAATGATTTTGTTAGCTTTCTGACTATCTAAAAAAAGATGTAGATATGATTAGGCAATCTCTGATCCCAATTCAGTACTTTTAAAATCCCTGAAGCCATAGAACTAACCCCAGTAAGTCTGAGGCCTATGTTAGGGTGGTGATGAGGCTTGACAAATAATGTCTTAACTATTTCATGGCGTACCTAAAGAAATGGCACACTTTTTTTATAGCCTAAAAACTTTCTGGTCTTGATATGCTTTCTAGTATTGTCTTTCTGCAGCACTGTTTTTTCCCATTCTCATGGTGTGAATTATGTGACCTAGAGTTGCCATGTGACTGTTAAACTAAAACATTAGTTCTATTCTATTAACTTGAGTGAGAAAACTACCAATATCATTAAGTCCCTGACTTGCATGTAATAAATTAAATTTTAAATAGTATTCCTACATTCTAGGTAGAGTTACAGGAGGAAACTGTAATAAACATAAACATATATTCAGTACACTAGTCTAAGATGTGATGGTAGTTCGCATGGGCATACAGCATCCAGTAGGTGTGATCAGTACTGCTGCAGAGACTGCAGAATGCTTTCAGGCATTCAGGTGGCCAGCCTAAACATCCATAATCTCTCAGAATTAGTCCATATGCTACTGTGTGCAGCCAGCGATTGGCTTCTCTAGACACAGTGCTCAATTTGTCTGCTACTACTGGAGCTGAGCCTTCCAACTTCCTTGTTTTAACAATGACAAAAATAAAAGTACTAGGAAAAATCTATGTTGTAGTGTAATGGAAGTTTGAATCATTACTCCTAATACGATGTACGATGATACGTTAGGCTTTACGGAGATGCTTTTTTTTTTTTTTCTTTTTCTTCCTTAGGGGGAGACCTTAGAAACTATAACAACAGCAACTGTGTGCCTGTTCAGTGCTCAGCCTCAGCTAGCTGATCAAGTCCCTCCACTTGGTCATCTTCACAAGATACTCCAGGCCATGAATCACAAGAACAATGCCATTCCAAAAAGTGCCATTCGTGTCATGCACATACTGTCTGACAATGAGGTACCGAATCGCTCTTGAAACTATTAAGGTTTTAAGTATGCTTGTGTGTGTTAATGTTTTTAGTGCATTATTTGACTCTAAATGCTGTGTACTAGATAAGCAGAGACTTGCAGGAGACTGGAGAACTAAGATTAATGAAAAATAATAAAACTTAGTCTTGGTTGGCCGAATCTACCGAAATCATTAAGCTTAGCATTAAAAAAAATACAATGAAGTGTTCTGGATGTTTGTCTCCTCATAGCTTTGTGTTCGAGCAATGGCATCACTTGAGACAATTAGCCCACTCATGAATGGGATGAAAAAGAGATCAGATATAATTGGTATAGCCTGTGAAGCACTTAATCGAATGTTTCAGAAGGAACAAAATGACCTAGTAGCCCAAGTAAGTAATATATTATTTCTCTGCAGAAATATGTTAACTTTTGTCTGTAATCTACTTATAAGAACAGAGGTACCATCCAATTTAAATGTCTGGCAGGCTTCCGATTAATATGCTTTCCATACTGGAGAAGACAAACCAGTTCCTTACTCAAAATGTTCAAGAATGTTGCCCAAGAATTGAAACTTAATGCATAGGATAAGGTTTTGGCTGCTTTGCTGCAAAAGCATAAGATGTGACTGCAGCTATTTAAAGTAAACTTGTTAAGACATCTTAACTCTGTGTTAAGACAACTCATCTGGGTGTGTTTATAGGCTTTGAAAGCAGATTTGGTCCCTTATCTTCTAAAATTGCTGGAAGGTATTGGCCTTGAAAACCTGGAAAGCCCATCTGCAACAAAAGCTCAGATTGTTAAAACTCTGAAGTCCATGTCTCGCAGCCTGCAGTATGGGGAACAGGTAAGTGCTGACAAGCCCTTAACTGGGCTTTTGCGCATTTGGGAGAACCAACTCTGGGTGATCCTTGTCCAATCTTACTGTGGCTTTTGTGTTTGATTCCACCTGAAATACTAACATCCCATAATTATAAAATTAAGATGAACTGAAACTTTTCCATTTCCAAGTTTCTTGTGGAGAACTTGTATTGGCTCAATGAGTGGTAAAAAGCACTAGTCAAACAAATTCCCAGTGCAAGAATGTTCTATAAGCCTGGTAGCCAGGTGGGCTTTTACAGACAGCTCTCACTTGGAAACCTAAATTGTTTTTTTTTATTTGCAGTGATAAATATTGCTGTAGACAACCGCAGTTGCATTACACACCTATATAAAGTTGGTAAAATCTGTCCCGGTAACTGCTAGTTTCTGGTCCCTTTCTCCTGCCCATATGGGTTTTTCCTCCAAGTTGGGCCTATCTCACTGTTGTATGGGAAAAGCCCTGTTCTACTTAAGCTTTAGGCACAAGGCAGGTAGCTGTTTCCAGGGTTGCTTTTCTTGGTCTTGCCTCAGGAAAACGAGGGAGAAAGTCAAACTCTTAAAAGATGTTGAGCTTTCCACACTGTATATTGACCTGCATGGTTCAAATGGAGAAACAAGTTACTTTTAAATCTGCGATTCCATATTCTATCCTAAGATACTGCTGTTCGGTTTGGTGATCCTTTCAGAATGACTTAGTTCTTGAACATGAGAAAATGAGCTTATTTCCCCTAGACCCTTAAGTGTCACTTGTTCATTGTGTTAATTTCTCCAAATGCTGTAGGTAAATGAAATTCTGGCCCGTTCTTCTGTGTGGAGTGCCTTCAAAGATCAGAAACATGACTTGTTCATTTCTGAGACACAGACAGCAGGATACCTCACAGGTTTGCAACCCTTTCCTATTAATGTCCTGAATCATACTGAACTCTGACTCAGTTGTGTCAGACTTAACTCTGGTGGTAGTGTTTATGCTCAGGATCTGCTGCTGCTATTATGTTGCCTAAACACTTAATGCCAGGAAAAACATGGCAGGTTTTCTAAATACTTTGATATCAAAAGCCAGTTCCTCTTGTGATAAGAAAAAATGCATTTCTTGGCATACTTTTCACACCTTTTAAATTAGTTATGTTTGTATCCCACTTATGACCTCAGACACGTCTGATGCATCTCTACAGTTACTGGTAACAACGTGGTGCAAAACCCTGTGTAGCTTTGAAACCAGTTGTTGAGGGGTGTATTAAGTAGAAGCAAGGAGCAGGGGAACCTGGAAGATGACAAGTCTTGCAAGTACCCTACAGTAAATACAGTAGACCTGCATTTAAATAGCTGAACTGTGTTAATTCTGCCATGCTGCTTTAGTATGAGGTATGTAATTACAGTATTGGAAAAGTTTGAATATTAATGGCTTTCCTGGGAGTGTGAGGATGTGCCTTTGTCTCAGTGGTGGTTCTGCAGTGACAACGGCCTATTGCCTGTACTTGGCAGTACACGCTTGGGTGCACTCGTGGTGTGCCCCTTGGAGGTCACTTATGGGTGCTGCCAGGGCTTATGTTGTGTCCCGGGGATGCCACATTGATTCTGCTCAGTTTTGAGGCAAGGCCTCTAGCTGTTCATGCCATACACATGAAGCCTTCCAAGGATGGTAGCTGGTGTGAACTTCTGTGCTGGTAATAGCATATGGATATAATCCTGATACTGTCACATGTCATAGCATATCAAACTCTGGTTCTTCCTCTCCTGGTGTGCAGCAGTTGACAGTAATCTTTAATGACTATAATATGTTGCATCACAGAGTCCAAAATTTTAGATATCAAAGATTATTTGTGAAATCCAGAACTATTTTAACTACATTGTAACAAACTAAAGCAATACCTGGTGCCAACTTCTGACTCCTGCATAGCCTGCAACTAAGCAAATGGGTGAGATTAGCTTAAATAGTTTAGCCTCCCAACTAATGTTTTAAGTCTCATATGACCAATTAATAACAACATCTCAATATGCTTTATGTAAAATCTCATCCAGTTTAATATAAGGCTTTTGGTAATTAATGAGGCATTCAGGTGGCATACAGAAAGGAAAGTTTCTTGCAAGATACTGGCATGTATTTTGAAGGAGGGAAAAAAAAATACAAGATACCTTAAACCCCAGAACCTGACATCCTGGAAGCAGGTGCTCCGTATCTTGAGGGCAGATGTTTAGGTGGCCGTATCTCCCTATCCCACAGACTTGACACTGTAGCTCTAAACAGGAGTTGACTCTTTGTCAAAGTGGCATCAGATAGCAAATGGTGCAAAAGAATGTAAACTGTTAATTGATGCTGAAAAATTCTTTAGTAATCCATAATTTGCAGTTTATGGAGTAAACCCTGGCTGAAAACAAACTATCAAACTGTCAGGCTTGAAACTGGGGGCAATGTAGCTGTACAGCTGTAGTCTGGGCATAATATTGTCTTAAAGCCTGTGCATCATTTGAATTGTCCAGTAAATGCTTGCAAATGTAGAATGAAGATGCTGTACAGATGGAAACTGAACTACTAGCTTTTTTTATCTGCCTTATTTTGTGTTCTGCTTACCTCTTGCTTCAAATTGCTTTGCTATTTGCACTTCCCTTAAACTTTCCCTTGCTTATTTCTCTTTCCCTCAGGTGTCTCTTCTCCTTCCATTCTAACTGGCAGCAGTCCCCTTCACCTGAGAAGTGGGCTTTAGATCTGCTCTGCCAGGCAGCTTGCTAACTTCTGTGTAGCTCTCTAAAGCAGGTAGATACCATCTTGCAAAATGCATGCTGCATTTGCTGCGTTCCAAGTAACAGATGCATGTCAAAGCCGTAACAAATGTAGAGTCCGAAGCTGCAAAACAAACTTGTCATCTTTAAGCACACAGCAGCAGAAAACTAACAATGCAGCAGCTGATACTTGCTGATACTATAGATGCATTAAACTTCTGAACTGTTAAAATACTCAATTATGGAAAGATTTGAAGGAGGAGAAATGGTGGCATTTTTTCCCACTAGGACATGCAAAAGTGGGCCTGGATCTCTGCAGATGTCACCAACAGGGTAGTAGAGAGGAGTGCCCTGTGGGGGTCAGGGAGCTCGTTACTGAAGGCACCACGTGGTTTGCTCTCTTGCTTGCAGTAGCATCACAGGGCTGTTGACAAACAACACTGACATTGTGGCTGTGGTGTGAGAAGGGAGGGTGGGGGGTGAAGGGATAGTAAATAGGGGAGAACTTAAGGGAAGTGTAAAGGACCAAGCAGAACTCTTCCTATTTAGGGTTATTGACTCTGTAGGCTGAAGATCTGATACAAAGTCAATCACTAACTCAAACATGTTGAGTGTGGGCAGTTTTCTACAATTACTAATCTGATAAGAGTTGCCATTAAAACACCTCATGCAGCAACATGAGTAATCTTAAAGCTTTTGGTGCAGATTTCTGTAGTGACTAAAATAAGTCTAAGCATTGGGAAGAGATGCTTTGTTTGCAGTACAAAACTGACCCATACACTAATCTGTTTAGATTGGCTAATGAAAGGTGCTTTGCATCTCTGGTATGGAGACTGTGCATCCCAAGAATACCGTTTCCTTTCTTAACGGAAAGCACAAAGAGCTGCTGTAGACAAACACGAGGCAGTTCTGCCTGCTCATGAAGCAGTACATTGAGCTTGCCCCAGTTACGTGGTTGGGGAAAACCCTTCCAATGCTGAAAGCGTAAATGTGGAGTAATGGAGTGCATGATTGAAGTCACTGCACTTCTGCAGCAGATCCTTTCCTTAGCAAAGGAAGCCCCACCCCTTCCCTGGTGGTAGACAAGATGGGTAATACTGTTGATTTTTGGAATCTATATCAGAATGGGGGAAAAAAAAATGCTGTGCTTTTCTAAGAATGGTCTATGTAAGTCGCTTTAGTGGCTAAGAGGACTAAGACCCTTGAATTCCTAGTCTTCCTAGATTATGAAGAATCTAAAACTTCTAAATGATCTTGTTTAAGGTGATTGACTTTGAGTGCGACCAGGGAGAATACAGCTGTTCAGTCACTTCAAAATCAATACTAATTACCAATATTCTGTTTTTTTTTTTTTTTCTTTCCTTAAAGGCCCTGGAGTTGCTGGTTACCTTACTGCAGGGACGACATCATCTGTAATGCCCAACGTACCACCCCCAGTAGACAATGATGTGGGAGATGTCAGCTAAGGATTGGAAATTCTTGTGGAAAGACAAAGGCAGACTGGCCAGTGATGAGGAACAGCATTTTCCTCTAACATTGAAGTGAACTTTACTGCCTTTCAAAATCTTTAATGACAGTGTTATTCCTTTTTCTATGACTGTTTGTTTTTTTTAGGAAAGTCAGTGATCCTAACTATCACACTGTAACATAAGAAAGCACTCTGTGGATCAGTTGAAATGGGTACACAAGAATTTTTTTCTTGTTGTACATAAGCACATTTTGTTCCTTTATATTTGTTTACAAGACTGTGAATCAAACTTTCCTAGTTTTTATATTTTATGAATTAGCATGACTGGAGTTGAGCTACAGTCTAGAGGAATTGGGCTAAATCACTTTGACCTCACTGACCCCCTACCCCCACTAAAAGGGCATTCCCTTCTCTTCCCAGCCTGACATGATCATTCTCCATTGAACACAACTTGCAAAGGGTTTGTCCCTGCCCAGTTCACTGACCTTAATCATTAACATTATCTTCCTGAGATCAAACAGCATTAGACATTCATATGTATAACTGGCTTTACCAAATTGAGAAAGCTTCAGCAAAAAACTTAAAAGTTGACATGTTATGTAAGAAATTAGTGTAATTGTGAAATGTTCTATACATTATCCAGTATATAAAAACTTTCTATATTGAGTGTACATTATACAGATCATTCATATGTACATAAAATTTTAAAATAAAGGGAATTAAGAGCCTTGTTAATGAGAAAGGAGGTGTTTTTATGTAGCTGTTCTTTGGAGAGTGTGTGTCGGGGGGTGGACCTTAATTTGAGTGCAGTTAAAGGGGCATCCTTGGGAGTCTTGCTTAGGAAAACATCAGGGTTTGTGAGTCCTGACACACACCCTTAGGGCAGTAGAACTCCTGAACCAGAAACAAATGTGTGGTGTAGCTTGTTTTGTATTTGAACTGCAATTCAGCAACTGACTTGTTGATATTCTCAACCTTCTATGAAACAGCCTTGGCAGGAAGTAAGAGGAAACCAAGATAGATGGAAATATAAACAATCATTACTACTTTTTTTTTTTCCCAGGAGATCATAATCTTAGTTTGCCACGCAATGAAGTAATAGATGTATGAAACTTATTTGCAGAAAGCTGCAAGTTCTAGTTGCTGGGAGCTATCGGTATCTCAACTTCCTGATTTTAGCAGCTGTTGCCCTTCAAGTGAATGGTTACCTGGCTTGGCTCAGTCTTCAGGCTGAGACTCCAGCAAGTTAGACCTTTAGCCCCATAGTTTTTCACTTCTCAGGCTCCAGCAGAAGGAGTAATGTTAGCTGGGAAGCTGACACCTTTGCAGTGAAGGCTTGTTTACTGGTCTTAGTGTGTGTTTAAAAAAAAAAAAATTGCATCCTTTGTACAAGCTGCAACTGTGCACACGTGCTGGAAAAAAGATTGTCCTACCTTACAGAATATTGCACTGTTGTTTCTCTTTCCTATAATCTACTGGCTCTGAACAATTTTTGTGTTAAGTAGGTGATGCCAAAGAACACTTACTGGTGAGTACTGCTGCAATAGTGGAGTTGAGGAACCTCTGATGTTTTAGAACTTCAGAAAGGTTAAAAGGCTTTGGCTCAGAACAAATAAAGCATGTTAAGCTTGTTAGAAAATGAACTTTATTCAGTCATGAGAAGAACCCATCAGCTGAGTGTTTAAAGTGCTCTTATTTCACAGATGTGAAAGTCTACAGACTTGCAGCAAGCCCTTGATTTGTAAATGCAGTAGTTATAAGGAGGGGTTAAAGGAATGCATCTTGCTTCAAGCTAGAATCAAGGTTTTTGTGCTCATCTAACTTTAGCTTTAACAGTGTTATTGCTTTGACCAGTGCAATCGTCTTTCTGAAATTCTCCATGTGCATGACATTGTTTTAGGCTGACATTAAATTTTTGCAGTTAGCTTCTTTGATTGGTCAAGTAGTTCCCACTTTGCAATGGTTGAGAGATGTACTTCATCTGGCCCATCTGCCAGGCGCAAGGTCCGTATATAAGCAAACCTGTGTAAGAAGGTCTGAATTAGAGGTGGATTCTAATCCTGTAGAAGGATTAAGCAGAAGTTCTCTGCACTTTTTCCTATAGCCATACTTCTCAATATAGCTATTTTATAGGAGATACTGGGGGGAGGGAGAGGGGGAATCTTCCTGCTGGGATTGAGACATGTGGACTGGTTCTTCTGAAGGCTTGCTTCTCTCCGAGGAGCTAGAAGATAGGACTGAGCTTAAGAAATGCATCCTCAATGCTGTTGATAAGAAACTATTTAAAGTTCAGTGCCAAATGCTGTGTAGTGGTGTTTTGGGTTTTTTGTAATCCCCCCTCCCTCCACACTAAGGGCAGAACAATGCCATTGCTCTAGGTTTTCTAGAATTGTTGAAAGTTCATAGCTTATATATTAGTAGGTTTGACTAGTAGGAATGTGACCTGTTGCTTCAGACTACCTGAGGTTAATAGGCAGGCACTAGTGTTATAAAATCCTATGATCTTAAAAGGAGCCATAGCAACTAGTGATATGTCAAGTCTCCCCTACTCACATAAAAGCCAAAGGAAAATCCTGGGAAACTCCAGCTCCACCACAGACTTGGATTGCACAGTCAATCACTTTAAGGACAGCTCTAGGCACAACCACTTTAGTCATGGCTACCTGGAGTTAAGAGAACTTGCATTATCAGCAATAGCTCTGTAAGTGAATGGAAAGTTTATTGGACTGTTTAACTGAAACCATAGTGCACAGTGCAATTTGTTCCTTAGTCTAAAAGAGAGCTTTGCTCTTTCTATTCCATCCATCAGGTAAAATCCTCTGAGGGCAATGACAACTCAAAACTACATCCCTGTGTTAAGAGACTATTGAGCAATACTTTCACTTTTTTAAAAATTAAAGACTTCATCAGATTGAGATCAAAGTCCTTATAGTGAGAGCGCTTTGCAGTTTCGTTAAGAGAGCCAAAAGCTGCTTTCTGTATGAAGTTGTATCATGAGGGCAATTTTTTTGTGACATAGAGTAGCTTAAATTTTGACCAGGTATCTCTGAAAATGCATCATTATTTCCCTCCCACTAGGCACCCACTCCTATCAAAAAATAATCACCTCTTTCCTCGCTTGTCTGTTGCCCACCATGTCTATAATTCTAGCTGTTTTCAGTGTAAGTAGTCGAGCCTGTTCTATGTGAAGGCGGCATTCAGCAATCCAGTGGGCAACAACTTCCTGAAGAGACAAAATAAGGACATGAACATAAAGTCAGTTAAGGTCTCCTAGGTCGCTAGCATAACCTACTCTAAAGAAGACACCCCTCCCCCCCCCGTATTCCTCAGCTTATGCATTTCCAGTCATTTAGAGACATCCTTGTGCAAATTGGAGCTAGGCTGACATACACTCTAATACAAAAACACAATCCTCATCCGTTGACTGATACAAATGCAGCGGCAATCAGTTCTTGGCAGGAAAGTGCAAAGGGAAAAGAAAATCCAGATTCCAGTTCATCTTCATTTCCTTCATCTTCCTTTGGCACATTGCTTGCCAAAAATTTTCCTGAAGCCCTTCAGAGCCTACATTTTACTCCTTCCCTCCTTGACCTGATCCCACCACGTGCAGCTGTGGCTCTGCCCTTCCACAGTACAAAAGCAGGGGCAGGAGGGGAAAGAGGAGTGAGCGAATTGGTTCTGTTTCCTCCAGCTAATGATGGTGTGTCATGCACCCAGGCAAACAGCTGCAGGGTGGTGCCTGCTGCCTTTGTGCTTTTGCACTGATGATGAATTAGTAGCTCCCTTGATTCAAAAGACGTTTGAAATGTGGTATGCTTGCTTGCAATAAGGTCTTGGCAGCCCTTCCCTGCTGTTCTCACGTAATTCCGAGAACAGCCTGCATACCATGTTATAAAAATGTTCCGTGCAATGCCTGTTGGTGCTGAAGCTGTTCAGAGCCTGAGCCAGGCTCAGGCACAGACACACTTCAGCCTGGAGCGAGCACTTTGTAGCCCTGGTATGCCTGGGAGGGTGTGCGGCTGGGCAGCGCTCACTTCAGTGCAAGGCTGGGAGCAGCTTGGCTTAGCTCATGCCAGCAGAGGTGGTCTCAACCCGCGCAGCCCCTCGGGCAGTGACACAGCGCTAGGGCATCCAGAAACCCCCTTCTGCTGGCAGCTCCCAAGCTGTAACCCCCAAATGGGCAACGGTGACAGCCTGTTACCCAAGGCAGCCAACAGCTTCACCTCTTAAGTAAGTGCCCCAGAGCTCTAAAGAACCACTGCACCTACTTCAGCCATGAATTTGGCCCATAGGTCTTGTTTGTAGCTTTGTCAAACATACTAGTTTTTAATCTCAAAGTGCTTCCCATCAAACTGCTTATGTTAATTCAAGGTTATGATAGGGAGTTGAAATTTGGCCATGCCATGACTGGAAACAGATTATATATATATATATATATATAAGCTTACTCTCTCTGCATCTGTACAAACATTTTCTATAACCTGTGCCAGACACTAATTCAGTTTCCTCTTTCCATTGCCTTTGCTTGTTTTTCCCAATAAATTCATCTCATCTGTTGGATGAGAATCAGGAACACTTGAAATGTGATAGGCCAACTAGTAAATGCTAAAGATTCCTACAAAAAGCAAACTTACTTTTTTATTACTCCCCTTAATAAATAATAATAAAAAAAATGACTCTTTTTATCAGGTAACAGCATTTTAACACCAGAGCTAGGTAAAGAAAGACCAAAATCCCACCCCCATCTTGGCTCAGTCAGTACAAATAACTGATTGGAGAAATAGTTTTTTAGCCAGGTGTATGACTAGATCTTTGAATGTGTCTGGTCATCATGACCAGAGATATCTAGGCGGCAAATTTAATGCAAAACAGATTGTGGCTGCAAAAAATGTAAACTAAATGCCTGAAAAAAAATACATCCAAAAGGATCACAGAAAGCAGGCCAAAATTATACTAGCAAAACTGTTTTTGAATCCAACAAAGGATATCCGATTTGTTACAAGGAAACAAAATCCCTGTGGAGCACAGTTAAGAGTGGGAGCCTCACACTGATTTTTTTCCTTTACCATTTCAGCCATTGTTAATAACGGTTTAAGGCACATCCACTACAGTCTCCGTTATTAGAGTCACAAGGTTCTGTGTGGACAAAACAAAGATGTCTGAAGTATGTGAATTGAGACAAAGAGGGAACATGCTTACATGATGGTACAATTTCTTCCCAAAAGTCACTCTCTCTGCTGCACGCTGGCACAGTATCTGTAAAGCAGTTTCAGCTGCACCAATAGACCTCATGCAGTGATGAATACGGCCTGGCCCAAGCCGACCTTGAGCTATCTCAAACCCTCTTCCTTCACCTGGTTGAAAAGAAAAACATGCACAGGCAGATCACTTGATTCTTCCTTGAAATGATCAGAAGAGAAGTGACCACTTTGCAAGACAGCTAGAAGTGAGCTTTTTACACGTTTATTTTGCAGCACTGTTGGATTTGTTTACTTTTAACTTTAACTTAACTATCCATACTGACCCAATGTTAATACTACTTACAGCACACTAAGCTGGTTTCTGAGAGGGTCAGATATACTTGTTTTTAAATTAAAATGTTAACAAACTTACATCGAAAAATACATTTATGAGATCTGGTAAGAGAATCTGGGAGAAGAATTGAGGTTTCCAGATCTAAGGGCTACTGAAGCAAGAAGGCTCTCTCAGGGAAAGAAATAGAGCCAGGAGGAAACTATGTAAACCCTGGCTTCTCCCAAGTGAAAGAACAAGAGCAAAGTTCTCCATGCAGAAGTTTACAAGTGCCAGCCTGCTCGTTCGTTCTCTCTCTTTTTTTTTTTCTTCTTTCTTCTTCTTCTGTAAATCTGCAGGCACCCAGGCTCCTTCAACCACTTTTCTGCTCCAAACAAGTTCTATTCATGCAGCAGGCAGACTGCTAAAGGAAGAGTGGACTCCAACTTACATGTGTTTGAGACCTTGGTTTAACCAATTTTGACTGGACACATCTTATCTAAAGAACGCCCTATTAGCTGTTTGCAGTAACTTACGGTGACTTAAAAAATAAACCACTGTATCATAAAATTCGTGTCATCATTATATGTACTAAAATGGCATTAATACTGAAACTCACCCAGTATTATATTAGACAGAGGTACACGCACATCATTAAAGTGTATCTCAAAATGTCCTCCGTGGATCTCATCTACAGATACACAGAAAACAATACCAGGGTAAAACAAAGGAGGATAATGCATGCATTAAAAAAATACAGGCCTTCAACTCCTATCCCTTTTTCTACACACGCATTTTCCTGGTCTATTTCATATATAACATTTATTAATATTACTGCAATCCCTGAGATGATTGCTAACAAACCAATACAGATATAGCAGATAAACATGGTCTCCTCACCCAGGTAGCCAAACACTGAGAGAGGTCTTATCAGCTTCAGCCCTGGAGTGTCCATAGGAACAATGATCATACTGTGCTGCTTGTACCTGATCAAAACAAGAGGAAAAGGTTCTGATCAACTTTGGGCTTCCTTGTGATCCCTCCCCCCCCCTCACTTTTTATGTTCTAACCCCAACTTAGCATTTGCCTAAAGCAATTGTTGAGATTTACCTCTACTGACTGCAGCCATCCTGTCTGCTTGCAGTGTGGCGTGCATAGTTCAATGCCCCTTGAACCACCAGTCAAGAAGCAAAAAGGTGCTACTGGCATCTAACATACCATGACTGAAAAAAATATTAATTCTGTATACATTTCTAGCACCTGGTTCTGTATCATCCAGTCCATTTCCCTTTTTCCCTGATAAAAAGAAATCCTCCTTTTTGTTCTCAAAACATGTTTATCATCACCACCACCATTTTGGCTTGCCAACAGTTTAGAAAAATAATCTCATTTTTTAAATGTCTTCAGAATGTTTAAGCGCAGTTATTAGTCACACAGGACTGGAGACAATCTCCCAGGTGCCTGAATTCAGTTCTAGTTCCAGCAGGCACAATATCACATAGTCCCCTCCATGAACTTTTGTTCATCTTCCAAAAGCTCAGCCTCTGCCTGCACAGCCACAGGACAAACATCCAGAATACTGTAAGAAAGCTACTGTTGACTCCCAAAGGCACCTAGTCAAATCAAAACTTAAGATTATCAGTGGAATTTGGGCTCAAATCCAACTAAGAGATATGACTGTTTCCCATTTTATGCATCACAAGCTGCATGATTTCAGCAAAACCAGCCACAAGGCGTACTGTTCATCACACGCCTAAGTTCTGGTAAGAGGCAATTTTAGTTTTGTAGTAACAGTTGAACAACAGGTGACTTAGTATTTCTTTCAAACAGAAAGAAAGAAGCATTATATTTACATGTACAGGAATGTGAATGATTAGATTGATTAAAAACATGTCATGTTCTCTGCTCATATAATTCAGAAGTATTATATGTTAAATGTCTTGTTTCATTCTCATTTTTCTACCTGAAGATAGTTTTCTGAAAAACTCAGTATATAACTTCAGGTCTCTGACACAGCACTTGTATTCATTCCATTCAGGAAAACTCTGAAAAGGCTTGTTTTTATTAATTATCATTTAAGCAAGTAATTCTTCCTCCTGTTAAAAGTGGTTTAAATACTACACTTCCGAAGTAATTTGTTGGTCAGAGATACTGGAAATCTCTAATTAAACAGGAAAAAGGGGACTATGCTACGAATGTGAGAGTATAACAGCCCAAAAAGTGTCAGATGCATTTGGATACAAATTCTTTTTCACCCTGAAAAAGAACCGACTCTGCTCTCCTCCTCCAGGTTGATCCCAGCAGAGGGTCAGGATGTGTGCTAAGGGGACCTCATGTCATAGTGATGGCATCACCAGGAGAGGGCAACACACTGATGCCAGTCGTGGCACAGAATAGGACATTTAGCAAAAAGGTGGCCATGCGCCACGGGTGGCATGGGGCGCCTCCTGCTCCCACCCACCTTGCCCATGCACAAGGACCAGCTCTGCATGCAGAACGCACATCCGCACATCCGTCAGAGCTTGCTCACTGCTAGAGTTTCACAACCAGTTTAAGTCAGCGTAAGCCGACACTGCAAGCAAAGGAAGCTGTCGCGCTCTCCTGCGGTTTGAAGAACAGATCCAGATTAAAATGAACGTGGCCAAGACAAAGTTAGTGAACCCAAAACATATTCCTGATCCAATTCATCACAGAGCTGCAAAAAACACTTGAGCTAGTGCAAGAGAGGAGAAAGCACATGGCTGCAGCTTGGTAACATTGAGAAGTTTGGGAGGTTTCAGCTGACATCAAAACAGGAGCTTGGTCAGCCATGTTTTTCTCTAAACAGACACACCACAGAGGGTTAAAATTCCCCTGTAAATCATGACCACATCCAACAGATCAAGGCAATTAATGTTATTCCACTTAACGAAGTGGAATAACACTTTTTGTAAGCAGTGAATCCTCTGGGAAACAAAGTTTAGGTAAATCTTTGGATATCATAGGTATCCATACCTGGATGCTGAGGAATTTTTCGTTTTGCCCATTACTATCGCAACTTTGCAATTTGGATTCCCAGCACCTTAAAAAACAAACAAACAAATACAAACATAGTTTTCAATACAAAAATTTCCACATAGAAGCAAATGAAATTTCATATTAATAGATCGTACTCTCTTCCTTTCGTGCTACGAGCAAAAGCATGCCGTCCATTTCTGTGTTTATACTCCGAGTAATCAGACTGAAAAAGAATATATCTTATTGCTTAACATGTAAAAGGGAGTTGATTTGCAGGAGGAGAACAATCAAAAGCCAAATATCCAAACCCTCCACGATCCATCTCCATTATCTATTCCTATGAAAGCAGAACAAGAAGGTACTTGAAAAGGAATCTAATTACCTCCGTCTCCACTACAGTTAAGCAAATAAGTGCGATATAACAGCACACCCAAAGGTTAGATGCTGACATTTCAAAAGCAAAACTTCTCAAAGATATAAAGACTGGAGAAGCTATGTAGTACATAGTAATGAAATGCTGACCACATTATAGCCATCAAATTAGGCAAATAAGTCCATCATAAGGGTTATCATGACTTCTTTGCTGCTATTCCAGCATATCTTCTCTGGAGTGAAGGGATTTTCCCCCCTTTATGCAAATTATTATGGTTTATACTTAAAAAAAAAAAAAAAAAAAAAAAAACTCAGTGGAAATTGTAATCTTAAAACATGCTAGCATTTCAAGACACTGACATTATTTGATATATGTTTTTGTAGCATGAAAACTAGAAGTTTATTGGAAAAGTCCTAAAATAAGATTCTACCATAGTTTAAAATGCATCATATTTCTAAGACAACTTAATCCCCACCATTTTCTTTCTTCAAAAGTTTCTTAGTAAAAAAGCGTGCTCTCATTTCTTTCAATGTCTCACATGGACAATAAATCCACAAAAAAGAGGGCAGGATTATACTAGACATATGTGACAATCAGCAAAATTTCTTTTGCTACCTCAATAAAGATGATAAGCTTCATAGAGATAAAATTCAAGACCTAATCTCCACCAACTTCTCCTATGTTGATGTCAGAAACAATGATGACTATCTAAATTCTCTGGCAGCTGCTGTCACAGGGTTTGGGACAGCCAAACCAGTCTAGACAACACATCCACCTGGCTTTGAGAAGAGCTACTTCCATGTTAGAACAGGCACTGTGACAGCTGGCAAGTCTACTACAGTGGGAGAGAGATTTATTTTGATCTGATAACCTTGTCTGTTTTGAGGGCCAGACTGCTGGATGTTTACTTTCCTCTTCTGCAATATGCTATTCATCTGTGGCATTAAAAGTGAGATTATTTGTGGCATGTACCCCATAAACTGTACAGCACTAATGTGCTAAAATATCTAAGTGAAAATCAGGGAGGGGAAAAGAACTACTTTGGTAAGAGAAAGGGGTTTCTCAAACAGATGTCCCATTTGGGCAACTACAGCAAGCAGATGACCAGCTGACAAATAAAACAGTGAATGTTTTACAATATACTGTCCCGCAAAGAGAAACGCTATACTCTTAAGGCATATATGACTTTTCTCCTTTTCCACAGCAGGTAAAGAATTGCACAAGTGGCGTTTTCTAAATCATCTTCATCTTGAAATGTGGTTTATAACAAAAGATATTTTGTCTTTCTGGAATGACTACTTAAACAGTTTTATAAACTATCCTCAAGTCTTATCTCAAAAAAAGACAGAAGCATTACATCACATTCTTTGGAAAAAAAAAATCAGAAGAAGCTTTTATGTTAAATCTAGCAAAGAGTTCGTAGAGATCTAGACATTTGGTTAAAAGTCCTAAATCACTAGTACAAATAATTTCTTGGAAGGCAAATGAATAGTTCCGTTTCATATGCATCTCTGAACATGCCAAAAGACGAGAGCTTCCTAGCCTTTCCACTCCTTAGAGCCTAAAGTTCTGAAAACACCAAACGAATTTTATCCAACATTGGCCATAAATGCTAGAAATAACTTCTCATCTAAAGCAAGACTCTGGCAGACTCCAATGCTTTGGAAAAAATGCAGAATGCCTGAATGAAATAAATCTGTCACTTGTTAATGACATTTTTATGTTACTTACAGGAATCAAAGAAGTTGCAGGAGGATGAGGGGATGAGTAGGAAAAAGCCTGTCATTTTTGCAGGAATTTGAAGTCTTTTTTTTCCAGAAATTCAAAATTCAACAGATAGAGAGAGTAGACATTTTAGAAGGTCAGCTTTAAGCATATATCCATATTAATAAGCTTTTGTACAACTTTCTTATATATATATATATATATGGTGTGTATATATATATATACACACATATGTCTGCACAACTTGTCCAGAATTCTAAACTCCAATGCTGATGCATTTTTAAACATTGTAAGCTTAGACAACATACTATATTTTTAAATCTTTCAATGCACTCACATAAGCATGTAAAAACATACTTAAAGGGTCGATCACGGTCCTAACAGAAGCCTAACCTTCACTATCAGAGGGTATAAAATGCTTAAGATTAGACTTTCACACAATCAAGTTACATGGGTTCTGTGTTGGTAAGAGCACTACACATGGCAGAGGCATGGACGGTACAACCTTTCCTTAAAGAAACTGCCATATAACATGGTTTCAAAGGCCAACAGAACTTAATCTTTGCAATCTAGTTATCTGTTCTTCAGTGTCCAGTCTTCAAATTTTTAGCTAAGAAGGCTATGGCAGGATAACCTACTACCTGAATGCCCAGAATAACTGTGTCTTGTCATGCTGGCTGCTACACTGGTGAGCCTGAGAAGTTGCCTCTCCCTGCTAAAGATCTGAGGTGACTTTTCAGACTTGGCAGCTTCCTAGGAGGGTACTGACAATTACGCGTTCTCAACACTCCTGCAAGCAGAAACTGGACTGAGTACGGCAGATGGCAGTGAGGTATTAGCTACTGTGCTATGAAGAAGGTCTTCTGCTGGAGAAAAGGGGCCCCCAAAAGGCTGCAGTATCGTCCATCCACTGGCATAATCCAGTTTTATAGTTTTCTCTCACCTTCCCCAGCCAGCACTGCTGGATGTCGGGTTCACATACGGTAGAGATTATAAGGTGGCCATGGTAAATTGACTACAACCAGAAAAGACAGCAGCAACACTAGAAAGCAATGCAGGCTTCTGCCACAAAACACTGAGGGCTATTCAATTCTGCCATTGAATGTGGCCTCTAGATACTCCCAGCTAGAGTTCACAGCCTCTGATGGTGCCAGTGAAAGCAGTCACTGCACTTTTAAAGATTTTTTTCCCCACCTTCATCCCATTTTTATACAGCCGCAATTGCTTCTTAGTTAAGCAAGATCCATTTTGCAATCACTCTCTTATTTATTAAATGTTTTTTGTATTTTTTGAGCCTAGAAGGCTATACTAAAATTACTATTACACAACTGTAGTATCTCTGTACCCTTTCTGGATTATTGTGTCCTCCCTGTAGCCTGTAAAATTATGAGGACTTGAGGCACACTACAGTATTTACATGAGTTGCCTTCCTATAGCCTGCCCACAGGACCTCTTAGCCACTGATAACACAAACATTTTTTCCCCAGTCACTGCAGAGATGTATTTCTTCAAGAGTCTTCTCAATTCTGATTATTTTCTCTTGTTGGGCACCACATGGAAATGAAGACCATTTAGGAGAACAGCAAGATAGACTCCAATTTTTAAAGAGAATAGCTCAGGCCTCTAAGCAATGATGTTCCTTGCAAGAAGCAGGTATGCTAGAAGTCACTGAAATGTCCTTATCTGCTATTGCGAAGAACATGAGTAAAGTGCTGTGGTAACTCAACATGAAAGCATGATGAATGATCCTGCAACACTCTTTCTATAGTCTAATTCTTTTTTTCAACCTATTTTGCTTTCTTTTTGTGAATTCAAATGCAGCTAGAAGCACCGGTAAGCACCTGCCTGTTGCATTCTTAGTAGCCCATTTTGAAATTGTTTCCTTTCACATATTACAAAACAGTTTAAACACAGACAGACTGCACAGTTCAGCTGCAGCACATCTACTTTTTTAGTCAGCATGCCAAAATGCAAAATCTGACCTGTGGTCTGCCCCAAACTTCTGTTATTTGGTATCAGTATTAAACTCACTAGACTGCTGCTACAGGATATAGGATAATCCATACAGAACAAACCCTTTAGCAGACTACAGGAGGCTCCAGGTACTCTGCATACACAAGAAAACAATTTAATGCTGAGCAGACTGTGCAAATACAAGTAACATACAGTCATTTTAGGAATTCTTAATATGAGAGTCTAAGCCCCAGTGCAGAGATAACAATATCTGCATGTGACTGCAGAACTTTTCCATCTTCCCTTTCCTGTAACTGTATCAACTTTTTATAATCTAGACAGCACACTGCCAATGGAAGGAACACTGGCTCACGGAAGGAACAGGATCTTTTTATTTTTCCTCTTGCCTTCCTGCCTTGCTTATCAAATACTAACTTGATTATGAGTCTAACTTTAGCAACGTTCAAGTCTCTAAGAACTCTCTCACAGGGTGCAGGGCTATCTGCTTATATCCTGGTTAAAACTTACCACTTGCTTTCATGTCTTTTCCCTACCATCTTCCTGGTTTTGTTCACTGTCACATAGCCACATCCTGAAAGAGCCACCCCGCAATCCCTCAAAAAACAGAACGCACTCCTCTATTATACCACACTAAAAAGTTACTTATAATGGCATACAAGGGTCTCTTAAAACCTTGTATGGGCATCCATCAAAACTACAGCATGACCCCCAACGAAAATATATACTGATTCTCTATTGGTGACCTCGCCCCAAGCTGACCTCCCCTGATTCTCTCCTTTACAAGCTTAGAAAGTATAATTTGTTAAAAAGCTTTTGATTTTGCACAAAATGTTTGGGCTTTCAGGTAAAAACTAGCTATTACAGTAAGAGAGTCTCAGCATTCCAAAGAGCACTTGCATTCTAGTTGGAACAGGGAGCAAGGCAGGAAATGAGAGTGAGTCCATACTGAGAAGGGTTTTCAGAAAAGCAGGACCTTTTCGTGGCAAGTTAAAATGAAAGTGCAACTGACTTCCAGATGAGGGTGTGGTGCTGGAAGACAAAATGTAATGTGTCAGACCAACTCAGACCATTTCACTAAAGCACATCTCAATTGCAGTACCTGCTACCAGTCTGCTGACAAAAGGTTAGTTTTCTTTTAATTTTTTTAATTTTCACTGATCTGTATATGAATTGTGATGTACTGACCTTATGTGCAAGCAGAAGAGGCAGGATTTGCTCTTACTGGAAGCTATTTAAGTTGGCTTTACAGAGAATCATGATTTCACTCAGGCATCTCCTTTTTTCAAGTTTTAAAATTGATTTGTTAAGTAGAACTGGTTACTGATCAATTCATTCTAAAGGAAATATCTGTTTGTTTAAACTGGGAATATTAACTTCATTTAAAATGTATTCATACAATCCCACATCAAGTTCAAACATACAGAAAAACTGAAGCTGGTAACTCCTGGAATAATTCTGCAAAAACCATGCAAAGCTGTCTATTAATATATCTCCTACAAAATAGGTGTCTATTGGAATGAACAGAAATGACAAAAAGGAATAGGAATGTTAGCCAAAACATTACTGTATTATTTTAAGAGAGAGAAATAGCAATTGTTAAAAGTGTTAGATAACAAATTGTTTCTGCCAAAAATTCAGATCAGCCAAAATCACAGCCAGGCAGTGGAGCATGCTCCCTGTCACAGCCAAACTGCTTTATGGCACCCAGACTTATTCAAGTTTGCACCAAAAATTCTGTTTATCATTTTGCTTTCAAATATATATGCCAGTGCTCCAGTTTGATTAAACATTCCCAGATGGGTCCTCTTACAAGTGTTCACAGCACAGCCAAATCTTTTGCATTTAACTTTTAATTTTCTTCTGATCTTGGCTAAGACTCTCTGTACTGCAGTTTCTGTCCTGGTTGAACAGAAACGTTTGCTTCTTATGTTTGAATCTCTCCTAGGAAAGTACTATAAAGCCACAAAACATTGCTGCTGTTGAAAAATCCTGCTAACATGGGCTGCTGGCCATGGAATGCATACCCATTGCCAAACCAAGGAATAGAATCACTTTATTTTCCATTCTGGACACCTCACGGACACAACAATAAGTGTCAGATGACAAGACTCAAAAAGTAATTATTGTGTAAAGTTAAGTGGGAAGTGTTTGGAAATGTCAACATGAAAGTCCAAACAAAGTAATTAAGCAAAAGTCAAAGCGCAAGCCAAATAGTTCATTTCTAACTAGCATACATCTTTAAACTTAGATAGATGATTCACTGAAAAAAAAATAAGTATCAAGCAAGGCTGGAAATTAATCATTCCTTTCTAATTATTTAGTGTGTATCCCTGAACATGAGAGCAAGCAATCAGTAATTTATTCTTACTGGTAGACAGAGAACACTCCAAAAATCTTTGAAGAGCTACTGCTTACAAGGGTTTGGCAACCCTTCATTTAAACCTTCCTTTAAAAAAGGGAAATATTATTTGGAATTTTTTCAAATTTGAAAATGCAAAATTGTAGCTCTTGACAGAATATCATATAAGAATCTGTTTTCAATAATACTAGCATCAAATTCTGAAATATTTCCGGGTATGAGAAAGGAACATGTTTTTCATTTTCAGCCTTTTGCCACTGTTACCGAGAAATCTTAATCCCATTTATTTCAAGAAAATGGGGTACTACAGGGCTGTAGTTTTCAGCAAGGAATTTCAGCAAATTAGTAAATGAACACAATTACAGGAAGAAAAGAATATACTGTGGGACATGGCTTGCCTAAGATTTAATCTGAAGATAAGAATACTAAAACTTCAACCTTAAACAGGCAGTGAGAATATAACCTTCGTGTCTACTAAACATGTCATGAGATGAACTTGAATAAACAGCTGAATTGTTCCGAAGTGTTTGGAATTTGTGGGCTGTTTTGTACACGATAAGATTCCTTTCCATACATAACATCCTGAGAAGTTTCCAGCCCTAAGATTCAGCATACCCGCATTAATTTGACTCTGTAAGAAATTCCACTCGGGCATAAAGCCATTCACTGCGTGGGATGGTGACTAAACTGAGTAATTCTGTTTCACCACTGATTCCACTAAACAGCTGTGCTTTAAGTGATTGGTATGTATACATGTGCCTGAGAAACAAACAAGTGCACTCTTCCTATATTATACTCGCATCCCAAATCTGCCAAAATATATGAGAGTAGGCACAGAATACTACTACTTTCCTCTCAGCTTTAAAACTATTAGTATTCCTTACCCACTATATGGTAATATTATCCAGAGCTTTTAACCAGTACGGCTTTGCTTTGCTGAGGCTGTATAGAGAAAAAAGCGTAATTAAAACTCTATAGGGGTGCAGACAAATTTATTTTGCAATAAAATATAGTCATACATAATTAACTCAGAGCAGTTTAAGCAATGATGGCTCCTCAGCTGAAACGTAACCAATGAAGTGCACTCCAAGCCTCCTGCAGTCTCAAACACTGAGGTTAATGAAAGCATTTCAAGTGAATCCATTTCACTTTGCATTGCATAGATATGGTCAGTGGCCCATGTCATATGAGAAGCTGAGACTTGGTCTGTTCTGCCTCTAGCACTGTCTAGCTCTTTGTACCAGCTCTAGTACTTTTACTATTTGCAAATGCAATCTTAATATCTAACTTGTTTAAATTTGAGATTTATAAGCAACCCTGAGAAAGGATTTTAGGTTTCATCATAAATTTTAAAATTTGGAAGCAAGTTGTATTCTTTTTCTTTGTCTTGCAGCTTTTGCCATAGGCTGGGATATGAACAACTCAAGTGATTACTGGAATGAGGACGAGAGTGATCTCAATTCTGTGATAGATTACAACACGTATGAGTTGCTTTGTGAAAAGGATGATGTAAGAAATTTCAGTAAATTATTCCTCCCTGTGTTCTATGCATTGGCTTTCACTGTTGGAGTCGCTGGAAATTCATTAGTGGTAGCAATTTATGCCTATCTGAAGAAACCAAAGACTAAGACAGATGTGTACATCATGCATCTGGCCATTGCTGATTTGCTGTTGCTCTTCACTCTCCCATTTTGGGCTGCAAATGCAGTGCAGGGATGGGAACTTGGAAACGCAATGTGCAAGCTCACTTCTTCTTTATACACCATGAATTTCAGCTCTGGCATGCTGTTCCTGGCCTGCATCAGTGTGGATAGATACAGGGCCATTTCCAAATCTCAAGGTCACAGAAGAGCTGGAAAACCGTGCAGCATAACCTGTATCTGGGTCTGGCTGTCTGCTATTGTGCTCAGTATCCCTGAACTGATATTTAACCAAGTGAAGAAGTACAATGACAGGAATGAATGCCTTCCTGTATTTCCCGCGAACACAGAAACACTCTTAAAAGCAGCCATTCAAATCCTGGAAATTATCCTGGAATTTCTGCTTCCTTTCCTGGTAATGCTGACCTGCTATTCAGCCACTGCTAGAGCAATCTTTAGATCTCCAAATGCCAAAAAGTCTAGACCCTTCATAGTTCTGTTGGCAGTAGTGGCCACTTTCATTATTACTCAACTGCCTTACAACATTGTTAAGTTTTGGCGTGCCATAGATATCATCTACCTGTTGATTACTGACTGTGATGCAAGTAAAACTATAGATGTTGCACTCCAGGTAACCAAGAGCATAGCTTTGTTTCACACCTGCCTGAACCCTCTTCTGTATGCCTTTCTGGGTGCTTCTTTTAAAATGCATATTATGAAAATGGCAAAAAATTATGGATCCTGGAGAAGACAACAACAGAATGGAATAACAGAAGAAATTTCTATGAATTATGAAGACCATACAGAAGAAACAATTAGCTTCACTATATAGACAATCAATTACTTTCATTTTCATATATACAAAAGGAATTATTTACCAATTAAAGGGGTATTATTTCCACATCGGTTTTGCAAGTTAACCTTCAGATGAATTTCTGGACCTACCAACTAGCCAAGACACTACAATGCTGTTCAAAACGAAACATGTTGATCAAAAACAAGCATCAGGCACGAACTGTATACTAAGAGTGCTGGGAACAACTGGAAATAGTTACTTTAAAAAAAAAAAAAAAAAAAAAAGATTTAAAAGGGTCACAGTACTAGGCTATTATATAGCTGAGTAATCAACAATCTGTACATGCTTAAAATAGAAAAAGAAACCAACAGCAATAAAACCACAGTACAGGAACTTTTATACCAAAAGTTAGTAATTTTCATGCCTTTAAAATGTAACATGGTAGGTGCGTTTCTGCATTTTGTAACAGCTTAGAATGTTTGCCTATAAATATTTTCCATGCTTTTCCCTAACTATCATACCATATCATACCCTTACAGCAATGAATGAACCGAGGCATCAGTTCACAGCTGAGAATTAAGTTAGGAAAAAGGAAGAAGAAAAAAGCTATTATGAGTTTCCACATATACATAGCAACATCAACATCCCTCCATGAAAATCAACAACTCCTTCTCTGTAACTACCTAATTTCATCTCTCCCTTTCATTTTCTGCTCACTCTGGACTTTCAGCAAGCCCAGTGTCAAGAAGCACATTCCAGATCTCTGGTTCCAATTCTAGATTCATACGATGTGATTATCCAGGATCTCATATTCTTATCACTTCCTAAAAAATGGCTAAGCTTTCCTCTCACTCTTACATAATCCTTGGGCAACAAGTATCAGGCAATGTAGGAATGGCCTTACATTTTTCAGCTATCGCATATCTTAATTTTGAACAGGAGCCCTATGATCTATTACAAAAATATAGACTTTTTATATGTACCTTTATTGCATGTCTGTGGATTTTACAGGTGTCATATGGGCTCTGAGCTTTTATACCTAGCTCAGATAACTCAAGAATAACTGAAAGAAGAGGTTAAACTATATGTAGTAGAGCCAGATGCAGACAGTTATAGTCCTTAAGAAAGAAACTAATGACAGGGAAGAACTGACCTGTGAAAGCAAGAAGGTAATTGTTTTGAAACTGTTTGTTCTTATGTTACAGTTAAGTACTTAATGAATAATACGCTGCTTTTCTGCTCTCCATAGTCTATTTATCTTCAGAGAGCCACATCCCTCTTGTAACTAAACTAATTCCATTTGATATCCAAGGATAACCTCAAGAAAAAAATCTTACGCAGCTGATACAGGAAATAATGTAACAAAGTCCCTAGAATAAGAAAAAAATAGATAGCCACTGAATTCCTAGAGATTCTCACAACAAAAATAGTATGAGGAAAGACATAAGTTGGTAAAAGACTGCAAGAGGGAACGTAGAAGGTGGGGGGCCAGTATTCCACAACGGGGAAATTACACATTGTTCACTTAATTAATGTTGTTAAGAGAGGCAGTGTGCTGCAGATTTGCCCAAGAATTGCATGGTTAAATAAACAGAAGATTCTGTTTACTGTGATAAAAGAAATCAACAAGTGTGTGCGTATATACAAAAACGATCTACTTCTTCAATCTTTTCAGTTGTCTTTGCTCTGCCCAAAGTTCTAACAACCACTCATATTCCAAGTGTTATTCCTCTAGAGTATGCATAGAACTTAAACTATTTCCTTGGCTATACAATGGCACCATATGAAGATTTGGCTTTGTAAATGTCAAAATAGTACAAAGTATTAGCAAGAATGTAAGAAAAAGTTTTAATCTTCTGACATAGGGCCTGGAATTTCGAGTAGGAATTTGTAAAACAATTAAACACTGCAATAATTATAATCTTCTACAATAAAATATATGAAGACATAATAAAATGTAAAAATATGAAACGAGCATTGGCTTCCAATTTTTTGGCTATCTTTATCTTTGCTTTGTTTTAGTAAATATTGACATCTGTCATCACAAGTGTGTAATTATCTATCGCAAAGGCTAGAGGCCTCACTTCATGAATGAGAAAGGTTCTGCTTCCTGGTAGAGCTCACAGTTGGTGGGATGCACAATCCTTCATAGAGTAGTACCAAAGCTAACCCTGGCCAGAATTCCAGGAAAACAGCAGTTTTCCATGAGTTTCTAGAAACATTTCAACTGTATTTATACATTAGCTTTCAAAGTGAAAAGAGGTGTTACACCACACTGCCCCACATCATCTACTGCTTATGAAAGCCAGCAAGAATCTCTCATTCTTGGACACTGCTCCTGGTTACATAATTATGGACTAGAAGAAAAAGTTCTAAAATGACAGAAAGCGAAAAACAGTCGCATAAACAAGACACAAGCCTCTTCTCTCTCGTTGGATGGCAGAAGCTTACAGAATTTCTATCCAGTATTTTGCAGAAATACAAGAGCATGACCTGTAAAGTCAGAAGTGCTTGACAGGTGTGCTACACAGATAGTCTACTCATACACTGTAAATCTGACATGTTTAAGCCATACTGTATATACTCTGCAAGTGCAGAGTACACATGCAGAGCACAATAGGAGACTTCAGACAAAAAACAAACAAATAAACAAAAAGGCAGAAAAGAAGGCTGTGACTAGAACACAGCCACATGTATGTGCATTTTGTGGATCTGTCTTTATACAAATCTGACTATCCTAATTATTAGAAACAGGACAATCCAAATCATATTCTCTTATGTTTGTTCTCTCCTCTTTTTATAATTCATGTAATTTTATGAGTAATATATTTTGTATGTGACCTCCTAAAACCCTTCCTGTTGCCCCCCTGGAGACTGCCATGCACATCTGGGAGACCATCCCAGAGCAAATGACACTCTCAGATGGAGAAGCAAGACCTCTTGCCTCTTCTTGCCTCCAGCTCTGAAATACTAGAAAGGAGACAAAGAGCCCTATCTCCTGGTGAGTCTAAGTATTGCACAAGCGAATCTGAGTATGTAGCTTCCCCACACAAAGGTACATAAATAAAATATCCAAGTTTATCTCCTGTCAGCAACTCAGTTTACTCAGTTAGCTTCCAAACTTACAGGGAATGATGATTTTCCAGTTGCTGTTATATATGTTTAGCACTGCAGTGCAAGGACATTCATCATCTATAATGCAAACCATTGATTTTTCTGGGAGGAATAACACAGGAAAATTGCCAGTAAGGGCCAGTCAATCGGCATCACAGAATTGTTTAAAAAACAGCCAAATTTTATTTTAACTATAGACAGTATACCCAAATCTCTCACGCAAGCTGACAAAGACAGCTTCATAAAAACAAAGTTTAAAGGCTATTGCTGTAAATGTGTAAGTTATCTCATGGAAAAAGGTATAACTTAAAGAAAAATTGTGGCATTTGTTCCTTGAACTAAATTCAGAGGTTATAAAAATGGCCCAAAAATCCAAATAAGATTTGAGTTTTGTACTTTGTTTAATAATACAAAGACTTGATTCTGCTTTCTGCTGTTTTACATTTTATTGTCTTTGCTTAAGAGAAGACAACTTTTCATCTCAGAACTGCAATGCAAATATTTTTGTTTTATCAATTCTTAGAAAGAAATTTAGACTCAGCCACTCTTACTTAGATTTTCTGTGCTTACCACTGCTCCACCACTTCTTGCCGTTGATCACGTAACTGTTTCCATCTCGCTCAATGCTGCACTGCATATTGGTGGCATCACTTGAAGCTACATCAGGTTCTGTGTTAAAAAGAAAAAAAAAAACAAACAATTGGATACAGGTAGTATTACTACCACAGATACCAGGATCTACGTATACTGCAAACACACTATTTTGCTCCTTGTAGAAAAGTTGTTTCAGAACCTCACTGCTGGTGGTCAAAGGCATTCTATTTTCTTATGACTATTTTTCATAGGCAGCTTAAGCTGACTTGTTCTTGGGCCCAAACTATCCTTTATATCAAATACCCCTCTTCCTTTCCTGACATTTTAAAATCTTTACCACTTCCAATGTACTACTTATAGATAACAGTCATATCTCTTCTCAGACTGTTTTTGTAGGCTGCTCTCAAGTGAAAGTAAAGGAATTTAAACCTCCTATGATGGAACTTGACGGGTTTATGAAATAGATTACATCAATTGTTTGCCAGCAGTGCAAGCAATGATCTTGAACAGAAAAGGTTCATTCTCTCTCTTTTCACCTTAAACTGCTTTGTTAGGCCATCTTCTCTTATGTTTTCACAGAAGGCATCTTTTTACTCTTGGGAAACAGAATGAAACAGAATAGGCAAACTAAGGGTCTAACTCTGTAAGACCAAGTTCTCTCAACTCCTGCTGACACAGGAAGGCCAAAATTTAGACATTATATGTCCAAAAGTTACCTTCCTACATCAAAAGTCAAGCTTTTCAGAAGTGCTGAATGCCACATGATTCCAAGAGTAAAAATGTATACAACGCTGAGCTGAAGACACAAAGTGTATCATGTGTTTCACAAGTTACTTTTAGGGTTATGCCTCAAAAACTCCAAACATGACATAATGCAAAACTACATAACTTGAACCACAATTGTCATACTTGTACCTACATCTTCTGGAGAATCCCCAAAGCATATTATAAAATGGTAAGTGCTATTGTAGATCTGGTTTGTACAATAATCTATATTTTACTAGTACTAAAAATAAATTGAAATTATGTGGAAAGCAAATACTAATTATTGTAACACTGAGAAGTGGCAACTATCAGATGGGGAGCTCCAGAAGTACAGCAAGGGTGCCCAACTTTGTATTCATACCTCAGAGATGCTTTCACATTCACACTCACAGACCCAGTGGAACTATCTGCATTAACTGGTTAAGACATAACAACTTCTGTTTTTTTCATAAATTATTGTGAAAATTGTGCCAGTTGCCTGTAACTCTCTTCTGGAGAAAAATTTACCTGTCATGCAGAAACATGAACTAATCTTTCCTTCAAGAAGAGGCTCAAGCCACTCTTTCTTTTGCTCTTCTGTCCCATACATGTGCAGGACCTCCATATTTCCAGTGTCTGTAAGAAATCAGAAGGTATGTTTACTTGTAGAGATACACAGCTGATAAGGCATAAGATGCCCAACTTCATACCATGCTCAGTGCTGTAGTTAAAGCACAGGGTTTGCTAACCAGGTGCATGACAGTTGAAAACTTCAGGGGCAAAGAAACATTTCCCTGTCTCTTCAGCTATTAGTGCATAGTCAAGCTGGCTGAGACCACTGACATCTGGGAGAAAAAGGTTCCACAGACCTTCTGCTTTCGCCATTTCCTGTTGAAAGAATCAAAGGAAAACACACTAGCAATAAACCTTCATCCTGCAATAAAGCTTGGCCTGCTACCCATTTTCTTCCTTCCTGCTTAGCATGTTGTCCAATATATCTGACCTTTCAGTTTTTTTCCAAATTGTTATTTTCAATAGATAAGTCTTTGAGTTAAAGTATATCCTCCATAGAACTCACTTTTGCTTTTCTCCTCTTTCCTTTGTATCTCTCATCTCCTTTTGCATGCCTCCCTTAATTACTTCTTTCTTTCCTTTCACTGTTCTTCACTGTTTCTCTCCACGAAGTCAGAATTCTCAAACAGCATATAGCACACTTTCCTACTCTCCATGTCAGTGCCTTTGTTTCTTTTATCGCTACAGTGCTGAAGAATATTTATTATCCAGTACCTTCAGTCTCTCAAGCACTGGCGGTTTCTTCCATTTTTCCTCAGCATTTCCGTGTTCAGTATAGTATTTTATTATTTCCTTAGAGAAACAAATAAAAGGTTGCTGTTTAAATAAATAATGATATTTAACATACACAAGTAAAGATATGGTTTGTTTCCCAGCCTTATACCTCAAGGAACTAACAAAGTATTTAACATATCTTTCTGTCATATAGTTAGCTGCATTACACATTAAAATATAATTTGAAAAAAACCAAACCATAATCTATTTATTTTGCAAGATGTCAAATACATCACGGAGATGACTCCAATCAGTACATTTTACAAACAAAAATGGCTTGGAATGATTTAACAAAACAAGTGATGATAAAAGTAGAAGAAACAATTTTTTCTAAAGATACAAGTAACTGGTACCAACAGTATGCATGAGAGGAAAAAACCCAAAGTCAAACAGATAAAACTTAGCCTGATGCACTGGCATGTAACATACAGGTTTCCAATCACAACATTCAAGTTAGTTAATCATTTTTAACAGAATAAAACCACAAAGAATGCGGGGTTTTTTTCTGTCAAAATAACTTCTTGAGTGAGTATTAGTACTATATACACCTGTGTTCTCTTTAATAAACAAGTATACTTTGACAAGTATATTTTAGTAAGGCATAGCACTTCAAAGTTGTCCCAAGAACTAGTTTTAGAATAAAAAAAAATAGTTCCTAAGAAACTCTCCCTTCTCCCTACCTGTGTTCTTCTACAAACACTTCAGGAACACTGAACTGTAATTGTAAACTCCAATTTCAGGTAAACACTTTTTGTGTGCTGATTTTATGATATTACACGATTCTCTTTATTCAGGGATTCGAGATCATCTTTCACATAGCCTTGCCATAAAACAATTATTATGCTAGTTACATAGAAAGAGTAAATGATTTTTAGAAAAATCATACAGTAAGAGAAATTTAGAATTAGAACCTGCAAGTCCTGATTTGCAAGCCTCATTGTCAGAAATAACTTACAAGAACACCACTATTCATTACAGAACTTTCATGGCTATTTGTGGTTCTTTTTTTTTAAAAAAAAAAAAAAAAAAAAAAAAAAAAAAGTTAGTACACCTGATTATTTAAAAAGTTTCTCTCCAAAACAATCTAAAACTAGTTAAGACTTTCAAGACTCTTTGCATAGCAAGAATTTCTGCTCCCAACAGATCCCTTCTGGTAGGCAAGTATATTCATAAATCGTTTAGATTAACATGTTCTCTACACCTCTGCCTGGCTAGAAAAACAACAACAACAGACCCAACCAAAAAACCACACGATTCTGCAACAAATGTCATCTGTGCTTCTGCTAGGCTGAAAACTGAACCAAGTTTCCAAATGAACCATTTTTAACATGTCACTGATTAAGAAGTGCTTCATCTCATTTTCCCTTTCTCTCATCATGGATTTCTGTGGATGTTTCCAGTATCTGATTTCAATCCTTCACTGGTATCGGGATATATGCAGGAATTAGGCTACACTGATACATTATGGAATCATGTTCATTATCATACAAATAATATCTTAAAAAAAATTTCAGAAGGCAAGGAACGAAAGCATTGAACGCTGTATGGTTAAAAACAGCAGTTTCCTTTCTGAACAGGCAACCCAGAGTATATTTCCATCTGAGGCAAAAAAACAAAACCCTAATACTTTTAAAATAGGATGTGTACAGAGTCGCAAAAAAAAGGCAATATGCAGTTATGCATGAATACTTTATAGAGCATTAGATTACCTTTCCAGAGTAACAACAGCTCAGGATACTTCCAAACATAACCAAAAGCAAAAAATAATTATCCTGTCCCATCACATACTTAATAAAGGCTGAATAAAGTAATAGGCTAGAGTTACAGAAACAGAAAGAGTCAGAGGAACAACTTGCTTGTCCACATATTAGTTGAAGACAACTCACTTCCTCTAAATTAATTACAAAGTTTCTAACAAGAAATCTTAAGATAGCCATGGAGTGGTTATATATGGAGTATAATGGTGTGGTAGGCATAATGTAACACTTAGTACAAGGCTGTGTCATGAAACTGCATTTTGGCCACTCAATTTCCTGAACAAGGGAAAGGAAGACATGTAATAAACTCCAACTTTTGCCAGATCTGATGTCTATGACAATACACCAGAATTCATAGAAATAATGCTTTCAATAAAGGTTCTCATAGCATATATAAAAAAACCAGAACAAATATTTGAGAGACTAAGCATCCTAACCTCAGTGATGTTCTAAATCAATTAAAATAAAAGAAATGCAAATGTTACGCTCTTTGTGTCATGATTTTACTTCTTCGTTGGAACCGAAAAGCAAAAAACTCAAGAAGGAGGTGAAGACAAAAGTCTGGAATAGAATTTAGAATTTATGCGATATAAGACAGTGTGAGCTCCCTAAAAAAGTAACACAGCACCTGTGTGCATGCACAGCATCAGAAATAAATATGTGCCTCTGCACATAGTGCATAAGAGTTCTAGGTCTTTGTGAGGACGCCATGGTATTAACTATGAGCAAAGTATTCCTCCACTTTTAAAAGTAAGCTTAGCATTTATTAACAACACATACAATACTTCCTTTCTTCAAGAAGATTCATGCAAATGATAATGACGTATGTTAACATTTTGCAAGTACCACCAGAAATATCACTGATTGAAAAATAAAGCTGTTCTAAAAAAGAAAGAAAAAAAAAGAAGGCCACGGCTTCTATACATTTTACAAAACTTCCATAAGTTTTACATTTTTGTAAACTCTTCTTATAAAATGGTCATTTATAAATAAGTTTACTAAAAGCTTTTACCTTTTCAGCTGGATATATGTGCTGTGTCATGAACTGCTTTACCTTCACCAGAATTTCTTCACCTTTCCTACTTTGATGGAACAACTCTCCTGAAATTCTGTGATGTGCTCTGCTGCTGAAAGATGATCTGAAGAAGAACATCCAACAGAGTAACAAATACAACCAAATTTTCCCTGATAACAATATAAACTACCTTATACAGGCATTTAAATAAGTGAAGGAGTTGCAAGAGCTTTGCCTGACCTTCTATCAGTAGTTTAGATCTCTCTTACCTTTTTGAGAGCTCTAATCCTCTCTCTGCCAAAGGCTTCACCATCTTAGAAAATTCATGACTATTCTCTGCAGAAGCATTTCCAAGGAGATATCTGGCATATATACCCTAAAACCAAAAGGAAAGGAATATGTGGTATAATTATGTTCTTAAAATTGTCTCTCTTTTAGATAGGTGATTTCTTCAGCTAGGTAAGCAAAACTTAAATGCACATAGCAGGAAAAACATTAGCAGCCAATGTAGTTTTATGAATTGCAGACAGAGTTTACTGGGATATGTTAGTATTGCTTTTGGTCCATATCTGATATAATGGAAAGGTTTGACCGACAAAAGAAAAACAACATACCTCCGCTAAACTAAACTAAACTAAAGCCCACAAGAACTAACAGAGCAAGAAAAAAAAAAAAAAAAAAAAAAAAAAGCATGTCTGCACATGATTCTGCAAGCAAGCCCAGCCTGTCCTTAAGTCAACTGACACCAGTGTACATATATGATTATATATACACACACTCTAACTCCAAATATTAGGAAGCTTGTGTCACGTTTCCTAAGCTGGTCTCATGCTACAACTTCTCAAAAAACTGTATTCACATCACACAGTGGCTGAAAATCTAAATAAACAATTACTTCTGTTGATAACGAATCAACCAAACTTATTTTCTCCTGTAATCATACATCAAGATTGGGCTACTATGTCATTTTCTGCTCGTAATAAGCCGACATATTAATTGACACAGCCTCCTCTTCATCTATAGGTGGCAGCAAGAAGGCCTGACTTATGTATCATGTCTACTTTCATGAGAGCTGCAGAAAATTACTAACATTTATTTCTGTGTCATATGGGATTAAACTAGCTGAGGAGTCCAAAAGGAAGTCCAAATGACAAAATTGCCAGCACAGTGGCACATCAGTCACAAAATACCCACACATCCACTTTTTATTCTTCTCTAGCCTGCATTCCTAAGAATTTAGCTATACTAAGACAAGGTACCAGTCATAACCATCTAAGATACTGCTTCTAAAGGAAGAAAATGAAATACATTTTTATTTTTAAAACACAACTCATACTTTGAAAAAATATTATCAATCTACAAATAGTCATAATGAAAATATGCAACATTTCAGATAATATCAGTGAACGTATTACCTGGGATATTCCTGCCATTTTAAAATATGCTAAAGCAAGGAAAAAATTCAAGTTGGAAAAAGTAGTGCTGATACCCCGGCAGCGGCAGTAAATGGAAATCAGTTCTTCAAAGGAAGGAGTTTCTACAAAACAACAGAATATTTTAAGACACTCAACATTTTCTAGGATTTTTCCACTATATTTTTCAAACAGTTGAACAGCTTTTTCAGTTTTATGATACCTTCAATTTATGCAGTTAAAAAAAAAAAAAACCCTACAATTTATCATCTCTTATGAGCTAAATGTTATATGAAGAGACAAAAGGAAAAGGAATTTGCTGAATTCCAGCCAAGCACAACACTTCCTACTTCCCACCCCACCCATGAAATGAATTGCATCTTTTTTTTTTTTTTTTGAATAAGCTTACGTTTAAATAAAATTTCCTCCAGTATCTCCAAGAAAGCTTTGAGATAACTTCTACAAGAAGTAACATACTTTGGTTAATCCACAGCATATTACTTACCTGTTCTAATAATAAACGTTAGTAGCAACACATTTCCTACAATGAAGAAACCTATGGAGAAGTTCTCTTCAAGTGCAAAATTATTTGCTCATTCATTTGACATTTTATTGTTGTTTATAAAGATAACATATCAAATAGAAATCAATATTAGAATTCATTTTGACAAAAAAAATTACAACTTCATACCTACGGTGCCTTTGAATCGAAAGACAGTGCCTTCACCTAAGTCCTTAATAGATGTAGGCCAAAAGTAGAATAAAGTGGCATATGCTAAATCTGATAAAGGATGACCAGTAGTTGAAAGCTCCCAGTCCAGCACTGCCAAAACACGAGCCTTAAATAAAAATAAAAATCTCTCATAAATGACAGGAGATAAGCTGAATTCTCTACATCCGCAAACGCACAATCCACATAACACTCAACAGCTTTATTGCTGGAATATGCTCCAAGGTTACTATAAAGTTACACAAATGCCTTGTAACTGTCTACAGCAAAAATAGTTCCTTTTAGTACAATGTTAGAATCCATAGACAGTCAGGATTCACATAGTGGTAGAAAAGCAGTCATGTTAACAATAGAAACTCATTTTATATTATACATCTTTGAGTAGTGGTTTTCCTGTCAGAAACTTCTGAACTGCTCTATTCAAAATATGCTTGCAATACAGTATTCTAAAAAACTGTAAAAGTATTGATAGGTTTCTTTTCTTTTTAGGCCTTCATAATGTTGCACAAATGCAATCTGTGATGAATTCTTATAATCTAGCTGTTCTATAGTCCTTCATGACCACACTAGTCTACGCGTGATCCATCGCTACTGATTATCTTGAACTACGCATTGGTAGTCCTACATGGCCATTCCTACAGAGACAGAAACCGCTTCTATGGACTATTTAAAAAGATCTATTTACAGTTTAGTCAGTTCTTTCAGCTGCAGCAGGAACTGTCAGGAACTGCCAACTGCAATTGAGACTGCCAGAATCTCTGCTCAAGGAATCAATGAGCACATTTAAGCCTACAAATACTGTCTGTCCATTGGTCTACGCACAACAGAAGCTGCTTAGGGGAATTGCTGGGATCTCCTGCTTTGCCTGGAAGCTGGGTAGGAGCTCAGTCAGTCACCTTGTCTCAAGTCAGTCCCCTGTGTCATTTCTCTGAGCTTACTGAGGAACCTTCTGGACCACCCAGGGAACAGATGACAAACAGCACTGGGTATGCACTCGGCCACAGCTCTGATACCCGGCTGCACCTCAGCTATCACAATGGAGCAAACTGATTTAATCCTTATAATCACAACTGTATCTCACATTCCATATATTTTGCCAAAATAAACTCTACGCATTTCATCTCCCAACAGTTCTATAAGAAAAGTAAACAAAAATATATTAAAGTTGCCTCTTTATCGATAACAGAACTGCATATGTTTTGCTCCTGATTACAAAGAAGCATCAGAAACAGAATAGACTCAGAATTAATTCCAGGACTGTCCGACACCTCTCGCCTTCTCATCAAGAATAGTGAAAAAAACCCTCAGAATGCATATATTCCGTTTTACAAAAAGTTAACTTATGAGTTAAGATTGCTAAGCCTGATAAGATGGTCACAGTTCATTTTAAAAATTATTTCCTCTACATCAAAAAAGAAATCAAACTACTGCACAGATCATATTCTAAAGTCCAAAATTCATCTATATTCTGCAGATATTGCAGAGTCTTGATTACAAAATTCCAGGCATATCTTTTGCTCACAACAAAGCAAATAATCACATTTTCATTATGGTTCTTTCCATGTTACATTGATATACAAGTAACACAGTATTTCTACAAACTAGAAAAACCTCTGTTCCTTTCCTTTAAAGATGAAAGAGGAACCATTAACGGTCTCTGTGATTTACATGTTTTCCTTAACTAAACAGCTTTGGCAAATTTTTCTTTGCCTCCACCGATATCACATATCATGCATTTAGATCCTTTTCCAAAAGTCATTGTGGTCAAGTCCTACTGCAGATCAAGGGGGTTTGGATCAGATGCTTACATGGTTTAATGAAGTGAGCCTTCAGCATGTTCTAAATTTTCACTGCATCCAGTAGGATTTATATACATGAAATGTTTTGTTTCTGGACTCTGAATAGGGACTAGAGCTAACGAATGATTTGAATAACCAACTCCTACAATGGAAACCTGTACTCTGTTAGGTACCTAAACTCCTTGCAGAGAACGTGCAGAAGAGTTAAGTTCTCTACTGTTCCTTTCTAAGATGTATAATAACAGTATACAAAGAACAGAATTATTATTTGCGCTATGATTTGCAAAGAAGAGAGTCAAGCAGCTTTGATGAATCAAGCTAAGACAATGACTGCATTAATACCCATGGTGCACTTAATCTAAGCAGTCCTTACATTGACATAGAGCAAATCACATACAAACACTATGTAAATGTCCCACTGTAGCCCTGCTAGGGCTACAAACAAATGGAGGACCAAAATGTAGTACTAAACATGTATGAGTAAGTCTCAAATACCTCTGTTGGATGGAAGATGATGTTATCTATTCTAAAATCCCCATGAATCAGTGTTTCTTCACTATCATCAGGTGGCAAGTTGTTTGCTAACCACTCAGCCAGCTGGTTCATGGCAGGAATATCTGTATGAGCAGCTGCATCATACTGTCTTTTCCAAGTTGACACCTAAAAACATAAAACTTACTTCAGGTTTTTCAAACTGATCAACAAGTTTTTTCAAAAGTATGAAATTATGAAGCCCAGGCTTCTGAGTTTTGACTATGTTACTTTTAAATTCATTAAAATCCAGCAGCTTTGTACTTGTAATGAACTGTGAGATTAAAAGATTCAATGAAGACTGCCTCTATTTCTCATTTCAATCCTATTTATGTGGCCCAAACCTAGTGTTATACCAAAAGCGAATAAATATCATTCCCCACTTACAGCATTATAAAAGTGATTTGAATGTAGCAATAACTTTGCAATGTGCACACATAATTGAATTAGGTGAAGCTGTTTAATAGTTTAAATATGATGGTCACTTTTAAAAGATATTAATATTTTAGCTTGCAATTCAAATAAATCTTCAATGACTTGATAAAACAATAATGTTTAAAGATCTGTACCTGTCTTCTGCAATATCCTGGTCCTCTGCCATATCCTTGGAGACCTAATGACTGCAAATCAAAGGAGTGCAGCAGGGCCAAGGTTTCTATCATTGCAATATACAAAGCAGAACGCTCTGCTGGGCCCACTTCAGGCAGCGAGATGTCTCGGAAGATGCGACCCTGAAAACATCATAAATCAGATATTTGGTGGGATAGATGCATCAGGAGGAGAGAAGTAAAGCTATACATTTCAGAAGCAATGCAGTAAACTAATCTCCCCTGTGCAGTTGAAGATCTCTTAGTTACTTTCTTTCTTGCCCTGTACAGGTGAAGGGATTCACCAGAATTCGAAATCATTCGCATGCAGGATGTCCACTGGAAGCTGAGTCCTGAGGAGGAGTTCAATATGGAATGAGCCTGGTAGGTTATTCCCATCAACAGCTAAAAAAGCAGCTTGTCACTTCCTGGTTTTTCTTCTAACAGCTCGTGTCACACAATAATTTAACATAGTAGTCACTGAGCTTCTGAATACACAGTGTCACCGGCTCTGACAAAGGGCGTGAGTTCCTCTACTCCCCAGCAGGCTTTGAGGGTGGGAGCTACAAAACCAGGTATCTCAGACACAGAAGGAAAACAAAGCTGAAAACAGTGCTCTGCTGATCCTTACTGCCAGGCCCCAGTATCAGGACAAAAATCCTACTGCATTACAACCCTTTTTTCATTGTATTTTTCTGCCAAATTTTATTGGCTAAAAAAATGCTCCTTCCTCAATATCCTTCCAAATTTTTAAGCTTTAAATCAACCAAATTGCTGATATTTAGCAGAAAGGCTGCAGGCTGAGATATGACTAACAGGCAAAATCTACCTTAAAATAACTTCAGTAGAATAGGTCCTCAACTGCTTAAAATCCTTAGGTGAAGCAGTGCTCACTTGCCAAGTTAGAAGCTGCATATTTACTCTGGGGCCAGGGGAAGATATTCACTTGAAACTGTTACTGAATTTTAGAAGTGTAAAATATCAAAAATCTAGATCTTTATGAACTGGGACTGGAACATCTGCCACAGCCATTTTTCAGAATAAGACTGGCAATTATTTAAAATCACTAATAATCTGTCAAACCACTTATGTCAGCATAAGTGACATGGACTCGATGCCTAACAAACCATTTTTGTCAGCATAAGAAACACAGACTCAACACTGGTTTCAGTCTTTGAATGCTCTGACTATTCCTGAATCTATTTATTAGACTATCATCAGGATAGAATTGCAGAGGTAAATCAAAATGCTACTAGCTAAACAGCATTTTCTGACACAACTGAAAGAATTACTTGTTTTCATAATACAGTTTAGTCAAAATATCAAATATATTTATTTGATAGTCCAAAGTCTTACCACTTTCCTTTCATTTGCTCGCATGCTGTTGTTTTAAACAATCACAAAAGCATGCCTCTGAATGCTTTTCCTCAGACCTCAAATTTCAGACTACAGGTGTCCCAAAATGCGTAAGAGGGAACATAAGCGGATATTTTCACACAGTCATATTTCTCAGGACTTGAGCTCTCCATAAAGACTAAACTTCCTAAACTCTGAACTATGTATTGGCATGCACTTGAACTTATCATATAAGAAAAGGCAGATTGAATAGGCTGAGAAGAGCAGAGGCCTGAACTCAAATCCTCCTCCCACAAGAGGAAAAGACATGGTTCAGCAAACTTAAACTCAGAATTAGGAAAAACTGGCAGAAATGGTATCAACTGCAATCAACAGATACAGGATCCACAGAGTGATGCACTGCAGATCTGTGCTGTGCACGTTCTGAAAGTAATATCTGAGCTGATATTCTATTTGGTTTTCAAGAAAAGGTGTTTTTATGTTGATTAGCACCTTCAATACTAAAAGGGTTCCAGGATGTCTGAGGATCCAGCATAACTTTATAGCCTCACCTGACCTCCCTCTGACTTACGCATATGATTTTCACACGTTATCTCAACTCATTTCAAGACATCCTCTTGACTGCTCAGATGAGAATAAGAAGGTTAAATACTGAGCTGGATACTTCAACAGAGAGGTAAGTAAACCTGGAAAAGCTGAAATCAGTAAGAATCCCTTAAAAATACCACTTTCTAAAAATATCAGGGAATTATTTCTGTTTGTGTTCTCAGGATATACTGATACACATATTAAACTCCCCAAACTTATGAAAATACTGGATAAGTATTTTCCTCCATCAGAGGAAAGCTTTAAATAATTTAAAAGCAGCTTATACCAGAGAGAAGAAAAAAATCTTTCATGTTCGTTGACCAACCTCCACATGCTGCATTACATAAAACTCCGTTCCAATGACAGAAACATCACTGCAGTACAACAGGGGCTCGGGGACTGGAAATCCAGCTGAAAATAAGGCTTTCTGCACACGATATTCTCTATCAACCTGAATGAGATACAGAAACTTAGGTTCTGTTAAAAGTTCACAAACATAAATCATTACTTTACCGAGTACAGTGAATAACAATACAACCTCTTAAATGCTTAGTTATGCACGTAGCACAGAAAACTTGAAACGATCTCATTAATTCATTGCATTTCTAGACAAATGCTCCATAATCACTGAAATATGCTCTGCACCATCATTTATAGGGCTTAAACACTTACAATAAAAAGTGTTTGGAACTTGTCAAAGAACGTTTAGTTACCTTGTGAGCTTTTGGTAAGAGAGGACCGTGAGGCTTCTTCCTTAGTACGTAAGCCTGCCCATCCTTCTGGAGATAAAAGGTTGGATTTGACTGGCCTGAGCTATAAGTAAGAATATTTAAATTACTTATGAATTCAAGTTTGCAAAGCACTGTGACTTGGTCTGAACAAAATGGTGAGACACACAAAACAGTTCTTCTCAAGAGTTTTCTTTCAAACATAATCTTACAAGGATGCTAGTAATAGCCTACAAAGTTGGATGTTCTATCGCCACATATAAGAAAGGTGTCTTCTTTCACCGTGGAAAAGTCACAATTACACAATTTGTTCTCTTGTGAAAGAAAGCAAACCTTCTCCCCTCTCCCCAAAAGACATCATGAATGCTTTCAAGATCTGCAGTGGATGGATGGTATTAACCTTAAAGCTACCCAATTTGGAAGAAGTTAAATAGAGCAGAATTCACACTAACCCATAATTGTATTCTTCCTGTTGGTGAGCTGCAGTTTCACCATGCAAATATAGAGAATGTTCTCGAAATAACTGATGAACTGTAGTCCAAGTCACACTGAATGTCAGCCTATTCATCTGTTTACATACATAAGGCACTGCCTAAAGCAGCTCTGAAGTTTTAAAGAATGAATGTTGCAGTAACAAAGAATTATAGAAATTAGACCTTTCTCCACATATACAGGTAAAGAGAAGAACATTCTAGATAAACCCTTCATGACACCTTGATTCTCATTTTCCTCAAAGCTGAGGAAAATGAGCTAATCCTTATGCTGCCTTGTCATTCTAGATTATTTATAAGAACCATTCTGAGCTAGTCCAGTAAAAGATTAGAGAACTCGGAAAATCAAAGTCAAGCAAGCTTTTGACCTCATGCTCCCTAGGAGACTTCTGTTTTTGCTGAGCCAGCCAGAGGACGGTCTGTATAAGAGTTTAGCAGGAGCACCCTGCAGATAAATACTCTACTAGGCACAATGAAGTTTCGGATTGATTGAAGCCTTCAGGTACAACCACAAGATAAATAAATCAGTAAAAACATAAATGCTGACAATTTATTAGCAGTTTACTATTACGTGCTCTCCTGAGGTCCCTCCTAAAGTCTCTTGGATCAAAGTACATGTGAAGATTTGGGTAAAGCTAAGGATTCAATAGATGTTTTAGATGCGTATCAGAAGACAACGAAAAATATCTATGGTGCTTAGAGATGGCTGAAGATAAAGCAGGTGGGATCACAGAAATTAAAATGTATTTTCAGAATCACTTATCTTCCTAATAGCTTCTGGTCTGAAGTCACATAACTTATTTGCTAAACCCAAAGTAACTACATGTGCTCTGAAACAGGGTTTTGGATCCGAGTGAGTACCTCACAGCTGCAACACACTGCTCTCTGGGCGTTAATGAGAATCTCAGCACAGTGCAGTGCTGTTCACATGCATCCGGTTTTTTTAATTGATCTCTGAAGCTGTTTATGCACTTCTGAACGTTATTACTTGTTGAGCAACTAAAAAGCAAGCAGATAAGCCATGGCCGATAAGCAGGTGAGAGGCACTGAAACAGTCACACGTGTACTTAGGCAGAGTGAACCGCGCAGGGCTTTTGCGAAGAGAGGAAAGTCCGCGCAAGCCACCCTTGCTTGCACTGACGCACCGCCAGCGCCGGGCCCATCGCCTCCGCCACGGCGGACTCTGACCTCTCCGGCGCTGCAAACGGCCATCCCTGACCCCCGCCCGGCGGGGCGCCAACGGCCGCCAACGGCTGCCCGCGAGCCGCCGCCGCCCGCCCCGCCGGCGACCTCGGGGCAGCAGAGCGGCCCGGCCCTCACCTGTACTGCCGGACGGCCAGCGCCGCGGCGGGCCGCCGGGGGAAGCCGGGCAGGTGGCGGCAGAGGTAGCGCTCCAAGCTGCCCTGGTCGAAGCGGTGCGGCGGCCGCACGTCCGTGGTGCCGCGCTCCGCCGCCATCGCGCGGGGCGGCCCCGGCCCCGGCCCCGGCCTCGGCCCCGCCCCGCCGCGCGTCGCCGGGGCAACCGCCGCCGCCTCGGTCCGCCCAGGAAAGCGGCTCCCCGCCGCCAGGCCGACGGGGTCCCGAGCGGCTGCCGCCGGGCGGTGGTTACCCGCCCGCGCGGAGACTGCGGCGGTTTGCGCCCGCCCCGGGCGCCACGCCGCTCCCTTGCCGCCGCCGGGGCTCGCAGCTGGCCAGCCGGCGTGGCTGCGGCCCTCGGTCACCGCCAAGGCCCGCCCGGAACGCTGCCCGCGGGGCCGGCGCGCGCAGGGGCCGGCGCGCCGCGGTCTCCCGGAAGTTCCGCCGGGGAGGGCGGACGTGTCGCTGCGGAGCCGCCGCCGCCGCCATGGCGGAGCGGAGCCGGCTGGAGCGGCGCGTGCGGGAGCTGGAGGCGGAGCTGGCGCGCGCGATGGGCGGGCGGCCGCCGGCGCGGGCCCCCGTCGAGAACATGAGCGCCGAGGTGACGGACTCCAACCCGTACAGGTGCTGCCGCCGCGGAGCCTCGGCCGGGGGCGGAGGCTGCGGGGTCCCGGCCGGGCCGCTGCGGAGGCGGCGAGAAAACCTGGCCGGCTGAACGGTTAAAGCTGCAAGAGAGGGCCGGGCCGGGCCGGGCCGGGCCAGGCCGGGCCAGGCCAGGCCAGGCCAGGCCAGGCCAGGCCAGGGCGGCCGTTGCTTGAGGCCTTCCTCTCCTTCCTCCTTTGCTTCCTTTAAAGCTTGTTTTACAGGGGGTCTTGAGCATCTGGGATCCAATTTCACTGATGTTGTTTACACTGGAAAAAAAAAAAAAAAAAAAAAAAAAAAAGGCGTCCGAGCTTCTGCAGTCGTTGGTGTTGCTATTAGGGAGATACCTACAATGTTGTTTAGACTGTGTCTAGCTGGCAGTCCTAACTGCTGTGAGAACTGCAGGCTTGAGTTTGTTGTTTGGATGACTTATCTTTAAAATAAGTATGATTTTAAATATCTGAAAAGGAAAATTACAGTTAGAAGCCTTTTGATGAAGCTATTGCTTTTTTCCTTTGTAGCCGTCTGATGGCGTTAAAAAGAATGGGAATAGTCAAGGACTATGAGGTAGGACTGTATTTGCATTAAAACAACTTTTTTTTCCCTCTCTTATTGGATCACATTTGACGTACTGATTGGTGGTTTATTTCTTCATACAGAAAATCCGTACCTTTACGGTTGCGATAGTGGGTGTAGGTGGAGTTGGCAGTGTAACTGCTGAAATGTTGACAAGATGTGGCATTGGTAAGGTAATGACTTTTTTTTTTCCTTTTATTCCTTCATAGTGGTTCAGGTTAGTTCTCTCTATAAAGAGATAGATAAGATTTCCCTTAGTTGATTTTGTTCCAATAAAAGTATCTTGAAGCAAGTGCTCAAGAACAGCATGTAGACGACATGAATGGTCTTGATGTCTGTCTTATGCTAGTAAAAATGACTTATGTAGGGCTTCGTTCTGTGTCACATGGATGATTTTTGTTTGGATGCTTGTCTTCTCTGTGCCCTCTTAGAAGTCCATCTGTCTTTTAATGTTCATCATATGGGATTATTGCAATGGGAAAACAAAGAGAAAAAGGAGAACTTGCAAAGACCAAATCCTGCATTTTGAAGAAAAAGGCGATATCAACAGAACTGAAGGGCAGTAAATTTCAAACAGACAGTTTTGTCACAAAACTCAGTTTAACGTGAAATTCTTAGTGGCTAAAAATGAAACATTAGAGGCTTTCTCTGAAGGAGTGTTTGTTGTAGGTCAGCATCTTGGGCCTAGGAAAAGACACTAGACTACTAGTTCAGAATTTAGAATAATCTATTAGTGTCAGTGAATTATCCAATTATCTTAAGTGCCTTGAAATACATGCCAAGATACAAATAAAAGAAATTACATATTTCCAGTTAATGTCATAATGACAAGTAGGAATATGAGAACACAAGATGATCATATTAGTGTCCATGTAGATAATCTCTTGAATATTCTACCTAGTTTAGAACAAATTAACAAACTGCTTTATATTAATCGTAATTTTCACGACTAAAAAGTTAGAATTCAGTCCTACAATCAGCACTTACTACAATTTGTAATTTATTATAAATTTTATAGTATATATCATATGTATATATAATTATTATAGTTCTTAGAATTCAGCACTTACAACATTGGTAACTTTTTATATATGAACCGGATGGGACTGCAGTTTTGGGGGTTTTGCTGATTATTATTTTCCTTCCAAGGATGAGTTTTGTTATTTAAAATGGCTTACCATAGTGCTTTCGTTGCAGAATCTTTAGGAAGTCACATGTGTTGTTATAACCTTTGTTGTAGCTGCTTCTGTTTGATTATGACAAAGTGGAATTGGCAAACATGAACAGACTCTTCTTCCAGCCTCATCAAGCTGGATTAAGTAAAGTGCAGGCAGCAGAGCATACTTTGAGGTATGTATTTAGAAAAGTGGGTATCAAAATGTATTTACCCAGGATACTATTATGCAGGTGATTAGAAGTGAAATACCTGTTGCTAAAGTGGCATGGTCTAATTTAGAAATTTGGATATAGAACAGCAGTGGAAATGGTTGGTACTTTTTGCCAGTACAAAAGCATCATTGAACATTAATGTAAATGTACTTTTTAAGTATAGTTAATTTTGCTTAGAAGATTGTTATACCATTTTAGTATGCTTTTCTTCTCATCTAATCTGTGAATTTTTGTCCATTTGGGCATATTAGACTTCAGACTGGAAGTTTAAGACTAGCAACACTTGTGAAGTTAGGAAATAGGGTGCAAGTTACTCTTGTATTTATTAGCATTGACTCATTTTGTTTCCTTTATAAGGAATATTAACCCTGATGTTCAGTTTGAAGTGCATAACTACAACATCACGACACTGGACAACTTTCAACATTTCATGGATAGAATAAGGTAAAATCTGTCAACAAAAGGAGTGCTAACTTCTGCTGGTGTTTGATTCTAAATACAGTCTCAATTTTCATTGAAATTTTTTTCTAATTTAGTAACTTTTAACTGAAAACCAGTGGGAAATACATGTATATGAAGACACATTTCTGCGTAGTCCTTGAGAGACTGTTAAAGAACATTTATGTTTGCTGTAAAGTAGGAATACATTGTATTAGTGCGTCTTTAGATTTCCAATGAAATTTTGTTAAGCTATGAGTCATGTTGGCTTTTCCATTACAGTGCAACAAATCACATTTTGTCTGCTCTAGTAGTTTGAGGTACACTTCATAGTATAAAGAAAGAAAGTAGTTATTAGTGTATCTCACAGGTGAGTTCTGAAATAAGTTTTTCTTATTTGCAGGTGTATTGTACAAAGATAAACTATTTGCCCTAGTATTTTGTACTGCATTTTTTTCACTTGAGAGAGATGCGAGTGTATACTATATAAAACTTCCCTTAATCTAAAGTGCCCATGTATTGGAATTCCAGCTTCAGTGTGCTGCTGTTCCTGGCAGCTGTTTTACTGCTGAAATACAGTGCTAGTTGTGCAAATGCAAAAGAAGGTACAAGTTTTATAAATATACTTCCTGTGTATTTCTCTAATCTAAAGATGCATATTGATTGTCATGTTGGTATTTTGGTCCACTAGCAATTTCATGCAAACTTCAATATTTATTTCAGTAACGGTGCACTAGAGGAAGGGAAGCCTGTCGATCTTGTTCTAAGCTGCGTGGACAACTTTGAAGCTCGCATGGCAATTAACACAGTAAGGGCATCTCTAGGGCATGCTTGGACTCTTGATAAGTTTGTGGAGGAAGTATTTTTCTTCCACAATAGTTGGAAATTGTATGGACTAGAGAAAAGACAGGACCTTACCAAGAATCTTTTGAGAAGGTTTCTCCTCATGTTTCTTTAACTTAATCTGAGGCTTTATCCAGTTCTTGTAAAACACAATCTGTGTGGATAAGTACAACTGCAGTCTTTTAAGTGGTCTTTTAAATGCCTAGCAGATAACGTTTAGTAAAGGAGTAAGTGTTGTAAATCCTCTCTGAATTTCAAAATTATTTTCTTTTTATGAAGGCAGTATCAAAGCCTAGCATGTTGAATCTTGTAAGCCTCCTTAAAACCATGTATATCTAATTGTGCACTTCACATGACTTTTAACATATTAAAAATGTTTTAAGGTTGTGCACCTAATCACACTGTTTTTCTTTACAGTAGCACCCAGTGCAGAATAGTATGCAAAATGCATGTTTTCTGTTACCATTCAGCTGTTCTACAAATTATATACACCAAATATGCGCAGACATGCTGTCTCCATGCCACTAAAAGTATGAGGATGTAGTGCATCCAGTTAGCTTTGGGAGTAATGGGATTTCTAATGGCCTGTATCATTCAATAGTCTATGTTTTAACAGGTCTTCATGCAAGCACAAAGGCCTAGCTTCATGAGGACAACTTCAATTTGTCCTTTCGTTTTTACTCTTACAATTTCTTTCTTGCCTTTTCTGTTCTTCCTCTTGACTAATGATCTTCTAGCTTTAAGACAGAAAGGCTGTATGTTTAATCAGTTTCAATTTACAGCTTATTTTTCCATTAAACTTCCGCATCATTAATGTGTGCGTTTCTGGCTTTTTTAAGGCCTGTAATGAACTTGGACAAATCTGGATGGAATCTGGAGTGAGTGAAAATGCAGTGTCAGGACATATACAGCTGATCATACCTGGTGAATCTGCTTGTTTTGCGGTATGCAATGCTCCACAGGACTGGATTTTTTTTTTTTCTTTTTAAAATGGGACTGGGAGTATGAAGACAGCTGGCTAGCAAATGTGATCCTGGCACAGCTGATGGGAGTAGCTTAAAATACGGTGTTCGTGTGATCTGTGTTTTTTAATGCATTTTTAAAATTGCATTTCATTATTTCCCACAGTGTGCTCCTCCACTTGTAGTTGCTGCAAATATTGATGAGAAAACATTGAAACGAGAAGGAGTTTGTGCAGCTAGTCTTCCTACCACTATGGGTGTTGTGGCAGGAATTCTTGTACAGAATGTTCTGAAGTAAGTGACCGAGTTGCTGCTGCTCAGTGTGTATAGCACTATGGTATGAAGAACTCTGAAGAGATCTTTCATAATGATTAGTCTGATTCTTTTTAAATATCTGTGGCTTATTTCCTAAAGGTATTGGTATTATTAGACAGGACTGAAATATATACTGCTAGCATCACCAAAGTCTTTATTTTGGCATTGCTATTTTTAATAGCATTTTTCAGGGCAAGGAAAGATCTTAAGGGTTTGCCTAAGACTTGTTACTGTGTACACACACAGGTTTGTGTTTTTTTCCTCTTAGTTTCTGTATTTAAACAAGCTCCCATTTGACATCATTGACCTATAGGCTAACTTGCTTTTGAAATTTTGTACATGAACAAAGAAACAATTTTTCTTGCAGCCTTGGTATTATAAAAATCTGAGGTGAAACAAGAATAGTTACACAGCAATATGAAATATTTTATTGTTTTTCAAAACTACTGTCACACGACTTCTGGTGTTTAAAAAATAGTCATCTCCTTGCAGGGAAAATTTTTGAACAATTTTTTTTGTTTGTTTTATTCAGTTTCAAAACGATCCATCATTTTTTCCCAGCATCTTATTATCAAAACTTACCAATTCCATGCAGGATGTTTTCTTCAGTTCTCTCAGTGCTTAAATTTTGGAAGTGGTTGGATGCAGTATTCAAAGTTCTGTTTAGATATATTTAGAGAATAGGATCTTATCTTGTTTAGCCAATTTTTAGCTTCAGCTTGGTTTTGTCAGAGTTGTCCAAAAATTTCTAGTTTCTATGTTTGCAATTATGCCTGTATACAACAAAACTTTGTTTTCAGTTGTGCAGACAAGTATTGCATAGAATTGCATAGCAATTTTCAGAGACAGTAGCTGACTTACTCTCATACAAACACATCAACGCCTATTCTGTATTGATGCAGCTATGCTGTTGTCAGTAACTCAAGTGACCACAGCTTCTTTTAGGACAATTGCAGTAGCTTTTTACTACTACACTTACTGTCAGTGGTATGAATGTGCACTCTAGAAGCTCTTTGGGGGGAGAGAGAAAAAAAAAAAAAAAGGATTGCCTGAACAATTGAACTCTTACGTTTGCATTTGTATATAAGGACCTGCTTTCTCATTTTGTTTTTCTAGATATTTACTGAATTTTGGCACCGTGAGTTATTATCTTGGTTACAACGCAATGCAGGATTTCTTTCCAACTATGGCTATGAAACCAAACCCACAATGCAGTGACCAAAATTGCAGAAAACAGCAGGAAAATTATAAGGTAAAAATGGTCTTACGCTTTAGTAAAGTCTTGAGAACAAAGCCAGCTATGAAATGGTAGTAAAAGAAAACTGTCATCGCTACTTCAGTTTTCAGTGGCCTTATCTTTGCATGATTACGTGAATTTCTAAAAATACTTACAGTTATCTTAAAGGTAGGCCAAATGACTTGCATACAGTTGCATCGGATAAAGATGTTTTCTGCAGTAATCGCTCACCTTTCTGGTAGTCATATGTTACTATCTTTGACTGTTAAGGTTTTTTTATTTTCTTTTTGCTTGTACTTTGCCTTTTTATGCCTAAGAAAGTTCTAAACTGACTGCATATATTAAATATTAAAATAATGGTGAATATTAAATTTTGCCTTTCTTGATCTTGTTGAAAATTGGCCTACTCTATATATTGTTTTTTGTGTATTCTTTCTTCAGAAGAAAGAAGCTGTGCAATCAAAACAAGAAGTAATCGAACAGGAAGAAGAAATAGTACATGAAGACAATGACTGGGGCAAGTAATCAACTGGAGACTAAATGATGTCACCAGTATCGAGTATTTCAATTATATTCTTCATTTTGAGTGAACACAGTATAGGGTACCTTTCACAATTCCTATTTTTGTACCTTACGTTGCTTGATTACTGCTGGCTTTGCAGTAGTTTTGATAGTAATGTTAACCCAAACCGATGATGCAGTTTTAGTATACTAAAGTATACTAAAGTGAGTAAGTAAACTCTTGAGTAGGCTCAAGAGTTAACAATGTTTAAAGTAGTTTCTCAGATGATGATCTGAAGATACGAAAATGTCAAAATATTTTTCATTAGATTGTGGGTACCTTTTAATACACAAAACAAGTCTTTGTTTTTGTCAAAATTTATTTGTATTTTCCTTCTAAATCTAAAGAGCATTTGTCATTTCTACCACCACTTATACTAAGGCTTCCTCATAGTTCTTTGTATTGCTCTGAAGACTTTAAATTTTAAAGAATTGTTCTTAAGAAACTGTAAGGACATTTTGTTTTATAAACATGTAAAGAATGCATACGCATGTTCTTTTTATTACATTATATAGAGAATAATCCTACCTTACCATTGGGAAAACTGTCCTCAGAATAAGATTTAATGTGAGAAAATAACGTTTAGTCCAGAAGTACAGCTCTTGCCCATAAGGTACCGGTATGAATAGTTTCATATATTCTAAAGGGAAACACTTCATGTTGATAATGGGGGTGAAGTAGTTAAAAGCAGAAAGATCTTCTATTTCAGAATTCCTGTATTTCGGAAAAGTAGCTGCAGTTTTTCTCTAACATATTGATTAAAGAACTTTCTTTTAATGGGGTTCTCAATCCTTTTTAATGCAAAGGCATCGAATTAGTATCAGAAATTTCAGAAGAGGAGCTGAGGGCTGCTTCTGGTCCAGTACCTGATCTTCCAGAAGGAATTACTGTAGCGTATACTATCCCAAACAAGGTAATATGCACTTCACTATTTATTGTTTTAGAATGCACTAATTTTTGAAGTATATTTTATACATTTAATTTACAATAGCTATCAGTTTGGGCACCATTTAAACCTAAAATAAAAATCTATCTTAAAAAATTCAGTAAAACTGTATCTCAGCCCATACCACCAGTGTTTTCTGTGATTCAGTCTCAATTGTTCTTCCGAAAAATAAATTTCTTTAAAGTTAGTGTGAATGTAGTTTTGAGGTGACAAAGTGAACATACTTCATATTTTGTGTTCTAGTTATAAGCAAGCATGATTATCTCAGCTGATATTTTAGTGACTAATATTTTATTACTATATTTGTATTTTAAAAGTATTATGTATTCAAAGTGAAATTAATGTATCTGGGGAACACAATTTGTATGTATTGCTACCAGAACATTCTAAATCCTAATCAGAATGGAGCATACCATTTGTAGACCACTTTGCTGTTAAATCACTGGAAGCTAACCTTACGATTGGGTTCTTGATTCTAAGAAAATGGCATTGCATAACTCAAATTTTGGGAGGGGGGTTTTTGTGTGCTATTTGTCTTGCTGATTTTTTTTCCTGTTACTAATAGGAGGAGAGTGCTGTAATTGAGGAAACAGTGGCAGAGTCTGAGGAAAGCCTAGAAGAACTCATGGCCAAAATGAAAAACATGTAGCAAAATGTATATTAAGTTTCTGGGAATTTGGATTGACATTGGATTATGAGGAAAAACAGACTTTTTTTCAGTGAAGCTTATCTTTGAACTTCTGATGAAATGGAACTGTTACTTGGGAAGAGACAAAGTTACCTTGTTTATTTCTGTATGCCTATTCACATGTCTTCAAAATACAAAAGTGCTATTGTAAGTTCTGTAACTTTTAACCTCTCAACGTTTCTAGGGTCCAGATATTCAGTGGAAAATTAAAGGTGATGGATAAACCATCAAAAGTAGGCATAGTGCATTATCTGCCATCTGATGTCATCAACTGAGCAGATAATATAGGACAAGTGAAACACGCACTTTGCCTGAGTGGAACTGAATAGGTCAGTGGCTGACAGTGCCTCACTCATTGCTGCTTCCAGTCTTCTATCCACGTGTACTAGTTACTTTTCACTGGTCTTTACTTAAATTCTTGGCATGGATTGTGCTGTGGTTATTTTTTTGTGAGTAAATGGAACATTTTAGCCTATTCATCACTGAGATGGAATATATTTTTAAATTTCTCTGGTTTTGTCAGTTTTACTACTGCATGTTCTTAAATAGCTGCATATATGTTTCCCTTGTGATCATGCTTTTGAGTATGCCTTAACAAGGCATGAGGGGTTTTTTGTTAGTAGATAATTGTGCTAGCTGACAGGGTATTAACAAGTCATCACTTCAGCTGGTAGATGATCCTTATGATGAAATCTGTAAGAATTACCCATAACACTGGAATACATAGGAGATTTTATCTCCCTTTGAAAATCTAAATATTTTATTTTTGCTCATTTCTAAAAGCTTAACTATAATTCTAAACCACACCCATCTGATGTGGTGTATTAGAGAAAATAACTAATCTGAGTTGCATATTAAAAGTTTCTAAAATTAGATGCTTTAAACTTTTAATGGTGCAGGTATCTTCAGTGCAGTATCTGAGTTATTGTATTTGTCTTGTAAATAACGTTAGTACAGTACTACTAACTTTTAAATTATCATGTATTAAACTGACCTGTAAAATATCCTGTAAATGTACACATTCTGTATTGCTAGTACCCTACAGATGACTAATATACTGGAAGTGCTGATTTAAGATATTTTTAACTGCTCTCGTTGTCTGTTGCAGAACTCTATTGCTATTTAGATTTGGCTTAGAAGAATGTACATTTCAGTCTCTAATGTAATGCAAGTATTTTCAACTTCTGCTGTTCAAAAGCCTTTTCAGAGCAGGATGGTACCAACACAAAACTGCCTAGTACATGATGGTAACAGTATCCAACTACTAATATTTTGAAGATGCTTCTGTTTCTTAGGGAGCTGAATGAACACTTGGTTAAAAATGTATTTCTAATTGCTGGGCTCTTAATAGTTACAAGCTTCAAAAATCTGTCTCCCCCATAGTTGATACTAGAGTGTATTTGAAGAAAAATAATCTGTGAAGCTACTGATGCTTTTTGGAGGGGAGATTTATTATACTATAAAACAGAAGATTTGATTTAGGTTGAGTTCAGTTCTGGAGAGACTAGATTTTAGAGATTTAACTGTACAGAGCAAGGGGAAATAAAACAGTGTGATCATTTAAAAAAAGTATGCTCTTGAACTGGCATCAAAGAGAGTCCAGAGCCCATCATTCCCGAGTCTGCATTAGCTTGATCCAAATGTCGATTTAAGTGTTATTTTTATTTCTTTGTGAGAGACTTTACCTTTGGGAACAATAAAAACAAGGCACACACTTTACTATGGAGATTCTGAAGCAAACGGTTGACTTATTTTTATGACAACTCAGTTAAGCTTGAGACTGGCTGTAGATATTACAGCTATCACATGATTTACAGCTTTACAATAGGCAACTGTTTACTTACAGTTTTATTTCATGTACAGTTTTAGGAGCAAACTCCTATGTTATCATCAGCACACTTCTGGAGCATGCAAAAGGGTTCTTGTATTACTTTCTCACTTTCAACTAATACACAAGAATTTGAAATAATTACAAAATAAGTTTGAGTGTACTAATGGTTAAAATTCAGTTTAGTACTGAACTTAAAATTAAGACATTTTTTCCCATTAAAAGGCATTTACAAAGATAATTGACTTGAAAACCTAATGGAAAATCTATGACTTTCTGTTGTGGCATAATAAACAGAGCACATTGCAACAATTAGTTGGGCTTTGTTCAGTTTTTTAGCAATCTTTAATAAAGTTTCAGTTCCTACAGTGCATCATGAATGTTATTGAGATGTTGGTATTCTGGCTGTATTATTAAATCTCCTTTGAATCTGAAGACTTCCTGTTTTGAGGTGGATTTTCCTGTACAGAAGTATTAAATATATTACAGTGTTTGGCTTACACTAGCTATACAAATTACTCTTATGTGTGTGAGGTAAAACAACAACCACATGAGCAACTGTCGGGAGAGCACAGTCGTGACCAGCAAGATCCTCCACTCTTGCTCACGATCATGCTTTCCATAAGAACTCTTCTTCAAGTTGTCAGGGAAAGCAAATTGCTCACTGTCTTTGCTCATGGACCACGAGTGGTTGCAAATTGCTACTTTTAAGGGACTGATTTTTCTTTCAAAAGTAACAGTGCACTTCACCTAGGGAAAAAAAGGGGAGTGAAGTAAATTAAGGAAAGAATAGTAACAATTTATGAGTCGGAAATCATTCAGTGGGGAAAGTTCAATAGGACACTGAAGGTTCTTCTTCACTTCAGCTATCAATGTGAAGGAAAACTGCTTAGGAGAGGAAGATACCATTATACATGTTAAAATCTGAGCAGCACTGACAGGCTAATCCAGGCACCTGCTACTGTGCAACACTGTCCTTGCTGGAGGAATTTATCAGGTATGAGAAGAGTAAGTAACCGGAACAAATACAGGCTTTTGATTAATGGAGAAGTGAGATGATTGGGGGGCTTGTTTGTTTCTTAACTCTGTAGGATTCCTGCAAAGGAACAAGCCCGTAAGGTAGTTGGAATACAATGCAAAACTTATGAGCAGAACTGTTTTCTGAAGTAAGAAAAAAAAAAAACAAAGCTAGTACAAACTGTAGACTGTGGCTATATTGCAATAGCTTCAAGTGCTCCTTTTGAGTATTTTTTTAAATAAGTATTTAATGTAAAAGATCAAGTTTGAGTTTGTATGTCTGTTTAGAACAATATGAAACTGGTAATTTGCTAAGTTATAGCCCTACCAAAACATTAAATCCTTTCTAATCAGAACAAAAGCTGAAAAGTTCATTTTAACTCTTAAAAAAACACAAAAAAAGATTGTGGAAGGTAAGTACCCCTTTGAGATAAGAGTCATTCGCAATTTCAAACCAGATCAAATATACATCCATTAGTTACATCTGAAATAATAGTGAGGTTTCAATTCATTTTTCACTTACATTCCTTTAAATACATATTTTAAAAGACTTTTTACAACAAAACTGATTCACAGGCTTACGCACTGAGTAAAAACATACTTCAGATTGATACTTCCAGGTGACCAGAATACTAAGTACATCCTGTAGACTTGAGTAGTATCTATTTATCTGAAGACAAATTATTCTGTATCAATGAGTTTTCTGGCTAATACAAACCTTCTTGTATTTTAAGGGATTAAATGAGATTAAATAGTGAAAATATCATCAGAGGATAAACAACAGGGAATCATGTTATACACATCTTCATTCTAGTTCCTCACTGGAAGTATTTCTACTAAGCATAGCTGAATCTGACATCCTTTGGAAAGCTTTAACTGTAGATGATGTTACATTTAAATATATTTTCTTCCCAGGGAAACCCTTTTTTTTTTCACAAGTCCCTTGAATATAAGCCTTCTTAAAGCTGAAACCAACTTGCAAGTAAAACTTTGGGTGGAACAGTAGTTAACTTTTTCAAAATTACTATCTATACAGAAACATCTTTAAAAACTCCTGAAAAGGCAGAAAAGGTTGTTGAAACGAAAAATACATAAGTAAGTGGCCTAAGCCAGGCCACTGGAACACAGAAATAAGAACTGTCACATAGAGTATATACAATTATTTCAACCTATCTTTGTGTTATAATCCTGGCTCTTGGCCTAAGAGGTGTCAAAGTACCATGTTTTTGGCATTAGCTATAACTTGAGCAATTAATTAATATGCATGTCTATATACAATGAAAGAAACTCACTTTGTACTATACAGTCCTTAAAGTTAACATGAAAGGATTTCAATCTTAAACGTGTTTTCCTTTTCATTCCGGAAGACAGGTTTAGGTCCCAAAATACTCTCTTATTCCAAGAAATATAGATCTTCTTAATATTTTTATGACTAACTTAAAATGTCAATAGAGACTACCTTTAAATTTGAGCAGCATTATATCACCTTTGTCCATGTTCCAGGAAAACATTTGGTGACAAAGCGCTTTTCAAACTGAATGTGTCTCCACTTGATGAATGACGGGAAGTTGCTTTTCCACCTATCAACAAAGTCTCTGCTTCTTTTATTTCCATAGCTCTCTTGTAAAGTTCAGCCGCCTTCTCAAAATCTCCCCCTTCATAGCTTTGGGAGAAGAGCAGAACAACACTGAAACAAACTAAAGAAATCTCTCAATTCACAGTCTGAAATGTGCACACTGCTACCAGCAAATGTAGTTAAGGCTCTCTGCTTCCTTAACAAACATGCAATTCTTGTACATTTTATCTACAAATTTTCATAGTAGTTCCCCCTTCACATGCCCAGAACTTTTTTACTTATAATCTTACCTAAGCACAGCCAAGTTCTTTAGAGTTTCTCCCACACGAGGATGCATATGACCAAAGCTGTCTTCATAAATCTTTAATGCGCGTTCATAAAGAGGTAAAGCTTCAACCTGCTTTTTCTTTGGTTAGTAGAAAGTTGTTTGTTAGAGAGCTATGTTACATTTGTCCTTTTTTCCACATACTATCAGTACATCCTAGATACAAATTCATACATATTCAACCAGAAAAGGTCTTCTGAGATTTTTTTCTGAACTATTGTTGACAGATGATGATGATGATTGAGACTGTCAAAGCAATTCAATTTATTAGGGGCTGAACTTCTTAGGCAGCTTTGAAAATTTCAGCCTACATACCTGACTGTTTTATCAAATGCTCTTTAAGCATTTCACCTGAACTAGCTTTAATCTCTGCTTAAATCAGATAGACTACAAGAAAGTGGAAAACAAGAAAACAACCTACAGCTTGCTCCCACTGATGCTAAGTAAGGAACCGGGCAACAGGCTGATTACATTTTCTCAAATCTCATGTTAATGTAGACTACAAAGTCAACTGGTGTAGCTAGCTCAGATTTTTAGTTACACAGAGTTATAGCTGATAAAGGTGGGCACTTGTCATTCATGGACATGTATTTCAATGGGTAACATTTCCCACTGAGCCAGTGGTGTAGCTGTCCTCCATCACACTGGGAGTACTGTTGTACTGAGGGAAGTACTACATTCTAGCTGTAGTCTTAAAATGACGTGGGAAACTGTGAATACTTTAAAGAGCATTAGCCCAAGCGTCCTTCTGCAATGTCAGTCACAGCAATTACCTATTGCCTGCATACATTTTCCTTGCTTGTTGGAACCTAAGAATTGGCAAGTCCTATAAGGAGTTCTCTTTTAAATGCAATTGCATTCCTTTGCTATCATTTAGGCGCACTCATAAAAAAAGGCATTAGATAAGAATAATAAACATGTAGGACATGAAGAACTTACCATCTGACAATAAAGAACAGCAAGATTCACCAAAGCAGTAGCTACACTAGGGTGTTTTGGGCCAAATGATTTCTGTCGAATTTCAACAGCTAGTTCATACAGAGGAACAGCCTTGTCAAGTTTTCCCTAGAAAATAACCGACAAAAAATGATTCTGCTATCTTGGTATGCCAAAATGGTAACACTAAAATCTTTTTACAATGAAAAGCCTGGAGAAGTTGAAATTATTTCCAGAAGAAGGGTTTAATTTGGGTCAACTCATAGTTATATTCAGCACAGATTTGTTGTTGTGAATATTAGAATCTGTTTTGCAAAAAGTTATTGAGTATATTCAATCTTAATGAAATCCTTACATCTAAATTAAAATAATTTCGTATGCTACAGGATTGGGAATGTGTTCCTTGACTATGTTTACTATTGGTTACATCTTCCTTCTTTCAATATTTAAATTTTTCCCATGAGTGTCTAATTCAGAAGACTTAAAAAAAATTTTCAGTTTTACTTTTCTCCAAATAGTTTTCTTCATCTACATTCCCTCATCCTGCCATAAGTGACAGAGTAGAGCATTTACTTTGGTCTTAAAGAGCCTAAATTTTACTGGTGATACGGCAATGTAGGTGCTTTAACTTTTGAGCAGTTTTGAGTAGTTTTCTGTTTACAAAAATGGTGTTCACATTGTTTTCTTTGGAACACCTGCAGTGCTCAATGCCATTTCAAATCTCTTCCCATTCACTATACTGAGAACTCAGCTTTTTGACTTTCGTTCCTGGCCCCTCTTTTTTTCCAACTAGTTTACTGTAGATGATTATTTTCCCAACAGTAAATCTGTTCTGCTCCAGGCTTAAATCTGTTCACACATTAACTGGATATACTTAGGAAATACGCTTAGTTTTCCACTATCAGAATGTGAATTCTCATACTTAATAGCAATTAGAAAATCAATAACTGCAAACTTCCATTGCATAATCCTTCATTATAATTGCAAACTTCAAGTTTAAACTTCAGCCTTATTTCTTCAGAGCATCACTGTGTGCTGATCTGCAAGTCATATGGTTTCAGTACTTATCTATAAAGAGTTGTCATTTTCTGTATCAGACTCCTGTCCCTTTTCTTCCTCCACTCTTCCTTGCGTCACTGGTTCACTGTGCATTTTAATTTATGCTCCTTCAAACCGATAGAGAACTATTTGATGCAAATACGGAGTGTTTTTGCATAGTTACAGGTCTCTAGCAGCATCAAAATTCTAAGCTGAAGTGAGCACAGAACATGTGACCCAAAGCCACTTAGCACACAAACTATCAGGCAGCAGTTACTGTGCAAAGCCCAGGAAAATTTGATCCAAGAGATGATCCTCAAAGATTATTTCCTTTTAAAGAATGGTAAAATGTGAAGTACATAAGAAAAAAAATTACTGTTATCCTCCTCTAAATTTGAAACTGGTTAGCTAGAAATGCTAACTAAGCTAGAGAGCTGATCTGTGTATGTGGAATCTTGTAACTGCCTGTCCAAAGACAGACTGAGATAAATACTGCCAGAGCTAGACATTACTCATCCAGTGATGATAATGAATAGTTAGAGTGATCAACTGCAAATACTAACGTTCAGAAAGCATTCTGAAGTGATGAAACTCAGAGAATTTTGTATTACTGTTAACTTAATTCCATGTAGTTAGAGTTTCCAACAGGGAAGAACTGTCATCTTTCAGTGAACCAAACCAAGCTGAAAGTGGCTCAGCCATACAGTTTGTAAAGTATTATCTACCTCACAAGTCTTAAAGTAACTGTCAGTTCAACTATACAGTTCAAGGTCGTATGTAAAAACAGGGAGAACTATTCTTAGACCTTAACACACAATCTTTCCATCAAGACACATCTGACAGAACTTTTGTTCTTGGATGTCATGTACCAGATACCAAAGAACCTAAAACACAGCTGGGAAGAGATTCCCTCACTGCAGCTCTAACAGTAGCTTTGAACAAATCAGAGATTCCCTTTTATGATGAATACTGAGCAGCTTCATCTACATGATAAAGGGAGCATGTAAGCATGCAGGACACCGAAGACTTTATTCATAAACAGCTTATCTTTACATAAAGTGTGTCCTGCAAAAGGTACTGGGCCTTTTGATAACAGACTGAGGCCACTTAACTACATCTCGTAAGCGTACGTGTAAGATACCAGTATCTCACAAAACTCCCACGCCTCACTCCTGGACAGAAAGACTGTGACTCTGCAAGGTGTTACAGTCATTTGAGCTGGTACGAAAAAAGGTAACAGGCCTATGCTCACCATCTTTTTGTACAGCACTGCAAGGTGTTTCACGGTATAAGCCAAGGAGGGATGATCTGGAGCCAGCGCTCTTCTCCTGATGTCTAAAGCTCGTTCATAGAGCTCCTCTGCCTTATCATAGTGCTTCTTCTCATTGTACAAGGCTGCCAGATTGTTGAGGGACTGTGCGCAGTCTGGGTGGTTGGGTCCCAGGACTCTCTCTCTCATTTCCAAGGAACGCTTCAGAAAAAGCTCTGCTGTCCTACAGAACACATTTGTTCAGTAATATTTTAAAACCGGTTACATCTATATAGGCTGTAGTGGCTGTTGGAGACAGAATAAACTCAGCCTCGGAAACTGCAGAAATTCTGACATCTGATAATGGGCTTTCATTTGCCTCTGGACAAGCACATGCAGGATTAGCAAGTCATTTGAGCAGTGAGTAACTATATATGCCACAGTCCTGCCATACAGGCTAACCATAAGTATGAAGGTAGAAAGTTAATTAACACATTCCTGTGCATCTCCAAGCCCCATTGCTAGGGATATAAAAGCCAGTCTAGAAGATTTCAGCAAACATTACATTATTCTGTAGCTACCCATTTCTTTATTTGACCTACAATTCTTGGACATTCTGCACAACTTTTCATAGCAGTCAAATGCTTTTATGAACAAAGCAATAGTTGAATGTGAGTAAAGGCTCACACATTTTTCTAATAACTTTAAAGATCATAAAACAAATTATACAGTTCAGCAGATAGCTTTCATACCAAAGGTAGAGAGACAGGAATAGGTTTTATATATGTGATAAGATTTTCATTGTAGAGTCTGTCTGGAAGTGATGAAGTGAGAAAGACTTTCTATAACGGCACTATTCAAGCGTTTCCCTACCAAAAGTACATACTTTATTATCTCACTAGAGTACTTTAATCCACTGCAGATTTATAGCAGTCGTCTATCACAAACAATGGGCGATCCCCACATAATCCTGGCAGCATCCGTTGTAACTAGGTAGTTTGTCATCCTGATACACACACAAATTCTGCGTGGTTCTATTCCCAAAAGGTCAGTTTAGTAAATTGGAAAAAATCCATTTTACATTATAGAGAAAGAGCTCGTTTACACTCAGAACAGCAGGTTCAGTTCTGGAGCTCTTAACAAACATCAGAAGGTGTTCTTTCTATGTCAGGGCTAGAAGACTAAGTGTGATAATATGTAACAATTGATAAAATGATGCACCCTTCCGTCATTGATTTCATTCTAACTGCATCAAATGAGCAAAAAAATCGATCTCGGCCTTGCTGATTCAGAACAGATGCACAATACTCCACTAAGAAAAAATGATTTAAACCTCAGCCAGAAAAATACTTGTGCTCCCTGATGACACCGCGGAAAAACAGTTAATCTAAAAGTAGACTGTGTTAAGACAGGAACTTAATATGAACAGTGTGGAACATAAAATGATCTTGCATGAAATCAGATAGTTACTCCTATCTCTGCTGCTCCTCTATAATCATTCACTTTGGCTTGACTTCATGATAGTAAACTGAGGGAAACCTCCAACAGCTGTTACAAATCAGTTCCTTTATTGTAAAGATCCTGCATTTAACTGAGGCTCTATGGGCAGGTATCCTAAATTGCAACATACTTCTATAGGTCTCCAACAACTGCTGGCAGCTTAAAAATCAGATATAGGAAGAATGTAAAAACACTTCCAGAACTTACTCTGTGCTTATTTACTGTTCACTTCCTTTCTTTATCAAAAAGACTCAGCTCAGGAGAGGAGGACTTATAGTGTGTTTAAAATTCACTTACAGTGAATTTTTAGTTCTAGAATACTCTGTGGACTAAAGAAGCTGGTGAGAAGAATGCCTAATCATGCAATGAGAACTGCTCTGCTTGCATCATTTCCCTTTTTCACCTGGCTTCTAGAGAGCTTTCGTGCCACTCCGTCATATTCTGCCCTTAAGTGGCCTGCAGGGTAAGAGCTTGAGGAAGTCCACCATGGTGAATAAATACTTAAATTAAGATTTCTAATAAAGCTGACATTTTGAGTGCTGTGAAAAACCTTCTGTTCAAGGATGAACACTACAAAAGGAGGGTGACAAAACAGTGACTCTAAGTAGAGACTACATAAATTTTGAGCAAGGCTAGTAAAATGTAAACTGCGGAACATCAATTCTAAATGCAGAAAATGCACTGACTTGGCTAATAAGTACTTCCTGATGGCATTTACTCTAGAAAATATAAGTTAACTTCACAGTAAACAAAAAACTTGTGGCATGAATCAGGAACAGCATCCTAGTGAGTATCTGAGAATGTCTTTAGATTTAATACTTGTTCCTAAAGCTTTGCTTCTACTTAGAACTATGAGAAAAGATATGTCACAAGGAATAAAACTTACTCAAGGTTATTCTGCAGGTAATAGAGGACTCCAAGCTCATTGAGGGTTCGAGCATTGTCTGGTGTATCTTTGCCTAATGTGAGTTCTTCCAGTTGCAGGGCTCTTTGACGCAGGAGAGCAAAGCCACACTACGTCAAAACACAAGGTAATGTAAGCCAATTATCATTGCTTTTACAGTGTACTACTAAGAATGGAAAATTGAAACACTCAATTTTGTGCTAAAGAAACACAATAACTCTATTTACATCTTACTTTCAGGCTAAGTGCTGCATAAGCGTTCTGCTCATTTACATCTGACAGTGAATTTCACCCAATACACTTCCCAGAAATAACACAGACTTCCAGGCTAACTAGCTGTGTCATCTTCTAGCTCCGTTTTCCCTGTACCTCACAGGCTAAGATGCTTGAACTCAGTAGTTCAAATAACCTGTTTAGATGAAATTCTTTTTAAAAACTCCAAATGAAAAATCAAGCTAATTTCCTACATCAAATGCCATATATGTATTAAAAGAGTATTTTTCAAGGTTTTACATGCATGTTTTAAAAAAAGGCTGCAAAGCCAATGCTTATATGCAAAGCAAATTAAAAAGTGCAGCCTTTGTTACACACCCTGCCCAATTCTTGACCTTTGCAGTTTCAACAAAAATATTTGTGCAGCAAAACTAATTACAAAAGTTGACAAAATTCCTGTGATCTGAATTTGTTTGTATTTAAATGCTGTGGAAAGACTAGCATTTTTGTGGCTTTTCACTACTTTCACCACAGTCGTAAACTAGAGTTACTTGCTAAACCTTTAGAGAATGGATACTACACAACAAGCAAACTCCCAGCTCAAGAATGATCAGAGGAATTTTGTAGCTGAAAAACACAAAAGAAAAGACTGAGAGAAAACTCAGGATGGTGCTTAACACTATCACTGAGATTATCCATTGCCATAAGCACTGTGTTCAATAGTATTTGTAAAAAGCCCTGTTATCTCTGCAGAGCACTTTTTCCCCATCCTCATTTTGACAGCCAATTCTATCAGCAGTAATTCTGCATCCCCAAACTGTAGTATCTGAAGTGTCCATACATCTGCCCCCTTTAACTCTATCAGCTATACTGATTCTCCTACACTTTCAGAAGACTTGAAAGGGTAGTTACCAAAGCTACGGCTGTACCACTTCACTACATACGCCTGCAGTTATCCAAAGCACTTGAGTACCAGGTTTCTAGAACAGCTCTGCAGACACGCTTTATTTTCTATACCAGAGGCACAGCTTTCCAACGTTTCTATTAAATATCAAGTACTTCCCTTACCAAACTGCCTTTTCGCCTTGCTGCCTTTTGGCGTATTTTGAAGGACTTTTTCCTCAGCTGCTCAGCTTGTTCGTATCTGAAAACAGTTACAGAATGTTATGCAATGTTAGCAGACTGCCAAATATAGCATCAGTGAATATTTTGGGTAGTATGCCTAGAAAGCTTCTAAGTTGCTTGAGAGAATGAATTCCTTTCCATTCCAAAGCCTCTTACTAATTCTTGACAAAATTTACACTTTTTGTCAAAGGCAAAAATATCTAAAACGCTTAGGGATGAACAGTGCTCTTCCTACATCTCTAACCTGTTAGGTTCTGGGAGTCCTGAGTACAAAGGTTCAGCCTACTGGGTGGCCTGCTACAAGACTACACAGGGGATGCTCACTTTTACATTGGGAGGCAGAAAACTCCACAGAAGAGCCACAGATGCATTCTGGTTTCAGGAAAAACCTCAGGTAAGTTATTTTTGTATGACCTCTGCATGAAACAAAAGCACCAGTACAGTTAATCTTACTTGTTCTGCTTTTGGTACAAGGTTGCAAGGGCATCAAGTTCCCGGGCTACTCGAGGATGTTCAGCTCCATAAGCATTTTCAGAGATTTCCAGCGCCTGCTTATATAGCTGTTCAGCATTTCCAAACTTTTTCCACTGAACATAAACTCCTGCTAGCTGGTGGAGTGACTGTGCCACCCTTGGGTGGTCTGGATCCAGCGCAGTCTCTCGAATCTCCAAAGAACGCTGGAGAGGAGCTACAGCCTGTAGTAGGGGAGCTGAGAATATGATGGCAGTAGGCAACATTCTGTATGCTACAACAGTTTAACAAGTGCCGAAGAAAGTACACGCTGAGCTCTGCTTAATTTGTCTGCTTGCTGTTACAACACTTTTTAAATGTACTTACCTGACTGAGAAGACCTAAGTCCTTAAGAAATCGTCCCAGGGTCTCATAAAGATCAGCCAGGCAGATCATACTTTCCTCTCCCTCACAGCTTTTTTCATATTCTTTCAGAGAGTCAAAATATTCAGCTGCCATAGAACTCTTATCTTTCCCAACCAGCTGCCAGTAACTCAGCAATTCTGCAAAATGTCCCCTGTTTTAACAAAGAAGTAAGAAGCTCATCTTATCTCTGAAATCTCTCTCTTGAGATTCATGCTAGGCTAAAAGAAGAAAAGAAAAGGGCTATAAGCATGAATTTTCTCTTTCTGCTCAAAAACGCTGTAGAGACAATTCATGGAGACTACTGCTGTACAACAGCAGTATTTATTCCTTTACCGGCCCCCATTTGTAACAGCATAGAAAGACAGATGATTTATATAACAGCATCACCAACAGATTAATATTCTAGCCTCTTACTACTTTAAGTTCCTGTCATTTACCTTTGAAAGGTAATAACTAGAGATTACCTCACATTTCATGTGCTTGATAAAAAATTACTTTGAAATGTTTATACCGGTCAAAGCAGTGGCTACTTTTGTACCTTTTGTAAAGGTTCTGGGATACAAAGAGATTCAAAAGACACTTGTGTAGCTTTTGTTTGTCACCCTGTTGTTGGAAGAGCCAGGGAAGTTCATCTGCACTTCTCCAAGTCACTCGGTCTCGACTATTGAACGAAAAGTACACAAAATACAAGCTGTGAGAGGCCAAATACAACTTGTCAATTTGATGTGAAAGATAGGCAAGCATATAAATGCCATACCTGAACAAACCACACTTGCTTAAACAGACTTCTATGTGAACTGTGTACTCCACTTTTTCACCTCTTCATTTTAACTTCACCTCAAAGTACCCTGCACCCCCACCAGACAGCAGCTACTCCCTCCCCTACAGGCTGATCTGTGTCTGCTAGCAGATTGGCACCCCCACAGCAACCAGTTGTCCTGTTGTGTCTCCTTCCCTGGGGCTTTCTCTGGCCCACTTTGCTTTCTGCTACTCAACAGTGTGTGCTTTGAGGAGCAAAGAGCAGTAGATCACAGGATGAGTAGAGTTAGGACACACTAATTCAGGACTGTAAAGGCAAATCAGTTATCAGGCTGGACTTGACCTGGATGAGGGGACAGAGTGCATCCTCAGCAAATCTGCTGATGATACCAAGCTGGGAGGAGTGACTGATACACCTGAGGGCTGTGCTGCCATTCAGAGAGACCTGGACAGGCTGGAGAGCTGGGCAGAGAGGAACCTCATGAGGTTCAACAAGGGCAAATGTAGAGTCCTGCACCTAGGGAAAAATAACTGTAGGCACCAGTACAGGCTGGGGGCTGACCTGCTGGAAAGCAGCTCTGCAGAGAAGGAGCAGGCAGTGTTGGGGGATGACAGATTGACAGTGAGCCAGCAAGGTGCCCTTGTGGCCAAGAAGGCCAATGGTATCCTGGGGTGCATTAGGTTGACGGCAGGTGGAAGGAGATGATCCTGCCCCTCTCCTCAGCCCTGGTGAGGTCTCATCTCGAGGACTGTGTCCAGTTCTGGGCTCCCCAGTACAAGAGAGACATGGAGCTACTGGAGAGAGTCCAGCATAGGGCTACGAGGGTGATCAGAGGGCTGGAGCATCTGCTGTGTGAGGAACGGCTGCGAGAGCTGGGCCTCTTCAGCCTGGGGAAGAGAAGACTGAGGGGGGATCTTATCAGTGTGTACAAGTACCTGAAGGGAGGGTGTCAAGGGGACAGGGACAAACTCTTTTCAGTTGTCCCATGTGACAGGACAAGAGGCAATGGGCAGAAATTGAAGCACAGGAAGTTCCACCTGAACATGAGGGGGAATTTATTCCCTGTGAGAGTGACGGAACACTGGCACAGGTTGCCCCGAGAGGCTGTGGAGTCTCCTTCTCTGGAGATCTTCAAGGCCCGCCTGGATGCAACCCTGTCTAACATGCTCTAGGTGACCCTGCTGAGTGGGGAGGTTGGACTAGATGATCTCCAGAGGTCCCTTCCAACCTTACTGATTCTATGATTCTATGAACCTGCAACCTTTCAGCTGTTTTACTGGACCTCCTCTTGTGTATGTGTTTATCACTTGCCAAATTCAAGGACGTCTTTCCTTTTTTTCTTCAAGCAACCTCAAATTTCCTAGTATTTACTGGGAGCTAAAAACGTGCATGGGAGTAGTTAGCACAAAATGAATTCATGCCCTGTCTTATCACACAATAACTTTTTTGGATGACCACCATACCCAGCATATCCTCATTTTTTTCCAAGATTAGGAAGCAATATATCAATGAGCTGCTAAACTGAAAATTATTATTTTTAAGGGTTCATTTGCAAGGATAATTTACAATACTGAGTCAAAGAAGCCTGCTATACAAGCCTGCAATTTAGCACATCTTCAGGAACTCTTACTTACCTTAGCTGCATGGTGAAATAGTCTACTAGTTTCTGTCTATAGGTAGAAATAGCATTTTCACTTTCCATACATTCCAATTTCACCATTTCCCAAGCCTAAGGAGAAGAGAATTGAGAGAAAGAAAATGCATTTAGTTTGGTTATTAAGCTCTCATGATTCACAGCAAACTGTATGAGATTTAATTATGAAACCAGTCACGTGCTGTGGAATGAAAATCTTTCCATGACAAAGGTACTATAAACAGATCATCTTGTATTAGACCAAAGCTCAGGTTATTCAGATCATTTTCCATTCTCCTTCAGTTCTGCTTGTTTTTGAGGAGATCTGGAGTCAACAACTAATGGATCAGAACTCTAGTCTAAAGGTATGGAACGCCAGGTTTTCAGCTGGTGAACAATACCAACCAGTATTGATACCACAGCTCTAATAGTTTTCAAGGGGATTCTAACATTAGACTAGAAGTTAAAGAAAACAGAAGAGAGTATAAATACATGAATGGCTATCTAGCTAATACAACAATTTATCTAAAAATCAGCAGAGGCTTAGAGTGTAACAAAGCAAGAATCTGTGAGTAACTGAATTTCTCAAAGGGGAAGACAGGAAACCAAGATGAATATCTGCTGAGATGTAACTAGTTGTAAAGCTGAGTAAACACAAGTGGACTCAAACGCTCCCCACATTTAACTTAATACAGTCAAAACCAGAGTCTGCAACCAGAGTCTGAAAGCTTTTGCACTGCTGAAGTTTCACTTACACATGTTTAGAATTATAAAAATTACCTGGAGGTGCTGGAATTTTAGCAAACCACAGCCATACGTCAGCAAACACATTTTGTGCAGGCTGTGAACGAGCGAGGCTAGCATTGCAGAAGACAGTTCAGGATAAAGTTCCATCAGTTCTGACTCACTCATACCATTGTGGCTAACACCAATAACACACAGAACCTACAGAAAGCAGAAAAAGTACCTTGCACACTTAGCAATATTTGCAGCAGAGTTCAGTTAGCCTGAAATTCTAAGAAAAATACTGTGTATCATTGTATAACTTTATGCGCTAAGAACAAAACTACTTACATTAACTCTTTCCCTTTTCTGTCCTCAAAGAACAATCCTCAGTGATAATGGATTAGTATTTTAACTGACATCTATGACAAAAAATGGCTCCAGAAACTTTCCTCTGAAACATTTCAGCTAACAGTAATTCTATTATCATAAGGGACTTTCACCTAAGTAAAGCATGCCAAAGTTTTCACACTGTCCGAACCAAAACACTACTGGAATTTCTAGTAATTGTTGAGGATCATTTCCTAATTCAATAAATGTTCCACACAACTTAAGGAAGTTCTGCAGAAGCATGGAGAGGAACCACAAAACAAGTGGTGTCTTGCATTCACAAGATACTGTGCGTTGATTATATTTACCATGCTCAAATTAGCTTATCAAAAGAAGGTTCAGTAGTAGTTTGATATGCAAAACAAATTCTGATAATGGAGTTTCTCTGGTTTAGCAGGTAATTGTTATAAAGGTCTTGTCTAAAAAGTAAATCTAAATGAATTTATATTAGAAATGTGGTGTAAAATTTTAGCAGATATAATAGTTAATCATTGGATTAGGACACCAAAGGTAGTGCTGATGTTACATTATGCAATAGCGCCATGGTTCTGTTCTACTTTTGATAATACCTTAGTTGAAATTTAAGACAAAGAGGTCACAACTGTCCCTTCTACACTAATAATGTAATGATCTCTGAATTGTACATAGGAACCAACATAAACCTGTATTTACTTTTCATTTAATAAAAACTGTCTACAGGAAAGAATATACATTTCCTGTATAAACACTGAAGCATTGTCTTCTTACCTCTTTCAAAAGATCTTTCTCTTTGTCATTCCTCAACGACTCTTGAACTGATTGCAGAACAAGCCTGTAGAGTGACACTGTGTCTTGACACTGGAAACACTGTTGAAGGGTTTCATCAATATTTCCTGTACTTCCAGCACTGAGCAGATGGACAAAAAGAGCATGGTTTAACAAATTCGATTTGGCTGAGCAAGATGAACTGAAACTACCAAAGAGCTCCATCTCAACAGTGATCTGAATTCCTACTGTGCTTAAAAGATGCACAGCACCTGGCAAGATTAAACCCGAAAGAGATATTCCTGAAGCCAACTGCTGTCATATTGCCTGATTTTTCTAAATATCTACAACATTCTTATTTCCTCCCAAAATACACTGTAGTGTTCTTTTCCTTCAACAGGAACACAGAATGAGAACATTAAGTTGGATAAAGACAGAAATACAAAACTAGATGCCGTAACTGCATTTAGTGTATTTATGAAGCAAGATTTTCAACAGCAAGTAAGCATTCTAAAACATAAAATAAAACTCCCAAAATAATGAAAATCAGTCAACTCAACGACATTATTTAAGTATAATCTTTTGGGAGTCTCTATATTAAAAACAAGTATTTCTCAGCAAGATAAATCTAGGTTAATAATAAACTAATGCACTTATTACACATTCTGTTGCACAGAAAATTAGTTTTCAGAACAGCAGGAATTACAGGGCAAAATACTGTGTAAAGGATGGCAGACAAAACAATTACTGAGCTCCCTTTTAGACTTAAATATAAAGTGCAAACTACCTGGTACATCAGTAAACCCAACCAATCTCAGTTAAAGCATGTAACAGAACAATACCAACTCCTCCAAATAACATTAAAAAGCATTAAAGCAACTGATACACCCAGAAATCAGAGTAATAGAAAAATACAAAAAAAAAAAAAAAAAAAAAAAGGCTTAAAAACAGACAGATCAAACTATCTGCATTCACTCAGTATTAAAATTACAGAGATCACAGATTCGCTGATCTTTTCTCTGTTTAATCCACAGTCAATGAAGGAGGAATAACTTTCTATTTTATTCTGCTATTTTTTCTTATATCAATGTATTTAAAAATGCAGCAAAGCTACTTGGCACTTTCTGACATAGTGATAAACATAGTAATTTCAGGATCATGTCAACTTACCAGGCAATAGTTTTACCCAGAAGAGTGACATACAAGGCATTGCAAGTTGTAGCAGAGCGACAGTGTCTCTCAAGCTTCTTCTCCTACAATATTTTAAGCAAAATTCTGTGGGCCAAGGTAAAATTAACCAAACCAATCAAAAGTTAATGATTTGAGAAGATTTGTAGATATACTTTTACATGTAACATCTGAAGAGTATGATATAGTAACTATTGTAAGAAAATACTGTGTGTTTTTCCAGGTAGTGCAGCATACAGGTGAAAATTTCCTTTCAAATTTAGGATCAAAAGAGTTACAGTCTAATCAACAGATTACTAAAGATGAAGATTATATTTCAGAATCAGGTCCCAAGGCAAAAAGACGAAATGCTTTTTTTCCACTTAGCCAATCATTGTTAGGGTATTACGCGACACTAAAGCTTTTACGATTCCAAAATGAAAGAAAATGTTCACAGCAATATGTGCAATTATACACTTTTTTTTGTTGTTAATAATTTATGCTGGCTGTTCCATCTGTATTTGGTGCTATGAGCCTTAAAGTATAAAATATTCAAATCGCATGCTGTCCTGACCAGTACTGTTTATATTACTTTCTTCTGGCAGCTGTGCTTATTTCATCTTTCCATGTTTTCATTAAAAGTTATAGCAGAGTGAGGTACTTGTAGTTTTAAAGAACTGCAACAGACATACCTGCTCTTTAGTCAATTTAACATTTGCAGAGTTACATTCTGCACTAATGAGAGATTTAACATCTTTGGAATTCAGTGGATCAAGATGAAGAGTGGGCCACAACCTTTCAGCAACAGAGAACAAAATTGCATTCAGACCTCATTAAGCAGCACAAAAAAGGAAAAAAAGACATAAAAGTTGTAAAGTTTTTTAAAGATTGATATCAAAGCAGTAATTGAACCTATTCCCTGCTACTAAGAAAGTCTAGCCTTCAAAAGTCAAAATTCCATTTTTAGCCTTATCCTGAATCTACTCACTGTATACTGCTCTTGATGTGCATGTGACTACATTTAATATTCGCTTTCACATGCTCATGTGGAAAGATCCAGCAACATAAAACAAAAGCACGGTTTCACAACAGTTAAAATGTGTTCTCATTGCAGTATCAAAAGAGAAGCTTCCATCATCCTCTATGGCTCCAAAACCTGACTGCGTTCATTACATTTCTAGGCCTTGAGAAATTTGGCCTTTTGTTCTTCAACCAGTAAGGGTAATTTAAAATAGTAATTTTAACCCAGATTTCTTTGAAATGTCCCAGAAATATAACATACCTCCAAGCCTGTGGGCATGTTTCTACATTCACTGACACAATCATTCTTACGTTCACTGGTAGAGGATCTATCAGCCATTTCATATGCTTTTCAGCTTGCTTAAAAAAGATGATTTTGGTTACTTAATACACAGGTTGTTCAAAAAAAATTAAAAAGAACTAGAAGTTTATGGGTTTCATTAACATTTTAGCTCAGTGAAAGGAGTCTTAAATTCTCCAGGGTCCTTAAAAATTGCTTAAGATCTAATTCTTGGTACGTATCAGCATGATTGGACACTATACAAAGCAGACAGAATACTATTATTCAAAAGCTCTCTGCATAAAGACTAGGCTATTTACATGCCTACTAGGTCAGCTCACAAGTCTGAACCTTTGGATAAATAATGTAACCAGACTGCTCAAACATTAGGGTGTTAAGACGCATCAAAAAAAAAAACCATGAATTTTACCTATAAAAACAATAGACTATTTTTAATCCACTACTTAAATCACTAATTGCACTAATGCACTAAATTAAAGCACTAACCACAAATTATTTTATGTACTCTTTATAGAAAAGTAAATGTTAATACTACTGTTACATAGATATCACTGAACCTACTGCACTCACAAAAGTTTGTTTTAGATTGGCAAACAGTAAATATTTTGAAAACATACCTGTATTTGGTCAATAGAATCAATAATTATAATAATGCTGCCTTGGTGACGTGCAGAAAGTTTTTCCAGCCAACGGGGAAACTCTTCCAGAAGTTTAGCTGGATCCAATGTCAAAGGTGACACTAACCAAGAATGTTGCATAAGCTGCAGAATTATAAACATAAATTAAAAATTCTATCTTAAATAACAACTAGCAGAGCTGAAGACAGACCTATCAACACAAGAGAAAAATCACTCCTTTTTGGGGCAATTTTTCTAGTCAAGCTAAGAGGTTGCTTTCCTGCTACTAGACGAAGAAAGCTGGCAAATGTTAAATCCAAAAAATACTTACAGAACTCATTGCATAAATTATAGAGGGACAATTTTTATACAGTGCACAAAGGATTTAGAGATTTAAAAAGGCTTAAAAGTTGGACAGCTTTAAATATGCAGATTTCTAAAATACATGAGAAAATTGCAAGGGGCCCACAATCGATTTTGTTTTTCTACAGGCTTTAATCCTGTGAGGTCCTCAGCAGCATTATGCAAAGGAAAAAAAAACCTCAGATTCTGGCACACAAATACTCCGCATTTATTCCCCACATATCAAACACATACTTCAAAAATAAATTAACATAGGAGAGAGACTAGTCTAGGAACAATATGGTGCCAACTGGCAAATGCAGCCTCAGGTTTCTAAATGCACAGACAGTAGAGATACCACCTGCTTCTCTCTCTGGCCAGATGGCAGGAAATTTTGGAGGAAGTTTACATGGTTTCATAAGCCATCAATATTGGTCACTGTAAGCATAATTGCTAATGCCAATCTATTAAGAAAATCCCAGAGATGCTTTTTAATTGATCTGCATTCAACATATAGGATGAGAGCTCCCACTTCTATCATGCCCTTTGTCTGTGTTACTCTTAGCTGATGTAGAAAAGCCCATAAAAATCTGTATCTTTTGACACACACATACTGACACTACTTTCTAAAGAATCAAGCTATGCCAGGTAAGTAATAATATAGCATACCTTTAAAGTAAGGCGTTTAATTATCAGTGAAGATTCTGAACTGGTAGACATGGGCCTCCCCACAAAGTGATAAAGAATTAGTGTGTTTGGTGAATGCTTCTGCTGCAATTGAATCCTAATGACAGAAATAAAAAAAGCACCTAACAGACCACATTCTTGCACATATATTTTCATCTCAAATAAAAATAATCAGTTTTACTAAAGGAGATAAGGTATGTTACGGAGTGGTGTTTGGTATTTATCTTATCTTGCATAGTAAATCAGGCATTTTGTAAGCTATAAATGAACTTTTTATGTCAGTTTCCATTCTTGATCTCCCCAGAACTGGTAGCCATTAACAACTGCCCTTCCTGGCTCTAAACAGTCACATGTTACCAAGCTTTTAAGAACCAATGACACTATTATTTTTAGGGCAGTAAATTCTATCGCAGCCTGCAAGTGACTGCAAAATGCATTTCTGGGACAAATTATTAGGTCAGATCCTTCCTTCCATTTGTTTCAGCAAAAGACTCCAAAGGACCCCACTTGGCTATCAGAGAAGGACAGAACTACTGAGTTACTGAAATCATCTATTAATGCTGTGCAAAGACAGATATATAGGCCTTTACAGTTGGAGTCACAGAGGTATTAAAACCTGTTGAGATGGAATTAGCTACTCAATTATTACAAATCTTTCCAGGATGTTTTCCTAACTTCAGTGCTTCTTAATCCCTCCCATTTTACTTCTAATTAAGCTGATATGATGCTTAAAATGTAATTGAAACCTTTTCCTTAAATTTCATACATGGAAAAAGTATTTTTTAAACTACCATTTTGACAGAAGGAGAGATTTCCCAGAGCCTGGTCCTCCTGAGACAAGCAGAGGTGGAATAGGTGCTGGTGCTGCTACCAGGTCATTCAGACGTTCAAAATACTATAGGAAAGAAACAACCATTACAAAGTATTTCACTGTTTAAGGAAGGAATATACTGCTTGATATGGTAAACTGCCTAATTACAAAATGCATATGCAGATTTATTGAGGTAAGAGGATAAATACTAAAACGTAACTCTATACATATGGAAATAACTTTATTAATGAAACACTGAAAATACTAAATTTATTACCTCGTTTAAAGAAAGCATAAAATACATGAATATGTTTTTTTTTTTTTTTTAATTTGGTTCAGTAGGAATTTTTAGGGCTAATAAACTGAGCTGGTGTTGTTATAGCAAAGCAGTTAGGTCCTGTTTGCCAGGACTTAGCTTTCAGAGTTGACATCTGCTATTACATTTTGAGGCACCAAGCAGACAAACGAGAAGTTTTCTTTCACCACATGAATGCCCAACAATGTTGTGGCAGAGTTCAGGGCCATAAAATAAAACCCTTTCATCCACTTGGGAGAAACAGTTTGTCACTGCACGGAGGAAGTAGAGGCTGGGTTAAGGTGCACATATGTGTGTATTCTATCACTATTCTATTACTTTAAGTGTTCTAGTATGCAAAAAAGATGGCACATTTTTCCAACCCACTGCCAATACATGAATAATGAAATCAAAAGAAAAGCTGTGCTAATAAAACAGAGGTGCTAATAATTTAATCATAATAATAGAGAAACTTAATCCCTGTATTATAACATAACATCAAAGAACGTTGAACAAATTCAGCTGTAACATCAGTCTTTGCTACAGACCACTTTCAAGGTTCTTCTTCATACACTTATCCTACCTTCCCTGTATATACTCCTACTTTGAAATGTTTTAGAAATTTGATTTCAAATAATGAGGAACTATGGAGTTACCAAGCAACTCTCTAAATTTTCCTGTGTTATTCTCACACATGAATGGCTAAAAGATCAGATGAAACCTTTTTATTATTGATCTTCAAAACTTAAGGTGTCAAGACAGAGCTCTCATTTCCTTCAAAAACACATTCAGAGCTTTTTCTATAAACTTCAAAAGCCTGGGACGCCCTATTTCTGGCATACAGTTACAGTGTTTTTCTCCAGTGCAGGAACAGCAATCACTTCTTCATCAATGCCATTCAGTAACAGGCAAACTGGCATAACTCCCAGAAAACAAGTATGTCATCTACATAATGCATACGGTTTCTTCAAGCCAAAGGAATAACAGCCCTAAAAGGATGCTCTCAGACACAGTTCCCTCTGCAGAAGTGTATCTTGTCACACCAGAGACAAAGCGAGTGATAGCTTTCTCTTCATTTCATACATTTCTAAAACACTTACTTTCTCAAATCCCAGCTCACATGTTGAGTTAGAGGCCTGCTGGAAAGCTTCCATCTGTTCTTGTTCATCATGTGCATCCCACAGTACATCACCAAAAACTTCCTCTTCAGGAGTGTTCGACTCTTCCTTATTACCTAAATCCTTGCCTTCTAGTTCTGTCATTTCACAGCCCAATATATCCTGAGTAACAAGAAAACTAGAAGGAAAAAATTGCAACTGCAGTTCTTAAGTACAGGCACTTCTGATACCCTTCTCAATTCCACTGTATATGATTGCAACTCTATTAACACCAGTAGGCCCATTCCCTTTTAGGCTAGCCTCAAACATAACTAAATGGGTAATTAAATGATTCCAAGTGAATATTCAATGCACAGATCTCAGGACACTGGTTTTAGCTTCTCAGGGGAAGCTACTCATCACAGGAGAGGATAAAGACTATGCAGTCTCTCCTTATCCCATGATAGGAAATATGATGTTAACAGAGAATTTACAACCCTATCTGATCCCTTTCTACTGCTTCTGCCCTTGGGTACTGCCCAACTGGATTTTCTTCCCACTTGCAGAGTTTCTTGCTAGCCAGCTACTAATGACAAAACACATGAAGACCTTTGAATTACATTAAAGTAGCATTTAGCAATCACAATGACATTTTAAAATCAGAAATCAGAGTGGTAACAGAAAAAGGTGCAATGCATCAGGTATTCTACCTGTTTAATTATCTTTTCCACACAATTATAGATTTCATATGCTCCTTCCTCCACACTTCCCATATGATCAATCATCTGAAAAAGTAAATGGCAAAGCATGTAACAACTCTGAAACTAATGGGGAACAGTATTTATGACTTCCCACAAAAACATTCTAACATATTCAAATTCCATTCTGTTTTACTTCTTAGGTAGGTTTCATCTTGTCTAAGTATTTGAAAATTTGGCATCTAGTCTCAGCTGTCTCAACAGTCCTCTCTATAGAGATTAAAGTCAAGTGATCTATGTTCAGATGAAAGGAATTTCTCTAGAGGTAATCTCTTTCCTTCCCCTCCGCCCCAAGTAGCTACAGAAGGAATCTGGACAAACAATTTTTCCTAGATTTAGATGGCTAAACATAATTGAGAAACTTTATCTCTATAGCACATGGGTTTTTTTCCAGTGAAAATGCAGTGGGTTTTCTTTCCTGCTAATGAAAATTTCATAATCTTCATAAAATGAGCTTCATCTATCTACTCATATAATTGTATTACACACATCCAGAAAGAGTGCAATGCAATTTCTCCTAAAATGTGATGCTACTAGCACTCTCTTGTTCATAACAGGAAAGCAGCCTTTTAAAACTCAGATATCTTTAAAGTGCCATACCTTTGCTTTGTTGACATAACAAATTTGCTCAATTAACTGCTGCACCAAGACTGAGCTCTCTTTGTCATCTTCCATTCTGTGGTAAATCACACGGGGCTTTTCTTCCGGATTTCTCAAGAAGGCTTCTTCATAGTCCTCCAACAAACAACTAGATTGGAAATCAGCATTCTTGTGCTATATTACACTGCTGTAGTAAATAGTTCAATCAACACAAGCTCCGAAGACAGGTTTCACTGCAAAATCTAATTCAAAGGTCATACCTTTTCACAAGGTCAACCAAGTATTTCAGCAGAGAATTTAAGATAAACTCTGAAGCAAGGAACAGCTAAAAGAATAATTTCTGCTATTTGTATCAAAAACATCAAAATCATTTATTATTTTTTACGTTGCTGCTTTTTAAATCAAAACTTGATGTTCCTATCACATTACTAAGTGAAAACTAATTGTCCTGCATCAAAATAACATGGATTCACATGTGATGAATGAGTGTCACATTTACGTCCTGCCATCACTTATTTGAACACTCTGTTCTATTTCTTGATGTTTTTAGGAAAAGTTCCTTCGTATTTATTAAGACGTAGGCCAGGTCTCTTAGTCTGTACTAGTTGAAATGGAGAATTATAGACCTCTGATCTCAAAAGCACTTTGTATTTGTATGTGTAAAGGAATAATCACTTCGATTCCATGTTGTTATACCCAGTGATCTATTGCTGTTCTATAGAAGGTATTATACAACTATGTAATGGCAGATCTCTTACACATTATTTTCTTTATATGAGCACTACAATTTTCATCATAGTTTTTGTACAAGAAGACTCTATAAATGAATATTGTTGGCAGAAAACCCTCCTGAGCTTTTTTGAGACACTTTTCAATATGGATTTCATTCTTAAACACTTGTGGCCCACATATAAAAAACTTGTGGGCCACTGTTTGGCAACAGTCTTTCAGGGTGCCAATGGCCCCTCACCTGCTAAAACATTCTTCTTCCTAAGGGCGTAAAAGTATGGCAGCTCTAGCCCAATTCCTCTATGAACACAAATCAAAATTTTCTGTAGTACCTGACTGTTCCCTGAGGCACTCCACTGCTGTAACTCTTAGCTACTAGTATCTCAAGCTAGCATTTAGTTCTCTAGGGAAAGATGTTTTACAGAAAGAAACAGCAGGTCTAGTTAATACAAGAGCTCCATTAATATGGCAGTTGTGGAATGTGAAACTTAACATATTTACTGATTATTACTTTCATACAGATGTTCTGGAATAATCACTCTATGATCCTGAATATTATCTTTTCTGAACCCTTTTTTCTGTTCTTCAGTGAAAGGAAAAATACAACAGAAATAATCCTAATGGATGGAAATAACCTTAGTTCAGTGTTTTTCATTTAGGAAGTCATGGTTCTTCTAGAAAGTTAGCCAATTACTCACTGAACAAATAAAAAAACACTGCAATACTATTTGTTATAAAATACCATTACTTTAGTAAACAAAGCTATAAAGGGCTAGTGTAAGATGCCATATAGAAGAGCCATGAAATCAATTCAGAAAGAGCCAGAGAGAGAAAATAACACGTAATAGAATAAAACTGAAATAGTATATGCAGGCGTAGGGATAGATAAAGAAATGAAAAACACAGAATAACATTCATCCCAACTATCTTCAATTCCTTCAATTCCTAAGATTCCAGCAATATGCACAGCAGAGAGCTGTTCTTAGAAGGCATAAAATTTACGTATTGTTATGAAGACATCTTTCATGCTGTATTTTAATAGAACCTATAGCTAGAAGAAGAAAGGAAATGTTATGAAGCTGATACATTCTGTGAACTGTCTACACTAGTAAATGAAGTTTGAAGGAGTATGATTTAGAAGCTACTAGCTTAGGAAATGTACTGAGCAAAGGATCACATACATTTAAATAAGCTATGCACTCTGCATAATTGCCAGTTTCCCTTTGCTTCACTAGACCAGAAAATACTTACCTTGGCAAAGTTAAATGTAAGAGCAAAATGACTAATGAACTTTTTTCAATTTCCCATTTTCTTACATCCTTAAAATGACTTTCATTTTCTGCTGGAAAATGAACAACTTGAAAGAAGTATCCCATTGTTTCACAGATTCTTTGAAGTTTTGGTGAGTAGTTCTGAAAGCAAATTTGAATAACTGTGCTTTATTACTAAATCTGCATAACAGTAAGGATTGCTAGATAAATCACAGTTCCTTTCCTCTATGCAGTTTCTTCCCCTGAAGTCCTTGACAATATTACCTCCAACTTCACTGAAATCAGTTACTAAAGCTTTTGTGGAATATTGGAGGAATTTTTGAGTAAGTTTCATAGTGGAAATGAAACTCAGCATATCAGTTAATGCAAGTTTGTGAGGTTCTCACCCTAATGAAGATGTCCACTTCTGGTTGAGTCTCTTCAGTACTAATAATAAAACATCTTACTGTGTTACTCCACAGAGAGTGGGAAAACAGAGGCGTAACCTGTAACAAACTAGCAACAGCAGCATCCCAGTCATCTGCAAACAAAAGAACAGAGTCAGAGATCTTCAGATCTGACTACATTATATAGCAGATAAAGTCACTTCTTAACATTATGAATACTCCACTTTATCTAAAATAGTAGTAACATTTTCACTCAACTCTTTTTGATTTAATTTTTAAATTTTCAATTTAAAGGACTCATATAATTATATTTTTATAAAACCATATAATTTGACAATGTGGCAAAACATAATAGTGTTAAATATATTCATGTTATCACCACAGTCATATTTCCTTTAATGGATGGATGAAATGTATCCACAAAACCAAGTTGATGGTTGTAAAACAAAAGAAAACATCCAGGAATGATAAAAATCACCCATAATCTACCTTTTTTTTTTTTTCAGTTTTACATGTATTTCAGTTAAACCATGCTAATAAATACCAGTGAAATAATATGGAAAGTTCTTCTTCTTGAGATAAAGTCCCTTGCTTTCCACATTTGTATCGTATGTCAATTCACTATAGAAATAATGAATTTTAAAAACTTCTCTTGCTACTCATTTTGTGATTGTGATTACTAAAAGGGATACACTGCCCTTTCAGTACCATCTGGCATGATGACAGGATTAGTATATGAAGTTGGAGGCACCACAGAGCAGACCCGTCCCTCCAACTTCGCAAGCAGAGATTTCTGTATCAGAAAGATACAGAAAGATACCTGAGAGACTGAACAAAAAAAGGGAGGAAGTACCTTCAAAGCCAATGCTAAGGGCAGTTTCTAGGGGTTCCACAAGCAGTGGAAGAAAGCAGAGCACCAGAAGACAATTTGCAAGAGGCCATGTGGGAAAAACTGTTATACAACAAGAACTATTGATATCAACAGTGTAATATTTGAATTATTAGATATAACTAATAATTTCTTGCACAGATTCATGTAATAATGTATACATCCTGGTCTTGCAGTCAGATTTCCAAGAACTACCCCCTAAGCTGAGTCAAAAACTGCAAATCCAACAAAAAAATAGGGAAACAGTTCATGCTAATACCCACATAACATTTATACTGAGGTAGAGAATTTGAATTAAAAAAGAAAAAATGAATGCCAACAGACACGGAGAGAGAGAGAATCTTTCTTGATCAGTATGAATAAAATGGTACTTGGTTTATTCACAGTGAAGCACTATTTACTGGTATTTGCTAAAATCACTGCTGTACATACCATAGTCATCAAATATATAAACACAACCTGGCATGTACACCATTACTTACCTCTGTTTATATTCGCAAATGGTCCCTCAACATCTATAGAGCTATGAGCAAATTCAGGTCCTCTGAAAGACTGCTGAAGTTGCATCATACTACCCATGGATGGTTCACTTCCCAAAGCTCCTCCATTCCAGTATTCAGATTGCACCCCAGAAGCTAAGAAGTGAAAAACAAACAAAAAAGCCTTCACTGTCAGTAAACAAGGTAAAATACCAATCCTAAATTCTCTAGCTGAAACCTGCTCTCACATGCAAATGATTATACTTTTTTTTTCCTTTAGCAGATTCACTTGCACCTTTGTGTACTCTAGCTCTAAATGGGCATTAGTCCAAAGCCACTGAGAAGTCAGGCAGCTAAAGGAAGAGGCAAACAGAATTTGTTATTACATGGATTGCTCTCATCTGTTGGGTTCAAATGCTGACTTGGATCACATAAAGGAAAACAATTCACAGTATTGTTACAGTCATTTATGCACATTATAAAATCTTTGTTCAACTTTTGTTCAGGAAAGTTCTGCAATTAAAACAGCATGAAGTGGCTGTAGGTCAGGACTGAAATAAATTTTCCGCACTGTGTTAAAGAGCTTTCACAGTATCTCTTTGCCATATGCTTGGATTGCAGCTCTGCCAACCAATATGTAACTTTCAAGGCACTAAATAAAACTTACATTTTGAAAATAAGGAAAATGAGAAAGATGTAGAAAAAACATAGGAAGGGAAGCAAAAATTCAGAAATGAATTTAACAAAAAAAAAAAAAAAGGACAGAAAAAGCATGCAAAGGAAAACAAGATGATCTGTATCTGGGGTGGGGCAGGGGGAGAGAGATTATCAAATGCGTAATTATGCACACAGCCAATCACTTCATTCTGAAATACTTCTAGTTTTAAAGATTGCCCATTTATACTCTTGAAAGACACAAATATTGACATATCTTAATAACCAAAGTGAAGGTAATGCAACAGCACTTGAATGTAGGATTTCCACAGTAAGCATTTGCGGTGCAATAAGTAACAGTCCTTACCTGTGTTAAAGTGCTGTCTGCTACAATTATTGCTGTATTTTGAATCAGATGCAAAGCCAGAGGATTAATCACATACCTATCTGAATCCATCCCTTGTTATGCTACCACTTATAGCATAGGCAAGCTTTTGCCCTGTATGTCATTAAGTTTGCTAGGTCTTCCCTTTCAAAAAATTATTTGATGAAATGATTCTTTCGGTGAGTTCACATTTGTTAAATATCTAATTGCTATTTTGAAGAGTTTGGCAGCTGAGCCTGGAATACTTCATCATCCATGGACAGTAAGCCCATCTAAGATACCCTCTAGTTTCGACTGCGCACTTCTGGATCTTTTGGAACATAATCTCTTAAGAACTACAATCAAAGAATACAGAAGAAAGCTCAGAAGAGAACATAAAATTCAGAGCTGTTTGTGGAACAACTTCAAGAAAGTTTCAAGTCGCTCTCTCCAGATAATGTTCCATTTTCTTCATTGATCCATGAGTACGACCAGAAATTTAGAGTCTCCACAATATAAACTACGGTTGTAAAGTCAGTTCCCTTTATTCTTTGCTTTTGAACACAGATTAATAAACCTTTTATCAAGAGAATATAAATATTTGTCTTATGCTTTATCGGTCATAGACTTCAGTCATATTTCAACATAAAATGCAAAGGACAGTATTCTTACCTGTAACATCTGTACAATTATCATCAGAATCAGACTCTTCAGGATCAAACACTTGAATTCCTTGGGCCTGAAGTCTCTGAAGTTTTGCTTCTAGCTCTCGTTTGGCCCTCAGTAAGTCCTGAATCTCATTTTCCTTAGTTTCCCTAAAAATCTATGAGTAGGAAAAAAATAGTTTTGAAGTATAAACCATAAATCTCTGGAAATCCAGTAACAGTTCCTGGATGTGTAAGTTTTTAGTATTCACTTAGCAGGGAAAGGTTTGAAAATGTGAACAAAAAGCTATCAGGAGCTTAAAAATTATTTGGAAAACATAGTTAGAAATTATCTACTATTAAAACTTTACTCTTTTAAACCTTAGCATATCATTCTGAAAAATAAGTCTGCCTTAATATGAGAAATTCATTAAAAATGAGCAGTAATTTTCTTGATCTTTGAAAGTTTAGTGCTTTTTAAAATCATTATGTAACAACTTTTTTCAAAGGTCTCCATTTACTTTTCAAGTGTTTTTATATTTACATATAGTCTTGCATTTATTTTTGATTGCTGTGGTAATTTAAATTTTCTAAAATAAGAAATGATCAAGCATCTCCAGCTGTCCTGTTTGTACAATATTAGCATCATAGAAGAGCAAAACATTAACACTGATTTAAATACAAACAGCAGAACTACTCTTTAAGTCTGATTTCTTGAAGAAGATCAAAAACAGTTCTCTTTTTATATATCTATCAGACACTAACACCTGTTACACTTAAGGATGTCAGTAATCTTGAAAACAGTGCAAAAAACGGCCATATTGCCTTATTACGGGTGGTAAAAGGATCATTATCTGCAGCAAGGGTAAAGCAGAAGCATCCACTTGGCCCTTCCAGTTATTCTAAAGGTAAAGCCTTTCCACTTTTCCTTAGTTCGGTGTTGTCTTTTAGCAGCCGAAAGAGATGCACCACATATGCTTTTCTCTCTTGTAAGCTAAAAGTATTACCATTACAGTGCTAAATACGCAATTGCTCAGAAAGAATTAAAGTCTGTGTTTAAATCTACACATTCCTTCAATAAGTAACAGTCGAGCAGCCTATGTTTTCTTGTCACTCTCAGGTATAAAAGTTGTAAGGACCAGTATCAGAATGACACAGGAATTTAGTTTCAGATTCATCACTGCATAGTCTCTTTTTAATACATAACAAGTGATTTTCTCTAAATTTTGTCTTAAGTTTTCCAGAGAAGGTTGGTAGGATTATCTTGAAGGAAAAAATCAGTTATAGTGATGATACTGCAACTTTTTTAAGAAGGAGAGGTCCTCATGAAGGCTATTGCAGAAGAGTTCATCGGGCGAATGGGACTGAGTGACACCTTCACCTTTTTTTGGTCACTTCCCCAGAGAAACAAGAACGAAGCCGTACCTTGAACTGCCTTTTGACTTTGTCTCGATCGTGTTCAAACGTAGCAGCTCTCTCCATGGCTTGGTATTTGGCTTCCAACGCACTCTCCTTCTCTCTAAGTATTTTCTGGTACGTTTTCTGAAGGGCCTGGAAAGATTTAACCCGCTGTTACTCCGAGAGTAAGCGGAGGAGGCTGCTAGCAGGTTAGCGGCAGATTGGTTTTGCGCTGCGGAGGTCTAAACGGGGTCTAAACGCCTCGGCCTCCCTCTGGCAGCCGCCTCCCGCCCGCCGGCCCGGACGCCTCCCGCGCGCCTCCTCGACGCCGCCAGGCCTCCTTCGGGAAGGACAAGCCGCCCGCCGCCTCCGCACCACGCGCAGCTTCTCCGGGAAGCGGGAGAAAGCGCCCTGGGTGGTGGCGGCGGCGGCAGCCTCGGGGCGCGAAGGCGCCGTGGCGGCCCACGGCCTCCCGCCCGCCCGGCGATGGCCACCTGCAGCTCCGCGCGCAGCCGCTTGTTCTCCCGGTCCAGCTTGGCCTCCTTCTTCACCATGGAGGCCACCTCGTTGTTCTTGCTGACGCGGAAGATCTCGTACTCCTTCTTGAGGCGCTCGTACTCGGCCGCGCACTCCAGCTCCTGCACCGACGCCGTCGACTTGAAGCTGGCGCCCAGGAGGCCGCCGGGCCGCGCCGCCCCGACGCGCCGCAGGGAGCTGCGCAGCAGCCGCGCCTTGGGCTTCACCTCCACGGGGATCTCGCACGCCTCGCCGCCGCCGCCGCCGTACGTGTCCTCGATCACCTCCCCGGCGCCGCCCGCCGGGCTCACCAGCGACGACGCCGTCCCCATGGCCGCCGCGGCGGGGAGGGAGGGGGGAGGGTCTCGCCCGGCTCGGTCCGGCTCGGCCCGGCGCGGCCTGGCCCGGCCCGGCGCGGCCGAGCCGCAGGCGCCTCCCCGGCGCGCCGGGCGCCGGACGCTGAGGGCAGGCCGGGAGGAAGCCGCCGCCGCCGCTGCCCTCCGCTCCCTCCCTCCGCGCCTGCCTCCGCCCCGGGGTGAAGGCAGAGGGGGACGGACGAGCCTGGGGCGGGCGGCGGTTTGGGGAGGGAAAGGGGGTGGGAAATCTCTCTGTGAAAAAAAATCCAGGCTTTTAGGTTTTGTCTAAAAAAAAAAAAAAAAAAAAAGGCGTTGACCTGAAAAGTAACGCTGGGGATGGTGTCGGGGGCGGGGGGGCAGGGAGAAAACCGTCTTTCCTAGGAAAGAGGCCGGGGGGCGCGGGGGGCCGCGTCTCCGGAGGCGTTTGGAGCGGGCGTTCGGGCAGCGCCGGCGGCCCGGGGAAAGCGCGACCGTCGCCGCCGCCGCGTGGGGTTTGGTCGCGTTCTGACAAGACGGAGGCCGTGTGCGCGGGGTTACCCCTCCGCGCCCCAAAACTGTGATCCTTGAGAGCGGTCGGCACCCACCGAAGGCGGGTGCTCGGCTCCCCAGGGCGCGTGGGCCGGGTAACGGTGCTGCGGCTCACGGCCGACCTCGGCGCTCGTGCTTGCGTGTCCTCGCTCTTCCACAACGCTTCAAACTACTGAGTTAACCTCTGAAGGATTTCCCCTTTCTGCAATAAGGCCGTCATGGATTTATGTGCCCCTTAAATTGTCCTTAGATGCAGCGTATTTGTAAGAGCTTGTTTTCAAGGCAGTGTGTTCTGTGTCTCCTGAGATTTGAATTTTGTATCCTGAAGGCGCAGTTATGCACCATTTCCCTCTGTCTGCCTCTTCGAAAGCCTTGTCTGGTTCCTCCACCCGTCCTGGGAACTTTGGAAAAGTACATTCCTGAGACTCACAAGAATGCCGGTTCATTCCCAAATCTCAGAACCTGTTCTACTGTCAGCATGAAAAATAAAAGTAAATGTGGTTACTTTAAAGCACACTTTGCCTAACATACATTCCTGATGTGTTAGCCATGACCAGTCTTAAGAAGAGAGGAAAAAAAGTCTTTTAGAGGTATCTTTCCAGTAATGTCCTAGATCTCAAAATCTGTTGGAAGGAAAAGTTGCTTACTCTTGTATGCAATGAAAAAAAAAGGAGTTGTTTTGTTTCCTTGAGTGAAAACTCTGATTTTGGGAAATGTGCGCTATTTGCCACTGACATGACTTTACCCAAACTCTCCCCCTGTATTTTCATGGGGAAAAATAATTCATATAGTGATCTATTTGAATTAAAGCCAGTTTCAGTGACAAAGGCAGATACGAAATATGAGGTAGTTATAGGAAGATGGAGGGTGTTACTTTGCCTTCCCTAATATTGACGTTAAGGTGGCCTGTGCAGTACTAGCAGATTCAGCAAATGAGCTTAGAATTCTGCAACAAAACAAGACGCCAGAGTTTCTGCATCTGCGTGTTGGTATAAGGCTATGAGGCTGTTCCTCTACTTTCCTGCCGTTCGAGCTCTGGGAGTAACTAAAAATATGTTAATTTGTGCCTGAACTGAATTCTTCTCATGTTCTAAGTTTCTAAAAGTAAAAGTTTCCAGATTCTAGGTATTCCAGCCTAGAATAAAAATTGCAATATTGTAAAAGTTCCTGGATTCTTTCTAATAATCCGCTTGACAGTAACAAATATATTGGAGGAAGCGTAGCTGCTGTTTCTCTAATGTTGACTCTGGATGCTTTACAGGAATTTTATGGAGAGAAAAGACTGCATTAACACAAGCCTTTCTAAACAGAAAAATTATACTGCTTCCCTGTTGTTTCATGGATTGGTTTTTCTGATATTTAGAGATTCAAATAGCTTGCTTCAACATCTAATTTGCAAACTAACAAAGATTGGTTTAAATCACCCGTTAGCATAATACAGAAGGGCACCCAACTGTTCATATCTGTGTATAGCTGTTGGAAATAGTGCTTCAGAAAATCTAAAGACAAGCAATCTTAACATTCAAAAATAAATTGATCCTGAAAATTGATGAATGGAGAAAATATCAGATCAATGTCTTCAAAAATGGCCTTCTTATCTTAAATTATTTTTTAACTTTCAACAGGAGCAGGCCATCCCATAGCCCTGTGAGGACATTGGTACTGGGTAAATTGTGTCATGAAGTCCTTCCTCAGTCAGCACAGACATTTAGAATACTTGAGCAGCTTTGTTTAACATTTCTATCATTTCTCTAATATAGAGGGGTTATTAGGTCAATTCATGTGTGAGATTTATTTATCAGATGAGAACCTGTGGTTTGTAAATCTCCTTCACAACTAGAGCTCTAAAGGAACAAGTCTGCTTTCCATCACTGAAACCACATAATCAGAAATAGAGTAGATTTGCTGGCCCTCTGAAAACTTTACTTTTCTACCTGCCCTTTCGGGGTGCATATACTATCCGTACTCCTGATCCACCATGGAGCAACTACTCTGCCAGAATTCTTACCTACTGGGATTTTGTCTGTATGTAGGTAACTTAGAAGCCCATGGACCTTGGTACTTGGTCCAACAGTGTTTGTATGGCATAGACAATTTTGTGTGAACATTGTTAAAACTTTATTTGCTCTTAAATACAAATCTTCTAGGCTAAAGTTTAAAAATATCTAATGATATCTGTAGGGGTATACCTTTTCTCTTTACTATATCCACTGTATTACTACATACTTTGTTGTTGAATTTTCTTAATCTTGAATTTATTTCATTTTAGGAACTGTTGTTGGATGTTAGCAAACAAAATCCATGAATCTGTGGATCTGTCTCTTAGAGATGACTACAGCTGCAAGAACTGCACTTCTGAAAGAAGGTTGGTTTCATGGTCTTTTGAGTCTGCCCTGTGAGGAATCTTTTATTAATTTAAAAATGAAAGTACCTATGTAGTTCTGATGGAAACAGAATTGCTTTATTTTTTACGTACATTATTACTTTCAGTTCCAAGCTGGCAAATGTACCTTTTACAAAATAATATACTCGGTGTGTTATTAACCATATATTCCTGTAAAACTGAATATATAAGGTCAGAAAGTAGCAAGAAAAGAGGAATTTGATTTTGAGATTATAGGTTGGCACAGATTGTCTTCCCATTAAAAACAGGAATTTTACTATGATTAGAATAAATGTTGATAATGATCTGAAAACAGAAGATGCTTTAGGTGGAAGGCAGCTGAACAAACTTTTTTTTTAACTCACTTTTACTTACTTGGAGTAACTTTTAAGATTATATACCACAGGCATAGGCAAAGTATGTTAGAAGCCCTTCATAAATCTCTATTAAATTGTTTGTGCCTGCACTGAATCAAGTTAATCATTTTTTGTGATATCATTTGCTATTCAAAATTTTCTGTGTCCATCACAACTTGATTAAGAGCTCTGTTGAGGACATGTGGTAAGAAGATGTAGCATGGTAGTTTTTAAAAGATTAGTTTTGTCCTGGAATATATGTGATTTTTCCTCCCTCTCTTTAGTGATGATGAAGACCCAACTCTGAAAGGTTACATGCTGTTGGGCTGCTCTTCACTAACTGGCTGGCTTTTCCCAGTACTCTAGCCTATGCAGTAAGTGCAAGCCTGGATAAGCCAAATGACTTGCCTGTTCTGTCAGGTTCTTACTTTTGTGTAGCGTGAGACCAGACGTACAGTACAGCCAAGTCAGGGAGAATCTTCCAACTGAGATGACCATTTTTTGAATCTAGCTCTCTTGTCATTCCAAAAAAGCCTGAACCAGCCAGATCTTAGGCTCTAAGCATGAGAGTTGCTTTGTTGTCCCAGCCCTGGCATGGCACTTGTATTTCATTCCTCTGCATGAAAAGCATCTGCCTCTGTCCTGCTCTGAGACTCACATGCTAAGCAGCAGTTGATCATCACTTCCATGATTCACCAACCACTGTGACTGGACAGTGGGGTCCTGATGCAAAAAAGAGGCAGTGGTATTGTTGCAGCTGAGGAAATGTCTGCTAGAAGATGGGGAGGTAGGTATCTTCCCTTTTTTTATTCCTCAACATGGCTGGGGATATATCCATCGTATGACTGACTTGCATCTTTGCACAATCTTTCTGTTATCCAGCATGAAATTGCATACCTGGGGTTCTAGTAATTTGAGGTGTTGTAAGTGGGTTTAGAAAACAACATCTCAGAAACTGCTCACAGTTCATCATTAGATCAGCAAGTTAGATGTTTACATTTATAAGCAGGACTTCATCATAATCTTCACCTTTGTAACGTAAGACTACAATTGAAGTCTGAAGAAATGTGCTGAAAATCTTTTCTAAAGTCTTAAGACAATATATTTTTACAGGCATGTTTTATGAGAATTTCTAATGCATCCGGGTTTTCTTTTAAGCTAAAAATAAAACAATATACAGGTGGTTAATTGTAAATTACCTAGCAAATTCTACCTTGGAGCATAGCTCCAAATTCAAGTAGCTATTGAACTTACTACATTTCACGCAGTAACTTTATTATAGTCTATCAAGCTGAGATCAGCAGCTTCTTTCAAGAATTCATTTCTTGAGAGGCTTGAAAATCAGCTGCAGAGCTGATGAAAATCATAATGAAGAAAAGGACATCTACTTTTAAAAGCTCCCATAATTCTAAATGTCATAGCCCTTCGCCACTAGAGGACAGCAAGACTTCAGGAAAATGGGGATATATGACTAAGCGGAAGAAAAGGAAACATTTTGCTTACGGAGCTTATTTCAAAAGTAGCATGCTTTTAGGTATGATCAAGCTTCTTAAAGAATTAGGACAGTTTGGAAGTTGTTTGGAGTTGAAGTACAGAAGAAAATGGTAGATAGGGATAAATTTTTAGTTTATCTAAAGTTTTAATGTAGTGGTATACATATCACCTATAGATAACATTATTTGAAAAGCATAGTACTTGTTAGTTCTGAGAGTCCAATACTGTTTCTGTTCAATTCATTGATAGTTTTGCACTGATTTCAGTGTGAAGAGGGCTTTGTTTTGTAATGCTAAATAACTCCAGATGTAGTGATTTTTACATGAAGGAGTCAAATGCCCTTGTGTAGGAAGAATATTGTAGTCCATTGTTCAGAATGGAAAAAATAGTCTGAAACCACTGGAAAGACAAGTTCTGCCTCCACAGCTATCTATTAACTTTAACCGTGCTTACGTTTATCAGCTTTTATGCAAGCACTCATGAAATGTTTCAACACAAAGTACAGGAACTGGATTTAGAACAATGTGATCCATAATCATAACCAAACTTTTCACCTTCATAGCTTGAGGATGTCAGACAAGATAAACTTTTGTAATCTTTATGGCAAATGACTCAGTGACACTTCTCCATTAAAATCTCAGAAGCTGTGAAGCAACCATACTTTGTCATAAATCTGAACTAAATTTTAACTGAAAATTCAAGAATGAATTATAATCCCAACAAGAAAAGAGCTTTTTAGCATCCAGTTTATCATCACTGCATCATCACTGAACTGAGAAGGACATCTCAAATTTTGCAGTCTCATGGTCATTTCATCCCAGGCCAGTTGGCTGAGTGTTGTGTTTGGGCACTGTGCCCTAGGATCATACAGTCTTGTTCACCAGAAAAGAGGTCTTAAAGGGAGGAAAATGTCCAAATAAACTGGGAAAAAGAGAACTGTTAATGACAAGCAATTGTTTCCTTGCTATTTATTACATCAGCCTAGAGCCACCGAACTACACAGGTGCCCAACATGGGATCAACATAGAAGTAATGTGCTGAAGATTATACCAAATAATTTTTAAGATGACTTTAGGGTGCTCTCTACAAAATGTGTTCTCCTGTGTTCTTGGAATGTGAAGTTCAATAGAATCTAAGTGAAACTGCTGAGTATTGCATATGGCATTGCACATACAAAGAACATCTGTCTTGCCAGAGCCAAGTGTCCCAATAGTTTATCCTAATACAGATTTGCAAGTTAGCCATCCGAAATCTAGGTTCACAAAGGATATATCTGGTAGGTTTGGTCTAAGCATGCCTCACACTATCAAGTTCAACACAATTTTCTTCAAAAACACATCTGGAAATGGTGCTGTCACCCTGGCCAAAAGGTTGACACTTGAGTTTGTTGCCTTCCTTTGTCTACATCAAGTGAATCCTGCTTCTTTTATTTTCTAGAAGATGCCCTAACCAAGTGGCTGTAGGGAAGAGTGGGCTAGGACCTTCTGCAACAGTCTTATGGGACTTAGTGTGTTGTTCAGCAGAGAGTGCACGGTTCATGGGGCCAGAGAAAGAGAATTAAAAGGAAGCTTCCCAGCAGTTCTTAGTACCTACAGTGTCAGGGAATACATAACTTGATTCTGGTAACATTCAAAACTCTGATTTCAGGTTTCAACAGGTACCCAGAAGAGCCTAGATGCTCTGAACTCCTGCCTTCCAGAGCAGGGCCCTTTTTATCTAGCTGAAAATTAAATACTAAGTTCCTTCAGTATTGCCTTGCTCCCTCCAGTTTTCATTGTGTAGCTAGGAGTGTTCGCTGTTGAAGAATGTGACTGTATTTTATTATTTGTCCTGCTGAACAGGATACCATCTTAAACAATTAACCAGGGCAGTGGGAAAATTGCTAAAGTGAAAGAAGGAAAGAATCTCAAGTATTTTCTGCAGAGTTCATGTTATTAGAAAGAGTATGTGGTTTCTTGTGTGCTGCATTAATTCTGCATGTGTGGCTGCAATCTAACAACTGAATGATGGAGAATTTTATTTCTAAACTACTGCGTGGCATATTTGTTAAGTTAGTTTATATGGCTTTCTAAGAAATATCTTGGGCTACTGGGCTAACAGTTTTTTAGCACTTTATTTTTTGTAGTGTTTAAATACTCTGTATGAGAACTGCATTGATGATGATGATGATGTTTCTCTTCATAACTGCAACAGATTCTGAATATGCAAAGGCTATAATTGACTGGCACACAGAAAGATTAGATAACCATTGCATAGTAGGAATGGCTGAAGAACAGTGGAGCCATGTATACTCATTTAAACATACCTCATTTTAAAAATGTGACTCAGGTGGAGAAATGCTTTTTGGTCAGACATAAATTAAATTACAAGTGTTATTTAAACACGATGAATCTATGTTGTGGCATTGCTGAAATTAGAACAGTGGGGTATAATATGGCAAAAGATCTAGTTAATTTTTCTCTGAAACATGTGAGGCATGCCATTACAGTAACTCTGCTGGGAGGACTTTAGATTGAAGGCGTAAAGGTCTGTGATTACATTCCAGGTTCGTGCCATAACTCATCTTACTTCACGAGTTTTGTAGCAATGGACTGTGACCAAAAGGAATGGGAGGGGTGAAAAAGACTAGTTTGGTGTGCACACAGCAGAAATGTGGGGTTTTGGAGTTTTTTATGGTGTGTTCATTGGTACCTTGTGTCTCCACTTTAGGAGTAGCTTAAGTTTGTAGACTATGAATATGCAGATATGTCTGCAAATAGGGCAGAGTTGTTACTGGATAGGAAATCTGGTTGTGATCTTGTGAGCCTCTGGAGATCTAGGACTAGGGAGTATCTCCTCAGTATCAAGTGGTACTACTTTTTATTAGGTAGGTCCAACCCATTGTTGTATAGTGAGATGTCCTGAAGATTACCCACTCTGGGCATGCTGATCAGCTCTGCAGTGCCTGTATCCTGAGTCTGGTGCTGTAGGAGGTATCAGCTCACCATGCGACTGTTGTACAGATTATCTGCTCAAACTTAGTGCATCTGCTCCTTTTGAGATATGCTGGGCTTACTGAGCATGCTCTACAAGCTGCAGTGTGTACTTTTGTCTGACAACATATGTCAACTATATTTTTACATAACAATTCTGTTTGTTTGTGCTTTGTACCTGGAGCCATAACTTCTCTGCAGTTTGGTAGTGCATGCAGAGGCATCTCTCAACTGAATATTACAAGTGAACATTGCTGAAAATATCTTGAAGACTTCAAAAGAAAGGACATACTGATTAACTGTTACTTAATTTCTGAAAAGTTGTTTGTCTTGCTCTCCGTTCCCTTCCAAAAATTCATCTTTCCTCCCTCCAAGGTTTCATCCCCTTTCAGTTCCACATTTCACCATCATTTAGTGCATACCTCAGAAATAGCAATGCAACCAGATAGCTAGTAGCAAGATCTCTTCACTCTTGCTACTCAAACATAGGTGTTGGAATAACCAGAGATGTCTTTGCATTTTCTTATGTACTGCTAGGACTTCAAGTTTGACTTCTATCTGTGCCTCATTCCCTTAACTCCTAATTTACTCCTCTGTCATCTCTGTTTTTGTTTTTTTTCTTATTTTCTTTCTTCTTTCTGTCTTTTTTTTTTTTTTTTTTGAACTGTGATATGTGAAGAAACATCATGTATGGTAAAGAAGAGGAAAAAAGGTAAGAGAGAGCTTTTTGGCTTGGGGTCAACATAGATGAAAGTATCCTCTAGCAACTTAAAAACTGGAATCTCTTATTATCTCCTCTGTGGTAGGAAGCAGAGCACAGGTACCACAAATCACTGGGAAAAGACAAGACAAAATGTCTGGACTGAGATACAACCTTTAATACCTACAGGTGTCTCTGTGCATTGGAAAGCTGTCTTTGCAGTCACAAGGGCTAAACTTCTTTTATAAAGCTTCAGCTTTGCACAAACAGAGAAAGCTGCAATGTGAACAGGGAGAAAACTTCCCAGAGCATTTTCTAACAAAAACAAAGCAGGCAAAGACTTTCTGCATTCTTTTCTTGCTTTTTTAATAACTTTCATATTGACTTCAAAGGGAAAATATGCTATAAGACACTTTTTCAATGTATTTAGAAAAAGCAGATTGTCACTTTATTCTTAAACAAGGTAAACAAAGCTATGAAATGCATAGCTCAGACCTGTCAAAAGCTTCACTTCCTTTAAATTAGAGTGAACATTTTCACACTGCATCTTCAAAACAATTTTACTAGAATTCTGTTTTGCAATGAAACTAGTATTGGAAATACTAACCCTACCTTCCTTTAAATTGTTAAATGTCAGAGCTGGGCTTATGTTCACAGTGGAACTAAATGATGAACAGCACCAATTGAATGACCTTTATTGAATAAACAATTTGTTGCAGTCTCTGGTGAAGCCTTTCCATTGACAGGACTTTAGATTAGGTGATATGTTAGAATAAATGCTGCTGCTATCTAACAGTAAAGGAAGCATTCAAAATATTACTTTATTCCCTTCTCCTCCCTAAAGCCTGTTACTTCATTCTTATGCAACTGTTAAAGGAAACCCAGAGGCTACTTGAAACACTCAGAGTTTGCTTTGAAAATTAATCTGTGTGGAAAAGAAATCAAGAGTAAGTACAATCCCTAGTCATTCTGCTACGATTCTATTGTGTACACAGATGACGGAAAAAACTAGTTGTAGTTTCTGGGTTAAAGGCCAGTTTGTGTCAGGAACTCAAGTATCAATGAACTTTTCCTCCCTAATGCCTGGACAGCTTGCAAATGAACCAGAAACAACTACACTATCTTCAGCATATCATGCATTGCATTGCTCTCTCCATGCTCTGCAGGTGCATTGGGGTGGGTATTCATATCTAGTAAAGAGCAAACTCAGGTGCTTGTGTTCAGAAACAAATCTCTCCAAACTCCTTTTGTAGCAATACCTTTTCAGAAATTGTATTCCAGGCTCCTCAGCTGTGTTCTCTGCAGGGGGGAGCTCAGGAAATGAGCTGTGTCCCTGTCCTCTTGCTGTTGCAGTTCAAGATGTCGTATTAACGCAGAGTAACTTGCTCTCCTGGATGGGAAGCTGCAGTGATTAGATTCAGCTTTGCAAAAGCCAGTCTGTCTTTGGTCGACCTGCAACACAGAATTTTTTTTGTATGGCATGATTTGCTTTCCTGAACATAAGAAATTATATATAAAGCATCTTCTTAAGCACCAGGCGTTTTTCAGAAGGCTGTGGAAGCAGAATACCCACAGCTCACAGACAGATGATGAGAGCACAGATGGGATGCAGTGCCTGAAGCCCATGGGGAATGAACAAGACAACTGAGCATGCATTTTGTTCAGTGATGGTTAGGTAGGGACTGTGCACTTGGTAGTAGATTCTGATTTTGTATTTCATTGCAGTCATGTGAATTTTGATGAGGTTCAAGGAGCTACCTATTTAGTTAGTCACACCTTAGGGAAATTTTCGTATGCTAAATGTTGGAGTAGCTTGCTCGCTTCTTATAGCATACTTCTAGTGTCATTGCAGGAGGAGAACTAGACTCTTCTCTTGTCGTTATTTAAAACTGGTGAAATCAGATGTAGTAAATAAGTCTGTGTTAAAAAGCCTCCATCTGCAATTCTGTGCTAATAAAAGGAGTAATTTTTTCCATGACAAATTCAACAGAAAGTAATCAGCCCTTGTGGATGGTAGATCAATTATTTCTTTGTCAGTTTGAAACCTATCAGTAAGTTTATCAGGTAAAGATAATCAGTTTAGACATGTTTCATGCTTCTGGTATTAGTCTAGCTGTTTAACCCCTTTTATAGGTTTGCAATTTGTGAGCTGTCAAGTGCGTAATTTATGATCTGTGTTTTCAAAGCATGGAATTTTATGCATTGGGCCCTGGCTATCTTCCTTTTAGGTTTTGCTACAGGAAACCTCAGAATGAAGACTCTCAAACCATATTAATGTGTAAATGTACACATAATAGGTGACCAGAATAGTAGGAAGGATTCCCTACAGACCAGTATTTCTGCAGGGTGGCAGAAGTCCTGCAGATCCAGGTTTTCTCACTGCGGGATTCCAGCTGTGTGGAGTGGACATATGAAATTATTTGATCTATCTTTCCAAAAGTGGTTCAGATATCAGTAGCGTATGTTATTCATCTAAAATAGGGTGTGCAAAACCTGGAATACTTGGTTGGGTGCTTATCGGCGTTCAAAGTCACATGGTTGGGTGACCTACTAGAGCTCTCTGTGCAACTGAGGTATTACATGGGGACAAAGGAATCAGGAGAGTAGGAGGTCACAAGGGAAGGAAAAAGGAGTAGGAGCCTGCTCCAGGGCAACATGTTTGGATATAAGTGAGGAGCTGGGAAGTGAATGTTAACAGAGCTTCATGCAACTACACTTCCATATGGTTAAGCAGCTGTGTGCTTGCTGTGTCAAAAACCCGTTTTGTTAATGTGACTCGGAGCTGGTTCATTCAGAGAGCACTCCAGGCCATAGCATAATAAAGCAAAGCCTTGCTCTCTACCTAAGTTGTAATATTTTAATTAAATGACAGGTAAAATAATAAAAAGCTTCCGTGTGACTTAGAAGTCTGAGTTCCTTTTTCATCAGATTTCTCAGAACAATGATGAATTGGTTTTACACTCTATTTGAGCCTGTGTGAAAATGGGGCCTAGCTGTCTCTTTTTTATGTCTACATATGTTCCTTTGTTTAAAAAAAAATCCTGTGTTTGTTAGGGAATGTTGAAAATGAAAAGTATTATTGTTTTACTCTATAGTTAAATTACTCAAGATGATTTGTAGGAAATTAACTAAAAGCATAAAGAAGAAACCAAAGGGGAAAGATAGTAAGTGTCTCAAAGAATTAGTTTTCTCAATAATTTATTCTTTCCTAGACCCATAACAACAAAACCGGGTAGACTATTCTATTATTATTCTTTTTTATATCTTGAAAGTCTATTTGAGTATTTACACTACTCAGACTGCAGAATCTTATCTTCTAAATCTTGATGAGTGTCTCATGTAACTAGTGTTTTGTTTCTGGTGGAAGAAATTGTTTTTTCTTTGTGTGTTACTTAGTTTTCTCTTATTCTTTCTGTTAAAACACTTTCACTTTGCTTTGCTATAAGACTTTAGCTAATTATCTTTAAATAATATATGATAAAATGAATTTGAAATTGAAAAACAGACTATATTAGGATGACTAAGATTTTAGGAAGATAGTGGAACTTTAAATGCAGCTAATAGATGTCTGCTAACACAAGTCTTTATTGGGTGGCAGAAATGTACTAGATAACAGAGTTGGAAAGAATTATTAGATTATGTTGTATTTGCATTTGAGCTGCTCATCTGGACTTTCTTCAGTCCTGAGTAAAATATATCCACTTCAGGATTTAGTTTCAACAACTCTTTTGACCACTGTTTATTTGTAGCTAGTGCAAACATTACAGAAGCTTCTGTGTGTGCATATAGGTAAGAATCATTCATCCATGTCTTTTGTACAAAGCCAGTACTGTTACTAGCACTAGCTAGCGATCCACAGCTTTCACCCTTTAGACCTTACTGTCCTCATCATGCAGGAATAATTCCTGCAGAACTGGATTAGCTTGAAATCTGTGATGAAAGAATCAAACCCAGATAATAACAGAAGTGATGACTTACCCTGGAATGTGGCTGTGACAGGAAAGGACTTTTTATTGTTTCCATTTTTGCACTGTCTGGATCTAGATTTTTATTATAAATATTTTGGGGGAGGGATGGAAATTTAAGTACTGCATTACAGGTGTGCTACCTTTATCATGACATTTCAAAAATGTTTGGGAAATCATATACTTCTGTTTGCCCACTTTTTTCAAGAAAAATCCTGTTAAAATACCTAAAAACAAATTAAAGTGAAAAAACATAGATAAGTGTCTATTTTGGTTATTCATTCACTAAAAAAGCAGATAGAATGAATGTATATCTATGGAAAAAATGTACTGCATCACATTGCTAAATATACCATTAATATAGCCATCTAGATTTTATCCAGAAAGAGAAAATGAATTTTAAAGAACTTATGCCTAAAAGTTCCACTAAGATATGTATTCATTTCAGAAGCAAATGTGTGTTGCATAACAAAACATAATAAAAATACAAAGGTCACTGATAAAAAATTCTCTGCAAGTATCATCGTTATTCAGTAGAAATATCACTGAATACAATAAAAGATATAAAATAAGGGGACTGCTTTTCTATATAAGCAGAAGAAAAAGAAACTTCAGTAAGAAAAAGTAGAATTGTACCAATTATTATACAATTCACATACGTTTTCTATAGAAAGTGTAATCCTGTATTAATTCAGCTTCTTTAAGTTGACAGTACATGGTTAAGTTTGAACTCAGAAACCTCTTCTGGAGTTTTAATATCTTCTGAAATAAGCTCACAAAAAAGAGAGGTTCTGCAAAGAGATTTTGCATCAATTATTTTAAACCTTCCAAAAAAGAGCATGTGCAGGTTTCCCACATCTGTTATTGTGCTTGCAAAGGCCGAAGCTTGTGAGTATATCTGTCTTTTTAATCAGCTTGAACACGTGCTTATAAATTTCCTAGTTACACCTTTAGACTGACCAAAGATAGGTTTAGACCCCATTTCTGCAAACAGGAATTTAAATACGTCAGAGCTGTATTCACAGGCATTACGAGCTCTATATAATAATGCTCAAAGGCCACTGTTTTTATCTGTTAGCACTAGCATATTTTTCCTTTAGTTTGCTGCTTCTACTGCATACTGTATGGCAAGAACACAGACAAGATGAAAAGCCTTACTTTTCAAACAACAGTAACGTGCCTGTTCTGCCTGCTGGAACTGTGGAGAAGCTAAAGGCATGAAAATAATCTTTTATTGTCTTGCTTACTCTAGCAATCTTTTGTACAATGTAAATCTAAAGCAACATCAACATTTGTCAGTCTGTCTTAATAAGCATTTTACTGTTTCTGAATGTTGTTCTGAAAACCATGAGAAAATTTATTGTTTGTGCTGGCTTTTGAAATAAACACCCCAACTTTGAGGAAAGGTGAGTATTTTGAAATGCATTATTGTGTCAAGCTAGTGGCAACCAAATACATTCAAAATACAAAAGGGAAAACTGTTGTACAATCAGTTCTGGACAAGGAAAATAGAGAAAGGACATAAAAAATGGCGACGGAGTGAGGAAACCTATTTCTGTTATCTATGCCACCAACTTTCTGAAGAAGTGAAATAATGGGGGGAGTTCTCCCCTCCCAGTGAGGGAGGGGAGAAGATTAGAGACCAGTAAATGAAGGCAGAGGAAAAAATTGCATGAAGGGAATAAAGTATAAATGAAATGAGATACAAGCAGACATAGATGAGGATGCAATTTCAGAAAACAAAAAGGATATAACTGATAGACTGCAGAAGCACATGCAAAGGGAAGGGTTGATTAAACAAGAATTTACTACTTTGCAATTTGCGTCGGAGCAGAGCTCTACGCTCCTGTGGCCAAGCCTTCAGCTTTTCAGTCGCTTTGCTTCCATCCAGTGTCGTTGGGTTGGTTCCATCTTTCTTTTGTCTGACACTGTTCAAAAGACAGGAAGATGAAGACATTGCCAACAAGCTGTAGAAGGCATTTTGCATAATGCAGCTACTTCCACAATGAAATTTATCAGTTTAGCTACTATGCCAAGTACCTATAAATAGATCTTTTCATTAGATAACATAACAGCTGTATGTTGCATATGATTTATTTTGCTGCTTCTGATGGCAAACACTGCTGCATTATAATGCCAGATTGGTTTCTTTAAGGGGTTTCTAGCTGGTGTAAAACACTGCAATTCCACTGACTTAAATCCAGCTATGCCTCAGTTTAAGTTTAGGGTTTGCTCCAAGAGTTTCATAGATAGTGCCAACAAGAGGAACAGCAGTGTGGGGAAAAAAAGCCTGCGTGAGTGAGCTTGATTTTACAAAGCAGTCATCTGATTTCTGGGTATAGGCATTATGAAATGATAGATGTCTGTTCCCACCTTATTGACTAGCTCATTTATTATTTATTTATGCTGACTGCAAAGTCTTGTAAAGCTAACAGTTGATTGCCTACCTGAATTCTACTGAGTGAAAATCTTTCAAAAGCGTTTGTGTTTTGCTTTCAAAAATAGTCATAGCAATAAATTTAGTTGTTCAGTCAATCAAAAAAAAAATAGTGGAACAATCTCCTGGCTTGTTTTATAGTATTAACTGCCTCACAGAGACAACAGCTGCAGACTTTTTCTGAGTTTTGTAGCAAATTCATCTTGGATAGAACCTATGAGCATTCACTGACTGTATAAGAAATAATGAACTGCAGTGAATTAAACAGCAGCCAGTTATGTTAACCCTAGAATAGGTTCCCAAAGAGAAACAGGCCTTACTAAAAATGCCCTTAGAGAAGAGTCTGGCAGGAAAAGGAAGCAGTCATAGTGTTGCTTCCTTAAGGGGCAGATGAACCTGTCCACGCACAGTTTCTTTAAAACATTTTACTTTCAAAAGCTTCAAGTGCAGGTGTCTAAGGAATGAGTTTTTCATATGCAGAACTTGTTCTGCTGATGTCTGGGCTACGAAGGACTTGAAGTCAGGTGAGTCAGACCTGGAGTCAGACCTTCACTTCAACCCAGGGAAGACCATGACAGACACCCCACGTGCAGTTGTTTGTAACAACATTCACTATCCAGAAAACAGCTTAACTTCATGGGCTAATTGACAGTGAATAACTATGTTACAGTACTGGTCAAAAAGAATGGCTTGAACTCCTAAAATTACTGGGCTGCTGAGAGCTTTTCTTCTTTGGTGAAAGAGAGAAAAAATGAAATTTATAGATTTGCATTGACTTCAAATGAATAGTCCAGAATGATAGCCCCAGAGAACCAAATAACAGCAATGAAAGAGTTTATATTATATATTTGGATATCTTTCAGCTTTTCAATTCTATGATTAATTGTTTTTGACCTCAGTCAAGGACACTTGGGATATTCAAACCTTTCTGATATTGCTTAAAGGAATATTGTCAAGTACTTTTGTATATTCCAATTTATATCTCTGGTTAACCATATTAGAGCTTTAACAATTGCATTTTTCCTTTGCTGATTTTATCCTTATTTTAAAGCTGTTTTCCCCCTCATCTGTACTGAACAAAAGTCAAAAGTATCTCTGGGGTTGATTGTCCTGCTTTTGTGCCAAGATACTCTGTTTCCTTATTTTTTAACTGCATGGAAGCAAAATTTCTTCAGCCACATCCAGCAAACCTCTAGCTCTCCAGGGCACAGTCATGCAGCCAAGACATTTACTAGCAAGCGTTTATCGGGATGTATAAAGGCCATGTTAAACTTTGGGCTTGTGCAGGTGCATAACTTAGCATCCCAGGAGACAGGGAGAATCAAAGTGTGTACAATGAAACATATCGTTCATCCTTTGGAGAGCAAAGGTCTAATTTTACTTTGATTTTCAATGTCAGTAAGAGAGAACCAACCAAATGTTTAGGCAGCAGTCACCTCATTAAATGGTGTGCAACCTTGGATAATGCAAAAGTCAAAAAAAAAAAACAAAAAAACCTATGAAACTGTTCTCCATAACCCCTTTTTAGGTCTTCTTTTTACTTTCTAAGGTGCAATAATCTTTGCTGCTTGTATCTTTAAATGGAGAAGAAAAAGTGAACTTTTGGGGACATGGAGAATATCAAACTTGTACTGTTGTTGATTAATAGATCAGAAGAACTTTTGGAGAATGTTTTTGGCACTCCTTTACAATGAGGCAGCTTTAGTCTGAGTACATCTTTATCCTAGTTGTGTCATTGTATAGTGAAAAAGGTGTGAATGCCAGATAATGTTTACTGAAAGAGAAGTTCTTCATGCTTTCCATCATGCTGAATAACTTTTTTCACATTTTTCATGTTAAGAAAATGAATATGGTCTTAAAGGACACCAAGTTGCAGTTTCCATCATTTGTGCTGAAACTATATTTAGCTGTGATAGCTACTCTGTTTTACTGTGCAGTATTTTAGTTGAAATAAACAGTCTAATTTAATATTTTAGGTAGGATTTGCTAAATATCATACAGGCTTATGTATGTTTTATTTTATATCTGTATCTCCTGATAGACAGGGATCAAGTATTTTAATAAAGTACTTTTATAATTAAAAAAAAATCAGTTTTACATTTTGAAATTCTGGGGCTGTGCAAATAATGATATAAATTGAGTGGACTGGCAGAGACTTGATTGCAGTACCTTCAATTTTCTTAAAAGTAGTTTGACTCGGGGAGAGAGCTGCAATTTGACATTCTCACACTTAGAGCATGAGAAATAAAAGCAAACTCCTTTGCAATGCCTTCCCCAAAATGGCAATTGCTGTCAATGCAGAGTTCATTTAGCATCCCTATCAAATTATAACAGTAAGGCCTTGACTCTCTACTAGGACATGATAGCCCTGTATACATGTCACAGTTTTACACAAATGTGCTTTTCTATCACAGGTTGCCATCTCATCTATTTGTTTTAAAAGATTACAAGAATTTAATTGAGTAAAATCAGTCCTAAAATACTTCACAAAGATAGTTCAGGTTAAAAAAAAGTTATGGACACAAAAATGGCCTTCCAAACAAAATACAGTTAGTGTAAAAAAGTGTTTTTAATCTTGGTTCTGGCAATGATGAAATGGAAACACTGCTGTGCTTCATTTCAGGTTCACCATTCATAAGTTGCTGTTTTCTTGCAGAGAGAGAGGGAGAGAGAGAGAGAGAGAGAGAGAGGTGATGACTCTTAAAATATACTCTTTATGCATCATGATTAGTAGGTAATTGCCCTTGTAAGCAAATGAAATCTAAGAGCAGAACTGTGCCCTATTTTTTCAAGGAAGACATGCAGTGAGCTTTGCCGTGTGCCAGAAGAAATGGCTTATTTCATCTTTACTATGCTCTGGAGGTTCAGTCGCATAGATGTCTTGTTTATCTGCACTTGCCTTTTATGTTCTAACAAAAAGAGTCTTCAAATAGCATAAGTAATGTATATGCAGCAGTAAACTACAGTACTTAGAATTAGAAAAATATCAAATTACCTTTTTTAAAAAACATAGCTTTTAAAGAAGAGCAAAATTCTTAGCAAAGGTGAGATGGAGAATCAGCATCTTCCCCATTTACAAAGCAGCATTTGCAAAATAGCTGGCTTTATGTTTGTTATGATAAACACTAAGAGAAGGAGCTATATATTATTAGATCCAGATCCTGAGGAATGTAAGTATCTTTCAGGATCTACGCTGTAATGGTGTGAGTACCTTAGTTATTGTTTGGGACCTGTCATGATCCATGCTGTGCAAACACAAAGGAAAAATTGTGCTGTGGTTCCACAAATATTTAAATCTGGATATACATGAAGGGCAAAAATGGAGGAGAAGGAATCAGTGGGCTGGTTGCAGGCGGTCAGATAGCCCCTTGTGTTGACACACCAGCACCATAACCAGTGCTGCAATTTTGTATAGGCTGCCTAGGCAAAGATAGAGGTAGACGGGAACTTTTTAAGCTGATTCAGATTTAGACATGAAATGGGTGTGAGGATTTAGAGGAAGGTCTAACTCAAAGGTAGTGGTCAACTGACATACACAAATCCCTTGAAGCTGATGAGAGAGGTTCAGTGGTTGGGAAAGAATGTACAGAAGGGAGAGCTCAAAAGAAAATTTAAGAGCATCTTAGTTTCAGTCATGTTGAGATGAGTTGATGACTGGATGTCTATGAGCCAGACACAGATTTTAGTTGAGTCCAAAAGCGATAGTTGTGAGTCATGCAATACAGAAACAATAATTTAATTCATGTTTTTGAATGTTACTGCCTATGGATACCATTGTCCAAGCTATTCTTAAACAGTCTTCAATGGTGGAGATTCTGCAACTTACCTACGTAGTCTTTCATGTTGATTCACTACCTTTATCATTAAAAAGTTCTTCCTGATGTCTAACCAGAACTCATTTTGCTGCAGATTGAACCCATACTTTTCCTCAGTCATGGATATGACAAATTATTCCCTTCCCCTTTGCAACAACCTCTTATTTGTTTGCACACTCTAGCTGTACATGTGGGCATTCATTCTTCTCCACATGAGATAAAAAAGCAGTTCCTTCGATCTCCTCATAGCTTATCACTCCCAAACATCATTGTCAGTATTCTTGTCAGAATTTTTTTTCCCAGTTAGTCCACATTTTTCTTGAAGCGTGATACACAGATCTGGGTGGACTGGTCAGACCAAGGCTTCAACTGTTTTTGAGAAGAGTAGATGGATTGTTTCATGTGTTTTGCACAGTGTGCTCTTGTTTATAGATCACAGTCTGATGTTTGCTATTTTCATTTGTTGACATTGGAGGCTTATGTTCACATGCGATTGTTGGGGCCCTCAGATTCTCTTCTGAAGATAAACATGTCACCCAGCTAGTTATTTCTTGTTCTGTAATTTGCAGATATGCTTAAGCATAATGCTGTGTACTGTGTGTAAGGATTTCTGTCTGATTTTTCCAAACCGTTTCTCCAGCATATTAAGATTATTTTGAATTCTAATCCTATACTCTTGCACACTTACTGCTTCGTAGTATTTGCAAATTTAATAACCATACTCTATTTCATCCTCCATTTCTCTTTTATTGTCTTCAATAACTTTACTAGTCCCCAAAAATACCTGCTGTGAGTTCTGAGACTGAAATACTGAGGTCTTGTTCCTGGATGGTGATTGTTTGCTCAGAATCAATCATTTTATGTGTAAAGTTAGGATGATTTTCTCCCATCACTTTAAATTTACTTTACATTGAATCTCATCTTTTATTCTATCCTTCATTCAGTCTCATGAAGTCCTTCTACCATTCTTAATTCTTTCCTGACTCGAGTATCTCTCTCTTATCAGGAAATTTCATCATCCCACTATTCACCACTTTTTCCAGATCATCACCTTTTCCATATCTTAAACTCCATAACTCCATCACAGATCCCTCAACTAGAGATCTCCCTCCACTGCCAAAATTGATCATTAATTCCTACTTTTTCCTGTTTTCTGGTCAATTATTTATCCATATAAGGACTTTTCTCTTTCTCACAGGGCCACTGATTCTCTGTAGGAGCTTTTGCTAAGGAACATGGTAAAATGCCTTTTGGAAATCCGTATAGATTGTATCAACTGGATCTTCTGCATCCATATTTTTATTTCACTCAGAAAACTTGCGTAGATTTCTGAGGTTTGGTTTCCTCTTACAGCTGCCATGCTGGCTTTTCCCCATACTATGTGCCTACTAATTCTATGGTCTGTTACTGTTTCTGCTTGTTTGCCTAGTAAAGTTTTCTGATTTAGTGGCCTATGTTCCTCAGACCTCCCCTTCAACCCTTTTTTTAAAGATTAGTGCCATATTAGCTCCCTTATGTTCCTCTCATGCCAAAGTGATTAAATAGGAAGCTGTTCACTTCAGTTAATAGTTCAGCCACTGGTGGAGATAGGATTTTGAGCTAGGTATACATTGGTTTCTCTTAAGTGGTGTCTTAAGTTCTCTAAAGTTCAGTTTCAATGTTCGGTTGCAGTTCTTTTGAGGACTGAGGATGCTGTTATTTCACACTCAAAGAATCAGAATCAAAGAAGCAACACAGCTTGGATGAGATTTCTTGAGGTCCCCTGGTTCAACCCCCTGCTTTGAGCAGGGCCAACTTCGATCAGGTTGCTAAAGACTTTATCCAGTCCAGTTCTGAGTATCTCCAACAATGGAGATTTTGCAGCCTCTCCGTGCATCCTCTTCCAGTGTTTGAGTGCCTTTATGGTGACATTTTTTTTTCCTAATAACAAATCAGGTTTTCACTTGCCACAGCTGTGCCCATTGCCTCTCATCCTCTCTCAGTGTGCAGCTCTGAGAAGAGTCTGGCTCTGTCTGCTGAATATCCCCCCATGAAGTTGCTGAAGACCAAGAAGCTTTCTAGTTCAGTCTCATCCAATGGTCTCTTCCTGTTATCAGAAACAAATTTAGAGAAGTATTTACGCATACCTCTTTTTCACTAATACATTTTAAGAGTTTACTGAACAGAACATGTTCTTTCCAAGAGATATGTGGGTGACTAACTTGCCTTATTACCACCATTCAGTTTGTTACGATATTTCAAATGGCTTACAGAAAGCCTCATTGATCTAATTTGCCTGATTTGGTTTTATCGGTAAACTTTCCAGGATAGATCCCTTATTCTTTTCCCTATTCCTTCTTAGTGGCTTTCCACATTCCAGACTTCAGAGCAAATATATGCATCTTTCATGTACAAGCTAACATCACCTTCTCCCTTTCCTCTCATCTATCTTTCTGGAACAAACAGTATGGGGGCAGCTGAGTTATATCATTAGGTCTCTGCTTGGCCGTTAAATTCATAATCCTGATCGTGTACTAAGATTTACACTATTTCCTGTTTTTTCCCTTTAGTATACAGGCATTTAAGATATTCAGGAATTTGCTCCATTTTTTCCTTTTGTTATACTCATTTCACCTTGAGCCATTTGTTTTGACAGTATTCCTTTTGTCCACATTGTTGGATAACTGTTAATAAAATAGGGTTGCAATATGAGTTTTTAAAACATCAAATCATAAAGGAAAGCAACTTGTGTCTTAGAATAATATGTAGAAAACCAAAACATTTTTGTTGAGTGGATTTTCTTCTGAAATAGACCTGTAAATAGTACAGTTATGAAAGGGAGTCTCTGAACATCCCAAGTCCTGAGTCTGTAATGTAATGAAAGATTATAAAAGAAGAAGCTAAATGTAAGTATAATGGAAGTCATTAGGTGAGAACAGATAGCTCATGTTCTGAAAGGATATCATGAAGAATATACTGCTTTCACATATTTATTACTCTATGAAATACACTCAGAATTTTAAATGAAGGGATATAATCCATTGAGATTACAAGATGTATGATGGAAAAAATGAATTTTTAGTTATTTTCAAACATCACATGAGCACTAAAATAATCAATATATTTAAAAGTACTATGTGGTGTAAGTTATGGTAACATTTTTATTACATGGTTTAGGTCAAAACATGCCAAAGGAAGGAAAATAGCCTAGCCTGTAGTTCAGAATGATGTCCATCAGCAGAGGAAGTAGTTCAAAACAAAAAATACTTGCTTTAGAAAGTAATCTTGTTCATGAATGTTGAAAGTGAAGGTCAACCTTATCTTGCGGCCTTGACTTTTGTTTAGTACTGTAATGTGTGTATTGTTGGCTATAGTACATAGGGTTCCTGTGATCAGGAAATACAATTATAGAAAAATAGAATTTGGGTATTGAAGGTTAATGACCTTAGTGTATTCAATTTCATGCCATGTACAAGATAATTAAATTGAGTTTCTTGTAAGGCTATTTTTAATAGCTACTGGACATTTTCCATTTGAGAGAGCACTCTTACTAATTACAGGGCATGAGAATCCCAAACAACTTAAAAGAGATTTAACCCATTGTGACTAGTCAGTTTTGCCTAGGTTCATTCCCAGTGAAACCTTCTGACTCAGAGTTCTCAGTGTTAGCTGGACTTTTGCTGGAAACCAGTCCCTATGAATGCAGTGTGCAAGCATACTGAGCTCTCTCTGCTCCCATAAGAATTTAGGAGAAGCAGAAAGATTTGGCAGTTAGGCTGCTTTAGGCTTTGCTTTTATCTTGTGCTGGCCAAAGCAAGCCAAAGTACATGGCCTCAGGCCACTACAGCACAAGGGGTCTCTGCTTTCTTACTCACATGTTCCTCTGCCGAGAAAGTGCTCTCCAGAAAATTATTCAGGAGTAACTTTAATTTTCTCTTAAATTCAGAAATAGTAGCAGTATTATAGATAAATAACATTCTTGTAGTTAGCGCTATGGAGGATATTCCATCTTCATCCAGGAACATTCCTGTGGATTAGTGATGCTAATGGAGAGAGCTCAAGATGACTGTCTCTTCCACTCTATTCTTTCCATTTTCCTTGACCTTCATATTCTGAGTGCTTTCTTCTAATGGTATTGAATCTGAATACTCTGTATTGCCGTACAGGAAAATTTATATATGTAATATACATACACATAATTAGGTTTTGCAGGCAGAAAGCACTTGCCTCTTTTTATTGTCTAAGTAAGAAAGACAAGTTATTGTCCTTTGACTGGAGAACTGGCCTTTTTACTTCCAGCTCCTTAACTGACTTCCTAGAAATATTTTGTTAACTGTTCTAGAATAGTTGCTGATCTTTCTTTCAGGTACCAATTCCCATTAGTCATAAATTTATGAGTCTTCTATTTCAGGTGTGAAAAGGTGTTGTGGTCTGTTCTCCAGCTGTGCAGAATGCATGTCTTTATAATTGCATCACCTCCTTAGTATCAGACTTTCAGGCTCACTGCTGCTGTTTTTTCTAGGAGCTTAGTGATGGACACAATCCTGTATCAGCAGACAATATTCTGAAGAATTCGGTGGATGGCTATAACTGAATCCTAAAATAATCCTATGATATTTCACATACAGAAATTGTCCATGTCTTTCAATGTCTACAATGCATGCCAAATATTTTTGTCATATCTCACATGTAGCATATCTGTTGTGATCCAATATCCTGAATACTTATTTATAATGTAACTGCTAGTAAATTTTTAACACAGATAAAAAAAATCATACTTGTTCTGTATTTGGTGTGCCACTATCTTATTTATGCGCAGCAAATCTCCTTTTATATATTAAATATGGAGAAGCGGTTCGAAGGTTTTACAGAGAGAGTGGAGGGAATAGAAGTCTGCCATGATTTTCCTGTGTGATAAAATGAGAAGCCATTTTAAATTTTATGACCATCCTACTAGGTCTTATTGCCTTTTCTTTGACTTGTAGTTATCTCTTTGGGTGGAAGCTTTTTTTTTTAACCGCACATACAAGTCTTTAAATGAGAAATCCATTTACCATAAACAGATTATTGAATTCTAGCAAGAAGCAAGCTGTTCATTACCTCTTTTCTGTCACTCTGGTATATTCTTAGTTATTTCGATAATATTTGTGCTACTACTTAGATTTTTGGAGGGCTTTATATTGAACCAGCCTCTCTTCCTTTCTCCCTCTTCCCTCTTCTACTTCCAAGCTTGGGGCCATATTTTATCTTGCTTTGTGACTAAGGCAGTATATTGTTTTGCAAGATTGTTCCTATGAAGCAGTAGTTTGGAAGCACTCAGTTCCTCACATAGCAATCTATCTATCACAGACATGTTAATATATTATCACTCCTCTCTATTTCTCATGAGCAGGAGAATGAATTGCTCTGCTCCTGGTTACAAAGATGTAGGCAGGGAAGAGTTCCTCCTGTTTCTGTAGTCTATTGGGAGATAATTTGTGTGATGCTTTCACTTTACTGCAAAGTGAATAATCATGTGATATAAAATGCTTCAGTCCCCTTATAGGTTATTGCAATTGGCTGCAAGTAAGAGGCAAATGTAGCCCATGGCTGTAGCTGTGTTGACTTAAGAAGTTACAAATGCCACTGAATGTGGGCCTCCTGTCTTGGAGTGATTTATAACTGCCATTTGCTCAAGGGATTACAGGCAAATTTTCTTTGTAAGGTCAGTTGCTCCATATTGCCTTCAGTTTAATTCTGGTGCTTCTAATGACCATGGCAAAACTTCCATTAACGGCTGTGTGCAGGTCCCTGGTTGACCTACATGACTTGTTTTTGTTCTTTCGTGGAATGGCAGTATTTACTTACATGGTAATCACCTTTCAGCAATCTGCAGCAGATGCAAGGTTTCATTTTTCAAGGAGTATGGCAAATCATCATCAGATTGTAACTTAATCGTGGGTGCCACCATCAGCTTCCTGGCTGCTTCACTATTTAACCACTCTGCAGCAACAATCGAAAAGCAGGATTTAGTCCTTACACTTCCCTGTCTTTGGAAGCTAATGACAGCAGTTAAATTTAAACAGACTATTACTTACAGGGGAAAAATGAACTTTATTTCTCTTTTTGTGTGTGTGTGATACCACTTCTCCATTATCACATTTTTTTTTTCCTTGCATGGTAAAATTAATGCCCTGTGTCACTTTGGGTTATAATGCTGGGCTGCCTGGGATACATAGGGATATATGATGTTGTGAGTTTAAACACATTATTGACTAATTTCTGCAACTATTTTCATCACCATTTTGCATCTTGAAAGGAAGAAGGCAAAAAAATCATTTTCCAGACTCTTATGACTTTATCATTTTACCACTTTGAAGTTTGAAATTCGAGTCTGTCAAAAGGGAAGCAGATGAGGAAATTTCATTAATGTTTTCCTATGAGGAGTCCTTGAAAATAGACTTCATTTAGTGAACATTAAAAAACAAAATTATTTTTTTTCAGTCTGAATAAATAAGATTCTTTTAAATGAGAATATAGTTTTAAAGTCAGGACATTCAGTTCATGACTGAGTTCATTCACTGATGACAGTCAATTTTCAAGTCAGTGAAGACAAATCCTCTAAAACAAATTCTGAGTATGCGTGCTTGGCAAGGGAGATGAGAAAATGACCATGCAGGTATCACCAGTGACCATAGTAGTATAATTGTCTGGGTTGGAACTTTAGCCATGACTTAAGTATTACATTATGGAATTTAAAACATTTACAGGTATTAAACCTTAAATTCTAAATTTTTGTTTCATTTATAATATACTGTTTATCTAAAGTAATTATATTATAGTATGAATTAAACCAATAGTTTGTCTGATTATCTTTAGATGAATCTTTGCAGTTCTCTCAATTTGTGGAAATAAATTGCTTATGACAAACTATGAAATGAAATATAACATACTTCTTATGCTTTTTCTGGAAAGAGTCAGAGTTGTAAAATATGAAAAGGCCATTTCACTCATCCTTTGGAGTCTTCTTGTGTGTGTAGATGTTATGCAGCATAGCAACGTGTAATAACCTTATGTTCAATTATATTTTGGCTAATCTAGTTTTTAGTATGTGAACTAAAATATTTAGCTGTGTGTGGATCTGAAAAGCAATTATTTGATACTTACATTGATTTAATATTAACTGTAAGACAGGTTTTTACTTGATGGAATGCTTAATGCCCAAGCAAGAAGAAACTCTTATTAGTAAAATTAAATGATAAAATGAAGCAATTATTATATTGGCAAAGACTTTGATATTTTCAAATCAAATGGTCTACCTGAGGGTTTCTACAAAACACAATGGGGATTGTGTAAATTATTAGCTCTGCTCCCCTTTACTCTGAGAAAAAATTTAGATCAACTGTTAAAAAGAGCTCTGAGATTTAAAAGTATATGAGACAAATCTAGTCACGATGTCAATACTTTACAATTAGTACAGCAATAAAGACTCCATTGCAATTGCTGTAATACAAACTTGCACAAAATATTTAGACATGAAGGGTTGAGTCACTAAAACAATGTCCAGCTTCTCACTCGTAGACTCTCCTATCAGTCTACTGTGACATAAATCCTCTTCTGATGGCAATCTTGAAACTATTTGGTGTTGACACTTACTTGAATGCCATTTAAAATATTCAGGAGATTTCTCCCACTCACTCATACTAATAATTGTAATTTGAAATTATAATTCTGCTCTGTCTCCTAGTATGGACATCTATTACTTTGCATGAAAAATTATTCTGCATACTTATTCCTTATTCTATTTATTCTGTATACTTAGTGTTAATACAGGAAATAGTGCTAATACAGGAAATTAGTGTATATTAGCTACTGAATTTCAAATTCACCTGTTAACTTCCTCATCTAAACAAGGCTACAGCTGAACAAAACACCCACATTCAGGTGCATTTTAAAACAGAATTTACAAGTCAGAACACTCTTTTTGTCTCCTTCCTGTAACTCAGAGCTTCCACAAATATAAAGGCCAGGATGGATACTCGTATTTAATCCTTTCTCTAGTAATGCAGATGCCTTTATTATGAAAAATCTGTCCATTTTCACTTTATGTATGTATGCATATATATACTATATGCATGCATCCTTATAATATATATTCTTGTATATACCTATACTATTTATGTACCTCTCTCTCTATATATATACCTATATATATTTACGCTACACACACACACACGTACTTCAAATATTATCTATACCAAAATCATATAATTTTAAAGTTTTAACACATTTCCTCCCAAATCTGGGGAAGTTAAAAGAGCTTCAGTCTTTACCATCAGAATCACATCCATACTAAAGTACGTCCATACATGTCAGCTACAGAATTTTGGTCATATTTTAATTCCAAAATGAGCGCCAATTGTCTTTCATTCTCTCATAAAAATAGGTGCATGAATAGGCTGTACTAAACTGCACTCCAAGTCTGGCTGTTTGAAACATGGGGTTCAGGCATCTTCAGTCTATCCTCCGTGCTAATCGGATCTGGGTTACAGTTTTGAGTAATCCAGAACAAATTTTCTCCCCAGTAATGTTTTCTTTCAATTGATGATAGACAACTGGTAAGTCTTTTGTAAATATATTACACTCTCAGAAATCACTTGAAATTGTTATAGGAACAATTCTTTGTATGTTTTAGATAAACCAGTGGGTTTCATCTCTTTTTTTTTTCCTGAAATCTCGCAGTTTTAGAACTAGAAAAATGGCAACTCAGGCTATGTCGATTATACATATTGTACAAGTTTGATTTATTTTCTATTGCAATCAAACATTGACTATTTCAGTTATAAGAATGACTATACAATATGAAATGGTATAAAAAGTGTAGTCCTTTGATCAGTATTACTATGTTGATTTTGGTACTTTAAACACACTCTCAGAAAGAAAGGACAAAAGGCAAGAAAAAGGCTTTTTTGTTTTAGGGAGGAGGCGGTTAGTATCTCTTACAACAGAAACACGGAAAGAAGGACTGGGCACTGCTTTCAGCCTTTGCAGCTGCTTCAGGCTGAAGTGACAGGAGGGCTCGCAGGGAACAATGATGGTGGCATGAAGCTGGGTGGATTTTTGGCTCGCTGCTTCCAAGGAGAAGCAGCCAGGCAGCCCACACGGAGGCGGTGTGTGCCGTACGCAGTCACGAGCATCAGAAATAAAATGGAGAGGTATGTGACACCCTCCTGGGACTGTAATGCCTTTTGTTCATCCAGCACGTTGTTTTAATTTGTAAAACCAACCCTGAACAGTGTCAGGAGTTGCCAAATGCAGATGTCAGTCAGAAAACAGCATGTAGTTCTCAGCTATATTTACTCGAGTACAGTGGTAGATCACAAGTATCTTGCGGGAAGACCTGTGGAAGGAACAGTTGTTTTCATAGCAAATTAAGCTGGCTACTGAATACAGAACTGCTTTGTTTCAAAGACACTATAAAGGTTCTGCCTACATTCATTTTACATTCATTCAATATTGTCATTTATATATATTGCTACTTCCTAGCTATTTATAATACATTTCCCATTAGTTCAAAGAAAGGAGGAATTAAAATATAGAAGGATATATCCTTTCCTCAGAAAAGGAGAATATGTTCTAAACCTAGTGTAACAGAAGCAATGCCTGATGTATAAACTCCCCTCCAGTAATTAATTGAATGTAAATAGTAAATGCCTTGGCAAAGAAGAGATCCTGAAATCCTCCTAGAACAGCAAAAAAAAAAAAAAGATGTTATCCTGTTGTGTGCCTGTCTAGAATTTGAGATAGCTCCTGAATTTCAAATGTATCAGTCAGAATCTAAATGCTTCAGTAGTGATCTTCAGAGCCGTGAACTCAACATGGTACTGTGTGAATACTAGTAGATACAGATACAATTAGATAATTAGAAGACAATATTTTCAAAGCATATAAAAGGCAGCATATTACTAACATATATAACTCAGCATGTTATGGTGAATTGTAAACATGGAATTAGCTAAACACACCAGTAAGTATGATTTTAGCTCTCAGCTGGATTCTGCTGATCAAAAATGAAGAAGAAGAAAAAAACAAAAAAAAAAAAAACAGGCTTAGGAAGAAGGTGAGATTTACCTCTTCCTATGTATCTGTGGAAATTGTGTACTAGCTTAAGGCAAAAGCCACCTGTAGTAAGCTGTGTGCTTCTGTGTTGGTTTGAGGACATCTTCCTTCCAGTAGCACCTTTAGTTCGGTGGCTCCGTGAGAACTTTGCTGCCTGTTTGCATTGAACTTACACCTGCATGAGGAAAGGCTCCTGGGTGGAAGGGCTGCATTAATTATTTTGAAAACAGCCAGTATAATTGGTATAGCTGTAATAGAGTGCATGACCATCCTTAAGGGTCTGGACTCTTCAAGGAAAGTGTGAAAGAGTAGTGTCACAACCAGTATCTGTGCTAGAGACTTCCTAGTGTCATGGCTGGTGTCATCATGCTCTTCAAAATTGACAGAACATTTACATGCATCTGGTGTTACACTAGAATAAATGATTTAGGTGCATGTTCTGGGGCAGATAAACTTGTGTATTAAAAATGGAAGTCACAGGCTGGACATTATGAAACAGAATCACTATTCAAAAGTATCAAAATGTATAAAAGGGCTGGATAATTTTATATGAAGTACTTGAACAAAATGGCAAACAAAACAACAACAACAATTACTTTGGAGTTGGAGAGTAAATTATAGCCAAATAGGATTTTTGGCATAGGAAGAACTGTGATCCTGTATGCTCTCACTTTAAATAAATAGCCTCTTTCTTCTTCATCACCTTCAGGTTTTTCATCTCCTTCATAGACCAGAAAAGGTCTATGTAGTTCTTTTGAAAGCAACAGTGTTTCAAACCAGGAGTATTCTTCTGCTGGGGCCCTATGCTCCCTCCAGGGAATATTACACTGAAAAACTGGTGATTAAAACAAATGAATTTAGAACAATCTAGGCCTGCTGATGAGGTAAGAGAAGAACATTTTGCAGATTTTTTCCATGTCCAGAGTGATGAGGGACTGGTAAACACAACCTTGCAATGAGAATAATAGAAAGATGTGCCAAAGGTAGCAGCCTTGAATGGAAAAACAAAATGTGGAGAGAGCAGGAAGGGCCATTGTTGGGGATGTATTGTTTGTTTTTGAAAGAAATAGGATAGGAAAGATAATAGGGAAGTAGGAGAGATTGTGTGGTCCAGGCATTCAGAATTATTTTTTAAATTTAATTTAGGAAGCAGTTAAATAATCTTGTCTAACAAATAAGTAATTTACCTGTGGGTATCATCTATTTGGTGGTGTATGAATCTATGGCCCTCAGGGAAAATAATAAATCTGTATGATGTCCATGAAACCCGATGTTGCATTTGGGTCTCAGTCTAACTGACAGATATGTAAAATCTCATGAAGACAGACAGCTCCCCACTGGCTCTGCATCTGAGGAAGGTTCCTGTGCAATGTTTTAATTACAGTTATTTATTTCTTTATTATGATGATTGCATTTTAATTGCTCATGAAGCACCCCAGGGGTGGAATAGCAGGTACCTTATAAATATTATATGACAGTGAGTAAAGGGAATATGTCGCAGTTTTAGAAAATAAACCAGCACTTAAACACTTCTGATGCAATTTAAAATAAAAGCAAAACTGGCTCTTTAAACTGTCTCACCAATTTGCAGGTAAAAAACATCTTTGCATTGGTCTTCTGTATTTAACAGAGGTTACTGGCAGTGCAACCCACAGTCGTGTCCGCACCTTTGCTTTATTGGCCACATGAAAGCTGTCTGGTGCACATCTACACTTGTAGAACTAAAGGGGATCTTTTGTGTAGGGTCGGGGTAGGCATTGATGCTTCACTTCAAAGCACTGCCTGAGCAAATCTCTTCTGGGGGGGAGGATGGCAGACAGAGCAAAATAAGGAAAAATTCCTGCCTTGAGATGAGTAGGCCCTCAGCCGCTGCTTCAGCTGTTGCTTGGCTCTGTGTTTGGTGAGCAGACAAGACAGGGACTTGTGGAGGTGAAATCCGTGTCATACAAAGGTATGCACTGCATATCTGGCTATATATAAACCTTGCACTTTCTCAGTATCATATTCTGAGCAATACTTTTGCTTCCAGGAACTCAAATTCCCCGATTTAACAGAGGTATATTTCCATATACCTCTGTTTGCCTGCACAGGTTCTTGCTTGTGGCAAAAAACTGTGTTTTGATACAGAATAAAATATTTGGGGCCCAGCTAAAGTGGTGCTCTATTTTTTTTCCCCCGTTAGGAATGTTTACTATTTAATTTTTTATCATTGGAAGGTTCTTGTACAGGGACAAAGGTTTTCCTTCTTTTCTTCCCCAGCTTTCTTTTCATTGTTTAATTTACAAATGTGGGAAGTGACATTTTTAAAGATGCCTTTTATCTGTCCAAGCTGGGCTTTTTGGCTTGTTCCCAACATTGAAAATTGTTCCCCATATTAAAAAAAAGTAGAAACATTTCAACAGCTTAAATTATTTGCCATTGTCCAGAAATTTGAACTTTATTAGAGCTCTTCAGATTTTAATATACAGTTTAATTAGGAAGAAAGTGAGCATTTTTCGCACAAATACATAAAAAAGAAGGAAGCTAATTGGGATTATAAGCAAGAAGACTAGTACTAATGACTAGCTTGTACCAGCTACTACCAACTACTACTAAGCAGTCAACATAAGATCATATGTCTAATCTCGTTTTTCTTTCCCTCTTATTAAGAGATCTAGAGCTCTAAAGATCGTGGTCAGTGTTCCCCACATTTAACTGCCTCCCATCTTATTTCCTTTAAATTCTGACTTTCCTAATGTTGCATTTTAAGCTAATGAACTTCTTTCTTTAACACATAATGGGGAATATCAGGTTACTGAATAAAGGCACTTGGGAAACTGGGTCCTGCTTTTGGTTCTGCAACTACTCTTTACCTTCAGAAGACGATTTCTTTCCCACTACTTACTAGTTGGTAACAAGACAATGAGATATTTTCATTCCTTGAAGGTTTAGATGATGTATATTTGTTGGGACAAGAGGTTATTATTGACTGGAGAGTTGTGAAGTAGATGTTGGCTGTTTTCTGTTTTACAGAGCTTAATAATTCTTTCTTCCAGCCTGTTCAGCCTGAAGCTCTAGAATGAGTTGTTTTAACTAGACAATCTGTGTGGAGTAAGAAGAGACTTTGCAAGTCCCTCCCTGACACCGCAAAAAAAGATAAAAAAGATCGCCATGTGCAATAGCGCACTGGAACATGGCTTACTGTCCAAATTCCAGTTTGTACAGTAGAGCCTGAAGAGTAATGGTCCTTGTTATACCTGTTCCACAAACTAAAAAGCTCATTTTAACTGTGACTGTGGTCAGGAATTAGACAATTTCACACCATCTGTTGTGGGATAGTCCCATGTAGTTTTTTTATATAACACTGGATCCTTAGACTCTGGATCCTTAGAAACTGGACCCTTCAACTCTAAAAAACTGTTATTTTCTCAGAGTTAATTCCATTATCTCAGATATCTGAGGATTGTCCATGTGAGTTTTAAAATGTTCAGTTTGATCTTTACTGCTAATATTATCACAATATATACGGCCACAGTTTGCTTTACCTCTGGTCATAATTTTCGTCTACAGAAATTGAAACTAAGGCTTCTAAAACATTACTTACATCTGCTCCCTCTATTTATTTTGCAGACACTGCATCAAAAACAATGTTCTACACTCTGAATCTGCTCAACTTCTAAAGAGAATAAAAATATAGTGGGTGTGGGATCTTTTGTTTGTTCTTTGTTGCACCTGGGTGCCTAACGTCCATGCCAGTGATTCCCTTGCCATAATCATCTACACTGATGTCTTTTTCTTGGCTCCTCACTATTGTATGAAGTTGGTGTAGAGACAGTTCTTCACTCCTGGGGATTCACCTCAGTGCAGGTTCTGCACTGTTGGGGCTATTGGTTCAGAGCGCTGGAAGCCTTTATAAATGTTTTCTATATCATTCTGTGGTTATTTGGCCATTGGACATAAATAACTTATAAAAACTGACAAAAAATCTTCAATTGTTTCTCCTTTGTCTTCCTTGGTCTCTCTTATGTTCTTCCCTTTTTCTCTTGTAGCCCCTTGGTTTCCCTCTGCCTCTTCCTCTGGTTTCTCTCCAGTTTCCATTTCCTCTCTGCTGTTCTGTTTCCATCCCAAGCTGATACTTTCTGGTGGGATCTCTTGCAGCACACAGTCAGCCACAGCGCGGAGAGACATGTATGAGCTAGCTTTAGACCAGCTAATTTTGGTACTGGCAGCTCAATTTCTATTTCTGCCTGAAAGCCCAAGCATGTACCCAGCTCCTCTACCAAGGATTGCACATGCAATCCTTGCACATGGCAGCCACTTTGTTCTGCTGTCAGTGTCTGATCTAGTTCCAGTATGGGCAGGCATAGTGACTGCAATTTGAGTACATCCTCAGTATAATGCAGCGAAAGTCCAGTATACTCACTGCTACTATACTACTTCCAGTTTTCAGCTGTTTAGTTAATGCTTACATTAAAAATCACACTTAACTTACTGAGGAGCTAGTGGTTTTAATCAGTTACATAGATGCAAGGCCTGTTTACTCCGCAGGAAGCTGATCTTAAGTCTGCAGGAATCCTGGAATACAGAAGGCCCTGGTTATACTCTTGTGGGTTGTCTGAATATTTTTAAAGTATATTTAAAGCATCAAAGAGATACAACCCATGCAATTTTTAAAGAGGTTTGAATTTTTCATTGCTTAACAATTTACGTGAGTTGTTCCTGAGCTTAAAAAAAAATCTAATTTACTAATGATTTTATATTTATCATGGATTTTATCTTTTCATTGTCAGCTCCCATGCATGCAGCTTTGTATTAAAACAGCCTCATTTGATTTAGTGGTTTATACACCTGCATCATCAAAGGTTTTAACACTGCTTTGGGTAGTTTCATGGACATCAAGTGTCTCTACACGTGGAATAGCCAGGTATAAGATAGCATGCTTAGCAATGGTCAAATCTACAGCAGACTGCATTACATATAGGGGGAGCGGACCAAAGAAGTGGTAAACCCAGCCAGACATCTACTTGACCAACCTGCAATAAATTGGCTCAATGCAGTCAAGGATAGGAATGATGCCTAATGGAATTTGTGCAACTGCTTTGAGTAGCAGTGGCATGAACACTATCCAGAGCAGTCTTACTCATAACTAATTATTATACAGATTTCTAGGTGAAGAATGCAAGATGCTTACTGAAAAGAGCCTAAGTGTTCTGGGAAGAACATTTCCCTTTAGTCATGTTTATCCCTTTGCTGCAGTAGTGTACCATTCCCTTGCTCATTAGCAAATCTATGCCCAACAGTTCCTTGGTTATGTCAACGTGCGCATCTCTTTCTCCTCCTGCTCTTGCTGTTGTTACTGGACTGAGATAGTTTAGGAATTTGGAATAGGCAGAGGATAGGGCAGCGTATCAAATATATCTAATAGTGAATGCCTGAAAGTTTCTTCTTGAGGAGACCATTTTACAGGAGTTTGTGAAAGTTTAGGTTTGTGTAAACTTAAACCCTGCAGCAGTCTGAGGCAGTGTCTCAGTTCTCAAGTTCTCTAACTCTGGTACCATTTATTTGCTAGATTGCATTTTTGCCTGTCTCTGCTTCAAATTAGAGGGATCTCTATATTTTGTGTTAGCTACCATCCCACTCAGGTTTTTCCACTGCAGAGGTAGGATTTTATCCAATTGTATTTTTTTTAATTGCTGAAATGATTTCATTGTGTTTCGTTATGTGGGTGGTGGTTCTATTTCAAATTGTAATCCAAATAAAATGCCATGTAATGTATTAGAAATGCCAAGGTAAATTACATTAAGTCCAAGTGCATTTAGCAAATGATGGTATAGTCTGTCTTTAATTAGAAAGACATTGGAGGGTCAAAATGTATAAGACACATACACTCAAGGTGGAAATTCTTTTAAAAAAACATATTTAACCCAGTTTAACAGCAGGACATCTCAGCAAGAATAGAAAAGGCATATTTTGTATGTAGTAGGAGTGTAGAATATGTCTGATTTTTCATTATTATTCTATGTTTTTTAAATCCATCTGCAGCGATCCGTTCAGTGCTTTGGGCACACTATCTGATGGGTTAAGAATTACAGCGTAAGCTTTGACAGAACACTGCTTATAAGTCTACATTTTCTCACTGTTTCCTCAACAGCTGTAGAAAAGCAGGAGAAAAACATGGGCTGGGAGAAAATTAGTCCATTTGGTGTAGACAGTTTGGTACCTAAAAAGAAACTAACTCTAGAGAGTTACTGTGATTGTATTGAAATAATGAAATTATAGATGACATATTCAAGAAATACTCATGTGAGTGATGTCAGGGACTGCATGTATGTGCTGGAGAAGCAGTGTGATACAAACTATTTAAATAGCAAAAAAAAATTTGTAGAGATGCTGAGTATAATTTGTTCAGTCTGTATGGTGCTTTTTTTTTTTAATATAAAGGTCTTCTGAGGCCTGAAAACATTTCAGGTTCAAGTGTTTTCCACAAGTTATAGTGAATTACCTACCCAGCTGTTTGTGAAACTGGTTATTCTTTCTTCTTCAGGAATGCACGTAGCTGGAAACCTCTGTGTAAAATGTATCTTTAAGGCAAGGACTCTTTGTTCTTACTTTCGTTTCATAATATTTAAAACATCAGTAAATATTTTGTATCTTTACAGCTGCAAATACCTAATCTTCAACCTTCATGCTTTAAAGCTGGCATGAATATTAATTGAAACAAGATTGTGCAAGTAAGCAAAAGGCCGCACACTTTGGCCAACACAGCTTTGGCTGATGGGCATCTCAATTCCTTGTTCTAAGTGCCGTGTTTAAATCCTCTGAAGTCCACTTTGTCTCATCCGTCTTCACAGATAATCAACACAACTCTCTATAATTGTTTAAAAAATAAACAGAATCTATTTCATTTCAATGCATCAAGTTTTTTTGGAGCTAGCCTTCCTTTTGCCTGTTTTTATTTTGTGTGTGTGTGCTTGTGCGTGCGCGCGTGCCGTTACGTTGTTTTAGTCCTGCCTCTACGAAGGACTGCCATCCTGCTCGCACAGCCTTTCAAGTCTCTGCAGATGTTGCTCTGCGTTGATAACGATAACTGCATGGAACGTAAGGCAACGGCAAAGCCTGTTATCCGTATCTGTGCTGCCACGTGTTAGATTGCAGCTCTCAGCACTGGAGCGGGTTCTCCTTTCTGTACCTCTGGAACTGAAAATTTGTCCATCTATGCATGGTATGGATATCAAAGAGAGACGAGGGGAAAGGAAGGGTTTCTGCCTGGAAGTTTTTATTCCAGAGTCCTTGAAGATCCAGTTGTTAATCAGGGCTTGTTTGTGATAGACAGAACACACAACATAAAATCTAAGAGCCTTCCCAGATCCAGGGAAATTCCTTTATAAATATATTAGTAGATGCACCACATAGCCAGGTAATAATGAAATAAATATAATTCGTGGCATGAAAAACAACCATAGAAAGTATAGGTCAACTGGTACAGGTCAGTTGCTCAATACCTCTGTTTATTAAGCTGTTTCTTAAGCATTCTGCAGGAATCCAGGCATAAATGTATTTCTATGAGAGTGTTCACTTCTCGATGCTATATTTTGCCAAATAATTCCTTGTTTGGAAAACCAGATAATTTCCGTTTTCTCCAGTGTTAATTCCAGAACAGTCAGACACTCAAATTAACTTATGCATCATCTTGTCCTTTGTGTTTTCGTAAGCTTAATAGTGTCATTTTATTTCCATATGAATTTGCCAGTAAATCTGGCTGTTTGCAAGGATTTTGTTTAGAGAGCTTTACTGAAGAACATTAAGTCAGTGAAACAGTCCTGGTGCCTTTATTTTTAGCCGTTATTTAGGTAAGACCTTGATTGACTTGTTAAAGACTGCCAGGTTATGATTTAGAGGAGATTTCTTGAAAAGCTTGTTTTGAGCTTTTGTCTTGTCTGCCACTCCTTGCTTCTACATTGCAGCTTCCTTTGGGGAAAGTTTTGAGGCAGGGTTTTTCTTTCTCCTTTTTTTTCTTGTGCAACTGGATGGATCTTATTTTCAGTACCTGTCTGTAAACCCAGCTCTGTGAGACTGTCATTTTCATTTTCTGATGCCGGACTAGTATGAAGATATTTTGTTATTGTTGTTTCTGTTCCACTCTCCCAGTATCTGGAATTCCAAAAATTTAATTTCTAAAGGTAAATTTATGATTGTTATATACTTCAAATTGTTGTAGCAGACTGATAAAATTTGCTTAATTTGCACTGTTTCCTCCTTCCTTCAAATACAATATTTCTGCTAAAACACTTAAAAATGAAATAGCTGTTGTAATTGGGACATACTGGCATTATGAGATGTGATCAAGTGGAGTGGTAGAAATAAAATGGAAGTTATTGATTTGTATTAGCCATCATAGAATTGATACTCAGGAATAAAACCATATCTACTTGAGTGCCAAAACCACTAGTTATACCATTAATTGTGAATCAATAGTTCAATAATTTTATGCTTTTCAAAATCAATATAACTTGATCCATTTATTTGGGCTGACTATATAATCTCCAAAAAGCAGTAATGCAGATATAGATATTATGTCTTCATGAAAGTTTAGAAGTTTAGCCATATGCTAAACTTCTACGCATAATTGCTTTCAGATTTTTGAAAAAAAACCACTGAAAATTCTGTAAACAAAGCAGAAAGTTTGGGCCCATATTTTCCATGATTTTTATTTGAGTCACTGTTTTAAAAATAATAAATACATGACTATATTTGGAACACTGGTTTGTCTTTTTATGTGAATATTTTTGTAATGAGAGAAGTACAATCTATATATTCCACATAATAGCAGCTTTGCCTCAGATATACTATCAGGTAGGAAGAAGACACTCAAGATTGTCATGATTTTGGCAAAAGTTATTCTGTTGAGCAACATCACAACGTATGCAAAGACTACATGCTGTTTTGTGGTGTTGTCAGTTGGCATGTAACAGTGAAGGTATTGTCATCTCTTATGTTCCTTGGTAGTACAGACATGTTCTGTGTTTGGCAGTGGATCTGTGTAGGTGATTAAATAGTCAAGCTTTGGAAAAGTCCGAAGTATTTTTGGTTTGAACCACATCTAACAGTGATGTGTACCTTACCTGAATTAAATTAGCAGCCAGCAAAATCTATTTTTCATCCTGTTCTCATGCTGAAAAATCCTATCAGAATTACTTTTAAAGTAGCAGTCGTACCAGATTGTTTTGGGAGAAAGAGGGAAACACAAATGATCCATGTTAAAGATGATTATTTTCTTCCTCAATTTCATAAGTCACTTTTTAGAGTCATATTCGTGTTGATCCTTTTCATTCCTCAGGGCTCTTCTGCCATGTTGGGTCCATCTTCCGTGAAATCCATGTTGGTCACACGTTGTGACTTTATACTTTTGAATTTCTTTCTGTTCCTCTGCACATTGGCTTTTCCTACGGCTGTCTTGTTACATAAAAATATGCAGCATTTTAATGCTAGAAGCAAGGCCTTGATAGAATTATTATAAATACAACCATATGCTTAAACAAGCATTGTTTAAACTCTGACAAGGAGTCTGACAGTGGGAATAGCTTCTTTCCATCAGACACCAATCTGTTCCAAAATTTAGTTTGTACAAAATATTTGTAACAAGAGATTTAAATATCTTTTATGGGAATTCATGTTTGTCTAAAGAACGTTGTTACAGTTTGTGTTGAATCTGTTGCATAAAGCAGTAGTCTTTCAATTCAAGCTAAATGAGGGCAAAGCTAATTCCCTTTTGTTTAGCCATAGCAAAATTAGTGGAAGCCACAGGCAGAACACAGGCCCATATGAGGATGAACAGAAACCATGTCATGTAGACCGAGAGACTTTCTGGGGAAATAATATACAACGAATGAGGAATGAGAGCATTGACTGGAGAAATGGCAGGGGCAACAGGAAATGTGGCAGAATCCAAAGCAAATAAGCCAAAGGCCCATTGGTCTTCAAGCAGCGAAGGTTGCGGGAGCCTCTGGTTACGTGCTGACTGCAATCAGGTGCAGGATTCCTTATTCGATTCAGGGAAATAGAGTTTATACTCCTGTTGTAAATTAATGGGGCTACATTAAAGACATTCGTGTTTCCATTACCAGTTTTTCCTTTCCAAGGACTAGTCTGAAATGTGCCAAATTTGACTAAGTCTTTGATCAAAAAAGGAAATTATATTAACCTGACTCAAATCCTGAGCAACTGGTGAACAGTATTCAAAGACAGTCTTCTACTAGTAACTCAGCTGATCTAGTCATCAACAGTAGCAACCCACAGGAAAAATATTCAAAAAATGCATATATATACCTGTTGGTTTGATTCCAGGTTTAGCTACTTAGACGATGGATCCAAAAGGAGCGTTTGGATGGTCTAACAGTTCCCACTGCGCAGTACAGATCTGCAATTAGTAATTCATGTATTAAATCCAGTTAGGAGGCTAGCCTTTTTGTATTTAAAAGTTGTGGTGACACGTAACTTTCTATGTTCTCTATGCTATTCTGCACCTAATCAGCACCACTGAAGGATGGGGAAAACAACCCAGTTTCAATTTGCTAGCTTCATTTTTCGCCTGTCAGAGGTAGTTATAATTTTCTCATGGATGGATCAAATTTACTGTTCTTGTAAATGAGTACAATCCCATTGAAATGGGTATAATTCTATTAAAATCAGTGCCTGAAAATGTTGGTAAATTGTTACAGTTTTGACATGCTATTTGGAAATGTGACCTTACCTTTGGGATTATGTTAGTGACCAATTTTATTGCTTTTCTTCCATCTGTTTATTCCCTCGTGCATACAATTGCAGTTGAATCTGAGCATAAAAATTGCCTGGAGTTTTCTTTATGCTTTATCCCATGCTAGTCGATGCTTAGAACTCAAAACCTTTGAAAAATACTAATGCTTCTCAGAATACAGGGAGAATCCATGACTGACAGTATGTTTGCAGTATCATCAGTTTCCCACAGAAACGATGGGGGAAAACTTTTGAAGAGAGATTCCAGGTAAACCTTTCAAGTCAGCTTCCCTGTCATCAGCACAGATAATCTGAGTTAATCTTCTGACATTTCTTTCCCAGTCAGCCAAGTAACATAGCTGATGGAAGCTGTCTTTGACCTCACACTGATCAAATCTAAATCTGTAAGTGCCAACATGCTAAAAATTGAGGAGTGCATTCTCTTATAGTAGCCTAGAGGAAAGCACAAACACTTTTGCTAACCAGGCTGCCAACAAATGAAATAAGAATTAAGATGCCTTTTGGGAAATCTAGGAAGTTATAGTATTGAAGACCAAGAGGCTGATTTGTCAAAATAAATGGGACATATTAACCAAGTAATGAAGATATAAACCAAAAGTTCACTTACAACAAGAAGTACCGAATATGAAGAGACTCTGTTACTTGTATTGGGTATTTGTTGCTTCGGTTGTCCCAACCTTTCATTTCTAGTTGGCTACTTCAGTGGTTCAATGTTTGACCTCAGTTATAAAGGCTCCTTTGGGAGCTGAGGCTTCATTAGAAGACTACAAACTGTGCTTCAATGACATAATATTTTCAATAATGTAATATTTTCAGTTTTCGAAAGACTTTTTCTTCTCCATTTTCTTCACCTCCCCGTGTCACCAGTTCGGAAATACTTGAGATAAAAGAACTTGGCAAGAAATGCCTAGATTCTAACCATCTTGTCAAGGAGAAATAAATCAACAAATGCTATCTATATGGGAGATAATTCTCTCAGATGCAGCTTCCCACAGGTGCTGTTCCTGCCCTGTCAACAGTGTAGGGATGGCTTAAGAGTTCCATATGTTTAATATTTTCTTTGTTGACAGATTTTTCTGTTCATACCAGATTGTGAAATAACTCCTTTTGTGAACCTACAAACAAAAAAAATGAGAGAATTCTGGAAGAAGAAGAATGACAAAGATCCATGAAAAGTAGAAGAGACTAGATCCCCAAGCTGTGAACTAGCAAAGATCCATTGATACAAGAGCATAGTTAAAGCAGATGAGAGTCTGGCCACAAATTTTCCAGCAAAATTTTTTTTTCTGTTGTAGTTGTAATGCTTGGGGTCTTTTTAAATCCAATATTGACAAAATTGGCATGAGTCTGGCATTTACTGCTTATTTTTCCTTATAATACAGATCAGCTGCCCCTATGTTGACATAAAAGACAAATATTGTACAAACTGCGAGCCTGTATCCAGGCAGGAAAATGAGCTTGTCTGTTCATCCTCAGCATACACGGAGACAGCTGGATTGAAACAGCCGCGGAAGGCAGGAAGCGGTGACTCGGTGATTCCCGGCTCCCTGTTGGTAAGATTCAGGCAGCTCAGTCAGCAGCCAACACAAATACATGCCAGAAGGGGACTATAATTGAGACACTTAGGTTATCCATTCGACCCGAAACAACATGGAACGCTGTTTCTACTGACATGAATCTCCAGAAATGACCAGTACTTACTGGAAAATAAAACCCTAGTGAAGATGCCAAGATGAGATTAACTAGCCATACCATCTTTTCTTTTAAAAGTTAGTTTTACTTAAAGGTTATAGCCCTTTAAGTAAAGGTATAAATCAGTTGTTTCCTTTAGAAGGGAAGTAATTATTTTTCTTTTATAAACTAAAATTAAAATTTCCTTTGGCTTCTTAGATTATTATGAAAATATTTCCTGATGGGAAATGACCTATTTTTTGGTTAAGCTGATCTTCTTAGGCTTTTATTCTGTGTGTAGCACTGTGGTATCTTAAGGCTACTTCAAGAAGTGTCTAAGGAAGTTCACTTGGTAGAAGTTTCTTCCTGACTCTTTAGAAGCATGCTCTTTGATACAGTGCGTGCTGAAATATGGTATGTTTTGTTCCCTGAAATGTATTGTCTTGCTTTGGAAAAAAAAAAATGCCAGTTGCATGAGAAGTGGCTTGCAGGACAGGATGTGCTGACCAAGAAAGTACAGAGATTGAAGTTGCCTGAGTACTCACGACAACCTGGTTCATCCATTTCTGGTTTTTAAACTTTTAGTGAACTCTTTGTTTCAGTAATACCTTGTAGCACTACTTAATATGACGGACGTACGGCTGAAGTATTTTAAATATCACTAAGTGCATGCTACTTGTTTTCACATTGTGGCACGTACTCGTTTGGCATTTTTTCTGTACATTTGACAATTTCGTATATTTCCTTTAATCAATTTATATCCAAACTTATATCCAAAAATGTCCAAACCATGACCTTACTCGAAGATCCAAGAGTGGCAGTTTTTGCAGAACTAGGAGCAATGGAATCCTCTTTCGTTGTTGGCTGTGGCTGGAAGATTTGCACAACTCCCCCTCTCCAGTCTGAACCATCACTGCCTTTCTGCTAGCACTCCTGGGGCTGCTGTGGAATACAAGTCACAGGCAAGTGTGAAAAACAGCTCCTCATTTTGGGGTCTGAAGGATCGGCTCAGTACTTTATGCTGTCTTGGGCCTGAGAAGTGGGCTAGAAGATCTGCTGACATTCCTATTTTTCTTTTTCTTTTCTTTTCTTTTTTTCTTTTTTTTTTTTTTTTTTTTTGTATGTAGTCTCTTTGTATTTTATTTCCTCTCCCACAGGGGCTCTGAAACCCTTTTTGTCTTCTTTTGAATATTCCTATAAAGTTTGGGAGTCTTTTTGTTTTCTACTCAAAACTATTTTGCCTTCAGTTTCTTAAAGTCAAGAAAAGTACTATGACAATCTGCACTTGTCACTAAGGCTTAGTCACATTTTTCTTTATTTGATTTCAACTCTATCATTTTGGGGATGAGATTACAAACCTGCATATACCATTGAGAGGGAGGATGCACCAATGATTTAGATATTAGCATTATAAATTCAATAATATTCCAAATTTCCTTCTTATTACATCTTAATGTCTTACCATGATTTTTATGTACTGACTGCACAGTGAGCAAATGTCTTTATTCAGTTCTTCTTGATGACTCCTTGATTTTTTTTTCCCTGAGATCTTATAACTAATTCAGAAGTTATCAGTGCATATGAGGAGTTTAAATTGTTCTTTCCAATGTGCACAACCTTGCAATTTTCTACATTTGATTTAATCCGGTCATCATATCATCCAATTGCTTTGTCATAATAGGTCCTTGTGGAGCCCTTCAGAACTGTTAGCTCAAAGGTTCCGCAGCATTTTATCCAGTTGCCTTTTCTGCCAACATAATAACAAAGAACATTTTAACAGGAGTTAGGAGATCAATACATTACCCTAATGGGAAAGTCTTAGTCAGGCTAATAGAAATAAAAACAGTAGGCTTCCACATAAATTATTATTAAAAATACATTTCTCTTATTAAAAATGACATTTTTGCTATGGGTTTTAAGATTATGCCTAACATAACCATTTATCTGGGATTAAATTTAGTTGGTAGTTCAAAAGAATAAGATACTATGGAAAGTTTTTGTTTTTCTTTGGCATTGTATAAATCTCTTCCGTAAGGCTATAGTTACAATCAACATTAAAATATATATTAATCAGTTTGAATACGTTCCTTGAAAAAATCAAGAAGAAAATATTCATAAATTTTAGAAAGGTCCTATTAAAGAGACAAATAGATATGAAAGAATCCTTGAAGATGATAGTATTGAGTGATTCGTGGCCTGGTAGATGTTCTCTTAATCGTGAGTCATGAGCAATATATGTGAACCCTCATATCTGAAATATCTGCACTACCATGTCAGATCCTTTATTGCTCTAGGTTTTTTGATGATTTTCTAACTTTGGCTAGAAAAGATGATTTTTAAAATTTTGGCTTCCTTGCATTTATCATCAATGCTTCTGCTCTCACAAAGCTTTTAATTAATGATACAACAAATGTTCTATTTTGAACATCTGAATAGAACTTTTTTTCAAGGAGTATTTTTCTTCTTTCCCCAAAAATAGTTTTTATTTTAAATTAAATCTTTTCCCTTTTTGTTATCATTGTTTTCCCCGTGTCCCAACCTGTTTACTGAAATGCCAGTGCAGAGAAGCTGGAGAATATGCTTGCTTTTATATTGGTAAATCTAAATATAGATTTACCTACTAGATTTATCTACTTTCAGTGCTTCAAAATGTGGAGGTGTAAAATGAGAAATTTAGATTGATGTCCTGTCCTCTCTATCATCATTTTCATTAGATAGCAATAGCATGAAGCTGTGGGAGAATACTGCATTTGACAGAATGTTGCTGTTCACGTAAGCTATTCATTTGCTTCAAATGTATGTGAGGAATACTATATGGAAAGGTATTTTCTTACCACAAATTTAGGAGTATGTGGAAAACATTTTAACAATTCTGTCAAATGTAATTGTGATTCTCTATCCAGGACAAATAATTATAACATGAAAAATAAAATTCACCCAAACACAAGATTATATTAAGCCCTATTTTTTACCAAAAATTCTAGTCAATTTACTTCCTTCCATGCAAGCCTATCTGTAATTTACTAAGTTATCATTCAGTGAGCCACACAGAATTAACTTACTTTTCTGTGTATTTGCAGTCAGAGGGAGCTACAGGTGCCACTTTGGCACCTATTGCCACTCTTTCTTTACTTATGCATCCAATGTTAGATTAGTAATGAAATGATATAATCAATTTTATTAATATTTTCATTACTTAATTATACACACAATCAAATCCCAGGGCTTTTTTCTATGGAGTCATGAACCTCCCAACACATCCATATTTATCACTGACACTAGAAGATTAAACTCAGATGCCTGTGTGGAAAACATTGCATATGTAAAAAAGAATAGAAGAAGCTAGAAATTAAATCAAAATAGAGTAAATTGCTAATAAATGCAGGATGTGCAGCTGGAGTGAATTTTTGTTGTTGCAGTCCTGTTTGTAGGCACAGCCAAGATTCATGTTTTTTACATGTTTAGCAGTATCTGCAACTTATTTGCCTTTATATATTCTTTCTACTTTCAGTGCTTCAGAATGTGGAGGTGTAAAATGAGAAATTTAGATTGATGTCCTGTCCTCTCTATCATCATTTTCGTTAGATAGCAATAGCATGAAGCTATGGGAGAATACTGCATTTGACAGAATGTTGCTGTTCACACAAGCTATTCATTTGCTTCAAATGTATGTGAGGAATACTATATGGAAAGTTATTTTCTTACCACAAACAGTGGATATCCTCTTGCAAATAGTATCAAGATGTAGACTGAGAACAATATCATTTTTCAGACTGTCTGAAATATGAGGATTTTACAGAGTACAAATGCACTCTATCTCAAAAATCCATGCAAGGTGCCAGTCAATTCAATTCAGTAAAATAACCGTCTGCTTGCCCGTTGTAAACAAACCACTAAGTCATATTTCACAACTGCATAGTAGATGCAAATATTTTTCTTTGCTATTTTAAATAACAGCCCTGTGAGAACTCCATTCTGTCTTTCATAATTAAAGCATTTCTAAAGAGGGAGTTAGAGATGGAAATCTATTCATTATGGAAACTATTTTCATACTGCTAGAGCTTTTATGAAGGATTCCAAGTTTCCACACCATTTATTAGGCAATAACATCACAAGACAGAAACCCCGGGAATGTTTTAGATTAGAAGAAATCTAATAAGGACCTTCAGAACTGGGGTGAACATGTTGTGAACATGTTGTGCCAGAGATTTGAAAAATGTTTCAAAGAAATTTTATCATGGCTTTAGGAAAAGGAAATAGCCCCCTGCCCTCCCTCCTGTATTATCAACTTGAACCAAAGTCATATCTTTGCAATTAAATCCAAATTATTATGAGTCATATGGTGACTTTCTGTTCAGTAATGGGAATCAACAAGGATGTTGGAGCAATAGTCAGCACAAGGGTTCACTGAACTGGAAAATGCAGTTTTGACTGTGAACTCCAAAGCATTTAAAACCCATGGAGATGTGATGATGGGCTTTGCTGGCATTTTATGGAGAGACATTTAAAACTCTCATCTGTTTAACAGTAGTTCTGCTGGTAGATAGAGCAACAGAACACTGTAAAAACTCCAAGGGGGAAAGGAGATAAAAATGTGGTTTATTCTGTATTTGACTGCCCTGTAAAAAGGTTAAATGTTGGCCTGCAACCCACTGGCCAAGAATCCCACCCCTTCTTCCAAGTGAAAGTGATGAATTTTGCTTTCTGTGACTATCCTACCAAAGTCCGGAAAGACATCTCCGTTTTTCCATTGCATTTTGTTAGAAATAAGATACTGGGTAGTTTCTCCCTGGGTTATTCATGTGTTTCAAAACACACTGTGATTTTAGAGCTCAGAGAAGAAAAGAACTGGAAGAAGAAGATCCTTTGTGCCCTGAACCAATACAGAGCAGGCCTGAGTGCTCTTTTGCTTATTGTCATGTACTGTGATACAGGTCTCTGTACTTGTAGGACCTGTCAAATATAGTAATTGATTTTCTGATGGTAGACAGTTGTCTATGGGAAGCTAGTAGAAGCCTACTAATTCCTTGAAATTGTTTAATGTATTGAAGAGGATGAGACTCTTACTGCATGGTTAGCCCACCTTCCTTAGTTTTGTTAGTACATCTTCCTTACCTAAGCAGGTGTTACATTTCTTTCATGAGTTTATTTGTTCTGTTTTAGTCTATTTCTCTAAAATCTCCCAGTTTCCTTTAGTTCAGCATTCTGTTCTGGAACAGTATAGTCAATAATTCTTAAAAGGACCATGAATCATAGGTATAAATAAAATGGCTTGGGTTTGTTTCACATAGAAGTATCATTTTATTGTATTGTATTATATTGTGTTGTATTTTATTGTCATTAAATAGTTAATAGGTACTATATAGGGCTTAATATTTTGGACACAATAAGAGAGATCAAGCTTTTTTTTTTTTTTTTTTATCTATTGCCTTTGGCTTTACATCTTGTGTTGTTTGTCTATATTTAATTATTGGCTTTTACCTTTAGTATGTGGTCAAAAAACTCTGTGAAATCCTTTTGAAAAGATTCATATTTGTGTGTGTGTGTTCATGTGCATGTGTAGGCGAATACACGATGGGCCATTATTAGCCCATACAATAAAATTTCCTTTCTCTTCTGTGATATTGTTCAAAGCCACGTAGACAGGACCTTCCTTTCTGCAAGTATCCACCTGCTTTTATCCTTATTAAAGTCTTCTGCAAATGGTAAATTTCGGAGGCGTCTAAAAATTATAATATTTGATAAAATATTCAGCAATTGTTTGGGGTTAGTAGTCAGTGACCAGAAGGCTACATCTACTTAGCACATGCAGCATTGTGCAGGGATATCTGCATTAGGTCAAATACTAGAAATTGCATGGTTGCATTCCCGTAAAGAAAGAGCAATGCTAACTAGCATTGCTGAGACCAACGAAACATGTCTATTGCCTGACACCAACCAACATGTCAGTAAGAAGTCCTGCAAAATTAATCCAGTCAGAAACTTGATGTTAGTAGTCAGAGACCCCCATCAGCTGTAACCTGTAAGTTCCTGGAACTGATCAGTAATTGCTAACTTGGCAATCTGTTTCTTTGCAGGACATAACAGTACAAGGCAAACTGAAAGAGAATGAGTTCTGTTTTGGCATGTATTAATGGTTGTCATTTAAATCATACTTCTCATTGCAATATTTCTTAGTACTATACTTTACAGCATCATGCATTTGCATTTTACCATACTTTTTTACTGTTTCCATTTGCAAAAGCCCTACAATTACTTAGATTTTATTTTGAAAAGTCAGGTAAATAATACTTCAGAAAAGAAGAATAATTATTTTGGCAAATTTTCTGATATAAATCAGGGAAGGAAACATCTTACTAGATCTGTCAGTTTACCCCTTTTCAAACACAATGTTTCTCTATCATATAAATACCAGTGTTGCACCATTCTAATTTTAAATTGCTTTATCACGTCCGTAGAGAGCCTTGCATGCTCTAAGAGAGCACATGAACTGAGGGTATGCGCACTGCAGGGTGCAGACAGACCTGTGCTCTGGGGCACAAATTTCATGGAAACCGTGTAGTCCATAATTCCTGCCTTGTGTTCAGCCACAGGGGATTTAGGTCTGCTTCTACCTATCAATACAGGCATAGACTAATACTCAGCCTAAGTGTTTCTTTTGTGAGTACCATCACGTCTGTTCCCATAACTTTCAGCATGCAACATGCAACAGTCTCAAAAAGGTGCTTTTTACTTTCATCTTTACACACTTGTGGTCTTGTCACCACGCCTCTGTTAGCCAAATAGGTGTATTTTTTTGTATCATCAGTCTCACATGGGGCAGCTCACATGGATTTGTATCAAAATAAGCCTTGTGGAAGTGTGATTTTGACCTGGACGTAGAACAATTTAAGTTCACTGAATTGAATGGAATTACTGCTTATCCATGTCAATGAAGAAGGGAAAGGACAGGAGAGGAAGAGGAGGGAGGGGAAGGGGAAGGGAGAAAAAGGTAGCAAAAAATAAAAAAGAGGAAGACTGAAGGACACTTTAACTGGAAGGCTTTTTTAAATCTGATTTTTAAATGGTTATTTTGTGGGTCTATGTACAGAGTAGCCGTACAGAAATTAGAAGAAGCAGGTCATTAAACTCAAGAAAACCATAGCACTTTGTAAAGGCAAAATTAAAAATCAAGCTGAACTGTAAAATGTTTAACAAGTTTCATGGTGCTCTTTGCTGTCATGTCCTTTGAGCTCAGGATGGAACCCAGCTGCTCAGTGCTCAAGAGTTCAGAATATTCCTCAGCAGTTGGTATAAGACTATGGGAATCATGATCACAAATAAATGGAAATAAAAGACAAAGCTTAAAAAGAAGCTTTTTATTGCAAAAAGTGTTCATTCTGAAAGCTGTCAGAGGCCTCCTATGAGCTGGAGAGGTGACAAAGTTTGAAACAATATAAATGATACAGTTCATAATTAAGAATAAAAACTCTGCAGTTCTTTCTTCAAGGCAGACATAGAATGATTACAAATAGGTCATTTTTATTCTACCTAAAGTCAACAAGCGTCCTTATGACTAGTGTTGTTCCCATTGGCACAGCCGTCTAGTGCTTAAGAAGATAGAATATTTAGTTTTTAAAATAGCACGTTATTGCACAATTACATTAATTGGCAACATCCAAATTACACTTTTAAAGACTGGTTTCCTAAATCCTTTTGAAATGGGAACAAATTGTTTATAAAATGCAGGCTTCATTAAGAGAAATGACTCTTTGTAAAGATGTTTCCTAGACATCAGCATCTTCCCTGTGGCAGCTTAATTACAGAACAGCGCACTTAGTTATAACTAATCTCTTATTTAAGAATGAAGACACAAAATTAAACCCGCAGCAAACTAAAGACAACCTGCAGCTGTTGCATTTTGTTCTCCAGTGATAAAAATTCACAGAATAACTAATAAACTTTATTAGAATTTCTCATTCTTGCTGCTGTTAGAAAGGGGAAAGAACTGTGAATAACTAATTGGAAAGCAGTTTAACTGACTGGAAAGTACTATGTGTGAAGGTAAGTTACTTGTTCTCTCACAATTAAATATATGATCTTTTAGTGAAGACATACTCCCATAATGAGCCACATAATAATGAATTATGTGCTAGGTTGACAAAAAAGCCAAAATTTGAGGGTTACCTTGTGGAGGAACAGATCCTGCAAATATGCTAGGTTTCCCAATCCCTTGAACTTAAAACATCTGAATATGGTCAGGTCTTCCTAGAGATCTGGTCTGTGTGCTGTGCTATGAATTTATTTCCAATTAGAAAAGTCATAACGACCTTCCCAAAATGTTGGTGTATCCCAAGGGGAGAGGCAAGAATGGAGATAGTGGCTCAAGAGGAAAGATGTCGCCGCACTAAAAGAGTCTGGGGATGTTACCACAGAAGCAACTAATGATCTTGGAAGGACTCTTTGTTCATACAGTGTGTCCAACAGGTGATAAGTTGCTGCTGTTTTGTGAGGTTGCCCCAAAGTCAGATACAAATTCCCATTTACATCACTGAGTTTTCCAAGACACTTCCCTCAATAGATTTTGTCATATTGATTGTAATGGGCTTAAAGCCAGGCCCTTTGTTTTTCTAAACGTATTTTTTCAAGGCACAACCAGAGAGGCAGATCTATCACAAGTAATCCACAAAATAGACGAATCTGTGCAGAAGAAGACTGTCTTTCCTTATCCTTTGGGTCTGTTGTAATTATGAACAATGCAGATCACAGAACACCATGATCCTATAATTAATGCTTTAAGTTTGAGTTGCACAGTAGACAGTAAAGGAGAATGACAGCTGAGTCAAATTGGACCCAAAATCCTAATAGAAAATAAATTCAGACCAAAGGTTTCAAATGGACTAGCTGTGATTTGATATATGTTTTTTTTTTCTCCTTTACCTCCTAATTCTGAAATCCAGATGTGTCAGAAACAACCTCAAACATTTTCTGTTAATGAGACTTAGGAATTCTGTATGTGCATCTGAACCAGAGTTCAGCAGAGCCCATTTCTAGAGCTGAGCCTAATTACGTTGCCATTCTGAGACAATAACTTACTGAATAGAAACATACACTCTAGGCATTAATGGTTGATATCTTGTTCCTATCACAACTTAACTGACCATAAAATAATAGAATCATGGAACGATTTAGGTTGGAAGGACTCCAAACTGAAGGTCGTCTGATCCAGCAGCCCCAACCCTCCACAGCTCTCTCAGCTCAGTAGGGGTAACTTGATAGCAGAAAAGACCTTGCACAGAAAGCGGTTTATACACCCAGTTTTGAAGCAGGTAGTTTGGTTTGAGTTCTCAAAGGAAGGTGCTTAGCATCTTGTAGCACTAAATCTAGGATAGTTACAGAACATGCAGTTTATTTCAAGGAACACGTTGATAATATTCCAAGAGAAGAGATCTTCTCTTCACATTCAGAATTTCATTAGTTTCCAAAAACAGATGTTGTTTGATTTCGAGTAAGTGTTATAAAAAGAAACTAATACAGCAGACAGACCCATCTTGGGAGCATACATGAAAGAGTTCTCTAATATTTTAGCCACATGTGGTATATTTAAAGGAATGGTGTATCTGCAAGTTGCTGACCTACACAGTAATAAAATAAAACAAAACACCAAACAAGAACTATTATCCAGTAGCAAAAATATTAGCTGCTTTATTTTCTTCCTTTGACATGTTTACTAAAATGATCCCAGACGCAGTAACTGCTGTTATGTGCGATTGTAATTCTCAACAAGTTATCTGTATTTTGTTATTAGTTCAGTAGATCTTTATGCCATTCATTTTTAAACTGTTCATTTACTAGAATAAAAAGTAAACCTTGTTCTTCTGTCCCCATTTTTAGACATTCAGAAATCTCAATGGTGGTCCAAAACAACAAATTTATACAAATGAAATGCAAAGATTATTCATAATATTATTAGAGGTGTGAGCAGAATGGGCATTCATAGTCTCTGCATTTTGAATAGGACCGCAAGAGAGTAAGTTGATTAAAAACTATAAACCTGTTTATATAAAAAGCCCTCACAAGATTTACTTTTTCTCACAGACAGTTTCTTAAATTAGGAAGCCAAATAAAAAGTTACTGGATTTTTTTCTTCCAGCTTGAATATAGCTTAAATACGTGTGTTAAAATCCTGGATAGAACCACTAGTTTGCCCTTCTGGAAGGCAGTGATTGTGCTTCCATCTTGCAGATGCTCACAGAAGATGCTCAGACACTAGGGGATATTATCAACATAAATACTTTGCTAGATGGACATTGCACTTTCAGCCACTGTATCACTCTGTTTGCCAGTTTCTGTGCGGACATTTCTTATGTAGAAGTTGTGTGTCTATACTACAGCATTGATATTCTTGTGAACACAATGAAATTAGTTATAAATTAGCAATTTTGGCTGTTGCTGCTAACTGCAGCACCAAATGACATTTTAAGAGTTTGTTTTGCTTGCTGGACGCTTTTTGTAGCATCCTGAGATCCATGTTACTACAGCTGTACATTTAGAAATGTCTCACCTAGCTTAAAAACAGTTAGCTAACTGATTAGTTTGAACTGTCACTGAGATGTCTACCTAAGCTGTAGTTGCTGTCGCTACGATGCACAGATGTCCTCTGCTTTGTGCAAGGCCGATTTTGATAGACTGGTTTGACAATGCAAAGGCCCTTGACGTGACTCAGAATCGTGCCACAGGATTTCACGTAAGTTCTTCACCCAAGCACTTAAATAAATTGTGTTGCAGAGGTACCTCTTTTTGGAATAGGCATGCTCTTGTGGAGTTGAACTCATGCCTTGATTTCAAGATACTTTTACATCTTTTAATAAATGCTGCAGTGGGTCTATAACCTTTTCTAGGGTACATATCTGGGAACCTAATTCTGAATGGATCTTATCCAGCAGGTTGTTACTGTGGGAATAGGTCTTCTGTAAAGATGTGGAAATCTTACCCTTGCCTTGTGTTTTGTATATGTGAAGATCACATAGGGATTTTACATCTTATGCCACATGAGCTATGAGGTTATCACCTTTGTATATGGCCCTCCTCATCTGAATAAATACAGTCAGATAAGAAAGACATTTTATCTTCCTTTTCTAAAAAGCTATTTTAAACTGGGTTTTGGATGTACAAAACATGCTCTTAAATAAATATGTTAAGCCAAAGAAAAGAGCTGCAAAACACTGGTTAACTGATAAGGACTCAAAATGTGTTTGACTGTAATTTGTAATGATTAACTCACAGAAAAGTTGACAGGTATGTTGGGAAACTCCGTATTTGCCCTTATATTGATAGTTTTTCTGTCTGAATTGCAAAATATAATTTATTTTGAAGTCTTGATAGGATAAGGCAAAAGTAATAGACATGTTTACAGAATGATAATCAGGAACTCATCATTTGCAATGGAGCATCTCTCTTATGAGGAACGGCTGCGAGAGCTGGACCTGTTTAGCCTGGAGAAGAGAAGACTGAGGGGGGATCTTATCAACGTGTACAAATACCTTAAGGGGGAAGGGTGTCAAGAGGATGGAGCTGGATTCTTTTCAGTAGTGCCAAGCGACAGAACAAGAGGCAACAGGCACAAACAAATACAGGAAATTCCACCTGAATATAAGGAAGAACTTCTTTACTGTGCGAGTGACAGAGCACTGGAACAGGTTGCCAAGAGAGGTTGTGGAGTCTCCTTCTCTGGAGATATTCAAAACTCAACTGGATGTGATCCTGTGCAACATGTTCCAGGTGACCCTGCTTGAGCAGGGAGGTTGGACCAGATGATCTCCAGAGGTCCCTTCCAGCCTCAACCATTCTGTGATTCTGTAATATATAGCTAAATAGCTTTTTAGGCCTACACTTCAGACTACGGTTCTATAGAACCTGAAACTTAATATAGTTTTGATCAGGGTTTTTATTTCAGAACATAGATCATTTCGTCTTGAAAAGTAGACATTATTAGTGAATCATTCACTACATGGTATACATTATAAAGCTTTATTTTTGAGAATAGGTATTTTGACTTTCCAGCTACAAGCTTTTCACCTTCTACCTTACTTACTTATTCCTGTGGGATGCTGAGACCCCTCAGCTCCCTCTGCCTTTCTCATGGTCAAGCCTTAAGCATGCTTAGATTCTTTGATTAAAAGTTTGTTCCTTCATTTGCTTTGTGCTCCCAAAGGCTTTGCTTCCAGGCAGCTCACGTTCATTAAAGATTTTGTGGATTACATAGGACAAATTTAATTCGCTAGTGACAGTCCAGAATAGCAATGCATGCTCAGTGAGAACAGGCTGCAAGACAGTTGGCTTCTTGGGAATTGGGAACTGCCACTACAGTCTTCAGAGACAGATGTGTGTGCTGGAGATAGCTCTGCATATCATCACATACTGGATCTCTCTTCCTTTACACAGCAGAGATTTTAAAGATTACTATATAAAGTGGTTTTTTTGCCCCTTACAAATTATCACATTATTTTTAAATTATACACATTATATAGTGTAGTCTTCATTACAATATTTCAGGTTGTTTGGTGTTTTTTATTGCATGTAACAGAAACAGATTATGGTTCTGATACTGCACCTACTGAGCTGAGTGAAGTTTTGCCATAAGCTTATGTCAATAGCAAACTGATTTCCAAAAAAATAATGTGCATTATTTGGTAGTAGTATATATACTACTGTATCAATAAATACCTTGTTAATAGCTAGTAAGTACTTATGCATATATAGTATAGATACAAAATCAGAAGTAAAGAATAATGCAGTTATTCCCTGATCTAAAATATGTACATTTCTTAATTGAAATGTAACTAAAAGTATGATTTACAAAAACCTAAGGTAAATGCTACTTTTATTTTAAGTAAAAAAGTATCAAGTAGACATGCAGACTTCCTAATAATATGATTCAGTGAAAACTTTCATTCTTGGCAAAGTAAATTCTACCTATATTGCCGAAGTGATATTAAGGAACAACTCAGAAATAGGCTATTTAAGTTTTAAAAGTGGGGGTTTTGTCTTCTTTTCCGGAAAAAAAAAAAAAAAAAAAAAAGATAAATTGAGAGATTGCTTTTTCCTCCTGCCACCCATAAAGAAGGGATGATGGAAAAGATTGTTTTAAGCCATTTCTGAAAGATAAAGAATTGGAGTTTGGTGTGTGTGTGGCTTTAGGACCAGAAGTGGTAAAGCATGAGGCTGAGATCCTTCTGGAGTCAAAAAAAAATCTCATTTAATTTTTCATGTAATGATATTTGTCTACTTCTTAAAAGAAAAAAGTAGCCATTATATGTAACCATCTTAAATACCTGAACTGATCTCTACAGTAGAACAAGATCTGAGATGAAAAGTACAAACTTTATATTGTTTCTACCTTTGATAATTTTTTGATAGCTCTAGAAGCTGTTTCTCCTGCAGATTTCATTGAAGACAAACATCAATGGTTGATAGTTTAGGCATATGCTGCTGCTTTTGTCCTGCTTTTCTACTTGTAAAATTCAGAGTTGTTTGGAAGTCAATTCTATTTTATCTGGAGTTCAGGAGCATTTTATAAAAGATACTCTTTTATTTAAGAGTAGTATCACCACCAAAATGAGTTTAAGAATAGAAATAGCAATAGCTTGATTGGATGGCCATGCTACAAGGATCAAAAAGCCAAGTCTGATGTGTGAGTGGTGATGAGTGACTTTGGTTAGAGGTAATATTGGCAGAGGATGAACACGCTGTCTAGACTGTTTCACTTCTCACTCCTCATTACACTGCCATGAGTCAAAGCCTCAGGAATAGGTCACAGAAACTTTTTAGACATTGTCAGCTAAATTGAAGCCAGGACTTTCTTTAAATTGCCGAGATGATTGATATGGGCAGTTAAATCATAGCATGCTATATGCTGCTGACATTTTTGAAATATTTCTCTGCACATTTGTCCTGTTCTCAAGAACAAACTTACATCTCCCATGCTATTGGGCACAGTATAAATAAAAGGAGAGAAAGAGCTTGTAGGGAGAATTGAAAATAACATGAATATGTTTGCAAGGAATCCTGCACAGAAAAAAATATACAGAATTTAAGACAGATGAAGCCAATGAAGTTCTTAGAATTTAACTTTTTCTTACATTTCTGAGTTGTGAATAACAACTTTTGAATAAATGACCAGTGAATCTTTTCTAGGATGCCACAGCAGGAGTGTGATATTCCATGAGAAAAACTCCAGAACCAAAATCCAGAATCTTCAGACTCTTAAACTTCTTTTGTCAACATATATATAATTCAATAATGAATTTTCATCAAAAGTACTCTCAGTGGCAGTAAAGGCAGAATAAGAATTATGTAGCATATAGCTCAAACATTTAATTACTTTCTCAAAGCTATTACTTAATATTAAAGAGAACATGTAAGAAAGAGTCCTTGGAGTTCTGTTTAGCAATTCATTGGTTTCTGCAGTTTATTCCTTTCTTTTCAGAAACTAGTATGTTTTGGCACTCACTCATATTTGGTGATGAGAATTTACTGTATTGCTAAGGTATAATATCTCCAAAATGAACAGTCTCTGATTATTTACTCTGTGGAGCAGTCAGATGCAAAGCGAATACAGGTGGAAGGTCTTGCTTCCATGCCAAACAACTATTTTTTGATGACTTTGCTGAGCCACAGTGTCATGATGTAATACAAGCTAGCAGAGAAATGAAGATGACGTGGTGCATGAGCAAAGCTCGTGAAAGTAGTACTGAGAAGTGTTTCTTATCTGTGGCAGAAATGTGTTGTTGGAAACTTCAAAGATCATGACCAAAAAAAAAAAAATCATCCTGTTCAAAGCTTCAAAGTGCGGTTTGACTGTAATCATCAGCTGGGCTTGTTTTCTCTGCCGTCACGGTCCTCCTCACGCAGAGAAGCGTTGCCTTCTCCAGAAGCACGGACTCCAGTCTGCTGCGGCCGGTCATTTGATGAAGCTGGTTTATATGGGCTTGTGAGTGAGCAAGCAGCAACAAAAAGCAAGAAGATTGGTGGTTGCTATGGCAATCCCATCCTATGTTAGGGGTTGCTCTAAGTCTGAGGAGCTAGGGGAAATAGTTGGAAATGGTAATGAGTTTTCCTAAGGGAAAGTAATTTTGCCATTGTGAAGAGATTACAAAGTTACCAGTTTAACTGATATAACTGCATTAAGGAAGCTACATTTTACAGTATCTTTGTTAAGGAAGGGCACATTTTCTTTAAAATAATAGTATTGTTATCTGCAATTCCAATTATGTAGTGTCAAATTTTATTTCAGATTATTGACTTTTTTCAAGTGTTCAGTGGTGGCACTCATTAATACTATGTGAACAAACAGAAACCCAGTAATGTTTATTGTTTGTTGCAACAGGTCCATTAATTTCGATTTAAAACATGCAGTTACATTCTCTTGGATTTTCCCAGAATCCGAGAGGAGATCATTATGTGAGTTTTTGGGACACAGATTTGAAGATGATCTCTGGGGAAGTTCCTGAAAATGAGAAAAAGCTGTGGCAATGTTTTATTTATCCACAGCATATGTTTAGTGCATAGCAAAAGACTTTCAGATTAGAACAGGTCTGGTGCCAAGCCAGCACAAAAAAAACAAATCGCCAGTCTTTCCCTGGAGAAAAAATTTCTGGTGACAACATAGGCACTACAGCTGCTATGCTTATGAAACACCTCTGGGTTTTGAGTAGACTAATGGAGTACACAATAATACTGCCCTGTATTTACTATCCCACTTACACTGGCTAATCTGCAGACATTTAAAGGCTCCCATTTATATGTCACATCCTTACTCCGAGACTCTCCTTGTATTTGGCCTTATTAAGCATTGTTCTGGTGATGGATTTTTTTGTATTTCTGAGGATCGATATTGAATAGGTTTAGTGATTTTCGGGGGAGAGTAATACCTACAATTCTCTGCAGAACCTGCAGTACAACCACAGCACACTAATTATGTATCACTTGATATTTGTTTCAGGTAAAGATGGATTTGTAGGAAAGAGCCTGGATTTTTTCAAAGAATTCTTTGCTCATATGAAGAGCAGTAGATTCCCAACCTCTCTTTTAAAAGCATTTAAAAATGTCTTAAAAGACATTTTTATTTTTTACCCTTTCGAGAATCCAATACCTTGTATCATATAAACCCAAAAGCAACATTGAAAAAACTTAACCCTGCAATGAAATTGTCTTACTGTTATGGCTGTAAGGACACAGGAAACATTTTGGGCAAATGTGCTAAAAGAGCAGTGTGTTAGAAAGCCATTTAAAATACGCTGAAAGGAAGTTGGATCTCACACCACAGAAAAGGACATGGAAGAGAACAGTTAAGTCACAGGACAGGCTCAAATGAACCTTTCTGAAAGAAGAGGTGAACATTTATGGTTTATAATCAGGCTCTAAGAATTCAGTTAAATAATCATCTTGCTTTAATTTTTTCTTCAAGTTCTCTGAAAGCAGATTTTATGTGAAACCACACTGTAGAGGCAAGTTAATGTTAATTCTTAGAACCTCATTTTAAATAAACAGCCACTGCACTTTAAAGGATAATTTTTTAAATATATAATAGCAAAACCCAGTTAAAAGTTGAGTAATGCTTCATGTCATTTAGTTTCATGCCAGAGTAGTATTCTAAAAGGAACTTCAAAGGAGAGGTGTTGTGGGTTAGTTTCTTCCTGTTTTGATCAAAGGGATTATAATTAAAAAAAAAAAAAAAAAAAAGAGAGACAACTCAAACCCACAAAGAGGAAGAAAATAATTAATTGCAAGGAGGAACATTTCAAAGGCTGAACATACTTTCTTTCTCTCTTTTTAATCCCACTGGCTAGTGAGTCACACAAAGGAGAGAAACAGCGGTATTTACATTGTTGACCTATGTGTTAAACTTGAGTGCCTCAGCTAAGAGGTCCACACAGGACACCTATGCAGAGAGAAATAGGCTCTTTGCACGTGTGGATGCATTCTCCTTCTGAATAAGTCTGTCTCCTTCTTGCCACCAAATATGCAGGGATCCTCAACCGCTAAGCTATTTTTTTTAATACAGCGTAAATATCCTCCGAAGTGTTAGGTTAATTTGAACAGGGTGCCAGATATCCAGTGTTAGAATGGCTGAGAGCTCTAGTTGCAAGATAATTGCAGCCTCCTCAAGATCTGACATCAGAAGCATTTTATGATTTTACATTACCAGAACATATGGATATCATTTCCCATCTCAGATGCACATTTTAAACATATCCCTGTCATTTTAACTATAAATGATATATCTTGTATGCACCGTAACATAAGGTTGTGAAAGAATGATAAATAGAATGCAACGTAAAACTAATGTATATGTTGGCATATAGAAATAAACTGTTCAGTATGTAGATTTTTTAAAACAAGATTTATTCTTAATGAAGGTGAAATACACAAGCGCTTTATTGAAAGAACATATGCTACCTAGCTTTTATGCTTTTTCACAAGAGCTTAAAGCACTTTGCAGAGGAAGTTGGAATCATTCTACAGAAAGCTGGAGAAACTTAGTTGTAGACAAGAAAAATATCTTGCCCCAAACCATCCAGCATGGCTGTAACTGAGCTGGGATCCTGAGTCCCAGTTCGCTATTCTGTTCCTTTACTGTAGCAAAGCATCAAATATGTAGTTTCTCGCATATGTCTCTTTTTGTTTATTATTCGCTTTCGTTAAGCAGGTGTAACGAATGATACTACATGCTGAATGCACTGCTGCCTCAAACAAGCATCCCTGCTACAAATGTTTTCTCAGCCATCTTCCACAGTAAGTGAAAGTCTCCTCTGTCCTTTGGCTCTAAGAAATTCAGGCGAGAATGTGGGCCTTGCCATCAGTCTGGTACCTTTGTAGGTATGTGAGTCACAAGACATGACTGTCGTGTTTACTTGGCCTAACATTTCTGGATTACTTTAATCAAATCCTGAAACAAATCCTAAAGTAATGTGTCAGGCATGACAAGAGGTACTGGGATCAGCTGCTTCTGGCAGTCATAACTGGAATGTAAGAAATGCCTTAGCTTCTGCATAGTTCTTCTTATTGACCTCTTTGGTATTTTGGACTCAGATAAAGGAGAGCCTCAAAAATGTTATATAATTAATTTTGGATCCAAAATGAAAACTCAAGACATGCTGGTCCAACAGAATCTATAGGGGATTAGATTGACTAGCTTGGCATTTGGACTTCCCGGAGCTGCAGTCATATTTCTGAAATTAGGGGACAATATCGTAAAATCCCAGTAGAAATGCATCATACCTGAACGTTTCCAGGGAGGACTAGACAGCATGCCTGGAGAAACTAGCATCCATTCTCTACCTGTTATGGGATATTAATTAACCTCAGAGGTGACCCGAAGAAATGCATAGCTTTCTTAGGTAAGGTTTCATACCTTAGGCTGCACTGTAGGGAATGCCCAAGCATGACTGAGAGCTGCACTTGCCCAGTAAGTGACCCCAAACGAAAAACAGATGTGTTTCTTCCTGAGGCCTATGGGCTGTCAGCAATGAAGGTGTTATATTGCACTTTGCAGCTCTGGGAATCCATTAGTAGATCTCACAAAGACTACTTCTCCAAGAGAGATCATCTGGCCAGAAGCATGCAGCAGAGCTCTTAGGGTTTCCAGGGAATTACTTTGCCTACTAGTATGTCTAGACTTTTTGAATAATTTGTATTACAGAGAGACACCTCCAAAATGAGACTAGGAGGAGTGTTTTCTCAAGTGGCTGAGAGAAAGAGCATCTATTCAATTGTGCTGCTTAGCATTTTATTAAGTTTTTGTGGTATTAGACAGCAAATTTACATTTGTTATGGACAAAGCTCCATTGAAACAGCTTAGTACAGTGAAGCACACAAGTGCCAAGATCAAGGGATGGCACTTTATCTTCTGGCTGTCTGCATTCCAGGTTACTCACTGACTGGAATATCTATACAAAAATGCAGATTTTCTTTTTCTGTCATGGTCACAGACTTTAACATGCTGAACAGACAAAGTTGAAGGGGCTTGCTATATCCACATGAGACATAAAAAGGTATCTTTAAGCCTGTCCAGTTGTTCAGGTTCCCTTGGCCGTCTGTCCCACCTGAGGATGTAGAGGTGAAAGGTGCCAGTGATAGGACAGTACTGATCTATTAAGAAAAACAGACAAGTGAAAGTTATGTTGGAGAGTGAGATTTTTGTCTCTTGCTGTACATGGAGGTGAGGCTGAGTGCTGATCCAGACTTGGTCCTCATATCAAAAAAGTAGCCAAAACATAGTAAGAACCTATGTATGTCCTGCAGAGGCACTCAGGTCAGGGATTTAAGACACACTAGCAGGAATGTATTGAGTCTTCTCAAAAAAATGCAGTCTGTTACAGAGGTGTGTAACAAGTCTGCAGGGATGTGACAAATACACTGTCATCTTTCTTAGCATCCTAAAAATTTGCAAAGCAATGTTCCCATTCATGAAATTTGAGCTTGTGGGACACAGCAAGGGATGGAAGTGTTCAGAGCTGCAGCTTGGGTAAGCAAAGAGACTCAAACCCTTGTAGCTGTTGCTGTCAAGGAAAAGAGCTACCAGGACTAACAGTGGGTGAAAGAGCCAATGGATGGAAGAAAACTGGAAGTGGGAGGTGTTGTGAAGCATCTCCATGTCTTAGTGTGAGATCATTAGCTCTTAACATTATCTTTCCTGCCTCAGATAGCCGAGGATGCTGTAGGGGTATACGGATTTTAGCAAGGTTGGGAGAAACAAAGCAGGAACAAGCAGCATATGCACACAGGAATGTACTTTCGGAGTGATTAACCCCTTTTAGTGCTGCAGGGTTTTTTTGATAATGTAATGCTGATACAGTTTGTCATATCTGTCAATGTGATAAGCTTAGAGATAACAGCAATTTCACACTATATAGAGATACAATGAAAGTGCCCTGTAAGGGTCACACCCCACATATCAATGTATTTGAAAACCCAAGTCATTTTGGATGATATATTGTATTTTAATACATTAGTTAAAATATGGCTCATGGTCTAAAATTAAACAGCCTAGGGTTGTCATATAATAGAGGATAAAATATTCATTTCATTATAATTACAGAACTTACATGTTAAATATAAAAGATTGAAATCTAGTAATGTTAGATTTTGAAAAAAACAGTATGTAAAACAGAAGAGGCTGTGAGATTAGTTTGTAAACGAGTAACATGCACTCCAGGTTTTTTAAATTTTATTCCATGGCCATAATAAAAAAGTGCATTTTGTGTTGGATTCAGCTTTTTCTTCTGCAGAACTAGCAAGTTAACAAAGTTCTTTAAGCAAGTGCTGGCTTCACTGGCATCACAGAAAATTTCCATATTAAAATGCACATTAAGGATGATATATTTGTATATATTATATATATAAATCTAAAATATGGTGAGTTTGTAGTATTGCTACATAAATATTGGGAACAAATGCGAGGCCAAGCACATTCTGGGTCTATCCAGTCTGTTACTGTAAACGTAGTGGCTTCAGAAGACATAAAAAGCCTGTAATTTGTACCAGTAACAGCAATCCACCTTCCTTATGTACTCCCTCACCTGTTTAGTGGACATCTTAAACATAGCAGTTGTAAATTATAGTAATACTATATGGCTGGGAGCTAGTGTGTAAAAAACATTGTTATGAGAGAACCAGAGAAGCTTCTCAACATTAAACTGAGAACAGCTCCCATTCTACCTGTGATTTATTATTAACTGTAATGCATGCAATGGCATGAAGGTTTCCTGACTCAGTAGCCTCTGAAATGCAAGTTTCTTGCTTCTCTATGGCCACAACAAGCCATAACAACATTCTAATATAATTCTAGGTTGGAGAAAAGAATATAGGAAGCCAGTTCAAATACTACTGTTGGAGATAGGGGAGGTCATCATAACAGAACATATGTCTGTAGACAGAAAATCAACAAGTCCAAATGTTTGTAAACATAAACTTAGTTCCAACTTCAAAAATGCTGGTAAAGAAAAGGATAAACTCAGATAAGCTTAAAGAAACCTAAATGTTCCTGTTGCAGAATACCTCAGGCTTTTTTGCCTTCTCAAAACCCGGAAGGGACTGTTTAATCATCAGCTCTAATGGACAAATGAAAATGGTAAGGTTTTGTTATGCTTATGCCCCTGTATTACTGTAGATCATTAAAAGGCCCACCTCCTTTTTATCTTTGCATTACTGTAGACACGAGCTGTTCCCCTGGAGGTTGCTTGTCTAATCTTTTTGCCTTTTTGATGCTCCTCTCAAAAAAAAATATATATTTTTCAATCATGTGAGCAACTCCTTCAGCTCCTGTGGAAGCTTCTGTGTCTCTTTCATACTCTGCATCTTATTAGAGAGGTGACGCATACCTGCGTGGGAGGTCCAGAACAGTGTCCACTTGATAACGTGTTATCATTTTGATGGCCCTTTCTTTCCCCTTGCATTATTGCTATTTCATGTTTATAGCACCCAACAGTGTTACTGAGCAGCTAAACACAAGGATCTTGTCGTGAAGAGGTCTATATTTTTAAAGCATTTTGATTATGTTATGGACCAAGGGCTTTCACTGGCAGATCCAGATCTGTGCATAAATTTAGGCATAATGAAATTTGTATGGATGGAAGGAGGGTAGAAGGTAGGGAGCTAATAAGATATGCGTAGGACAAAAGTGCATAGTTTGGTTCTCTCAGTTCCTCTCTGCACAAAGTATGTGGTTAGTTGTGTGCACATGATTTTTGCTAACTTCAGAATAGTTCATATATACAAAAGATGGGACGGCCAGACCTCTAGTAATTTATCCTTCCTTGCTTTGTTACTTAGTTTGTTATCATTTAAAATTTAAAAGGCCTCTTATATCTCCTGAACACTGAAGCAATTTCAGCTCTCATGCAGAGAGTTACATGTTCACTTTAGCTTTGTAATAATGAAGGAAAACTTCTCCAGCAAAGTACCAGAATATATTATTTCTAGTGAACGAAAGCAATTGTTCTCTGTTTAAGCAGAAAAATAAAAACTTTTAAGAAATATCTGCAATATACGTTAGTGATCTGTGATAATATCTCAAAGTAATTAATCTAAGAGGTGCAAAATTTTTGGAAAATCTTTTGATCGTGTCTGTAGAACACACATGCATTGGTCATATTCCGTCTGCCTCCTTGCTTTTTTTTTCCTTTTTTTTTAATACTCTTGTATTAGAGAAAGCTGAACTTATTTGTATATAGCTGCAGCTGTAGACATTTCTATTCTGTTGATGAGGTATCTTGCAAATATCTTTTCCTACCTTAAAGAAAGAAATAGTCCATAGAAACACAGAAACACAGAACGAAAGGCATAACAAGATAGAAGAAAGCAGAAATTTCAGAGTTCTATAGCATTCCCAACAATGTTTTTTGACTCTACAAATCAGTGGCTTCAAGAAAGAGTTAAAAGGTTCGTAAAATCTGTGTGTTTTCCACGTAGAGGTCAAAAATATTTCATTTGAAGATTCAGACTGTTTTCAGATGATTCTCTATAACACAGGACAATATTTGATGAATTAATATGACATATTTTAATTGGGTTGTGGATTAATTAGATCAGACTTAGCCTTTTTCAAAATGGTGACTAAATTGTTGCTTTTTTTTTTGGTTCTGTTTGCATTAAGATCTTTGATGCAAGTACTTTGAAAAACCTCATCTCCTAGAAATATATCTCATATTATATATATATATATGTATGTATGTATGTATGTGTATATATGTTTTTATATAAGTGTATGTATATATACAGACTTAGCTCCAATTTTGAACCTTTATAATAGCTAAAATAAATTGCTTTCAGCTGGCACTAAGTACCAGATTCCTGAATAAGTGTTAATCTTGCATATCCCACCTGACAGAGCAGCCGTGCACAATGGATTTCTATAGCAGAAGATGCACCTGTGCCAGTATTCCTCCTTCCATGCTTCTGTGTAACAGTTGAGGTAAAATTTGATCTCATATCCAGTTAAACATGTCCAGTTGTTAAATAAGTAGGAAATAACAATTGTCAGGGCTGCATAAAAAGCTATCGTTGCAGTGACAACAGCAAGAGGGAGACGACCACACAATCTCCATCTATAAAGACAGCTGTTTGGTTTTTTCTCCTCCACAAACCCAAGCAAGTGAACTGTTGTTAATGTTAACATCAACAGTCTGAACAGCAAATTAGACCTTGTCCATTATCTATGAGCATGGGGGAAAAGCAAATAATTTTTTTTAGCATTAAATTGCAAATTCAGAGAGAGAGAGAGAGAGAGAGAGAGAGATGCTTTTTTGGATGATATGACACAGAGAAATAAATCTAACTCTTCTCCCAGTTTAACACATCACATGCCAAGGGCGTAAAAGTGGTTTTATTTCCTACATCTCCTTTGATTACTTCCCTCTTTGGTCTTACATGTTAATGCATTTATTCCCTGTTGCATTTATTACCTAAGAAAAACTTGGGTATACTATCAAGATGAAAGAAGGAAACTATAGGCCCTAAGCCTCCTTTCAATTACACCAATGTAAAGGAATAATTTAATTGGAATCAATGACAGTTCCCTGGTGTAAGACCTGCTGACAGCTTTAAGCCCTCTACTAAGAATCTGGTAAAGTAAAAGGTAGCTAGCAGATTTGTTGCTCACTGTGTGCAGTAGCAGCACCTGATTTTCCATTGCCAATACCTAAATATTAGGCCATAATAAAATTGCGTGGCTGCCATTGCAAATATCTTTCTTTGATATCAAGAAAATAAAATGTGACATTAAAGTGGTTATCTGCCATTGGCAAATTTTAAGGCACCCTTATTTAACAAGAAGAGACAGTCTTTCCCGACTGCTTTATGGCGCTTTTATTTTTTCCCCCTGCAGTGTCACGTTTAAAGCTCTGTTTCCTGAGTGATGGTAGGAAGATTAATCCTTTTGCAAAGAAGTAAGGACAACTTCCTCTTACCTGTGCTCCAGGCTGCTTTCCTTGTTGCTATCACTCTCCAGCCACTGCAATCAGTATGAAATGGTCCATAGTTACAATTCAGAAAAAAGACTTTTTTAATGTGTTGAAGGCCATTAACCCTAAAAAAAATAAGCCAGCATTTTCATTTAACTACTACCCTGGAGTCTTCTCTCTCATGTGTAATGGATCATTGTCTGCCCAGAAAAGTAAGCTTAAAAAAAACAAAAACATCAAAAAAAAAAAAAAAAACAGGTAAAATGTCTGAACACGTGTTAAATGTACAGGAAAAAAGCTTCTTCCATATCTCAAAGTGTTTTCTGGGAATGCTGATGTAAATTCAAACAGAAAGTCCAGTTTTCTAAAGGTCAATAATATAACACACTCTCAACTCTGCCTCCAGTTTTAATTTTCTTGACTGATGGTGGCTTTTTCTTGCCAAATGTGTGAGTATTGATCCTGTAGCTTTTAAGTCAGTGTTTTTCCTTTCTCCTTTCCTTAGGAAAGCTACACTCAGGAGGGCTGGTCCTCAAAGTCATTTAGTTCTCTTTTACAAAATATTGCCTGTAAGAGTTTATTATTATCAGGAATATATTCTACTTAGTTACATACTATTCCCTATCCACGACTTCCATTAGGAAAGTATTCATTATCTGATTTGTCTCCTATCTCCTCACTGAGGCTGGTAATGTTATCAGCTCTCAATCTAAATCACAGACCAACTGGATGTTGTATAGTCATAAAGGAGCAGGTTAAGTGCCATATCCATAATGAAGGATAGTGAGATAAAGCAGGAGAAAAACGGGTCCTGCTTTGTTTAGGAAATACAAACTCCCTATGGGCAACCCTGTGTCCTTTGAAGGTTCCCAGTGAAAAAAAAGTTGCTAGCTTAGTGTAAATGTCGTGTAGTGCTAGCAGTGTAAACGGGCATTAATCCACTGACTTTACTCTAACTATTTGGATCAAAAGTAGTGAAGAACCTGACCCTGTAATCCTGCTTTTGCATGTTTTTTCTCTTGGGTAGGCTTGAAGCCAGAATCCACTGGCAGCACAGATGGTTTGTTATCACCATTTGAAATGGAGACATCTTTGTGAGAAGCATTAAATAGAATAGGACGTATCTGTGCCACAGTAACCATCTACATGGTCTTAAACACTCTAGCTGCAGAAGCTCTGATGCATTAGCTTAAAGACAGCAGTAAGCGGTGCCCAGTGCCATTTCATGCCGCTATATGGCTTTCAGAACCCGATCCCTAGCTCTGCAAGGCACTGGAGCACACAGAGCTACCAGCTCACTTGGAGCTGTTGGGGGAAGTGGTGGAAGTAAGGGTTGCATGGCTGAGACATGCTACATGTGTACCATTTAATTATGATGGGGGATTATATATTGCTGAGGGAGCTCTGTTTTGTGCGGCCATCTTATTGCTGCAGGGAAGCACAGGAAGAATAACCACTAAGTGGTTTGTTCAGGCAAACTGCATGTAAACCCCACTAAAATGTAAAAGACAGGTGATTTCATTAGTCCTTCTTAGGCAGGAGCCCAACAACAGGTAAAAAGAATTCATGCAGATTGCTTCAGGCTGAGCTTTTTCTGCCTCCCCTGCAGGTTTCTGATGTCTAATGATAACAAGGGTTGCCATGCAGACAAGACGATGAGGTGCAGTTGTCTTCCCATCAGAAAAGCATGCTGGATTCCCATCTAGTGGGTTTTTGCCACATGACTTGTCTGTTCAACTGCAAAATCAGTTAAGTTTCAGAAACATAATCATCAGATTCGTCTTTTATCTAGTCTTTCAGGATAAAGAAGTCATTTGTATTTGATCTATTAGTAAACTTCTAATCCATCTAGGCAACTTCAGACAGGCTACAGAGCTACCAGCTGAAACCTCCAGTATGCACTTGGAGTTCAAACATACGTCTTCAGTGCCTCTGCTTCTCCACGCATCTCTTAGCTGTTTAATAACAGTTTAATAACAAAAGCAGGTATGTGTGAGGAGCATAGATTTGGAGATGATGAGGCAGAGGATATTAGCTGAACTCTTGGTTATATTTACTGCTTAGCAAATATATTCTGCGCTAGATTAGATATGTCCTTCTCCTTTTAAGTTTCTTTTATTGCAACCAGATGTAGGCTGATTAACGAAAAGGGCAGGCTGCAAGATGTTAAAACTTTGTTATGGTAAAACTACCAGATACACAGTGCTGTATGTCCATTTTTTACGCAACTAGTTTATATTTCACAATTAAGAAGTCCTTTAGCTAAAAGTTTTGAAAGTCAGTGCCTATAATCAGGCATCTACATCTGTATTCAGAAACATAAATAGAAGTATATGAACAAATGTACACGACTTGATATTCCTTTAGACTCACAGCTTGCACGATGACTGGTCACTTCGGAAATTACATTTCTTATATAAAAAAGATATGATAGGTCAGACAAGAAGTCCATCTCCCCCAGTATCTTTGGCAGTGTCTAATAGTGAGGGCTTTAGAGAAAGAGCATTAAAAGAGAACAAGCTTATAGTGGTACTTCCATCAGTATGGCCTCCCAGCTTCTGTCAATATAACACATTAGCTGCACCTCTCAGGTTGAGTGCATCAGTGATAACATTTGGTAGCTATTTAAGGATTTTTCTTTCATGAATCTATCCAATCATTTTCTGAATCTCTGCATAAATTTGCTCTCCTGTGGCAATAATTTCCACTGTTGAATTATTTATAGTGTTAAATTGTTCTTCTGTTTGTTTCTTATTTAAGTCTCTAGCTTTAAAATAGTGGAAATATAATGGATTTAAAATCATGGAAATCTGGATCCCTCCTGGCCTCTAACTAAAAGGTGCAATATTTCAAGAATTATTTAAGAGTGCAATTTCTGTTGGAAAAATATATGGTTCTCTTCTTTCTAGTAGTTCTTCAGTGCTAACTAGGCCAATCTCTCCTCTCATGTAGATACTCTACACTAGTTGCCAGGAGGAAGACAATGACGGTACCATATGTCAGTTTGTAATGTTCCCAGGTGGTAGGTAAATGATTTCCTAATACAGTAACAGATTTGCAACATGTTAGACTCCTTGCTCTCTAAGGAAAAATATTTCCCTATATAACTCACCATTGTAAAAGCAAGTCTGTTTCTTAGAAGTTTTGTTAAAATTTTGTTACTCAAAATGTCAAAATTAGAACACAACCAAAGAAATCAGATCAAATTAGAACAAAGAGATTAAGTCATCTTGCATGCATGGCATAAGCTCATCGATCTCTTTCCTTTCTAACTTCTCTATCATTTGTGGGTTTTAGAATGTATATTTCTAAGAAATAGGAACCCCTTGACACAAAGTGTTTCTAAGAAATGGGAACCCCCCTAATGGTGTGTAAATAGGCTCTTAAAGTTAGGGGAGTGTTTTACAATTTTACGCCAGGACCTTTGAATGTTTTTAAGGATTCCCTGTCTAATCTACATATAGCAAATTTTAGTAGTAGGTGAAAAATACAGTTATTACCAGCCTTAGCATAGAAAACCTTCTATTCCTTCCTTAATGGATCTCCTTCAAATTTGTGCTACTATTTAAAACAGTTTGTCGAGGAAAAAATCATCATGCCACAAGTATATCTTCAAATTTTAAATTATCTGTTCTTCCCACTAGGAAAGAGGTGCATTTGGGGAAGTTGATGATAAGTAGGCCTCCAAAGCAGCAGGTCATGATCTTCTGTTTCTTAAAAATGTCACAGCTGTCTAAAAGCCTGGTCCTATCACTCTTATCAGGCTAAAATGGGACGTAAAAGAATTCCTGGCATCCCAGCAGAGCACACATCATTGAAGCTGGTTGGCCATTTTTGATTATTTTTCTTTTTTGGAAAGCTCTGATCTCTTGAAAAAGAAACAGTAAAATAATTTTGATTTAAAAATTTTGGAAATATTTTTCTAGATTCAACATACGGGTTTCTGCTAGGGGAGCTGGTGAGATGAAGAAAGAACCCACAACAGCTAACAGCCACTAATCAAGGCACTCACTTGCAATAAAGAACACTTCTGGTTAAATCATCGCTGTGTCCAACATGGAGCAAGAACTTAAGCAAGTGCTGACACATCCTGAGTGCCTAAAATTGAGGTAATTGGCTTTTAAAGGATGGGAGTCTCTCAGATTTTCCTGGTTCAGCTACTGTGCTTTGTGTAAGAAGTCTGTGGCTCCTGGCACCAGGTTAACTAATCCCTTTGAGTCATGATTAGATTACTTTCTCATTTAGAACATGGGAGACTCCAGTTCCTCTCTGTATCAGGAAAAGCAGGACAGCAAAATGTCTCTCTCACATGCAAGGTCTCTCTCACATGCCTTGATTTAAATAATCTATGTTCAGCATATCTCTCATTTTTATTGAAAAAATATTGGCACTTCTCTATGAAGAGAGCAAAGACTGAAACATCATAATTTTCATGCATCCTTTTCTTGGCCAACGGTACAGTAGCATTCATTAAAAGCTCTTCCTTTGTAGAAACAACAGGTTTTAATTATATGGTGCTATTTAAGAATACAGGTTTCAAGTATATGGTACTTTTAAGAGTATAGAAAGTTCATTGCAAACCATGGGCTGTACCTGGTATCATTGTCCTCATAGCTGCTACTGTCTGTAGACAGAAAAAGGTTTTACGTTCCAAAAAAGATTCAAAACAAGTAACACACATGCCAAAAATATTTTCTATAATATATGTGGCATACACAAAGTACAATACAGCCTACATATCCAAGTGGTTCAATATGGGATGATATGTATGACTTAAACACTGTAGAGTGTTTCCTTCCCCTGTTCCTATTGCCTCTTATCACATTATCCATTCTTCCTCTTTTTATTTCTTCCTTCCTATCTCTTTTCCTCTGTGTGCAACATGATGAGGTTTTTTTTCCTTATTTCTTCTCTGTTTCTTTATCAATCTCCTTTAATCAAAATGTGAAATAAATATTTTTAAAGTCACGTTTTTAATCCATTATATTAATGGACTCAGATTGGTCAGAATAGTTTCAGCTCCTTCCTCTGTAATTTGAATTAATTCTAAAGGGAGATCTAGAATAAGCTGCATAGCTTCAGTAAAATGCAACGAAGTCTGTGCAATGATACAGCAAGGAATAAGAAAGGAATGATACAAAATGGTCTTCTAAAACCAGAGCTTGACAGCGCTCAGAATTAACCGCTGACTGATCAGATCTTGTATTCCTGTTTTGGGGTTCAGTAGTAGAGGTCCTTGCATTTTTATTAGTATCTGCATGACCATAAGATGAGAGATATATAATTTGGCAACACTTTATCTGAAGGACATCTGTCCTGGTTTACAGCTATTATTTCTGTCTTGTGATGTATCTTTAAGCTTTAGGGTGATCAGATTCCATTGAGTGTGTCTACTAAGGGAAAACTGGAAGGCTATGAGCAGTGTATAAAACACGTGACATCTCTTGAAAAAATGAAGAAATGAATTCCTTTTTGACTTTGCTATTTTGCAAATGGAAATTTTGTTTTTCAAAGTATTTTTGTATAAATGCAAATTTTTGAGATTTTATTTACTTATTTTTCTTATTTTAGTTACAATGCATGTGAGCTTTAATTTTTTAGCTATTTAAAATAGAGAGGTCAGTTAGATCAAATTTTATACCAGCCTTGCACTGTGAATTGGGCTGAGTTGTAAAATCTTGTTTCACATCCAACTCTTAACAAGTGAAAGGAATATAATCACAGTGGAATCAAGGATTCTGGATCAGCACACTCTGTAACTGTAAGGCAAAAATGGGTATGAAGAAAAAAAAATCAAATTTAATTTCAGAGTTGGGATCTGATATTTGGGTCCAGGTCAAACTCCCTCTATCTTTCTGAATGTTCAGTTCAAAAAATGTAGGTATTGAGCACCGTGCTCAAAATTTTCATTAACAAAGCAACACCTGCTAGCTGCTTTCCATTTTTTCATGCTTTACTTCCCATCATCATTTTCAGTAAATCTGCAATGCAAACTGAGACTTGACATTTAATGTAGGGATAAACTTATTGCTACAGAGATGCTGAATTTAAAGCATGGGAAATCGGGTAGTTTCACTTCAGTGCATTTTGCCATTGATGGTATCTCTCAGTTTACTCCTTAAATACTGGTAGTTGCTGAAGGCTGGATCAGAACTAGAAGTCAGTATGCATTTTTCATCCTTCCTTAGGCAACCTTCTATTGAAATCAATGTGAATACAAGCAAGCAGGAATCTAAGCAATACTTCATAATTAGGTCTATTGGAAAAGGAATAGTGTGTGGTAGGTACCAAGAGGCAGTGCTGGTTTATGTTATCACTTAGCTGGTCTTGGCAAAGCTACTCCAAGGGATAGCACATCTCTGTTAGTTTAATTCTCATGAAAAGCCAGTGGAAATGCTGTACACTAGAAATGACAGTGAAGACAAAGATTACAAAAGAACTATGAAATAAAGCAGTAGGCCAGATCCTGAAAAACCATGATCTGTTTTTATTCCATTCTTAGATAAAGCTGTGACTGACTTTAATGATTCCACTTGTTACAGGAATTAATTAGGACCTCAAGGTTTGACCAACACTGAATAATCGCTCTAATAATCTACAACATATAACCCTGTTATATCTTGGAAAGGGGAGTAATAATTACAGGTAATAAATAACTTGGTAGATGACACATGAAGACAGATACCTCTCATTGTGTTTTTATATGAAATCACTACCTTTTGATCTTTCTTACCTTTGATTTCTTATTGAAGAAAAGATAGTAATCTCACATTAATATACTGCCTTCCACCTCAAAGCACATCAAAAAGGTATACACACATAATAGCACATGCATATAATGTCTGTGAGTTTGTGTCTGTCATAAATATGGGGTCTTTTATTTTCTAACAGGATGTAGCAAGGAGATGAATGCTTAGAGAATGAGGTAAAAAAAATCCATTTAAAATTTGTTGGGGCATTTAAGTTCACAGAGTATAGTTATCCAGGTTGCACTGCTTCTGGGATAGAGTTTCCTGAACTTCTTATGCTGTATAGCACCACTATTCCTCAGCATTTCAGGTATGACAACAAATAAACAGTCATTGCTGTAACAATAGGGCTCCACAGTCTGGGTGCAGATCACTTACTTACTGTAGCCTCCAAGACACAGAAACTCATCTTTTACACTTACGAAAACTGATGGGATGTTGTGTGATCCAGGAGGGCCAAACTGTGAATTCTGTTTCATTCTCTGGATGACAGTCTTGTCCATGGCCACTGCGGTGAGGGTTTGCTTAGGTGCTGATTTGCAAGGTCGCTGTGACTTTGCACTGGAGGATCCACTTTCGAGTACGGAGGCAGTCTGATGCTGCTGAGCTTAGATGCATAAATGCATAGAGCGTAGCAATAGATGTTGTGACCTCAGGTCTGCCACAGAGAGAGGGGAGGGAAAGAAGGAGGACGCAGGGCCATGGTCCCTTCCTTCAGCTGGTTTCTATGAGGCAGTATCCACTGAGCATTGGGGAACAGGTCTGGTATTCTTTACCTTTAGTGAGCATTATGCACTGCAACGGAAGCAGAGGAGTGTTAGACAGATCAGAATTAATGGTGTAAAAGGCACCTGTAGTGACAGCAGTGGAAAAGACAACTGTTGTGCTCCTCATGGTCCAACTAGAAGCAACACCGGGTTATCACTGTGAAAAACATGCAAAGAATACAGAAACTTCTATGTTCTGTGTATTAACTTTTCTTCTTACTCTTCTTTGCATAAAAGAAACAGGCAGAAAGGAGGAAAGAATAGCTCTGCAGAAGCTGCTAATGCAGGGAGTTAGCAGAACAATTACTAATGGAAAATGATGAGGCAAAAGGAGAAGGGGAGAGTTTGCGTGTGCTTGGTACAGGAGGGAGGGAGCTTCTTTCAGGCCATCTGCCTTGCAGAAGTTATTTGAAAGCAACACTAATGTGGGGGGAAGGTATGTAGGGAATCCACAATTTGATGAACTTTGTCCAAGATTTTCTTGCTCCTCTGGACTTCAGAGAGGACACCATGTGGCATTGTTATTCTAATGAATAATGGAGCTAGAAAGGCATGTAGTAAACAGCATTTGCTATTGTCCCATCAAATGATTTACAGATCCTTCTAATGTTGGCTATGTCCATCACATTCTTTTGGGATGGGATAAACCCTGCCAATGTCAACCTTTGTTAATAAAATGCATTAATTCCCTCAGATGAGCTATTTCCTTTCAGCACTGGCAGCAGTTGAGCCAGACTGCTTTCCCAAAGGCCTGGAGTTACTTGAAAAAATACATCTTTGAATTATGTTTTCCAGTTGATAATTTGGCTTGGTCCTCTGCACCTGATAGCAGAAGGCTTTTTCTTTCTTTCTTTCTTTCTTTCTTTTATTTATCTTTTTTTCATTAGCTTCATGAGCATCTTCCTTTGTGCTATAATGCCGTCAACCTGGGATCTATTTTGGAACAGTCAGTTAGTTGTCTAGCAAATCACTACAGTGTTTTGCATATTAAGTATCATTTTCCTTTGGTAAGACCTCTATTCTAATTCCTGTGGTAAACATAATGACTGAGGTAGCACAAGCACTTAAACGGGATAGACACGTTCTATATCTGATATACAAACACAAAAAACCCTTCACTGGCTTGTCATCTTCCTTAGACAAGAATTTCTTGTTTTCACCAAGAAAAAACAGTATCAAAAGAGGTGCACTTCAGTGGCAACAACTTGCCTGATTACTGTGAGGATAAAGGCATACCAGCCAAATTTCTTAAATTTGCTGTAGTCAACCTCAGAACTGTATTCTTAGTTAAGCCCTATTAAACAGATGTTTTAGATCATTTTTACCCCTTGATGTTTTAGATCGTCTTTACCTCTACAACATGCCATCCAGAGATTTCTCTAGCCAGAAAGGTTTTGACACAGCTTGTCAAGTCGCATTTGCAATAAGGAAACAATAATAACTAAGGATTGGGCAGGGGCTTAGGGACATTGATTCACATGGTGAACCAGAGCCTGGTCGTGGACGCAAAATGCGGAGAATTGTCTGTAGCGAAATTTTGTAGCACTTCTTTTTATGTGTTCCCAAATAGTTGACTTACAGATGCTATACGCTGCAATTAATTTTACCTTTGCAGAGCTATATGTCTCTCCGTTTTCTTTGTGTTACTCACTTGAATGCTGGTCTTGTCACTTGTCTCCAGAAGGACGTTCAGATACCTCCGCATCTTCTCTCCAGCACCGAGGGAAAACAGGTCTGAACAGAGTAACCAGATCGCCATCTTACCACACTGATTGCACTGGGGTTTGGGGTTTTTGTTGTTGTTGTTGTTGTTGTTGTTGTTGTTGTTGTTTTTTTTTCCTCACTGTGAGTACAGGCCATTTAGAGCAAGAGGTTGTGAAACAGGCCATGTATGTCTACCATAACTGAATTAATTTCCATCTTCTGTCTCCCTCATTGCCTCTAGTAACCTGGGAAGTGCTTGTTTCTTTGCTTAGTTTCTCCAATCCATCATCTCTCTTCTTCAAAAAGAGCCATTTGAAAACTGCTGTGTTCTTAAATTTGTCCTTACAAGACTTCTTTTCCCTGACCAGTTTCTTAACAATTCCAACACTTTCTGGGAAGAAACTTATTTCAAACTATTCCTTCTTGGTTGCTGTTTGTTTTTTCCCCAGCTGCTCCCTGTTACACCAAGCCAATAGATTCATAAAATAAACATCTCAACAGCAGGCTAGGCTGAGCGAGTGCTCATAAATCAGCACAGAGCAGCTCAAAATCTGTCATAATCCCGATTTATGAAGCCTGGGGGTCTATAGATTTGGACCCTGATCGCAGTCATTTCACAAAGAAATTTGCAGCCCGTTGTGTGTAACAGTACCCAGTCTGTAACAGACTTGGTAAGTATCCAAATCTACCGTTCAGTTCCAAGGAAATTTTTTTTAAAAAAATCTCTTGATTATTTTCCTTATCTATTTTTTCTTCCCTCTCCTATTTCCTGGATAAAACCTGAAAATGCTTGGCCAATAAAAGCTCACTTGAAATGAATGTGCAAAGTGTGTGTGTGTGTGTGTGTGTGAGACAGACGCAAAGAGAGAGAAGGCTTTTGGAGGAAGTTATCAAACCAACTAACAGAGCTGGGACAAACAGTTAGACTTCACTTTCGAGCCAGGAAACTTCCATTTTTTTCTACCTGTATCACTGGATCTAGCGAAAGGATGTGCCTCTCGTACAGACCTTGCTTTGTCAGAACTGTAACACGCCTTTTTATGCAGCACCGTTTCCTTAAATCATGACTTGCTAGCAAGGCAAATTTGGATGCAGCATTTAATCCGGCACCGCAGTCCTGTCAGCACAGGGGAAATCTGAGTGACATGAAAGAGAGGATGTGGGAGAACGAAGCTCGGAAACATCCACATGACTCACTGAAAGTTAAGTGTAGATTTAAGAACATACCTGTTCATCACCCCCGAGACAGCAGTGAATGAACGTGTTTCTGTAGGAATCCAAAGCAACAACAAAATCCAACCCACTGTTACTAGGACTGACAGGAATAAGGGTGGAAGGAAAGAAATAATGAATTGCTTGCTGCCTATATTGGATTAACAAGCGGGTTATCTGAACTAAGATGGAGGACATAAAGCTGGAGCGATACTTCTTTTTACATCTCTTGGGGCAAAAACTACCTGCTCGACTTATGCTGAGCAGTACCCATCTGCAACCATACTCATGCAAACTTAGTGGAAATTTTCCTGTCAAACAGGTGCTGCTTGCAGAACCTGGCCTCCACTGGGGACTGTCGCTCTCCATTCCACCTAGTCAATAGAGCAGCTCATGCAGTAAAATACTTGCAATGTGAATAAATATGTTAGGATCTTGACCCTTATTTTTAGCAAAGTATAGAGAAATTAGGTATTTGCACGACATCACCCTCTTTTTATCTGAAACATTTTGTGCAGCTGGGGATTATTGTAGTTCCTCTCTGATTTTATAAAGATTTATCTGAATTCAAAGTGGATGTATATAGTTTGGATGTATTGAAATCTGCTACTACTTTGATACTGGATAGCTAGCAAATTGGTAAGAGCACTGCATGTGAGGTAAATAATTCAAAATTACTAATGCAAGCAATAATGATGTAAGTATCTTTCTTTTTGAATACAAAATTCTTCAAAAAGATCCACTCTTCTTGTGAGGTAATTCATTCCCTTCTCTTTTCTACTGCTGATATTTTGCCCAAGATCTTTTAAGGATAAGACAAATAGTGCAGAAGCAACGGGAGTAATGGAAACATTTAAATTCTGGTGGGTGTTTTCTGAGGAACATTTTTTAAAGCAACGTAAACAAGGCAGACTGTGAGGGTAGAATTCATTGTGTTTTTACAACCATGATATGGAGACTGATAGAATTAAAATCAGAGGTGGAACTGAACTGCTCCTGGCTAGTGAAAAAAATACCTGTATTTTTCTCTGTTAAATAAAGGCATAAACCCTGCAACACTTTATCACCATATTGCAGATATTTCCTATGGTATACGCTCTATGTTTGACTAGGCAGAAGTTAATGCTGAAATTGTAAACTTCTTCAATTTGCTGTGTTTTCTTGCTGTACTACAACCTTTAAAATAAGTCCTGATATCAAGGTTCATTAATCTGGCCAGTTTTGAACAAACCTACATCTGTTTTTCAGTTGCATCTTCCCTCACATTAGCTATTCATAAAAGAATAACAGGCAGAAAAATACAAGCATACTCATTTATTTTTTAATGATTTTAGCCAGGTTTTTGAGTAGGAAGAAACAGAATCCTTCTAGCCAAGGCTGTACCTTGTTGAAAAGGAAATGCTTCCCAAGACATTCTCTTGAATCACTCTAGTTGCTAAAAAGAGAGCTGGTAAGACCAGGAAATCTGTGTCTTCTTTATTTACTTTTGTAATCAAAATATCCAAAAGAAAAGGTAAGTAAGTACTGTTTGCTACAGGATATTCTTTCTTAAGTAGCTTCTTTCTTCATTAATATTGACCATGTGCAAAGATTCATATCTTTTAATATTCACTGCAAACATTTCTTGATTTGGAAAACAGTTTTGTAAATAAAATTAGATTTTGAGTAAAATGCAAGGAAAACCTACTCAGCAAGAGGAAGCTCTGCTTTACAACCAGTACAAAACATACATTTTTTGCAAGGACATAGGATCTTTCCAGATAGAGAAGTCTAATACATTGTAAAACTTCTGGGAATTGCCATCTTCTGAGGGGATTATTTCTTACCTTTTCTGTATAACACTTAGCACCACTTTTGGTTCTGAGATTGACTGGAACAACTATATGCTAGTTTTAATATTTTTGTAGACCTTCTGTTAGGCTTTTTTTAGTTTCTCACATTATAGACCACCAAACTGACTATCCGTGTATGTGATAAATGGTTATTTACCAAGTTTGTGTTTGTATTCTTTATTTCCTGATTCAGCTTAATTTATATAAGAAATGGAGATGGTTGGAACAGGCTGTTTGAGTCATGCAAGCACTTATGACTTTTAAAAATTAGATGCAAACTTTGAAGTGAGGTGTTTTGCCCCCTCCCCCCATTTATGTTGCTTATAATTCTTATGTCTTTCCTTCCCTTAAGTAACAAAGTTGGCCAATTACAACCATACCTCAAAGGAAACAGTGTCTAACGTGCTTTTTCCATCTAATGGAAGAGATCTTTCAGTTTTCATTTCATTTCCCCTCATATTCAGGGGCATTAGTTATTTATAAGCAGGTAATTATTTTTAGTCATTCTTTTTCCTGAACAAGATAGAAAGGAAGCAACAGGGTAGAAGTTAGAAACACTTGTGAAGCTAATGGAAGATAAATGCTGTTCGGAAAACAAAATTCTGAGTGAGAGATTTTGATTTTATAGCCAAAATGAAGTCAAGCCTCTAAGATCAAATCCAGTTTTGAACTTTCCCAAACTATAGAGTTCAAAGAGTTGTGCTTCTGTTCTTTATACAGTGGCCAACGGTCTGAAGTTCACTTCTGAACTGAGGCCCAAATTTTACTGAGGGATCTAGAGGGATTTGCTCTGGAACTTACCTTGGGTCTAATTATGCCTTACTAAGCTAACAGGACAAAATGCTTTTCAAGAGCTAGAAAAATATGTTTCTGTAAGTATAACTTCTGCATGAACTTGTAGTACATTTATAAAGAGTGCAAAGGGATGAGAGAGCTGACAGCAGCAATGGAAGTGAAAAAAAATACTGGCAGATTGCTATTATATAAAGCATGCATAATTTCTTTGTTTTTTATCATCACTGGTGGTATTCAGAAATACATCTGACCAAGCGTGTCTCTTTAGACTTAATTTTCTTTTGCCTGGGTGTATTCTATTCCCCATGTAGTCTTCCTTGCCTTGACAAGGAAAGATAGGAAATAAAAATCCAGAGGAAACAAGAGAATTACTTCTAATTTACATTAACATTGTTGGAGTCAGAGCTGATTTCAATATGGGTAACGTGAGAACAGGGATTTTTCCTGACAGCCAGACAGAGAAGCTTTTGTGACTGGAAAAACGTGTACTGAGTAATGAAAATATATGGATGCGTATATGAGTGGGTATGCAGCTGACAAAGAAAAATGAGTTCCTTCACTCCTTACTTTAAGAGACTGGAGAACTGCAACTCTCCATTAGGTAAGGCATTTCTTGGAGGAGATGAAAAAACAAGTGCTTAACCAGCCTAGGTGAAGACTGAATGGGGCTGAGATGAGGCAGGTGCTACACTAAATAGCATTATAAATCAAAAGGCACTCCATAAATAAAATCACCGGTTGGAAGAAGTTATGACTATGGGTTGACTGAAGGTTGAATCTAGTCAGGGATGAGGCTGTGGAGGCCCACTGGAGGCTGGGAGGGTAGAGGAAAAAGGGGTTTAGAGATTGACGAAGTAATGAAGGATGAACTCCAAAGAGATTCAGCTAGTCTGACATGGAGGTATTCAGTAATTAAAGCTGGCAGCTGTCTAGGTTGAAAATGCTTACATCAAAGCCAAAATGTGGTCAGTATCTCCTAAAATAAATTCAGAATGAGAGGAAGAGATTTAAACTTTTGAATATAAACACATGTTTATATTTGTTCTGGAGTGAGTGGTAAAATTCCATGGGCAAATTATATTAGACAGTCTTTTATAAATGTCCTTTGTTTTTCTGTTCATTCTTTCATTCTTTCCTTCAATCCTTCCAGCACTGAGTGTGGTGGGAAAATCTACTCATGATCTTCCTTTAAGAGAAAATACATTGAAAAAAAAGAAAAACACCAAAGCATACACATTCATTTCCATTGAATACAGCTCTGCATTCACTTTTTCCTTAATTAATTTTATTTTTGAATGGCAGCTTACGAAAAATGACTACTCACACGGGTACAAAATTCAGAAAGCTGTTAACATGTGAATTTGTTAGAATTTTACCTGTTCCATTACAAACACATGAGTTAAGCTGAAGCTCAGCGTATTTAAAAACTTGTATGTAACTGTGCAGTCCTGAAGGGGCAAGGCTTAGTAAATACTCATACCTCTTTGCACTTTTTATTACTAGATCATTGCTTTCTTATTCCACTATCTTAACTTGTATGACTTGACTGTTCAAATAGAAGCTCATTGACTTGAAAATGAGCAGCATTCAGTTGGCTCTACAACTTTTGCCTCGGAGGATAATTTTTAATAATGTAAACCTCATGAAACCACAGACATTTGCATAGTAAGAGTGAGGCAATATTTCCACTTTGTCTTGAAGAGAACAAGTAGTATGTAGGGACACTGTATTTTTGTGTTTCTTCTTTGTAGGTTCTTCACCAAACACTTTTGCATTTCTGAAGTCCTTATTCAAGCAAAACTATTAACTAACCCTAAGTCTTAGGGCATGGCTGTGGGTCTGTAAAATCATTAGGATCATCTTGGCTGGTATGTTGTACTGTGAATTGCTAGAGGATAATTAATAACTAGGTTGAATTTAACTCTCTAAATAGGAAACCTAAATTTTCCATGTGCACAGAGGAAGTCACAGGCCAGACAGGAGCACTGTGAGAAACTCTTATTTCCTCACTTTTGAAGCAACAGGCTTGCCTCTCATGTTGAGAGAATTGTTGAGCTCAGACACGCCAACGAAGGACAGCACGAACACTACACTGGAACTGAACTGCTAGTCACAGCATTTATTTAATGCGGCGTTTATAGACATACGCACAGAGACCTAATTTCTTGTCTGCTATGTGAATTCAAGGCATTGCATTACACTCTGAGTGAGGGGAACCCAAAGCCCAATTTTAGATTGCGCATTTCAAGAGAAAGGAGCTGTTTTTATAAATCCTTTTCCTCCAAGCTTAGTGTCCATCAGTCTAGCTCCTTATACGTATTGTCAAAAGGCTGGGTGAAACATTACTCCAGATTTCACAGCCTGGACACATCTGTTTTCTTTCCAAGGACCAGCTTGTCATCATCCCAAAGCATTGGATTCTGGTTGTTTCAGGGAGTGAACAACGTTCAGCCAAGCACCTTAGAGTGTGACACATTATGAACAAAATACCCAGAATTTAGGACATCCCTTTTTATTGGATGTGAGTAAGAAGGCAGAACATGTGCTGATCCAGCTTTTCCTGGAAAATTCCTACCTGTCCCTTGCAAGTATCAGCAACAGGGTATCCACCTAGTCTTAAATAACTTGTAATTCCTTTAAAGTCCAGAGGAGGTGGATGGTGTAATGTGTTTCCTTATTGTATCTTCAGAGCTGATGGAGCTTGCCAGTGAATACGGGCTAAATTCCTGCTTCCCGGCATGTGCAAACCTGCCACGCAGTGGCTGCACCTGGGTGCAGGCAGGAGGCTCGGTGAGACTCCCCGGAGGGATGGCCTGCCTTAGTGCAGCACCTGAGCCTGGCTACATCCCCAGCAGAAAATCCAGGAATGGCACTCACAGGCTGGTTTCTTTGATCACAGCGATGAGCCTGGCAATTAATGTCAAAGTTAATTAATATAGCTAATTCATACTCATTAGGAGATAGATAAATATCCAGTAGAAATGCAGCTGTTTTCTCCATCCTATTTTATTAATGTTACCCAACAAAGATCAGATGCCAACGTCTTGCAGTTGTTACCGACCTGAGATGGTCTATAAAATGTGATCGGGAGCTTAATACTTCTGTTTATTTCCCTTAGCCAGCCTCACTCCTTGCCATTCAGTCCCCCTTCACTTTGACAAACACTCTCTACAAATGCCAACATGACCTGCCATTAACAACTCCTGCCTTCTGTAATACTAACAATCTCAGACAGCATAATTTGCACAGTGCTTAAGAGGGTTTTGTTTGTTTGCTTTATTGACATATAATAGAAATAGATGAACAAAATCTGGCATTGACTGATCAGAAGCTTCTTGCGCAAAGCACAACACAAAATACAACGCAGTCTGAATTGTCTCCAAATTGAATTACTGTACAGCAAAACTGATGAGGCAAATCTAGGACCTGATGGAGTTTTGTATTGCAGAGCAATGAGCTGGTCCTTCCAGAGGTTCAGAAGAGTCAAGAAAGAAAGTCAGACACCTGGACCCACAAGAAACGGATGTGTTTAGGGGACTGGCCCTATAAAAATGGCTGAGACTCTTCAAAAGCAGTGATGAAAGTAGCAAATGTTAAAGGAGGATGACAAATGGATGGGAAATAAAGATTTTTTCCTCCTCCAGAAAATGTAGAAAGAAAAGAAAAGCTGTTTTTCTCTGAAGATTATGTTTTTTTCTTTCTACTTAGTAAATAAAAATCTAACGCTGTTACTTGTGGACAAAAACAAAGGAAATTAATATGCTACAATATAATTCACATGTCATGTTTCAGGTGTTTCAGTGCAAAACATATTTATACTTTTTCTATTTTTCAAAGAAAACACATATTTATTTGTTTCATCAAGCTCTCACATTTATATTTAATAATAAAAAAAGCAAATATGTTGACCATGTCTTATATTTGGGGTTACTGGCTGAAATACCTCCAGGCTGAAATACCTCCAAACTTCTATCTTAAGTCAGATTCAGGAAAAGATCTTTTCTCTTTCCATTGCCAAAGTGAGGAAAAAATACTACTGGTAGGAGCTTAATGTTGTTGTGGAAAACTTTTGGAAAGCTGCTGCAGCTGTGGGATTTCCAGGAGAGTCACACCAGGAGAAAAGTAATCTACTGATGAATGAGAATCCTACAGTAGATATTGCAGCCAAATGCACTTAAAAATCCATGAAAAATGCTGATTATACATGACTGAATTAGTAGCCCTTGAAACAGAACTATCATATTGTTTTGTAGTGCAGTTTTTTCAAATACTTACATCCAGCTTTGAAGAAGAGATTTAGTAGGAAATCTTTGCAACTTGGTTTTATTTTCATAACAACAAAAATGTAGTGCTACTATAGCAAGGAGATAATTTCTAATTGGATCAAAGATAGTGCAATTTTTATTAGACATCAGTTTTAAAGTCTCACTTGCTGGAACTTTAAGTTATGTGACTACCAGTTTTCATGAAAAAGCATCCCTAACCTTTGAGGCTATAAACACATGAGTTTTCTTTTCCTCCACCGCCTGAAATGCACAGTTCAGAAGAAGACAAATGACATAGCTTATTATTTTTCTTTACTCATAGAAAAATAAAAATGAATTAGTCCAATCCCTTGCTATTTTGGAGCCTGATTGTAATTGTAGGTTTTTAGGAGTAAGAAGAGTGCAGTCTTTTCAAGATAACTTTTACTTACTGCAACCCTCTTTGATACACTGGAAGTCTGTTTTTAATTGTATGTTTCATTTTTGCTTCTGAAAAAAATCTATTACAAAGAAATGCATCCACTCGAAAGCTGCTGTGAGCAACTCTACATCTGGATGGAGAAACTCCCAAAGAAAAGTAAATCAGAAGGAAAAAATTAGCAAAATTTTACTTTACCTGTGTTGACATGACAGATGGTAAGTAGAATCCTGGGTAATCTGTTAGTTCTCATGAGTGAAATCAATTAAGTTTAGAAAAGCGATTTATTGCTAGGGAGATTAAAAAGTAATTAGCAATTATAAAGAAATCTGCAAGGGTCCTAATTATAATGAAGCAATGAGTTTAGTTACTGGACAGGAGGGAGGCTCTGAAGATGAGGGAATTTTGTTATCTTTTTGCTCTTGTTTATTGAGAAAGTAGGAAGCACTATCTTCTTGCTGTCATGGTGATCTCTGGAAAGTCCTCCTGGATTTTTATCATGCTGCTGATACAATAACAACAGCACTAATATTGGTTTATTAAAACCCAAATGCAGGATTAAGTACTTAGCTAAGAACATGTAGCAACACACAGGAACATAATTGAAGATCTATCTATAGTTGTATCTAATATTCTTTGATAGTTAATCAAAACTTTCCCTGCAGTTTCTTTTAGTTTTTTTGATCACTTATTTGCACCATTACATTGCATTTTCTGTTTTCAAGATCTGGGCATAATCTGCTTCTGGGAATAATTTAACTAACACCAGTAGATTTCCAGAAGGGAGGGGTACTTCTGGTTCTGGCTTTGAAATAATACAAAAGTAAAGTCCACCCATTCTAGCTGCATAATGTTTGAGAAGCTCTTGCAGCAAGCAAATTTCCTTCTTGTTTAGCAAGTTCATTATTTTAGGTATGCAAATCTTTTTAATCAAAGCAGTTGCTCAAGCTTAACACAGAGGAGACTCATTTGCTTAGAGTTCTCCTAACAGAGTACGGCTGGATAAAACACAAATGCCCAAGAATCTGGTCTGCAGTGAAGTAGGGCTTGGCAAGGTGGAATAGCTGCTCTGTAAAGGTGTCCATAAACTGCTCCCATGGCTGAGTGATTTACCAGGTGACCAGCACGAATCTTTAGACTGCTGGGAAGCACCTAGGAAACCCCAGTGTTAAGGTGACCATGGAACATTTCTATCAGCGATAGAGAAGTAAATCAGGTAAACACCTAAGAGGAAAGAAAAGGCAGCAGCAACAAAACCCTGGAGTTTATGGGACATGTGAAGATGTGTGGTTTGCTACAGCCACGCCATGAGGGGAGGTCTTCTCAGACAGTTGTGTGCCCAGAGAACCTGAGCTGCTTCCCAGCTGTGCCACTGCTGTTACTCTCAACCCTCACAGACACATGGTAAAATATAATCAAATCCTCCACTGCTTTGGTGTGGTGTGGGTCCCTTCACGCAGACAGCTGCTGCCACTAGTGATTACTGAGTAGTAGCAGTTATTCCTGTCTGAGGGCTTCTTCACACCAGATTTTGTTGTTGGCATGTTGTAAGAAATGCTTTTCTCCATGTAAACTTCACTCGGAGGGCAATGCTGAACAAAATATCCCCTGTTTTTACTTTCGGTCACCGGGGAACATCCTCCGAAATGTGTTTCAGTAAGATATGGGTGAGGTACATATATCCTCAACACCTCTGGTTTTGAATAGTCTCTTTAGCACATATGTATGAAAAAGAATCATATTTTGAAGCCTGATATGCAATATTTAGAAGAATGAACTAAAATAATTGTGACAAGCATCAAAAGGTTTATGTACTCTACTGTACTCTTTTCAGTAATGTATGCCATGCTGTTCAGCAGAATACCTAAACAGCTGACAACATTTCGCAAAGAACAGTCTTATAAAAGTGTTTTGAATGCTCCTGTAAGGCTTAAGGCTTTTCCTCTCTGAGGACTTTTAAAGCTTTGGCAATTTTTTCTTTTGTTTAAAATTTTATGTTTTTAGTATGTGGCTTCTTGTCCATCTTTGAGCTATAAGTGGCTACAATAAATGCTTAGAAAGCAGGTATTTTTATGAAACTTCTGGTATGTTCATGAAACTGGCACAATAAGAAGCTATCTTTTTGAGACTCCTCATCTTGATTATTGTGCATCAAAACTAAATCTATGAATGCCTTCCTCAAGCCATTCAATATCTATGCATGTCCCATGTATGAATGACTTTGGCATTCATATGTGATCATTTGATTCTTCTAGCCTTCCCTTTTTCTTCTTTACAAAATGTGGGGTGATATTAGGTAGCTGTGTGAGACACAAAAGGGATGGAAGAATGGATGATGCCCAGAGATGAGGTTTAGGGTTTTTGAAGTTTGTAGGCTTAAAGTTAAGACTCCTAGGATCATTTATAGAGATTTAAATAAAAGATGCTCAGTCTTAGAGCTGCTATGCATTTATTGATTCAATGATTGCCAACGAGATGAGTGAATGTTCCCAAATGCCTGAAAAGCAGACTACTGTAATGCGATATTTTAGTCCTGGATCTGGGCCCCTGATGCTAAACATAAGCATGAATGCAAAAGATATACTAACCAAATACTCTGTTGCCTGCTGTTATCACAGCATTTCTGAGTTCCCCATCAAAATTAGTTCAGTGAATGCAAAATGAGTAGCATTATTTTTAACCTTTCTAAAATGGCTTAGTCCAATGCTGTGATCCTGAACGACTCAAGGGCCAATATTTTTCCTATTTTCCTGATATTTTTATTGTTCCTTTAATCCTATCTTCTCAAAGTCTTTCCTTCTTTCATGCTACCTTATGCTTCTTAGAACATGAATAATTTCATGACTTTTAAAGACTTGGAGATGAATTAAATTTGAGATGAAAGGAGAAGAGATTAATAGTGAACAAGAAAAAGCTTTCTGCTTAAAAAAAGTGGCCTTAATACTACAAATTCACTGCCAGTTCTTTTCTGAGAAGTATTTATGACCATAGATGTTTATAAGCCAAGACATTTTTGTACAAAAATTATGTGTTTAAGGGGTAGTTTTATGCATGCAAGGAAAGTATCCTTAACAATTCATCTCTGGGTTTTATTTTTAGAACCGTGCCACAATATTTTAGTATAATTTATTAAAAGCTTAATAGGCTGTTAGCTCTCAAGTTGTAAATGAAGCTTGTAGGAGAGGGATTACTACTGTACAGCTCCTGCAATATGGAGTAATTATAGCCCTTTTAGGATAAGAAGGGGGTGGAAAAATACGGTGTAATATATTCTGTATACTTCTTCCTTCCAGCGACATACTGATTCATTTTTTTTTTTAATTGCCTATGTATGAGCTTCTGGTGAATGTTTGTTCCCTACCACATGCCTGGTCTACTGAGAGAGTGAATGGTGTAGGGCCATACCTCTTTAGCTTATCTGTGACAGACACCTCATGGTGGTAGCTCTCAAGGCTGGCAGGGGCATCACTTGTGCTGTGTTCAAGGGAGCAGCTCTCAGAGGCCCATTTTCAATAGGGCTCTGAACAATTTGGAAATAGTTTGCTGGCTCAGGTTCTGCAAATCTCATTGTTTGTGTATTCTGCACTCACAATAGCTAGCTGAAATTGGGAACTTTTGTCCGTGTGCTGCATTTAAAGGCAGCACTTGAAGTCAGGTTGACCAACTATAGGACAGAAAAGGAAGACCTTTAGAAATGACCTGGCCTGTCAGAAAAGCACGCTAGCTTGGAGTCAGGCTCAGGAAACAGAAACTAGACTTCCCCTGAATGCCCTGTTCCCACGGGCTCAGTGTGCCTGTGGCACCTTGCCCAGGCGCTGTGAAGCCGATGGAAATCCATCAGGCTCTGGTTCTCGTGAGTGCTGAGGAGCATAAACTTCCCTGGGCAAAGGCATTTTTTTCTAGAATTCATGTATACACCTTCATTCATCAGACTTAGTAAGTCCCGTCCATTTCACAAAGACAAATTTTACTCTGTATATAAAGTTTTTCCATTTGGGTCCCTATGCACTGAAAATTGCCATTTATTTTGGTTCCGAACTCCCTCTGTTTTTCATTAGTTACAAGAATGAATAATGTCTCATGCTTCCATAAATCCCATGATGATTTTTGAAAACTTCTTGTAACTATAGTTGTAACATCAAAATGAATTTTGCTCCAGTGAGGAAGAAATTCCAATTCTTTTCATTTACTCTTTATAATTACTTATAAATTATAGTGCCTCTAAGGAGCCAGGCTTGCTGACTTTTGATCAGAGACAAGCCATAATCTCTCTTTAAATTACAGATCTTTGAAGAGGCTGCACCTCAGTCTTCTTAAGAAAACATATTTAACCTGTGAATAACTAATGCTGACTGGTTAAAAACTAAGGCTAAGCTGCCTTGAAGTGGTTAACTCCAGTTACGTTAAACATAGACAAGTGGTTTCTCTGAAAAGCTGTTTTCATATGTGGTCTATAGGATTCTTAGAATAATGTTGTCTTAACAGCTGGATTTTCTTTGTGGATTGCACTGAGCAACTATAAAGGATTTCATGGAGTAAAATTATTCTAAAAAAATCAGAATTTATGAACATTAAGCTAAACAAATGCCCTCCCTATAGGGGCATACTAGTGCTTTTTAACTCAAATTATTTCCTTATTCCACATAGCTTTTTAACTCAAATTATTTCCTTATTTCCTTGAGCTTTTTAACTCAAATTATATTCCAAACTGATGCCCTTTCCCTCTTTGAATCTGGGCTGCGGTTTCATCAGCAAGAGAAACATGTTTGCCATGAGCTAAGAGCAGTCACTGCAGGTCCAACACCAGCTCCGCATCAGGTCCGCTCGATCAGGAAAGGACATACATCCCTCCGCTACCTGCCCCCGGTAACACTCCTCCTACTGCTGCACCTTCAGCACTAGCAAAGACGGACTAACTGCGTAACCAAAGCCCGGGAAAGGGACTTGCGAAGGGGCTCGGGCAGGCCAGACGGCCGCGGGGAGCACACGCTTTACCCCCGCCGTTAGGAGCCCGCTGCGAAGCTCCGCCCGAGCCGAGAAACTCCCCTTACGTCTACTCGTCACCGCGCAGGAGAGCGCGCCTCTAACGCTTCCCGGGCAGCAAGCGGTTATTCCGTTAGCTCGGCTCACACTCGCCCTCGTTACTTCGCGCTCGCCCGGCCCCGCCCGCGCCTCCCGCTGCTCCCCATTGTGCCCGCCCCGCCCGGCGATTGGCCGACGCCGCGCGTGACGCCACTCGGAGCCGCCTTCCCATTGGCCTCGGCGGGCGGCCGGTGGTGCGCGCGTGTGTGTATGTGTGAGGATATGCGTGCGGGTACGCGCGCGCGGGGAGGGGGGCGCGCGCGAGAGGCGGGGGCGCGCGCGCGCGCGGGGCTGCCGGCCGCAGCGGGCGGGGAGCCGCGTCCAGCGCCGCGGCGGAGGTGAGCGGCGGCGGCGGCGGGGGGCTCGCCCGGCTCTAGCGTGTGAGTGCGGGGGACTGCGGGGTGGGGAGGGGCTCCGCTGTCCGAAATGCGCCGCGTGTCTTTTGCTTATCTCCCCCCCTTTAAAAAAAATATTTTTTTTCTTTTAATTCCAGATGAAATACGGTACAAAGTGGCAACTCAATCCTGCTTAGCATTTTTTTCTCCGCTCATTTATTTTTTTAAGAGATAAGGCGGCCTTGTATTCCAGGCGCAGGTGTGCACTTAGCGTGCTGCCGCGGGGGGAAGGTCTGGGGCGGGCGCTGAAAATAGCGCCCGGCGCGCTGCGCTGCGCTCGCGCTGCGCGGGCGGAGGTTGCGGGTGCGTGTGCGGGTGTGACACGAATACGTGGCGGGGCGCGGGGAGCCCCGCGCCGCCCGTGCGAGGCGGGATCCTTGGCAGGCAGAGCTGCAAAGCGCCCGTCGCCGCCCCGGCGCGAGCGCGCGTGGGCGGGCGCGGTAATGCCGCGCGGGGGCCTCGTGAGCCGGGGGTCTGCGGCTTGCGCGGTGGGTGCCAGAGGCACAGCGTCCGTTCCTAAGCGGGTCTCGCAGCGCGGCGCCGTGGTGGTCCGGAGGCGGGCAGGACCTTCCACCGGGTGCTTTGGGAGGGAGAGCCTTGGGGCCCGTCTTCTGGATAGTGGGAGGGTTGCTCCAGAGGTAGATGAAACAGCTGTGGGTAAAGAACGAGGGGCTGAACCGGCTTGGAGAGAAGGAGAAAAAAGCAAAAAACCAAAAAAAAAAAAAAAAAAAAAAAAAAAATCTCCGAAACGGGAGAGGCGGCTGAAGTGTGCATGGCTGTGCTTGTGCAGCAGAACCGCGAGATACCCCGTCTCGCAGCGGAAACCCCCCGCCCGTAACGGCGGAGCGCGTGGAGGCGCGGCGGCGCGGGGAGCGAGGCGCGCAGCATCAGCCCCCCGGTCCGCTGCAGACGCGCTGGCGTTTAGGAGCGGCCCTTGGGCCGCCCCGGGGAGCGGCAGAGCCGCAGTGGGAAACGTGCTCCTGAGGAACGGTGCTGTCGTTGCACAGCTGCCTGGGCTGCTTGGGGGTGGGGGGCGCGTTAAGGAATACAGTTCAAAGGTGTGAACAATTCTTAAAAACCCATGTTTATTTTTTCCTCATTAAAAATGTTCTACAGTAATTCTGGAAAGCCAATTTGACGGTATGAATCTAAAGTAAAGTTTGAAACCTTGCATTTGCAGAGCAGTTTAACCACTTAAATTGCAGGAACAAATAACAGTATAGGAACAGCAGTACTGCCTGTATCCGAAAACATTTTCGTGACTTAACTTTAACACTATATTAATCAGGACTAATTCTAGACGTGCAAGCAATTGGCTGTTTCCTACTATGCTGTTGTCCCAGAGTGACCTGTTCTCTTCAGCTTTCTGGTTTGTGTAGCAGATTTACTGTAGCTCCCAATCATAAAACAATTCTTGATTCAGAAGCAGTAACATAATTGTGGTAAATTTAATAGCAGCTAGTCTTACTGTCGTGGATCATACTAATCATCTATCTGAGAACCAACCGTTCCTTAAAAAAAATACGTTTTTTTTTCTTCGGATTGGAAAACTGCAAAAATACCATTAATCCTATTAAGACTGATGGAATTTACTCTATCCTTGTAAACTGATGTTCTCTAGATTAATGCCAGATATAGAATAGGTTGAACTTTAGGCTTTCCACTGAGAGATTAAAGAGAAAGAAGGCAATTACAAGTGTTAAAATGGGAGAGATGCAGTTATTCATTTATATACAATATCTGCTGTTATAGTGTAATGCAGAATAAAATAAAACTCCAGTGTATTATTGACAAAGCCTTTTATTTCTGCTAATAAAACTGACACGCTAATATTATGCTAAAAGAGCTGCAATAATGTGCATATATTAAAGCCATTTTCATGTATCGACAACGAGTGCCTTAGAAAGTTTGAAAACACTGGGCAATTTTCCTTGGCTGGCAACGGGAGGCAATATTGCTAAGTGCCTTTGCTATAGCGTCTGCTCTGGTGCTGCCTTCCCTTGGAGGTTTTGCCAGGGCCGACTTCTGCCTTAGCAGATGAGCTGAATTGCGTTCCTGCACAGCCCACGGGTGCCCGTAGCTATTTTACCCGAGCTATTTTTAGTTTACCCGTGCCAGATCCCTCAGGTGTGCATGCAACAGACATTGGTTACCTCAACAGTTCCTGCAACAAAACGCAGCAAATTCATGCACCCATCCAGCTCACCGCAGGTTAACGTATTTTTCTTTAAAGACGTACGTAGACCAGAGTTTTTGGCTATGCTCTAAATTGGATTGATTGATTCCCAGATAAGTAGAGGCAATTAATGAACACACAAATTCTAGTGTAGATATTTGCAGACAATTTATTCCTTGTCAGAATTCATGGGTTTGTGCGGGAGAGGATTCCTTCACCTGATGGTTTCATGACACCCTTGTTTGCAGACTGTATGGACTCATGGGTCTGGCCATATTTACTAAACAGTTAGATGAATCAGTAGCCAACAAATTTGCAGGAAGGCAGTGTAGTCTCCAAAGCTTGGGCTTGATGGAGCACAATTAAAGAAAAATTTGTTATCCGTGTTAAAACTTTTTGAGTGAAAGCGTGCATATTTACCACTGTGGTAGTTAAGATGGGTTAATTAAAATCCTTAGAAATTAAGAACAAAACTTCTCACCTTGACATTCCCTGAGTTACACCATAGCAAAACATGAGACAACGCAGTTACTGTGGAGTGATAGCAAGTAATTTAGCTGGAGGCATGTGCTTGCCGCAGTAAATATACAAAATAAGAAACAAAGTAACATTGCTGTTAAGTTTTTAGCTTAGAAAATTGCCTTTTTTGAGTCTCCCATTGATTGAAAACTTAGGTATTCCTAATTGGTAGATTAGAAGTAAAACCAGGTTGTAATTTTGGACTTACTTTGTACCCTGTTGTGAATAAAACTCTTAAATTTGAGTTTGTGATGTACCAGATACCAGAATTTTGAGTTTAGAGATGTTACTGATAGACCTTAATGATATGATGTTAAGAATATGATAACTTGCAATAAGTGGAGAATGGGATGGGAGAGCTATGAGCTGTCTCTTGCTCCTGGCTGACCGAGGAACTGAACTATGTGGAACATTTAGCCGCTTCTTGGTGCAGGAGCACAATGCGCCTCTGCTTGCTGCTGGGTCGTTCTTGCTACTGAAGACAGCGCATATAATTCATAGTTAAAGCACTCATCATGACCTCTGGCTTGCAGATAGCGTTCTCTTAGAGAAGTGTGTGAGCTGGCACACTTACCTACTCTCCTTTGCAAAGCTCTCTTGAATACTGGGTGAATATGCAACCAGTTATTACAGGAAAAGAAATTCCCTATGCTCTCTATCATGGTTCCTTGTGCATCAGAAAGCAGGTTTTATCCATAGTATGCTGCAGTGCTTAGGAAGAGACTTGCTAACTAGAATTGCTATGGCATTCTCTGTCTAGGAGTATGACATGAAGGAAGAGATATCGCACAATGCCGCAAGCGGGCAGCACGTTAAATGCTGCAAGCAGAACCCCTGAGCTTGCTTTGAGCAGCTGTCACCACTGGGCTTGTCCTTCTGAAAAGGCACAAGAGGATTTGCTGTAAGGAACCTCTTTAACCTTTGGTTTAATTTTCACATTCATTGTTTCATCAGTCAATTCCATCTATGAAGTGCGGAGACCTCAAGTGAAATTCTTGTCCCACTGTTCAGAATTAGGCTTTTATTGAGACAGTCATGTCATAACATCTCTGTAAAAATTTAGGGAGCAGTGCTTTGTTTTGCAGAATCACAGAATCGCTGAGTTTGGAAGAGACCTCTGGAGATTGTCTAGTCCAGCTCCTTGCTCAGTGCAGGGTCAATTAGAGAAGGTTGCCCAGGACTATTGACTGACTCCAAGGATGGAGACTTCACAACCTTTCCTATCCCAGTGTTTGACCACTCTCACAGGAAAAAAAAAAAAAAAAAAATAAATCTTATTTTTAAATGGAATTTCCTGTATTTCTCTTTTTGCCCGTTTCTTCTTGTCCTTTCACTGGGTACCACTGAGAAGAATCTGGTTCTGCCATCTTTATTCCCACCAATAAGATGTTTATACACATTGATAAGATCCCTCTGAGCCTTTTCTTCTCCAGAGTAAGCAGTCCCAGCTCTCTCAGCCTTATTTGTCATGTGCTGCAAGGCCCTAATCATCTTTATGATCCTTTGCTGGACTTGCTCCAGTGTGTCAGTGTCTGTCTTGTACTGGGGAGCCCATTACTGGGCCCAGTGCTCAAGTTGTGGCCTCATCAGTGCTCAGCAGAGGGGAGGGATCAGCTCCCTTGAACTGCTGGCAGTGCTCTGCCTAATGCAGCCCAAGAGGCTATTGATCTTCTTTGACACAAGGGCACATTGTTGTTCATATAGGACTTGCTGTCCACCAGGACCCCTGGTTTTTTTCTGCCAGACTGTTTTCCAGCCAGTTTGCCCCAGCTGTACTGCTGCACGGGGGTTATTCCTGTTCAGATGTAGGACTTCACATTTTCCTTTGTTGAACTTCATGAGGTTCATCCCTGCCCCTTTCTCCAGCCTGTTGGGGTTCTTCTGAATGGCAACCCTCTGAGTATCAACTACTCCTTCCAGTTCCATGTCATCTGCAAACTTGCTGACGGTGCACCCTGTCCCATCGTCTGGTCTAGCAGGTGCGGCACTGGATTGGTCAGCAGTTGGCCTGGCAATATATCTTCAGCTCTGGCATTAACCTCTTTCCCTTGTGCCCCCCTTTCTGTAAGATGGAGACAGCTCTATTAAAGTTTATCAAATGCTTTTAGAGCTTCTGATGAATACAACATTGTTTGAGCTAAGTATTATTATTGTTACAAGCAACATTACTGTTAATAGGCAGTGTATGTTGAGCTCTACAAAATATTCCAAGTGCTTCTTTATATACTTATTTTCGGTGATGCTTTTAGAGAAAGGTACTACTGGATTTCAGCTTCTTATTTGTGTTCTTCCGTCAACAGTAGGTGCCTTGTGAAAGTGGAGATCAGGCTGCCACTCCGTTTGGCTCGCCATTCAAGTGGAGACTCAAGCTGTACAACCTGGCAGCATGCCCCTGGAAGGGAGATGTTACCATGAAAGAAAAGGGAGGTGCAACACAAGGAGTAGTGGCAGTGAGTAAGAGCTTTAGGACTGGGTTTGTTATCAGATTATTTTAATTGAATATTTTACTTAAGAACCTCTTCTGCAGTCCCCTAAAATGATTGTTGTCATTTGTTAGTGAATGTGTTGCATCCAGTCGCTGTACTAGGCCCAATATGGGCATCCTGAAGGATGTTGTCTTTTCAGTTGCTTTCTGCAAGTGCAAGGTAGATACTGTCATCAACTCCAACCATCTTTAGCAGAAGATTTCTGGGTTTTCGAATACACTTTTGAAATCATACTGTGTAAGCATTCATAGTGTGCGTAAAGTGAGGTATTAACAGAGAGTAGTTTCTGTAGGCGCTCTTTATAATCCACAGGGAGAAAAAGAGGCCTGAAGAAATCAGTTCAGAGCAAGACCTTACCTTAGTGTTGTGAATTACCCCGTAGAAATCTCTTTCTCCATAAAGGCAACTCAGGGAGACCAGGTTAAAATTAGCTTTGGAGGATAGCTTTGGATTAGCTTTTGCAGTGCTACAACTAATACAGCATCGACCACAGCAACATGCAACACCATCTCTTCTCCTGGCAGTCCTTAAACTTGTCAAGTCTTCATAGCAATGAAAGTTTGTGCCTATAGGGGCTGAAGGATTAGAATGAAAAGGTGGGAAAGCCACTGGATCTTAGGAAGTTATTGGGACAAGAAAGAGAAGAAGATGGGGTTTGCAAAGTCCGTCTAAGCAATTATATAAAGATAGGTTTCTGAGTTACGTTTTTTCAAAATGGAGTTGGAATCTTAAAAGCTTGTGATTTTGAATACCTAATGTGGTAGTAGAAGAGGAGACAAACATAGGTACATCCATCAAAACCATAAAGGAGGGAGAGGAGTACACAAGAAGGCAGGAAGAAGAGAAAACAAGAGAGGAAAGAGCAGGCAGAAGTGCAGAGGAGTGAAGCAAGTAGAGCCAGTATGCTGGCTGCAGCAAGCTGATTTACCTCAGTCGCGTGATAATGCTGTCGGGGAAAGACTGCAGGCTAGGACATCAACCCGGAGGTGCTCTTACACTCAGCAATTTTGACAAGATATAGGACAGTGACATTAGTATGAATCAGCGATGAGAAAGTGAATGAGGGAGTTTGATGCTGAGAAGGGTATATATGCTTTCAGAGACACCAGAAACATTTTCCTTGAACAGTGCTGGCATAATTCTGACAGTTTTGGTATGGTTTGATGAAAAGTTTGGCTGGGCAGCTCCTGTTTCTTTATTAAGCTCTGTCTGTTAAGGCAGATTTTATCAGGAAATTTAAGTAAAGCATCACTGTGCCTCAGAGGAGCAAATACAGTTTTATGACAAGCTGCTAGTACCGTACGCTCTCTTAGTGGTCAGGGGAAGACATGGGGGGATAGGTGGTGAAAGAAGCCTTATGCAGTCACTTACAGCATCACTGACGTTCGATTTGTAATCCAGAAGTCATCCTGCAGCAGAGATGAAGCAGGACAATGTTTAGGCAGACTTTGGGATGGTCCTAAAATGGAGCTTGCAGAGCAAGGGTGATTGTTGCAGGGGTTTCATGATATATGTTCACATACATAACCATACATAATTCTCTCAAGATTTGAAATGCACAGCTATTTTGGGAGCCCTTCATACCTGAGAAGTAGTTGCAGCTTTTTCTTCATAAAGTCGTTGGTCCAGATCCACATCCACTGTAAATAGATCAATCAAAGTCAGTGGAGCGATACCTATCTGCTCTTTCTGTGGACCTTGCCTGATGTTTTTAGTGTTTTTCCCTCCCCCACCCCAAGAGACTGGAAAGTCTCCCAGGACACATCCAATAGAGTGTTTTGGCTTGATCAGTGTATTCATATTCAAAGACCTAAAAGGATGATCTGTGTTGTCTCTATCAAGCAGTTAAAGCAATAGTTTATAGCATGTTCTGCAACTGAGTAGCTTAAGACTGAGGGGCGCAGACAAAATACTCTTTTTGCATGTGTGCACAAACACACACGTTGAGAAAAGCTAAAAAGTCTGCTTTCAACATGGTGAAGGTTTTAAGAGGTAGAACTAATGTGTAGATAACATCTGTATTATATTATAACAAATAAATGGAGCTGAGAGCAGTAGAATCATTTTTATATATTGGTAATGCTCCTTTGCTCATTTTTATCTTTTTATACCTATGTAGATACACATTGCAAAATAACTGAAATAGTTATTGTAGCTAATCAAGATGGATGTTATCTTTCATACGCTTAGTTCCCTTTGCTTTAGTTTCTGAGTAAATGATTAAGTGTGTATCATGTAACCAGACATTTGAAGAGACTTAACCTGGACTTTGTTACGTGAACTACAGAAATTCCTTGCTGTCTGTCATTAGATAGGACAAACGCTGTAAAATAATCATACAGTGCTATATACAAACAACTAGAAATAGAATGCATCCATAGATAAAATACATCATAATGTTGTAGAGTTTTATTTATAATGGCAGGATCACCTATTGATTTCTCTCTTTGTTTCTGTCAGTATTTATACAGAGCCTGTGCATCATGAGAATAATTAGTCTCACTGAGCAACCAACAAAAATACAGTTCCAGCTGTTTTTTTTGCAAACTCTTATCATGTTTGCTGATGTTGGGTCATTCCTCTCTCTGTTCCCCACTGAAGGGAGCTGCCTCTTACAATCCCTGCACTCACAGCGTGGACATGGCTGTGGACACCGAGTGTCCTGCAGGGATTTGGCACACAGCAATCAAGTTTTGTTTTGCCCTTTTGTCTGTTCCTAGGTAATGTTGTGGCAGGGGTGTGCCATCAGGGTTCTCTTCAGCTGCGTCCAGGCACTGCAGTAACATACCTTCAGGGGATCTCTTTGTGGTTCCCTGAGCAGTTCTGCCAAGAAAAAGCCTTCTAAATGAATATGCCTACTGTCCTCCTAAATTCACTGTACTCCAAAAAATATTTTGAACATTGTTCAAAAACATTTATTTGAAAAAGTTTTTCTTTTCTGTTAGCTTAAGCGATGAACACAAATATTGGTCAAAGCAGGATTGTTCCTAATTGCTGCTCTGCAGGACCTCATTGTCCTCTCCAGTTTTCAACTTAATATTAAAGACATTGTCAGCCTGAGTATACTCTCAGCTTAAGTGTCCTACTGTGAATTATTTGCACGATGGATGAGCAGAACATTTTTGCTCCTCTAATATAGTCTGTTAGCCTCCAGTTCTGCAAAAATTGGTAGCATTCCTGTTCTTGAACTGGTATTTAAATTGTTTGATTTATTCCTCTTCCACAATAACCAGTCTTTAACAGATACAATCACAAAGTAATTGACAATTCAAAGTGTTGAGTGTTTGAATTTAAAAAAGGTAAGAGCATGTTCAAAATATGTAAGATACACATGTATGGAACATGATGTTCTGGAAAGCTTGTGAAGAAATCCTAACAAAGTCATTTCTGTATCCTCCCATCTGTTTATTTATCTTTCAAAAAAATCAATGACCTACAGAAACACTGTGGTCAGTAACTTATTGTCCTGAAAGCTCTTGAGAGCAAAGGGAGCCACATGGCACAGTGCCACATATATTTAAATTGAATACTTGTAGAATGAGATATGGATAAACATCTTGGAATAACACACTCCCTTCTGTAAATTTTCAGGTTGCACCAGCTGGCAATTTTGAAATATAAGAAAAGCAAGAAGCTGGAAGAGCTGCTGTTTATCAGAAAGTGCAGAACTGATGGACTGTATGGATGTAGATATGTTTGAAGGCGTCTGCTCTTCCCACTACAAGGTAAGGCACAAGGGGATTTTTCTGCCAGTTTGTTTTTCTTTATTGCAGTGCATCTATTCTTTCTGCGACGATGCCCAAGATAGCAATTGAGTTGCTCTCTGAAGCTTGTAGAAGTAATGAAGGCTGGTTCATTGCCAATTTCCAGCTTAGGAGCTCTGGGTTAAAAATTGTGGCCTGGAGTAAATGTGTAACTGTGCTATATTCAGACCAGAAAAGGCCTGAACTTTCAAAAGTCAAATACAAATGTGGATTCTCAGATCTGATAAAATTCAGACTTTTCTTGTGTGAAGTATCTACTAAGATAGTCAACATGGGTCTGGAAATACTTCCCAGCTCCACAAGTCTCCTTTATTTTTAAATGTGCAAAGAGCAGTACTTTTCGCCACCTAAGACATCTGCTTTCATGTATGTCTTATTGCCTAATGATGTTGATTTATGTAGCTTAGAAACTTGTACCTCTTAATACAAGATAATTCCTATTCAGGACAAAATGTCTCTAAACTAGATGTAGTTAGAGACTCAAATTATGCTATTCTCTCCATAAAGTCTTACAGTGTTCTTTTATTGTTAGGATTGCTAAATTGCTTTTTATATGACCTGATACATTTTGAAATTGTCTGTGTACTCCACTAAGAAGATGTATTGTTTTTGGCTGGGATGGTGTGAGGAGTAAACATTTGTTTGATATGTTTGCTTGATCAAATAAGTGTTCAAGTTTGATAGGTTTCCCTGTGTTTTCCCTTGATGCCTGGATACAATGTCATGTATTTTGAATGCTTCTTTTATTGGGTTATTTTCACAAAAGGTATGATAAAATGTAGAGGCTTTGTGAAACTTCTATTTGGAATGGATAGAAACATTTGAGAAAAAGAAATGAAAAAAAAACGTTCTGTCAACACAGGATTGTTATGGAGCAAATATGAAATCACGACAGCAACTCATATTATTCAGTAGCCCAAATTAGGCAGCCAAGCAGTTGCAAAAAGGTTCAGTTAGAGCTGGTCTTTGTTGCTGGCTGCTTTAACCCAGAAAAGACTGTTAGCTGAAGTCTGTGTGTGATGCACTTTTCTCACCAGCCAGCATTAGTGATGAGGGAGCCATTTGTGTCGGGGGAAGGTACTGCCGCTGTCTCTGTTTTGTACAGAAATATTGACCATCCATTTCCAGTGTTATCCATGTGACATTTTCACAAGTATCACATTCACAAACGAAAAAGAGAAGTGAGAAGGGACTAAACTAAAGAGATTATCTTCTGAAAGTGGGAAAGCAAACAGGCTATGATACCACACATACTTTAGAAGTTAGAGGTGCTCCCTTGTACACAGAAATAATGGGAATGGAAAGGTGTGGAGTGTTTTGAAAATGCAAAGATAAGCAATGACAAATACAGTTTACAAGGAAAAACACATTTGGACCCTGAGTGCTTGGGACATTCCAGTGATTTTCCGTAATTGTTGTTATGGAGGAATGTACATAGAAAGACTGTAAAAACCTCAGCTGTAGTGAATGCAGTTTCTCTTACACCTTGTCTGGATAGCAGACGTTTCTCTGAGGAGTTTGATTTTTTTTTCCCCCTCCAGATGCATGTGTAGCATCTAGTGTCCACACGCGGAAAGTGCTCCAGTTGAGTCTGTATTGCTGCCCAACATTGTTTGGTTCAGCAGATGGTGAGTGCTGGTCTGGTCTGCATTTTCTCATTCTGAACACCCTTATACTTAATATAAGTGGAGTTCCTAGCTCTACTGCAAATTTCTATTATAATGGAGGACCTTGGTTCTGCACGTGCAAAATGAGAGCACTGTTTAATATCCCATCTTGTCTATTCTCATCATATACTTTTCTGAATTGAAGCTTCCAAGTTTGTGCTTTGTCTGATACTGGGAGAAACCCAGTCTTGGACAGGGCCTCCGGTTGACAAGTAATTCTTCCAAATAACATTTGGATCCCTGCAGCAGCCATTCTGGGAATGAGAATGGATACATGGAGGGAAATTTATCTTCCATGGGTGTAGCTTAAGATCAGCCATTCAGACCACAACTCAGGATGACAGACATAGGGGCACCTAAGTTGATTCTTTTCTGAAAAAGACTGGTACTAGTGACTAAGGAAAAATGCACACTGTCAGAATGTCTTGTGCCTTGGTTAGCTGGATTTGTAGTCATATATTCACAGAAAAAGAGCTTTGCAGCCCCACAGTTGCTCGGTTTTTGTTTGCCAATGGCCATCGCCCTGCAGTAGTGTTGGTAGAGTGTGGACTCACACCTCAGCTATTTCTGGGTGCAGTCTATGTCTTCACTGAAACACAGCTGCACTTCTGTTCAGTGCTGTTCACTCTCTGCACTTTGCTTTAAAGTGATGGAGACATTTATGTTCCACTTTTGCAACTCTGCTATTGAGAAAGTAGCCTGTGGCTGTGGGATAGAGTAAATAAAGGGAAATATTAGTATTTTAAATAAAAACCATGCCTGGATTCATGAACTTCTGTATTGTCATTTATATATAAGCATTACTAGCAATAGACTTTTAAATATTTTTAGATGAGAAATACTTGGAACCATGCAGAAACAGTTCAGGAACTGAAAGAACAGACTATCTCCTGGCTGATACCAATTAGAAGAATTCAGATATTAACTGAAACCTGCATAACTTATGTTAATTTGTTTCAGCCATCTAATAGTTTTAAAGGGAAGAACACTTGAAGATGTATGGGCTAGATCTTGTGTTTGAAAACTTCAGAGCCAATGAATAAAAATTTCCTTCATCTCATCAAAATATTTTGTGTCTCTTCTTTTTTGTTCTGCAGAATGTAAAGATATATTTGTTCTCCATATTGAAGCACTGATCATGTATTTGTTTGAAACCTTTATTTTCAAACTGCAGTATAGCTGAATTGAAACTAGCTCCTTTTGGTAGGCCTTCACACAGTTCAGTGAAAGAGGCCCTTTCTACAGTTAAGTAAAGTAGACTGGCTTGATTTTGGACTTTTTGACTTTGCCCTCTCTTACTCCTTTCAGGTGCAATGAATTTGCTGTTACAAATTTTCACTTTTGTTAGTAGTGCTGAGGGACCGCAGCCTGAGTCTCAGTTGTGCCAGGCACCATGCCAAACCAAGCATAAATCACAAATGCTCCCTTCTGCAAAGAACACACAGTCTGAGAGGCAGGAAAGAGTAGATGGGCACAGGCAGACCCAGGAATACAGAGGACACTGAGACATTTTTCATTAGCCTGGTAAGCACTTGCAGGCAGCCATTGCTATACACAACTCTATAGCCATGAAATCATTGTATTTTAAGGTGGTGGCTTGAGAAGCAAAGCAGTTTGTCCCTCAGAAACTAGGGAGGGAGCCTATGAATTGTCCATAATGTCATTGCAGTACTCCTTGCACACGCGTTTTGATTTGAATAAGAGCAATTTGATACAAATTGACTCAAAAATGGAAGCAGTTTCCTGGCAGTGGGGAGAAACTTTGCCTTTTGAAAGTGAAGGTGACATACAGCTTGCCTATCCTACAGTGTAATTTGTCCTGACATTTGATGGCACGGTAAATTCTTGCTAACTGCAATGACATTTGCCCTATGTGACATAATTCAAAACATTTTTCTGTAATACTTCCACTTGAATCAAAAGCAAACTGTCTTTTCTAATTTCATCCCTTTTGCTCCCTTGTCCCCAGTGATAAGTTTTGCTGTTGCAGTATGTTGCAGCCAGTGCTGCCTGAAGTCAAAAGATGAGATAGCAGCTAGCAATCCAGGTTTTTTTCCCATTGCTACTTGAGCATGCTAGAAGTTGTTAATCCTTCATGAGGCAAATCGTGAAAGAGTTAGCTTCAGAAGTTAACCCTCCCAAAGCAGGTGGTGTGATAGAGAAGTAACACAACAAAGTCAACTAAAAATATGGTGTTTGTACTTGCCACCATTTAATGCTACTAATATTTGACATTAATCACAAAATATTACGTTCACAAGCCATCAAAAGGAAAATAGTGTGGATGAAGATCCGAGTCTTCATAATCAAAAAAACCTCTGTTTTGTTCTGATTTTGCGATGGGTCACTCCGAGTGAGAACTGCTTTTTTTTACAACTACCGTTGATTTTAATTTGTTTCTCCAAGGAGAGTTCATATTTTCTCCAAAGCAGGATGCCTAAGCACTTGTTATGGCTCCTTGTTAGACGGTCATCTACGCAAGTAGCATATGGGCTGCTGCAGTTAGTTGCCATGTAGTCATCAGGAGATGCAGTAGTGCCTTTGATAACATTTTGCTCATGCTGACCCCACTCGATACGCACATTTCACTCCACTTGATGGGCCTTCTGTTTTTCATCGCAAAAACCCTCTTCATTACTATTCCTCATCCTTAGCGATAACACTTTTTTTGGGGTGGTGGGACACTATCACTTACAACGCAGGTGAAGGAGTCTCATAAGTGCAGTTAAATACTTTTGACCGAGCAGGGGGGGAAATTCACCAGGCAGTAGGGGAAATTAGGAAATATGACCATTCACTTGATAGCCAATATGAAAGTAAAGAGATAAACTTGGTAAATTGGACTGGGAAGGCTGATGTAGAGGTAGACTCACTACGGAGATTAGTCTAAGAGGAAGAACTGGCACATTTCTGTAAGAACTATCAAGAAGAATGGCGCAGATGCCTGACTATATAGGCTGTAGGTGTAGCGCTTTCTCCATTTTCTTGCCTAACACACAGAAACAAAAGGTGGGGAAGTCACCTACTTTTAGGTAGTTGTTTATTCTGTTACAGGCTCCTCCCAAGTCTAATGAGTCATGGGTTTGAGACAACCCCATATCAACTGTGTGAGGTAGGGAAATACTGCTATTGTCCTCCCCGTACAGGTGGCCACTGAGGTTAGCCCAGGTCATGCAAAGCAGAGCAGAGAACTAAGTCCTACTACCTTAAAACCAATGCCAAAACCACTCAGCTCACTCTGTCTCTTAGAAGAGACTTTGAAACTCCTGCAGTAGTAAGATGGTATAGGATCTAAAATCCCAAGGCAGTTTTCTTTTTTAAAAAACTTGTATCAAGTATCTAGCCTGCTTAGATTGCATTGTTTTCCTCTTATTTTAAGAACCATAAATCTTGATACTTTTTGCCATATACTAACAACTCAGTGACAGGAGTTAGTCAGAAATTCCCCATGCAGACGGAAAATTCCTTAAATGACCTCTGCAGCTTGAGATTGATGCTTCATCACCTTTGGCATGGTATTAGTAGGGGTTCTCTTTTCATTTCTCATTTGTTTGAATTTTATAGAAGAAACTAACCTACACATTGCTTGGTATGACCATGTAAATGTCTTTTCTGAGTAGCAGTTGTACCATTTTAATTTGTGTTCCTGTATCAATTCAGAAAATGTCATATCCAGTCCTTAATGGGTTTCAGATTGCAAATGATAGACTTAACTGTTGACTTGATATGTTATACCAATTGGCTGATTTTCTACCGAATGAATAGGCCACACCACTTCAGTTAAATTAAGGATCAGTCCATTGAATTTTCAGCTGTGTGTTTCTAGGTCAGATTTAAAGTGAGCAAAAAGGTCACATTTGGTTTCAATTATTTGCTGTTTGGGAAAAGAACTAGAAATTGGTTTGTTGTAAATAGGGTACAGCAGACCACAGAAATTCAGCAGAGATGGGTGGTTTTGAGAGAGTTCAGCTTGTTACAAGAAAGAGGCCAAACTGCACTTTTAAACTGTGATAATCTGTCTAGAGAGGTTGCAACTGAAACAGGATTGTTTTGTTGTACTCAAGATGTTCCTATAAATGAAGATCCTCGTACTGGAATGAAGCCAATGTGAAAACATGTGTTACAAATAAATACACCAGACATGTGTTGTATACATTTCTGTATCTGTGCTGTTAATTACAGCTTAGATTACTAGAAGTGCATTTTAAAAGCTCTGCCTGTGATCTAGCCTTATCTTCTTTGTTGCTGTTATTTTTTCATATAGTTTTATGTACTAGTGGCTTAGATAATGTGCATGTACTAATGACTTAGATTTAGTTACAGGTGTAAACCGCTTTAAAAAAGCTTCTGTAAAAGCAAAGGCAGAAAAAAATGCTTTCTTTTTTTTAAAGAAGAGTTGTCATTTGGTGTTTGGAATGCAAACAGCAAAGCTATGAAGTCGAAGGAATGATCATGACTAGGGTGGCAGAAGCTCGTCACACTAGGTTTAACAAGTGAAAGCGAATATTATCTTTTGCACTTACTTTGGAGTTGTTATAGCTGCAAAGAACTAGCTGAGTGTGAATCAAAGTGTTTAAAAATGAGGAGAGATTTTGACTGCTTTAATGTTCTATAAAAGCATGTTCTTATGGATTTCGGTGTGGGCTCCAGATTTAAATTGTCAGCGTCCTTCCAAATGTGCATTAAAAGGCTTGGAAAATGACGTGAGTGATACAGGATTTGTCAGAAGAAGGAATGGTGGCTTCTTTTTGTTTTGTTAGAATTAATGGGAGACAACGATGATCTGAGCATGGTGTTAGCAACAAAGAACTCCAAGGTCTGATTTTTCATGGCTTTAGCCAAATCACCTAATTTGTCAGTCTTAAGTCTCTCCTTCGGTTAAAAGGAGTAATAGCACTAACTTCGTTTGTCTTTGGGAAGGAAATGATGGCCAAATGTGTGTGCATTTGCTGCAGTTCCATGTGATTAAAATGCGAAGTATGGTTATCTTACGGCTTTGGTTCAGTGAACAATATGATCACCTAACAACTTTGTATAGGCCATCCTGGTGACCAGAAAAGTTACTATTTAATGTCTAAAATCCTCTATTTGATTACATCAGCGTCATAATCCTTGCTTTCTTTTCACTGCTACCTAATCAAAGAAGAGGTTACCTGGTACTTTTCTGAGTGATATTCTTCTGTGGCTCTGTCCTTCTTCCCAATATTCTGAAGAAAGTTACGCTTTCTGTTTGTTTAGTTGTATCCACTACTGGTGCCTCCTGCTAAGCTTAGTTGAATTTTGTAGGTCAGATATATTGTCTATAAATTTTAGGTTGTGCAGTTACTCTGCATTAACGCTGTCTTTTTTCCTTTTCCACCCTATTCTCCAGAAGAGAACACCAAGCCAAGCCAAGCTAAGAATAGCTTCAGAGAGTCACCTTGTACTGTCTCACTCTCTGATCTAATCTGTTGGTTTTCCTTGTGTAATGTTATGGTAGAGGCCACATTTACATGTAGCATTTTCAGTGAGAAACTTTAGTCTCTGACCTTTTCTCTAAATTGAAGGATGCTTTATCTATCACAGTAGGCTTCTTTAATTTACAATTGTGGATTCTGCTTTTTGTTTGCAAGCTTCATCTCCTTGAGAAGAATCCCTCTTTATGTGCTGTTGTCTTAGGCACTGAAGTTCTCTTGCATCCTATATTTTATTTCCTGATTCTATCACAGAATGTAATAGTAGTAAGTACGGGTTTCTGCGTGGGGGTTCTCAGGTGCTGATTAGCATGAGCCACTACTCTATTCTTATTTTGGTCTTTCTTCAGCAATTTAGTAGTAACATATTCATTAACGCATTTTCCCTTTCTCTGTAATAGTTTACCTTTTTAATCATCTTTCAAAATCTGTGTTTTTGTCATGCCTTAATTTTCCCCTTTTTGAGAATCTGACAGCATTTGTTTTCCCTCCTCAGGCTGATAAAATTCTTCCTTCATTTTATTATATCTCTCCAAGCTAATTTTAGCTGTCTGCTTACTGGAGATGAGTCTGCTTTTATCCAGCTTTACACTAAGTGGTATCTTCTGTGTGTTTCTCTCTCCTGGGACCGCATCATCCCTTGAACTTTTGCTCTGTAGAGATCTCTGCTTCTAAGTTACAAAAAAGTCGAGCATATTTCCATGCTGATGGTTATTGTCTTACGTACTTTCAGATCAAATAGGCTCACATGATCTCTCCTGGTCTCTAAGGAAATGATGTTAGCATTTCCATTCTCTTGTGCTCAGCTCTTTTTGGATGGGCATGTGTAATGTTATGCCTGTCTCTTTTCCTTGCAGATTAATTTGTATATGTAAGTATGAAAATATGGCTTTGTACTTTCCATACACACTTGTGCATAACTTCCCAGTGGCTTTCTCCTGGGTATGCCTTAAGAGTTTCCAGTCTCTCTCATCCAGCCTCTTTCCTAATTTAACTTTATTCTTCTCATGATTCCAGTCACAGGACACCTGATTTCCAGGCTTGAAGGAGTGAAGAGAATTTGAGCTTGTTAAAGAAATTTGGGCAAACAATAGAGATAATAATCTTCAATTGCTCCTGCTCCTCCAACAGCAGGCTAAGAAATCCTAATGCCAATTTACTTCTGATGTAAGTGACATCACTTATTTTAAGTAACCTCAGAAACAAAAGACGGATAGTGAGAGTGAACTGAGGCAGGTGCTACACACACGGCAGATCAGAGCAAAGCAGTCCTACTGAAATGACCCTTCTTTTTCTCTTCCCAAAGGCCGTCCTTGAGAAAGAATTCTATGATTGTCTCCTGTACAACTAGAAAAGGCATAGGGGATTGATGTGATGGATGCTTTTGAGGACATGTTCCTTAAAAGTTGTCCTGTGAGTGTTGACTTTCTTAAGTATGATTTTTCTGCGCTGATCAACAGAAGCATCCAGACGTGGAGGAAGCCGTTCTGCCTTTTCTCTTGCAAGTCTTTCCGCAAAGAACTGTAAGAAGTGTTGCTAAGTATTTCAGATAGCACAGGCACTGTCTGATCTAAAGTGTGTCCGCTCCAGTGAAGCAAAAAGGATGTTTTTAACAAAGATAATTCCCTGAGTGATATTTATAATCTTATCAAAGATCAATTTTTAAGCTTTTGTGATCTTTTTCATGAACAGAACAATTGGACGAGGGTGGGAAGACTGTTTTACTACTTGTTCTGTCATAAGTTTCTTGTGTAACTTAGAATGGGCTAGTAAATGCATAATATTTGAAAGTTTTTAGGATCCTAAACAGCAGATTGTTGCTCAGTGGAATTAGCAGAAGGTCTATGCAGCTAGCTCGAGTGGATCTGAAGAATACCACTCCGACATTGTGTCTGTCTGTAAAAGCTTCTTTCCCAGGGAGGATGTGTTGCAGCTGCACAGAGATACGTTTGGAAGGAACCTCAAGATTTATAGATGGAGGATGTTATACTGCAAGAGCACAAAGTGTTAGAACAGGGTAAGGGCTTATATCTAAGATTAGAAATAAATAATTGGCTACTTCCCAAAGTATGTGTTTGGTTTTCAAGAACCGCTGGGTGCAGTGTACCAGCAGGGCTCACTAGAGTTTGATTTTGATATGTGGCTGCCAGCAGTGACTTTTATTTATTCTTAAAAGAAAAGGCAATTTTAGAAATCAGCACTACTCATTATAGAGCAAGAACAGTCTAGAATTAAACCTGATAGTGCAGCCACTATGGTTTGGCTCCAAGGCAGTAGCTTGGAAGAAGGAGTTGGGAAAGGCATTGAAGGGGGGGGGAAGATGATTTTCACACTCTGCACAAAAAGCATAAGCTCTTAGTCAATGTTTAATCTAATATCTCAAAATCTGACATGAATAACTATCCACTGGGGATATTCAAAGACTATAATTAAGTTTTTATGTGAGGAGAGGATAACCCATTGAGGTATTGCAGGAAGGGTAGCTATGAAACATATTCATAGGTATTTTTTCAATGCTTTTATCTCCAGTTTAACCTCCCATCTATTGAATCACCTTCATTTTCCCTGTGTGATATAAAATGCATTAGTGAGTTCTGGCAAATACTGTAGCTTGGTTGCAACATGGTGCTGGCTAATTTGCTGTCGTTCTTCACACCACCTGCAACAGTCAGTGCTCTGCAGCTGTAACTTACTGCCTTGCAGTGATGCACCAAACTCTAGTTGTATGCTCTCAAAGTGCTTTATATGCATTAATTAAACTTTGCAATATCCTTTGGAGACAGATTCTGACTTAGACACCAAATAGAGCTCCATGAGTAGATATATTGTAATTAATGCAGCTATTTCTGCCTGAAAGCAGGGTGTGGGTAAAATGGCAGAAGGCAGCCCTATCACTTGTTCATGTGTCCTACTCCCAAGGTCTTAATGCTGTGACAGCAGCAGCACCAAAAATAGAAAGCAGGAGCCTTGGCTCCTGGGACTGTGCTTTCATCCCTGGAGAGCATTTCTTCCTTTAACGACTGTTCCTATGCATCTCTGTTAGCCCACCTTTTTTTCTGCCTTTGCTGCAGAGAAACAATCCGTTGCCCCAACACAATTTTTAAATGAAAGTTTGAAAACTTTCAACAAAAACACAGCCACCGTTTTTTGTTTGCTTCCTCTCCCTGTTTCATGACCCTCTCCGTTGTTTATGTGCGTGTTTAGAAGCTCGTGTTTGCGCTTTTGAGAGGACCGGCACGGACGGCTCCAGCCTTGTATCTATGGGGCTATCATGTCAAGTCTAAAACAGATTTTTGTACTGTGCTATAAATACAGCAGAATTTGAGAAATGTGATTGCCAAAGGGACCACTCAAGCTGATTTCCTATCACTAGAGCTGACTATCTTTTGGTGACAGATGAATAATCATGTAACAGGTAAAGGAGCGATCCACTCCGTGACGGTCTGACACTGCAGACCCTTTCCTAGCGTGGTAACCAGCTGCATAGGTGGGGACTGCTTGGACCTTGCTGATGGCATGTGATGTGACAAGTAAAAGAGCTAATGAAAGCTCAGTTTGGCAGCGATGCCTTTTGCCCCTCTGGAAAGGAGTTGCCCAGTTCCCAATATCGAACGACTAGAAACTTACTGCCTTGCTATGCTATCGCTGTCACTCAAAATAACAATATACTGGCCAAAAGTATTATTCAATAACAGAAAAATCAATTAATACCATACAGCTGTATGGTTAGGGGCAAGAAGTGGTAGAGAGGTGCAGATTCTTTGCATAGGTTTCTGCTGGTTTCTGAGGCATCTCCCATGGCTTGATTTTTCTCCATTACCTGCTTCTGTATTGTGAACTGTGATCATTCCTGAGATAATTTGGTGGTATCACTTCACGGGAAACCCCAGAGGCATTTTCTCTCATTCATTCCGCTTGTTCCTCTGGAAGGATAATCTGATCCATATTTAACACAAAGTAATCTTGACTAATTTATGCTTCTATCTTGACTGCAGAAAACGGATATAGTAACTACTTTTGAAAAATCACGCAGGACCACTTCTTGAATAATGGATAATCTTCCCATTGACTTAATAGTTGAATTTTGTTCAGTTTATTTGTGCAGTCGTTTCCAGTGATTTAGATAGGACTGGTCACATGAGTATGACAGATCTGACAGCAAGAAAAAACAGTTAATTGGAAGCCACTTGGTCCTACAGTGACCCTAGAGATCCCCTCCTAAGTAGGAAGAACCTTTTTTGGACATGATATTTATGCTCAGCTCAAACAGTGATACCCAAAATCATGGGTAAGGTTGTTTTGAAATGGAGTCTATTCTAGAAAGTGGTGCTTGTCCAGGCTAAGCAGTTTTCTTGTTTCTGTTTTGGAACTATTGAATAAGTATGGATCAGATTCTGCTTCTTTTATTTGCTCATTATGAGAAAATGTGTGAGATTTTGACTCTGTGCTATTAAAAATCATAGGTTTAATTACTATTTTTTGTCCACCTTCTTTGGTATTAATTCTCCTGTCAGTCATTATATTTTTCTTTTGTTACTTCCTGAGCTAAACACAGCATTGTTTTATCACATTTAAGAATTATAGTTTGCCTAAGCTTGGAATTTCTGCTGTCATTTTTCAGTACAGGAGGGTTATTATGCTACCATCTTTTTATAGTCTTCTGACGAATACCAATTTCAAGCTTCACTTTTGTATTTAAAAGGCTCATACATTATGGTTTGCTTTGATTTTAGACCAGAAAAAAAAATAATGAACAGTTTAGGGGCATCAGGGATGAATGGTAAGTGCTCGTTAGTCCACTCCATAGCTTTTCTCTCTACTCTTTTGTCTTGATACCAAGGAAAAAAATCAGCCAAATGGGAGAATATATTTATTTTCCTATTTACTCAGCAAAAATCTCATTCCAAATGTAATGCTTAACTGCAAAGTTCAATAAAAATTTAGTAAGATAATAAATTATGTTAAATGTCATAGACAACTTTTTGGTAACTTTCCTTAATTTAGGACTGTGTCATTTCACCGCTACACACTTAGGCCAGTATCTTCCCAAACATTCATTGGGTGTACTTGAGACAATTTACTGTTTGGTGTAAACAAGAGTATGAGAATCTAATCACAAATCAATATTTCTGTTCTGATCTATTAGATTAAATATCAGTCATTTCATTTTTTCTTTTTAATTAATAGTTAAACTGTGTTCATGTAGTCCTTCAATCCACGAAATTCAACAGCAGGTGATGAAAAAGATCATAGGTAAGTTGATTTATTGCAGTGCCAAAGCAGAATTGTTCCTGGTGTCATATTTTCCATTGCTTTGCACAATGCACTTTTAAGTGACTTACAAGACAGATTGCCCATAATTTCCTCTTTCTTGCTACGTATAGTTCAGCTTCTTAGATGACTTTCACTGAGAGGCTCATTCGTTGTTGCAGTAAGCAGTTCATCAATGTTCTTGAGTTGATTGGGGGATGAATCCATTCATTTCATACAAGAACGGAACAGTTTATAAACCTGCATGGCTGGATGGTGCAACTGGAAGAAAAAAGAAAAAAACGATGCCTTGACTTACAAGACTTAGAAAAGGGAGTAGAGGCTTTGCTCCATGAGTGTTAGCCCTAGAACAGTGCAACCTGTGTCTTGCGTTCCCCAGCAAAATCAGCCAAATGGGTAAGCATATGCTCTAGGGATTTTAAAGAGTAACAGAGCTATCAATAAAGATACGCTTCACTGGAAGACTTCTGCCTCAGGTCAGCAGGACTCCCTACTCAGACTCTCCCTGCTCACCCCTTTAAAGCTATCCACAGTCTTTTAGGTATTTTCTTAAGTGATTGATTTTAGGGTTTGGCAGTCAACATGGAGCTTTCCAACTTATAGTGAAAAATTCAGTGGTTGAGTAGAGTGTGAGCAGGAAAAGTGGTTTCTGTCCCTTTTAGGGAAGTGGCTGTGTTCCAAAACTATAATTACTGAACTCCTTGTAATCCAGAGAGACAGTTTAACAACGAGGTGAGTCCTATCCCTTTTTATAACTCTTAATCTACAAGGACAAATGGACAATCCAGCCTAGTCTATAAAGCCTTCTTAATCCAGGTAAAACTTCTCCCTCCTCCTCTCTTCTTTCCACAGTCCACCAAACTTACATCTTTAACTAAACCTTTAATTGCAAAAGATTTATCCAGATTACTTTTATTCTGTGTACTTTACTCTCTCCCAAATTACCTTCATAATCTCTTCCAGAAATAATTTCCCATGTAAAACTGCTTTGAAAAACCTCCTGATCTAAGTAGAAAGTTTGTTTCCTCTTATTTTATTTAATAGAGCAAAACATATTAAAGAAGTATAAAACTTGAGGCACTGTAGTTCACTTTTTCACATAAACCAGCTAGCACAAGTAATTAGTGAAGTATGTAAAATCCAAGGTTTATCCCATTTGATTAGCAGATCCAACTACTATGCTCTATTCTTCTTGTCCCTGTGGAAATTAAGATGTTTGCCTAGTGTCAATTTTGGCCAAGTAATTGTCTCTGTAAGAAGAAAAAAAGGGAATTAAAACAAGGAAAATGATTTATACTTGGTTTGAAAAGACGAAAGAGAGAGGAAATGTTAGATATTCATTCCTGTTTGTTCTCATCATTAAGGAATTGTGCTGACAAAAGCACTTTGGTCATGAAATAAGAAGAATCAAAGGATGAAGAGATGGCAAAATAAATAGGACTTTAAGCATGAGATGTGAATGTGGCTTGGCAGATTGACTGGGAGCTGACTTGGCTGCTGGTTGTATACCTGCTTTGCTCAGTGACACAGGGCTAAGTACCTTCTCCATGCGTCAGCATGCCCAACTCTAGGAGAGTTATGCACATTACACTGTTTAACAAGTGGCTCTACTGTTTACTTGTAAAATACTTTGAGAACTTTCAATGGAAAGAGTTGTTGGTAAGTAGATGGATACAGATACAGACATACAGCGTAACCTAGTGCCATTGTGGGAATGTAGAATTACTGCCACCATAGGAACACTGGAAGAAACCCACGGGGAGCTGTAAAAAGGCAGTAATTCCATGAGTCTTTCTAATTATTTATTAAATTTTCTTCTTCACCTTGGCAGTAAACATAGGGTGTTACACAGATTAATGCATAAGATTTTGGGAAGAAAGAAGGGAAAGTGTTGCAGAAGAACGAGCATTTGCTTACTCTTTAAATTCTTGTTGTATTCCTTTTAAAAACTCCTGTCGTTAGAGTCGAACTTCATTCTTTGCCCTTCTAGAGCCCCAACACTATGTTAAGTCACTGGCTTTTTTGCTGTGAAAGATTTTCAGTAGCCAAGGATTACATCTGGAGGGGAAATAAAAGGCTTCTTCCTATGTGCTCTTCATTGAAGACAGAATATTGGGTAGACGGATTGCTACAAGATGGCATTTTTTCGGATTATTCTTCAGCAGCTCTTCTCTGAACACTCACTTCTTCATTCTACTGCTCATCAATTCCATTTGCAAATCACTCCATTTTCAAAACATTTATAATGACTCTGTCTTAACAATATTCAAGTTACAGTGATCTGCTGAAAATAACATCAACTTCCTCTTCTGCAGCATTCCTCTGCTTTGTATCTTCTGTATGTTTTTTTCCTTTAGTCCTTTAGTTTATTTTTTTTCCTTTTCCATCCCCAGTTTCAGCTGTCCTTGTGACAGTAGTGTTGGAGTAGAAAGCATGAAGGGAAATAGCTCCCTTAATGCATTTTTGCTGCGCAGTTCAGAGAGAAGCCTACTGCTGTGTGTGTCAGAGTGAAGCAAGCAAGAGGTAGCAGATAGCATGAAGGGAGAGCTAAGAAACCATAAAGATACAAGGGAGCCATGTTTCTCTAAGAAAGATACGTAATATTGTGAAAAAGTAATATGCAGGGAGAGAAAGACACAGTTGAGGACCTGAGGGAAATGTTGGTCAAAGCTTGAAAGTGGACTAAACACTAGTGGTAGGCAGTAGGCTCTTGAGACTTGTTTTAGTAAAGTCCTTGTTCTCTGGTCTTCATTTTATGTTTTATCCCCAACATCTCTGATGTCTGTGTTGTCCTCATTGTTACTGTTGTGTGTTCAGACATCCAAGGCTTAACCTAAGAGGGAAGAAATATAGGAAGATGGCTGAGAGAGCAGAGCCCTAGTCCAGACCAAGCCTCCTTGGTGGAGAGGAGCCTGTGGAGAGCTGCTGCCTCCTGGGATGGACCTTTAGCTCCTCTACACCATGGGCTAAGAGACCCAGGTGTACAGACCTCTCAAGTATTTTGTTTTATACTTCTTCTTGGATGGTCAGGTAGACCTTATGTTTTTAGGCCACAGGCAGGGGAGAAAGTTGCAGTGCTGTGCTGCAGATGGGGACTGTGCACCTTACCTGGCCACTCTGGCTGCATCTGTACCGATAAATTAAATGTGCTCAGAGTCATTCTTTGGACCTGAGGACAGCTGGCTGGGTGCAGCCCATGCCTGTATAATTATTTTTTTTTTTTTTAGCTTCTGGAAGAGGATGGCCACATACAAACTACCTCTTGGGGATGGTGTGTGCTTGTCATTGACTCCCAAACTATGCAGTTGTGAAAACCAGCCCAGTGACCATTTAAGCAATTTAACAGAATTGATGATTGATTTCCAGCACCTGTGGGTGTTCCCTAGCAATGTGTAGCTTACCAGTACAAACATGGTCCAGGGTGCCAACTAGCTGGCATTTTCTGCATAGTGCAGAAAGGGTGGGAGAGCTGGTGTTACAGTGATAAGATGAGGTCAGACATAGGCAGTGGGTTTGCACAGTGAGACTTACTGGTCTTGGCAGTGCCAGTACAGTATTTTGGGCTGACTTTGCTTAAATACTCCATCATTTAGAATTGAAAGTTTTGGCAGAGTTTTGCTTTTGAGTTTCTGCAGTTCATTTGAGCTCAAGGATCTCAAACCAATCTAAAAAGTGAACATAGACAGATTGCTAACTCTTCTTCAGTACAATTGCTTCAACTTTACAGACCTCTCCGAAAACAAGATTCTTGGGATTTTACTCCATGAGAATCAGCCATAAAACAATGCTTAATGGAAGTACTTCCTATTGACTGCACAAGCAATTGCGCTTGCTAATGCCATTATATGAATTTGATCCTAATTCCTAGTTGCTGTAGCTCTTTAAACAAACTTATACTACAGTTTATTTCTAACTAGTTAAAGTCTTATTTAAAAATATGAGTCATTTGTATGTGGGAATGATATATTTATTTATTTTAAATCACAGAGACAGGCATTTTATACTGAGATCTGCTGCCTCTGTAGTGTGATTTATTATCCAAAAAATAATCTGGGGTTGCTTCTCCGTGAATCCAAGCATCTGTGACGTTAATGTTACTGCATTTTATAATTGGTACTTGATAGTTTAAGTGGATAATCAGCTAAGACATAAATGCAGCTTACCAGGAAACAATTGAGAATTTAGGATAATAAGGCTGATTAGACACTGTGTTACGCCAGTCTCATGCTAAGATAATTCTACTGAGTTGAAGTTGTACAAGTAATACTGTAAGACGCACTGTGGTCTGGCGTCTTCACATATGCTTGACTGCCTGTCTCTGAGCAGACGCAGCTTAACGGTGAGTTCCTGTTAGTGAGAAAGACTGGATGATCCCCAAGTCTGGGATTCCAGGCAGTACTTCTGCGTGACCTGAGCAACTTCCTTATTAAAGAAGTTTGAAAATAGGTTAATAATATCACATAGCACTCAAAATTTTAGAATGTTTTCTTCTGCTGTCCAGGCTTAATACTTAAGGTTGAAGCATGACAGGACAAGCATCACATCCAACTTTACATAAGCCTGGTGGCTTTCAGCATTCACTGGGAACAGCTGTTTGCTGTGAAAGGACGCATTAATGCTCTGCAGGGGGACCGCCTGCACTCTTCCAGTGGGCAAGCACAGGATTGCCAGTGCAAAGTGCGTTCGGGCTCGTAATTCATGGCCCTCATGGAACCATGTGGTCCCCTCAAGAGCTGTTTGGGGGAAAGGTAAGCAACAGCTTCAAATTACCTTCCTAACTCTCAGACACAAGGCTTTGTAGGAACCAATTTAGTCCATGGCACAGAGGAGAACAGCCTTATGCCAGGGTATCGAAGGGAGGCGAGACAGAGCCTGGTGGGGCAGACGTTGTTGCTGGCCATAGTTCCTGCAATGTTATTTGTGGCGCAGGAGGGAAACCGTGCGTACCCAGGGCTTGCTGCTGCATACCAAGGGCTCATCCTGGCACCGCTTCCCTTGCACGCTGCTACGGTTGCGAAAGCCAAGGGAGGTGGGGTTCAGTGATAATAATGCCCATTTTTCCTAGAGCGCACAACACTTCCCTGATACCAGATAGTACTATTTTTACTAAGTAGATTGACCTGGCAGATTCTCACGTCACTTTGAGAGTTGTCTACCCTAAACCCTGTGGATCTGTTTGTCGGATTCCTCCATACTCATCGGGCTCCCGAAGTCCATGCACTCCGCTGAGCAGTAAATGCTCTCGCCAAAAGTGCCAGCTAATCCCCAGAGCGCCCGTCTCCTTTTGGCACCGTCCTGGTGTCGCTGTTTGGCATGCCCTTGACAACTTCAATGTCACCGGAGCAGCAGCTGGCGCTGCGTGTTCAGTGGCCATGTGATGGTGAGTTAGGATACGTTGGACATATGCTATGTGTCCAGGGCTATTAAAGGATTAATTTACGTGAGCTGTGCAGCTGAACTGAGGCTAGTGATCCAAGGCTTACAGTCATTACTCCACCATGCTTAAGCACTACAGACTACTCATCTTATTCCGTGTTTATTTCTCCTCCCATTAATTCACTGAAAAAAAAGAATGTAATAGAACAGCCTCTAGTGGGAAAAGGCACCTATTTATTCCCTTAATTTTCTGTTACAGTCTGAAGCAGCTTGTTGTCAGCCATGTTACGTACAGAAGCAAATTTGAGAGATGGTTTTGTTTTCCATCCATTTGTCTGTCAGTCACGACTTTCTAAGTGATTTTTGCACGCTCTTGGCCAACTTCTACCACGTTTGACAAACGTTAGAAATTCCTGTAAATTGTATGAAAAGGAGGGATGGAAAGACTTTGATTCCTCCACTGAGGGAAAAGCAAACAAAACTCAACTGTTGGAGAGTCGATCTGACAGAAGCAGCTGGCAAGGCAGCTGGCAAGGCTGTTTGGTCCATAGTCTGGAATTAGCCACAGCACCTTTTTCTTGCCCACTGAAGACACCAGAGAGGACTTAGTGGGACATTGCTGGGGTTATTAGGGAGGAGGACGTTGCTATTTAGGAAGTCAGGCTTCCACTGGTACAACTGCTAGTGGAACAACCTGTTTTTTAAAGGAACATTGCCAGATTTCTTCATTATCTATTGTTTATATTTCGGATCATTATTCCATCTGTTTACAAGAATGGACTCCTTTTCCTTGATGATGATGCTTCTTTTTTTCTCTGTGAGGAAGGTTATTTTACTGTGTCTCCTCTTTTGTCCAAGCCTAGAAGGGATTACTTTTTGCTTTCTTTAAACTCAGTAGATGTAATTTGTGTTTTTAAGATGAGACTTTTAAAATATTTTGTCTGCGGAAGTATGGCAGAAGTTCTGGTAACTGACAGTCCAAGAGGAACTAGGTTCCATTTGAATTTTTGTATTGATGCTGAAGTGATTTTTGTAAAGGGGTTGCTGAGGTCTCTTTTGAGCATTTTTTCATTGACAAAATGGTTGAACTGATATGATTAATATCTGGTAAAATTGATGTCATCCTTACCCCATGGAAAATAAGAGCCTTCATGTTCTTGGCTTACTTCCTGGTAATAACATAATACCATTGCCATCAAGTTAGAAAGTCTCTTGGTAAACATCAGGTAGGCTGTTCCCTAACTTATAGCTGTGGTGGTGGGTCTGCATGGCTATGAGTTAGGAATACTGTGGTATATTAATTTTTGTCCATTTTTTGAATACCAAACTGCGTATCTACCTGACCTCCTATCAAGCTGCTATTCCTGCTTGAGTTTTTAGTAGTTTAGTAGCTTAAATTTCTGACAAATAGATTTTTTCTTTATCCACATCTTTCTGTAATGTTTCTTTTATGTGTTTATGTGTGTATTTATTCATTTATTTTGCATCCACTGCTGTCTGAAAAGCAGCTGAAAACAGAGTATAATCCACCTATAGCCTCATATAGTGTTTTCCAAAGGAGAATGGAAATCCCATTATGACAGTCATTGCATAGCTGCATATTTTAAACCCTATTGAAGTTCTGAGTGAATCAGTTGTAAGTTTTAAATAATGAACCAGATGTTTTACTGCAAGCAAACACATAGACACACACTGAACATGGCCCTGCCACTTTTACTGACATAAAACAGTGGGAAAATGTTATATTTCATGGAGTAGTTAAAACCAAACAGCAGCTATCTCAGCCTGGCTGTCACACTTCTGTTGTAACAATGTTTGGTGCCTATAGCTTTTATTGATGACCCTTACTACTGATACAAAATGTATTTTCTTGTCACAACTGTATTATCAAGTTGTCATCATCCCCTTCCCCCCACACACACACCCCTAAAGCAACTTTTCGCAGTAAATTGGTTGAGGCATTTCAGCTGTTTAGGTAGTTTAAAAAAATATTGCTAGGAGGTAAAAAATACAAGATCAAACTAACATTTCTTATAGCTCCCCTCACAAAAAAATGTGTGACACAGAGCTTTATGAAAAGGAAATGTCAAGTCTAAATGCTTACATGGCAAGAAAAGCTAGTCCAGCTCGTACTAAAGACTGCAAATGCTCTTCTGTTGTGTTCAGAAAGAACTGGACAGCCTTCCTAAATGCTTAGTAAGCAGCGATTTGTGAGAGGTCTCAATTTCGATAGCAAAATGACAACAAATCACTTGAAAAATCTAGGCCTGTGCCATATGCTTTCAGAGGAGGTATATCAAGCTTATAGTTAAATAGCCATTTCTAATATGATTAGTCAAAGGTAGTACCAAACCAGTAGAGTTTGGTTAAATTCAGAGAGGCCAAACTGGTGGCAGCCAATAGAGTAGGGGGTTTTGGATGGTTTTTGACACTTCTTACATCCTAGTTTTAGCAAAGTTGGAAATACTGTGCAGATAGTGTTCCTATGAAAAATTAGTACTTTACTTGCAGCCTGGAAAGAACAGAGAAATCTGTAGACTGCTAAAATGAAAACCAAAGAAAATAAAGCTGTTTTCTTTGCTATGCTGCCTGAGGAAACAGTTTGCTTTGAATGTTGGACCATGTATTATGCTTTATTAAAAGTGCCCAGATTATCCAAAATGTGTCTTAGCTAATAGATTTTGAGGAAACTCCACAATGTTGAATGAGTTGAGGGATTTCAGCTGAAGGGACACTTCATCTTGGGATGGAAGGTTGTTTGGATGTTGTCAAATAGCAAACCTGATTTAGTTAGGAAAGCTAATTTGCATGCCAGGCACACTCATGGCTGGAGTTTGGTCTGGATTTGCAGTCATGGGTTATCTAAAGGAGGGAGGGAGCAAGCTAGATGATCTTTCTGGCTTGATGGATGAGCAGTTTCTCTGAGAAAAATAAATGGCTGACTGATTTCCCTTTAAAAGCAGTTAACATTTTTCAAGGCCTTTCCTTGGACCTTTACAAGCACAGGATGAATACTGAAGGAAGAATCGTCAGTGTTTCTGCTTCACGTGAACCAGTGGTGGGTCTCTAAATGAACGCCTGGCTCTTCCTGTGCTACGAGCCATTAGTAGCACACATGCAGCATTTCTGCTTGTTTCTAGAGATGTTGAATGTTGGACATTTTGGTATGTTCACTCCACAGAGCAGGCCTTTTACAGTTGATCTGTGCACCTACAGTTGTCCTCTGCATTTCAAGTATCAGCTAGTCCTCTCTGACCAGGACTGTTCAATATCCAAAAATTCTAGACAAATAGTCAAAACCTACTTTTTCCTGGTTGCACATCTTCACAAGCAGTAAAAAGAGGACATAAGGAGGAAAACTTAGATATAGAGTAGCCCTAAGTGAGGCCATCTGTTTTAATGTGCCTTGGTTTCAAACTGTTGTTGCCAGGTATGGTAAAGCTGGTAATCCTCAGAAGGTTTCAAATGTCTTTGATTGCAAAGCATTCTCCAGTCACCTTGGCTGCAGGTGGAGAAACCCATGCTGCTATTACCTGTACTCCTTCCCTGGGCCATGCAGGTCACAAATAGGAACATGTTCTCCCTTGCTGGCTGTTGTGCCAGCTTGGTGTGGGCTCACCTGGGAAGTTCAGATGCTGGAACCACAGGTGTTCTCACCTGTTTCTCCTGAGAAAAAGCAAGTGTTTTCCCAAGCTTTGCTTCCTTTAATCATGTCAGCATTCCACCTCGTGCTCCCCATAATAACCAGAATAATGCTGGTTAACTCTGGTGAGCATTATCCTGCGCATTTGGATGATAAAAGAGACTATTCATTTACCATGTCAGCAACTGCAGAGTGGCATGCAGTCTTTGTGGATGAGAAAAGCACATGATGGACACTAATTGGAAAGTTTAGACAACTGAGTAATTTCTGCCTTGAATTATAACCTTGTGCAGTGCTCTGCACAGCATCTGTGAGATCAAGGCGGAGAACCTCGTTGAGAGCTGAGAGACAGTTTCGGAGACTGCACGTATCCTTTTGGCAACCCTTGAAACATCTCATATTGAATGATTACTTCCAGGGATGAGTGGCAGTAGTGCCTCTTCTATGCATCTACCTGAAGAAGAGGAAGAAGTTTTGGCATGCTTTTGGCATGCTTTTGACATGTTTTACTTCTAAGCTAGGTGACGTTAGTTTTGCATGCACTGCAGGTCTTTATAAATTCAAAAAAAGAATAAAACCTAAAGGCCTGAACAGAATGATTCTTCATGTGTGGAGTTCTACAGAGACTGCTTTATAGACTCTTTTTTAGAACATTGTGAACTCAACAAGCCACAGTACTTAGAGATTTTCAGGCAAAATGAAGACACCAAATGCCAAAAGTACAGACAGTGAAAACAATTATTTCACCTTGAGGCATGAAAAGGGAACACTTCAGTGACTAGCTGCTTGGTGACAAAAGGTAGCCAAATAGTTGTTTTTCTTCTCTGGAGCTTTTCAGGTACTGCAGGACATTGAGTGGGGTGTCAGGGATGGAAACCGAGCATCAGTTTTAGCAGGACGTTGTCTCTAGCAATGATGATCACCCAAGGGCAGATGATGAGGATGCAGGAGCAGAAGCAATCACCTGATGGAGTAATATCCTCGCTATCTTCCCAGAGTGGCAGCATCTGAGATGGGGAATAAGAAGAAATGTCAGCTATATATCACAGTATGTAAGCCAGGTCCTTTTCTCTGCAGTTCCTGCTGTTCTCAGGAGCGTATGCTGGTGGCTGCAGAGACGGGGATGCTGAGTCTTGGCCACTTTTGGTGGTTTCTTGGGTAGACCAGTTCAGTGAAGAGATCCTGTCTCTCTTGTGCAAGCCCTTGAAAGGAGTCCTTGGCTCTGCCCTCGTTTTCCTTGGTAGACATACAGCCGTCTGTGATGAAACAAATTTATATGATTGTCCTGAGCCAAAAATCTGTTCTGGTTTTTCATAATGTGGCTAGAATGATTTCAGAGATGTGTTTCTTTTCTTTAACTTGTTTGCGGGTCATCTTCATGCCCTAAAGAATCCTTTTTTTAGTGTCCTGCTTAGCAATTTCTATGATAAGCCTTTCCAAATGTATTGGCTTCGGTGTTTAAAGGTGGTAAATTTCTTAGCCTTGGCCTTCACAGAGGCCTGTCCAGCACAGATCCCCACCTGCTAATGTGACAGTAGACAAAGCACAAGGCTAGCTGGAAAAAAAATAAATGTGTTTACTTGGGAGCTAGCTCCTTGAACATAGGAGCCCAAAGAGAGAACCAGCGTTTAGCAGGCACATGGTGCCTGGAGAGTGTGAGCTTTGAGGTATGGGCTGATTGTGGACTTTGAAGTCTTCAAGTCCATACCTTTGCCAGACTTTAAAGGCAAGGTAGAAAGCAGTACAGGAAACTAGCTGTCAGCCAGCCCAGGAAGATACGGTGGAATGAAAACACATGCGCACAAAATAGGTATTTTGTAATGTACCTCATATAATTCCATACTCACTTTTGACAGGTGTAATGCTCAAGACATTTTGATATAGGACTGATGTTATTTGGATGCAGTGCATTTTACATTGATATATCTAATGTCAGTTACCTATGTGGACAAGCTTTTAGCATCAGGTAGTTAGGCTGAGAAGTGCTATTTTGAGGGAGTGTATATACATGTCTTATATAGGGAAAATGATGTTTTTAAATTAAGATGCATAACATTTTTTCTAACCTAGTTACCTAAAATGCAGGTTTCATTTTCATGAGAGTCCCACAACATTAGAGGCTGGAGTATTCCTGTGCAACAAAAAGTCTTTCATTGCTATGTATGTCTCATCTCAGTACGAAATGCTGACCTAAAGCCTTGCTTGTGTTTCTGGTTGTATATCCTGGCAGCGGAGTAGCTGTTGTTGCTGCTGCATGAGTAACAAAGGTTTCCTATTACCATCTGTCATGTCATACAATTTTCGCACCCTCCTGGTGCGATTGACTTAGACTCATGATTGACATTAATAGCTATTTTTAAAAGTCAAAAAACAGGCTTTATTTCTGACAAGGGGAATACGTTTGATTGATACTGAACTCATTACAATCATTTACTAGAGGCCAGGAGTCCTGAAGCAGTGACATTTATGACAGCTCTGTTTCTGCATGCACATTTACAGCTGCAGTCTGGCTGCAGTAGGGCTGCTCTGAAGCTCAGTTTTTAATGCCAAGTTTTGGGGGTTAGAGAAGGGAACAGGTACCTACAGAGAAACTAAATATCCCTTCTAGACAGTCCTCGTCTTTTTATGGAGTTGGGGTAACATAAATGAAATGTAAATCTTAGGTGTTGACTTTAGCCAATTTTTTGCTCACAGGGTGGCTATATATGCCTTCTTTCTCTAAGCTGCTGCATGCTGGCATGGGAATGCACAGGGAGCTGAGACTCTTTCTGCATGCTGAAGACTATCAGAAGATGCTCTGCAGTGGTACTAAATCCCTAGCAGTTGCAAAAGGTTCATTACATGCTTGAGAAGGGCAGACTTTTCAATTAGCCTTATTTCTGTCATTCATGCTTGGTCACCTTTTATTTAATTTATAAAAGACAGTCACGAGACATACAGCCAAAAACTTTTGATTCAGCTTTGTAACCAAGCTATAAATAAAATGCCTTAACACCCCCCCCCCAAAAAAAAAAAAAAAAGCGAACACAAACTTGCATGAACTGTATTGGTAGAAACAAATATCATACTAGCTCTAATTGTATTGATTATAAGAACAAGAAGGGACAGTTGTGAATGGAGTCCAAAGGACAACAGTTGTGATCTGAAAAATCAATATATTAGAGTAAATTGTGTAAAACAGTGGCAGGAATTGAAAAGGATGTGTTGTTGAAGCAGGCATTGCACTACAGAACTTTGCTTCTCTGTGCAGTAGTTTACCTCCTTCTGTACATTTTTAGACATTTACTCACAGTCCTCCAAAATCTAAAGGAAATTTTGAAATTGTATTTTTTATTTGGCAAATTTGACTTCTTAGTATTCAAAATGTAGAACAACTTTAAGATCAAATGCTGACACAGTAGTGCCCATGTCAGACCCACAGAATCTGTCCTACTATTTCTGTGCAATGTTAAGGAGATTCTCTGATGATTATGGGCCTCAGTTTCTCATCCTTATAATGAGGTTTTTAAAAGACTTCTTTTCCGGCACTCTGTGTCTCATTTTGTAAAGTTGGTAGTTTCAGAGCTGGACTGATGGCAAAGCAAAAACAGAGCTGTCCTCTCCTCTATGTGAGACATGGAGTAAATAATAATCAAGGGTGCAGACTGGCTGAGCTCAGTAGTTCTGCATAAATAAATAGTGGGATAAAGTCAAGCTTATGTGAAGTCAAAGGCAATTTTAACACTAAGCCAAGTGTCATATCTTTTAATGTCATAGTTTGTGAAATAGCAAGCTGTGAGAGGCAAGAGTTCTTCGTATAGGACTAGAAAACAGCATGATGCTTGAGTAGAATTGCTCAGAATTGACTACAACTCCTTGTATCCAATGGAACTTCTTATATAAAGCAAAACTTTAAAGGTGCATTTGCCATTCCAGCCCTCTGTCAAAAGATGAGACAGAAGAGACGGACCCTGCAGTGTCTGGGAGCACCACTCCTATCTAGCTGACAAACACTGTAGGTTTTCTGGCAAAAATACACTCGAATCTGTGACAAACCAAAAAGCTCCCATCTGAGTAAGTACGCTGGATAATGGTGCCTGCAAGCAGGTAGCACACCCTGCAGGGTGCATGCATAAACTATCATTTGTGTATGTAAACAAGGGTTTCTGGTAATGCAACTAGTGCACACACTTTTTTCTAAATATTTGTTGGACATGCTTGTGAAAATGTTATCTTTCAGTCAGAAGCCTGTTTGATTAAGGTTGCATTCTCACTTTCATTAAAGCTGGACTTAACTTGATTTTGCATGAGTATCACTGAAGGAAGAATGTAACCGTTCTTTCAGCCTATCAAGTTTTGTCCTTTTCTTTTACTCTACATGACTGTACTTTAAAAAAATGACAAAAATTAGCAGAGTGTTTCTTGCTAGGAATTTTAATTGAGTCTCTACAAAACCTTCCTTCTTTGAACTGACTTAGCGAAGTGCCTCAGCAGCTCTGTACCATTCACTGGCTGAATGCAAGTTTGAAATGCAAAGAATGTGTTTGTTTTAATACCACTGGCCAGGAGTAGTAGAGGAATGTAATTGTTCTCACTCTCAGCATAATTCAGTGCTCACAGTTCTTGGGGAGAGAGTACTTGAAGGTTCTCAGTTTGGAAGGGATTTCTTATTTGTCTTTGACTAGTTTTTGTTTCAGATCCATGACCAGATGAGATTCCCAACCTGGATGTAAAGAGAGAATCATATTTTGGACAAAAAATAAGTTCAAATAGCTGGGGTCAAAACTTATAAGGGTTTCTATATACAATACAAAATATTATTTTAAGTACATGAGTGAATGCGTTTCTGTAAAATCTATAATATTACAGTTGTGTCTTTTTGTCATCAGATATTCAAATACATGAAAGTGAGATACGTGAGGGTAGATATTTTTAATCAGAGTTGGTTTTGTTTCTTTTTTTGATTAGAAAAAATCCTAAATGAAAGATACAACTATTAATTATGTGTTGCATTATCCTCCATGGCTGTGGAGGGTGTCGAACAAGGCTTGTGTGATTTTTGTCTACACAGAAAGCAAAAGTTGAGTTATTAGCTGAAGGTTTACTACCCAAGGACATGCCATGAGTATGCCAGCATGGGTAGCATTGTGGTGGCAGCCCTGTGGCCATGGACCTGATGGTCCACAGGGCCCTGGGAGTCCACAAGCTGCTTCTAAGTGGTTCAAGTCCCTAAGCAAGTCTGTTGTCAGGAAGCTGGAATTTACTTTTGAGGCAGTCACAGCTCTGTTGGAAAATACTGAGGGGCCTATGAACAGAGAAAGGTGGACAATCACTGTTCTCTGTATATGCTTTTGAAGAAGAACCCAGATAAAAACTCTCAAGCTGAGTTATTTTAACAGTTAGGTCCGTGTATATAGTGGAAAACAAAATGTTTTTCTTCTCGTTTCTTCATGTGAAGAACATAAAGGCATCAAGTAACTAGATTGTGACTTGTGGGGCAAAAAGCCCTGCTCATTCATGAGAGCTTTCTTACATGTCTGATCTGCTTTGAACTATTCTAGACAGAATGCTTTTATGAACCTCCATCAACTAAAAGACCTTTAAATTAATTATTTAGATAGCACACACTAACCTGGAACAACTATTAACTTCATTGTCTTTTCTAAATAGATTATACACCAGAGACAAATCAAAGTCTCTGTATGCTGTTAGGGTGATTTATGCTTAACGTTGTACATAGCTTCAACAATAATATTTGCCTACTTAATTCTAACCATTTACAAGTAAAGCTTTTTCGTCATTTATAGTTATTTTTATTCAAATGATATGAGATATGACTCATACCAAGTTTCAATGACTGGGGCAGGTTGACACAAAACCGATGCTTTCTTGAACAGACTCTGTGAGCAGCTAAGTTTCATGCATAAATTGTTGTTTAGATGTTAAATGCTTATTTTTGCTTAGAGACTGAAGTGATCATATGTACAAATAATTGTAGACTGTTTCCTGAACTGAACGATTAGTTCAAAACTGTGCTGGAGAGTATTGGTAGTTTAGATTTTTTAGGAGCTATCAGTATGCTGAATTATCTATTGTTTTACTTTGATTTTCATGCTTTTGAGATAGTTGTTGTCATTTTTGTGTATTGAGATTGTAGCACTTTCTTTCTTTCTTTAGCTTATTGTCTATTCTTGTTTGACTTTTGTATTGAATGAAGAATACTTGTGAGCCCAAGTTTTTCCATATAATCCCTTTGAAGAAACAGAGGTTGCTATAACATTATGGGAGTCTGCACCTTTTATTAACTCCATATCTTGAGTATGTGAACTATTCAGAGTACCAGAAGTATTTTGTGCAAGCTATCCCATGTTTTCATTTAGCTACTTTCTTCTAGAGAAAGGTAAGAGCCTCTAGAGAAGGAGGGCATAACAGAGAGATGTGAAGTAATTGCAGTCACCCATATCGTTGTGTCTTAATTTGTTCACTGGAGACCTTAGTCCTGGTCAGCATGAGGCAAGTGCTATCTGTAAGATCTCTGCCTACCTTATCTATTCTTCTAATGTCATAAAATAGTATCCTTGGGAGGATGTTAGATGGCAAATAAGTCCAAACACATCCTTGTAAAATAAAATATTCTACTTCCATTTTTTTTATCAAAGACTCTCCACTGGGAGAGGAGTATTCTGGAAAAAGTATGTTCAGTTCCAGGAAAAGTGTATTCTACCATTTAGTCACCAACCAAATACAAAATAACAGAATCATGCAAATGTTGGTTAGAAGGGGTCATCTTGTCTAACTTCCAGCTCAGAGAGGAGCTGCTGCCAATGCTAGATGAGCTGCACTGTGGCTGCATCTTGCCAAGTCTTTCATACCTTCAAGGATGGAGATTTTGCAACCTCTCTGAGTAACGTAGCACTCCAGTCTGGACATTTTGCTGTTGGGTGGGAGGTTCAACTGGGAGAAAGTAGGAGTTTCATGGGCAACCACATCTAGCCAGAGAGAGGAATTAATCTCCAAGACCTACGGAGCCCAGCCAAAATGTTTTCCATGACTAGGCTTGCTGAAGGAAGCAGAAAGAGTAAAGGGGAAATTCCATGCTGTTTTCCTTTAATCACTTTAAAAATCATCAGAGGTGTTTAAAAATCAATTATACAGGTTTGACTGCAGGCCAGCGCAGCTCTTTTAAATCAGCAGAATTTCTTCTCCTCATTTTGCTGCTTGTGTCTTGAGGAATCTAAAGGCAGCAATCTGAACAAACTGGAGCTTAGCAATGTTTTATCAGCAAAACAGTTATGGATTTGTGGTTAACGGCATATCGACCGTGTATTTCAGTGCAGTTGGCAGTTTTATCCTTTAATCTGCCTGTAAACCCTTTTTAGTGGCTTGTAAGATCAGCTTTCTCAAAATACGTAAACTGCAAAAGGGATTGGAAAAAATGTAATGTTCCATTGAGGTGAATAGCTTTTGTAGCTAATATGAAGTAATTTCTTCATATCAGGACGATGTAAATAGTTTGTTAAATTGTGGCATTATTGATTTAAATTTAAAAAAGGGAGGGCAACAATTGAGTCAAGAGTAAGTTGGTTTGAATATGTATTAAAAATTTGGAATGAACCCAGCAAAAACCTGTACAAGGGGGAGGGAAATTTACTCAATAGCATTCCTTTCTGAAGTAATTCCAGATTTCTGATAGAAATTAGACTAAGTGCACAGAAATATAGAGATCCTTCAAGCAATACTTTTTCTCTTTTGTGTGCACAGAAACCCAACAACATTCTCTCAAGCTAATTTCTAGTGGAAATTTTGAGTACCTTTTTTCCAAACAGATTTGCTAGTGTCTCTTAATTTCAAGAATGAGTGACTTTTAAGTTACAACGATTATGGAACATGCCTGAAAAATTCAAATATTTATCACAGAAACACAGCAAGAGCTTGCATTTAGTTATCAGGAATATGCACACCTTTGAAAGATGCATGTTTGAGGGCAGGCCTTGGTATGTGTACCGCTTTCGCAGTGCACTCGGTGGTACAGGGCTGCTCTTTCAGAGACAGAGCTCTCGCTGCTTCAGGTGAGTCTGCGGGACGTCCTGAGCATTAAGCATTTTGGAGTGTGCCAGCCCGCAGTCAGGTATTGCTGTTGTTTTAATAGCAATAGCTTCCTGCCTTTCCAGGGCTGGCTGGTAATAAAGCCGCTGTGTAGAAATGGACAGGGGAATAAATGAAGTGCTACCTTGTGAGAGCAATACCGGAGGAAAGAACCTGTTTCCAGAGTTTCATTTGTGCTCCGTTATGGGAAATGGATGAGAAACAATTGTTGTCTTCATCCAAGATTTTTATTACGAGGGCAGCCAGGTCACCAAGGCTGCTTTAGAGTGAAAACAGGAGGGGAATATCGCTGAATCCTTACGTTGGCCAAGAGCTGGAGTAGTTCATTCACAACTGGAAAACACATGAAATGCAGATGCAAATGCAAACTTTCTGCTTCAAGAGGAAACCTGGCCAGAGGACTTTGTGTTCTCGTTATCATGCTTGATTGTGGGTACGGCCGTAGGTGTTTCAGGTCTCACGGCTGTACTGACCCAGAGATGGTGGCACTAGCAGTAGCCTTGCCATGCAATCCATGCCAGCTTTGTAATAGCTACATCACTTTATTACATGGAAAAGTATAAGCACTGACAAGTCTTCCTGTTTCTTTCTGTCTCTCTTTCCTCGCTAAAAGGGTAAACGTTTTCTGCCTTTTTAAGGAGTGAATCAATGCAGGTGGCTGAAACATCTCAAAATGTACATTGTATTTTTTCAACTAAAAGTTTTTTTTAATGACAGAACTTAAGGTCTATTAAGTAGCTAAGAATCCTAATCTTCCCCTAAGGTGTGTAAGTATTGTAATCTCCATTTATAGCTAGTTAAACTGCAGCAAAGAGAAAAACTGAATTGTCAAAAGCAGCAGAGAATCATTGCAGAGATGAGGCTGGAACTTGCAAGTCTCTAATACCCTCTTCAGCAAATCTTAAATTAACGGGCGGCTGTGTCCTTACACAGCAACACGCACACGTGTCGTGTGTATAGCTGCACAAGTGAACAGGAATTCTTTGTGACTGCTTCCTCATGCCAATTATGTGCTGTTTATTTAACAGCACTATTTACTATTTTTTTAGACCAGTGTGTATTTTTTAGTTTTTTTGAATTCTCTGTCATTGTTTGGTGTATTGGGAATGTCATAAATTGCTAACAAAAGGGCAAAAGTCATCTTTAATAAATCCCTCCTTGAGGCTTTTTCTGCATCGGGTACGGACCTCTTTGCACCGTGTACCAAAGAGTAATGATTGCTTTGTACAGTAAATCAAACCTCTGATGGAATGAGTAATGAAATTCTTCAAAGGGTTGAAATAATAATTTGCTTGCCCTGGTAGGGCTCTTCTTAAATATGTTTGTTTATCCCTTTCCAGATTGTCTCAATTGATCATTGTACATTGCTGTTTTCTTTTCCTTTTTACTATTTAAAAGTCACTTCACTGTTTTCTACAGATAAGGCAAAATGGTTTGTGCATTTATAGCAGTGCATAGTATTACCTTTCTTTTTGAAAAAAAATGTTGGGGAAAAAATCTAAACAACTAAGCGTACAAAATCTAAAAAGACAAAATACTGTGCATGTTTACATGCAAATATATAAATGTATTTGTAAGGAATAGTCACATATCTATGCACGTAAGTCTTTCCAAATGTTCTAGATGCATCTTCCTTGTTCACAAGCGTACTTACAAACATCTTGATTCACATATATCAACAACTAAGTTCTCTTTGCCTCAGGAGGAAGAAAATGTGAGATGAGGTTGACATTGTGTGATCAGTCTCAAAAGAAAGGGATATCTATTCTATGTGCTGATTGCCAGGCCAAAGGAAAGGTCCTCCTAGCATGTATTTTTGCCACACACTCTTACCTGGTGACTGCAGCAATTTATGTCCCTGTGGCACTCTGACCCAAAAAGGGAGGAGACAGAAAGACAGAACATCCCGAGGGTAGGCAAATATATCAGAAGACCTTCATCCAGCACTGTCAAAGTTGTTTGGGGCTTGATGTCAACTTTGGTGGGGAAAGCATCCAGCCATCTGTGCCTAAAATAAGCAGAGCAGTTTTTGTTCTCCCATTGGCACCTACTTGCCACCAGCTGTAACCACGCATAGTCACAGCTGGTGACACGTGATAATGATAAGGCAAGAATTTGTTTTTGTTCTTGCTCCTTTATTGACCTTGCAGATGCCTATGGCTGGTACTGCCAAATCACTGCAGAAACATTGCTGAATGCTGTGATGTTGCAGCTGTGGATGTCTCCTCTGTGGTCACGCTTGCCTGGTGAAAGCAATCGCAGAGGACTCACAAAGTCTGAAGAGTAGTTTGCATCCTACTCTAACATTATGTTACTCTGTTTCTACTAGGTTTAAAGGGGCAGAGAGATCATTTAGACATATTTGACTGCATCCTGTTATCTTCTTCTGCCCCAAGAAGAGAGCTTAACTGCGAATCCAGACCCCTATATTTACATATATGAGTAAAATGGGGAAAAACTATCACCATTCTTCCATTGTACGTCATTGTAGCCTAACTTGTAAGTAACCGAAATTCTAGTTTAAAACAGCCAGCCCATAATCTGACTTTTATAACAGATTGCTAGCGTTAACAAATAATGTTTTACTGACCTGAAAGAATGAAGTCATATGCCCTCTAAAGTGCAATACATGGGCCTTCCTGCCCAAACCAACTTTGTCCTGGGTGTGAGGGAGTCCTCGCTGCATTTCATGTGTGCCCTTTTCAGCTGTAAGTTGAAAAAGACATGGTGTCATTGGATTTTGGCTCCCTGGTGACTGCTGTTGGCCATGGGCTGTACGGCACTGTATTTTCTCATTTAGCTCTATGACAATTTCAGATAGGGTGCTTACTTTTAAAAATTCAGTTTCTGCAATTACCTTTCTGCAAAGAATATTTTAAAGCTTCTCCCCAAATTTTAGTAAGTACTGTGATAAAGGAGCTTAAAGGCATTGTCTGCTCATGGTTAGGACAAGAAGGCTGGAAATAGTGTATTACCAATGAAGACAGCTTCCTCAGACCCCTAACTAATGCATTATGTTTGGCCAGTGAAGGCAGAGAGAGCTGGAGAGGCATGACTTTTGAGGTACCTTTGCTTCTCACATGCAAGGCCAAGCTCGGAGCATTGCTGTTGGTCCTGTCAACTCATGGCTGGTTCTGCACTGGTTCACATCTGCTGGCTGGCTAAATGGTGAGTGAGGTAGCACGAGCTACCTTTTGATTTCCACCCATTCAGGACTATGCAGTGTTTCACAGACCCAAGAACTAAATTTTACAGGGACATAAGTGAAATTCTATCTCTCTTCCCTCTGTTTGGTTATACACTAAAAGCTGCAGCTTAACCTCTTACAGCTGTGTAGTGTGAGAACTATTCAATGACAAAAGTTAAAAAATCCAGACTCCAATATAACTCTTGCGGCATCTGCTGCACATTTCACACTGTATACAGTGAACTGGACAGTGGCTTATAGGATGAAATTCTGGTCTCTCATGCAGATACTAAATCACTTTTCAACAAACTGAGCTGTCTCTAGAGTGGGAGATAGGAGAATTTAAATAGTATGTAAGTACCTTAGGGCTTTCTCAGCCTTGTACCTTATTTTTGCACCTCTGAAACATGGCACTTCCAGCAGCAGACTGCCCTTAATATCACACTTGTTTATCTGTTCAGCCCTGACTCTGAGGTAAGACTGCCATCTATTGAATCACCAACACTCTCCCATGCAAAAATGAGTATTCCATCTGAACACTGACCAATTCCAGTCCTTCTTTGCTTATGAGACCTGACAAGATTGGAGATCTCTCTGGCATGCCTACAGGCTAAGCCACCTTGCAAGCAGCCATCAAAGTGGCAGAAAGCAGCAGCTGATCAAGAGCTTGTGTCTAGCTGCATTGATTCCTTTTATACTGAAAGAAGCCATTACAGATGCATTTTTCTAGGGTTTGGTTGTCAGATGCATTTTTCCAGGGCTTGTCAACTTGAGTAGGATGCAGCTGTCTTCTATCAAAGAGATTTTCAGGCACTTGAGGATAATAGAAAGAAACAGACAACAATAACTTTCAGAAAATACCAAATTGGAACATGATTAAGAAGAAAAACCTTCCGTTCAGCTCATTGATTCCTCTCAATGGTTTCTTTCTACTTTCATTTGTATGCAGGAATACTTTCTAGTTTAATAAGATTCATACCATGCACAGTAGTAGCACAAATTTTTAAAAGCAGTAACAGTATGCAATTTTTAAATGCCGCCTCCTTAGACAGCACTTCACCTTAATAGTTTGATAATGTGGAAATCCCATATGCACAACACTTGCCATTTATTTTTGTGAGTTTCAAGATGTGCTCTCTGATTAAGAGCCTGCTCCAAGGCCCATTGAGATCTTTTGTTGAATGCAGTGGACTTTAAATCAGGTTCTCTCTGTTTCGTTTAAAAAAGAAACCTGATAACAACCCAAGTTAATACAAATCTGCATAGCTCCGTGCTCCTTCCTGGATGCCTTTGGAGCAGAGCTATAGCAATTTACTTAAGCAAAGATGCTAGGCCTTGACCGCTGCCACTTTGTTGAGCCTAGGGGCCTCATCTTGTACAGTCGGTGGGAGTATGTGCTGGCAGATGGCTGGCCAGCTGCAGCAATGCAAGGATCGCTTCTAACATAACACATGTTATATTTTCAGGCGTTCTCCATGCACTGAGCAAGGTGACTGATTAAAAGCCTCATTTCACTTGACATCTTTTGCATGTCTCTGTCTAGAGACCTGCATATCTCCTTGGGGCTCCTCCACGATAAAGCTTTTCTTCTGTAGCGGTTTGCCTTGGGATACCTTCTGTGCATAGTTGGGTTTGTTGGAAGTGAGTCATAGACTGATCCATGATCTCCCTCATCCAAGACCCTAAACATCTTCCTCTCCAGGACCATCTAAAGGTTCCATCTAAGCTTAGGTGGTGGATCCCCAAAATGTTAAAGGCTGTCATTGTAATTTGCCTTTAGTGAAGATGCATGCAGCTATACCACGTAAGAGAGAAGGTAAATTACAGACCCAGTTGTCCCTCTTTGCTTTCCAGGGCACCAATGTTAGTTACTATGTCCACTCAGTCCCCAAAGGTGCTCCATTTCCCTTCAGTGATGAAGCAGTAGAGCTGCTTATCCTTGCAGATTCCCTTTGAATTTAGAAAGGATGGTGCCTTCTTATTCTTCACCCAAAACAGGCAGTGTGAGCGGAAATGAGAAACTACAGGTTAACATAAATCTCATGCTAGCTTGGTGTTCCCTGTGCAGTGAGGATACTACTTTCTATAGCACAAAGAGCAGAGGCTCATGTCTTGTTTTCCATGCAGTATTTAGTTGTGCCATTTACCCTGAAGCTGTATGAGCAATGAAATCCTAATGGAGCCTGAAATACTTGGCAGTTGTAATGTACAATAGAAGAGACAGAAATGTTCTCATTCCTAGCAAGGAGATAAATTGAACAGGCATAGAGATGAAGACAAAAGATTTGGGGAGTAGATGGAACAGATAGTATGTTTTGCCACAAAGAATATCAGCACATATGCTATGAAAATATTACTCGAAAGTGTGTGTTAAAGCATGTGACTGCTCACGCGTGGACAGGCACGTATGCACCTGTGCTCTTTCTGTTCTTTTTCTTGTCACCTGCTTTTCCCACAGTGTGCTCACAAAGCTGGGCCTGGATGAAGCCTTTCAGCAAAATAAAGGTACTGGTGCATGCACCTCTGTTTAGGCTAAACTACATATAGTGATTGTAGGACTGGAAGAAGGAGAGTGTCCTCCTTGGGATTTTTCATACATCAATGCATCAATAAATTTGTCCTTTAATGCTAGGCAACTAGAGAATGATGGTGGACAAGAAATGTGCTGCACATGGCAGCATCCTGCGCATGGCTTGGCTTTAAAGTCTAAGGGAGATCTGATTTCACTCTGTACATTGGGAAAAACCTGGGACATGTAGTTGGGCAAATAAATAATTTGTAAAAGCAAGTAAGAAGTTTGGGAAAATAAATATCCAAAGTCTATTAGCCAGAAAAAAACAGCTAAGTAGTCAATATGTGTGTGTTTTATTCCTCCTGCAGCAAGAATGAATATGGATCATCCTTTGTTTATCCTGGACAAAGAATTTCCATAACTTTAATAGGGCTTTCTGTTACCTTGTGACAAGTAACAAAATGCTGATGTATTAATCATTCCAAAGCCGTTACAGCTGTCAGCTTTGCAAATGGTGCAGGTACCTCTGCGATTCTAACCAACATGTTTCTTCCCTTACCCCAACCATTGCTTCATGTATGAGGCACAGCAGCCTCACCAGGATCTCATCAGTGATAAATAATTGGCCAATTAAATCATAGCCCATGCTGTCCTGTAGAGTGGAGCTAAATTGGTGATAGTCTAGCTCTGAGCAATTTGAGTCTTAATACAGAATAAATTAGGCTCCCTCCTTTGCAGTTGCCTTCATATGGAGCCCTCTGGCCTAAATTAGGGAAAGCCTGAATTTGTCAGTCAGGTAGGTTTTTACATCTCTTTGTTCTTCAGTGTATGTTGTAGGATTGGGCTCTGCCTCCATATTTGTTACTGTAAAGGCTTTACAGGCTTGACTGTCCTTATTGTGGCTAAATCATGAAATCTTGACAGCAGGAAGAGTTTTGTCAGTACAAGGACTGCAGGACTTGATTTCAGAGCTCTCATGGATTATCCTCCAGTAATTTAGATTTATTAGCAGTAATAGCTGAGTTAATATTAGTATTCCAGTAGCCTCTAAAGGTTCTGAGCTATGTCAGAGCCCCATTGTATCACAGGCACCGTATAAACACGTAGTGGGGAGAAGTCCCTATCCTGCAGAGACTGCAGGATAAACAGGCAAGACAAGGTGTAGCAAAAGAAAATAATATCTCTGTTTTCAGATAGGGTATCGCTATTCAGATGGGATAACAGAACAGTATCACTGTTTTCAGAAGCACAGAGGAAATAAAGCTTTTTGCCAGATGTCAAAAAAAATTTTCTGTCAGAGCTGGGAGCTGAGCCTACATTTCTTGAGTCTCAATACACTACTCTGATCAAAAGACAATCTTTCCTCTTCAGGATTTCTGAATAAAATTTACCTTTGATAGATTGGAAACTCGCATCTAACTGTTATGCTAATAGGTGAGGAAACAGAGCCTTGTTTTGGGATGTGCAAAAAAGTAAACGAAAATCATAAAATGAATTAGTATTTTCTTTCCCCAACTCTTAATACTTTGCACATCTTAGCAACGTAGCTAAGAATTTAAGAGTTGATTTTATTTTGACACGGTGAACAGTTTCAGATTTTTAAGCACTCAAGTTTTGCTTTTGCAGGCTCATGTAGGACTACATTTTATTCTCAGTTAACTTGCATGCAAAACCAAATGGAATCTGTCAACTGCCAGACAGATACCTTCAATCCATGCTTGGATAAATAGGAGCAAAATGAGTCAAATGTTGATTTGGGTACCTAGTGATAGAAGCTGTGTACATGACTCAGGTTTGGTGCTTGCCCACCCTGCTTGCTTTTCTATGTTCATATGCTGGCAGTTGTTATTACCTCATTCAGAACTGAATGGTTTCAGGAAAACCAATGAAATATGCAACAAACTCAAATGCTAATTTTAAATTGAGCCCATGTCCAGATATTTTTCCACATCAAAGGCTGAGATTGCAGCAGAAGAGTTACAAAAGCACAGTTAAACCCGTAGATTCCTTTAAAAAATAATAGAGAGAAAAGAAATAAAACCAAAAAAACCTTTATGCCTTTGAAAAAGCTCTTCCTCTGATAAAGCACAGCTTATCTATTCCAAATCCAAATGCAAATCTCAGAACAGGCTAACCCATCTTTTGCATACAGGTCAGACAATGTGTTTGCAGACCCAGTGCTAGTGATGGGACCGTGAGAAAGCCTACCTTGGCTTAATTCTCTCCAGAATCAGTAGAGCTGCACCCAGCTTCTAGTAGCAAAGAAGTTTCTATAGGGGCAGTTGTAGGGGCAGATGAAGAGGGCAGTAATGCTGCTTCTGCTCCACCTGAAAGCTTTTCTGTACTGGATGACAAAAGGCAAAATGTCAGTTTTGATTGTGGTAGGGCTTTTCCCTGCCCAGCATGGAAAAATGATTTGTCAAGCCATTCTTTCTGGCACTCTGAGTTTTTTGTAAGCGGCCTGTGTGCCCACACACTGAGGAAGGAACAGACTTGGCCTTTCACATCACATCAAAAAAGGCTGATTGCATTTTTGGAGGGAATGTGCCCAGACACCATCAGGAGATAAGTAGTAACCAGCTGGTGAAGGATATTTAGAACAGAGACGCATTTGGAGATTAAGTTTTGACTGTTGCTCTGATGGCCTTCAGCCTCGTTGCCTTAATGGGGCCAACTTGGCAGCATGAAGAGGAGGAACACCTGTCTGCTGGCTTCCCCAGTGCCGGCTTGAACACCTTATTGTTTGAGATGCTGGGCATCTGCTACTAGACATTGCTTGTGTAGGAGCATCAGTGAGCACTTACATATGTTTTCAAATAGTTGCTCACAAACCAAATGCAAAATTCAATGTGTCAGGAAGCAAAAATCCAAGGTGAACCCCTTTGCTTCTGGAGAGATCAGTGAGCTAAACTGGAAAGAGCCAGAGCTGCAGAATAGTAGTGAAATGGGTCTCAGCTGTGCTGCATGATAGGTTTGTGCAGAATCTGAGAACAAGATGCAAAAAGCACCTGCATTTAATCAGTCTGGGGAGAGTTGACTCTGAGCTTTATCCATACTTCTGATCAAGTGCTGGAGCCTAATGACACCCAGGGAGGTGCTGGAAGTTGTTATGTTGCAGGCAAGATATAATGGTGTTATTAATTTAATGCTCTTTATGTTGTTTAATTTGAAAATTCAGATTCAAGTGTCAAACTTGCTGTCCAAATTCTTCAATTAAACATGAATTGCTTCAGAGATTTTTCTGGAGCTGCTGTTTGTTGTATCTACCCTACTGTCACTTTTATTGTTTGTACTACAGAGGTACCCATTTTGCAGCAAGCTAATTTGGCCCTTGCTAAAGAGCCAAACTAGCTGCTTTGAGATATTCAGAGCTGGTTTTCTGTAGCATTATCAAAATCATTTTGAGGGAAGCTGAGAAGGAATGGAATAAAACCCAACAAAAGGAAAGGCAATTCCCATTCCCATCATGGCATTCTTTGGTCTCCCTATCTTGCAAGTTGTCTGCTTAATGATTGTAGTCTCCTCCAGCCTCCCAAGGGTATTCATGTTTGTCTGCTTTTCTAATGAATGAGTCCTCTAGGCTGAACATCTTCATTGAATAAAAGCATCCATAAAGACCTAATGTAAACATTGGCTTCTTGATTTGCTGGTTAAAATCACGCTTTGAGATTCAGTTCTGTAAGCGCTATGTATGCTCTCTGAAGGCACCCTATCATGGCCATGTGAAAAAGAAAAAAAACATGCTTGGACTGTAAATGGGTACGATTATTGGTTAACAGGTGAAACACTGGAGCAACCTCTTGTAGTTGACCTCTGTTGAAGTTGTAAGTATAGTGTGTATATATAAGAATGCTCCATAATTGCCGTCTAGTTCACTGTTAATATAATAACAGGATTTGTGCAAGTTGTGCACTGCTGTGAATTTGTCCCCATTCTCTCTGGGAATGATGTGCAACTGCAGTACAGCTGCACTGGGTTTTCCTTCACTGCCCTCCACTCTGGCACTCTACAATGGCACAGAGCAGGGCCTGTGACACAGCAACAATCCTGAATTAGCGTGCAAATGCCATGTGCCCCCCCCATGCCCTGAAGAGCTGATGTATTTGGATCAAGAGCTTTGTACAAGCCTATTTTCCTTACGTAAATACATGTGTTACCATAAAGGTTTTCTGAAGCAGCTTAGTTTCTGGTCTTGTGTAAATCTGGAACAACTGAAAGGGAGTTATTTCATACTTTTCTCAAGCTAATTGAGGATGCAATTTATTTCTTAATGATAATTTCAATCTTTTATCCTTTTATAAGTTTGGTCGCTTAAAAAACAAGTGACATTGTGCTAAGTCCAGAAGGGCATCAAGAAATACAAACTCTACTGTTACTTCAAATTCCAATATTGAAAACTATGCGAAACCCCCTAGCTCCATAAATAGACTTAAGAGATACCACTAGTACTTAGATCTTTATTGTGTTTATGCCAAGGCATTCCACTTCTCTTTTGGCTTCTTATTTAGATAGCATTCAATACATCATCTTCAAAATTTTCTAAATAAACCCAGCCAGCTTATATAGTTCATGCTTTCTGTTGTTGGAGTTATTGCTAGAAAGTCGGTTATAGTTAGGTAGTGTTAGTGTGGGATGGATTTTCAATACACATCCCAAATTTTGGCCTGATCATAAATTTTGGTACTTGTTATGCAGAGAACACTAAAACTGTTTTCTCCCACGTCTATTAAGATATCTTCAGTGGTGTGAAGCATGCATATTCTGGTGCGTGTAAAAAGAGGTAGATTTTCACAACAACACTACAGAAACACACTTGCAACGCTTAATTTCAGCAGTCATAACATTAAAGTATTGATGTGATCGATGGCCTCGTGTTGGTGTCTGAATTGCAGAAGGATGGCTAGTCGTGAGTTTTAGGGCAGTGAACTTACAGAGGCATAACTTGGTAATATGATGTTTTGTTTAGTATAGTATGTTTTGTTTATTTATGTGGTCAAATCCACCTCAAGATGATGTGACTGAATATTTTTCAGTCTAGACCCATGAAAGCATATGTGTGCGCAAGATATGAATGCTTGGAGTTCAGCTCAGCTGCTGAATAGTTTTCAGAAGTCAGCAAACAGCTGCTGCTTTCCTCATTCACTGGTCAATTTTGACCTGTTATATTTATTTTGTTTCAGCATTGTTTCCACCCAAATGTGACTCAGGTTTATCACTGACAGTGATACAGTATGTTGAGTTGGAAGGAGGCACCATACCGAAGAAAGGAGAGAGAAGAAAAGTTGCTGGCAGTGTCATCAAAAGTAGATGGCCTATGAGTGTGGTATTTGAGGGGTGGTACCTTGTGTCTGGGAATATTTTATACCCTTTGATAGATCTACTGTGCTTGCTATACTGTCTTTATGAGCTATGAGTCTGCAGTTAATATGCTTTAGTAAATACCATGTAATAGTTAAGATGTGATGTTCCTGTGTTGCAGAGAGCGATCCCCCAGCTAGAGCATGAAGTAACATATCCAAAAAGCAATATAACTTACAGAGTCCTGACCAAGGCTTTTCTTCTTTTGTTAAAGAGCAATGAAACCTAGGCACCTGCCGAACGATAGAGAAAACTGCTCTGTTTTAGTGTTTCTTGCTTTAATGCAGACTGGTAAAGGATGCTATAGGTATGCTGTAAAGTGGACGTATGAAATGGGTAATTTGATTTTGTTGTTGTTGTAATCTGCTGGGCATTTTTCCAAAACATGAGTAGGGAGTCACTGGCATATTTCATTAAAACTGCCCGGATGACTAGGAGGAGATGAAACCAGTAATGAGGGGATGAACCCCCCTGAGCTCATGTGCCAGCTTGGGGCTGAAGCCACAGGCAGTCCATGGAGAATCCCAGATATATCACAGGCAAACAGCTCATAAAGACTTTCTGTCTTGGCCTCTTACACACTCATTTTATTGAAATCGTATGTGTATATGTATTTTTTAACAAGATGAATATTTTCCGTGAGCTGGCATTGTCTCCTGTGAACCTGTCCTCCTCACCATGTGGCATAGAAACAAACTAGCAGACAGATCTTTTCTTCTGTGTTTGTGTATCAGCAAGCTAATTTTTAATAGGTGATACCCTGTGAGGATAGGACTTGAAACAACACAGCTGAACTCCTCGTCTGCTTTCTGACTCTTCCCTTCAAATTTGCAAGGCAGGTTGCCATCAGCAGTTGTGAATGATTACCATTCTTGCTGATTGTGTCTGTCAAGCTAGGAGATGACATGCAATACTCATGTGAGAATGGCAGAGAATAGGATTTTTTTTCTTCTTTTCCTTGTCATAAAATGAGTAAAAGCTGAATGAAGTGAGCATCACCAGAGGACCAAGAAAGATTGTCTCTTGAGAGCATTTCACTAAATCAACCTGCATGAATGAATGCACTTCTTTTTTACTCTGAATATTTGGAATAATAATCTTTAGTTTGAATGTTTTGTTTTTTAGGGAGCTCCTTCAGCTCCATTTGGCTCTGATGGGAGTTGAGAGGGCTCAACTTATTTCAGGAAGAGAGACTGAAATTATTCCTTTGTGAACAAGACTTACACTATTAAAATTGGCATGTTTATGTAAATGGTGCTTTATTCAGTAAAGTCTGCTGGAACAGTAGTCAGAGCAGAGTGACAAAATGTATTCTACTCGATCATATACATATGTTGATGACTGGCATGGAAGATTGTACTTTGCAGTGTCAGATGGTCTGCCAGTAAAATGAATAAGAGAGAAGCATTCACCAATGCTTGGATACTGCAGACAGTGCCTGTGAAGAACAGCCATTTCGTTTCAGCTCCATAAAGTTGTAAGATGTGGGCATGTCAGTTCATGTCTTTCCTCATGATAAAGTGGTAAAGAAGTATGAAATCAGATGCCTGCTGTGGTAGAGCAGCGTTACCAGGCTGTCCTGGTGAGAAGTTAGTGTAGCCTCCTGCTCCGTGTATAAAGCAATCGTTTGGCTCCAGCAAGCCCTGCCAGTAGCAGGGCAACATTGGTAAAATTTCTTGCAGTCCTTGTGTTGAAATCCTAGAGGATGGATGCTAAAACAGGGAGCATGAGAATTGGTTATAAGGTGCTTAAAAAACATCAGAAAAAGAGGAATAACTTTAGTAGCTTAGAAAACCTGGCCTTGGAGAGGAGACCTGTGTGAGGATTAAGGCATATATATTTGAAAGGGAGGAGCTAATTGCAATTAAACTTGAGTTATTTTTCACATAATGAATCTGATCCCTTTGCCCATTATTGTGTTTTTCTGAAAAATGAGGAAAATGTATCAAATAAACAGCACTCCCTGATATTCAGATTGGCCAAGGAGCAATGGAAGGACCTTTACAGAGCATATATGATGTATTGTAAGCAGCTGTATTACAGGGTATGTTCTTTTTTCTTCTTCATATTCTTCTAATCAATGCTGAAAAATTAAAATTTCACAGTTTCAGATACTTTCATGTTCACACTATTTAATTTGTGCCACAAATCAATTTAAGTCAAGAAAAAGGGCACAGAAAGGTAGAGTTGATTTGCCAATAGACTGTTTAGTGACACAGTAATTTTTTTCCATCCTTGCTAGAACATGTAGGAGTTAATATGACTCTTGGATCTCAGAGAGGTCTCCAGGAAGGGAATGACAACGTTGTAGAAGTCACAGCGCCTCTGAGAGAGCTGGGGTTGCAGACACATGAACTGTAGTTGATCAACCAAAATGTTATTGACTATCAAGAAAAAATAAAAATAGAGACAAATCTTGCTTTTGTGGGGCTGTTATGAAAGTGTCCCGTGAGCACCACAGTTTCCTTGTGAGAAGTGTGAGGATTGTTGTTTATTTTATTTTATTTTTTTTTCTTTTTGCAATACACCTCAAACAAGTGATGGCCTAATTTAGTTGATCAGCATCTCGTTTCAGGAAATCCTGCTGTTATATCGGTGTGCTTTTTGGCAACTGAAGTGTCACTTAATGAGAAATGAGAATATTTTTGAAAGTGGCAAGATCTCTGCTAGCTCCTTGGGAAAGGGGTTTGAAGTTTTTGAATGTCTTGAAGTCTAACTGCAGTTTGACAGTGGAGAAGTCAGTTAACTGGCAGGCATTTCCATATGTAGAGGTCAAAGATGACAGCCTCTCTGTTAACAGTTAGGGAATATATGGGCCTTCTACCAGGGGATTCATGCTGCAGCAAGTTGCAATCAGGCATTGAAAAGCTGTGTTATTTGCATCATCTGTGTTGCACTGCTGCCCTATTAACTGTTCCTCCTCACTTCCTCCACAAATATGTTTCTGAGAGTTTATATTTAGCTGCACAGCTGTCTGAACGCCCAGTCTTGTTGGCCTTGTGCTGGTGGCTTTGTGAGGATACTAAAGAGCTGCAGGCTACAGCATATTGTTTTAGCATAAAATATCCAACTATTTTGTAAAGTAATTCTTCCAGTTATTTGTTCATATGTGTTCAGCTTTACATACCATATGCATGACAAGGAAATTTTTCTGAGAAGTAGCATCTATTGTGAGCACCATATAAGCCCTTTGGCTATAGCTGAAAAATAAAGGAGAGATCAGTTGGAATTGTTTCTTAGCCAGTGGCAGCAAATGCTGTGGTGTCTGCTGCTCTGTACACTGTACAGTTCTCGATTCAGTGTTTAATATAACTACCTTAATTTTTTTTACACTTACTGGGTTATATAAGGAGTAAAATATTTGTTTATGATTTGGGGAAAATTGCCATTATCATGGTACATACAGAAATGCCAGTCATTGCACAAACTCAAAGACACCTTACTCTAGCCATGCCGGAACTGGAGTGCCAGCTCTCCCAGCCCCGCTAGAAACACATCTGGCCACACTTCTATCGCCACCTCACATCCCAATGTAGAGTGATCGGCAGCACTGAAAGAGAAAACTAACCAGCAGTGGGTACGTCTGCATTAGCATTTTACTTTGGATTAGGAATCTGCTTTTAAATGAACGCCCAACTGTTTGCACTTTCTATGCTCTGGTTCATAGTCCTGGAGCTCATGGACCAGATTCCTTTTGGGTGAAATTAAATCAGAAGATGCGCCTGACATATCCAACTGCTAATTGTTATCAATCCATGGGAGACTACGCAAAAGCTAGCCCTGGGGAAGGCACCCTGAAGCATGCACACTGTGGTTGCTGGGTCCTTAGCACCATTGGTTGTTCTATAAAATTGTCCCTGTTGGGGCATGTTGCTTGACATAGCCAGGGACGACTAAGCTGTGTCATTAAGAAGAGTCTGAATAAATAAGATGCCAAAAGCCTGCTCTTCTGACTATATACAGGTGCACACATCATGTGAGTTGGTCAGGACCCCTTTCGGGCCTTCTTGTCTGTATCTTGTGCTCCAGTCTCCAGGCTGTATGAGAGGAACTCGCTTCCTGAGTCCAGCTCATGCCTTCATGCATCTCTGCTGCTGAGCAGAGGACTCCAGGCTCAACACCAGCTTTGGTGTCTCTATGGATGGCAGATGTTATTTCAGCAGTCCCTAAGTGCGCGCATCTGGGCAATCAGGGAAGGGTGCAATCACACCGGGACCACACACCGGGAGATGGGCAACCACTTGGGAAGAAAGAACCGTTGCTTCATCCTACAGTAACTGTTGTCCTTTGGAGATGTGTCATCCACGTGAACTATGTGGTTCATTCCTCTCTCGCATATTTGTGGAGAAATGCATACATCAGGGGCTGTAAGGCGGTGGAAGAGCTCTTTTGTCTGCTTCACTTCATGCACTCTTAACTAAAATATGCCAAAGATGGTGCAGGATGTAAACATGTTCTGAGCAGCAATGTTTATTACTGCTGCTATCTGAATGAAACAGAATAAGTGATTGTACTTTATGATCAACAAAATCACATTGTGTGGTAGGAATGAGAATTCACAAGATGTCCCACCACAGCTGAATAAAAGGTTAGTATTTGCAGCTTATTTACAGCCATTAATGCATGTCAGCTTGGTACTAAGCAGTGTATTTTATGCTTGCCAACATTACTCGGTGGGATTTTCCTTCCTGTTGTACAGAAAACTCTATCTGCCGTAACTGCACAATACCACTATTATATTACCATGACTGAAAGTGCTACTGAATTGCTAGAAAACTGCTGCATTAAACGTTCCAGATAACCATGGTGTCATTTGCCAGATAACATTTGATTTGCTGAAGACCCATACAACATGCAGAATTAGATGAGAGGAAGCGCATTGCTTGGTTATTAATGCATTAATACTTGAAACTACCTAGCAATGTGTACTTAGATCAAAGCTTTCCTAGAGAAGATTGAGCTTTTGGGACAGGCGATATCAAGAGTAGTCTGGAACACTATAGCAGAAGCCTACTGGATGAAAAAAAAATGCTGATTACATTTCCATTAGTTTTAAAATCTCCTTTACTTTCAGTTTAGACATCTTAATGGCTGTTGTATTGCAGGTTAAGTGTAACCTCTTAAATGCTTGCTTTGTTTTCCCAAAGTGATAGAGACTAGTTTTCCATTTTTAGTAAATGTATTTCGAATCCTGGTAGCCATCATTTAAGTAGAAACCAAAAAGGTTAGTTGATTTTTGATTATTAACTTACACTATGAAAAAAGAATAGTTGCAATAATCCTTTGTTTTGAATTTCCTTGATTGAAGCCATGTCCCAAAAGAGGTGTTTCAGGCAGGTAAGATTTCATCACTTCAAATTGCTATAACTCACAAAATGGGGAAAAAAGGAGAGGAAATCTTGCCCTTTTTTTGATAGACATTTAATGGTCTGGTTTATATTTAAAGCCCAGGCCTACCACAGGAAGATACCCTATTGGTTTTGGTGGATACAGAAATAGTATTTTATACCACAAAACTATGTGAAGCCAAAATCTGACCTTCATGAAGTCAGTAAGAGTTATACCAGAGACTTCCAAAACGACTCAGTTTGGCCTTAGACTCCTCTATGGATGGGGTACGTGTTAGCTTAGGAAAATGAATTGGAAAACTACTCCAGTTCAGTGACATGAAAAAGAGAATTAAACCTCTAGGGTCATTTTTCTTTTGCAGTGGCTTTTTAGCATTTAATATACTCAGCAATTTGCTAGTTCCAAATCTTCTGAGATCATGGGCTAGCATATATTATAATTTGGTGTTATTAAAGAGGATCAGCTTTTATTTTAAGCAAAATACTGATTCTTTCATTGCAGAATCACCGTCATAGATCAGCAAAATTCAAAAAATGTTCCCCTCTTGATAGTTTTCAGTTATTGAAGAGCCTGATTTTGATTCACAAAACTGTAACTTAATTAAAGCAAGTGAATTAAAATCCTTGTAAATCCTGTGTTAATAAGAACAGAAACTTATCCAGTGCGGTTGTCTGTATTTCTTTTGTATAATGAATGTTGCTTTCTATAATTAGCAGAAGTTTAAAAAATAGCACAGTGTGAGACTGTAAGCAGTCCTGCTTACAGAGCTTTGACTTTGACTAACAGGGAGGGGAATACTAAGCACTAGCTTAGCTAAGCATACAAGACAAGGAATAAATGGTGAGACCAGAAAAGAGAAGTAAGTTTTAGGAGACATTCTTGCTACTTACGTTAACTACCCTCTGTGTGATACAAGAGAATAAATATATAGTTCTCTTGCTGATGCTGGTTTTGCTTTTTGGTACTAACTGGCAAAGCTTAAATCAAGGAAAAGGTCACTGAATCTGTTAGTGTTTTTTTTTTCTTTTTAAATAATAAAAAAAGATTTTCATCTCCCCTTTTTCTTTTTTTTTTCTTTTTCTTTTTTTTTACCATTTTAATCTCCTTCCTTCATTAATAATACCATTAGCAAACAGTTCTGGGTCGGCTTGATTTGGCTTTTTAAGATGTAAGCAGTATTAGGGCAGATTTCCAGCATGTATAAAAATCAGTGTGGCTCCACTGACTTCAGCAGACATACAGTGATTTTACCAAACAAAGGCCTGCCATTTTTTTTTATTACAACATGTCTTTTCCAAAGAGATTTCTGAACTTCTTTTTTTTTTTTTTTTTAAGATGTCACAAAAATACATTAACATCACTAGATATCAAATGATGGTTTTAAAACACTGAGAGTAAATAACAATTAACAGAAAGTATAATGTGCCATAACAGAAATGCAACTGTATCTTCTACAGCTAATTAGTAGTTGAAAGTCAGATTTTTACATTTAATTTGGGTGTGAATGGAGCAAGTCTTTGTAATTGAAGGTTGTCAGATGAAGAGATTTTAGCAGCTAGCTTTTAATTTATACGGTGATTCATTTGTTAAGTGATTCATGGCTGCCAGAATTTACGATGCACCTGAGACTGTGCATCCGGTGCACGGCCTCATATTTTGCCTGGTTACCTCTCCCCTGAAGGACTGTCACGCTGACGAATTTTGGCGCTCGGAAGTACGCGGCAGCAGTGAAGCCCTAAGAGGTAGGTGGAATATATGACGGCCTGTAGCAGTTTGGACACTCACCGTGCATCATAGCCCACCGAACATGCCTGGCATGCTGTGAGGCACGCTGGTGAGGGCTGAATGATTTTTATCCACCCAAAATGTCCACCAGTGGCGCATTAATGCGTGCATTGCAGTGGTTCGTTGGTACTGAAGTATAGCGCTCTTTTATGGAGTGGCAAACATGAAAAATTAAAAAATGTTTTGTATGTGGTAGGGCTTGCACCCCTAAGCTACTGGCTGCAGTACAGCAGAAAGGGAGCGCTGTGGCCTGTGGTAGCAGGTGCGTTCAGCTTTGCACGGGTGTGATCTGTGCTCCTCTCTGCTTTCCACTCGCTTCTGCTGGGCTGAAAGCGGGAGGGGACAATTTATCCCGTACCTTTTAAAAATGCATGAGAGAGAAGCCCAGTTCTGCTATTTTTCAGCCAGGCTCTGCTCTGTTTTGGTCTTGAATTCACGTCTGCTGCTGCACATGCTGCATAGGAAGAATTGGGAGAAAAACCTCACATACTGACGTTAGCTAGAATTGATGAAATTCTGCTCATTGGTGCCTTAGCTACATTCTCTTGAATTTTGAACGTGTTTACACAATTCTTGTCCATACTTCTTGGTTACTGTTGAGTTTGCATCCATGTAGTCGATGGCTCGGTCATTGCCACTGATGATATAATTTTGTCCCTACATGTGAAGTTTTGCGCAGTCAGCACTCTGTTGGCATAAAACTTCGGGATTTAATTTACTAGATATAAATTAGAGCAAGCTTGGGCATTCAGAGTGCAGCAGACTGTCGGAAAACACTGTTGCATTAAAAGTAAAGCATTATTTTACTGAAATAAGCCATTTGGCATAACCTCTCCTTCTCATTTGCGAGGTAGACTTTCTGGTTACAAGAGGGGAATGTGGAGCAGCCGATTCCACACCGCTGTAAAGATGGGGAGAAGTGGAAACACGGTGCAAGCTCCTCTCTGCAATGTCTCTGCTGATGAGGAGTCTGTCCAGGTTGGGTGGGAGGGTGGATGTGGCGCTGGTTGGAGGACAAGGACATGAGTTCCTCCTGGCCGAAGTGCAGCACACGGGTGGGAGGAGAGGCGCGTTGGGCTTCAGTTGGACTCTGCCTTCTGTTAGAGATGGAGTAATGCTTATTTTCTCCTTCTCCCTCTCCATTTCCCACGTAAGAATTGTGGGAAGAGTTGTTCCTGTACTAACACTCCTTAAATATACCTGTATGTATTTATGCATACACGTACACACATACTTGTGAGTGGCTGTGGGTATTTCTTGGGCTATTCATGGGCTGTTTGGGTGGTCAGCAGGTGGACGGCGGGAGCCCGTACCAAATGGCCCACCGCGCTCGTGCTCCCGTCAGCAGGCCGGCCGTGGTGCTAAGGGGCGGCAGCAACCACCCAAGCCCTTTGCAAAAAGCTGATTTCTAGGCAGTGTCTGGAGGGATTTCCCCCTGGGCTCGGCTTCCCCCTCCCCTCAGACCCGCAGTGCCGGAGCACCGAGGGTCGGGGGCGGCCGTTCGGCTCGCGCGGCCTTTCCAAGGAGCCTGCCCGGCGCGGCTCTCCCGGCTGCTGCTCGGTGAAGGGCCGGCAGCTCCCGACGCGACGGCCCCTCGGTTAACATCCAAGTAACCAGGAGGATGGCGAGGGAGGAAGGTTGTAAACGCCGACTCGAACCCCTGAAAACGGCTTGGAGAAACTTGAAGAGCCAGGTGGGAGTGACACCGTCACCAACAGGGCGACACGCGCTGTGAGCTCCTGCGCCTGTGGCCGGGGTGAACGGTCCGGCCGCCGTCTCGCGGATAACTCTGAAATTAATGCCTAGGGACGCGGATGAGAGTTGGTGCTCAACTTTAGGTCCCCTTTTTGCCTTCAGAGCTGTGTTACGAAAGCCATCTGCATTCCGTAAAGAATGAAATCACAGAAACTTTGGCCAGGAAGCTGAGAGAAGAGAAGTCACCTTTAGCTAAAACTTTTTTTTTTTTTTTTTTTTTTTTTTTTTTTGTACAACCAAAATTGTAAAACACATCAGAATAGAGATTGTGTCATGTTAATTTTTTCCTGGGTACTACTGTTAAAGTGAATGCCTGGTGATGATTAAAAACTTGCTTCTTCTCTCGGCCCTTTCATTTGTAAGGAAACAAATGTGCCAGGCTCAGCAAACAGATGTCCAGCTCATAGCAGTCGTTACCACAGTTGGCTTGAAACGTTGTCTGTCTCACAAAAGCCTCCAAACACGGAGTTTTAGCTCTCTTGGTCTCTCTAGGTCAGACCTGAGAGAACAGCAGAGGAGAATAAAGAAATATGCTTTGGTGCCTTGTATATTATATTGTATAAGTTTTGAAATCCCATATTCTCAGTGGGTTGGTTTTTTTTCTTTTGAGAATTGCATTAATTAAAACAATCATAGAAGGTAAAAAAAAAATCTAGGCAGTATTTTTGTGTGGCAGTTGCTTCACCCGTACAATACTCGGCCTGGGAGCTGGATGCAGGAATGATCTCATGCAAAGGGAATGGGAGTGGGAATCCTGCTTTTTCCCAGCTCCGGGAGGAACCTGGGATCACTTTGAACGAGGCACCTCAGGCAAACAGGGAAGCGGGCTGGAGCGCTTGGAGGATTTGCTTTTGTCTCCCTTGGGAGCTGTGTGCGAAGTCTTTCGCTGGCTCCTCTTTGGATGCAAGCCAGACACTGGGATGTGCCTGCGACCTGGTAGCGTGCTCTTAAGAGTCAAACACTGCATGAGGGGGAAATTTGCTGAATCCTGAATTTTCATTTTTTCTCTGAGTAACAATGATATCTCTTGAGAGTCAGGAGCAAAATTATGGGCAAAATAAGATGTTTAGACCAGTACTTTTTTGAGCAGCAGCTTGAAATTGGCTGCAGGCTGTATAACTTACCAGGCACCAGCATATGCAAGACACAAGAGCATGGTCTTCTGCGGGTGTTTTTGTTCCTGAATGGGTTACAGATTTACTAAGTGTAGACACTACTGTCGGTCACCCTTATTAAGTAGTATATCCCTGTAAGACAAGCGTGGAGATTGCATTGCCAAAACGCTTAGGATCCCACCGCATGGATCACGATGTTGTTCAGCTCATATGCAAAGAACAGAGACAGTCTCTACCACAAAGTGTTTTTAATGATTTTGGGTTGTTTCTCAGGGAAGGAGTGGGTGATTTTAGACCTGATACCTTGTAGAGTAGCGTCCTGTAATCCCAAACTACTGCAAACTGTTGTCCCTAGTTTTCATCTCAATTGATGGTGTCACAAGTAAATCCTGGTATGACATTGGAGTGGGAATGGATCTTTTCTCGTGGTCCTAGAAACACTCCCATAAGGTTAAAACTGAAGCATGAGGCTGACCTGCATGGGGACTCTTGCCATATGCAATGATGTGTGCTGTACACAGCACTCGTGCCTCTGGGTTCATATGCTGTCATTTGCCATGTTTGTAGGAAGGTGGGGGTAGGGAGAGGTTTGAGGAAGATGTTTGTCTTTAAAGAGCGCTACATCTTGCCTACTTATACGGAAATTGTAATGCTGAATGTTTTTACACAGTTAATTTCCATGGCAACAAAAATAATCTCATAAATATGGGATTATTGCCTCAGGATGAAAGAGGAGGAGAACCTGGGCTGTGAAAGGGAAAGTTCTGTATGTGAATATCCTAAAGAGCAGCAAAAAAAAAAAGGGGGGGGGGGGTAACAAAAAGAACTCACAAGAGATCTGAGCATATTTTTCTTTTATTTCTTGTTCATCCACAAAAACCTGCAAAACCAAACCTTAAGTATTAAGTAAATACAAGCAAAAATGTTCAGCTCTATCTTACTGTACTAGCTTGTCAGCATTGCTCATTTTTTCTGAGTGTTCAGCAGTTGATGAAATATTGCAGTTGGGACAACATAGTATATTTAAAAAGCAGCCCTCTGTGACTGTCTCTTAGCAGTGCCCTGGCATGAACCGGGTGGAGGGTTAGAGCCCAAAAGAGAAAGTCGTACTGGCCACGTTGTGAGACAGAGTGACTCATCCCAGGCTGTTCTTAATGGTTATTCCAGTGAAATGATTTTGTCTCGGCAGACTAGTTTTGGAATGCAACAAAGGACCATCGACTTGTTGGAGAATTCTAGGTGGCATCCACGCAATTTTCTCTGCAGGAAGATTGCTTCGAGCATCTTTATATCCTCTATGACTTGATGTTGCATGTCATTTTGAAGCTGTTTATCTCCTGCATACCTATTTACATATCATAAAGTTATGGAGGAGATGCAGGTTTATAGAAGGGGCCTGCCAGCTGCCATTTTTTCTAAAAGAAAAGCTGCAATTTAACATTAACCTAGCAATTAAACAAGAATTTACACTAACATGCTGCTGTCTTGCATAAAAATACCTCTCAAAAACTCTGAAAAGTCTCTGGAAGGAAAGTAATAGAGTAATTCCTGGCATCTTTGATTTGGAAAAACCGTTTTCTGGCATGATTGATAGTTCCTTTGTGTTAGCATGGGAGGCCATAGAAAGAGGAGTAATCTCTCTAATGGATGCACTGCACACTTGTGCCTGGGGTCTATGATACATTTGTCAGGTTTTAATTAAAGCACTGGAGTTGAATTTCCACAGTAATTAACTTTTATTTGCAGTTATACCATGTCCCTCGTTTTTGACACCAACACATTCCTGTTAGAGATAGGAGTAGCAATTGGCATGAAAAATAAAGAACATAAGAATGAAAAATGTTTTAAGAAATGGCATTGCATTTTCCATGAATTTTGAAAGGAGACAAAAATATTTTTTCTTTTAAAGTGATTTTGTTGCTAGCAACCCACTATGTTTTCTCTCATGCATAAACACATATCCCATTACCTTGGTTACCCCATCTTATACAATGTCCAGCATAAACAAGCAGCTTCTGTTCAGTAGTCACCAGGTATCCCATATCCAAGTTACAGCAGGTCTTTCCCTTTATGTCTTACCAAAACATTTTGTTATCTTTTGGTAAATGTTTTTTTTAAGTATGAACATCATATGTGCTAGGGAAACCAATCAAACATTATCCCTGGACTGAGACTGTTAGTTCAGAAAATAGGTAAGATTTTTAAGAGTAAACATCACAGGAACCTATAGGTTTGGGGTTGTAGGAATCTCAATCTCATTAAACATGCAAATTGCTTTTATTAATAAGAGTTAGACACTTAAGTCTCTTCTTAAGATGTAGCTTTTTCACGTATCCTGTCCTTCCACTTCTAATTAGTGTAGTTTTCTACTCACATTTCATACATATGGCGAAGTGCTGTTACATAGGAGCATAAATAAAAAAATCGTAGGTCCTTTATTTTGGGAGTTGTTCTTATTTGGGTTGGCATTAACATAAACACTTTCCCATGAACACAGGAATACAGAACTGGAATCCAGTCCCCTTCTGTCCTAGCTGCTGTGTCACATAACCAGTGGGTTCGTAGACCCACTGAGGTCCATTTTAAATGTTGTTAGGGGTTTTTTGTTCCACTACTCCAGTCTGAAACCTCTGCTGATTACTGTCTTCTGATTTCCCATCTGAATGTGCTCACAGCCAGTTCACACCATGTCCTCACCAGTGCCTGTGGTCTCAGCTGGAATAGATGAAGCGTTCTTGCAGTGAGTGTGCTATAGCTGAGTAAAGACTCTTGATCAAAAAATTAATTTCTCAGGTGTGTGAATACTGTCTTGTCTCACTCAGGGTTGCTCTTCCTGTCTTCCAGAGAAGAACAAGCTGCTTGGTTTTTCTTCTAAGACTTTTTTTTTCCTCAGAATTTTGATGTAAACTCATCTTGGAGTTTGCTTTCTATAATTTACAGCAGTACCTTACTCCCAAAATATGTAAGAATTATCCTTTGTTTCTATACTACAGACCTGGATTTGCTGCTGTAGGTTTGGAGCAGGAGATGGGATGATGCTTGTGAATGTAATACTGCCAATAAAAAGAAGCAGCTAAGAATAGTATCGCTTCTGAAATAAAGCACTAGAGATAATTAAGTAGAACAGTGTTGTAAATCAGTGTGTCACTTAAGGGCATGACAAAGACCATGAAGAAGAAAGGTAATAAATTGAACAGTAAGAAATTCTAATTGATCATTGTTTGTAATTTTAAGTAGTGTGTCCAGAGTTCATCCTAATGTTTCCTGTGGGCCAAACAGCCAGTACAGTAGTGAACTCACTTTGATAAAATAGAGGTTAGAGAGAGACGTGCTTTATTCAAGCATCCAGTGAATTCCTGTGAAATCACTCTGACTAGTGATATATTTCCTAGTGTTTGGCCCATCTAATTTAAAAAGCACTAGGGCCTACTCTCTCCACTTCTTTTAGAAGACTGTTTCATAGCAGGATGTGTCCAGGTACCTTCAATTCCTTTATGACATTCACCCAATATTTTGTCCTTCTTAAGTGATGGTTCTTGATTGTTCATTTCTTGGTAACACTGTGTCATGAGCTGAGTGCCATACTTTACATCCAATTGCTCAAGTTGTATCATGGGGAAGATTATCGTCTTCCCACTTTGCAAAGACAGTTGGGTTTGAAGTTAAGGCATTAGTCTTTAAAAAATGCCTGTTCAATCTTAGGATTTCCATGTAATCAATGTGAGGAGATAGGCCCTTGCAGAAAGTGATCCATCCTGTTTTAAGATAGAACTTTGCTCTGGCTATGTTAAGAGAGGATCGGTTATCACCCAGGGAGCCCCGTAGTTTTCATTGATTGAAAAGGAGCCTAGACAACTAGCTTACATGAGATGCCAAGATTTTATATAGATAAAATTAGAGGAGATGAACCTTGACTCCGTTCCTTCTCTGTTAGGTTGAATAATAATTCCTGTAGAAACTGTGGAGTCTTGGGAAGCAAGAATTAATGTACTCATGTCCTGCACTGCTAGGGTGGAATAGCCATTGCTGTCAGAAATCTGTAAGCCGTATTTGCAGCATTATTGCTTGAAAACTTGTGTGTGATATGCTCTGTTGTATGCCGCTACTGTTGATCTTTTTTGTTATTATTTCTTTTCTAGTGTTTCTTTCTTCATCTGCACAGCATTTTATGGCATGCATATACACAGATATATATATGTGTATGTGTGTGTATCTGCATCTTGCCTGGGATTTATAGCTCTTGGCTCCTTGGGGAGATGCTTCTTTGTATGTAGAAGATGTGTAGGGACAACAATTTCTGTGGTGCCCAAGCCTTTAAGATATGCTCTGCACATGGTGAAACTGGGAGTCCACGTACATTCAAAATGCTTTTTTGGTGTTTATGGCAAGGTAAGAGCATACTGTGGCCTTGACTGGAATCATCCCATTGAATGTGGAGGCTTTGGAGGCATCCCTTAGCCAGCTTTCTTCAGTCTGGCTGCCACCAAAATATTGTCCCTATGAAACACCTGCAGTTAGCTCAGATGCTCTGCATCCAGGAGCCTGAGCTTATTATCTCTGACAAAATGTGCATAAATCTTTAATGGAGCCTATCTTGGTTTAATATTATCCGGAGAGCTTAGAGAGTTAAGGGTTATACATGCATCCAACTCAAGAAACAAAGTGAGGAAATAGCTGTCTGAGTTTTAAAGCTATATGCGCCTCTGCCGCAAATAAATAATTTAGTATTCATGAGCCAGAGAGAACAAGAGAAACTGACTCTGTCACCCAGTGGACAGGGCACTCACATTACACGCAGAAGACTCGAGTTCAAGCCCTTGCTGCACTGATGTGTTAATTATTTATACAAAATGGAATAGCTCTAGCTGGGCAGTGGAGGAAGTTTTATGTTAGACTGCTCAGCAGAGGGATGGTTAGAGCACTTTGCTAGACTGTGTGTAAATAGCAATGCAACTATCCCAGCAGTATAACTTAACCATCAAGCTATATATAGTGTGAAGCCTTAATTTTTGAGAAAAGAGTTGAAAAGCCATTTTTCACCCCAGAAGAGTGAGAAAATGCCTGAAACCTTAAAAAAATAGAGATAGGAAATATATCTCACTGAACCAATTGTACACACCAGCACAAAGTGCTAGCATAGTATGTCACCTACACTTCCATTTTACATTGCTACAAATCACTAATCAGAGGATGGGGCAATGCTACCTCGGCTCTACTTCTCTGCAGTGTCCTAGACCTGTGAGCTAAGGCAGTACAAGCCAGGCCAAAAAATTTAATTCACGTTTAGGAAGCCATTCTTCAAAATACATAAGTCGTTGAAATCTGAACTCCTTTAGGTTGCAGCTTGACACTAGTGCCAAACTCTAAATACAAAGAATCTGTACACATCATAAGATCTCCCACTGACATGTTAGTGCCATTTGCATGTTCAGCCTTCTCTAGGAGCAGTCAGTTGTCAGTTAAAATGTCACATACTTTAGGTAAGATGAATCTATACAGGTCTCATCTGCATTTATAGCAAAATAGGAAAGACTAATAGAGCACTGAGGTTATGAGGAATAGAGGTTTGCAGACTGCAGCTACTATGTGTGCTAGGTCACCTGGGCAGTCTTAAGATGAAGATATAGTCTATTTTTCCCAAATTCGTGGCAGGAAGGATTATATAGGGTTGTCATTGATTCATATACAATGCAGAGGTAGTAGATTTTCAGTAGAATGTATTCACAGCTAGATCATACAAATAAGTTACTAGGGAGTAGCAGTACAAGATTTTTTTTCTAGGTAAGTGAATTATAAAACATTTTTATTGCCCTTGAAATGTCTAATTTTGACCATTGCCAACAGCTGAACATTAGATTCAGTGGACCAATGTGTTTTGCAATTGTGTTACCAATCCAAGAGGTTATGATCATTATGACAAACCCCACTGATTTTTGGTACGAGATGGCAGTAAAACAGCGTGCTATGAGAAGATGCTGGACACGTAAAAAGTCTGCTTTGTCTTTAGTATCCTGTGTCATGAGCACTGAGCTTAAAAAATGGTAAATGATTTGCATAAAGTCCATCTCTCTCTCAGCCCCAACAGACTACATCACCAAAATAGCTCCTTATTTGCGTCATTCTGTGTTCACTTTAGTATTTTGGTGAAAAATAAAGTGGAAGAGCTTTGCTCTGCTGTGTTATAATATGCTTGGTTGTAGTCCTACCTGGTGGAAACAGATGTATCTACTTCTCCTTCTTCAGAGATGCCATGCAGGGCTTTGAGACTTGAAATGGCCTATTATTTATCAAATAACAGATGTCTTCACAGATTAGCCTGGCTGAGTAAAAACACAATCACATTAAACAAAAGATGATGATTAGCTAGTTGAATAACAATAGGCAAACTCCAATGCAGATGTACAGGAAACAAGCAAAGGATCAGACACTTACATTTCTATTTTTCTGTGTTCATTATATACATTCATTTTTACAATGATGCCTTAATATTAAAACTCTGATTGTGCTGCTTTCTGTTTCAAAGCTTCTAACTGGTGATCTTTTACAATTAAAATAATGTATTAATATTTCCTCCAATTACATGCTAATAAAAGGGCTTAATTCAGTTTGCATACAATTAATGCATTTGTTGCAAAAGTATTCTATAAGTCATTAAGTCTATTTTAGTTAATATCTTTAAATATTTTTGCAGTTAAAGATTTGGATTCACATCCTTCAATATAAATGAAGGCCAAGGAGTCTGTAAAGATAAATTTCGAAACTCATAATACGCCTCCAAGTATGCAGTCCTTCAGATGACAGCTTTTGCTTGCATGATTGGAGGACTATGAAGAACCAGGCAAAGTGTCCCCCGAAACAGACTTGATTACTTCCTTGAAATGTCCAGATTCCTGATGGATTTGGTGGGTTGGAGTCTTTCTGAATGTGTAACTGCTTTGACAAGGAATGTATTGACCTCAGGTCTGGTAAAGGTTGCCTGATGCTCAGACAACTCAGTAAAAACTGTTTTGGTACCATTCAAGGTAGAACTTTCCAAAACAGAAAAATTCTGTTACAATTTCAGACTTTATTTTTTCATTTCAGTCAAAATGGTCCAGCAGTTTCTGAGAAAAAAAGAGGAGAAATTCTTACAAATATTTCATCAAGTTACAGCACCTTCCATTACTTTGTAGCACAGTGGATCAGGAAATTGAAATTTCAGAGAGAGGAGAGGATGAGGGATAAAAACTAGAGGGAATTACGGAGTGGGAGTCAAAGTTACAGGGTTTTGCGTTTTAATGGAAATCTACCCAGATTAGACTGAGTTCTCATCTGAAAAATCCATGTCCACATATGCTTATTTAAGTGTTGCAGCTCAGCTCTGCTAGGATTTTGTCAGTAATAAGTTTGCTGCAGAGCGGGGATAGAAAGGTTACGACCACGATCCAGGTGGTTGACTCAGGTATTGAAATGATGAAGAAGGAAAGGGTAGAGCTGGGATATTGTTCTGTGCAAGCGAAACTAGGGTGAGGGAAACTGCAATGGAAACTATGAGATAAATATGTGGAAATAAAGTAGTGAGACACAGAGAGAAGGAGCAGAGAGGAGCCTGAGAAGGGACAGGTAGGACTGGGAAGAAGGGATGGGGACAGACGTAGAGCAAAGAGAGATTGACGGGATACAGGCAGACGAGATTGGACTTGCAGTAAGGCAAGGTCAAGGGAAGAGCCTGTGATCACTGGACTTTATCTCCATTGAGCTTAGAAACAGAAAACTGAATTTCTGTACCTCAGCATTCCTCACCCAAAGAAAAGTGCTGTGACATCCCTTGGCTAAACGCTCACCCCATCCTTCTTCTGACTGCCCCCCATGAAAAGACAGCAAGCATTTTGCTGATAATCGTTACGTTCAAGTGGTAGGGGTCTGGGCTGAGGATCTGAAGACTCCCGTTCTCCAGAGGATTGTGCGGGTATCGATGTGATTATGTAATACAATTTCTGAGTTGGAGTCTTTTTTGCTCATTTTGCTTTTTTAAAGCCGTTAAAGTTACACTTAAAAGGTGGTTAAAGGGCTGTCAAATGTGCAAGGCAAGGCTCTCTTAAGCAAGGAAAGATTTCAGTCAACACAGCTCAGATAAATTTTTTGTTTTATCTGAGTTCACTGTGTCATCCTTTCCTCCTGTAACTACATCATTCAAATTCAACTTTGAAGCCAGAATTATTAATTTCCTAGGGACCAGTTCTGTGCTGCCCTTATTGTAGCACCTGAGCGCTTAATAAACATCAACGAATTTATCTTCTCAATGTACCAATAAGGTGAAGTGATATTATACACCAGGGAAAATGAGGTTCAATAACATAATGTCAAGAAGGGACATTTAAATTAGATGGCCAGCTTGAGAGGTTCATGCCCCAATTTTCCAGAAATAGCATCTGATTACATTTTCTTTGTTCTGAAGTCAGCTTTTGCTGACCTGGTTGCATTTGGACTTGCTCCACATTTCTGCAGACCAGAGCGCAGGTGTTTCATGCTCTCCTCGCAGGAGACGAGGAAGACACAATTAATGACCGCCTGCATGGAGTTTGGGTTTTGCAGCCTGCTTGGCATTACACACTGAAGCAGAGAGTCCAGTTCCCCAGGGCAGCTTTTGACTGCTCTAAGCAAGAAAATGGTCCTTCTCCAAGCCATTACCTCATTCTCCTCGGGCTGCGCGTCGCCTTTGATGGTGGGGCAGAGAGGCAGCAAACAGCAAGCTCCTTCTTGATGTGACCTTGGCTTCTCGCATGTGGTCAGTCCCTCTTCTTACACTGACCGAGGCTGGGTTACAGTGGGCAGAAAAACAAAGAGCGTGAGTGTATTTAGACTCTTGCAGACTCAGCTAGTGCAGACTTTTCCACTGCAGGGATAGGTTTACCAACCCAAAGCAGGAGAGGAGCTGCGGTGTTACTGGAGAAGGGCACTTTGTCCGTCCCTGGGCTGCAGCACCATGCAGTCGCATAGGCGGTGTGGGGATGAGGGCGAGCTCCGTGTTGTGTGACAGAGTCATGGTGGACCTCTGCCACCTCCCACTCGAGCGGGGCTGCATTCGTGGCTCAGGAGAGACCTGGGTGCCGGAGAGGTGGCACGCTGCCCCCAGCCTTCAGCAGTCTGCAGCAGCAGTGCAAGAAAGCAGGGGAAGGGAGTCTCCAGTTTTCCTTCACGAGGAAAACAGAGAGCCAGAAAGATAAAGAAACAGGTTTTGGATGCACAGATGGGAGTTAGGCTCCACTTGCCTTCATTGGGAGAGGCGAATCTCTGAATTTTGTACCCATAAAAATCATCCTTTAAGAATCCAGTGTCCACCAGGTCCTTTTGTGCATTTTACACAAGACTGTTCTTCCCCCTTTTCCATGATCAGCACATTTTTGCATTCAAAATCTGGTTCAGTGATGTCATATTTTAACAAGGACACTAGACTCACTCCAGGTTCTTGCTTAGCCGCTGAAGGCATGGCTTAGCCCATCTTAATTACAATGTAGGAAAAAGTGGCTGACACACTGGAAACTGTCATCATTCCGCTTTAGCTGAGGTGAATCATCCAGGCAGATGTTTATTTATCAATAATCCCTGCAGTCACAGGGATTCTTTGCTGCCCAAGCTGGTTTTTCCCCCTATGTTAGGAGAGGAGCACAGCCTGCTGAAATCAGTGATCTTTGCTTGCACTCCTTTACAAATCCTGGGCCAAATGCTGCGCTCTGCACCGAAGCACAGCTCCTGCTGGAGTCAAGGAGTTCTGCCTGAGGTAGTTATTTCATGTTACTGGACAGTAAAGAAGGGCTTTCACTAACCGATTAAAATAAATTGTGCAGCTGAACATAATCCTGCTTGACAGCATGACATGTTTTCAGATGCTGCTGTTTGAGATTTCCCACGTTATTTTATATGCATTTCCTTCTGGCTTACCTGCACGTCTATACGTGCCAGCATTCGAACCTGTCGAAGGAAAGAGGACGAGCTGTTCAGCCAGTAGCAGTCTTGCTAGCTGGATAAAGCAAAAAGGGAGAAAATAAGATGCACAGTGATCTGTGTGCTAAATCCACCCGAGAGCTACCAGACCTGTCATGTAGAGCTAAATCTCAGGCTGTGTCATTATCGGTGCCAGGTTAACACTGGAAATGATGCTCCTGTCTCTCCTTCTCTCTTTTTCACTCCCCCTCTCCCACACCACTGAAGTTAATTCATCATGTTGACACACAGCAGGCCATTATTATTCAAAGTTGCATAAAAAGTGAATTTATACTGAGTAAAACCAATAAGCTATACTGCTCTGACATTTAATTTTCTTGGAATCTCTTCCTATTGAACTAGGCAAACCTGCATACATTTTGAAATGAAATACAGTGTTTACGCTACAATAACCTTGCATAGACACGAATGAATAATTTGGAAATTGTTGAAACCCTATTTTCCTCCACTTCCCTCCAAACGTAAATTTTTATGGGGCTATATTTCTGTTTGATGCCACATAAAACTCTTGTTTTATTTCCACCCGTTGTGTCAAAATTGTTTCCAAAATCTTCTTCCATAAGAGGGGCTGATATTTATGCCCAGGTCACTGGCTAGTACTAGGCTCCTATTCTTTCTCAGGCCACTTCTTCCTCTGACATCAAACCCTGGAGCTGAAAGTTGAGGATAAATATATGGTGTCCATTGAACTAGACAAGGTCGTAATAAACTCTAATAAAATGTTAGGTTTAAGCTAGCATACTCTTTGACTTTCTAGAGGATGTTGATCAGCCCTTCAAAGCCGAGCAGTCGTATTTCAGAGCTCACTTTATCTCCCTTCTCTCCTTACTGTATTGAATGTCTGATTATCGGAGAGGTAGTGAATGGCTCTGTTAAAGGGAAGTTTAGCCAGAGAGACAGAGGTCGAGACATCAACTTACTTTCCACGGCACGTGACTGTGTACATGCGTTTCTGCATCCATCCATCCAAATCTTCCAAAGATTTCTCTTCTCTTAGAGCACGTGTTAGTATAATTTCATACAGGAAGCTACTTCAGGTTTTAAAATGGTAGGTGGTTTTTGAAGTGATTTTCTATGCATGCATGCGCTAAATGGAGAATGCATGCACTAAAATGTCTCATCCAAGGAAACTAGCAAACATTTCAGTTTGAATGGCCTCAGAACTAACACCATGGCCAGGGGCAAAATGATGTGGCAGGGCACATAAGGAGGCTTTAAAAAATGTAGCTTTCACGCTTGCTTATTGTATCAGTATTTCTACTAAAATATCATTACAGGTTGTGTGGTTTTGTTATGAATGTGTGCTACATTAGAAAAAAACAGTGGAGGTTATTATTAAATATATTAATGCACTATTGAGATGGAATTGTTAAGAATTCAGAAGGCAGTTATGTTTTCCTACCATGTTTTTCAACTATAATGACATTTTTCATTCAGTCTTAGGTACCTGTGTATGTCTATTACAACCTGTCATTGTGCAATTAGATCCTTGTGCTATATCTACACGTTATGATTGAATGGGTTAAAAACATTCCATTGAACACTGATGTGAGAATATTCTTATTTTTAAACACATACTTTGATGGGAATTCTAAGATGATTTGTAATTTCTTTTCAGTGAAAAAATACAGTAAAATTGTATGTATGTGTTTATTCCTTTTTCCCTTTTCTTTTCTTCCGCTTTTGGCACCGGAGAGGCATACTAGTATAGATAAGGGAATATGGAAGGACTAGCAGAAAATATAGCCATCATCGTAGCCTCTATACATACAGAAAGAGACAATGTGGAATTCAAAATTGCAATAATGGATGTATTGCTTTTTATTTAAATTTTTGGCAGCTGAAGTGTTTGTATTCTCCTTAATTATGTGACCACGTTGGATGCAAGAGGAGGGACTGCATCCAAAATATGTTGGTGGAGCATCGTGACCTGCTTCAAAACTTTTGTTCCTCACTCATCTTCAGTTTTTGAAACATCTGCTTTTTGGAGACCTGAATTCAGCAGCTGCTGGAGGCAGAAGGAGCACTGTGTCAGTGTCCCGCCTTGGTGATCGTCTCCTCTGTGCTTTATAGGCAGAAATTAGGCAGAGAGTTTGGAGACAAAGCAGAGTATTTGGGTCTTGGGTTGGGTTTCTCTGTATTTATCTTATATCAGGTCAGTTGAATTTCTCCTAGAGGTGGGCCAGAACTGATTAGTCTCTCTTGACCTTCCTCCTCCTGTATATCCCACAACCTTCTTCATCTTCAAAATATCTTGAAGAATGTTATGTAAAGGGACCTTGTTTTCAAACAGAGTGTACAAAGCCAAAAACTTAGTTCGTGAGAAACTGTAAAAACAATTGCAGGCACTCTTTCTTTCTTTTGCTTGCATCCTATTAGTTTGCTGTAAATCAGATAATGGTGATGCAGAATACTTAGCCTCCTGTTGGTGGTGATTTATTAAGGGTTATTTATTTAGGCAGATAATTGTGTTGTTTACTAGAGGGAAGGATGATCTTGCTGTTAAAATGTTAGTCTGAACTGTTTTCATCTCTACTACATTTTCTTTAAAGTCACCTAGAGCCAGTATTACAACTGTGTTTTCGGTGTTACAGTACAGGTGTTTTGGACAGCAAGGCACCTGCTTGCATTTTTAGATGCCTAAACACCTTTGGGGAGCTGGTGTTTTGGCCTAGATTTCAGATGCGCTGAGCATGCATACTTCTCTCTGTTTATAGTTGGTGCTCTCTGCTCCTGAAAATCGGACCCAGTCAACCAACCTCAGGAATACGGTGCCATGCAATGAAAAAGAGAAAATAATAGCCTCTCTTCCTCACCTGTTTTTCTTGCTCTACTTGAAAGATTTAATTTTCATCAAGCAGAACGATGCAAAAAGCCTGTTTTCAGCTGCTTCCCAGAGGCACTCCCTTCTCCTGCTCCCCGGTGTGCGTTACAGAGCCGGCAGCACGACTCGCTTGCTTGCCTGTTACACAGCAGAGCCCTTCTTACTGCATGTCCTGCACAGCAGGAACGAGGGAACAGGTTAAGACAGAGGAGGAGACGTTAACTCCTGCAAGCCCGAGGAGTCCCATGGCTGGGGAGAGCGTGTGGGGGCTTCTTTCATGCAGGCATTGCCATCCCCGGAGGCAACGTCATCTTCTTGTTGGTTTTGGGTCCCATAAGATCCATAAAGAAAAAAAAAAGAAAGATTACTTTCACTTAAATAGCTGTATTTCATTTTAAAAACTCTTTTCAAGGGGACACTGTAAGGATCTTTTCACTAAGGACTATTTCTGTACTGAATTTAAACTTTCTTGCCCCAGTTGTTTCATTTTTTTTTTTAAGTTGCAACATGAAAAATGCTCCTCCTCCAACCTCAGAAAAGTTGAACTCTTTTTCCTTCTTATAGTGAGCAAAAATAGCGTATTTCAAGCTGTGCCTTAAAATTCCAACATCAAAGATAGGTCTCAGATAGCCATTAGTAACTGAAAAGAAAGAACTATAGTTGAAATATTTCTGTAGCTAGACCTCAACATATCGTCATTAGTTTTCCAGTTGAAGTGAATTTACAAAGCACATATCTACATACGTGAGGTGTCCTGAAACGTGGATGGCTCAGTTACATGTTATATGTCTTGTATTACTGTTAGATAATGGAGTTTTTCAACTAATTCAAGCGGCAAAACTTTCCCTAGCTTGAAAATGGCACACTGGTCTTGCGATTAGGAAAAAGTGCCTTTGTAATCAACAAGAAACAAATGAGAGTCTTCTGTGGCAACAGGTTCATTGTAAAATAAAAGTACCTATCGACATTCTGTAGTTTCTTAAAAATGGCTGGAGTGCTGCAGTTCAATGATGGTTTGTTGCAGAAGATGGACTGTGACCTGTGGGACTCTCTTTTGCATTTTTGGTGCAGGATAACTCAGTAACAGTAACCAATTTATTAATTCGTAGTTAGTAACAGTAGAAAATTAAGTTTGTGTGTGGTGTAACTGCAATAAAATAATAACTAAGTAGTAAACAGTATAGTAATGGTCTAGGACAAAAACAGAGCAAATTAAATTGTATTGCATAAATACGATTGGATCCAAACTCAAGCATACAAATCGTTCTTAATTTCACAAAAGAATCCTCTGCTCTCCATCCTTGATGTGTATTATTGACCAAATTGTAATTACCCCTATAGCTGCCAAGTCGGTTTGATCCCTATAAAGACGTTACCTTCCTCTCCGAGCTCCGCAGAGAGCAGTGATGAAGCAGACAGACGCACACACGCGCACACACACACCGAGGGATGACTGTGCACCCGCGGGAACCAGAAACAACCTGAACAACTGATGTTCAAACTTCTCTCCCACCGGTGTTGCCTTCGGAAGTATTTGCTAATGGTAGGCCATTAAGAACAAAATTAATAAATAAAGTCCCTTGCATGGCTGCTCAATATATATATATTGAATATATATTGAATATAATAGCTTTATAATTGACCCGATGTCTATCTCTGGAACTTCTCTGTTACAACCCGCCAGAACTGTAACCTTGTGTGTGGCACTGGCCTGTGGCACCGTTTCCAGAAAGGTCATGGGGCTGAAGCTTGCGGGAGAGCAGGTACACATCCGAGCAGGAAAGACTCACAATAAATGACCTTTTATTTACATTCTGGTATTTTTCCATTGAGTGTTCCCTACCATTGCAACACTTGCCCCTGGCTATTTCAGTGATTGTTTGTAAGATTAGCACAGATGCCAAGGTATTAGATTGCCGAAGGGGACAGCAGTGTTACCTGGCTTTTTCAGAATAAGCATTTACCTTGGCCATGGTCTCCTGTACGTTGTGCCTCCCCAGTTCCACGATGGTGAAGCCAGCAATGTAATGCTTTCTGCTCTGCCCCATGCACAGGCTGGTGCCAGGGTTGACATGTGGGTGAGAAATGGATGACTTTGGACAACGTCCTCCACTCACTATGCTAACAGCCTTTAAGTGATCGTACAGCCTAGGACTTCCCCGAGCTCCTTTGCCCGCAGAGGGAATATCATGGTTGAGAGGAGGCCCCTGGGGACACAGTGTTTATGAGTCCCTGTTTTTATGTAGGATGTGCATGACTACTCCTTACATGTGTGTGACAGGTCTACACAATGCCAGCAATGCTGGTGCTGCTCAACTGTGGCATCCTGAGGAAAGATGCTAGTCTTCGGAGATCTTAGGGAAGTGAAGGGTGTGCAGTTTTGAGGATAATGGTGAAAGCAGGTGAGAATTGCTTTTTCTGGCACAAGGAGGAACCAATTCCAAAGAGTGCAAAAGGATCCAGGTATAAAGGAGACTTTGACATTTGAGGAAATAAAAATATCAAAGAAGCTGTACTCGGGGTGTTATGAAGAAAGATGGTAACTGTGGCTTGCATGTTCCAAGCAGTGGGAAATAAATCACAGCAGACAATGTAGCACATGTTGAACAAGAACACAGAATTCTTGCTGGAAGGAGTCTCGCTACTGCAATTTAATCATCCTTTTATTAGCATGCCCTGAAGGTTTGGAGGATATAAATTTTGCAAAATAACAGCTGGATTGTGGAAGTAGGCTACTGAATTAAGAAACAAATCACACAAACATGAAAGCACAAAGATAAGCTTCAGCTCTGTGTAGTCGGGAAGAATACAACTGCTTCCTTTCGATGAGGCACACTTGAACGCCCCCTGAGCCAGTAGCCTGTGGGAAACAGTGGGTGAAGATCTTGGTGGTGCCACGAAGGCTGTCCCAAGCACTGAGTGAGAGCCTGTGCCTTTTTCTGTAGACCATGAAATTCCACTGCATGGATCATTGGCCCTGACAGGTCATTTTGAATTCAACATAAAATGCAACAAGAAAACAAGAACAGGTGAATTAGCAGGAGAAATGGAGAAAGAGAAGATGTTTTTGTTTTTGTTTTTTTTGCAAGGAGACATCTCCCTCCCTTGCAGGAGGGAGTCAGACCTTCCTGAGTTGTGAGGAACTTGTTGAACATTACAGGACTCTACAATACTGAAAGATCAAGGCTGTGTTTCCCTGATAGGCGATTCAACAAAGAAAATTGGAGGTGGAGGTATTTCTGGATGTGTCGTGTTTTCCTCTTTCAAATTCTGCAGCAGCAAGAATAATACAACTGAAAGTTGTCAGTGGTGTAGCTTCTTCTTTCCAGAATGATCCAAGAGGAGAGAAGACAGCTAGATATATAATAATAAAGTTTGGATGTGTTGTGTGATATAACTGGCGTGTCTTTCGCTTATCCTCTCTTTTCGTCACTGCTTTTTCTTCAGCTTCTTTATTTCAGTCTTCTGGTTTCTGTTTGACAGACTCCCAAAGGCAGCAAAGGTTGTCCATTGGCTGTTAGATTTCCCTCGATGCTTGTCTTCTGTTCTCCTCCATTTCTACCTTAATTTAAGACACCATGTCTTTTTTTCCCCCCATCAGACATAAAGAATGACTGGACATTCAAGGAGCTATCAGCCCTTTTGGACTCTTTTGTCTTCTGTTCATCATTATGTCTTCATTGTCCTCTTAAGTTTAGCTGAGATGTTGAAGGATCACTTACTGTGAAAGACAATATTGCTAGCTGTCCGTAGAGATTTCACCCATCTATTTATCGTCATGCATAAGACGAACTATATGTGCAATATTTTGCACTACAAAAGTCAAAAGATTTGGGCCCTTTCCAAACAGCTTTGCTTATATTTTCAAACACAGGTATCTAAGATGAGGCAGGTAATACCTTTTCGGGATACAGATTTCCTCCGGTTTAACTTCTGAAGATTAGTCTTTCTAAATTGAAGTGGGTTTAAGTGCACAAACTTTCACTAGCTTTATTACTGTCCTTCAAAATACAGCAACAGATGAACCAATGTGAGTTATAATATAGAAAAACCTAAAAGCCATAATTAGACCTCTATTTCTTACTCTTCAGAGAAGAATCAGTGGGAGTTCAAAGTTGGTGAGAATTTGCCTGTTTACTTAGGGACCTAAAATGGAACTAGGAACTCAAGTTTAATAATCTATTTTTTAAATCTTAATCTTAGATCATATTTGTAAAAGATCATTCCCTCAGATGCTCAGATCATTCCCTCAGATGCTCAGAATCGCTCATCAAATATTGAAGCATAACATGTTTTAAAATGAATATTTTGGAGAAAAGTACTCTTGAGAAAACTCAATGAAATGTTACAGAGAGTGAGTATAAAATAGGTACAAAATCCATGTACTTAGATTAGATTTTCTATTATTAAATCTTACCATACATTTTTCAAATCTGTTTTTTTCTGGTTAATTTTTGCTTTCTCTTCACTTTTTTTTTTTTTTCTTGTAAAGGGCAGTTTATTTTAAACAGGTAGCAGTATTCTGGTTTTATGTTAATATGCCCAACGTGAGGAGCTGGCTCTATGTCTATATTTTCTATCCGTGCCAACATGATTCTGCTAATCTTCTAGTGCCTAAAATTACAAGTTCCAGTACTTAGGAAAACGTTGGTTGGTTTAACGGAGCCCTCTCAACTACCACTCAACATGTAACCTTGATTGCTTTTGATAAAGGAACGTACTTATCACAAAAAGCCTGCAAAAGATTTTCACAAGCTGAAGACTACAAAAAGCAGGTACTTCTAGGGAAGGAAGCTTTGGATTTGGTGAGCCTGTATGGCAGTGAGATAGTACTGTAACGGCTGGACGTAAATCAATACTCAGAAAGCAGGTTTCTTCTGCAGCGTTTGAATCTGTGAATCTTTGCTTCCTCTTCTTAGAGATACAGGTTTTCTGTGACTGAGCTGTGATTGGAGATTGCTGAAACTGATCTTAGTGTTGGAAGTGTGGCAACTTCAGAAGCTGTTATGTATAGTATGTTTATATTTGCTGTGTAATAATACATTCTGCCTTTAATAGCCAACTCTGAGAAGTTGTCATGGTGGTGAGTGAGTGGGCAATAAAATGGCAGATGAAATGCAATGCTGGATGAAATGCAATGCTGATAGTTGCAAAATACCATACTTGGGAAGAAACACTCCCAGCTCCACATACGTGAGGATGGGCTCCAGAGGAGCTATTACTGCTCCTGGATTCATGGAGGACAGTTTTACAAAACGCAGGTGAGGAGCTCAGCAGCAGTCAGAGAGGTAACAGAGCAGGAGGCAGAACTGGAAATGGAATACAGAAAAAAACAGGAAGCATCACGGTTGAGATTAAGGCACCAGGATTATGAGCAGTAGAGAAAATCTTCAGTATGGGAGAAACCCAAAAGGGTGGAACTCCACATTTTGGAAAAGAAAGGGCTGAGTGATCTAGCAAAAGCCTAAAATTTGTGTGCGACACAGAGGAGGTAAGTAAGCAGTAGTTAGTGATCCAGTTATAAAACACAGCAGCTGACATGCTCTGTTCAGCTCAGGATTGCTGGAAATTGAGCAACATTTACCAGGACGTAAGGATTAGTTTATGCTTGTCTTGTTTCAGATGCTGTTTCCTTAAGTTTTTGCTAGCAGCCAGTGTTGAAGGCAGGGTGATGGGCTAGCTGGGCCTTCCATCTGGGTTGGGACAGCAGTGGTTCCTCTGTTTTATGTCAGGTCTTGATTTAAGTGATGCTAGTTAATGCTCTGGTGCATCTGGATGAACTCTGTGCGGTGTTGCAAGCAGTCTGTCTTTGGAAAATCATCGCTGGTGCGATTTGGCTTCCAAACAGGTACAAATACATCTCATAAAATACCTCGTATCTTACATTGTCTGCCAAATAAATCCTTGTTTTGCATGCATCTTTTCCCTTGTATCACATGTATCACATCGCTGTTGCCAAGCATAGTTTAAAGTACTCAAAGCATTTGACACATGATATGGTTTTAGAATGACAATTTCATATTCTCCTTTATTTTTCATTGTATTTACAGCACTTTACTTCAAATTGGTCAGTGCTTGTAAATCCTGTTTTGGCATAAGCTGACAAACAAGGCACTTGGGGATATGGGAATCTACATCGTAAGTGGCTTATGTGGTTCTGATCCTTTGCGGCTTGTATGTTTATTAATATCTTAATGGTGAAGGCGTGCTAAACACACACTTCCTCGATATGTCTGTTTGAAAAGTGCTGTAATAAGCTATGTGGTGTCTATTTATGCATCAAGACTGTCTGCTTTGTTGTTTTATAAACCTTGAGGAGAAAGAGAAGAACAGGAGTTCCCCAGCAAGTTTTCACAGCCTAACATCATCATAAGTCTAATTCTGATTCTTATTAAAAATACTAAATTAATTCAGAGATTATTTTGTTTAAGAGAAAACAGTTACTTTGAAATACAGAAATTTCTGGGCATTTCTCAGCTGTTTTCATAATGTCCATTTTTTAATGAAAAAGCATGGTAGAATCCAAGAACACTGTGTTTGTGCACATGAATTACTCTTATCTGTTAACATAACAAAGAAACAAGCAGCTTTTGTTACAGAATGAAGGCAAGAAAAGCAACAGTCCCAGGAGATTTCAACATAAAAGGCAAATAGAATTCTGTTTTCACAAAGTCTTCAGCATCTCTTCAGGTCAAAGGTGCTATTTATTGGCTTGACATGGTTGTCCTATGTCTTCAAGACTGCATTTTAAATATGCTCTGCAAGATTTATACAGAAGCATGTTCAAATGACTCATAAATGTCCCGAGTAGTTTGGAAGATGAAATAATGAACTGAAATAATGAACTGAAAATGAGAGGATGCTATTTAATATTGAAAAGTGGTGTTTTAGGAGGATAGTCAGAGCGTCCTATCTCTTAAAATTCGTTATGAAACTTTAGCGAATGCTTCTTTACAGAATGAAGAATTTAAATGCTGTTTTGTTTTGATTACTCTGTGAGTTACTACTCTCAGCAGTGTTTTGAGACAGTATCTACTTTTCACTTCTGATTTATGCATTATATTTCTCACAATGTGAATAAGTAGTATCAGTGTGATTGGGATTTATTTTTTCATAATATTTTTAAACCTGAGGTGAAAAATATCAGTGAGAAGTATTTGAAAATACAATCTGAGGACAGGTGAAATGCTAGTAGGTGCTCCCTGACTGGGCAAGAGGGGAAAGATGGCGTGGTCGGATATTTTTGCCACATCCCTGGCTCTCCGATTGCCTCATCTCCAGCTGCGGCCCAGGCGGAATTTCATTTCAACGCTGTTGGCAGTTCCCCCTGCAGCACCCCTGAATTTTTCATTGGGAAGGGGAAGGTGGATTTTCCCCTGTTCGTAACTGCTGAGTGATGCCAAAAGGCTCTAATCCAGCCCTGTGGGTCCAGCACAACTGCCTGGAGGTATCCATCTCTTGCCCTTGCTCTTCGCATGATGGCCCCTTTTCTAAACTAAAAGGAGTCTTGTGAGATGGGGTCAGATAATAATTTATCAAGTCATTGGCACAACAGAAAAGTAATTTTCCATGCATATAGTTTGTTTACTTGTGTCATTTTAGAATTTTCCCCTTTTTTGGGCCATAATTATACATTTCAATGCCAAGTTACTGGAAAGTATGGCTAAAAAGATTAAGGCGCACTTAGGCAGAAAATTTCCCTTTGCTAATCAATATGATTTTCCTGAAGCTTCATTTTACTTTGTAATCAACAGGTGTAAGAATAGAACAAGAATTCTGTAATAAATTGCATATTGTTTTTTCCTCTTAATTTTCTTGACAGAATCATGAATAAACTGGCAGACCAGCAGGACCACATGATACCATGAAGAGAAGCTTACAGGTCCTCTATTGCCAACTGTTTAGTAAGTAAATAATCTTTTATTTAATACTTCCTATAAGATAGGAATTATTCAAATTCTTAATAAGATAGTGATATTTATGCAAGCCACAATTCAGGGAGGTGCTTAACCATGTACCTTGCTTCAAGTACATAGAGTGGAAGTCAAATTCTCTTGTTCAATAAGGTACTTGAAGATGTATCATATAAACAAGTTCAAGTACCAGGTGATTGTGCAGGGTCCTGTACAAAGGTAAAAGTGTTCGGCAGCACCGAGCCATGGGGAACATCCTCAAAAGAATGAGATCTGGAAGTGGAAGATGGCATTTGGAAGAAGCAATGCAACAACCTTTTTGTAATCAGGTTTTTGTCTGGTTCTCAGTGGACAAAGGGGATCCCTCTCAGTTGACACATCTGGTGGTGGTCTCTCTGCAAAAAGATCTCCGAGTGAGGAAAGGGAGCCCCAGGTTCACACAGCCCTAAATGCTGTGTCAGTTCCTGAGGTGAGAAGTTCCTTTTTGCTGAGTTTGGGCTGTCAGAAGAGCCCATCCAATATGAAAGACTAGCAAAAGGACTCAGGTGAAATTTAGACTGTGTAGATAAAGGTTGTCTCACCTACTCACAGGAGTAAAGCAGGGGTTTAGGTATAAAATAGTAGAAAATATGCATTATGGTACACAGTGCTGTATGGATTTCTTTTATTCTGTCCAAACTAGGTAACAACCAGAAAATCATGCTTAATGTGTACAGAATGAGTGATGCAGATAACATTACTTTCATTGGTGCCTGACAAGTATTTTATAAAGTATTACCAAAGCTTAGTTAGTATTATATCAGTGTTTCACTGATTGCCATCACAGTATAAAAGGAGAGATCTCTGTGTTCTTTGCTAGACTGGCTGGTTTTGCTGTTCTTACTTACAACATAGGAGGTACTCGGTTGTGTTCCCATGAGGGGAGACGCCAGAGATACCTCCAAGGTATATACATACCACATATGTATTGCATAGTAACTTAATCCTAAAATGATCTCAGTGAATTCTGTAGGGCTGCTTGTGCAGCCTTTGACCAGGCAGAAGAACACTTCTGCTGAAAAGCATAGAAATTTGGGATATTGTTGCCTGGTTAGCTGAGCTTTGCCTGTCTGGCCGTACAGGGAGGCTGCTCACTAGGGTAAAATGGGGCTACACTGACAAGTTGTTACTTTTGCAAAACTGTCATGAATGTCAATGGAAATTTTCCTGGAGCAACATTAGGTTATTTGTAATGAAAATATGAAACTGAACTTTATGAATGCATTTCTACTAACATAGGGGGAAAAAAAGGAAGGTATAATACTCACTGAACCTGTTACAGTTTTTGATCTTTCTGTTCTTTTTTTTTCTTTTGGCATAATGCTTCCCTGCTTGGCAGCGTACCCCATTGCTATCCCTGCTGTTTTAAACTATATTTTAGGGGGTAGTATGTTGAAGATCTAGGCAGCAAACAGAGGAACACTGAATATGCAGAGGGAAAAAATGAGCAAAATAATTTGCTATATGTATTCTGCATGAATAGGCAATAAAACTATGAACTCCACGGTGAAATATGAAAGGATGTATTCTGAACGTAGTGTTTCTCCTAACAGATAAATTAACTGCTTCATTTCTCAGAGTTCAGCACAGGTGTGCTCTAGATGTAGCTATCGTTAACAAATCCAGCAGTTACAGCCATATAATATATATTTGGGGCATCTGGAATAATTTTTTCATTTGCTTATTGGTTAGTAGTTGGTTGGTTAGCTGTTTCTTAAAGAGTCCACGACAAGATCCACTAAGTTATTTAATCTCTATTAAGTTTCTTTTAGATGCCCTGTAAGTATGTTACTTCAGCTCATTTTTTTCTCCAGTTGCCCCACAGTCGTGCAGACAATCTCCAAAGAGTGCAGTCTTCACCAAAGGAAGAATAAATGACTTTAATGTGTCTTCTGTAGCTACTCTTTATGCTGTAGGCAGTGCCTGCAGTGTGGTATTATTTTGTCTGCGTAAAAAAAGGAAAATTGCTGCTTCTGTACAGCAAAAAAAAAAAAAAAATCCCTCTGAACTTCTGAAAATGTATCAAAAGAATGTATTTTTCTTTGGTATTTACCAATGCCCTGTGCCTTGCTCCCTCCTCTGCAACTGCAGTAAGTGAATCTGTGGTGCTGCCTGAGTGGTGTGGCAACATTTTCATCTTGTCTGATGTGTTACGAGTGACTAACTGAGGGTTAAGGTTACAGAGAGAAATGCCTTGCATGTGTACTCCTGTGAGTCAAAACCCTGGGATGTCTTGAGCAAAGCGTTGATGGTTTTTCTAGAAACGCTGGTTAGGTGGAGAGACAAAACTCTGTCCGTGCCCGCGTGAGCGGACCTGTGGCTGAGACGTGTGGGAAGGAGTGTTTTCATCCCAAAGCGAGGGCAGCGCTCCTGGGTTATCACACCTTGGTGTGGTCCCAGCTGTGCCAGTGGGCCAGCAGTGGCTGCACCCTTCTGCATCTTCGTTTCCACTTCCGTTCCTCCGTACTCTGCTACCACGTCTGGATTCAGCCATGCGTCTGCACAGCAGCTGGAGGAGTGGGACCCTTACACTCAGCAGGACTGCTAGGCTGTGGGGCTATAAAGAAGATTTATGGACATATTTATCTGATTTTTAGACTAGTGGGAATTGTTAGCTGGATTTGTGAAAAATCAGGCCCATATCTAAATGTGGTTTTAAGAGAGTAAATGGAGCATCCTTCTCTGTTGTGAATTTTAGATAAGTTACATAATCAGTGTGTTGCCATCTGTAATCTTCTGCTGCCGTTCCCCAAAACAATGTTTTCCATCGATTTATGCTGATCAAGAATAGCATGTGAAGACGGGACTAGTGACAGCTGCTCTTTTGAGTATAGTTGTAGCTGCCTTGAATCTGATCCCAGTTGTCAAGAGATAAACTTTGTAAAAATTACAGTGCTACATATGGCCCAGTAGAGGGATTCTGGGCCATGCTACTTTACCTCTAGTCATTCATAATTTATGAATAAGTAATTAAACACGTAATATAGCTCTAAAGAAGCAGTGCTTTTGAGCTGTATCTTCAGTGATACTATCTAACCTGAAATCTTTAAGACATTTTAAAAAAATGTATAAAAATTAAAATAAAAAATTTGGAAGAGGTTTCTTGGTTAGTGAGAACTTTGAAGTCACTAGCTAGACTGAGTTGATAAAGACCAATTAAAGCAAGCATGTGTCCACAATTTGCAGCCATTTGTTCCAGGCACATCTCTATGCATGAAGTTTGTTGCCTCTGTAATGATGAAGATGCAAATGCCTTTCCTGTGAGGCTCAGCAATCTCCATTTTTGATAAAGACCTAAAGTGATGATTTAAGCCCTGCAGCATGAGCCACAATATGTCTGCATTTTCTGTAATAAAACAGGCACATTATAATTTACCGTGCATGCACTTTTCACTCTGGAGTTCCAAGTTGCATATAAACTCTAGAAAAATGTAGAGAAAGGCAACAGGTGAAGCCCTTGGCACACAAGCTGCACGTGAGACTTTCTTCTGCAGACATTCATTTGCCTGGAAAATGGAAGGACTTTTATTTTCTGTTTACTTACATTACCAGCGTCTATATGGGGACCTGTCACCGTAGCATCTGGAAATAAATGCCAGTCTGGTATTTCTTCATGCCGTTATCACTTAGTGTGTTCCCAGGCATCACTCTTTCATCTTCTAGGCCTGGCACAAAGCCCAGTAACATCAACAGAAAGTATCTCGAATCTACGGACTCGTGCAACCCTCTGTAGCAAGCTGAGCAAAAATGGCAGTGAGTGGTTGTGCCTTGTAGCACAGACTGTCACAGATCTTATACCCCCTTGCTCTGGATGAAGCTCAGCTTCCTCCTTTTGTAACCGTGGCCGCTTGATTACATTTCTATGAAGTCTCCTGCAGTGAAGCTCACCCTATAGAAAGGGTTAGCATAAGCCCATGCAAGCCCCCATACAAGTCTGCGTTGGGTCCTGGGGCACATCCCTCTTGTCACAAGCAGTTGATAAGCGACACGAGTTTGTCAAATGCCTGTTTAAGAGAGGACCTAATTCTCGGTGCCTGCTGAGCTCCGTTGTCTCCTAGTGACCATTTCCTCTAACGGGAGCCCAAACCCACTAGCTCGTGTGCTTATTGCCAAATGCTGTCGGTGCCTAACGCAGCGGTGGGGATAAGGCAGTCTGCACTGGGGCTCATCTCTCCCAGGTGGGGAGGCGTGGGGAGGCATGGGGACGACACAGAAAAGGCTACTGCCAAAAGGAGGAGAATAACCCATTCTCTCCCCATAATAGATAAGATACGGAAAAAAAGGGGGGGCTTCTAAAACAGCAAGAACTTAATATTAAAGATAAATGCGGTGTAGCATAGAACTCGGAAACTCTAGGAGAGACTCGTCAGGGGATCACAGAGCCTCCACCAGTGAAGACCTTAGTGGAAAAAACATTTGTCAGGAGTGACAGGGGTCATCTAGATGATTTCAGAGGCTCTTGTCAAGCCCTCTGACCTTGTGACCACGCAGATTTCCTGGGAGCTCTGTCCTTAGTGCAGATGAACCTGCTTGCTTTGACAGGGCACTTGCAGCTTGCCCGAGACATGTATAATTAACCTGTGTCATAGGAACTGAGAGCCAATGTATGTTTTAAAGATACTGGAGATGACTTGATACAGATCATGGGAGAGTTGTTCTTGTCATTCACAGAGAATTGCAGGAAAAAAAAGAAAGAATAACATTTTTCTTGTTTTCTATAGGGCTGGTAGATATTAGCTTAAGCAAAGAGAGCAGCGGGGGAATGGGTTCCTAGCAGTAGATTCCATCTGTTTTGCTTAAAATTGGAAAGGTAAACAGCCCCTGGCTATGCAGCGCTTCATGTACAAAGCTTTTTGGGATACTCACTGAGCTGGAGCATTTGTATTTACAAGTCACGTGGCTTGGTAACAGACTGTCCATCGAACAGCTCACAGCAAGCAATAAATCTACTCTTTCTTTTTCCAGAAATCAATTATATATTGTTGCTAAAGTTTCTCAACAAAACTTTGTTTTCTTGAAAGAATTTGCTACTTTTCATTTCTCCTTTGTGTTCCCTTCCTGAAAAATGAACCTTTTAAAGACAGTTTTAAAAGAAAAAACAACATACCTTATGAAGAAATTAAATTGAATATGCATCTCCTTATCAGATATGCACTCCAGTGTCCTTGATATGTCCTTTATTGAAATTTTGGTTGCACACACAAATGAGAGAGCATGTTCCTATTCACCGACTCGATAAGCACAACTCTTTGAATCAGATCGCTCTTGTGATTCTAAACTTGAGCTTGTTCCCATGAATAGTCTGCAATATTTATTTTAAATTTGCTGGTTCCATGAACATTCTTGTCTGCAAATATATTCCATTTAGTAGAGTCCCACAGGACACAAACTCATTAAAGAGTTTGAAATATATGTATGGGATGGGCGGGAGGAGAGGAGTTCTTTCTTGTTCTTCCAGGAGCATATGAAATTTAGGACATACAATAAGACCCTCCCAAACAACTAGAATTGTTTTTTTCTGAAACATACAGAGATGTGAAGTCAGCCTGGAGCTGTAGAAATTCAGGTCATAGTCCTCGACACCGAATTTGGGATAAAAAGCCAGCAGACAGATTATTATATTGGCTCTTTCTATCAGCAGACAAGCAATTCATGCATTTGCACATATCAGTTGATAGTCTGATTATGTTCTTGGCATAAGTACCTTCATTTTTATGCTTATACTGACACTGTTTGCATTAGAACTCTGTAGATTTTTCAAAATTAATGTGAGCATGCATAACGTCCCAGTATTCATATTCTTCAAGCATTCGAGCGCTGGTTGTGGGACATGTTATTAACAATGTCCATGACCATTACACTAGAATGCCAAGAGATGTTAAATACATATGCGTAACTATGGATATTTACCCAAATTGGAAAATGCTGCAAGGACTTTATTTTAAAATTCTTTTCACTCTTGTTAAAGAAATTGTTTGATAAATCAAAAATGAATCCATAGTATTCTTTCCATTTTTTGATATGAATTATTTGTGTTTTGGACCTGAAGCAATCTCCATTATACCACAATAAATCTGTCCAGTCTTCTATTTTAGGTTCAGCATTGTTTGCCTCAAGCCGAGAGAGAGAGGTTTTAGAGGGTGAGTGAAATAAGTAGGAGTACAAATTCAACTTTTCTCCATTTTTCCTTTCAGAAGTCTATTCATCCATCTCTAATAGAAATCAAACTGCAGGAACAGTGACTGAGCAGCTTGTGCAATTTTGTATGTGTGTCTTTGAGACTCACAGCATCAAGTCAAGTGGAGAAAGAAATGCTACTGGTATACAGACAGGCGCCTAGCGACCATGAAATGCTGGTCCTATTGAGTTCAATGGCAAAAATCCCGTTGACTTTGGTAGGACTGGGATTTTATTCCTGGACTTCATACTCCCAGCTTTGCTTTCTTTCCTTGCATTATAAAACAAAGATGTTCTGTCAAACATTCGTTTCCTTCCCCTAATCCTTCTTTTCTTTCTGGTTGTGCCTAAGAGACACTGATGTGCTTTTGACAGTGTTGCTAGTAAAGCTCTAATCCAGCAAATGCACGTAATATGTAAGCAGAGCTCTTAGCACCAGGCAGACTACTCCTACAGGAGCACTGTCCATAAGCTTAAATCTGTTGGACTGTTACAATAATTTAAGATAATTGAATTTTTATGGCAGCACACTCACTGGTGTCTAATGTCCACAAATAATCCAATGTGAAAGATAGTGTTCCTTCATGAAGGACAGAAAAATGACTAAATGTTGGATACTTAATTGTTGCCTGATATTCCCACGCATGTGAAATGCCACGTACTTGGACATTTACAGCTGGTATTGGTAATACAGTGATACACAGTATACCACTGCATTTAGGTGCTAGAACATTTTTATGTTAAAAATGTTTTAGGCTTTCTACATTGCTTTTGCACTCTTCTCCTTCCCTCTCTCCCAGTTTGGTGCTCCGTACCCGATTATTTTACAACAAAGAAGTTCTAGCTATGAATGTTATGCCAGCTTTGCTCGTTGATGTGTATGCCCACTTTGGTTCACTGCAGGCTGTGGAAATAATTTAGAAGAAACATGTATAAAACCAAGTGTCATTCAGGGAGCATGGTATCATGTCGTAAATATTATCCCCATTCCATCTCTAAACAGAAAATACGCAGATGTCCTCTCCTGTTCCTCAGTAGATTTCCAAAGAATGGAAGCACATTTAACTCAGTGAAAGACTTCAGAACTCCGCATGCAAGAAAACCTACTGAAACATCATCTGAGTTAGTCTCTGGCATAACACCATTCACTTCTCTAAACAGTGTATCCAGCTGGTCTTTATTTTGAAGATAGGCATCTGCAAAACTTCCTTGACAAATCAAGGCTTATATGTAATTTGTATGAATGCATTGTTTTGTAGTACTTCTTTATTTTAAACTATGTACATTCTCTAATATCTGCAATCTCAAGAGCAGGATTTGAACCCAAGGTCTGGAAAAAGCCCATGGCCTCATTTCACGTGGCTGTGGAGCCACTTGATTTCTTCCCTGCATTATTTGTGGATAAACCAAAATGATTGCTAACATATGTCTCACAAAGGATATTTGAAAAGTGATCTTAGCAGGAAAAGATACCGTACCCCTGCTATAACAACTTACAGCCAGTCCTCTGTAAGGTTGTACAAAGGTTCTGGAAATGAGGAAAGAAAGGTTATAACACATCTCATTCCTCCAGGTAGAGAAGGCAAGGGGACCTCAATGACAAGGACATGTGGCCCAGTGGTAGAGGAGCCAGATCCCATGACTGAGCAGTGTTTGTTGCAATGTGTCCCAAAATTTCCCAGAAGCAACCTTCCACTCCAGTTCATGAAGGAATAGTGCTGTGTACCCCACCTGCTGTCCTGTCTTTGATCTCTTCCATATGGTGATGATGACCTAGTTCTTGGACTTCTTCTTTTCACTAAAGTTGAACACAAGTTGTCTCCAGCAACAAGGGCAAGATCTGGAGGCCAGGTTTTCCAAATCAGCAACACGTTCAATGACTCAGCTAGACACTCAGTGAGATCTCCAAAAGTACATAGACAGTTTGGGTGTTTACCTCCTTTTGGTCTTACCAGCAGCTATGTGTAAAGCTTTTGCAGGCACCTTTAAGAATTGCACGAAGTATGTCTCTTTGATGTGACATGCCAAGATACCTTGGAATATGTGATCCCTTTTTCCTAACATGAAGGAACAGATTTTGTTTCAAAACCACATAATACTGTGCAGAGCATGAGAAGTCTTTTACTTCAGAGCTGATGGATAATAACTAGGGCTTAGTAAGGCCAGGAGTTAAAATGAAGGAAAAAAGAAAAAGAGCACTCAGTCGAGTGCACATTTACAGTTCATGGTGGTAGTAACAAGTATTTCTTACTCACTGCTTTATAAAGGTAGAGCATTGTGCAGACATTAACTAATTAATTTAGATTCTAGTGAAATTATGCAATTAATTTAAGTCTCCAATTTTATAGGAAAGGAAAGAGAATTGTCTGCTTTGTGCAGTCAGGATTGCTGTCCTATTCTGCTGGAAGGCTCCGTTATGTCTTTGTGTGATTCCACTTGCAATACTGTGTTTATTCAGGCTGTAGATGTTGACTTAGTCACCAGCTTCATCCCTGCTCCTGGACCAGTTCTACATCCGAGCTGCTGTCATCCCTGTTTGCTAATGAGCTCATTGGTCTCGTGCTCTGGGAGAAATGTGCTGTCCTTTCTATGCACTCCCACAAGCATTTGGGCCACAGAGGCTGCTTGTGCAAGTTCATATGGCCGTGCAACTTGCCACGGTCGGAGTGCTTTCACAAGGAGACGCATCCTAACTCTGCTGAGGCAATTTTCACCCCCATAGCTTTTAGGAGAAGGATATGAAGCTTTATTCCTGTCCAGCTGCTCCACTAGGAATTCCCACAGAAATCCTGTATAGCCTCAGATCATCAGGGAAAGAAGCAACTGGAGGGGGAGAGAGTGGACTGGATATTCCTCTTAATAGAACAGATATATTGGTTACTTACTGCAGATACACTTGCAATCTGTAGGTATTTCATATACCTACTAAAACATTGTGCTGATCAAATTCATTATGTGCATGTTCTGCAGCCATTATACTGTTGTTCTTATTCTGTACTGCTGCTGCGTATAGATACCTCTCAAGCCACTGCCATCATCAATAGAAGCACGTGTCCTATTTTGTGATGGAATAAAGCATGCTAAGCATAGAAAGCTAAAATATTCCTCAGATGGAAATTTTTAGGCCATATAGTAGACTTACTGCAGTTTTTAACCTATGGACCTTCCCTATTACAAGAAAAGGAACAAGCAACTCCGTCTCATCCCTGGGGAATATTGGTCTAAATAGCTTGATGGCCGGTGTCATCAGTAGTTATGAGTCATTGCAGAAGTACTTGAAAAAGGTTGAAAATTTGTGCACTTCTACAAGACCTCATATCACATCTCATTGTTGCTTTCAGAGTGAACGGTGGAGTAGTAGTGACAGTACTTTTGTGTAACCTGCATGAAAAACAGCATGATTTCTCACCAGATACTAGGTCCATTTTGCAAGTCGCACGCCTTTGCTACTGCTGGGATTCCCTTGTAGTCGGCCGCGAGCATCTTTCAGTGTTCCCACACACAGTTTCTAATTCGTTATGCATTTGAAAAAGGCACAGCTTCTTGAAGTTGGCATCCCATGGGAAAGAGAGATTTTGCAGTATGGTCTGAAATGGTAGATATCACACTCTCCTGTAGAGGCTACAAATTCATTATGGTATCACAGCTTCTCATTGCTGAGGGCATTAACAATTAACATACAGACACCGTAATTAAGATGTCAAAGAGAAGAGGAAAAGTGATGATAACAGACAATGAAAGCACCTGATAAGTGGACATCAGTAACCATATGCTTGCAGGAGAAACCACTTAAATTCTGTATTTGTCTGGAGAGTTAATTCAGAGCCTTAAAGCAGAGTACACAAAAGGAAGATGGTTTCAAATCCTGTGATCTTTTGGCCTTGTCTTGGAGGTAGAATGGAGCAATTATCTCCTGTTTTATGTCCTTCCCTTTAGTAGCGCTCAGGTTGGCAGTGCTGTTTCCTTAGAGCGACTGGAGATTTCACCTAGTTCAAAGCTGTTTCGTTCTGCCGTTTCAGGAAGGAAGAGCTGTTCCCATACGTGCCTGAGAGCCTCATGTCAAATCCCTACCCCGGGACCTGCTTCTTATGCTGAGGTTGTGAAGCATAAAGTTAATCACATTACAGTCTGGTCTGCTTAGGAGTGCGCTGACACATATTGAGGCTAAAGTCAGCACAGGAGGGTGGCGTGGGCCAGCTCTGCCAGGCAGGAGGAAAGAAGAGTCCGTGCCTAGGGAAGGAGAAAGCTCTGAGATTGATTCCCAGGGGTAGCAAAGGCGGATATACAGGAATGAAGTGTTTGCTAGGGCTTTATAGGAATACAAGACCTCACATCACATCTCGTTGTTGCTTTCAGAGTGAACGATGGAGTAGTAGTGACAGTACTAGCTGCTTTTTTCAAGAAGAGCGGTCCCTGAGGAGGAAGATCATCTGCGAGATAGATAACAGACCCTAGGCCTTGGCTACATATATTATAGTGCATCTTTCCTGGCCCCTGGGGCCTGTGTGGCTGGGACCGTTAGTGGCAAAGGCACTGCGCAGCAAAGATGTGGCTGATGGGGAGCCACGTACATGAGCTCCTGCCTCTGAGGTGGGGACTGCCGGACAGGGGACATGGCAAGACAGAGGACATTCAGAGTACATCTTTCAAGGAAGGACTACTCAGGAAAAAAAAACATTTTCTCTCCCTAAAGTTTACAGAAATAGAGAAAACATGGGGTGAGTGATGTGCTGTGTACAAAGAGTTGACTAGTTCTTGTTTCAGGCATCTGTTTTAGATACCAGAGGCAGTTCTGAGGAAAATGTCTGCTTATCTGGTCATTGGGAACTTCTCTTAACCTTCCTGGCTATTGAGCTTCTTCTCTGGGTTACAAGGCACCTGCCTTCGTTGGTGTTTCCCAGTATGGAAAATCTCCTCCTTTCTTGCTGAAGGTGAGGACACCGTTTGGAGGCTGCAGTTCTTCACAGACGTCCTCTGGAATAGGCAGGGCAGAGAAGCTGGAAGCAGAGAGACTGGTGGGAATGCTGTAGCACCAAGTCCAGACCTGAACACCCAATTCGCTGTGTGTCATTGCTAAGAGAGCAACATGCTTTTTCCTCCGTGGTTTTCACTCTTTTAGCACAGGTTTTAGCCTTGTTCCCCCGGTTCGCATTGTGTGCTGTGACCCAGAGCTGCGTGGCACAGTTGAGCCCGGGAGCTTATGTTCCTCTGGACCTGGGGCTGGCCCCACTCCAGAGCAGCCCCGTGACAGAAAGGAGATCAGCCTGAGCGTTGCTTTTAGTTACCATAAATGGCTTAAGGCCCCAAATATGTTTCAGAGCTGAGGTGGTTTGTTAAGCCTCAACACCTGCTCCCTTTTTCTTGCTTCTTTTCCTTTGCTGACTCTGTGGAAGAGAGGAGAGGTAGGGTCCATTTTGTGTTTCTCGGAGGAGGAACCTTCCCAGTGTGGCTGCAAGACTAAGGTTTAATTCACCTCCTAATATGGGGAGCACCTAGGCTGTTACTCCTGTCCCTGCATTTCTCTGTATCTCCTGTCCTAACTGTCCTTTATTTCAAACTGCAAGCATTTGGGGTTAGGAGTTGTTAGTATTTGGATGTGTTGTACAGTTCTAAGCACACAGTTGGCTCTTAGTTAGCAATTATAACAATTAATAAGAAATACCATATGGCTAAAAATATTGTAACTCTCAAAAGAATTGTTCGGCCATTTATTTTTTGTGCATATGAGTGTGTGCCTCATTTAAGCCAATTATTTTTCTATTAGCAGCCATTGGTTATACCATCCTTCTGGTTTTATTTTTAGAAGTACGTGGATTATTACAGAAAGTGTGAAAAATGAATGAAGAAAGAAATCTGTCTCCTAGTACTTGTCCTTTAAAATTAAATTTCCTGGTTGAATAATCTTGTGTTTAGTCCCCGAAGGAACGCGTCCCATAGCATGGATGTTCCTTGCACCCTCAGGTGACTGCTGTCAAAATGTCACAGGACTGGAAGTGAATCCAAATGAATTCATGAATCCAAATGTTCCTTCCGAAATTAGAGAGTGTTTGATTATGATGTTACCAACGTCTATCCTAACACGCTTGATCACCAGCATGTGAGATTTATGGAGTGGAGACGTGTTACTCTCAAATTAATTTGCAAACCACATTCTGCTTCCCAGAGAATGCCACCAAGTCACGCAGGGGTCCCTGCCCGACTCCCTGGGTCCTGCCTTGCAGGACACTTGGAAACCTTGTAAGATTTCACCGTGAAATTTGTCGTATTCTGTGTCCTGCTTTTGGGGCTGGAGGCTTGTGGGGCTGGCTGGGACAACGGTTTCTGTTGCCGCTGGGTGACGGTACCGAGCGGGGCCGTGTTACCCAGCACGCGAGCTGGCACGGAGCAGGCAGCTGCCTGTGCTCGTCCTCAGCAGCCTTATCCACCAAGGAAGGAAATTCACATCGAGCCTTTGGCTCACCTCGGCACATAAATCTTCAAAATAGGATTTGCTGTAGATTTTTTTAAATAATGCACGATTTTACAGAGACATATTTCTCCAGAGTTAAGCTGGGAGTAGACTATATTGTTTATTCCCGTTCAGAAAGAATTGTCACACGCAGTATCTCCATTTCATGTGTAGTTTTGGAAGATCTGTTTCAAGGGTGATTTAAGTATTTTATTGTGACCATGTTTTTAAATTTGATCTAAAGAAAGCCTACAATGGATGTTACTATAAATGGAAACATGAGTCTGATACACCAGATAGTTTTATAACTACAGAGACCAAGCAGAAATTAATGAAAAGCTTTCACTACTCTGTTCCATTATGAGAAGCAAAACACAGATAAGCATATTTTTAAAGAGCAATCTAATATGCTGCAGGGTGACTGGGGGCGGAGCAGGAAGGTGCAGCTTTTTGTTACTATTTTTAAAAAACACTGAAGACTCTTTCTTGAGGTAAAGTTGTTGTGTGATGCCAGATGTATAATAACATTGGTTGTTTTGACCTCAGGTGTCACCAACAGATGAATAGTAAGATAGTGAGAAGAATCGTAGACTGATCAGCAAGGCAGTTTTTACCAATCAGAGAGTTTTTGGAAATCACAGTATAGTAGTGAAGAATTTATCAAGGTGATTTATCCACAGTGCTTGTGAATACATTACATCCATCCTCCATCTCAACTAGTATCCACCAATGTGTTATTAATGGTACTTTGGAAAGCAATATGGTTTTGCATGGCTTCAACATCCTTCATGTTCATGGATTCTGAACACTCCAAATATAACCCTAAAGCTTGCAGTAAATCAGTGTATCTTTTGCTATTGAAATAAATAAATCTGAAAAAAAATTGTAATAAAAAATCTTTTAAAAATGATGGTATTAACAGAGCAATGCTCAGTCAGCCTTGTTACTGCGGAAGGCCCCTGGCTGCCAGAAATGGAAACCTCTATAGAAAAGATATCTGAAAAAACAAAGGGGGAAATTGCTTACTTTGATTTTGGCTGTGGCATCATCTCTTCATTTTGGAAGCTTCCATCGTGAGGTGTACTTATCCGAAAAGACACAGGGAGAAATGCGATCTGAGAAAGCCAACCGAGAAGGCATTGTTTGATGCTCAATACTCTGCTTGTCCTCTAGGTTAATGACTTACTGTACCAAGGGGGAAACGGAAAAATTTACAAGGTAGAGGGAGGAGCTTTTTTTTTTTTTTCAGTCGGAGTTAGTGAGATAACCAGACTAGAAAAGACTCCTCAAATTGTGTGTTCTTCTCCATCAGGGGATCAGTGATCCTCCACTCTACTTCACAACGGCACACAGTTCTTCAGCTTTCCGCCTGCAGTTCACGAGAGCCGCGGCCTCACCTCGCTAATGCTCGATTCCCACCTCACTTCATGGGTCATAGAATCATAGAATCGGTAAGGTTGGAAGGGACCTCCGGAGATCATCTAGTCCAACCTCCCCGCTCAGCAGGGTCACCTAGAGCATGTTAGACAGGGCTGCATCCAGGTGGGTCCATGTACTTCATTGCTCAGCATCTACAGCCAGAGATGAGTTTTCAAATGTGTTAGCTCCTTTACAGCCACCAAAGGAGGACTCACACCCAAAACTTCCTGTTACAACATTGCTGAGCGTCCTTCCAAAGCACAGAGGAACCAGGAGGGCAGAGCTGTCCTTGTTGTGATTGAAAAGTATGGCTGTAACTCTACCACTGGAGGAGAAGAGAGAAACAGGTGAGGGTAGCTCACCCAGCAAGAATTGGAAAGGTTACTCTCAGATCAGTGCAGTTCTCTGCATGTAAAATTTGTAGTAATGAGGAAAATAAGGTCCTTTTTAGACAGTGGCCGTCTGTAGCTGCTTTTGGATTCAAGATAAAGCAAAACATATTTGGCACAGGATGTCTGTGCAAGGAAACAGTCGTGAATTTCATGAATTTGGCAGTGAGAATGAGGGAGTTTTCCTTTTGTAAAGTCATTAGCTGTAGAGATTTCACTTTGACAGCTCTGAAATGCACAAGACACTGAACTGAGAGCTTCTTAGGTTTGGAAAATGTAAAACTGGTGGTTTTGGGATGAGTTATGAGGGAATGGCATGGAAGCCTCTGGTAGCGGAGCTTTAGAGATTTACATTCTTAGGTCTGCTTTTCTGAGTAAGCTGATATATATTAGTGCAGCGTGCAGTATTTTTATGCAGGAAAGATAGGATGCCAATAGTATTACTCTTTTCATTGTATAGGATCAAAAATGCATTAATTTATAATGCATATTCCAATTTTAAGAATCTGTTAATTTCAATAAATCACAGGGTTTCATTTGAAGGACAAGTGCTTTAATGAAGACCTAATCACCAGTCATAAGCACCTCTTTTGCTATTTTCATATACAGAATCATCAGCCATAGTACAGGTTCACTGATGTCATTCTTACTGTTTCTGGACACTGTCCAGGACGTATTATCTTAACAGGTCAGGGGCTTTGCCTCTTACATTAAGGAGTTAAAGGCTGGAAACTTTATGTATCCAGAAGGAGACCAGAACCTTATAGTCTACTGAGTTTGCTGCAAATTCCAATGTTTTAAAATACTAATTTACTTTTATTCCAATACTTAATCCAATTGTCCTGTGCTCAGCTTAACAGAGTGTCAGCCCATCTGCCGTATATGCATAAAGCCCATCTACTATTACATGGTGCATTCATCAGGCAGCGTAGATTGGTAAGATGTTGCCTCTGGGACAAGTTTTCATATCAACAGCATTAATCGTGTGGTTCCCACCTGCTTATGCACCTCTCCTTTTCATTTATAGAGGACCTTGGCACTGGTGGTTGTCATGGGAACGTGGTAGGCTTGTTCAAGTAATCAAAATGAGGGAGCTTTGCCCGTAACTGGTTCAGGCTGCTACCTGCAGGAGGTACCCATCAGCGTCAGCAAGGAGCACAACACAAAAGCAGTCGTCAGTGAATCTGCAATTGGAACAGCTTTCTGGTGTCAGACAATGACATTTATGTATTTCTATTTCCAGTCCAGAAGCCTCTGCAGACCCCAACAAGGACCAAGATCTCACTGTTTAGACACTCTAAAACATAAAGTTGTTGGACAACCCCTCTATGAAGATCTATGAATGAACAATATACCCCTCTGCTCTGTGATCTTGTCCAGAAAGTGTATTGCAGTGATTCATTTGACAAAATTATTGCAGAACTTCTCAAGTTATTTGGGGGGAGACACTGATTTTACGTAATTATTTCTCCTGCTGCCTTCCAAGGGAGGCAGAGGCTGAGTTGTGTTGTGGATGGCAAGTCTTCACCCCAAAAAAGGTCTGCTTGGCACAGCTTGGAGATGATGGAAAAGGAAGATACTGGAAATGTAGGTCTGACTGCTACGCCTCTACAATACTCCTGTCAGCAGCCTTCTAGCTATTTACTCAGGTTTGAACTGAATTGTATTTCTGATGGCTCCCCTCTGTAGCCATTTTTTGTGAGGGAGGAGTTAACAGGTCTCTTTTTTAAAGGAGCTCTGCTTAGTTCTGAGACAGTATGCTAAAAGTACCCTCAGGCTGTTTCTCATGTATATTTGGATTGCAATACTCTAAAACACTACTGGCAATGATGGAGCACCTGCAGTTTTCATTCCCTTAATTTATTTAACAGCATTTGAACAAAAATTAAGCAGACTGAGAGGAGAATTCTGCAAAGGTTAGGTACGATTGTGGCTTCCCCTGTCATTTCCCTCAGAAATTCAGAATATTCCAGGAAGGAAAAAATGATCCTGAACTTCTCTTCTCTGAAAATTGTCATTACCACTGAGATATAAATCATTAACGTATTTTGATAAAGAAGAGGCTTAGTTACTACAGGTTGGTCAATGAAGCAACAGTATGTGTAATGGGAATGAGAAGGCATTGAAAATGATTATTAGTTTTTGCTATGTGTAGGAAATATTTCACACAAGAGACCACAGCCTGCGAGAGTATGAAACATGCTGAATTCACCCCAAAGCAACAAAAAAGTTTACCCTAAAAGGAAACCCTGGTGCTCTGAATAACACTTCCAGGTTGAATCTTTTGGCATATGAGCTGCCCAACACCGTATAGTTTCATTGCCACAAGTAACAAGGAAAATTAGTTTATTATTATTGTTTTTATACTGTCTCAGGATCAAATTCTGCCCATATTTCTAATCCAGAGTCACACCACCAAAATTCTTTTAATTCACTGAATCAGATTTTCAGTGCACAGAAATATAAAAGTGCATGATTCACTTGGTTTGAATCATTATAACTCCACTGAAATCAATTACACTCATATATACTAATATACATTATATACTTACATTACATATATTATATTAGTAAAAGATTTAAATGGTACAGACAAGCATGACAGATGTAAATCACTTAGTTATGTGAGCTCTGACTGGTGTAACTATTTTTTGTATCCCTCTGTTGAGGTTTATGTTGTTGAAAGCACTGTTCATTCTTTAAATCCCTCTGTATCATTAGCTTCAATATATATAGTACATAAAATATATACAGTAGAGTGAGATAAGGAGCACAGTGGCTGGGTCCCTCATAATGTCTCTGTCTGTCCCACAATCACTGGAACAAGTTCTAGTAAATACTTGTAAATTTAGACTTTAGAACCTATTGAATTTAGATATTTCATTATCTCACCTGGAATCCTCATCTGAAATGCCTCTTGCTCATGGTTCCTATGAAAACTAAGTTGTTAAGCAGCTGATAAGCTGTGACTGGTGTTTTTTTTGTATCTAGCAACATCATTTTATTGTTTCTTGTTGTCAATTAATATATTCAGGAAGCCACATTATTCAGGGGCCAGTTGTTGTATCCTTACGTCACACATAATTATAAACGTAGGATGTATCTGCACTGCAAAGACCAGCTGGTTTGTGTGCTTAGATGAACTGCATTCAGGCAATAGTGAAGACAAAGCAGGAATTAATTCAGGTTAGGTCTTGCCCAGGAAAGGCTCCCCTTTTAGGCACAGCTTTATTGTAGTTAGTAAAATACTCATTATCTGGTTATCGTGTGGTATTGTAAACCCATTGCAGTTATTTGCAAAACTGTTTCATGTAGGTATCCATTATAAACTTCTTCTTAAGGATGTTTTTCCTGTTTTCCACATCAACATAATCTCATGGTTGTGTATATGGAAGGTTTGTGCAAGTCATTTTTCACATGCAGCTACTCGTGTGCACGTGCCAGCTGAAACCACTTGACTGTCTCTTAATTTGTTATCTGGTGCTTGACAACTGCTTTCTTTTGCTAGTAGAGAAATTTAGGCATTGTCAGACCAGAGCTGCTATGATCGCCTCCGGATTCTGATCTCGGGTGCTCTGATGATTTGATTCTGAGGAGAACAATTTAAATTCAACAGATCGTAATAGATGGTTTACACTGGTGTAAATGTGTCTTGGTTCCCCCACAGTCATTCCAAAGTGAAAACTGATCTACTAAATCATGTTAATATTTTCAGATCTCTTCCATGCTGCATTTGCTTTAAGTTTTGTCTATTTACAGTAGCCTCAGATACTAAACAGGTTGGTTGGTTATCACATGGTACAGACCAATTGTAGACACTTGGCAGGGGCAAGATCCTTTTGCCTCCTCTGCTGAAGGAAATACGCCAATTTTGCATTTCCAGTGAATCGGATAGGTGGCATAATTTCTTCATCATCTGGGTAGATAGATTTGATTTATTTTTTGGAAGATATACCTGCTTGCTAGATATTATCTTGCTTTGCTTTTTCAGTTTGATAGCAAAGTTGAAGTGCAGCAGTGGCATGAGCTGTTCAGCTTTGTTCCACTGCATTCATTTCTTTCAGAAACTCAGGACCCAGTTATTTCTTCCCAGGTCATTCAGTATTGAATTTTCTGCTTGTTTCTAGACAAGTTCTCTGATGTTTTACTCTGGCTTTTTGGCCAACTTAAAAGCTGATTGCACTGAAGCTGTGGAAAAAAAAAACAAAAAAAAAAAACAAAAAAAAAAACTTCCTTTCTTAGGATAGCACTTGGAGGCCAAGTTCTGTCTGAATTTCCACTCAGGGGCAGAAGCAAGTCATGTGCAAGAGCAATTCATTTCTTCCATTGTATCCATCTACAGAGAGAAATATAGTCTAACTCTACTCTTGTTAAAATTAAAAACAAAACTCCCACCCATAAAAACATTTCAAGATCGAGCTCTGTGGGTGTATTTTGTCTTGCGCTACCTCTGACAGATAGAAAAGTGTTGTCTGTATAAGAAAGTGGCTGTGGTTCAGCACTACGTGGCGTACAGTAATAACGGGAAGAAGACACGTTTATGAGCAGGCATGTGAATGGTGAAGAGCCCAAGGAGGAAAGCTGTGCTGAGTGACAGATCGATGCCTCTGGTTGTCCTCCTTCGAGGTGCAGGAAGACCAGATGGCAGGCAGGTAATGTCCAGCCATATGATTATAGGTACCTTTACCCCCTCAGCGTGGCTGTGAGTAGTAGTAGTAAGTAAGGCTGGGATCTCGTGAGTTGCTACTCCATGATACATTGCGCTTCTCTCAACAGAGCAAAAAGAAAAAAGCTACTGTACATCTGTCACCATTCAGACATGGACACAGTTATGAAAAATTACAAAATAATGATCGTGTGCTTTTTTTCTTCATCTGAGGCTCTTGCAGTGTTTGCAGCAGATAAAAGAAGGAGTTCATACCTCATTAATAAGCTTCAGAAGTGAATGGCCCTTAACTACATCTGCACTATAAATGTTTGTCATAGTTAGAAAAAGGTAGTGTAACCAGGTGTATAATTAGTTTCTGTACCTGTTTCACAGATGGGATGCCAAACTTACTCAGAGAAGCAGCTCACACCTCAAAGACCCTCAGCATGTCAGCGGCAGAGCAAAATTTGAGTTGAAGTCCTGCTCTACTAGCCACCAGAGGGCAATCTGGCTGCAACACCACAGCAGAGAGAAATGTCTATCGAACACCAGGCATGGGCATCCCTTAACTGGGGCTATTACATGTGCCAAGCCTTGAAGCATCGGTTTCTTTGCCCTCAATACTGACCACAGGAATTTTGCTAGAGTAAGGTTTTAGGTATGACTGGATGATTGGGATCTTGTTGTAGAAACAACTGAAGAATGGTCTTTCCTGCAAAATTCCAGTGAATTGCTGGCAAATGTGTGTCCAAATTTTGAGGTTTTGCCTCAAAACACATTTTTCCCATGTCTGGACTTGATTCAAACGATGACTTGATCAAAGCAGCAGACTGATGATTTGATCTGAGGTTGCTTTCATTTCTCAGAGTGATGGCTGAATAGGTCTCCTTTCTGCTTGGATGAAGTAATGCCTGATCTTCAGCAGACATTAATCACTACAGAGAACATCTAGCCTAATGAAAAAATGGAAAGAGAATTAGTCCAGGCCTTCTTTACAGCTCTTGGCTTTCTTCTTCCATGGCAATGAGAATTGAGTATTTTATAGGAAAGGCACCAGCTCTCCTGTAAAAAGCTTAGAGGCTAGATAGAGCAAATAGCTAGGAGCAGTCAGGGTACAGTAACCAGTTTAACCTCTGGTATGATAGACACTGTTGACTGCTGGGGATCTCCTCATTAGTAGTCTGGAGTAATATAAGGTGGTAAAGGAATAGAATAATATAAGGTAGTAATAGAATAATATAAGGAAACCTTATTTCAAGAATTTCTTCCTCTTGCCCGTGAACAGACCCAACAGTCTGTCTCAAATGCTGCCACTCTGTCATCTTTCAGGACCCACTGAAAATCTGTATGTATAAATAGATAGTACTTTTTAAGATGTGTACAGTGAAGTTGCCACAGCCACAAGAGTGCCTGTTACATTCAGCATTTTCAAGGTTGTCCCCATCCTCAGGGACTCAAATACAAGGACTCAAAAACTGAGGAAATCTTTCTATAGTTTATTATTTCTATTAATAATAGACCTGTTACGTCCAACCAGGAGAAGTGCTCCCTTTTCTAACCTTGTAAACACCTGTGCCATGCCATTCTGGATCCTCATGAATTCACAACCTGAACAAAGGGGAGATGGGCAAATGCATTATTTTACTTTTGGAAGACAGTAAAGATATAGGAATTGGCTTCCCCAAGAAGCCAGTCTGGTAGGTTGCTTCTGGTAGATCAGAACTCCACCATCAATCTTGCAAGGCCCTGTCCAGTGCGTTAATGTAAAATATTCGCTCATTTTATCAACAAATCTGAGTTTTTGAACCAAGGAAAAAATGATCCTTTGTTAATTCCTCTTAGTGATCCTCCGGATTAAAAAATATAATACAAACTAAGCAGCAAAGAATAAATGGCTTGATTTTTATTTAACTCTAAACTATATAGTAAGCGTAAGCCCTGAAGATATTTGCTATGTAAGTGATTAGCACTCCTCTCACGCAGGCAGTTTATCTGCTGGGGAGGCAGAAGTCCCCTGCTGTTTCCGCAAGATCACTATGAGGTTATGAGGTAGAAAAGCAACGCATATTTTCTCTTCAGAAGGGGAGACTTTGTACTTATCACCAAAGTAGATAAACTACAGTGAAATAGTAGTTCCTGCTAAGCGCGTAGTAGGACATCATTGCTGGCTGTAGGGCGATAAAATAGGTGTATTTCTTTTCCTTTTTCCAAACACTGAAATGTTTGCCCCAGCTCTTCCCTTGCTGGCCAAGGGCAATAGCGTGATTCCTGAGCTCTTGACAGGTAAGCTGGGCACATGCCGAAATGCCCATGTGCACCTCTTGCCTTGCTCACATCTCCTGTGCAAGCTGAGGTTGCACTGATTTATACGTTTTCATTCTATAAAGAATCACAAATTCAAATCCTCCTAGTTTATGTTGAGTGGGTTTGGCCATCTTGGGTTTCCTCACCCATACTTCGCTCAACAGAGGTTCCTGCTTTTTCCTGTATTTTTGTTCACTTTGCCTTGATTCTCTTTGCCTTTCACTTGTGCCCAGCTCGCTGGCGCTGGCCCAAGGCAGTATCGTACTGGGGAAGGGGGCACATCTTGCCTTAAGTGTGGCAGAACAGGGCTGAAGCACCTTTCCGAAAACTGGCTGCACTGCCGACTTCTCCAGCTGGTTTCCTGCTTGATCTTGAAAGAGCAGCTTCATCTATCTTTTGCTTCGGTTCCTGTCTGTGTGTCCCGTCTCACTGGCGTGCTGTGCGCGGCTGGCCCTGAAAACACAGCAGAGCTGGTGGCCGTAAGTGCTGTGACGGCTTAATATCTTCTTGTAGGCTTTCCTGTTAAATCGAAGCCGACTCGCCTTGAGCGATACTCTCGGATGAAGAGGCTTTTATGAGTTGGTGAGCTTTAGCAGGAGAGCTACCACTTAGTCTGCGTGAACCTGAATATGCCCTGGAGGCTCTTCAGAGTGAGCGTGTTTGAAGCAAACACAGTTGGCTTCTCTGAGAAAGTGAAGATTTCCAGTCTGATCAGTGCATCCTCTGATAAATAGACTCCAACCTGCCCTATTCTTCTGTTCGGTCTTGCCTTGCGCATAGCAGTGGAACAAGCTTTAATGCAGGACCTCGCATGCACGCGGAGAGACGGAGAGGAGGGTTTGGTTGTCGGCTCCAAGGCGGCAGAGGTGTCCTCCAGGCTGTGGTTCCTGGGGGTGGGCTCGGCCCGTCGGGACGGGGATGGTGCCAGTATAGGAGCATTTGACTGAACCAGGGCTGGGCACATACTCTAGGTGTGGGAGATAGGATACTTCTGCTAATCTTATTTGCAAAGTATTGGATGCCACGTGACTAAGCACAGTCGTACTCATTATTTTGCTACTTTGCTGTTAAAGGCTGATTTTGTAAAACTGCTTGTTACCGCAGAATCACTGGTGTTGGAAACAGAAAAACAGAATTATTAGGACATATACTCTATTTTTATACTCTGTCAATTGCCTCCAGATGTTCCCACATCATATTTTCCAGCCCTGATATGCTTTTCTCTTTAATCGCACCTCTGAGTTCAAAAGTTACTAAGGAATAAGAATTTAAGGTCTATTATTATTTCTTCCAATGCCTCATGACTATGCAGGACAGGAAACCTAAGAACTATGTGGAAAAGATCACAAAGATCCTTTTTCCCCACCTCCCATTTTTTTCTTTTCTTCTCATCAGTATATCTTTGTTTTTGTTCCTGAGCTCCATTTATTTCATATGGACCCGCACGTGCCATTTCCTCTGTGTTCACTCAGGATGAAATACGCAATGTGCAGATACTCTAGTGCATTACAGAAATTGTCCAAAGAAAGTTAGAGGTTTTAGTGTATAGACTAGGTCTTTGTAAGAAAGCATCACCTGACACTGATTAAAATACTGATTAGGAGCAGAAGCTCCCTTTTCATTCCTTCTCTGCACAAAGCTGGAGGCACCTGAAAATGTACACGGGAGGAGTTGAATTCTGCATTTCCTAATAATATTTCCTGATATATTGCTTCATATACTAATAACTGTCAGTATCTATGGTCAGTGAAAAAGCACACTGCACTTCTTCCTGCTGGTGAAATGATGAACATGTAAAAAGCTGATATTTAATTTGTCAGCATTAGTATTCAGAGTGAACGCAGCTTTGTAATGAGTCAGACAGAGTGTATCACTTCCACGTGCTGCTTATGCATTGCACTGGTCAAATTTAGAAGCTTTGGTTTGGTTGTTTTTTTAGGTTTTTCTATGCCAGAAGGGCTAACAGCTTTAAATCAGGTCTCAGACCAGCAAAAAGTAAAGTTGTATCTTTTAGAACTGAGGCATTCCTATGACTCTTTCCATCATCTTATAGTGATATATTCAGTGGAATTTCATTATTTTATTTCCTTGCACTCCTAATTCTCAGACTGTAATCTCCCACTAACTGCTTCCCTGCTGCCTAACGTGCTGCATGTGTCTGCCAAAATTAGTATGGTTTCCCTTGCAGGCCAACCAAGAGAAGAGTCCCTGGCACCAGGCTCTGGCTATACAGCGAGAAACAGCCTGAATCCCCATCCGTGTACCTTCACCTCCTGTCTTAGTAGGTGTTTCAAGAGATTCATTTTGGAATTTGGCAAGGGGACGGGATCGTAAATGGGCAGGTTCCCCTGCGCAGAGAGCACAAAGCAATTAGTTCCAATTTAAGACGACAGTCTTCCAAGCCGCACTGCGTGGAGCCAGATTGAAGCATGCCCAAAGCCGACTGCAGGATTTGAGCCTGAATTTGAAGCCTCGGTATTCTTAGAACTCTTTTTTATTGTTTAATTATTAGTTACTATTTGTTAATTTTTTGTAAATTCTTCCCTCCTTCTTCAAGCAGAGACTTTCCACTAAAATCAGCCAGTCCACTTGTGTAAACGTGGCAGAATCAAGCTTTTGATATTAGTAATAAAGGACACATTTTATGGGATGTTTTTTTCCAGGACTTAATGCCAGCTCTTCTTTCCACCAAGAGACTGGCTGTTCCATGACCACTGGAACATAAAAACGATTCTTCAGCTGAAAAATCCTGAAGAGACTCGTAACAATGAGGCCCGCTCACGACCGAGGGGAAGGAACTGGTGACTTTGAATAAAGTGCCCCAACAATTTTAGACAGGGCTATTTTCTGAAACAGTAGGGCAGCAATTCTCTGAAACCCCAAATACAGCCAGGCAGAGAATTAACTCCTGGTTTATAGCTGCTAAATTGAATTATCGCTAGAGGGGAGAAGAAAAACCCAACAGTTTACCCAGGCATTGATTCTCTGCTGTTGTCAAACCCCAGCTTTTGTGTGAAAAGGAATAGTGGGATCGTCACATCGCTCCTGTTGCACGCAACAGAGGATCAATACCTGCCGCATAATGTGGGTTCTTGTAATTACGAGGTCTTGGCAGTTTTGCCTGCAGGTTAAATGACAGTCAGTGCAGTTTTGCTTCCTTTCTGACAAGCAGGGATCTTTGATTCATGACATTTTTAATATTGCTTGCTCTGCAGCCTGGCAGGTCTACCGAGAGTCTGCACGTGGGGGTTAACTTTGGCACCCCTTGTGCCAAGGAATCGCCTTCCTTTGCTTCTCAGACAGTCCTGTAATTATTCCTATTTTACAATACTAGCTGAGATAGATTGTATTGATCATGACAGGAGGGGGTGGGGAAAGGCCTTAGAAACGAGTGATACTGATTTCCCTTTTCCAGGAAAGCCCAAGCTGAGCTTTCACAGCAGCAGGACGCGCTGGTGTCGGGGCTTGCAACTCTGGGCTCAGACCAGCCAAACTTCAGCAGACCTCCTGCAGGGCTTTGGGTGAATTGCCAGCACTCACAGGTTTAAAGTACAATCTCGTGTATTTTCATCCACACTCGCTCTTGCTGTGGATTAAGTTACTGTTGCTCTTACATGGCCATATGATGGGACAGTACGTAAGGCTCCTTCTGCACCTGCACGCATGCAGGCACACCTGCCCACCCAACGCTCCTGTCGCTGCAGAATGACAGCCCTTGGCAGGGCAGGTGTGCTCCTATACCTAAAAAACTGATGCTCCTTGGCATGAAGTAGTGGCAATGTGGCCAGCTTCCCCAGCCGGCTGTGACTCTGAGGCCGTTCAAGCCCTGCTTTACCTCCTCCAGTTCCCCCAGTGACACCAAACCCTGAAGTCCAGAAACTAATCTAGTAGGTACAGATGCATTGGCTGGTGGATGCAAGGGTTTGAACTGGTTACTTGAATGTTTCGGGGTGCTATTGGATTTTCTAGCTTATAAAGCATTAAGGAGGAAGCAATTTCCTTGTCAATGGCTGTGCTACATGAGTTTGTGAATGCTGGATCTTTTTGCTTACATTCAGGACAACCTAGAAACATCTGGAAATATTTTGACTGATCATCTTCTTCTACACACTGCCAGGGAGCATGTTCGTGTTGAAAATTTTTAATTACAGTAAATATTTCAAGCAGCATCACAAGGAACACTAAATAGATTTCTTGCCTTGATCTTCCAGGTTTGACCATCCTCCAGAACCTCTCAGACAGCTGATATCTGCCTAGGGTTGGAGTTGCTCATCCAGCAGGGCTTTCCCTGTCTTGGGAACAATACAGTAGCTCCTAGTTACCTGTCATGATAGTATCCTTATCTGGAGGGATTTACAGAGCAAGTAGATATGCGTAGAAAAACTGAACTCCAAGCAGAGCTGTATTGTTAGTTATTACCATTGATGGAAACTGAATGGAAAAGCCCTCGCTCACCCTTGCAAATAATACTTCAGCTCCTGTCTTATGTATCATCTGAAGAAAGAGCATCCCTAGGAGCATCTAAACCATGTTCTGTATTGACACAGAGGGAAGAGTGCCACTCAGCAAATAGCAAATACAACTGTCAATGGCACCCAAAACCTACAATTTTTTTTAGAGATCTGTCAGCTTAGAATTCAGTAGGCCAAACCATACTTAGCTGGTGAGACGAGACGAGATAATAGATGAGCTACAGACTGTCCCTGCTGTGGACAGCTGGTAAAGTCATTTAGTTTTTAGCTGGAGATTTATCTACAGACTTTCACTTGAATCTCCCTGAATACAGAAGCCCAGAAAAGGATTGTATGTAAATAAAAATTTATATATAATATTTATGTATTTTAAAGAAGGAGAACTTACTGTTGAGATGGGGCATTTTCAAGCTTGCGTTGGTCTCATAAAACATAAATTGCTCAATATATCAAGTTCACACACACAAAAGAAGAAAAGGATGGCATGGGCAGTGTAACCTTAGATTTTCCCTATGGATTAGGAATGGAGCTGTTAAGCAATGGAGACATTTTTCAGGAAGATTTTTTTTTTGAAAAAATTTGAAATTTCTGCAATGTCTCTATTAGACAGACTTCAAATTGATTTGAATTTTATTTATTTTTTTACACAGAAAATCCAAACTTGATCCTGTTCTCACTGAAAATTTTGGTCTTGGAATTATTTTGGATCTCCCTTAGCCAGGAATGCCTAGGACAGGATTTTCAACTAAATATGTGCAACGCAATGAGGAAACAAGGCTTACATGAGTCCTTTGCATCTAAATCATGGCACTAGCAATTGTTACCTTTATAACAAAGAAAGGTGCATCCCCTCTTGCAAATCCCTGTTGTTTGCTTATCTTGTGTGTGGCTCTCAGGTGCTTTATTTGAAGTTCAAACATTATTCATTGTCCCTCATTAACAACCCTGTTGTGCTGAATGAAAAGAGTCAAGTCATGTTTGATATAGTGCCCTCAAACCCTTAAATGTGGTTTATCCATCCTGATCGCATTTTCTTCTACTGTTTCTATTCATTAGTTTTAATGGGCACTTTGAAAACTTCATGGTTGGAGGCTGATTGTGCTTGGTTCTTCTTTTATTTTTCTTTTAAATGAGGGGAGAACTTTGTGCTATAGGGACATACCAGCTCGTCCAATTTGGCACATCTTAATATCTAAAGCTGAGTACCTCTAGTCTGGTATTATCCCCCTGAGAATGGCCAACACACTAGACAACACAGAAGAGAGCGTAGGAAGTCCCCTATGCGACAGCTCTTTGGTTAGCTTTTCTTTGTGGCTGACTTTCGTCCTGAAATACATCAGTTTATTGTTCAATTTCTATTGTACTTAGATTAACAGTGTGCATTCTCTTTATCTGCAGAGAAGTTTGGCTCTTGCTTGAGTCAGAAAATTCTTGTTCCTACAAGAACATCAGAGACTAATTCTGGTCACCAGCCTACACCTCTGCTGTTCAAGACCTTGTCCCAGCTTAGTTTTACTTCTGTGGGCTCTCGATTTCCATGTCTTGCTGCTCTAGATGTCTAGATATTATTGAATTCCAAGATAGAATAAATAGGAGTATTGGATTTACCTTTGCTGTTTGTTAGTGTGCAGAACTCTGTCACCCTTCTGTACACGCCTTCTCTCTGCTAAAAGCTTCCATCTTTTCAATTTATCCTTGTAAAGACCTGAATGACTTTAATTATTTTAGCATCATTCACCTTTTGTTCCTGCCAAAAAATGCAAGGTATTGATAATTTGGGGGCTCAGCACAATGCTCTGTATCTGATTGTATCTCTTCTCAGTTTGTGCATCTATGCTTCTGCTTCAGCATATTTAGTGGAATATTGGCTACATCATTAAAAATGAGAACAGAACATGTTGTAATGCTACTTGATAATTGAGTAAACTGATCATAAGCCCAAGAAGTGACATTTTAACAATCAGCTAATTGAACTGTAACTTATAAATAATTGGAGAGATATCACCTCTACTCGAAGTATGTCATCCTGGTCCTTCAGCATAACGATAATTCTGCTGCCTGAGTCATCAGTTCTCAGGCTGTCTGTTGGTCTCTGAGTAGTAATGGTGAACACATGCGTCTTGCAGCACTGACACAAACACAATTTATTAAGCCTTTTTCATCTCTGGTAAAAACGAATGCTACTGTTGCTGCCTGCTGCAAAATCATCCATATCCGCTGCAAAAGTTCTGCTATTGTTGTCATATTATGTGTCATGATCCTTCAGAGATCTGGAAAGAGAAGACACTGCTAGCTACTGGCTGAACTGAAAATAAGGCCATTTTGGGGGGCACCTAATATGCATTTTGGAATACAGATATTTTTAAATTTGGCCCTAAGCAAAAAGTCTTTTCAATTGTAATAAATTTTAAATACATACTTCTATCTCCTTGGCACTGGTGAGACTAAAGCACAAATTATACCAAAATGCTGGCAGAATATGAACCAAACGTGAGTAGATGCCCTCCCTTTCATACCATGTCAATTCTTCATCGTCGATACCTTAAACTGATATATCTTACGGAGTGACTGTCCTCTGTAAGCCAGCTGCAAACTAATTGCATTCTGCTCTCTACTGTCAGATCATTTCTTCCTTCCTTTATTTTTATTGGGAAGTTGGAAAGGGACAGGTAGTGACAGGACCGTGAGACTGTGTCCGAACTGTATCCCAGAATGTACATTTCCGAGCAGGCAATTTCTTTATGTATGTCTTTATCATGTGTTTCAGTGAGCATATTCAACACCTGCTGCATTTACCCTTTGCAACCAAAATTGTCCTTCTGGGGCTAAGCTAAGATTTCCAAGACATTTTCTAGCCTTAAAAACTGTGGGAAAAGCTCAAGAATGTGACCTCAGCGTAACAGGATACCCTGCCAAGGTCAAGACTTTTTAGGTGATTGATGTCCTGCTGTGTTTCGGCATGGATTGAAGCACTCCCGATTCGCATGCTGACCGCACTTCTAATCTCATAGTAACCCCACGCAGATGGCAGATGATTCCCAGCACAGACACATCCATGTAAGGGATTTTGCAGGAAGGATGCCTGGCTCCCTGCTTGCACCAAGCTTAGAGCACAGCTGAAGTCTCTGTTTCTCACCTTAACAAGATCTTGCCTCTGTGAGAGGCAGCTATTTCAAGCTTTCATCTCTGTTTAAATTCTCAAGTCAGAAGCGGCTGTGAGGCCGCCCGTTTCGCAAAAGCAAGAGGAGCTCTTGCTCTTCTTTGCTCTTCAGGCGTAGGCTAGAGAGCCATTCCCTGGGACGGAGAGCAACTCGAAGCTGGTGCAGACTGCGCTGTCTGTGTCGCAGGCTTTGTGTCTGCCTGAAGTTGCATGTAATCTGAAACGCTGGCTCTGAGTAACCGTGATTTAGCCCAAGCATCTGACTAGGATGTTTAGAAACAGAAGCAGAAAATGAAGCACTGAAAAAATTGGAGTATGATATAAATAAAAGTAAGATATCTCTCAAAATAAGCAACAGTTATAATAGAGGATAAGCTCTGTGGTTCAGTTTTCCATTTCTTCCAGCAATCATTGTATGTTTTAAAGTGATCTGCAGCTGTCATATAAAGGTTGTGGTAGTAGGTACTTCACAACAAAGTTTCAGCCTTGTTAACTGTAAAATGTTATGGTTATGGATGTGATTCAAATGTCTGTGATGGATGCCTGAATTTCTCTGGTAAAACTGCAGCAAGTTTTTATTTGTCAACTTTTGTGGCGACTGTTGTCTGCTTCGATTGTGTCAACAGTTTAGGGTGCTTCAGAGCATCAGTGTCTGCTTCACCGACTGTTAACAGCCACCAGCGAATATTGTTCATACTATAGGCCATACTATACCATCAGATAAAATCATAATATTGGATCCAAATAATGATCCATCTAAATGGATATATTCTGAAGCTCAATGATACATCATATTCTTTGGGTACAGGTGAAGGCAACTCTACTGGAAACCTCATGAGAGCATCAGAGTAAGCCTCAAAGTTTTTGTCCCTAGGTATTTTCTCCCATGCCCAGGTCAATTTATCTTATGGTCAGGTGCAAATAGTAGCATACTGATAGATCAACAGTATTCCTGCTGTGTCTTGTTTTGGAGCTGTAATTATTATTCAACAAATGATTGTTCCTGCTGGGAAAATATTTAACATTACATCAGGTGCACAGGAACTGATTAATTGAATGCCTCTGTAAGCAGGTACTATGTTTCAATAGGAATTTATTGTTTTGCCTCCCGTCCTTTGGGTGCTTCGAGGGCTTCCTCATTGCCCAGCTGTCCAGTGTCATGGTCATTTGTGTCTGAAGCAGAGGAAGGAGATCCAGCCCTTTGGAGAAGTCTGAGACCGTGGCTTGGTTTCTGTGAGAGTATTCAGCACATCAATTAACGTGAATCGTGATGGTTAGTTCTTAAGCTGACATGACTGAAGATTTTCCTCCCCATCTAACCCATTCATCAGATTAGTCAAACCATTTAAAACAACCCTCAGTCTCAAAAGGGAACAGTAATGGGGGCACTTTCGCCTCCGAATCCAAATGAGGAAGCATGACAGCGAATTCACCCTCATCTGGCATTTGGCATCTGGCTAATCAAGATGGGTTAATGGAAAGATGAGTTTGGACTGGTTGTGAGTTAATCCGCAGCAAAAAATCTAAATTAGCTGTCTAGGTGCTGAGAGCATTAGGATATTTTATAAGCCTTTAAACTGCTCATGCAGTTCATGTATTATTCTGCATTTTAAATCAGTTTCATGCAAATGAGCCCTTTGGGACCAAAAAAAAAAAAAAAAAAAAAAAGAGTTAGTTAGATCCTGCTTTCTAACCTGCAGTTTTGCTTAAGTTGTGTTATTGTGGGAACTGATTTACAGTCCTGGAGTATAATTCTCTAAGCAGAGCCTCAGTTGGACTGAGACAGCGTGGTTGTTACGGCTAGTGGAGTACACTAATTTGGGTCTGCCTCTGTTTCACCTGCAGGAAGGGAAGACGTATTTTTGTTCAGTAGAAGTAACTGTTACTCAGTGGACTTCACCCTGCAGAGGCAGTAGATCTACACATAGCAAGAGTGGGTTTTGAGTTCCCCAAACAGATTTCTGTTAAAGCATAAACAAGATCATACTTTCCAAGCATTACCTAGTGTCAGGTCGCCTAATGTTGATTTACAATGGTATTCGTGTAAGTGGATCTGTCCCTCGTTTTGAAGTCTTTCTGGTTTCTCAAGCCTAATTTGTGTGTCAGCTAACCTGCATGGTTACCCAGATTGATTACCATAAGGTCCGTGAACAGCTGCGTGCATGCTAACTTCTTTTTTCAGTGCATCTCAAACACAACTGACAATTAGAGTTACGCACACATAGAAATGCTCATCTGATAAGCAAGTCCTCTTTCTTCTTTCCCCTTGTGCTCCTTAAAGATCTTAATTAATCTCGGCAGAGAAAAAGTAATAAGCAACACTTAAACAATGAGTTTTGCTTAAGACCCGGGGGGACGTTTTTTAAGCAGCTCATGATGGGTTAGTCATGAATGCTGTCTGCTTTCAGGTTGTTTTTCATCCCACGTCTTGCACACGGAGAGGCACCGATTGTGCTGAGATGTTTAGATGGGGAGATGTCAGAAATTGCAGTGTTTATTTAGCTGCTGGAAATTTTCCAAACATAACATAAAGCTAGTAGTTGCTGTGAAAATTTTCACATCAGTCTCGGTAGCTTTTCCTTTGTCAATTGACAAAGACTCTTTAAAGTCTCTTTAAAGACTTCTAACTGTAAATAAGTAGCGTGTTTGCCACAGAGGTCCTCAGCTTCTTGATTTTTTGAACGCCTAAAGCATAAGCTACCCGTCATGTGACCTTAGAGTAGCATATTTTATTCTATGTCCTGGTATCCTGGTGGATAGAACTCTGGATTTCAGTGACTACTTAGACCTGACAGTGGGGACACCCTAGTCAGCATTTTAGTTCAGATCAGGAACAAGCTTTCAAAGGAAGTCTCTTGGACATCCCCACTTACTGCACCATCCCAACCAGAGCTAGTCGTAGGTAATTCCTCCAGACACCTACGGGGCAGACACTGGGTCCTCAGCACCTGCTGTTCCCACTATTAGTTCATAGGGATATTGGCACTTGCTCCCTGATCCCTCCAGTGCTCGGAGTCAGACTGGGTCCTGCATGATCTCCACTCCTCCTTCTTTGGAGGAGGGATACAACCCCTCTGCCCCAGAGGGTCTCACCCGGTGAAGGACAAGCCCTGGTTATACCCTACCTCCTCATACCACCAGCATTTCCGAGCGACTCCAGATTACAGCCTCAGCTGCACAGCCACACTAAACCCCTTGTAATTCCAAAGCGGGAATGCTGCTACTGCCAGAATTGCTATGGATTTGCACAAGGCAAAAGGAAACTCAGATCTTGTTTCACAGACAGGCTGACTGAATGTGCAGCTCTTCTTGACACTGGATAATTCATAATTCAAAAGTCACTCTGCCTGTGTTAAAATTGTAATTACCAAAAAGAAAGAACATATCCATTTAGCTCGCATTATATTTGCCCTAGTGTGCTTATTTCTCGGGTGTCATGCATTATCAGATTTCGAGCCCTGTGTTGTCAGGTGTATTACTTCAGAAGATGTGGTCGGAAGAACCAAATCACGACGTTTTCAAAATCCCTCTTGAAGCAGTTCTTCAAATGCTCTTGCCTGTGATAGGAAATGCAGTTAGGCTAACTTGGTAAAATGCTTAAAAGAATTGAATAAAATCCTCCTCTGAGTGTAGAATAAAAAGGTTCAAAGCAAATGGTTTCAAATTGGGAGATTAAAATAGCAATGCTACATAATGGGTCTTGAAGGAGCGGGAGAAAAAGCTCCCTTTCATTGTGGGGAAATTGCCGAGCTCTTTCAACATTCCTTGAAGCGATTCTGATTTTTTTCATCTTTCTGTTTTAAACTGCAATCCAGAGTTAATTCTATGCCAAGTGAGATAATTTATCTTTGTCTGACTGCATATTTCTACTTAATCTACTTAAATAATTTCTACTAGCCCTGTCAACCATAAACACGGCTCTACTCTCATACAGATTTGTTTCAACACTTGTGGCTGTGTGATTACCACTCGCAGCTCTGCTTCCGTAAGCTTGCTTTCCTTCATTAGGGCTTATAGCTCCGTCGTGCCTTCTCCGAAAGACTTTCTGTGTGCATCTGCTTACATTGGTGGGAATATAGTGTCCCTTTTTAATCAAGAAACGCATAGCTGGCATACAACAATCTACGCTATCCCAAAATATTTTCCATGAATATTGTGTTTGAATAGCTTACAACCCAGAGGGTCCAGTTTGCAATTAGTTTTGTGATATAAATAAACGAACATCATATTTTGCATCTCCTCAAGCTGTGTAAATCTCTGGGAAGCTTGTTCAGGCAGGTCCTGCTGCTCCGGCTCAGTGTGGTTTCAACATTCCACCTGCAAAGTGGTTCGGTCTGGGCTTAATCTTATTTCACGCCTCTCACAAGTACTTGCAGCTGTTTATGGTCGTGCCTATAGTAGTAAATTAAATGGGCCTACGAACAGTCCTGGGTGCTGAGGCTAGTGGCCCAAAACAGCCCTAGAGATGAGGTGGCTGTGGCATGGGTGGGTGCCAGACTGCCTTGGCCACCCCACTGGGCTCGTGGTGTCCGCTTGCACAGGGCTAGTCCCGCACCTTGGACCACGTTCGTGACTGCAGACCAGTGCCTGGGGGTCTTACAGAGCACTGCTGAGCTAGCTGCTATAAATATAGCTTTATTCTCTAACGCTGGTGTGATATTTTCCAAGGAACTTAGTAAGTACAAGCCCCTAAGTCAGAGTTATGATTTAGATTTCTCTGAGACACAAAGATTTTGCAACATTTCTGGAAAAAAAAAAAACTGTTATCTGCTAGTCATGCAAGTGAATATGTGTTAACAGTGTAAAGGGGGTAGAAGTGAGATGAGCTTTTGCAGGGTTGCTCTGAAGAGCGCTCTGCTGCTAAGCAAAATTGCAAACCTTAGACCTGGAGATCAGCCTCAGTACTGGTGTGATATAGGTGCTTTTGGAATTACTTTTATTAGTGAAGTTACAGTGCCAAATTTCTGTGGAAATGTGCTATGTTAGGACCTAGCATGAAAGACTGAGAACATTTTCTGGCATTGTACCAGAAACAAAGAAGAAAGGAAGCAGACATATAACAAACTTCACTGATTCCTCTTACAAAGTTTTATTTACTATTATCTGTGGCAGTGTTATGATCTACTTTGATATTAAATTATGGGTGTATAATAAGAGAGAGTTCAATGCAACAGTGTTTGTCTGTGAGCTGGGTGGTTTGCAGTGATATAACTTCAAGAAAGTAATAAGTGTCACTTCACAATCTGCTTGAGGAAAGTTTACGTGTTGCCACATCATTTTTATTTTCAATAGAGAAAGAAAGAAGTCTTTAAGTATTAATCAGAATGTATGGCAATTGCTCTTCTCTTTCAAAACAATTGTTTTAACACAATATGTTTTTAGAAATAGTTTCCATTGATCAAACAGTATGTAGTGAGCCAGAAACTTCTGACTCAATTTTTTGCAGGTGACAAATTGTTATAAGGCTTATTGCTGCCTGAAATTAATGTGTTGACTGAGAGTTATTTAATTTAGGCAAAAAAAAAAATCACTGCAACATCAGTAGATCATGTTCTGTTGTGTCGCGTTTTTGATCTTCTGAAAAGGACAGTAATCGTAGCTGGTGGCATTTTTTGACAAATAAAGAAAAAAAAATGCCAATCAGGTACTGGTTCATCTCTTTTGGATACTCTCACCTGTGTTCATCACCTCTTGGTAATGAACAAGATCAGCTGCCAAAGATGGAGAATTTTGCTGCAGTGAAATGAAAGTCAGGAGATCAGTTAATGTTGTGCTGTTAAACATCCTCGCGATGGGGAGCCTCTGGCTCAGTTCAGGATAATAGACAATGAAGCTCTAAGACAGGAGCAATTTAAATTACATTTTAATCAACTCTCAGGAGGGAAGGCAGCTTTATGTGAAACCATTAATAGAAAAACAGCCATGTTTCCTATGCTGCCTATCATTTGTGTGCATTATGCCTGAGCAATCTGATGAATTAACAGATTACCCTCTAATTCATTCAAACGCTCTTCCGTGGCGCTTTGTGAAAAATCCCCTCCCACCTTCAGGGTGCCTCTTCATAGCAATAACCGCAGATAACCAGAGCCTCTGAGCAAGTTGCATCGTATTTAATGCCTGGTACAAGGGTGGGGGTTGCAGGTGAGAAAGAGAAGGCGGTGAATGGGAGAGGCAATGTTGTTCCCCTTGCTGCACCAGGAATTCAAAGAGATAATTTGGCTTTTGTGGATTTTTACGCACCATGTCGGTGTTGCTGCGAAGGCCTGTAATCTGTGCCTACACTAGAGACTTGGCCCGGGACCCCGTGCATAGGCTGTGCTGTCATATAGCTTGCTCATCTTCCAGCAGGAAGACTCAATCAGCAAAAAAATGCTAACTATAAAAGTTATTTAGTGTGAGGTCTCACCGACAGAGACAAAACGGCAAGGATGCTGTGTTAATCCCACTTCTCGGGTTGTAAATGGAAACTGCTGATTAAGAGCAGCCAATCAATTTGCTAACTATGGCTCTAAAAATAAGGTGTACTGCAAATAGAAAATTAATGGGAAAGGGATAATGTTGTATAGATTGATCAATGGAAATGTAAGGGAAGACAAATGATGTGTAACTTTACTTTTCCCCTGGCTAATCAACTTCACACCCATATGTAACCAATAAAGGGAGAGGGAGAGATCACATTAATAAAAATTAACCAAGCACACTGAACACTGCTCCTCCACAACCCCGAGGAATTAGTGCAGGAAAGGGAAGATGTTTTACATGAAAAAGCCTGTATTGTCAAGATTCTTGCTTTAGCTGGCATCGAGCTGCTGCATGCCTTACCTTATTCCCAGAGCTCTAGTCTGTAGCAAACAGATACTGGGAAAAGGGCAAAAACGTAAGGCAGGGGCATCCCTGGAGGGAGAAGGGGTGGTGTCTAAGGAGCTTACACCGAGCTACAGAAGCTATTAAGGGTGACCTATTTAATTACTCATTGCCATTATTGGGTTGAGTTTGTGCTAGTGACCATGATCTTCATTTCATAGCTTTACCTCACGTGCTGATCTGGGATTGCTGAGGATGAAAGGGAGCGAAGAACTCTGCCTCTTAAGGGTGGGCAATGTCAGTGAATTTTGACAAAAAAAAAAAAAAAAAAAGCAAAACAAAACCAGAACCAGCTGAGTTCTCCTCAGCTCACAGATGCTGCTGCAGTGCCAGGTGAAGCTCTGGCCTAGGTAAGTCTAAATGTCTGCAGTTGTGCCACCTTATTTGCAGTTCTCCAGTCCTCCTTCCAGAGGAGAAGCAGGAGGGTCACAGGGCCTTCTCCTGGGAGTCGAGCTGATATATATCTCTATAGGGCTGCAACGTTGATGTGACATTCCTTGAGAGCTGGTGTCTTTACGCAGCGCTACCTCGTGTCTCCATTCCTAGTCTGAAAGCTGTAGCAGTATTTCTTTCTTTGCCCAAGCGTGGGATGGAGATCAGCTAGAATCCGCTCTCCTTGGGGCAAAGCTTTTTTTTTTTAGATAGTTTCTTTCATAACAGTGGATTTTCAAATAGATTTTTCATTGAAAATGTTGATTTAATAGGAAATGTTCTGTGTGAAAGCCCCGGGCATACTATCCATGAGGAAAAGGTTTCACCTGCACCCCTTTCAAAGCTGTTACGGCCTGGTGAGGACTAGCTGGCTTTATGCTGCTGGTTGCAATCATCAGAGTGTAACTTTATAGTAAGAGCCTTGTGTTTTGGTGAAACAGATCCAGTGCAGCACCACGGTAGCAAGGCACAGGAGGAGTCCTGGTGCCCACTGTGCCCCTCCAGAGGATCTGTCTTGCACCAACTTTCCACAGCCAAGTATTTTTCTCAGTGGCCAGAGCTCTTTTGCATGTCTTTACCATATCTGGTGATCTTTTCTGCAGTGCTCATAAGGTACGCAAGGCTTCCAAAATAGTGTTCATCCTTCCAATGAGCATGATTTTCCTATATACCAGTTTATAATTAATCCATAATTGTTTGGAGGTGCTGAGGTATATTCTGGGGGGAGATTTTTGCTTATTTTTTACTTAGTTTCCTAAGCATGAATGAATATAATAGACACAGTAAACAATCTGCAACATGTCAGTGTGACTGATTGAGGCTCGATCAAATCCAGCTTGCGCCTAATGCTCTGAGTTTTTGTGGGGCTCCACTCGATTACCTGGGAAGCGGGATGGGGAGGATCTGGCTATATGCAGGAGATGAATGGATGGCCGTACCGATGATACGTGCCGTTGGACAAACCTTACTGCACTTAAAAATCCTAATAATTTTGGAAACTGTCCCTAGGGATAATATTTTGAAAACATATGTAAATCAAATGATCCTGACTGTGCTGCTCATCTGCCTCTGAAGGCCAAGTAATTTTGAGGCTCCAGCAGCAGGAGGTGACCACACAATCTTGTATTTGCATTGCATGAAGTGATCCTGTTATCCCAGCGTCTGGATCTGTGGAGAGTTTGTAATCCAGAAGAGCGTGTGGTCCCAAGGAGAGCACTGCGCCTCAGTCTTCAAAGATGCTCTTGTCTCATCGGCTTCCAGTTGTGTTTACTGGCAGCCTGCAGCGTGTTGCCATGCAGCTGGTGCACAAGCTGAGGAGAACGTAAACAGCACAGTTGGGAGATGACACACGCCGCTCTCAGAAAGAAAAAAAATAAATAAAAAAGAAATACAGTAGCAGCAGCAGAAAAACACACGTTTTGATGAGAACTCCATATGGAAACAAAGCAAAACAGAGAACTAAACTCCCAGATGATTGTTTTTGTGGCAAACCTTCTCTCTTCCCCTGCAAAAGCTTCCAACACTTCCTCTTCAGTAAATATCACCTCTCAGCCCTTGTTATCGAGTGAGGGCTTTGGCAAGCTACAGGCATGGGTCCAACCTGCAGCCGGGCCTGGTGGATGCAGCCATCCTGAGGGGAGGGGTGCCAGGACCTTCTTATCTCCACTTTGCCAGCACCAGCAGTCCTAGAGTTGCAAGGAAGCAGCATCCATCACCTTGGGGCTGCGGCCAAGACACGCCAGCTATGCTCTGCATATGCAACAGGAAATACTAGAGTACAGGCTACTGGTGTGGAGAGCCAAAGCAAAGCATGCTCCAGGCTCTGTCCTTCCCAGCCTTTTATACCTCTCAGACGGCTTAACCTCCTGGTCAGCTTTTCTTCTCAGCTGCCCCATTCCTCCATCCAGTGCTGGCTTTTTGCACAACATCCAGCTCATACGGCACATGTTTTCTTTTCTAGAAATCAGGACAGTAATTCATGAAAGCTGGGGTTTGCTCCAGGAGATACAACCTGCTGAGGCTCCAAGCAATGCCTATTTCTTTATACTAATTGCATGAGAACTACTGAATCAGCCTCACACTGCCCCTTCCCCATATCTGCTAAGGACTGCAAACCAGGTGCCTACCAGGAAAACAGGCAGAGGTCACACCTGAATTTCCTCCTTCCTGAGAGCCTGGGATGTCAGGAAAGCACAAAAGGCCCAAGGCAGCATCCACCCCCTTCATGTGCTGCAGCCTCCTTGCCTTCAGCGATGGCTTTTCTCCTTGCTGCTTGGCCTTCACTTTCCCGGGCTGTGTGTGTCGTGCAGGTACCTAAAGCTCTGCCCTGTAAAGGCTGGATACTGTCAGTGCTGTGCCTGGGCTGGCTCACATATATGGAGTGGAAACATGTTTTTATTAAAATGAAGCTAAGTTTTTCTATGGGAGCTGCTCTCAGGATTGAAGAAAGCCACAAAACATGGCAGGAATCACTGGAAAAGTAACCAGAGTTTTCAAACTCGGAAGTAGAGCAGTGTCAGCTTTCACTGGCTAAGCCCACGGCTCCTGTATCTCCTTTGGCTTCCAGGTAGCTGCTCCTGATCTACCCCTGAATATGTGAGACCAGAATTGGAGTGGAATTCTGCTGACAAAATATAGAACAATAAATTTAAAATCGATCTTTTCTTTGTTTACCTTCTAATTCCTTTATATGTCTTTTCCATTATTCTCTACTTCAAGCAACAAAGTACGAGGCAAAAAAAAAAAAAAAAGGTTCTTTATATAATGAACCTGGCGTTCATGCATTCAGGGACATGTTTTTGCAATAAAGATGATTATTTCTAGTCCATTTTGTTTATATGTTGGCACAAAGATCCTGTATGAAGATGAGGATTTGCTTTGGGGATATGCTCATATGTTAAAGAATGATAAAATCTGCTAATCAATTCAATCCCTAAGTGGCAGAGCTGAGGTACATTTTGATGAGCACAGTCTGAGAATTTAAAAATCTGTATCTTCTGTATTGATAGAAACTAATTATAACTAAATGCCAGCAGTTTTAATTAAATTGTCAGTGTAGTGACAGCGATGCTTAGAAGATGGTTGCATAGTCATTCCTTTTTAGTGCTGTCTCTTCTTTGTAATTGGGGTAATTCCAGATTTATGAGGATTAGAAGACCCTAAATTCTTTCTTGGAGAGTCTTGTGAGAGACTGGAATATTGTGTCATAAAAGTGAAAGCACAGGCAGGGTTGTGACAGATCGCTAATTCTCCCTTTCTGAAGTCGTGCGTTGTGTCGTCGCAAACGTTTTCAAATCTATCGCGTGTGCAGCTAGGGAGAGCGCCAGCTGCCCCCGAATGAAGATAGGACACTAGCACAAAGGAAGGATGGATAATTTTTCTGGCGCAACTCAGTGGCTCTGCTTGCTACAGCGGGACTGTAAAGCCGGGCCTGTTTTTAAACTGAGACTGATGATTTTGGATGTTCCAACCTAAGATGCTTTAAAATTAGGGACTAATTATTTTAGGGAACAGGTACTAGTTGTTTTAAAGTCAGGATGCTGTGAAGAACCTAGTGTTGATAACCCCAGATAGAGGCGCCTCGAGGCCAGGTTTCTTCTGAAAATGAATGCTAAGGAGACGTGTCCAAGGAGCGGACTCTGCATCTGCAGCACGGCACACAGTTGGGCTGCTGGGCCATGTCTCAGGCTCTTACGTGCCCAAGCAAATAGTAATTGTAGCAATAGTCAGTGAGCTTCGAGCCTCAATATCCAGGAAAGGTGCCGGTGGATGTGCCCGGTAACTTGGGTTGCTTTTATTCCGCACGCTTTGCTTCCCACGTGTCATTTTAGAGAGACGTGTTTGCACGGTTATAGCCTCTGTTCAGGTAGAATTCTGATCTCAATGCAACTCCTCTTTGGGGTGTGAGGGCTTAATTCTGCAATGCAATTCTGCAAACACTTGCCCTGGGAGAGCCGGGCGCTTTGCAGGGTTGCAGGCTAGGGCGCAGCCCATCTGCCATGGCATCGGGGCTGAGGCTGCGTCCAGCCTGGCTGGAGCCCTGCCCTGGCCCTGCGTCTCCAGCGCGTTTCACCCCCGGGGGTCAACTTATATGCGCCGACGTCCTTGCTGTGAAAAATCTCCGTCGGTCGTAAATGCTGCGTGTTTGGAAACTGAAGTGCATCAATGAAAATGTGAAGGAGGAGCAGAAAGCGGTGAGCGGTGTCCAGGGCGCTCGTGCGGCATCGCTGATAATGTTGCCTGGTTACAGGGGGAGGGATGGCAGAGCCCGGCCAGCGTTCGGCAGCAGCCTCAGGGCCCTGCTCCAGCCTGAGCTTTTCGCCCAGGGGAAAGAGAGACCCACGGACACCATCCTCAGGACCCCCATATTCATGTGTATCAGCATAACCATATTTCTTTTTGGACTGCAAAACACCCTCCTGAATGAATAAATAAACACTCTCCCTTTTTATCTTGCACGAGATGCTTGTGTTTTGCTGTGAGATGCCTGCAAAGGGCTTTGAATGGCATTACATTCCTGCGATGAAAATTTTCACGTCCTTTTTCCTTTGATTGCAGTGGCATGGTGAGAAAGAAGCAGACTGTCTGCATTTCTGTAACTAGGTAGGGTGCCCAGCTTGACAAGGAAAAACAGTTCTTACTCTACGGATTTGCTTTTTATGACCTAAAGAGCATTAGAACAATTTATGCATTTGTAAGTGCATTAGAAACAGGCTTGAAAGGAAAATCGGCAAATTCCTCAGGAATCAGCATTTTTCTGCACTCCTTACCATATTCCAATTATATCTTTGGTTTTCTGTACTGTTTTGTCTGCAGTTACAGAGCTAGTATCATTTTGGGTTCCTCCCACAGTATGAGGAGCTATTAGCTAAAATTTATATTCAGTCTTAAAGCAAAATCATTTTATTACTGCAGCAACTACCAAAGTCTCAAAAACTTTAAATAAACATTCCTACTAGGACGTAGCAGAGTAGTTTTTGGTTCAGTCTCTCTCAGCCTCACTTGGTGCTGAGAACTTAGGCTGCAGAACACCCATAAACAACGTGCATTTTCAAGTGAAATGTATGCTCAGGAGCAAAATCTCCATTTTGTAAGGACAGAGCTAATTGTATTAGGCATATTAATGCTGAGGCAAGTCAGTCAGATTATAAATGGCTCTAATCAGCCCTCCCAGAGGTGATAATATTCTTTATCTGCAGCTGTGTGGCACCCCAAAAGGATGTGCATTTTCTTTTATTTCAAAACCACCTTGTGAATTCAAATAAATTCCTTCCTGGCTGAAAGCAGCAGTGGCCAGCATGAGTTTGTGGAAGCCACGTACACCTCCATATAAACTGACTTTCTCAATTCATTCAATAAGGAGTTTCTGCTTCTCAATAGCTCCTCAATGTTTTAAAAACATTGGCTGGGAAGGGGAAAAAAGAATTTTTTTAATTATAAAAGACTCTAAATAATTACCAATTCATGCAAAGAAAACTGTGCAACTGCAGTAAAGCCTAAAGAGCTTTTTTAGCCTGCGCTTCTAGCTATTTCTTAAAGTGTAGAAGATTAGAATTAAGAAAACCTGTTAAACAATTGAATGGCAGCTTTTACAGTAACTGTAATCTAATAAAAGATTGACTCCTTACAGCAGAGCTATATATGCTGCCAGTAAAAGGTTTTTGACTTATCCTTTAGAGAAGTAACTTTCATCACAGACTCGTTACTAGGTAAATAAAACAAACTTATCATAAAAAGTTTCAGAACGCTCTCTATGGTAATAGAAATAAATTGCCTGTAATCAAAAGTGAAAATATGAGTGCACAAGAGAGAGAAAATTATTTGAAGGGACGCATAAAAATTGTTAGGAAAATTAAAAAATATGACACACACAATGGGATACCTTCCCAGATAATCCTAGTATCCTGTGAGTAGGAGAAATACCAGCTTTGTATTTTAAAATACAGCAATGCTAATTGAAGACAATAAAGAATAAAGAAGTAAATCATCTTTTAAAGGCCTTTTCAATTTATGGGCTGCGTTATTCAGAGGCAGACTGCTGAGTCCACGAAAGGCATTTGACGTTTAAAATCTCGACCCTCACAACTTTCTGGGAATGAGATGCAGCCACAGTTTAATTACCTGTGGTACACAGGATCGATGGGTTTTCTGTTCCCTTGGGATTATTACAGGAGCTAGGAATGAGCATTCCTAAGCCAGAGACCTAGTGAAATATTACCTAGCACGCTAACTAGCCAAGGGTTTGGAGAGAAGGTTAGACCCCCTGAAAGGTGCTTTCCTGCAGCTCTGAACCCATGGCATTGAATAGCAGCCAACCCCCTTGAAAGACTGTGCAGTAATGAACTGTAAAAAGGGAGGTAGTTCAGGGAGCCAGTGTTTATAAATAAACAGTAGGAGTGAGATTTTGGCTCGGAAATGAACTCCTTCCAGCATCAGGATGAAGCATGCATCAGTCTGCCTGCTGGGATGCGTCCTATTAGCATCCATCCCGGCCACGGGACGCTGGGTTTTCTGAAGGCTTCTTTTCTACTAATGACATTAACGAACATAAAATAGCACCTTTTAACCTTATTTGGCTTCTGTGTGGGTTGTATTATTACTAAACACAACTGTAATCACAGTAACAGATAATATTGACTCTGAGGAAGGCGGTAAAGTTGGAGCGTGGAAATACAATGCCTGTCCACAAACTGGTGTTGGATTCACCATCCACCGCTGGTGGGAGCTTCAAGCCATGAGAGGCGGGGTGCTGTTAATAAATGTGAAATACAGCTCTGTAACTCCCTACGCCGAGGAGGAAAAGATAATCAGCAAAGTGTGTTTATCCTTCTCTTCCCTCTTTGCTGTGGTCCTACTGTCGTTTTTCCAAGGAGGCACGATTGCCACACGACACACGTGGAACTGTTGACAGCGGTAAGGAAACGGTTGAGACGAGGTTGTTGTGGACCGTGTCCTCTGTCTCCCGGAAGGCAGAAGGCAGCCCTTGCCATCTGCTAGCGTTCCTCCCTGGCCTTCTGCTCCCTTTGGGGGTTTTCTGGTGACAGCCCAGCAGACAAAAACGCCGACAGTCGGAGGCTTTGTTTAGTTCCCTAGTGTGGAGAAGAGTGAGCCACGGCAGCAATGGGACGGCGACGGAGAAAAACAGGTAATCACGGCGGGATGGACTGACTTACCGTCTGGCTTCAGAAGTTTCTCATCGCCTGGGTTTTTTCATTTTCTCCGCTTGACTTCAACTGGCTGGGATATTCCCCTGGAAATCAACTCACTAGAATACATATTAACGTGCTTAATTTTACATGTTCACATGTGAGGATTCCTGGTCAGGAGCTCACAGTTTGAGAGGGTTGGGGGGAAACTTATGGAAAAGGTCATTTTTGTTCCACATGAAATCTAATACATTTCTGTCTCTGTTTCACGGTAGACCTGTGCTCTCTGGATCTCTCTTTTTTTTTTTTTTTTTTTTCCATTATATGACAAAACATTAGTTCGTAGAAGCTGAATGGGTCCAGAAAGGGGGTGAAAAGGTGAATAAAATCAGTAAAGTTTTCCTGTAAGGCATTTCAGCTTGGGCATTGATAAATTTTTAACCTTTATACAGCCATTATTAGCAGTAAGTAGATCCCATTTACCTCCGTTTTACCCATAGTTGGTCCAGCATATTTTAATTAGCAAGGAGTCTTTCAAGTAATCGATTAAAAGTTTGGCCAGTTTCCTGAGCCTGCTGGGCCCACACAGTTGGTTCGGAAAGCCTCAAAATCCGCTCCTTAGATCTCCATAATCATAGAATCACAGAATCGGTAAGGTTGGAAGGGACCTCTGGAGATCATCTAGTCCAACCTCCTCTGCTCAAGCAGGGTCGCCTACAGCATGATGGTTCAGCTTCTCAGGAGCAAAAAATCCTTATAAAGAGCAGGGCTTATCTACTGATGGCTATGTCGTGCGCGTACCTCAGAAGAATATTTGAGGCAGTATCGTGGCAACTCCAGGTCTTCCTGGCTGCTGCTAGCTGCCGTGCCACGTACTGGGCAACCGAGGCACGATGGTGGCCCTGCACACAGCTGTGGGTTTTGCTGCGAAGCAGAAGAACGACTCACAGGGGCTCCTGACTGCCCAAATCTGCGTGTAGGATTCAACGCCAAAGCTGTTGAAGCGGGAGGGTTTCTCGGGTTTCATGCGTGTATGTGTTGCTCGCACCCACACCTCCCACAGCGTAACAGCAAGACCAAGACGCGGGCCGAGAAACTGACAAAAATGCAAACCCCAAAGCTGCCAAATTAACTAAATTTGTCAGGGAAGCAGTGAAAGCATCTGCAGGCTGAATCTCATGAATTTCATCAGGAGGAGAAATTCCACCAAATTGGGGCCAAGCGCGTTACAGATGGCACAGATGGTTTAGCAAGCGACAGATTGGAAACAGTACCCAAATTATGAGCAAGTACGTAAACACAAATCAAAATTTCTCCAATAGGTAGGAGTCAAAGTCTGAAGGGTCTTCAGAAACAACAATAACATGTTAATTTTAATCCTCGAAAGGTAGCCAAGTGCAATGCCTGAGTAAAGATGGAACATGACAAGTTGTGAGAGCAGCGCACAGTCCCAGAGTGGCTGCCAAGTTTGGAGCAGATTCGAAACAAAACAGAGCGGCAGAAAATGGCCCCCCATGCAACTCCAATCCAGCCTAGAAACTGCGGATAAACAAGTCACGATGTTGTTAGCTGGCTCATTGCAAAACCAATCTGAAAGCTGGATGGAAAAAATGACATTGTTATGTCTTTTTCTAATCAAAATGTAATTCTGACGGACTTGTATGAGAGCCAATTTATAGATGGATGAAAATGTGCAAATCAAAAAGCACCAAGTACCTATGACCATGTGAAGAAAATGTGCGAAGCCAATAGGAGCAGTGAAAGAAAAATCAGAAGTAAGAATATTTCAATATCAATAAGTTAGGCGGGGAAGGAAGTCACAGCAAAGCTAACTCTCAAAACAGCATATGGGAAAAAGTGAGAGGAATCTTAGCTCAGAGTTAAATGAAGACTGATTATTTTGTACTCCAGTAGTGCAAACTACCATATGTGCCATCTTTCAATTCAAGCTGGTTGAAAAATTGGCTTAATAGAGTAATAACACTAAATATCTCATAGGGGCAGCGTGAGAACCTGTAAGAGTGAAAATATTAATTAGAGGTTTGTATATGTATGTGTGTGTGTATGTATATGCACATACTGTATACACGTGTGTATATGTGTGTGTGTGTGTATATGTTATATATATATATACATATATAGATATATACACACACACACACACATATATAATATGCATGCCTAAAATTTGATAGCTGCAAGGGTCTCCTGCACCTTTCAGGCTATCAGCAATGGAGCTCCTAAACAGACATCCTCCTGGTCAGCGCTGTTACCCATTGCTGATCCTTGAATCCCTGGCTAGTAAACACAAGCTGTGGTCTTTATTCATGTATGTGAATTTGTTTTGTGGCCTAATGATGGATTTATATAGAGTCAGAGTGATGGGAAACATGCTATGGAGCTGACTCTTTCTTAATACCTGCTAGACTTCTCCTGGCATTAATGACAAGGAGTAGTTTACTGGGAAAAAGCGATAATCATAAAAGCAGTGGATGCCTGGTCTTCTGGGCTATGCTGCATGATTCCTTCCTTCCTTCTACAAAGGGGCTGTGGCTATACTTCTTTTTCCTGCTCTCTTTTACAGACCTGAAAAGGTTGCACCTCCTCAAACCACCAACAGCCACGTACACATAGATCACCCGGAGCGTGTCCATAGCTCTGCTGTGTCTCACTGCACACACGTTAACTCCTCTTCAGTCTTCAGAGTTACAGAATGGCATTTCATCTAAATAGGTTTTGTTTGTGCTTTTAGCCAAGTGCCCCAAATGTGCACCCATGGGAACCAAGTCCAGCCCCAGATTTGTTCTGGGGACACGTGGCCCAGAGGAACTGTCTTACCACTGGGATTACTCCCTTGTGTTTTAGTGCAAAGCTATATCATAGCTATTCTGTCACCCCATGTCAGGAAACTTTATTCAGAGAGAGCATGTGTAGCCTCTGATTAGACCATAGCATGTCTATTTGAGAAAATTAAGCAGGAAAAAATAAGCATATTTAAGTTGATTAGTTTTGCCTGCTGGTCAGACAGACGTAATAAGAGATATTCACGTCACCACTTTTTTTCTTCTTTTAACCTGGACTAGCTGCAGTACCATCTCTATACCACTCCCTTGCTATTTTTTTTCCCTGTAAGTCTCTGTCCTACTCCTTGTCCCACTGCCTTTCTGAGTTTCTTTGATATTCAGATCCACTCAAATACACTCTCAGATCAAGCAGCAGAAAAAAAGCAATAATCTGAGTCACAAAAGCCCATGCACATTATAAATCCTAGAAATGCGCTTGCAGTTTCTCTTCCTATCTGCGTACATCACCCCAATACCTAACCAGAAGTTTTTCAGGGTCCGAGACCACCAGCCTCATTTATTTTACTGAATAGGGAGGGAAAATCCCCAGAAAGGAGCGTGTGGACCCCAAAGGCACCCTGATCTGCAGCACGCGCTGATCGTACAGGAAGGATGGGATGGAGGGAGCATTTCCAGGGAGCAAACGGGCACTTGGTGCCCTCAGTGGCAGCAGCAGCCCTGGAGCTTCGTGAACGGGCAGCTTGTATCTGGAAAGGGGCTCGTGCGACCTGTTTAGTCAGACTTCTCCAAAGAACTGTAGGTGCTCGATCATCTCAGGCTTCACCTGGGCACGGCATCCCACGGCGAGCCGTATTGCCGGCTGGCTCCCCGGGCTCTCGCACCTTCTCTCGCTTGCGACGTCCGGATTTCCACCATGGGGTGCCCGGAGCGGCCCCCTCTCCCTGCTGCCGCACCGTCCGGCTCCAGAGGAGCCCACTTCAATGCTGCTTGAGGGAGCGGACAGTTACTTGCCAAATATATGTGGCTTTAGGCTGTGGTCACCAGTTCTCTGAGGAGGTGATTAAAGGGAAAACGTGTCAGCGCGGTCTCTGTCAGGGGAAAAACTTAAACAACCTCCGTCCTCCGCCATCTGGGGAGGCGGCGGTGGTCTCCCACTGGCGGCTTGCTGCCAACTGTGGTGGGCTCTTGCTAAGCAAAAAGATGCAATTCCTGGGAAATTTTCCTGAGCCCTGGGAGCTCCCCTGGAGTTCCTGGGATGACAGCATTTCGCATTTCCTGGGATGCAGCATTCCCACTGAAGTGGCTGTTGATTTAACAGCTGCAAGGGCAGAGCCCCCTTCTGCTTGCTTTCCTCATCGGAGGGTGTTTTCACCGGAGCCAACTTTCTCAGACAAGGAGAGAGGCCTTCACACCAGGAGCAGACTGTCTGACCGGGCTTGCATTTTCATGATTCCCTTTGCTATTACCATTAATTTTTAAAAGTAATTGTATTCCTTCCCTTTTGCAATTCCTCGTCAGATGCTTGATCCTGCGTAATACTTTCCCTATGACCTCCCAGTCTGTTGCCATGGAAATTCAGCTGTGTAACTTCACTGATGGATTAGAGGGAAGACAAAAGAGAGCCTGTGCAGGGAAGGAACCTGCATTTACTGGAAGGGCAAGGTGCTGGGCCAGGCTGGCCTGCTACAAAGCCCCAACAAGCCACAGTAAGCAAGAGCCTGACTTTGGATTTGCTGCGGCTGAGGTCGCGGTCTGGCCCAAGTCATCTATGGCAGCATGAAAAAAGGATATAACTTGCAGGCAGGTGTCAAAAGAGGAGTTGCAAGGGGTTGTGCTTCTACACAGATCTGGGCCAGACCTCACGCACTAACATGTGGGTACCTGAACTTTATCAGCGTTTACATCCTTGTTAGGAAATTGGGCTGCTCTGGCTCTAATGGGCTTTACGGCTGCAAACGCAATTCTTCAGTTACCTAAGCCAGTTCCCACAAGAAAAGGCTTTCTCTTGGCAAGGCAAGCCAAGCCCAGGTGCCCGTCTAGTGTTTTGGCTTATTGCACCTAATCTTTACTGTAGAAAACTGTTAATGATGTCCTTGGCTTGTTTGTCGGCAGAGATGACATGATGCTTTTGGTGGCTCCTCAAGGGGTGGAGGAGCAGCGCTGGTCCCCATGAAGTGCTTTCTGGGGGGAGCATGGCTATAGGCCAGCCCGGCGCTCTCCCAGACAGCTCTTGGTGCTCTCAGCTCGCCTTATTTTCTGTAGCAGCAGAGTGACATGGCTGGTCAGCCCCAGAGATCCCCCAGGACTCTGTCTGATATGCCCAGAGCACCGCATTGCTGTCACTCTGCTGGACATGGGCCAGGCCTCCAAGAGGAGGGAGCTGGTTCATATGATAATCCCGTTGCATCCCAGTCTCTCCGTATGACACAGCTTTCCAGCCCTGGTCATAATGCTGCCACATTTTCCTCTCAGGGCAAATGTGACTTAGGCAAAGTGGCAGAGGGAGAAGAGACTAGTCTGCATTCATGATGATTAGGGAGTTTCCCTGGAGATTCCAGGGAAAAAAAGCTGTGGAGAAAAACAGTGCTAGCAACGATAAACGTCAGGAGCAATTGCCTCCACTGCAGGGTCCAGTCTACTGGGCTTGATAAAACCTTGAGGGTGGAGAACCCCAATGAGCAGTGGGAGGGCTGGAATATGAATAACCAAGTCAGGAGCACGATGCTGTGGAGTGGCAGGGGCTACCATGTCCACGCTGGTAAAAAGAAAGGAGACTAACTGCCTTATCCCCAGGAAGGGGTACCTCTTCTACAAGGGAAGATGAGAGCAACAGCAGCTGGAGAAAGGCTGGTGGCTGCAGGCAGCATTTACCGGTGGGTTTAGGACTGTGTCCCAGCGAACCAGCAGAGCAGGCCCTGGACCACAGGAGTTACTTGAATGCTCCGTGTGATTTTGTCCTTTTGCCCAAGACCACAGTGGTCTGGGGCCTCTTGTTCTGTGGTGACAGTGGAGGGCCAGCACACTCATGGCAAATGAGTACCAAACTAAGGGTTTTATCTAAAGCCTGTTTAATTTGGTGGAAATCCTTCCAACGCTGTCAGTAGCCTTGGTCTCAGACTCTGAATCTCCACAACTTTCCTTGAAAAAATCTGAACCTTTTTGACCATAGGGTCATTTGTATCATCCTAAGAATTTACCCATATTTCCAGCCTTGAAAGTATCTCCTTCCTCCTGCTTGGGCATTCCTCCTGCCTTTCCTTCCCCAAGCTAACCTTATTCTGGAGGTGAAACCGAAGTCCATGCCCTCTGCATTTCCCACCCACACCATGAAACTGCTCTGGGAGCATCTCCAGTCACCCCTCCTCCCTGATTTGTGCAGGCTGAATTCGCTGTTGCTGGTCTGAGCCCCTGGGACGAGGGCTCTCGGTTCCTGCACATCGGTATTGTCCCTACACTAGCGGACACATCTTCCTGCCTGCTCATCCCAATTTATTTGGCACAGCTTAGCCTCAGACCTGAGAGAGGGAAAGGGGCCTTGATCAAAGGAAGGACATTAACCGGCAATTCTTTGCCAGTGAATCAGGTGGTGTATTTTAATGGAGAAGGTAGTAGCATTGCCCATGCAATCCATTTCCTGTCAGCAATTTGAAATAGAAAACTGATTGATATGATCAGTATCTGACTGGCAAAGCTGTAATGTCACCAGCTGGACTCGAAGCACTTTCAGCTCAGTGGCAGACTCCTTTCTTAATGTAGCTATACAATACTTAAAAAATATTTGCAACGGATTTATTTCCAGTTGGATTTAAATCCACCAGGAAACTCTGGATTTATTACCTCTATCATGTGTAAAATACCTTCTTTTTACCTCACATCAGCTTCCTTTCAAACCAGATGGTACTTACAGTTTATGGCATACTACATTATAGTCATTCGCCATCATACATACTATGTTCTCATATGGCTTTAAATGTTAAAGAAATCTTTCTGCCCTATTTGGAAGGAGGAGGAGAGCAGAAAACCAATGTATTAGCAAAATTGCTATCATTTATTTCATCATATCAAAGGCAAGTATGGTTGAAATACCCAATCCATTACGAGAGCGGTAATATATCAGTCATTATTTGCTGCTTGCTATATCAAGCCACTGACTCAGCACATATAGACTTATGGATTTGATATGTGGAAAAGTATAACAGATGTGCAGTTGTGATGAGCAAAAGTAGTGTTAATGTTTACTGCTCTACAGTGAGTGCTATGTATCAACTGTGTTTCCCCCTCCCTTCCTATTTGCCCCCTCTGTACATGCAGGCAAATATTCCATCTATTTAATTTCTATCATCTCAGCTATCATTGAGTAGCAAGCTAGTCAGCTGGGGCTCCTACCTTTTAGCAGAACAGAAATGGGAGAAAAATCTGAGGGAGTTTGGTTTGCCATGCTGTCGTCATGTCTTCAGCTGTTGTTGTGAAAGTTGTTGTTGTGTAGTTTTCTCTCTATCATATATTCTTGTATAAATATGTTGAAACAACTGGAAGATGTCTGGCTGTATGAAGCAAGGGTGAAATTTGGCACCAAATCTTTTGAATATTATACTGTATATATACATACCTGCTCTTAATGTATATGAATATATATACAAATATAAAACAGTACATGTAGTATGCAGATAGCTGGATATGTTATCATATCCATTAAATGTTGTCTGGTAGCAGCATCCTGCAATATGTCCAATTATTTAAGCCACTGCCCTGCTCATTGCAGGCACAGAGAGGGGCATAGGCTGCGTGACCTATGTCCTGCCCCACTTTGAAGGCAGCGGGCCAGGACACCATGGGGACACGACAGGGTTGTCCTGGGCTCCCTAAAGCTGCTGGCAGCCTTTCTGCAGCTTCACAAGATGGTTCCTTTGGCTCCTTTGGGAAGGCAGAGGCCGGCAGGACAGCACTTCTCATGTCAGGGCTTGAGGGTCTTTCATTTTAAGGCTTTTGTGACCTGATGTTGAATCCTGCATGAGAAAAGCAGAAACATCCTAGCTAGCATGATCTCCTAGCTTAGTTGTTCATAGTAACTCATCTTCTGAGGCAACAGGGCCTGCTTGAGGCTTGTTTTTCCAGTTTCTGGACTCATTAGCTACATACTGGGAAGTGGATCCGTAAAACAAGTCAACACTGAATGTTGATCTCCATGCTCCCTGCACTGTGGACATCATTTCAGTGCTTTTATTTTTGCATTACAGAAAGCAGGAGCTCTCTCCAGGACTGCTCAGTCCAGGCCAGGACCTAGAGCTACTCCATGTGCAAATCCCATGAGACTGAGTCTCTATTAAATCACATGCTCGTTGGAAAGTCAAGGAGAAATATAGGGCCACCTGCCTGCTAAATATAACCCATCTCATGTGGAGTACAACAAAATGCTGTGTAAATCTCTACTGGAGTGTAACCCACAGCCTTGTTGACTTTACCTGTCTCTTCCACTCTTCCCTAATGTCTATCTGATCTCCTTTCCCCTCTTTATAACACTCTTTTTTTGTAGTTTTTGAAATGATAACCTTCCCTTTTCCCTTAAGTTCCTGGGCAAGGTTGTATCTGCTTTTTTTCTATTGCTGCTGCTGTTGTATTACATCATTATTTTCTGCATTTGTAATGTTTTTCTGATCATTTTGTCCTGTTCCTCTGAATGCTATTTTGTGGATGCTTTATAAATACCATTACTCTACTATTTTCAAATGAGCATTGCTGTATGTTCCCCGAAGGTCTGAGCAGTAAACCTCCTACTAATTTGTCTCTCCACCTCTCAGCAATCCCATGGTAGCCACACTAGCTGAACGGGCATTGCACGCATGCAACAGAGCCCCATAAGTGCACATACTCCGTAAGCCATTTCCAAATGGAGCCGCCTCACTATTGCAGTTATTTTTCAAAATAGCCAAAAGATACTGGGGCAGGATCCACTCTGAGCTCTGCTTCTGCAGCCCCCCGGCCTCAGCGCACTGCAGGTGCCCGGTGCAGAGGCAGATCCTCCAGCGCCCTATGTCTCACAGTGCCCTCATCTCTGCCACGGCATCGATGCAAGAGCAAACCCGCGAATCCTGCTAGCACAGGCCTGCGCAAGCTTGTTGTGTGAGGAGCGTGAAACGAAAATGGCAGAGCAGATTACCATCTTCAGCCAGCAGTGCTTGTCCTCGGTCACCAAAAAAAACACATTTCAGCACGTTGACGTCCCCTCTTTCTGGCAATCTAGGTATGGGCACTTCTGTCTCAGTATTTCTATATTTGCCAGAAGAGCTCGATCAAGAGTGAAACAAGTCATTCTTGGCTGACTAGCTGCAACTAAGTGGTTGCAGCTTTTGATGGCAGGACAACAGAGTAATAGTGTGCTTTCGCCAGGTGGTCCCCCGTGAAGTCTTCTGCAGGCCGCACGAGAGGGTCCCTACCCTGGAGTGTGACACTATGGCACACATGCCTTTGGCTAGGGACGTGCATGCACTGAGGCTGGTCAGAAGGGTTTTAAGTGAAAACATTTTTCAGTGAAAAGGGGGCAATTAGAACAAGAAAATACCTTTTCTGATCAGTCTGCATATCAGCTATGCACCAAAGAGAATTACTTTTTAAGCAACTGATTTAAATTCCCACCTAACCCAGCAGCCTCCATTATGAGCATTTGGAATTGAGGCTTTTGCTTCTAGTGGTTCAAATTTTAAAATGTGTGCTTTGCTCTTACCATAGCTGCAGGAGACACGCAGGTGCTTGTGACCAGCACGCTCTGCTGGGACCGGAGGGAGGTACTGAGTCACCGTGTCCCCACAGTGCCTAACGCAGCGAGGGTCCCAGCTCTGATCGAGGTCTCTTGATGCCATAAATACAGGATAATATAATATAAAAATATATAATATATAATTATACTATATATTATTATATATAATATTATGTGATAGAGTACAAATATGTCATAGAATCAGTAAGGTTGGAAGGGACCTCTGGAGATCATCTAGTCCAACCCCCCCTGCTCAAGCAGGGTCACCTAGAGCATGTTAGACAGGGTTGCATCCAGGCGGGCTTTGAATACCTCCGGAGAAGGAGACTCCGCAACCTGTTATATATTATTATATTATATAGCATAATTCATATATAATATATAAATATAGTTCCCAGGCATGGGAACTGCTCATTAATCCCATGAAAACAAAGCCCAACATTTCAGCCTCAGCCCAGGCTTGCTCTCATTTTCCAATTGCTCCTAATTTTCTCAAGTAAGTTCCTCTGGAGGGGTCAGTGTACTTCTCAGGCTCAGCCTCAGCCTAAAGGTGAATATTTTGAGAACTCTCAGCAAAATCAGCATGGCTGTTTTTATGATATGTGGGCATGAAAAGAAACCAGCTACTCCTATTTGTTCCGGTTGCAGCTTCTCTGTCCTCATAACTCACAAACAGCTGACGCTAGGAAATTTGAACTCAGCTTGTTTTATAGACCTCAGTGATGAAGGAGAAAACAGCTCATGTCTGAAGAAAATCAATTCAATATTTCTACAGCTGGGAGCAACTAGAGTCGGAGGCCAAATTTTGCTTTGGAATACAGCAGGGCAGCACCACTGAAATGCCAGTCCGAGGGCAGAATTCATCTTGGCACATTTTGTACTTATTCATGAAGAAATATGCTTTTTCCTAGATTGTTAAGCAGAGGTCGAACGGAGGAATGTCAGATTTATTCTGCATGAAAGGCCCAGCTCCAGCTCCAGTGCCAATCCATGGGTTGAAGTATAAATAATGTGCATTCAGCACAGAGTAGGTATCTCGGCTATGTCAATGGGAGGTATCTGCAATGATCAAAAATAGCATCTGGCTATTATATACAGGAACTAAGTTTTGCATATGACATTATTTATTTTGGACACGTTTCTTCTATCTAGTATCATCAATGAGAAAATATGCATACTCTTCCATTTTACCCTTTTGTTTTATTTCATTCCTCTTCTTCCTTTCTCTGTCTTTCTCTCTCTTTCCTGTCTTAGGGTATCTCCTCTGTCCTTCCTGCTTCCTTTCTGTCCTTACAGCAATAGTCCAAGTCTGCTGTCTACAGGAGTCTCCTGAATGGACTTCCCCATTCCAACAAGCTATGGTTAAATACCGCGCTGTGGAATAGGCCACATAAAGCCACTGAATGTGTTTGGGCTTTTGGGTTGGGTCTTTGGTTACATGAATATTGTTGCTTCTGTCAAGCCGAGGCTTTGTGTAAAACTCCACATACCCTTTAGTAGTGTGACCTTTCATCTAAAAATCAGCTACTTGACTCCAGAAAAATCGCTGTGCACTGTAAATGATTAAACAAAACAGACAGGTTAAGACAGCTCAAATCTGTAGTGTATTTACTGAATGTAAATACACTATTTTTTCAAAGCTCTGCCCAGTATCAAATTGTTATATGCCATATCAGAGGAATTGTAGATGAATAGCAGTTAAGAAGTCGAGTCCTCCAACTCCTAAATCATTTCAAGAAGCCTCTCCAAATGGTCCAGCCATTCCCTGATGTGCCTTGAAGCAATTCTGTGCTTGGCCCAACAGCTAAATGCTTTTGTCAGGCCCTCCAGATTTAGCTAAGGTCACAGTAGCAACGAGGATTTTCATCCATTTAGTTCAGAATTATTTTACCTCTTGTGATTTTAAGTCAGAGCACTCAATCCTTGTGACTGAGCAGAGCTTCAGTCAGAGTGGCATACATTTAGTGTTAAGCATATATGATTCTGGCTTCACTTTGCTTGAGCAGGCCTCCTTTTAAGTGTATTTTTTCCTCCTAAGTTGTCTGCTGTGCATACATGGTATGAGGTTTTGTCATATGTAAACGTGATGCATCCATATGAGACAATTTTGCATAGGATCTGTAACAGAGACTACAAGGAGTCTTGCAAGTCTGCAGCTGCTCTCGGAATTAATAAATCCATGAGGCTGAAGCAGGGTTTGTGTCTTCTGTCCCAACACGGAGTATGCTGGGTGGCCATTTCAGACCACCTCAACATGCTCCATCTCCTCCATGGAAATGCCTTTCCCAGGCAGCCTGTGTCCATAGTGTTGCTATCGCTGGACAAACAAAAGATCTTGATGCATTTACTGGAAGAAGGGCTTACACCTAAATCATAAAACATTGCATTTTCCCCTAATCTGTTTACAGATAAGTAGATGAAGCAAAATTAAACATTAAATATATGTATGCTAATTAAAGATAACCTGGATATGCCCAACCCTTTCCCCTCACAACTGCTTGTGTAACATTGCTGTGCCGATGGGTGCATAGAGGGGATGGACTATCAATCCAGAGCTTTCTTCTTTGGACAAGAATACTCCTCAGCATAATCAGATACACATCGCTGACAGAAATGTAAATGTACACCATCAGGCATTTGTTAAGACTGGATTTGCATAACTGCCATCAGCAACTCTTATTTTGTGGAAGTTGAGTCTTGATCATATTCATTCCTGTGAATGAAAGGGTGATGCATTTTTTTTAAATGCAGATTACAATCGTTTAATTCGTCCCAGCATCTAAAAATATTATTCAGTTTCTCCCTTCCCCTTCTATCCTCCCTTCTCCACTTCTCCTCGTAATCAATGTGTTTGTTTAAGGTGACTAACTCCACAACTCTGTCTCGGGAGGGAAGCATGGGGAGAAGCACGCTTTGGCCTGATCCTGCTATTGAGCTGTGCCTCCGTTATTATGCTGGTGCTCTGTAAGGGCTGCTCTGCAGTCCTGGCTTTCCGTGCACTGTAAAAATGCTGCGCAGCAGCAAAGTGCACTTGTCCCAGCGGCTTCCCAGGTGCAGAACCAGCCCCAACACCGTTCTGAACTGGCAGCACTTTGGGGATTTCAGTAGGGCCAACCACCATACATCAGCTGAGGATCTGGTCTGCTGCTTTAAAGGGCCTCTAAGATAGTCGAGTGCATCTGTTACCTGGGTCAGGAATTGAAAGCAATTGGCCAGATGGGGTCTACTCCCCCCACAAATCCTGCTGCAGGAGAAGCCAAGTGAACCTCCTCTGCCCACCTATCCAAACAGCTGGAAAGCCATGGTCTGCTGGCTCTTTATGGCCTCTGTGGAATCACACAGGACAAGCTTTAGCAAGCTATAGAAAAAGAAGTTTGAATCTTTATTAAAATTTAAAAGATCTTAAATGTAATGATTTCTGCAGAAACTGGCTGGCTTCTCCCCTGCTGAGACTTCCACAGGACTCTTCTCACGGCACCCCAGCATGCGGCAAACGCCAGTGCCACCAGCCGTGCTGGTGAGCCCTCAGCCTTGGGCACTTCTGCGCTCCAGCACCCAAGGGACACAGCTCTCCGGCTCTGCCCTTTTCCTTGCTGCCCATCTCTGGCCCATGCTCAAGGCCTGTCATAGATCATGAGACGGAGCTGTTGGTACAACTTGGTGCTGCCTGGATAATCCTCTTCTGCCAGGGGGATGCTGAAGACTGAGGGTTGCTCTTCTGGGGGCTCTCAAAGCCTCTCTATATGTGACTGGGCAGTGAGGTGGTGAAGGAGCCACAAAAATCTGCGCAGGCTTTAGCTTAATGCCACGGTATTTTGGCTTCCAAACATTTCCTCACCAGCTTTAATTTAGAAAACACGTATTTCTGTTGTTTTCAGGGATCACTTTTAGAATAACTCATAAAAACTGTTGTCATCATATCTGCTTTTTAATCACGCTCTGCAAGGTGAGGCTGTTCTAGTACTGAGAGGGTGTTTCTGCTGAGCTGTTTCTGCAATCCTAGTGAGCAAGCAGGCAGTAAGGACTTCGGCGTTGGACTGAACCTGACGTTGCTCCTTCTCCTCCAGCCCTCTGAAGATGTCTCATCTGGACTCAGTCCAAACGTGCAAAGTTTAAGCCCAATTAAGTAATTACTGTGGCAGTTATGTGTCTCTCAAAAACACTGCCTTATTATGGAACCATGGTTTGGGTCAGTGCAGTACGTACATGCAAGCCTTTTACCATCTTTTCCGTACTTTCTAAGCTTTTCCACATTCATTTTTAACACACGCCCAAAATTTTTATATATGAAAAGAGAGAACATTTGGAAACATCACTGGATAAGTTTAGCTATTATGATCTAAATTCAAGGAATAAGTCTGGATTCTTTTTTCCCCTTCATGACGTGTGCCACGTAGCTTGGAAAATCAGTTCTGCCTTTGAAATAGGCTTGTTAGCTAAATGATTTTTCAAGAGATACGGCATAAAACTAAGAGACTTAGCTGAGCGTCATGCAAGCAGTTATACAGCCTTTGGCTTCAGCTAATTACTAAAACTAAAGAAGAACCTGGCTGTAGAAATTAAAAATATATACAGAAAGAGATATGTAAAGAGCCCAAGGTACTGCGAATAGCTATGAAACATTTGTATCTTGCTAAATACATTTTTTCACAATTACTAGTTCATGGATTTGTATTGTTCAGAACCCTAACAGTGCATCTCTTGTGATGGATGCACAATAAAACAAGGACTAACTGGAAACATTAATTTAGACAGACGCGTAACTTGAAATAGAGTTCCTAGCAAGAGATGCTTTATCTTGCCATAGCAAGTAGTTAGTGTTTCCCAGTAATCTACAAGCTCAGATCACACCACCTTCACAAACAAAGCGTTACAAACTGTTGCTGTGCCAGTTTTTTCCCCCCTTTTTTTTTTTTTTTTGTTTTATTTCCCTGCTGAAATAGCTCATCCCGACATCATGACCCAACGTCATCTTCAGGAAATAGTTATAATGCAATAGAAATGTTGCTGTAGGTGCTGCTGCTTTTCTGTTAATGTAATTGGCAGTGAATAAGCATGCAGGAACAACTCCCAGCTGGGAAGCTTTCAAATAAATATACAATAAATAAGCACAGCCGAATAGGAAAGTAATGTATCTGCATAAAGAGCAGTATGCTGTATGTTCCATCAAAAATCTTCACTGGGTTATGTCTGCAACAGCATAGGTACATGTTTATTTTGCTGCTCCCTCTGCCTGCTCCTACCCCGGTCCCAGTTCAGTAAAGTAGTAATTGTGTGTGACACATCTAGCAAGTGGGTAATTCCACTGAAGCTGGAAGGAAGTGCCTCCTGCTTGACTACCTTGCCGAAGCAGGATCCAAAGCAAGAAGTCAGAATCCAATTGCATCAAAATCTGACCTTAGTTTTAGATACACAGATTTCTTACCATCTCATGCATATCAGTCATTGACTTTCTTTCACACCAGATAACTTGTTTTCAGCTATTGTATGTGAATTATATGTGATTATCTGTGAATAATCTTGAGCCAAACAACCGTTTTCCAGATTTTCAGTATAAGAAATACTTTGGTTTTATGTAGATCCTCTGTTTGACTGACACACTGATTTCCAACAAACCAGGTAAAGGTCAATGAAACACCCAAATAATGGGCTGGACTGAGCTGCTGTGATGGCTTCACACAGCCCATCTAGGCTGCTCAGCTTTGAGGTAAACATAAGATGAGCCTCCCAGTTCCCTTGATTACTCACTCCATTTGTGAGTAATCCATTTGACACTCTAATTGCCATTATTCTTCATATTGTTTCTTATTTCTTGTTTGGCCTCATTGATCTTCAATTCCCAACCTAGTACCTTTAGTACCTGCTGGTACCTTTAGTAATTGCTATGTTCTCTTCTCAGAGGTATTCATATGCTGAATAATTTTACTAATTGTAGTGGAGTTGTCCTGGATTTACACCAGTGTAGCAGAAGGCACCATTTGTCCCAATGGACTTTTCCTGACACTGCCATCGATGGGACTGTAATTGGTCCCTCAAGCTAGCCTCCCTCTATTTATTTCCATCCAGTCCTTTCAAGTCATATTGAATAGGGCTGAAACTCAGCACTTTATCTTAAAATTACGTCCTCTGTATAATGCTTCTTGATTTTCCTTCCTCGCTATGTCCTGACCTTTACTAAGGCTGTTGCTAATATATTCTCTTAGCCACAGCAGTTAATGTTAATGCAAAGACTAATTTTCTCCTGCAGCTTTAATGCTGATGTGCCACACTTAGCGCTCTGTCTCCAAACAGAATTGCCTTCCTATATTGCACTTTACTGTGGGAATAATTTTACTGCTATGGTACAATGACAGCTGAGAATGCTTAAAAAGAGAGAGAAAAAAAGAGAAAATGTAATAGGTGAATAGCGTGACAACAAGACACTTATGTCAGTATTATCATTCCATTTCATGGGAATGTAACATTTGACTGCCGTACAGCTCTTACAGCATATGTCTGTTGAGAACCCAGACTGATGTTTAATTGTATTTCATTCAAAGTGCTTGAACAGAAAGTTCATAATTTGTCATTAGCTCTGCTGTGCCCTAGTTTCAAGGTCATGTTTTGTATATGAATAAATTAAGCCCAAACCAAGGAAAGCCTGGATCAGAGCAGCGTAAGCAGTAAAAACATGTTGTTAGCTATCTCAGGGATGAATTTGTCTTTCCAAATGCACCACTTGGTACATTTGCACTTGCATCGTTTTTGAGAAAGTAACCCACAGCAGTTTATGAAATTTGTTGCTGATGCATCAGGAAATCTCAAGTCCTCCCTGAGAGCCAGGCAGTCATACTTACTAAGGGCACTACAGCAAAGCCAGGTGCTGCTGAGGAAGGCATGAAAACTCCCTGAAGCCCAATGTTCCCCCTGTATGGCTGGGATTTCCACATTTTTAATGGAAAAATTCAATGGCGTTTAATCTACAGGAAGTGCACGTAGTGGTTGCAGAAGCTGCTGCTGGTCTCATACAGGGCTGCTAGGCAGTATTACCCTGTTGCTGTGCACCTGGTGAGTGGATGGTGCTGGGGAGAAGCAGGAGAAGAGCCCTGATTCAGCCCAGGTCAGCAGCACTGCTCCTTGGTAGCTACTTAATAATGTTACGGAAATAAAGCAAGGCTCCCTGTGTCGTTGCTGGAGGAGGGAGGAGGGAGATAAGATATCCACGTCAGATCACCACCACCCCAGCTGGTGTGAAGGCAACAGAAGTCAGGGATGAATGAACACGGAGCTTGAGCTACCTTGCTGAGCAAGAGAAGATCCCCAAAGGGCCGCATGCTGACAGGGAAACATGTAAAAGCTGGTACCTTTAATCTCTTCACAAGGCCTGCTCTGTGAATAATCAGGAGTTGTTAGGGTTGTCAGTCCAATTTCCTTCCAAAATAAAATCTAGTGTAGAGGTAATGACATTTCAGGGATGGGTGATGCGGGTTCTGTCTTGTATATAAATAGGGGCAAGTTTAGCAGGAGAGAAAGCAAGCCAAACAAAATATCTTACTTGTGAAATACTGTAGGAATAAGGCTGCTATAGAGGTATTGCCTATTATTATCGCTATTATTATAAACGGTGGTTCAGTGTTTATGGTGCAGAGACGCTCGTATGGCAGTAGCAAATTGTCATGTTTAAGGCAGGATGAAACTTCAGTGACCACTATGAACAGTCAAACAAGAAGTCAAGGGATTTTTTTGCATGATTGAAGTTTTGTCCGTATTTGTCATCTCTAAGTACACTCTTCATGTGAGTGCCATCATAAGCACAGAAAGTAACATCAAAGCTTGTGTTTTCACTTGGCCGTGCTTTGTAAAATCTTTGTCTGTATCCATCATTGAACGTGAATGGCATTTTGGAAATGCAGTGTGTTCCTATGAAAAGACAAGACCAATACGTGTTCAAAATAACATCATAAACAGCACAGATAGTGGCAGTGGAATTTAAAAAATGCAAATGTGCATGTAAAAAGACACCATCCACACTGAAAAGTAAAATATTGTACTTTGCTGCGTAATACCATCCATGCTGAATAGGAGGTATGAATTGCAGAAATGAATTAATAGATTTAAAAGGGTTGAGAGAGTTTACTTCTAAGAAGTCAGATCTTCCTACTAGCTTTATATGTATTCCATTGGAATTACTGATTCCCTGATTAATCAGGTACGCTCTATCACCATGTCATTGAGCCCTTATGCTCTTCATATATGGTATTCCATATCCCCATCTATTGAAGCTAATTCATGAGCAGTAATACTGAGTGAAATATAAGCAGCAAGGTTCTGCTCTTATTAGCAAAAATTATACCCAGCTACTACTGTGACCTTACTTATAAGAACATACGATTTACTACCCCAAGCTGGACCATCATTCCTTCCAGTCCAATTCACAGCTTCAAAGGATGACAAAAAATCTATATCTCAATACCTGCACAATCTTGCAATTCACCTAATGGAGTAAAAAAAACCTTTCTCGATCCCTGCAGTGAGCAGCTGATACTCTCAGGAATGAAATTTGCTCTTTTTGGTTTAATATTCTATGTCCTAGTGCCACAGGCTCCCTCGGCAGTGCTGAGGTTCGGGCGCGCAGCTCCACACGTGGCCGGCCGTGCCGGGGCTTTGCTGGCTGCCTCCGGCCACCAGATTTCCTCGCAGAGCCGTTCGCAGGGCACCTGCGCAGCTCCCTGCAAGAGAGCCACGATGAACAGCCAGGTTTTTGGACTAGCCAGCTACTCTGAAATCAGTCTCAGCTAAAGCCAGGTTCAACAGCTAAAAGGAAAGACAAACTTTATTTCCGTGAGCCAAAAGAAAGCTATCAGAAGTCTGTAAGGAGGATGAACAGAAACTGAAAGTAACAGCTTCACTTGTTTCCCTAGCTACGTTAGAGTCACTCCAGAAGCTTTGCTACCGTGTACGATCCAGCAGATAGGAAGAGAGGCATGTTAAAGCCTTTCTGGCTAGTTTATGGGGAGCTTCACATCCTCAGGCTGCGCTCACAGGAGAAAATCTGGGCTGGGAACCTGCACTACGTTTCACAGCCCAAGTCCACCCTGGCAATGGTTCATGTTCAAATCCAACCCTTTGTCCCACCAGACTGGCAGCCAGGTTCCCAAACCAGAAAATCTCTGGATCCCAACCTGACCACATGATAAACAGAGACAGTTAATAGCTTAGCAAACTGCTAACTCACGGTGAGGCGCAATGTCCCTTTTCTTTACACTGGGCAGTGGTCAAAAATCAGAGTAAAGCTTTCCCGAATGGAACAGCTCATATGCAGGTAACTCTCTCCCTGGGTATTACATGCTCCCGTAACTAGAATCAGGCCATGGATCAAAAGTTATCGGGAAAGACAAACAGAAAGAGGAATAGACAAGCTGTTCATATAAACCTCACTTCCCAGGGTGGGGGGAAGAAAAGCTAAAAATGACTGTTGTAAAGACAGACTGCCTTGAGTCCAGAATAGGAGTCCTTGACCGATAGGTTTGTCAGTGTAAATGAACTGAGAGCTGCAGGCTTAATCCTGGAGAAATTAGGTTTGGAAAAGATGCATCACCTAGCACTGGAATCAAAAGCCTGTGGCGTGGCTACCTGAAGCTGCAAAGTGGGAAGACTGGAGAGGAACGTAGCAGCTCTAGGAGCTGCAATTTTTTGAGAAAGGCGTAGGTGTGAAGAAGAGGCTCCCGTTCCTCACTTGGGCTCGGCAGGTGCTGGATGTCTCGCCTGGCAGAGGTCGGGCGCCGCTGATGGGCCGCGTGCCACTTCGTAGAGAGGCAGCAGCCCCTCGCTCCGGCTGAATTAGTGCTTGCCCGCTTACCCCCTAACATGGGAAGGGAAAATGCTTCCTAGCTTTACCATGGAAGGGCTGCCAGGCCCTACTCTGGTCCACTCCATGTTGCTCTCGAGGGCTTGTGTTCTGGTGTTCAGAAGAAACTAGTTGTGAGTGTCCCAAGCGGGGGATCTCCTCTCCTGGAAAGCACCACGGTTCCTGCTGCGCAGGCTGCTCTTTACCTTTCCAGCCATCACTTTTGTTTATCCCCTTGCTGCACTAAACAAATCCTCTTCTCGCTAGATAGTGACGTCCTCTGAGTACACGGAGAGACAGGGATGCACTTCACCGTATTTTCGTCATCCTAACGCTGGACATCTAGTAAAGCTCGTCGTCTGTGGTGAGAGCCAGCGGGCGCTAGCTCCCTTCGGCCGGGGTGAATTGCCTCGGCTACCTGAGAATAGACATGTAACTTCAACACTTCTTATGCTAGGCAAGAGGGATCCTACTCACAGTTTAGGGGGTTGTTGGAAAGCTCTTTAAGATGGCTTTGAACCCTCTTTTTCCCTGTTTTCCTGCTGTTAGTGAAAGGCATACCCTGGCCTGAGTCAGCATCTGTAACATCAACTACCTCCTCTCTCGGCAAGATCCCGTTTTAAACTTTTCATGGGCGGCCACAGCTACTCGTTTCGCTGTCAAAACTCTTCGAAAGGTCCGGGGACATCGATGGTCGGTCTCCCAGAAGCCAGGGGCTCTGCGGTAACATCAGCGGGCTCAGCGGCGCGACGCGCAGGTGAAAGAAGAGCCAGCTGCAGAGCCTTTCTGTCTCCCTTGGCAACAGCCTCCTGCCAACAAAAACCGCTGCCAAGCCGGGGCCGGAGAGGAAGGGATATGCGCGTGTGCGCAGCCGGGGCTGGGCGAGCTTTGTGGCAAGGGGGGGCGGTCAGACCGAGGAGCGCTGGCGTGCGGTGAGAAGCGTTTTTGGCTGCTTCCGCCCGGCGCTGGAGCGGGGGATGCGGAGGACCCCTGTCCTTACGGAGAGGTTTCGTCTGCGATTCCAAGCAGCAATCCCTGCGGTTTCGAACCGTATGTTCCCATCCGTGACAGCACGCGGGGAAGAAATCTGTTGTGAGTTACTGCTTACAGATGTGGCGAATCCTCCAGCAAAGGTTAAAATCTGTGGCACGGTTCTCTTGTTACACCAGCTGCAGCGCGATGCTAAATCACTGCCTCAGCAGCCAGCTCTTAATAAGCCCCGAGTTCCACAAACTGCTAAACAGGCTGGTGTTTGTGAGGATCAATTTTTTGTGATGCACTGAGTTAGAAAATCTCGATTTATCTTGATCTATCTTGATTTAGAAAAATCTTCAGGTTGGAAAAAGTAAGGATGAAAAGTGAAGTGTGAATGACAGGGAGAGAAGGCACATCAGCACAAGAGCACAAAAACCCAGAGAAAATAAGATTATTGCATGCATTCGGGCCTTCCACATCCTCCATGATTTGATCACGGCTATGGAAACATAGTGTAAATATGGACAGGACACATTTGCGATATTGTATATGCACCTGCTGAGCCTTCTTGCTAGGGAGCAAACATCCTGTCACAGCTTCACACCTTTCTGGTTTGGCCACAGGGTTAAAAAAGAACTCTGGCAGCATCGCGGTTGCATCCGAGGCCTGAAAGAGGAGGGTCCCAGGTAAAACGGAGGAGAAGAGACTGGCTTTTCTCTGCAGCAGAACATTAGGAATTCATTTCCTGATAACAGACTGCTCGGGCCGTTGCAGCACCCATGGGTACGGCAGCAACCATGGGTCCAGACTGAGGAGCCAGGACTGTCCCGTGGCACGGGGGGGGCACTGTGCTGCTCTCGGGGACCCCCCATATGCACACTTGCTGCACACTCGTAATTTCCCCAGACCTTATTTTGTGCATATTTTTGTGCTCTTCGGGCAGTGTGCTCTTCTAGACACCCGTCTGCACTAGAGAGAAAGAAAGAAGCAGGCAAAAAAAAAAAAAAAAGGAAGGGAGGGAGGATTATGGCTTTAAGAATCACAAGATCCATGGACTTTTTTTTTTTTTTTTTAACACTGACAAAATAGAAATCATCCATTCACCAGGGAGGAGCGAGGGCATGAAATACAGGAGAGGCGTTTTGATGCCCAGCAAAGAGAGGGGGAGAAGAGGAGCAGCGCTCCCGCCTGCGTGTTTCTCTGCCGGGAATGTTAATGCCGTCAGAGGTAACCGAATGAAGCGGGAAGTCTGGCGGAGGTAGGGAAGCGGGAGGCAGATCCGCAGAGGCCAGCCGCCCCCGGAGAGCTAAGCGCCGCGCTGGCGGGAGGGACGCGCTCTGCCCGGAAGCAGGCAGCGAGCCTCCTCCGGCGGGCGCGCACCTGGGGTGCTCCTCGCCCTGCTGTTCCCGGAGCGGGAAGACCACGCGGCCCCGGGGAGGGCACCGGGCTGTGCCTTCTGCTCCTGAGGGATGAGGCGCCCGAGCCTGCGGGAGGCGAGCAGATGAGGATGTCTGCTGACAAGTCCAAATGATATTCTCAGGTGAGTGCTTTCCTTGAACAAGCTGCTGGAGCCGGAGTCTTTCTCCCCCCCCACCCGGTGACTGCTCCCATCCTGGCTTGTCCCTGAGCCTTTGCAGAAGGCTCAGGTGTCCGTAGGTATTCGGGGATCTGCAGCATTTCCGTAGTACCTGTGAGTCCCTAGTGCCGTGGGAAACTAGATCGGGAGATGCCTGCTCTGTACCTGCGTGCCGCTGTCCTGCTTGTACCCCCGTTGCTGAAAGCACCGGAGCATCAGGAATTAGTTCTGGCTTATGGGCTCTCTGTCTTAAAGTCTTCAGTGGAAGCACGTTGTAGCAACGGTAATGGTCGTGCTGTGATGTTTTGCATTAAGGACTGGGACATACTTGCCACATCAGAACGGCAGTGGCCATTAGGCTTGTTTCTCGGGGAGCGTCAGTGCGTGCTGCTTGTGTTTGTGCATGTGATTTCCAAAGCTTCTGCTGATGTGACTTCATGTTCCTGCAAATAGAGCTGTTACTCCATGTGTCTCATTTCCTACATTTTATCAAATAGCTTGTACGCTGAAGTTGGGCATGAGCTCCCTCTCTAACATATAAAAGGGAAAACAGACAATAACTTGTAAGTTAATAGCTGGGAGCTCTGGCATGACAGTCACTGACACACGAGAAGAGAAATACTCTATGCAGAGTAACCTACTTTTTCTTCCCTCGATTCTGCCACTGCTCATAGAGGTGGAGTTTGCTTAACTCTTTGTACAAAGGCTGCTTTGTTGTGTGTGAAAATCACGTTGTTTCGACAGCCTGCAAAGAAAATGACCGTAACAAAAATAACAGTATTTCCTTTCTACCCAGTTGTCCATCTATTAAAGATTCATTGTGCTCCCTGTAATGTTTTTGGTTTGCTGAGAGACGCAGAGTAAGTCAATAGTGTTACGCAGAAGGCTTCGCTTTGAAACTGTCTTGCAAGACCTGCTCTCACTATTGCTTAATAAGCCAAGAGTGTTTGGGTCCAGGGAGGCATCAGCATCCTGTAGGCTGCCCACGTGCACCCAAGCCCGGGCTCTGTTGGTACCGGGCCCTTTGCAGGCAGCGCCTTTGCTTCCCTTGCCCACGGCAGTCTGCAGTAATGAGTCCAGCAGTGGGTCTCTGCACAGAAAGCATCATCCTGACTTCCTAGAGCAAAAGCGTTTGCCGAGGGCTGCTCAGGCTGGCTCGGGTTGTTTTGCTGCGAGCTCCAAGGTAGCAGAGGCAAGAAGGGGTCAAACACCGGACTGAGCTCTTTGTGCTTGTTCACATACTGCAGAGAATGTGAACGTGGAGCTCCAGAGCCCCCACCACATCTTTGCCAATGAGGACTTGGTCCACAGCCCACTTAAGTCAGCGGGAGCCTTTCCATGAGCTTTAGATCAGACATTAACTAAGACTGTGTTGTTTGAAGATTGTGCCCCCAGAGAGCCTGACAGCGTGAACCGACTGCGCGGCGGCATGCCTGCTCTGCCAGGCCGTGCAGAAAGGCTGTTCCCAAATGGCCCGTGAGGTGCCCAGCGCGGCACCAGGCTGTATCAGCTGCTAAGTGAAGCCTTCTAAATGGGGCGCTACGCTGGTGTGGCAGCCTTTGGCAGGGGCTCCTCAGGTCCTGAGATGAAATACTCCAGGAAGACTGCTGGGGACCATATCTTTTCACATTTCTGTTTAGGAGGGAGCAAAGTATTCCTGACTCCAACTTTTTTGAGACTTGCTAGGGACTGTGGCTCCAGTCTTTAAAAACATCGCTCATTCATTTTCTTTACTGTACACACCACATCTGGACCCCTCCTGTGAGCGTACCATGGGAAAGAGCACTGCGTTGAGATCCTGTTGAGATTTGAACCCTTGCACCATGTCATCAGCAAGAGTTCTTATGGCTAAATGCACATCAGCTCCCTCTGTGTACACTCTGCTTGTCAGTCGTCTGCTGTGTTTCATCCTTGAGTTAATTCATTTTGTACTTAACATTCAAGTCTTGGTGTGGTATGCAAGAACCTGGAATGACACAGGTCGCACCACTGAGACATCAGGTCAATCAGCATTTTCATTAGGGTTGAATGGTTTTAATGTAGTCATAAAATCAGGCTCCAAAAGCAGGGATTTGACATACAGCATTTAAAAGTCAGACCAATCTGACCCTTTCTGAGCGTGAACTCCTATAACTTAAAAATGGTGCCTTATGAAAAGGCTTAATGGTGTTAATGTTAACTGACCCTCAAAAAATATAATTAATTATTATTAATTGCTATAACATACTTACATCAGTCTGTATTGCCATTATGGCACCATACAGCACCAGACAGTCCTTACCCCAAAAGGCTCCTGCTCTAAATAAGGTCGCTTCTTGGAGTCTCGTGCAGCCCAAACAGAAAGATTTTAGCAAAGAGATGCAGGACTGGGCTTTGAACTTACCAAGAGCATCTGCTGTGTCCCATACATCTGGGCTATTGTCACTTCGCCTATGACAATTCTAGGCCCGAAAGATTTCTTTCCAGTGGCCATGCGATTCTAAGCAAGCTGGGGTCCTGGGGGCCGTCAGCGTCGTACCCTTTGCACAGCGCAGGTGCATTCGGGAAGCAGAGAGAGGTGGAGAAGGGAAGACTTTTGCAGGAGTTGGTTAAATCCATTTCTGTAATGAGTGCTTCCTCCATCTTAGTAGAGGAATTCAGAAAATCACTTTCCCAGGTTTGGGCCAAAATTCCCCCACAGAGGAGTCTGATATCAGGTGCCTTAGTAAAAGCCCCTCTTAGCATGACACTGCATACCCTCACGTGACCCAGCAGTCAGTGGGAGCTCTGGGCAATCAGGCCGCTGCAGCTCCAGCCAGAACATGCTCAGATGTCCCTGGATAGATGATGCAGAGCATCTGCAAATACTGATTCCAACTTTTGCTTTCCAGTTGGCTGTTGATCAGTTATAAAGCCAATTAATTCTACTTAAAAAGTCCAGCACAGCCCACTGTGAAGTCTGTATTACCAGCTGGTTTTCCCAAAATATACAGCACAGGCTGTTTTGACAACAGTCTACTAAGCTGAATATTTCATAAGTATTTAGGGACATGGATTAGCTCTGGTTGTCTCTGAAAGAGTTATTGTGGTCAGTTAAACCAGTTTATAAAAAAATGTCCTGAGAAGCTGTGTCTCTGGGGCCACAGTAGCTTTGCAGAGGCTGTTAAAGGGGGAGCGAGCAGATGAGCAAGATCTGACTAGCACACCCTGAGAGAGCGAAGGGTTGTGGGGGTTATTGTTTATTGTCAAAGAAATGACTTATGACATTGGATTTCCTTAGAATAGTTATTAATACTTTACAACCCATCTAAAGGTACTAGCTAAATCTATATGGCTTCTAGTGTCTGATGTGTGGTGACCTGCTACCACAACAGGCTGCCCCGGAGAGATTGTAAATCTTTATAGTTGCTAGCTTCTGATTTATTAGTATTTCAAGCAGTAAAGCTACATATTTTGGAGGTTTTTAGCCAAAGATCATGGTTTCTAAGCCCAGGGCATAATTTGCAGAAGAGCTGGCAACTTCTGTATTCCTTAAGGAATATCCTGGAAAAAAATGTTAATCCAACAGAGATGTTTTTCTGTGCATGAGGTATGAGAAAAAAGTAGTTACACAAAGAACATCCAAAAATTTGAACAGGCTTTGCAAGCGTTGTAATCTGGTATCTCATAAGATCTGCCAGTGCACTTTATCTTGTGTGCTCACAACAGCAAGCCTAAAGTTTCCTGAAACATCTCCACATACCAAATCCAAAATAAATCTTCATCTTTTCCTCTTTGAATTTGTTCTCTAGCAGCAACTTGTCTTGGCATGGAATATTAGCCATATGGACACTAGAATATCTGCTTTGACCTTGACCTCAGAATAAGTGCTGCCAAAATGTGAAGATAACTCTGGCATTTCATTTCCAAGAGTGATGCTCCAAGAATATAGCATGATATGGAGGATGCATTTTTCTCTTTGACTAGGTGTTCTGCTAAGAGCATATTGTCTGCAGCTGGCTAGGTCCCAGACAATGGTTTATTTGGAAGACATATTTACTTTATTTCAGAAATAAAAAATAGCTAATTTTAACATTAGTCACTGGCAAGTACATTACTTATAACTGGCTCTCATTACATTATCAAGTCAGTGTTTTGATCTGGATACTCTGCAGAGGAGCAGGAGGCTGCTGGGGGCAAGACGAGATGAATTTTGCTGGTGGCAGACTTCTGCGCTGTTCTGGTTCAGCAGTAATGGTTAGTGGTCAAAGTGTAGCACTTAGCTGCATAAAAGGAATAAGGACTACTCCTTTGCTCAGTTTGTGCTTTATATAGTATATCGCTTGCAAATGGATGTGGACGATGCGCAGGACTCTGAATAAACACATTTCATGGCGTTTGCGTCAGACCAACATGCAGCAGAGCCTTAGGACACCTAATCAGAGATGGATGTTGATTTTCACAAGTCCCTTTCTTCCATTTTCTGCTGGTGCCCATACCAAATATTTCCAAGTAAGTTAGAGCTAAACGGCCTAACAGCATTTGCAGAGAAAGCTGGCAAGGCTGGGAGGGGGAGGAGGGTGGAGAAGGGGGCAGGAAGGTGCCCACAATCTCGACCGGCAGGCCACCATTACACAACTGGGGGTACTGCCATTCTGATGAGCTTGGCTCCCAAATTTGTTTGGGCTGCAGCATCTTTCACCTTGAGATTGCTGGTTACAATTCGCACCAGCACAGCGCTGATGGTGCCAGCTGATGCTGTTCGATGAACTGTGCAGAATGCACTCAGTCCATGTGCTTCCTAGTGGGCAGAGGGCCACATTGCAGCTGACAGCTTCAACATATGGAAATGGTGACGTGTGATTGATGTGGTCCCTGCAGGTCGCAGTAACTCAGGGCATATTAGCCCTGCATCCTGGGGAGGCTTACGCTATTGCAGCTGCCCAGGTCCATTATCTGCACTACGAATAAATGGAAGAATTGATGTCCCCAGTAGTGTGAATCTGGCACATCATGAAATGATGTGTACTGCAGTTGGAGGTGAGAGGCAAACTTCACAGAATCAAATCCCACAGCACATGTAAGCGCAGCACAGGATACAGACAAACATTTGTACGTGTGTGTGAAAGGGCGGTTGTGTTAAACTGGGTTGTAATCCTAATAATAACATGATTTTTTTTAATGGCTGTGATAGCTACATTTTCTTATTCATTTTTAACATTCACAGATTTTCTACCTCTCATACTGTAAATAAGAGACAAAATTTCCCAAAGTTGCTAAATAGCATTGGAACCTAGGCAGCCACCTCATCAAACATCCCTCACTGGCCCCATTTCTTGATCAATGACAAATTCGGACCTAATTTTCAGCAAGGACTAAACAACTGCTCTCTCGAAAAACAGATTGCTTAATGGCATCCAGAACTAGAGGCAGCCAAAAGTCAGATTTTGCAGCCAAAAGAGTGAGCAGGCTAAGGTTCCCCACAACGATATGGCTACTTATCTGGAGGCCTGCTGGCCAAAACCGAAATGAAAACGTATTTTTTGCATCTACCACTGCAGAATAGGATGCTTTGTAGCTTCTATGGGGAAATCACCTGCAGCTGTGTATGGTACTTTAAAGCACTCTCCTGAATCCGTTTTGCAAGGTCCCATCTCCTTTCACTGTGGTGACTCCCTGCAGCGTTTCCCTTCCCACCTCGCAGCTCCTGCGGCCCTGACAGCTTCTCTTTCCTCGTGCTGCTCTCCTGGAGAAGCCGACAAGCCGAGGCGCGAGCTCTTCCTCCACGAAAGGTATTCCCCGCTGCCGGCTGTGCCGCCTCGGCTCGAGGAAGTCGAGCACCAACAGGGAGCGGAGTGCTGCGATTCCCAGCCCGCCCGTGCCCACCTCGACCTCGCATCTCACTCTCGCTCTCTGTTTTTTTCCATCCAGGTGTTCTGCTGATCTTGGCGCTCACAGAAGAGCTGGTGTTTTCTGTTCAGGTACTGTCTCCCGCTGCGTCCTCCTCTCAGGGCTTCCTGATGGACACTACCACTATCACAGCCATGGGGACAACACCTCGTCACAAAGACCGTCGCACCACGCAGCCTGCTCCCACGTCTGCTCGCACGGTTCCCCCTCCGCCTAGCCCGACGGAGAAAACGGCCCTGTCCGCCGGCCGAAAGCAAGCAAGCGGCCATCGCGCTGGCGAAAAGGAAAGGTATCATTTGTACAACCAGAGTGCTTTGTACTCAGGACAGACTCGCCCCAAGGGGAAAATATTCCGGGATTTCAAAGGGAACTTCACAGAGCCTTCAGAGCCTTACCTAAAGACAGCCCTGCACTCCCCCTTCCCCACCTTGAGCAGCCCTTTCACAGACCACCCGTTTCCCTCTCCGACTGCAGCTTCCAGAGATCCCACCGGCACGGGGCTGGCAAGAACTACGCACCCGGCCCCTTCTCCCCCCAGCAGCACCTCGGGAGGCCTTAGGAAAGCAGAGCACGGGGATGGGACGGAGCCAGCTCTGCAGAAAGCGGATTTTGCCACCACAACTGCTGGACCATCGACTGATCCTGAAGCAGTGTCGATGCCTTTTAACCGCCCCCACTATGATATATGGGATATGCTGAGCAAAAACAGCTCTTGGGTAACCTTGAACCTCAGTACAAATGTCCCGTTGTTTGGTGGTCCTGGAACTGCAACAGCAGCAGCGGGTCACTCGGTTCAGACCAGTTTCGAAGTCAATGTCTCCTCTCCAGCAGCAGGCAATCCCAGGGGAGCTGCCCCAACGCAGCACGGCGTGGTGACTAACGCCACCGTGTTCAGCAGCGTGCTCTCCACAGCGCCTGCCACGAGGTTATCCAGCTCCATGTCCACAGCTGGCTCCACTGCAACCGGCAACTTCCTAAACAGACTGGTTCCTGCCGGGACCTGGAAACCTGGCGTGCTGGGAAACATCTCCCACGTCACTGAGGGGGACAAGCCTCAGCACAGGGCAACCATCTGTCTCAGCAAGATGGACATTGCCTGGATTATCCTGGCTATCAGCGTACCTATATCCTCATGTTGTAAGTTAATTGCCACTTTCTTTTCTTTTCCTTTCTTTCTTTCTTTCTCTCCTTAAAATACAGAGTTTGGCCCTATGATTCAAGGACTAGATGGAGGGCTAACAGTGGCAGGGCAGCTTGAGATAGATGAGAAACAGTCACTAGACAGATTACACATTCACTGACCAAAATACTTAAGATTAACAATCTCCAGGACTATAACATTTTCATACAAAGCACACTTGCTCTGTTGCTATTAGAAATCCCTTCGCCATTCTGGGCTATCCATTTGATGATATAAGACAAAGGCTGAACAACTCCAGAAAGCAAAGCAGCTTTACTTCAAATTTTTTAGGCAAGTAACCAAAAATTACACAGCTCTGCAATCTAGGAACTGCTGTATTCTACCCTGGAACTGGATTTAAAAAAAAATACACTGCTAACCCCAAAAGAGTAATGATAATTTTAATAGCTAATGCCTTAGAGAACACCAGTTTTCATGTACTATAAAATATTTCATTGCAGGCAGTTTGTGAACTATCTGATTTTGAAATCTCATCATTCTGATAACCAGATTGCTATTTTCCTTTATTTTAATTCTGAGTCTGACTTTGTAGCTACCTAGAGAACGAGAAGAATTTGAATTTTTTTTGATTTTTAGACAACAGAAACCAGCCAACTGCAGGACCAGTACAACTTAGGTTTACAGACCTGGCTTAGGATCTCGTCATTTGACTACATTGCAAAAAAAAAAAAAAAAAAAAAAAAACGTGATTGAATTATGAGAAAGCTTGTGAGTAGACACTGGCGTATCCCCTGCCCAACTGGGTAATATCAGCAACGTGAGACAGTATATTATTCTCTGACGTTTCACTCTGCGGAACCAAGAAGAAGCTACTAAATAGGTTATGGGGTGTGATTATACTGATCTGTCTGAAGTGCAAATAGCGATGGAGAGAAACAGGAACATAAACATTTGCCAGCCGTTGCTAAAGGGTAAAAGGGTAGCGGCCAACACTATTGAGTATTAATCCTGTTATGTACAGCCATGAGCTATACTGAGGACAAAGTTAGTGAGTTGACTGAGACAGTCTAACAGCTTACTCACACCAAAGGGAGCTGCTCTGTTCTTCTGCCCTCTCCAAGGCTCGGCTTTGCAGCCCTGCCCCTTCCCTTCTGCCTGGTCCTAAACTGACACCTCTGCAAGTCAGTTCAGGCCGATAAACTGGTCAAAAAATATTCACTTTGTTCATTTTTATTTTTCTGTCCACACAGTGAGCTGAATCAGCTCCGCACAGGGTCAGATAGACACGAGATCCGGAGCGGGTGAAGGTGCAGGAATACACACCTGGGAGGGGAGCAGGACTAACCCTTTTGTCGGCTGCAGACCGTTAGACTGGCTCAGCAGCTCTGTTAGACCTGCGCTATCTAGGACCACTACTACCAACTTGGGTAAAACCACTAGTGAAATCAAAACTTAAATATTTATGATTGACAACCAAAATAAAGTGAAAGCAAAGCACAAGTGTATGCATATACAATTTCACATACTTCTGTGAAAGATGGAGAGGAGAAACTGGGATATACGAAGCACAACATGATGATAAGCAATATTTGAGGATACAATGAACAAAAATCTTGCTGGTAGAAATACAAGATCAAGCAAATTCTTTCAAGCATTTTGTTTAGGATTAGTGTTCAGAGAGAAAACTGATCTGGATAATATGGGCCCAAATAAAACGCAAACATAGGAAGCATACCCAATGTATAAATTTGTGTATGTCTCTTCCCACAATGTCCCATATATGACCAATAGCTACCAATAATAATAATAATAATATAAAGAGTTTTGACAGGACTTCTAGCCCATTATAGATTAGGATTTAAACTTACCTTCTTATCATATGTCCCATAACAGAATGGGTTCGTAAGACTGTGTCCATTTTGTTTCTTGATGTTTGTAAGCTACATTTTTGAAAAGGCAAGTGTTATTTTAAAAATCACCTATACCAGCTCTGATACAACTTAATGTTTTTATGATTCAGATATCTAGGTCCTGTTTTCAGGACCAGATTTCAGAGGATGGTCTTCAGTGGGACTCTCCTTTTAAAATCTGGGGATCCTCAAGTGTATTTCAGAGTTGCAGTGAATGGCAGATAGACATTTAAATGTTCCGTGGTCTGGCTGAAGTTGTATTGGCATAGTTTATCCCTATAAAAAGGGAACAATCAGTTTTACAAACCTAAAGCATTTTTATGCCTGTGTCAACATAAGAGGGTAAAAGCAGAGAAACTCTACAGTTAGTTAGCTGACAAAATTAAATGAGTGGAAAAGAGAGTCCAGACCAAAACAGATTTACTGTTGAAAACCATGCACAATCTCCTAAGGCGCTTCTGCAAATTTTACCCTGCGAGCGTCTCCAAACTATGAAACAGCTGTGTGAAACAGCTTGTCCCGGCTGCACCAGCTGCAGGGGTGCTCTGAGGCCGTCGGTGTCCAGGGTTTGCCCGTCCAGCGGCAGATCCCCCCTTTTCCCCCCGAAAAGCCAGGTTTCAGGCGCGTGCGAGGGCTGCGGCGCTGGGCCCGGGCGCGAAGGGGATTGCCGCCACCTTCCGGACGCGGGCGGAGGAGGACACGGGGCCCTGCGCCCGCCGGCACCTTCCCTTCTGGTTTTGATGGAAGGGGGGCTGCAGAGGCTGCTGGTAAGAGACAGCTGAGGAATACAGCCACTGGGGTTTTCTAAAGGCATCTTCAAGGGATGAACGTGTGTTTCGTTGGGAGCTTTGGGCACAAGCTGATGGAGACGCTGTCCTGCTCCTGCCTTGGGACAGGCAGGACAGTATCTGGAAAAGTATCTTGTTAAATACTTCCAGTGCCTTTGGAGGGAGCAAGCCATGGAGAAAGTCTCTGAGGACTTCCATATTGAGAGGTGACTGCTACCCCGAGGGGCAGGACCCTCTGGTATGCTGCCCCAAGCTGCGGGCTAGTGCATTGAGGGAAGCTGGCCAGACCCACAGAGATGTCTGCTGAGACATCATCCTGTGAGAAGGGCCAAGCCAACCGCACCAGGGGGAGAGAGATGGCTGGGCAGCCCTGAGGCAGGGAGGTTACAAATGAGAGACAGGGAAAGTTGGCACAGAGAGGAAACTGAAGCCTTTCCATGGTAGGGGAGCATCATCCCCACAGCCCTTGGCGTGGTATCCCCACTGGAAGAGCTGCCCAGGATGCAGAGCTCCTCCTTGCAGAGGAGAGTCCCTGCAGGGGCTCCTCAGCAGCCTGGCTGCAGCCCAGAGTTTGCTCCCCGCTACAAGTAGGAAACCGAAGAGAGTTTGTTCAGCTTTGCTTTACCCTGGCATTTGAGCCGCCCTGCGCCTGCGCTCAGACTCTCACCAATAGGTAGTCCCAATCCACATCCAGATTAGTGTGGTGCCTGCCAGCTGGGCTGGTGGCACAGCTCCACACCTATGGCACTGGCCTGAAGAGCCAGGCCTTAGGAGATCACCTCCTTAAATAAGAGATGGGATTTGTCTTCCCAGTCCCTACATCTTTCTGAGGATACATAGGTTTCTGAGTCCCACTGACATCCCTTAAAGTTCTAGCCAGAACAGTAGTTCTTTAATGTTTGAGTAGGAATGCACCTGCCACACCTGCTACATGCATTTGGGGAAATCAGTTCACCTTTTGGTGAAATTCCATTTTGTGATATAAATACGGCAGGTAAAGCTGCTTGCTCCATATGAGAGCTACAAAAATGAAGGATTCTCTATCATTATGTTCCCAGAAAAGCAAAGTAGTATATAACACTGATATCAGTATTTTCTGCATGTCATGGTTCCAGTTATTTTTATCATGTCCTTCAGGCAGCCTTGAACATTTTGTGTGCGTGTGTATGTGTGCGCGCCAGTCTCATGCACCCTGCTGCAAGGCAGAACAAGACAAGCTATGAACTCATTTTAAAACTCACAAGCCCAGTCTTTGGGTTCCCGGTACATACAGTTCTGTAATTATAGAATTATATGATAAAATGGTGAAGAATAGAACGTTGCAAATCAGATGCCCAGAAGTCAATTCATTTAGTCAGTTCTGCTGACATTAGACGATGTGAGAGGGACACCAAGTCTCCAAATGGAAACATCAGCAGAACTCAAAGAGTAAATGAAGAATTGCCTTGGACCTAACCCCACCTAGCTTGTATTTCACGGGCTGGGACACTTTCCAGAATTATCTCACTCACTTCCCCAATTGAAAAACCTGGGTATGTTTGTTTCCTGGTCTGAGAGCAATCCCAAGCCCTGAGCCCAGTCTCCAAGTGGGAGCTCAGACCAAGCATGAGAGGAAGCTGCTATCTCCAGAATGTAAGCAGCTATGGTCACTAGCAAAATGCGCTGTGGTACCATTAAAAGAGCAAAGGTTGAACAAATACAGATAGCCCAGGTAACAGACACAGTGAGGCTTGTTTGCCACTGCCTAGTCCATAATTCGTTTCAGGGCCAGAAAGAAGCCAGTGCCCGAAGTGGAGTTCATCGGCAATTCTTAGCCCCTGAATTTGCACATTGAAATTTCTTCCTCCAGAGTAGTAGCAGGTCAATGAATAAGTATTAGAAAAGCTTCTGAACTCTGTGAACCTCAAATGTCTGCAAAATTTCCAAGATTCATGCTATTTCCTAATATGTATGGTAATCTTTGTGTGGGGAGCTTCCAGCTGACCCAGGGACATCACTGAAATGTCCTTCTCCTGGTGCTCAGTATTAGCTTTAAAATGGAATAGTAGAAGGGAAAAGTCAGTTTAGCTTTCCCAACTCCTACGAAGGATTCAGGTGAACGTTTGAAGGACAGGAGTTAGTCCTTCCCCTGCCCAGGGGCTCCCATCGCTGAAACAGATGCGATCCTGCAGCATTAACAGCGGCACTTTCTGTGCCCTACGAGGCCATTGCAAAACACAGTGGGAACGAGGAGAGGGGAATCGCAGGCAGCGTTCGGCTCTGCTGTAGTTACTGCTGTTTCAAAACTCTTCCAAACCGTCTCTGCCACGTGGGTATTTCATCCACCGACTGTGCCCCAGGCGACCAGTGCGACGGCCTGTAGTTCTAGTGATGGGAGCGAATGGTCGTCGAAGGGTAGACGCAGACCTGTACCGTGCTCTGCGAGTGCGCGGGCCTGTGCTTAGCTACATTGATTTCGCTAAGATGTGCCGATAAAGTCTTCTCGGCCATCTAATATGAGGAAGAGAGGGAATGCCCTCATTGCAGCCCTGCCGTCTCCCCTCTCCCTCTTAAATGAGGTCTCCTCTGCTCTGAATCGAGGCATCTTCAGCCTCCTGCTGGAACGTGCCGTACTGGATTTCTGAGGGTGCTCGGGAATTCGTCCGCCACGCTCTTCCGTCCCTTTGCTCATCTGGGCTCTGAGGCCGCAGGCCAAGAGCGGAGTCAGCGGGGAAGAGCGGCGGTGCTGCTGCGCAGCGAAGAGCCTGTCCCTGGGGCACCAAGCAGCGACCGCTGACAGGGTACGAGCCCCCCACCCCTCCCCCGGGCCGGGGCGAAGGAGGGGGCACCCTGGGGAGGATCGGCGCTTCGCCGCGCTGGGCGGCTCTGCCGGCGTCGGTGGGGCTGCCTGCGCCGGCGCTCGCCGGCACCGCCAGCCCCTCAGGACGTCAGTGCTGACGGAGCGGCTGAAGCAAGATGAGTCCGAGACCGGGTGGCAGTAAGTTTGTTAACTTGTTAGCCGGCTTTTTTTGCAAGGTGCAGGAATGGTGCAGGAGGGTTTTTTTTTCCCATTAGTTTCATAAGAAGACCTCTTCCTTTGAATGAGACATAAAATCCCTGAACTCAAAGCCATTAACAATTTTTCTTAGTAGCTTTTTATTTTTTTTTTTAATTTTAAACAGACCTTTAGCCTGCACTTTTGTATTGCCATCTTATGTGAAGAGATGGGATGTGAAATTAGATCTGCGGCATATGGGTAGTTGCAGTGTTTGTCAAAACATACAAAGCAGCTTTGACCTCTCTGCTATCTTTTCTTCCCTCTAGGCTATAACTCTAATAAATTAATTTTGGCTGTAGCTGAGAAAATAATTTATTTTTCTGCTTCTTGAATATTTCCTCTCTTCTTTCCTATCATGAGGGATTTAGAAATTACGTAGTGAATTTATAGCTGGGCACTCCCTATTTCATGCATGCAAATCAAAGTAAGTACATATCCAGCTACCTGTCTGCCAGTATAAATTGAGTAGATTATGAGCACAAATACTCAGTTAATTCCACAGGTATAAAATAAGCGCAAGAAGCTTAAGCCTTACTCCACAGACTAAACCCTTGTACGTGCCTCAAATTCTGCTGGAGCAAGGACCAGTGGGAGCAGTATGTTCGTTCCAGCGGGTTTGGCTAGCTTTCCTAAAATTGCCAAGATTTCAAATCCGAACTGAAACAGAGATGACTAAACTGAAAGCGATTCCAGAAAATACGTTCACCCATCTCTGTGTCCAGCCAGCCTGCTGTGGAAGCATTATTCTAGCATCACTGCGAGCAGCGGGTATCTGTGGCCTTAAGACCAACCAGTCAGTTAAATCAACACTTTTCACTTTCTGCTCACCTAGTTTTGCCTAACTGCTCTGCTACAAGCTCAAGTGTTTCAGCCCTCAGAAGCTAAAATGTGTTCAACAGCTATGAGAAAAAGGCAACGCAGACACCACAAGGCAAACACAGGAACAGGTGATGCTCTAGCCGTCTTATCAGTAGACCTCGTATCCTGATACAGGTGATGCTGGCAGACAAAAGAAATCCCAGTTCTGGGCTGACCTGAGGGAGGATTTTTTTCTGAAGGCCAGTAACGCTACCCTGGAAAATGTGAGCTATGCAAGCGAGACGTTGGAGAGGCTCCTTGGTGCCACCTCAGGTCCCCCTCGCTGAGGAGCCCGTCTGTCCCTATGTGCAGGCTCTGATGTTTCAGAGCACGACCACAAAATACCTAAAAGCCAAGCTACGTATGACAGGGACAAGAATCAGCAGCAATTTAAAGCAGAAAGTTTTGGTATTGAAGGTATACAAATCAGATTTGGTATTTGAGACTTCATGAATTATGATTGTGAATTTGATATTTGAGACTAGGACAGGTATCTCTCACTGCCCATTTGCTAACGTGCTCATCACTGCAGTGTCTGAACACACCAGAAGAAGATCTGTGTAGTGGCCTTCTTCGCATCTTTGTGAAGTGTCCCCCGTCCTAGAGGGCCTGTGAATCCCTGCTTAGAGATTAAAATACCATCCAGCTATGACACCAGAGTCTTTTCATGAGCCAGGCAGCTGCATCTTGAAGATTAAACTTACATCAAATGCATATCCTGCCAAGCCCAAAGCTTTATCTGCTTGGCCTGGATTCTGATTTAACTGTGGTTTTGTTGATTGAAAGTTAACTGCTAACTCAAAGTTAATTGTATGAATGAAGGTCGCCAGCACTCTCCTTAGGTAACTTTAAAAACAAATCCATGTTATGGATGAGTCGTTATTGAACGGGAATAACCAATTTCTTGATGTGTTTCTATTGACAGCAGTTCTGCTGACAGTCTGCTGCATGAGGAGGAAGAAGAAGACATCTAACCCAGAAAACAATTTGAGCTATTGGAATAATGCTATTACCATGGACTACTTCAACAGGCATGCTGTAGAGTTACCGAGAGAGATCCAGTCCCTGGAGACTTCAGAGGTACCTCACTTGCATAAGAAGTGTCTACAAAATTTAACTGAAGTCAGGTTGGAAGAAAGGGAGAGGAAAAAATGTTAGTAAAGCCTTGAAATCCCTATGCATATTCAGGGAAACAACTTTTCAAGAAGGACCCACTCACACAAGTGTACTAGGAGATGCAATAAATATGTCACCAAAAACCAGCTGTCATTCTATTCCCAGGCTTTGCAGTTAAGCTCTATGTCACTGTGTGCTCCTGGGCTGAGGCTTTAACAGTAACTACCATTAGGTGCTTTTTTTTTTCCCCAGTTCATTTGAGTCTGTAGCCAATGTCTAGCACTACTACGAACAAGTAGCAGCACACTTTGGGCCAACCCATTACAGTCCTTCTAGCCTCTCCAGTGTGCATGTCCCACATTGCATTGTATATTGAGGGTAGTGGCAGTTAATGATATAAAGAAAACTTGTCACTGACATCTCAGGAACTGCCTGGAGCTTCTCAAAGAATAGTTTAGAGAATAAGTGTTCCTAGTACATCAAAAAATCAAAACTTGAGCCTCTGTGTAGTGCTGGTGTACACTGGTCACCCTTTACTCAAAGATTCTGACTGGTTCGGTAGGATAATTCATATTTGAGCAGGTGATCCTACTGATAGAAATGTTGTATTGTCTGGCCTCAAAGACAGACAAGAGTAATTTGGCTTAGTTCAAAGGTTTTTAGAAACTAGAAACAGTGGACAGGTTGGACTTAAACGAAAGAAATTTTCAAGAGATTAGCTAGCTGACAAACTCATCTCTGGTTAAATTACAAAAATTTGGGTTCAGAAAGGAGCCTTTGAGAAGGGACTAGACCACTCACAGTCACCTCATTAATTCCACTTTCCTGGCAACCATTTTGCTCAGGCTAAAGTAAGATTCTGGTTTATACTTACCAAGAAATAGCTTTCAAAGTATTGCACTATTCATGTATGGGATAGCCTCCAAAAGCTGTTGCTTGAGTCATTTAAAACTGATCAGCACATTACTGAATTAAGACGTTTCTCAGTTAGGTTGGAACCATATATTTGGCTCTGCCCTTAAAAAGAAGCTGGAAATGCACCTTGGAGGAATCAAACCTGGCTGACAGACAGCAAATTGTTGCAATGTATCATAAAAGTGAAAAAGAAAAAAAAAAAAAAAAAAAGGAAATGTGGAGGCTCAAATTCTGCTAAGATATCTAAAGCTTGGTACAATGGACTTTGGAATTCCTAGTTTGAGAAAAAGATCAGCCTGATTATCAGAGGAACTGTTCACTCGCAGCTCCAACTGCTATTGCCTAACTTACTGCAGTTCCTGAAAAGATCCTGAACTGGAGCACCCAAAAAATCAGGCAGTTTCTGAGGGCTGGGACCATGTCCAAGCAGTAAAAGTAATAGCCCATTTTTCACAAGCATTTGCACAGCAGTGGACTGCCCTGTGTACTCACAGAAGGGGGTGGGATGGGCTGGGCTGGGATGGGATGGGGTAGGGTGGGATGGGATGGGTAGCACTCATGCTGGTTTCCTGTCTTTCTCCTAGGACCACCTCTCTGAGCCACGCTCCCCAGCCAACGGTGATTACCGAGACAGTGGTATGGTCCTCGTAAACCCCTTCTGTCAAGAAACTCTATTTGTAGGACACGAGCAAGTGTCGGAAATATGACCCCATAGCTGCCCTTGTATTGCAGTTTCCTCTCGACTGTCTCCAAATTATAAATAAATATATATATTATAAATATAAGCTTTGTGTAACCCTGAACTACAAGAAATGTTTTCAGCTTTTTTCCCCTCTAAGAATTGTCACCTCTTTTTTATAAGTGTGGTAAAACTTTACAGAACAAACTGTGGCTTTATAAAATAAAGGTATTTCTAAGCAAAATGCCTGTCAGATAGGTTATTTTCTTCACTGTCATTTACAATCTACTGCTAAATATACTTGATAGTAAACATACTCACTGAGGCAGGTTTCGATGCAGGCAGTGTGTGTTTGGTACAGCATCCTGCAGTGGCTTAGGAACAATCTGGAGTTACATGACCTCTCTCCGCCTGGCTGAGAGTGTTCCTACTCAGTGACCATCCTTTACCCGCAGTTTTATAGTGAGATTACTTAGGTCACTCTTTTACTTTGAACTGCCAAGCTATAACACAAACCAGACCAGACAGGCTCTGTTGCCTCTAGCAGTCCCTACAGCTCGCGTGCCAGGTGTGTATCCTCTGCGTGACTCCAGTGCTGCCTGAGCGCTGGCTGGGATGAGCTTCCCCATGTCTCCCTCCCAGTTAAGCCCAGCTAAGATCTTCAAACTCCATGGCAGAAGAGCAGGGGAACAGGCTACAGAGGCAGTGGGGTGGTCACTGTGCTCCAGACAAACCTAATGCACCCATGGGATCCAGGACCACACAAGACATAGGCAAACAAGTCCAGGTAGTAATGTTGCTCATGACTCTTACAGATAATAGCTTAAGACTTAAACAGGAGTCTGAGGTTCCAGTTCCTGCTCTAACAGTGTCTTAGAGGAACAAGGACCAGAATGACCTCCCTTTTTCCTCCGTGAAGGCCCTAACCATTATGCTTTGGACTCCCAGCTGCTCCAGCCCAATGAGTCTTGAATTATTTCCAGCAGAGCAAACAGCCTGAACAGAAGGGACGTAGAGTGTCCCCTTCAAAGGAACAGAAATCTCTCTTCGGTTTATCAGAAGAGCTTGAAATCTGATGATTAGGAGCTTCCACCTTATATGCTTAGACTGCTAGTGCCTTTGAATCCAGGCTCTTTTCACTCCCTCTTTTTCTAAGACTTTCCTTCCTCTCTTAGGAATGAAAATGCAGTGTTTCAGATCAAGATGGTGTTTCAGTGCTACACAGTTAACTGCTAGATTGCATGCTGTAGTGGTATTATGGGAACAGGAGGGGTGAATGCAGCTTAAATGATGAATTAAAAATAGGCTCTTACAAGTAGAGAATAACATGGAACATGGAGTAGCTTTGCCTAAACTGATGTTCGAGTAACTGAGAACGGTTATTGTGGGACCAGTTTTCAATTTTTCTTCTGAGATGGCGTATTTTGTGTTGTTCACCAACTGAAACAGCCTTTGTCCGTTGAGGTCTCAGCCTTGGTGAGGAGCAGGTGATGAGACAGCAGGGGATTTACCCCCACGCTCCAGCTGGCTGCTTCGTGCCACTCACTGGCTGCTCAGGTTCATCGGCTGTTCGCATAGAAGGGGAGCTGCAGCAAGGCAGGGTTAGCGTCGGAGCACCATTAAACACGGGCCTTGCTCGAGGCGAGCTGTGTCTGTAACGGAAAAGGGAATTACGATCGTGGCACATCTGGTCCAGCTGTTCCCACCTGCAGAAACGTCCCAGTGGCTGTGGGTAGTCAGAGCAAGCTGAAAACTTTACTAACTGGCAGCTGCAATCTGATGGAGAGGTGGCCACCCTGGGGCCAAGGGCCCCCCTGTCTCTCTCCCTGTCCTGCACATGCTCTTCTGCACTTAGGCACCAATCTGAATCCAGGCCACAGGCTTTCTAAAACTAAAAAAAAATGTAACATCATGGTGGATCTTTCACATTTTTGGTTTTGTGTTCTGAATCAAAGAGTAACACACTACTTCCCTAGGAGGTGACTAGGGTAGCCATCAGCATGTGGCTGTATGTGGGCATGGATGGGCACTTTGGGAATGCATCTCTCTTCAGTGAGATAAAAGCTAGGCAGTATTCTGCCTACGGTCCTCATGGTCCAATACTAAACAGCCTCCTGGAAAATGTTGTCTTACTTATCAAAACCTCCTGAAAGTCTTGCCAGGAGAAGACAATCATATGAAAGCCTTCATCTTCTGACTCTGTGTACTTTAACAGGGAGGTAAAACGGGAGAATGAAACAACAGCAAGCTAAATTCAGTTCCTTTGGAAAGAAGTTGGTATTTTTACTTGTTGTTTTCTGTGTACAGTACTGCTTTTTTCAAGGCAAAACTCCTTTTTACTTGACACAGAGCAAATATACCAAAAATGTTATGTAAGAAATACTGGAGGACTTCTGTGATTTAGCCAGTATGTTTTGCTTGGTAATCTAAATTCAGGGTGCCTAGAAATCAACTGAAAATGTTTGCAAAGCTATGAGATGCTGTCGCATTCCCAGGCTTCCCATGCATGGGAAATGGCCCTCAGACTTAAAAACAAGCAAGCCCAACTCCATCCACAAGCCCAGCCGCCAGGATTAGGCTCAACCATAAGAAAGGATTTTCTGATTCTAGTCTATGTTAGCAAGGACTCATCGGATTGCCCCTATGCAAACCAACCCCCCATTAGGTCAGCGCCCAAGATCAGCGCATCACCGATGTGCCTGCAACGATGCTCCTGAACTGGGATTGTTTATCCTGAACTGGGACGATTCTGACATCGGAGCTGTGAAGCACCTGTTGGCCATGTGTTTTTCTACGTGTGTAGCCATGTAGGAAAAAAAAACATGTCAGGCATCTACCATGGCTCATCTAACACTGCATAGATGGTGTCCCACCACATCTCTCCCCACCTTGCCACAAGTCTCAGGAGCTGTTGCACCCTGCTCTTGCAGCCAACTATTGCTGCTCCATCTCCCTGTTAGGCAGCCAAAGCAAAATGGGTCCTTGTTAAGCACAGATCAGGTGCAATTAATATGTGATGTTAAACAGGATAAAGAGGAGTAGGTGTGAGAGTTGGCAGGCTGCTGGGGTTGAAGTGGTGTCTCTTGGGTGGGTGCTGAAGCCAAAGCACAGAGGAATAGTGCAGCTGCAGAGGGGATGAGGGAGGGTTGTGGGCTCTGCTGTGCTGACAAGCCAGCATGGGCCAGCTGCTTCCTCAGAAATTCAATTTTTGTTAACATTACACAATGCTTCGCCGCAAGGGATTGCATCTGGAGTCAGCACAGGTGTGAGCAGCTAATGCATTTGTAATATTTGTATAGATACATGTGGGCATAGGATAGGAAATCATCTGGCTGTCAGGGTAGAAAACACTGGTGGGTATTTCAACGCCTACGTCGTAATGAATTCCTGTCCTACTGTCCCTGTAAACACCATTGTGCTTTTCATCGGCCGTATTTGCAGCAGCAGCAGCAGAGAGATTTCTCTTGAAATGGATTGCTGACGCCGTGGAAAGCCCCGGACAATGTGATAAGCGCGCCGGGGCCGCGCGGGGCTAATGTTCCAGAAGGCCGCCGGACAAAGCCGAAACAACACCGAGCCCAAACCTGCTTGGCTCGGCAGATCCCACCAGCGCGGGGACTGCAGCGGGGCGAAGCGGCTCGGCAGGCTCCAGCTGCAGCATGCCCTTGCCGAGACGTCGGTCTTCGTTCCTGGGGCAGCAGCCCCCCTCCTCCTCCTCGGCGGCAGCGCCGGAAAGCTCGGGGGCGCCCGGCCGCCGGGTCAGCGTCGGCGCCGGAGGAAGACCCCCGGGCGTCTACGTGGGCACGGCGCCCCCGGGAGGAGTGAGCAGCCTGGGGACTCGGGTGTCCCGCAGAGCCCTGGGCATCACCAGCGTCTTCCTGCAGGGCTTGCGCAGCTCCTGCTCCGCCGTGCCCCTGGCCCCGGGGCTGGAGAAGGGCCGAGGCTTCTCCTACGAGAGCCTGAACGGCTGCTTGGTGGAGTACATAGAGAAGGTGCGAGCTCTCGAGCAGGTCAACCAAGAGCTGGAGGAGCACATCAGAGTCTACCTGGACAAGAAGTCCTCTGCCATCAGCACCTGGGGAGCGCTGAGGGAGAACTGGGAGGCCATCTACCACCAGGTAAGGGCGAGAGCCCTTTTCGCGAGGGGGCGGCTCACAGCTCATTAGCAGTCCTGAGTGCCGAGGTCTGACGCCGATGATAAATGCACCCGGATGCCAATGCACGGCACCCTCAATGCAGGGTTTTACATCTATCTTCGTGATAATTAGCATTATCATCTCATGGGTGTTGTGGAAAATGCCTATTAAGCAGGAGAATTGCCTCAGGCTTCTGTGTGTGGGGGCCATTGAAATGCACCCCAAGGCGCGATAGTCTGGTCTGATTAAAATGGGTGGTGCTTTTCTTTTTTTTTTTTTTTCCTTCCTTCCTTGCTGGTGGTTATTACACTGAGCAGCAATATTATTAAAAGAACTGCTAGGACTGAATTAGTTTATCCATCAACATGATATCATTACAAGTATGCTGGAGGTTTTTTTAATTAGCAATTCAGATTTTTACATTATTCTCTTGTTTGCTTAATCACATTTTCAAAAAGTTCTATTTATTTAAAAATAATAATTACATGGCTACAAATGAGTGCTGCCTTCCCTTCCCTTGCCTCCCCCTTACTCCCCCATCGTGTGCACAGGGCAGGCTGCGCGTTTCCCAGGGAGCCTGGGAAGGAAAGCGTTGACCATGGGAGTGTGAATTAGTGTTCGCATTGACCTAGTGGTTTAAAAACAAGCCCTGGAAGATGATAGAAACGGTCCCTTCAGTTGGCAGAACGAAAGAGTAAAGTTAAAACCGGGAAGAATTTGCCTGCTAATGTTCTGCTTGCAGAGAAAACGGAGATTTGCTGCCCCGAGGTCTCGGTGCGCGTGGCAGGCCTCTGCCCCGGAGGGGTCGGGGACGCGGCGCCCAGCCTGGCGGGGAAGTTGGCTTGGGGTCAGCAGCTGAGTCGCGGATCAAGCCCGCGTGGTCAGAGTCTCGCTCCTGGTTTCCATCCCATAATCTTCTCCTTTGGAGAACCAGGCCTTTCACAAAGGCTTGGGAAAGCGAAACCCGCCGAGGGTTTAATCCTTGCTCCCCGGCCGCTAACGCTCCAAGCCGCCTGCTGCGAGAGCTGGGGTTGGTCCCCAGCTCTGCTGGGAGCTGCTGCAGGTGAACCGGGTGATGGCATCCACGCATCGGCATGTTGTGGCTTGAGCGTGAACGTTGTCCTCTGTTGACCGTAGAGGGAACAGAGCCAGCGCCTTTGTGCAGGTGGCAGGGACTGAAAGGGTGATTTTGTCACTGAAAAGCAGCCCGTATGGTTGTCTCCCCTTGGGAATGGGACACCACCGGAGGGGGTTGGAAAGATGAGGACCCCTAAGGCTCCCACAAAGGTGTATAAGCACATTCATCCTGCCTTCCAAAAATGGACTAGATGGCTAGTCTTACTGCCTGGCTCACGTGGTACAATTTGAATCATTTGATGTCTCTAGGGCCCAGCTTGCCCACCAGGCCTACATGTGAAACGAGCCACTTAGCTCAGTTCTCCAGGGCTCGTGAAGCACCAAAGTCCATGTGACTCTAAGAGACCTGATACCCTGTACGGCCTTGACTGTGCCATCTACAGCCTGAGTCTTCAGGACAACCAGATCCTGAACAGATTTAAAAATCTTGTCCTTTGGCCAGTGTACATGTAGCTCCTAGGCAAAGTTGTGCAGGCAGCTTGTATCTATCATCTCAGCTGGTCTCATTAGGACACCTCATCCAGGTCTGCAGCACCTTCTCCCCAGTGTAGCTGGTTTCCTCAGCCCTGGGCGGAAGCCAGGGGACAGGATGGGGAGCAGAGCAGTGGCTATTGCTGAAAGCAAGAGCCCTGGGGAGTGGGAGAAGGGGACGATTGCAAAGGGGGGGTGAGGGAACCTGAGCGTGGGGCGCTCCAGCCCTGTTTGCATATGTTGGGTGAAAGAGCCCTCCCTGACCCACTCCCTGCAAGGAGCTGCCCCATAAACCTGCAGGGCTCCCGGAGGAGGAACAGGAGCAGGTGCTGCTTTGCTTCCCTTACGTTGCTGCTGCTGGCAAAATGGGGAGAGGAAGGGAGCCCAAAGAGCTGAGGAACAGCAGCATGCATACATTTCTCTTGATGCCCTGCACTTCAGCCTCATGTCTGGTAGCTCTGCATAGTCATAGAAAACGTTTATTGTTGGAAAACAACTTCCCTGAGCCAATCTTGCATTTCACCTCAGGCTGCCCGGACGGTGTTTCTCCTCTGGCATGGGCAGGGGTGTATTTCAACTGGGCTGCATATATAAAATATTTGTAGCCTTCTGGCTGTATATCTGTCATCTGAATCTCGTATTTTACTAGACAGTGGCATAAAATGTTAGACAAAGATCATGTGAGCAGTAGTGCCCAGTTAAGCACTGACTTTTAAAGATGTTAAATGTCATTGGCACCACTAATCCTATAAAGCTTGCTGAAGAGACTGACTCCAGCAGGCAATGGAGGTGCAGAGTCTAGGGTGCTTATAAAAAGCAGTATATGCATGAAGCAGTCTAGCTGCTGTAAAGGGCTTCGATGGGAGACAGCGTGGGGAGGAGGTAATGCTTTTCAGCCAGGAATCCTACTTTCTTCTGATGAGTGTCCTGTTCTGAAGTCGTAGACCCACCACCACTACCCTGTAAAACCTACAAGGGCTTACAGCTCAAGCCAAGAAAACTAGGACTGCAGGTTCTTTAAGACAGCCTGTTTGATTTTACGTATATGAAAGACAATGTTGTAATGCAGAGGAACATACTTACTTAATTTTTCACCCAAATGCTTTTGGGGATGGGGAGGGCTTTTCTTTCCGTTGTCTTGCCACCTTTTCCTTACCTCCGCTTTTTGTAAGTAAACAAATGCAGCTCATATTTAAGTCTAGAAAACTGGGATCTTCCTACATAGAAACAAGAAAAACAAAGCAAGGAAATAATAACAGCTGCAAGTATCATAGAAAAATAGACAATAAGATTAGCAGCATCTATATCTATTTAACTATTAAAACAGATTAGAGAATACAGAGAATTAGAGGGTTTTTAAGTTATGTCAATTAAATCAATAATGGATCGATTAGATCAAAGATGCATTTTTTTTTTTACTTTCTCAGATATAATCAGAGATAAGATGTACAATTTTGACTAACTGGTTTCTGCAATTTGTTTACATTGAACATCAAGATAAAAATGAAAGTAGGACCTTATCCAGCCCAAACACTGATGAACTGGCCAACAGGTGCCAGCATTAACTCCCAAACTGTCCTGCTTATCAAAACGAAATCAAAGCAGTTGCCACGGGAACAGCCGTGGTACCATGAAATAAGTGTCCTGACTCTGCACTGAGTTCAAGCAGGAAAAGTAAAAAGCGCTCGGAAGTCAGGTTTCATGGATGGATGATGGATACCTGACAACTACACTTGCAAAAATAACTTCTGGCTCTCGGTTTGGATTTCCGGCAGGCGTCCGACGCGTCGCGGCCGAAGCCCGCTGGCGTAGCACCGCGGGAGCCTGCGGTGCGTTCGGTCCCCTCGTCCGTGGGAGCTGAACGCGCTGCAGGAGAGTTTTTTTTTTTTTTTCCCCCCCGGGGAGAGACCCCCGGTAGCCCTAAAACCCTGGAAGGTCGCTTGGGCAGCTGCCCCTAAGCCGGCAGCCCCCGGCACCGGCAGGTTTGGAGGAGGTCAAAGCCGAGGGAAGTCCACGGATCGATAAGGAGGGGCGGGGGGTCTGGAAATCGAAGGGCTTCGTCCCCGCTGCTCCGCGGGGGCAGCCGGAGCTGCCGCGGCGGCGGGTTAGGGACGCGGAGCCGGCGGCCTCGGCGCGACGGCGCCGCGCTCGGTGCTGGCTCTCAGTCTGGGCAGCCGGTCCTCGGCAGAGCAGGCGACGCGCGTGCGCACGCTCCGATCGGCACAGGCGCGAGGCAGGAGGGTTTTCGCAGGAACCGAGCGAAACGAGAAAACCTTGCCGAGAGCGATTTATGTGACAGAAATAAAAATTCACCTTATTTCATCCTGCTCGTACTCCTTTCCCTCAGTCTTGATCCCACCGTTCTTACGGAAAATGCCAGAGAGATTTAAATGTCTAATTAAATAGGTCTCTTCTGCAATACCGAAGGTTATTTGTAATGATAATTCCTTCCTGCGGAGCAGTGCAGCACCCGGGAAAAGGGAATGCTCGAAATAACCTTGGCGCACTTGGAGACGAGGGCCGAGCTCAGCCTCCGGGACCGCGCGGTTACGGTACGTGGGAGACGGGGCGAGAGAGAGAGAGACTTGGAGACGATCGCATCCCCACGGCACGGCCGTGAGAGCCGGAAAGCTCACGGGAGTTTCCCGGAGCGATGCCTCTGCTTGCGCCTGGCCCCGGTGGCTGCCCGTCCCGGGAGATCGCCAGGGCTGGAGTCGAAAGCGCCGAGGCGTCTCCCGCGGGGCAAGGAGCGGAGCGGCCGGGGCCCCTCTCCCGCCCTCGCAACGTCGTCACGCGCTCTGCCGACGGCGCCTCGGGACCCGTCCGCTCCCGGCCTCGAGGGCGCGACGAACCCTCGCAAACCGCAACGCAGCTTGCTCAGCCGCCGCGCAGGGGCCGGCAACGAATTAGTGCGAGTTACGTCCTCTCGGATGCAGCCGTTGAGTGGGATTATTAGTTTTCAATCCCTGTGGATAGCCAATGTCAAAGTTTTCACGGGTTGTTTCTCCAGGAGGAGATGCCGCTTTGAGAATCGGGCACTTTTTGGTGTAGTCCTGTTTATTTGTGAAATACTAGATCTACGAATGAAGTCCTGGTGTCCCGGACGCAGCAGGACTCAGCAAAGGACGCCTCAGTCTTCCCAGCCCCTATCCAGGTATTTCTTTGCCTAAGCAACAGTCCTCCCTTTGCGCCTGCTCCCCTGAGGCTCGGGGAACGGGCCCGGCACGGAAAGCACGACCGAAAGCAGCTCGCCGGGTTTCCGCGCGGCCGCAGCTGCCGTGCAGGCTCCTAGCCGGGCTCGGCCGTGAATTAAAACGCCCTGGAGACCGCGGCCTGATAGCAACGATTTCTTTAAGTCTGTGGTAGGAAAGACTAGACAGGGTCTTCCATTCTTTTTCCATAAAGGGATCATTCGCTGAAACTGAAGCCAAATTACAAGCCAAATAATTTTCCACTACGTGAATGATTAAGCCATGAGACAGGCCACACCTGAGGCCGTGAACTTAGCAGCTTTCAAAATGAGATTAGACATTTGTAAGGACAAAAAGAACGTACAAAGCTCTCAGTTACATATAGCTGAAAGCTATCGGTTACATGTATCGGCTACGGAATCTGAAAGGTGCCGTAAACCCTGCAATTCCAAATTTAGGGAGATCTCCGTCAAAGAGCGAAAGCTGCTGTAGCCGCCGGGGGCAGATTCCCCCTCCGAGCGGCGGTATCACGTCACACCTAGTGACAGACGGAGTTTGCAAACCCCCCCCGAAGCAGCTGCTTTTGTTTGCTGTCAGACATAAGCTAGTAGCTGGGCCACTTGCGGCAGTCTGATGAATCAGAAGCTCCTATTCAAGCAAGAATATTTTGCCAAAAATTAAAAAATGCGTTTTCATGTCCTTAAAATCCCAGTGAAATCAAAGGAAATTTTTGATGCTCTCTACTTGTGCTATATCATGAATATTCAGCGTTAACTGAAGAACTGGAAAAGCTGCACGTGCAGCACAGATCCTGGCGCAGAAAGACAGCGCGCAGCGCAGCGGAGCTGTCGCTAGCAGCAGCGCCCGCGCTCGGAGAACGCCGCGCGAGCCTCCGCGAGTCCCCGCAGAGCGCCGCGCTCCGCTCCGCTCCTCCAAGGCGGGAAGCGGACGCCCGGCCAGGCTGTCCCCTTGCGTCCCGACGCGGGCGGCAGCGAAGCGCGCAGCCGGTCGGTCTCGCCGACGCCGAACGCTCGCGGCCGGCTGTCGGTTACTAGGAGAACTGAATCAAACCGAAGAGCCGCTGGACGGAGGTCTCGCGTCTTCTCTTTTCGAGCCTACCAAAAGGCTTTCGTAGCCAATGTACACCAGAGATGCTTCATCTAGAAACTTGCTTTCTACGTAGGAGCTGCCGTGTAATTATTTATCCTTCGGATTCACTCTTGTATTCAAACAGTCTACGGCTCATTTTCAGGAGTGCTGAAAGACCGAGTCCTGCTGACTTGCGACCTCCTAAGCGTTCGAGGTTTCTATACAGTCCGTACTTGCACGGCACAACTCAAGTTTGGGCCTAGAACTGGAAATCTCTAGATTTTGTCACTCTGTTCGGTATTAGCTGCGAATTTATGAAGTGGGGAGTAAGCTGCTCCTGAACGGAGGCTTGCGGATTGACAAAGTCCTCGAGAGCGTGGCACTAGGGCTTTGATAAAGACCTCTGCTGTGGGACAGGTAAGAAGTTGCCCCAAATGCTTCAAGAAAACTACCAGTTATTCCCCTGCTTTTAGCTTCATCGCAGACTAAAAGCCATTTTAAACTGAATTCAACTTCCTAAACCGGGTGATTAATATAACTCCCAATTTGCAGTGTATAGTTTGAAGAACGTGAACATTTCATGAACACATGTAATACTAAGATTTCCTCAAGGCGTTTATTTTTCTCAGATATGCAGCCAGATACTGTAACCACGTAGGCTGGCTGAGACATATAGGCTTGTTTTGACTGGTCACGGTAAATCACAGGGCAACATTTCTTTTCCCTGACTTGAGAACAGCAAAAACTTCTGTGAAGCATCCACACGTCTATGAGTTGCAGGAAGATAAAATGAGGTCATTTCTGTAGAAACATGAAGGAATTAAAAAAAAAAAAAAAAAAAAGTGAGGTCAAGAGTAAATTTTCCAAAAATTAGAAGTAAAAAAAAAGTTCAGTGTTTGGATCAAAGAACTGGATATGCCCAATTCTGCTTCTTGCTCACTCCTAGAGAGTGACAGTTAAAGGGCTGTAAGGCATCTGCAGACAGTAGCCTCTACCTTGCCGTTGCTGCTGCATGTACAAAGAAAGACTAAATGTCTTCGCTGCGCCTTTCAGAAGGGGTCCTGGTGGGCCAGGCTTACAGCAGCGTGGGCCCAAAGTCAGCTAGGCCAGTGCTAGTGAAGTGGGACTGTAAAAAAGTGAGGAGAGGGAAATAAGGAGTTGAACAATGAACATGAGCTGAAATTTCTCAAATAAGTAAGCAGTTTGGTGTGCAACAGAGCACATAAAGGTCTTCTATACTTTTGTGCCACACGGTTGCATTAGCTGGCATGCAATAAGATACCATCTTTTCCCCCACAGCCATGGCTTTCATAGCATCTCTGACTTGTGTGGCTTCTCTAAGTTCTGAAGCTGTCATGCTTAGACTGCCAGTTTTTTTCTCTAGTGGCAGCATTCACGGGATTTCTCTTCTCTATCTTGGTGCTGTTTTCATGAAACATGTCGGAGCTGAGTATCTTTGAGATGGCCTGTCCCTCACAGTATTGGTTGGAATTGGCCAAGAGGTCCCACAGTTATTCAAGAAAAATTGGCAGCTCATGTAATACATCTGTTTCCTGCGGAAATCAAGCTAAGCTGGAGTTGGTAGAAACTACCTCTAACTACAGGCTTCCAGCCTCAGCCACTCTTTTTCTTTTCTTTTTTTTTTTTTTTTTTCCTAACAGTAGCTAAGAAGCAAGTAGATTGTTATTTTTTCTCCAGTGCCTAGATTTTTAACATCTAGAGTGCTCTGACCATCGTGTTCCGTTATGGACTTTCAGTGTGGGGAATAGGTTATTCCTATAGATTTCTCCTTATCAAATATCTTCACACATATCATACTTCGTATTTGCTAGTTCCTACTCTATGCGATTATGATAAGCCACTTTGAGTGAGGATGAATGTTAATTGCCATGCAACAGTGCTTCAGCCTCATGTTTCCATCTCCACTTCTTCACTGAGCAGCAGGCCGAAGAGTAGGTAGGAGCATCATGCTAAGGCAGCTGTGCTATCCAGATAACTTGTCTGGATGCAGCCTTGATGCTGTCATACTGCACTGCCTTTTCACCTACAGAGCAGAATGCTTAAGGGATATTTGCATCTCATTTAGTTGCAAATTTAATTAGCCAAGGAAGAACTCTCCTGGCCTGTTTAAAAGCTACTCTTATTCATGATCTGGTTTGGTTTCAACCACAAATCTCCATGGATAAATCCTGAAAAAGAAGACAGGGATTTGTGTTTACAGAGCCTGTTGCAGCTCAAAAGGCTAGCTGCTCCCGTTAACACTACCCAGCGTCCTTCAAGGTAACCCACTCAGATCTCCAGCCTCCCACCATCAGCTTTTTCAGCTGTGCTCCCTTAGAGCAAAGACCTGAGCTGTGGCTATATCTGTCCTGGCCTACTAAGGCCATATTGGGGGTGTTCCCACCTGTGTGCTCATGGACTGGTACAGCGCCCCAAGTTGCGTGTGCCTGGCCCTGGGGCACTCAGAGGGCCACCTTCTGGCACTCCCAGGGTGAGCCGTGAGGATCACCTTAGCAAGTCCATCTTCATTTCAGCAGCTGGAGGTTGACAGTGACAGTGACAGCACAGACCGTAGGATGGCCAGGCCTCCGGGAGCTCCGTACTAATTAGTTGTGGAGAAGACTTTTCCATTTCACAGTGAACCTTGTAGCAGATTTGGCAATTCATCATTCCTCTCCTCTGCACCTGTGACTCTGGAGCAGGCAGTGGTCTTTTTTACTTTTTACTGCTTTATAAAGCCTTTTTGAATCAGAACATGCTGCTATGTAGCAAATCTTTCAGGTTTGAATATCCTTCATGTGCCTTCTGGGTGTTAAAGATGCACCAAGCAACAATACCACAATGTTTTTTGTAGTCTTCACATAGCATTTCACATTCACCAGTATAATTGTTGAAGGCTGCCTGTTGCTTAGGTCTCGTGCCTGTCACAAGAACTTACCAACCCCATCAGAGAACAAAATCTCGGAGTCTGAAAACTGCTCACGAGGCATTAGAGAAACAAATATTCCTTGGCTCATTGGAGCCCAATGAGGATTTTTACCACCCCAAGGAGGATTGCTGATATGAGAAGTGTAACAGAAACTGCGTGAGTGCTACTTAAACCATATCTGGAAAATATAAGTGGGACTTAAATGATAAACATACCTTGTGCCCAGTAATGACTTTTATTCCTTGTGTAATCAAGCCGACAATGAGAATAAATGTGTTTCTACACAGAAGCTGAATGGTCGGGAGCAATGAAAAGATTGCTGAAAAATTACAGCCTATTTGCAGACAATTTGTGAATTGGTAGGTATGAAACCCATTGATTAAATTATCTGGAATGAATCACTTGAACAGCCCTAGGCTAAAAGAGCTAAAAGATTGTTTTCATAATCAAAACTATGCATCTGCTTAAAACGTATGTACAACGCACACAGCTAACATGCTAATATTCTTAATTGTTTGAACTCTATTGTTTCTCCCTTGTAGGTGGGTGAAGCAGTCCTTGAAAATGCTCGTCTTATGTTGCACACAGAGAACATTCAAGCTTGTGCTGAAGATTTTAAAGCCAGGTAGTCTTGTGAAGCACCTAACCGGCCAATTTCTTTGAGATTTTACCTTAACAAGGGCTTACCCTGTAGGGGAGTAATGGTTAATGCGTAGAATGGACTCATTTCTTTTATGTTGGCTACTCAACCACCTAACTTGAGAAGTGAACATGGCAAAATAATTATGACACTGACATTAATTTGGAAGAACATTTTCAAGATTTATAGTAATGAAAAATGTCCACTGGCAAAGTTATTTAAACTAACCTCTGATGTACTGCCCCCAGTCTCTTTTGAAAGGACAATATTCATTCAGATTTGGGGTTGATATTTTACAAACACAGACATTCATATAATTTTTAGTTTAAATTTTGAAATGAAAGGTTTTAGAACCAATAATCTAAATTAAAAGGAAAACCTAAGCATATGATACACATATTCCTGTAGCATATCTAAACAGAGGGTACCCACCTCTCCATTCTTATTCAGAAATACTGACAGTTTGATAGTATTGTAGCCCAGAGTGCTAACTAACCCTGTTTTATTAAACCCTGAGTTAATGATGAGGCACTCGAGACTGCTTTAGCAGTGGAATTGAAGTGCATCAAGACAAGGAGAGGGCAAGGCATGTCTTCTGTGTTTCTGTGCCTCTGTCTGGAGCACACCACCTAATTAGCATGATGGTGTCATTTAAAAAAAGAAAAAAAAAAGAAAATTTTTCTTGCTGAGCTGTGCTTATTACATTTTTTTTCTCTGCAGGTATGAAAATGAGCAGCCATTCAGAAAGGCAGTGGAAGATGAAATTAATTCCCTATATAAAGTGATTGATGATGCTAATTTAACTAAAATGGAGCTGGAGAGTCAGATAGAAAGCATGAAAGAAGAACTAGCTTTGCTGTCAAAGAATCATGAAGAAGTAAGTCCAAATTTGGGACACTGCAAAGCTAATGTGTGGCTGTTTTGGCTAGTTGGGATGATTCATCTGGCTAAGTAAGCGTTAAAAAGCTACACCTGTTATATATGGATGGTAGGATTCTTCTGAAAACTGTTCCTATTTTTCTTCTCTCTGCTAGTTTAAAGCACTAACCTTTGAGGCATGATTAAAATTACCTACTTACAATTTTTATTTTTTTCTCATCTGATGAATATGGTGTGGAAGAAACACTGTCACTTCATTTCTTACTATACATCACAGGATATTCATGGACTGGGAAAGTCACTTACGTCAAAATCCCAGCTGCTGATCCTTAATCACAGAGATGTAAACAAAGTGCTGTACAGAGAACAAACCCCGTACCTGGGATAGTACTGCTGTAATAACATTGTACATTAACTGGAAACTCTTGCTCTACTTAGCAAGCCTACTCAGTGCCTGAAACTGAGTCTCTACTTCTGAGCAACACACCACTGAAGCAAGTCAAAGAGCCCAGCAGCTGGAAGAGTACACCATTACTACTTGATTTTGTTGCACTGTTTCACTTGCTCATTACATTCACCAGTGAATGAAACTAGTGCATGGAGGTGGATTAGACACTTCAGCACAGGTTACAGAATCACAGAATGGGTGAGGCTGGAAGGGACCTCCGGAGATCATGTAGTCCAATCTCCCTGCTCAAGCAGGGTCACCTAGAGCATGTTAGAGAGGGTTGCATCCAGGAAGGCCTTGAATATCTCCAGAGAAGGGGACTCCACAACGCAGGTTTCACAATCTGACCCAAATAAGCACCTTTACTGACAGAGGGTTGGACTATGGAGTTACCATTAATCCCACATAAGGGGCAGCAAGCAGTTGTGCTGAAGCCTCAAGAGTAAAAGAGAGATTGCACTGAGATTTCTCACTCACATGAAGCACTATCCTGCCTTACATTTCTTACGTTATTTCTCCAACCACAACATCTCAGCAACGTTGGCATTGGGTTGGGTTGCCAAGATAAAGCTTCATGCCCTCCCTGGTTTCATGAGATTCCCAATGCTGTCATTTTGCTAAAAATACCCGGTGGCTTCGGAACCCCTGTAAATCTTGAGAAAGTTGGAAGTTGTTTCAGATGAGAGGGAAAACACACAAAATTGAAAGAAATTCACAAGACCCCTTTAAATTTCCATATATTGTAATTTTTGCTGTTAAAGTAGGAGAGTCAGCATTGATGCTCTTATCTGCCCACATACATATGGCACAATGAGAATAACAGCCTTCCAAGAGCCCTTCTGAAGTTACTGTTCAACTGACCGTTTCTTTATATTTTTTTAAATGGGTCTATTTTTTTCCCCAAGGATGTGAAGGTATTATACAAACAGCTTGCAGGATCTCAGCTGGAAGAACTTGATGTTCCTCTTGGGAGTGGCTTGGATGACATACTGGAAAAAATCAGAATCCACTGGGAAAGAGATATTGAAAAGAATCGTGCTGAGGCAGGTGCCCTGCTCCGTACTAAGGTAAGTGGTGACATAGGTCTCTATAATTAAATCCAACGTGAAGGCATCTAAAAAAAAATAAAAAAATATGACTCATACCCTGCAGTAACTTTGGGGGTTATTTTTCTTCCTACTTTCTTGAAACAAAGAATTATGGTAAAAATATAAGGGAGTTTGGTCCAAACACACCAAAAAACACTCTCATTAAATATCGGTGACTTCCTTGGGATGTATGGTTTTAAGTAGCAGTGGAAATGACCCTACTGATATCACAGGCATCTGTTGGAAACTTTCAAGGACTCTGAGATGGTGGTTAAGAAAAACAAACCTATTCAGGTGAAACCTGTGTAGGATGGGCCGCAGTGGTTCTGGCTCTTATTAGGGCCATTTCTCAACTAGAGAATTTAAAGGAGTCCACAAATCAAAAAGGTTCAGATGCATTGCTCTACAATATTTACACAGCTTCACACTTTTTGTGGGCTTCTCCTTGAAATTGTTTCCTTTAGCAGAGGTGGGATGACTGAATATTAACATGGAAATGAAAAGTGATCGTAATTGAAATATTCCCTTTAAAAGTTCTCTCACCTCCTGATGCTGAGTCTGGAAGAGTTTCTTAAGGCAGCTTTTCCTCTGTCAAGAAGAGTTACTCATTTTCTGAAGCCTCTGGTTGAATAAGCATTTTTGCAGAGCTGAAGCATCAAGTTCAACGCATAACACCGTATTTTAACAGCCATTTCTTTCTTAGTTGGCTGTTAACAATGAAGCATGACACAGTGAATCATAACTACAGCTGTGCTACAGAAGTACTTAAGAAAGACATAGCCCCATAAGTCTTACGGTGCAGATTTGCTATGAGGGGCAGCAGCAGGTGGTAAAGCCAATGAGAATTACTCTGATGGCACCAAATTCTTTGGCGCTCCCACTTTCCTGTCAAGCACACGCATTGCTTTTTCCCCCTCCTCCTGTGCAAACTGACACTCTCACAGCTTCTTTCTTCTCATTTACTTCGTGCCTCCAAGATCTGCTCAGAGATATCATTTGTAGAGAAAACTGCCAACTTATACTAGCCTGACCATTAGATCCGACTATCCTGTTTTTGATTCTGGCCAATACCACATGCTGCCAATAGCAGACATAACATAATCCATCCCTACTGTCACACCTTAGACTAAGCTCTTATTCTTTAGGAATTAGTTTAATTTGTTCTTACTTTAGTTTATTTTGTAATGGGAAGAAGAATTGGAATATTGCAGACTTCTGGAAAGATCAGTTCTGGTTCTGAGCAGGGTCTCATATGACATTCAAGAGCTTTTGTCTCAAATTAAACCTAGATGATGCAGTTTCATACCTCATACAGATATCATTACTATTTATACAGATAAAAAAAAGAGTTATACTAATTATTTCCAGCCCTTTCTTTAACTAAGGTTGTGGCCTTATGACATTCCATGTCAGTAAGTTGCACTGTTTAATAATTCTCACCCAAAATGTTATTTTTGCCAGTTTGGAATTTGCCACCTTGCAGTATCATTTACTGTTTCCTTGCTCTTTTACATCACAGGAGCAAGAGCAGTTCCTTTGCTCTTCATCGCTATTTTTTCAGTCCTTCTTCTTGAGTTTTCTTTGCTCCCTAATGTTTTAGTTTCTGTTCTCTGCACCCTCTCTCTGGCATTGCTATGACCAATTGAGACCAGGGCATTTCAAATGATATGCTAGCTTCGGCTTAAGTGTCAGGGCAGTATTTTCATTATTTTTCTGACCAATTCTCTGGTCTGATTTGCCTTTTCTTCTGACTAAAGTTGCAACCTCAACTATATTTTTCATGGATATTCAGGGCACCAAAACATATGAATTTCTACAGGTGCCTCAATTTTTTTTTCTTTTGTTTTAAACCTTTAAAATTCTGGTCTGAGCTCTCCACTGGTTTGTCCATAATGGTTGAGTCCTTTCCCTAAACTGATGCAGGTAATTTATACTCTTCTAAGGCATATAAGCTATTTAATATTACTCCCTGAAACATGCTTTGCTGTAATGACCATTGCTCTCCACTTAACTGATGTGATGTTGTTCGTGTAGTCTGACTCCATACATATACCTCTGGTTGTTGCTAATCTGTATAGTCCTCTGACATCCACAAATCTTTCTAGTCCATGATTCATCCACATTTCAGTTAATTAATATGGGCTCTTGCAGTAAACCTTAAGGAATCTTGCTGTTAAACTTTTGTCATGATGAAACTGGACCTTAATCCTCCCCTTCATATGCTGTCTCTCGACCAGCTGTTCGACGACAATGCTCTGCCTCTGAGCACACGATTACACAGCTTCTTCTTGTAGTCTCCCATGACAGACCTCTTAAAAGGTTTTGGAAAGCTCATGAATTATGTTCTGCTAACACATTCCCAGAACTCTAAGAGATTAATAAACCCAATTTCCCTCTGCAGATTTCATGCTGCTAAGGCCCCATCAGGCAGTAAACTCCTGGATGTTTGTATTCTATCCCTTAACTATCTTGATTCCGTGAAAAACAGATTAATGAAAGAGTCTACACTCCTAGCCCAGAAGAACTGTATGGACACTTTTCAAATCAGCCATTCATAGGAAACTCAAGCAACAAAACGATAAAGATTTCAGAGGCTGCTTTCATCCTTGCCCTCAATTAACCTGGTTGTTTGCAGGCGCCATAATTCAGTGGATCCTCTTTCTTGTGCACTGTCTGAGGAAGAGCAGAACCTCCAGGACACACAAGTTGCCTAGTGAAGAGAGCGCAAGCATTACGTCTGCACTTCTCCACAGCAGCCCCCTCCAGGTTGTCTCTTGGGGTGATTCAGCTGGTAATCCTGGAAGGAGGATGCAGAAACCCTGTGTGCACCAAAAGTGTAATGACTTACTCAGTGCGCACTTACTGGCTGTGTCATCCTCGATAGTTAGTGCCTGACCTGGACACCTCCATCCACCCGTCCGCCTTAGTATCATTCATGTAACTAATGTCAGGTAGCCTTAAGAGCTCAGGGTCCTTTCTGGAGGAGTCTCAACATCACCTGTGGTGAGGGCAAGTGGGATTTACAGGCAGCCTGAATTTGCACAGCATTCAGACTGCCATTAAGGGGAATGTGACTGAGAGACGCCAGGCTTCAGGCAGCATGTGTAGGCTGAAAATTATAGACACAGACAAAGGCGCTCTTCCTCCCCTATGTATCTTATTAAAGAAGAGGCACTTAACAGTCCTAGTACGAGAGTAACATGCAGACTACGCTCTCAAAGCAGCTCAGCAGACACAAATCACTCCAGAGTGGCAGGTCCATGATCATTAATCCATGTCCATGGGTATTTGGGGAGGGATTATGCCTCTCTGAAGCACAACCCACTATCAAATATTTCTGGGAAATATAGGCTTTGTGTAATTTCTCAAAAATGCCTGTTTTGTTCTTTGGATTGAAACTGAACCCTGCACAGCACAGGTTCATAAATTCTGAATTATATTTGAGACTTAATTGGTATTTAAATGACACATTAGTCTTCACTGACTGTTTGCACCTGAGATTATTTCATTCACAGTGATGAAGGTGTATGGTTCACATCATGTTACAAAAAAAAAGGTGAGTACAACAGATGACTCAATCTATTGTAAAATAATGGGTTTTTGTGTATAGTCTCAGAAGTATTTTTTTTTTTAATTTGATCTTACATTTAAAGTAAAAGAATGCATGATCAGGAAAGGAAGACAGGGCTAAGACAAATATTCAGGGTGGAATGGAAGTATTTTGCATTGTTTAACATTAGTGGCAACCAAAAAAAATGAAATGCAGCTTTTGACCAAAGAATCATATTTGCTAGAAAGCCCAGTGTCATGGATTGAAAACCTTGATCTCAGCTCTCTTAAAAGAAGTACAGAAATTTTGTATTTATTAAAGTATCTTTTTCTTCCCCCATTTTCAAGGTGCCTGAATTAAAACATATATTAAAAATCACATGCACTAAAAGCATGAAATTGATATCTTAGTTAACCAGAAATTATTTTTCTGACCTCTGTGATGTGATATAATTTTTTCACTGATTCACAGAATCTTATGTGAAAAAAGCAAGGTGTGAATACTTCTGAAATAAAGTGAAAACTAAGTGAAATCTAGAAATAAGTTTAAAAATAAGTTTTAAAAGTAAGTTTATAATACACTGTAAAGATAAGACTAGTTACAGCAATGTTTTCCTTTTATAGGTCACTTTAAACATTCCTGTATAAATGCTGAACAGCTTTTGTTGACATAGATAAAACATTTACATGCATAAAACTATTTTTAAAGTAAATGCATAGAAGACGTGATGATTTTGACGCTAAAAATTACCTAGCACTGTTCAATCAAGGAATTTAATAGACCAGAATCAAACTTTAAATCATAACTGCCACACGCTATGGCAATATTAACTGTCATCTGGGGAACATAAGGAAAATAAAATATGAGTACCCTGTGATGTCAATCATAATCTCTTACCAGCAACAAGCTGAACCAATAGCTGCTGAACGAACCCAAGAAGAAGAACTGGTGGAGGGGCTAAGAACAGAGTTTCATGAAACTGCCTGCAAAATACAGAGTTTGCAAGCAGAAACTGAATCCTTAAGAACTTTGGTAAGTACCGTTGCTTTTCAAAGGGTATATTCTATCTGAATTCAACATGCATTTTTGAGGCAAACACTTCCTTCTTAGAATGCAGAGTTAAGCAGAAATCCCCTTTTAAACGGATTTTGTTTACAGAGATGCCAGAACATTTTTGAGTTCTTCTGATCTGGTGCACTGACTGTTCAACATTTGAAAACTGGGTCTCAATCTTTAGTATCTTCATACTGACCTTAATAATAAGGTCACTTATTTGGTGAGACTGCTGGGTGGGTAGTATTCTAGACTACAAGTAGCAGCAGGACCTTGCAAGTGAAGTTGTCCAACATCTGCATTACAGTAATGTACACTTTTTCAAAGTACCTAAAGAAAGGCATTCTCAAAATATTTAATCTCCACTTCAGCATATATAATGGAGCCAATAGCCAAAACTAAATCAAAATTACTATAAAGCCTATGAAAAAACAGCTGTTTTGACAACTGCTCTCCTGCTTTCACAGAAAAGAGGTCTGGAGAACTCTTTATACGATGCTAAGCATTGGCATGACATCGAACTGCAGAACCTAGGTTCTGTCATTTCCAAGCTGGAGGCAGAGATGGGAGAAATCAAAATAGAAACTGAGCAGCAGCAGCGAGATCGTGACAACCTGCTGACCAGTAAACAACAGCTGGAGAAAGATATCGCTGCGTATCACTGTCTTCTGGATGGAGAACAAAGCAGGTATTTCTCATTAAAAAACAAGCGTGCCATGAACACAGCAAACACGAGCTCTGTGGAAAGGCGTTGTAAGGCACTTTAGAAGCTGAAGGACTAGAGTAGTTTTTGTGTTTAATAAGGCTGGGTAGTAGATGGTTAGATTTGGAGAAACTGCCTAAGTGGAAGAACATCCTAAATCCCACCATGCTGGGATGCATGGTGTGTTGGAGATGGGGAGTTTCTGACAGTGCCACAGGACTGCGTTTAGGAATATGGCAGAAGATCTGTCAGCCTCACTTCCCTGAAGATTTGAGATCTGAGAAATTACAAAGCTACTACAGCATCTGGGCTACATTAATGGCTGTAAGACAACTGTGCTATTGTTTCTTGCCTTGGGAACATGATGCCTCCCCTCTTCCTCCCACTATACAGTCCAAATATTAAAGCTGTGATCCTGAGAAAGCTCTCGTTTTAAGCACATGAGTTCCCCCTGGAGTCTGAGGATAATTGGTTCACTGACTGTGTGTTTTGTGGAGAAACATAATTCAGATTTTTAATGTGTGTCCTCTGAGAATAACCTGTAAGCACATTTATAATGTTTGGATTCTTTTTAAAATTATTTTTAAGACACTTAATCACCATTAATCATGGAACCTCTGAGAATATGATCCACAGATTCACTCTTCTGTTCAGGAGTAAATTTTATATAAATTTCATTTTCAAATAAAATAAACACAGTACACCAAATGTGTTTTCTGCTACACCACCAAATCCTGCTGAAGCTGATCAGAGTCCACCTGTTGAAGATAGCAGTTGATTCAGCACCTTTCCTATTTGCAGTAGCGAACAATTTTACTTTTGTTTTCTTTTTATTTTCAGCTGATTATGAAATTGCTAGCACAAAGAAGACAATATTGTCATTCAAAGTAGAAGATGTCGGTGCCAAGTATGTTCCTGGAAGCTAAAAACCCATCAAAACAGCCTGCTTTATTCAGTTTGATTCAACAGTCAAAGTAGGTTGTAGCTTGAACAACTTTATTAGACTCTCCTCATGTAATTGCTTTGCTTACAGATTTCAGTTTACCTGTATTGTTAAAATTATAATAAAATAAAGAATATCATGGGTTTTGTTTGACTTTTTTTCTTCAAAAATTTTTCATGACAGCTGAAGGATGCTACATTAAAAGCACAGGCCCTCCACTTCCCAGGAAACAAACTATTTCTTAGGGTAAACCTATCTTCCACTGTGTAAATAGCATGCAAGTGGAAATGTTAAGTACTCTGTTGTATCATAAGACTATCAGCTGGTTAGTGTGACATGTAATTCAAATAAACCTGAAGCAGATAAAGTGTGAAATTAACTTGACGCAGTAAGTAAAAGAGCATAAGCACTAATGCAAGCATTGCAGCAGTACTGAGTAAATATACTTTATTCTAGAAAAAACTACATCCTATACCTGCTGTATACTGAGAGTACTAGCTATGGTGTCAGTTTGTGCAACTTTGCTGGGTTTTTTTGATATATTTGATATGCTGGCTGTATCTTGATAGTGGTTGGATGATTAACTTTTGATTTTTGAACCCACGTAGCATCAAATTGTTGGTTCCCCCTTCGTGGTCCCTGTTATTTTGATGGTATTGTGATGAAAGACTTGTCCCCTTTACACTCCCTGTACTTCAGCTCTTCTTTTATAGTTTAAATATTAACATCTTCATTGTATTACATGTACAGTATGGTCATATAAAGTGAGAAGATAGATTCCCATATAGCCAGAACTATAACAAACCTTGGCCCAAATCTCAGGTAGCTGTTTAGCTTTCTTTCATGAGCCCCTTGAGTTAAGCTATCTATTTGTTTGTTGCATCAGAACTTTACAATATGAACTCCAGACTGGGCAGGGAGGGGCATGAAACAGTTTATTAGTGGACTCAGACTACTGAGAAATGGCATATATCATACATTAGACACAGTTTAAATACATTTCAATCTTTAATTGAATAATTATCTAACAAAGCTGATTAATTTTTTGTAACTGATAAAACCAGATGTACTCCAAACTCATTACGCTTAATCCTCCATTGAATAACTGGAATCAGCAGACAACTATTGTCTTGCTTTTCCTCTCACATTACCCCCACACATGTAAAGGCCTTCCTAACAGAGTTGCTTGAGATGCTTCTCATTTAGTCTCTGGAAAAAGCCCATTTACCACGTACTCCCTGCAGGATTCTGATCAAAAAGTTTCTAGATTAAGAAATCTTGGTTGTTGACCAACAATAATCAAAAAGAAAGACTTATGATGGCATACTTCCTTTTTCTTACAGGATGTTGGTTCTTCAAGTAGGGATAATAGTTTCCTACAAATCTGTATTGAACTAAGTTGCAGATCCATCAAGGATAATGATAACAAAAAATTATACACAAACTGTAGTACAAGAGATGCAATGGCACAGATCTGCTGGTTATTAACTGGATGCTGCCTAGGAATGATAAATTTTTGACAGCAGTTAAACATCATTCCACCCAACCTTGACACATAAGAGATTACAGTTTCTCTATGATTTGAGGAAGAAAATAGAATTTATAAATTATTCCTGTATTTCTTCACAGAAGTCCCCTGCTAGGTTTTCAGGTTTTCTTTTTGTCTCATGTATGCCATAACTAGAGACAGTAGCTGCTGTAAACTATCAAATTAATCTTACAGCATTAAAAAAAATTCAATCCTCATGTCATCAGTTCTCTTTACTATTTTCTAATGATGCTTCATACACAGGTATGAAAAGGCACTGTTGGCTATCCCATTGTAAAACTGTTCTTCATAAATTTCACTAACAGAGCTAACCCTGGTGAAATTATAAGTCTACAATCCTGTTATGTCAGGAAAAGAAGGATCTTTTTTATCTTTTCTGTCTAGTAAGTCTTTCCAAGGTCTTGTTTCATCAAAGGCTTAGTTTTTAGGTTCAAATGATCCAGTACATTTCATAAAAATTAAATTAGAGGTCTATTTAGGTGATTGTTCTTTTTAATTGAAATAACTTCTTGCAAACCACTAATGTATTCCATTAAAGTGAAGGAGGTTAAAAAAGGAGGAAATATTTAAGCATAAATAATGAATTTCCAGCAGCTTTTCCATGTATTCCCAGCCAGGACCAAGAGCCAATGAACAGATATGTTTTTTTTTTTTTTTGTTTTGTTTTTTTTTTTGGTTTTTTTTTGTTTGTTTTTTGTAAATAGTCTATCAAATCTCACATGCAGTGCTCTGGCCTTTCTAAACCAGTTACTTAATATTATGTGAAAACTTTTAGACAAACCTTAAGATTTTCTGAAGAAACTTACCTCTACTTTTATACACATCTGTATCTAACTACTTAGCTATCTACACAATATTTCTGGTATGCCTAAGTGCCATCTAAGCATTAACAAGCAGCCTTAACCACCCCAGTGAAATGGGAAATTGAGAATATGAGAGATAGTAAGGATTAATTTTCACAACCAGTTGTCAGCGCTCAGGTATATAACTGATTAATGTTTATGCTTATCTTCCAGTCTAGCAGTTGCTATATTAAATACATGTGAACACATTTCCAACTACTTTTTTCCTAAGGAAACCAAAATCAGAAAACAGAGTTTATTATCTCCTACTGCAGTATCTATCTCACCTACCTTTCAGTGTAGGAATTTGTAACATTTGCTGTTATAAACACTTTGGATGCAGTCTGAGGGTACAAATAACACAACCTAACAACCAGCTGCTGCATAAAAAGACTTTTCACACTTGCTGTACATTCCCATCACCCTTTCTTGTTAGCGCTGGCACCTGCCTGATGTCTCAGGAGACAGTTCAGAATGCTAAACCAGCAGAAAATTAACCCTACAAAAACCAGGGTAAGGTTCCTGCCATTCAGCTTCCTGAACCAGGTCAGACAGGTCCCAGTACCCACACCGGGATGGGTGAGGAAGAGAGAACACAGTCAGGGCTGTAAAGCAGGACTGTCCCTTTTGAAGATACCTAGTCACTAAGTCAGATTAGCTACAACATCAGACTAGATGTTTATTGACAGTGCTTTATCCTTTTCCTCAGCCAGCTGCGGCCTCTTTAACCCTACACTTTGGATACACACTGTAGGCTCCTCAGGAGAGGCAGAAGGTGTTAGCCCTAAGCTGCAAACCTGCAGCTGAGTACACTTGTCCATGCTTAATTTCAGATTTCACTCTAAGCAGCAATATAACTGTGCTAGCATAGAATACTGTATACTCTAGCATACAATCTTACTATTTACATTTTAACACAAGCATTATTATTATACTGATTCTATGTTTAAAATATTATTTTTAAGGTGGCTTCAAGCTGGCATTGGGTAAAATGTAGTACCATAAACACACATTGTTAACACCACTGCCTGCTTTCAGGTGGCAATTAGTGATGGAAAAGTGGGCATGACAAAACCCCCTTCAAGCTATAAAGGCCTGAAATGTCAGCAAATTCTTAGTGGTTCAAAGCCAATATGAAGGTTAAGCTCTTAAACAGAACCAGAGGCCCATGTGGTGGCAAGGATTCCATATAATTCTTCCTCCAAGCTGCTCTGCACAGCAGCTGTGCTTCTCCTGAGGGCACCTTCTCCAATTTCTTAACGCAGGCATCTGCCTAAGAGTTATCAAATGAAGAGTTCTGCTTGTGATTTGCAAATATCAAAGTACTACGCAATGCTATCACTTTCATTTCACAGAATGGAGATAATTAGGTATGAAGAAATAAGGATAATGCAAGTGATTGGAAACAGAAGTTTGTTCTAGCTCTTGCCTTGGCACCCTCAATTCACTTAGTCACTGTATGGAAAAACTGAAGAACGGAAAGCCTACTACAGAATTTCCCAAAAATGCAGTGGGCTTCACTCCTCAATCTTTATAAAACACACCAGGATGCACATGGAACAGTGTTGTGGCAAGGTTCCCTCACAGTTACAGCATGGTGATAAAAGGTGTACAGGTGTCACTGTAGGTCACGATAGGCACACGGCAATGTGCGCTGTTGACGTGGGGGAGGGAAAAGAGTCAAAGTCCTCACAGTGCTCTTGGTAAATCTGTACCTGAGCAGAGGCATTCAAAACACTGTATCTTGCCAAAGATTGGTCACACAGGTCAGTGATACACAGGGCAGTAGAAGCCTGGCTCCTGAGCTCATGCTCATGTCACTGCAGCATGGCATTCTGGATGAATGCCTTGCATCACTAACATTAGTTTTTTCTTCCAGTCCATGCTGGCAAGCCATTCCACAACGTATTTATCATTCAGCCAAATGCCCTCTGCTTAAATATTAAAGATAACTGAAATGGAGAGAAGGAAAAAAAAAAAGAAATAAAGCAATAATGACCTCCCCTCCCAACATTTTACACAGCAACAATCTTGGCTGTATAAGCTACTGCTGTGCATTTGCAGAGAGCTGCAAATGCTATGTATGAGCACATTTTCACATTTTACATAAAAATAAAACTAGAGGTGGGAGGAAAATCTAAGCACAACTGTATAACTAATGCTTCCTTTAAAGTGCCAACTGAGATACATCTTTAACACTGGATCTGAGCCTTTGGAGGCCTAAAATGTTGCTGCTATGGTTTCCACTAAGTCTGTTCCAGATTTAACAGCTGAAATGTTTCTTGGTACTCTGCTCCCATTAGGTATTAAGTTTCTAATCCAGAGTTGGTCATTCCAACTTTACAGGATTGGGTTTACAGGGAGAAGTGACGCAGGAGCTAAAAGCAGCAAAAAGGCATCAGGTTCACATTCTTCAGCATGATAATAGTAGTTATCGTAATAATGCAATATTTTACCAGGTGCTGAAATTCAAAATTATCTTAGAATCCGACACAACACTGTACTTAGTGGCCATTATTGGCTTACCTGCTATAAAAGTTGAAGGAAACATTGTCTACTTAGTTGCACGTCGTATCAGTGCTGAGCCTGCAAGTCATAGCCTGGTGCAGTGCAGAGGTATGTGAGCTTGCTAGGCATTAATGGACATAAATGCAAGCAAAGGCAATGCTTCAACAAAAGGAGCGTCAAATATTTTTCCCTACTGAGCTGTCCTGTGCCATGCCTTCCATGTGTCCCCTTTCTATCAACTGAACAGGACAATATGGGTAAGAAGGGAGCCCATGCGCCCCTAAGGAGGCACAGCTAATGAGGCTTATCTAGCTGAATTTGCTCTCTACTGAGACAATTATACCTGTCACAAAATAGAAAGTGACACTGATCATGCAATATTTTTTGTATTACTAGATGAATTGTTTTGCTTGTGGTTCTTAGCTTTCAGGACATGCTCTGTGCAGGACCAAATCCTGGAAGCATACAGAAGGTCAATGACAACAATAAAGAGAAATACAGGTAGAACACAGCATGACAGACATTTAAAAGGGACTGTATCAAGCTACTCAGAAACGCAGAACACTTGGCTACACTAATTCAGTTACTTACAACTACAAAAAGCTTCATAAAGAAAGATGTAGTCACTTGACCTGTTTCAGTAATATGACACAGACTTCTACTCTATTTTTTCAAAGAAGATGAAAATTATAAACCCTAAATAAATAATAATAGCATTTTCACGGTCACAAAATAAAGAGATTGTCAAACATTATTCTCCAAAGTTCAGGAACACTTTCACGTTTATATTAACATATGCACACATATATAATCCTTCACAGAGAAAATATCATAAAGGATAAATACTAAATAAATCAAAATACAAACATCAATACCTATACTTATTTGACAGGTAATGGTGGTTCGAGCTGGCACTTTAGCAGCAAATGCACTTCCTTTTGATGGCTGAGCAACAGAACAAACTAATGTTTCATAAACGATGTTTCCTGTAATTACTTGTGACAGTTTTAGGCCGCTTTTCAAATTGCCCTTACCCAAATTTCTAACAACGCACTTTGAGGTCACAGTGAACTTTTTGGCTTACAGCACGGGTGTAAGGTTTTTCAGAGCTAAATTTCACTACGCTACGCAAAGCTAGTGACGACAATCTGCACGGACATGACGGTGAAGTCCGTCTTCGTGGAGAATATTCTCGAGACTTCATTATGAGCCGGGAAAGCAACTACAAAGTTCACGCCGACACGGATCCAGACGCCCCAGACAGATTCGTGTTTCACGTCTCACCGAGTTGCCACACCGCTTTCAAGACGACATTAGGACCTCCAGGACATCGGCCCCGCCCGGCCGTTAACGGTCGCTCAGGTGCCAGGGGCGGCGGAGCGGGGACGCTGACGCGCAAGTCCGCCGGCGCGCGCGCACGCTCTCAGCGCCGGGCACGCGCCGGGCAGCCCCACGCGCCGCCGCCGCCCCGCCCCCAGCGCCAGACCTTAGCGCGCACGCGCCATACCGCCTCGGCCCTCCCACTTCTCCCCAGGGCAGGGGCTCAACCGAACCCAGGGCTCCTTCCCCGCCCGGCTCGGCCAATCGCCAGGCCCGCTGCTGCCTTCCCCGCCCGCCACGCATTCTTACGTGGCGACGTCAGCGGCTTGGCTCCTGGAGACTTTTGACTGGCCGCCAGGCTCTTCCTACCCCGCAGCTGATTGGCCGCGGCGCTGGGGCGCATGCGCGGAGGCCAGGCACGGCGCCTCAGAAGCGGGTAGCTCCGCCCCTTTCGCCTCAACCAAACGCGGCGCCCCCCTCCGCCCCCGCCCGTCCCTCCCTTTCGGGCCGTGTCAAGCGGCGGCCACCAACGTGGAGGGCGGAAGCGGCCTCGCTGCGGGCGTCGCGTCGGGGCGGGCGCGCGCGGGCCTGCCGAGCCGCAGCCGTTAAGCGGCGCCGCTCGCGATCCGCGGCCAGGGCCGGCGGGAGCCGGGAGGCAGCGCCGCCGGCGCCATCGCCGGGGCTCACCTGTTGGCCGCCGCCCGCCGCCCCTTCGTCGCTGCGTGCCGCGCCGCGCCCGGCCGCTGCCGCCGCCATGGCTGAGACCGAGGAGAGGAGCCTCGACGACTTCTTCGCCAAGCGGGACAAGAAGAAGCGGAAGGAGAAGAGCAGCCGGGGAGCCGCCGCCTCCAGCGCCGCCGCGGCCGCCGCCGCCTCCAGCGCCGCCGCCGCCTCCAGCGCGGCCGCCGCCGCCGGAGGGCCCCGCCCGGCCGACGGCAGCGGCTCCGGCGCCGCCTCCTCCACCGGCGGCTCCGCCAAGACCAAGGTGCGGCGGGGAGAGGGCGCGGGCCGGGCCGGGCCGGGGTGGGGGAAGGGTCGCCGCTCCCTCCGCCCTCCCGGTGGCTTCCTGCCGGCAGGGGGCGCCGCCGGCCTGGCCCGGCCCGGCTCGGCCTGGCCCGGCCCGGGGCCGCCGCGCCGCGCGGGTGTCTCCCCGCCGCTCCTGGCGGCCCGCAGCCCGCGCTGGTTTGCGGTGCCGGCGCCAGGTGCCAGCCCCGAGCCGCCCGGCCCTGTGACGGCGGGGCCTTAGCGATAAAAACCCCTCTGGATCCGCAGACGAAGGGTGCCCAGCCTCTTCTTCTTTTCGTTTTTTTTTCCTCCCTTCCTCCCCCTGCCAAGAAGGGTTTTACTGCCAGTAGTTTTTTTGTGCCGTGTCACAGCGAAACGGTTAGACTGCAAGGGAAGCTTCAGAGCTGGTAGCTCAGCTGATGCCTGACAATTGGCCGTAGCGTGTATTTCAGAACGAGTTTTGAGAAATACTGTTATGTTTGCTAACATCGTTTGACTCGGGGAGCTTGATACCTACAGTAGCTTTCTAAAGCGATCAAAGTCGGTAATAAAATTTCAGTGACTTTTTTTCTCATTTTCTTATAAAATAATATCTCGTTTTACTGAAACTTGTACAAAAGTTAGAAATAAAGATCATAAACATGGAGGGTATTTTGGTTTGGAAAATATAGTGTTGCCTTAGAGGAGATGGTGCAAGACATTAAAAACATTTTAGAGCTGTAGAGTTCCATTCTTTGCAAAAGACTTAGTCTTCAGCAACCAGATCGATACCATGCACTTTCCACTTACATGGTTACTCTAAAGCAGATCATAGTAAAAGTTCTCTTGCTTGAAGCTGGTAACGTAGGATGCGTAGGATAATGTTGTCCTAGGACAGTTTTCTTAAAAGAAGTTGTTTCCCCATCTGTTGAGCAGGAAGGAGATCATACCATTAGCAGGCCTTAGGGTCCTCATGTTCCAAGTAGGAGAACTGCACTTTGTGTAAAGTGTAGGAAATATGTAGACTATTAATTGGGTTGTGTGTATCTTAAAGCTGGGCCTAGAAGCATAAGAGGACTAATCTGTTCTGGCCCATTTTTGGCCTACTTTAATAACCCTTGGATCTACTGCTGATTAAGCAGTAGGACAAAACTGGCTCCAGTTGGGTGGGTCCCTCTTTCCCCAAACATTTTATCAAACTCAGTTTTAAGACTTGCAGGAACACTCTCCAAAGACTAGTTTTCTACTGGTTTTGTACACTGAGTTTGCTGTATTTGTGAAACTAACTTTTTTTATTAGAACATGTCTTTCATAAAATCACTATTTAAAAACATAAGGCTATAAATATTGTGAACTTGAAAAAGTCAAATGTAAAAATATTAATCTTTGTCATAAATCCACTGCAAGCTGCTCTTATATATTGGAATATTCCTTACTGTTTGGCTCATAGGAAGTAGGTGACTGAGAAAGTAAAGCTAAAGCTTCTGTGTGCATCCAAGCTGTCATAAACATTCACTGTCAGTGAGACCTTATTTCCTTACTCTTGACTGCATGATCCTGTTCTCTACTCTCTGATTTCTCTCAACTTTTCTCTGGCGTATTCCTGAGTTCATTTGTTTTTCTTTCACTTGAGTGATTTTTTTTCTTTTTTTCCTGAGGCATTTTTTAGCTGTTCAGAGGGTTAAAATTAGCTCACAAGTACATTGTATATGGAATACAGTAAGTTAAGGGAGGGATAAGCTTGTCCCTGTTGGCAATAGTGCACAAAAACCAATTTGCTTTTGAACTGCGGCTTTTCTCTTTGTATTTATTACCTTTGCTATGTCCTCCATTGTGCTTTTGGTGTAAAGATGGGAACAAGTTATAATACATTTTTTTTTTCTTTTCTTACAGGAAGAGGATGATTGGAAAGAGTTTGAGCAGAAGGAGGAAATTGATTATAGTGGTCTTAGAGTTCAGTCCATGCAAATAAGGTACTATTTTTGTTTGTTTTACTTCCCAGAATAACAGTCATTAATTCTAAAAGTAGTTTCTTTCTTGGAGATCTACCTCCATGGTGTCCAACTAAATAGAAGTTTGTATGTTTCTGCCAATATAGAACTGTTTGCTGCAAGGTAACTGAAGTTTGACAGTTGTCTGCAGATGTTCTTATTTCCCAAATCTCTCATGTTGGTATTTTTGCTCACTTGTGTGCTCTTGTGCTCACACACATGCATTTTGTGTGTGTGTGTGTTTGTGCATGTGTGTATTTTGGGGGGAGAGCAGAGGGGCATTTACCACTCTTTTACAAATGCTTCACACTTCTGATCATAAAGATAGGAAATTGGAAATTTGCCTATGAGAAAAGTGCAGGGTGGTAATGCCTTCCAAATCACTGGATTGCTTTAAGGAGACGTGATTCAATCTACTCAGCATCTCAGTTGGGGGAGTAAGTGCCTGAATAGTTGCATTTTTATTTCAGGAGTGTGAAAGTATAGTTGGTAAAACTAGTGTCCTTTGACAAGAACCCTTAGGACTGCATTTATGAGTTTTTTCCAGAGTAGCGTAACAGTTAGAAAGACATGCCTGCCTCAGGAAATCTCTTTGCTGAAAATAGCTGGACACTGAGAGCACAAAGGGGAGGGGGGGAAGATTATATGTTTTCTCTGTTCTTGTTGTTTTGTAGACATCTGCTTATGATTGTACTTTAAAATAGGGTAACGATGTGTTTGTGCCCCTAATCCAGCTTCATATGATTGTTTTTACACTATCAAAGGCTGTTGTTACCGAAGGCCATTTAGTTTTCAGAAATGACAGGGAGTTTTTTGATAAGACTGTTCCAATTATTACTTTTCCAAAAAGCTTACCATTCTTGATTAGTAGGATTTGGTGTTGTATGATCTTCTGTATTCAGACATGCTGCTGCTCTTCTGATGAATGTTTTGAGTTTTTTAACTAGACTGTCCTGTACATCCTGATCCTCTGTGTATATCCTAGTATACCACATAGCTTTCTAGGTTAGCTGTCACTGGCTAATTATTTTTGAGTGTGTGACTATTAGGGGTGAAGGAAAAGCTTTGATGACTCCTAAGCAAAAGCTTGACAGTATCTTCTATTTAGACTATTTTATCTTTAAAAAGTGTATGATACTTTTCTCTCTAATCTTGGATGACTGTTCAAAAAATAAATGAATAAATCTCAGTAGGTCATATTTGCATATTGGTAAAAGTTTTTTCAGGTAGCAGTGGAAACAAGGAAAAGGGACTTAGAATATGCTTTCTGTTGCTACTTTTTTTACAATTTCTTCCTCTTGACTGCTGCAAATTGTGCAAGAAGAAAGCGTAGTCCTTTACTGCTTTCTCTGCTTATCTTATCTTAGCACACTTTCATAATATGTGATTGTGCTAGTAAAAAAACTAATTGTGCTACTAAAAAACTTCTAAGTTCAAAATAATAATTTACTTGGCTGCTTAGTATAATTTGAACTTGACCTTTTTTTTCCCCTCATTTTTCATTTTATTCACTGAATTATGTAGCACTGTGACAAAATTGTTTTGAGGGAAGTGGTAGTATGGTGATTACAGGAATAAGATAGTCTGATTAAATCTAACATTTTCTGTGCAGTAGCTATGAAGTCTCTTCTTGGTGACTGTGTAATCTCTGGCAAGTTTTTGACCTCTGTTTGTAAAGTGTTGCTTACCATTTCTCTTTCATAGTGAAAAAGAAGATGATGAAAGTGAAAAAAGAGAAGAACCAGGTGACAACTGGGAGGAAGCTGGAGGTGGTGTGGACAAATCATCTGGTCCTTGGAACAAGTCAGCTCCTGCACCAGCACCTGTTGTTGAAACAATTGGTAAATTTAAATTGGGAGGGGTTTCTTTAGTCAGAAGATTTGTATCTGGTTGAATTTCAGTTATTCGGAGGCAACTATCCTGTCCTGACACCTCATGAGATACAATGGCTTGCTTTACATACTTAGAAGCAAATAAGAAATTCTTCTTTTGAAGGGATCTGAGGAACTGAATTGATAGTGCTGTCAGATGAGCATACATGAGGGGTTTGGGAGATTTTTTTTTAGCCTTCAAAAGTAGAAAAAATAATCCCTTCTTTGAATGAGATCCGTATACTTTGCTATCTGCAAAGAATCTGTTGAAATGTTTCTGTTGTTACAAAAACTGCTTTGACAGTAAGCTGGAGTTCAGTCACTGTCTGATGTCTAATATGGTGTTTGCTAAGCAGGATTCAATAATTGGTACTTTTTTTTTTCTCTTTTCAAGTCGATTGTGGGTTACAGGAAATATGGTATTGCAAAAAGAGGCTTTTCTTAACAGGGACAGAGCTTCAGGTTTGGTTAAATACGATTCCATAATATTAGTGGAGATAAACTATTTAGGTAGCAATGGTCTGAGTTCAGACAACTTCCTTCTGTTGAGCAGTTCATTGAAAAGTGGGCTACTGTGTTTTCTGTCTCTTGTTTTTACAAATGAACTCCTCATGCAAAGTTAATAAGTACATTATTTTTTCATTAATCAGTGTTACTTCATTGTAGATTATTGCGTTAAGTATGAACTACTTGAGTATTCTCTTCTACATCTGTGGAGGTGCTGGAAATGAGATTTGACAAATACAAAATTACATGTTAGAACTTCAGATTTGAAGGCAAGCTATTAATAAATTGCAAACAAGATGTAGGAAGTTTTGTTCAGTGGTTCTAATGCTCTGAATTACGTGAGGCACTACAATCAAGCCACACTTTAATTTGACTAATAAGCAGGTTTTAAATTATATGACACCTGACTTCTGGACTTGTTTAATATGTTTGCCTCCAGAGCATTAGAAGGTGCAAAAACATACTAGTCCTAATATTTTTATCTTTTTCTTGATCTGTGCCTTTTGGGGGATGAATGCAAACTTAGTTACTTGTCTAAAATTCATTCTTATAAACAGTTACGGAAGCCCCAGAACCAGTGCAAACCGGTGGTGTATACAGGCCGCCTGGTGCCAGAGAGGGCAGGCCACGGAGAGCACAGCAAGGACCACCAGAAATCTATAGTGATACGCAGTTTCCATCACTGCAATCCACTGCCAAGCTTGTAGACAGTAGAAAGTAAGTACATTTCATTAATCCCCTAACAGACATTTTAACTGTGTTTTCTGAGTTCTTGTTTTATAGAGATTAAGCCAGTAGCTTTCTCCATAGGAAAGGAATAGCTGAGAGAAATTGTTCTCTATCTGGCAAAGAGATGGGAGAGGTCTTAACTGTGTTTTCCAACTCTGGAGGGCTTGAAAGCAGTTTTGTGGGAAATAACCCAGTGAGATAGCCAGACAAGAGTGACAGTTATGTTATCCATCTAATTGACTTACTGAAGGATTTTTCCTGATCTGGAGTGTTTCTGCTCTTGATAAAGTGCTGAGACACCAGCTGTGGTGAGTCTCTGTGCTGTTTACCCATCAGTAGAAATGAACAGAATATTTGAGTATGCTGCCTTCTCATTAGAAATGTGAAGGTGGCTTAAGTGGAAGAATGTGAAGTTCAAAAACTTGCTATTTGAGCCCTGGGTTGGAAAGATGAGTCCTCCAATTTTACTGAAACCTGTTGTATTTTGTTGTGTTCAAGACTTTAATCTCTCACTGCCTGAGAGTCTTGATTTTTTTTTCCCCATGGTCTCATTCCCTGCAGAAGGGATAGCTAGGCTAATACCTAAATCACTTGTCTTTTTTGATTTCTCAGTGTGTTATTGACTGACACAGCCTAGCAGAAGCTTTGGATTTTTTCTTTCTATTGCTGGTATAGTTCTGTCTCTCTGGTAAATGAGACATGCTGTCATTGATCCTTTAGGGCTTGAATGATGTATATTGGGCTAGGATGAAAATCTCTGAATGCTATTCTGACATAGCACATTATGTGTGGTACACTCAGTTACATATATTCTTCTGATTACTGGTCAGCATTCTACAAAGTGAATAGACTTTTCTAACACCTATTTTGAGAATGTTAATATTGAAATTTAGAATATAATCTGAATTGTACAGGAAGATGAGCTTGATTGTGGCGAATGGTTTTTACAAGATTTGCTTGGGAATATTTGGCTGTCCTGTAAAAACTCTAGACCTTCATGTTCTGTGTTTGTAGTAAAAATGTTTTTGTTGGGATGGGGTGGAAATCTATTAGAAATTCACAAGTCACAAGCTAGTGATAAGATATTTACTGATTACATTTATTTTCCCTTAGGGATAAAGAAATGGAGAAGAGCTTTGAAGTAGTAAAACACAAAACTAGAGGTAGGGATGAGGTCTCAAAAAACCAGGCACTTAAACTTCAGCTAGACAACCAGTATGCTGTGCTTGGGGATCAGTAGAGCTGCATACACATTACAATTAAGGAATGCTTTTTTGGTAACACTTCTGCTAAGGTAACTAAACTACAGCTAACGGCTATGATGAACATGCCACCTTATTTCTGCTGGATCTACTGCAGCAAGTGCAGACTGCTTTGAAGTAAGTGATTGGTTCTCCTGCACTCTGAAGCATAATATGTTACAACTTCTCCATTGGATATGGGGCAAATTAATGTAAATGATTGAACAAGAGTCATCAGTGTTCTTTAATTGCTCAAAGATACCTACAGCCAGTGGTCATTTCAAAATCTTTTTATGTTCAGATACTGAGCCTTCGTAAAGGTTGACTACCTCAGACTTGCTGCACTCATTGTGGACACCATGTGGATCACAACTTCTGGAAGAGAAGGTTACAGCTGTTTTAGTGGCCATCTGAAACTTGAAACCAGCTCTACTGGATTCCTGTCAGAAATCCTGCAGAAGTCAGCCATTTGGTTCCAATTTGTTATAGCAAAGATTTAAGTGACCTTAATGAGAGGAAACCTATTCTATTCCCATTCTGAGGAATCCTGTTATGTGTAGCCATAGCCTACTAGAGACTTCTGGAGCATACCTTACCACTCATACTATCCAAGCATAACACAGAGCTGTAGTTTGTTTACCTTTTTAGATAGCTGTACTGAGGTAACTGCAAAACTAATTAAAGCTCATTCAGAATCAGATTTGAGGAATGATGAGTTTGAATGGTCTGTTTGAATTAGCCATTTTCACCGTTGTATGTTTAAACATTTTTCTCTTTCCCCACAAAAATGCTTTCCTTGTTCCTGGTATCAAATTGCAGCATATTTAAATAACAATGTGAGATGTTACAGTGAAATAAGGTTCTTTTTTTTTCTTTTTTTTTCTTTTTTTTTTGTCCTGAGGTTGATCCTTCTTACCCTAAAGCACTAAGATATATAGAGCTTTGATTTGACACAGATATGCAGACTCCGACTATACTGTTCAGAGCTTACCTTTTTTAAAATGCAAGATACATGGCAGTAGCAATACTAGATAAAACTTACCTGTTAAAAATACATATTTGTTTAAAGGACAGTGGTTACTTTACGACCAAAATGACTTTGTATACAGAAGGATAACTAAAGCTTGGTAAGCCTTATTTGTTTGGCTACTTCTGTGAAGCATGCAGGCCGAGGCAGAAATCCTCTAAAACTCCTAAATGGTGGGTTTTTTTGGGTTTTTTTGGTTTTTTTCAAAGTCAGGAATATTAGTAATAATGAAAGGCGGTGACTTTTTTAAGTTCTTCTCATCTCTGACTTAATTTAGTGGAAGTAGGCAAAATGGCACTTACATACTAAGAGTATAGGATGTTGCCCATAGCTTTGATTTGGTGAACAAAATCTGACAAGTACCGAAAGTGTCCTGCTGTAACTATTTTTCTCTTCTCTCAACTCCTACACCAGAAGCAAAATGAAGTGGCATGCTCCAGTGCTGAGGTTTCTCAGAATAGATGCCAAAAAAGAGAGCTGAGATCTATAAGAGTTGCAAGAAAAACAAGGGAACAAAACAAAACTTGCTTACTTGTGTGGGAGTACTGTGTATCTGTAGAAGATGAGGATAGTGCGGGAATTACATACTTGGGTTCCTGGTGACTAACTGCTGACTTGCTTTAAATACACTTCTTTGAGGGCAATGGAATTTTGTTGACCTCAGTGGGCCTGGGGTTTCACCTGGTTCTTTGTGCACAGACTAAAATTGGCCTTGCCCTTGCAGAATTAACTGTCTTTAAAACTTCTGCTAGAAGCTGCTATTAAATAGAGGGCTCAAGAGACTATTCTTAAAGTCGGAGACTTCTTTTGAAAACAAAATCCCACTGAAAGACTGATACCAATAGTGTTGGACTCTGAGCCATGTATCTTCCTTGAAAACACATTGTTGCCAGCAAAACTGTTGGTTTGTCAGTAAAGACTTCTGTGGAATTCATGGTAAATGGACACGTCACTCGGTGATGTAGTAGAAATGTGAAATCTTAAAACACTTTTTGTGACATTTAAAGAGATTGAGATTGTCAATGCACACGAATCAAGTTTTTATCTACTGTATGAAGGGTAGATGAGACTGTCCATTGTACCTTCTTTATTTGAGTTTTTGGGCATGACTTCTGGCAGTTCAAGAAAACCCTGTAAACAGTTGCAAATCAAATAAAATGGAAATATACATGGATCCTGGAGTCTAATGAATCTTTACCTTTAGTTCTAGTTTATGACCGTGCAACAGCTGAGCAAATGCAGACTATTTGGATTTCTTAGGGGAAGATTGTGGAGTGGGTAGTCAGCCTTATGGTCAGGTGAGCTATGTTTAACAGCTTATGGCAGTGCATATTAATGATACTTTTATACAAAGACACGTAGTTTATTACTTGTCAGCATGTTTTCTTACCACTGCAACTGTATAAGACTGTTCTGAGTCTGACTGTTTTGAATATGAATGAAGTCTTGATTTGCTTTTCACTTAAGGTAGCTCTGCTGAATTACAGGATGAAAAACTGGAAGGTTGCTGCTGTTCATTAGCTTTACAAGAGTCTGTCTGCTACTGATAACTAGAGGCTGTGGGACACTTTGCTTACATGTATCATTCCAGTTCCTTTTTGGAAGCATAAAGGGGGGGGGGGGGGAGGAAACCCTGAAGTGCAGTAGCTTTACATAGTACAGAATGTTTTCACAGGGAAGTTAGACACTCTTTTAGAGTGTTTTTGAATTAAATACTGGTGCCAGCAACTATCAAAATACCAGTTATCAGTATCTTCCTTGTGGCAATTGAATGTTCTACACGCCTGATATTTTGAAAATAAATAGTTTTTGGAAGCTCAGTATACTTTTGAAACTCTCAAGTCCAACTTTATCTGGGTAGTTGTTACATTCATTTGAGGCATGCTAAGAATGCCCATTCCATTCCTCTTAAAATGCTCATTGAAGCCTCATTCTATAAATGAAAGATTGGCAACTGTAGAGGTGAGATTCTTGATCCCAGTCAATAAAACATAATTCTGTGCCATGTCAGGTAAATTCCTATCCTGTAACATACTTTTATGGTGACTTAGTTATTAATTTTTGGTTTAAAGGTTCAGTATTATTTTCTTTGGCCTCAGATGCAAGTATAAAATTATGAAGCTGTAGTAGAGCAGCTAAGTGCCCAGAGCTTACTGGAAAGGAACAATTTGAATGTGTTCTTGATTGTATAGTCTGTATTTAAGGAATGTTAAAATGCCAAAAATGAGGCAATTGTTACAAAATTGGACTCTCAGAATGCTGACTGTAGGCATCTGGGAGCTATGATGACTAGAGTTCATGATAAATCCAGGAGAGCCTTAAGGTCCTTTTATTATTATTGCTTCAGTTTTATCATGTTTAATCTCATCTGCCAGTGAAGAGGAATTGACAACTAAGTGACCCTCTCATGCTGCTTCAGTTTTTCTAACTTTATTTTTTCTTTGTAGCTGGCTTTACCAATAGTGTCAACCGTTCAAGGTAACTGTCTTCATAAAACTTAAGAATAAATTGAATTTGTTTTAGACTTCTGTCATCATAGGACTTTTTTTTTTTGGGGGGGGGGGTGTTGGACTGCATCTGTTTGTTTCTGGAAGTTCTTTCACCACAGCATAGCTGAGACTTCTTTGACATTTACATTACAGAAACACAGTATAAAATTAATAGGACTACACATCCTGGAATTTGCTTATCTGAGCGTTTGCGTTTTTTTTTTTTTTTTTTTTTTTTTTTTTTTTTTTTTTTTTTTTTTTTTTTTCCCTATCCTGGCTGAGTAATTTTAAACTTTCTAGTGGCTTTCTTTCAAATGCCACAGTATGGTTTCATGTGATATGAAGTTGTTTGTTTATATTCTGTAGGTAGTTACATTACTCTTTCTAATACTGAGTTAGAGAAATTAGTACCTCATTTTTCACATAATTACTTTGCTTAGAGGCCCAAGAAACTCAACTTTAACTGAAAAATCCTTACTACTAAACAAATCCTTACCAATAGCCCTGATCCAGGTTTTGCTGTCTGACAGGGGTTTCTAAACTGCCCCTTCCTGTTCTTCAGCTTTCTAATTTCACAGAACAGTTTTAATTGTAAATACATGCTTTGTTCAGGAGGTTAAGAAATGTTCTTACTTAAACTTCAGATATCTAAATTAGGTGCATACAAGGAAGAGGCCTTAACACATTTGGTGATCAGTCCTTCAGGAAAAGTTTAAAAATCAGCTTGCCTGGATGAAAGTGTGATGTGAGAACTTATAAGGTCTAGGAGACGGAAAAAGAAACGACAGCAGGGAAGAACACAGAGGAAGTTAATCCTGGTTTGGAGAAGCAGTAATGATTGTGTGTTGTATTAAAAAAAAAGAGAGAGAGAGAGAGAAAAGAGAAATAGTGGAAAATATGCAGGTAAAACACTGGGAAGATAAGAGGGAGGGAGCAGCAAGGCCTTTTGCCAAATAATAGTGTTGAATGTACAATTTGAGGTAGGGAGGGGAGTGGAAGTTTGAAGGGGGGAAAAGTACTACAGAGAAGTACTGTACCCAGAAGTGACAGGTCCATCTGAATTTAACCAGCAAAAATATTTGAAGTTCACTAGCTGGGGAAAGCATCTTACTGGGTTTTTCCTTCCTTTTTTAAGGGGGGGGAGGAATGTGTCCAGAGAGAGGGTAGAATGTCTTATTGGTACACAGCTGTCTAACCAATTCCCCAAAGAGAGAACCAAGAAAGGACGAATGATAAAAACAGACAATCTCATTATGAAGTAATTTTTTTTTTTTTTTTTTTAAGAGCTCTTTTTACTTCTATATGACAAAAACAGAGACACTGATTTAAATTGCTTTGGGTAAGTTTCCTTTTTTGTGAAGTATCTACTGATGGTACATACATCTTGATTTTATGTTCAGTTGCTTAGAATATGTTATATAACAAAATTACTGAAGTTCAATGGGCTGCTTAGAATATAAATGTACCACAGTATTAACAAATCATGAGGAAAAAGCAGTGTAGTGGAAACTGTTACGAAAAGTATCGTCTAAAATGATGTGCAGTGAAAAGAAGGATGTATGCTCTGTAGCAAGAGCATAGGACCAAGAGAGTGGGATTTTGCCTTGCTTTTTCCACTGAACTTCTATGTTAACTTCAAGTAACTCAGTTTCACTTTGCCTCAGTTTCTCCAGCTGTTAAAAAAAATACAGTTAAAAACAAAACAAAACAAACAAAAAAACCACACCCTACCTCACAGGGTTGTTGTGAGGTTAAAGCTGTTCTTTGCCAAGTGCTGGGGCTGGGGCTGTAGAAGGACAAACTGTAAACATTTATAAAAAGGTTTTGATATTTTAATATTACTTTGGGGAAAGCTTATTTCTGCAGAATGTAATATGCGTTCTGTTTAAGTACCACATAATTAAACTGTATGGGCAAGGGCAAAATTCAGGCCGAGAATTTCATCTGGCGTTTCCTCTTTTTGTGATCAACTGTGCAGCCGGAATGGTATATTAATATGAGGTTTTTTGTTTTTATGTGGAATACATTAAGATCAATATTGCTCTATTTTGTAAACTCTGTGACTGAAATAAAATTCTGCTCACAGTTAGTAGCCATCTCTTTCAATGTGGCTGTCTTAAAGTTTGTTCAGGTTCTGTGGACTAGTGAAGTTCACTCGTGAATAACAATCATGATTTCATCTACTTAATGTCAGGAGACCAAGTGGTCGCTTGTAGGAGGAATGTAGGTTTCTTCCCCTCTCCACGTGTAAATATGCACTCGTTTTACTGTTTATCCTCATTTAAGTTGAAGTAGCATCCAGGTACAGTGGAAGTATTGGGGTCAGTTTCAAGCCTGAACTTGAAAATTTTCTAAATCTGTTTTTTAAGACAAGCTGTGGAGGAAGAAGATGAAGAAAACGAGACAAAGGGAAATAGTTGTATTTGGAGAGGTTTCTGTGGAACATTAGGATAACGAAGGGGAATGCTCAGAAGATAAAGCTGAGGGCAATAAGCAGAGGGATGGGTAGGAAGGAATAATAATGCAGAGAGCTGGTTACACTATTTACTAGTATCTGCTGCTCTTTACGTTAACTGCAGCTGGAGGAACACAAACGATTTTTATGAATATGCCGTTGTTTGTTATTGCTCTTAATTTCAAGGTTCATCCCTCAGATTTTGTAGCAGGCCTCTAAATAGAGGTAGAGAACGTGAGGGCTTGCTGGAGACAAACTGGAGCCGTGGTGGATACTGGACGGGGAGAGTGATGAGGCCTGGCAGCTATTTTCTCTTACAGATACTTCATCATTGCAGCACCTCTGAGGTGGTGGTGAAGATGTATCAATCGCGACAATTCTCTGTCAGAATTAATTACTGTTCAACAAACTATTGCAGTTGCTTTATAGGAAATATTTAATTAGCCGAATGGCAAGCATTAAAGAATAATATAGAGGACATTTAACCTATGTATGGTGATGAGTGGTATTTTTCATGCAGCAATGATGTCAGCAGATCAGCAGTTGGCTTAAAATGACCTTGAGGAATGTCCTGTTCTTGGTTGGATGAAGAAAGGGTCATAAAGTACTTTTAAGATATGTAGCATCTATTCTTTTTTTTTTTTCTGCCTTCAGAAATAAATTGCCTTGTTCTTACTATCTTTCTAGCTATGCAGAGCTGCTTCTGCCAGTTTCTCAGCACTTTTCTCGTATTTTTCTGATATGTCTCTTCTTAAGCTGATGATGAAACAGCAAATACTCATTAAGGACCTAAGAGAAATACATGCTGTAATATTTTCCCATATTGTTCTGTCTTTAATACAGCCTAACATCTTATTCGCTTTCTTGACTGAAACTACACATTGAACAGATGTCTTCATCAAGCTGTCCATGGTGATGCCTAGATCGTCCCCTTGAAAGATCACAACTAATTCAGAATCCACCAGAGCATGTATGAGTGGTTTAAAGCCTTTCCAGTATTCATTGCCTTGTGTTTTCTTTCCTGTTGACATTCATTTGCCATTGATTTGCCAAGTTTACACAATTAGTTAGCTTACCCTGGCAATCGCCATCTTCCCTAGTGCTGACACACCTAATAATTTTCTATGGGCATTAGCTTTTGCCATCCTATATACTCAAATCTTCATTTCTTGTATATAATTCACTATCCTTATCAGTGATTAGCATGGCATGCTACTATTAACTTTGATTTGAGCTTTTCTATTCTATTTCTTGTCTCTTTTGTTATGTATTGAATTTTATTTCTAGCTCAGTTGTGGTAGCATTAAAGTCACTAAGTTATAACCTGCTTTATTTGAAATAATTTGCCTACAGAAACCTGTTAGTTAAAATGCTGTCATAAGTTTTCTCTTAATAAACAAACCACTTATTTTGTATCTCTTTCAGAGTATGTACAACTGTAACAAAATGATTCAAACCATAAAAACAAGCTGATACAAGAGAACAAATGCATTGAGAAACAGGTAAAAGGTGCATGAATCTGATCTCCTACAGCCTAACTTCATTGGTTTCAGTGGAGTTACTCTTTATTTCTATCACTTGAGATCAGTTTCATTAAAACTTAATCTGAGATCATCTTGTTGGAAGATGAGCTGTAACAATCATCAAAGTCAAGCACAAAAAAAAGTCCCATAGCAAACTTGCTTTAAATTTCTGGGTTATTTTTCTCTTTGAATCTGGCAGAGATGAAGCAGATGCATTATGCTGTCTCAAAAAAGCAAACAGGCTCAGGCACACTTAATCTAGCATAGCTGTAGTAATACTAGACGTTAAAATTATAATATTTGGGATGAAGGTAGGTGCAGCAACACTGGGGCCAAGCTTAGTCTTTTTTGTGGTTTGTTTCATCTCTTTATATTCTCATCTTATACTTTAGAGATGTTACATCTGTGAATAAGATTAAGCCTTTAAGTGTTGATTGCATTTATGAATAATGCTGTGTTTATAGATGCAAAGGTGTCATAAATAGTAGGCTGTACATCCTAAAAGACTTGAGCCCTCCTTTAAGAGCTGCATTGTCTCAATATTGGACTATCACATCATGCAGACTAGCTGGATTTGGTACTAACAAGGGTATGTGGTTGAGAGGGTGTTATACCTTGGATTTTGCACTCAAATTTTATCTGTTAGCTGTTCCATCTATAGCACTTAATTGTTTTCAAATTGTTTTCAACAGAATCCTAATGTGGCTGCCAGGGATTTTTAAAGTTTGCAAATATGAACAGAGTTTTTTTTTTCTCTTTTTCTTTTTTTTTTCCCCTTTCAAAATTCAATAATTTCGGAAGTGGGGGTAGAAGGGATACAATGAGAAGCTTTACCATTTATTTGTCTGAATGCAGGACTTACTTTCTACCCTTTCCCGTTTGTCTTAAAAGATGCTCACTGATGCCAAGTTTTGCTCCTGTCCAAATCCTTGTCCCACTATATATTTACTAACCACTCAATACTTCACAGACTATTTCTTTCTGACCGAGCACTGTGTCTCTGATCTGGGAATTAGGTAAAAGGCGCTTCAAGCCACTCTGACAGTGTTTCCTAGATAATTGGCTCCGCTTATATTTTCTGCAGCTCAAAGTACAGCAAAAATCTAGTCACTAACTCGAGCTGTGCAGTTGAAGTATTTGACTTTTCTTCACTCTCTAGTATTGCTTTGTTCTTTTGTTCAGCTGCATTATTACCATGCCAAGGATCTCCAGTCAGGTACCTGGACCTGATCCTGCCAAGCTCAGCATCCCATCCTTCCCCAGCAGGGCACAGTTCTCTGAGCAAGAACAGGCCACTGCTGTGTTTCTTCAGTCAGGGATTTAGCTTCACACACATGGCCTCATTTCTGTTCCAAAATGCCTGGCAAATAAATATGATTGATAACCCTTTATTTCTGAAGTACGGCAGTTTACTGTATTTAAACCTAGATCCTCAAAAGCTGCTTGAGTGTCTGATTCCAACTGGCTTTGAGCACCTTGGGCTTAATACAGCAAAATGGAAGGAGTGGCAGTGGTCACAGTACATGACAGTTCAGTAGTAGAACTCTTCATAGTAACCTGTTAGCTCAAACACAAAAGCTTATGATTTAGACAGCAGCATTGGCCTGACGTATAAGAAATTGTTTTAATATGAGATGACTGAGGGAAGAGCAATAAGCAGCCAGATGGGTAGAGCTGGAGGAGATAATGCTCTTTACTCTCTACTTTATAAATGGAATTTGCTTTCAGTGATCTATACTGGAATGCCTCACTCTGAAAGTTAACGGAGGAAGTGATGACAAAGCCACTGGAATGCTTACAGCAGTAGGAGAGAGAGCGCAATGCTCTCTGTGTGGGAAAATGCATGGCCAGGAGCCCATTCAGCACAGCAGAAACTGTTTCAGTGAAGCGGAACATATAGTATGATCTATTTCTGAGAATCCCGGTGTGGTCCCCACAGTTTACACAGGAACCTAATGGTACCTGTATATTTATATAATTATATATGTTTATAGTCATAATTTAAGTTCAAAACATGAATATATATATTTTGTCAGTGCTTTTTTTTTTTTTTTTTTTACCCTGGTTTACCTATCATAGCTTCTGCGTATGACAACTTCTAAATGTGCAGTTGTTGTCCTTTCTCTCCCTGTTAGAGTAACTGTGTGAAACACTGTAAAGCACTTTTGTGATGTTTCCTGTGAAGAAAGGTGAAGAAAATAAATTTATCTTACAGCAGCAAATGAATTTATACCTCCACATTTGTCTCGCTTGGTGTGTTCACTAATCTGCGATGCTGAGCAACTACAATAGTTACTGTGCCTGGCTGCAGCATGTTGGCTGTAAGCATGTTGTTCTAAGAACAGTGTGAAACATGATGTGTGTTGGCTCTGGCCTTGTGCTCTACATCTCTGGTGGTAACAGCTGCTTTCCTCCTCCTCTGCTGCCCCACTGGAGCACTCTCTCAAAGGCCTTTTTCCCTTCCCTGTATCTGCCTACTGCTGGCCTTGCCCTGTGTTACAGCCTCGGTTCTGTCCTCGTTGATGCCCACCTCACCTGTTACAGGGCAGGAGGCAGTGCTCACAGTGGGTGGTTTGAGGCCACAGCTGTGCAGCATTAGCTGGTGCAGAACAGCTAATGGGTTGCACCTTCACTAGCGGTTCCACTTCTCGCCTGTCATACAGATTCACAACAGCTGCAGGAACTGCACATCTCAGACCCATCTCTGTCCCTAAAGCTTAGCTAAACAGTCCCAGCCTAGTCAGGGGGTTCTCATCTGTAAAACGACAAAGGCAGCACTACCCTTCTGCTGCTGACAAAGGTCACACAGACACTTGTACCTGCTAAGCCACAGAGAAAATGTAACTGCAAAGTAGCATTTTACAGATAGAATAGGAAATTAATTTGTATTTCAATGGCACTTCAAAAGGTGATTTAAGGCATTAGCAACACGATTGTTTTTTGCTATGTTAGAAATGTTAAAAATGTAGCGTCTGACACCCTCTAATACCAACAAGTATCACACTTCTTTTAAGATCAAGCAAACCAAAGCAAGGGTAGGACTCTGTAAGCTTTGTAATTCAGCAATGACGATCTTGTCACTAACCAAGCCTCACTGCTCTAGGAGGACCACAGGTTTCTGCAGCAATGTTTCTGAAGGAGAACCAAGCTCCCTACAGTCATTGCCCTCTCTCTATCCTTCTTGACAGTTCCTTCAAGGTCATCTGCTTGTCAGTGCCACTGTAACCCTAGACACGAAACAGCCACAGGATTAAGGGAGGAAGCAGAAGCACAAGTACTGTCCTGTACATAAGGCAAGCTGCATTCTTAGTTTTTCTCATCTGAAAACACCCACATGCCTCAGGCTCCTTGCCCCTTTCCCCCCACCTCCCATAGCAAAGGGATAGCTCTTCCCCACTTAGATCAAGATATGAGCACAAGGTGCTCCAGGTCTCACTAGGGCTTGGACACTTGCAGCTTTTCCTTTTTTATCCCCACCATGTTAGTGTTGCAAAGGTTTTCTAAAATACAGATTATTCAAGCAGCTAGAAAAAAGTAAAAGATGCCCTCTCACCCCTAAACAGACAACCTCAAAACAATCAATTTTCAAGCAATCAATTTTCAAGCATTTTTAGTTCTTACAGGTTTAAGTTAAACAGACTTGAACTGTTACATACAGGCCCTCAGACAGTTCCACTTGCCCCATGCCACTTGAGTCTTTTTTCCTGTTCAAACAGGCTGCAGCCATTACACTTGCTTAAATACAGGCTGTTAGAAAAGACAGTGCTTCTGATTTAACAGGCACACAGATATGCACTTCTATGCAGAATAGCACAGTAAACTGACATACAGTAACTTCCCAATAAACAGAGACCCACATACTACAGTTACTATAGATTAATTTGTACTGTGCTAATCTGGCCAACTTTCAGTTGTTGGAGATTAACATCTCTGTTGTGCCTCTGGTTTTTGTTGCAGACTCAATCAAAGAGGAAGTTTGGTCGGACATATTTCACTTCTGAAGTTGTCTCCTCTTTACAAAATAGAGTTAGCATTCATAAAGGCAGAGCCTCAAACAGAGGGTTTTATAGAAATAATTTATTACAGTCACTATGTACACCTATTATTTGTACCAAAATTTATAAGCCCGTTACTGTTTGTCTTTCTCCCTGTTTCCCAGAATTAAATACCAAAAGATTTACGTCTGTTATTCTGCGGCAAATGCAACACGAACATACATTCTCTGCAACACACAGCTGGAAGACGGGTTAAACATCTCACATACCTTAACTATTATTATAGGATGGTGTCCCTAAACAAGTCAGCAACGTGACAGTAATCGTAACATTTATGGAGACATTGAGTCTTACTCATTATGTTTTTTTTTGATGAGTACTTTCCAAGTTTTTAGAAACTACCAATAACCAAAGCAATTTTTCTTATTATTATTATGGGAAACTTATTGTAAACTCAAGACAAATTAAAAGTGAAACTCAGAGCTTTTAATTTTTGTAGTGAGAATGAAAAAATATAAATATGAATTAAAAAAATGTACTAATTAAGAATAGAGAATGTTCTCAGTGTATTCTGGATCGTTTGACTCTGCTCATTTCTCCCATTGCTTTTCTTTTCTGGGATAATCCAGTTGCAAGTTCTTTGTTATTCTGAAGGTAGGACTCAGCTTCTGGCAAGCAGTAAGACTCCATTGGAGGAGGTGGCTCCTTCAACAGGAAAAAAGAAAAAAAAAAGAAAAAAAAAAGTCAAATCTTTGTTTAGTTCAAGGAGATGCTCATAAGAAGAAAGGACAGTTTCAGTTCTTTTCTTAGATGGAAAGTAAGAAAATGGCACATTCCATGACAACAGCTTGAATACACTTTACAAGCTCTCTACCCTGCAACCAATCCCATTCCCAATGCTGGAAACAAGGCTGTCAGCTTACAGCAATGAGCATTTGAAACCAAGGAGCAAAATGCCCAGGAGAGGCCTTTGTGGCCATAATTACTGGCAAGACACTACCACAACTGCAGTGGTTGTTTTCAAAGGCCTCTAATAGCCTGGGTCGTTGCAAGTGATAGGCACGATGACCTGTCTCCTGTCTGCTGGAGGTGCAGAGAACAGCCTGAGCATGCACACCTGGATGAGGTAGTCCGCGATATACTCTGGTTTCAAGCAGTTCACTCCTTGGGCTGCTGCCTCTGCTACGTTAACCCTGGTGTCATCTGGTTTCAGTTTACTGAAGTCAGCAAAAAGATGAGTAGCTTCTTTAAAGAGAGACACAGAATGACCAGAAAACACCTGCAGATTAAAACATGACAGACAAAAATGAATTTATTTTTGTGTTTCTTCCTCAGGGAAGAGAAATGCATTTCATGGCCTAGAAAGTCACTCATCAAATTAACTAGCAAACCAATAGGAAATAAAAATTTGCCCTGAGTTCTCTACTATCGTGTAGATTTCAAAAAGGGTGATCCTCTTCATCGGAGCAGGGCCCAGACGTTCTATCCTGAAATCTCTCCACCACTACTGACTTCTCTGACTATGCGCAAAATGAAGACATAGCTTTTTTTTATTCCCACCCACCGACCATGTTCTCAGCTATTCTGTGTAAGCAAGTAAGACCTTTAGCATAGACAATGCTCAGCGCACAATTTAGAGATGGTACCAGTATCTACAAAAACAATGTAAAATGTCATATTATTCCCCCCCCCTCAAAAAAACTACATACTTTTGCTCCTCCTGACTGAAGAAGGCGCCTGAATCCGGCTTCCTTGGTTTGATCAACATTCAGGATCACTTTCCAGCCACTGAAGGCCCCCTAGATAGAAGATTCAATTTAGCCAAAAGGATGTTGGTACTATAAAAGGTGTATCTATAATCTGCCCCTCCCAGTAATTATAAAAGGCAGACAACATGCAGAACATACAACTGCTGGGCCACCACCATACAGTCAGGCAGCTTGTCACCAAACCAATGCTTCTGCATAGCAAGATGGACAAACCAATCCATTAAAAAACGCTTGGCCATAAGGCTTTCTAGTATAACAGACACTTACTTACCGATACAAATCTCTGAGAAAAACAGCTACTTGAAAACAACTTTTTTTAAAAGCTCTCTGCACTGTTACTCTACTCAGTTACAGTAACAGCACTGCAACAGCAATACAGCACCTAGGGCCAGCTTGTTGCCTCATACAAGAGCTTATTGCTGTTTCCAAGTAGGCAAGGGGTACAAAGGATTTGATTTACAAGCATTCATTTAAAAAACATTATTGTAAAATACCTGCAAATCAAGTCTGATGTGATGGACACACTGGCAGTGTTTCTACTTTCTATTGAATACACGACATCTATTGCAACGTCTGGTTTGACAGAGGAGTCAAAAAGGACTTGGGAGCCCAAGTCCCACTTTCAAAAACCCCACTGAAAGACTATGGAGCTTGCACTTTAAAAATCACACACGGCCAATCCTGACCAGCTGAGCTGTTTAAAGCACACTAGTGTACTCACTGCTAGAGCTACACGAATGCTCTCCTGAGTGCTGTACTGTCACAGCACTGAATTTGGAACTGCTGCTGCCAGTACCAGTTGCGGTCCCCCCAACAAACCAAGTTTGGGAATCAGAGCTCTGAAGCATAAAAACTATACACTTAAAGACTGGAGGACATTTACATACACTAAGCCATGTTCTAGTTTTGCAACCATGAATAGTGGTTCAGGAGGAGATTAAGACTTTTATTACTAATATACCAGTGCTAAAACCTTTTAAAGTGACATTATTGAACTAGAACATACCCAGCTAAGCCACTTTGTTCTTAAGAAAGGGCAGATCAACTTTCCCTGACAGTTAAGTTTCTAGATTTGTTGGTGACAATCCCCATACTGCCCACCCACACCATACCATTTACATTACATGAGTGTCTAAATACCTCAACAACACCAGTTTCTTGCCTTCCTTTATGAATTTTTTTCCTCCACCTCATGGCTGCAAGCGCTAGTTTCCTCTGGTTTACATTGATTCCAGACAAAACATCAAGTATGGAATTACTTCCCCACTCATAATCTTCTTCCTAGAGCAATCATAAGCTTGAATTACAAAGGAACCCTGCCAAATTCACCAGCAGAAAATTAAAACACAGAACAAACCTCAGCTCATTCTAGCTTTGTATATTGATTCTACCTGGCTAAAGCAGCTCTAATTAAAATTAGAGGTATGGCTCTTAACTGAACATATGCATCTCTTCCATGAATACATAAACTCTGGCTTTCCCTTCTCCTAGTTTTAAATCAGTTCGTTTCCTGTGATACCAATCACATGGTGCACAAACTAAATTCCTCTTGCAGTTACCTATAATAAAATTCAACAGCAGTGCAAAACAACTCACTACTTTGAACACCATCTCATCTACATCTCTGCAATTTCTTCCAAAACAATGAAAATTGTTTTCACATATAAAGATATGAACCAGCCTATTAGCATTATTTTGAAGTTAGTTTTGAAAGAACTGCCAGACTCTGAAGGACTGTGAAACAGCTCTTCAGTGAGCTAAGGGACTGGAACATATAAGGTTCAAAATGTTTATGTATGTGGTTATACAGTTGTATCATTTAAAATGAGTATGTACATTAACTGAGAAGATCAATATTTAGTTCCTGCTGTAAAAAATTCACTTAACTTCAGCTGACACCAGTGAGAACTTACCAAAGGGGCTAAGGTTTAATTTTCGGAAGAAACTACTACACACAGATACTTCACTTTTCCTACACAAGAAGTTTGCTCAAGGATTGGTTTTCAAAGATAAGTTGGCCAAAAAATTTCCTCAAACTTTGGCTCCTCTGAAAATCCCAAGGCCAGGCACCTCAAACTGCTAAGCACTTTTGAGAAGTCATTCCTTTCCTAACAGTACAAAAATTTAAAAATAATAGTAATAAAAAAGGTTGAACATATTGTTCAATAATAAGGTCACATGCCTGAACAAAGCAGCCAGCTCCTCTACATGCCTCCAGGTAGGAACGATGAAGCACCCACTTCCCAGCTGCCATTGAGGCCAAGAATTTTTCATTTCGTAGAGGGTGTCCCACAACAATGTGTGTGCAACTTGGATCAAAGCATTGTTTCTCAAGCACTATGCCACCTTGGAACAGAAGAATGAATTTGATTCAAATTAAGGGTCAGGCAGTATCACAGAAAGAATTCCTCAAAGCGAGAATTATTTGAATTTAGACAGAAATACACTGAAGTCAAATTTACATAGAAAATATTCTCATTGAGGTGACACGGGCAGAAGCTGGCAAGGAAGGAGGGGCAGTCAGGAAAGAGTGGCTCTGTTAGAAAGAAGGGCCACTGTAACACAAGCAGGAAGAGATGCCAGAGCACAGTAGTTCTTAAGGGTTCTTAGTAGATCTCCAACAGTAAAGAATGAGGCTGCTGTGGAGATAACTAAAAGAAAATGCCAGAAGACAAAACCTTTGTTGTTTTACAGCAAAGCTGATAACTCACATCATAATAATAATAATATATTCAAAGAATAGCTCACAGGCACAGAAAGCCATAAATTTGAGACCTCAAATCTGGCAAGTCATTAACAGAAGCCCTTTCTTTTCCTAAGAGCCACAGCTGACCAGCTTACAGACCCATACTATTCTGTGCATTTCACAAATATCTGGTACCTAATTCTTCAATCAGATGGCAGTAATCAAATCGTTCTTGAGGATTAAGTGAAGACAGCTGAAATTTACGCTGCTTTTCTGGTTCTTCATCAGCCTTCTCATCTTCTACAACAGTCTGCAAATACAATAACGTATTTTGAAAATATAACAGAAAGATTAATTTGATGGCTGACTATTTCTCTGCCAAACATTCTGTGCTACCTTTTTAAAAGTTTTCTTTTAGCTAGGAAAAAGCAGAAGCAAACCTGTCAATCACTTGACAAAGGCTTGGATCTTATCAAATCAACATTAGGCTCCTACTTAACATTCTCTTGGTTCCCCCTTTCCTCAGAGCACAACTGAACCAATCTGTTCTAAAAACTAATCCTTCATTCGTATGCACTGAATGTCTAGTTAAACATGTGAAAAAAATAATCATCCATCTATCACACTGCCCTACTCATTCAGTCTTCCTGTAACTTTGGGAGCCTTTTACACATTTCCACCACAATAGATGCTTATGTATAAGCACGATACTTTATGCCTCCGAAGACATATAGCTGCTGAAAGTTTGAGCATTAACTGATACATGGTGAGCAAAAGACCAAAAGCTCAATTTCCTAGCTCCTTCCTAGTTCACTGTAAGATGGCATAATTTTAAACTAGGCTTTTGGCAGAAAGAAATTCAGTTTGTACTTGAGCACAAATTCCAAAAACTTCGGAGGAAACCAGGACCTAATCCTTTTTCCAATCGTCATAGAACGGTTGAAGGAGTTCCAGGTAGTACAGAGAGTTACTCTTCACTCCACAGCATACCTTAGCATCCTAACAGAAACTATTTTTGTCCAAAATATTTTTGGACAAAAAACATAACGAAGTTTCAGTCTCAGAAACATCATCTGTTCAAAATCTTGGGCGGGGAAGGTGTTAGAAACAGAATCGAACAGAAGCAATCCACTTAAGTATTTTAAATGAATACATTCACTTATTATACATTACTTTCCGGTTCAAAACTTTTTAAAGAATAGCTACACCTCTCAGAAAACACATGATCACAAACATTTCTGTATGTGACGCACCTTTTCTTTGGGTTGTGGTGCCACAGGAGGATTAGCCAGTGGGAAAGCAATGCTTGGGGCCTGCGGAGTGGGAATCAAGTTATCTTCTTTAATGGGTATTTCAGGATCTCTACATACAGGATTCTTTGGACCTTCAATCAAATCTCCATCCCCAGCCTCAGGAATGTCTGTGAACAATTAAGTATTGCTGCATGACTTGTCTTTGGCTGAATATAGTTATAGATAAAGCTGAAAAAGGTAGCTATCCCAAATGGACAAAAACCAACTGCTGCTACAACATCCACATTTACATTTCAACAACACTGTCTTTCTTCAAGGTGCACTTCTTTATTACTACAAAGCAGCAACTGAAATATTGCAGTCTCACGCTTCTGCATGTCTTGTCTTGGGAAGAAGAAAAACCTCAAATGGCCTAATTTCTTAGGCTAAACTGCCCTGATTCAGATAAACCAAAAATCAATACACTTAGCTGGTCTTCCCCAATCTTCTCTACAACAAGGTCAGTTTTCAGGAAGACTGTTGTTGCAAGCAGAAACTCTATAAGGAGGAGAGGCCAAAGGATTCCACTATGTCTCAGCAGGCAGAAGTAGGAACAAAGCAAAACTAGATGCAAATAATATAAGCAAGTATGCTGCTCCCTTAGCCCTGGCTACAGAATAAAGATTCCAAGAAGAACAAGGAAGACAAATACAGGATCTTGACTGAATCCTGACTTAAATGTGCTCATCAGCAACAAGTGTTCTGGAGACTCATGGGTATCTTCTTTCTGTATCCACAGTTCTTACCTATGATTATTTCTACCATAGTTAAAAAGATTCTGGTACTGGTATCCCTATTTGAATTCCACTATACCAATCTGAATTGTTATCTGCAACCCAGCTGGGGTTCCAAATACAAGTTTGAAAAATATTTCCTAAAGTTGATGCAGGCTATTTTTAGACAAGCACTGTCTAAGTATCTGACCACAAGTGGCAACCAAATATGAAAGCTCCTCCTAAAGAAACAGCAACGTACAATGGCGCTCAAAAAGATGCAAAGTTATATTTTTATCATTCAAGAAATGCCGACAATGCTACTTTTTTAAAGTAGAATTCCGATCCATTATAAATGCTAATATATTTTAAAAGCCCCAAAGATCAGACTGATGTTGTAGGAAAGAACAAGTCTATTGTATTTCTGATTTCACCTATGCCAGCGATTTCTGCATCAGCTAAGGATCCTTTGAAGGCAGACTCATCCATGTTCTTACTGACATTACTTTGAACTTGCTCAGTGTACTGGGAAGGACTATTAGGCCACTGAAAGTTGCTGACAAGCCTTGCTCTCTCCTCCCTTGCAGTAGGATCATCCCAGATGATCTGCTCACTCTGTGATGGCTCTGTGTTTAGATCTGTAAGTGCTTGCCGGGACTGCCTGTGGAACAAAAAGAACATATGCCTTAAATTCTCCTTTACTGTACAGAAGATTGTTATACTTGAAGGCAGTGTAAATAAATGCAAATCAGCACCTTAGAGCTTCCAAGATCCTACTGCGGCCATTTCGCACAGATCGCGTGCCATCGGGGGTGGTTGGAGAACCATCAAAACTGTTCCTTGAGAGGGATCCTCTTTGTCCTTGTGGTTTCACTATTGATGTGGCAGACATGATCTCCTGCAGCTGCCTTTGGAAATTCTCTCTCATTTCTAGGGTTTGGGTTAACACTGCAAGAGAAGAGACAAAGCCCACAAAATCAAGACACCTTAAGGAGAAAACAAAAGTCTAGAAAATCTGTGCATGTCCCAAGTCGCCCATTCCTGAACACAAGCAAGAATTCCAGTTGGATCACTTTCAAATTTGCTTGGGTACAGCTAGATCTGGCTTAGAATCACAACTCTCCTATAACACATTTATTTACATAACACAGTTAACTCACACTCTAAAATGTTGTTATTGTGATGTTAAAGATGAATTTCAGTGTTTTAAAAACAAAGAAATAGCAACTAAGAAATTTGCAACAGATGATCACCATCTTATGGGCTGTCAGATTCTTTAAAATAGAGAGCAAAACCTTTTTCCCACTTCTAGCACCAATAAAGCCTAGCAAGTTCTATTTAACTAGCATATAACTATAATAACTAAACATCCAGATCTTAGCATACAGAGTAGCACCTGAAACTAGAAGGCTTATATAGTTTGACATTCCACAACTACTTTGAAAATAAAAAATGATTTATATTTACCTCCTTTGGTTTCATTTGCTACAATTTGTTCTTTTCCTGTAGGGACTGTTTCCTTTATTTGGTCAGAAGTTACATCATCTTCAGCATCATTTTCATCCCCTGGAATAATCTACAAATAATTAAAACAAATAAAATTCTCAAACTAATGCCAGAAGTTGTGGGTTTTACCTTGTTCAATACTTGTGCAAATTCCAAAGATTAATAAGGTTGCTCTAGAATAATCTAATCTGTCTTTTATCACAAGGACAGTAAGGCAGTGAACAGCATTAGTGACAACATCTATTCTGCAGTCTAAGTATCTGCTAAAAGACAGTTCACGCCTTGGATCTCTTGTTCATCTACAAGAGAAGGCAAAGCCTGGACTACATCTTTGCAAATCTGGAAAGCTGTTCGAAGCTCAGAAGGCCTGGTTTCCCTCTTTCCTCCTAGAAGGGGAATATTACAAATGCAGAAAAATTACAGGTGTATCTGTGATAGCTCCTGTTAATTACCAGCTAAATCTGATTCACAACATCACGGAAGAGGCACTAACATTATCTATTATTATGTTAATGTAACAAATGAGTGAACTAAATTCCAATCACTTCACAGAACACTATATAACACTATACCTCATTTTCCTCAGCTGGTTTTCCAGTTGATGGAAGTATACTAGAGGAGGAGAACCTGGCATCATGCACTGCACTGATGTCCAGGCTCATTTTGGGATTGTAAGTGTGAGGAAAGAGAGCTTCGGGAAGCCATTTATACTCCTGGGCACTCTGTAACAACATCAGTTAACAAAGATGAGAATATGGGTGAAAAGAAATTCCACTTCTGAACATGGGAAAAGTGTAATAAGGATATCACTGCAAGAAATACTTTACACAAGATAAAAATACAGCCTGCATTCTGAGAAACAGGTAGCCAAATGCTAAATGGAAGAGAATATTTTTTGTTCACAAAGGAAGTCTAAATGTTCACATTTGCCAATGGGACAATAATTCGCCAAGCTACTGTTCAGAGAAAGATCAATCAAAACCTACTGAATTAGTAGCAGGGATTTTTCCTCCTTTTTGTTAATTTTTAGCTCCAGTCTTTAATGAGGTCAATCAGTGAAAATTGATTGCTCAATTTAAAAACTCAAAGCTGGAGGCAAAACATCAATTTCTCTATGCATTTGGTAAAAACTCAAACTGCCATATAACTGGTTTTGTTTCCATTTCCATTCAAAAGGAAAGAGCAACTAAGTAACATTTTTCAGGAGGAAACTTCCACTCCATACCTCTAAAAGCCAGTATTCTGAAACAATGTGTACACCCCTTTCTTTAACAGATCTGTACTCCTTGTTGTTGTCATTTGGACCTCCCTTGTATATGAAGTGCGTTACTGTTTCATCAAAGCACCATCTAGTGGGGGGAAGAAAGAGGGAAATAAAATCAGGTACAACTTGAAGATATCACTTCCTACCAAAAACTGTAAGAAATCCCTCACAGAAATCGTTCTATCCCTTATTCATGTTAAAATTTTGTTTTGCCTACTCTATTATAGCTAAATAAAGGATTAATCTGTTTTTTTTCTTAATCCAGAAAGACTGCAATGTGTTTCAGGACAGAAAAATTTTAAGATTTTTTGAACGTATTTCTGAAGTAAAGCATTCCTGAATCTTTATTTATTTAAGTAAATGGAGTTCCAAATCAGCTTTAACAAGAAGTTGTGAGACCTAAAACAAGAACACTTTTTCTTTTATTGACATATTGAGCTGCAACTGGAATACCAATCCTTAAAGCTTTAAACAAGTAAAATGCAGCCTTCTAATACTTAAACTGATAAAGAAATGTATTTGTTACATAAAGGAATAGCTTTAATATTTCTAGGCTGTACCATATGTAAGGGCAACATCCTCATCCATGATAACACTTATCATGGAATCAGCGACAGACTATTTAAAATGATTCAGTGGCAGCAGAATTCTGTCTTCAGTCAAAGATTAGTTAGTAGTTTCTCTTACTGAGAACCTGCGGTTTTTTTTTGGGGGGGGGGGGGATCAAATCAAACCAAGATTTTTTATTTATTTATTTTTTTTTTTTTTTGCTTAGGAAAGATTGTCATGCTTACAACTTGAAAATAATTAGTTTTGAGCAAGAGGTACACCAAACAATAAAAAATATTTTTAAAAGGAAAGACAAAAAAGGAGATAGAAGTAAATTCTAATCTACTTCAAAGTCAAAGCAGTTTCATAGCTTTTCTTCTTTTTTGAATATTTTTCTGCAATTATGGAAAACTTCAGGACAAAGACTTTCTAAGACAGCTTATCGGGAATACAGAGACAGGAAAAAAGGTCTTATTTTGCATTAGAAACAGACTGCCTTACTTTGCAATGGAAGCTGATTAACACGGTGAAACTTAATCTTTAACTACAGTAAAAGGTCAGATAGATAAGGATATTAGAACGCCAAGACTCAGATTTATTAGAAGTCACATCAGTACAGAAGTTCAGAAGCTGTTTACATTAGTTGATACCTGTAGTCTGCCCCAAGAGAAGCTGCTACTGCATTCAGTTCACTTTGCTTCTTACTAAGTTTTTTACTAACACATATAACAACACCAGCCAAAGGCTTAGAATCTTCTTGTTCAAGCTGCAGAGAGAAATAGGGAAGAGTCATGTTTGGAAGACTTTTATACCAATAATTTTATATAACAACAAAACTATGATAAACAAGTTTCCTTATTTTTGCTACTGCAGTCTCCCTGGTCAAGAGAACGCTGTTATTATTCTATGCAGCAGGAATCAAAAGACAAGAGAGTCATCTTAGCTAGTCTCCCCAGAACACATTCCACTCTTTCCTAAGATGACTGAGTACTTCCTGAACACTGAAATATGACTGATCAAGTCTGCACTGGGGTGAAAAGGATGAGAATAAGGAGCTACAAAACAAGAAGTGACAACCTTCCCTTGCTGAATGCTAATTGCTTTCTTATTCCTTGTTTATAGATTACAATGTACTAACACGGCAGTACCTAATTGTTCCTGTTTCTTTTGCTTCTTTTTTCTGGTTTCTCTCATTGAGATATGTAAGGCATTCATAGAAAAAAGTAAGCAGATGAGGACTGAAGGGACAAGACAACTATTAGAAAGATGAACACCTTTATAATGGGGTATGCAACTGATCGTATCTTGTGCCTGCTAGCAAACAGAAGAACAGCGCCTTAGAGAGGACAGGAAAAGATGAAAGATGCATCAAAAATGTACTCTAAATTTTAGTCCAAGAATAAACATTTAGCCCTATTCATCTCCCATCCTGATACTAAAAAAAAAAAAAACTATATAGATATATATTTATATATCACAATGCCTAGCAACTGCTTAATGTTCAGGATAGTAGAACAAATAATAGAATAAGCTTTTAAAATTCTTCCTTGTCTTCCAGGAGGAAAGCTTTCTAGCTTATCTTTCTTTCATTGCCACTGAAGAACACGCAATCATATGGATTTCTGTCCAAACACACCACAAAGCAATATGAAGATTATCGTGATTCGCAAATTCCATTATAACTTATAATCACAAAATTACAGCATTTTCTCAATGAAGCCAAAAACTCCAGAAACAAAACTTCCTACCACTTCTGGTTCCGCAGCCTTCAACTGAGGACTGGTAGTAAGAGCTACTGTATGTCGCGTGCTGTTTGCCAGTGCCAATTTCAAGTTTCTGCCAATGACTTCAGAGAGGGGTGTACTCAACTTCCTGGATTTTTGACAGAGACTGCCTGGAGTTTCCAAAGCCGCCAGAGCATCCTACCAAGAAACAAGCAACCAACCGACTTGCACAAATGCATTACAACATTCTCACTCAAGAGCAAGTTTTACATCTATAGTCCATGGTAGGATTTCATGCTTATAAATAACTGTGTACTTCAGTAGCAGTCAGCAAGTGCAACTGGAACCCCATTGCATAAATACAGACTGTAAGATCTAGACTGTCTTGCACTGAATAAGCAAAACAGGAAAAAGATGGAAGATTACCACTATCTCTTCATCAGGTGAACAGAGAATACAAATGAGATACAGTAAACTACCTTCAGCTGAAAAGCCAGGAGGCAAACCCAAAAATTCCTAGACCCACACCAGCACTTTTATTTTTTAATACCTCCCTCCAGAGAAGTTACATATGAACATGTAATTGTATCTGCACCTTCAAAATGCTGAGAGCTTTCTATTACCCTTTTTTTAAATCAGAAATTTTGGTCTAAAACATCTTGGTTTGAAAATTACCTACAAGCAGAAAAATGACAGATTTCCAAAGAGAGAGATCCATTTTTGTGAAGCAGAATTAACAACTCTTAGGTTTTCAGGCTTTGTAACACATGTTCTGTCTTGCTGAGGAAAAAACCTCCTTGTAGGAATTCAGTACTTTCTCCTTTCAGTTAAGGCCTCAGAATTGAGAAACAAACTGAAGACCTCCCATGCATATCTAAGTCATTCAACAGCAGATACTCCAGCATAGATATTTCTAGTGTAAGGGATTTCTTTTTTTTTTTTTTTTTTTTTTTGTTTGCTGTTGTTTTAAGGATAATAGTTTCTGAAGCCCATGAAACGCTAGAAAAACTTTAAAAAAAAACACCACACAACCTGTGGTTTGCAGGTTGTGTGGTGTTTCACCACACAACTGCACCAATTTGCTATCCATCTTTAAGATAAAATGGATTTTTTCCACCTTCTCACTACACCTTTGGGTTTGTAAGTATGAAACTGAGAACATCCACAATTCTCTCAGTCACTGACCAATACAGTGAATGAAGTCTAATAATAATCATTTGCAAAAGAAGAATAAGGGAATGTCTAGAGAGAAAAATAAGTCTTGTAATAGCTATAAAACCATAATTTTAAAATACACTATGAAAGTAGCAGCTCATCACAAAACAAGTATTTGTTCTCTAATATCTGGAGTAATTATAACCTTCTAGTTGCATTTCTCAAACTTTAGATGTAGAGAGATAAATTGTGTTACATGTGAGGTATAGAACACATGAACTATGTTGCAATAGGCACAGAAAAATAATATTATAGCATCCACTAGTCAATAAATTTAGTCCACATGTCATTAACTGAAAGGAATGTATAAATACTTTTCCCTCTCTTTATTCAAAAAAAGAAAAGCTATATGTTAAACTGCATAAAAAGGCTAAGCATGGGTTTCTGTGCCGTTTTAAGCTTACGTACATCTTTAACCCTACTGGCGCTACTAATTTAAAAAACTGCAAAGAAGTTCACCTTTACGTCAAAAGAAGGCTTGAATAACTTGTCTTTGGAAAGAAATTTCGATGGTGTATCAAGGTGTAGAGATGGTTCTTTCTGTGGCAGCATCCCTTCTGCAGAAGGGGTTGTCTTCTTCCCAACATGATGGGAGATTACAGTTTGGAAAGCTTTGCTCTGGAATCTGTTGATATCAAGAGGGGTCACAGCTGGCTTTTTTCCAGCTTCAAGGAGACAGACAGGTTGTTCTGGAGAATCAAGAGCTGTAACAGTTGCTGGCGTCTTGCTAGGTTGAGCAACAAAGCTCTCCTTACCTTTAAGGGGAACAAAGAAAATATAAACAAGCAATCTAATCGTGGCACAGATCTTGTATGTATTTTTATTACGAAGGACAATTTCACTCACTCACTCACCTGATATTTTTTCAAAAAAAGAAAAAAAAAATAAACAAAAGAAAAACACAATCAAAACCCCACACTCCTAATAAATGCTCTAAAATGAAGATAGACTTATATTTCAATAACTCCTACTCCCTGGTTCTTTACTTTTCATGCAATACAGTTTTCCTTTATATTCATGATGATTCCAAACTACATCCCCTCAGGCCACCAAATACAGTTCCAACTCTGGATCAATAGGACCAGATTTAACCATGAATCAGCTCTTAAAGCTTATGCACTGCAAAAACTAATAAACATAACTCATCTTTATGGCTCATTCAAAAAAATAAGTTAAAATTATTTTACATTTTACTGCTCAATCATTTTTCCCCTCACTATTTTTCCTGGAAAGGCAGTATATAGGTGAGACATGCTAATGTCTATGTAAATTTTTGTTCTCTGGACTTAAGAATCCATGTAATTAATTCACAATATATTGGTAAAACTAATCTGTTAACATTCAATATTCATCAATAAGGCCTCTTCTTAACACGAACACAAAGTTGTCAAATGAAAGGTGTGAAATAACTGGCAAGGGGCTGAAGCCTAAGATGATGAAGCAGGCATGAATGACAGAATGGAGGTGCATCATGATATTGCAGATGAATGAATATGAAGTTCTAAACTGGATCTATCATCAATTTCCACACAATCTACAAAGTAGCATACGGGTCAAGGAAATAGTCGACAATTAAGCTCAGTGACTCAGCTGATAACCACAAGTCTCTGCTGGCTCCAAGAGACTTTAAGCAAATATGTATTATCATTTCTCTAATCACAGCTTAGCTCAAGGAGAAGAAAAAAAGAAAAGGAAAAATCTCCAAAACTTAAAAAACCATTTTTTAGTTTTAATATTTTGAAGATTTTAGGGATCAAAAATTACATTGCACTAACTTTCTTGAACAGATTAACAGCACAATTATATACATGATAATTCTTCCTAACTTGCTAATAACCAACCTTCAGCATCTGTGTTTTCAACTAAAAACTTGCTTTCATCTGCCCTCTTTCCTGTCCTTGCAGACTGCAAAAGCCAAGCCACAGTGACTGCGGGCAAATTCCACTTCTTTGCAGCTTCATATTTGGAACCATCTGGCTCTTTCACCACTAGATGGGTACTGGCAAACATTCCTTTTTTTGCATTCGCTCTTCGCACAAAGAATTCCTGTACTCTAAAAATTAGATCAATAAAATGTTCACTTAGTCATAAACAAGATTAACCTAAGGGAAATTTGTAACACTATAAAATACATTCAAGTAATGGAAAGAGAATCAATAGAATTATCTAAGGCTATACCACTTAGTATTTCAAAACCTAACCCAACCAAAAAACCCAACCCCCAAAAACTCAAACATTCCCTCCCCTCCTCAAAAAATAAAAGCAACAAAAAATCCTGTTAAACAGGATTCTGCTTCAAGCAATACTGAAAACATATCACTTCTCATAGTCCCAATGTTCCCACATAGGTTCAGTGTATGAATTAGAAATGGGAATAACATTCTTCTACAGGAATGATGGGACAGGTTAAATTCCATTTTTGAGCCAATAAGCATCATTTCCAAATGAACAATAGTTTACTTCATATTAATTACAATTTTCTCCCATCATGAGGGAGCCAGCTAATCCTCCAGATGATAGCAGGTCTGGATACACTGGCAACTGAATGCACTGGCAAAAGTTTAGTTCAAACAGACTACAAATCAAATCAAATGACACTCTGTGACTAAGTTGCACAGTTTTTCCATTCCAGGATTAGGTCTGGATTAAGTCTCAAAGATCCTGCCGAACTGGGAGCAAATAACTCACCACCACAGCCTCTAAGAAATGGTGTACTGTTACTCTTTATGAGGCTGGACTGGATGTTACTGAACTAGAGGAACAATGAATGGAATTCCTAGACCACTCCATTTAGTCTCTTCCTATTTCAAGCAGCAGTATTACTCAACATCCCTTTCACAAATATATCATCTCAAACTATCTGGGCTTCCTAACCAAATTACATATAGCTTTAGGAGAAGACATCACAAAAATAACCTTAATTCCTTAATCAACAGGTTAGCTCCATTTCTGCGTCAAAAGCAACTCGAGACATATGGTCCTTGTCCAGACAGCTTAAACTCTATCTGATTGCCTGCAATTATTTCACAGAGCGCGCTGCATGGCAAGTCAGGTCTGATAACTACAGTGCAGCAAAAAGTTGCTGAAAGTCAGCCATCAGGAAATACAAGACTTGGGGGATTTGAGTAGAAATTAAGCTATGTGAATAGAAAACATAAGCTTCTCTAAAGGAGAGGGAAATAAAGAACCATACAATAATCTCTCATTGCTTCACCACTAGGTTTTGTGAGTAAATAGAATCCAAAAGAGCTTTAACTAAATTTTGCCAGTTCTGTAAAAGAAGAAATAAAACGAATAAAAGATTTAATCATAGCAGCTATCTGAGAACAAGAACAAACAGGGATAGGAGACATACCTTGCTCCTAGCAATCCTGCCAAATAAACCAGGGAGTCTCTCTCTGCACCAATGAACTGGCTAAAAGAAAGAACACAATCTTCCAGAGGAGTGACTCCTTCCATTACTGGGACTGGTGTGAACAGTGGACTGGACTGGGGATCTAAAAGGAGCTGCTGTTCCACACACGTTATCTTAAAGATGATGAAATAAATAAAAATGAAAGTAAAGCCAAATAACAATAAAACCAGCAATATTTTAGCAACCGCATCCTAGCATTTATGGACTTAAATCCTGCTTCTACCATTAAACTTGAGATAAATTATTTCACATACAATCAGACAAGGTCTTTTCTAGATCATTTTGAGGCTTGATGTACTAAAGCACTATTCACACTTTCCAGTTACTACTCTTATGACTCTGGAGGCTCTCTTGAAGTATCTGAGGGTATGCATAATTTTGTTCAGCCAGTTTTCTAGTACTGAAAAACAGTAAGTCACTGAACAGTTTTCAGTCTATACAGCATGCATCCTCTGGCTAAATATACTTAATTTTTTTTTTAGTTAAGTCAAGAAAGCAAGTCAGAAAAGCTGACTTGCTTTTCTGCCACAAGACAAAAATCTGTGGAAACCATGAAGCACGAATAAGTAAGCACAAAGATATCAAACAAAATCATTAGTCAGTTGTTCTATCAACAGCTCATTATTTAGAGAAAATGCTGCCAGAGCCTCACAGGAGAAGTCTTTATGTCATCAGAGTTGTATTTAACAAGCCTGCACAAAACAGATGAATCCAACGAACGCCATCTTAAAGAAGCAGAGGCATTAAAGCACCCATTCATTTAGTACATTTCAGATGAAACCAGGCTTAATCTCACAATATCTCATTTACATATAAATCGTGAGTAACTCTTCAGTCTGACAAGACATATTTCTAATACAGATATCTGTTTACTTGCTGAACTGAAGGCTTAACTCCCTTACCAGCCATGTATTAGTAACAACATCTCCCACAGTTGGCTTCACAGTGCACCCCAACAAAGGTACCACAGCATAGTCCGCAATGGTTCTGCTTTGTGGCGGCACAATTTTCCCAGCATTCTCCTTTATAAGATCTGCAATGCAGGACTCATCTTCTTCACCAAAACCCAAAAGAAGAAATCTCTTTCTGACAAATAAGTGTCCTTCAACCACTGCAGAAGCCTCTCCCAAGGAACCATTACACACAGAAGATTGATTCTCTTCTTCAACAGTCAAGTGAGTAATATCACTGAAGTTAGCAGATACTGGCTTTTCAGCTTCAACTGAAATAAAAAATAGTAATAGTTGCTTGACAAAAATGGCAGACAACTCAATATAGTTTCACAGAGAAGTAACAGAATTCTAGCATTCTGTTGTTTTCAACGAGGCTTTAGTTAAAACCTGTTCTACATAGGCATCTTCAAATTTGGTTTCTAAAACACAATACAGAAACTAACCCATTAAATGCAGCTAGCTTTAAGAAGTAATCACTGCAAAACTCAAATTACAACTGCTATACAAATAAATTCTGAGCAGTTAAATATTATATGGCATGCTTAGCCTAGAACCTACCTACTGTAGAATCGTTATTTACATATTGAGAGAGGAAGTCATCTTCATCAGCTTTCTGGTATTTTATAATGTTCACGGCTTCTTTCTTCAAGAGACCATTATTTTTAGGAAGAATTGACTTCACTCCAGGTTGCTCCAAAATTGGATTTTCTATCAGCTGGTAGTTTATAGGAATATATTGCTCCACTGGAAGTAGAAGGCCTTTGCTGAATGAGTCCAGCAACCATTTTGCTGTCACTACATGAGGCCTACAAAATGAAGCGTTATACAAGTGAGTAACAGCAGGCTTCAAAGCTGTGTTTCTTCTTCCCCACTCTGCAAGCTACTAGTAGGTTTACGCATCTGAAGATTGCGACTCCAATACTAAGCAAGCCTTGTGCATGCTACAGAACTGAAGATTTCTTAATTACTTCAGTCTGAGAACACAGAATTTGCTACAACATAATTTGTACCTGCTATTGCTGGGTCACCAAATCCTTCCTCCACAATACATTAAACACCACCAGAGACAAAAGGAATTAACATATAAGATGATGATTCACGGCTACCAAAAAACTATGGTACTCCATGTGAGAATGAATACATGAGGATGTTCTTGTGAATGCAAATTTAGCAGTCTTGTCATTTAAGTCAAGAACCGTTTAAGATTTTCAAAACAATGTATGTTATCTTGTTTATGGGGTGTAGGGAAGAAAAATAATGCAGACATGGCCCTGGAGCAATACAATTATCAGAACCTGTGAGTTGTCTTGTCCAAGAAGTGTTTCAGCTCATTATTATGTTCCCCTAAAATGACATGGGTGACATCTTCATTAAGTTGATTAAATCGAACACCACCACCACAGTTGATAAGCCTCCTCATCTTATCTAACTTCCTGCCACCAAAGCCACACAGACAGATCTACAAAGAGAAACAAGGCAACAAAGAAATGCTTTTAACTTTTTTTTTTTTTTTTTTTTTTTTTTTTAAGTAGGATACTTTGGTATAATTTATTATGCCTGCTGCTGAACACATCCACAAAAGTGATGTAGCTTCTGAGATACAGCGAAAAAAGTAATTGTTCCAAATCTAAATGCTTATCTTTGCATATTAATAAAGCTTGGATATCTACCAACCCCCAGCAAAAGGATATGCATGGAAGTTGTATGACACGACAAAAATTAAACCATTCTTGAATGTTCCCACTATAGTATCACTATAGATTTAAAATACAGAGACATATTTGTATACATATATATACAGATATATTTATATATCTCAAGCTACAGCACATGACTTGAAACAAACCATACATTTACTACTGTTAAAGGAAACAACATAATTTATTCTAGCAGCAACTGCCAGTGCCTCAAAGTTCCTTCCATAGGGTAAGACTGAACATTTCAAAGTGTACTTTGTTAAACATACTCGACACCCATCTAGTAAATCTTCAGGGGCTTGAAAAGAACTTATATCCAAGCTTCCCAGCTCATCAGGAGAAGGATCCAGTCTGCTGCTCATAGCAGAACTACATGCAGTTTCATTAACACCACTCAAATTGATATTGGAAATGTGGCTGACGTCCGAAAGAGTATGATCTTTAAATAAAATTAAAATAAAAGAGATGCATTAGTTTTTGCTTGTCTCTCACCACCAAACAAAATACAAACTGTCACAAAGGATTTTGTCATGCCAGAAGGAAAGGCAAAAGCTGAAAAACAAAATATTAGGTAAGTATACCCTTGGTTAAACCAAGGATTTTATTTACACATAAATTCAGTATGGTTTTATTATTAGTAACCATGCTTACACAATTTCCATTTATTCCCAAATGGATATCATCTATGAGATAACAGTCACTGAGACGGGCCAATTTCAAAAGCTTTTATTCCTCTTACTGAATTTTGTGTCCACATATTATCAGAAACGTTCACCTCATATGAATAGAGTGGAACCTCTAGTAAGAGGTTCTACTCAACTTGCAGTTTATGGATTTAAGAGAGTTTTATTTAGTTTCTGTAGTATCTGGCTTGAATTCCTAGTGTTCTATTGGGAGCGCTAACACAGCACTGCCATGTTGGCTACTTCCTGAAGGAGCAGTCAACAACACGTGTTTGTAAAGACATACGTTTTAAAGCTGTCTGTGTCTTTCATGCTACTGTGTTTGTTTAGAAAATGATTCTGAATTTTCCAGGTATTTGTAGCATGCAATAAATAAAAACAAATAAATAAAAATCAGCATCAAACTTTCCCTTTGAGGCAGCAATAAGATTTCATTTAATAAAACAAGCCACTTGATTTAAATTGCAAAAGTATGAACAGTCCTACTTTTTAGGACTTACTAGTTACAGCTACCCACCACTGATTCCTAAATAAGGAACATTCCTAATTCAAGTGGACCTTAAGAAGTTATTCACATTCTTAAGTCTTTTTATGTTGGAAGATTCAACATGCATAAAATTCAAGCCTAAGAAGAATAAGAAGCCAGGGTGTCAAAATATCAGCACTGCAAAAGCAGGCAGCACCCCACAAATTTAAAATAATTCTTCCTTTTTTCCACAAAAGCTTCCCATTTTTCATCTATTTCAAAAGGTCTTACTTACTATCAGGCTTGCTGGCATGACCTGTAGGTGTTGACGTACTGGGCGTACTACTTTGTTTTGATCTGGCCTCTATTTTATATATCGTCTCATCCTGACAGAAGCCTTTCTCAATACTGTCAGAAAACCACTGCACAGACACACAATGCACATTCCATTTTTTGGCGCATTCGTATTTCTGACCTTTCAAATGTAGACAACAAGAAAAACCGCAAGTTATTAGAAAGTGAATGTTTCAAACTGATCACTGAAAGATTGATAAACATTTTAAAAACTAAAAATTCAAATGGAAACTGATTTTGGAGATGGCAATTACTACATTAAGTTTCAAATCTAGTTCCAAGTGGCAGTTCATTCGGCATTCATAAAATTATGAGTGCAAGTTGTATAATCTTGTATTTATTTGATTAACTGTTGGGTGTTATTTGTAGATTTTTATTACATCTGCCAAAAAATCTACCTACACTAATTTGTCTCAAAAGCAGACAGTTATTTACTGCCAGCAAAGGCAAACCAATGGCTACATACAGAACTAAACATTCAAAGATACTGCATTCAACTATTCATTGCCTACTTTTACTCTTTAAAAAAGCATTATCCTACTGATCTATAGTTTCCATTTGAAAGGCAAAAAAGAAGCTGACAGAAGAAACTGCAAGAAGTGCATTTTACTTGTTCTCTGTATTTGACTAGCAATAACAGCAATAGCACCACTTCTCATTTACAGAGGATGCTATAAACTGTTTCAATAACATATTTATGTTTCACTTCAGTATAAAAGGTTGTAAAACTGCTGTGCATAGTCTACAGTCTTACGGTTCTAAAGTTGTTTTTATTTTGCTTGTGTACATACAATACTCTCCTTTATTCAGCTGAGAAAAGAAAAAACTAACACTAGTTTGCTCATGGGTACAGTATCATTGGACAGCAAAGCACGAAGAAAAAAAAAAAAAAAAACCCAAGGTACAATTTTTGCAGCCCTTTAACCAAGACCATCTTTCCACGAACAAGATCACTAAGGGTATCTCATCTTGCCATACACTTAAGATTAAACCCACCTAACAAAGTTTCACTAATGCAGCTATATCAAACAAATAAATCAAAAAGGGCAGACTGCATCAGCATATTTTAACATGCAGAAACCAAATACAACTGTCCTGTCCCAAAGTTTTCATTTTGCTAGGCTATGAAACACAGATATTTCATGCTGTTCTTATCATTATGATATCCAAATACCCAAAAGATCCTTCAACTGAAGTGCCTCACATTTTTTGATGCATCAGAAGGTTCTATAAACAAATTATGTCAAGTCCTTCTACCGTAAAAAACTGTGCGACTACATCACAGTCAAGTAGGCTTTAAAAAAAGCTTTAAAACCAGAGCAGGGAAAAAAAAAGAGCACTGTATATTACCCCATAGGGAAATGGAGGGAAATTGGTGAGGAAAAAAATAATTTCCCCTTTTTCTTGAAAAAAAAAACTACAACCCTTTATCCTTTCCAAGCAGGAAGGGAAGGAAAGGAGATTTCATTTCATTTACTGAAATGAAAGCTGAAAAGGTTCAAATTATAAGTAAGTTTAAAACCATAAGTTTACAACCCTGTTTTAAATCGGCATACAAATTAAATCCTACCCTGCTCTCCCCAAAACAGTTTTTCTTTATTCTGTCACCTCTCTAGGCTTTTCCCTTTTTCTTCCCTTTAATATCATCTGGGTCTCTGGGTTTTTCTTCCTGTTTTGTGCTTCTTTCAAAGACCTTTAGAGCACAGTAAATATTATGTGCTACTCTTCCCACTGACAGTATTTCCCTAAAACAGAAGCAGCAAAAGCAGCACTGAAACAGACATAGAGAAGTTCAAATCCTTGCATCTAGGCATAATTATACTACTTCAACTCAAGAAAGGAAAATAATATTTATTCTCTAAGTTCTACCTTTTGGCTCTTGAACTATGAGGTGAGTACATTCATTCATCTTGAGTTGCCCTGTATATTGTCCACCATGTTCAGTAGTGAGGCGCTGGACTTCTTTCCTGTCTGAACTACTTAAGCCAGTTACACAAATTGTACAGCCAAGGAACACAGGACAGGTGTAGTCTTCCAAGTTAATATCAGTATATCTAATTATGCTAAAGGAGAAAAAGAGTGGAAAAGAGAAATAAGTATGTTTTTCTTCAAAATAAGATCACCTGGGAAAAAAGTCCATATCTCCATAAGAAGTAGCAGCCCACAATACAAAACAAGTGTTTTTGTTGTTGGTTTTTTTTGTTTTTGTTTTTTACCTTTGTTGAGACTTATCCCACAACGTCTTAATCCAAGAAGGCAGCAAAATAGGTTTTTTCAGAGAAGCAGCTACTAAGTATTTTTTACTACCAACTTCTCCAGCTATAAGGTGAGTTACTGACACGTTGAGGTCTCTGTACACACGTCCACCCATCATCTGTACATATTCATGAACTTCTTCCTGAGTGAGTAAAGAAATTATAGAAAATCTTCAGGCAAAAAGCAGTCTATATGATATGCAGGTTCACCTTATAAACAAACAAAACCCCATCAATTTCAATTCTCTATGGTTTCTCCTAAGAATCTGTTTGGATATCTAAAAATCAGTATGTACAGAAGTCATTATCAGATATTAACTCAATTTTATTTTTGATAAGCTGAATGTAAAAGGTTTGCCCGTAATAAAGATGCTACAATCGTATTATATCAGTGAAAATTTACTGATGGTTGACATTTTAGCTAGTATAAATTAGAAAGTAATATTGGAATAAATAAAAAGGAAAGTTTTACAATAAAAGATTTAAATTAAGCTACTTAAGATAAACCACAGCTGACTAAATATTAATTCTTCACTGTGTAGTTTGAGTAACCAAAAACAGACAAACTTTGCCTGTAGCATGAAAACTAGACAAACTAGCCAGCTAAGTGATCTACCTAAAGATGAAACTAGCTAATAAAATCCTTAAAACATACAAATAATCCTACAGTAGTGAGACTGCTCTTACAATCATATATGCATGTTTACATAACATAAATATACATACACACCACAAACGTATACACACTATATAGACACATTTATAGTAAGACTATATAAAAAATTACAGTCTACAAAGCCTATATATAAATTATATAGGTAGATATATAGGTAGACCTATTTAGTAAGACCAGTGGCTTAACAATAAGCCATCTGAAGGAAATGTCACAGAAAAATCAGCTGAACAACAATTGTGGACCATTACCCTAATATCTTTTTCAAGGCTGGTACAGGATATTGTTACATCGGCCATGGTCATATTATACACAGGATATTCAGCTCTTGGGACACATCGCTGGGATTGCATACAATACAGGACTACCTGCGGTCCAACAATTCTACAACCAAGCTGAAATAAAATAATAGAAAAAACAAAGATTAGCAGAAAGATGCACCAGTGTAAACAAAGCTTTCCTTGTCCCATAATACTGGAGAAAGGCAGGATCATTGTCTGCCCACCTTTAGCAGCTCCAGATAGCCGAAGAGTTTTTTTCACTTTCTGCTGCAGATTCTCAGTATAACACTCCTATGCCTTCCAGCCTCAATTAAGGCAGCAGATGCTACAGCTAACATGACACGGAATTCCAGCAAGCCTAGTTTTGTCTGCTGGCATTATTTCTTGGAGGTCAAACAAAATTATGTCACTAGAGGAGCAAAAAAAAATGTGAGAGCCATCTCACTGACCACAGCAGAATCAGAACTGATCACTGCATTTATTTCTCATTTGTTTCATGATGATTTTTACATTTTGCCAATCCTGCTCTTCCCTAAATATACAACGCATTGGAATTTTAAAGATTTTATTATGAACACTGCATACTAGTATATTCTGCGCATGAGAGAAAACAAGCAGAGTATAATTACGGACATGAGCATTCCTACAAAAACAGAATATAGTCTAAAGTAAATTGATGAGTAACATACCTTTTTGAGATGATTGAAAACAAGACCTCTAAAAGGATCACAAATGTAAAGGGATCTATCATTTTCTTTTATACCGAGTGCTGCTTCTTCTTCGAGGATCTGAAGATGTTCTTCTGATTCAAATTCTTTTATAGACTGCAAGAAAACAGTGCACACAGTTACATTTACTTAATTCACAAATCACAAACAGTCAATCCTGTGGAAACTACAAAAGCACACCTACTTGAAACAGCTTATACCAGAAACAGCTTACAACAAGACTATGATAGAAGAGTGTATTGGCAGCACAGAAGGCTAAAGATATTTCATGTTTTTTTCTTCTAGCTCTGCACAATATTCAGAATTTTATGTTCATTATACAAACCTCCAAGACCTGATACCGCCCGGCAGTGCCTTTAGCTCCCACTAACTTCCAAGGGGAAAAAAAAATCAACACTGTCCTTACTAAATCATCAGTAGTCTGGATGAGTGACCATCATCTGGACCTGCCAAGCTACATGTTATCTCACTAAATATTAATAGATTTTCAGAAGAGACTAAAGTTGTTTATTCACTCCTCCCCCCCAACTTACTCCCTCCTCCCCCCAAACAGAAAACCTCCCATCGTACTATTTGCTATACTGGACAGTTGCTCTTTGTAGAGCTGACCTCCAAATTTTAGGCTCTTCAGCACCTTTAGCAAGAAATTAGGCCCAGAGAGTCACATTACAAGTAATAAATAAGAGAAAAAAGAACTGTTTCTTGTTCTAGAAATAATCATGCAAAAGAAACTTTAATAATAGCACTGAGCATCTCTATTACTGAAATGTGTTATTTACATATGCATACAAACACACTACATCTAGAGTCAACCACAGAAAGCATTTATATAGAAAATAAAATTCAGCAACTTGAGAAAGGTCATCAAACCCACCTACCTCAAGAGCTTTAAAAAAATACTCCGAGCTTCCAGAAGACTTTACAAACTTCACAAAAAATGGCTCCTTACTACCTTTCATCCTTTAACTGAAAAGCAAAACCACACACGTTTCATGACTCTGCCACTTTGCCCCCGAGGGACGCAGGCGCACGGCCCTTCTGCAGGGGCTGCGCCGACCGCCCCGGCCCTGCCCCACACCGGGGCCCTGTCGCACACCGGGGCCCCCGGACCTGCCCCACAGCGCGGCCCTGCCCCACACTGCCCAGCCTCGGCGGCAGCGGCACCAACCTCCGCAGGGAGGGGCCACCCGCCGGCGCGGCCCGGGGCAGGGAGACGCCAGGCAGCCCCTTCCTCACGGAGCTCTCCCCCGCCTCACGCAGGGCGCCGGGTGCTCGGCGCTGCACCGCCCGTCTGGGGACGCGGCGGCAGCCCCTCGCCCACCCCGGGCCGCCTCCGCCCCTGGCGGGAAGCGCCGAGCTCCGCACCGCGCAGGCGCAACACAGCGCTGAGCCGGCGCCGGGCCGGAGTGGGGACGAGCAAGGCGCACGCGCGGCCGGAGGGGGCGGGGCCGGCTCCGCGGCGTCACGCGCCCGCGCGTGCGCTCCTGCAGGGCCGGCCGTTGGTGGCGTTGCGGCGCGGCTGGTGCGCGCGCGCGCGCGCGCGCGCGCGGGCTTTGTCTTCGTGCCGCCGTTCGCGCCGCCCGAGGGCGCGCGGCGGCGTGTGGTGAATAACGGTCGGGCGCCCCCTGCCTCGCGCGCCGCGCCGTGCTGCGCCTCCGCCTTCCGCGGAGCCTCCGCGGAAGATCGGCGCCCTACTGGTGGGAAGGGTTGAAGTGCTCCCCAGCTCTCGCTGCCTGGCCGGTGTGGGCTGTCGCAGTGCTTGTCTCTGCTGTGCCTCAGCCTGGTTATTTACCCCTGCTGTCTCCGCAGCGAGCGCTTTTCACTGCAGTCCCCTATGTGTTAATGGCCCTAGTGTGACAGTGGTGGGCCAGTGTCCAGCTGAGGACAGCAGAGTGCCCAGGCAGGTGTCAGTAGGGCATAGCTGGAGAAGATCCCTTCCCTTGGGCCTGGGAACAGTTACTGCTGTAAGAGGTAGTAGCAGAGGCTCCTTCCTCAAGTCGTAGTGTCCCTTATACCTGGCATCTCCTCCCTGGAAGAGGTAAGACCATCAAAGGTGTTCACTCTGAAAAGGTTTTAGGGTATTGGTGCTGCCACCTTGTCCTTTGGGGAGTATGTCACCTGCTAGGGGCTAGGAAGGATTGAAAGTGTGTTCATCCCAATCCCATCTAAGTCTCAATCCTGCAATCCTGCTTGTACTTCCAGAGGAAATAGCGTAGAGAATGTGTTCATTCTTGTGACTTCCAAGCCATGCATAAGAAAATGAAGTGCACTCCTGAAGTAGAGGATAGCATAAGCTTATGGAAAACTTGTCCATACTCACTTCTCCCATATCATTCTGTCGCAGCTACCTGAATCACCAAAAGCTGATAATGTGCACTTCTCCAGCCGATCTTTATTTGTAGTTGCTTTGAGTGTTATCTAAGGCTTGCTGCTATGTGCCTAATATTCATGCTACTTGTAGTGGAGGAAGATCCTCTTCAATAGAAGATCCTCTTGGAAAGAAAAACATTTTGGGAGAGGAGTAACACCAAAACCACTGATAAAGAGCCTTTAAGTGGCAGCATGAAAACCTTACAGTGTGGCCACATGATGGCATCATCATCTTAAAAACTGAAGGGACTCTTGAGTTACTGTGCACAAGTTTACTGTAATTGTTAGAGGTTATCTCTTCAGTGATTAGGGATAGATACTAAACATCTTTAAAACTATTTGGTATGCTTATTTATTTTAAAACCCCTAGTGCTCATCTTCTTGGTGTCAGTGACTTACAGGTCAAACCTCTTTCATGTGTAAAAGTAAACAAATGTATCAACCAAAATGGGATCTTTAACAGACTACTCATGACAAACAGTAAAGCACAATGAACATGTCTTGATAGTCGTGTTTTATTTGATGATGCTGGTTCTTCGTCCAGTTGTTAAACCTTCATTGCTCTTTCCACATTATAACAACCTGTTACAAAGAGGAATTTCTTCTTTCCTTTTTCATTGTGCTGGGCTATCAAAAAGAAAAGAGTAAAGAGGGGAGAAGAAAAGATCAAGAAATACAACATACAAAAGTCAGCCAACTTTAAAAGATTGCATAGTACAAAATATTATTGCAGTCTGTTGGCAGAGTCCTTAATTAAATGCCCCAGCAGTGCTACCAAGCACATATTTGCTATATCTGCTTGAGCATGGTTTGCTGTTTACTAAAATAGCAGAAATCTGGCTTGTTCTCAATTGCTGAAGCCTGGTCACTTCTCAGTGAAGTGAAGTAATAGACCCTCTTGAGAGTTTCTCATCCATTATTGATCCACTGGGCCACAAAACTCTGAAAGTTCCAGCTCTGCCTCTTGGAAGTTGCTTGTCACTTGGAAAGATTCATGCTGTAGAAGATAATATTGCAAAGGATCAGGGCTCTTTTTTGATACGTCTCTCAAGAAAGCATGCCCATCTGTTCTTCTGTGTTATATTGTGCTTTTCTTCTGCACGAATGGTCAAGATATGTGCTCTGCACGGCACTAAGACCTTCTAGAGAAAATAATTTCTTAAGGCAGTGTGTCTTAGGGTCCAAATGAATGTTCTTCTCAAGAACAGAATAAATCACAAGAAGATTTTCGTAAATATAGTCTAGAAGAAGAAAAAAGGGGGACAGCTTGACAAGAAGTTACTGCATACAGCTTTCTGTCTTTAAAAAATAAATGCATGTTTAGCATTTTATGCTGCAATTACCTGATTTCCACTTACAGTAATATAGTTATCTGTTTTAAAAGCATGTACAAAGTCCAGAAGGTGACTGATGCAACAGTGCTTTAAAAAAGAATATGCATCTTGAACCATTGTGAATTAGAAGACATAGTATATTTTTCTTATAATTTCCATGTGGGATGTAGTCAAAAAGCAGTGCTTAATATGGCAGAAGAGAATAAGTTGAAACAAGTGGTCTGATGAGCAAAGATTTCTCTGTTTCACTTCCCATTTTCACGAGTACTTAGAAATGTAAGATTTCTTTGGCTGTTTATAACATTTGCTTATTTGGAAGTATTCTTTAAAAGGATATATAGAGAAAATGGGAAACAGAAATAACCCTATTGGATAAGAACAGCAATCAGAACATTCTGTTTTATATTTCTGTTTTCAGAGTTGGCCAAAACAAAGTGTCTCAGGGGAAATGTAAGAAACATTAGAAAGGACAACTTGGCATCGGTCAAGTAATAGTATAAATAAGGTATGATCTTAAGCACATGAGTTATCCCCATTTTTCATATTTTCTGTATGTTCAAATGCTCTGCAGGATCTGAGCTTTAGCAGAAGCCCAGTCATATTTGGCCATCAATCTTCCTAATTATGGAAGCTTTTAATAACTGTAGAACTACCAAATTGCAGGAAAGTGGTAGTATCATTTTTGGTAGCCTCCAAATGATACCTCCTTGTAAAACCAGAGTTATGCTCTATGCCCCTTGACTTTGTGGATCAGTGAATTCTTTCACTTATTCCTGTGTATTAATAACTTAAAAATTTATGGCATATGATTATTTCTATAAACATTTGTTTAGGAAATGGGGTCAGAGGAATTGGGGTCAGTCCTCTAATGCTGTTGTGTTTTTGCAGCCACTACCACTGCATTAGTTTCATATTTAAAGTTTTTCCCTGTAACTACGTAGGTTAGAAAAATGGCAAACAAAATCACTGCACGGTAAAAAACAAAACCCTGTTGACTTACAGTACACATTTGAGCTAACCTTGTTAAAGCTCCTGTGTTATTAAACTGTTTAAATATTATTATTATACTGTTTAAATATTGCAAACACATTAATTTGCTGATCAGTGTTAGTCAATTGTATGTTTGATTAGCTTTTCAATATGCGTAGCATATAAACAGCAAATTGCTTGAAAGAAAACTTTCTGAAATATCCATCTCTTGAGTAACTTAGGTATTGAAATCAAATAGTTAAGACTAATATGAAAAAGGCCAAAATGTCGGTACTCAACAGCTGTACACAAAGAAAAAATACCTTGAAATATTACTCTTTTAAATGTATGCAATTTTTCCTAATCCCTTCTAAAGATTCTATATCACAGACCTTGGTAATTTAGCATTATCTGCACAGGTACACAATAGGCTAGTAATGGGTGAGACTGACATGGAGTTTAAATGTGTGAGATATCTTGTGTAAGGTATAGTGAAGAGATGTTTCCAAATAACTGGTATCGATTTCTAACTTCCTAATAATTCACTTCAAAAATTCTATTTGTGAGCCTGCTAGCTTGGTGTACAGAGAAAGCCTCCAGTCCTTGGGAGTTTTAGGCCCTTCAGTACAAAAATATGCTTTCACATTCACAAAAGAGAATGCTGCTTTTACTGCAGAATCCTACATTTGCATATCCAGCCAGTTAATTTGACATATCCTTTTCATTTATGTACAAATGCCCATATGAACGAGCAAATACAAGGTTTGGTAGACGTGTGCCATGTTTTTCTGTGGCTGTCTTAGAGACAATATCTAGAGAACAGATTCCCAGGCTTTCTTCACAGAATTAATTTCAAAAAAGTTAATCCCACTTTTTTTACTAGACACAGTTTACAATGCAGCAGAAACTTCTTGCTCTCCAGTGGACTGTGTGTAGGTGGAGCTAGCCCGTTCAGCTGTGTCAACATAGAAAACTGGGCAATATTTAGAGAAGTGGGATGCGATGTGCTTTCGGAAAAAGCAGTGAAGATACTTCCTAAACTTTTCTCCAGCAAAGGCATAGATCACAGGGTTGATACAGCAGTGGATCATTGAGATTGTTTCTGTCACTTGGATTGCTTTCTCCAGTTGACCACTAATTTCGCAAGTACTGAGGGATAATGATACTTGAAAATCACGCAAGAGAATACAGATGTTGTATGGTGCCCAGAATAAAAAGTAGACAAGCATGATGATAAAAATAAGCCTGACTGCTTTATGTTTCTTCTCATTCCTACATTGCAGTAATGTTTTTATAATTTGTGTGTAGCTGCAGATCATAATGAGCATGGGAACAATAAGTCCCAGGATGTTCATCTTTAAAGTCAGGAACTGCTTCCATGCATTTCTCTGTTCTGTTGGATAATGAGGGCTGCATGTATAACGTGAATTTTCCTTTTGACTTTTGTGAAATATTACTCCTGGAACAGAGGCAAAAAGAGCAACAGCCCAAGTGACAGTGCTGGTGAGGATGCCATAGGTAACTGTCCTGGCTTTTAAAGCAAAAACTGCATGCACTATGGCCAGATACCTGTCTATGGTCAACAGGATTATGAAAAAGATCCCACTGTAGAAGCCAAGGAGGTAGACACCTGAGAGAATTCTGCAGAGTGCGTCTCCAAAAATCCACTCCTGGGCAGCATAGTAAGCCCAAAAAGGGAGGGAAAATATAAACAGCAAATCAGAAATTGCCAAATTGAGCAGGTAGATGTCGGTCATGCTCTTCAGTCGCTTGTATTTTACCAGGATAAGGACAACGAGCATGTTGCCCAGGAGGCCAAATATCACCACCAAAGAGTAAAGCGGTGGCAGAAATTTTGCTGCAAAGTACCTTCCCTCAATTTTTATGCATGCTGTTGCACCTTCGTAATCAAATTCTGTTGTCAGTGGCAAGTTGTCTAAGTCAGCGGTGTAGTTTTCCACCATGTGTTCATCTAGAAAGGAAGAAAAGGATGTTTAATGGCAGGACACTCCATAGGCTTGCGTGAGAGGGAATGAAACCCCTTGCTGCCCTCATCTAGATTACCTGTGGCTCTTGAGCATGTAAACCTTGCTGATGCAAAGAAAATAAACTTGCAGAGCACAAACCTTCCCCCTCCCCTTCCCCTGCCCCAATCTCTATAGCTATGAAGTCAAGTTGCTGCATGTTGGAAGTGTGCTATATACCATTTTCCACGTGTAGTTGTGTGGTCTGTTTTTCCTCCTCAGGAGAGCATGTCGAGCTTAGGAGCCAGCTGGAAGCAGAGGGATGATGAATTTAACCGCAGCAGTGGTTAGTTTGGGGGCGTTGTGCTCAGCCGTGGCTTTCAGAAAGGCCAGAGAGAGGCAGGAAGGGGAGGGCACGGCAGCTGGCATGCAGCACGTGGCTGTGCTTGTCCTCAGCAGCCCGGCCGCATTCAAATCGTACAGCCCACGCTGCAGCTCTCATCTGAGGAAGAGCAGGCACTGGCAAAGGCACTTTGGCAGGGGTAAAACCTAGCTGACTGCTGGCTCATTCACGCCTTACTGAGGGCCTTAATGTCAGTGGGAATGAGGTTGCAGGTAGTGTAGAAATGATCTTGCTGTGGCGCCAAGCGTACTCACCCAATGAATCTGCCATCCTGGCTGTTGCAGAGCAGGCAAGTCGGCAGTGTTGATCTGGGATAAAAGGGCAAATGTTGTGTTCTTTACACAATTCAGGTCAAGTGTGGACCATGAAATGTGCTGCTCTTAGGTATCTGTGGAATGAAAGCAGGTCACAGTCATGTCCTCTGGGTAGGACACTGGACATGTTGTTCAGCTGATGTCCTGCATGGAAATTCGTAAGTGAAAGAACAGATAGGCAAACAACTTCTAAAATGGCATTAAAGATTTCTATTTCTGTCAGCGTGGCCTATAAATCTTTTGCCAAATAAATGAAAAAGAGGTAGTACATTTTTAGCACAGCTAGTATTTTATTTGAGTGTACTGTTCAGGGTTTTACTAGAAAATACTCTTTTATCAGATGATTTGTACAATTCTGATTTTTTTTTTCTTTCAAAAGGCATGGAGTTTTTTTGGCTGACATCAAATGTGACATCTTTTTGACAATTGGAACCTTTCCTGCTATGTAAGCATAAGCCATTCAAATGCTAGTGCCCCTGTCTTAGTTTGTGTCAAGATGGATAACATGGTAAAACCTAAGCCTGAGATCCTGGAGAAGGGACAGGCTCTTGGTAGGTCTGTGTCCTCTTGCTTATGACCTTAAAAATGAGTCACTCCTGACCTGCCAGCTCCTATGGAGTTTCTCATGCAGTGCAGTGCAGGTAGGAAGCTGCACAGAAGGCAAGAAGCTTTATTAAAACAAAATCTGCACTTTGTAAACACAAAAGAGATACTATTATTGCAAACCTTTCCTCCGCCGCTTCCCTATTTTCTTGCAGGGTCTTACTGTTAACTCTGAGTTCCCAATATCTCAAGAATGAGAACTTTCATGTTCTAGTATAGCTTTGCCATATTAAAGAAATTTTCTTCTGGAGATCAGAGAGTAGGGGAAAATTGGCGAGTTGTAACAGTTCCAGTCTCAGCTATGTCTGGATACAATTTCTTGGGGAAAATATGGATACAATTTCTTGGGGAAAGTAGAAGTGCAGTCAGACTCCTCAGAGAGAGCTGGCTTTCAGGAAACTCTGACCACCTCTGTGAAACTGTTTCCATAGCTGCACTAACTACATAGTCATTGCAATACTGAGATCATGGTTTGATTAGTAAAGGAAGTGGCTGTGGCTCAGGTGTACTGACAGAAAATAAGCTGATTTTAAAATATCAAAAGGGGTTATACTTTTTCAATACTCTTAGCAATTCTTTTAGGAAAAAAAGTACCTTGGTAAAAGAAACATTGGTCCAAAACATTAACTTGTTCATTTCACAAACGTATCAAGATTTGGGCATTGCAAGAATATTTAAAGTTCCCGTCAGCTAGATCTAGATTGCATGCTCTGACATTACCTGGTGTTGGTAACTGCCTAGAGCTAAGTATCCCTATTTATGATGTATTAGCCAGCTACACTGTACACTAAGATTGCAAGATGAAGGACGGACTGCAGTTCCAGTGTGTCCTGGGATCGTGGTCAGTTTCCTTCCTCGGCTGGCTGTTGGTTGGGGACAGCATCAGTGGTTGCTGAAAACCAAGAGATGGACCTACTTGGCAGAAGCAAGTGCCTTAAAACAAGTGTACCTGCCAAGATTGAAGGGTTTGAAACCATAGCTCAGAAGACCAGTTGTAGCCACAAAGCAGGCAGGAGGCCATCAATTGCATCAGTGGGCAGGTAGCACATCCTGCACCCTACAGTGATTATGAAGGGTGTTGCCCATCTTGATAACTCTGTGTCTGGATCCTTTTGTGTCTGCATGATGCTGTAAACATGGTTATGAAAAAAAGCCTGGGTCATAAATCCAGAGTGATTTATGACACTGTGCTTCTCCTCAGCACAGTGGAGCTGTGCTGAGGGTTTCATGGGTAAGCAATTGTTTAATAAGATACATGCAAATGTTATTGCAGAATGCTACCTTGATATTATTGTGACAGTTCTTTCACGACAGCCCTTTGTTCCTGCTAACTGTTGTCTCAGTGCTTTCCCTCTTCCCTTTCCTTTCCTCTGCCTTCTTGCAATAACTCCCAGATCTTTCCTGCGCCTTATCTTCTTACTTTCAACGCCTTTTGCATGCTTAAAATGTCTCAGCTCTGAGTGGTTCCTCTCATTAACTGAGCCTCATTCCTCTACCTTAGTCTTTGCTTAAGAAGCCACTGCCTGCAAAAGTACTTATTACCCAGAGTTGTGTATAGTATCCAGCATATGGTGATAATGGAAGCTCTACAGATACTAATTTATGAAACATATAAGGAATAGTTAAGTGCTTATGTGCTTTATCCTATAATCTCACTGTTTTAGGAAACAGTTTTGGTCACTGGATTAATAGACCTAGAGTTGTATTGTTAATTAGATCCCTGGCTGGGCTTATGTTTCCTGATCATTAGGAGAAGACCAAAGATAATCCTGAAAGATCTTTGCAGGAAGAATATTTTAAAAAGAGGTATATATTGTTCTGAGTACAGCTTAGATATATTCAATTGTTCTAGAAATCTGCAATCTCCTATACTAATTTTGTTACTCTGGTTGAAACTAGCAGTCATTCAGTTTTCAAGTCAAAAAGCTCTCCATAGGCAAGTTCAGCAAACTCAAATGTCACTGTTTCATGCTGAGTTTCAGATCAAAACTCTCTATTTTCAAAAGGACAAAGATTTTATTTAAGTGTGTGTCAGTCACAGTGCTGTAAAATAGTAACAATTAAAAATCTGTAGCAAGCAGAGGTGAAATGCTCTGTTATATAGCATGAGAAAGAGTGTTTAAATTACATCAGATTTTCTGTAGTCATCCTGCAGGAGGAGTATGTACTCTTCACTCAAATAAACTGCTTTGTCTTTGCAGTAACAAATTTAAAATACAAATTTCCATCATAATATATCATCTTCAGAGAAAAGGATGGATATAATCTGTTTATCAAAGAGATATATTATTCTATTACATTCTTACGCAGCTCACCCTCTATAGATTTGTTTCTCTGCCCAAATCTTCCAGTGGTTTTGTCCTTTGTAAGTAGTTCATTCCACTTAACATACACTATACTTTTCTCTAGGATACTTTTTCAAGATGAGTGCATTGGCAGAATTCCACAGGTATTTTTCACATCTGGCATTAGACTACGTTAACAACTACTAAATCCACAGGGAAAAAAAAAAAAAAAACGCAAAGATGACTTACCATGTATCTTACGGTACAAGTGATGTCTTAGATTATCACATCAAGAGTAATGCTAAATCAATTTGTCACTCACTAGAAGAAGCTCAAGAATACCTCTTCCTGCCTGAAGAAGGATGTACCAGTCTGCAAACTTTCAACAAGCAAATCTGCTTTTATTTAAAAAAAAAATCAAGGAGCAGTTCTCTTTTTCTATAAATAGGTCATCAGATGTTACTTTACTAACAATGTGAGATGTGCAAAGAGATGTTGAAATATTTGGAGGATCCTCTTAGTAGCTGAACTCAAGGTTTCACAATCGACAGCTGTAGTTATAGAAAAAGGGTTTTATGTTGTTTTTTCTTTTTCTTTTAACAAACCTCCTTAAGACAAAAACAATTTATGTGAGGTTCATCCGTTTACATGTGTCAATCATTGTATTTCTTCTACGCTATTTATCCTTTAATAGAAAGTAGAAAAATTAGCTGACGGTTTTATTCATTTATTAGAGAGAGTTATCTGCACTTTGGATTTGCTATGTTGACTGTGTTGCAGTCCTTGAATCTTTGGAGATTTAGTTGATTCTCTCAGTCTCAAACCTGGTCTTTTCGACTATTTTGCATAATCCCTTTCGTGAGACTGCAACTTAGTCTATATAGTGAGTCTGACTTCTTTTAAAACAACACTGTTGCTTATTTGTTGAAATTAAGCTTCAGAAAAGCCTAAGAGAATCTGATTTCTGATCAGCTTATTTGCTATGGCTGACTCCTGTGACTTTTAGAGAGAATTAAACTAAAGCTGCACCATAAGCATCTTTTTAGGTCTTTCTTAGACATTAAAGAAACCACATAGAATGTAGGAAGGGGGCAGAGAAAGAAAGCAAGTGAGAGGCAGTGCCTTGCCAGAAACATGAGAACTTCTGAGGGGTAAACACTGAATATGATGCCTGATAAAGTGCAGTTCCTGCTTGGCACTGGTACATCTATAGTATCTTGCTTTGGAGGGCTCTTCTGCCTAGTAAAGGCCCTGAAGGAATGTCTTTCCTGCACACAGGCATCTACTTTCACGAAAGTTCAATAACCTTTGTGTCTTTAAATGATTTTAAAAAGCTAATATGCCAATGGGCATGTCTTGCTTTGAATGCTGCCATTCATAAATGGAATTCAGGGGAATCACAGCTTCTGAATTACACCTCAGATCTGGAGGGAGAAAAGGAGAGAGGGAAATGAAAATGTTTAATCTGTCTCCCTTGTTGATTCTTGTTTGCCTGAAGGACTAACCAAGGTCTTTATTCTCCAGGATAAATAGATTTCTTCTTTTCTTGATCAGCTGTTCTAATGAGCTCTTTAAGGGCTGGAGTCTCAGCATCAAAATGAATGGCTTCTATGATATACTCGAATGGTATATTCACCCTGCCTTTGTTGATGAACTATGCTGGGCTCCCTATACAGTCAGTGGAAACAACTGCTTCTAAAAATGATTCCAGTGTACCTAAATCAAGATCCTAATTGTTGTCTAACTTGACTGACTTGAATCATACCTGAAGATGCCTATATCTCTCCACTGGTGAAAAAGTAGTGTGGAAGATGAAAGAAAAAATGTTATTTTCCTCACTGAGATACAGGAACTTTCAAGACTGGGCTAGATTTTCAGGCTCTAGTCCATAATCCTATCTCTGGTAGTGGTGGGAAGTAGGTACAGGAAATGCTGCCTGAGTCAGCTGAAAAATATATTGACTATATACAGAATTTCTTCCTAAACCTCAGTCACTGCAGGTAGGTTCATGTTTCCCTCCTTGAATTTATATCCATTCCAAACATTTGTTTCTCAGTTTCTGATTTTACTTCTTTAACATAGCACTAATGGAACACAGAAAAATACACATCAATATTTGTGTAATAACCACATGGGGGCATATTGTACGTGTCACAGTATCATGTCAATTATCCAGCTCAGTGTGGATCTCAGACTGAAACTTTTTTTAACACAGCTCTGTTGCTGTGAAAGTGCTGTGAAAGTGTGTGAGCCAATAGCCATCTATATAGTGTGGGAGTGCATGGTTACATGAGACTGTAGCAGGGCTTTACAGCCACAGCATCAGCTGACATGGCGGCACACACCACACTGACCAGACACCACTGGGCTAAAGCTTCCTTAGTCCTCTCCAAGTATATCTGTGACTGCATAGCTACTGCAGTCCATCATTTGAGGTGATGAACATGGTGTGGCAGGAGTCCTGGACAAAACATGAAGAGACAGACCATAACCTGGAAGGAGAGAGATTCCTCTGCTGGGGCTGCCTTAGACCAGAGGACATTTGTTTCCATTTCGAAAAAACACAAGAAAGGATATAATTTTTTAGGCAAGTTACAGATGATGGCAGGTGAACTCAGCCACTTTTTATGTTCTTAGCTGAAAATAAAAAAATGTACATAATTTAGTTGGGCTTTCTGTTCTGTGCTGGTCCACCTACAATTCCTCTCCTGGAGGTAGGAGAGCAGGAGCAGCTTTGCCCCACAAAATCCTGTGAGCTGTTGCCCGGGAATTTGGGACAGGACAGTTCTAGGAACAATTGTAGTAGGCAGCGTCAAGCTACTAGAAGACTTTGCTGGGAGGAAGAGACAGATTCTTTCACCATTTTGCCTCTCCAAATTGTTTTCTTTTAGTCTGTTTATCTCTCTTGAATGTTGTCTGGGCCCCATCTCTCTCCACAGTTCCTTGTTTCTCTTCTCCAGGAGACCCTTTCAGCTTATTCTTAAATTTTTGTTCAAGTTCCTCTTTATATGGTGGCTGAACAATGCACATGAACAAGATCTTCCATATTCCTGAAATACAGTAAGGTAGAGACTAACAGGATGTATGTACATCTATATTTTTTGCACGCTGATGCACGTAAAAGTGGAGCTGGAACTTACTTGCCTTCAGTGGGGTGAACCATGAGAAGTAATTTACAAACGGGCAAGGCAGGGATTCTTTGTTGAGGCTTGTATTATCTAGTTTTGAACTGGAGCTCTGCAAAGCAGTTGAAGTGGAGTTGAGTGTGGAGATTAACAGGAGATGGAGGTAAGGAAGAGAAGTAAATGGGATGACAAGTTGTCCACAACATTTCTCTGTCGTCCTCAGTTTGTATCAAGGACACTTAGTCATCGCTGCTCCGAAGCCAGCTAGGCCAGTGTTAACTGCAGCTGTAAAGATTCTGCACTGTGTCCTTCAGATGTGTTATTCAAATACTGTTTTTTTTAAGTGAAGCTATATTTATATGGCTATAAATATTAGAATATAGCATGCATTCACATAACAAGTAAGGTAGGGAAACAGCAAGATTATGAGGCTATCTGGATGTGGCTGGATTTATTTACTTAGGTGAGGTATGAAGCTGATTTCGCGTAGCAACTTTTATCTTCTTATGAGTTGTCTCTCATTATATAAACAAACTTGCTTGCCTTGTGACATTAAAACATGGAGCATCACTTTCTGCAAGCACTTACTATGTTAAATTAGTGGTTATATTTGTATTACAAGAGATTAGCACCAGCCCACACTTTGCTTCTAACATAATCTTGCCTAAAATTTCACAAAACTCTGCTCTCTTCTAGTGAATTCTTATCATTCTCAAATGAAATACTATATCAAATTAATGTTTTCAATATGTGATTCCTAGACAGTCTACATATTGAAATAACATTTTGATGATTTCTTTTTGAAGTGTGTCTCAGTTCTCCCTGCTTAGTTCTCCCCACACACTGTTGTCTATTACATGTTACTTAACCTACTTGAGACTTTAAAACCTTTCATGAGCTGACTTTATACAAAGAAGGGAAACAAACTCAAATCTATTATTGAACTTGCCTGTTTTTTGTCAGACTTTTCTGTCTGAAATATATTATCATAAAGATTGTTTCAAACATTTTAACTGAAACCAACAAGTTAAAGGTAAAATCTGTGGTAAGCTACTCTTCAAATATAGTCCATTGTCCCACAGAGTCATTGACGTTACTAATCTGCTCGGTTTCATTACAACTTTTCATTCTCATACGTCAGTGTTATTGGCATTTGTAACTGAATATTTCATTTACTGATTACCACTGTAAGATTGAAGGGAGTGTTGCATACTGGTGGAAGGTTACTGCTGTTCACAAGCTGTGACAGTTGTCTAAGGAGAATAGTTTTGGTCTGCTCGCCAGATGGATCTTTAAGGAGGTGGACAGGAGACTCCCCACAGGTAAATAGCTGTAGTCCTTGAGAGCACAAATGAGGGACATGCCAGATACCTGGGCTGTGACTTTATTGTCAACACCTACAGGATATGTTAACTCTGCATCTGCTACAGATAAGCCGAGCTGTAGTGAAATCAGATTTGATCAGATCTTGCAGGTTGCTGCAGGCGAGTCAGGGCCCCTTGCGGTGTTGGTTCCCAGCTGCTGGGGCCATATCGTGGTGGTGTGCTGTTGCCTGGTGCTGGTGGCTCATGATTTTCTTTTCTTCCCTTCTCAGCTCCCCTGCTCCCCTTTGCTGCTCCTGAAACAGTCTAGCAACCCCGCAGAACTTGTTCTCCCACCCAGCCAGGGGCTTTCTCACATCTGTGGTGGACAGCCACCCTCCTGCTGCGTCATCTGCTTCCTGCTGCCTTCAAACTGCCTCCATTTGGTGTGTATCAGCGCTGAGGTAAGGTCAATGCAAGTAACACAGTCTTTGTTACAAGGTCAGTTTTGCTCAACCCCGTGACTACTTGACCACTTGAAAAAGTGTGCTGCAGCCATGTACACTGTCAAGTCAAACTATATTTGTCAGTCTTATTCTATCCAGTGACTCATTTTATGGTTCGTCTTCATAGTCATCAGGCCATCACAGTGGGGTATCCAGTTGCTTTATAGCTCAGTGGTATGGCACTCCTGCAAGGAGCTACCACCATTTGTATGAAGCCTACACCAGTATTGAAGTATCTGCTGGAATGCATGTGTACCACTGTGATATATAAATGTCATCAAGCAAATTATGGGTACAGAAATTGGAAAATGCAACTAACGAGTTCTGTTCTATTTGATACAAAAATATGCAATCCAAAGGAAAAATAAAAGTTGTAGTAGAGATTAGCAGGTACCTTTCCTAGAGATACACAATATGATAATGCATAACATTGTTATCGAGGGCTATAGCTACAGCAAAACTGATCATCCTCCCCATCTGCAGAAAGAGTTTGATGAAAACATGTAAACATGGACCTGACTTGGTTCTTTTTGCATAGATACCCCCAATTGCATCCCATTTTCTTTCTTATTTATTGACAAAATCGACTCCGAAGTTAGAGATATTCTTTATCTCATTAGTTATATTTAAGTATCTTTGTTTTGAAGAAGCTGAATTTAAAGACATCAAGCTGAAACTGCTTGCTTATTGGCAATGAGATCAGGGCACAGGCATTCCCTGTTATTATTCTTTTTCTATTTGTGCCTCTCCTGTAAATGTTGCATGTATATATTTGTCCATTGCAGCACATATTAACTCCATTGCCATTGTATCATTTTTATTTGGGCTTTCCCCAAGCCTCTCTTACTCAACTAGCAGTGCTCTCTGATGCAGTGAAGAGGAAGAGAGCTTTGCTCCTTTTGCTGCTTTTATCCAGGCTTCTGATGTATGCTGCCCTAATATATTTTATATATGTATAAATATATAATATATAAGGGGTTGCCATACTGTAATAGATTTTACCATGGACATGGGATTCACAAGTTTTCAGCTCTCTGAGAGCTCCATTTTTACATAGGCCTTCAAATCTCACTCTTTGCAGTTTTCAGTTGCATTTTATTACAACTTCTAGGTTGATATATTTGTTATTTGTAGCTGTCTAGACAGTGAGTCAGGAGTAGTTCTCAGTGTGTTTTAAAGCCCTGGTCCCCTGATCAGCCAGGCTGGGAAAATTACATGCCAAATTTCTTTCTGGTAAAAACTATGTCACAGAAAGGATGGAGAGAGTCTGCACAATGACAAGGTACATGCCAGGACCCAGAAACCAGAAAGCACTCCTAGATACTAAAGATCAGATGTAGTATGTAATTGCTCATACCTCAAGACAGCTTCCCTTTAAGTGATGTCCAACTAGCTCGTTCTTTTCCATCCACTTGGTTTCCATTATCTTCAGAAAATGTGGTATCAGGACAGATTATATTGTAACATCCCACCGGCACAGCTTCACAGACAGTTCTGCGAAGCTGATTCTCAGTTGAAGGTTTGTGCAGTTTTACATGTTGACCTGTTTATCCAAAAATGTTACCCTTCTCCAGTTCAATGGTGTGGCCCCACCTTCCTGAAATCAGTCATTTCAGACTTCAGACAATCAAACCAAGACTGCCCTCACTGTCATAGGAACTACAACCCTGCTTGGCAGTTTTGTAACAAACTTTACAACTTTTTTTCATCATTCCATTTTCTGAAGGAAACGTAGTTCCTACTAGGCAAGTGTCACTAGACCATAGATACAAACCAATGCCTTCACCCCTTGAACAAGCGTCCTTCTTTGTTTTGGCCTAACTGATTGCTATGGATATTCTGAATGTGCCAGAGTTTACTGGTTTAGTTCCAGTTTTAATGTTATCTTTTTTCTCTTTGCAATAGTAAGACCTAATGCTTCCCAGGCCACTGTAACCACAATAGCCACTAGGAGAAAGTCAGTAGACATTGGTGATGGAAAGCAGTGATAAACTTCAAAAAGCAGTAAGTGCCTTTTCTGCTGTTTAATTTGGTCAGCTTTGTATTATTCACATGGCACTTCATCTTGTTATGTTTTGTTAATTGCAGTAAGATACTACGTAACAATATCCGTATGTTCTTTGTGTTCAGCACTGTTCTAATTTTCACCGGAAGGAGTGATATTTATTTTGGAGCTACTTAACTCAAATAATCTCTGCTACTTGCCTAAATCTTTTAAGGTTAGAATTAAAGTACCTGTATGTTTGCACTCTGATCTCTCCATTAGTCTGTCTATTACTTTATTAGCCTCTTCTAAGGCTAATAAAATAATTCGCACAATTTTGTCCACTATTTTTCCATATTCGTCTGTTTTTATCTGCTCCCCTTCCTACTTATGCCAGCTACCATTATCTTATTTAAAGTATCGTCACATAAGGTCACAGTTGGATTAACAAACAAGAATGTGTTATGACAGGAACATCCCCATGCACTGGTTACCAGAAGTTTCACTATTTCTGTTTTGTCCGTTATATACATACCAGAAACAAACCAATGGCAATGATTATAAATCTGGTGGTTCTTTGTGGGTACTGCTCAGCACTCACTAATACCATATATGTACTTTTGTTATATTTCCTTGTCCCTGTAGGAAATATCTGCTAGTGACAATCTTCACAGTTATCTTTTTCTGTGTGGGGCATTACTCCCCAAATGCTTCTAAATACATGGTAGTAGCATTTCCTAACATGAAGGTCTTACTCCATCCTGTCTTGTGCATAAACTCATCTATTTGACTGGTTTCTGACCTATACACAGATATTTATCGATGGCACATGAACGTTCTTTTCCTAAGCATGCTCTGTGGGATATAAAACCCTGTCAATTCACTATCCCTTCAGAAGTTCAGTGTTGTAAATCAGCAATTTACTTGCAGCATTCACAGAGGTCTTGTCTTGAATCTTGTTGGTTTTCTGATGCTGCTTGCACACTCTTTCTAATGCATGCTTTCATTTCCTCAGTGTCTTGGCAGAGAGGCTCAGATGCCTCCGAAGCATCACAGTGGTTCTTTCTTCTGTTCAGTTTGCTGTAATTACAATCCTGGTGTGCCCTGCCATTTCTTTAACTTATCTTCTGTTTCATCATACAGTTTCTGTAGCTCTACTTGCTTCTTTAGCCCTTATGTACACACTTTATCTTCATCTCAATACTTTTCCTTGCAAAACTTGAGTTGTGTAATATTTGCCTCCCATACCTAGACAATTCCTCCATCTTTCTGGAGAGGTGATTTGTGTTGTCTTTCCCAAGTCTTGGGGATCTTGTTAAACCTTCCCAATGAATTAACATCATCTCACTTTGGCCAGACTGCTACAAGTCCTGCTAGCTTAATTTAGGGCTACCTGACTTGTATCTGCACCAGATCAGCCACATCTGCAGCCATATCTGACTGACCAAGACTCAGAATCAGCCACAAAGTTGTGTAGAGCCTGCTAACACTTTCCTGGTCTCGGTGCAGTAACTATAACAAAGACCGAGCCTGATTGACTGAGAACTGTCCTGGCTGGGCACATAACATAACAATAAGCTAGTGCTTTTAGGTTATGTGGTTTTGTTTTTCCTGTCAGCACAAAACACACAATGAAAATTGGAAGACGAAGCAGTGCGTATATAATCTAGCTCATTCAATGATAGAGAGATAAGAAAACAGTGTGCAGGGAAGAGAAGGAGGCCTGGATGGTAGGCTGGGAAAAAGAAGTTGGAATACTGGAACAGGGAGAATGACACATGAAAACAGAAGCGTATTTCTGTATTGAACTTTAAATGCTTAAAATTGCCTACACATAAAACGTGAGAGAAAAGGCACACCACTTGGTTGTGGTCACTCTGTGATACAGATGCAGTAAAAGAAGATCTGAAATCAGATGCAGAAACTCAACACAGAATGCTGTCTTTATCCCAATGTCAATGAAATGCCATCTTTTATTGCCCTTCCTATTCTCCAGTTTCTCCTATTTATAACATACATAGCCCCCTTTTTTCTGCTTGCCAAATTTCACCCATCTTAAAATTTGTGCATCCAGACTTTTTCCAAAGTCTATTATAAGGCACTCTTCTTAAGCTTCTTGGTGGATAAAAGTCATGCCAGCTACATAGCTTCTGGAGTGGACAGAGAGTTCTCTACTTGGTAGTTTTGATTTGCCTCTGAGTGTAGCATAGTTTTAGGTCCGTGGCTGCATCTTTTTGCCACTTCCACTCTGGGATCAGAGCAGATGCCCTCTTACTCACAAGGAGAACATAGACTATAGGTATACATTGCATTTCAAACACTGATTTTATTAATATCATTGCATTAACATGAAAGGGCAAAGAAACATAATTCTTACAAGTCAAAAGTTCAAAATAAAATACAGCAATAGAAGTAATCACAGTTACAGCAATATCTGTGTATCACACTGAATTAATTTATCTTTAATATTAAAAAAGTGCTTTCCCTTTAGTGCAATAAAAAGTTGCAAAAGAAAGTAAAGGGTCATTTTCAAGCAAGAAAGTTTACTGTGAGGGTACCATCTTTCCATTGGTATTTCTTCAGCTGTTAACCTCATAGAAGAGTTGCCATAATGTCATATCTGACAGGGTAATAGCTAACAGGAACAGTGCCATGAAGTTGCAGGGCCAAAGGGATAATAGTGTTCATGCTACCCAAACTGAGGCATCTGATGCCTAAATTAAGAGGCTGACATTCCTACATTTCTTCTATGGTCAGAGCGGTAATCCTGCCAAGAGTCTACTTAAATTGGGTTTCTGCTTCTGACACAGACATCTCTTTATCTTAACTGACTACTGAAGGACACTGAAGAGATTTGCTGCTAATTTAAGCATGTAAGCTGCATGCCTAATGCGAGGGGGTGTGGAATCCCCTCTTCCATCCTTATGTTGCATGCAGGTTAGTTGCCCTGCCCCTGCAGATTTCTCCAAGAGCAAGGCCTTACATATCTGAGTGGTGCCCTTTGAAGGTAACTAGAAGAAAGCAGAGGGACAGTGCACTTGTATAAGGAGCACTTGCCTGCACTTCCTTATAGTTTAAAGCAAGAACTTCTTCCCCCTGCACCTCTCTCTTTACTAACACCATGTCCCCATAATACCACTTTCTTTTACAGGGAAATTCCTAATAAAGGCATAAATTTATGACGATAGGACATTTGCAGAGCGGAGAGGAGACAGTTCTGAATGTTGAGATTCTAGTTGAAACAATTCAAACCACATGAACCTTAACAATCTTTCCTAAGGGACACTGTTGTCCTGGACTCTGTTTTCCTCATTGCATACTCATTCCTTTAGCTGTCTGGTAAGCAAGTGTGAGGCTCCGGAGCATTTTTTCAACAGCCACCTCCAGGGGCCTCTTTAGTGCAGAACATTCCAGCTCATGTTGCTACTAATGGCCCTAAGTCTTCCATAAGGTTTGATTTTTGGTTGTGGCACCAGTGGGTAATGGAAGCTCTTCTCCTGGGAAGGTGAAAGACAATATATCTACTCTACAGAAAGTTGCCTTTCCATGTTCTAGGCTACTCTCTGCCCAGAAGTGAACCCCAAACCTCAGAGCATGTTCAAATCATGCAGGAGCCTAGCCTCATACAGCTATTGCATCTGCCATGCTCTTTGCACATGCAGTTTATCTATCCAGGACTAGAAAGGCCTCCAGGCAATACTGCGCTCATGATCTCCGAAATTCTTCAGAGGGTCCTGATGTTATTTTCATTTTTATACAAAATCATGCATGGCAAATACCAAGGCAATTTTTCTCTTTGTTGCTGAGCTTTGCTGATGTTCTTTCCTTCTATTGGCTATGTACTGTTTTGCGTCGAGGGATATGTTTTGCCAGAGAAAAACTTGTAGGTTTTTGAGGTGCAACTTTGTCTTGTTGTGCAGTCAGTAGCCGTGGTGTGTGCAGTTACTTGTAATATTACACCCACAGAAATCATGGTGTTGCCCTTTAAAAGCCCACTTTGGAAGATGATAGCAACTGAACATTGATATGGCAGGTATGAAATTAAAGAACTAAATCAAAATACTGTAATTTAGCTTATAGTCAAAAGAAAAGAATAAAAAATAGCTACACTGTTACATAGTAGATAAATCCATGTCTATAATGGCCCAAGATGAAGGTCAGTCATCTCTGCCAACGGAAGAGAGATATTCATATATCTCATATTCATTCTTAATCTTGTTTTAAACATCTTTTATTCATGCAGGGAAAATAAGGGGGAGAGAGGCAAAATGAGGATACTTAAATGCTTCCAAATAACTAACTGTGTTACAGAAAGAACACTGTCACTTCCAAAAGCCATCAGGATTTTAGTTTTGTCATTAATGCTGAAAACTGAACAGGTGCATCCATCCTCAAAACTTTCTCCAGTGTTTGTCTTACATTGCTGCATAACAGTAAATGGCTCTTGGGACAGGATACATCAGCCCTTAGACTCTTCAATATTATATTCCCACTAGGTAAATCTCGCTAGTATTTATTCATTGGATAAAATTTGGGTCAAACACCAGAATCATACTATTCTGGTCCCCATTCAAATTTTGAAGTGATCCAACTGTGATATTTACCTTTCCTGGAGAACTCATCAATTCTCTTAGTTTAAAAATGTAAAATGCTGTAATCCCAGGAAATAATTAAAAACAGTAATAGGGTGTCATCCAGTTTTTAGTAGTGATTGCCATACAGATCTTAAACAATAATGTCATGCAGTCCTTAAGACAAAGAGGGTGTTGCAAAGTTTACTACTTAACCTTTCAATGCAGTTTTTACAGTCCTGTTGAGATGTCATGCTCTGCAGTAGACGGTGTGAATGTGGAACTAACTCTTTCTAATTTTTCATGATAAAGAACTGGACATTTTTTGCAGAGGTGAGCTGCAACATGCTTTCGGAAAAAGGTATAAAGATATTTCCTAAATTTTTCTCCAACAAATGCATAGATCACAGGGTTGATACAGCAGTGGATCATTGAAATGGTTTCTGTCACTTGGATTGCTTTCCCCAGTTGACCACTAATTTCACAAGTACTGAGAGATAATGAAGTTTGAAAGGTGTACAAAAAAGAAGCAATATTAAATGGTGTCCAGAAGATGAAGTAAAAAATCATGATCACAAAAATAAGTCTGACTGCCTTCTGTTTTTTCTCATTCCTACATCTCATTAATGTTTTTAGAATTTGGGAGTAACTGAAAATCATAATGATCATTGGAAAAATAAGTCCCAGGATGTTCATCTTTAAAATACAAAAGTACTTCCAATTCATTGAGTCACCTATTGGATAATGAGGGCTGCATGTATAACGTGAATTTTCCTTTTGACTTTTGTGAAAAAAGATTCCTGGGAGAGAGAATAAAAGAGCAACAGCCCAAGTGACAGTGCTGGTGAGGATGCCGTAGGCAACTGTCCTGGCTTTTAAAGCAAACACTGCATGCACTATGGCCAGATACCTGTCTATGGTCAACAGGATTATGAAAAAGATCCCACTGTAGAAGCCAAGGAGGTAGACACCTGAGAGAATTCTGCAGAGTGCGTCTCCAAAAATCCACTCCTGGGCAGCATAGTAAGCCCAAAAAGGGAGGGAAAATATAAACAGCAAATCAGAAATTGCCAAATTGAGCAGGTAGATGTCGGTCATGCTCTTCAGTCGCTTGTATTTTACCAGGATAAGGACAACGAGCATGTTGCCCAGGAGGCCAAATATCACCACCAAAGAGTAAAGCGGTGGCAGAAATTTTGCTGCAAAATTCTTTTCTTCAGAATTCACGCATGCTATTGCATCGTCGTAATCAAATTCTGTTGTCAGTGGCAAGTTGTCTAAGTCAGCGGTGTAGTTTTCCACCATGTGTTCATCTAGAAAAGAAGAAAAGGATGTTTAATGGCAGGACACTCCATAGGCTTGTGTGAGAGGGAATGAAACCCCTTGCTGCCCTCATCTAGATTACCTGTGGCTCTTGAGCATGTAAACCTTGCTGATGCAAAGAAAATAAACTTGCAGAGCACAAACCTTCCCCCTCCCCTTCCCCTGCCCCAATCTCTATAGCTATGAAGTCAAGTTGCTGCATGTTGGAAGTGTGCTATATACCATTTTCCACGTGTAGTTGTGTGGTCTGTTTTTCCTCCTCAGGAGAGCATGTCGAGCTTAGGAGCCAGCTGGAAGCAGAGGGATGATGAATTTAACCGCAGCAGTGGTTAGTTTGGGGGCGTTGTGCTCAGCCGTGGCTTTCAGAAAGGCCAGAGAGAGGCAGGAAGGGGAGGGCACGGCAGCTGGCATGCAGCACGTGGCTGTGCTTGTCCTCAGCAGCCCGGCCGCATTCAAATCGTACAGCCCACGCTGCAGCTCTCATCTGAGGAAGAGCAGGCACTGGCAAAGGCACTTTGGCAGGGGTAAAACCTAGCTGACTGCTGGCTCATTCACGCCTTACTGAGGGCCTTAATGTCAGTGGGAATGAGGTTGCAGGTAGTGTAGAAATGATCTTGCTGTGGCGCCAAGCGTACTCACCCAATGAATCTGCCATCCTGGCTGTTGCAGAGCAAGCAAGTCGGCAGTGTTGATCTGGGATAAAAGGGCAAATGTTGTGTTGCTCTGGAATAAAAACAGGCTGTAGTTCTGTCCCCTTGAGAAAATACTGGACACGTTCCACTTGTAACCTGCATGGAAATTCGTAAGTGAAAGAACAGATAGGCAAACAGCTTCTAAAATGGCATTAAAGATTTCAGTTTCTATCAGCGTGGCCGATAAATCTTTTGCCAAATAAATGGAAAAGAGGTAGTGCATTTTTAGCACAGCTAGCATTTTATTTGAGTGTACTGTTCTGGATTTTAATAGAAACTATTCTTGAGTCATATTATTTGCTTATTTCCTAATTTTATATTATCTGAAAATGCAGGCTTTTTTGGCAGATAACCTCTGTGGCATCCTTCTGCCAATTGATACACCTCCTCAGTGTTGGTTAAATTAATTGGACTGGTTGATCTTTAACAGCCCTGATTCAGTAGCTCCAAAGTTTACTTTCGCTCATTGACTTGGAGGGAGAGCAAAGGTAAAAGCGGGGTTTGGCCATCACTATGAGGAATATGCACTAACATATCCCCATGTGTGTCCACTGTGATGATGATGCAGTCCTTCATCATTTGTTAGTTACCCCTTCCTACAAGAAGACACTGTAAATGGGGATGTACAACAGTAACCCACAATCTCTGTGTCTCCAGTTTTTGTTTGTGGACTGTAGAAAGAAATGAGTTTTCCTGGCATGAAAGAGTCACAGCATGGAATGTAAGTAGCAGGGTTAAGCTGTGAACACCCTTGGGCAACTTCTGTTATGGTGTGAGCAGGTAAAGGCTTGAGAGTTCAGTGTAAACTTACATCTCACCCCACCCCAAGCCCCCGGTAAGAGTGTCAGCCAGATGCAGAAGCATAACTTTGTGTAAATTGGTCTCCAAAAAGTAAGAAGAAATTTCTTACTGACCCCTGGAAAAATGAGAGAACTTCTCTAGGTTCCGTGGGAGGCAAGGAACAGAATTTTGTGAACATGGATGTAAGAGGGGACAAACATGCTTGTCACTTAGTGGAAAAGTGAAATTGATGCATTTGGTGGCCATTCAAATAGAGCAATTTGCTAATATCTCTATTTCTGTCTGGGAGAAATCTAGTTCTTTTTCCTTCCTCAAAATGACTGCTTTTATCAGGCATTGTATTTTCATGGCAGATTGGTGGCAGTTCTCTTGACAAAGGCAGCATATTGCTTTCAGCTCGGGAGACTTCAGTTCTCTAAGACTAAACATAGCTGAAGAAACTAAGTTAGTAATTGAGGTGACATACAGACATGCCCCCTATGTTTTGGTTCCTGTGTTTTGGTAGAGGCCACATTTAGTAAACACAATGGTCTGGTCTGATCTACGGCATGCAAAATTTCTGGAGCGTCTCAGTTTATGTCTAGCTACTCAGCTGTTTGAGGAAAGGACTACTTCCTAATATGTAATTATAGACCACTCATGACATGAAAGACCTAGCTTTAACTTAATCTTTTATATGTATATATATACATACATATATAGATATCATATAAATAATCTTAACAAATTTTACTGATTGTACAATGTTATATATAGTTTTCTTTGACCTTGTGTGTACATACATATATATACAAATATACACAATACATATTTATACATATATATGTGTGTGTGTATATATATGTGTGTGTATATATATATACACACACATACTCATGTATATATATAAATATCAAGATAACAAAAATCTTTATTACCTAGTTTGGAACTGAGTTTGAGATTTACAAACAACAACAAAAATGTAGGAGTAGCAGAACTGATAGCTAGTTTCCTATTGATTTTGATCCTTTGCTGCCCGGCCTTTCACCTTCCCACTACCAAAATTCAGTTCCTGTACAAGTTACATTCATGTGGTCCAGAAACATGGCATGTGCTGTGGTTGTTTTGTTTACTGCCTGTGACCTCTGAGCATTTGGTTAGGGTAGAAGTCAGATCTGCACCTGTGCAGCAAGCACGAAATAGGAAAATATTTTCTAAAATTCATTCCAAAAACTTCCTTATCTTATGCACATAAACATAGTTAATCACAAAGAACTCCACAAAACTATTCTTGCTAACAAATTCCGTAGGAAACCACTGATTGCATTTGATTTTTTTAATTTATCTTTAACCATTTTTCCAACTTTCATTTTCATGCAGAGAGGAGTGTTTTCTGCTGAAGCTGAAGACCTTGACAAGAAATCTGGTTTGCCTCTGACATAGCCTAGGCATGAACCTTCAGAAGTGGGAGTGTTAGTAAAGGAACCTCCAGATTTATCTGCATTATTGTGCTTTAAGTATGTACAGGCTTTTTTTGAGGTGATTATGATTTGGGGAATAGTAGTTACATAGCTTATTTACCTCTTATTTTTCTTCTGAAGTTATAAACCAGTCTTTGTGGAATCTTAAGGATTTTCACTTGCAGGACTTTTTTGCGGGCTTTATGACTGCATGAGGCCGTCAGCGCCTCACTGTCCTGCACACACACACACAATTACAATGTGCACAGGGTAGTTTTGGTTGTTAGGAGAAATTCTGGACAGTTTCTACCACAGAGGGCAACCGAGTCAAACCTAAGCTAGAAACTTGAGGCGAATATTTTCTTCTTTCCTTTCTAATTTATCCTGTATGGTTACCATGCAAAAGAGTCTGAATACATGACCAGTCCAACAAACAGCTCTCTCATTTCCTCACAGTGGACTGGTTATGTTCTGAATCTCCAACAAGTTCAGTACAGTGTTGCGTGACTTAGGCCTTCAGTCCTATTTGTGCATTTGGCCTTGCTGGGAGCCAAAATACCTGCACCCTGTGAAGTAACTGTGAGGCAGGCAAATAAATTGCTCCAAGGCTGCCAGTGTTGTCCATGGCTGTAACAGCACATGCCATGGCCTTATTTTGATATGCACCATCTACCATCTATCATCTATCTAGTCATACACTCAACGTTCCCCTTGTGACAGCAATCTTGATACCTGCTGCCAGTCTTCGTAGCTCCTGTTCATCAGTACCCCTATCTACAGGGCCATAACAGAGTCCCTCCCACCAAACAATAGATTAAATTAGAACTGTTGGTCCTTTCGCTCTTCAGACTAATTTCTGGTCCAAATCATTGTTGTACCACAGGATACACAACTGAGTGAAATTGGAGAGATGAGAAAGAGTTCCTGCAGGGCAGATTTGGAGTTACAGCTTCAAGGGGAGAAAATTTGAATTTCTTAATAATTTTAATGCTTCAAGCCAAAATGGATGTACTTGGATTTCATTGCAAGTTATAACAAAGCTGCACTTACTGCAACATCAGAGATTCTTGTAGTGAAGATACAGCATTGAATCATGACTTTTTGGTTTCTGTATTTGGACCGTTGGGCTTCCTTAAGAGACGCCTTGTTAACTCTTGAGTACTGATTGATATCTGCAGGGTATTCTCTTTTCTATAGGCTTGTCTAGGAGCTGGTATGACTAAGAGACATTTCCATATTTTTGTAGTTCAATCTCAGGGACTAAGAGGTGCTACACTGACTCATTCTGGGATAGTAGTCATCACAGCTCATTGCTCAATGAACTTGCTGAGTCCTGAAGGGCTTTTGGAAAAAGTTTCCTCATGGAAGTCAGGATATTCAATCCTGAATAACTACAGGACCCTCAATAACTACAAGATAGAGGAGCATCCACACATTAATGGAGTCACTTATCTCACTTATTTCCTTTCCTTTATATTTCCCCTTTCAAATCTATAAACAAATAACACAGAGCTACCCCCACACACTTGTTCTCTTCCTTCTTGCAAATGGTAATATTTGTCACATGGAAGAAGAAATGACTTAATGACTTGTAGTCAGTTCAAAAGTATGTGTCAGTGGCATCTAGGGGACTTTATGAAGAGAAATGAACAGAATGCTGCCCAGAGTAAAACTGAAACCTAAATGAAGAAAAATAATACCCTGATAGCAGGTGTTGCAAGAGAGATTCCATGTTTCCTGCCCACAGCTCTGTCCTTTGCCTTGGCTTTTCCAGAAGGATTCTCTGGACAGGCCAAACTACAGAGGAGACCATGAATGGACCAAAGACAGTTTAGGGAACAGACATTCGCTCACACTTTTCTTAAGTTACCAAGAAAGATGAAGGAAAAGATAGAAGTATAAACTAAATGCTATTTGTAAGACTCTGAGGTGATGTTTTCCCTCAAACACATCTTTTCATGTGGTACAAACCAAGCCTTTCCAGGATATGGTTAAGGAAAGACAGTCCCTTCTAAAATTATACCTCTCTTTGGAAACCTCTTCTTTCATGACAGCTGGGCTTTAGATGCATCTTCTCTTCAAAATTGCTTACCTCCCACCTGATTGATTTTTACACTGTTGTAGAACTTGCAGGGAAAAATATGTTCAGGCCTGGAAAAAACAGACTTAATTCTCCATAAACGCTTTGGATCCTGTTGTTTCTGTTCCCATCAAAAGCAGAACAGCAGTCTTGCAAAAATTCTGAGCTTTTCTGCAGTTAAGTAGATTCAGCTCATGTCATCACAAGACAGAAGAAGTAGTAGGTATTCTTATAAATAAATGTAACGTAAGATATCAGCATAAGCACTCAAAATAAGCTCTCTGAGAAAGAGAAACTGAGACAGAGAGACATTAAATTTCTCTTGTGTAGGCTAATTCCTGTGCTAGTGTTGCAGTTCAGTTTTTCTTCAAGCAACTGTTTCAAGTAAAATGTTGAACTAAGAATAATTCAGACAATAATTACGCTCATAACTGTTCCAGGGATGAACTGGCGTATAATAAAGAAGGATAATGGTCTGGAGTGGAGATTCCCAACATACATTATAGGGCCGTGGCCATCCTGCACTTCTTATGTATTGCTCTAAGTGTCTCCACACAGAAAAGTTTGAACCCACTGCTTTGGTTGTGTGAATTGTTCTTGGAAAATTACAGTGGGATTCTCCCATGAAATCGAATGTTGCTATTGCCACATGTTTGATATACTTCAAAATAAGATTTATATCCTTAGAGTACTACAGCTTTTGGTAATACCGAAGTGGCAAGTTTCATTTATCCAAGCAGGAGAGCTCACCTTCTCTTGTGTGCAAGAATGGTACAGTTTCAGCATCATACTGATGGATTTTATTCATGTAAAACCTTCACTAACATGAAATTGCAAGCCAGCTCCTGCTTGGCTGTAAAACTGATATTTCTAGTTTAGATATGGACTGCTTTCTAGTGTGATGGCCCTGAGACTTGAAGAAAGAAAGAAAGAAAGGAAGGAAGAGGAACCAATCCCAAAGAATCCTTCACACCAAGATAACGAACCAGCACTTTAACAGATTAAATACTTGAATAATACAAAGAAACCAGGCCAGTCTGTGTAAGTTAGTGATGAAGGACGTGTGCTGTCTTCCTGTGATAGAACTAGATGTGACTTAGATTTGCAGAGCTTAGATTAAGTATGAAGAATTTTATATCTAATCAGTTTATATCCTTAGAGGAAGATGTTTTCAAGTAATTGACCTAGAACAGCTTCAAAACCAAGGCTTAGGAATTTTCTGATACAAAAAAGATACAATTTTCTACACTGTTTGTCTGATTTAATTCCCAGCTCTAACACTTACTTATCCTGTCTTTTAAGCTAGCTACAGAATCCAGTCATTCCTGAAGACAGTGTCTATGCTTAAATGGTAGCTCCCCGGCCACTGTAATTAGGTATATATACTTCCCCACTTAATTAATCTGTATCTATATATAAACATTTACATGTAAAAGAAAGGAAAGAAAAATGAGTTACTCACTGATTTACCAAGCTTGTTTTATCTGACCATATCTTCTTCTTTGTGACTGAATATCTAGTTAAACCCTATCTTTGAAAATAGGAAATAGCATTTCCTGTGTGATCTATTGCAAAACTATTGCAAGAACCAAGGGCATGGTTCTTCTTTTCTGCAAAAGTTTAGTTTCCAGACTGAGTTCAAAATTGAGATATGAAGACTTTAGAGACATCGCTTGTTCTGCTCCAGCTAGAGTTCATTATCTAAACCAGCACATTTTTCTTCAGGCTTAAGACAGTTAGGTTCAATTCAACAAAATTGTGTCCTTGGGTCTGTAATTATTTGTGACAGCTTTGGATATTTCTGCAACTCAACAGAAAGTAATACAAAGTATCTGGCATACAGAATTTCTACTTTTAAAATTAAATTCAGATCTTCAAAATGACTGTGAAAATAACCCCACCACAGAATTTTTCATATGGTTTCTGGCTGACTTTGACATAATACGAACCTATCCCTGAATCTTTCTTTCATCATTACTAGTAAAAAAAAAATTGCAAGAAAAATTAGGATATGTTTATACCCTGCAAAACAATACTATGTTAGACAGTATCACACTTGCCTCTGATGTTGTGAAGAAAGACAAACCAAAGTCCTGGAAGGAGCCAAGCTGTATGAACACAGAGATGTTTCAGAGCTAATTAGGTCTAGCAGAGCACTGTGCTGATAAAACTATCTTCCTTGCAGTTATGCAACCAGCTCATGCAGTCTGCACCACAGCTGTACTGCATGCTGTAGACTCCTCCTTGAACATCAGTATAATTTTTGCAAAACCATTTATAATGGTCTTGCAGTTCTAAGAAGCTGTTCTGTGGGGTAGGCTGGAACCACAGTTCATTATATTCTTGATGTGATGCAAGATTGAAAGCAATAGAAAGAAAGAGATGAAAGTAACAGAAAATGCTTAAAATACATTTTTACTTCAAAGATAGGAAGTATAGTTGAGTGTACGGACTGGTATCACACTTTTTTTTTTTTTTTTTTAAGAAAAACAGTTGCCTCCCCAATGCCTTTGGCACTCCAGCTTCAGTGATCTCTAGCTGTTGGAGTGGTAATTGATGCTTATATAAACAATCATTATAAAACAGATCTGATGAATAATTTGACCATTTATCTGCTCCCTGAAGAATCTTTAAAATTTTATAGTAAGTAATAACAAGGCTATATTTTTTAATTTTGTATTTTTTTTTTATCTGCAACTATTAACAATTTCCTCTATGGCTGACTAGTGGTCACTGCAGTATTGCTGGAATAACTGTTACACTGGCTTTTGCTACAGTTAAACTGGGTTTTGTCATTTCCTGGAAAAAATCTATGCAGAATTTCAGTAAAATCAATGATGTGTAACCTGACCACGTGTATTTCAGAGAGTATAAAAGAGACTTGCAGAGCTGTGAGGCGTAGCAGAAGAGGCACCTAAGGCACAAATTAGGAAGAGGAGTCTCTGAGATGACTGAAAGAAACTAAACTTTTGCTATTGATGTGGAGGGGGCTGGGTAGATTTTGCAGCAACACAGGCTGCAAACTACTTGAGTGTGGGAAATCAAGCCGGAGCAAAAAGGGCCTTCCCTCCAGGGACATGTGGGTAGCAGGGAGACACAACCCCCATTTTCTTTTTGACCATCCCATATCCTTCTGAATTGCTGCCAGAATTTGAATTTTTTCTTTCAACTTTTGGGACATCTTTTATTACTGAATGTACATGCTGCTAGTTCAGGTAGATTTTCACACATTGATGTTTGCAAGTTTGAACTTTGTAGACTACTATGCTTGGTAAAGAAAGTGTGGCTTGCAGGATCAAAAATGCTGCTTAAGGCACTCTGCTTTTCCTGCCCTGTGGAAAAGCGTGCTGGTTACCTGTGGAAGGTGGTTGTGTCAGCTCTCGAGAGCTGGACTCCTTTGGAGCCCGTTGCCCGGGGCTGTGGGTGAGTGTAATTGTCAGGGTGTACCAAAAGGTACCTTACCCTCTTCTCTCCCTGTGCTGTGACACTCAGGTTTCCCTCTGTGTTTTTTTGGAGACCTTCTGGAGCTGCCAGTCTCCTTCATTTTGCTTTATCTATCTGTTTGCCCAAGTAAAGAACAGTTACAGTTGAAACTAGCAGAGCTAACATGCAAATGACTTCAGAATTCGGGTTTGGAAACTTTAGTAAATGCCATACTTTGTGACCAAATCCTTCCCGTGCAAGAGGAGAAAATGGCCTAGTTGTTTGGAGGGTAGTCTCTGCAGATGATATGTTAAAGATACGTGGGAAAAAAAATTATACAAGCCTGTAAGCCTCCATTGATTGATGATATAATTGCATTAAATTTTGAAGACTCAGGAATGGATAAATTTGCATTTTAACTTTCTCTCTTACAGAGGCCTGTCCTTGGAAGGAATGCAGAAGAGGTCATCCTTGGAATACTTGCATGCTGGTTTCATGACTCTACGAGGTAAGCAGAGCTCTTGGGTTTGGTGTAAGGCATTGGGTTGATTCTTGGGATGTGGAATGGGTGACTCAAGGTTCACTTCTCATTTGTGAAAGAAAATAGTTTTGCACGCATCTTGAAAGAGTTCTAATTCTTTATGCCTCTAATGGTGAGTGTTCAGATTGAAAACAGGTGGCAGTGTTTTCAGGCTGCCTGAACTCCCACGGTTCGGACATGTGAAAATCTCCCTTCCTCCCTCTCTCTTCCTTCCTCCCTCTGTTCTGCCCCTCCCCCCCCCGTGGTTATAAGGGACATTTCCAAATGACATAAGATAAGCTGTTCCGGTTTTAAGATAAATAATATTTTACATGTATAATACACATATAGCAGTATGTGATATGTATTTGTAAGACTAAGCAAATCCTGTATTATAATTGCAATGATATTATAATATTAGTGAACAAAAGGTATGTTGAAAGTATCTTGAGGTTTTTCGTGGGGCCGCATGTACCATGTGCAATTGATCAATGGCTATGTAAAGAAGATGGCTTGGAGATTAAAGATATTTTGAAATTCAGCTCCTTATGCTGATCTTGTGTTGCTTCTGCTATGCCAGGTTGGGAGTATCCGAGCACTTGCTGAAATGTTTTGTTCTTAACACTGATTTTGATTTTAATAGTAGTTTGTGTCTCATTTGACTTTTTCTGTGCAAACAAAACTGACTTTGTGCATATTTAAATGAGTGTTTAGAGGCATGAACTTCACTACTCTAATAAAGCTGAGAAGCCTAAATGATGCATTTGAAATGTTCCTGAGCAGTATGGAGCTCTGGCTGCTGCTGTCTGGACTCTCTTCCTCCAGAAATTCCAGTCATGGCTGAAAGGTAATTGCAGCATGTCTCTAGATGTAGCCACAACAGCCATTTACATTGTTTCTTGAAGCAAAGCAGTGTCTGCAATAGCAGCCAAACTGCCCAAGAAAGAGCTCTTCCAGACTGAAACTCTGAGAGTAACAGCAGTTTCCAGGTCCTTGGCTTGCTGTGGAGCTGGAAGACTTTTTTTTTCCCCCCTTACAATAAGCATTCTGACGTATGAGTACATGACCCAGCAGAATTGGATGAAATTCAGGAAAACTAACGTGGTTTGTACCCAGGAAGCCAGCAGAAGATGTGGGGCAGCTAGTCATATCTGCTCCTTCTCTGATGAGCTGTGCCAGAAGCTGATGTAGAGCCCTGGGGGTTCATAACCCCCTACTGTGGGCAGTCTCCACTGACAAGGAACAGATGACTGCGGGCCCTGCTTGTGGCTGACCACGGCCTGAGACTGGGTGGGATCCATCCTGTCCTTTAGCCATCCAGGCTGATGGCAAAAGGAGTGGATAAAAACCATGCCAACTACAGTAGCCTCTGGACTATTATCTGCCTGGTGGGTTTGGCTTGCTTCAGTGTTGTATTGCACAGGCTTAAGTCTATGGCTGCATCTTCTTGCCACCTCATTCTGAGGTCAGAGCTGATGCCCTCTTATTCACAAGGAGAACATAGGGGATGTACATGACTTTTCAGATATGTTTTACTAATTCTATTGTATTAACATGGAATAGGATGCCGAGATTAAGGAAAAATGTAGTGCTTGTCAGCATCCATAAATTTACACCACAGATTAATCAGCAAACCACTTTTGATTCTGACGTGATTTTGAAGCTCTCTGTAATAATATATATTAATACTGATCGGCTAACTTTTACTGTGTGCTTTTGTAGAGTTAATTCAGGAATTGTCTGGAAAGACTTTCTGAAAGGGGTTATTTTTCCCTGATCTGTCCCTTTGTATCTCAGGACACAGCAGAGCAGTTCAGTCTGGGCTGCCATAGGACATAAAAACTTAAGTTTCCCTGCCTTTTTTCTACCTTCCTTGAGCATGTCAGTGTGTGTGCTTAAGTCTGGGATCTAAAACATCTGCCTGAAGGGAAGCAGAGATTGTTGCAGAAGAGGCTGTAGGAGAGGCTATTTGGGAATGGACAAGAACTTGACAAGTTTTGTAGTTTTTCTCAAGAAGTAGAAAGATTTTCTGGAAAATGCAGTTTCATGCCAAGCAAAGCTGTTTACAGATTCAGGTCAAATTTACAGAATACTTCTAATCAAAAACAAAAATGACCATATAATTTGGGAAATGTCAAAAAAAATGGGGGTGTTACTGAGTCCTCATGCATGAGAGTCCTCAGGAGAGTCTTTATCCCCGGTAGTCCTCAGTAGACATTTTGCTGACTCTCTTCAAGCTCACAGGGATGGGCATATGACAACTTCAACTGAGCACAACAAGGAGTACACAGGAGGACTTTGCAAGGTCCTTTACAAGATAATGGCCACTATTTCAGATTTACTGTGAAATAGTTGTTAGTATTATGTTGATAATGAAAACCCTATACTGTTTTTGTTTATACGATGTTATTCCTAAACCTCTGTTGCACATGGACATGCATGAATCAGACTCAGAATTTTCTCTTGAGATCCCCAACAGCTAAAAAGTGTTAAAGTAGCCACAGATTATAACAATCTTTGGAGACTTCTGTTGTGAATCCTGTCCCTGACTCGCACAAAAAACTTCCTAGTATATAGTTCTTTCCCTTTTTAGACGAGTGGGCTGGGCTACTTGCTGAAAAGAAAAACAGGGACAGCCACCTCACCTTTGCCTGTTTGTCCTTTCCTTTGTTTTATTCCAGACTCCTTCAAACTAAAAGTTGTAGGTAGTAGAAGTTAGCTTTCCTACCTTTAACTATCTGTAGTCAACTAGCTAGTTAAGGGCTCCCTCTATAGTCAATAGACAGAGGTAGATATTTGCAGAGGGTAATTGCCTATATCTTAAGCTGATCCACCTGAGGCTAGAATGAGTCACCTTCTGGAGGGGTCTTTGTTCCTCTCTGTAGCTACGGAAAGAGCCTAGGCAATGAGTTCAGACTAGATGGCAGACACTTAGGCTGATAACATTAAGTTAGATGAGCCCAATCAAATGTTTCAAATAACCTGAATGAAATCTTTGGAACTTTTGGTAAGAGAAAAGCAATTCTTTATTTTGAAAAAAAAAAATAAACCACATATTTTAGATTTGCTGTTCCTTGGGAATGAAGTTGGCTTTTGCAGCTGAGCCTGATAACAGTGGCTACATCCTTTGCTGAAGAGAAAGACACCCATGCTTATATCTAAAAGCCTCAGTCTCACTGATGACCCACACGGATGCAGGAACAGATTTACTAGAACACTGTGAGGCCTATACCCTGCTTATGCTTATGAAAACTCAGTTCATGTCACAGAACTGAGACTGTGAAGGTCTTCCTCCTCTTTCCGTACATCCTCAGAGCCATGCAGGTGTTCTGAAGCTATGTGTTTTTTTACTATGGTTTAGAAGAATTAGGAAGATGCATATAAACAAAACCAAACCCAGTTTCTATTAATGGAATACAAAAGTTGCACTCAGTAGTCCCAGTACTCCCCAACAACTTTGGGGCATATCGCAGAGCCCTGGAAGAGTAAGACCTGACAATAGAGATGTAAGTAAATTGGGAGCTCAACATATTCTTAACATAGTATGAATTGCTCACAGGAAGAACTACATCAGAAAATATCAGATGCAAACTGCCCTTCACATGAACCTCTTGTGTTCCATGATGCCTCCTTCAGTCTGCAGATGCCATACTCCTACCTGAGAGACTGGTTACTCAGGATTCTTTTTATTGCCTTTCAGTAGTGTGTTGGTCCAAGCCATGTTTTACATAAGCTGTCCAGACCCTTCTCTGATTGCTGAATTTTGATTTTTCTTCCCTGAACATGTCTCTAGTTCTGTTAGGGTAATATCTAATTGCTTCACATATATTACTGTGTTTGCTTTCTCACCACTTCTATGAGATGAATCGGTACAGTTATCTCTATTTTGCAATGGAGCAGCTGAAGTGCCAAGAGTATGAATAGTACTCTCAAGCATCCATTCATTTGGGGAATCTAGTTTAATAACTGTTTTTTCCCCCCCAAAGTAAATACATTTTTCTGGGACAAGGTTCCTATCTATTGGAGCTACATCCTGTGCTTCTTTGCTTCTTATTCTTGGTCTTCACCTTGGGCCCTGAAACATGAGGAACACAACCACAGAGGCCACCTATGGAAAAACAAATTTAAGTGAAACAGGAAGGTGCTTAATTTACATGCTAGAACTAGATGCATGAAGTCAGGTGGGGTGAATTCAGGCCTATGTGCCTAAATCCCCTAGTGGATTTTGTGCCAGTCTATAATAGGCTTGCAGGTTGCAAAATAATTTGTGACGTGGGATTAGACAGGTCTGAAATGTAAGTTTTCTCTGATTTTGCTTCCTGGGTACCTGCAGGGCTATTCAGTTGAATACTAAATGAATGAAGTTGAATACTAAAAGCACAGCCAGCCCCAGCTATGTTCCATCTATCAAGGGACTTGTCTCTGTTTCATTCTGCTACCTTTGTCTGGTGAAGCCAGCTTTACCTCTGAGAATCCCCTGCGTGAGGAGTTAAGCAGCCTGAAGCCAACCTAGTGGCTATGCTACACCAAATTATAGAAATACTGAATCTGACCCAAATCATCTTCTGACAGGTTTTATTTGCAGGGTGGAGATACCATTTCCTTAGTAGATTCTGTAGAGAAAATGTAAGAAAACTCTGTGCTTTAGGTAGGTCAGCAAAACCTGTTTTATCACACTCTATGGCAAGCTAACCACACTGTAGAATTTGTGATACCACATGCATGTTGTTCTCCATCCCCAGCAACTGGGGAACGCTATGGTGTCTTCTGTACTACAGTGTGGTAAATTTTACTGCATTGTCTCTTTTTTTTTTTTTACTCAGCACTAATTGCTGTCTCATAACAGGACTGGAAGAACTAGTTTACTGCTTTGTCCACAAGTGAGATATTTTACAGCAATTCTGTTAGCTGAACAGATGTGCATAAGCTGTTCATGTAATAGTGTAAAACATTTATCAGTGTTAGCAAGTATGGTATGAAGGCAGATCTGTATGTATTTGTGAAGCTCTCAGATTACATTAAAATTATTATTTTATGCAGGTATATTTAGAGCATGCAAACCAGCCTCAAGTTCTTCTTGGAAGAGATTATGAAAGTGTTGAGACAAAAGCAAGCCACAAATAAGTGTTAGAAATAATCTAAACTGAAGAGCTATCTGAGCAAGAGAATTCAAGGGAAAATTGGCATTTCTGCCCAAGCTGTGGTAAAATATACCAGGATTAAGTCCTATACAAAGCTTTAAATGAATCTTAGCAAAAAGTTTTGAGTTTGAGGGTTTTTTTTGTTTTGTTTTGTTTTGTATTCCCTGAAGTGCACTTGGATTCACCTGAATCTCAAAACCAAAATTATCTCTAGTATGTTTCTTTGGGGAATTAGCAACTTACACAGATGCTCCTTCTTACAAGGACTTCATTAAGTCACAATATCTTTTCAATACTACTAGCAATAAAGTTGTCTTTGGATAATGGAGATATTTACTGTCTCTTTTTACACTCACTGGGTATTATTTCTTATCTCCTGGTTGTTCATGTGTTAAATGCATTAAACATTGAATACCTACATCATAGACACTTCCAACTGCCCGCCAGCCTCCTCCCCTCTACCCTGTTCATCCAAGAGACAGGCCAAGAGACAGGCCTAAGCCCCACAGATCTATGTTTTTTCACTGAAATGGGACGTCTCTCCTGAGATATATCCAAATATTTTCTCTGTCTTAGAAAAAAGACTAGACAAATAAGGACCAAAAGCTTTGGACATCAGCCACAGCCTGGAAAAAGCAATGTATCAGAAAGCTGTAGTAGGTGAAAACATAATTTATTAGCTACCCTGAGTGAAGAAGCAGAAGAACAGGACCTACTAGGAGAGGAGATAGCCTGGTCAGCTGCCATGGATGTGCACTGGGATGGGTTAGAAAGGGTGCCTGCTTATCTTCTCCAGATGAGGAGAAGGAAAGGAATTGATGACGGAGAGAAGTAAGGCAAGCTTGAAAATTTTCTAGGGGTCACCAGAATTTCAGCAGAGCTCTAAGATTTTTCAAGTCCCTAATGAAAGTTGAAGTCAGGCAAGCTTAAGAATTTAGTGGCAATTATGAAGTCATTTCAGCAGAAAATTGCTAACCTCAGGAAGTTTTGTAGTTCATCTCTGGGATCATTTATTAAAGCATTTGGGATTTGTTAGAATGTATTTCTAGTTATGAGCAACTCTTCCCTCTCCCCCAGATATCTGAAAGAGGATGGTGAGGTGCATTTCTTTAGCCAAAATGGTAGTATAGAATTTCAAATAGTTACAGAGAATAGCCAAAAATGATTGATTTCATTGGTCTCGCTGGTCCAACTCTCCTTGCTTATATCTTTATCTTTAGTAAGAGGTAAAGGACATAAATGTAATTTCAATCTTTTTAACACTGATGCAGTCCCAGAAAAGTGATACACTAATCTTGATGACTATCAAATCCTGCCACACCAAATTCAGTGGCAGACCTCAAACATGTGATAGAAGCTGGCTTTAAACCAATTGTCATGTACAGATCTGTCAAATCTCAGGCCTTCAGGGTAAGGCATACTCACTTTTACCTGTCCTGGGTTTCCCCAAGGTGGTACTATATCTCACACATTATTAGTGCAACAACCCATCATGTTTTGCAGGATACTGGATGCTGCTAGTTGGCCTAGTCTATAAGGGAAGTGTTATATTCAAAATCTTGTTACAACCAAAAAGGAAACACACTTTATGCATAAAATCAATAATTTATTGTTAATGTAATTGAAATCTTAAGAGTCTAATCCAAGAATCATTATTAGTACAGATCTAATTATCATAGGGAAAAAAGGAAAAGGGGAAAAAATACTCTTGGATAGAAAAAGTCTCAATAATCATAATGACAGTAATTTCAGTTATTAAATGCTGGAGGCTCCGGAAGCTGGGAAAATAGACCTTAGGAGTGAGAAGACTCGTAAGCAGAGTGCTCCAGAGGAATGAAATAAGGGTAAGGAAAATGAAGGCTCAAGAGCATGTTACACTGAGCTGCAATTTCTGAGTGGGAGAGTTGCTAAAACAGTTCCTGGAATTAAGAGCAGTGCCAAGTCATAACTTCTTGTTTTCCGCCTCCCACTGAAAGATGAGTAGATTGATCTTTCATCATACAACAACTATACAGATTGTATGTGACAGCTGGATTTTATGCACTTTAAATGACAAGGGCAGTTGTAATGGCATTAAAAGAGAATGTGGAACAAATGGGATGTAAAAACAAGGCGAAAGTGCAGCACCTGAGCTTGCAGAGATGTACGTCAGAAGGGGCAGGAGAGAAACAGAGGCAGGAGCTGATGCTGTTTGGAAGCAGGCAGAAGCCCAGGGATATCCTGCCCCTGGAGGGACAGAAGAGCAGCCAGCTGGACTCTGGGTGCAGGGCCAGACCCAGAAATAAGTATACATGTGCTGTCTCGTATTCAGGTTATTTGGAGCCCTCATTTTGGAGCATGCATTTTACTCGACAGCAAGGAAGGCAACAATTCCAAAAAACTACCCCTGAGGCTTGATGCTGTTCCTGTGACAGGTCTAAGGAAACAGATTTGAAGAAAGAGTTTTCCCCCACCCCCTCAGAACTGCAAACACTCTGCATGAAATTTGTATCCTTTATTACTAGCTGCACTAGAGACATGTAGCATGGTTTAAAAAAAAATAGATAGAAGTACTTAGATAACCACTTCTATGTCTGTGTCTGTCTGTGTGCAAGTATCTGTGTGTACTGCCAAGTCTCTGCTCGCACCAGCACTCTAGGGTAGCATAGGAGTTTAGTGAGGGACTCAGAGCAATCTCTGGTCCTTTTTTAGCAGGCCCTCCGTGTAACAGCCGCAGGCTGAGGTTTGACTTGAACCCACTGACTTCTTAAAGTGTCCACCTAAGAGATTTCTAAATTTAGGAATAAATGGTTTTCCTAGAAATCTGTAATTAGCTGATAACTACAAGGGCCATTTTCCTCACATCAGATGTGCATGTATGGTTCCATTCCTTCCCATGTTCCACTCTTCATGCTTTTGGCTGCTTGGAGGGGGGTGACAGCACCTGCTGGTCACGTGTGACTCCCATCTCCAGGAATTCTCCAACTTTAGGGAAGTGGCAACTCTGCTGTGAGCCCTTGGTGGTAACCGCATCAGATCAGTCTGTGTACCAGTCGCATCTATGTGTCAGTCCCAGCAGGTTAGTTAGCATAGATGCTGGGCTTGTACCACTCCCCACGACCCAGCTAGCTCAGGCAAGTCAGACTGAGGGTGTACACGAGCTCCTGAGCAAACTTCCGTTTTCTCTGGGCCAGAGCAAATGCAACTCCCAAATTCATTTGCCGCAAAAGCAACTTGAGAGACAGCTCAGTGGTTGCCAGCAGCCAGATTCTCTCACTTGACTTGTGATAACCAGTTTTATTGCCATTCCCTTTTTAGACACCTGTTCTAGGTTCCCAGGCAGCTGATGGGACTGTCTGGCTTTGTCCTATCTATTAAAAAATCTCCCCTCCCAGCTACGCATTCAAGGGCTTCTTCAAATCTCCCATGTTCTCACTGTCACAGACCACTGATATTCATGTCCCTGAACCAGTGGAAAACCTGAGTGACTTCCCAAAAGCCAGTGCTAATGACTTTTTTGGTGCACAGTTCTTAATAAGTGGAGAAGTGTGCTTACTTTGTGGAGTACAGAGACATAAAAGCTAGGTCCGGGAGCAGCAACAGACTTACTAGTCATAACACTCTGCTGCTCTTTAGCCTGAGCTCAGCAGCACGCTTTTTTGACTTCATAGGTTTGTGTGACATGATCTCCTTCTGTGATACTGTGTAGGCACATTTCTGATTTTGAAGGTGACTGTTTTCATGATTCTGTACTGCCTGTTGTAGAAATCACTCTGGAAAAAAAGTGATTTCTGGCATTTAAAGGACACTTTTTATGGGTCTTTACTGTCTAGTATGTGTAACTTGTGAGCTAACCTTGATATCATCAAGTAAACTGCAGTGTCTTCAGAACTGCATTAACTAGTTGCCAAATACTGCAAGCTGTTGAGAGTGTGCAGCTCCAGGGCCTGAAACCTGCTTGGAGCTGCCAGTGACAGGAGTCTGTGATGGCCACTGCCATCAGCATCTGATTGGCAGCAAAATACATCTGGTGGGAGTGCAGAAATCCTTTATCTTTTCAGAGGCGTATAGTAATGGCTTCTTAGATTCACTGAGAACACTAACATAAGTAATTTAGTATTATGAGAAGCTTAATGTGATTTTCCACCAGAGCTGTATCATCCTGAAGTATTACGTAATTTCTGATATCACTTCAGCCAGTGGTTTCTAATAGTTGATTCCACTCTTTCATATGCCTTAGGCATCTTAACTGAGAGTCTTATTTGCTCTTTTCTCTTTAATTTTAGTCCAGCAGCTTGAGCAAATGCAATCCAAAAGCTGAATAAATGAAATTCCAGGATTTAGTTAGAAATAAATGTCCGATTTTCCTCCACAAAGCATGGAAAAAGTAAGGTAAGTAAGCATTTTCTACAAACTCTGTGGGTTGTCTCCCTGTGTGCACAACCTCAAAATACTGTTCCTGAATAGCCAGAACCTAGCTTTAAGATATTTTTCTTCCTGGAAAGTAATTTCTCCTGTTCACTCTTTTTAACTCACAGGAGGTCAGCTGACTTCCCGAGCCCTCATCAAAACATGTTTCTCTTGACCTCAGTGTGGGAAGGTGGGCCAAATGGACATATCTAAAATTCAATCTCACTTCTTCCTAAGATTGGGCTATCTCATGGCAAGCCAATATGATTGAGGAACATTGCAAATCCTGTGATCCTTGCATTTTCAGGCTGGAGAAAAGTCAGCAGGAATCACCACCACTACCTCTTATATGAGGCTTCTCCTTCTTTCCTAGTTCTAATTGGCTGTGCTAAGCAGTTTTCTTATACTTTACATATTAAAAAAATCTGGGCAGAGTTTTTGAGTACTCAGAAACTTGGATGTTTTGTTTCATGCTGCCAAATGGTCTTGGATAAGAATAAGATCAGACTTCCCAATGTCATAGGCTTTATACTGCAAAAGAGCAGAGAAACATGAAAGGGAAGGATTATGAAACATGTAAAATGAAAATCAAGAGGTAGAAAGTTCAAGGAGATTCAAACACATTTTAGAACTAGCTAGGGCAATGTTATCATATATGAAAAGTGATACTTAGCACTTCAGCTAGCAATCTGATACCACTCGTAGGTGTGACAGCTCAGTTCTTGGAGAACATTAATTGCTGCAGTTGTGCAGCCTCTAATTGAAAGATTGTTCTACTCACAGCAGTAATTTCCGCATTCCACCTGCGTCACAATAATAATCAACTTTCCACTGGAAACAGTGGAACAAGATTGGACCAGATGTCTTTGGCATATATATTCACATTATCACCTGCAAGACCAGCAACTCCATAACGTCAAATCTGGATGTTCCTCAGTGCTTTTGCAGTGTGTTTTGCAGATGCCACATCTCACCACATTAAAACTAACTGATTCCAGGAATCTGATTACAAGCAGATTACAAAATTGTTTTACTAATTTTGCTTTGTGTCATAACACTTCAAAATGAGGAAATTGCCCTTCTGCTACCTGTTTTATTCCAAGGAAAATACTGTGTTTCTGGAAGAGGCCAGATTGTTGTTGACAAGTTCCTATATAAAGCAAAATGTATAAATAGAGGAAACGGCAATACCTGTTCCTTGACATTATCCTGCTAGTGTAGAGCTTCACCTTGCTTTTGATCTAACAGTACCCTTGCTTTTGATCTAACAGTACTGTTATCCATAATTGTTTCAGGGCATAGAAGAGCAAAAAATTTTGAACTTTGCTGTGCATCTACCTAGATTCTTTACTTGCTGATGACATGCTAAAGTAGTAAAAAAATCCTGTGGACTGACAACATCGAGAATTAAATTACTCATTTAAAGAAGAGGCACAATGTTTCTGGGAGCTCTGCTCTACGTGAGTCCTTTCGGTGCTGATGGGTTTTTGTATCTCGGTTCTGGTAGCTCATACAATAAAAGGAACAAAACAGCTACTTGCATTATTCCTTTTTGCAGCCACATTAGACATAGAAAGATCCTTTTGAAAGGAAAAGTCCTAAGAATCTGCCATCTCAATCAACTAGAGACCAAGGTTACTGAGCTGTGCTTGAGAAGAGGATGGTGGTTTCAATCTACCTTTCAGGATTCTTAAGTAAGTGTGCTTCAAGTGCAGCAGAGGATGAGGAGGAAGAAGAAGCTCTACAGTGAGCCCAGCAAAACCTCCTTCATTTAAAGCTTCACCTATCACTTAGATGAAATTCTGCTACTGCTCCCCTCCCTGCTTGATTTCAGTGGAAGATAGACGAAAGAGTAATAGAAACCAAAGAGTTTGGCCCTTGTCTCGTAACCTGGAGGGAGTCCTAGTCTTCTGCTGGGAACACTTCTGTTTCAATGATGCAAGAGTACGTTTGATGCATTTTAGGTTTCCACTTGCAAAATTTCATGATGCCAATGCCTAATTTTTATTTTGTTTTGTTTTGTTTGGGGAGGGTGCAGTTCTTGACAAAACAAATTGATCAAGGCAAATTGTTTGCTATTTCATACCTGTTCAATTTCAATCAGAAAAAAAAGCTGTCAAAAAGCTGCTGTTTAAGACACAATCACTCCCTAAAATCTAGAGGCAGGACACACTCCACAGATACTTTGTATCCTTGAAGGCAGCTCCTTGGTCCTGTAAATCCAATGCAGTCCTGATAGGACCAGCACTCCTTCTTTGATCAATGCCACCTTACCTCTTTTCCAGGCAGCCAAGTAACAAAACTTCTGATTGCCGATTTTGTGCTATATAAACTGCACTGACACAGTTCACTGGGATAGTGTGTGAGAGCTGGCCAGAAAACTTTTCCATCCCCTCTTCTTCTCAAAATACCAAATAAGAAAGAATATACATAAAACTTCTGTTTCTTCTCTCTTCCATTATCATCTAGAACAGAAATATTTTTGTCTGAATAGCAAAAGGATCACAGGAGCAAGGTATCTGACCTGAGATCCTGACCTGTATATCTTTTTAATCATTGAAGGACCTGCACAGTAAGAAACACAGAAACATGACATAGAGGGCTTAATTTTCTAAATACCTAAAAATCTTCAGAAAAGTAAAAAATGTAATAATTAAGTTTTAGTGTATTTCTTACTCATCTGGGGAATACAATCTAGAAATGTTACCTATCTCTTATAAATGACAGAAGTCTGTGCTATCTTGCTTACATAGTTAGTGGCAAGAACCATTTGGCACTAGGGTTGGAAACATATTTTAAATTCTTAGGAGTCATAAAATAAATGCATTTGTATTTTCAGAAGGAAAGGCGTTTGTATTTTCAGAAGGAAAGATACACTTTTTCTTACATTTTTTCTTACCCTAGGAAATAGTCATTAGCAATACCTAGGCTGTGTATTTCCCACAGTTTCAGGTACTCTCTTGCTCAACTTCTAAAAAATAGGTTGCAGGAATATTACCCCAACATAAATGTTATTTTTCGTTGTGAATTTTTGTTGGGATTTTGAGAACAGATGTTGCTTAGTAGGAAAGTGCAAACAAGCCCTTTTTTGCTGGAAAGCTTGAGGGTACCTACCTCTCAATTCCATCAGATGTATTTTACAGGACACAGACTGAGGATCAGTAACAGCATCCTTTCTTTATCTTAATCTAGGATTGCAGGTCCCTGGAAAAACTTTCAGCAGCCAGGCCGTACAAAGATAGTTAATTTGTTTTATTCAAGAAAACATTTCTAAAATGGCAGAAAATAACATATGGAGAAAGAGAGACTGAGTTGATGTGATACATGCTATTTTGTGATATTTACATTTGACAGCAAATGGAGAGGGCACAAAACTGGAGGACCACCACCTCCATAGATAACGCAGACTAGCAGACTGCATTGCTGTTGACATATTCAGGTTCTATAGGCTAGAAGTAACCAGTGTTGGGAACACCTGGAGGTGCTGATCTGCTGTTTTTGAAGGTGTTGCAGTGAAAGGCTGCTCTGGGCAGCAGTAGCTCCAGGGACCCCCAGCCAGGACCCCCAGGAGCTTCCAATAGAGAAGCAACAAAGGCTGAAGCTGAGTCACCCCTTTATTTGGAAGCGGAGGCAAAGGGAGAAAGCAATGATGGTGGCTGAAGTGATGCCCTCTTTCCAGTAAAAAGTAATCCCATATCTGTCTCCTTCCCTGCCTCCCAGAGGAATGTCCCATTCCTGTCCCAGGGATGTAGGGATTCATACGTGAAACAACTTCTTCAAGTCTGAGCATATTTGGGAGTGAGGAAAAAGCAATACTTTCATCAGAGGAGAAAAAAATGTACTAGAAGAAGCACCTTGTTTGCTTAAGTATATTTTAAAAAATCTAAAACTTAATTAAAGAGTATTCTTGAGTGAGCTTGGAGGGCTGCCATTTTACAAATGCACTGGTGGCCATAGAAAATTAATGTTGTGGCTATTTCACAGCTCATGCCAAAAGGAAGTATGTGTATACTGAGTCACCCCAGGAGGACGCCACACGCATGGCATAGCCTATGGGGCTGAGTCAGTGTTTAAGGCAGCTATTGACTCCAGAAGAAGGTAGCCCAGGGTGGTTTACAGCACCCCTGTGCTGTCAGAACAGCCAGAGAGCTGGGTGGGTGCCAAAAATGACTGACCAGGCACAGTGCCTCCAGCAGGACTCAGGAAGAGACCAACACAGGACTGAAATATTACTTTAAGATGGGCCTTGAACATCACCCCAGCAAACGCATAGATCACAGGGTTCAAGCAGCAGTGGATGAAGGAAACAGTTTCAGTCAGCTGCAGGGCCAGGGCTATCCAGTAGCTTGCCTTGCAGTCATTGATGAGGTGCAGGCTCTGCAGGGAGTCTAGGAACAGCGCAATGTTGAAGGGAGCCCAGAAAAGGAAGAACACAATGACGATGATGAAAATCATCTTGATTGCCTTGATCTTGTTCCGATTTTTGCATTTTTGCAGGTTTTTCAGTATCTGGGCATAGCAGTAAACGAGGATGCTGAGGGGAATCAAGAGGCCCAAGATATTGGCTACAAACTGAGACGCAACCTTCCAGGTATTGCCACCTGGGGGGTATGTGGGGACGCACTGCACAGACTGCTCAATCTCCAGCTGCTGGTTGAACACAATGTTAGGTACAGAAGCCAAGCCAGCCACCAGCCACAGAATTAAACTGATAATTATGCCGCAAGAGGCAGTCCGTATTCTCACAGCATAGACAGCATGGACAATTGCTATATACCTGTCTATGCTCATGAAGGTTATAAAGAAAATACTGCTGTAAAAACCTGTGTAATAAATGCCAGCTGTTATCTTGCACATAGCATTGCCAAAAATCCACTGATCTGAAGCATAGTGGGCTTGGAAAGGGAGAGGCAAAACGAAGAGCATATCAGAGGCAGCGAGGTTCAGCAGGCAGATGTCAGTCATTGTGGTCAGCCTCTTCCTGGTCAAAAGAACCCAAAGGACCAAGGAGTTTCCCAGAAGGCAGAAGATGAACACAAGGCAGTAAAGGATCGGCAAGAAGAGGGATTTAAACCTGTGAAAACTATCTCCTTCATTGCACGGAGCAGTGTTTTCATCGTATGCATAGTCGTATTCCATTGTGCCAGGGGACTGGCTTGTGGGATTCATCTCAGATACCTGCACAGGAAAGAGTGAGAGGTGAAGGGCTGGTTCTCCCGGCACGGACCTCCCAGGGCACCCTTCAGTCCCACTATTCTGTGCTGCCTTGGGCCAGCAGGTCAGCAGGAGGGACCTCGGAAGGTGGTCTCAGGCTCGCTGACTAGGGCAGCCATACTACTCAATGACTCTGCTGCAGTCGCTCCTGTGCATGCATCAGCATGAGCTCCAGGATGCTCTCAGTTCCCCTGAAACCCCAGCATACCAGCAGGTTAGCCCCTCCTCATAGTGAAGGGGGAACAAGTTGTGGTCCAAATAGTCATAACAGTGAAAAATAGTACAAAACCTGTGCCTGAACTAAAAATCTGGGTTTCCCTGAACTTGGCATAGAGAATGAGACTTTCTTAACTGTACCATAAAGACCCTTATAAAAGTCTTCATCTACTGACTACCGAAACCATTGCCCGTCATGATAACCATAGTTTTAGCTGAGCTGGTCAGGGCCAAATACCAGGAGTGCAGAGACACGTACATTATTTTTCCAAGAGCTGGTGCAAGAGAGCATCCAACAGCAGATGTGGCAGTAAGGAGTTCATGGGACTACACAGCACTGCTTGCAGTGCTGAGTGCTGCACTGCCAGGCAAGGCTGCTGCTCCTCTCGGAGTTAGCTGGTGTACAGCTCGGCTGTGTCTACCGACATAATGCAGCAGTTTCAAGCTCCTGTTTGTTTTGCCCAATTTCAGTTTTCTAGTTTAGAAAAAGCCAATATTTGCAAGGCAGGAGATATTGCTTTGTAATTTCTGAAGAATTGCAACAAATACAGCTTTAAAATAGTCTGACCTGTTTTCCAAAAGTGAGTCAGTGCTTTAGCCACCCTTTTTTCGGATGGTACCCCATGGCCACCATAAAGGGGGATCTGATCTGCAGAGGTAAGTGCTTACATTTTAAGAAGTATTGGCTCTTTCAAGTGAGTTTTTTCAAGTGAATTTCAAAAGAGTTTTGCTTCTCACTTCTAAAGAACTTGCATGTTTGTTGTGCGTTTCACCTATGTTACGCCTGTTCTTAGAAGAACTTAAAATACACCAGCAGACAGAGAGAAGCATTATTTTTACAGGGTCTTTGGTAATAATCATTGCTGTTAGCAATAGCAATAACAAGAATGATAGCAATTAATTCATTAAATGTAGAGCATTTCATGCATAATGGCCATATACACTGTGATTGTAAGCCTCCCAACAACAGGCTTGCTTTTCCAAGTTGCTTGTCAGGACCCCCTAAAAAGCAGTCCACAGATTCAACAGCAAAAAGTCAAAAATGATCAAAATATAATGAATCTTGATATATAGATAGGATAGATATATACATTTTATAAAAGGTGCCTCTGAGTTTGGCATAATTCAAAAGTGATTTTCCTGGGCTGCACAGAGACTGGAGATGCTCCACCTCAGACTTTCAACCTGGCTTCACACTGTTCAAGCCGCGTCTTCCTCTGACAGCTTACTCCCAAGGCACGGCCTTTTCCATTTTCTCCCCTCTCCACATCAGTTGGAAACAGTCAAACTGAAAAATTAGCTATCCAAAGGGTATCAAGAGAGACGAAACTGTTGCAGGTCTCTCTGCCGCTTACCAAAATTACCAGAATTAGCCAGTTACTTTCAAGGCAGCACATTAAATGTAGATGAATGTTACCTTCAACTCAGCAAGACACCGTCACTCTCCTAGCTGGTCCTGGACCCCTTCTCCTTCTCCCGTGTCCCCTCCTCTCTTGTGCTTGGGTGTTTGCATACAGTTTACTCCATTTCTTCTGGAGATGGTAGAGATGTGGTGATTCGCAAATGTGGAATGGGCAGCTGTCAGTTACGGAAGAGATTTTGAGACTAACAGAGGGCTTCGTAGCTAAGATAAACAGGAAAAGAGTTGAGGGTTTATAAACACATTCTGTGAAGCAAAAATCAAATATGACTTTCTCTGAAGACAGTAAAGATAACACGTGAACAGGTGCTCTCCTTTTAATACAAGTTTGCTTAAACCCTCCTTCCTCACAGCCATCCTAAGTCAAGCAACCCCTAAGTTAAGTGACAAATACAGTTAAAAGTTGCTCTGTCTCCATCAGAGAACGTGTATGATTGGCCACATATAATGCTAGACCCTTACAAATTTGTATAGATCCATTAAGCTCAATAACTTTGCAATTCTCTTCAGCAGCGGGTGTATAATTTCCAAGAAGCAGATTTTGGTTTTCTAACTTTTTTTCACTAATATCAACCTATATGCTGCAGTCCGGTTATGTCCATTTCTGTTTATAATGTATTAACTTTCCAAGCAAACTAAGGACTAATACTATCTATACGTCTTTCCAGTCGTTTTTTAAACAGACTTTATTTAAGTGGATATATTTCAGGTTTCTTTGCTCCTTTTTTTTTAAAGTATGTATTAGTGCATTTAGGACACATGGCCAGGGACAAAATATGGAAACAAAGACAGGCTTGACATTTTTTTCTTTTATATAATTACTTGAAATTGTTATTTTTTTATAATACTGGAAATTATGATGGTGATGAGGATAAGTCAGCCAAATGGAATGATTTTCATCCATCAATCTCAACAATTGGTAAGCATCATTTTCCTAATTTCTAGGAGCACAGAGAATCCAAACGATCTGCCTAACAGCCCCAAACAAGTATGTGGCAGGTGCGAAGTATGACTGTTTTTAAGCAGTTCTCTGGTTTCTGGTAGCTTCCCAGCCTGCTGGCTGTTGTGTAAAAGGGCAGTAAAAGGCAGCTCCAAAGAACAGAAGAACTAAGTACTTCAGACAGAAACATTAAAAAAAAAGCGTGAAAATGGGCTGGGAAGAAAAAGAAATAACCTTATGAAGGACCTGGCAGCAGTCAGCAGTAATGTCAGAAAGAAAAGCCTAATCCTCTGAGATATTCAAAATGCTGCCAGTCACCATGGCAGTGTCCTGCCGCCAACCACCCAGTTAGTTTTGTTACCTAAGAGAGACCAGTTCCTCTTTTTTCCTTTAATTTTGTGCAGAATCCACTTTTGGAAGATTATTTTAGTAGAACTTTGTTTTATGTTATTCTCTATTATGTGATGAATACTATGTCAGTAGTATGTCCTGGCGTACAATACAGTGTAATGTAACTACATTATATTTACACTTATGTTTTAAAAATCAGTAAGGTCATGATTGAAACATTTTATTTTTCCAGTTAAGGATTTACCTTTTTACTTGTGGAGGCTTTGCGCATTAGTTTGGCTGATAAGTTATAAACACATACAAAAAAAATAAATGATAGTTTGACATGAAGGCTATAACAGAGTGAAAGCTTCTATTGAAGATATATATGCTTGTTAAAATACTTCCATATATAAAATGAAAAAAACTTCTCTTTTCTTGAACTATTTTTTTTTGAATTTATGATTTTTACAAAAAGATTTCAGTTTAGTCAAAACGTGTTTTTTTTTTCAATTAGAAAAAGTTCCAAACATGTATTTTCACCAGCTACAGTTCTAAATGGCTGGGCAAAATGAAGCATGAAGCTGTAAGAGTAAGTAGGGGTAGCAGAAGAGGAAATGCTACATGTGTTGGAGAAAACTAGAGCGAGCAAGGTGGTGGTATGAAGAGATATGGAGGACCTTGAAGGCAAGCTATAGCACCAAACTAAAAGTGAAAAAAAGACAAGATACGAGTGAAGATGGCAACTGCCATGGCTGGAATAACGCTAATTGCTGTACTTTGGGCAGACCAGAGAGGACTGCAGTGTGGATATGGGTAAGAATTTGGTCAGAGGGAGAGGAAGGAAAAAGCGTGGTGGTAGTACTGTTTTGGAGGGAAATAATAGAATTATGGAGGCTGAAGTAACATTTTCAAGAGCACCCTTGCTGCTTTCTGATAGATACAGTCAAGCCCCTGGCCCTGCCTGGTCTTCAGAAAGGTTCATGTAGCTATGCCGGCTCTGGCGTAGATTATGTTCCTAATGCACAACCGTCCTTGGAACATTTAACTCATTGTGAATAATGAAGGAAAACTCATTAAAGTGGACAGAGTATGGGATTTTCAAAGGCAACCTAAGGAAGGCGGTGGAGAAGGGGTTTGAAGATGAAAATGGGGCTTTGGAAAGGTATTGTCTGGGGCAGGGTGGGGATCAGAAGTGGACACCCATAGAAAAGAGGTAGATTTGGAAACTATTGGCAGAAAGTTTGGTAATTCAGATGATGAAAACTAAGGAAGATGCTGGCAGAAGCAGAGGAGAACCAGAGGCAGATGTGATTGCTGCACAGGGCATTCATGAGCAGGGTGTCCTGCTTGCTGGCACTTCTGTGGGTGATGCTCCCCCTCGACCCTGCTCTCCTCTTCCAGCAGCTCGTGGGAGACAAGCCTCCCTCCCCATCCAGGGCTCTCAGAGGGCTGGTGCCCCATGCCACCTGCCTCTCGCCTGTGTGCCGAGCTGCAGCCCCTTCCCCTCTCTGTGGGCATCCAATGTGCCTCCTTACAGCAGCTGGGGGACAGGTAGTTCGGGGCTGAGCCTGGGTGCGCAATGCACTGCTGAGCCAGAAAGTGTAAGCAATGAAAAACCACCAGTTTGTTCACAGGTATGGATGCTGAAAGTGGTAGGTATGCTAAACTTATCCTCAGAGGCATTGAAGAGGATATTCAAGAGTGTAGGTGGGTGTTTCTGATTTTCCCCACCATCAGTCAGGCTGTAGTAGCCTAATTCCATGACATTTTTTTCATTTGAGTGGGTATTCACAGTATACAGAGTTACAAAAGTGCCACACAAACTAACAGGAGTTTTCTACTGAGCTGACAAGCAGCCCTTTGAAGTTCATCTGAGGGAGATAAGAAAGCTGAAAATGAGGTAAACCAGTAAGAGGTGGTAAAAAGCAAACACAGAAGTTAAATGTCACCTGTACTTGAAAGAGATGAACTTAAGTGGAAAGAGGTGAAAAGGGAGAGGGCAGGGTGACAGGAAGCACAGAGCCCATCAGAGAAGAGTGGCGAGGAAGAGCTTGGCTAATAATGCAAAGCTGGAGAAGGGATATGTTTGCTATGCACAGGCAATGCAGAGAAGAAACAGGGAAAAAAAGGAGAGATGGTTAAGCTGGTAGAAAGTATTGGCATGAGAGCAATATTAATACAATAAGCATCATTGTAATAGAAGCAATATATGTTGTCGATGAGTGCCCTTGTGCTGAAGGGAGTCTGCCAGCAGGACGCTGGGGATGTGGAGTAACCTTCCCACAAGAGGAAAGCAGGATAGCTGGTGTAAAACAGATCTTCACAACTGTGCAAAGAGGGTGCCTAATTGGTGACTTTCACAGCAGGGGATGGGACAGCAGGCAGCAGTCCCACACCGGACCTCTGGTGCTGCTAAGATGCTGGGAAGTCTCAGATCTGTTTGCTAAAAACCTGCTTGAAATACACCCTAGAGATCTCTCCTCCAGTAGCTCTTGCCACTGCCTTGTAGTGTCACTCTAGTTGTGCTCAGCTGGACACTAGTATCAGTATTTGCACCTTATTTCAATACTTTTATAGGCTTTCTTGTGAGATAGAAATACCTTACAAGAAAGCAACCAACACAGAGTCTTCTGGTATTTCCTGGACTCCAACTTGCCATTTCAGATGCAGGCTCCATGCCCCATGCTGTGCTCCCTGCACCTGGAGCTAGGTCTGTAAGGTGCAGGAGAAAAGAGCCATGTGACATCACCATCTTAGTGAAAAACCCAATGCACAAGCATCTATTCACAAGTCAGGCTGGACACAGGTTAAAATCACAGGGGAAATTTTACAGTAGGAGGAGCCATCTGGTTTGTCTCAGGCTTTCTCAGTGGGTGCCATGAAAGTCTGAAGCAACAGCTACAGCTGCCCCAGGCAGCCTTAGGAGCAAGGGCACGTTGCACCACGTGGCTGTCTGTTCATGCTTCCACTGCAGCTGCGCCTGCTGCCAATGCCTTCCCAAGAATCCTTGTATATGGCCTAAGCACTTTGACGCTAAAGTCCTGCTGTTTTCTGTCAGAATAGTCATTTCAGTGGAGAAAAACCACCACACACAACCCTTTGTGTAGCCGAAGACTCTGTCTTCCTAAAAGTGACCACCACGTCTCCCCTCTTCCAAGCTTTCACTCCTCCAAGCTAGTGAGATGCCCAAGGTCAGAGACGTGATGCTTCCATTTTAAAGGGAAAGATTGTGGGATTTGCCAAAATGAATCTTACAGTGAGGCCAATAGCATCATGAGGGTTAAGTCCTCAGCTGCTACAAAGAGGCACATTCACTGACACAGAGCAACCTCGAGTGCACACTGGCTCAGCCCCTGCCACTACACCCAGAGGCCGTTTTTACCTCATGCCACCACTGCAACTCCTGAGCCTTGGGTCGACTGCCAGCTTAGCTGCTGCAAAAATGCTATGTCTTCTTTTATCAAAACCTCTTCTTCCTCCTACAGATTGTGTAGGCAAGTTGAGTTTGAACGCAGAAAGGAAACTGCGGTCATGCCAGAAGGTGCTGCAAGCAAGAACTTGCTTGTGGCCTCCGGAGTGATTGCTTGCAAGCCCTGGTATCACTCTAGCTGTTCAGTCAGGCTAATGGAAGGCACCTTTCTGACACCATGGACATACTCAGGTGTTGGCTTAGCAGCAGTTGGGAAAAGATTAGAATAAAACCAGAGCAAGGTACCCTACCTACCCCAAGACAAGACTAAGTATTTCCTGAATCAGCCTGCTCTCACAGCACCCAGTGGGCCTTGAAGCGATGCTCTGCTTTCAGCTGTCTCAGAACAGTGGTAAGCAGCCTGTTCTGGTGCACTTGTCCAGGAATAGCACTTTCCTCTGCCTTTGCTTGATGATGTACTAACAGCAGCTTCTTAGTCAAAATGAGAGCTTTCCCTTTTAAATCAGCTGTCCTTCACAGCTCAAAAGGTGGGTAATGGCTTTCTCTGTCATATTTGAAGAGGAGTAAAGAGGTGACAAATATTTCAGTGGAGGGGAACTGTACTTTGGGGAGTTGTTGCCTATTTTAAGTTAGCAACACAACGCTCAGATCTATCAGCAGCAGCAATCGACATGCAGGTTAGTACAACTGCATCATTTTAACCAGAACTGTTTAATCAGCCCAAGGCCCAGTGTGTACGTAAATATATGTATAAATATGCCTTAGAGTAGAATTACTTACTTCTCTTTTTTAAGGGAAATAACTCATATTTGTAGGGCTGTGCACAGAGAAATGGGAAAGATTTTGGAGGATGGTGGTGGTTTGTTTTCATCAAAAGGGTATGACTAAAAGGCTGACTAAAATATTTCTGAATGTACCAAACTGTTTTGGGGAAATCTCCCCCTTCACACTAGAGGAAAAATTAGGAAGAAGTCACAATATTTTATTCTGTCAAGTTCCAGACAAAATGTTGCCATTTTTGTTTTTTAAATGTGTCATTCTAAAATATAGCCATTTTTTATAAATAACCTCTTCTTCTAACCTTTCTTCCTCAAAAAGAAAGAGACACCAAAATTTCAAAAAATTTCCAGTAGAACTAAGATGTGTCTGTTTTGCACTGATAGCAGATAGATTTTTTTTTATTTCTTTTCAGCTTTGTCAGCAGAAATATTGAGTTAGCTTCAGTATTACTTGAAGTGGAGTTATATTACTGTAACAGAGCACTTACGTGTGCAGATGAAATTGTCTGAAAAGAAAACCCTATTTGTCATTTCTCCAGCTATCTCTACTGCAGCAGATGCTCAGTGCAGAGAAGAAGCTTGCAAGCCAGACAGTCCTCCAAAAACTGTCGCTGAGTTTATTCAGGAAAAGCAGCTGAAGGTGCTTTGTTTTGTTTGGATCACCTCCCTCTGCTTCCCATTCGGCCTTTCGCTGCTGGCACCAACGCCTTGCGGATGACAGCCTCGACAGCTGCAGCCTTGCACAATCGCTTCGTTTCACCGAAGCAGAAATCTGTGCGTTGCAAAACTTCCAGCACAGTAACTCATTCATGATAACGTGAGCAGAGAGTGGGGTTTTCTCGCTTCTGTGTTACGACAGGATAATTATGGAACAGAAGTAAGTCAGCAAATACATCCCTGGTGTATGACATCTCTGAGAATGAGGCTCTTCACTATTCACCCCTAATCCGATGCCTCTTCTCTCACATTGAAGCACTTAGGTTTTAAGCGTCTGCTCTCCTACACCTTCTGTATGCCAGTGCATGGGTGCGTCTCAGGTTAGCATCTTGCGCTGTTTTGCTTAAGGGTGGAGAACTGTGAAGGATGCAAGCAAGAATGAATAAAATAGTGAAATCATAGAAAATGGGGCTGACTGAGACCTCAAGAGATCACATAGTCCATTCTCTGGCTTGAAGGTAGGGTCAGCATCCCCCCATCATCCCTACCACATGGTTGTTAAATCTGCTTCTATGACTCCTGCTTTTCCCCTGGCATGGAGAGTCCACAGCTTCTCCTTACAGTCCATCCTGGTGTCTTTCTAGCCTCACTCCTAGAAGATTTATCTTAACCTAAAACTCCTTTGGTATGATTTAAGTCTATTACTTGTCTTATCCATAGTAGATCAACTGTTACTCTCTTCTGGCTACTTCTACATATTTGAAGATCACGTTCCTCTTCTGAAGAACTCGTGTTCCATCATTTTTTTCCTTTTAGGTCATGTTTTCTAAATTTTTAATCACAGCCATTGTTCTCCTTTGGTGGATGTCCAGTTGTCCTTAATCTTTTTGCATTACAGTGCCCAAAACTAGATGTAGAGCTCCAGCTGAGGCTTTATCCCAGCAAAGCTGAGTGGAAGAATCATCTCATTGTGGGAGCTGGCTTTTTTTTTGCAATAGTGTAGCACCGTTGATTCATGCTCCTCTTGTGCTGAACTCCAGCCCCCAAATCCTTTTCTGTAGAAATGCTGCCTTCCTCATCCTGTATTTGTGGTCTTCACTGAATATGCCCAAGTGCAGAACTGGGTATTTGTCCTTAATGAACTGTAGCCCATCGTTTCTGGGCTATTATTTGTGAAGGTTACTCTGAATGACCATCCTGTCCCCAAGTGTGTTTGCAGCCCCTCACACAAATAATTGATGAGCAAGTTCCCTAGTACCGGGAGACAGTAGAGCCCTAACTGCAGAATCCCATTCAGTGCAGCTCTCCCATCTGCCAGAGACCACAAAGATTAACTTTCTGACTGCTTGTGCACCCACCTATGAGTTTCACTTGGGTAACTTAGGAAATGGATGTGTTAGAAACATTCATAAATTCTAATTCATAGATACGTGATACCACTGTTTTGCCCTACTGGCATGAAGCTATAAAATAGACTAGTTTGACAAAGCTCCTTCTTGACAAATCTATATTGGCTCTTACCCTTTTCTGATTTCCTTGCAGGCTGCTTATCCTTCTAGTGTTTTTCGGGAACTGAAGTTGAACTGACTGGACTATAATTCCCTACCTTTCCCCCTTAATCTTCTTTAATAACAGTTATTGTTTGCACTTTTCCTACATCTCACATCAAGAGTGGATGCTAACCATTTCAGATTGCTTCAGCAACCCATCTGTATGTCCTACAGTGAATTTCTTCAGGTTCACCTGATGCAAAAACAACTAACTAACTCTCCAAATATCATCTTCCCTTTCCTCCTCTGTCATAAATTGTTGTTTTCAGTGCCAGACCATTGAGCCTAGTTGTGTGAACTGGCTGAGCAGCGCTCACCGGAAGAGCATGGCAGTGCGCATGTGGTGTGGAGCAAAGGGCCACTTGGCCCTGCGCTCCAGCTGGGTAGGGAAGAGCAGGATGGCCAAGCCCAGCCAGGGTGATCTTCTTCCTGCTACACTTACCAGCCCCTGCACCATTCGTCATCAGCAAGAAGGCTGCCCTGTCCTTCTCGTGCCAGCAAGTGGTTGTGCAAGGCTGTCCTTCACCCGTATGAGGAGCACTCCAGAGTGAAGGGTATTGCCCTTGCCTGGGCAAGCACCGGCTCCATTCAGGAGGCAGGGGCTGGCTGAGCTGAGTGCCCCTCTCCTCCAGACGCTGCTTCCCGAATGTGCCCCATGCTCCAGCAGATCTCGCATGTGGAGCGCCATCACTTCCCAGCCGCAGCACAGCTCTGCTTCGGGCTCCCAGGGTGGGCAGCACCGTGGCATGTCATGCTTTTGGTCATCAGAGACCCCCAAAAGAATAGCACACTTCTGAGGCTCAACCTGCATTCCAAGGCTCAGTGCTTTCTTCTCAGGGCTTTTTGACCTTTTTGTGAGGGGACAGGAATCGGGCAGGATTCCTCCCACCGCAGTGATGCCTCAGCCACCACTAGCTGCATAGCACAGTGCAAAATCTTTTGGCTATACAAATCCTGGTCAACCCTGCAGGGCTGGGGCCAAGGTGATGACACTAAATTGCCTGCCCTGTTGAACCGGTTCCTAGCCTGGCTTTGGATTGGTCCAGCCTGCATGCCATGCCCAGCCGGAGTGTCTGTGCATGGTCCTGTGCCCACCGCAGATCCCTGGCACATCCCCAGGAGGCTGCTGTGCCTGCCCAGCCCTGTGCCCGGTGCCAGTGGCATCTCTACGGAGGATGCCCGTGAGGAAATCCCCCTGGCAGAGGCGCATGCTGCCTCTGCCCACGGCTGTCTTGCTGGCACCACTCTGCTCTAGCCAGCGCAGCCTGCTGGGGAAACAGCTCTGAAGGTCTGTCAGGTCAGACAAGAAAATTGCTGGGGCTGTAATGTATGAAACCAAACTCTTAAAATAGGGAAGGTGGGTGTGGTGAATGCGGTGGATGTGGTTGAATAATTGCCTGATGACTGAGGAGATCTGGAGTCAAACCTGCTCTCTGCCCTGGGCAGTGGGTTGCCCTTGGAGGGGCTGTGGGCCTGCAGTGAAGCCTCCCTGGGGCAGGCTGCTTTGCTGCCTTGCTTTTGGTGAGTGAGCCCTGTGCGGCAAGATCTGGAGAGCGATGCCGTCCCAGGATCCCAAAGGAGGTGTGTGCACAGAGTTGTCCATTCTTTCTGGTCTTCTCTGAGGCCTCTGTGCTCCTCAGGAACGTGAAGAACCGCTTTAAGGGTGTGCCATGCACATCTCACGTTGCTGTCACCCAAGAGATGTAAGGAGAAGTTGGTAGGGCTGCTGTTAAATCTGTGTCTGAGCTGCTGGTAAACAGGAAGTTGCTGAATAGCTGTATTCTTTTTCTTAGGTTTTAGGTTCTTTCTGTCTGTTTTTCATAGCTATTCTTTTTTTGCTTACTTCATCTCAGGAAACACATTTTCTGCCACCTCTTGCAGGAAATGTGCAAGATACAAAATGTTGAAAACATGGTTAGCTCAACCCTCTACAAGAGAGTCGGTGACCTGGAGAGCCTTACAGCGAAGGCATGGCAGTTGTATCAGCCTAAGAAACCCAAAGGTGAAGGCAACATCTCCGAAAGCTTGCACCTGGCTGGGCAGAATGCAGCCGCGTACACACTTCCATACCGCAAGGGCGGCTTCCCCAAGGGCTGCTGCCCACCTGGCCGGGGTCAGTTCAAGCCTCAGCCCTTCCCACCCCTGTTCGCCTGCGCGCTAGGAGGGTCTCTGAGGCCAGCCAGGGCCAAGCAGAGCTCGCCCTCCCGCCTGCACCTCCCGCCTCTTCTGCAGGCTGCGCCTGGACATGCTGGTTAAAGTAAGAGATAAGGCCCAAGATGTTCTGAAAAATAGCAGGTCCGACAAGCAATCGGTTTGAAGAGGAGGAAGGGTGTCTTTCCAGGACGCAAATGCACAGGGCAGATTTCGTTCTCATTATGAAACTTCAGTTTCAAGTTTTCCTTGTGTACTGAAAGTGCAAGAGGGGTTTTTGTGGCTTTCAGGTGAGTGTGACCAAACAGATGAACTTTTTCTGATGATTAGGTAAAATCTGTATTTCCTTTTATGAAACGCAGAATTCTTTTTTGCTCTCTCACTCTTTTCTGATATGCTCCAATAATTTCAAAAACCGTCAAGGTTTCATACCTGCCCTGCTTATAAGTTTACAAGCAGAAGAGTTAAAAAGTCAAAACTTGAGTTGACCTTTTGAAACCAATAGTAGGTGTGAATGTGTCTTTCTGGCCAACACCAAAACCAAGACCAGCTTTCATATACAAGATTGATAGTAATGTGTCCATGTTTCTTGGACAGAGCAAAAGACATTCAAGAAATCTGGAAATCAAGAAATGAACCACTATTCTTTAGGCAATTTTTGAAGAAAAAACAAAGTTTTTCCAGAATTTGTCTCAAACAGGATTGAATATTCAATAGTAAATGGTACGTAACCAAAAATATCTGATTCATTTACTCAAAATGCCGTTCTGGTGGTTTTGTCTTTATTCAGTCAAATATGAGCAAAGCCAGACGAGTTCCAAACGCTGAAAAAAACCTTTCTGATGTGAACATTTCTTAAGAAGAGCCCAGAGTGTAGGTGATGGCAGTTCATGCTGGGAAACCTTTGCAATTCACTTTGCCAATGATCAGTATCATAAGCTGAGACAAAAAAGTTTTATCTTTTGGATTATTTAGGACTTCTATCAGTAAAATGAGACAGAACAGATAAATAAAACCCATTTATTTTAACTACATCTTACTCGAATTTTCTAAGTCTGAGGTTTTGGAAAATTAAAAACAGAGAACAAGACCAGAAAAGCTCCAGTGTAATACAATAAAGTAGTCCAAGATAATGAAGTGAACTCACATTGCAAAAAAGATGCACAGTGTTTGAGGGTTTTCTTTACCTTTTGAAATGGAAATGATTATTTCGATAAGAACAACATCAGACAACTGCTTACCACATATACCACAGAAGCTTAACATTTCATGTACTTTCCAGTAAAGCATGCTATTCAACAATATCCGTGGATCCCGAACATGCATCTGTTTATCTTGTTGCTGTTACGCTTTGTATAAAATACACCTTTTACTCTCCCAAAGTACAAGAGGAGGAAGCAAATGTGTAGAGAAATTACACAGTTGTTCCCAATGTCCCTAGAAACCTGTGATGGAAAAGGGTCATTATTTTACTTGTTGTGTTGTGACATGTGAAATTTAGCCTCTTCTGCATCTGGGAATCATTCATTAACTCCTATGGAGGGAAGCTTTTACTACAACATTGTGTTTTAGAATATCTTAAGTCAGTGGTCCCAAACTAGGGTCAAAGGATGCTGCTGGCCAACAAGATCAAGTAAGTGGCCTTCGGATGTCACTGCACCCTGTCAGAAGTAACCATCACCACCTCTCCATTAAAATGCTGATCCCAAGAGTGCTTGGCAGTCCTCCAAGAAATTCTTATGGAAATAAGTTCACATAGCTTTGGGGGCATGCAAGCAACCAGCAAACAGACTCAGAAGTTAACTAAAAAATTGGGAAAGCACTCAGACAAGCTGGTCTGTCAAAACACAGCTGTAATTACGACTAACATAACTACAACTTTTAACAGGGCACAGCATGGATGTGCTGCTCCGAAACATGCTTTAAAGGGGGCACGGCAGAAAGGCATGTGCAGTGTAGCTGAGAAGGAACCCCACGTAAAAAGAAAAGGCATTTATTCTGCCAGTAAAGGAAAGGTTTTCAGCAGAGCGAGCACAGTGCCTGGCTCGCTGAACGGCGGGACACAAGGTTGGGCCGGCAGCAGGCATGGCGTAGGGCTGGGCAGCAGGCGGCAGGGGAGAGCGGGACGGGCTCGCGCTAGCTTACACTGCCCAGAAATCACGCCCCAGTGCGTTGCTGCAACAAAATGCAAGGCGAGCTGAAAGGCGAGAACTTACCTGCTGCAGAAGTTCAGCAAGGAAAATCATGCTCTCCAAAAATACATCCAGCCGTCCCAGCAGGCAGGGATATGCAGGGTTATGCACAGGTCTCGTGTTTCGTTTGAAGCGTTTCTGCTGATCTAGCTAGGTGAGAAACGGTAAATGTTTCAGCTATGTCGAAGTGTAAACTTGTATTGCTTGAGCTGCAAACATCCCTTATGACTGGTCCCTCCCTAGCATACCTGTGTTTCAAACCTTCTCTCATCTCAGGCGCCAGCACTGGGGACTGGGGTTTTCTAAAGGTGACAAACACCAAAGCACCAACAGCTTCACCAGTTAATCGCCACCAAAAGCCGTGGGCACTAAAACACAGGGATCAGCTGCGGGGGTTTGGGGCAACTGAGTTTCGGTGTGGCCGCTGCCAAAAAACCACAAACGCAGCTAGGAGGAGGCTTGAAACAGCAATTCGGTCTCACAGAGCCCCAAAAATCCAGAGAGAGCAGAAGGAAAGCGACAGAACTAGCACAAGGCTGCTTTGAAGATAAACTCCTGCCAGTCCTCCCTCGGGCAGTCCGCTTGCACGTCAGAACCGGGGGGTAAGCGGGTAAGGCAGCCAGGGCTCCGGCAAGTTTGTCCCAGTTTCGGGCAGATAAAACGCATTTCCACGCCATCCACCCCGCCATGGCCATGCTACCTACCTCCAAGCTCAGTTCTGCTTCCGCCTCCTCCTCCTCACCCGGCCGGCGCAGGTTTTGGCGCTGCCGGAGTCCCCGCCGGAGCCGCACGGGAGCCCCCCGCTGCCGGGGGCTGGTGGCCGGCCGCCAGGGCCGGGAGGCGCCGCCAGCCTGCAGCAGCTTTTTGGCTTTCCCGCGCCTGTGCGCCAGCAGCAGCTGCTGGCTCCCGCGGCAAGCCGAGGCCGTCGGGCTGCGCCGCGGCAGCGCTCCCCCGGGATGCGGCAGCCCGACAGCGCTCGGCAGGTGGCAGCTGCCCCTGCAAGTACGAGCTGGTTTTATGGAAAGAGCCTCCGTACGTTTCTACGCGCGCAGGCTGCCGTGTGGCCCAGCGGTCAGAGCTCCCTCCCGGATGCCCGTTTAAATCCATGGCTGATCCAGGTCTTGGACCTCGGTGTCTCTCTGTCTGGAAGTGAGCACCGACCTGCTGCTTGTGGGAGAGCCCGACTGCATGGAGCTGCCGCTGAACTGCAAGGGCTGGTACAAGCAGGACACATCAGGGCACGGCCTTGCTCGGAGGAGACACAGGAGAAGGGATAAGAGAACGGGATGGGTTGATGGCACCCAGACAGTAAAGTCGTCAAGGCCTCAATACCTGCACGTATTGGGGGACCCCCCCCAACAGGGGAAGGGAAGGCTAACAGGAGGCAGCACCTTTGTGCACACCAAAACAAGGACTCAAACCATATAATATAATATAATATAATATAATATAATATATGTATCTAATTTTTATATATATATATAGAGAGAGAGAGATAATATAATATATAACACATCCAGGAATCTGGCTGGATACAGTGAGGATGATCTGCAAGCAGAGAGCCTGGGGCACAGCATGCCAGAAAAGCAGTTGTCGGCAGGAATTGGGTGGAAAGAAATCTTGTTTGGCCACAATTCTTGTGTCAGGTTTGAAGATTTCTGCTCAAAGGACCCTCTCTCTGCTCTTCAGAAAGCTTTGGAAAGCAAACTGGGCATGAAACAAGAGGAACTAACAAGAAAACAAGGGGTTCTCCTGCTTGTGCTGCACCGGGCAAACATAGGAGCAGACAGATGCAAGGCCTGGAGTGGTCTTCATCAAACCTAAATTTTCTTAACAGATCACAGAAACCTGCACTCAGAAGGAGTTTCCTAGATAGCCTCTGCACTCAATGAGGACTTAATGGTTGCAGGAACCCTCTACCCCTTGGTTTCTGCCCACATTAGTTGAAAGCATCTGTGTGTGGGCATCTGTCATCTCAGGGAGTCACCGGCCCAAGCAGATCTAGGCGCTTTCAGAGGCATGAGTGACTCTGACCTTGCAGGGGAATCGGCATCCCGCTGCACAGCAGTGAGCTACGTGTCTGCATGAACAGGATGGAGTGGAGGGCTCAGCTCCTCTCCTGCACTGGACTGTGGCAACCTCCAGCAAGGCTGATGGAAAGGAGCAATTGCAGTCCACAGGAGATAGGTGAGTGAAGGACAACATCCAGCCAGGACTGTCCTCGAGGTGGCCAGCTGATGGCAAAATGCAGGCGAGACCTGCCTCTGCCACCTGCAGCTCTTCAGGAAGAGGCATCTCTGCGGCACTGGGGGATGTCCTAGGGAATGCTGCAATCCCCCATGCCAGCCCATCACCCCCAGGGAAAGGGACTTTGCATGAACACACCTACTCAGCCTCCTAGATTAGCATGGGTTTAGCAGAGGAGCCAGAGCTCCTCTTTTTCATCATCTGGCAGAGCACCTTTGGCATGGATTTCAGACAACTAAACACATGCAAAGAGCTAAGCCATGAACTTGAACTGCTAGGAGCGCAGGATCAAGGCACTGTGAGGGAAAGGTCCAGAGATGTCAAGGACGGTTTGGACAGCAGGATGGGCTGAGAGAAACAGAAAGCAGGTGAAAGGAGTGAATGTCATGCAGGCCCTTTAGCTTTGGTCTTTCTTTTAAACCCCTTAAGTGCTCCAGCTTCTACTGCATAGATTTGGCGCAAGGATCCAAACACTGCTGCTGGTTTCACCAGCTGAATACAGTGCTAATCTTCTGCAGCTAATTTATACTTAACTTTACCTGATGTACACAGGAGAACAGAATCTGGTCTAAAAGCATCAGGTTCTGCTTTGTGCAAAGCTTATTTGAATATATGACTCAGTTCCCACTTTTGGTATCACAGCTGTGTAGCTATCTGGCTTTGCAGAGCACTTGCTTTCCCCAGCTGGTGGCTTTACTCCCACATACCTTTTGCTGTGTTACCAGCTCTCATCAGCTCCTTCTCAGAGGCCCTGCAATTGCTGTTCTACATTCCTCCAGAAAATACGAAGAATTTTTCCAAAACATGCACGCATTCTCCCATCACCCTGTAATTCTCCAAAGCTATGAAGATAAAGTACTCTAAAGATCAGACTTGCACATCAGCCATCCCCAGCAGAGGAAGGAAAACCTGGAGCAGCAGTCTCAGCCAAGTCATGGTGACCAAGGGATAATCAGTGCTGTGTGACTGGCAGCAGGGAGCAACCCAAACTCTTCCTTCTGCCTCCTGGCTCTGCACCTCACTCCTAGCCCATCGTTCTGTAAGTGGCACCCTTAAGACATGCTAGTTTCTCCATGCATATGTTAAAAAGTAAACCAAAGTACTTCAGGAAGAGACAAGTCTTTGCATGAGCTTTGCCTTCTGAAGACAGCTTCAACTCATGTGATGAAAAGTAATGGGACACAGAGGGACTCCAGCTGTGATCTGATTTCCAGGGGCCTGAATTAATCAAGGATGAAGAGATGGGAAAGCCGAGGCAATTGCAGCTACACTGTGCTGTCAAATTCCTCATATTTTGGGGAGTCTTCCAGAGAGTCAGCAAAATTCAGCTTCTGAGGTAATGCGAAAACAGCTGGATTTGGAGCCAGCATCTGACCTGACATCTCAACACCAACAAATACCCTTTAAAGATCCCGAATGCTCACCATGACATGTTAGACCCTGAATGTTGTTGTAAGGCTTTTTGTGTTGCTGCACACAGTGCATCAAGGAGCAGGGGTTACAAAACAGCGCGTAGAAAGGAGACAGCCACAGCTAAGCTTGGGAGTGACACAGTGGCAAGAGGAAGATGCATTAAGGCTCAGATTCTCTATGCACTCTGCTTTCTGTCTGTCTTTCTCTAAAAGTAAAAATAAAAAATATATTTCTGATTGTCACTGTGGCTCCAGTCCTGCAGCAGGACCCGGAGCTCGTTCCTGTGCATTACCTCCTCCATTTTCATCTTTTCCCCTTGCAGCTCAGCAGGATGGAGATCCAGAGGGTCAAATTCCGTGACGTGGAAGCAGCTCTGCTGACCACAGTGGGGTTGCTTCAAAAAGCCCTGGATGAAATGCTCCAGTGACCTTTCTTTTTACCTTATTCCATCTTCCCACCACTGATGATTTCATTTATACTGAAATGGTTTGATCTGAGCAGAGGGATCTTGGGGTGACTCTACTCCTGAAACAAAGTTGCAGAGTGGAAACGCAGGGAATCTGGGAGCTGCTCTGTGAACTTACTGCATTTCCCCATAGCAGAGGGAAAGGCATGCTCATAGATTTGATCCATGTCCTTAACCCACATGCAGGACCAACTGCATCCCCAAGGTGATTTAAAGGGCTAGTGACCACATGTGAGGTTTCAATTTTGGTGCATTCATTGGGAAACAGTGACTGGCTTTCCTTGCTGAGGATCGCTTTTGTTTTCCATTTTTTTCAGCTGCAATTAAAGTGTCCTTCGTGCCCTGTGATCCCAGACCTCCAGTTTTGGATCAGCTTGCAGAAGAGCAGAGGAAGATCCTGCACTGAATCCCTTTGCTTGAAGTGTCTTCTGCAGCCCTGCTCAGGGAGGTCTAGGCAACCCCCAAGTCACTCCAAAGGGACCAGCCAGGCACTCACCCTGATGGCCTGTCCCACAGGGAGCCACCCCAAAGGACTGGGGCCGGTCAGATGTGCAAGCCCGCAGATCACCCCATCCTCTGCCATGGGCTCTGTGGGCCTTGGACGACCTGGCCACTTCGAAAAAGTGGACAACTAGGACAAATTAGACAATAGTAATATTTCAGTGGTGTCTGATGTGTGGTTTCACGATGATTTCATTTAAAGTGCAAGAAGCAAACAAAAAAAAGTACCTGTCACCACCCCAGGAACATGTTGTGACACTGACTCAGTTCCTAGAAAAGATGACTAAGGCACTTGGTCTTTAAGGCTGCTTAAAAGCAGATTTTAAAGAAACACATGTACAAATGGTTACTCCGAATCCAACTGAGACTTCACTTGCATAGTTTTGAATTGCTTCAGCTAGGTCAGCTTGCAGACACCCGTTGGAGGCTCGGGCAGAGAAGCCCTCACAAACTTTTCTGCGGCAGTCCAAATCATTGCCTTCCACCCTCCGTGCTAACGCAACAAAGCAGGGCGCTCAGCGTCGGCGGGCAAACGTGGGCACTAATTTCAAACCCACTTTCCGCGTGAGTTTAAGCGGTGCCGCCAGGCTTGGGCACAGCTGTGTCGGAGGCACGAGCACATGTCTCATCCCACCCAGCGTTAAACCTCTGGTCCAGGGCTGGCCACGACCAGCCCAGCGAATGCAACGTCCTCACTGCTCTGCTGTGACATTACGTGAAAGCTCCCAAGAGCCAAACCTGCCCCATTTCTCTCTCCTCACGCAGAGACTTTGCAGAGCTGCAGGAAGCTTTCTGTTGCATTGTTTTCTTAAAGCTTTAGCTCTATTTTTGTCTGGCTCTCTGTAGCAAAGTAACCCTGCTGCTGCTTTATTTACAGTTTTCCTGTCTTGCTTGCTCTCACATTAAAAATAAGGACAGCTTAGAAGTCCAGTTGTAGCAGCAGCTCTCTCTGCTTCCTCTGGCTCAGAGCCTTCTTGGCTCTGGACTAGGAATACTTTCAAAACTTAAACAAGCATTTTTTTTTCCAAGGTGTTCCTTTGGCATTTGAGGTAGAAAGACACTAACAAAATCAGGCTATAAACATGAAAACCACTTCCCACCTCTGTTAGTCATATTGCATTTTCTGGGTATCATAACACCTCAGTGTTCAGCTGCAGAGTATTTCAGGAAAACCAGAAAGCTCAAACCTAATATGTACTGTGAAAGCAAGCAGATTTTTTCCCCTTCTTTTTTAGTCTGTATTTAAATTTAACTTCCTAACATATCACGTAGGTGCATACCTAATCCAATGCACAAACACCACTTTTTTCCCCCTCTGTCATCATTAAAAACAAGTAGACGTTGCTCTTCCAGCATGAAAGGGCAAAATTATACTGTGTTGCCCAGATGCCTGCGGTAGTAGTATTACAAAACCCTAGATGAAGAATTGAAACAAAAATATCTACATTTCAAATAGGGTGTTTTTTTCTTTTTTTGGATTACAGATTGAGATCTGATATTCAGTTTTGTAGCAATAGGATCATAGAAAAGGAGACTTCAGGGGTTCATCTAATCTTGCTTCCTTTTTAAGTCCAGTTAGCTTTAGCAGTGCAATGGTACCGTGACACTCGATCACACATCCTTAGGTGGCAGATAAAGCCTTCATGACTGCGCTTCTCACAAAGTCATTTTACTGCTTTTTCTGGTTTCTGCATCCTTCTTCAGCAACCTGGAGGGATACCTAGGAACAGCCGTCGTTAGTGTTTATGGGGAACGGGGGTGCATCCAGGTGCAAGCCAAAACAGTGCCAAGTATTGCTGCATCTTGAGAAAGGGAACGTGAAAATCTAGGTGCATCCTATCATGTTAGGGGCTTTCTCTTAGGTAGAGCATGCAAGCAGCCCTAGCTTGGCGGTCACAGGGACATTGGGAATAATATGCTGTTTTCTCATCTCAGATTTGGGTAGATTGTAATGCTTGTGCTCGTACCCCACAAGCCTCTTCTGGCAGCACCAAAGTAGTGTCACGGGCCAGGCAACGACCCCGATGGGTTGGGCGAGTGCCCCAGTCCCCGCGGGGCTGCTCTGGCCTCCCGCTGCTCAAAGTTTCAAACCACCTCTGGTTTTGAGTGGGGTGGCCGTGAAACCAAAACCCCGATGAGGAGCTTCCCCAGCCAAGGCCACCTGCCCTTCTCCCTGTCTGAGCAAAGCAGAAGCTCAGCTCTCTCTGAGCAGAGCATCGCAAAGCAGGGTCCCATCTGGATGTGTGCTTTGGATGTGTGCTTTTAAAGAGCTGTTACAGTGCCTTCTGCCTTCCCCTGGGAAAGGTACTGGTCCCAAATGTTTTGTATTTTCATTTCAAGTCTACCTGAAAACTTCTTGTTGCTGCTGAGGTTTTAGTTTAGCTCAGCAAACTGCACCACGGGTTATTGCAGAGGTGAAGTCCGAGCTCAGAGCGCTTCGCAGGACCCCAGTGAGACCTGGCTGTTTGGAGAAGACCGCAGCACCCAGGAGGAGCAAAGGAGGGGGTGCGGTGGCAGGGTGGCCTTTCCCTCACAGATGTGAGAGAGCCCCTGGCTGGGTGGGAGAACAAGTCCTGCGGGGTTTGCAGGGCAGTCTCAGGAGCAGCAAAGGGGAGCAGGGGAGCTGAGAAGGGAAGAAAAGAAAATCATGAGCCACCAGCACCAGGCAACAGCACACCACCACGATATGGCCCCAGCAGCTGGGAACCAACACCGCAAGGGGCCTCGGCTCGCCTGCAGCAACCTGCAAGATCTGATCAAACCTGGAGCGGATGTAGCGTTAACTGAACGTATCCCGTATGCGCTGATGCTAAAGTCGCAGCCAGGGGTCCGGTGCCAGAGGGCACCCCGGGATCTGGGCTGCGAAGCACAGAGGGAAAGGCGGGACCCCTTCCCATCCCTCTGCAAAAGGGCTGTGGTTGCCGCGGTCTCGCGTGCGGTCCTTCTCGGCCGCGCCGGGGCGGCAGCAGCCGCCAGCCCGACTCGAGTGTGCCGCCTACCGCTCCGGCCTCCACCGACCGGCGCTCACCGGCCCGGCATGCCGCCCTGCTCCCACCGGCCGCTCCCGCTGCAAGGAACGGCCAGCTCTCTGGGCTCGCAAGCCCTTTTGTTTTCTCCAACTCTATTTCTAGAGCTTAAAAAACGAACAAACAAACAAACAAAAAAAAAAAAACCCAGACCCCAACTATGCAATCTATAAATCTGCCTGACAACTCCCTTGGCCATGCACACTTCTTACATCCTTACCTTCCCCGGGGACGGGCAGCGTGGCTGCTGCAGGGCTCGTGGGGTGTGGGACGGCCAAGCGAAAGAAACGTTTCCAGTCATTTTGGAAAGTCTCTGGTAAGAAGCACTAAGAAGCTGCTGTCAGGCAGAAAAGGATCCGGCTTAAAGCCACCTAACACAAAGGTCAATTTAGCAAAAATGCTACCAGTTTACATCAGCTGAGAAGCCCCTGCTAACTGCCTCTTAAAGGAGAAACTGCCTCAAAGTTCCTCCAAAAGCTGTAGCTCATTTCTGTCATGATCTACCCCTAGCAGTTATTCCCTATAATCAAGGCTTAACTTTTTTGTCCTGGCTAGTGTCTTGCACAGGCTGACAAAGCCTTTATCAACAACAGTCTGCCTGTGGCAATAGGTAGTATTTTTGCTAGAACAAAAGACATCGCTGGCAAAAGCACACAGTGAATATAGAGCTGAGCTGTTTGATGTCTCAAAGATACAAGAGACCTTAAAAGCAAAGGGCTTTTAGGCAGACAAGCTCTCTAAGCATCTTGTTTTTTCAGTCTCTGTAAGCTGGTCTTTAAAACTTCCCTCTGCCAGTCTCACCTTGCTCATATTAACCACAGTAATGCTATTGCTAGTTTTATGCAACAAAACAGCAGCAAATTGCAATAGGATTTGGCAGAAGTCTGGCTTTTCTGTGCTGCAGGAATTTCTGAAGTAATTGAAAATTGCGTTTGGTTTCAGAAAAAGCAGCAGTAATTTGTGGCAAAAGGGAGAGAATGTAGTCATTAATCTGAAATAATACAGCACCCTGTAAAGGAGCTGCCTCTTCAAGCTTGCCGGGCAGCTGCACAAATACACACTCAGTCGCGTGGGCAGCGGAAGCGCATGCTAGAAGTCGGAGGTGAAGGTTTACTCTTTGCGCAGTTGTCAGATGTGCTCCTGAAGACAAGGTGCAGACAAATGTGGAGGTACCACACGTCCCTCAGGGTGCTGGTTAAGCTCTGTGGCAAAGTCCACGAGCCACGTCTCTGGGTGCTAAAGTCTTTGCTGGGGAAACTGAAAGCCATGGGCTTCCGGAGTTAGTATTCACGAGGCTGTTTCTTTGCACAGAGAGAGGGGCTGGGTATGAGTGTGTTGCAACTAGTGGTGGGTGCTAGCTCTGAAGAATGGTAAATTTATTAATTCCATGTCCTGCACTGATTGTGCTGATTGATATTTAGCCTGAATCTGCCTCCTGATTATCATCTACAAATGTATTTAAAGTCTAATTTAAGTAAGGAACAATTTGAAGATGGTGTAAGTGTGCAAGGAGACTGCTTTATAGATCTTTGGGCCTTGCACAAGCCTGAAGGCTGATGCTAACATCTACCCAATTCCATTCCTACATTTGACCTTTTTGTTTTTTACTTTCTGACCTTTAATTTGGGGGAAGTTGTTGGCCAGACTTCCCAGCCCACAAACCTGATTTTCCTAGTGTGGATCAGCACTGTATAACATGGCCTGCCTCTCTGCTGATCTTTTAATGTTCCTGGATGGAAGAGAGCATAATATCACTAAAGAAGAAAGCTATCACTGAAGAAGAACAAAATGCTTCTGCCATATGTATTGAACAGGACAGATGAACTGAGAGGCTGGAGCTACCTTGGAGTCCTCTTAAAGCAATCTAGAAGCCAGGTAGCAGTTTTGGAGAATAGCATGCTACCCTTTGTTGCATAAAGTTTTGACTGCCCTCTCTGTGCTTACCGCAAGATCTTGCCAAAGGACAGATGGCCGGAGATGTTATGAAATGTCTCAGGAACTGGAATCTTAAGATTTTGTCTCGGTTCATCCATGCTTTGCACACAGAGCCCCTTATGTTGCCTCCTGCTGTGGAATGTGTGTTACATTTGACTTTTTGCTAAATAATGGCTTTTCTCAGTGGACTTTTGCTGCTGTTGGCCACCTGCTTGCTCATACTTTATTGCTGAAATACATGTGCACGAAGTGCGTGGCGTGTCAGATGGAAATGTGCACATGTTTTCCGCCAAGCTCCGTGGCTGCACAGGGTAACGCACTTCGAGCTGCACCCTGCAACAATGGTGAATCTTCAGCATAACCAAATAAGCAAAACATTAGAGGTAAAGATCTGGGAGTGTCAAAGCAAGCCACATCTAGCAGGTTTTTAACATGCCAGTAAGAAGTGCAGGGCTCAGTCTGAATGTTTCAGATTGCTATATTTCAGCTCAAACCTTTGAAAGGAGCAGCTGCGCTCACAGGGGTCGCCAAGGGAAAGGATTTCTTCTCTGCAAAGTCTATTGAATGCCAGTACTGCATCTGTCTGCTTGGAGGAAGGTCCAGCACAGCTGCACAGAGCGAGTGCAGCTTAGTGCCACCTGATGAAATCATCGCAGGATCAGCCGAAGAAGCCACCCTTTCCACAGTCATTCTTAAGAATCGGTAGAAAAAATTTAAGGGGATGGGTTCCCAATTTCAAATGAAGCTTTTGTGAATGCGCCTTGAATAGGATGCGTCTACGGCCTGCCTTTCACTGCTACGAGCAAACATGCCACAAGAGGAAGAAGTGCTGGATTTTGAGGAAGTAGTGGCTAAAACAGCAAAGAAGGGGTTTGGTTGTGGTTGAATTTTTTTGGTGCAAGCTATTAATTGCCTCATTGTTAACATAAACAGTGCTCAGAACATAACTATGGTGTTTTTCTCTTTAAGTTAGAAGTTAATGTGATTTATCTTGCTTTAGCTCTTCAGTCTATCTGAAGAGAGACTGAGAGAGTTCTGAAGAGAGTTGAGAAAGAATTGCTTTGCTCTGGAAATGTCCTAGCACAAGACAATTCCTGAGTTATGTTTTTCATTTGTAAAAACTCAGTTCTGACTTTGACAAGCAGAATCATGTTTCGCCAGTCTGATTAAGTCCCAGACCCCATGCCTTCCCTGTCTGAAATGCCTTCAGATTTTCAACACAGCAAAGCTTCAGGCCATTTCACTGGTCTGTTGTACCTTACAAACAGGTTGTTCTACAAGCTGTTCTGCAAATGACCACCCTGCATTTTTTTCTTTTTCCAAATTCAGATTTATTTTGATCACCTAGAGATGGGCACAGTCTTTTGGTACTCTCCAGAAACACATGGCCATTTTGTGCAGAGTGTATTTTTTTGCAGAACACTGTTGCGAGACTCAAAGGAAATGAGCAGTCAATGGTGGGCAGAGTGGTTTCTCTTTTTTGTTTTTTATTGTTCATCTGGTTTTCTAATGTCACCCTCTTAACTGACTACAACACTGAGTGGTGACTTTGTGGGTCCAATAACTGAGTAACAGGTGACAGCGAATGGGTTCATCAGAGCATCAGCAAAGTGCCCTCAGACACACTGAGCAGCCACAGCACTGACCATGGGTCCAAACCTCCGTGAGCCCACAGAGCAGCTGCTGCCCCGAGTGAAAGCTGTGCAAACATGGCATCCACCAAAGCTAACCCAATGGCAGACGAATGCCCTGGCGCAGCTCACCTGATGGTGAGCTGCTCTCTCCTCCTTGTCAGCAGGAGGTTGCTCTACGTTAAAGCGGGGCCTTGGCAATCTGCTCAGCTCAAGACTCAAGGACTTCTGCACGATCCCGAGCAGAAGTGCCAGTGAAATTTGGATGATTTACCCAAAGCTTTAAGTCTTAGTCTTCAAAATAACTGTGGTTCCACCATTCAAAAGAGTCATTAGCAATTGAGGCTGGCCAGGACACAGGCAGTGGAGAGGAGGTAATGGTGATGCTTAATTCAACACCCTTTAGCCATTGACTTGGCTACGGTCCCTCATTCTTCGGCCTTTCTGTGAAGGGCTCCCTATTGCTCCGTCAGCACCACGTGCAGTGGCTCCCAGCCCCGGCCGGGGCTGCAGGCCCTCCCCTGCCGCCCCGAGCGCCTGCCGGGAGCTACCGACATGCCCTGCAAGAGGTGGGCTCAGGGAGCCGCCGGCGTGGCCTGCGCATGGAGGGGGCGGCAAGCAGGGCCAGCAAGGGCCGGTGGTGCGAACGAGACGTGCTCACCTTCTGGTCCACATTGGAAAACTAAAGGATATAATAAAGGGAATATAAAAGAAAGTGTGTTTAAAAGTGCTGAGAAAAACAATAGCAAAATACAGGTATGTGGTTTGTTTGGTTACACTAGGCTCAGTCTTCAGTTTCGGACAAACGTGGCACCGTTGGTATGTTTTTCCTTCTTCCTCTTCTTTGGCCTTTTGGTTCAAGCCTTTTTAGTCTCCCGGACTTTAGCGTCAGAATTATTTCACAAGTGGAAACAGCCCAAAACAAATGAGCCCGTTTCACGTCATTGAAACCAAATGGAGACAAGCAGTGTTGCTAAAGCCCTGGGGATGCAGTGGCGACAGCGCTGGGCTCTTGGCTGCGGTGCTGCTCAGAGCTGCTCCCTTCTCCCCGCTCCCCCAGGTCGCTGGAAAATATTTCTGCTTTTTTCTGAGATTGCAGCCACCGACGCTGCCCCCTTGTTTTCCCTCCCCGGGCCATGTCCCCGGGCAGCAGTCTGGTGAGTTATTGGGACACCTCCCTTGGGAGAGGTGTGGGATCCCCTCGCAGTCTGCAGGTCACACCAGCCGCTGTCGGAGCTGCATCCCTCCGTTTCGGTATCAGCCCTGCAGGAACAAGCCCGGCGGCGACGCTGGAAATCTCAGTGCAGCCGGGGCTCCGACAAAGGGGTACAGCCGTTCCCTTGAACTCCAACCTTGTGAAGCAGTTGAGGGTAGGCCCCTGGATACTGTGGGAAATGCAAAAAAAAGTAGACATCTTTTTCTCTAGAAAAAAATACAAATTGGGTTCTTATAGCTTAACCGCACTGGCAGCAATGAAATCATACAGAAAAACACAGCTGTTGTCCCTACACCGTAAAAACTAATTCACAAACTTTATGCGGAGGCGTTAGTTTAGCTAGGCTTAAAAGGGAAGGCGTGCAGTTATTTTTTCCCAAGGTAACATACACTCCTTGGTCTTGATCTTTGCCTTATACTGTGACTGCAAGAGTGAGCTTCTTGACACACATTTTACTTAGTACACTTTTTACATAACTTTAAGACTACTGATAGAATACATGGTATAGCCTTGGGTGAGTACTCTTAAGAACAACCCTGTCTTGCAATATATCATAGGCAGTATGTATATGTATGTACACATAGAGAGACAATTTGTGTGCACGTGTGGCAACATTTTGCTGGCAACAGAAATCTGCAGATATGTTCTGCTTCAGTAATAAAAATAAGAGTCTGATTTGCTTGATTCAAACAGCCAGAAAAACTAGCTGTTAACAATCAAAGCGATCTTTTCGTGGCTGGATAACAGAGGATTTATATTCTCCATGGAACAGATGGGAAAGTGGTATGCCATGTAAACACCTTCTGGCCAGTGAGAAATTCCCGAGTATCTGGTGACTTGTTGGAGTCTCGCTATTAAGAGAAATCACTGACATGTCAGACTCACAGACTGATGAAACCCCTTTGTTGCAAAATACCACTTAAAGTCGTGCTTGTCCACACTGTAGAAATAAGTCGACAATTTCCTCACGCAGAAACCCCCAGAAAGCTCTACTTTGCTGTCTCCTTACAGCAATGTATCATGAGAAGGGCTCCTTAGAGCAATGTATTATGAGAAGGGCTCCTTCTCCTCGCCCCCAGCTGCTCACTCAAGCAGGGAGCAATGCTGCTGTTTGCACCGCTCGGGCAAATTACAGCCCTTGACCGCTTCTTCCCCGTAACCAGAAGGAGCGCGGGGCTTGCGTGGGGTGCTGACTCAGCCTGTCCCAGGTCCGGGTGAGAGCCGCTTCCGCCTCTATGCAAGCCTGTTTGGCTGAGGCTGCTCCAGCCTCCACACTTGTGGGGAAGCTGCTGCCGTTGCGGACAGCCTCAGTGCCAGTATAACCTACCGAACAAATAGGCTCAGGGACAGGTCATGGCTGCCATCATAACACGCGATGATCCCGTAAACCTGATGACACCCACCCACTGCCCCATTGGGATGGTGGTGGCACTCCAAGACGGACCTGCCAGAAGACAGCGCTTCCCACTGGTACACGGGCAAGCTGTGTGGACATTTTCATTCCCTGCTGTCCTGTCTGCCCAGAGGCCAGTTTTGGATTGGAAATAAAGACAGCAACCAGTTCAAAACCAGAGTGCAAATACTAGATTTTTCCCAAAACTCGAGAACAGAGGAAGCTACCGTGAAACTGTTTTAAAGAGCCCTAGGGGTGTATTTGTAACTCTTAGGAAAGGAGAAGCTGGAGAAAAAAAAAAAAAAAAAAAAAAAAAAAGTAACCTCTTCCTCATTATAACTGACTTCCCTGCTAATTTTACCCCTGCTGTAACTCTGGATGAACAAAAAGGTTGCTGCTTCAGCAGTGTTGTGGCAGCACATCAGCTGGGACTAAAAGATACCATTCTTCACACAGCAAGTCCCACAAGTGTTAATTCTGTGTGTGTACATATACACCATAAGCCATTCCTGCCTTAGCTGTAGTGGTGCTTGATGTGTAAATTTGAACACGTTTGAGTAGCAACATTCAAGTTCTTCACTAGAGTTGCTTCTGCCTCCCTGCACTTGGGTTTTCACAGGGCTGACGGCTGGCACTGAGAGGTAAAGCTCTGCAGGGAGCAGGGCACCACCGAGGAGCCAGGTTTGCTGCACGTGTTGTAACAGGCTTGCTAAACCTGTGTGGCACGGCTTAAGTGACAGTCTCAAAAAATGACCCCAACTCAAGAGTAGATTTTCTTTAAAAATAGGACAAGAGTTTTCATGAGTACCTAGGCTTATTGAGTCTCCGCAAAGCTGACTTCGATGAGGGAACTCCTCCTGACTTTTCGTAGGAAATAGGCTGAGATTTTTAAATGATCTCGGTGCTCAGAGGAGCAATGGGAAAACTGGACAGGCCAGTATTCAGAGATGCTATGGCTTGCTCTCCATAAGCTTACAGAGGGAGGTCAGTGCAAAGCTCAGGTAGGTCCTATAACATGTTGTCTGAACACAGTTCAGGTTTCTTCAGAGTACTTCATCTACATCCTGAAAGGATTTGTTATCACATGCAAAACTTCTCTAAAAGAGAGAAAAACTCATTTCACTTAGTATTGCAGACCACATTATGAAGTGTGCGCTTGCACTTCGAGGCCAAGAAATTAATGCAAAATCAGAACCTAAAAGTACAGTTTGGCCCACGTTTATATCCTAATTATGACTTCAAGGACATTCCTGTCCATCTCCTACATGTGACTCCACAGGAATGCTTCTAAATTAACTCCAGTGATAGTTTGGGAAGGAGAAATATTATTAGAAAAGTGTTTTAAGTTCCTTTAAATAGAAATGTTCACTCCATAAACCTAGCTGAAATACTAAAATCCTTTCCTGCCAAAAAAGTCAAGTTTAGGATTTTTTTCATGTCCCAGACTGGAACAAGTGATTGTGAAATAGATGGGTAAGCATAGGGAAGTAGTTAACAGATAAATTCTGGTTTAGGAGAATCAAAGCAGATTTTCTGACTCAATCTTTGCCTGCCTAGGTAGCTAAAGAGCAAATCCTCCTGCAAACCTAACTGTGCAAAGCCTCCTGCACAGCTAACTGTGTTGTTTTGTTTTGTTTTCTTGAGAAGCCTGGAGAACAAGCTATGAAGCTAGGAGACTCTCCAAGCACATGGACAACACACTCTGGAACTAGTGATGTCCTGCCACACTGTCTGGCTGCAGGAGGTTGAACACAGCGAGCCAAAACCACACCAGAGATAACTCCTGTCAGTGCACATCTTATCATAGGGGGCTTCTCTGAGGGCCGCTCTACTATTAGCCACTTCTACCTAATGGGATAGGACCTTGGAAGGCATCTCAGTGGTCCCTCTGCTCCGTGAAACAGCCAGCATAGCACAAGGCAAGGAGCCACATGGCTCTGCAGGGCCTCTCTTTCCTTTGGCTGCAAGGGGGGCATACACAGTTCCTTCCTGCCACTCTTTAAAATCCTCAGTTTTAAAAAACAATCTAATGAAAAATATGCATCTCTTGTTGGCAGAGGAAGTCTAGCTGAATCTTCAAAGTAAACCAGAACTGACTTAGACATCTCTAACAATAGCACTTCCACATTTTGATATGAAAATTCTTTTTCCATGATGCTCCAAAACAAAGAACAACATTGATGAAAATGACAACTTCTGGAAAAGCAGAAGTTTCCTCTGGCAAAAAGTGAAATTAATTTTGAATGCCTTACTGAGTGCCTCTTACAAGGATAGGGATAACTTTAAACTGTATGAGGTATTTTTGTTCTGTTCCTATTTGGCCTGACAACAAAACTTAAGGTAATTTCCATCTTCCAGTCAACTTCTGCTCTCATTTGCACCGTTATACACTGAAAACAGTTGCATGGTTAGTATTTCCTGTCTGAGGCTAACATATTCTTAGTCCATTGATTCAGTTACATCAAGTATTTCTCTCCCTTGTACATGTCTTAACTGAAAGTCCATGCACAGTAATGCATTCTTAGAGTAGAAAGAGCAAGCAGTGGAGAGTTAAAATACAAAAGAGCAAAAATACAAGTTTTGATCCCAGAAGTTTTGTACCAAATGTAAAACAAGAAGGAAAAGGTCCAAGAGCCTTGGGTTCCTTCAAGGCACTCCTTCCCATCACTGGCCTGAGGGCTTCCCAGCTCTGGGGACAATAAAACTCTGAACTACCTCCCACCTCTGAACTACCCTGTGGAAATCCACCATGAACTGGCTGTTTGCCTTCTGTGTCTGAAATGATAGGCCCCACAGCGTTCAGCTCAGAAAACGCTCACAGCTGGAGGCTGAGCTGGGCAGAAGCCAGGTCTCTGATGTAGATGTCCCCTGCACTGAGACCGTGGTGCCAAGGTACCGCTTGGTGGGCAGCCTGCTGCCAGCATGAACAGCAGCAGTGTAATGCTCGACTATGTCTGCCCCACAGTGCATAGAGAGGAGGAGCTGGCACTGCACATTTTCAGATTCCTCAGCAGCAGGAGGTGATGAAGAAAGTTGAGGACACAAGATGCATAAAAAAGTGCAATAGCAGAGGGAGGAAAAACAATAGCTGAAGTAAGTGGAAGCATTGCCATGAGCTCAGAAGATGAGATGTAACCAGTACAAATGACTAGGGAGTCTGTGGACCCTTGGAAACTGAGGAGCTGACTTTGCATAGGGGATGCTGCAGTCCATCTCGGCCTTCCCAAGGCTCCTCAGATGCTATCAGGGTGCTGAGATCTTGGTAGCAGGGACTACATCTCACTGTGTAGCTTTATGCAAGTGCATGGTGGCTATCTCCTTGAGGACAGACTGTCTTTTCCTGACTGCTCGAATGCCTGTTGTCCAGATTTATTGCTTTGGCAGTGGCACTCTCAGAAAACGTGACTCCAGCCTCAATGGGGGAGAAATCCAAGACAAACAAATCTGCTTTGTATGTCAAGGCATTAATCAAGAGCTAACCTTGCAGTAGTAAGAGGCAACTGTGAACAAGTTACTCTGTAGTTATTCACAAAAGCATTGTTCCACTTTCTCAAGAAGTGCCTAGCACAAAATCAGAGGAAAGATTCTGCAATCTTTGCACCGACCCCATATAACCGTTCCTCTGGCTCCTCCCAGAGTGCAATACTGCACTGTGGATGAGTTGGGTAAAGTACCAAGGCACAGAGACACACAGAGGTGGAAACAGCTGGAGTTTGTAGGAGGATTTTCAGACTCAGCTATCTGTCTGTATGACTTGTGCCTGCATACTCAGCAGAATTGGTGTCAAGGACAGCAAACACAGGAAAATGGAGTCTGTTCAGACTTTAGAAACAGTTTAACACCTCTTATCACCCAATCTTGGATAAGAAAAAAAAAAAAAAAACAAAAAAAAAACATGGGTTTCATGTCCCCTTTTTTAAAATAAGCACTTAATCTTTATCAGACATTGGTCTCAAAATACTTTTGCAAACTGGGTCTCTGCAAGTGTGGCCCAGCATTGCATGGTGAGCAGCAGGGAGAGCAATGCTCCGTAGCAGTTCTTCAGTCTTCAGCCATTGATCACCCTTCAGCAGAAGTATGAGATTGGGTAAGGAGGAAGAGGGCATGCACATGCCCAAATAACTCCTAGGTTGAGCTGAGAAGGGGAGACCTATCCCTGGGAGACTTCCTGGGTACACAGCAGCTCAGTAGAGTATCTGGAAGCTCTGATAGGTATGCAGGGAGCTCCAGGGAAACACAATTTTGTTTTCAGACAAGTTTTGCTCTTTTTTTTTTTTTTTTTTTTTTGGTATGTTTTTGCTGCTTGCCTGTGAAACAGCACAGCAGGAAAACAACCTCTGCAGAGAGTGTGTTACATTCCAACTGCAGCCCCCAGCAAAGTGTCCCTTCTATTTTGTCCTGGCCTTGTTGCAGCCCAAGATAAACACTCGATGCAAGAGGACAAGGAAGGCCTTTGGGAAATGGCTTCTCTGCTGGCAGCAGGAGCAGAGCTGAGGAATGGCCCCACAGCCCAGCTCCCAGCGAGTGAGCAGCCTTCCTGCATGCGTCTCCAGCAGTGAATGAAGATGCTGGTTATCATGGTCGTCCAGTGCACAGAGGAGCTTCGCTCTTTGCACGAAGGCTCCTTTTTTTCCCTAGGGCAGCCGCTCGGGAGCAGCCCTAACTCCTGTCCAGGCTGAAACAGGACACAGTGATGGTCATGACATCAATCTAAACCATGCGTTGCTTAAGTGCCCTCTGCGCTGCCAAGTGAAACCAGAGAGGACCATGTCCTTGGCGAGGAAGTTGTTCTACGTGCCTGAAGATGGCAGTATGGTGTAGCCTGAGGGCCACAGGCACAGTTTCCAGCTAAGACTCTGCCTCCCGTGATAACTGAGTCCTGCCCGGGCCATTTGCTACTACGGGGGCGAGCTGGTACCAAATGCCACACGTCCCTGTCTCCAAAACAGAGTGGCCACATCCAAATTGATAGCTGCTCCCTGATTTGTGCTGACCGAGCCAAGCTCTAGCTGACCCGACACCTACTAGTGCAGATGGGATTAAACATCAGCAGCTACACATCTTCCTAGCATTGCTTGCTGGTGTAGGCATTATCTTTCCATCTTTCTACAGAAGTGTATCTTGTCTTGGTATGACAGGTAGATTCTACTTTTTCTAATCAAAAAAAAAAAAAAAGAAAGAAAGAAAAAAAAAGAAAGAAAGAAAGAAAGAAAAAAGGACAAGAAAATGTCACCAGCACAATCCTGGCCTGAGTCAGAGTTTCTTTGTTGTGATTATTTTTCCACAGAAATTAGTAGCGGGTCTCCCACTGGCTTCAGTCAAAAACATAGTGCTTCAGGTAAGCTTTCATCTGGGATGTTAATCTGGACTTTGAACCATTGGTTGGAGCTGTTATTAATTTTTTCTGTACCCATATTTTAGGCTAATTTCATAAAGAAATTAGGTTAATGTGAATATGCTGCCCTTGGATATTTATATGACTGTGTGTTATCTTCTGAGTCTCAGTAACTTTTGACACTGACAGTCAATTTCAACCTTCAAGCTGGATTTAAATTCGTATTTGTAAATGGGGAGACAGGTAACCAGCAACAACCCTGAGGAAAAGGCTCTGTTCTGCATCCCTGAGGATCAACAAACCATAAAGATACATGACTGCCCAGCATGGAAAATGCTTTCATCAAAGCTTGCAGATTTTTAGATATCAACCAATCTGAAGACAAAAATCTGTAGGAAACACAACTTTTTGCTTTTTTCATTCTCACATTTGTTGATACCAGTATTGAGCAGCTTTTTAAGTTTCTGCTGTGCTAAATTGCTGCGACAAAGAACCATATACAGGGCCAAGTGTTCAGAAAGTTGCTAAAAAATACCACTGCAGACAAGCTAAAATATAGGATCAACTTTGACAGTCCTGAGATACTTAGGTTAAAAACCAGTGCACCCTCAACCTTGTCACAGTAGAGGTTTAATAATCAGCAGTTGTCACTGACCACATTGTTTTAAAAACCTCTCAGTTTCTGAATTCTTAGTTATTTAAGATCTCAACATTGCTTTGAGGGCAAATCTTCGTATCTACCTGTTCATGCTATCGTCATAAGAGGAAACGATCCTTTTCTCTCCCCAAAACAAGATAAAAAATAGTTTCACTGCTTCTTTTCATATCTTAAAACAGAATCATCCAGAGTGGGAGTTTAGTAAATGTGTTCATTTTCACTAAAATTTGCTTCAGTCGTTGGTCGTGGTTCTTTGAAGCAGCTGTTGGAGAACTGTGTGAGGTTCACATAGACAAATGGATGACGAACATTACTTACCTGCTTCAGATGAGAATTATTCATATGAATACTCTTTTAATGAAAGCAATGTCTGTGAAAGGGGCAACTATTTTGTATTTTACACCCATCTCACTACTATCCTCTATACTCTGGCATTTTTACTCAGCCTGCTAGGAAATACTCTAGTGCTATGGATCCTATTCAAATATGAAAATCTTGCATCTTTAACAAATGTCTTCATCATGAATCTTTGTGTCTCTGATTTAGTCTTCTCCTGCATGCTGCCTTTCTGGGCAGTGGACCAGTCCTTCGGGTGGATTTTTGGTGAGTTCCTCTGCAAAGCAGTGAATGCTGTTTTCTCCACTGGCTATTACAGCGGTGTTTTCTTTTTGACTCTCATGACTATTCTGCGGTACTTGTCTGTAGTGAATCCCCTTTCAACTCTGAGATCCCAGACACAGTGTTGTGCTTTTCTGGTGAGCTTGGCCATTTGGACTTGTAGCATATTAATTGTGATTCCTGAAGTGATTCACACCACTGTACAAGAAGACTTGGATGGCATGAAGACCTGTGATTATGCTGACTGGAAATGGAAGAAAGTGGACATTTATCAGAGAAATATACTCTTCCTGTTTTCCTTTGCAATTATTGTATTTTGTTATTTCAAGATACTGATAATTCTGCTTGGAGCAAAATCTCGCAGAAAGCACAGGACTGTGAAACTCATCCTGATTATTGTGGTAGCTTTTTTCTTGAGTTGGGCACCTTACAACATCCTCAGTTTTTTGTCTACTTTTCCACCACCTACCTGTCAGTATGAAAAGGACTCCAACTTTGCCTTTCACATCAGCCGTAAAATTGCCTTCTCCCACTGCTGCCTCAACCCTGTGCTCTATGTATTTGTTGGGGTCAAGTTCAAGAGGCATTTGTTACGTTTATGCAATCAATGTTTACCATGTGGCATCGGTCAAGTCTCCAGCCCCAGGATCTGCTCTCAAGGCAAATTCCACTATGAAGATGCGTCCATCTACTGAAGCAACACCTAGCCATTAGCGCTAATTCTGGATGAACTTTCAGATTTTAAAAGCCATGGATAATCTCTAATTTTTAGAGGTACTTCCCTGAGGAACAGATAAACAAGTTTAATCTTTGTAAAAGGTATGGAAAATAACAACAACAAAAAAAGTATTTGCAGTGGGTTGGAGAAGCTGAGAAGCTACTTCATTTGTCTGTAAATTTCACTTTGTGCTTTTTTATTCCATGAGATGGATTTGTTCTCATTGATTTTTCTTTTTAAAAACAACAGAAAAAGTTTAGTTTTTTTTTTCCTTTGGGAGCTAAAACATCAAGCTTTAATATAAATGGTACTTCATGTTGCTTTCTTATCTGACTTAAAATACTTGGATTGTGTATAGCAATGAACACATATGTATTTCTGAACCTTTTAGTGCTTTACAGTGGTGAATATCAGAGCTGAGTTCATCAGTTCTCTCTTTTTGGAGCTCTGAAGGTTTACTGGCCTGAAAATAGCTACAAGATCTCAGAATCTCTGAAGTCTTCAGTGCAAATGTTCCTTTACCTGTTGGTGGGTAAATGTTTGTAAAACTAGCTTAATGTAAAGGCAGTTTTCTGTATCTGAAATGGGAAGTTTGGGAGAGTCCTAAAAGAAACTAAGTTGTAACAAGACACTTTGGTTGCTGGGATATTCTTTTTTCTCCTGTCATTGCCCCCGCCCCAGACACCTTCCAGGCTTTGAATATCCCTTCAGGCAGTTGCAGTGGATCTGTAGCCCCTCTTCCATGCAAGGCAGGAGCATATTTGCCCCTAATTGCTGTCTCCCTCTCTCTTTCCCTTTGCCATGGCTGTGAGGAGAATTAAGCTTTATAAAAAGGTTATAGTGCAGAACAAATGGCTTATTTTAATAGCTGGACAGAAATAGCTTGCTTTGTTTGTAAAAATAATGTTTGGTCTTTTTAACTAAGAAGCCAGAACAGCAGATTTTAGTCTATATACTTGCATGCTTATTCCTTCACAATTTTTCTTTTAACTCCTTCACAGAGCTGTTGAAATCTCTGCTAAAGACCTGATAATCAAAGCCAGCCATATGTTTACTTTTGATCTGCCTCATGTCTAAATACCAGATATGCTTACATCTGGTCTAGCCAGCTTTTGGGGCAGATGCAATTCTTCCACATCATGGACGCCTTTCATCTGCACAGGCAGATGGGAAGTGAAGTGCAAAAATTTTCACAAACCTAACTTTGAAAACATTGCTAAGAGGCTTCATTGTGATAAGTGCAGGAGTTTGTTAAAATGATCGTTAAAATATGATTTCAAAACTAAAAGCAAGCTGAGGGAATCCACTCCAACATCTCACATTATAGCAACAAAAACAATGACTTCATGATTGAAGCAGTCAAAAGCAACACTTTTTTCTCTGTATAAATTGATATTCTTCTTCATGGTAGCTCATGTTTTTTTTTTTTTTCCTAAGCAGGAAAACAAAAAAAAATGTAAAAAACATGTACTGCCTACTCCAGTGTGACTAAATTAGAAAGCCTCTGAAAACTGTAATATTTCATTGCCTGGTGCTTGTATAGAAAGCCAAAGCAGCTTTGCAATGGCATCAGATTTGATTTTTGTTCTAAGTAGCAATTTCATTTTTTAGATAAACACCTTCAATGATCTCTATGTTGTTTCTATGCTATTTCATTTGATCTCTAAAGATCACCTGGAGCGGACAACAGATCCTTCTGAGCTGCTGTGTAGTTTGTAAGGAAATGGAAATTCAGTAATACCTATACTGAGCCAGACTAAGAGTCCCTCTAATCAAATACCCTAGTTTCTGATAGGACTTGCCAATAGTTTCTAGCTGTGCTAGAAACTATTGTTGTGCTAGTTTCTAGTTGTGTCTAGTTTGTTTGCAGAACAAAATGCTCATATCTTGTCCCTTATCATCAGAGGCACCTTTCTGAACAAGTCAGTTCTGGTATCATAATATTACAGTTATTGCCTAAAGCTTAAAAAAAAAAAAAAAAAAAAAAAATATTCATTAATCCCATAGGGAGTGGCTTGTGTTCAAAGCATGGAACTTGCCATCAGTGTGATTTGTGGTGAAGTCCAGCCTCTGGCTCTCGCCTCTCGGTAACAGACAATAGACATGCAAAATCAATGTGATTCCTTCTATACACTTCAAGAGACTTTAGATTGGGGACTCAATACCTTCAGCCAAGAAGAGACAGGCTGCTAAAGGACAAATGAGTTCCAGTTCTTCTTATGTTTCATAAGTCTGGAGCACTTCACTGACACCAGCAAAGATCTACAAGAGGAGAACGCTGGGAAAACGGCCAGAACAATGTCTTATGCATCCATATCATTTCAACAACTGCCATTCAACTCCTTGTTCTAGATCTACACTACCCTCTAATTTGTACTGTCAATATATTCCACATTTATCTAAAAAAGTCAAGCAGCATAACAGAGGTGCAAGAGATTTAAACGATTCTGCTCTGCGCAGTTTTTAGCAAGTTATTTAAATCTGTTTGTAGCTTGAGCCTATTTTGTTAGATTATATCTGAACATGTAAAGGGAATGCTGAAAGGAAATGCTAAATATTACCCAATTGTATTGCTGCCTACTCTAACCAAAGTAACTCAGCATATGGAGATTTCCCTTCCTGGTACGATGAAGCAGTACTAATAAACATTCAGAAGTACAATGGAATACTATGCTGTGACTACTGCTCTCTGTCTTTGATAACTATCTATTAAAGTTGAGGTATTTTCAATTGAACAAGCAATTGTAAATTTTGATAGACTCACTTAGATGAGAAAGAACTTCCAGAGGTCATCTACTCCAACCTCCTGCTTAAAGGAGGTCTAACTGTCCAAGCAGATCAGATTGCTCAGGGCCTTCTCTGGTTGAGTTCTGAAAACCTCCAAGAATGGAGATTGCACAGCTTATCTCGGTCCCTGTTTCAACGCTTAACTCTCAGAGGTTTTTCTTCCCCTTCTACCTGAACAAAATGTCCCTTGCTGCAACCTGTAGCTGCTGTCTCTTGTTCTTTAAATGCACATCTCTGAGAAGAGTCTGGATCTGTTTTCTCTATACTCTCCCAATTACATAATGGAAAAGAACAGTAAGATTTCTCAAGCCTCATTTTTCCAGACTGAACAAACCCAACCAACCCTGTCTCCTCACGCTTCGTGTGCTAATCATCTTGGTGGCCCTACACTGGGCTCACTCTGATCTGTCAATCTCTCTCTTGTACTGGGAGCTCAAAAATGGATATAGTACTCCAGATGTGACCTCCCTCACAAATGCCGAGTAGGGGAAAATAATCATTCCCTTCAACCTGCTGGAAACGCTCCTCCTAAGGCAGCCCCATATGCAGTTTGTATTCACTGCTGCAAGAGTGCATGATTGAGCTGTGTTCAATTTGTTGCCCGCCTGAGCTCCCCAGACTTTTTCTGGCAGCACTGATCTCTAGCCAGCTAACAGCCTGCACCACTGCAGAGGTTTGGCCATCCCAGGCACAGGACTTTGCCTTTACCATTGCTGAATTTCAGGTGTACCTGTCAGCTCATTCCTCCAGGTTACCAAGGTCTCCCTGGATGGCAGCCTTGCCCCTCCACATATTGAGTGCTCTCTCTTACTTGGTGTCATGAATGAACTTGCTGTGAGTGTGCCCAGTCTCATCATCCAGTGAAGAAGTTAAATAGGACCAGCCTCTCTGCTGACCCTTGAGGAATACCACTTATAACCAACTACTTATTAGGAATTCAAACCACTGACTACTACCCTTTGAGCCTGATGGTCCAGTCATTTTTTCATCCACTTTGTAGTCCACCTGTTCAGTCCACATCTCCCCAGTCTGGCTATGAGCATGCCTTGGGAGACTGTGTCAGAAGACTTGCAAAAATCAAGCTAAATGATGTGCACTGCCCTCACCTCACCTCAGAGCCTGTCAGCTCATTGTAGAAGACTGTCACATTGGTCAGGTACCATTTGCTCTTGGTAGAGCCACACTGGCTGTTCCCAACTCTTTTTGCCTTATATCTACCTGGTTATGGCTTCCAGAACTCTCTCCACAGTCTTCCAGGGGACTGGGATGAGGCTGACCAGTCCCCTGGTCTTCTTGCCTTTTTTGGAAATGAGTATGGTATTTGCTTTTTTTCAGTCATCAGGGACCTCCCCCAATCTCCATGACATTTCATAGAATCATAGGATCTGTAAGGTTGGAAGGGACCTCCGGAGATCATCTAGTCCAACCTCCCTGCTCAGCAGGGTCACCTAGAGCATGTTAGACAGGGTTGCATTCAGGCAGGCCTTGAAGATTTCAAAGGCAATAGAGAGCACCTTTCAATGACATTGGCCATGTCCCTCAGCACTATCACAGGTACCTTGCCCATTCTATTCTTCTACAAGCCCAGACTATTTAAGTAGTCCCAAAACAATCCTCCTCTACCGTGAGTAGTACCTCTCTCCCCAAGCTCTGCTACTATGCACAGAGACCTGCAAGGCACTTTGAGCTATATCTGTTGTCAGGAGAAAATATTTTGGCAGGGCTTCCAGCTTTGTTTATATGCATAAGTCATTAGATATGCATGGAGCTAAAACCGTAAGATTTGTCCAGTGCAAGTCTGTGGATGGGCAATCTGTGAAGCTCAGCAGTCCTCTTACAAAGTAATCAGTGCCATGCTGAAACATCTCTTTCCTTCTGGCAGCTCCAGGTGCATGGAAAATACAGGCTTGCTGTGCTTAGGCGATAATGCTCAGGGGACCTTAGATCTTTAATTTCACTCATTCAATCAACTATTATGTGGTCTGAGCAAATGCAGAACTGAGAGAAAGGACTTCATGAAGTGAGAAAGGAGAAATTAATTGCTTTTGGAAACCACAGTCTACTGGGGGGGTGGGAGCAGCTGAGTAGTCACAACATTACAACTGTTGTAGAGCATCAGAAGTGCCTTTATGCAGAATGTCTGCAAGATGGCACCTGTAACCTTGATTGCAAGTTACAGTTACATGGATATGCTATTGCTGGTCTATGTTCTTATTAAAGAACTCAGTGGGAATGGGAGAAAAAATAGCTTCCCCTGGACTGAGTCTATCTCCCTGCCTGTCTCCTTAGAGCAGATTAACATGAAGCAGAGCATCACTGCTGTAACCTGTCAGAGGTCTCAACTTTTGTGAAGCCACAGGAATTATATCAGTCACTGATGGGCCTATAGGGAAAATCCTCACAGACAAGGGGTGAAGCACATAATCTGTTCAATCGCTGATGTACATCGCCTTGAGTAAAACAAGAAAATTTACACCCCACAGATTTAAGAAAGCACCCATTCCCAGTGAAATCAATGATAATTTTGCTTCTGATCATAATCAGAGCAATACTCAGATTCTAGATTCAATGCAATGCATTGGACAAAGCATGGCATGCTCTGCTTATTTGCCAGGATTATTTTCATCATGAAGTAAGAGTCCTCCATCTATAACTTACTACCATGAAAGCACCAACTTTGTTATTAAAATCATAATCAAAATTCTGTTTCATTTTCCCTCACAGTTACTCAACAGATTGAAGTGCTGTTACTCATTAGTATTTAAATTGGAAAGGCTTGTGTTAAATGGAGAGAAGTTTGACTGATGTTTGCTGTACTAAGTTCACAGCTGCTGACTAGTGTAATTGGACAGAAGCCCTGAAAAAGCCAACATGTTCTTCAGGAAGCAAAACTAAAGTGAGTACACAAATGCGAATGGAAAATATTTTGTGAGTTAGGTGTCAGTCAAAATGAAAAGAGACAGTAAGAAGTACCAGTAAAGATGACCTATGAATACTAGCTATATTGGACCATAAAGGAAGAACATAAACACAGTAGTTTACATAGCACTGTATGTGCTACATACAGATACATACATAGCACAGAGCTGTTTGTGAGGTGAACTCATCTGCTGCTACAGCACACCAATTTTGACAATGAACCTCAAGCTCATTTATCCACACTAAAAATCCTATGCACGTTTAAAATACAAAGAACAATGAAGTCATGTCATAGACATTACCTATAGGAAAGGATGGCATCTAGCAGACTAGATATAAGAACGTGACTATGGTGAAAGGTTAGGGAACCCAATAAGGCTAGCCAGATAGAAGACCATGTGGGGCTTGCAAACAAGACCACTGCTTATTTTTTACTTTTATTTGCAAAAGGTCTTGCTTCTGGGATGGAATAACAATACAGGTTGGGGGGCAACTGTCTGGAAAGGAGCTCTGCAGGAAAAGATCTGGGTGTCCTTGAACAAGTGCCCTTGCAGCAAAGGCCATCCACATTCTGGGCTGTATCAGTAAGAGTGTAGCCAGTAGATTCAGGGAAGACATCCTTCCCCTCTGTTTGGCTCTGGTGAGGCTGTATCTGGAGTACTTGCCCAGTTTTCAGCTCCCTAACACAAGAAAGACACAGACATACCAGGGTGAGTCCAGTGAAGGCTGCAAAGCTGGCCAGGGGCTGGAGCACACAAAGCACACAACTGAAGGAGCTGCATTCATCCAGCCTTAAATAAAGCAAGCTCTGGGGAGTCTGGATTGCTCTCTGCAACCTCTTGATCAAAGGAAATAGAGAAGACCGAGACAGACATTTCTCAGAGGTGCACAGCAGTAGGATGAGAAGCAATGGACACAAGCTGGAACATGAGGTATTCAATTAGGTTTGGTGATTTTTTTTTTTTTTTTAACCACAAGGGTGATAATACACTGGGAGAGGGGCCCAGAGATGCTATGGGATCACTGTCTCTGGAGGTGTAATATACTGGGACAGGGGCCCAGAGATGCTATGGGATCACTGTCTCTGGAGGCGTTCAAAATTCATTTGGACACAGCCTTGAAGAATCTGATCTGATGAGACCTGCTTTGAGCAGGAGGCTGGACTAGAGACCTCCAGAGGTCCATCCAAACCTAAACTGGTCTATGATTTTATGACCTGTTGCCTGAGCAACATTAAATCAATTAAATGTTGCAGAAAGATTGTCTTAGGGTTCAACCTGAAGAACATAGTCTTCTAACAGAAACCAATAAAAACTTAAAATTGAGAAGTTAGGTTTTATTGTCCAAAGCCTTCACCGAACTGCGCAATTAGCATGTAATGGAGGTGTCTTCCTATATGAGATTATGCCTGTTAAAAATAGCATAATTTAAAATTAAAATTTAATTAAAAAAATAAAATTTTAAAAATTTAAAAACATACATTTTGCTTTTTTAAGTACGAAAAAAAATGGCAAGCAAGAAATACAGTTTCTGTAAGGGTTCATTCATGGCTATCCAAACAAGAATACATGTGGCATTTGGATCTGTATGCTTTATTGCAAAGGTTCAGTAGATATTGTATGCAGGGCAGAGTTTTGGAAAGAAGCCAGCTCCTTCTGAAAGATCATGGCAGTTTTTAGATAAAAGCTTTAGTCTCTGTATATGTCCAGCATATACATATATTTTCAGTTTTTAAATCAGGAGGTCAGTTTAATACTGACGATCCTGGCGGGAATGAAGCAAAGAATGGAGAACGACAGGGAGAAGTGCAAGGAGTGGAGTATTCCCTTTATATTCAGGAGCATCTGAGATACTGAATCTGAAATACTTTCAGCGAGATTGTTTCTTTCCTCCAAGCAATGCTGCTTTCCAAGATTAAGTTCTATCTCTTGATGGCTGTATTCATCCACATATCTTAACCAGCTCTGAACCAGAGCCAGAGTCTGCACTCTGGCTCTTCTTTACCATTGCTGTTTCAGCCGAACTGGCACTGAACCAGTTCAAAATCTTGGCACCTTACTTCATCCATATAGACGTGAAATGCAGCTGGTTCTGAGCAGCGGCAGCTCATAACCCCAGTTCAGGGGGAGTCAGTCTCAGAAGCTGACTTTAGTACACAGATTATTTGTCCAAAACCTTCAGCCACTTTGTCCGAAGTGCCAGATTTGCATTTTCCTGGAGCTCTGCTTGTTCTTTTTATGAGGCCTATCCCCAGCTCTATACCTATTGATAGTTACTTTGTCTACCTAGTCAAAGCAGAATGCAAAGCAGAATGCAAACAAATGCAAAAAGTGCTTCTAAAGCTTTCTCCCCACAAACAGTCACATAAGGTCTCTGATGATGAACAGCAGCCTGTTGTTCGGGCTAGCTACAATGGTATGTTAATTCGCTGAGTGTGACCAGGGAAACCAGGAGCTTGCTACCCTCATAAAATTCCTCAGGTGCCTAGTGGAAGCAAAACCCCTTCCAGTTATTACATACAATCAAGTAACTCTTTCAAAAGTAGAAAACTAATGTAGCACATGTAGCACGTCTGATAATGTCAGACAGATGGAAAGAATGAGTTCTATGGACATGAGGTCAAAAACATTTTCGACTTTGAAATATTCGCAGGATATTGCCTGCGAAAGGAAAACAAGTATAAATCTCTTGGTTTTTGATGGAGCCCAGTTAGCTAAAAATAGAGCACATTTATGCATCACCATTAAAACCAAAGGATTCTATAGTTATTTGCAAACTTTGTATGGACATGGCTTCTACTGCCTCTAAAATGCAAAAAAAGAGAAAAAAATCACATGCAAACTGAACTTTCAGAAAAGCTCTATCAAAAGAACCACAGCTAGCATTAGAGCTAAGCTCAACTTCTTATCAGAAGTTGATTTTACCCTTTATATACTTATCTTGGCACACATTCTCGCTATACAGGGCAGAACCTAAAGGACACAGCATTGTCTTGATCTAAGGTTGAGTGTAAGTAATAATGTAGTTGTTGCGGTTGACTGTGTACCTTTATGGAATATGTTTATGACAGTACTCACAAGGGCAATATTTCATCAGGAAGTCAAAAGATTTTTCCCAGTGAAGGCTTGAATTCACTTGCTGGAATGAGTGACATTACTTTTTATGAGTTAATAAAGCTGACAGTAATTCCCAACCAGCTCATCTCAGTTTATGAAGAAGTTAATAGCTTTTGTCAGATTAAAAAAAAAAATACAACTAGAGCAGATCATGCATTTTGTTCTAGTGCAGCTTCCAGAAAGCAATCTTGAAACTTCCGTTGCTAAGAAATATGAAAATACAGAAAATTCTAAGGAAGTGTTGGTCAGCTGAAGATTTATTGGAAACAGCATGTTTTCTCTGTAGACACTGATCTCTGTGTAAATACACAATAATACAATAATTAATGTCAAATATTAATGTCAATAATGACAAATATGAAATATTTCTGAGTTTGTCACTATGTAATTGAAAGGAAGAATAATCCATTTTTATTATTTTTGAGTGAAAAATAAAATTGCACAAAGATTTTTTGAAAATATCTTTTAAAATCTAATGTAGTCAAAATACCTGGATGTTGGTAGTGTATCATTATTTGCAATTGATGACACTGCTGTTACTTTGGGAAGACACCCAGTCATCTACGGAATAATGGAAAATGAACATTTGTTTCCAGCAGATGACCCTGGCCCTCTACTGCATGACAGAGCAAAGCATGTCCCCAGAAAAGTTATCTTGACCATTGCTTCACAACTATGTAAGATGTCCCATTTCATGTTGCTCATTCTTGTACCACAAGATAGTTATCCCTGTAGCCTACCCTTAACAGGCCATTAAAATGTTTTTCAGTTATTTGGAGCCTGACTTAGGTGAAGATTATTCACTGAAGTTTGATGGTCACTCAGTCATCCTTAGGCTTTTTGAGGATGAAAAAAAACAAGGATGATGGTGACACATCAATCACTAAATAACTATGTGCATTTTCTCAGTCTTAAAAATAGGACGCTTTGATGCCTGAACTGACATTTATGAAACTGAAATAGTCACAAACAAAGAACTGATGACAAAATGTTTGGTCACAAGTTCTATTCAAAATCACTTATTCATCAGGGCAAAAAGGCAAAGGAACAGCCTGAGTTTCCAAGCATACGTTGAATACCAGCCCACTGTAGCCAACTTCAGCCACTATGAAAAAATGCTGTCTCTTCAGAGACATTATGGAAAAGTTAAAATTGAAAAAAGAAAACAAAGAAAAGGAAAAAAAAGAAAGAAAGAAAGAAAAAAAAAAGACCAGAAATAGCTTGTTGGTAGCAAAACCCTGGTGCTGGGGGAGCAGGTGCCTGCGCAGGTCCTCGTGCCAGGAAGCAGGCCAAAACCCAAGTTTCGCACCCGCTTCCTCTCGCCTGGTGCCAGTACCACAGACAGACTTCGCTGTCCCTGCCGGGCCCGCGGCGGCCGGGAGAGGAAACCTGCTGCGCGCCGGCTTCGCGAGGCCGCAGCTTCGAGTTCCCTTCGGTTGCCCCGCCAAGCAGCTTTATGAACTGATATATAACAAACGAACGAACAAAGCACCGAACTGGATTAAAAGCGCTAACAGTGGTGACCTCCGTGCTTGAGGGCAACAGAAACAACCCTCGACAACCGCCCAAGCCCCGAGAGGCGCTGCCGCGACTCCAGAGGAAGGCGGCGATTATCCCCGCAAAACCGTTAAAAACGCTCGTTCCCCGCCGCCATCGCGTTCCCCGCCCGCCGGCCCCCGCGGGCCGGGAGGCACCGCCGAGGGGGAGGCGCCGCCGCCGAGGGCATCATGGGAGTTGTAGGCGGCGGGCGCCTCCCCGCGACATGGCCGCCGCCGCGCAGGTAAGGCGCGCGCCGGCCCGGCCGCGGGGGCGCCGCGTCCCGCTTCCGCGCTGCGCTGCCGCCCGCGCCGGGCCGCGCCGGGCCGCGCCGGGCCGTGCGGGGGGGCAGGAGGCGGCGAGGGGGAAGGAGGAGGCGGCTGCGGCGGCGCGGGGGGAAGTAACTTCGGTGGCTCCCACTTGTTGCTGCCGGGCAGCGTCACCCCTCGCGGGGCGGCCGGCCGCCAGCGCCACGCAGCGCTGCCGGCCCACGCACACCCCAGCTCACACGTATACACACAACAGCCCCCCGAACACTCCCCCCGAACACCCCTCCCCAACACACACACACACACCCAACACACACGCACCAACACACACACACCTCCAACACACACAGGTGCTGTGAACACCCCCCTAACACACACACGCACACTCAACATACCCCTAAAACATACAAAGGGACACACACAGACCCCCTAACACACGTACACACTGAGAACACACAAAGCACACACACCCAACCCCCCCCCAAACACACACAGATACACAACACACACACACCCCTACTGCACAGGCACACAAACACACCACACCCACACCACACCCACCCATACACACGCACACCACGCATACCCCTAACATGCAGATGCACGTGCACATGTACGCGTTGGTGCCCAGATCAGCCCTGTGGTGGAGCCAGCTGAGATGGGGCCCAGATAGCTCAGCTCAGCCCTTGGTCAGGTGACAACCCCCCTCCCAACACACGCAAACACACCCGCAGAGGTTGGGTGACAGTCCCCCCCCCACACACACACAACACACCCACACAGGAGGGGTGACAGTGTCCCTCCAACACACACATACACGCATAGGTGGGGTGACAGTCCCCCTGACAACACACACACACGCACAGCAGGGGTGACAGACTCCCTGCATGCGCACACACGTGCACGCACGCAGAGGCCTGCTGGCCCGGGTGCCTCAGGTGGCACGCTCCAGAGTGCTGTTGTCACCGCATGCCAGTGACATGCTGCACAACTTGTAACCGGACCCAGTGAGTGACTCGTTTTTCACCAGCATCAAAATTGCCTGCTGTTCTTTACAGCACCCTCACCACCTCCGCTGCCCCCAAGTAAACCCTCGGATGCCTCAGCCCTGGGGCAGAGTTCAGCAGTAGCAGGCGTCGTTCGGACAGTGCTAGAAAGCAGATAGCTGCCTGTGTTGGTGGCCTCGCTGGAGAGGCGTAAAGCGCTGACACACAAATATTTGCCACAGCCCTAATCCTGCTGCCCTTGTGTCGGCAAATCTCCCGGGGATGACGGGGAGAGCTGGGCTGGCGCGTGGGCGGCTGGGTCTGTCTCCAGACCAGATGCCGGGTTTGCAGCTGTCCCTCCTCCAGCTCGCGCTGGTGTCTGTGTTACGCAGCGAGCGGGGAAAAAGCAGTGTTTTTATGAAATGGTCGTCGGCTTCGCATTTGGGGTTCTGCCTGAGTAGAGGTGCTGTGGCGGTGAGTCTGCGTGCGGCAAGGCTGCGCCGTGCTTCGGAGGCTGGTGGATTCGTTGCTGTTTGGGTGCCGCAGTAGGGATTTGGGGGCCTGAACCTTTTGCCCGTGAGTGCAAAGCTCATGTAACTCCGTGGAGTTGGCTGCGGGTGTTTGTTCGGCGTATGGAGTTGGCAGGCTGCAGGTGTCACGTTTTCAGTCCACCCTCTCCTTTGCAACAAGTTAGTTTTCAAGTGTAAACGAAGGAAGAGGAGAACCAGGCCTTTACCTGTTTCATTTTAAAGAGTGAAAGCGAGTGTTTGATTTTATCCACCCTGACTTCATGCACTTGTAGAGGCAGACCGTGATTGCCCTTTCAAGGCAGAAGACAGACTGTGTCTTGCCAGCACAAGGCAACTTGTTTTCTATAGGTGTTTTTATTGTCAGCTTTGATATTTTGCAGCAATATGTGCAACAGAGAAGATAAATTGTCTTTGCAGGAGGGTGTGTTATATTTTCAAGATACTATTGTGTACAAGGCAATTTCCTGAAGTTTTCCAACGGTCCTTGAGGGAGCACTTAAATTTAAAAAATGTTGCAGATGTTCCAAACAATGTTTCCAGAACATTTCTATTTTGAAGATGAATGTACTGTTGTTAACAAGTTATATCTGAGATGACTATGGCTGAAAACAAGTAGAGATATTATGCTTTTCTTCTTCTCAAATATATATTTGACAGCCCTTCAAGTGAACATGACTTCCCTACTTCCTCTAAAGAGCCAGTTAGTTATGAAGCCTGATATTTGTGCATACAGGAGCCTCTTTTGTACACGATCTGACAATAGTGAAAGGATGTATTATATTTGCTGCTAGACAGTTACATAAAAGGAGTAAGAATCTGTCCTGAAGGCCTCGATCTGCCTAATCTTGAATTGGGAGGGATCAAGGCTTAACAGAACAACTAGTGAGAGAAAACTTTCAAAATATAAAGAAAAATATTTGTAAAATGGCAGAAATTATCAGGGATACTGAAGGAAAAGTAGGACTGAAAATGATTTTTAACTTGGATTGTTACTTGTTTTTCTTCATGTTTAAAAAATTACATTCACATTTTAAAATTAACATTTAGTTTAAATATAACATTAAATCAAATTTAAAAATTAATAATATCCTTTTGAAATGACACTTAGAAATGAAAATATACCTGAAAATGAAAACATTTGAATGAACACTTGAATGAACACATGAATGAACACTTAGGCCTTTACTTCTAGTATTCTTTACTTTACTTCTTTAGGTATTATTTAGATTATTAAACTGAAGGGACTTGTAAACACCCAAGTGGTTTTATTATTACATATTATTATGTATTTATATACTACATTTTTATTCCTGTTTGGCTTTGCCAGTGGAAAGAAACTTCTTTGGCAGTTTTTATCTAGCCTGTGTCCTTTCTTTGTTTTCCTAGAATAATTTCAATTTGCCCAGGGAGTGGGGGTTGTTAGTGCCCAGAAGTGCCATAATAATAATTTAAACATTTTGTCCAAATGTATTCAAAAAGAGGCTTTCTATCCTGAAGCATTGTTAAAAGGTGCAGAATTTTTAAATACACCATCCCAGTCTCATAGGTCACAGTGCTTGGAAACTATTGCTGCACATAGTTTTAACTATTATACTCTTCCCTTTGATTTAATATTGTTGTCCATCGCAGTATTTTGTGGTTGCTAATGGTATAGTGGGCTAAGCAAAGCTACCTTTAAACACTGGTTATCCTAGAGTGTGTCCACTCTGGCATTTCATTTACTGCTGGGAAGGAGGAGGATGGACACATGAAAGGTATTGCTGCTGCTGCAAGGCAATGTAGGTTTTAAAAGCAGAAAGGCTGGATCAGGATTTCCCTGAATAACTGGCCTCAGGCCAAGCTTGCATCATCTATGTGCCTGCCTGTTAACAACAGGCTCGGTGGCAGCACTCTCGAACAGGCCTCTCTTCCAAACACATTTTAAGTATTTGGGTTTTGTAACTCAGACACTCCCTCTTCCCCCTAGAATAGTGACCTTCACTGGGAAACCCATGGGAAGACGGGGAGAGAGGCAATATTCAGTATTTCCTGCTGCAGAGGAAAGAAAGCAAGAATTCTTGTTCTTGGCTCTAGGGTAGTGTGATTCACTCAATAGCCGGTTAGTTTGGGTTGTTTCAGCTTGGTCTTTGCTTAAAGTATTTGCCTACTATTTCATCTGGATATACATGGCCAAAACCTGTAATTTTCAATGTTGCTTGTTGCCACTTCACTGGGAACTACTTATAGGCCAGGAGTTGCCCAAGGCAGCTACAAGTGCTGTCAGCTGGGTGGAGGACAGCTGACTACCTGCCAAACTTCTCCGAACTGTCCATTGGAGGCAGCCCTTATCTCTGGAATCTCAGCTTGGAGGGAGAGTGTGGAACAGTAGATACCCAGGTAAAATTCCCACTAAGAAACCCCTGTTCAGATGGAGGCAGATCAGAATTACGATGCAGCGGCTATTGCTTTCTGAGTATCCTTAAGTCTCGGAGGTGCCTGAGGGTGAGGCCAAGCTTGATGAGGAGGTTAGTATGGCTTCCATTTCTCAGACACCAAATTTGGAAACCTGGAAAACATATTTGAGTTTTGGAAGACTGACTCCAAGCTCATACAATGAGTGATATGAGCACGATGAGTCACTAGTACTGCTTCGCTCTGGAAACTCCGTACTGGATGTATTTCTGTAGGCATCTTTATGGCACTCCTCAGGGTAGCATTCAAGCACCAAGTCCCTGGCTTAAGGAACATGTAAGTGATACTTAATTAGGTGGGAGTTACGGAGAGAAAGAATGGGTTTTGTATCGGGGGGGGTACATAGGGACACAAGGAAAATGACTTGGAAGAATGAGAGTGCGAAGATGAAAAAAAGTTCTTTTTAATGAAATGTCTCCCATTAGCTCCCCATACAGGCACTGGGGTGGCAGGGGAACATGTCCCCGGGGAAGTGAAATAGGAAGGCAGCAGCTGAGGAGAGGCAAGTCTCTGGGAGAGTTAGGGTTAGGTTAATTTGGAGATGTTAATGAACACAGTGCAGCATTCCTCACTTGGGGTAAGGAGTGGCATGCCTTAAGAAAAAAGGGTAGATGATTTTGTTAATAGTGATACTAGTGCAATTCCTGTTATCAGAAGAGCCCTCTTCTCTTTGTGAACTGACTGCTTCCTCAAACAGGCAACTTTCTCATCGTGACACAGTGCTGCTTTGTGTGATAAATACAAGCTCATCCCTGTTCTGTTGTTTGTGTAAATGGTCATTTCAGTTCATGTTTAACTTTCATTAGTGTGAGGAATATCAGAGACATAGCACTGTATTCTCCAAATACAGAAACTGAGTCTCTGGTCTAGTATATCTGCGCTGTTTGGCATTCGTTCAGTGTACCATTTTAAAAGGTTTTAAGTTGACTCTTGGTGTGGTGGCATGATTCGATAGGTGCAGCACTAAAAGAAGAGTTGGGAGAGCTGCTTGCTCACTTTCCCCACTCAGTGTGAAAATTAACTGTATCTCAGTTGTTATCGTACCACTTGTATACTCTTATCTGTTGTTTAGTTTTGATCTCTTTCTAAGAACAATTTGCAAATATGAGGAATAAAATAGGGGGAGAATGCAGGCCTGTCTCCCATAGGATAAGAAGGCTTGCATAAAGGTTATACAAAAGGTAATTTTGTTGTGACAGTCTCTCAGGTTAGGGATGCAAATAGTATTGTGGGAATGTCATTAGCTTCTGGTCTTATGTTGTAAAATGCAACTATGCTTAGATTGCAAGGCCTGCCTACAAAAAGGCTTCATTGTAAGGAATCCTGAACTATGAACATACTACTCTTCTCCTAGGCATTTGTAAAAGATGTATTTTTGTCCACTTTGCATCTGGTTACTCTATTTTACTATGCTGTGTTACTTTGTGATTTTTTTTTCTGGATGTGGATTTTCTGCAAGACACATTTTTTTACAGAAGATGTATGTGCCTGAACACTGAGGTTTGTGTGTGTGTGTGTGTGTTTGTGTGTAGGAAATTAAGTATAGGTTTGCAGCTTGGTCTCCTGTAACCTGTCTGGGGTACCAAAAGAAACAAAAAATACTTCAAAAAATGTATATTTGTCATGGGAATGTGAAGATCTGTTGGTGTGGAAAACTGAGGGGGAACACTCATTTAGTATGAAAATTTCACTTCTCAGAACAGAACTGAGCTTCAGAATTCAGAGAAGGGAAACCTTAGCTGACAGCCAGGCTTCGCCTTGCCTTTTGATTGTAGTTGTCCTGTTTAATGTCATCCAGCGTGCCCTCTCAAGGGTGGCACGTCTTTATATGCTGTACTAAAGCACAAAGGACTGACTTGCCCAGTAAAAGCAAGTATTTGTGCATGAGTGCGGAGTTGTATTACTGTCTTTTTTTTTTTGCAGTTCAGCTCAAACCTTTAATTGCAGGAAACAATTCTTTAACTTTATGAGGGTATAGGGAGTTGTACAGTAAAAAATGGGACCAGCTAGAAGCACAGCTACAGGAAAATGTGCTGGGACTGTATGTTTCTTGCAACATCAAACTACCTTTTCTAGACAAATACTGGAATGCAGTTATTTAACTAAACCTGTGATATTACAGCCTTGAGGGGCAAAGACTTCCTTCCTTTCCCAGTTCTTCCTTCAGCTTTGCAGTGAGATTTACATTCAGGTTTTTCTTCTCTGTTTCTTGTAGTCATTTTATGACTGAATAGGTAGTTTTTCTATGTTATATTCCAACAGTGGCCGTAGCAGTTACCAGTTACTACCTACTTTTGTGAGACAAATCATGTATACATTACACACGGGAACAGTTAAAATTAATGTGACTCTCGTGGACATAGGATTTGGCTCTGTATCCTCCCTTGCCTGTGTTTTTCACACAGAGTGTTATTGTATAACAGGTAGAGAATGGCAGGCATCAAATAATTAAAGGTCTTGTGATACCCATGAGGAACATGTGACAAAATGTCCTTGTTTGGTACAGCTAGACCAGAGTAGTTATTTTACCACAAAGTATTTCCATTAGCAGTAGTAAGCAGAGGAGCTTGATCTCCAGTGAATTTTTCTTGCAGATCCAGTTTACTCTGTAAGTGAATTGTACCAGGTGTGCAGTGTGAGCTCTGCTCTTAGTATATGCCAGAAAATGCACTTGACTGAGGAGTGAATTCTCTGATGTCTAGTCATAACTGAGGTCCTGGTAGAACATGTTTCTCAGTGGGACTGCTCATGCAGTTCCCCCTTCCGGCCAGTTTACTGTTTTGATCGCATATGGGGGAACATAAGATTTTCAGGACCTCTGTAATTCTGTCAAAGCTGGTCCAATTTGACCAGTGAATTCCAAAATTGTAGCTGTTGGAGATGCCAACAAGCCCACAGTCACAGAAAGAGAAATTTTATTAAATCAAATTGAAAACTTGTCATTGCTGCTACTCCAATCTAATTACCATCATTGGGTTTGGTTTGCTGCTTCTTATGTGTCTCCCTCCCTTTCAGGTAAATCTTTTCTTTTCCAGTATGTGACAGTGGGCTGGTCCCTCTCTGCTGCTTTCTTTAATCTCCAGGATGTCCTCGTCCCCAAAAAGCAGATTGTCACCCCTACACTAGTACTTGTGCCAGGAGGAAAGGGAGGAGCCACCTTCAGGCCTCAGCAGGCATAACCCTAAGGTGACAGGAGGGACTGATGTTACACCCCGTGGTGCTTTTTCTGCCCTACCCTGTGCCAGGTCCTCACTGTCGCTCCACTGATTTCATTGCAGCACTGCAGTTTTCTACTGATTGATGCCATTGGCCTTAGTCAAATGTCATTATATAGGAGGTAGCGCAGCATCACATATAAAAGCTTAGAGCTTGAAGGAGGACACTCATGCCTGGCATGTGTCATGAGGTCTTTTGCTGTTCTCACAAGGCAAATAATTACAGATCTACTTAATAGGTTAGGAAATGGCAGAGGGAGCAGGGCTGTGCCCTAAAAATTCTGGGTAAAATGGTCTGTGATCAGGAAGTACCAGGTAGACATTTACAGAAGCTCTTCCTACTTTGAAGCCTTGGAGAACCAGTTTAGGTACGTTGATGACTCTCTATGGCATAATAGGCAAGAGCTCTGCACCCTTCCATGGGCTATATTCTATTTTCTTGCAACACCTCGGGAAGAACTAGGGAGGGGAGAAGTACCTTTCTCCCCATTTTGCAGAACTGAATGATCCACTTCCAAGAAAAGAAGGGAGCGCATTGCTCATGGGGTGGGGGCTGGTGCAAGGAAGGAGGAAACTCAGACCCTGCTCCCTCTGAGCTGGAGAAAAGAGAGATTGGGGGGGAGAATAAGAGGAAGGGGTTGTGCACCTATGTGCTTGCAGTCAGGTTATGTGATATGGGGATGTCTGTTCAGGGCTCCTGTAATCTGCCTAGGAGATCCTGGCAGGAATAGAAGTGCATGCCTCTGGCTCCTGTGGAAAAACAAGGTCAGCCCATTGGGAACATGCTGCTGTCGCTTGCACTGTGCCATTGAACTGTCGTCCATGCAGTAGATATTTATCTGTGACTTCTGGGCAAGTGCAGTAGCCTGCACAGCTCTATTGGGGGTGGCGAGACTCTAAAGCCTCCTTAATCCTCCATCCCAACCTCAATAAATCAGTGCTTGGGCAGTCTGCCAAGGACTAGCACTTCCCGTGGTCCCCTGTTGCTCTTGGCTGCTACAGGATACTGCATGTCCTGCTCCCCACTGGCTGCTGCAAAATAAGGGCTCAGGGTCAGTGTCCCAACTCTGCCAGGTCTTCCAGGCCCCCTGTGCATGCCCGCAGTTGGCAGGTTTGCTATTTTCATGGCATGCCTCGCAATCGTAACTGTCTAGGTATGAGTCTCGCGTACTCTGTGTCCTTCCTCAGTCCTAGAACTAGGACTTGTTCTGGCCTTCAGGAGAGAAGGGCAGGACTCTCTTGTTGGCCCTTATTCTTTTCTTGCATTGTGTGAGGAACAGCATTTGGTTTGGATGTGTATTTTGACTTGCCATGGCCCACATTACACAGTCTCGTCTTTTGACTTCTGCTCCTTTGCATAATGGTTGCAAAACGAACAGATATGGCTGATATTAATGCGCGTGCTTTGAAAGGGAAATGTTGACTGACTGAGTTTGTTATTATTGCCATTTTTCATTGGTGTCCAATCTCAACAGGTTACCAGGAAATATGATACTTTATATGAACACTCAGTATTAACGAGACAGGAGTCTTGGGTATGTGATACTGTTGATTGAAGGTGAAAAATTGAGTTTGACAACACAAAAAGGTCATCTGTTGTGTTCTGTGCTGGCCTTTTCTCCCTAAGGCAACACAGATGTGGAGGGGATTTTGCAGGCACAGGCCCTTGTCTAGACAGCGCATGGTACAGACTACGTATGTGTACTATGCCATGTAACTAGTGCTATCAGAATATGTAGATGGAACTAGCAGGTAACAAAACAGGGGAATTAAGAGAAACACACTAGTAAGCCTTGTTTCAGCCTTCTCTTTCTATTTAGCATCTTTCTGCCTCTCTGGTTTTGTTAAGGTTTTCTTTAAACCACATCTACCTTGTATCAAAAAGAAGAGAATACAAGATCGCATCAGGACCTTTTCCAAAGAAAACCTAGACATATGGTGCAGAAAGGAATCCATTCGAATTCATCCAAAGGAATTCAATCCATTCAGACTTCTACTTAGTGACAACTTAGTTATTCTGATAGTGAAAGAAAGAAACAAGACGAGATATCACCATTTGACCTGTTCTCATTTGTGCTTCAGAAGCCTGTAAAACTTTAATTGCAACTTAATCTTGTTGTAATTCAGCTTGAATAGTAACACAAGCAGGTTTCCTGAAGTGTAACAGCAAATTTTCTAAAGATTCAGGCTGTATTGTTGGAGGCAGAGTTCTGAACAACCTTTGAAGATAGATAAATTCCTTATGTAGTTTCTATAGGGTTGCTTTGGAAGTTTGTTCCCAGGTTAGGATTTGAAAGTTTGGATCGTCAAGCTTAGTTATTTCAGGGAAGTATTTTGAGGCTCATACATTAATAAAAAATTCTCCATGAATGTGAGGTATAATTCACATGTTGTTGTTTTGAGGGAGGGAGCTGGATGCTCTAATGAGCAAAGTATATTTATCCAGCCAGGGATGCTGTATCAGAGCTTAAAATAACATGCTATCCTCTTACATGTATTGGGAACAGAGGGTCCTGAAGAAAAAATGAGATATTTTTTCTCATATTAAAACCAACCTCAAGTACTGAATCTCTTTGTAGTTCTCATGATTAAGAAATATCCTCCAATGCCAGAGAATCAAACCTGAATCATTTTTATATATCTTGGCCCATGCCTAGACTGTATCTTGAAATGCTCTCTGAAATGGAAATGTCCTTAAATCATTTTTCTCTGTAACTTGTAAAGAAGGTCTGTCAGATGGTTTTGGTGAGGGAAACTCCTGTGTCATCAGAACCTCCCTCATGGTCACAAGATGATTTGTATTAAATCACAGCCTGAGCTAGGCTGTAAAACTAACTATATTGTAACTCCAAAGAGAGAGAAAGAATTGCTATTGAGATTGACTCAGTAGTTTTGAAAGGTGGAAACAGAAAGGACTGAAAAAGAAAGTGAAATTTAGAATGAAATAGAAGTGAGGTTTCTGGAAAAGAGTTGGTTTATAGGAATTCATTACTAAACAAGATTTAAAATGCCCTCTGTTAAATGTCTTTTATGAGATCGTAAACCCATTCATTTTATTTATTTTTTTTTACAGAATTGCAGGTGTCACAGATAAGAATCATCTTTATCAGCCCAAGGGTCATAAAGGATATGAACTCTGCTGTTTTTATCTAGATGGATGAAAAGGTTAACAGCCCAGACAAGGAACTCCTTTGGTTTTCAAGATGACAGCAACAAGTGGCGAAAGCCAGCTACAGCGAATTATAAGGGACTTGCAAGGTATACTGTCATGCTGACAGATTCATTTTGTAGGTTGAGCTGAATCTTGCGTGTTTTAATAACAGAGAGTGGGAGCTGTGTTTTTAACTGTTTAATACTTGTGTATAGCAATTGTAGCAATGCAGTTCAAGGTCTGCCATGTGCTCAATAGAGATGTGACTGATTTTCTTCTGTGTGAGAGAAGATGTGCTGTACTTTTGGAGGATCAAAAATTCTTAAATCCTATAAACTTAAATGTAAAACATTAGAGATTGGTCTTACAACTTAAAGACATTTTCTGCAGAGAGAAAGCAGAATTATTCTCCTGAGCAGTACGAGCTACAACATTTCAAATAAATAGAGCTCTGCTGTTATAAGACTTCACATGAGAGGAAGATAACATCTGATATTTATCCCCTCCCTTGATGGGAAGCTGCTGTCAAACTGCTTTTAATGTGGGAAAGGGCAAAACAGGAGGCAAAACTAAACTGAAGATAGAGAGCCAAAGGAAGAGTACTGGAGAATTCGATCTGCTGCTCTTGCTGCAGTGGAATTTGCTTTCTGCACACTTGGCTTGTCCTCCACCAGCAGTAACCAGCCTCATTTTCTACAACTATGTTGCAGGTAACATTGGCAGCAGACCTATATCCATTTCCTGTCCTGTCTCTGTTCTAAACAGCTACCTGTAGCAAGAGCCAAGCATTTTTCCTTTTCATTTTTATTAAATAAAAAGTATAATATGCACCAAAGCAGGGAATCTGGATATTCCTATATCCAGGAGATACAGGAAGGAGACCTATGTGCCCGCTAACAGGAAGAGATTTTTATTCATAAAGTGGAGGAAGTGGGACTAGGAGCTAAGGCTCACTCAGGTGCTTGGAAGGAGTACAGAATTAAGTGGAACCAGCAACTTCTGGTGCTGAGAAGAGTACGCCCTTCTGGGGCCGGAGTGTCCAGGCAGAGAGCAGAGTATGCTTTGACTTGGGATTTCCTAGCCTGATATGGAGTCAGTTTTAGGGAAGAGGAATTGCTTTGTGCTTCTTGTTATGTGATTTTTTTTTCATTTGCATTTTGTAACCAGTACAAGCTGAATCTTCCAGAATAAAGCATTGAGAAGATAAATGTGCTGACTGAATAGCTGTTCTTGTGTTACTGATCCCCTTTAGCAGATTATGTGTTCTGTTCTTTCTAATCAGAATTCTCTTTGGCCTACTGCAATAGAAGAACTTTAATGTGCACATAAGACTGCAAGAAGTTATTTCTCTTTCCTCTGTTGAGGATCAAGTTAGCAATTGTCTGTTACCATTTTTTTACTGAGTCTCATGAGAAGGTTTTGCTACTTTTAAGGAAAAGAGATAATAAATCAGTATGAGAGCATGCATAATTTGAGCTCTAGTTTTTGTTACAGGTGATCTTAAATTACAAGCGCAGCAGCAAGCTTTTGCACTGTCATTAAGACATTACTACTGAAAGAAAACATATACACATGCATTTACTTATACAGCCCATTTACTTAGTTGCTTAGGGGTTCAGTACAAAATCTCTCTTGCGTTTCTTAATTATTCTTGTGTTTTGTTTTAAAGATGCTGTGACTGAATTAAGCAAAGAATTTAAAGAAGGAGGGGAACCGATCACAGATGACAGTGTCAGCTTGCAAAAATTCTCCTACAAGCTTGAGTATCTTTTACAGGTAAAAAGTGATGTGTGTTACTCATAATCCGGTATCAAAGCTAGGCCTTCTTTTCTGTTATTCTCTTCAAAGTGTGGGGTTATTCAAATAGTGATCATAAATATCCAGTTAAGTCTCTCTTACTTTAGTAAGTGAACTGAAATGTGTGGTCCTTAATGCATATATTTCACATGAAAGCAAATGAATATAATCAAAAGGCGGTACTGGCAGGTTGGTTGAAAAACGTAAGGCATTTCCCATTGATCTGGAACATCTGACCTTGACTTTTGGAAATATACATTCCTAAATTATCCTGGATAAATTGTGATAATGAGGTTTTGACAGCATTTCAGTGCAAAATAATTACCAGTAAGTAATTACTCATGGTGTAAATAGAGCTGTCTGAGTAATATACAGAATTTTTCATGACTTCATTTTGGAAATTCATTTTTTTATTTTATGGAAAACTTAATGCAAAAGGCTGAATTTGAATCTCAAATGCTGCTTTTGGGCCTTCTCAAAGTTTAAGTAAAAGAAGACACTTTGCTGGGCAAACTGGAATTCAGTTTGCATAGTCTGTGTCTATACATACTGTAATCATGTCACTGACTGCAATATAGACGTGCTAATCCAGCCTTAATCTAGGTAAGGTAGTTTTAATTGGGTTGCACAGGCTTCAGCAGAAGCTGAAGAAATCCTTTGGGATTTGAGTAGTCCAAGATGTATTCCATACTCTTGCTGCTTCACCACCCTGTGCATGATCTAGCTAGAGCAAGTTTTTCTGGTATGTACATGTAAACTACTGGCACAGTTCTTATTGCCAGTCCTTCCTCAGGGACTTGCAGTTTCTGGCTGTTGTTAAAAAGCTGCCGAAACTGCTGTAAATCTTAATGTTTCAGAAGTTTTGAATGGATGCCTCTATTTTAACTGACACAAGAACATTAATGTCTGTTACTGATTGTAAAAGCTTCTAGGTCCACTGTATTGCATCGATACGGTATAATATCTCTTCCCTTCGTGTATACAAAGTTGTGGAATTGTGGAAGTTGTGGAAGAATTCCACAGTAGCTCTATTTAAGTATATTTCACTGATTGTTTTTGTTTTCCTTGTTTAAGTTTGATCAGAAAGAAAAAAACACATTGCTGGGAAATAGAAGAGACTACTGGGATTATTTCTGTGACTGTCTGGCAAAGGTCAAAGGAGCTAATGATGGAATCCGCTTTGTTAAATCTATTACAGAAGTAAGTATATCTGCTAAACATCACAACATATCCTGTGTGTTTTGATATGTGCTTTGCTTCAAGAGAGTAGTAGCACCAAATTATGTAAGATTAGATAGCCTGAAGTGTTATATGGAGAGCACTTAAACAAATGAATGGTCTTGTTGGCCTCTGGGTTTGTGCTGCCTTTTCATTAAATTACTGACATTTGCTCTAAAAAGGAATGAAAAATTAAGTCAAGGACAGAGCCTGCTATCATTAGCACAGCTTCCTTTAAAGCAGGACTTGCTCTAAGTGTAAGAGAAAAGAATCCCTATGTTTAACCTTTTCTTAACACAGTGTTATTTGTCAGTACAGTTGAGGAGGAGTAACTGAGAGGAGATTTTCATCTCCTGTCTCTACTTTGTTCTTTGATGTCAAAAAATGCGATGTAATGGTACAGGATGATTATTGTAACCTCTAGTAGGCTGATATGAACAGGGCAAAAAGCTTTATTATTTTTCTTAGATGTAGTAATAAATCTCATAACAGCCGTTTTACATCTGTAACTAGATTTGTGGATTAGATGTGCTGCAAGAAGTTTACAGTGCTGATCCTGTCTGAGGACTGGGTAGTATTTAGACTACCCAGAATCATCTGAAGAGGAACTTCCCTGTAGGGAAGAAGAGGTGGTAGTTTGTCAGTGCCAACCCGTGTTGTCCTGATGCCCAATTTTGTTATCTCTGAGCAATGCTAATTTTAATTAGCAAGTTACTATTTACAGCAGATTTATCTATTCTCTGAGCAATTCCTCCACAGCAGCTCCAACTAATGTTATCTTGAGTGATTTGAAAGAGAGCCATGAGACTCTAGCACAGGTAGGCTCTGTGTTCCCTAACTCACTTTCTTCTCTCTACACTGAATTTTGCTGCTGCAAGGAGGACAAGCCACAGCAGGCATTGGAAAGGGAAATGGGGCAGAGCCCTGAAAATCAGGTTTTCCTTTCCTGCAACCTCTAGGAAGACCAGAAAAGTAAGGACAGTGACTGCTGCTGCAGAGGAGGTCCTCCAACTGTAGCTACTGGCCCATAAGCTCTCAGCCGCAGTAGCCAACCTGCCTTCTCTGCAAAAACAACCATGCTGTTCTGTGTGGTCACATCATGTGTGTTACCATGGTTAAGGCAGCTCTGCTTTTCCTCTTCCAGTATCTGTCAGTATTTAATGGTTTGCATGATACTAGAAATTATGGTTTGGAAGAAGGACATTTCCTATTTCAGTTTCTTTGCAGCTATAGAAATTGCCTTGTAGAAGATTTCTTTTAACATGGTTTGTTAGCTTGTGATTTAGGAATATGAATAAAAAAAAATAAACCATTTCACATAACTGAGCTGTCAGATTCAAGCCTAGAAATGAATACTGGGTTGTTTCCCTTCAATACAGGAAATCAACAGCCAATATTTGAACCTAGCTGGATAGAGTTTTAAGGTATCCAAATATCATTTGTTTATTCACAGAATACTGTATGTTGACTTTCAAATTTGGAAGTGGACAAGGAGGAAACAGCAGTGCCAGTCACTCTTTAAGAAGGGTCAAACATTTAACGGCATACTGTCTCCTCTTCTGTTTTGCTTGCAGCGCTTTAGTATAAGGGTGTGTGATACATTAGAGAGGTAAAACAGGATAGAAAGTAAGAGTACTGTAGAAACTGCCTTGCTGTTAGTTAGACAGAGAGCCTTATTCTTGATGACATGAGGTGAGCTGTGGTTGTTTCCCTGCACTACAATGTAGTACTGTGATTACATTGAAAACACGTCTTTCCAAGTCTTTGCAGCTGCATATTTTTCTGATTTTTAAAAGTTATGCCCAGACATACACTACCACCTTAGCTGCAAAGTGTACAGTCAACATGAAGCCTGCCTCATTGAACTCTGGCAGGCTCTGGAAGGAGATGGCATGGTTTTGTTCCTAGCTGAATGTTCTTTGGCTACTTGTAGCTGCATATATGTAAATATTTTCCCCTTCTTCTGTTGTCATGTGTATTTGTTCTAGTACCTCTATGCATAAAAGAAGCATTGCTGTTTCAGTTGATAAGCCAATGGGAGTAATGATAGAATTAGCTCAGTAGCTTTCAGCGGGCTTTTGGGCTATTTTTAGGGGATTCACCAAAAACCCCTATTGAGGAAAAACACTTGTCAGTATGCTTCTGTTCACAGGGCAGGGATTGCATCTCCCTGGGAAATATCCAGGAATCTGCATGCTCAAAGAGGATAAAAACCCAATAGATTAATGCGATGGGATGTTTCTGGGCTACTTAAACTTTGGGGATCTTGTTATTTCATACGTTGTGTCATGTAGAATTCAAAAGAAGAAGCAGTAAAAGGCTTTGCTTCCTTTGCTTCACGTTTCTTCATTCCATTTGTGAGGAACATTTGTGTATATAATGGATTGCTTGACAATTGATTTAACAAAGGAACTGTTCTTTGAGGGCAGAAGCCCAGTGCCAGCAAAATCAAGGAATTTTAAATTTAAGGTATTGCTCTCACTTCATGACTGTGGAGTACTGATCAAATGGGGAGACAGCTTTTGTGACCTTTACACCTTCTTCCATACTGACTTATTCAGCTAAATTCAAAGTAGCCTACTAACTTGAACCTCAACCCTCCAATATTTTCTTGGCCTCCATTTTCTCATCATGAATAGATTCAGTTGCTAAGTGGATAAGCAGTTTGGTTAGGATATAGAAGAGCATAGCTGACTGATAAGAAAATCTTCTAATCTCTTTAATTTTCCATTCCTAAATTACTGATTTGATACACAGTAATAACAAAACATTAGTAGTTGCCTTGTTTCGAAGGACAGCAAATAGCTCAGACCTAAAAAACAAAACAAAAGAAAGCATCAATTTCCCAAGATAGCAGCTGTAACAAAATTCAGTGCTGAGTGTTGTGATTCCTCTAATGTTGATTTATTAATTGTCTTCCTAAAAAGGCACACTGAGATTTTGCCTTATGTTGGAATTGCCCTGAACATAACGTGTACCCATGTACTCAGCAGATCTGAAGATGCATTGGTCCTTTGATGCCTTCTGAATTTTTATAAAGCAGCAAGCAGCAGCAGCTACAAATATGAAATCATCATTCTAAAAGATTCTCCCCAAAACATACTGGGAGAGAGTTTGTCTCAGTGGCACTTCTTATTACTTCCTTTATGCTTAGCGACTTACTGTGTTTTTTGCATATGTATGTAGTCTGCTCTGGTCATGTCTCTGTATATGTTTATAAATGATGCTTAGACTTTATTTTTATTTTCCTATTTCTCCCTTCCAGCTACGAACATCTCTTGGAAAAGGAAGAGCATTTATTCGTTACTCCTTAGTTCACCAAAGACTGGCAGACACTTTGCAGCAATGTTTTATGAACACCAAAGTGACCAGGTAAATAGCAAAGTACCTTGTTAACCAGGAGGTGATTGTTCAGTGTGAACAGTCAACAAAACAAAAGATTGACAGAGTGGCTGTTGAACGAAATTGAAACACTTCCAGTGGCTGGCTTATAGAGCGGTAATAGGATACAAATAAAAATAGATCTTTTGGCCTGGGTTACTGGTTCATACCTATCTTAGGCTAGTAAATGTTGAAAGTTTTTACAGTTGAGCGTATGTGCAGTGAGTCGCTCCTTCAAGTCCTGATGCTTCTATGCAAGTTTTGAAAGTAAACTTTTCATAAACATTGAAGATCCTGGGTTTGTCTTATGTGCTGTACATCATAAAGGAAGATGAATTTGGTTGTGCTGTGCAAAGCCTCAGAAAGTGTTTACTACTCTCTAGAGTATCACGCAGAGGAACAGCTTGTTCCTGGCCAAGGAACACCGAAGACAGTTTATAGTTAGTTGGGAGGGACATAGGCAGGGCTTTTAGGAAAAGCTAACTTTATACAGTGTATTTGACTGTAGTGTATTTGACTGTAGTTGCTGCTCACTGACTCTCATTCTTGATGTACTAAGTGTGTGCTTTATGTATTTACTGTGTGATTATCCAGTGTATGGCAACTCTTGTCATGCTAATCTTTTTGCCCAAGCACTAGAGCAAAAAATGTTTTGTGTAGGGGCTTCTTGAAAAATGTTTTTGTAGGCTTCATTGGATCAATTTGCCTCATTCATATCAAAGGGATTGCATCTTGGTTGATGGGGCTGGTTGCTTTCATTTTGCATTTGGAGTAATTTTTATGTGGTAGAGTCAATGATTTAGAAGAAAAGAGTGAATTAAAATATTTTATTTTCTTGCAAGTGAAACTTCTGCTTTGTTTTTACTTATAAATTAGTACAACTTTTATCTTTTGTTTTCAAGTGACTGGTACTATGCAAGAAGTCCATTTCTGAATTCCAAAATGAATTCTGACATTGTGGGTCAACTCTATGAGCTCACTGATGTTCAGTTTGACCTGGCATCAAGAGGCTATGATTTAGATGCTGCATGGCCAACATTCGCCAGGTAAGAGAGAAACACTTTGTAGCACCAGGGCTGTGTTATACCTACCTGTAGAATTTGTAAAAGCTTTTTTGCTTTTGAAGGCAGGCTGTAACATGCCTGTTAGAGCAGGCATACAATTTCTCCATGTAATTGGTCTGTGAACAAATTGGGCCTTTTTTCTTCTCCAAAATACAGCATACCAGAGATCAGTTTTGATGTTTACACAGATCTGTAATAGTCCTTCCACTAACTCAGTTTGGGCTCAAATCCCAAGATATTTTCTTCTTCACAGACACAAGAATAAATGTTTTTGACTCCTTTGTTTAAAGATCTCAGGCCCATAATGACTGAATGACTGAGGAGTCTGCTTCACCTGCTGTAGGGGTATAGTTGACAGTGTGCCTTCACTACAGGAGGCCTGATCCCATCTCAAAGGAGGGAACAGCAAACACTACTAGGTCTGATTCAGGTCCATGTATATCCACTGGAGTTTTTTGCAGCTGCATACTGCCACCATCTGGTTGAGCACCCACCACACAGCAGTACAATTTCATAGATCAAAACTGCATTGGATCTTGTGAATGTGGGAAGTCATGGATACCAATCCCATAGTCTTCTATCAGCACCTTTAATATCTCTGTTTTGTTTTCCATCAAATTCAGTGACTGTTGGCCCAGACAACAAGCGCAGTTACATCTTGTTGTTTGTGGTAGTTATAACTAGATAAAGCTTACAGATAGGAGTAGAAAAACGTGTATGTATGTGCTTAGTCTTCTCTTTTTCCTCTGTGTGACTGACAGGAGAACGCTATCCTCCCTTGGATCTTCAGCGTATTTATGGAAGCCCCCAAGTCGGAGTTCCAGCATGAGCAGTTTAGTGAGCAACTATTTGCAGGTAAACAAATTAAAAATAAATGTTTGAACAGAAGTATTACTTCCTTAGCACAGTAGACCTTTATTTAATGGCATAGTTTCTTAGAGCTTGATAGTTTTATGATGCTTATGAATCTTAGAACAGTAAGCTACGAAAGATATCTTTAATTAAAAATGAAAGCGGATGGTCTAGTAGCTGATTCAGCTGAACATGCAGATCTTCTAAAGGAAAAAGAAAAGATCCTTAAAAGACAGCGTATAAATAGGTATGTTTTCATTTATCTTTAGTGAAAACAAACATTTTTTCCTTTAAGTTCATGTTTTGTAGTGCTATGAATGCAACCCACAATGAACCTGAGTTTACCCAGTGCTGTCATTTGAACAAAACTTTTAAATGCATATTTAAGTTTCCTTGAAGCTGTTACCAACAAAAGGGAATAATTTAAAACATAAAGTGCTTGGATGTTAAGGTGCTATGCACTTTTTTTTTTTTTAATCCTGACAGGATCTCCTCAGTGTTCTTATCATTAGTATCACCAATAGTCAGCAACAAAAGCTAAGCCATCCTTATTTCTGGAACTTATGAATTTTTTGTTTGAAAAATGCAACACAGTTAAATTTTAAAAACTCTGTTTTTTGCTTTCTGCTCATATAGGCCCAAGAGTTTCCCTCTAGCCCTGATGCAAATAACTCACTAAATGTTGAACACCTTGAGGGCTTTGAAGAGATGCGTGTAGAACTTGACCAGGCTGAGCTGAGACAGAGAGAGCTTCAGGAACGAATTCAACAGCTGCAGATGGAAAACCAGGAGCTCCAGGCCGCCGTCAGCCTTCAGAAAGAACAAGTACAAGTAGAAAAAGAGAAGAGCAGTAACTATAGTGAGGAGAACTCCCGGCTGACAAAGATGATCACAGAGTTGCAGAAGCAGTGTGAGGTCTCCCATTCCACTCAGAGCACTATTCACGATCTGCAGAAGTGCTTGCAATCACTGGAGCTGAATGCAGTGGAGCAGCAGAAGGAATACTCTACAAAACTGGAGCAGCTGGAGACCAACAAGGAGAACTGTGCCTCAAAAGTGCAGCTGTTGAATCAGGAGCTGGAGGCCTCTAGGGCTTTGGTCACTATGAAGGATCTTTGCATTGATGAACTCAAGGCCAAGCTGAGTTCAATAGAACAGAAGAACATGGAGCTCCTGGCAAAATTTGACGCCGCTTTGGGAGAAAAAGGACAGCAAGCCACAGCCCACTGTGATTCTGCCATACAGATACAAGGACTATTGGAGAAGCTTCAGGAAAAAGAAAAGGAAAAGGCAGACGTGCAAAGACTCAATGACGAACAGGCATCTCAGCTAAAAGCAGCAAGGGAGGAGCTGCGGTTGAAAGAAGAGATGCAGAAGGAACTGGAATCCAGATACAATCACCTAACTGCTGACTCTAGGGAAGAGAGTGAAAAGCTGCTTGGGAGCCTGGAAACCATGGCAAAGGAAATGGAAGCACTTCAGAAGGCCCTAACCCTGAAAGGGAAGGAGGTGGCTGAGCTCCAGACCCAGGTAATGGGGTTGCTGGCTCAGGTGGGGTCACTGGAAAAAATTCTTGAGGAGGCAAGGAAAGAGAAAGAGGAACTTGAGGAGGAGTACAATAGGAAGGAAGGAGCACTGAAGCATGAAGCCCAGTCTCTGGCAGAGCAACTTGAACTACAGGAAGGTCGCTTAACAAAGGTGAGTCACACTGTGCATAGCCTTGAGGAACAAAACCAGAAAATCTCATCTGAAAAAGAGCACCTCAGCCAGAAAGTCAAGCAGTTGGAGGAGCAGATGGAGCAGGAAAACTCTGCAATGAGTGAAAAGGATGAGGAGAGCCGTAAGCTTAAATCAGACAATGCAGATTTACAGCAGGCCAAGAAGAAGGTGGAAGAGAAGCTGAAAAATGTGGAACAGTCTAAAGCCTCCTTGGAAGCTGAGGTGGCCAGGCTGAGAGCCTCTGAGAAACAGCTTCAGAGTGAGTTAGATGATACCTTGGTGTCGGTCGATGAAAAAGAGAAGAAGCTCTGGGGCCAGAACAAACAACTGGATGAAGTCTTGCAGAATGCCAGGAAGCAAAACCAAGTTCTGGAGGAGAGGTTAGATGCTCTACACTCAGACTACAACGAACTGAAGCAAAGAGAAGAGGCAACCAAGCAGTCTTGTAGTCTTCTTGAAGGACAACTGAAGAGTGCCAAACAGTATAATTTACAAATGGAAAAGAGCTTGGGCTCCTTGAAGGAAAGTGAAGAGTCTCTCCAGTCACAGCTCACAGAGAAAGAGGCAGAAAGGCAAGGCATGGAGAACCAGTTCCAGCAGCTAAGAGCAGAAGCTGAAAGACACAGGAAGAAAGCAGAAATTCTTGAAGGGGAAAAGCTTAATATTGAAAAGATGTGTCTTCACCAGACAAAGCTGATTGAATCCCTCACAGCAGAGAAGAAATCAGTGGAAAAACACCAACTACAGCAGACAGCTTTTCTGGAGAAAGAGGCAAAAGAGCTGGCCTCAAGGCTGATTGTAAGTGAAGAGCAGCTGCAGGTCAACCGAGGTGAAGTGTCTAGGCTGCAGACAGAAGTCCTTGACCTGCGAGCCAAGCTTCAACAGACCACTGCTGAGAGAGAGCAGATGAGAGGTGAGCTAGCAGTCACAGAGACTGTCTTGGGGGAACACAAGGTGCTTGTCCAACAACTGAAAGAGGAAAGTGAGTCACTTAACAGAAACCATGTGCAAGAATTGATGCAGTGTAAAGAGAGAGAAGAAGTGCTGAAAAAAGAGCAGGAGAGGGCAGCCCATCAAAAAGCTGAACTAGAAAATAATTTGCTGAATCTAGAGGAAGAGCTGTCCAAGGTTAAGCAGTACTTGGAAGTTGTTAAAATGGAAAATGAAGAAAACAAAGATCTCCTCCACAGGACCAACACAGATATGGCTGAACTCGGTATTCAGATTTGTGCCATGACCTCTGAAAAGGTGAATACAGAAGAGAAGTTAGCCGAGGCCACAGGGAGGCTCAAAGAACTGGAAGAACAGACTGCAAAGGAACAGGAGAGCCTAAAGCTTGACATCTCTACTCTCAGGCAGGAGAACAAGATCCTGCAAGAGAAATTGGAGGAAGCTCAAATATGTGCCGCAGCTGTCCCAAATCTGCAAATGCAGCTGGAGACAGCAAAGAAACAGGCACAGAGCTTCCAAGAGACCAGCCAAGAAGAGCTATCCACAATAAAATTTCAATTGAGCACAGAGATTCTAAATTATCAGACAAAATACAAGGTAAATTAATGTAATCATTATACATCAGGGAGCCATGCAGAATTTCCCCTGCTTCATCATCTGTTGCAGAAATTACTGGGTGAAATACTGAGGTTTGTGTTGTTGAGGCTCTGAGACTAGCAGATCGCAACTAGCCTTAGCCTGAGAATCTGAAAATGTCTCTACACCCATGAGCTGAGTGATTCAAGGTAAAAAAAAACCCTTTGTAGTTTTTTGAAGATGTGTAATGTGGCCCTGTGAACCCAGGGGAGAGACATGTGCTGTAGAAAAGGCAGCCAGTAGAGGAGAGGATGATAACTTTTTGTGCTGGCTTCACTGCTAAAGGTAGCATCTCCTTGAACTACACTCTCAGGTCACAGTCTTTGTTGCTGTTGTTGTTGTTGTTTGTTTATCTTGATATGAACATTGAGACCTGCCTCCCATGGCCCTAACACTACTTCCCATGAAAACTGATTTTGATGAAAGCAAATTTAGACAGACTGAGACCATATGCTTTTGCAGATAATTCCATCATGTATTTTTGTTTTTGACTGCTCAAGGTAACAGCTGAGAAGATCAAAGCTTTTGTTCCACAAAAGCATGAATCAGCCCTGTATATGTGAAGCGGCACACCTGAAGGCTAAAGATTTTAGTGTGTTTATTCTGCCATTCTGAGATAGTGTCTAAGACTGGCAGCTGATCGGAGGTTTGTGCCACTGGGTATGCAGCAATCCTGTGAAAGTAAGAATATTGTGTGCATTCGGTTGTGTTTCTTTTTCGTATGCACTTAAACCTCAACATGGCTTGGGCCATTTTACTCTTTTGAGCCAAAGCAATTAGCAAGCAGGGTCTTCTTTTTGTTGAAAACTGTAATAGCCCATAGCAAGCAAAAAACAGTTTGTCTGCCACCACAGAAGAAAATTTTCTTGACCCCATGAAACACTTTAACTGTGTCTTTCGTGAGTCTGAAAAGGGTGCTGCCTTTATCCCATATGTGGCAGTAGAGCACTCATGATCCACAACTGGCAAGTTCTTAAGTGAGGGAGTGACCACTAGAGGAATGCTAACTCCTGGTTCAATATCTCTGCTAGGCTGTCAGTGAGGAGTGTGGAAAAGTACAAGAGCAACTTGAGGAGCAGAAGCGACAACGTTGTGCCGCAGAGGAAGAGATTGCAGAGTTGCAAGTAGGTGCCTGATCTGATTAAGAGGCAGAGGTGTTTGTGTCAGCAGGTGTTGTTGTCAAGCGGGCAGCTGGCATTTTTCATGACTGCCTGTGAGCCTGAGAATGCCCTTGAACAAGTACAGATGCTGCAGCCAAATACTTGGGAACCTAAAGTTAGCCTCTGAAGTGAAGATTACCAAAGGCACAAGCAGCACTTAAGATTTGTCCTGCCTTGAAAGCCAGTCAGGTGTTATCTAAGACCTGGCTGTGCATTCAATTCTTGAATGGGGGTACAGTTTAAAAAGTGTCTGTCTTAGACTCTGTATTCCTGTCCCACACAGCCCCACACGTGGATTCACAGCCCCACAATTGTAGGCTGCAAGGGGCACTGAATCAGAACCAATCTGGCTGAAAAATAATGCAGCCAGAAAAAATGTATATTTTTAATGTATTTATCAAATAGTTGGGTTATGAGGGTAGTACTGAGGTGTAAATAAGAGTTCAAGAAAGCAGAAAGTTAAGGTTGAGGAACCTGGACCTGCGTCCTGATGGAAATATGTACGCTTTTAGAGGCCTTAATACAATTTAGATGCATTAATTGAGGGTCCAAATTTGGCAGATTTGTCTGCAGAGGCGGACTGTGGAATAAGATTTTATTTCCACTATCATCATATTCCCTATAGCTTTAATGAACAGGCAAAAATCTAGGTGTTTAGCTCTTATGTTTTCTTTTTCTTTTGAGGCTTTTAGATGTTGAAAAAACTTCTAGAGCTTATTGTCCTGCATTGTCTTTAAGAGATTTTCCTTGATAAGGAGACAAAAGCTGATTACATGGGCTAATAAGAATTACAGGCACTGTTTAATACTGTCTTACATTAGAGTTTGTCCTTTATTCAGTGTGACAGAAGTAATCAGTCATCAGTACACAAATAATTAGTGTCCACTTGCACAATAAAATCTTGATAGATGGCTTGGCTTTAGTTGACTCTTTCAAAGCATTGTTTAGGTGCCTTGGTAACTGTGGAGTACTTGGTAAAGTGCTGTTTTTCTTTGTAAGTAAATATAGTTATTTCTTTTGCTAGGCTGCAAACACAAGTTTGTCTAGCAAGCTGGATGAGGCAAGAGAGCAGCTGGCTGAATCCGAATCTGCTCGGCTGCAGAAGGAAGAGGAGGTGATGTCTCTGAAAGGACTTTTAGAAAGGTGGGAATTTGGGTTCTCTTACAGAAGCTGTTATCTGGAAGCCAAGTGAGGAGCAAGTAATCAAAGCCATATCAAAAATTGCTATGGTATAGGAAGCAGCATGTGCCACAGATTTATGTAGGGAGAATAGTGCATGGACACTGTCTGGGAAGATCAGATTGATACTTCAAAGGAGAAGTATCTAAATTACGCAGTACTCATGAATTAGGATCCATGATTTGGATTTTATTGCTTAGTTAATTTTGCTGCTGACCTAAATTCATTGTCTCACTTCCTTTATGAAACTGCAAGGCATTTCATAACCTCCCTTTACTCTTATAGGTTACTCACAGGATTAAAATAGCAACATTGGCTGTTTTTTTTTCTTTTTAAGTAAGGAATTGAAATTTTGCCCTTTATGTTTTATTTTTCTCTTGTCCATGATGTTTTAGGGGCACAGTAAGATTTGTCTGAATGGGACCACGTCCTGCATGATTTCTTAACAGTTTTAAGCATTTGACTCAGGCTGTGTTTCCAAGATCCATAGCAAAGATCTCTACACTGCAGATCATCTAGCAGTCCAAAATAATTTTTCATGAGGCAGGAGCACACACAGTACTGATGAGCTAGACAAAGCCTATGTCACTGTTACATTTTTGTGCTGGTGCCATCTTTCTTTGTGGGAAGGCAGATGATGCTTGATCTGCAGTGAAAGTTGCCAGTATAAAATTTAACTCACCAAAATATTTGAATTCAGCTAAATTGGCTGAATGCATTTAGACCAGCTTGGCCCTTTGTATTGTTTTGCCTTAGTGTTGTTGATCCGGTACTAGGCCTCATAATACTGAAGTTACAGTAGCATCAATCCAGGACCTACATTATGTGAAGCTTTCTGGGGACATTTACTTCTTTGTACTGATTGTGCAGTGAACTTTGGTTCTTAACTTTTACTTTTTGAATTCCATCTGTGTTGGATGTTAGAAGAATAGACCGAGAAACTTTTGCTTCCCTTTTGTGAATATGAAAGCTATGGAGGAATATGTATTAAATGGCCCTGTGTACAACCTGCAGATGCTAGGTAGCTTGTGGCTATAGAACTGTGCTTGTTAGCTCAGTTTGCAGCACCTAATGGTCTTAGCTTTGAAGGGTACCAATTTTATTCCCAAAGTGGCAACCATCTTAAGCTTAGCTGTAAGCAGGAGATCCAGAATTGCTGATTGCTGACTGTGTTCACTACATAACAGACTTGTGTGCAGTTGCCCTGATTCAGAAAACTGGAGAGTTTCTGGTTAGCTATGAAAATATGCATAGTAGTTCACTGAACAATTTCACTGAAGCTGCCTGTTTATCTTCCTTCGTGCACATGAATTAAAAAAATGCATTTATATTTTATCAGGACCCAAAAGGAAGCTAAAGAAGCAAAAGAACAAGCCCTCGAATACAGTGAGAAACTCAGCAAGGTGGTAGCAGACAAAGATAGCAGCGACCAGAAGTTATTTGCTGAGCTGGATGACCTGATGAGAACAAAACAGTTCCTTGAAGAACGTTTGATAGAACTGATCAGGTTAGCATTAAAAAGACAACAGACAGAAATTAAAACCCTATCTTAGGATTTTAAGGGATACTGCCTAGATATGCCTAGATACTGCCTAAAATCTTGTATTCCTGAATTGAAGGTGCAGATAATGGCCAAGTTCATCAGCAGTGGAATTTCTACTCTTCCTTAATGGAGTCAAAAATATAACCCCCAAAGTGATCTCTTCCTTAATTTCCTGCTTTTTTGCAAAAGCTATGTAGTTCTGTGCATGGCATGCATTTTTCTCCCTCTTTCCTAAATTCAGTAATTTTCCTGACCCATCTTTATTCCTGAAAGCTCCTTGGAAGTTACAGCAATGAAATTTATACTGTGAAGCTTTCACCAGTGTTCAGTTTGAGATTAGTTAACAGCAAGGCAGCACTGATGCTTCATATGCGTTTTTCCTCCCTTTAACTGTGTCTCTGCAGAGATAAGGATGCCCTGTGGCAAAAATCAGATGCTCTGGAGTTCCAGCAGAAGCTTAGTGCAGAGCAGAAGGGGCAGGGAGACACAGAGGTTAACCATTGCCTGGACTGCCAGAGAGAATTTTCATGGATGGTGCGCCGACACCGCTGCAGGTGAGTTTGTGGACTCCCAACATGCTGTTCAAAAGGAAAGGCCAGTATGCTAGGTTACATAGAGAAAATATTTCTTAAAGTTCACAGCTTAGTTGTCAAAATCATTGAAAAAGTCTTTTGGCATCTGTTAACACAAGGGTCTGAATGCAACCTCGGACATCGAATCTATCAGTTTCTGATATGGAAATCAAGAAATGGTACTAGAGAAAGATTCACTCCCTACACACCATGTTTCTTACAGTTTTTCCTCAACCTGTCCATTGACCTGTGCATGCTGTAAATAATATTCACTCAGATAGTTTTGTTATTTTAATTAGAATATTCCAGAACAAACCCAACGTGACATGCAACTATAAATATGGTTACCTGCCTTAGATATGTTGAGAGGTAATGACTAATTGCACAGTAATCTTTAAAAGAAATATGAAGTTCATATTGAATTAGTCACTCTCCAGTTAGCCTGCTTGGAGTTATTAGTTACCTGCCTAAGATTTCTTCAAATTTATTTAAGTTCAGGTAGTACCGTACGTTTCATGTCTTAGCGATACATTAGCTTTGGCTCTTCAGTGTGCTTTACCCCCCCCCCTTACCTGATTCATCATGCAAGGCATGTAAAACTGGAACTGTTTCAATTGCATGTTAATGTAGAGAATGTTCCATGGTGATTAGAAAATAATGAAGTCATTTCCAGCAGCAACTTTCAAATTACTCATTTCTACTAAAACCTGTGAAGCCTGCTAATGTTTCCAGCAATACCTACTAATGGTTCAAATAATTATGAAAACCAAAAATGCTAAGACTTCATAATTGACAGTAATCCCTGGTAGGTGCTTTTCTTCATGAAAAACCTAACATGTTCATTGAAATGTATTTGACAGGTTTAATGACAGGCTGTGGTGGGGGGAGGGCAGGAACAATGCATATACATGTATGTCTCCAATATTGACTCTTCTTCCCTTCTGAAGAGAGTGCCAGGGTGATAGAGTAAGTAGAGGCGTATAGATTTGTTCTTAAACTTATTATAATCAATTAGAGTTTTGCTATAACTGAATATGAGATTTAACTTCTGTAATATTATTAAATGTGTATGCTTTATATGTGTTTAATATATGCATTATTTATTTGTGTTGCACGCTTTGTAAATATTTAATTCTTATTATGTATTTCTTTTAAATGTATAGTCTTGCTTTCTTTTTTCAATATTTGTATGTTTTTTCCATTTTCCCTATTTATTAAGAAAACAAAGATTGAATGTGCATTTCTGCTCCATTTGTCAAGAAAGCTTGCCTAATCTCTGAAAGCAACATAGTGTGTATTATGAATTTTGCCATGGATATGATGTGCAGGCTTTTACAGTGAGCAAGACCATTACGACAAAGCCCCAGGTTCTGTCATATCCAGTAGGTCCACCTATAAGTGGTACCATTCTTATACCTTTGCTTTTGAATCATTTCTAGAATGTGTGGTCGCATTTTCTGCTATTATTGCTGTAACAACTACATGGTGACAAAGCATGGTGGGAAGAAGGAGCGTTGCTGCAGAGCTTGCTTTAGTAAACCCAGAGTGATTGTGGACTATACAGATGACTCCGGGTCCAGTGCAAACCAGGAAGGATCACCAGCTTCATTGGAATCACCAGTGTCACCAACGGAGGCAGCTTTTGGTTAGTGCACTGTTTCACATGCTGCTGCAAAATAAGTAGGGTTCTTGGACATTCTCTGAGAAACCATGTGGTCACCTCCTGCTTTATGAACCTGCATGCTCATGGAGTGTTGTCAGGGTGGAACTGGTCCCATCACTGGGTTTTGTTAGTATTGCCACAAATCTGCATGTAGATGAAGTGAGGGTTAGTCAGCCTGAGGATTTCAGTTGGTTCTTAGTAGTTGCCTAACGCTTCTGTAAAGGTAGAATAGCCCAGTATTCCTTCTGAAGGGTTTTCTGTTGATGGTGATGGTTCGTTGCTTGGGGTATTTTTTTGCTCTTGGTTTTTTGTTTTTTTTTTTTTTCCTCATACAACCACAGATACTTGTGCTAATGTTACCGATGTTTCTCTTGATATTCTTTTATGGTACAGTTGCAAGTGAAGCCTCTAAACCACCAGATGATGCGGCATTTGATATAATCACCGATGAGGAGTTGTGCCAAGTACAGGAATCAGAGTTGCTCCACAGTGAAAGTCAGACGGAGGGAGAGTCTCTGGATCAAAGTGTGATGGATTTGTGAGTAAACACTGTTTCATGGAAAGGAGACTCTTCTGGGTTTATTTAATGTTATTTTTTGCCCTTACTGAGGATAGCCAACTTCTGTATGAAGAGAAGCCACTTCCGTTCCCAGCCACATTCAGTGTATCAACACAAAATAATTTTGGCCTGTTTCCACAGTCAGCATCAAATCTAGTAAATCCAAACAGGTCTGTCCTCTCCCCCCTCCTGCTTCTCCATATTACCAAGAATTAGTCCCAGTTCTGTGCTGTAAAAGTCAACTTGCAAGGCAGACTAGATTACTGGTTATTTGCCCTTAATCTATGGTAGGAGCTAACAGATATTCTCTGTCAGACTGATCATTACTGTAGGTGGAAAAAAGAAGCAAAAATCCTTTTACTTATGACAGACATCACTGAAGTGAGTGTGAAGTAACTGGTCCATCTCTCTAGGATTCCTTACTACTTTAAAGAAACTGTTAACAGGAGGAAAAAAAAAACAGCAATTACATAGCTAGATCTGCCACAGCTTCACTCTTTTTTCATCAGAAAATGAGAGTAAATGCATATTTTTGTCTTTTTTTTAAAGCATTTGTTTCTGCATAAATTAGCAATGAGGAGGAACCAAAGTCTACTGAATAGTAAAGTTTGCAGTCTTTATGTTGTATTATTATAGTATGCATATCTGTGTTTATATAGAAGTTTATTTTACTTTTATTCAAATATTTTAAAAATTCCTTTCTGTAAAATATCGTATTTCAAAAATGAATAATTTTTACTAATTCTATTACTTGACAAAGTTGCAACTTTTATATATTTGAAAAGAAAATGAAGAGCAATTTCACCTAAACTCTGTACTGGTGTTACTTCTCAGCAGAAAAAGATCTCAGAGTGATAGATCTAAATGCCAAACTGAAAATAGCCACAGAGTAACCATCCTGCTAAAGAGAAAGCATAGCTAGATTCCTTTGCCCTCAGCAGACCCACTTCCTGCATAAACCACAGTGACTTGCTATTTAGATAGGAGGCAGACTGTACAGACTTGTTCATTTGAAAAAAAAAAAACTTCTCAAAACTCTTTTTTTTTCCCTTGGCATAAAAAGTTTTGGGTATTCTGCCTATTTTGTATGCCATCCACACTGACAATATATTTGTGCTAATCATACATGGAGAAGACATGAATATGGTAAGCTTCACAATGTTTTTGTCAAGTTAGTATTACCTTTGTTTTACAAAAGGACAGCTTGAAGACAAGAGCTTGGTTTTTGTTTTTTGGGTTTTTTTTTTTTAGATTTTGTAATATTCTATTTCTTTGAGTTAATGATTTAGGAGATTTCATGCTGTCTGCACAGGGGACATCAGAGGAGAATTGACTCCAGAGCCTACAACCAAGAGGAAAGAATATATGTCTGTGTCTAATTTTTTGAGGATTTTTTTTTGATTGGGCTGTATTCATCTTGCCCCACGAACTGTTCGGGCTGGAGAGAAGGATTGCCACTAACATGAAAGACTGCTTTGAAAGGCTCCCCCTGACATCTTACTTGCACTGTACAAACTTTTAAAGGTTGTCAGTCTCCTGTAGTTCACAATATATATGCAGGAAAGCCAGAAAACAAGTGTTGTATTTGGTTGTTTTACCCATTGTCACTCTTTAGTATTGCAAGCAGATCCTGAGGGGGTGCTTCAGGCTTGGGATGTACTTTGCAGAGAATGCAGAGCGTACCTGCCTTTTGACATTGCAGTTGTAAAGTTTGCAAGGTCTCATTAGCTCTAACACTAACCTACCATGAGAGCGGCCTTCTTGGTGTGCGGATGACGAGCATCTTTTGACGATTGTGTGGTTTTGTAGTACGAGAGAGATGCTGGAATTGATATGTGAGTCACATGGTGTGATACCTGTGGTATGTGCTTAAGAAAAGAAGCCACAAGCGGCGTTACCTATTACAGCACTGATGTTTTCACAGTTTATTCTGTGGTGAGGAATGTATTGTACCCAAAGCCTGCTCAGTACATGAGCAGGTATGCAGCACGCTTTACCAGGGTATTTTAGTGTAAACATACCAGAACCACTATACTGGGATTGAGCAAAGGTTTGACTAACACCCTGTCCTGTCCTTGACAGCAGCCTGTGGCATATGTGCTGATAATTTGCCAGTGTGTTCTCCCACCTTCCAAGGATCTGCAGTTCATGGACTTTCTGGGCTACTGATTTTGGTCCTGCAAAATTCTTGGCTGTACTAGACTGGCAGGCCACCTTGACTTCATGTGGACCTGATCTTTTTATGGACAGTGTCCAGCTAAATGTGGCCTGATGCCATTTGGAGACTTGAGGTAGTCTCCAAACGACTGTACAATTGTTTGTATTGTATTGTACAAACAATAAGCCACTGTCATTCCAATAATGTTTCTCTGTGCAAGAAAGTCAGTATATGGGGTGGAATTTGCTTTGGGGTTGTACCTGGGAAAGACAAAAAGGATCCAAGATTGTGCTTGTTGGATGCAATGCATTTTTGATGCACCCAAATAAATAAGTTACCAGTTACTTTTTAATTGGGATTTTGCTGAAAACAAACCAAAATGTTCTTTTTTGACAGTGATTTGAACTAGCTGATGCAGCATTGAAAGGGAAGGAGTGGCCAAGAGCTGTAAGAAAAGGAAGGTTGGCCACTTCAGATTGACAGCAAGAAGGCTTGCCATAGGCATCCTCTGTTGACAGTTTCTTATGGCCTTACTCCATCTGAATGCCTGGGTGAGGTTGTGGCACTGGCCTTACCTTATTCTGAGGGTGAGTCCTAGCCAGACTGGAAATGGGACTGGTACTCAAAAGTGGTGAATTTCTTCAGTGACATTGTTTTCTGTCTGTCCATTTTTACTGCCTGTTCTCCTGTTTTATTTTTTGCTTGTTTTCTTCATTTAACTGTGCTGCTGTCATTTTTCCTTGAGATGTTGTGAAATGATTACTGTAGCAAATTTTGAGAGACTGCCTTTATTAGTACAAGTCAGTTCAGAATCAAATAAAACTCATCTTGGTCATGAGCTACACAGGTGTGTGAGAAGGTAAGCTGTATGCGGTGCCGGCATTACCCTGACTGACACTAAAGAAGCTCTTTCCCTCGGGTTAGGAGTAAGCAACAATCTCTGAGTGCTCTCAGTTCTGTGATGTGAGTTTGGAGCAACCTGTTTGAAATTGTAGTGTGAGAAGATGAGATAATCTTTTTCTGTTGTGGTTATATCACACTAGTTCAAGGCTGGTGGATTCATTCTTCTTTGTTATGTTCTTAAGCTGCTTTTATTTCTAATGTGTTCACATTTGCAGATTGTATCCTAAAGCAAAGGCTGGGATACTGTTTAGCACTGTGTCAAAGCCCCTGGAGTAAACCAATACCTTGTGTTTCAATTTCAACATATTGTAGAAATAACATGCCTGGAATAAGTGCTGCAGCAATGGAATCAAGATCATAGACAGTAGAAGTGTTAAAAAAAAAAAAAAAAATCCACTACCATTGTATGAGGAGCAAGGAGCAAAGAGTTTGTTCACAGTTTGGTACTGCTGTTGGTTGCCTGTCTACACTCTATGCTGCGGTTGCTTTGGTTTGGGTTCTTTTTTCCCTAATGACTCATGACATTCTGTTCTGACCTAATTACAACTCACTTGGGCAGGCGGGTTGTTGGTATAGCCCAAAAAGACAAACTACATAGCAATACGCTGCGTATGGTCTGAGGCATTTGCTGCCCTGGGCAGAACCAGCTGAGGAGAATAGTGGGGATGGGAACACCTCTCAGCACCCTCCCCCAGCAAAACCCGCCTCTTGGCTATGTGCTGAGATAGCAGATTTACTTGCCACACAGACACAAAGGTAAAGTACATTCCTTCCTAGTTTTGTTTTTAAGGCTGTTGTACCATTTCATTATGGGAGAAACAGGAGTGGTTGTGCAGTAAAAGGAGGATTGCCTAAGCAGCTGTTTTCTAAGGGAAAAAGAGTGACATTGGCACAATGGTGACAATAGGGTCAGATGCCACTGAGTGGGGGAGATCTGGTAGGAAGGCCTGAGTGTTGGTAGGGAGAAAAGGAACTTACAAACTGACAGTGGTTACTGCTAAAATGATTTGAACAGGTCAAAATCAGTGTTTCAAAACTGCAGTGCAAAGGACTTCCAGCCTGTGGGCTGGGCACAAGGTAACTTCATCCTAGACGACCTGCAGCCACATGAAGCCCTTCCTCTGCTCTTGTCCAACATCCCTCCTCCTTTCCTTTCCCCATTCCAGTCTCCACCTGTGCTCTGTTTCTCTCTGCAACAAACTTTTGCATGCTTTCTACCTCACTGTGCTCTGCTCCCTGTCCACCTTTTTGCCTTCTACTGGCAAGTGGAAAGGCTCAGAGTGGAAAATGATGGGGGATACGCGGAAGGAGAACAGTGTGAGGATCTATGACTTCGTGGCATTGGGAACCGGTGTGCCAGGGGGGTGCCAGGAAGAAAGAATGGAATACTTTTATGCTCCAAAGACTGTGTGGGAAGTAGAGTGAGAGAATTCAAGTTTTGGGAAATACTGCTGAATGTGGAGAACCAAGTTTTGGTGTATCTCTTGTGCTGAAATCTAGTCATCTGGCAACATTGGCTCTATTTTCTGAGGTGAGATATACAGCTGTGTAATGGTGATTGAGTCCAAAGACCTGATATTTGATGAGGGAAAGCAGATGAATATGCTGTTTTATTACAGAAATATTAGACCACCACTAAAGAAGTAGAAGGGGTGTGGAGGTGTTCTCCCAGCATGGAAAAATACAAAAAGATAAAAAAAAGCAAACATGAAGCCCAGATGAAAATTTGTACATTTTTAATCCAAAAATTCTCATCAAATAAATGAGCTGAACTAAAATCTGTAATGTCTTTGAAAACAAAACTGATAAATGCTTTTGTTAACAAACACCTATCATGGAAAACCAGCAGGCCAAAGGTTTGATTAAGTGTCTCCAACCTCTCTGGAGTCATAAGGTCCAAGTTAGCTTTATGCCATGAAGAAAGAAATTTTATGGTGGTGTTGTCTATACTTGCTGAAGAACTTTTGCACAGTTAACTCAGTTACCAGGTTTGTCTTAGGATCAGTTCTGGATCCAAGGAAAGGTAGGAAACACTGAAGTGTTATGTTCAAGATACGTTGCCCTAAATCAGATCACATGTCTTTATTAATAGTGCTAGCTACCTCAGTATTAAAAGAAGAAAAAAAAAAGAAGCTGCAAATAGTTGCCAGATCCTCTAAGCAGTTTTATAGCGGATACATGCTTGTTGCATCTGCATTATTTGAGGCAGTGAAAGTTTTAGAGCCTTCATCTTCTGTGGTTTGCCCTTGTCTAACTTGCCATTTGATGCATCTTAACTTCCTAATAATTTTCTGGAAATTCTTCCTGAATTTCACCCCAATGAAGAAATACAGAACAGGGTTGAGGCAGCCATGGAAATAAGCAAAAGCTTCTGTTATGATGATTGCATATTCAAAGTTGCGGTTCAAGTTAAAGCTCCAATCTATGATCTTTGTCAGTCTCAAAAAAGTATAGGGTGACTGAGTAAGAATAAATGTGGCAACTACGGAAAATATTTTTTTCAGAGATTTGTACTTTTGAAAATTTCTGGCATGCAGTAATGTTTTAATGATTAGTGAGTAGCAGATGGTCATGGTTAGCATAGGGATAAAATAGCCAAGGGCCACTTGGATTACTTCAAGAACAAATTCTGTGCGATGGTTTGGGTAGTTTTCCTGACATATTGCCTTATCAATACGAAATGCCTCACTAAAAATAAACTGTGGTGTGGCAAAGGCTAATGAAATCACCCAGTTCGAGACACAGATTAATTTGCCACATGTTGTTCGTTTGGTTTGACACTTGTGTGCTTTGGTGGCAAAAGTAATAGCAAAAAGCCGATCAAAGGTTATACAGGTTAGAGTTAACATTGACGTGTACAAATTCAGAGTATACAAGCCCCGGATAATACGACATGCCACAGTGCCAAAAGTCCACTCCTGAGCAGCAGAATATGCCCAGAATGGCAGGGTCCAAAGAAAGACCCAGTCAGCTATAGCCAAGTTCAGCAAAAATACATCTGTCAGTGTCTTCAGTTTCTCATAGAATACTAATATGACAAAAACCAAAGTATTTCCTGCTAGCCCAAAGATAAAAACGCATGAATACATACAGGGCAGAAAGATTCTTGTAAATGTGTAAAAATTGTCACTTCCAGTTTCATTGGGATCAATTGCTGAGAAGTTATAAAAGTTATCAGCATCTGTAGTTGTCATGTTGCCTTCTTTTTAAAGGCAGTCTGTAAAGAGACACATTAATTTTTTTTTTTACTTGGCAAATAATTAAATCCTAATGCATCCAGGAAATAGACAAAATCCTAAGTGTCAGCAAATAAGAGATAAACAAACAGATAAACAAAAATAAACGTATATTTACTGGAAGACAAGCGTCTTGACAACGAAGACCCAAACACAACAGCTGCGGGATTTAAACACGTCATTTGTTCACAGATTTACACTGATGGGGACTCAAACACATAAACGAAACAATTACAAAGAGGCTTCTGAAAACATAAAATATGTGTTTGGACCTACAGATTTTGGAGAAACGCATTGTGCAAAATTCAGCTTTGTGGCTCAAATTTCAAACACCCTAAGCATCTGTGTTGTTTGTGTTGTGCTTGGGTAAGACCTACCTCTAAAAGTGGGGTTTGAATCTTAGTGAGTGTGCCTTCTGGGGGGTTGTGGTTCACCCTGAGCTTGTTCTGTAGATGTTAGCTGCATCATCAGATGGTGGCACTTCTTCTTGTCCCCTTTTCAAGTGACTTATTGGAAACATGGAGGATTTTCATGAATGTGTCTTCCCTATTTGTTTTTAAATAGTCTGTTTCAAACGTTTGTATTGTTATCATAGAAGTGGCCACTTCTGTGTGAGATCCTCTCCATCAATCACACCCTGTCTCTAGAGTTGATGCAACGTGTCTGTGAACTCTCCAAGGCAAAAGACCCTGTTTGCTGTTGTTGTCAGTACCTATGAGTAACAGACAGAGCAGTAACTAGATTTGCGGATAAAGGGCCTGACTAAATATTGCTGTTGTTATTCATAGGATTACATTACCATTTTTGATTCTGTTTGTATTACCTGAATGCCAGGCAAATTTTCATTGTGAATATTTTTTTGTACCAGAAGTGCATTGTTCATCATTTGTTTTTCAAAAAGAAGTTTAGTCATATGCTCGTAAGGCAGAAACTGTATAAAAATCAGAATATCAGACTACAGTGAAACAGCACAGATTGTAGGCCGCTCTTCAGTGGGAGAGTACCAGCATGGGTACGTGCACAAGAGTCAGGCGCTCGCTGGGACGATTCCTTGTCACTTTAAACTCTCTTCTAATTTGGTACGTCTGTGGCTGCCTTTGAAAGTGCATTCTGTGGTGTAGCCTGGCTAGTTCAGCAGAACAATTTGCAAGATAGTTTAATGAGGTATTAAAATATGTAGCCTAACATCAGATGCCTTCTCTCTTGAACCACAAAGAACATGTTTCTGTGAGACTAATCCAGCTACAAGATATTGCTCAGCATAGGATTAGCAGAATTCTGCCCTGAATCATTTGATCCCTTGGATGGGCTGAAAGGCCTCTCCTGTATGAGCTGTAATGTACAGCAGAGTGAATGTTACCAGAAAAGTAGTTTCAGCTATGGGGCCAAGAAACAAAGTCAATTAAGTCTATGAGTCACCAAAGGGGTGCTATAAAACTGTGTATCCTGTTGAAAAGTTCTTGGCGTTTTGTAAAATCTTTTATTTTTCAGTTCAGATAACAGCCAAGCGCAGGACCGAGATAACCAGCAAAAGAAAGATAGGCTTAACAAGCTGAAGACAACATATGATGAGACACATGGAAGAGCTTTATTCACTTTACCTACTCTTTGCAACAGCAGTCAACTGATGTTTCTTGCCTGCTTCTTTCTTGCGAAGGAAGATGCTTTTCTCTGAGCTGCAACAAAGTGATTCACCATGTACTCAGTTAAATAGTTTGACACCCTAACACCACCTTAGTAACCCTACCAAAGTAATACAGTTATTTCTCATATCTAAGCTTCCTGGAAATTAGCCTTTAGGAGAGTCTTTCTGACACCTCTAAAAGAAGTCTATTTAACACCTTCTTTCAATGTATAATTTTTTTCCCCATAGTAAGATGTAGCATTCACTGTCTGGACAGTCCAAGATGCTTAAAACCTAACAAACTTCTTTTCATGTTACATTCATTTTCTGCGTAGGAATTTTCACATTCAGGCAATAATACCTAATATGGTTTTGGTGAAAGCAGATGAGAGGTTTACTACTGTTTTAATGTGGAGGCCAGGCTAAGATAATTTTTGAACTGCAGATGTGAAGGATTTTTGTTTTTGTGTAAATGGGAGGCAGTGGCTTTCGATACTCTGGTTTCCCCCACATGCTGCCTTTATAGTGACGTGAGCAGATCTCAATATTGATGGAGAACAGATACTGTGGAAGAGATCTTTCTCAGTTAAAATTTTTTTTAACATGCCATGCTCTTTACATTTTTCAGTTGGGCTCTTAAACTCAGGATGTATGAATCATGTTTTAGCAGAGAGGCTGGGGGACTGATGCCATCGACCAGATACCAAAGGATTAAGGGGAGTCCTTGAAAGTGAATTTTCACCTGATATTTTAAAAATCTGTTACTTTTCATTCCATGAAAAGGCCTTAAAGCCATTGGTGTTCTTTCAGTTCCTTGTTGCTCCTGTCTGGATGTAAGCATTTAAGTTCCTTGTCCTTCAGGAAAAATGATATTTTGTGTTTGATGATGTCTCAAATGCCTGACTGACTATGCCCTCTGCAAAAAAAAAAAAAATATATATATATATATATATATAAGCCCTATTTGCATAAAAATAGGTTAACATTGCAGTTGAGGTGAAGCCAAAGTAGAAATTTCTAAGCCAAATCTCTTTTTTTTGCTAGAGAGCAGTAAGGAACTGAGAAAGAGTTGCTAAAGCTGAAGACCATTTTTTAATCTCAACTGTTGTGTTTCCTTTTGGCTGAAGTTACAGTTCTGAGTTGTTCAATAAAACTCTCCTAAAGGCCAATTCTTTGTTATGAGACTGAGCTATTTCTAGATCAGTTCACCACCTCTGCCAAGTAAAATGTGCTGCCAGTATGTATAAGCTGATATTGAAATGAAAAATGGAGGAGCAGAGCCTTACCTTGTGCAGACGAGCCTGTCCAGTCCAATAAAACACAGATCAGTGAGCTTTTTTTTCTTTTTTCAATGGATGGTAACTTGTAAGAGAAAGAAAGACTAATAATGTATGGGGGGGTTTTTTGAGTGATTTATTCATGATGCATTGTTATTTTCATAGCTGATATTTTTTTCTAGGCAGAAACTCTTAAAGTAGTACTGCCTGTTACTTACACACCTAGGTTAGAATCCATATTATATGTTGTCTCAAACTTGGGAGGTGCTATGCCTTGTGGAGACGTTCTGCTTTTTCTACTCTTTCTACCTGAAGTGAAATAGTGGAGAAAGCATCATATTAGATAGATAGGAAGGGGGGAAGAATATTCCATCGTCGTGAGGATAATGAGCAGGATGAGTTTATTTGCCGGAAAATGTTGCGGTCTGTTTGGACAGAATTGCAAGAGTAGCAAATGGAGTTTGTTTAGGTTCTAAAAAGATCTGAAATTTTGATTGAGATTTACTTTGGATAAAAACAACTTCTTGAATAGAAAAGTGAATTGAAGAGAGGCATATAATGTCCATTGTGTTAATACAGAATTTGTTCTGAGGTCTGTTTCTGTTATAGTGGACTTTCAAATTAAAGAAATGGAAATACAAACAAGTAATGGAGAGTCAGAACATGCTACTCTGATTATCCCTGGCAATAGATGGCTCTACTCCAGTCACCAGAAGGAGGCTGCTTATCATTTCCACCGCTCTGGGCATTTAAAGTACCTGGAACTGGGTAAACTAGGAGCGTGTAGGTTCACTGTTAAAGGGGCATTTTGCCATTTGGTCTCAGTTATCTAATTTCTGCTGTGCTGGTCAGCTATCTTGCTGTGCCTGAAAAGCAGGGTGTAAAGAACAATAGTGATCTTGCCAATTTATCTTTTTTTTTTTTTTTTTTCACAGAATAGCCAATATAGACAACTCTTTTTTAAATAAATCAAACGTAATTTTAGCATATAATAATAATAAAATGATTTGCCATAACTATAAACAGAAAATAGTTAAATAATGCTTGTCAGCATCATGTGATGTGCCTTGCTTAAAATCATCCGTTTTCACTACAATAGGTTTGGAAGATTTTAATCAGAAGAAAGGAATTTGACATATTTATATATTATATATTTGTTGGAAGCAAGGTTTTCAAGTAAATACTAGTTGGAAAAGCACATTCTTGAGCATAAACAGAAAGGAGGAGATAATTAACCGCTGAGTTTCAGATGTCCCCCAAAATTCTCTAAAAGGACTTTAACAAATGTACACCGAAGAACTCCTGCAATACCAGAACATTCAAAAAGACTTAATAACAAACCTAATGCAAACACAGCATCTTCACTAGTTTGAACAAAAAATATACCTTTTCTGTTAAATTTTGCACCTCAGGATGGAGGATATCTATGACACTAACAAAATCTTTCAGGCTTGAGTATTTTTAAATCCTAAATCTTTTTTTTTTAATCCTCTGTCTATTCACCTAAAATCAAGAAAAGAGTCACTTACTAGACGATGTCACATCTTGGGGGATTGCAGCCGTCTATCTTTCAGAGGAAATCTGAAAGCAGCAGTTTGCTTCATTTATCTGTGCTGAAGCCTGTGCTGTTTCGTCATGACTTTTGTAGTTGTTGATCAAAACAATGATGTGAAATTACTCCTCTGTTTTGATACACGTTCTTGAGTGGTACTGTTACAGCAACAACAGTGCAAAGAAGCAGTTTGCTCAAGATCTGGTGGAAAATATTTGTGTTTCATTTACACATGTCCATTTTACTGAAATGACAAGAAACAAATTGATTTACTTTTGAAACATTATTTACAGAATTTAAAATTAACCACTTACCTTTTCTTAACCACTTGTGCGTGTTATGTGACACCTATTGGAGAATACTGTTTTCTTCTTTTTTTTCCCCTAGTTCTTATGTTTCTTCTGGTGGAAAAATACTTCAGTGACAGTTTTCTCTCAGGTTTTATTTTTGTCCATCTGAGAGGAGCAGAACATAGACCTAGAAATATATTGTGCTGGTGGCTGTCCCCAAATGAGTTTTTGATTAGTCCTAGTTAAAGATAGTGTATATGCTAGATTTTATTTCAGAGATGACAAAAGAAGCTGGGAAGGCCTCCATACATTTAAGAAGTTTCCTAGATTTGTTTATCAGGAGTGCCAGCTCCCCGAGTGAGCCTCACTGCTCATGATACCCTTGGGAAACTTCTCTTTGGGAGCAGTGGTTGGGGAAGAAAGTTGTAGCCTTTCTAACGTACGAATTTGGAAAGAGAGGATGACAGTGCTTAGAGCAGCTAGCCTGTATAGTTAGATCTTTGCAGAGGCTGATGATACAGTTGCTGAAGTGCTTCTGGGACTCAATCCTGTAGAGCCATATGCTTGCAGATACACTTCTGAGGACTTGAATTTGATACCTGCAGATGTGTATAGAAAACAAACAACAACTCTGACCCTTCCGGATCATCACCTGAAAGACAGTCCTCTGTTTTCACAAGACATGTGTGACCCCATAATGCTATTTAAAATCATGTTTAGTTCCCCCTTGCTTTTCATAACAGGTGGTAGCAATTCCTCTGCCTTGAAGAAAAAACCTGCAGCAGGGGTCTAATTATACACAGTGTCCCTGTCAAAAAGGGGAACAAGAGGCTGTAATACCCACCTGGGATTTATCAGTTGTTTTCAGATGCAGGACAGGGTCTGAGTGCAATAAAGCAGTGGCTAAACTATGTGGTAACATTTGTACCCCTGTAATGGTGTGACTGTCCCAGTCTGCCTTGAGAAAACAAGTTTCCCACCATGTTGTGGAGGGCCAGCATCAGCCCTTTCTGCTAACCAGGCCCATTGAAATGCCTTCAAAACAAAAAGTATTCAGGGTCCCTTTTGAAATGTCTTAAGTGGGCACTTAGGGAGACATGATTTGAGCTTGTCCATCAACTTAGTTCACAGTAACCTTGTTGAACCTGATGGTTCCAGAACAAGCAGGGATGTCCCCTTCTCAGAATGTGTGTGGAGATGGCCTTCCCTGGAGAGCAGGGCTCCGCTTGCCCTAAGCCATACGTGAGGCGTCCTGGGATCTATAATATCTTTCTGTGTAACAGCTAATAAATCCGTTACTGAAGAAGAAAGCATAATGCCCAACTTTTTAGCATGTATTGCAAATCCAAAGAAACTCAAGAGATGCTGTATTTCAGCTGGGTAGCCTCACTATAATTTGACTTGTTTCCCCCTTTGTTTCATAAGCTGTGTTTCCATAAAATATTTTTGATGGGCTGCTCTAAGACACCCCTCTCCAGGTAAAAGGCATGAAATAGGTAAGAGCTGCTGCCATGTATGTCTGTATGTTTGCAGTGCTGTGAGACCACGTAACCTTCATAGGTTTGCCTATGGGATACCCTAGCATGACTGAATTATCACTGTAACACAGGAATTTCAGTAGAGCTAGTGTTGAGTTGCAGGAGGTGATCTCAGGGAGAGGACAGTAGAAGTGGCTGCTGCAGAGGGATTGATTGTTGTGAGTAGCGTTGAGTTGTGCCATCATGAAGTCCTCCCACAGTAAGTGCCCTGTGCCCATGTCCAGGGATGGAGCAGCTTCCACAGAGGTCCCAGCTGGGCAGCAGCTCTGCCACCAGGGCCTGGGGGCAGCAGGGTAAACTGGGGCAGCAGGCCCTGGCAGCCATCTCTCCTATCTCTCTCCCATATTTCTGTCTCAGTGGCACCGTCATGTTCTCCAGAGAACTGGGTGAGGAGAAAATTCAAAAGTATCACAGAGAGATCAGCTCGTTTTTAGGAGGAAATACCTCTCAACTGAAGTCAGCTGGAATTACACATAGGGCTGGTTGTGACCTGCATGACTGTGCAATATTTAGGATCTTTTGGGGCAGAGGCTTGCTGGTATGTCGAGTGCTGATTCTGATGGTTGTCTGTTTGCTGCCTCCTACTGGGGAAGGGAACTGGAAGCACCCTTTTATAGAAAACCCCAAGTTGCTTATTTTGAAACCTATTATCTGAACCTATTATCTTGAGAGTGCTATATCTGACTGACAGTTGAAAGCTCTCTTCATTTCAGGGCCTTTCTAAAATCTCTTCCTTAATCGCAATACCTACTAAAGAAATCTAAAAAAATTTTGCATGGTCGGACTTGTTGCTCGGAGATCCTCAATCATGATTGTTTCCTAAGGTTCTCTGTATGCACCAGCTGCCCGTGGTCTTACAGATAGATTGCAAGCAATTTTAAGGCAGAGGACAGCCTTTTGGTTTGTCCATACATGATGTAGTACAGTTAAATCCTACAATTTTACTGAGAAATAGCTGGGATTTCCTAGTACCAATATGAGGATCACCCACAACACGTACTAGAGGCTCCTTCTGCCCATCACTTCTTTTTCATTGAGGTCTGCATGATGTTTTCCATCCCCGCACACATCAGGTCATGTCCGAAACCCTTCCATCTCCCTCCCACCCATACATACAAGATACTTGCTTGTAACCTATTACAAACTCAGTGAGCTCTGTATACCCCCTGCTCCATCCCAAATCCTACTTCTCTTTCTGCCCATTCCAAGGGCTGTTTTCTGATTTTCCGCTGCTGTCTTTCCATTTTCCCTTTGTAGAGTGGAAAGGAGGAGGGTAACTGTTTTTGGTAACTGGGCTGGATCTCTGACCTGTGAGGTAACAGGAGAGCCTAAGGTAACGTTAATGCATTCCAGCATAACTGCTTTGACTGTTTCTTGGCATTAGAGACATTTACAGAAGTTCCTGCTGGGCTAAGCAGCTGTAAGGGGCTCTGTATTGCTTCCAGTCTCCATTCCAAGTTTCCAGCTTTCACAAAATTTCAGTATGGTTCTGACCATGACTGAAGTTCTGTTCAAAAATGATTTTGCTACTAGCAGCCAGACAGCTTATGAGCTTTCAGTGCTCAGCCTTTTGAAGCCAGATCTCAGACACTGAGCTGCGGCAGCCTGAGCTCAGGTGCTTGTGGAAAAAAGAAAGTGCAGGGAGCAAAGTTGAACCAGTTTTTTTCAGGTATGAATTCTGAAGAGGACTTCTTATTTCTAACCCCAAAAGCCTCTCCTGCTGTTCATCATAATATTTTTAGTATCATTTGTAAGAAATGCTTTCCAAGTATCCAAATATAAGGACAGCCAGGCTGGGCCAGGCTATCCAACTGAGGGACAGTGACTGACAGCAGGTGTTTCAAGAAGAGTGTAAGAGCAGGACAAGCATGAAATGATAGTTCAGAATGCTCTTCCAGCTTCCAACAGTCTGTCTCAAGGACTTTATGAACCAGAAGTGTTCTCTTATTGTCATAGTGTCTTTTCCAGTTCTTCCTGCTTATGGCACACTCATGGTCTCTTCATTTCACTTAAACAAAATAGAGAGAGAAGAGAAACAGTCTGAATGTTATTAGCCGTATGTGAGGTGTATATAATGGTGCATATGTATCGGCTAGGACCGTGCAAGCCATAAGAGCCTTCTCAGTGCTGCACAGACTGCCACCTAGCGTGAACAGATCGTACAAGAAAAAATTCTCCTGTCAGCTGGACTCAAGAAGTCCAGTTAAATCACCATGCTATTTCCTGTGCTTTTTACATGTGCTTCCAGACATCAGTTTAGACCATCTGGGTAAATGGAATATCATGAAGAGAAGGAGGATTTGTTCAATTACTGTAATACACTTGGCTTTAAGAGACAAAATAGGGATTTACCATTCCCTTAGCATAGAGCAAGTAGGTGCATTGAATTTGCTGGTTAGGGCAGCAAGTGGCAAACTAAAGGGGGACTCCAGTATAAGAGTGTGTTAGGCTGCAGCAGGAAGAGTCAAAAAACAAACAAACAAAAAAAACACTTGTGATGGAGCAGAGCATGGACTATGTGTTGGTCCTGGGGTTTAATTTACATTTCAGGATCCCCAAAGAAAGGTGAAATTAATGGATTAATTATGGAACTCATAGCACTGCATAATAAATCATAGAGTTTGTCTCTTCTCCACAGTCTTGTAGGTCTCTTAATCTGTATGAATTCAAGGCTGTGAAATTAAGCTGTATACCTACGTGATGGGAAGGGAGAGTTTCTATCGCACTTCACACTGACTGTGCAAATAAAACATATGCAGGTTTATAAGCTATATTTTATTAGCTTTCTTATCTTATAAAGGTAGATAATTAATAATTAAATGATTTGTATCAGTTTCTAAATATTTGTGTAAATGTTCTGTTAATCAGCCCTTATGTACAAAGAGGTGCTATGTCATTTCAGCATTTCACTGGGCCAGGAATGTTTGGTTATGCCTCAGGTTTGAGCTCTCAGTCATGGATCTGTGCCATACTTCATAGAATCACAGAATCAGTAAGGTTGGAAGGGACCTCTGGAGATCATCTAGTCCAACCCCTGTGCTCAAGCAGGGTCACCTACAGCATGTTAGACAGGGTTGCATCCAGGTGAGTTTTGAATATCTCCGGAGAGGGAGACTGCACAGCCTCTCTGGGCAACCTGTGCCAGTGCTCCATCACTCACAGTGAAGACATTCCTCCTCATATTCAGGTGGAACTTCCTGTGGTTCAGTTTTTGCCCATTGCTTCTTGTCCTTTCACATGAGACAACTGAAAAGAGTTTAGCCCCATCCCTTTGACACCCTCCCTTCAGGTACTTCTACACATTGATAAGATCCCCTCTCAGTCTTCTCTTCCCCAGGCTGAAGAGGCCCAGCTCTTGCAGCCGTTCCTCAGAGGGCAGGTGCTCCAGTTCTCTGATCATCTTTGTAGCCCTACGCTGGACTCTCTCCAGTAGCTCCATGTCTCTCTTGTGCTGGGGAGACCAGAACTGGACACAGTCCTTGAGATGAGGCCTCACCAGGGCTGAGGAGAGGGGCAGGATCACCTCCCTCCACCTGCTGGCAACACTCTTCCTAATGCACCCCAGGAGACCATTGGCCTTCTTGGCCACAAGGGCACATTGCTGGGTCATGGTCAATCTGTCATCCACCAGCACTCCCAGCTCCTTCTCTGCAGAGCTGCTTTCGAGCAAGTCAGCCCCCAGCTTGTGCTGGTGCCTAGGGTTATTTTTCCCTAGGTGCAGGACTCTACACTTGTCCTTGTTGAACCTCATGAGGTTCCTCTCCACTCAGCTCTCCAGCCTGTCCAGGTCTCTCTGAAGGGTAGCACAGCCCTCAGGTGTATCAGCCAGTCCTCTCAGCTTGGTATCATCAGCAAACTTGCTGAGGATGCACTCTGTCCCCTCATCCAGGTCATTGATGAAGAAGTTGAACAAGATGGGACCCAGTACTGATCCCTGGGGGACTCCACTAGCCACAGGCCTCCAACCAGACTCCATGCCACTGATGACGACCGTCTGAACTCTGCCATTCAGCCAGTTCTCAATCCACCTCACAGACTACTCATCTAACCCACACTTCCTGAGCTTATCTAGGAGGATGTTATGGGAGACAGTGTCAAAAGCCTTGCTGAAGTCAAGGTACACAACGTCCACTGCTCTGCCCTCATCTACCCAGCCAGACATTTCATCAGAGAAGGCTGTCAGATTGGTTAAGCAGGATTTCCCCTTGGTGAATCCATGCTGGCTACTCCTGATCACCTTTTCCTCCGTATGTCTGGAGATGACATCCAGGATGAGCTGTTCCATCACCTTCCCAGGGATGGAGGTGAGGCTGACTGGCCTATATTTGTCTGGCTCCTCCTTCTTGCCCTTCTTGAAGACTGGAGTGACATTGGCTTTCTTCCAGTCCTCAGGCACCTCTCCGGTTCTCCAGGACCTTTCAAAGATGATGGAGATCGGCCTGGCAACAACATCTGCCACCTTCCTCAGTTGCCGTGGGTGCATCCCATCCGGGCCCATGGATTTGTGGATGTCAAGTTTGCCCAGAAGATCTCTAATCCTATCCTCCTCAACCAAAGGAAAGTCTTCCTTTCTCCAGACTTTCTCCCTCACATCCAGGCTGCAGGATTCATGAGGGCTGCCCTTAGCAGTGAAGACCTAAGCAAAGAAGACATTTAGTAATTCTGCCTTCTCTGTATCCCTTGTCACCAGGGCCCCCGCCCCATTCAATAGTGGGCCCACATTTTCCCTAGTCCTCCTCTTGCTGCTGATGTATTTGAAGAAGCCCTTCCTGTGGTCCTTAATGTCCTTTGCCAGACTCAGTTCCAGCTGGGCCTTAGCCTTCCTCGCAGCATCTCTACATACTCTGACTGCATTCCTATAATTCTCCCAAGTAGCCTGTCCCCTCTTCCACATTCTGTGTACTTTCTTCTTCTGTCCGAGTTTTGCCAAGAGCTCCTTGCTCACCCATGCAGTCTCTTGCCCCCTTTGCTGCACTTCTTACTCACAGGGAAGGCACTGCTCTTGAGCCTGCAGGAAGTAATGCTTGAATATTAACTAGCTATCTTGGCCCCCTCCCTTCCTTGTAGGGCCTTAACCCATGAGATTCCTCCAAGTAGGTCTCTGAAGAGGCCAAAGTCCGTTCTCCTGAAGTCCAGGGTTGCAATCCTGCTTGTTGCCTTACTTCTTTCAAGCAAGATCCTGAACTCCACTATCTCATGGTCACTGCAGCCAAGGCTGCCCTCAACCTTCACATCTCCAGCCAGTCCTCCTTTGTTGGTTAGGATAAGGTCCAGCAGGACACCCTTCCTCGTAGGCTCCTCCACAACCTATGAGAAGAAGTTATCATCAATGCATTGCAGGAGCCTCCTGGACTGTTTGTGCCTAGCTATGTTGTCCTTACAGCAGATATCGGGGTGGTTGAAGTCTCCCAGGAGAACCAGGGCCTGTGATCATGAGGCTACTTCCAGCTGTCTGTAGAAGTCCTCATCGACTTCCTCTTCCTGGTCAGGTGGCCTGTAGTAGACACCCACAACAGTGTCCCCCATCTTGATCTTTACCCATAAGCTCTCGATTGCCTCCTCTTCCACCCCTAGGCAGAGCTCGATGCATTCCAGTTGCTCTCTCACATAAAGAGCAACTCCACCACCTCGCCTTCCTGGCCTTTCTCTCCTAAAAAGCACATATCCATCCATGGCAGCATTCCAGTCATGCAAGCTATCCCACCATGTCTCTGTGACAGCAATGAGATCATGGCCCTCTGACCGCACACAGATCTCCAGCTCCTCCTGTTTGTTCCCCATGCCGCGTGCATTGGTGTACACGCATTTCAGAGAGGTAGTCATGCCTGCAGGTTTCCCAGGAAAGGTGTAAGGGAGCCCCATAGCCATGTCCCGCATGCACTTGTTGGAGACCCCCCCCCCAACCCGAGCTGTGTTTTACTGACTACCCTCTCTCTATAACTCTCCCCTTCCCCCTTCCTACCTAGTAGCTCACAGCTCTCTCCTTAGGGTATTAACGATAGTGGTATGACTTTGCAGAAGTCAAAAGTTGTCCAAAAAGCTATAGGAATAAGAGAACATGAAATCCACAGATAATAGTGCTTTATAGGTTTGGGATGCATGCATAGACAGTGGGTGTTTGTGGTTTAATTTGTGGTCAGGACAGTAAATTCTGGTTTCAACCAAAACTGTTACCCCACAAACTTGCACATGGCAGTGTGTGCTGACACAGCATGTCAGACTCTACTAATGATGAGCAGAAGTGGCTGTTACCTGGATGTGTTTTCTCATGCTCTTCTACTCAGTAGTGCTGCTTGTAGAGCAAGATCTTTTAGAATTTAAAAGAAATGATAAACTTTGCATTGTTTTTGAGAGCTGGCTCAACAGAATGCTTAAGACCTATACCCTTGCTACATGGTTACACCTGATGGTTCAAAAGCAGGTATAAGTGATAATACGTTTTTTTAGATTCCACTGGCTTTTGGAAGGAACTAAGTGATTGGTTCCCTGTGTATAAGAATCTTTGATTTTTTCTGGGAAAATGATAGCCTAATTGTCTCAGTTAGCAAACATGTTGAGATGCAGAGCAACTAAGTAAATACCACTTAGAGATGCACTAAGTTACTTGGAAACTTTCAGCATTTGTTCACTAACCCTCAAACTCATTTCTCCTCTGTGCAACCTACCTCTCTGTGCACCAGCACTGTGATTCGTAGTTGATGCTACTGCACTGAACCCCTAGAATTTTCACCCCTTTCAAGGCAGGGAGTAAATAGGAGGTTCTTCCATTTACTTCTTTCAGTCTCCTAGACACATGATGGCGGGGAGGAGGCATGTGTTTTTTTCATCCTGTAACGGTTTCTGTAGTGTACTCTTATTTGAATTATCCAGTATTTCTCATATAACAGAAGATACATGATAGGGATTCTGCAGCCATAGTATGCATTTTGAGTACTACTGTCAGAATAAAGAACCAGACAATACATTTGTAAAACATCTCATGGATCAAATCCAGGACCAGTGTCACATCCCATGGATCAAATCCAGGACCAGTGTCACATCCCTATGTGGATTTTTTATTAGAGAGGATCCATCAAGATTTCTGCCTATCAGGGAAGCTTTAAAACCTGGAAGCATCTGAATAGGGAATTCATTTCAAGACTATTGAAGAGATGTCCTGGATGTATGCATTCCCCTTTGCTCATTAAACCAGAATAGGAACTGTTTTATATATTTGCACAGCAGGTAGCAGACTGGAGCTGCAGTTTTGTCTGGAGCACTTTTGTCACTAAAACACACAAAATAAAAATTCCAGAATTTGGCATCATAGCTATCAAAACATTTCTAGTTTGGGAAGACATCAGCAAGCAGACAATGTTTGATCACTTACTACCCAGAGAATAACAGCTTTCCTTTTATCTTGTCCTAGAAACAGCACATGTAATTCTTCAACCTTTGATGAATCAGAAGAGTGGCAAGTTGCTCAAGATGCTGAGATATGCTTGTTGAAGTCAGGAGAAATCATGTAAGCAGAACAGTTTCATCACTACCAGACTGAAAGAATAAAGGCTGAACTCAGATATCAGCTATGTGAGCAAAAGTCTTGCAGACTCCCACAGGAGCTGATTGCTTGTGTCTAAAGGCAGAATTTGGTCTGAGGAGCAGCAGAGAGCATAGCTCAGCTAAGCAGAACAGCAGCAATGAGCCAAGTCCTTTCTCTTCCCTTCTGCAAAACTGTCATGCAAGTGGGTAAAAAAGGAGAAATTAGGATCCTTGATCCAAAAAAAAGAAAGAGCAGAGATTTTGGATCAGAAATACTTCCTTTCTGTTGTTACTGCAGGAGGTGCCATGAACAGGAAGGGGCTTAGGAAGAGGACCGTGGACTTCTAGTAATTTCTGGAAGCATCTGCAAGGGGAAATCAGGGAGTATGGTGCTAGTTGTCCCTCTGTGCTGGGGCGGGAATTCATGGCCTGTTATTTATTGGTAGGCCTCACAGTAGCTGTCCTGCCGACTCTGTGTGCATCAGCTTAAAATGTTCAGCTGAGCCTCTGCACAATGTCTGTGAACTGTGTGCACACAACTTTCTGCATATATACTGCTCAGAAATTAATAGTTGTGTGCAATGGCAAAACAGCGTATCACTTGCACAGCCAAAGGGAGAATCTAACACACCAAAACCCCCATGACTTGGAGAAGACTCCTTTGTCCCTCAGGGCTAGCTTTGAATTTTTTGCTTAATCGTGGGAAGGTTTCAGATTTTTGACTACAAGGAGATAATTGATCATTGTTTCGATTTTGTTGCTGCTGTTCAGAGAATCAGGCAAATGAAGCAGTAACTAGAGTCACAGCTGGGCAGTAGGGCAAGAACAGGAGTGATCATTAGTTTACCAAAGCCAAAGGTCACCTGGGACATGGTAGTAGTCACCTAAGAAGAAAAACTAATGAGATAAGTAAAACTTCCTATAAAGTTTCCTCTTTGGCTGGAGTAAAATAGCTATAATAGATCAACTTTAATCCCTAAGCACTGCACAGTAATGCAGGAAAGTGAATTCTTCCTTACTCTAGAACAGGAAATCATCATGGTAGTTGTGCATTATCTTCTGGTAAATGTGTTGATTTTTGATAGCTGCTGACAAACATATCACAGTACTGTGATTTACAGTGGGCTATTGCTTGGGAAACGATTTATATAGTCTAAAGAGTGATATATCAGTTTTACTTAGGGTACTGTAGGTGAGATCCTCTGCTCTTAGAAATTGCATGTTTCCCCTGGAGAAGATGATTCTCCTGTTTAAGCAGCTCACTGCATATCATCCAAATGTGGTAGGCTAATAAAATGCTGTGGCACTCAGGAATGTCTGGACACTGAGAACTTCCTTTCTGTTTAGAGGTACTTTGAGTCAGCTTTTATGCAGCTTGTTTGGGTAAAGCAATCTGATCTTTAGCATTAAATGCTCCAGAAAATCTAGAGAAAAGTGCTATTCACATTCAATCCATCTATCGCCCGTGCCCCCCTGCTGCACAGTATCTAGAAAAGTAAGGTGACAACAGTTTGTGTTTTAAAGGAACAATAGAGGGCAGCAGACTCTTTTGTCATGGTAACTCTTAATTAAAAAGCTTAATACATTTTATTAAGCAAAAAAAGCTTAATAAAAGCTTAATTCAGCTTTTTATGGTCAAAATGGAATAAATAAGTGCATAAAGTCCCCATTTGCCAGAGCAGAGAAATGCTTGTTATCAGTCATCTTTTCTGTGGTTCTTGCTTTTATCAAAGGCTCACTTTTGCTGCATCTTGTAGCCCTGCCCCAACATCACTGTGTAGTCTGCCTGACATAATAAAAAAATAGAAAGCAATGTTTATTGTTTCTGCCTGAATAATTAGGTTGGATCTCTTCAAATGATTGTATTTTTCTCCTTCACAGGATAAAATTACCCCTTACAGTTGAAGACATCGTAAATTTTGGAGAAGGCAACAGAGAGCTGTTCATTAAATCCAGCACTTACAGTATCATTCCCATCACCGTGACAGAGACAGGCCTAACAATTAGCTGGATATTTTCATCAGACCCTAAAAGCATATCCTTCAGCGTTGTTTACCAAGAATCAGAAGAAGCGCCACTGGATCAGTGCAAAGTAAGGCCTTTATTTCCCAGCGGACATTTTCTTTCATTACTACCTCAAGAACTCTAGCACAGCACAATCAGTACAATGAGCTAGCTCGTGGAATTGGTCAGAATAGTTGGTAGGTCTTCACAACAATTCCAGTTACTGTTGCATCTTAGGAAGTTGTTTCTCCAATTAAGTTACAGTTCTCCTGAAGGCAGAGATACATTTAATTATTTAATGTTGCCTGGGAAAGTTGAGTTGAAAAGCATTGTAGCTTCTATTGTTCATATTTGAAATTCACTCACTTCTTGTTAAGCAAAAATAAATGCCTCAACCTGCAAAAATCTTTTCCCCGTCCTCAATATTACTTATTTTGCAGCTTGCTTAAGGCTGATCTTATCAGGCTTTTAAGCAGAGACCACAAGAAAATAGATGAATTGATTGGGTTACCTGTGTTTTTTACAGTTAAGTAAATACTTAAGTGCTTTGATGAAGTACCTGCATCTTGCAAAATCACCCTGCCAGTGCCCAGGGCACCATTTTTTTATATGCATTGCCTGTATTTCATGAGGATTGTGCCTCAAGTGAATTTGCATTACTCGGCTCATTGCAGAGTTTTAGTGAAAACAAGGCATCTGTTGGTTGGATCAGCTATCTTAGGAAATGCTCTAAGGCTGTGATTCCACTGGGGGAAGAGGAGAAAGATCATTTATACAATATGAGTTAATTCACTGCAGTATGCCTAACTCATAGAAATCTCTTGTTTTCTTCATGTGAAGGCCTAATGGAAACTAAATAATGATTCTGTCTTGATGTGTTTATTTGATACAGCTTTGGGTTGTATAGAATTGACTTTGATCTGTGTCAGCTGTTGTGCTGAGGTGAAAACCACCTGAGTTTTGTGCCCAACAGCAAGTTATAGCAAGTTAGTCAGCCTATGTTACACCTAGTTTTGCTACAAATTTAGACAAACAGTAAAGATTTGTTGAGGGAGGTTTTATTTTATTTATTTATTCATTTAAAATAGTACAGGGAATATAAAAGGATGTTGTAAAAGATATACTTAGCTAGAATTTACTCTTGAATATACTTGTATAGCTCTAATGTAGTACTGCTGATGTTAGTAAATTTGTATTGATAAACTACATAAAAAAGGTCAGGATTTGATTCTCTCTCAAAAGCTGAGATTTATAGCCATAGATTAATGTTAGAAAAAGGTTATCAAAAGAAAATAGATGTCACACTATGAGACTTTCGATTGAGTGGATTTTTAATGCTAATCAGTAAAAATAAATAGAGTTTTGAAGGCATTAACACACTTTGGGGATTTCAAGATGTCTGAGGTTTAAATACTTTTTTGAAGGCAAATGTGAACTTATAGAGCAAACAATAAGTTTCATTTTGATTTGTATTTAATTTTAGGTTCTTATTCCTATGACCCGCTGCAACTCACATAAGGAAACTATCAGAGGACAGGTGAAAGTCAGAAATTCTGGTATCTACATGCTGATCTTTGACAACACATTTTCTAGGTAGGTCCTAGCTGAGTGTAAAAGGTGAAATAAGCTTTATTTTACAGAATGTGGAATGGATGAGATATACTGTTGTTTTTACTGGTATGACTTACTTCCATTTGGAAGTAAGTACCAGCAATTGGTTCCAGCTTGCCTGAAGGCCTTCAGCTCTTGTTTTCTTCAGTCCCTGCCCCCACCATAGCATAATTCCACTTTTCAGTCTTAATGTTTGAGGAGGTAAACAGAAGTAAGCAAGTAATTTTTGACTTTTTTCAAGTCATATTAGTCAAGACTGTCATTTTATAAGCAACAGACCTGATAATCTTCCTGCAGACAAAAACTTCTTTTCAGACACAAGTGGGGTTTTTGCCTGAGTGTAAAGTGAAAGATTGGATATACTGGTAGACTTTCTGACTAGCTGACCTCAGCTAACATGATCATCTCATCCTGTTTTTTTTTTTCTCTCAACAGATTTATCTCAAAAAGAGTATTTTATCACTTGACTGTCGAGCGACCTGTCATCTATGATGGAAGTGATTTTCCATAGCCTTTAAAATACTGTGTTATTTTTAATTACACTTTTAAGAAATGCTATTATTTATGTATATGAAAGTAATATGGCTACCAATGTGTTTGAGGATTTGGAAACTATGCAATAGTTATAACAAGCTTAGAGAACGTGCACACTAGGAAGAGGAAGCTGCTTTAGGAACACTAATGATTCTGTACTGTGTACAGATTGCTCAAAAGCCGTGTTGCTTGATTTAACAGGTCAAGTAATGTTCCAATTAAATTTTTCTTCAGTGGGGAGAAAAATAAAGGAAGGGCTCTCTAAATGGAATCTCAGATTCTATACTCAAAGCTGAAAGACTTTTCTTCCCCCAAAAAAATTTCAAAAGGAAACTTGAAGAAAAATGCTTGTTTTTGTTGACCTCTTCAGTGGAGAGTAAGCATACCCATTTCTCTTCTGCTCTACTGGTTGTAGTGTCAGAATAGCTATGCAATACATCAGTCTTTGCAGGCATATGTTGTAATCCATCTAGAATTTTTTTTTTTTGTCTTTTTCAAGTTTTATAAACAGCAAATATAGAGGTTTTTTACATTTTGGGCTAAGATTTCCTAAGTCGTAAGTAGCTTTTAAAAATACTGTGGTATTACCTACCCATTACAAAACAATCAAAGATAGAGCACCAACTCCTTCCACTTCTGCTCACCATACTCTGCAATTTGATCCATTGAAATCAGCACTTAGGGTGAGTATCAGTGGCAGAATCAGGAGTATAATCTGCAGAATAAGTACCACTCACTGTGTGATATTAGGAAGAAGAGCGTTTCTCTTTCTGCTTTAGCACCTTAGTCATCAGCATTCACAGGAAAGCAGCCTGTAAGGAGGCCTTCCTTTAGACCAAGTGGAAGGTAGCAAGAGTGTTTGAAACAGTCTCAAAAAGTCCATCTAAAATTGAATGCATATCCAGCCCTGGTAAGCTCTCCATCCTATGTCAGTGTATTTTGCCCATTTCCTAACCCTTGTTTTCATCTCTGCCTGTGAGTATTTGCTGGGCCATAGCAAACTGCTAACTTCCCATCTCAAATCTAGGGACAGAGCTGCCTATAAACATACTGCATGTTGAGGGAAGGAAGAATGAATTTTCATTTATATAAAATATCCATGCAAACTGTCTGCTTTCTATACAGAATTTCAACTTTTTGTCAAAATATCTGGAAGTATATTTTCCGTTTAAAATATTTTGGCAGGAGAAAGGAGAAAAGTGGTGTCTCCCAACCAGCCTTCATCATAATTTTAGACATGTCTTATTTTTTCCATGTTGTTGTCTTCCCAAGGAAACTTCAGGCTCTGGGAGTTTTTTTATTGCAGCAATTGGTAGAAGACCAGCTCCAGAAAGAAAGCTCCAGACCAGAAAGCCTGTAGACTCTTGGTGGCAACTATTGCTCATACACAAGGGTCATGGTGGGACACAGAAAATAAAACGGGAGGGAGATGAAGAATAGCAAGTACAAGCTGAAGTAAATGATCAAGGGATAAGGAAAGAAAGCGCAGAGACATGCATGTAAAAGCAAGGGCAGGGAATGGAGGGATCAGCTCAGCTAGGGGAGGAAGTTTGGAGGATCCAGCTGACGTTTATGTACTGCTGGTCCAATTCACTACCCATAGGAGATCTCATTGTACAGCAAGAGCCTGGTTGTTTAAAAGGTAATAATCACAAGACAAGTGTTTGATCTTTAAATATAAGCAGCTGGGATAGAAGGAGATTTCTGCTAATAGGAGAGAGAAGGAGGTAGTGACAAGCAGATAAATTTAAATGCCTTAATAGTCACTCATGCCAGTCGCTATCACGATATAAATATACTGATCTTGAAAAAGATGGGGGAAGAATGACTCCCCTTCCTGGGCTGTGCAGATTTTGGGTTGCATGTATAGGCTTTCTAATAGAACAAATTGCACTCGGGGTGGCACCAAGCTGAAACTGGGAAGCTTCTCCAGCTGGGATGTCTGGCCCAGCAGTAACTTTCCCTTCCCTTTAGATGTTCTTTACAATATTTAAGTGGTGCTGTGTAGCATCTGCCAAGCAGAGGTGTGCTCTCAAAAGGAAAGGCACAAGCTGCTTTACTTCTACTCCTGTGGGGTCAGGATGCAACACAATTAAACCCTTGAATACCTGGCCGTATGCATTAAAATGCGATGGACAAGAGACTGAAGTGGGCAATAAACAATGCACTGATCAGTTCATGAATTATGGTATATTTCAGCATTGAAGCTATATTTTGTATTTAATTAGGTAATAAGAAATTTATTGCTTAAAAATTGAATACTGTGTACCATATGCTGTGCAATTTCACAGAACTGTAACTGAAGTTTGTTGCAGTTTTCATTAAGCTTTTAGGTGTGTGTTTTTTGTTTTTTTTTGTTTTTTTTTGTTTTTTTTTTTTTTTGAAAGCATTTTGCTGTTGTTAGAATACTAATTTCACTAGGATATCTTTCTTAAAATGCCAAATGTAAGTTAAAGGGACACTGTCATATAGGTCAAAATATGACATCAGCTCAGAAGTGTTTGAACTATCTCTATTCAAGTGTTTGACAGAGTTGCCTCTGGATTTCCTCTCTGCATCCTAGCTCTTAACATTTTTTTGCATCCTGTGGCAAATATTTTTAAGCAACCATTTATGCAATTCTTAAAGTAATTGGCTCTGTCCTGTTCAGTAAGGGGGAAGGGAATAAAAACACTGAGTTTTTTTTATTTAGCCTTTGAGTCTTTAGAGCACCTTTTCTTCAGACTTTTTCTGCCCTGTGAGAATAGTTTTATAATTTCTTTGCGTTCTGAAAGAGCAAGATGAGTGAGAGCCAAAACCTGCAGCTTATAAACGAAAAGAAAATATTTGCCTCTAACTAACAAGGGGAGTATTTAAGAGGGAGAAAAAGTTTAAAAAGAGGAAATATTTAAAATGGTAAAGCACACCAAGTGAACAAGAGCGCAGGTGTTTAAAGGAACTATTTAAGGAGAACAGGAATCCCATTGCGTAACCTAGAAGAGGGGCATTTTTCTGTCTTGGAGGCTGGGCCAAGAAGATGGTGAAGAACTTGCTGTTGTCATACGGCCCTTTTCTTTGATCGTCCCAGACCGTTTATTAAGGGAGTCGCAGGAGCCCAACACAGGACTTACCGCAAGGACGGGTTCCTACAAGAACTGATCTCGTTCAAGCACCTTACAGCCCAGCTCAGGAGAACTTGTGCGCGTGGGGTTTTCCAGTGACACTGATGCGTCTGTTTACCTGCGGATGCTCAGGTGCTCTGAACTGGGCCCTTTAGGAACTGACCATCCCTGGCAATGCAAATAAGAAAGAAGAAATACTTAAAATTGATCATAACATTAATTTAAGGGGATGTTAAATTTATGTGGCAAAGAGTATATGTTGTGGACAGCATGAGCAACTGGGTGTTCTTTCTGGGAGCTAGACAAGTGGAGGGTAATAATTTGTTTTCCAGAGGTTTATGCAAAGGAAAGAGCATAGTTGCTTTAAGAAAATGACAGTGTTCCTTTAAATTTCTATGAACATTACTCCACATTGGTTTAGGAAAAATCACTGACATATATTGCACAAGAGTTTACTGCATTACAAAGTAGCAAAGCTGCAAATGCCTGACTTTGCTCCTTTTTAAAAAAATTTAAATTGCACTGTAGTTTTAATAATGCTTATCATAATATATTGTAACTTGTTTTGAAACATCTCTTGCTCTTACTTGCCAAAATACTTCACAGCCTGTTCACATCAAACTTCACGTTCCAGAAGGGGGAAAAAAGATTTATGTATACCAACATTTGTACAGTTACAGGGACGTAGATGACTGTGTACTGGGATGTTTTCTGATTTTTTCCCCCTTTTTTAACCTCAGGAATTAAATAAATAAAAATCTATATCATTAAGAGCGTATGTCACTTTTCTACCTTGTAGAGTTTGCCTTAAACTCGAATCAGATGATTGTGTGATCTACTTCTGAGCAGGAAAAATCCTAGAAAATAAGGATTGTTCCTCTAGTTTGCCTTGCTGGTGGAGTTACGAAGGGCACATCCACACGGTGCAGCACAGCAGCAGCGGAGATCCTTAATGTGGGGGTAAGTGAGCTGGTCCCCGAGCTAGAGGCAGCATCGCCGTGGGCTCGTGGCCCGCAGAGGCTGGGAACAGGCTGGCGCCCAGAGGCAGCGCAGCGCCGCGGCCCCAGCTAGCGCCTCCCCGTCACGGTCGCGTCCGCCAGCGCCTTCACCAGCCGTCGCTCCCCGCCTGGGACAAAAACGAAGCGCCCCAACGGGCAGGGATTACGCTCTTCCAAGCAGCGTTGTCCTTTGGCCGAAGCGGATAACCGCATCCGGCCGCCTTTTCTCAAAGCTCATCCTCCGAAGAAGCGTACGGCCAGCTCTCCCTCCGCACCAGCACTGAAAGCCTGCTTAAACGGGGCGGCCGGGAATTCAGACCCGGATCTGATTTTTTCTCCCAAGCCTTTCCCTCGTTTCCTTATAGAGCACGGTCTCTTCCGTGTCCTGACAGAGCCCGTATGTCCCGTCCGTGCTGAGCGGCTGTGGGAGAGGGGGAAGCGCTGTGCGAGTCGGAGACGCTCTTCCCAGGTCACGTCTTGCTGAGGCGGGGAGGGAAATCCGTACTTGCTTGGGCGGTCGCAGCCCTGTGGCAAACATGTAGGCTAATGTGAGCTTCTGGGCCCACCTGGCCTCTTTTCTTTCTTTCTTCCCCTCCTCCCTCCTTCCCCCCAAACCTGCTGCTTATTCCTGTTTCCTCGGAGGAGTTTGCTGCTGGGTGCCGGCTGGGCCGCTTCCCTTCCCCGCGCACCGGCGGGAGCAGCAGCCCGGACTCCTTGCTCGGAGGCAGCTGTCTTAAAAAAGTCTTCACTGAAGTCTAGCCTGCAGTGCAAGGGAACGGCAAAGATTAAAGTTTTACGTTACCGAATGTACCAGCATAGGTGACTGTACTGTTGCTGTTCAACAGCTCTGCTGCACTTGTGGGAAGTCCATATCTACGTCTCCAATAACTGACATTTAGCCATAGTGATCGAGACCACCCGTGCTTCTCGGTGTTAGGGGCAAGTCTCTCCTAGCCCTCAGTCTGTCTAATATGGGGTTTTAACCCACCTGTTTCTTGGCATGTGCCCCAAATCCCGGCTTTGGCACACCCAGGAGGGCATTCTGCTGTCTGGACTGTGCTTCTGAGGCGCGTGGTGCTTTTCCCCAGCTTTTCTAAGCCTGTCTTACTTGCGGCGTGCACTAGCAAGGTAAGTGCCTGCAGAGCTGCCGTGAAACAGCAGCATCCTCTCCATTAGCCACTGAACTGTCGCAGGGACTTTTCATAGTCCAGATCTAAGGTTTCTGAATTGATAGGGCCCGGGAGGCTTGGAAGAGATGGGCAGCTCTCCGGACACAGGCGCTAAGGTATTTGATCAGTTAAATCATGCATAACTGATCCAGATCTGTTTGGAAATGGTGGGTTTACGCACGCCAAGCTCAGCGGGAGGGATCTGCTTCCAGACCCGATACACCTGGGCTACCATGTTTACCATGACTTGGGAGATGCTTGCAGCATCCCTAGCAGTTCTCCCGTTCCTTTCCGTAGCTTTCCTGCCATTTGGAAGTGGCGTTTTTATACAGCGTGCCCCATGTTTCAGATCATCAGTTAAATGAGTTTGCAGAAAGCGAAAGTTTCTCAATCAGCTGTCTCAACTTCCGCCGCCCATACCGCAGGCAGCGTGCGAGGGTGCTGCGTGCCCGCGAGTCACAGCTGCCTGCGCAGCTGGCCGAGGGCAGCCCCGTGCTGCCGCAGGACTGCTGCCCACGCCGGGAGCATTATTGCCGCGTTCATTCCTGCTGCTAAATAGCCTGTAGCAGGGTGGAGGTTTCCTCGTGTGGTCGCAGAACTGTGAGTAGGGTGGAGAAATTTAGTGTTGCTTTATTAAACCAGCGCTCGCTTGCATTTGGCTCCAAGGATTCTACCAGGTGCCTTGCTCCGGTTAGCGGGAGCACAGAGAGGAGATCGAGGGAGACCAGTGCACTGATCTGGGGTTCAGCAGTCTGCACCCGCGGTGGGAAATACAGCAACCTTACGTGACCTGTTAGATTTGAGGCCAAAGGAAATCGGGGGCGGTATCTGTGTCTCACGCGTCCTGCGCCCGGACCGCGTTGCGCCGCGCCAGCCGGAGCACCAGATGCTGATGCTTGCCCGAAAGCAGGGGCGAGTTTGCTGTGTGCCTGGCTCCCGGAGGAGGAGACGCTGCCCTTCCCCAGCCGTGCAGAAAGGGCTAGATGTGGAGGGCTTTCCCAAAGCCTTTGGGTATTGCCTGCTGCCCGTGAATTGCAGGGAAAGGTGAAAAACCAGCTAGGGCAGGAGAAGGCTCTAGGGATTCATCCAGACACCGCCTGACACGGGCAGCTCAAAACTCCCGCCCCGCGGGAGGCGCCAGGGCCGGCGAAAGGCCGTCCTCTGCCTCGGGGCGCCCGGCGGGGACCCGCCGCTGCAGGGGCGCCGGGAGTGAGCCCCCCGGGCACGGCGGCGTATCACGGGGAGCGGGACTCGGGGCAGGGCGTCCGCAGCCCCCGGGCAGCCGAAGCTCGGCGCCCTTTCGCAAGCCTCGGCGGTTTCGCTGAGCGACCGAGCGTGAAGATTTCCCACTGCGTATCGCGCCGCGAGGGAGCCTCTTTACCCTCATGCGAAAGGTGCCGAAATCCGAAGAGCGGGAAGGGGAAATGCAGTAAGGAAGGTCAGGCATACGCCGGGGGCAAGGGGGACGCGCGGTGCAGGCTCTCGCCGAGCGCGGCACGAGGAGCAGCCCTCCTCCCCGGGCCTCCCGCTCGGCCTGGCTTGCTCTTCCAGCACAGATTTTTCTTTTTATTTTTTCTTTTTTTTTTTTCATACCTACTGATGGTCATTTTTGGAGCGGCCGCCGTTAAACACCCGCTTCCTGCCCGAGCGCCGGCGGTGGCTCCGCGCGGGGGACCCCGGGGCCGCAGGAAAGCGGCGCGGCGAAGAGGCGCTCGCCGCCGGGAGCTGGGCCGCGAGGCCGGGCCGCAGCTCAGGTTTGCACACTAATTCGTGGGGCGGGGAGTAGCAGCCAAGGCTGCGTGCGGTGTGGAGAGGAATTAAGGCTTCAGCGCCAATAACTGTTACGAAAAACGACCGCAGAAGCGGGACGATTTCCCGGTTCCTCATTTCTGTCCCTTCCCCTCCAGGTAAGTAAAGTTCAGAAGGGCTTTTTTTTTTTTTTTTTTTTTTTTTTTTTTTGAGACAAATCTGCTATCCATGCTTGAAGCTGTTAAAAAACAAATTGAAAACTGGATGACTGAAAAGGAGCAATGGGGTTTGCACGGGGCAGGGGGCAGCGTTCGGCGTCCAGGCGGCAGGACTGCCAGGCCGGCCCAGCCGGCACGTTAGCTTCCCCCGGATGCAACCCGGACCTTGGTAGGATCCCAGCCCTGTCTCCCATGGTGGGAGGTGGGAAGCGCGTGCCCAGGGCGGCCCCCTCCTCCCGCACCCTCGGGAAGCGGCTCCCCTTCCAAAATGCGCCCTCCCCTCCGATGGCTCATCCAGTCATTGGTTTGGAGTGGGTATTTTGGTTTACTATGGCTGTTCACCGTACTGCAGCAAATCTCCCTGGGACAGAGAAATCAAAGCATCCGATCCCACTGGATTTTTTATTGCGTGGTGTGATTTGCTAAGGCAGAGACCACACAAAATTCCAATACCAAATTACATGCTGGGGGATGGTTTCATGTTACATCAAACAGCTAAAACTGGGGAAAAAATCAATCTAGTTCTATAATGATCACTTTATGAACACGAAAGATCAGCTTTCCTTTGCAACAACTATCCGTTCAGCAGAACAAGACAGCACACAGGGAATACCATTCACCTATCAGAGACTAAATAAAATATCATAAGAGCTAAAGGCTGCTTTTGCTTACATTTGAGGAAATCTGGAGTTGGTTTGGTGCACTGAGAGGCTATTTTGAATTTTAGAAGATGCAGCTGAGCACTGGTCTGAGGGGATCACAAGGCTGATCACGACTTCAGCTTGACTCAAATGTAGACTTTTCTAGAGGACACCTAGTGAAAGGACTTCAGCATTTTTCATAAATGATGTAGAAAAGAACCGATAGGGCTTTCGACTCCAACCACCTCTGGACAAGACCCTGATTGAAACGACAAATGAAGACAAAAATATCTTTCCTGATACTTGTTATGGATGGGACCACTGGCTCATCCTGCCTGACTTGTGGCTGTTGCCGTGGTAGCTGAGCCATTGTTTCCCCAAGACGCTTGTTATTTCAAGTTGTGGTGCAAGCCACAGATGGGTTGGGTATTTACAGCTGTCACAAAGACAGCTTTTATCCTCTATCGGTTCTGCTTACAATTAGTATCGCTCCATTTTGTTGCTTCGCGTTCAAGGTTTCACTTCCTTTCAGCTAAGAATCCAGGGCTTGGTCCTGCAAGGCACCGATGGGGTGTGCAAGGAGCCCCGAATACCCTCCGCTCCCGCTGGGGCCAGCAGAAGGCCTGCATGCACCACCCCTTGCAAAAGCAAGCCCTGACACACGGTGGCGAGTTCTTCCTCTGAGAGAGTCTTTGGGGTATATGAACGGTGTCGGAGAGCCGGTTTTGGGAGCAGGAGGTACCAACTTACATGAGGGCTTGGCAGGAGGGGGGCACAATAGAGAAGTTCAAATGGGTGCTCAGGGTCAGGGAGCTTCTCACTCGTCGTCTCCCCAGCATCGCAAAAGACCAGTTTGAGCTCCGCTCCTGGCTGTCGTACACGGAGGAGCATTGGTCTTGGCCTCCGCTCGAGCAGTGGACGAAGCTGTGCATAATCCTACAGAGCGCTTTCCTGAAGCGCTCCCCAGCAAAGACGTAGAGGAACGGGTTGAGGCAGCTGTGCAGGAAGGCAATGCTCTGGGTGACCTGCAGCCCAATGTCCATCCAGTTGGCAGCCTGACAGTTGTGCACGACACTGGTGTACGTGTTGATGGTTTTGACTAGCAAAACACTATTGTACGGGAATTGAGAGAGGAGGAAAGTGGTGATAATGGTGGTGATGATCTTCAATGATTTCTGCTTTTGGGATCTTTTGGCTTGAAGGAGGGTGTTGATGATAAGAGTGTAACAAATAACCATGACAAGGAGCGGAAGGAAGAATCCTATCATGATTTTCAAAGCCAGGACAGTAACTCTGAAGGTCCTGTTGATGGTTGGTGGGTATGTCATTTTACAAGCTGTTACATTGCCAACTTGCCTACTTTCACTGTACACAATTTCTGGGATGCACAGGCTCACAGATATCAGCCAGACAGCCAAGCAAATGAGTTTGCTGCGCAGAAACCTTTTTTGCTTAGAATTTTTAGCTTTTGTTGCCTGGACAACAGTGATGTACCTGTCAAAACTGATACACGTTAGAAACAAGGTGCAGCCATAGAAGTTGATTTTATACATGCTGTTGACAGTTTTGCACATGAAACTCTTAAAGATCCAGCCATCAGAGGCAGCTTTGGCCCAGAAAGGGAGGGTGAAAAGCAAGAGCAGATCAGCAATGGCCAAGTGCAGCAAGTACCGATCCGTCATGCTCTTCCTGAAGCGGTATTTGCAATAGACAAGCACGACTAAAGCATTTCCCACCGTGCCCACAGAGAAGACAAGCCAGAAAAATACTGGCAGGAAAGTTCTAGCAAACTTCATGACCTGCCTCTTGTCACACATGAAATCTGTGTCATTTAAAACGTTTCCAGACAGAGACATCACAGTGCTGTCATTCTTATAATAACCCAGGCTGGTCCTGTCATGGTGGGTGACCTGCAATGGAGCATCAGATAAATTTGTGTTGAAGAGGTGGTTCAATACAGCATAAATTTGACCCTCTCCATCAGATGTAATTTAAGATTCTCAGTATATCCTATTTAGATAAGAAGTAAAAAGGCTCCCGGTGAAGTATAGTGCATTTCAGACTGCTTGAAATGTGCCTGCACCCAACATCTAAACACTTAATCCTTGCTCCAAAGAGGCCAAAAGACAGCTTGCTCTTTCTCCAGTAACAACAGCAAAAACAAACAAACAAACAACAACAACAAAAAAACAGCAGGAGCCTTCCCATCAGCGCCATGAGCTGCTGTAGGAGACATTTGGTGGGGAGCAAACTTTCTACTGAGCTGCTGCAAAACTCAGCCTTTAGAAACGGCCACATGCTGCTTTCACCTCCAACTAAAAATGTTCGAGTTTGGCCTCTGGGGTGGAGCCAGATGCTCTAGTGCACTTACTGTGACCGCTACTACTTACGCTCAGTATTCGTCTACTGCTCTGAGTTTGCTGACTAACAAACTCTTTACAAAAGAGCTGTTCCCAACCTCTAGCCCACTTCAAGCACTAAAACGGCAGGTGGTGATAGTCTTACCTGTGTCAGACTATTTGCAATAGTGCAGCTTGATACATGTAACAAAATACATAATCCCACCCATAATCCCCAAATCCTGGAAAGAGGCGACGAAAAAGGCTTTGTTTTGCTGCTATGGCAGAGCTGCACTGTAGGCTCAGGAGAGCTAGAAAATTGATGAGGGCAAAAAGATGGGAAAGACAAAGTAAGATTATACAACAATACAAGCGTGTACAAGTGTATACTCACTATGCTTGTAAATGCCATCTTTAGCCAATCTTTACTCAGTCTTGAAGAAGGCACAGTAACCTAGAGAGGGAAGATGGAGGGAAAACAAGTGATTTGAAATAGCCTTGAAATAGAACTGTGTGTTTTTTTTTTTTTTTTCCCTTTCTAAAAGAAACCTCCGAAGGAATCGCAGCAAGCTTTCTGGACCAAACCGTTGTGTCAGCTCCCATGCCTGGTCTTGTCCCTTTGAAATGAGTCTGGCAGGCTGAAGAATGAACCAAACTAATTCACGTCGCTGGTCTGAAATTCTTAGGTGTTTCCATTTTGCTAACAGACTGCCAGAAAATATCCTTGATACATTCAAGTTTACATTTAATGACATGATCTTCAGCAGCTTCTTTGTGCTGTGCTGATTAAGTCATTTGACGTGCTAGAGTCACCATGATTTCATTTTTAATAAGATGTAGAGTCCCCAGTGCACACATTAAAAAAGAGAGTCATCTGAAAGCACCAAAACTTTCAAAAGACTCATGAGAATAAACAAAATCTCTCTCTCAAATTGTCTAGCAACTAACAAGGAAAAGTACCTGCCTTTAGTAGGAGTTTGCAGTTTTAAAATATTTGCATCCTCTGCAGTGACTGATTTTTTTCATCTGCTCTGTTCTGCCTGCAATATCTCTTTCCTATCTTCACATTTAACTGTCATGTCCATCGCTGGTGGCCAGCAAAGCAGATCATTACACCACAATAAACAAGAAAATCTGGGGTTTTTTCATTGCTGCAGATGACTTTGGATTCAAGCCAGTCTACCATCATAACAGGTAGATGAGCCTGGTGGACACGTTTTAAGTTATAGGCTCGTATATATTCAACACGTTGTGCACCAGTTTGCACGTGCCAATGGCTGGGATTCAAGCCTAAAGAGAAGCAAGATGTTGGCGCCCATCACGGCTCCCAGGGAGCTGGATTCAGGCAATCAGCACAGGGCTTTCCCATTGCATGTGCACCTGCATCTTTGAAAACAGGTCAAACAACCCCAGAGGTCGCGGCGCAAAGCCCAGCCTCTCACCACAGCAGCAGTTGCACTAAATTGAACTTCTTCCAAGGGGAAATGGCCAACGTTCACGTTCTGGTTTCCCTTCAGTTTCTCATGTGCGCTGACTAAAAACGCCTTCCCCCAGTGTTATTCAGGGTACGAATTAATCCAGCGTTCACCTCCACGTCCTACGGAACTGTTGACCCTCTTAGCAAGTTCACCAGCAAAGCCAGTTTCGCGGAAGCAGCTTCTTTAAGGGACAGCGAGTGTGTTTGTAGACATGTAGCTGTGTTTTTGTTACGCTCTGGCCTGAATTGCGTCGTATCCCCTTGCTTGCTATGGGTGCCGAAGTGCGTGTTTGCCGCAAATGTTTGCAGTGTTTTGGAATTTAGTAAAAGAATTCTTTAGGCGGTTGCCTTCACTTATTCAGAAGTGATTTTGTTCCGAAAGCACAACTCTGAGGACAAATCTTTCCATTTTTTGTCTTCATGAATCAACTTTAAAGAACAAGAATTATTAAGGAGTAAGGTCTGTAACATGAGTCCTTTGCAGTAAAAGAACATCATTAGTCTAAGTAGAGAGAATATTTGCTTAAAAATAGATTAAACAAATAAGAATAGTTTTAAGTATGTGCTCTATTAACTTTTAAATTTTCTATCAAGATACACAACTACACGCAAAATTATGTTGGTCCCTCGAGTTTCAAGTACAGTTATAAATGCAGCATTCTGCTTTTAGCAATGACATCTGTACACTGTGCATAGTAGTTGAATTTGGAATATGCAAAATTCAAAACATATAGTTTCATTTGTCTTCTTTTTGAAGCAAATAACCAAGGAAGGTAAATAGCCAGACCCTACTAATGCTGCAGCGTGGCTCAGAATTTCCACCAGCAAAAATACACAAGCAGACGAAAAGATATCACCTGTATAAAGCTGATGGGTAAATCAGATGTACCACAAGTAAACCCTAGGATGTAGAAATCACGATCAACCACAGCCACGAAAACAGCGTATGCAAAGGATATTTGCGAATGCATAGAGACCAGTGGAAAGCGGCCCTCTCTCAAGCCGCGGGAGCAGGCGACAGAGCCTGGGGCAGCAAACCCAAACACAGCAGAAAATGTGAGCGAGGTTTGCACCTCCGAGAAGAAGAGTCACAAAATCCTCCTCCATTCAGAGGATGCAGCACGCCAGCCACAAGGGCGCCAGCGCTTTTGGGGTTTGCTGTATCGTCACTGCAGTTGTTACAGGGTATGTCAATAATCACAGTAATTTGATTTTTGATGTGGTGCTCTTTCGTTTCAGATGTTCTAGCGAGCATTTAATTTTTTTCCTACAGTGAACTTCACAGCACAGTAAAAGTTGACAAGCAGTATGCTGTCCTTCGAGACAAGCAGGGGCAGTTACCTAATCGGAATAAATCTGATGGCTCTCTGCTTATCTTTTGGGAATGATGTGGTTTAAGGAATCAATGCACTAAGTGGGCTACTGCTCTGTCTCAGCTACGAGGCAATGTCAAATCTGACAAGTGCCATCCGCTGTAATTCGTTTGTTCAAAAAATTCCTCAGCGAGTCGAAATCTCCCTTGAGAACTGTAACTGTCAGAATTACCCCCGATAGTCAGCCTCTCGTCTCAGGCACAACAGCGCAAAAACCATCCACTGAAACTGAGACGTATCACATACAACTGAGTGGTGAGTGTGGCCAGCGACACGGTCATCTCGGTACTGATTCACCTCCGGGACCTCTCTCCTAAATGTTCTGTAGAATCTGCTGAAAGGTGCAGAGCCAGTTTGGGTCACTGGGGCAGCTTTGCAGGTCTCCACAGTGCCTATTTTTTTTTTTTTTTTTTTTTACTCTTCAGACTCACCTTAAATTGCAACAGAAAAAAAAAGTCGCAGCAACAGGGTGAGTTTAATGACAAATGAGCTAGTTTTGCGGGAAAAAAAAAAAAAAAAAAAAAAGGCAAAGTGTAAGGTGGTTTGCTTTCCACTGAAGCTGCATACAGAAAACAAACAGGGCCACGCTTCAGGTTACGCCGGGGAGGGACGCAGGACTCACCCGAGACCGTGGCTGCAGGGAAGTCAGTCGGGCTGTCAGTCCCGCAGCCGCACCGCTGCGCAGGGTGCTGTTCTTTGCACCGCTGGTTAAGGTTTGGGCTTTTTGTAGGCTGAGGTGGGTGTGGGCTCCAGGACCCTAGCCTAACTAAACCTGTGACAGCCTGTTTTCTCTGTGGTTTGCATGGTTTAGGTGTCTCAAACACAGATGGCAATCTTCTTTTTTTTTTCTTTCTTTTTCTTTTATTTTTCCTGGTAAGCTATTTCAAGAACAAAGGGAAGACCTCCTCTATTCGAATTTTTCTGCTCACGTGCATGGGCTGGCACAGGGCAAATCAGAAGCTGCAGGCATAGCTCTGCGGCTGCTGAACGCGATGATTTAATGCAGCTCGGCGGCAGTGCTCGCCCCACCAACGCCACGGCTCCAGCGGATGCGCCTGGAGCTACGGAGGCGGCTCTGCGTGTGCAGGATCTGGTGCAGGATGCGCGCCCTCCCTCCGCCACCAGTTGTGGCCACGAGCGCTTGCAGGTCAGCAGAGCTGCTCAGGTCTAGAGGCTGCTGTGGGCTTCAGCCCAGCACCGGCTGGGAGCCCTGGGCCGCCCTGAAGGCCCGTAACAAGGGCAGGAAATGCATGAGCAAACCTTGCTTACTTACTGGAGACTTACGGCACTGCAGCCTCCCTCCAGAAGCAGGCCTTGGCATTACCGTGCGGCTGTGTGATGCCCCAAAACACTAGGTGCCCTGCAAGCAGGAGCAAAGCAGAGTGCTGTTACTGATGCTGCTGTTGTGCTCCTAACGGTGGTTCTGCTGAGGATGTACAACCGCCAAAAAAAACCCAGTGGGTCCTTCCCCCCACAGCCAGCTCCAACTCTTGGTTCCAGTAGCATTTTGGTTCTGAAGGCTTAAATCTGACTGACCAGAGCCAGGTTACACCTTCTCTGTAGTTTAAGCAAAATCAAAGTTTGGCACTTGCAAGATAAAGCGCCAGAATACTGCTACAGAAATGGAGGAGAGAAAGGGCAGAACTGAAGCTAGTAACAGTAAGTGTTTGCTAGTGGTGCATCTCGTGACAACCAACTGGAAGAGTGTAGTAGGAAAAATCTTGAAGAGGAAAGCAATGAGAATTTATAATAAATATAGTAACTTGCACATTGTATGTCCTCTTCCTGGCAGGCTGACATGCAAATTGCAATGACTTAAATTCCCTTCTCTACAGGAAGTCAAAACACCATGTTTTTTTGTGTGAGTGCTGGATGCCATTCAGCTGTGACTGATGCTGGTTTGACTCAAATTTCAACAGAATTTCAAAATCACAGTTCAGGTCCAGTTCTGATTATCAAGAAAATAATGGTTCAGATTGGGTTTTGTGTTGGATTCGGCTATCATTTGGCAGGACACTTCAACACTGGTAGCACGAGACCATGGTTTCAGGGCTCAACGTAGCTGAGGGAAAGGAGGCAGAGTTGTCTCATACATCTTGCACATTCAACTGCAAAATCTGCTCTAAGATTTCTGCATACCTTTAATAATTACTTATCATTCTGAAACCCTTTCTGAAATGCATGCAGATTTGTATGAGGTATCTTTGCCTTGCAAAAGGTCTCTTAGGAGATGGACTATCCTTTTCTATCTTATCTCCAGAACTGCCTCCAGAGCATTTACACCTGATACGATACTACTGTCTGGTTCTTTTGTCACACGCTCGTTTCCTAGAAGAAAAGCACCAAGTGTAGGAAAGATGTTATTACTTTCTACTGTACCTCAGTTTCTTTCGGTAATATTGCGGGAATTTGCCAGCCTTCTGCAAAGCAGAGCTGGCGGTGGAGAGGGGATATGTACTTCTAGAAAAGGCTGAGGCTCTTTGAATGAGCATCTCCGTTGCTCATTCACTCCTGCTCCCCACAGCTAGCACAGGTTGGAGGTAGTGTGCAGGCCCCAGAGTGAGAGCTGGGCATGACTATCTGTGCAGGCAGATCTTTTCACTACAGCAAATATTCCCCAACTACTAGGGGAACCCCAAATATCCTCCACCTCTGACAGGTACCATCAATCCCCAAACTTTTTTTCACTGATTTATTCTCCATGTATTTTGTTGGAATGCAGCTGGCCCTGACATCTCCAGTCTGCTTTTGATGCTCTCTGGAAAAATAATGTATTTCTCCCTTGGGCGCTGTTCCAGAATAAAGAAACATCCCCAAGTAGGGGTGGGTGACACGCTCTCCAAGGCACCTCATCACGACTCATCCAGCCCTCCCGCCTGCTCCCCTGCAGCACAGAAGCCCTTCACAGAGGCTTGTCTGGCCACGGGCATCAGATGGCAACACAGAGCTTCCCAGGGAAGCGAGGAGCCTGGCCCTGAACAAATCTCCCTCCTGCTCCTCACTGAAGCACGCACTCTCAGCTCTGCAGGTTTTTCTCTGTGGCTCCATGAGCACCTCAATGCAGTCACCTAACAACGGCAGGAGAGAGGAAAAGCTGGCCAGGAAACCCTCCCTCTCACCACAGTGCTTTCACCCACATAATTTAGCCTCACATCTCTCACTCCCATGAATATGTTAAATCACATATGAAAAGTAGCAACACTTTTACAATAGGTTCCTCCCTGAACATGGTCGCACCAACCTCTGGCCATGCTCCAAAATGCTAAGAGCATGTTCTTTGGTGAGGAGCAGGAGAGAGATGTGCTCGGGACTGAGCTCCACGCTTCCCCAGAGAGCTAGCCTGCCAGAAAACTCCAGGTATTCCTAAATCTATCTTGCATTGTTATTTTCCATTTTTAAATGTTTTAGCCACTTTCTGTGCTCATTCCGTTTCCGAGTGAGGCAGTGATTTCCAAAAAAGGTTCTTCTACCAGTGTTACAATTGCAATTGATTTCAAAGCAAAGGGAAAAGATTACACTACTCTTTGCTGCAGCTCCTACAGATGCCAAGGGAAAATTCCATTTTGCTTTGGTTTAGAGAGTCAGAAGCCTCCTTATTAACTGCTCAGGGGCACAACCCCAGCTTCCTCAGGTCTGTGGAAACCCACTGTAATAAGGCAGGAGAGCGTGTTGAAGGAGCCAACTCTGGCTGGGCAAAGCAATTTCTGCTTTTACACTCTCTGCAGAGTAACCCTGGCCACTTCAACCATATCCAGACTCAGCTCTGGGATTAACTAGTTCCTCCAGGCTTTTGACAAAGCCTGACTACAAAAAATTAGCCATCTGCACAGAACGAGTAAAGCAAAGGGCAATGCTTTCTTGGTTATACTCGGCTGAGTTTGTAAGCCGGCACAGAGCTGGCCTTTCCAGGAAGAACGTCACCCACAGGAATCCCTCCATTTTCTCCTCCTTCTGAGATGGAGACCTTGTTCTTGGGTGCACAGGCCAGGGCAGGTACAGCAAACACTGGACTGGCTCCTTCTTCCCCTTTTGGAGGCACCAAGTGAACTCAGTGGAGCTAATAGCACATTCAGCACTTTTTTAGGATTTTTTTTTTTTTTTTTTTGAGCAAAAGCCTGGTGTACGGTCAGATCATGTGCCACCTGCTTCAGAGAGGAACCTTTCAACCTCCTTGCTCCAAGTACAAATATAATCTATAAAAATGAAGAACTTTCCCTGCAGGAGAAATAGGAGGTTGCTTACTTTACCTGATTCATCTCCCCAGAAAGCATCAGGGGCCGGTTGGAAAATTATTTTGAAACAACAGAAGATGTGAATTTGCAGGGGGGTTGTGTTTTTCTTCTGCCTGGCCTCCAGTTACTCTTCTTGAACTTCACCACTTTTTGAACCGTCAAAAGATGAATCTGTTTGGTGATACTTACACTCTCTGTGCTCTCAGGGTTTCAGTTCTCCCTGTCCTGCTGTGCACCAGGGTGAGCAACCCCTCATGGAGGGACGTCCCCCCGGGCTTGGACTCGCAGTGGAGAGAGGGTTCAGAAAGTGTCTCTGGTAGGAAGAGAACTAGGAAGGGGATTTCCATAAGTCAGGATTTGCCTTCATGCAAGACAAACTCTGCTTGAATGGTTCGTAGCGATCTCCCGCCAAGTATGTCCGAGTCCAGCAGTGGGAAGATCAAGCCCAGCAAAGAGGCCGGAGGGCTGTGCGTTTCCTGAGGACAGCTAATACCTAGGGCTCCTGTTAAGGGAAGTGTAGCTGTAAAAGCACACTTGCAGCACATGTCACTGTGGGCTAGCAAATCATTGCCCGCCAGCTGATCCGTGGTAATGATTCCTAATTCAGGTTTGCTTGGCGCTCAGTGTAAGGCACAGTAATTCAGAGTTAGGAGATCTAAAGTAACTGTGGCAGTGTAAGGGCATGTCCATGGACAAATCCTCTGATATAAATTATCGTGACATCCTGTGATACGCTATTTATTAGATGAGTGTCATTGATAACAATGGCATTTTTGCCCATATCAGTGGAAACAGAAACAAGATTACAGTGGGAACATTATAAATCTTCTTGACAAATTACTGCCTGCTAAATTGTTCCCTGTTTGCATCCATGCTTAATGCTGTCCACGGTTAATTAATTTCGAACCAAAACTAAGACTACAGTATGGTCAGCTCTTGGGATTCTAGCATGCATCATGCAATAACTTATGATTTCCCTCCAGTTCACGTAATTATGAAATTGAGTCTCTCCTTTCCTTACGAATATACTTCTTTCATGCTCACTAGGAGAACTTGAAAGTGTAAAACGTAGGTTTAACACAAGTGGGAAGAAAGAAATTAAAAGAAATTAAAAGAAATTACCATTTCTTATGCTTTTTTTAACATCAGGGTGTTTAATCTAACACACAATTTGCAGATGTTTTTTTGAACTCCTCATTTAGTCCATGTACTAACAGCAGAGATATACTCGTTTTGATGCACTAATCAGGTGCTGGAAATATTTTGCCAAAATAGAACAAAATCTAGGGTTACACCCTCTTCTGCGGCTGACCTAGAAGTTTCATTTTTTACAGTGAAAACTGCACTGTGCCTGCACTAAATCTGACCTAAAATATACTCCCTCTGGAATAAAAATACTTGTTTTCCCCTCCACAAGTAAAAGACAACATTAATCTGCTTCTCTCTGAGCAGGCTGTTTTTGCAGGTTTAACAATGCCTTATTTGGTCTGCTTTGGAGAGGATGCGACGGCGATTGGTTTGCCATCCTCTGTGAGGGAGATATTTGCAATCTGTGAGATCAATGTCCCATTGTATGTGACAAAATTATGTCATCTAGGAACAGTAAACATCTGCTCTATGGATTAAAGTACATGAGGCAAGTCATAGAAGTGTAGGACTGGAAAGAGGCAGAAAAAAACTCATCTCGGCTATTCTCTTATTCCCCCAAAGTGAGACAAGCCTACTCCTGGTGAGTGTTCTTCTATCTTGTTCTCCATTGACTAGAGCCTTATATATGAAAGCAGAGAAAAGATACTATGTAATACCGTTCCCATCCTGCATATTCCCAAACACTTGGGAGTTCCCAAAACCATGATTCTGTGGTGCTTTTCAGCGTTTCTCATTCCCCCAATAATGCAGCTTCAGTCAGATCACTTGCTTATGTTTACTATGCACTAAGGAACTGGCCTAGACCACAGAATCTAATCCTGGGATTTACTTTGCTCACCAAAATCCATAATTAATCCAAAGAATTAATTATGTCAAGAGAGAGCAAGAGTGAAAGAGATCTAATGAATAATGATTTGTATTAGGAATCTGGAGACCTGGATGCTATGCTGTCCGTTGCCCCTTTTATTTTCTGTTTGGTTTTAGGAAAGTCTCTTCTTTTTCATGTGCCTCAGCTGCCCCTGTAACGCAGGTAGTATACCTCTGCATCTGAGCACTGTGCTTCGCCCACAGCGCACATGCTCCAGTCCCAGAGCTGAAAACAGCAGTGACTTTGCAAGTGTTTCCTGGGATGTCCATACCAAGCAATAAAAAGGGCAGTGTTATTCCCGTCCTTCAGCTGGTGCTCAAAGTACTGAAAATGATCAAAAATGTTTGTGAGTTCAGGCACAATTTTTGAGATGTTTAAGACTTGCTTAGTTCTTTTTTAAGGGCACATTGTGTTTTTGCAAGCCTTGCTCCTCCAGCTCAATTGCAGGGGGAAGTGCATGCAGCATGTCTGTAAATCTGATTCCAGATACCACATGTTGGGTCTCTAGAAAACAAGGCATATGCAACCAGAAATCACCCGCAAACGCACTGGTTTGACATCCTCCCTAATGGTCACATGAGGTTGCTATGATAGACACCAGGGTAGACTCTCCTGATGACCGCTGAGGTACCCTGCTAACAAGATGTTGTTTCTCTCTCTGCAAGCCAGCATTCATTTCAAATTTTTACCCGAAATAAGGTAGGTACCTCCCCATCAGGGCTAGCTCAAGGCTTCACAATCGGCTGGGTGCTGCTGAGTGTTTTCTAACCAGGACGGAGGAGGAAACAACAGTAGCAGCAGGCTATCTTAGCACCACAATACCTTCCACTCCTTACCGGCACTGAGAAAATGTGCTAAGTCAAGGCTGCTCTGTGAAATGGAGGAAGAGAAAAGCACGTCCTCTTTCTGCTTGCTCTCTCAGGACGCTCTCTGCCTTGTCTGACACAACAACCTTGATGCAACCTGACACAAGTCAACCTTGGCACCTTCACCTGCCAGCTTCACATATTGCCCAACTCAGTCCCTCCTATGCACTGCATGAGGCAGAGTCCTGAGGGAGGAATAAATAGAGTACTTCATCCAACTTTGTTCTGAACTCAATCAGTACCTTTTTAAATAGAGTAAGTTGAAGATATGGAAAGCCATTTCAAAGCGTTACTCACAAAATGTCCAAACAAAACCCCATGGATAGTTCAGAATTGTATTTTCACACACACCAAAAAAAAAAAAAAATCGACAGTTAAGAAATGCACCCTGACTGACTCTTTCCCAGGGGAAGGTTTTGGTTTAATGTGAGCTTTACTCTGAGCACTGTCATAACATGCAAATATGCAAGAGTAGGTTTGTCTTTCCTCTACTGTGTATCAGATCTGGCCAGTGTCACTGTGTCACTGGAACCTAGTTTGTATGGTTGTTTTGTAGATAATGATGCAGATCTGGTCATATTTTTCAAAGCAAGGCTGTAGAGAGGCACTAATTTTGCAGACAGCTGTGCCATCTCCAGTTGTTGCTCACTGGCCCTCTCGCCTTGCCATGGTTTCACTTCTGGAAGAGCAGTCACTAATCCATTTCAGGCCAAGACAGTCAGTTTAGATTAAGCGGCCATTGCAGGTAATGTAAGCTATCTGACTTTTCCTGAAGCTAAAGATCACTTTTCCCCTTCTTTATCAATCACTCTTGCCATCCTTACACCATTATGGTTGCATGGAAATAATACCTGGGCTGGGGCTGTCAACAGACAGGTCTGCTATCATCCCCAACCTTCAATACTGTCACCAGAACACAATGTTTGCCTATTACTTTAAAGTTTCTAACGTCTTTATATTTGCTTTTTAACATAAAAACGTGGGACTCCTTGGCTGAGAACTAAGTTCAAGAAGCCACTTGATGACTCAATTCAGTTGTCAGCACTTTTCCTGACACTTAGTCAGAGCTGTATTCCTCTGCCCTTTTGACCCTTGAAGAAGTGTTCCTAGGAGTTCAGACCTCTATTATGTCAACAATATTTTTCAGACAAAGTCTGTCTGAAAAAGTAAGTCAGATCTCAGAGAAGTCCAATGTGCAGAGACATAGAAGAACACACATGGTCAGAGACAGCTTTGGAGGTGCCAAATGACACTACGGGACCAGCAAGAGGGATAAATATGGGTGAAATCTCAGTGATCTAACATATAAGTAAAGGCTACCTGTAACTTACTATACGCTCTAATACAAATTGATATTTGGTGTGTCAGAAAGTTGCTAGAGCTCTGTTTCGAGGAAAAATATTTTGGGGGGTGAGGCCCTAAAAAGGGGTGTAGGGTTAAAGCAGGAGAAGCATCTTCCCTCTGTCACCCTGGCCCTGGTATGTTACCATCAGCATAAGGAGCTTGTTATTCTGGGAAAGAGTCAAAAGAAACCTCTTTTTAGCAAAATAGCCACTCCACCACAGTGCTAGTGTTATCCTGGGTGAAGAGATAGGTGCAGTCCTCTTTAGGAGTTAAAAAGCATCACAAAACCACTCCTCTTAGCGGTACCTGGAAAACCTCGTGGAAGATGTGGTGGCAAACAAAACAGTCTGACTGGAAGCTTGTGATAGGATTTCCAAGGAAAGACCCAGCCCTGACTCACTGATCTTCATTTCACAGAAGTTTTATAAATGGGCTTTCAATCAGTACAAGACTGAGGTGGACGGAGAATGCCCCAGGCAACATTTAAGCTGGGAGGTATTTCCAGGAGAGAAAGCGTTTGGCCTATAAGAGAGAGCATCTAGCAGCAAAACAGGCACTGCAGTCGACAATATGCCAGGATGCTGTGGCTCACAGTATGTCTGTGCCTTCCCGCAGTCAAGAGTATGAATAACCAGAGTTACGCAGTGGTTTCTTGTTCACACTCCCAGCCATTTAAGATCATGAGGGAGGGAGGGACATCAAAATTCAGACTTGGGAGTTTTTTTCTGTCCTATACCTTAGAGCGGTTACTTTCACTGGACAGAGTACAGGCCTTTGGTTTTCCTTGGTGATAAGCCATTTAGCTTTCAAGCAAGGCTTTGGGAAGGGGCAGCAGGCAGAGTCTACCTGAAGGGGGCTTCATCCAAAATTTAATGTCCTTGTCAAACTGTAAATGATGAGCTACTCATTTTCTGAAGGGCCTCCTCTTAACACACTAGTGATTGAGTTTGGCAAGGAGCTCATAAAATCCTCTGGGAAAAGTTATCCTCTAGATTAGAAAATACGTAGAAATACAGACTGAAACCCGGGCTGTAGTTACCTGGTCAGGTAAGCCCATGCTTCCACACCCTTGCTGCTTGCTCCCACATCCATGCCACAGTTGCCTTCTTGTTCCTTTTTCAGAGAAGCTGACACTATAATCCAGATCATCAAAATAACCCATTATTTTTCTTTTTGTAATGTTACTTTTATGAAAGGTCATCACCTTTCCTTCTACCCACAGAAAGAAGTAATTGAAGCGCTTGGGAACTCCCAGATAAAAGGACTGAGCAGTATCGAGAGCAAAGTTTGATCCGTGGCTGCAAATGGCTGTAAGGGCCAACTCATTTTGCAATTCATCACAGGTTCTTCTATATCCTCCATCCGCTACAATAAGCCACACTGTGGTTACAAGATACAAAACTTGTGAAACTCTCTCTGTTAGGGGAGAGAGAGGAAGGAGGTGGGAGGAAGAACCCCATTAACAGACGAAGTGCTGCTTGCTCTGTTCACACCATCCCACAGAGTGCCAGTGTATAAAAATGACATTTTGCTTCATAACACAGAAATTTTCCTGAAAGTTTCTCTCCCAGAAGCACATTGAAAGGTGTGATCAGGGCCCAAAGAAATAGGCTTTGCTTTTTATGGTCCCCATAAATTTTGGAGGCAAGCAGTATGGCTTCCCAAGTACATCTATGTGTGTATCTACTTGTGTCCATAAACATTCTTTGGTGGGCAAAAATTAGCTTGCAAATTATAGAGGCAAACCAGAAAGCCAGGTGAGACTGGACTGAGAAGTGAACTCTCCTTAGGCTGTATACGTAGGCTTGTTGCCATTCTTTTTTAACATATTTAAGTCAGGCTAAAACGATATAGTAGGATTGCTTCCATCTAGGAGTAGAATCAAATTTGGCATCCTATGTCATCCCACCAAACTCACTATCGTGTCATGGGAGCAATCTGGCCCTGTATACCACAGATAATTGGGAAGAAGCTTCCAGCAGAAAGCCAGTGAGAAAATGAGCAATATTTTCACAGTACTAGAAATAAGTGGTACCATCTTTAGCAAGCAATACTTTCACAAAAGGCAAAGCTGTACTGAGCTCTGAAATAGAAAGAGAAATCTACCAAAGAAAACCTGCTGCTTCTCATCCAGATTGTTTCCCCCCCCCCCCAATAAGGAATTATGTGACTATAGAACTATATAGAAAGATTTAAGCCTGAATATGACTTGCAGTGGTGTCAGGCTAAATGCAATACTGCTGGTTAAGGCTGGAAAAAGGTTAGCAGATTGCCTCCACTTGGTTTACAAGAATAAATCATGTCTTCTGGGAGCTTTTCATCATTTGCATTGGCTGTGCCTGAGGCTGAATCAAATATGGAAACAAATACTTTTGAAAGAATGTACTGTGGGTATTTTTAGGCAAGTGATTAATTGGGGTGGGGGTTGCAGGTTTGGGTTTTCTTTTTTTTTTTTTTTTTCCAGGTTGTACTGCTCCACCAAATCTATTTACTGTCTTTTAAAAAGGAAGCTTAAGGTGGTGATGGGTTTTACAGGTCACATGACATTAGTGTGGCGTGTGGACCACACAGAGTGATCTATGCTGAGCAACTAGCTACCTCAGAGGCCTCTTGTCATGTCCTATTCCAGCCGATCCTAGTCCAGGAGGCCTCTGTGCACACTGACATTGGACAGAGCCAACCTCTGGCACGTGGACAGTGTTTCTGCCACCTGCATGCGAAATTAAGGGTGTCAGGAATGGCTCAGTTCAGGCTACATCTCCTAGCAATAGCTGACTGATACAGACACAACCTGTTGAAGATGCTGTGGGTGGGGGTAACGTAGATTTGATCTGAGTGGACTGTGTACTTTCAGCACAGAGACAGACAGGCACTATCCTGCTCCAGCCACTTTTTTACCAGACCCTCTGTCAGCTGGCTTTCTAGTGTTTGTAGCAGAAGAGCTGGTGCAACCCTTTCCCATATCCTCCCATCCCCAGGCTAAAGAAGGAATCTATCTATCCTACTACTGCCTGGTAAAACACAACTCCTGGGAGATTCTTAAGACTATGCCCTCCAGCTAAGTATTTTTACAGTATCAACAGAATACTGTAATTGTAAATAATATTCCCAGAGTTCACAGAAACATTCAGCCCTGCTCTGAATGTTTCTAAACTTCTCATCTCAGTAGCATTTTATAGCAAAGGGATCAGTGGGCAATTTTACATAGGAAAACCTTTTCCATTTATCAGCTTTAGATTTGCTGCCTCTGATTACATATAGTATCCCCATAGTTCTGTACTGTGAGTGCTTGGTTAATTTTTGTCTACCTTTTGTTATTTAATGTGCCCCTAATATGTTTCATTTATTATTCACTTATGTCTTTATCAAGTACTCTTGTTAAATCTCTCTTCATATGGAAGCACTATGAGTTATAATCACTTTTATTGCCCATGTTTGGATTTCTAATGAAATTTATTTGAGGTGGGCTGACCAAATCTGGATTAGATAGCCTACGCAATGATACACTCATGGTCTGTGTAGCAAAATAAAGGTATTCTCCCTGATGTTCTTTATTTCCTTTTAAATAGTATATGTGGTATTTCTTAGCAACTGTTCTACTTTGAGAAGATTATCTCAAGAATTTATACGAAAGTCAACAGCTTTTTCTGGAATAATTAAAGTTGATGTAGAATTATGTTGTTTACATTCTTTCTTCTGCTCCAGGTTATCCAGCAATCCTTTCTGAATTCTATCTCACATTATGTTGTCCAGCCACCAAGTTCTGCTTGTTTTTTTTTCTAAAATTACTCACATTCCTTTATGACAATGAGTAATGGAAGCAATTTCATGTTATGTGGAAGGCTTGCCCCTTTACTTTACACTCATTCTTCCTGGCCACTAATTAAAGTATTGATGTGTCAGAAATCTCCACTACCTTCTATACTGCAGTTGAAAACTTGAAACTTATACAAAAGTAGTTCAAGACTAATATTAGAAGAATTATCCTAAAAGCAAACAGAATACCACAGGCACCAAAGTGAGGAACAGACTTAGAATGATGAATTGGTATATATTATTGGTTATATGGGTCAGGCTTGTCCATCCCACGAACAGCACTAGTGAAAATGCACATAGCCTCATGCAAACCATCCACATCCTCACTATATACAAAATAGGTTGCCCCTTGGCAACACGTCTATCCCACACATCCTAAAGGCATGGCTGCAAGGTCCTCTGTCTTAACTCAACCCTTATGTAGCAGATGCATGCTGTGATTCTGCTACACAGTCCTGTAACAGCATGGCCATGTCCCGGCAGGGGCATTACCCACCTCCAAGGTTCAGGCTGCCTGCCTGCCAGCTGGCTAGCTCTTCTCCTTCCATGTCAGGCTGTGGGCACAAGATGCATCACCTTGCCTTCTGCTCTCCTTTCATTAGGTCATTATCATCTGACCAAGGGCCTGGACACATCTTCCTAGAGCCTGCAGGCTTGGTGCAGAATAGAGAAATGGATCATGAGAGTAAGAGAATGATTTAACTATGATGTGGATTTTTGTAGCCAACTGCAAGCCAACTTAAAAGTTGGAAAGTAAAAAGTGGAAAATAAAAATAAAGAAAATGTACAGAAGCTGAGAAAGGGAGTTTTAAACTGTGTTTATCTAAGAGCTCATCAGTACAAAAGCTTCTTTATCAGTGCACCTATTCTTTCTGTCCTTCTGAGACACTGGGCTCAGGCAGTTGCTTTTGCTGCACTCTCTGGGGGCACCTATTGCTGAAATAAACTTGCTGTTTCAGCCCAGAACTACAGAGATAACTATAGGAATTCCTTTGCAGCACAGAAAGGAAGCCAAACGTCCTGATTATATCAAAATTGTAATATACAAAGGTAGAAATCTCCATAGTAGCACTTTACTACTGATAAGCCATAAAATGCTTTGCATATACAAAGTGCTTTTGACCCAAGAATCTCAAAGCATTTTTATGAATTCAGTAAGCTTCCAAACAACACCTCTGTTGAGAATCTGAACATAATCATGCCTATTTTACAGAGAAAAAAACTAAGTTAATTTGTTCAAGCTGACACAGCAGACGATTAACAGATATATGAGTAAAGATTCCTCACTTTTGAATAGGTGTGTCAATAGCACATGGGAACAGAAACTCTGGTACTTTATGTAGTCTTGGGCAGGTTTTTATTCTGTCAGTATCTTAACTGCTTGATCATAAAACATTAAAAGTACAGTCACATCAGCGGACTAGTGAATTCATGATTATATGTATTTTAAAGATAAAACTACTGCAATAATCTCAAAGGGCACTCTGATGAATCTAGTAAATTTTACATGCAACTAACAAGAGTCAGTAAGAGGCATACTATAAGCAAATAGGTAGAGTATATAATATCTAATTTCTACTGTGTTTACAAAAAAAATATAAAACTTGTATGTTCTACTGCTTTGGTGAAAACACATTGTAAAAGGTATTGTCTAACATTATCACCTGTAAATAAAGCCCACTGAAGTGATTTTTAAAGCCTAAGTAAGAATCTGATCCTACTTCTTTTACATTTTTAAAAATGTTTTGAATAGTATTAACTTTTCACACTTCTGTCCACCTGCACATGTGCACATGTTGTTGCTGGAAAAATACTGTGTTTGCTTTATTATTGTATTTTACATCTGGTTTTAAAGATAAGTATCACTGTGATTTCTGTTTGCTGCTTTGGTTTTGTGTGTTTGCTTTATGGAACGCAATCTAAACTAACCTTAAGGAGTGTCCAGGTTTCAGTTTTATTAAGCACTAACCAAAATGCATGCATCTGTCCAGCAGTATAAACACTGTACAACTACAAAGTACTATGTGCAAAGATCTTTAACAGTTTCAGGTTCTTTCAAATACGTGCTATTAATCCACGGCTGTCTGAGCCAAGAATTCAATGTGGTATCTATCACAAGGTACTCCAGCGGGATCTCGTTCTTCATGCTGTTACAGAACAGTGAGTGAAATCGGAATACTATGCTACAGAATCAGAGATAATAGGTTTCAACAGGCTAACTTCAGTAATGTGAACCATATCAGATCGAGTGTAACCTGTTGTGCAATAATCTCAGTGCAGAATAGGGCTCTTAAACCAATCATCAAGGTCACAAAAACTCACCTGCTTACCTTTCTTAATACAATTTTAAGAGCCCCTCATTCATTTCACTCACTTCCATCCAGCTGCCAGCACTTCTCTCCCCAGTATGCCCTGCATGCTTGCACAGCTGATCTGGCGTTTGGCACAGCGGTTTTTGATACTAGTTAAGAGATGAAACAGAGAAGATAGAGGACAGATAGAGGTAGTGGCAAAGCAGTACGTGGCCAAAGGGACCAGCCACAGACAGGAGAGAAACTTGGTGACAGCTCAACCTTCTTGCTAACAACAGCCTCCTGTAGCCAGTGCCCAGTGAATGCTCTGCCCTCCTGGGCTGTGTGCTTTAACTGGGATGAAAATGCCGCTCCAGGAAGACCGAAATGATAACCATTTCTGCAAACCTCAGCACTGATTGTGCGTACAGGGCAAGACAAACTGCTCTGCCTCAGACCCACGTGTGACCCACACGTGCCAGGGACCAGGCTGCTGTTTTCCTCCATCCAGCGGCAATATGCCTAGGCCATGGGGTACCGGGACGCTGCTCTGCAGCAGAGAGCCCACAGGGTCTGCAGGGTCCATGAAGTCTTTCCACTGGGCCAGCCCCCTGGCCCACGTGTGCTGTGAGATAAATGGAGTAACCTTCACATAGTGCTCGCTGCGACAGTAGCCTTTAGGCAACTGGCAGCTTAAAGAAAGAAAAAAAGAAAAAAGAAAAAAAAGGGAAAAAACAAGAAAAAATGACACTGCAAAAAGGGGGGGGGGAGACCCCACTAACACCAGCACTCGCACAGCCTCCCACCCGTTCGCTCCGGCCACTGCCTGCCCCCATTTCCAACGAGGTGCACGAGCACCAGACCGAAACCAGACCGGACTCTGGCCAGAGCACGTTAAAGCCCCACAGGGGACGCCCGGCCCCGCGCCCAGGCGAGCGGCACGGCGGCGAGGTGCGCATGCGCGGCCGGGGAAGCCGTTGAAGGGGGCGAGTCCGTGCCGAGCGCCAGCTCGCGAGGGGAGGAGGAAGGGGGCAACGGCGGTTGCCCGGGGAAACGGCCGCTGCCGCTGGCCGAGGCGGAGGGGCGCACGGGGACGCGGCTGCGCAACGCCGAGGGGGAGACCGGCGCGAGGCACGTGAGCGCGCCCCCGCCAATAGGCGCGCGGCGAGGACGCTCGCGAGGCTTCGTTCTCTATGGCAACCGTCACCCCGTAATCGACCGTTAGCTCCTGCCGCCCCAGCTGTCCCCTCAGCACCGGCGAGGGGCCGCCATGGTGAGCAGTGGAGCTGCCCCCGGACCGGCAGTTCCTCCGGGCGGAGGGTGGCGTCTCTCCCTTCGCAGCCCTTGCTCCACACAGCGGGCCTCTTCAGCCAGGGGCGCAGGGTATCGGCTCTGGCGGCCGCCGTCTCGGGTGGAAACGGGCTCCTCACGCCGGCGGGGGACGGAGCCGCGCTGAGCAGCGCCCCAGTCCTGAGGAGGCCGTCTCTGTCTGTCGCCCCAGGGGCTGGGGCAGGGAGGGCAGCTCGACTAAGCCCTGTGAGGGAGCTGCGGCCCTTTGTCGTGCAGAGGCCGCTCGGAGTAGTTGTTGCTGCTCGCGGTTCTGGGCAGCTCGCTCACCCCTTTTGGGCTCTGCAGAGACTGGTGCTGTTTGGTGTTTTTGCAGGATGCGATGCCGCAGTTGCTTGATTGGAGATCAGCATAGCTGACCTAGAGATCACGAATGGGTTGGCTTGACTTTATTTATTTATTTGATTTAATTTGCCTTTGTAGCCATTTTCTGGCTTCTGAGGTTTCAGCACTGGTGTTAACGTATTTTTTTCTGACTGTAATGAATAGAAATTTTTCATCTAAAGAAAACCAAGCAACAACAGAACATAAATTGGGTTTCTCAGGTGATGTCATTTGCAAGTACTGGGACTTTGAGGGAGGTACCAGATTTGCGGGTGCATCATGAGAGTTAGTTTTATTAACGGCTGTTGCTCTTTCCTAGACTGCCTTTAATTTCCAAGCAGTCTGGATTTGTGCTCACATTGTCAGTACTATTCATCGAGGTAGTGCAGTATTGCATTTGTACTAGAGCTACACTAAGCAGTTGTATTGATAAGGATTAAGCAATCAGATTACTTGTTTTGACTGAGTTACTGTCTTGCTGCCTTCAGCATCGTCAGTGCTAGCTCAGTACATTGGAGTCAATAAAATAGACTTCACCTTTGGTTGCACCAGCTTTGTGCCCATTCCTGCATTGTGAAGATCCTACCTCTTTGTGACTGGTGCTATCTGCACTAGCAAGATTTAATCTAACATAATCTACCATGCAATACTCCTTCATCTGAAATGGAGACATACATGGAAGTGCTAATTAGCTAGATCTGAAAACAATTCTTTCTTAAATTGCCATAAAAATCTTTGTTTCTGGGCAATAGGCTGCTAAGAAATGAATTTGGATTATCAGGTAAGATTACCTGGGAAGTAAGTCTCAAGATTTTACATATAGGCTAAGAGAGAAACATAACTTATTTGCCTGTATATTTCTTTTAGTGCATCTTTAAAAGATAAATACATAGTTCAGCGGAGTTATACACATGTACATATAATACAAAGAAAACTTTATCCAAGAGCTTCCCCTCCCATACAGTCATTCTGATTCTGATTCTTTATAGCTTTTTCTCTTACCCCTGATTGTGTCTGCTCCTGATTTTTGTCTGACCTTTCTGAGGGTGTTGGTTATCTGAGGTTTTATTTTGAAGTCCTGGTACTTTTAAAGGGGTTATACTTAGGTGAGGTATGCAGGGGTTACACATGTGAAAATATGTTTGTTTTCTAACATACTAGTAAACTCAATAACCCGTTATAAAAGCAAGCATGAAAATAGTTGGAGGGGAAGTCTTTGCAATACTAATATTCCTTTTCACTTATTTCAGTGAATCTTTATGCTTATCTCCTTGTCCACAGGCAGAGCTAGGCCTTAATGAGCATCACCAGAATGAAGTGATCAACTATATGCGCTTTGCTCGTTCCAAGCGTGGCCTACGTCTAAAAACCGTGGATTCTTGCTTCCAGGACCTTAAGGACAGCAGGTGCCATGAAGAGGGTAGCATATTAAGCTAAAAATTGTAGGGAGGAAGAACTGAGCAAATTATGTTAGTGACAGTTGTAGGTTTAGTGCTTGATGGGGTGACTTTCTTCAGACAGTTTATGTATTCTTACTGAGGAAGAAAGACACAGTAATTTTTCTAGATGTTACTTGTCAAGCGCTTTAAAAACTAAGTTGTTTAAATCATTAGGAATTAGCATAGAAATAGACAGCATGACATTGATTTACGTCTTACTTATTATGTCTAAATTTGATACAAGACTCTAAATGGAAATTATATTTCTGTTTGTATTGTTTCCAAGATAAAATGTAAATGGATTAACAAAATTACTTGTGGCTTTGTCACCTAATAACTACTGATAGCAAACGGTTTTAGGAGGACATTGTTATTTGTAAGTGATACTTGGTGTAGTGAGGTCTCTTAAAACAATGCAGAATTGTTATCTTTATCATATATGACTCATGTTGACTTTTCTGTTTAGACTTGTTGAGGAGACCTTCACAGTTGACGAGGTGACAGACATGCTGGATGGACTGCAGACTGTTGTACACAGTGAGGTGGAATCAGAACTCATAAATACAGCTTACACCAATGTTTTACTTCTACGCCAGCTCTTTTCACAGGCTGAAAAATGGTACCTTAAGTTACAGACAGACATCTCTGAGTTGGAGAATCGGTAACATATATTGGACTATAGAGAACCTTTTTCAATAATAAGAAAGCTTCAGAATGTTGATTACTTATATTCTTAACCTTCTAAAGTTATTCTTTTCCTATTGTGTTGATAAATTAGTTTCAAATCTTCTGTCTATAAAGTAGTGAGATACTTTCAAATTTGTCGTGGAAAAATGTTTTATTTTTTAGTAGTATTTATAACTTGAATTAATCAGTTCAGAGCAAGGGATAGGATTTGATTAATAACCTTTTATTATATAAGTAGCGTATATTTAAATCAAAGACTCTAAATCTTACAATTTCAATATATATACCATACTACTGCATGACGTTGTCCATTGTATTTGCATGGAGTTTCATTTTATATGCAATAAGGAGCATAGCATGAGCCTGGTAGATGTGTTTCATGACACAGCTCGTTCAGTAAATGAATGTCTCCCTTTATTTTTCTCTTCAAGAGAATTGTTGGAACAGGTTGCTGAGTTTGAGAAGTCAGAATTTACATCTTCAAACAAGAAGGTAGAGTTTTATATTTAAAATATCATAATTAAATACCATATGGAGTCAGGAGTGATATTTAAAATAATTATGTAGTACTGTCTCTTTGTGTTTTAAGAGGAAAAAAGTATTTGTTCAGGGTAACTTTTAAAGATCTTCAAAAAGTAGAAGTTTACAGTTCAGCACCAAGGCCCACACTGAACTGCCATGGCTGTTTCTAGACTGGGGATTCTGCACACTCTAGACATACCTTTTAAGCCTGATCCCAAAGTCAGCCAGATCAGGGATGTATTGGAGCATCTGCTTCTGGGTTCCTTTACCTTTGAAACTGTGGTAAAACAGGCACAGACACATAGCCAGGCTTTGTCCCAGCATGAAGCTGAGAAGATCCCACAATACAGATATAGCTCTAGCTTATCCTGTATGATTAACATTTATGTTACAAAACAAATAAGATTCCATGTATATTTAATTAATATAGATAATATATGAGTACGTAAAAATTAAATTATCTTGAACTATGTACTTTTTTTTTTTTTTTTTTTACTTACAATCACTTAATTTTTCTTTCCTCTGACTCTTTTATCTTCTGGTAGTTGCAGCATCAGTGGTCTTTTATTACTTTGGTTTTTTTTTTATTTGTATGCAGTACTTCCATTTAATCTTTAGCTGAAAGTGATGTATGTAATGAAGCTGTATATAATTTAAAGGCCAAGCTACCACTAAAATTGAAATCAGAATAAAAGATCATTCATTTGCTTTCCAAAAAAAAGCAGAATTGACTGCCAATCGTTATTTTACAGCATAAAAGAATACATTTCTTTTTCTGAGCAATTTGTATCATTCTTTTTTTTTTTTTTTTCTTTTAACCTTTCATCACTTTAGCCCAGTGCAGATCTCATTAAGCCGAAACTGGCTCCACTAAATGAAGGTGGGTCAGAGCTGCTAAACAAGGTAAGAATTTGTTTTTTGATGCAGCTGTAGTTGATGACTATTTTCCATATTCAGCTGAACTGGAAAACTGTACAGTAATACTTGTATCTTTCTCTATTCAGCAGTCAGTGTAATATACAACATAATATAAAGTAAAATGCTACTAAATTAATAAATGTTCTAAAGTATCTTTTATTTATTGCTTGATTATGGCTTGATTATGGCTTCTAGCAGTTATTACAATATTAAACTTCCTTTTGCAAAGATATTTTGACTTCTGTAATTTTTTACTTTTCCATTTAATGATTAAAGTTAGTGAAAACTAGTATTTAGCTATGTTCTGTGAGATTGGACTTCCTACAGGGAAATAAATTAAAATATGTAACTGACTGAAATGATTAGAGTATCAGTGATTTTTCTGTTTTACTGGAAGTCAGTCTTATTAAATTCCATCTTTTGGGGGGGTTTGTAGCTTAAATTTCTCCTAAAGAAACAAAAACTTAAGAATGAACTTGAATTTTGGTAATTTTGGAAGTGCCTGATTTCCTACTTGTTAAAGATGTTCACAGCTGTAAAACATGCTCTAATACTTAATGTTAGCAATAATTTTTATTATGGATTGAACTTATTTGGCTATTTTAAAATGTTACACATCTTACAATGCGTTCATAAAGCATGAGGAATCAAGAAGTTATTCAACTAAGAATTAAATTTTTGGTCTTCCAGGCTGTATTGCCCAAGTGGCATGTTAAGAGCAGTGTCTCAGTCATAACTGTTGTTACCTTTTAAGATAACTAAAACATTTATATTCTATTTTGCTTACAGCTCAGTATATTTATTTCTTAAAAGTAAATTCAAAATCTGTTTCACAACAGTTTTAGTTAAATATGTGCATCTGATATTTGTTGGTCTCAAAAATAATTCAAAATCTAAATGGTAAATTTACTATGACTGATAAAACACGGTTATTTTCTGTGACATAGAACATTGTAAGTGGTGGCCTGATATTTCTTTTTTAAGTAGGGACTGTGAATAAATTATTATCCAGCTGTTGATTGAAAATAGAAGTGATAAACAGCAATGAGATTTGTATCTCTAACATGCAATTTTGTTATCATGAACCGTTATACTGCAAGATGATAACTTACTGACCTTGATTCAGTAAAATAAGTGTTAAATTTAAGTGAGAGGTCTTATAGATTACAGTATAACTGCTTATATGTATTTAAGGAGACTTAAATTCCTTGCTCTTTGAGGCAGAAGATGCAATAATTTTGATGCTAGATTTGTGAAGAAATCAGTATTTCTTATCAGCACAGCCATCTCTACAAGCATTTACAAGGATTCCTGCTTTCTTGAACTATTAGGCTTACTTTCTTACTTGAAATATTTGGAAAACTGAAAATAGAACAAGAGTATTTATGGGAAAACTATTTCTTGTTTATTTACCCAAAGGAAATTGCTAGACTTCAAGAAGAAAATGAAAAACTGAAGACCAGACTCAAGACAATAGAAACACAGGTAAATTCACTGTGAGCTTGGCTACTTAGTTATTTAAATATTAAAACTATTCAGATAAGAATACCATTGTTATTATAGCCATGTTTTCAATGAAAATACGCTCATGAGTTGTTTTTTTTCTTTTTTTTTCAGGCTACAACTGCACTAGATGAAAAGGTCAAACTAGAGAAGTCACTGAAAGATTTACAGATGATCCAGGGAGATCAAAAGGTAAATGTAATTGTCAGGGGTTTTCCCCCAGTAATTATCACTTCTGTGCCATAGTCTGTATAGTATGTTTCTTTCCTGGCAGATGTAAAGGTTCAGCTTAGTATGTCATGTTCCTGCCGACATTGTCGTGTTCCTGCTGGTCCGTTAGTCAGCAGATAGTATGTTAGTTTATTTTATGACTTACTTTGTGTCTTATAGACCGTGATAAGATACTATCAGAATGTATTATTCCAGAGTTCATGTTTTCAAGGGCAATATTTATTTTATATTAACAAACGTAAGTTTATGTTTCTTTCTTCCTCTTTGCTAATCAAACAGTATCTAATCTGTTTTTTATTGCAATAATAAAATGCTTATTTTTTTCCAGCATTTATCACATTTGCTTGATAAAGTCTTGCACAAGTCAGACTTGCTTCCTCTTGATTCAAATTTTAAAAACCTAAATGCATACACATATGTCCCGATCATATATTCCCAAACATCAGTTGTTTGCCACAAACATTAACAAGCATGAGTCAGATGACAAATGTTTAATTTTAAATAATTCTACACATATCAGTGTACTTTCAAAAATGGTTCACCAGGTTATTTTTACTACATAAAGTCCTTAATCTTTTCTGTAAATGTTGGATTCAGACACAATTACTTGTTGCTACAGAAAAAAAGCATTAAAAGCTAGTGCTGTGGTAGAGTGACATAGGCAAATCTGTTCACGTCACTTTGGTATTGTTTTTTTAGCCTGTACCTTCATTTTGTTAAATTTTCTCAAGTTTGTCCATATATGATGTTTTTTGTTTTAAATTTAAAATATTTTTGTTCAAATTTTTAGCAAAATTTGAACACTTAAATCCCATTGTTTTAAGAAATGGACTACTTTAATTCCAGCAGTATTCACAAATTTGAAGCAAGCGTTAAGATTCACTATTTCCACTTTGATTTTCATGTTTTAATCACAATTTCTTTTTATTTTGCTTTCTGACTGGGGGTTGATGGTATGTACTTAGCTTTCTTTTCTGATTTTGTCTAGTAACTTTCAAAATCTGTATTAAATACAGTATTATTTAGAAAGGAATTTATCGGTTATGGCAAATACCTTCTTTAATAATTTAAGGTTTAACAAAATAGATAAAGGTTTAATATTCATCGAATCATAGAATCAGTAAGGTTGGAAGGGACCTCTGGAGATCATCTAGTCCAACCTCCCTGCTCAGCAGGGTCACCTACAGCATGTTAGACAGGGTTGCATCCAGGTGGGCCTTGAAGATCTCCAGAGAAGGAGACTCCACAACCTCTCTGGGCAACCTGTGCCAGTGCTCCGTCACTCTCACAGTGAAGACATTCCTCCTCATATTCAGGTGGAACTTCCTGTGGTTCAGTTTTTGCCCATTGCTTCTTGTCCTTTCACATGAGACAACTGAAAAGAGTTTAGCCCCATCCCTTTGACACCCTCCCTTCAGGTACTTGTACACATTGATAAGATCTCCCCTCAGTCTTCTCTTCCCCAGGCTGAAGAGGCCCAGCTCTCGCAGCCGTTCCTCACACGGCAGATGCTCCAGCCCTCTGATCATCTTTGTAGCCCTACGCTGGGCTCTCTCCAGTAGCTCCATGTCTCTCTTGTGCTGTGGAGACCAGAACTGAACACAGTCCTTGAGATGAGGCCTCCCCAGGGCTGAGTAGAGGGGCAGGATCACCTCTCTCCACCTGCTGGCAACAGTCTTCCCATTTAAAGAGTTTTATTAAATCCTGGATTGTAGTGTTAGTAGTTTGAAAAAAATGGAACCAAATCTTGTCCTTCTTTTATGGTTAAACATGAATTGGCCTGATTAGCAGGGCTGCTGACTATTTGCAGCTTTCATGTTCTAATTTATTCTCTGTAATCTATCACCTTCCTCACCTACTCTTACTTTATGTATGGGCATATATACGTATTCAAAACCAGCTAGTAGATATTGTATTGAAATATACCACTTAATCACTAAGTATATTAATTGCTTGGATAACATTCTACATTTCTTTTAGATTTACTCCACATTTTTGTAAGATAGATGTTGATAAAAATCATATGAACCCAGCTGCACATTAAGCAGTAGTTTTCAAACTTCTGAGGCAAACAAATGGCTGCTAAACCACAACAATTTTTAAAGGAACAACTCTTATCTCAGCAATTTCTAGTTATTTTTCTTCATAGCATAAACATGGTTCCACAGAACAAATGTGGACCACAATTTGTGGGGAACTGCTCTGATAGATCACTTTAACTTGGAGATTTAGAATTATAATGTAGTTAACTTTTACAATGTCACAGTTCAGAATAGACAGTGATTTTTTTTCTGATCTAAAACAAGTAATACTCTGTCGTGATTTTCAGCAGCGCAGCTTTGGACTAGTTATCAAAATTCAAAATTAAGCTTTTCTTCTATGCAGGTACTATTATCAATTGTATTACTACACTCATCACCTCCCACACAAAAAATAAAGCAAAGTTTCCTTAGTTTTAGGCGTTTGTTCTTTTTAAGGTGCTGGTAGTTCAGCCTTATCCTGGGTCATTATACTTTTGAGAGTTGGATTTTTTTTTTTTTTTTTTTTTTTTTTGCGGAAAACCATAAGAGAGTTACATGAATATAATTCTATGCAGCCCAGGCCTGATGGCAAGAAGAGTTCAGGTTGTTTCCTCTCATAGTTATGGAAGTTGCCTCACAAGCAACTGTGTAGATGGTTTTTTGTCTCATCAGAAAACAGTACAACATCAGAGCATGACTGATAATATCAACTTAACGCTGTCATCCTTTCCCACAATATATTACACTAATGACTTTTAAAATAGTTGTGATAATGGCTTTAAAAGTGTAACATAGATATTATGATCTTAAACTGTAATTTACTATTTACATATGCTGAATAACTTATTGTGTTATGCTTCATTATGTTTCACCTAATTACTATAAAGAAGTGAAGAACAAGAACCTGGTATCTCAACTTGCCAGAAAAAATGCTCCAGACATTTTTGAAATGCATTTTAAAACAGTTTTTAAAGCTAGAAGTGTATTTTTTTCCAATATTCTGTAGTGTGTGGAATTTCCTAATTTAGTTAATTAAAGCACTTATCGATTGGGCTTTACAGGAATAGTGCAGGCATAACTCATAAAAATTAATGTGTACCCATTTTGTATGGACTTTTGCATTTGATATTTTAAATATTTCTTCTTTTGGAGGCTAATGTAAACCAGGATATAACTGAACTGGAAAATAAAGTGGCAGCTTTGAAATGTCAGTTTGAGAAGACCCTGAATGACTCTACTGCAAATCAAAAATCTTTGGAAGAGAACTTGGTGACAACAAAACATGACTTGCTTAAGGTTCAAGATCAACTATCCACAGCTGAAAAGGTCAGCTTTTTGTAATGTAGAGATGGGCTCCTTGCTCACTTTATAACTGATTAAGAATTTAACAAGCATGCACTGGAGTGCAAGGACCACAAGTTTACTAGGGTCACATTGGTGCCAGAATATTTTTATGTCAGTGGAAAAACATGGTTATATGTAAAATAGCAAATACACAGCTCACTGCATGAATATAACCATATGAATGCTTAAATATTGCCCATTCATATGTATATGTATACATATGTATAATTACAAGAATGCAAACTGTATTCCCAGTCTTCAGAAGATTTTTAGCCTGACTTCTTCAAAAAATAAAGCGTGTCTTTCTGTCTTTCTCTCCTGGTAATAACATTTTAATCTATTAGCTGACTTCAGCTAAATTTGAATAGGGAATAGTTAGAGACACCAGTGTTCTAAGGAGGAAAAAAGTCATTTTTAAAAAGCATATTACCCAGGTTTTAATACATAAGTAAATAATATTTTGATATTATTGCTGTGTAGGAATTAGAGAAGAAATTTCAGCAAACAGCTGCCTATCGCAACATGAAAGAGATCCTTATGAAGAAGAATGAGCAGATAAAGGATCTACGTAAAAAGCTTTCTAAGTAAGTGATGTTGTTCTGCTCCATCAGCTGTTCTGACTGTCCAAATAAGATGCACGATTTACTCCTGTTTTGTTTGTATGTGAAAGTATCTAAAACAGATTATAAATTTTCCTTAGAAAAAACGTCACTAAGATGTTTTGTGACTTTTGATAGGCCAGTCCTTTTAATGGATGCTAGGTGAGTAAGGCTGTGTGCAACAGCAGCTATTGCCTAGCAGATAATGAGAGTATGTAGTATCCTGAAAGGAAACACCGTATCCATGGTGTGGTAGTTAAGACTTCAAAAGAGTAAGAAGTACCCAGTAGGTAAACCTAAGCAGGGTTAGGCCTGTACTGAGTAATAAAGATACACCCTGGCCGTTGCATTAGGTGGAAGATTGTCGTTCTGTAAACGGCGAGTGATCTCTGGCAACGCTGATTCCTTAGACCTATGCCATCGAAGGGTGGAGGTGGAAATGCAAACTGCTCTTTAAACTTTTCTGACAGTATTTTGGGATCTGTGGGGGGGGCTCCTGTTCATTTGTTCATTCTACTGTTTTGTAAACTGGCCAGTTGTAAAAGGAGAAAATAATCTAAAAAATATACATATTTGTCTGTGCCCTAAGCCATATAGTGAATGTTGACACGAACATACCACAAACGGCAGTAATTCATTACTTGGGTTTTATATTTTCTTTAGAAACAAGCTGTCTTTTAGGTATTTTCTACTGTGTTTTGATTATCTCTTTTTATCCTCAGATATGAGCCAGAGGACTAAAATACAAAGAATGTCCGATTTGTCAGAAGCTGCCATAGAGAGAAAATGTAGACTTGGTGTTATTTTTCTAATATTTTTGTTTTGACTGGTTTACTTCCTGCTTTTAGTGCTTAAAATAACTTTTTATTAATACTGATAAGATGTTGAAACTTCTACCTTACTTTCTTCTAAACTTGTCATGAATATTAGTTTCTGTAGTAATGTCTTTAATTGTTAACTTTGCACATTCCCTGAGAAATAGCAAATAACAATTTATTGAAGAACTGATACAACTCTTTACAGAGAATGTCTATTTTTACTAAGAAAAGAGAAAAAGATAAAATAAGCATTAGTTTTTTCTTAGATGTCTCTGAGGTGAAAACTCCAGTTATTTCATTCACATAGCCATGACGTGTTGTTATCGCTGAGAATTACATCAGTGGAAGAAAAGAGCAGAAGGAAAAACACACTAATTCTGTAGTATTATTATTCACTTAAGTTGTCCGACCTCTCAGCAAAATTTGATCAGTAACATTTTGCTAGAGGCTGTTCTTGAGATAAGGAGGTAAAGATACTGTACAAGGGAAGTATCTGGCCCTCTTAAATAAATACATTAATTGCAGTTATGCTATTGCTCTGGAATTTATTTGAAACAAATTTGAACACTGGAATTCTGATTCTTCCCAATATTTTTAACGTTAAGATGACAATCTGAGAAAGCCTAAGTAAGTTGCTAATGAAGCAGCTTTCTCAGGAGATAAGTTATTTTAGATGTTTTCACCACCATTCTTATTGCAGCCTCACTGAAAAGAGGTTTTTTTCCTCACATCTTGTGCTTGAAATCCTCTGCCGTGGATTCATCTGGCAGCCTATTTATAGTGCTTTTTACTTGTTCATTTTTCCCCTGTTGATATGTATGTTGCATATTACTTCAAATAAAACCATTATGTTTTAAAAAATTTCATCTTTAAAGAGATGTTTCTTTATAGGTGCATTTTATATAGCTGTTTTTCTTATTCCTGTAGGAAATAGTGGCAGATCAATAAAGGATATTGCTAGAAATACAAACATGTGAATTATAAACTCATGCCAATGACCACACCATATCAACCAGCTGTAAACAAGCAGCCCAGTGATTGGGCTGGGAAAAGACTTGTGTATGTGCTGATGACTATGGAAACTGGCATCTACAACAGAAGGTGGTCTGTGGTGGTGTTGCTGCTTGGGAACGCTTTTGCTCACTTGCTCTCAAAAGGGCATAGCCATTAAAATTGTCATATTTTCTAAAGTCTTTGGTTGTGCTTTTCCCCCCATTAATTAAACAGGATTGGGTTGGATAAAGCCCTATGTCTGTAGTAATTTATTGCTGTCGCATGATAGAAGGGCTTTGTGGGATTATGTGCCCCACATGTGGCATTAAGTTAAATTTGTGAAAAAGAGTTGTTTTTGTTTTTTGTCTCTTTTGCAGTCAGTAAAATGTTAAGTTCTGAACACATGTACCAAAAAGGTTTCTGGCCTGTGTTTTGTCAGAGTCATTATGTTGATGTTATCGGGACTGCTTGTCTAGGTGAATGTTGCAAGTGTTTTTTGTTGTAATGAAACTCACTTTAAGAAGACCAGTTACAATAGTTAAAACATCAGGTGAACAGTTTTAAAAGAAGTAGAGAATCTCGTGATTTCTGCTATTTTTCTCTTTTATGACAAATCCTTGGCTGCTGACTTAGCTAGAATATTGAATCCCTGATAGGGGATCATCATCTGCTTAGACAGCATTTCCACAAGGAAGTGCACTTTGAACTTCAGTATATGCGTAGGTCTCAATAAAATAAGTTGGTCATAGAAAGTGTGGTTACAGACTTTATTATCTCATCAGATGTGTAAGGTAAGTCTTATAGAGAGCTCTAAAGTGTAAAACTGAAACACTGACTGCCTATTTTGCAGGTAGCTAGTGTGGAGAATAAGAGGCTAGTGTGATGCTCTCATTGGTTTGTATTGCTGAATGGGTACAGTAAATGTGTTTTGATGGAGCTTTTGATAGAAATACACCATCTCTTTGCCTCTCAAAAGAGACCTGTGGTGTTATACGAGAGCAATTCTCCTTTTATTGAAATAGGTACGATGTTTTGGAGATGGAGATTCTCCTGATGATGTGTGATGTTTTTAAAACTGCACTTCTCTCTCTGAATTCTAATACAGTATCTACTAGCCTTTGATCACTGGAAGTTTGTTACACTGCTCAAATAAGCACCATCCATTTCTCCACTTCACTATGAGGGTGACAGAGCACTGGCGCAGGTTGCCCAGAGAGGTTGTGGAGTCTCCTTCTCTGGAGACATTCAAGGCCCGCCTGGATGCAACCCTGTCTAACATGCTCTAGGTGACCCTGCTTGAGCAGGGAGGTTGGACTAGATGATCTCCAGAGGTCCCTTCCAACCTTACTGATTCTATGATTCGATGATTTCTTCCACTTGAGCTGTTAACTCCCTCGTTATGCTTGAAGGGAACAGAATTTCTCTATAACTGGCTGATCTGCAGGAATCAAATCTCTTTCAAGCTGTGTTTTCTTTTTACTTGCAAAGTGAAGCATATTTTCCTGCAGGAATGAAATCTAGGCAGCTCAGCTTCACTAGTATTGATTGTGACAGCCAAAAAAGCACCCCTTCGCTATAACAATTGGGTTCGGCAGTTCGTCGTTAATAGATAAGCCAGCAGTACTGCTACCTTCTTTATGAGACAATACATTCTCTAATGCTCTTTGACTGTTCAGTCTCTTTTTCTCTTATGAATAATAGCCTTTTTCTTTAAATGTCATAAAATGAATACCCAGTCTGTAACACTTAGACTGCAAGTGATCCTCTCTGATTTGGTAGACCTGTGTAAAGACAGCTGGAATTTGGGCATCTCCTATATACCTTGCCTTCTGGGGATATGCAGTCATACATCACGCACTTACATTCTGATCCAACCAAAAAGTTGTTGAGATTCCTCAGTTCATCTCTTTGCAGCTTCATTGAGGACAACTGTTGGTTTGTGTGAGACCAAATGCTGTCAAACACAGACAAAGTATTCTTACTGCCCCAGGAAACCACGTGAATCATCCTGTGGTGCCAGGTGGCTGAACTGATAAAGCTCAAAGTTCAGGCTGCTCTAGGAAGACAGGCCATTTAAAACTTACTAAGAACAAATTTAATATGATTTGAAGGTAAGTTTGCGTGCGAGCAGGTAAGAATTACTGCTATGAATATTTTTAACTGGCTTTGAGTAGAGAATGTGCCCACAAGGATCAACCTATGATTGTTAATTTTAACAATAGCGCAGTGAAAGCACTGGCCTGCAATTCCTGCCCTGTTCTGGGCACCTACACAATTCTCCCTAAAGGCCCTCTGATCTGCTCTCCTCCTCAAATATTCCAGGAAAAAAATCTACTTATCAAGTCTTATTATGTCCACACAGATGTATCTTGAAACATTCGGCAGCATTTTGGATAATATCTGAGATCCACTGTCCTGCGAATGAAGGTGGGTAGATGTCTGTCTTAGCAGTCTTAGTATCTTAATAGATTGATATCTATTGGTATCAAGATGATATCCCTTTTTTTGTAGGAACCAGTTAATAGTATCTCAACATATTTGTTACATGTAGACAATGGTTGGTGTTGAGTAGGCTGGTGCAATCTTTAACCAGGTGGAGACAGCTGCTAGGTGGATGAGAAAGAAGGCAGAGTAGCCTTGAGACTGCTTCTTTAGCTCATAAACAGGAGGTTATGGCAGGCAGCACGTGCAGGGCGTTAGTTCTCTGTTTAGCCCCATTTCAATCTACCACTAGCCCTGAAAGGAGAGCTCAGGGCTGACAGCTGCTGGTGAGCAAGAGAGCTGCCCAGGGACCTCCCCAAACTGCTGAGAGAGAAAGCCCGAACTGGCATCCATCAGCCAGCAGAGGAACCGACCGAACCGGCCGAGTAGCCTTTCACTTTTAGTTAAGTGCCACGTTGAGGTTCTTGCGTTTTACACAGGCTGGTTCTGTGGTCTGGGTGAAATGGGTGTGATTCTCTGAGCTGTATTGGTGCACCTCTGTGGAAGCAGTACCCTAAAAACCACTGCAGCCCAAAGATGGCTAGAGCTCTAATGCTTAAGAAAGGCAAGGCAAATGAAAAGAGAGAAAAAGGCTCTTTCCAGGCATGTTTTCTTAGGGATAAGGCCTCCCTAAGGATGCCTTATATTATTACTTAATAACTGGAGATTGAGGTAGTGCAGAACAGTTTAAGGGTCGTTAAGGGGCTGAATATAAGAGTTCAGAGTACAGCCCTCAAGGGCATCATCGACAGTTTGGAACTGAGCAGCACGTGGCAGCAATGAGCTAGAAGGAATAAATGTGTTCCTGTAATAACGGCTAATATCTGCTTAAAGGAGAAACTGTGATTTCCAACTACACATGGAGCAATCACCCTACAGCTGCCATGGCTCATGGGTTGTCTAAGGTCTGGAAATCTATCTGGATTCTCTCTGTCTCCTAAAGTAAGGAAATATGGAGCTTAAAGCAGTGACTGTGAACAGTAAATCCAGACAGAAAAACGCCACAGCACCTACTATCATATCAGGGGAGCTGCTACCTTGGGTGTATATCTGCTTTCCTTGACAGCTCCACTAAACATTTGTAGGGACTTTAAAGACACTTCCATCACTTCCCTTTGGCAATTCAACATGCCAACATTTCTGTCGGGAAGGCAGTGCCTCCAGGAATGGCAGTTGCTGAACACTAGAGCTGGCTCCTGCCAACACTTTGTCTCTCCCGCGTGCCAGGCTCATCAAGGAGAGCACACCACAAGAGCTCTTTCTAGAAGTAGGGAGCATAGCCCTAAATATTGGTAGCTTAATAAAGTCCAGGGTACCTAGCAGAATAATCTAGGAGTTGTCTAGACCAGTCATCCTCCACTGCTGCCTACTGCTTCTTACTCTCTTTTTTCCATCTCTTCCAGGGACCAAGCTCTTAAGCTTCTCTCCCACACTCCGGATGTAGCCGCCAACTTGTTGCTAGGACCTCAGACTCTCTGATGTGTTTTAAGTAGCTGGGAGATGTGCTGGCATCTTACTGTCCAGGTGTCAGGAGACGAGCAGAATTTTCAGTTGGTACCGTCACCCAAGTACTTCCAGTTTTACTTCAGTGAGAAATGGGATTCCCTGCTTCCCCTAGCCTAGCAAACCTGGCTAGGTTTGCGTAGAGCAGTCCTCGTCCTGTCCTGTCGTTCCCTGGCCTGCCATGGAAAAGATGAACCTCTAGTCTTTCCCACTGCTAGAGTTTGGTAGGTAAAGAGGGGGAGATTTTCTTCTTAATCCCCCTTTAAAATGACCAGCATAATGATGAAAGTCCTTGTGCCTGGAGACTTATCTTTGTCCCTTCACGTGAAGCCCAAGTCTTTACCCGATCTGAAAGAAGTAAAACTCTTAAAGAAGATGATACAAATCTTCAATTGCATCAGGAGCAGCACAGCTGAAGTGTGCAGGGGGTGAGGGGAGGGGGAAGTCTTCCAGCAGGGATCACTGAGTGTTAGATGTTTAAATACCCTTAAGTGAATTTAGAGCCCATCTCTGAAGGTGGATGACACCCAGATGACAGACGCTGTGCTAAGCACCTGTGTGCATGACTGCCTTTAAAAATGGACAGCAATTTATGATCCAGGTTGTTTGTAAGGCTGACATATATACAAGAGAGAGAGATTCTTTCCACTGTGTCTGAACTTCCTGCTCTAGCCTGACCTGCTCCAAGCTCACCACACCTCCTTGCCTACACAGTCTCCCCCAGTTCATTAGTAAACTAGTTTGAAATGTAGTGGGAAGGAGGTATAGAGGCAAAGAAATGTTTAACTTGATTACGTTCATCAGTAGGAGTAATCTATTCACACAGAAGCATGACCATTATCCCAACGGCTAGCTATTTTTAAGGCTCTCCTGTCTGTGACTTTTTAAATGCTATAAGCTACTTACTTATAACCATCATTTTTAATAAATCCCACAGGCAGTGATGGATATTTAACTTAATAATTTGCAAAAGTTTTCACGATGTGGGACAGCTAACAATATTGGTAGCTTCTCGATATGTATGTCCTTCAGGTTAATAGCATATGGCCTTAAACTTGGCATTGGATTTTTCCTTCCAGCAGAATTCAGGGTTCTCCAAGTGATGTATTTTCAAGGGTAGCCGGCATGTTGCAGTTCTGCTGGCAAAATGGGAATGGATGTGAGCTCCCTCAAAGCTGTACTATAGGGAGGTCTTGCTACCTGTGACGTTATTGAATGCGTATCTCCATTTCCAGCAGCACCAAAATGCTGCCTTGGAGACTGATTTCACATATACAAGATGCATAAAGCTCTAGCGTCACCTTTTCCAGCATGCAAAGCAGGGGCTACCTCTGTCCCGCTTTGTGACCTTGCTGCTATGCACGGCTGGTCAGCAAGTCACAGGTGCAGGCAGCTGTCTACACCCGCATGGTGGGATGGGCCGTTGCGTGGAGACGTGGGCCGTTGCGTGGAGAGCTTCTCAAGGAAGTTTAACCAGGAGTTGTTCTGCTGGTCTCAGCAGCGCTGCCCAACATATTCAGCAGTTCGGGCTTGTTTCTAAAGACCCTCTGGTGGTGGTGGGATCTCGCTCACGCATGCAGCTGGACATTTATCCCAGCCCTTCCCCGTGTCTGATGGGATGTTGGATGCTGGAGCAGCACACACAGTGCTGGCAGGGAGCAAATTGCTGGTGCTGGAGGTGTGAGACTGACAGCAACTGAGCAAGTCTCTCTCCCAGAAAGGATGTGAAAGGTGCCCACTCCTGCTCTAAGAGGAGCCATAGTTAGACAGAGGAAGGAAGCTGAGTCCTTGGACTCATTAAGTCCCTTTCTGTTGCTACAGACGCTGCTGGTGGCCTCCTTCCCTGAGAGACCTGTCTGAAGTGGTTGATGTCAAAATGTGCCTTGGCAAGGGCCCAAGCACACCGGGTTTGCATCCAGCTTTGACATCTCAGTGTGCCTTCAGACAGCCCAAAGGCCCTCTAGGCCCTTCTGCCTCCACACTGGGCTGCAGACAGCTTCCTGGTGGTCTTGGAATAGATTTGGTCTCTGAAACTTAAAAATACTTCAAAACAGCAACCCCTCAGACAGCTCGTCTGCAGAGCTAGGGGCTGAGCACGAAGGTAAGTAAGTGGACATGACTATTTGCAGCAAGGTGGGTCAGCCCTTGCTGAGCTCTGCGTGCATCTCGCACACGTACGCACTGCGTGGAGGGCTAAGGCTTCGGTCTCACATGCCTGGTGTTCCCAAAGGCTCAAACCCATGTGTTGGACTCAAGGCTGAAGCAGGCTGGGGATGTATATGGGTGACAGGGGCTGTTTTAAGGCCATTTGTGGAACGGGGGAGCATGGCTGTCACACAGAGTGTGTGTCAGGATGCCGGAGGACCGGCTTAGGGCAAGGGATGTTCAAAATACGTGTCAGCTCTGACAACCACTAACCCATTCCTAATGGTGGGGAAACCTCTTCTTTCTGTTACCAAGGCCGAGCTGATGCCTCATTCACAGAAATGCAAGTCCTAGAGGAGAGTGCCCTGTGGCGAAGGAATTTCTAATTTCCAAAACCTGTCGCCCTGGTGCTATCATCTCCTTCCAGCGTCAAGTCAGCGTGTGAGCAGAGGAAAAGCCCCAGTTCACATCCTTCCCAGAAATGCCAGTCAAAACCCAAGCAGCTACTCACCCACAGCACCAACTTTTACAGTCCTGTGCGTGCTCTCCTATAATCTATTTACCAGCATTCCTACTTCAGTATGTGCCTGTTAATAAGATTAGTAATTAAAAAGCTTGATAGGAATTGGCAAGCACACCTCCTCCTTTCCCTGCCCCGCGGGCCGGGTCGCTGCGGCGTCCGAGGCCGGGCTGGCAGCGGGGCCGGGCTGGCAGAGCACCTGCACGAGGGGAGGCAGGGAGGCTCTGCTGAAGTCCCGGCGCCCCAGCGCGACATGGAGAAACCCCGGCCGCTCTGGGACAATCCCTTGCAGTTCGTTTTCGCTTGCATTTCTTACGCCGTGGGGCTGGGAAACGTATGGAGGTTTCCGTACTTATGTCAGATGTACGGCGGAGGTAAGCGAGGTTTCTCGCGTCTCTCCAGGGAGGAGCGGTGCAAGCTTTCAACCCCGAAGCGCGTTGTCCGTGATAGCGCCGGGATCCGGGGCAGAGCGGGAGCTCGGACGCGGGTCTGCTTGTGGCGGGAGGAAAAAAATCCTTTATACTGTGCCGGCAAGAGGCATAAAATACACCCAGCTCTAGCTATACATCTCTCGTCCCTTATGCCGCTGTTTTATTCTGCGGACTTGAGTACATATTCAGAAGGGGAGATGTTTACGCTGATTTAATGGAAAGATCAGCCGTGGCCGTGCGAGCTGCTGCCGTGAATTTATGTATGATGTATGTCTTTTTTTTTTACACAAAACCTCCTCTTGGGAGGTGGCACCACGGCTGCAGCTCTGCCTTGGAGCTGGCTGAAACTCCTTAATCAGCTGGAGGGCCACAGCTAAAGCTCACAGGGAGCTTTGGATTGGGGATTAAATTGGTTTGGGCTCCAAATGTGCTCGTTGAAAGTCTACTTCTCGCCCAAACTAGGGAAAGGTGTATGGTTTCCACCACACAGCTGCCATGGCTGGTCTTCCTTAGACAGCAACAGTCGGTTAATTAGAAGGAAAAAAAAAAATCCCTTCTAGCACCCAGCTAACGAGCATCTTTTAAAGCACCCTTGCAAAGCGCTCCTCCGAGCCCGCTCCGCTTCGCCCTGCTGCTTACGCCGCCTCCGCGGGCCCGAGGCTGGACCAAGCGCGGCCGTCAGCCGCTGCCTCGGTTCCCTCCGGCCGGCTCGCGCCTTCGCCGCTTTCCGGGGGCAGGTGCACCCCGGGGTGGGGGGCGAGCACGGCTCGCTTGGCCCCTGCCAAGGACGCCGGCTGCTAGTTTGGTTTCAGACCGAGCCGGGAGCGGGGAGGGGAAACCCAGGGAATACAGCGGCTGCTGCCCCCCCCGCCCCGAGCGTCCGGCGGCTCCCGCGCCGCGCGGGAAGTTACCTAACGCGCTAGCAAAGGTGGCAGGTTAACGTGGGAGCAGGGAAACTAATTCCCCGACTAAACCGGATTATTTCTCGGCGCGGGTTTGCAGCCCTCAGGCTCGGTTCCCGCACGGGGCACATGCCCCCCCCCCCCCCCCAAAAAAAGAAAACCAGTGCGCCGAGCCCGCTGCGAGGAATGTTAATGCCGCTGCTTAAATCCTTTAAAAAAAAAAAAAAAAAAAAAGACTTACTTATTTACATAAACGTTGCTGGCTGGCAGTAAAGAGGGACCCATGCGAGCCCGTGCAAAACGCCGGCCGCCACGCGGTCCCCAGGCCATCCCCCCCTCCCTGCCTCGGCCTCTTTCTCCCATTTAAAGGTTTCGTCATTAAAATGTTTTGGCAAGCGGCTGGTTACCCTTTAACAGCTCTGGCGCCACCGAGTGTGACCAGGAACCAACCACCCCCTCTGGCTCCATCCCCATCCCCGTCCCCATCCCACTGGGGCCGGGAGACCGAGAGGGGCCGGCACCCCCCCCCCCAACCGGTGCTGGTGCCGGGCAGTGCTGCAGGCTCGTCCTCCCGGCTCTCGCTCGCAGGAGGCTTCCTCATCCCCTACTTCATCATGCTGGTGGTGGAGGGGATGCCGCTGCTCTACCTGGAGCTGGCCGTGGGGCAGCGCATGCGGCGGGGCAGCATCGGCGCCTGGAAGACGATTAGTCCCTACCTCTGCGGGGTCGGTACGTCCGAAGCGCCGGCGGCGGGAGGACTGGGAGGGTGGGTTTGCGCCCTGCTGTGCCCCATCATCTGAGCTATGGGACTATGAATTGCCCTCCCCAACCATCTCCAATTTGCTTGCACCCTTGATTATTTTATTATTTATTTATTATTAACTGAATATTCAACATTAGGGGCAGGATCATGGCATGCTTGGGGCGGGGGGGGGGGGGGGGTGGCCGGGGCTGTCCTAGCCGCCCCATCAGGATGAGCCACAGCCTCTCTCCTTGCCCACAGGCATTGCCAGCGTCGTGGTGTCCTTCTTCCTCTCCATGTACTACAACGTCATCAACGCCTGGGCCTTCTGGTACCTCTTCCACTCCTTCCAGGTGGGTGGGTGGTCGGCAGTCCTGGGGAGAGGGTTGACCCTGGGGGAGAGGGTCGACTGTCCCAGCAGGGAGGGTTCATCCCGGGGAAGAAGGTTGTCCCAGGGGAAGAGGGTCGGCCCCAGGGGAGAGGGTCGGCCCGGGGCCAGGCGCCGTGCCACGTGGCTAAGGAAGCTGCCTTGGCCTTGGTTCCCCACACCGGGCTGCGCCAGGACCCCCTGCCGTGGGCCAGCTGCCCGCTGAACGGCAACCGCACGGGCTACGAGGCCGAGTGCACGCGGACGACGCCCACGCAGTACTTCTGGTACCGGACGACCCTCAACATCGCGCCGTCGCTGGAGGTCAGCGGCGGGCTGCAGTGGGAGCAGGCGCTGTGCCTGATACTGGCCTGGCTCCTGGTCTACCTCTGCATCCTGCGCGGCACCCAGGCCACCGGCAAGGTGAGCCGGCCGGCGGGGGCGGGCAGCGGGGAGGCGCCGGGGGGCTCGCGAAAGCCGCCGCGGGCGCTCGCGCGGCCGCTCTGCGTCTCCGGCACCCGCGCGCCTTCCTGCAGGTCGTCTACGTGACCGCGTCCCTGCCCTACTGCGTCATGCTCATCTACCTAATAAGAGGATTAACGCTCCACGGGGCCGTGAACGGGCTCGTGTACATGTTTACGCCAAAGGTATGGGAAAAAACGCGGCCAAAGCACGGCGGGTCCCCGGGGCAAACGGCAGCGACGCTTTCGGGCTCAGCTTCGGCGGCCGGCGTGGCCTCACGGGGCGGCTTTCGCAGCTCGAGCAGCTGGCGAACCCCAAAGCGTGGATCAGCGCCGCGACGCAGATCTTCTTCTCGCTGGGCCTGGGCTTCGGCAGCCTCATCGCCTTCGCCAGCTACAACGACCCGAGCAACAACTGCGAGCGGCACGCCGTCGTCGTCTCGCTCATCAACAGCACCACGTCCGTCTTCGCCAGCATCGTGACCTTCTCCATCTACGGCTTCAAGGCGACGTTTAACTACGAAAGCTGCATAAACAAGTGAGAGATGGGATGTAACTCGCGGGCTTTGGGGTGTTTTTCGGCGGCGGGGTTTTTTCCTTTTCTTTTTTTGCATGCTGACCCCCCCGCCCTCGCCTTTCGCCAGGGTGATCCTGCTGCTGACGAACGCGTTCGACCTGGAGGAAGGCTCCCTGACGGCGGAGAACCTCGGCGCGGCGCAGGGCCACCTGGCTGCCGCCTGGCCGGCCGAGTACGCGGCGCTGCTGCCGCGGCTGCGCAACTGCAGCCTGGAAGAGGAGCTGGACACGGTGAGCGGCCGCCCGCCCGCCGGCTCGCGCGGTGGCCCTCGCCGCGCGAGCCGTAACGCTCTCCCCCTCGCCTCCGCCCTCCCCGCTGGCAGGCCGTCCAGGGCACGGGACTAGCGTTTATCGTCTACTCCGAAGCCATCAAGAACATGGAGGTGCCGCAGCTGTACTCGGTGCTCTACTTCGCCATGCTGCTCATGCTGGGCATCGGGAGCATGCTGGGCAACACGGCCGCCATCCTCACGCCGCTGACCGACAGCCGCTTCATCGCCGCCCGCTTGCCCAAGGAGGCCATCTCGGGTGAGCACGCGCCGCCGGGCGGAGAAAAGCGTGCAAAAAAAAAAAAAAAAAACAAAAAAAAAAAAAAAACCCAAAAAAAGAGCACGTCGAGCCTCTGGGCTCAGCAGCCGGAGAACGGGGCTCGCCGCGGACGGGCAGGCGCGCGGCGCCAGCACGGAGCCAGCGGGAGTCTCACTATCGGTTCAGTCTTTATTTTAGGCTGAATTGAGAATTCAGTCTCCGTACGGCGAGGTTTTACACGCGCTGCTCTATCCACGCAGGCATCGTGTGCTTGATTAACTGCATCATCGGCCTGACCTTCACCTTGGAGGCTGGAAATTACTGGTTTGACATTTTCAACGACTACGCAGCCACCCTCTCGCTGCTGCTCATCGTGCTGGTCGAAACCGTTGCCGTGTGTTACGTTTACGGGATACGGAGGTAAAAGCGTGGAAGCGCCTTGCTTCACAGCGCCCCTGTAAGCAGGGTAGAGGGGATGCGGGCGCAGGCCAAGGCGGACAGCGCCGGGAGTAACACCACCACCGCGGAGGAAAGTTTTCTCCTGTGCTATCGCTGTCCTGTCATAAGCCCCGCGATCTTCTCACTCGATCTCAGCTCGTGGCGAGCCGGTTTTTCAGACGATACCTCTTTCTGCTCACTTCTCTCCTGGTCAAAGATGCTCTCTGCCTGCATTATTTAACTCTATCGGTGGTTGTAAAGTAACTCAGAGCAAGGTACTGATTGAACACACAGGGCTGTTCTCAAAAATACATTTTTTTTTAACAGATTTGAGAAAGATCTTCACAAAATGATTGGACACAAGCCAAGCTGGTATTGGAAAATTATGTGGGCTTTTGCTAGTCCTTTGCTAATTATCAGCCTATTTATATTTTACGTCACCGACTATATCCTCACAGGAACACTGCAGTACCAAGCATGGGATGCCACACAGGTAAAACAGCATTTCCCCCCCCCCTTAAAACTTTCACAAAACCCTGCAAGGACACAGATGGTTCCTTCCTAACTCCATCGTTCTAGTAAACTGTCTTTTCAAAGTTTGCAGCTGGAACAAGTGTCATTTCTTAATTCTGTGGCACTGTAGAACAGGGAAAACCTGACCTTGTTGCAACGGCACAATAGTTCAATAAAATGGACTAAAGTTCTTATAAATTGATGTCTTCAAGTATCTTCAAACAAAAAAAAAAAGTTATTAGTGTTGATTGAAAATTAAGATACCGTCTTAAAAATACCCTTTAACCAAAAGCGTTTACTTTCAAACACTAGTATTTTGAATAAAGTCAGAGATGTTTTAACACACTGGAACTGCTGCTGGAATACAGTGAGCTGTTTTCATGAACCACTTGTTTTCAAAACTTCCAGCTACATTTTTCTTCATGGCCAAAATAATTTTGTTAAAGTGCTGACCTGCTTATTTTTTTGCAGAGGAATTACTACCGGATAAATAATCACTAGTTTCATAACCCTTAGTGGAAATACTTCTTGCATGTAGAAAAAAAAAAAGAATAAGTGCACTGTTTGCCTGTCATCACTAATCTGGGTGCCTGTAAAGGGCCTGGCTTGTTGACTGGGTAACAGCAGGAGCCCACCGGTTCCAGGAAAGGAATGGAAAGACCTTACAGGGAGGTCAGTGCTGAGCCATCTCATTAAGGAAAGACAGGCAAGCCAAAAACCTGTCCCCTTGAAAGAGGCCAGAACTTCAGGGGAAAAAAAATCCCCCCATTTGCATCGTGTGAAGTTACCTATAGCGAGGTACTCTGTCAGCAAGAACAGAGCTGCTGTAGCAAAACTCACGCCAGCGAGGTTGGACTGAGGGAATCCTTTAAGAACAGTTGTGAGCTGCTCCAGCCCACGAAGCACAACTGCTTCTCACCTGCTTTTTAAACGTGCACATGGAGCTTTGCTAGAGCCCGGCCTGACTGCAAAACCCGAAGCTCCGGCGCTTCAGGCCAGCCAGGTTCAGCAGGCTCACGCGAACTCGCCCACGCTAACGGCCTCCTCTCTCGCTTGCAGGGGCAGCTGGTGACCAAGGATTACCCGAGCCATGCCCTGGCCGTGATCGGGCTGCTTGTGGCGGCATCCACCATGTGCATCCCCCTGGGGGCTCTGCTAACTTTTATCAGGAGGAAGCTGAAGAGGAAAAACCTTTCAACAGTCGCGTGAAGGCAGATCGCTGGACTCGAAGACCTGTCCCGCAGGACCAGTGACTGGCCGCTTCTGGAAGACCACAGCAACCTGTATTTGTAGCAGCTGTTCACACAGATTGGAGAACCTCGGGTGCTATATTTACCAAAGTGCTCTTAGGAGGTCCCACAACAGTTCAGAAAAAAAAGAAATAGAAAAATAAGCTCTTCTGTAGGAGATGAAGGTTTAAGATGGCCTCTGTAAGAGGAAAAAAAAAAAAAAAAAAACTAGAACAGCCGCTCACAAAATGCTGCTTAGCACAGATTAACCAGCATATTGGCTAACTGCGTAACATTTAGTTTTTCTTTGCCAGTCTGTAGCACTGCCTATGCGGAAATACAAGCAACAACCCAAGCGTGTTCTGTCACTGAAGCATGGATATCCTCACCATCCAAAAAAGCCAAATTTGACAAGCATGCTATTTGAAATGACAGTTGTATTTAATCTGCTGAAGTTTTATATTGCATAGTAGTAACTCCTTTTCTACAAAAGGAAAATCAGTGGGAAGGTATCTAAAAGAGATAATACAGCCACTATGGCTCCTTTTGTTATTTGTGCCCAGCAAAACAGTTTTATATAAGCTGCAGAAATTATTTGCAAAAGAAGTAAACATCCAATTGTGCTGTACTCTGCTGTTCTTCATTTTTTTCTAGGGATGCACTTTACACTCGAAAATACCTGTGATATAGCTTCTTTACAAGCCATGCCCAAACAAGTCATACATGCCATATAACCAGCTTTAGCAAAGTTTCCCTCCAAGGATGTTTTTATTTTTAACAGATGCAACAGTTCAGCAGTTCTATAGGACTGATTAATTTCCCTGTGTGAATGTTTTATAAAGAAAATAACATGGTAAGATTTTGAGCATCATGTAATAGAAAACAATAAAATTCTATCTAAGAACTTTAAAGAGGTCACTCTGAAAAACAACATTGAAGACACATTCACAGGATACTAGTTCTTAATACAGTGTCCTAATTATGTAATTAGGAAATGGCAGTAGCCTTATAAAATAGGAATTAATTTCAAACAAACATTACAGCACACCAACGCAAGTATCCCAGCTTGGGGCAAAGAGCAACAGAGTTTTACAGCGCATGGGGGTGGGTAGGATCTTGACAGGAGTATTCAACACCAATAAGACAGGCTTAGCCTGCAACAGCCTCTAGGAATAAAACATGCCTTCCCCTCCAGCTTAACTAACAAAAGAAAGACAACTTTTTCACATTTCAGTTTATTAAAAATGGACACTGTAAACAAGACCTGTACAAAAACTATTCAAAATTGCCCAGAATTTGGTAACAGTTGTGGTGAGAAGTTATCGTCTTGGACCTCCTCTTCCTCTTCCACGACCTCTGCCTCTCCCACGGCCTCGGCCACGGCCTCTTCCAGCAACTGCACAAATAAAACAGAGAGGATGAATCAAGTAAGACATAGAAGCATCTAAATTTTGACTAAAGCATTCTGTATCAAGCATAAACAACTTCACGTCTCATCACATGCAAGCACTAAGTCAGATATAAAATATGGTAATTCTCAGTATACTTCAGACAGTATTTTCATATTTTGTATTAGATTTTTCAGCATACAAATTCCACGGACTAGTTTACATTTGGCTTCATTCCAGATGACAAGTGGATATAATGGCACAGGTGACTGTTTCCAAGCAGTATGATAGTTTGACAGGGCACTGATTCCCCTTTTCTTTCTTTTGATAAAACCGAGTTTTTCAGAAAAATAGAAACAGAATATGCAAGGCATTCCCACAGCATTTGATTTACTGTTTATCACAAGATAACAGATTTATTACCACAGCTCATATTCTGGATTTTTTTTAGCACACTGGAAAAGGGAGATGCCCATTTTAATATGCTAAGATGTTCAAGTGCACTATCTTTTATTTACCCATGTGAAATGGCTGCGTTTCTAAAGGATCCCAGCACCAAACAACTCGTCCTGTTTTCAACAATGCCTCTGCCAATTTTCTAAGTGATTATCAGGCCAACATCTGGGCTCTGTGCTCCTTGTTTTTAAATACTACTATTTCACAGCACAGTGAAAGACAGATAGAAGCACAGAATAACTTAGGTTGCAAGGGACTGCTGGAGCTCATATGCTCCGTATGATGATAAAGTTTCATTTTACCCCATTTTTCTAAGGAAGTAAGTCATGATCATTCAGGTTGCCAGGTCCTTCTAGAAACTTTGGAAATTATCGTCTGATTTCAAACAAGTTTGTCAGTGTAGGGCTCACAAAGTTATAAGACGCTTAGGATTCTGTGGAAGTGGGTGCCTGGATAAGAGACACAAGCTAGCGCCCTAAGAAAAGGGCCATGACAATTACTCTGTTCCATTTGACAGCGTTCAGGTTAGAAACACAGTAAAGACAGGAAGGAGCAGAGAGACAGGAGGACAAAAGTCTGTAAGAATCAAGACTTCATTTGTTTTGCCAACTACAGACTGACGCTTTGTAAAACAGACTGAAGTATCAAAGCCTGACTAAATGATTACAGCATCCACGTGCACCATTAGAAAAACGTGTTCACCGAGAAGCCCCAGCACACTCGGCCCCAGTGCGCAATGCCACACACCTCTCAGCCAGCATTCCTGCCTCCCTTCAACACTTTCATTTGCCGAGAACAGATCATACACCAAAACTTTTGATGCCCAAAGCATTTACAGATTAAGGTAAAGTGCAATGCAATACAGCTGGAGTCTGAGAACGCTTCAGCACAGTCAAGGTGCAAGAAGCACGGTTCAGAAGAAAGCAATCCAACCACGTTCCGATTTCGCCATGTGGTCGGTTTATTTTCAATGGGTGTGAGAGGAGCAAAACCCTTCTAGGAGCTTCATGCTCGCTCTCCATAAAGACTGTAGCCACAAGAATTTGCACTTTGGAAAGTATAGACTTGAGGGTGCTGCATACCATTTCAACACTACGTCTGACCAAATTATAACATATACATGGGTCAAAGACTGCAGATCTAAATCCAAATACTCAAACACCAATTACAGAACAAATGAGAAGACATTATTTTAGAGCATAATTAGTTTTCACTTAACAACATTATTTTAAAAATACCAAAATTTGTGTGCTAAAACACACCCCTACAGATTTTCTGGGATTTATTTAAGTTCTAATACTGTGGACTAAAACTGAAGTATTCTCTGCATTATTATGCTTGTAAGGAAAGGTTTTTTGCTCAACAGCCTTGTGAGAAAAATTAAATACAATTCCCAGGAAGACTACCACATACAGTGGAACACTGGAAAACTACTCATAGGAATACAGTGTAGACTTGCTGCAATTCTAAATTCCATCAAATTCAGGTCTCCTGCAGTTTATTTTATCCACTACCAAGCAATATTTTAGCTAAATATCCCGTACTGTTCAAGAGGCCATTTTGTACTTTCTTATTAATCTATAAGAAGTTCCCCATAAGAAGTAGAGAAATATAGCACACATTTTGAGAAGAGGAAATGCAAGTCTTTTCAGTGTCACCTCTGAAAATGTGATAGGTTAAGACTTCTTCAAGCTTAGAAACATTTGCATTTTTTACACAGACATATGATGAGCTATATACATCATTTCACACAAAAGGAAATTCTACAGATTCTAAGAAGGCAGGCAAGGCAGACTTCGCAATATCAGTATCAAACAAATACAAAAGAATTAGCTGCCAAATGTAGAAATTAAGATATTCTAATCAGACATTTTACAGGATGACTGCAAAGTCAAAGTACTAAAATGCACATGCTGACCCCAAACCAACCAAAATCACTGTTGTGCAGCACAAAACAAAGAAAGTGGACTGGGAAGTCAAAAACTAACCTGCTTCTCTTTTCTTGGATTTGACTTTTGGTTCAACATCCACTAGCAAGGTATCCAGAGGCAAACTGTCTGGCAGAATGAAGTAGCGAATGTTATTCCCTCGAATACTCAGGGTCTCCAGCTGCACAGGCTCTCTGTTCTTCAGCGTCATTTTCACTGCTTTGAGATGCGTGTTCATACTGACATCGACTCCTGAAACAATAAAAGTCAGGGATTTCAGGGATGAAGGCATATGGGATGGGATTTTTAGTGTATTCAAAGCGTGTCTACAAACAACTCTGAGGTAAAAGCAAGTACTGTCTGATTTCACAAATGTGGAAAGACAAACAGAAAGACAACTGTTTCACCAAGGCAATAACATAAATAGTAGACCAGAATGAGAAACACTGTGCTGTGCTTATGCCTTTAAATGGTGTTTCATACTTTCATGAATTCAGTCTACTCACCAAAGGAGCTTAGCAGAGCTCTGAAGTTCACAGCAAATGCATCTGTGACATCCAAGTATTTCTTCTATTCCCCTCCACCCAATTCTAGATTTTACTTAAAGAAAACAGTTCTCTGACATCTGTAATCCACCTGATCCATCCCCTTATTTGCATAAGGTATGTGTAACACAAATCTTGCCCCTTTCAGTGTGCCTGCTCTGGCCAGCTGATACACCAGGAGGACCAGGAGATTTTGCAGATGTTACAGCAAATAACAACATGGCTCATGCACCAGTGTAAAAGGAAGAGCATCACTTTAGAAATACGGGTTTCATTCCAAGTTTTTACAAATTCTTAGCAGGACACAAGGCTTTGCTCAGTAACTTGGCCTGCAAGACCACCAAAGTCAGCAGGAGACATTGTTTGCTTCCCAGTTAGTTGTGTTCAGTAGAGCATGCTGCAATCAGATACCAGGGTGGTGCACTCAGGTGCTAACCAAAGCTGATGGATCTGGCTGCAGAATAATGCCACGTTCAACAGTTTTTAACCCAGCCAAATCTCAGCAAGTTGCTACTGGCCAAAAATGAACCCCAGCAATTGCCAGGAATACAGCTCTGCCAAGTTTGAATTTTGCTACAAACAATGTCAGGGCAGAACAGCTTCTAAAAGCAGTCTGGGGTAGAGGGAGGAAAGGAGACCAAGTTCATCAACTTATCCACAAGGACTTGCTTTATTAACAGCAGTATACCTCATATATATATTGATTGTCCCTGAAGTAATCCTAACATGAATACGCTTTCCATAATGTCAGAGACTGGTATTGCTCAGAGAAAACAAAATAGTCCACATATTTTTAATTATATGAGAAGCTGATATTGATAATGAACCATGAAGGCTTACTCCATAACTTTCAGTGATATAAAGGAGCATGCCCATTTTATGAATTATGCGCCTCCGTAGATGTTAACGCTCAGAAATGTAGATCCTTACATGATAAACCTCTGACAACAGCTGCAAACCAGATTCTTGACACCAGGATTCCTTTTTGCCCTGTATCCCTCATCAAGCTATATGCTTTCAAATCAGTTTCATGAAATTAAAGCTTATGTAAGGACACATTCCTATATAAAGTCACCTTAAACAAAGATACACTCAAATGAAATATCTCTCTTTTAGAATAAAATCATCTAGAGCCTACTTGAACTGATTTAAGACTATGTGAACATTTAGCATTTGCCATTTATCTGTCTCCCACAGACACAAGAAAATCCTCTGCAGGTGGCTCTACTATAGTTCTTACGTGACTAAGGCTTACAACAATTTTAGAAATCAAAATCAGATGTACTGAAACATCTTACAGAGATTTAATTACATACCACTGCCATCTTGATATAGTGGTCAGAATAGCATACCAACACTATCATGTTGCTAAAATTCTAAGAGTAGATCACGCTTTCTTCAGATACGCTAACAAAAGAGTTTGCAAAAGTTTACTTCATTTTTTCCTAAGCTTGTTTGTAAACAAAGCCCAAGAGACCACCAGACTCAGAGGCTCCCACTAAGTACTACAACCAATCCACTGTCTCCCAGCAGTGTCTTATGAACAGAAAGTGTATTACAAAATGCATCAACAGCGTAAGTTTGATCACGGGTGAAGTGGCCTCACTGCTAGACCAAAGATGACGGATGCCTGCAAACAGCTGGCTGGTCAAAGCTCTTCACTGTATTTTTAGTAGCTCCTGCAAATGTCCAGGCTCTTCTGCAAAAAAACACACCTGATGCTTACAAGAGGATACAAGCTAGAAGGACCATTATCTGCTTCTATCAGAGAAAGTCCCCACAACAGAAAGTACAAAATAGAAAAGCTCAAACCAAACCACAAATGCCTATTATCAGCAGAAAAGGAACAGCCCGTAGGTTGCCACCAATCGTCTTTACCACCGCGCCATACCTGTGATAGTTCCGTGCACCTGTGTCCCGTTCTTCAGTTCAATGGTCACAGTCTCATGACTGAGTTTCATTAGAAACCTAGAAATTAAAAAGGCGTGTTTTGTTGTTGCTGCTGTTCCCACAGAAAGCCTGAGCACGTGCTATCAAAGAACACCCTCCATTAGAGGGAACCGACGCACCTAATGCCCGCGCCTCTGGCGCTCACAAAGAAACCGCCTCGAGATCTCGCGTTTAATTAACGCCTTGCCCGGGAGCAAGGTCGCACACACCCACGCACACTCACACGCATTCACGCACGCACACACCCGGGCCCGGATCCCACCGGATCGCCGGCAGCGGCGGGGGCGGCCGTAACGCCCCAGCCCGCACCCCCCTCTCCTCGCGCCGCAGCAGGAAGCGGTTCCCGGCCCCGCAGAGCGGAAGCGCGGGCCGGGCCCGCCGGCCGCCCCCGCCCCGCACGGGCCTTCCTCAGCGCGCCCCGCTCTCGGCGCGGCCCAACGGCCGGCGGGGGGAGGGGCGCCGCCAGGCGGCCGTTAGCGCGGGGGCGGCGCGAGCGCGGCTTCCTCCCCGCCGCCGCCGCCAGGCCCGGCCGCCTCCATCCGCCTCCATCCGCTCACCTGACGAGCTTCATGGCGGCGGGAGGCAGGGGCGGCGGCGGGAGGCCGGGAGCGGCGGCGGCCCCGGGGCAGAGGCGGGCGCGGCGGAGGCCTCCTGCGAGCAGCCCGCGCCGCCGCTGGCGCCAGGAAGCGGCAGCCGCCGAGTGGAATGAATGGGCGGAAGCGGCCGCGCAGGCGCCGGAAGGGGCGGCCCCGCCCCCCGGCGGGGCGGCGCGTGCGCAGTGCGGGGCAGGGCGCGGCGCGGCCGCGCTTGAAAATCGTGTGTGTGGGGGGGGAAGGGTAAGTGCCCCCCCCCTCCCCCCACACACACACCCCGGCCTCCCCCTTCCAGTTTCTTTAAAAATACCACCGCCACCCCCCCAGGTTTAATGAGAGGGAGAGGAAAAGAAACAATACACAGGAGAGTACTGTTAATTTGGAAAAAAAGCAAATTAAAAAAAAAAAAAAAACTTCAAGTAGCAGTAGATTCACAAACACACACCACTGAATTTAATTTCCTTCTACCACGTCCAATCCAACGTGTAATGGAGCTGTAGAACTCCCTACACTTGCCTTATGTTTCAGGCAACTACTTCAAATATTTTTCCCCCAAGATGGTCCCCAGTAAAGCTGCTCTAAACATTGTCTTTTTGCAGAGAAGGAGACTAAGTTTAAAAAGGAGAGGAAAAAAAAAAAAAAACAAAACCCACAAGTTTTTTAAACTAATGGCTTCTGGTACTGTTGTACCAGTATAAAAATTTTATTAGCAATCATTGTGTATGAATGCGCACACCCAGTCATCTAAATTTTAAATAGGATCAAGCTCCACTAAGTATTAGACTACACTATTTCTTCAGTAATTCAGAAAGAGCCTGCTCAAAACCTCTCCAAGGAGAGAAGTGCAGGTCTCAAGAATTTTACAGTTTCTGACAAGCCCCACGGGGCTCGTCTAACACTGCAACACATGAACAACCCCCGCCCCCAAAGAAAAAAAAAGAAAGAAAAAAAACACAGAAAACCTACCCCACACATCCAAAATTAGTCTTATAAGGGAAGAGAAAGCCTTGAAAAGTGAGAAGTGAGGCTTGCAATTAATCCTAGGAAAGAAATCCACCCACAACAGTTCTCAGGGACTTAAGATACAGAATTGGCAAGGAAGAACAGAAGATGATGCTAACAAAAACGCTTGGTGTTCGATGCAAGATCATCAATATTTAAGCACTGAAACAGCAGGATCTTTACGTTTTGTTGCAGTTCATAGCATGTAAGCACCTTTTGGGTGAGAAATGGTTCTGTTTTTAGGAACAACTTGGAAAAAGTCCACTCCAAAGCACTAAATGCAACTGACAGTATATAGAAAAGTTGGATATTTTATTGTCATTTATGAGTACACTGTTTGTGATTTTAGAAATACAGACTCTTTGCAAAGCACTGAAATACAGACGCCCTCCACCTTTGCAAACCTACATCATTCTATGTCTTACAACATATTTATACCAGCAATTCAAGTTTGGTCTTTGTTGTAACAAGTTCTTCACCGAAGATGCGAGTATCTAGCTATGGGCTACAAGACAGTTGAACCAAGTTTCAAATGCCACCTGCCAGTGAGCCATAAACACCCAGTGCTTTTAGATATTTAGTCTTGATGTTCTTATACTTTATATCCACTATGGTGTTCATGTCTGAAAATTTTAAGTTAGAGGATTTTCCAGTTAACTGTTTCAACTGGTCTTTCCATTGCAGCATCTAAAAGCAAACAGATACTTCGCAATTACTAGTGCTTATGAACAGATTACATTTAAACAAAACCGAGAGAGGCCTCCAGAAACATTCAAGGTTAAAACGAACAGTTAACAATTGCAAAAATCTGTACATATTTTCAGTCATAACACAATGAAACACTGCAGTAGTGTTTTGTGTTTTAGCTTCAATAGTGACAACTGTGCTAGCCCTAGTATTCTACATGTTCCTCCCCTCTCCCCATTTAAATTTTATGATTGCAATCTGAATATACAGCTGTACTTACAGGAAATATTAAACAATGCACAGCGCCTTAAGCAAATTTCATGTCTGGTTTTGAACAAACCATATAAAATAAGTGACAAAATAGTTTAAAATTGGTCCTTGATTAGGATTACTTATTTTTATACAGCTTGGAAGCACTAAGTTTAAAGACACACATTTACTGTTAACCAGCACAAATTATTCTGTAGCGTAGTTTTGTTTTGTTTTTTTTTTTTAAACGAGTGTGCTACAACATCATGCATGAAAGGCAAGCTGTTGCTCCCAAGTGCAAACATGAATTTAGTCTAACACTTTCTACTCAGGTTATTACTCCTTCTTCCATAAATTATTCCAACATAACCCCCCAAAAAATATATATATAAGCAGCTGACTAGAAAAACAATGAAGTTCATCTTTTTATCTTGTGACAGTTTTTAAAACAGTGGTATACTTTGGACCGTTAGCATAGGGAAGGTTCAAAAAACACTGCAAAGGAGTTCACATTCTTTGATTTCATTTACATCTTTAGAAAGAAGATTCTATATTTTAACTCGCTACCTAATGACTCATCATCTAAAGACCGCAGTATTGAAACAGTGCAAGACATTTGTAACTTCAGAAGCATCCAAATACACTGTCCTTTCACCCCAAAAATTAGTAGAATATTGCACCAGTCCTAGATAAGACAGGATGCAAAACTCATTTTAGAAGAGAAGCATTAGGATTCAACAATCCTTTATATTTAGTGAAGAAAACAAATATGCACAAAGGACTCCTTAACATGGATTTAATTACAACAAATGTAATCCTGCTGTAAATCTAAGAACAAGTTATTGGTATGAAGCCATATTTGCTTAAGAACATGATTAGACCCCTCCTTTATTAACACTTCAACATCTGGGTACGTTGACACTTGAGCAGAATCAGAGCTCTCTCCTGTCAAGCCAGGGATCAAAAGTTTAGCTGAATATACCCAGGTGGACTGTGAACTTTTCCAGCCCATTTATAACATTCTAGATATCACAAAGCTGACTTATCTTTGAATTATCTTGGTAAGGGTGGAGCCTCCGCCGCTAATGCAATATTCCAAAGACCATTGCAACCAAGACTAGAATCAGATCCCAGCTGAAAGCTACCAAAGATGATGATTTACTTTCTCCCCGTGCTGCCAAGGATGAACATTAAAAAGACCACTATTAGGTGTGGAAAGCAGGTCAGTAGAGACTCCAGGTGTGACTTGAGGAATCCTCTGTACCAAGCCGCTTTCCACACACACAAATTCAGTCCATCTTCTCTTTCTGGACCAATTTGGGTGCATCTACAAAATCCTTGCCATTGTAGAGGATGATAGCAAAAGTTCCAAAGCTTGCACTTCCCCAGAATAGCACACAGGCCAGTGTCTCAGTCCAGGTATCACCTGTTAAGAGTTTTTATAAACACTTCAGTTCATTATGTCTCACTATCAATGACAGTATTTTAGAACAGCAGAGTAGTCCAAGCCCTCCCACAGAAATCTGTGGAAGCTGAAAGCATTTCCACAGATACTAGGGGTTTTCGTATACTATTTTATAACTCCTTTCATAGAAGTTGACAAGCCGCAGCTATTTGTTCTTAAGGTAGCATTCTGCTGTTTGCCACAGACCCCCAGAAAAAATTTAAACACACAGCTACAGAGGTCACAGAGTCAAGTACTCCATTGGCACTCATGTTATAAAACTCAAGGAAAAGGCAAAAGGCAAGAACTTCAAGATTTGCAACTCTACTTTAGATTAAGGGGGACATCTCTCAGACCAAGGCTATGCCTACACCTGACTATCTGTATTGCCTTTCTGCCCAGAATTAGGGAGGCATTTGTAAAGGGATTCATCCAGCCTACAGTAAATCCAGATGTCCAACTCAGGTGCAACTGACTCAGTGTTTGGGCAATTAAATCACACCTAAGTGCCTTCTACTAAAGTTTTTGCTCTATTTTTTATAGTGCCTCTTTTTTCCACATTAATGATTTGGTATTGGCCCTCAGTCTCCAAAGCGATGCTCAGAAACATTTGCCTGTTTCTCAGTCACACTAAAATATATACTACATTGTTTTAGTAAATCACTGTTAGAAACTAACAAAAAGCCCAACATACAAGTAGGCTAATTTTGTGAAGTTACACTGAATAGTGACTTACCAGCCATTAGCAAACAAATAATGCACATAGAGAAAGCAACCACCATAATAATAGGCAACTGAGGAAAGAAAAAAAAAAGAATTACACGCTATAATAGAACACACATTACTTAATATCCTTTCAGATTGGTGATACTGCAAAGCTATTTACTTTTCTTGCAATAAGATTGCTTCAATTATTGATGAAGCACAAGTGTAAAATTTTTGAATAGCTCTAAAATTTGTAAAGATGCATTCAGTAATAAGTTCTGAATTAAAATATTATTTTCTACTGTATTAGAAGATGGACAAACTTTTTATATGAATACTTGAACCAACAATTAAATCTAAAATCTCCGCCCCATTTTACCATGCATGATATACATGGGGGAGGATGGCAAAAAAAAATTAAAATTTCTTTATGTTACAGTCTACGCTTCTGTATGAAGTCTGAGATGAGATCTTCACAAGCTTCTTCTACTAGTCACCATCAATGACTGTTTCCTTCTGCAGAATTCCTCCCTTTCCGCTTGATGAAGCAGATTTAAAAAAAAGCAAGCAGTTTTTCAATACCTCAGGACACTCCATTTTCTGTCAAGGGAACAGTCTGGGTTTAGTCCTATAAGCAGGTATCATAGAAACATAACCAGATTATAGGGACACTTCATTACTAAACAGACAATTTCTACTTAGTCTTACTGAAATGAGTGACTAAAAGGTTACATCTGTGTCTCCAAGTATAAATCAAAGCTCCATACTTACAGCTAAAAACTTCCAATCTTTCTTGACATGTAGAGGACTAGCAGGTTCTACTTCATCCACTGAATAATTACCAAGAAAGAGATCAATAGCATCCTGGGAAAAAAAAAAAAAAAAAAAAAAAAAAAGCAAGAACTACAATGCACAGTGTTTATTAAATATATTTCCCTATAATTAAAAGCCCAACTTACTTGTCTAAATCCATCAGAAAAGTTATTTTTGTAGTAACGTATTAATGAGTTCCAGCCATCCATAATTAAGCCCCACTGAGTTCTCTTCCCAGTTCTGTAAGAAATTGAGAAATATTTAATATAATTACAAATTCAAGAAGGGAATTTCAGATTTACAAAACTTTCATTGTTTAAAAGGATACTAAGTTTAATGCATACCTGCATGAAAATACAATTATTCAGTGCTGCCATACAGACTTATCACAAGTTATCTGAAGTTAAAATTACACTTCTCTTTCCCACAACACAAATGTATCTTGAATAGGCCACACCTTCCTGATTTTTTTTAAAAGTGAATAATAATGCTCTTCTGCAGATTTTAATCTCACATTTTACCAGCTGAACTGTTGCAAAACTAACATTCTGAACCCCAAATAGATCTGTTCAGATATGAAGACTTAAAGAAATCCCCAAACATGTACAAAAACCCAGAAAGCCTTTACAGGAAGGGTCTGACTTGCCTTGTGTAATCTGTCTTTAAGGCACCAGTTCCAGCATATTGTTTGGCACAAGCATTAGCATTATCAGCCCATGCTGTGAACAGGAAAGTGTTAAGAAAAGATTAAGAGAGTTATGTACTCCATTTCAAAAAACAAAAGAAAAAAAAATACCCACACTGTTTATAGAGTTCAAACAGCCTACCATTTTTGTAGATTTTCTCAAAGTCTGCTTGCTCTTCAATTCTCTGTCCAACATGGAGAACACCTAGTCTCTAAAACAGAGAGCATATTGCAGCTCATTAGAAAGTCATTAGAAAAATTAATATTTGCTTTCAAGAAAAGTTACATTCATTGAACTAGAATCCGGCCAAAGGATTTCAAGACTGTGTACTACAGGAACTCAAGTATGCAAGCTCTTATTGAGGTGTTAAATTATATTTCAATTTAAAATAGAAAGCCTCCATCCTCTTACATGTTCCTAACCAAACAGGAACCAATACTGACCTGAAGCTGGGCTTGAAGAGATCGGCGTGCTAACAAGCTCTGAATCACGTTAGTTCGATCAAGGCAGTCCATACAATTGCTACGGAATATTCCTTCCTGCTGAGTCACAATTTTACCATCGGAATCAACTAGAAAATAACTAACACATACAATCCATTTAAGTGTTTATAGATAACAATCCATCTAAAGTGCACATTTGCTCACGTACATTCTCTAGCAGCCAGAAGATGCAATTCTCTTGAGTGCATGATGAGTTATTTGCCACGTCCTTGAACTGTGATGCCTCCCTAAATTCTCTCTATATCACTCTTTTCCTCAAAGGCACTGAAAAGCAGCATCAGGATTGAATGTTTAGTTATCTCTATCTTTAGCTATTTAGATAGTTCAGTTTGACTAGCTGGCTACGTGTCACTACGAAGAAAGGCAGCTTCTCCTGCAACTCCAACGACATTTATATTTTTCAGCTCCACAGTTAAGATCAGAGTGTAACAGCAGAGGTAACTAGATATATATACCTGGTCACCAGCTTCGGTCCAGTCACCTCTCTATATAGTCACAGAAGTTGTTAGTCATGTTTCCTTCAGAAAGGCATTCAAATCTTGTTATATGAACATCTGGAGGAAACAGATATTCCCTCAACCCTTGCAACTGCACATGCTCATCACCTCCATCTTTTTAAATCAGCTAAACCAGATATTTCTGCAGCAATACTAAAAACAGCTCACATTTTAAATACTGAGTTGCATGCAAATATTCCAACATCTGAGCTAGTAAAACCAATAGGGAGATCACATTATTAGCTGATTACACAAATGGGACAGAACTGTACTGTCCTTCTACCACAGCATCAAACTTAAGAGTTCCAATGGCCTAAAGACTTAGAGATCATACTCTTTCTAGAATAAATTATTCTGTTATATAGTTGCAAAGTGAATTTGATCTAGCACATTATCCACTGTCATTGGATAGCTTTTTAAGATAAAAACATCAGGCTAAGTCATATCATACTAGATCAAGAACTCAAGGGCCTTACAGTATATGCACTTTGATAAAACTTAACAGGACCTAGTCTCATTCTTGAGAAATGAGTTTTGTTAAACCATGTTTTGTGGTTAAATGATGAAAGGAGACAATAACAGCAACAGAATCTCGATTCTCTCCTCTCAAATTTTGCCTAGAGCTGATTAGGACAACACGTAGCTGACAAATGGAAATTTCTGCTTAATAACTTAGCTTATGTGACCAATCTCCTATAATTCCTCTAACATAAATAAATTTAAATTAAAAAAAAAAAAAAAAAAAAAAAAGAAAGAAAACCAGCAAGCCAGCTATCCTTTCTGCCAGATCTTTTATATCTGGATTCAATCTTTAGCAAATAAAGCTATTTAACTGCCTCAGGGCTGAAGAGCCATTTTCAGACTTTCCTGCTCTTATTTAAATAATGGCCACACTAGACAAAATAAGGGAAGGCATAGCCAACTTAATCTTGAAAAGGAACCTTTGTTTTTGTATCTTGTTTTGAGAAATCTAATTTTCATGTCAAGAAAACTTGGTTCTGTTGTAAGCTTACAATGACAGTAAACAAATGAGATTGAATGAATGCCGAGATCTAAGAATAAAGGATCCTTGCCATACAGGAAACCTAACTACTTAGGCCTCCTTCTTTGAAGTTCTCAAAAATCATTTCATTTTTTCTGTTTTTGGGGCTCCTTTTGGTGGTCAGGGAGACTGCATTCACTATTCACAAGTAGCAAAGACCAAGAAGTGCTCAAAACAACTCACTCACAGGACTACGCAAAAAACTTAAGTTGATACAGACATTTAGTCTACTTTTAATATGACTAAAAATAAACATGAGAATTATGTTCTCTGTGGATTATTTATGTCAGCAAGGACTAGCAACTACCGCTAGTGCTAAGGTTTGGCACCACAAATGAGCATTAGAGACCTAAGAGTGTTTGGCACCACTTTGCAGAACAGTTTACTGCTATGAACATATGGAATTAACTCTTGGATGAAGAACAATCACCTAAAGAGACATGCAATTTTTATAACCCGTTATATGCACGCTTACTCCTTCATCTAATTTTTTTTACCAAAAGATACAAAGTCCGTTCTTGAGTCGCAACACGGAGTTGCTATGATTCTTGGAGCCATTTTGTTATGGCATGAAAAGGGCTCTACATTGCAAGGTTAGAGATCTGGTGACCAATATTAACAAGAGTTCATAAATATGCAAGTGCTAAGGTATATGAGTATTTATTTTGTGAAAACTGAGGGTCTGTTTCAGTGCGTTTTAACTCAAAACAAGAGAAGTTATAAGAAAGCAGTCTCATTTTAATAGTACAGAACTACCTGAGAGCTACTGAGCATCGACCATCTTACCTAAATTCATCTTGCTGCTCTGCCAATTGATCCATCAAAATTTGAAGTCGATCCCACCTCATTCGACTGCACTCTTTATGGAAGTCAAATGCTATATATCTATTCAGAGAGAAGCATCTTTTAAAATTATAGACATATTGCAGTGAAGATCAAAACAAAAAACAAACAAAAAGACGGACCCCAGGGAAGATCAGGCAGTGACGGAATTTTCTTCAGAGAAGGCTTCCAGCAGGTATCAGTGGGTTTTCTCAGTGCTTTGTAATTTTCCTGAGATTGTGCACTTAGTGTGCCTGGTGACAGCTTTCACATTTCTTTACAAGATGCCACTAGTCTTGGGAAACAGCCATTCAGTTCTAAGTTATTCATTCTAAGTTCTGACTAATACTGTTTTCCACCAGAAAAGCAGGGGCAGGGACCCACATCCAGTTTCATTGCTGCTTTTTCACCAGTATTCTTCCACCCTCCCCTTCTCTGAGTTTGTATCTTGGACGTGTCAGTTCTCTTTCAAGGAGACTCAGTTGTTAAAATGCAACACTTTTCTGGCATGCAGCGTAACTCCATTCAATGGCTCTCCAGAAAACTGAGATAAGTTCTATTTGAACAGCTAAACTACTGCGCCATAAGACAATCCAACAGCTACTGACAGGGAACAAGATTTTAGCAGCCAATTCACTTCTGGTAAAAGCAGCTTTAGATGAATGGTGTCTGATTCAGCTTTTGTAAATATACATGCTCTGCAATTCACAGCAAATAAAGTTCCTGCCCTGGAGTATTTATAACCCAAAACTTATTTGCCAAGCTCTGAAAACTATTTGTTTGAGGAAAGGTAGCATATTTACACTGAAGACCCAAGTAAGTTATTTAGCCTGGCAGATAAACATCAAAATTAACACACTCCACCCCACAAAAACAACAAAAAAGGATTTTGGCAGCACTAGCAGAAGCATCAGTCTCATTTTAGCACATACAGAGCAGTAAGGGTAGGACTGTTGACCTCATATGTCTGAGGACAAAATACCACCATACAGCGGACTCAAGGAAAAGACAAAGAGAGAAGAATCTGTGGAAGCTGAACCCTCCCTATGGAAATCAGGCAAAGCATGCACAGGCTGGTTTTAAATTGTGTACTACACCCAAGATTCCCATGAAGAGATAGAGCGGGGAATGCACTTGAGAGAAATTCTCTCCTTGCTTAGTTACTCTGAAGTCCACTCCTCTGAAGTCCCCTGAATTTAAATTACATGCTTCCCTCCATCTCCAATAGAGTTGCACACACTTAGCACTCCCTTACTGAGTCAACAATGAAATCAGCCTCTTCTACCAGAAGGTAGTTCTATGAGGCCCAATTTCTTTCCAAAATAGAGGGCTACCATGGTTTTCACAGCATTCTGTTATTCCAAAATTACATGGCATCCTCATGACCCTTGACATCCTTGACATTTATTAGGCCTGGCTCTTGTCTTTGCCCCATATTCTCTTCACAGGCTTACTTTTGTTTAGAATGGAAACTCTGAGGTAGGGGCACATGCAGGTTACTTCATAAAGCATTCTGAAACAAATCAGGTATTTGTTCAAGGCCCCAAAGCACTGTGAGGGGTTTTTGTGGGTCTCAGCAGCAACACCCAACTTTTAACAAAGGAATGTATCATTTCACTTCACACACACACACACCTGACCATGCCATTTGCCATACTGTTCACCATTTTTGCAAATGTTTGCTCAAGAGGCTTCTCTGAACCCTTTTGGTTCACCTGCGAGGAAAAAAAAAAAAAAAAAGATAGTATTACTTGCAAGCCTGCATGAAAGAACAGCAGCTTTCAAGAAAAACATATGAAAGCATACCAAGTTAACAATCATTTGCTTTCCATAACTAATTATTTGCGAGTCAAAATGTCTTTGGAAACCATCCATCTAGAAAAAGAAAAAAAAAGTGATGACATTTACACTACTATTAAGACTGCAATTTATGCAAAAAAGTCTCTGTAATCATCCTTTTAATGAAATAGCACAGGCACTTTTATAGCCAAGAAAGTGTTTGTTGTTCTTTACTGTGCTAATACATTTCTATTTTTATCTTATGGTCCATTCAGCTCTCCTTAAACATCTACACGTGCTGAATATCGTACAGCTACAGAAACTACTACAAACAAGAAGCAGAGAAACCACTCATTCATACCTGGATCCCCCCTGCCAAATCTGAATTCATGTCTCAAACAGTAGTAACAAGAAGCTTTTGTATTTCTTAACAATAAAACTCAGTTTAGTACTGCTAACTTTTATTCTTGAGATTAGATTTTCACTCCTTCATATCCACATGAGCTCATAAATATATTAAATCTCCAAAATGCAATCAACAGTCACATACATGATTTACAGATTTGCTGATCTGTGGCTTTGGCTTATACTTGAGGTTTGGTCTTTGAGACCAGAAAAAAGGAATTGATCCACGGGTCTGCAAGAGAATGGGAACAGTTTAAAGACAGTAAGTTTTACAAACAGTACTTGCCAATTAAAAAATAAAACATGCTCATTTAGTTGGTATGCTCCCTTTTTGAATACACTCTGATTAAATGCAGCTCAGCACAGCATTGCAACGTAAGACAGCCAGCCAACCAACCAAAAACTGGAGCCAGTCAGCAGTCCATTTTACTGATCTTACCTGAACAAATGATGCTTTGCTTCCCTTGTAATGCACAATTTGTTCTGTTTCAACAAAGTTAGCTGCATGTCCTTCTGAATCAATACCTAAGTAGGTAAAAGAGAAGGAAAAAAAAAGAAAGAAAAAAAAAAACTCATTACCCAGCTCACAGACTGGCCACAGAATAGGATGTCAACAAAAGGCTTTCCATCCCTCCTTTTCATATATTCAAAGAAAGCAAGAAAATACCATAGAGCTGTCAGAAGACAGTAAATTAAACAAGACTTTGGCAGAAGTTTATTATGATCTGCACCAAATTTAATTTGCTGAAGAAGCACAGTTTTGCACAGCAAAGGCTATGAATTCAAGAACATTTTGATATAGTCCTAGAAATTGAGTAGTTTCAATGCAAAATAAAACAAGTGTTTTGACACTGAAGTATCTGCATTTCAGCAGCAATGGTGCTGAAGGAACATAACAATATTGTCAAAAGCATGCACGTTGGGGCTAACACACACACACAAAAAGTCAAATCATTTCCTTGTTCAGTTCTCAACCCAAAACAATTTGTGGAAGCATCTTCTCTGTTTCCCCTACCCCCAGGCCTAGTAAAGGTCATAACTGAATTTACTACTGGTCCAACAGCGCTGTTAAGACATTTGCGAGCAACTCCAATTAAAATTGTGAAGCAATACAAATGCCAGCCAAACTTTTCACCTCTCTCTAGAGGGAATAAATAAGAATCAGTTTAATGCATACCAGAACATGCTTCAGTTCATCATACAGGTTCCTAGTATTTTCTCTGAAGCAAGGACCTCTTGACACAAACTACTGTTGCAAGTATTTTTTGTTGAAATCATTATACCAGCAACTCCTCTTAAGTCACACACGTAGATGGAATTTGCATTATTAAAACAAACAATTTGCTATCTTACCTCTCACATAGTAACGTACACCAGCTCTGAAACAGCTTCTTCTAGAAACAAGCAGCCAGTCAAAACACTTTCCATTAATAGAACAAGAGTGCATAGTGATAACTGATGAATAATATGCTAAGGAAAAAACCCAAACTTTTCTTAGTTTAAAATATATTTTTATATATATAAAAAAAATAAAGAGGGGGTAAAAACCCAAAGAAACAAAGGACTACATTCAAAAAAAATGTAAACATTTACCACATCAATACAGTTAAAACAAAGTAACTTAATATTAGGATCAGTATATGCAACACAAGACAATGTACAGTCACTGTCACTGACTGCAAAAACAAAGTTGCTACAATTTTGACAAAACAGGACTCTACAGAATATTAATCTGGCTTCACAGCCCTATGCATATCTTTAAAAGCACTGGTTTCTGAAGTCCTATGCATATCTTTAAAAGGACCTTAAACTACCTTAGTGGCTTCTTGCCCCCCACTGCTTTTTATAAAGATTACTTTTTTTTTTTCTTCCCTCTAGACTTTGAGGACTGAATAGCTCATGCTCTTGAAATTTCACTCTTAAGAGCAACATACATCACATTTATAGATTCCAGGACTAGTAGTAATGCAGACTGAGTTTCAAATCCTTACTCTGAAGTCCAGAATATGCACAAAGCTGGTTCGGGACCTCTGAGTGCTTTCTTTGCTTCCTCAAGGCCTATTATTTGCTTATCTCAAAACACAAACATCTCATATATGCTCCTAAAAGGAATCTCTAATTTCTGTAGATCAAGTTCAGCCTCGGTGTATGCAGCTTCCTTAGAAGACTCCAGTGGTAGTTTTTATTCAAGAGTGCTTTTCTGCTCAAACTAGATACTCAAAGTGGTAGATACACCATATTCATTGACTAAATTTAGTCAATGAACAAACAGAAGTCATTAACAACTATTTTCATTTTTTTTTAATCCTGTTCTGTCCTGCATAAAATTGCCTTAAACAAAAAAGACATTTCTCAAGAATAAACTTCTTCAGATAGTGACAAAGGATGAAAGTCTATAAATCTAACAGTGACACGAAAGCATCTCCCTTGTGAGCCTGGGGAAGAGAAGACTGAGGGGGGGGATCTCATCCATGTGTACAAGTACCTGAAGGGAGGGTGTCAAGGGGACAGGGACAAACTCTTTTCAGTTGTCCCGTGTGACAGGACAAGAGGCAATGGGCAGAAATTGAAGCGCAGGCAGTTCCGCCTGACTGTGAGGGGGAATTTCTTCCCTGTGAGTGACGGAGCTCTGGCACAGGTTGCCCAGAGAGGTTGTGGAGTCTCCCTCTCTGGGGATACTCAAGGCCTGCCTGGATGCAGGCCTGTCTAACATGCTCTAGGTGACCCTGCTTGTTGGACTAGCTGATCTCCAGAGGTCCCTTCCAACCTTACCCAGCCTGTGATTCTAAAGTGACTCAAAACACTAACCCACAACTTTCAAATAAGCACAAGACTGAAATGAGTAATTCTCAAAGCTGCAGTACTGGCATATTACACTCTGTTCTATTCTTTGAGAAGCCAAGATACTTACTGCTCTATGGTTGGTAAAAGCAAACAAAATACATTTTCTTTAGATTTTCCTGTAAAATGTGCCACTTTAGATTCTGCATTTTCTGTCAAGGATTCAAAATAACATAAAGCTGCTAAGCTACACATGCAAGCATCTGAGCTATGTTAAAGACCCCACTGACAGCATACATGGAGCATCCCGACTCTTCCTGTATTTGTACCACTGTTTTTGAATAATCCCCCCAAACTAAGAATTTAGGGAAAGAAAAAAATATATTACCTCTACATAATCCAAAGTATTCTCAGTACTCTTTAAGCAGAGGATTCTAACTTATGGATTGAAAAGAATCATAAGGGATTCTTCTGCTTTCCTGGAAAATTACTGTCAAGACCCACACCCTTTAACCTAAAACACTTGCATAGCCAATAATTTCCTGTAAGAAAGGTTACTGCTAAACTTAGCTGCTTAGCAGCATTCTCTCCAACCTACAATCTCAGAGCAGTTTCCTGGAGAATATTTAAGAATAAGATAGATTTTGTAGCAAGACAATACTTTTTGGTTTCCTCCTATGTCAAGGAAGAAAGGGAGAAGAGATGAGATCTTCATTTTGGAATCAATCACCAGAACCTCAAGCTCACTAGATTAAGGAAGAAAAATGGAAGAAAGGAAAGCTTCCAAAAAAACATCTAAACAATTGTAAATATTAGTTTCTTCACCCCTGAGCATTTAGCTCTTCAAGACTGTGTCTGTAATCTCTCTAACTTAAATGGCAGCTTGCTATTGACTATTTTCCACACATACAAAAAAAACCAGACTTTAAAAACACAGAAGTGTTAAACCTAGCTTAGTCTTTAACTGGTCATTCAAAAAAGCCCATTATTTCTCATCACTGCAAGACCAAGACCCCAGTCCAGATAGTTGAACTAAATATATTTAGGCTTAAAAAAAAAGGGGAGGAAAAAAAAAAAGAGAGTTTGATTTTATTGAAATAGCTGCCAGTGGCACTACTGCAGTGCTGCTTAGGGCTCTTCAGCTCTAGCAGCTCCATTACTAGAAATCCACTCTCAGATTTTTTGTGAATCTAAGGCACTTAGTATTTGAATTACAGCAGCTCATACACTACTCATACTAATTATTTATGTAGTGAAATTAGGACAGGAGAAAGGTGTTAACTGCAGTCTGCCAATTGCTTATTGCAACCCACCTAGCCGCCTCCCTGCAAGACTTGCAGAGGCAGGATAAGGATTGGTTTGTTTTGACAGTTCCCTTTTCCCATTTTTCCTTGCTTCTCCACCTACTCTCACCACGCTTGCCTTTATATGAAATCCCAGGAAGGACTGGAGGTCTGCCAGCAGTAACAGCCCTACCAGAACAACTGGTCTGGTCTGCACACCTTGCCTTTACTGTACACCATACCTGAGCAGCCTTTGCGATGCAACAGCCAGGAGGAGTGCTGCACTTTGTCCAGTCTCAGTAACCCCTTTTCATACTCCACATTCAGGAGCACCTTGGACTGACTTTTGCTCAACCACTGCACAAAATACAATGTTTCCAGGGAGCATTAGACCTACTGACAAGCACACACCCCTTCTCAAAATTAAGCTCATGAATGCTTTGATAAAAAGGCTGTTACTCAAAGTGAAGTGTTGGTGTAGCAAAAGCAACTTGCTAGAAGTGTCTGAAGAGTCTTCATCAAGACTCCTCATCTTTCTATGCAGATAGATGCAACGGGAACATCCACAAGCACCCCTTCAACCCTTAACTATTCTCCCTTACTTTAAATCCAAAGCCCTGATGATAATTGTTTGAGTTATTTACTTAGTGGTTAGTTAATACAGTCTACTTTATCCATTTAGAAATTAGAAAGTGCTAACTGAGGGTACCCTTATAGAAAGGAGAAAAAAAAAATAAAGCTGATGTAAGTGTTTGCCATATTCATATTTGCCTTTATCCTCTTGAAAGACAACTATGCATATCATGTCTGTAAGATTAGACAAATTTAGGTTTAAGAGTAGAAAAGCATTCAAATGAATTAACATGAAACGTTCATAGCTCACTTGCATGTTTTTCCTGTATGTGAACAAACTACAGCCTAACTCTGATATTTTCTATGTCATAGTTGCCAATATAATTTACTCTCATTAGCAAGCTTTTTTTTAAATCTTAGACTCCAAATTCAGCACTGAGCTTTATAACAAAAGGATACATCCATGCATCACTGGTGTAGCAAACCTATGGATCTGAAACAAAGACATAGAACACCATAATTAAAACATTAAACACCGGTAGCCAACGAAAAGATACATAACCTAATTATGTCTGGGATTTGTCTGGGAGTTTTGGGATAGTTTATATATTTGATATCCTTCTTTGTTTGAGATGCAGTAATTCTTTATTTGAGAAAAAAGTTCACAACAAAACCAGAGTAGTATATGTAACCCTTTGGGGGCGGGGGGGGGGGAAGAGAGAGAGAGAGAAAAGGGAAAGGAAGGGGAATAGTGGAAGTCTGTTATCATTAAGTGACCTTGGCAAAAAAGGCTGCTTTGTCCTGAACAAAGCATTTATTCTTCTATAAACATATTAGTTATAAACCAGGACACACTGAAAAACCTTTTCATATGAATTCATTGCATCATCAACAGTACAATATAAGCTGAGATAACAGTTAGCAACACAAGTCTTGAGTAGAAAGAATTCTGTGCAAATAATCCTTGAAATGCTTATTCTACAGTTTCTACCATCCTGCCACATCTAACAACTTGTTTTTTCAATACAGCTTAAAAATAAGATTTTCCAATACTGAAAGTCAGAAATTCCAAATGTGTTTATCTACAACTGTTACTGTAGTAAGCTACCTTCAGTCAATATTAGATCAGGCTTTCCCTCATATATCAGTTATCTCCCTTTTCAGTTTCTGAATTTTGCCTCCTACTACTCTTTTTACTAACCAGCCACACTTGACTATCTTTACTCTTCCTACCACTGGTTCTCTATCTCCTCAGCACAGTTTGTGCAGCACCATCCAAACCAGCTACTCAGCCAGCCCCAAGGCTTCCTTCCTCCCCTCAAAGGAGGCACAACAGCCCTGTTAATTCATATCATCACATGAAAAAAAAAAAAAAAAAATCTACAATCCAGCATTTTGGAACATCACTACCTAATGTAAAAGCACGTCTCCTCAGGTTACTGAGATAAATACAAATTGTGTATTATTCACTTGGATAAACAGGCAGTACTGATAAAGAGAAAAAGGTTGCTGTAGTGAAGACCACTTAAAGTTTAACATGCCTCTAAAGTCTCTGGTAGGAAGCAGCTTAAACCAGCCTGGCCATTGACATGCTATACTTCTGGCTCATCATCATGCATTTTGAATTCACTCTGTCCAGCAAATATGAGCAAATATTCTACTAGCATTATTTCAAATAAACCAAAAGAATCTAAAATGTCAGTCTTGCTCTTAATAGTCAGCTCCACAACCTAGTCACCAAATTGATTTTAAACTGCATTCATGAAGAAAGATGATTTGAAGCTATTAAGAAATGACAAACTGAACTCTGCAAATACTTGGGATAAACAAGTAATTGAACTCAAAAAAGCTTGAGAAGCATGCAGTATAACTTTCCCTTGAGTTAATATCTCTCAGCATGGTATCAGCACAGTACCTTCAAATGCAGACACCTGCAAAGAGTCAGCCTTACTATATACTACTGTGGACACTGGTGTCTAGTTGGAAGTTAGAAAGCTGTGACACTGAACCATTTCAACTTACGCATACATTATTTTGCTAATCTAGAAGACAAATAACTGAGCTATGCTAGATTCTGGCTGCCTGAAATAAGATTCAAAATCATAGGAGAGTGTTGTATGCTTTTAGTACCAAGTGCATCCACTGTGTATCAGTATAAGCATTGCACAGATATTACCTCTGGTTGAGCAGCAAATTCTCTAAGAAGATGACCGTTCCACACAAACCGTGGATCTGCCTGTAAGAAAGGAGGGTGAAGGAAAAAAAAAAAAAAAAAAAAAAAGAGAGAGAGAGAGAGAGACAGACATGCTCTTAGAGGCTTGTAGCTCCATTTAATTCAACATAAAGATACACAAAACCTATGTACTAACACAAGTTTAGATGAAAGGGTACTCTATCTCAAAGTACATCTGCTCGTCAGAATCATTCGTATAGTCTCAAACAGAAAGCTAAAAAAATTAAGTTAATAAAAGAAAAAACAGGATGATTCCTTCAAAGATTAGAGGGGGCTGCTTGACCTCTGACACACTAAGCCATTAACAATTTAGCTGCAATATCAGCAGAACATTCAAGTGTCTGTCCTAAGTAAACAAGGCTTGACTAGATCAAAAATTGCAAGAATGATAGCAAGCTAACATTCCTAAAATAGGTAGAAGGTATAAACACAAAAGGGTTTTGTAAGTAATAAACAATTAAGAACTCAAAGTTGAATATTCATAGTTAAAGAGGGAAAAAAAAGTTTAACAGAAATATAAGCCATCCTCTTCAACTTTGCATATTTCCTATTCCCAATTCACCTTAAAAAGGTCTTGAGCAAGGATCTAAGCACATTCCAAAGAGCTACCAGCTTAGTCACAAAGTGACGATTCCTGCAGAGTGCAATGATGCCACCTCTCCATAGCTTTCAATCTCATGACATGAGGCAGGAAGACAACGCATTCACTCTGAGGAGGAGGTTAATTCAAGCTCAGCGCTGGAGTGTTCCTAAGTCTAAGAGCAAACAGCAAGTACAACTGTCTGCTAGAAGTCAATCATATACTAGATCTTGTAATACCACACCCCCCCCCCAAAAAAAAAAAGAAAGAAAGAAAGAAAGAAAGAAAGAAACATGGAATAGAGCTGCTTGTCATATGGATGAGCCTATGCTAACAGAAATACAAACTTTTCTGCCTCCTGTCCTGAGGAGCGCTTGTTACCTCGGATAATGGATTGTCCTAAAACAGCTTTTAGACCAATTAGGCCAGTCTGTTTACATCCTTCTTTGTAGGCAAATCATACTGCAAGTAGGATTTGAAGTACTACAAGAACCTCATGTGACACCTTAATACACTTATATTAGCACTGTTTCCTTCTACCATTCCAATTAATAGCAAACTACAGAACAAATTTATCTTGTTTCAGTGGAGATAACAAAAGGTTGATGGTAATTTTGGGTATGCCATTATACTGCTACTACAGGAGAATGAAGTTACATTAAAATGATTCCAGATAAAACCATTGATTTACTTAATGAACCTCCTTTTTATTACACTTTGCCTTTCAAACAACACTTTGAAGTGCCACAATTTTTAGGCAAACCAATCCTTCTCTTTCAGCAACTGCTCTCCTCAGCAATAGTACTGCAAGAAACATGTTTGGTAACGCAAATTAACCCCCCAACATAAACTAAAAAAACCCCAAACCACAAACAAAACAATAACTAAAAAAAGCCCTTAGAAGAAACATCGCACTGCATCTCCAGTTTAGTCAGTCTCACCAATGAAGAGTCTTGCGACTTCACTCTCACCTTGTTTGCAAAGGAACAAAGAGCACCGTTCACTTCCAGAGTTTCAATATTTCAGTGTCTAGGCAGTTCAAACCTTGTTGACATTGCAACATTCAGTAATTTACTGGGACAAGGATTCTGAAGCTCCAAAGCTTAAGAGAAAGGTTTTTTTTAAAGCTGAATTTGAGTTTGGCTGTGTGGTTCTGTTGTCCAAGAAAGTAGTATTATAGATTCATACATCAAACATAAGGAACAAGCACAGTTTAGAATGCAATGTTTGAGGGCCAAAAACCATAAACCCACAGTTTTGTTCCATGTCATTTTTAAAGAGAATATGGACAAACTCAAGAGACTTACTCCACCTCAAGGAAAAGCATGTCACGCCTAAATTTTGGGGGGAGGGGAAGATGAGGGCAAGGGGTTTCTCTCCAGTTCTTGCTGCAATTGGAAGTGTTGAATATTCAAGTCAAAACTTTTTTCCTTCACCTTCAATTAAAGCAGACCTTTCAGAAAGGCATTCTGATCTTCCTGATCTGAAATTTGCAATCACTTCTAAACACATTTCTAAAATTTGTCGTTGCTAATAAGCTATGAAACTGAGGCAGGGCGGGCTAATACATTCGGACTCTGCCCTAAAGCGTTAGGGATTGTGAACCGCAGCACTGAATAAATTTCTGTGCTGGAGCATTACTAACTAGCTAGTTCTAACCTTATTCTAAGCACATAAGGAAGCAAACTCGAACACTAACTTGACTCAATCTACTTTGCACTCTTGTGTGGTTGCTTCCGATAAGGTGACCTTATATGGTCACCTTTTTCCTCCCCAGAGGACTGCCTCACTACAATTGGATTGACAAGACCACAAAGATAGTACAGTTACACAGTTCAGAAACACAATGCTACTTTTATTAAAATGATTTGCATCTAAGCAACAAGTTAAGTTAGTGAAATGGATTTACATTTTGTGATTAAAACAGCAAACCCATTTTTAGTTTAATAGAGGACCATGAACTCTTTAACACCGTTTGCAACAATTTAATATACTAACTGTAAAAAGTAGGTTTAAGGTAAAGTGCACTAGGAGCACAACTTCCAGCAATATCATTCAAAACCTTGTATGGAGCTTCCTTTCATTTGTGATCATTTGTTTTGACACTATATAAACACCAGCTGCACAAACTAAGCTTGTACCACACTGAACTGAATGACAGTGAGTTAGACAAGGACAAAGAGCAAAATGAAATCCTTACCCTCTCTAGGAGGCTCATTTCCTGGAACTCTGGGCTGGTGTTGGCTAACCGTTGCAGCGTGTGTGTTAGGTCGTATGTTGTTGAGAAGTAAAATCCATCCACACTCAAGACATGACTAATCATGGATAAAAATGCCTTATTGTCCTGCAACTGTTGGGAAGAAAGGGTGAGGGAGAAAGAGCATTTATTAATGTCAAATTATCTTATTCTTAAAAGCTACATCACTTTAAAAAGTAGAGGCTCTGAACACTGCTAGTGCTCTAGTAGCACATGAGAGCATCCAGAGACTAAGGAGAGCAAGAGCCTGCAGTTTTGATACCAGTGCACTGGTAACTTGTGACTACCATACCATAACTTCTGGCTACTACGCTAGAAGAGAGGTCATCAAGTATGGTAGACAGGAGAAGACAGTACCCTGAGATATTTACCTTAGAGATTAAACTAATACATCCACTGAGATTAAATTGACATTAGTGACTTCCCAGCAAAAAGGAAGCCACCATTCTTCATGAAAGCCATTCAGTCAAAGAAAAAAAAAAAAGAAAGGATAAAACTTACTGTGAGGATTATGTCAATAACTAGTAAGTGTTCTGGTTTATGTTTTGATTAACCTCATTCTTTTCCTGAAAGACCATCAGATTTGGCTTTAGCTTCACTTTTCAGAAACCTCTGCCTGCCCTGTATCAATCTATAACATACTTGTTTTAGAAAACATTTAATCCTTTTCCTCTCACTTAAAATTCAATTTGTCCCTGCTTGGTAAGCATAGAATACAACAATTCCACAAACTAAGCAAGACAGATAACTAAACAGCAAAACAGCTCATTATAGGGGCTATCAGAACAGTAAAGCCATGAGAAAAACTAACAGGAAGAGGGGTGGTGAATTTGTGGACTGGCTCACAAGACTGCTCTGTTACAGACTATGCAAAAGGCAATACTAGAACATCTCTGAAGTACATTAGGCAAGCAAGGCCTTGCTTAAGGCCCTCAGATGATACCAGACTTCAGGACAAGAGCAGAGATGCAGCAAGACAGTCTCCTCCCTCCCTCACTGCACCATCTTAAAGAGGGAAGTATACAACATGTACTTCAAATTCAGTGTGGTCAATATTCTAAGTTGCACAATATTAACCTGTTATCTTGAATGATGCAACTTTTTACCCATTTATACTTGAATATCATGTCAATTATGGTAGTGTGAACAAATCAGAGAGGAAAGTATAGTTAACAAAAGAATTAATAAAAGATTAACAAAAGAAACCAGAGAAGCAGTCGAGTGAGATCTCCCCACCTTGCAAATCAATCCGCTCTTACCTGAATATCAGTTAAATGCAGCATGGTCTTTTTGTAGGAGATGATGTCAAAGTCTGTTGCTTTCCAGATCACATGACTGAAGATCTCACCTACTTTTTTCTTTTTTGTTATTACAATGAGATATGTCCCTGTAAAACAGAAAGATTAGAGTTAAAAAAAATACACATATACAAATGTATATATATACACACACACACACGTATTAAAAAAGTAGCCTAAAACCACCCCAGAAAACTCAAACTGATAAGAAACAGAGGTTTCTTCAAGTTCCACTCCCCATGGATTTTAAATGAAAACAGGTTGAAGGAAAACAGGTTGCTTAAATGCACAGGAGAAAACAGTATCAACACATAGGACTTTTAGTTTTTTACAGCAATGATATTTCTGTTTCTTTTCCAGCCCCTGATGCTAAGCCACTCACATCTCTATGTGCTCACAGACCATGAACTACCAATAAACACCAAATTTCAGAAAAATACAGTGTCAGGAAAAGGTGTCAGCTGCTACTACTTCAGAGCAGAGACAGTCTAAAGTCTTCATGGTTGAAAATATATAAAGAGGCCAGTGACTTTGGTCTCAGTTCAGATGGTACAGAGTAAGTCAGCAATATACACAAGAAAGTATGCTTCAGAATCCAAAAGTCCTATTCATCCCAGTCCTACTCCTAGAGCAGGAGAGTGTATTTGTTTTTAAATAATTTAGGAAGGGAAGTTTGTTGTCTAAGAACCCAGGACAATAGGCATTAGTTTAGCTGTGGCAGTGCCTACTCACCCATTTCAAACATCACTATGAGATATTTAAAAAGTAGACAGCTTCTTCTTATCTTATCCTGTAACCCCCTAGAAGTTAGGAATTGTTCTGATTTGTCTTTTTTTATTTTCAAGTGTTGAATTTCCTGCATATTGGGAGAAAAGTTCTAACACAGCCATTATTTAAACAGCTGTATCCACTAGTCTATCGTCCTGTTTCTCCCAGCCATTTGTGCACCAACACTATTGATTTGAGGTCAAACCTCAAAAAACAATACTTTACTGTTGCATTAAAATCCTGCAGCTATGATGAACATAGTTAAAGAATAAGCAGATAAAGTTCTTCGCATGCATTTGAAATACATTCTTTAAAACCTAGCAAGCTGACAATTAACTCTACCTTTGAATAGCTGCAGGCTTAAGAGGGCCATGAATATCCATGATTAACTACGCTTTGATACCTCCATCCTGTAGCAACCACAAGGAAAGCCCATAAAATGATCATACCAAACAAAATGCAATCTCAGATACCTTGTAAAGACTACTTTTGGTTTTAAGGGCTCTTTAGCAATGTGATATGTCTAAGTATTTTTAAAGAGCAGTTTTGTTTTCCTTACCTGCCACCAACCGGATTGTTCCCAAAACACCATATATAGGCTTTGTAACAGCTGAAGGGGGAATATCTTTCTTAACTAAAAAGCAGGAGAAAAGACAAAAAGAAGCATCAGAATGTTTCTTTCATGGCTACATCACAAAACTATCACACTGAGTCGGTCGAAGCTTCTTGGTCAAACCCCAAGTTTTGCTGGCATCAGATTTTGGAAGTAGTCTACGAGAAATTCAAAGCCTGACTGGGGGCAGAGGGAGTAGGAAACATGAAGCACTCTGACTCAATTTCTTATCTTGTTTAACCAAAACAATCTTCCCATAGAATAAATCCAAGCTCATTTACATGATAGTCTGGCAGAGGGACTTTCAGTAATGCATTCTCCTGTCAGCATCCAGAAGCTTTTTGTTTTGAAATAGAGGACAATAAGCACAATAAATCACAAATGCCTGGATCTCCCACTTTTGCTTGCTTCTTCTTAGTCTCAGTCTAATTCTGTTCCAATAACCCAAGCTTGCATCTCTGCAAAGCTACCGACCACAGTATAGACATAGTAAAGAATACAATATTCCAAACATACTGAGAGATCCAAACAGTGTCCAACAACCAATTGCAAGTGCTAACATGTTAAATCTTCTTCTATCTACAGATTTCTAGAGTAGTATAAGGGAAACTAATGACAAATTTAAAAACACAGTTGGGCATCTTCCCCAACTCTTAGTTAGGTTCAGAGAAAGATGGGCTCGACTTTTCCTTTGCTTCAAACACTTCTGTAAAGATACAGAGTTGCCAACCATGTACATTGATCTAGCAGCTGCAAGTTTATCTGATGAAACAGATGGAAACAGATGGTGGCCTAACAGGAGCCTGGGGATAGCCATCCTTAGTTTTGAAGGATCAACTTTGAAGAAGAAATTGAAATACTATATCACAACACCAATAGCAATGCGATGAGCACACTGTTCTTGCATGAGGTACAGAACAGGGCTAATAGGTCTTTTTATATCAAGTTTGCTAGTTTCTAAATAGACAGAAGTACTACAGTAATGCTAAGGTACAACCTCCTGAAATATCAAGAAGGAATTCATCCTTGCCTTAGTTTCAAGTCATCATAAGTTCTTTGGCTTTTTAGAATGCACTGAATTCTTTAAAAAGACCTATTAAATAAAAATTTAAAAACTTTGAAGACTTCAGTGCCAGCATGATTAGAACTACTTGCAGTGACTTTCCACTCAAATTGGCAACACAGAGCTAACAACTGACAGCAGAGATTTTTGCTGTTGATGTTTTAAGGCTTTATGCAAATTCATGTTTCAGCACTAAAAAAAACACAAGAACAACAAAACCCCCACAGCATTGAGACAAGTCAGCAAAAGCTGCAGAAGCCCAGGGATCAACATTTCCCACAACTGACCTTGGACTTGCAGCATCAATCCCAACTAGTTTGGGAAAATCAGTTTTTACTGTAGCGATAGAGATATCAAAAACAGGCAAGCATAATTCCTCTTGTTACCCACAACATCAATTTTACAGTGAAAAGGCGTTACAAATAAGAAGTTCTTTGCCACATGAAATACAAAGCACTATTTTAAAAACAAACAGCAATTCAAGATAAGTTATCTTAATACCAATTCAAGCTTCTGAAGATCTTCTGGGACTGCCTGGAGCAGAACAGCAGACCAAAGGACTAAAGAGGCCTATCTTGAGAAGTACTGGTGAGGAGAGTACCTGTAAGAGTGACTTCAGTGGAGACTCTATCAATAGCAAGCACATCATCAGCTCCATCATCACAAGCTTCCACATAGAATTTCTCCGGCGTTACATGCCTTTAACAGAATGGATAGGAAAGAAAGGAATTTGTTTAGCAGCACTGTTACTTTGGATTTATTGCTTTGTATTTAGGCTCTTCACCACCTGTAGATAAAGTAATCAATTTTAAACCTCATTTCAGCTACAAGAATGAATAAAATTCTCACCGGATTCCTACCCAAAGCCACTGATGCAAACAGTGCATAAGAGAACCAACAGAGCTGTAATCAGTTATTGCAAAATCCATGGCTTCTTTAATGATCCTAGTCCTTGTTTAGAATCCTGGAATAAAAACACTTGGCATATAGACTAGTTCCTTTAAAATAAGAGCTACTTAATGATGCAGTGAAGTGTACTAGTCCACTGTGTTAATTCATGTAAACTTAGAACATGACACTTCAGAAATTCAATAATCCCAAACCAATTTTTTCTTTTAAAAAAAGTCAATGCTGTAACACATCCGAAGATAAGAATCACATTCCAGATGCAAGTTTAGAAAAAAAGGCATTCAAAGTGATGAGAATACCAGTTTCACTTTAGAGAGTGTTCTAAGCACTAAAAATCCACCAGAAATGACTCGTAGGAAAAAATACAAGACAGTTAAAGTCACAAACAAGTTTATTGAAACATACTTCTCAACATCACCATTCCCCAGAATTGTTAGGTAGGTCTGTCCACATCTCATACATTATACTAACACTGACATCTTGTTCAGACTTCATACCAATCTTTCTTCAGAAAAGTTGTATGCAGCACAACATTAACTGTAAAATAAAATAGTTTTCAGAAGTGTTCTTAAAAAAAAAAGTGTCATGTGAGATACTAGCAAGAATCTGGACAACCACAATCTTGCAAGAATGGTTGCAAGAATCTGTGCAACCACACTATTGTTATGCAGAACTGGCCTGTTACTGTACATATAAAATGCTAAACAAAAACCCTAAATATTCTTGAACTAATGTTCTCAACTATCCAGAAGTTCTCCTCACTTTAAGGCTTGACTAGACCAGGGGTCAGGTAACAACACTTTTAGACATGTTATTCTGGAAAATTTTCTACAGGACAGTAGATCTTTTTAGGCTCCTTCTCCTTACATAGATCTTGCATTTTTAAAGCACTTTTGTATTTCTCTCTAATTCAGCTCGCTGAAGTAGAATCAGAGTTTATGTCAGAAGGAACCTCTGAAAGAGATCTGAAAGACCTCTTTCAACAGATCTATTCTTTCTTCCTCTTCTCCCTCCCCACCCTCAAAAGAAGAGCCAACTTCAAAGCTAAATCCATCTTGACAGTTAAATCATGTTTCTCCAGGCAAGTTTTGACCTTCCTGAAGGATGGGGATTTTACAACCTCTCCAGGCAACTAGAGAAGAGCCAGAAGACCAACTGTTTAACTGGAGAAAAGAAAAAACAAACAAACAAAAAAACCCTGTAGAGCCATCTATGAAGTATCTGAGGAACAATTATCCAACTTGTTTATAGGAAAATGAGTCTACCTGTTCTAAAAAGAACAATACATACCAAGAGTATGTGCCTTGTATAGAGTTCTTCTAGGTGCTTCATACATATACATGAAAGTCCACATTAAAGAGTTCATTATCTTTTAAACTAAAAACATTGGAGTAGGAATCACAAACATTCAGTTCCTTAAATACTGAAATATGGATTACAAACCCATAATTCTCCTACTTCACTCCTACTGCATCTTGTTTTGGTAAACTGCAGAAATCAAGGTGCCAGTCTAAGAAGTTGAAGGAATTTAAACAAGTACTTCTAAGTTGAAACCATAATGAAAAGCTGTCTAAATACCACCTCACAACATATCAAGCTGAAAAGACCCAAATCTTGCAAAAGAGTTAAGTTCTTGCTCAGAAGAAAGGAACAGTGCTCTTCAAAGATCTTAATAGAAAGATGCTTCACTTAGCCCTTGCTTCATTTGTTTAAATACCCCAAAAAAATCTAAAATAAGTTTTAGTTGAGGATGAGGCCAAGAATGAGGAGATTAAAGCTGATTTACACACTTATGAATTACAAAACTAAGCTGGTAGTCTCATTTTAGTTGAGATACCCCTTTCAGTCTTAAATTCTCTTTAGGTTGATCACCTCCTATTTCTCTTTCAAGAACGAAACTGAACACTCCACACAAGAATGCTGTTTTTCATGGATTCCTCTCAGAGCCGAGTATGCACGCCTGTCACAAGTACAACACATGCTTATTTTATTCACCTGCGAGAAAGATATCAAACTGCTGAAAGAGGGATCATTCACAGCAATCAGGAATTTGTGGTCAAAATGATTCTGTTCTTTTAATGAAATGGGGAACAGATGAAAGTCTAAATGCTAGATTATATCAAAACACACTTGAGCTTTCTAGAAGCCTATACTCTTTTGAAATCGGTTCTCGTATCAAACTATACTCAACTTTTGTATTTCATATTCAAACCTGCATTCTCCTCAGCTACACTATCACTGCTGCCTACAACCAGCCAAACACCCAGAACTCTCACCAGTGATACCATGCTTCCATCACAGCTTAACAGCACATAAAAGCTGCACAAAATTTGAATTCCTCTCATTTAGGGATATTAAAGAAATAGATCACCATTATCATGGGCTATTTCTCAGTGTTGCTGAAGAGCATCAAAACAAGGTATTTGACATCAATAGCATAACTCATTATACTCAAGAAAAGGAAAGGCATTAGAAGCACCACAATCAGCAAATTTTTCTGAAAAAAATCATGTTTCATGTAATACTAAAGGTGACTTGTATCTCATTAAAAAAAAAAAATCTCCACTTTAGAAACCTGTGCAGATTTTTGCCAAGAGACAAAGCAACTCATTCAGTAGATTTAGTTCTTACAGTTCAAGTGGAGGAGCAAGTATCTGCAAGTGATTTAAAGAAGACCTAGAAGGAAATGAAGGCACAGTTAGACATCTGTCATTAGTTTGAACTAATATATATACACATACATATAAATCTTTAAAATAAGTTCTTTTTCATTATTTCAGCTATTCTGACTATTTCAGAAGCAGTCAAAAGGAGAACCTATATGAAAAGAGTGCACAGAGGCTACAATTAGAAAGTGCTTTCAGCAGTCTTGCCTTTAAGAGGTAAAAAGAATATTCAGCAAAATTGCTGCTACGCTTTTTGGTTTATTACTCCAGTTCAAGCGCTACTTCTCTTATGAAATCACTCTGGGCATTGACATACGTGAGTACATCTAGGGCTGTAACAAGACAGGAAAAAACTAAATGGCTCCACTGAAGTTACAGTCCCCACACTTTCCAAACGTTAGCCAAGCACTGCTCTGCAACATAAACTTCTAGATGCAGGAGGTATTTCTACTGCCCAGCTGAGAGACCACTCTACACCAGCATGCAGAGGCAGGGGGGGAGGGAAGGGTGGGAGAGAGCATCTATGATCACTTAGAAACTGAACACAAGAGTTAACTATGTATCTCTTACTTCTGTAGTAATTTTCCTGGGTTCCAAGTACCGCTTTGGATACAAGACTTTTCTAGTGGTTTTTAGTGAACACAGCATGTCTGTATAACGTAGGTCTTGTGTCAACAGCACTTTGTCCCCAAAACCTTCTGGAAGTTCCTACTAAAATAAAGACACTTTTAAATTAAAGAAGGAAGCTTCACAGCTTTTGCATTTGATTTTCTTAGTAGCTATCTGTACTACAAAAGCTTCCCTATCCTTCATCATGAAATTCAGGTTTTTCTATATTCCTATCCTCCAGTAAGAGTGAACACAGAAGTCATCCTATCTCAAAACTCTTGTGTGGTAATTTAAGGGTTTTTTTTTAAATAAAAATGCATGTTTTTTTTTTGTTGTTTTTTTTTTTTTTTTTTTTTTACTAGCGGCTTTCATGGCTCTCTTTTTAAATTATTAAATGTGATAACTTTCTGGTTTGATTAATAACTCAATTCAGAGGACCTTTTTACCAAAAAAGGAAAAGGCTGATTCCTGACACAACTGAAAACCAAGACAGACAAACACTGCTTGCTTAGACCAAATATAAAATCAGCTTCATTTAAAGTTATGCAAGATACTCTTTTTAGTTTATGTATTTGTTTTGAAGTTTCACCTTTTTTAGTTATGCACATTATGAAGATAAATCAGAACTGCATCCCACGCTTCAATTAGGCTGACCTTACCAAAAAAAAAAAAAATCCTATTTTCAAATACAGCATGAAAGCAAACCCATCATGCTCTAATAGCAACTAAAGATAGCGCTTCACTCAATATCACTTAAGGCTTCTAGACCTCAACAGCCAAACCTTACTTCAGTAATCGATTCTTTCACCATAAATACTTAACATTACTCTAATGCAGGAAACTCTTAGATGTCAGCCTCTAAATACTGTAATAAAAAAAAACACATACTGTACTGCACAGCAATGCATTTGCAGAACTCAAGACATCAAAGTGGTCGAGTGAGATATAGGAAATATGTTATTATATGTACACAGCCCCAACTGTGTGTTAGGTAACAGCACTAACAGCAAGTTTCAGTGCACCAGAGATTCCAGATTTTCTAGGTGAGCAGGTGCTCTAGTTTTAGATCTACAATAAATATTACTCCTTGGGCAGAAAGAGCTCAAGGAACTGGAATATTTCCCATGGAGTAATAGTTATTGTAGGGAGGAAAAAGGGATTATAATCCCAGGTTAAATACAATAAGAAGTATAATGGAAATATTTTTTAAAGAGACTAAAGTATACCTTATTAATAAATATTTCCAGTTATACTTTACTCATATAAGATGGCAAATGATTTACTACATAAATTGTGCCCTCCTCAGCCAAAAGGCCTGACTTCGTCATGACAGGCACTTAGATTAAGTAGAAAAAAAAGATGCATTGCAAGTCTTTCTAGAAATATTGCCCAAACCCAGAGACCTTCGTGTATATATATAAAAAAGACAAACACACACAGCACTTTTAAACCTGACAGCCAGAAGGCAGTGTGTTTACATCTAATAGCTACTAATGACTGATCTGTACTTTCTCAGAACGTGTAAGTGTAACAATAGGAGATAGGAGTTAAATTTCAAACGCAGCTAGTGTCAAAAGCTCACATGATAGTCAGAAGGCTATGGTATCAGCAAGCATAAGGTCTTCAGCACTCAAGCAAGAAGAAAAAAATAATTTCTAGTCAGCAAAACAACAATCAAGTTTGTCAAAGCTGTCTGCAGAACAGAGAATCAGTTTTCATGGATTAACTGGAGTGGTTAGTTTCATTACCATCTACTAGCTCATTAACTATTTGCAATAGTGACAGAAGTTTTAGTTAGTTACCTTTCTTAGGTAGCTTCAGAAAGAAAGTACAATAGTGACTTAGACAACAAAACTAAGCATAGCAGTTCACAGGTTAATAATTTTCTTCAGTGTTGGTATAACACAAGAAATTACAATGGTAGCATAGATGCTAGGCACTAGTATTTTTATTGGTATCATTTGAGCTTGACTGATGACACTGTCATCAAAATGCAAAGATTTTGCATCACTATTTTTGATAATATGAAACACAGCAAGACGTTTCATTCAGAGCCAGAACCTACAGTTGTATACAGAAGGAGATCCTGGAGAACAGAACTAAAAATCAGTGAAGCTCCAGTCAGGGCCACTGGATCGTCTAGAACAGGCGCAGTTAAAAATCTGACCTTTTCATAGCTGAGAAGAAATCAGTTAAAACAAAACAAAAAACTATTACCACTAAAACTCTGAATTGAAGTGTGGCCTAGATTTCTCTAAAGACCATTCTGCCTTGACCTTGCCAAACTAGTAAGTTTTAACTCATCAACCAAGTTACAGTCCTATCTTAAGATGTTTGGTAGGAAGTCTGCAGGCATTACCACAACTTTTTGCAGTAACAGAAAAAGAAAACTCTGAACAGAAAACAACTTTATTTTCAAGTTTATCAAGAGCTTTATATTAAATTATTCTTAACACAACCTTGTTCTAGAAAGGTCAAAGCCTACTTTTCAGCTAAGATTAAAGTTTAACTGAGTCAATTCTTTACTACCCTGTATCTAAAAGGGAGTTCTTTTATCTTAAAAAAAAGAATCTGTAAGGGCTGCATATTGCTTACTACAAGTCACACAACCACTATGCTCTCACAACTCACCTTTTTTCCTCTCTGCAGGCAAAAAGATCACAAGTTCAGCTTAAAGAAAGACAGACATGGTTTAAGTGACAAGAAAAAAAAATGTTCTGCCAAATAAGCAAGAATCTCTCAGTCACCACTGATTATCTTTAGTAGTACTCAGTTACCTCCAATGTCTGTGTACCCTTACACAACTACTAATCAAAATAAGGAAAGAAGCCCAATGACTGTTAAATAGATAACAGCATTACAGCAAACTGTTTATACAAATATCTAAAGAGAAATCTGTGTTTGCTCTGAATCCAAAACCAAGTGTCAAATGAAATTTAACACAGCACTAGTTACAGTCAAATCAGGCTTAAAAACCACTCTCAGATGCTTCTGCCTCAAAATGGCATCAGTAAGTCAATTACAGTTTCACGCTAGTATTTGGAGGTGAAAAACACAGGAACACCTTCAGGACATGCAAGGACATTTCACCTTTGCATTAAAATAACTATGAACAACATGAAGAACTTCATGCTTAGAGTAATCTTTTTTTGCAGGAGTTCAAACCATCTACTGTGAGGGCTTACAAGAGAAATGTCTTTTCAGTTTTAACCTAGTATTGTTTTGGTTATGTAATTTCTTTTGCTGTATAAAATGCACCAAGCAATATCTGGGATATGCAAGTTCAAAGAATTCAGTTCTCTTCCAAAACCTTGTTTTTATTAAAAAAAAAAAAAAAAAAAAAAAAAAGTTAGAAGAGGGACATGCTAGGCACTATGCAAGAGAGTCCCACAAGTTATTTACATTAATGAAATCTGAGCAACTGGCATCAAAATTACTACAAAACACTGTTAGGCAAAGATCCTTAAAAGCCTTCTGCTGGCAAGTAGCACTGCAACATACAAAGCAGTTTTCAAAGCTTTACTCTAAGCATCACTACTTGATTTTCTAAGAAAGCTAGCTATAAAAAGCCCAAACGGAGCCGAGGGTTCCCCCCTCCCCCGCAGAGCGCCACTTCCTCTTCCCAGACACAGCGGTTACATCAAGACTTTGAGGGCAGAGAAGCCAACGCTGCAGCAACACAACTCTCCCGCCCGGACGCGGCCGGCAGCGCGGAGAAACTGCGCCCATTTTGTACGCGCAAAAATGGAAACCGAGGCAGACGCGGCAGAAGCGCTCCTAGCCGGACCCACGCCGCAAGACGAAAGCGTGGACGGGGTCGGAACTGCACCCACCCACCCACCCGCTGCCGCCGGGCCGGTACCGAGAGGCGCCGCTCCAACGGCCGCCGCCTCCCCTCAGGCCGAGCCGGCAGCGGCAGGTGACAGAGCCGCCCCCTTCCCCCCCCCCTTCCCCGTGGGTCACTCACAGCTTGAGGCTCGCGTAGGCCGCCGCTGCCGCCGCTCCTGCCGCCGCCGCGGCCGCCATCTGTCCCCCTGCGGCTGCCTCCAGCCGCCGCCGGCGCCGCCGCCGCTCCGCGTCTCTCTCGCCCGCTCCGACCCGGCCGCTCCCCCCCCTGCCGGACTGACGCGCCCCCCTGGTCCGGCCTCGAGAGACGGCACCCCGCACAGGACAAACCTCCTCGAGCACATGAAGCGCGAGCGATCGCGACAAGGCCGGGCACCGCCTATAGAGGAGGGGGAAAGGGCCTGGGCTGACTTACCGGCTCCGCCATTGGCTGGGCGCCCGCGCTCGGACCCCGCCCCCAAGGCGCCGCGGAGCACCAGGGCGCGGCGCAACCCGGCCCGGGAGGGGAGGGGACTTCAAACGAAGCCGAAGGGGATTGGCCAGCGCGGAGAGGGGAGGGGAGAAAGGAGGGGCGGTAAGCCCCGCCCCCAAAGGACCTGCCTGACGGGAGAGTTGGCGGGGAGCTTCGAGCAGACGTTGGATTGGCCGCCCTCTAACTGGCCCCGCCTCCGGCCCCGCCTCCAGCCCCGCCCCCGCACGAGTGCGCGGCGGCCAGAGAGAGGCAGTAAAGAGAATGCGGGAAAAGAACGATTCTCGAGCAGGGCCAGTGGCGCAATGGATAACGCGTCTGACTACGGATCAGAAGATTCTAGGTTCGACTCCTGGCTGGCTCGGCCGCTCACTTTTTCCTTTCCTTCCCTCTCGCTTCCAGAGTCCAACTCAATAGCGTTGCCTGTATCTCCTTCAGCATCCCCCGCGACCTGGCAGCACCTTCCACACCCTTTTCACACTCACAGTCCACCCTGCCGCCATGCCCTCTGCACCAGCCTCCCTCACAACGGGGTCCATCAGGGCAAAAGCCTCAAGAGGCCGCTCCGATCCCGAGGGTTGCAGAGGACTGCACGAGCTTGCGCTCTTCTCCCACTGCACCCCAGTTACTGGGTTCCTTTTGAGGTCCTTCAGGGTACGCTGGGGGTTTCTGCTGGTGACAACCACAGAATTTCATGAGACGGATGGATTCAAGGACTAGCCACAACTGCCCCAAATTTTCCCCAGGCTCACCTGCCAGGCCATGATGTGCACTGCTCTCCACAGCTGTGAGCAGCCGGGGAAGGGGCTGCTGCAGCAGAACTCATCTCTACCCATGCCTGAGTGGCCCCAGCACCCTGCTGCTGCCCCATCCTGCTCCCATCCTTGGCGTGGGCAGGCAGGTGCTGAGGGGTGGGAGCAGCCCCCCTTCCTGGCCCCACAGACCTGGTTTCACCCCATCTTTCTGCAAGCCCAGATCTCTCTCCAGATATCTCTCCCCAATTTTTTGCAGTTTATTGCGTCCTTGGCACCATCCCACCCTGAGCTTGGCTGCCTGGGGAGAGGAGTGCTGGCCTCTGCCAGCTCATGCCTTTGGCTTGTTCCAGTTTGCTCCATAGGACATAGGGAAGAAAAAGAGATGCTCATTACCCATCACTCTTCCCCTGTTCGTCCCCACCACACTGGGACTGGAGCAACAGGAACTGAGCAGCTATTTCTATCCTCTGCTGAAGATTCAAGTGCTAACCGCCCTCCTAGGGCAGATGCTGGACAAGGCAAACTGGCTGGCAGCTCAGTATTGCAGCACTTGTGCTTGCAGCCAGCATTGCATAACAAAAGGTACAGAGATTTTGCAAAGGCTTCAGGGCAGGGCTTAAACAAAATTTTTGACCTGAACGAGGGGGGGCGTGGAACAGCTCTAAAGTGCAATTAAAGGTAATCCTGTAGAGAGTTTTTTGCTTCATTTGAGTTGGTAACTTGGTGGTTCATGCTGCTGTGGTGCTGCTCAGCCAATCCCACCGGCAGTGCCCAGAAAATGTCCCCGTACAACATCGTCCCCCTGCTGACATCGCTGCCCCGGGGCCCTCGGCAGCAGGTCTGAGGCACTGCTGCTGGGGGCTTGCCTGCACCTCCGGGAAGGCTGTGTCCCAAGGGCGGTAAGGATGCTGCGGATGCCTGAAGTAGTAATCATCACTGCTTGACGAAAGACTTTACACTCGGAGCTGCTTTTCTGTATTGTCTTTAATCATAGCAATCACAACAGGCCAGGCGCGTTGCCGTCGCTGCAGGCCATCACTCTTTATAAATATTTAACAGCACAGGAGAAAAGAGGGTTGAATTCACATGTGGCTAAGGTTTGTTACACTTCTAAAAAATTCTAAAATACTCTCTTCTGGAGTCGAGTTTTCAAGGGAACAACAACGAATTAGTACCATTGAGTATTGCTAGCCAGGCTCTGGGGGGGCTGTCTGGATGCAGGAAGCCACAGCTGGCGGGTGCGTGCGCGCCCGAGTGGCCCGGCAGCGCAGACCTGCTGCGCTGGGCACAAGGATCAGGGTCGGCACCGCTTGCAAACGGCAGCCTGGTTATCCGTTCACCCGGGCGCTGGCACTGCGGGCGACACCGGCGCTGCGGGGCACCTGTATTGCCTGCCTTCGCATGACTCCACCTTACGTGTATTCACGTGGGCGTAATTCCTTCCCGCCCTTCGTCCTGCCTTAGCAGGCCAAAGTGAACGAACTTCTGGCTGCCCTGTAAGCAAGCAGGGCGAGGGGGTTTATGAACTTCTGGCTGCCTTGTAAGCAAGCAGGGTGAGGGGGTTTATTGCTGAAGAACCCTAAATTTGCTTCGCTTCAGAAACAGTGAGTGGCTCTGGGGTGGGTCTCACCGCAGGAAGAGGTTGACCCTATTGGCTTCATGAAGCAGACACATACCACTGTAGAGCTAGAACCGACGAGCAGCAAGATGCAGGAACAGAAAAGAAAAATAAACTCATTGCTCTGCAATGAGAGAAGCAAAATCCCTCTGGTCTTCACTCAGTGACTCGGTCCTAAAGCAAACGGAGAAGAGACATGTATTTGACCATATCTCTTCCCAAGCCACCAGTGCTGACTTCAGAGAGGTTTCACAACCACAGAGCCAGACCACTGTCAGCCAGGGTGGACTTTTTCTCACTTTCATTCACCAAATACATCTAAAACTACTTTGTGTCAGCACAGTAGCATCTCAGTGGCAGAGAAAGCAGCTCAGGCACATGCAGCATGTGCCACACATCTACAGTTACCTGCCCTCTTTGCCCTAAAACCACTGTATTTTTTTAAACTGTATCATTGCTTCCCTATGTACCCCCAGTGTTTTAGCGTGTAAATTTTTTTGTTGAACAAGAAGTCATCAGCCTGTTTTAGTGATGATTTCATGGCAACTATTACACTACAGCAGATTTATCCACAAATATATCTTGTCTGTAATAAAACCAACTCTGATCTTGATCCAGCACTGACTTATGCACATATTTACTTTTGTCTATGTGCACAGCTCTATTGGCTTCAATGGGCTACTCATGCACTTCAAGTGAAGTGCAGAGGGTCCTTCATGTGATTTTCTTAGCAACAGGAGCAATGTAAAACTGCCACTAAATCAACCAACAGCAGGCTATTATTCAGGTAATGTGGAGTATCAGGTCAATATGTTTAAGCAAAGATGTATGTGAAAATTTTCTATAAGCAAGAACCCAATTTTGCTGTTGCTGAAACTAGAAAGTGACAAAATTTCCAGCGAAGTGTTGAATTGCAAAACAGGGACTAAATTTGTTAAATTAAGAAGAAAGAGACTCCAATTCTCCCCCAGTGCTGTGAACTCATTGGAGAGGCAGAGGTCTCACCAGCTATTAGAAACAGAGCCAAAAGGCAGTAAATACTGAAATTGAATACTGATGTCAAATATTTGCCTGATGCTAAAAATCAGCACAAGGAAAAAGGATAGGAAAATATTTACTCTCTTTCTTGACAGCTAAAGAGACCCCTGTCATTCAAACAGCTAACCCAAAACACACAAACTCTTACCAGTTTAGCTTCTCCCTTTCAAGTCTGTCGTAACTAACCTGATGAAACTCCAGTTTCCAGACCCAGGAGCTATTCACTTTGTTAAAAAAAAAAAAAATTAAACACTGAAAGACTGGGAGAACATTTTAAAAGCGCCCAAATGACTGAGACGCTGAAGAGCCGTAAGACCCTTGGCTCATCAAACACTCCTCCCCTAGGTGTTTTTAAAAGCTACTCTCTGTGTTTAACATCAAAGCAGTTTTGTGAAAACATTTTGACCCCAGTCACTTCATATACTTGAAAATACACAAAAATATCTGCTTCTTGTATAGCTGGAGTTTCTTCTTGCTTTTAAGCAAAAATCTCTATCGAAATGAGCTCCCATATTCTAAGCAATAGAAATTTAACAGCACGATCTGAGCCAAAAATATCTATTAAAATCTGGTTCCTAAAAGCAAGCTTCAGGAAAATCATTTCAGTAACTATTTGCACATGAGTTACTAATTACCACCACAGTGGGACTTCTAAGCATCCCTTACCCTAAAACAACTCAAATGAGGAAGCTGGTTTAGGAATTAAAGACTAGACTAACTTTCCAGAGCTGCTGGCAGTTTTTTCATATCTCAATAAATAAAAGACTACAAGGTTCATGTGAATAGCAGAAAGCAACCTATATAAACCAGATGATGGGTAGAATTTGACACACGTTTTCTGAAATTCTTCTGTAGAAGTGCCTTTAAACTGGAACTGTTCTGAATTGACCAGTTAAGCCTTCTTCTTACTCTCTGGCCAAAATGAGCACAGCAGAAAGCCCAGCGAAGTCTCTGAAGCCGAACATGAGAAGGGCTGGCTCTGGCTTGACACTTCACAGCGCAGGGAAGCGGGAGCGGGCTCACTCGCAGCCTTGCACATTCCCCTTCATAGTCACCTCTGCATTTGTCAGGGAGTAAGTCAGTTAGGGACAGAAAACAGACATCAGATATTAAAGCAGATGAGAAGCCACCTTCTGCAAAGGACAAGAATAATTGAGTTAATTGAGTTTAAATTAATTCAAACTCCCAAAGATAAAAGCTGGCAAGGCAACATATAGGTGAACAAAGCAGTATATGCTTTTGCTTCAAAACCGTGAACTCAGACACTCCATTTTCAAGCACTCCACACTGTCATTTCTCGCTCTTCATAACTATACCAAAAGGAGAGCATTCGTACTTAATAATTTATCCAGGACATCAAAACCAAAAGTAGGACAGCCTTTCATTTCCTCAGTGCTAGGGAATACAGGATGGCTGATGGGAGTAATAAGACACCGTGTGAAAACACAGGCCAAATTTTCCATTCATTCAAAGGAGTCTCCTGCAAGACAGCTCTGAGCAAACTGGCCAGTTGAGGCTTTCCACAAAGGAAGAATTTCAGCTTCCCACTCCTCTTTCCTGCTTATTTGGGTGGGGGGAGTCTCTAAGACTGAGTAGTTTAAACCCCCAATGTTTAAAGCTGGTATCTAGAGATTAAGCAGTGCTGTACTCGGATGCCACCGGAATGTTTTCCATGTGTAATCGTAAACTATTAGCAGTAGAGCATTTCTCCTTTAGCCCTGTTGTTGATCCTACATCAGACGTCGCCCTAAAGCAATGGAGATCTTCTGTCTTAAAAGAGTATCAGTCCTGTTAGTGTTTTCCGATATTCCCCAAATGAAGGCCAGAACACATGTTCATACAGGGTGCTCTCAAAAGAGCTAGCAAAAGCTTTAGCCACATAGTAGCCCACCTCTCAAGGACACAGCAACCCACTAAGCCTGGTGTTTCAGGCTCACTTCCAGAAGCCACTTTCATATTTTACTCAGGTGCCGTCTTTGCTGACAAAGAAAGTTCATTGAGGAACCAAGAACTAGCTGAATTATTTACTAGGTAACATTCAGCTGGTGTTATTTCCCACAGCAGTACTTGAGACAGTCCTAAGATCACAATCAGGTCTTCAACCCCTCTTGGGCCTAGCTGCAGATGCAGGAGACGAGCGTGAGGTCCTCACTCACGTGGCAGGCTGAGATGAGTGAGCTCAGCACCTTGCACAACCGGTCTTGTGTATTTTGTTACACCTGACTCACGTTGCCTAGATATAGCAGCCATTACATGCTGTATCAGCTCCCATCCTTTTGCTATTCATCATATGGAGGCCCAATTAAAGGCTACAGGGAGTGCACACATTTAGGGTCAATTCTACTGCCCCTGACGTCGTGAGTAAAATCCTCCATAGCTACACATGCCTCAGAGCCCTGTATACTGCAGGATATTCCCCTCCGTGTGACTGTTAACTCTTGTTCCTCAGGAGTGTTTCACGAGGTTGCAAGTCACAGGTAGAAGCGGCATTTCAGAGCCGAGCTACACCACAGTCAAGTTTTGCCCATTTGGCCTCATGCCAGCGTTGCCATCTCGAAAAGCAGCAGAAACAGGGGCAGAGGCGCTCACAGATGGAGGCGGCAGCTGATCATCTGCTGACCCGACCAAACTGCACGCCAAAACCACTGAACTTAGGAGTCCTGAGCAGTTTTAGGCCAAAGCAGGGTGCTCGCATTTCAGTCCCGACAAGCTGATGCAGACATGCAGAAGGGTGCTGGCAGGCCACTGCCCTCTCCCATTCGAAAGCAGATGCTTGTGCCTCCGTTCACGCCTTAGCATAACAGCTTGTCCCGCACAGAAGAGAGAGCTGTGACATTTATTCGTGCCACAAGAGACAGTCTGCTTGCTGCACCTCGCACTTGCAGTAAGGAGAGGGCAAAAGGTTTGCTGAGGTGGCTGGAAATCCCGTTAGTTTGGCAAGGAAAAGGCAAGCTACTGTTTATTGGGTCAAAATGCCTTATCACAACAGATGTAAAAAATAAGGCTGAGTCTGAGCCGCATTCCAGCCGAGAGAGGCTGAAGCAATCCACAAGGGCACGCTTTGTGAGACGTCTCTATCCTGTAACGGGTGCCAAGTGAAAAAAAAAAGAGAGAGAGTATAGAGAAGTACTGCCCATACTGGTCTTTAACCATGCGTCAGACTTTACTACTTCACAGTAAATAACATCGCAAGTCTATCATTTAGCCCCAAAGGACTGTTTTGAGAATTAAAAGTACTCCAGGTGAGTACCAAAATCCGTAAGATGGAATTTGACCACATGGTATGAAGTTCAGTCATGTCTCCAGCTACATTCATAATACGGGGAAAGAAGTTTAGTTGAACCATGGTGGGTACTCACATTATGCTCATTTCTGGTGTGTAAATGCCACTGCTCAACTAATTTACTGTAGTTCCCTCACTAAAAAGATCTTCAAGAACATTATTCAGTCCATTATCCATCAGAACTGAACTGAAATTCTTGGCATGGACACAAGAGCATTTTAACTATTTTTCCAGAAAATATGTGCTGAAAAGAGTAGGTAAGACCTCATATTGCATCTGAGACTTTAAAATAAGAGCTTTTTCTTAAACAAAAACTTGGTACCTGCATAAGAGGGTCTGCATACCATTGGTACAGAGCAAGAACTGCAGGTACATCTACCACATATGTAACACACTGCGGGAGCAGATTTCTCTGACTGTAAAGCAAGGGGCTTCGAAGTGGGATATAATCTGCCTTTCTGCTTTCCTCAACAGAACAGAAGGGCCAAACTCCCCAACCCTTTGCTCAGATAAGCTGTTACTGTTCACATGAGCAAATCTGTTTAAACCGATGACTGGACTCATTTGAGTACGGGTGGTGGGGCTGGGCTCTAAGTCCCTGTATAAAAAGCCTTCATGATGATCTCGAGTTTGTTCCCAGAACTCTAAATAAGCACTGTTACGAAATGGCTTTTGCTGGAAACACTCTGGAAAGGAGTGGCCAGGCTGGGGATTGAGTTATGGGGATAAACTGGGAAAAGCGCAGGCAAATGTCTGTGTGCAGAGAGCTTTTTTCCCAAAGTGATTCTGCAAGCAACAACAAGAATGAATTTCCCCAGTGTTTACACTTCTAGCATCCAGGCCTTTCCAAATGTAATCCACTATTTAGACTTCAATACAGCAGACAGGCCCCTGCATATCATGCTGACACACAAGCCCAGGCCCAGAGTCACCACAGTAGCTTAGCCTAGCTTGTTCCATTTTTTTGTTCTGTTTGAAATGGGAGATCAGCCTCCAGCAGCCAGTCAGCATGCCCGGTTTTTGCTTGGAGAGTTGGTGCCTTTTAAAGCCAGGCTGGTATCAAAGTTCTGTGAATTAAGCAGAAGGCCCAAACAGGCTATTTTGAACAGAGCTCTTTCTTTTCTTTTCCTAAAGAATTAAAGAGAGAGAGAGAGATTGCCTAAGAATTGGTATTAATAAGTTGATTTCCTGGGGGGAATTTGATGAAAGGTGCTTGTTGGAAAACACTTAGACTGAAGGAATGTTCCCAGCAGGCAGGCAGGCCAGCCTCTGGCTTTTTAATTGTGAATAGCATGATCTGAGTTCATAGACATGACAGCAAGTTGTGCTTTTACTGAAGAATCTTTCAAAATGAACCAAAAGGAACCTCCAGAGAGCAGAGAAAGGCACGTAAGAGTAAACTGATCATTCTGGATAACATGCCACATTCTTGGTCAAGTAGGCATAGTTTGATACAGCTGGAACTCAAAAGCATATAAACTCTGAGAATCCAGCAAAAAGCTCTTCTATCCTTTTACAGGTAAACTGTTGATTGGAGGAAAAACATGCACAAGAAATCAACTGAAGTGGAGGAGAGGGAGATCATGTAACAAGTCTTCTGTCCAGACTTTCAGAAATTGGCCATGCTGGCTAGTAGTGATGCTGGTACCGAGCTGCTGGGGTTGTGCCGTCCTCTATGTGTTTCAGATGACAGGAGTGACAAAGCAAATGTTCATCTAGTGGGTAACAGCGATGTCCGTCTTCATCATTGAGTTCCATTCCACAGTCCTGCAAAGAGAGGCCACATGAATTATTAGAATATGGCTTTACCTTCCAGCGTCATCTGAGGTCTGGTTCCCAGGAGGATGATTCTGTGACAAGGAGAGAAGACACCTAGCCAACAGCTCTTTCCTAGTAAGTCCTGAGTGCTTGTACTTGTCATGAGAAGGAAAGCATCTGTCATAGACATTTTGAAAGGCAGCCTTGTATGAATTTGTTTTAAGTAGTTTTCATTAGTAAGTATCATGGTGAGTTGCATTCCCATGTATTTTAAATGTGTTCGTGTTTTACTTTCAGGTAGAGTTCACCACTTCATATTAAATTAATTGCACTTGAAATTGGCCTGTTGAGGCGAGCACAACAATGGAAGACATCTATTTATTTTAACTTACAGGACAGAAATATGAAGGCTCTCTGGAAAACCCTGCATAGAGACCAACTGAATGCTTAAAAGTTGGTATTTCTTGGGATTTTTTTCTGCAGACATAACCTTCCCCTTCTCCTGCCCACACATAAGTTTCCATTAGAGTGAAGGAAAGTTACGCCAGATGGGATCAGTCATCACCTTAGCATTTTTCAACAATCTGACTTGGAAATCAGATACATTAATGTGATCTGGAGCTCAAGGTTTCTAAAAGGTGGCAATAGAACCTTATTAATTCACCACATTTCTTTCATTAACAAACAAACTGCCAAGTTTTAAAAGCAGTAACTAATTTTTGCCCATAATGTTACGGACAGTAAATGAAATCACACTTTAGACACCCTCTGGAAAAACCTTTTTCCTCAAACTGGAAATTTCTCAGGCATTGGTAACAGGCAGTAAGGATCTCATAATGCAAACTCTGAATTGCTCAGCTATTGCCATTGGGCACAAGAGGATTTACTTTCATTTCTAAAATAACACTAGTTATGGTTATTAAGTGCCCACTCCTTTAGAAAGCTGCTGACTTACCTCGCAGTGGTAACACTCCACATGGTAATCCTTGTCCATGGACACAACCCGAATAGTCTCATCAGACCCCTGTGAGCATGCAAGCACAAGAGAAATTACAAAGTCAGAGGATTACAGGAGGATCAGACTCTGTAGATTGCTTCCTGCAATAATATGAATGTAGAACAAATGCATTCGGGCTGCTGGCTGGAAACCACAAATAAATCCTGCCACCTGCAGTTATTTTTACAGTAAAGCTTCAACATCGATTGAGTGCAAACATCCTCTACAATTTAACATCAGAAATGTAAAATTCTCTCCAGCTGCATCTATCCCAGATTACTCATTAATGATTTGGTAATTTCAATACATAGATTTTTCAGAATTTTAAATTGCTTTTGCGAAAGATGCATCTCTTCCAAGTACTAAAATGAGCCAGTCACAGGGGGTCACAAAAGGTCACTCATGAGCTTTTATTGCCATGATGGAAAGGTATTCCAACATAATATTAAAAGCAGCACAATGGTACAGGAGATGAAGAAAAGTAGCCTGGTTCAGTGGGAATAAGCTGCATTACCGAGCAAAGGAAGGGTCACATGTCCAGGTCAGTATACAGCACTAGGCCAAAAGTTTGGAATCTGGAGGAAACTGTCATTTTTCCTCAACCACAAAGATATATGTCTTGACACAGGGCCAAGCAGGAAGAAGAGCAAGACCTTAGAAACAATGCTCCTCCCCCACAGGGAGTAAGAAATAAAAGGCTCTAACCTCAGAGGGCAGAATGGGAAGTCCACACGCTGCACATTTTGGAGCTAAAACTCTAGAAAAGCAATGAGAAATAGAAGGTAAGTTACAGATCAATGTTAAAGAAAAAGCTTGTACTTGGTGATAAAATGAAAAGCTGCATCTGTAAATAACTTATCTACAGGAAAACTTTTCATTCCCAAAACACAGTTTTTTTTTCAGGATTGATCAAACATCACCATATTTGTCTCAAATTAGTCATCTGGGTGTTACTTGAGGGGAAATAAAGGAACAGGGGCATACACACAGGGACAGATGGACTAAGGAAATCAGACTGAAAAAAACAGATTCTAGGGCTGCTTTGATGATTCTTAATTCACCAGTGCAATAGCATTCTATTTACAAATGAGTATTATATTTGATCCATGACTAATTGCTGTTTGCATATTCCTGTGAGTGACACAGAACTGACTACTAGTCAATAAGCCCAAAGCTTAATGAATAGGTCCTGCACCAGTCTTGAAAAGAGCTCTCTATGTCACTATAAACCTATAAAAGACCTGTTTTTCCGACATAATTAATACTTAGCATAGATTGTTAGTCAGGCAAAAATAGATTTTATATTGAAGTAGTCCCAGAAAAAGAAAATCACTGTAAAATTCTTGGCAGCTTGGCAACTAAGCAAAAATGACTTAGTGATTTAGAAGACAGAATAGAGAGAAACTGAGCAGGACTGTCCCTCCAAAAAACACATTAAAAGAATTGATTAACTGGTTCCCTGCACTGGGATAGGATCATGCTGAGAGAAAACAGTAATACTGTACTGTAAGCACTTAAGACTCCATAAGGTTTTTTAATATAAAAAGAAAAATATGGTATAATTGATACATATTATGTTACAAGGAAATGTGTATCCTTTCAGAACAATGCTGACACACAAATGGAATTAAAATTTTAGCACAATACAAAACAGGGAGTGCTTGAGCAACATTTCAATACTCTGCCTGCTCAGAAAATGGGGCAAGGAGCACAGCAAGCTAAATAGACACTCAACATGTACACAGCTCTAATATCTTAACTACCAGCTAGGAGTACAGCCCTGTTATTTTCCTGTGAAAAGCCGAAGTGATTTTTAAGTGGATTTATCGGTTGTTTAATTTAGAGCTGGATAAAAATTTTGCTTTGTATTCAGCAGTGATTTCTAATAGCATTCTTGGCTCTTTAGAAGTCTCAAAAGCAACTCATACTGATTTCAGAAGGGATTCACAATCTTTAGTTCAGAGTGGCCTAATTTCTTACCTCACTAAACACTTTACAAACACTATTTGACTATCTTAGTTTCCCTGTGAGGCCAGCGAACACTATCACCAATTTGCAGAAGGGGTATCTGAAGCCTGGGGATAAGATAAGATTTCTTCATAGTTACACAGGAAACTGATGGCATGGCAAGGAGAGACATCAGGAATTTCTAGGGTCTAGTGCCATCCTCAGACTTCTGGCTTCTTGTCCTGTCTCTGTTTTAATAATCCATACATTGTAATTATCTGAAACATTAAAGTAGAGGCTTGTTGATTGGATCCACTCTGCTGTTTATTTTGTCCTTACTTGTGGTAATCCCTGACACAGTAGATTTTGTTTTCAGCATCTACAGTGAATGGCACACCATCCAGACACTCGTTGCAGACCACACATCGGAAGCAGCCTGGATGATATGATTTCCCTAGAGCCTGCAGGATCTGCAATAAACCAAAAGACAGCAAAAGAATGCATGAAGGGGCATTAAAGGTGAAAATAATATACTCACAGTATTACATCAGACAGTGCTGCACAGTTGTCAGCAGTGCTGTGCCTTTTTTCAGGCACCTTGTCTAAAGAATGAGTTAACAGGGATACAAAGCACAGCTGAAATCAATCCACAACACCTGGTTCCAAAGAACAGGTTTTTTAGCATGGGTAAGACAACAATTTACAGAGACTCAGACAAGGTATTTAGCATTACAAAGGACAGAAGTGATGAAATTTAAGGGGGAAGCTAACAGGTGGAGATTACTTAGCATAATCAGAAAACAAGACATACCACACCAACAAGAAGAAATACATCTTTACGTTCTCCATGAGATGTTGAAACAAGTATTTTTGCTAGGTTTCCATAACTTCTTAGATTTCCAGGCACTTTGTGCTCAGTAGCCTGGCTTTCTAATTAACATAGACTACAGCAATTGTATTGAACTCAACAATTGTAATTCACTGCTAGCTTTGGACGAGCAAGTAACAGGTGGAATTACATGGCCTGTTAGCCTTGTGATCAGACTTCTGAGTATGGAATAACTTTTCCAATTTTAATGCTTTCTAGCATAACCAGGCAAGCTAAGATAATTAACAGTAAGCATTAGAAAACCTTGGATGGTGTGTGGTGAACTGATCACCTAGAAATTCATTACTTATTTGCCTCAGCCATAGTTCTACAACATCAACTCCACGATTATGAATTTGTCTCCCTCAGAATGAGTCACATCTGAATATTGCCTGATGCTGGAAAAAGGCCCAGATGACCCTTTGAGATGTGACCCACTCAGTGCAAACCTTGAACATGTACCTGTTGTAGGCTAATGAGAATTGCCTGCTTTAGCAGGACGTGCACAGATCTGTTGAGCAGTTTTCAAGGATTTGGACAGATCTGAGCTCAAATCACATACTCTGTGTCAAACCCATTCCCCAGAATATCAGTCCAGGGCCTGTCAGCACACACAAAAAGCAACAACAAGGCAGTAATTTCATTTATGAGCTACATGAGAACCCACACCTTGACTAGATGGAAGACAGGCTCAGCAATGGAGCACCACTGCCCCACAAGTAAGGAAGTACTGCAGAACCACTTTTGAGCAGGAAGTACAGTCAGAATTATGAATGTATGGTCCAGGGAATCCCAAGAGGGGAAGAAGGAGCTGAAGGCTCTGCTTTTCAGCTTGCACCAAAAACAGGAAGAGCAAGGGCTCTGTACCACACAGCTGGGTGCTAGCTTCACTTCCTTGCAAGGCTGAACAAGTGGCTTAGTGGATTTTCGTTCTCCCACCAATCTCACACTAGGCAGACTAACATGAAAACAGTTAGTATTCAATATTAATATATTTTGCTTTTGATGCATTCTTCTAAAAAGCTGGGGGAACTTTTTTTCCTAACACAATTATCACTTACCATGTCCATTATCAAGTGGCCACAAATGAAACACCTGTCAGCTGACTGCTGGAAGCCAGAATACTGCAAGGATAAGAAAGAATTGGCTTAAAATTTCACAAGGCTACTAAAACATAAGCAACAGCGCATTGTGGGGAATTACTTGTTTGGTCTTTTTCCTGTTCTCTTTGCACAAACAAGTGCAGTCCCAAATTTAAATACAATTAATTATATAAATAAGTATCATAAGCACACATGCAAATAAGGCATTTACTGGTAAGACTTGCATGTTTATTTGATCATATTAGTCTACAAGCCATGAACTTGTGTTTATCACGTATTTGTATATGTAGGCCTGAAAAGCCAAATTCTACCTTTAGTTACACTGTTATAGGTCTACTGAAACTTCTGAGGTTGGGGTACTGTCCCAGCTCTCATCTGGTTTGGCCTAGATCACCTTCTGGTTGCTGTTGCTAAGATCTAATGATGAGGAACTGACTGCCATGTATGCAGTACATCTCAGGCACAGCACATAATCTGTCCAATGTTTCAAATTCCATCTGAATGGTGGAAATACAAACTGGAAAAATGAAATACTTTAGATGTATTTAATGAGATGTTTCCATTTTCAGCCCGTGCAGAATATACTGGCAAGAAAAAGAAGATAATTGACTTCTCTCTGATATAAATCACTAGACCGCCTCTGTAAATGAGCAACTGTTTAAGTCTCAATGAAGTCTTAGTCTGCGAGAGCTCTGTGGGGGCTACACAGCATTTTGCAATTTTTGTAAAATCAGGGTAGTTACGAGTTTCTCCACTGGCAAAGGAGAGGATTGAGGGGTTGCTCCACACTCAGGTTCAATCACAAAAAACCCACTGAGGGCAATGGAAAGAAATCCACAAAGGTGCTCAAGCAAAAAGAAGTAACTGGAAAGAGAAATTCACTCGATCTTCTCTAGCCATTCATCATGCTCTTACTTCCATGGCATTTCTACAGAGATTCATTTTGAAGGAGCCACCACACATGGTTACAATTTCAAGTACAAGCTCTGTACTGCAAAACCATGGCTTCTCACTGTGCTATTTCCACTACCACATGTGGGCAGCCACCAGATCACAGAGCCAGCCAACTTTCCAAGTCTGATATGTTGGTTAACAGAGGATATGAAGAGCCAGGGAATTGTCCTAGAAGCACGTGAAACATGGGCAAAGCTGTGGGAGCCATGCTGTCAAAGGCACAAGGGTCAGCTGTGTGCTCACCAGGAAATCTTCTTCGCAGAACACCTTTCCATTGACAAAATAAAAGGCTTTTCCTCTCAGCTTCCGACCTAAGGAAAAAAACACAAGGAGAAGAAAAAGGTCAGTAAAGAGTAGGAAAAAAAATGAGCAAAAACTGGCTGCTGGAAATGCCTTAGGACACACATCACTTATCATGCAGCAAAACAGCATCACAAATAACTGAGGTGATTCACAACAAGGACATCAAAGCACCAGTCGGATGACTGAAGACCAGCATCCACCTCAAGCACAGGCCTTCCCAACTTCCAGCATGTTTTCTAACACAGACAGTCCTCAGTGACTGCTGAGGGCTGATTGCTGGATCCTAACAAGAGTCTCACCTCTGGGTAGCGAGGTGGTAGGCTGACATACCTGGATCACCTCCTAGCACATTTAGCACAGCATGAAATAACCTCACAAGAGCAGGCCCAGCAGTAACTGCAGGCATCCTGCTGAGCGAAGAAAAGATGTGCAGAGGATAATCCACACTAGCTCTTGTTGCTTAAAAATGTCATACTAGTGCTGTACCACTGAAAGGTGCTTTGCCTACTGCCAGCAGCTACCAGATGAGATATATAAGATATTATCATTCTTATTATCTGATACGTTTTGAGAAAAGCTTGGGGCTGGAGCACTGAACATGCTGTTCTCTGTTCTGCACCAGCACATTCATTATTGTGCCAACAAGGTTTAAAAGTCTGAATGTGCTTTGTGGGTTTTTTCAAATCAGTATGTCCTAACAAAGATAAGATGACACAAGAAACAGCTTTACATATGAGGAAGATTTATATTTATAATGGTCTTTGTATTTATGCCTCACATTTACTCTCCGTTTCCAGTTTGACGTAACTACTGCAACATGTGCTTACACTGTCTCTGCTTCTTCTAAACGTCCTTCTATCCTTCTGGAAAAAGGCTACGATTTGTTTATTTATAAAATAATGCTTCTACTGCTTCACAACCCACTTGCCCTGTTAAACCAAGGTTTTGAAACCACTGCCTAACACCGCAGTGGACGAACTGCTGTGCTCCACTAAGAAACCCCCAGGCACGTGCCCCGGGCTGGCCAGCAACGAGGGGCAGCACTGCAGTCCAGGCACAGCACCAGGACATGCCATGGGCTGGTCTCCGGGACCTGTCAGGGACCTTGGGAAGAAAGTCTGAACCTGGACACCCGACACTTGATACACTGCACATGGTAAATATTGTTTAAAAAAAAATTACCAGCAGTGCTGGATTATAAATAGGAAAGACACAAGTGACAGGTTTGCAGCTCACAGCTGGGTGTTTTATGGCATTTATCTACTTGGTAGCCTTCAACGAACAATCACGTTGGTTGGGAAGATTTAAGAAAAGGAAGAAGCCAAGTAAAGCCAATTCAGTAAGTGAAAATCTGTATCATCTCATGTGTACACCAGAGGGCACTCTCAGGCTAGATAACAACACATGCTGCTTCTTGGGGAAATGAAAGACTCCAAAGAAGCTCAAAAGTTTTAGCAGTAAATTCAGTCAGACAACATTTCACCACTAGTCCGTAAGGCTCAATCTAATTCTTACCCATCAGGGCAAGCAAAGAATGTGCTAGTATGTATTTCTTGAAAAATAAGCCCTGGTTTGTATACACATCAATTTCTTGGATAAGCTGTACATGTTACTCAGCTGAGCATTTACTGGACTACATATGAGTCAGAGCATCACTCTAGTGTGCTCCATTTCCCTTTTAATCTCCAGTGGGGATAACTGCATGACCGTTAGGTGACAGATGATCTAAATGCAGCAAGCTACCATGGCTAGACTGCAGCCCAGTCTTTTCAATAAGGTCAAATAGTTTCAGCTGGTCTGTCATCTGAAAACAGACATTGGTCTGGAGAAAAACATGAGAAACCAAAGCATCACAGTGTAGCAGCCCACTGCTTACTGCTCCTCAGCACATTTGACATACATTCTTGCATACAGACCCAGATTTCTATTTTGGATCCATGGAGAACTTGCCACAGCCACCTTCAAACCCAGCAGTAGGGACACCACACATATACACACCAGTGATATCACAGCAGGGTGAAGGATGCCCCAGCTCCATCACCCACCACCCGTCACTTACCATCACCCCAGCCCTCCTTCCCCCCCTCAACCTTGGCATGTCTCCATGGACGCTGGGAGCATCGTAACTGTGGGAGCATGGCACCTTCGGCCTCATGTCCCACCTACCAGTGCTACCAGCAGCCCTTTCAGGGCGTTCTCAGCGAGGTACAGATCCTGCCAGGCAAAAGTACCCAAGGAACAACGTACACCAGGGATACAGGTTTCCACTCTTTCACAAACCTAACCAAAGCACAACCAATGCGACAGGCAAGCAAGGGCTACACGATGGTCTTTCTGTACGCAGGCAGGCACCCCAGATAGCAGAAGAAAATGTAATTTGCCCTACGCACGTATTTTAGTGTTTGCCTCCAGGAGGATACGTGTTTTAGGCTAAACCATTCTGCCCTGATTTATCTCACACTGATATTCCATCAAGGTTACTGACATCAAAACACAGCCCTGAGCCCAAAATAATAATAATAATAAATCTAATCTCGGACTTGTTAGCTTTGTGGCCAAATAATCCAAGGTGCGTGTTCACACAATAAACCTTCCTGCCTTTCCATACAGATAAGCCTGATGTGCTGCAGCATTAGCGGGGAGCTCAGGTCTCTGGGGAGGGAAAGCGCGACTCCGGACAGGGGGATTTGCAAAGCCATTGTCGAGGTTACCACGAGGCCTGAGGCCGCAAGCAACAATCATGCAAATCTCCCACTGATTTATATGCAGCACTGGGATTTGGCGCTATTAAAAATGAAGAAATGAAACATCAAATTTTTATTTTAAGCTACAAGGTAACACGTGCTCTAGTTCAGTTAAATATCCAGCTGCTCAAGTGACTTTCCATCTCTATGCGATGTTCCTCCACAAAAATAAGCCAGCAACGGTGAGGAAAAAACACATGCACCATAAAAATTAGGACTTTTTTTTTTTCCCCAGACAAAGGCCCTGACCGGTGTGTGAGCAGTACCCGTGAGACCCCCCCCAGCCAGCAGAGGGGGTCAGGCTTGGAGGGTTGCCACCAAGCCATTTTTCTACAGTGACCAAAAGAACCACTTAAGAGGTGTCCTACACCAGGTATATTTTTAACCCCCTGACATTAGCAGGTCAAGATTGATTGCAACAGCCCTTCAGAAGACTGTCACAGCTAGCACTCTGTGCCTGGGGTTTTGCTGTAAGCTCCTTTAGCAGGAGGATAAACCCCTTTAAAAAAGGATTTATAATTTGGCTGTTGATTTCATGGGGGCACATGAAGAAGAGGTGCTAACACCAAGAATACTTCGAGGAGGGAAGGGGGGAATGATTTAATTATTTTCTTTAGGGAACAGGTGGTCATTTTGATTACTTTTAGCTCTACACCTCTCTGCGACTTTTTTTTCTTAAAGCATTTGGCAGAAACATAAAAGGAAATTTGTCAGAAAAATGAGTAACCCAGTGGCACTGCGGAAAAGCCCATGCAGCTGCTGAGGGAACAGAGCCCAGATCAGGGAATAGTGCCTGCAAACAAAGCAGATTTCTCTGTTTGCCCCTCTCAGCCTCTCCCTCCCCACACGTGGAAGGATTTCTTGAGGTAAGGAAACATCTCATCAAGCACATGGGAAACCAAGATACAGGAAAAGTTCACTTCCCCGTGGCTGAACTGGGGACTGTCCCAGTGGAGCTGGGGAACGGATGTTCTGGCTACGTCCACACCAGTAAAACAAACAAGGCTGGGATTGCTTCACAGCGCCGAGGAGAGCAGCGTGGCAATGGCTCGGGTCCCTCCCAGGACGGCGCAGCCTCGTCCGTACCGCCTACCGGAATCAGCTCCCGGCTTGCGTTATCTCCCAAACCAGGCACTGCCTGGGAGATGCTAGCCAGCACAGCAAAAACCGTGCGAGTAAATGAGGAACACGAATGTGTGCGGGACGGTGCCTGAGCCCCTGAGCCAGCCCCGCTTTGTTGGCTAGCGCCGAGGTAGCCACCGGCCCCTACTCCGCGGCCAACGCACCGGGCCGGCCTCTGACCCGCCAACTTGCGTTTGTGCGTGCAAAGGCGAGGCTCTGGGGACCAAAACGCGTGCTTATTTCCCAGGCTCATCAGAAACGGAGAGATCTAACAGCAGAAACCGGTGCTATTTACTTTTTACAAATTTGACCTCCACTTCTCAGAAAGCGACGTTTTTCTTTTCCAGTGTCACTAGCCAGCAGGTCCTGTGCTGGAAGCCACTAAGTAGTGAGAACTCTACACGCGCTTTAAATTAAACACGTCTCCCTCACAGTGACACTTCCGAGCCTGGGCCGCCCCGGCTGGCACAGATCTCGTCTGGGCACAGACACGCTGTCATAGCTTCACCAACGGAAAGCATCGGGAACTCGGACTATATCTCAGGAATCCCAGATTGATCACTACTTAGTTCAAACATGCATCACTGAGGTGACTGCAGAGATGACACCCTTTGATAAATCTAGGAATACTAATGAATGACTTGCCACTTTCAGGACTGACTGCTCTAACATGTCTTAAAATGCTAACTCCTGACCATATTTTACTTTCCCTTCACTCTGAACTTAGCTAATCTCTTATCTGCAAAAATTCAGACAATTAAAATTCTTTGGCATTTCCACCCTATCATCTTCACTTGCTGTTACAAGATTTCATGCTCCTTTCCCTGACAGGAGGTTTGATCCTCGTGCTTTTATGTACTGCTCATCCTTAACACGTCTGTCTAATCCATTTAGCTGTGGGACCTTCAGGATGACCTGAAGGTCATTTAAGCACCAAATTCAGAATATTTCAAGCTCAGTCAGTAGTGCCTTTGTGCTAAAATAAACGCACTTTGCCTAGCAGCTGATAATAGGCATACCACCATGCTGCGCTCCCAGGATGCTGCTGCTTTTGTCTGTATCATTTTCTCAAATGACAGCTCTCTTCTTTTGAAGTTTATATTGGAGAGAAGTTTACTAGGCACTTGCAATAGCTCAAGGAGAATGCTGGCAGCTCTGTCATTTACTTGCTGGGGAGCTGGACCAAACTTGCTCTTTTGAAGTTGTTTCTGCATTATTTACTAAAAGGAGAATGAGGCCACAAGGCCATGTTCAAAGGCAGGAGGTTACTCTCAATGCATATCACTGTGCAGGGCCATCTTCAGATCACAGCGCCCCATGGGGATGTACGACCAGGAGCTCTGCTTTGCCTCGGGGCTTGCGTGGACCCTACCTCACCTACCTAAGCGCCACAGACTTCCCTGGGGTATCTGCACAGCAGATGGGCCAGAAGTACTGCACGTAGGCAGCTGCTTCTGCCATCCCTTTTGGGCTGAGAATCCTGGGCATTAAAAAAAAAAAACAAAAAAAAAACAAAAACAACAACAAAAAAAAAACCATCAGTTCTTAGAGTAGTATCACAGCTATAAGATGAATCTGGACATGTGATTACTAATGACAGATTAAATATATACATATATATATATATGTATGTATTTCAGCTTCTGGAGTCAGGGGGATAACCTTCTCACATGGTCAGGAGACAACAGGCTGGAAACACCAACCTGCTAGGCACTAAGGATCAAATAAAGCTCCTCCTCAATGCTGGATGGCTCCACCTCAAGCTGCAGTCTTTCCCCTATCTCTTATTCTCCCCATGTAAGGCTGTAAGGAGGTTCAGATCTGAGTTCGTTCACAGCCTGTAGGCACCACAGCAGATGCAGGTCCCAGAAACCTCAAACAACCCCCCCCCCACCCTGGTCACTATACAGAACTCCCTGCTGCTTACCATTCAGCAGGACTTGAGACCAACCAGTCCTCAGCTGGCAAATGCCTTTTTGGAACATACTGACTTCACTGACCCACAGTACAGGGACCTGTTGTGCAAAGCAGCCCAAGCACAGCATCAGAGGACTCTAATTGATTTCTGGTTTCTGTCCCATTTCTGCTGTTCACCGTCGAAGGCTGGATGCAGCAGAGAATCTGATGCAGAAATGTTAACATTTCCAACCACTCTTAAACTAGGGCTGCATCAAAGAGTCACTTAGGTGTCTGAACATATCCCAAATCAGGTATATTCAGACTCTGATTAACAGGCAGATACGTCAGTTCAGATCAAAGTCTTGGTGAAACAATGGCAGAAGGATAGGGTATCTCTTAAAAGCAACTGCTCTAAGATACAGCAACTTCATTAACATGTGAATTGCTCAGTCTCTGTCACTTGGCTATAGCAGTTTTATTGTACAATTGCAAAATACCCTCCAGAGTCTCACAAAACATTCAAGGCAGTAAAAACAAAGCTCTGTGAAAGAGATCTGAGGCCAGAAAGCCCAAAGCAAGCTCTAGCTGCACCGCACATGCTACAAATGGCCAGCCGTGCTGAATAGCAAAGCAAACCACAGCTGAGGGCAGAAAGGGCTCTAAAAAGGGAACATTACAAACTCACAGGAGGCCACACCACTAAGCAACATCTCTCCTGTGCCCTGATCCCAGAAAGACTCTTGCTTTCAGGGGAAATGGGAGGTGGAGGTAAGCTTTGCTTCCCGCAAAGTGGTCTCTGCAAAATGCAGCCAGATAAGGCAAGCATAGGGAAAGTTTGAAGTTGTAATTGGAGGAGGTTGGGAAAAGGAAAACTTCAAAGCATTCCCATATTTTTTGCTGTTGCTGCCTTCCTCACAAAGAGCAGCAGAAACAAACTTTCCAAAGTGGTTAAAAATACTGCTTCTGACCCTGGCCTTAGAACTAGCTTTGAATAGAAACTACGTGAGAGATCAATTTTTAAATTTCTTCTGCTGTGGAAAGCCTCAGTGTGTCTCAAGCTAATCCCTAGAAAATTATTCATAGATATCACTTGAAAACTTTGTCAGGAAACTCCTACAATTCTTACAGCAGAATTTATCTTAAAAAAAGAAGCATTGTGAAGATCACATTAAAAAACAAACAGACCAGAAAGACTGGGTATATAGCCCCTACAGATTACAACTTTTGTTCTCATTTTGACCCGATTCTTGCGCAGCACAAAACCCATGTGCAACTGATACAATGCGTCAATACAAAACACCAGGCGTATGCATAACCCCTCACTGCTCCTGCTACCTACCACGGCAGATTTGCACCCTTCCAGCACGGATATCTACTGAGGATGCTCGGACTGTGCCAAAGCTCCTTCATCCCAGATCCCAAAGCAACCTCAAACCTGTCTTTTCCTGCCTGGCCAGGAGAGGAACAAGTAGCATCATCCTACAATGAAAGCTGCCCTGCTCTGGTGTTTTTCCACGCACAGCAACCACTTCCTGTGGCAAAGAGCGGGGATTTCTCACCAGCAAGCTGAGCGACCAAAGACAAAAAGTAAGAACAAGGCAGCAATTTAGATGGGAGCTGAAACATCCACAGATGCTTTCCTTGTCTCCAAACTGTCTGTAATGCCAGGCATGTCTGAATCTTTACTGAGATTGCTTTTGCCGAAAATACATTGTTTATTACACAGACTCTCGCATGTTAATTTTATTAAAGTGATGCTGTAGTATGATTATTAGCTAATATTCAACACTGCCCACTTTGAAGAGCTGTACATTTCTCACACGTGCAGATCAACTTAGTGGTTTTATATTCAGAGTTTGCACGAGCCAATTACAAGAAATGTGAATTCTGTCACCACTAGCTATTTTTTGCATTGAAGATAATGGCAACATACCTGTGCCTAACAGGTTGCTGAGGGGAAATTCAGTGGACAAAGCTATCTGTCCTTCTGTCTGGAATTAAGCTGCACTTGCATAATAAGGTAACCTTCTGCCATAGTGTAATTTAGCAGTGTCAACAACGACCATGGCCTTGTTTTTCTATGGGTTATCTACCAATATGGGGCATGCTTATACAACATAATTAGCCCAGAGTCACCGAAAGCTGCAGAGCTGCAAGTAGCTATGCTTTATAATCACAGCAGCAAGGCTAATTAGCCCAGCCAGAGGGCCATGCTCACAGTTATACTGCTTCGTACCTTACCTACCTTGTTTAGTAAATGACACCTGATGCCTCTAAACACCACTAGCTTGTGAAATGTAAAAAAAAAAAAAAAATAAAAATAAAATAAAATAAAATAAAAATCCTTAAGAGTAGCAAAACACAGCCAACTTGTGTTATTTCAAATCCTACCACTGGCCCCGCAGCCTGTTACCCTTACACAGACATTAAAATAAATGAGCTCTAGGGGGAAAAAAAAAGGGTAATGTAGACATATCAACAGCTGAATTCTGATATTTGGCAAGCACACAGGATTCCCACTTCTTTGCAATATAAAATCTAGTCCTTGTCTTGGATTTTCTGTTTCAGTTTAACATCTAAGCCTCCTTCATACCACCCTGCAACCAGTTCTTTCTCTCTGACTTCCTTCCTCGCCTACTGATTTCCTTCATAGTCATCTCTGACATGTTCCTTGCACTTTTTTGGCTTTCAGATTTCCTCCAAGGACCAAGTGATTCATGTACAAAAACCATATTCTCTAAAGTGCAGTGGCGGTACATCTGAAAAGGTTATTTCCCAGACAACCGACAGCAATCAGATACATGCCTGGCTGAGTGCTGGAGAAAAATGCTGAAAAGATACAGCTGGTTAGAAATACATCTATTGTAAGGTCTCCTTACTAGTGAGATAATAAATATCAACACCTTGAAATATCTGCATTTTTTTGTATTCTGAGGACACATCATAAACTAAATGAGCTCTGGTTATTTTTCAGAAAAATGAGAGTACTTGTGATTTCCTAGCAACCTAAAAGGTTAATGTGTAACAAACTATTTGTTAACTAAAAATGTTTGCCCATCAAACTGGGGAAAAAAAAAAAAAGAAGAAAAGAAAGCAAGATACCTTGAGTTTGCAGGAAAAGCTGTACGTTTTTGAGGGTTCTTTTTAAATTTACTTCCACAGGCAGATATTTTTACTGAAATGGCAGAAACAGCCCAAAGTCTCTTTTTTCCTCTCGCCCTCTACAAAAAGCTACCCTGTTTGCATGTCTGCTTTGTAACAAACAAGAAGATAAATGCCAAAGTAATAATTCTAAATCTGTTGTTTCGACTTCTATGCCAAAATTTCTCCATTGCATACCAGCGGCTCAGATAAAACAGTAAATTCTTCTTCCTGACAACTCAAGCCTGTACCATACACATAGCTCTGTTCAACAAATTGCTCTCGTCTATCATTTATCTCTGAATATATGTATCTCAGAAAACAAAGAATCTTGGAAATTTAGTTCCGTGAGGTATTGTTTCCCCCCGACTCCTTGGGTAGACCCTCTCAGCTTTCTGTATCTGGGAAACCAAAGCAGTATTTGGACGCAAATCCAACTACGAACAAAATTAGAAATCCTCACGAAAATGAAAATGGCAAGACAGCAGATAAAAATATCTGGAGGACAACATGCTTTACCTTAAAAGGTAATTTTGTATATTTTATTTATTGGAGTGCAGATATTCAGTGTTTGTTCCATGAGTGCAGAAATGTTAGGATTGAAATCACAAGAAACCTTGACTTCTCAAAGACAGTCTGTACTGGATGGTATCCAAGATGAACTCCTCTTGATCTTAAAAACACAGCTCAACTACTCACTTTTCAGAAAGAAGCCAGAGCCTCCACATATGCTGCTAAAAGACGTGCTTTGCAGCTGGGCAGACAACATCGTTCAGGGAAATGTTTGTTTTTCTGGCGGTTAAAAGTCTCCTCGTATTTACCCCAGTGGTATCATAGGACGGATCCCAGAAGGCCTGTAAAGAGGCACGTGCTCCCCGTGCTAATGACAGACCCGTGGGCACTGCATCTGCATTGTGGTCGATGTCCTGAAAGAGAGAAATAACCTAAACCTGCAAGGGGGCCGGTGGGGAGGGGGGATTCTTCTTAGGTATCCCCCACTACCTTAGGTGCCCTCCACTACCTCAGGGCAGAACCGTTCATACCATCCCAGACATCAGTTAAGCAGCTGAGATCCAGCCCGTTTAATCAGAAAGTCAACTCAGCTACGCCTTTACAAACACAGCAGACCCGGCTGCAAAGCACGCTGCTGGAAGGGAAAAACGCGAACACACGCCCTACTTCTCCTAAGCACCTTAAGAAAGCTTTAAATCACTGCAGACTGGACACAGGAAATTGCCCTTTTAAGTGAGGATTTCTTCCAAGTGGGATTTGCTGGCAGCCTTGCCATTCACGTATAGATGCGAGGAAAAACACACCTACGACGAGGGCCTCACTCCAGCGCCGCCTTCCTTCAGATACAAGGAAGTCCTGCAACACCAACACACACCTTCCTCTGCCTTTTACTTTTTACCAAGGAGGTAAAAAGTGCTTGTGTTCCTTAGCACAGTCAGGCCACTGCACAAATGGGAAGGACTTGAGCTTTCTTAAGTAGTTTCCTGTACATAATAAGCCAAATTATGCTCTCATTTATACTCCTGTAAGCCCAAGTGAAACTTGTGACTTGGCTCCAGGTTTACAGACAGTTTTCTGGGGGCAGCGCATGTAAGTCGGCCTCTCTGGAAGTCACCGGGAGCTTTGCCTTAAGATGTCACTGGGAGGAGACACGGGCCAATATTGAGCTTCTAAAACAGGTTGAAATGTAGGAATTACATTTACTGCTTAACAATGTAAAGTCCTTTTCTCGATTGTAATATAATTGGGAACAATTTGCAACAGATGCTGAAAAGCTGGTCTAAATGGCAAACCAACAAGTAAACAACAGTACTAACATTGCTGGACCGCAGTGATGGGTAGGGCTGGAAAGAGAACGGAACAGCGCTCCCAGAAACGTGCAACATCTGAAGCGCGTTTCCTTTTCTCTTGTACCAGCAAATCGCCTGGGAGTGGAGAGGGAAGGGGAGAAGTCATTTCCTCGATGTGCAGAGTATGGCCCTTTTTGTTATTGTTCGCTTGCCAGCGAGCGGACTGAAAAGGAAAGAAGCAAACACATCCTTGAAGGTACCATATGCTTATTCTGAGCAATTAGAAGAGATGCTCTGGGAGGAGAGGAAGGAAAACCAAAATTCAATATCCCCCAGCAGGGCTCTACTGAAACCCACTGCAACACGGCCACTAAGAGGAAAAAAAAGCCAGACTGGCCCTGAGCCCTGGGAAATGCGGGACACACGCAGCAGCTTGTCAGCAGCACCTTGCCTCCTGCTCTTGCCCACTTCAGAGCCCAGTTAAGTGGGGAGGTCGTACGTTGTAGCATCGCTGCCAGCACATGTTCCCTGAGAAACGGGTTGGCTTAATGCTTCAGATCTGCTAACTGGCTCTCCTCCACTTGCTCTGCAAGATGTCAGCATTCAACTTCCCAGCAGAGCCTTTGGCATCACGACTTTTCTCTCTTTTACTGCGACCCACCTTCCAACAGCCTGTACCTTTGGGGACAGCAATGAACCAGGACCCACATCTGCGTAAAAGGATAAAATCATTCCTCTTCCACAGAGGGGACATCACCAAGTGTCACTCCTGGCAGCAAGATCTGTGTATGCACACGCATGCCTGAATGACCCGCTACAGCCACGATCCCCTCCTGGTGTAGGAAGTGTCCTGGCACTGTTCGAGGAAGGCACAACCCCAGCAAGGCTCGGGCCAGCCCATGCACACCGCACAGCACACACACCACAAACTACTGCCCCAGAGCGACTGGGAGAACTGGCCACAGTGAGGGTAAGGCAAAGCCAGCTATGTGTGCGCCTCACTGCAAACGAGTGGATTTTGGGAAATCTGTTTCTCTCTGGTTTGCTGACAGTAGTTGTGTTTTCTACCACAATGTTCCAGGGCATTGAGAAAAAGTAAGATTTCTGTCCACCCCCCGCAGCACACAAATTGCCTATATATATTGTATGTTCAATACATGTAAAATAGTAGATTTAGATTGATGGCTTTCCTTTCCTTTTTCCTCTCTCATAATGAAATACAATATTTTCTATCATTACTCCATTTTTTAACCAGCAGCATTCCCTTTGAAATCCTTTGCCCTAGCACATCTCCAGAGAGTCTTCAGTTACTACCCAGGTAACAAGGAAAATCAGCTTCACCTTGTTAAACTAACCTTTGAGTATGGCTAAACTAAGCTTCTTTCCCTTTTTCCAGTTTCATCTAAAACACAAACTATTTTGTCTTGGAAAACTTTGGAAAGGGTTGCCTTTTAGAATAAGCAGCTAATAGAATAAGCTGCTGTTTCAGTTCTCACCAACCCCCTTCACTAGAAAAGGGATTAAGTTGTCTCTTAACCAAACACATATAAACATAAATGGAAGTAAATACTTATACCTCTGTAGTGTTGGTCTCTAAATAAAGAAGGTAAAGCCAGTTCTAAAATCTACACATTTATTTCTAAAGCATCAATTGCACAGTGGTAATTTTAGAAATTTAAGGCAGCTTGAACTTGCTGTTGAATTATTTTTAACAGAAGGTTGGTGTGAAAGGGTAATTTGGAGGCTTCCTGAACACAAAGGGTAAAAAAGTTGCTGAAGTAAAGCCCTGGGATGGAGCCACAAATTCTCACTGTGGGAAAAGATCTCAAATTAATTTAAAAGAGACAAAAGAGCAAACTGCTGACTTCTGAGCCTCTAGGAAATTGCCATCACCTGCAAACACTTCTTTTCTTTCAGTTTTCCTGTCTTCAATCAGATGACAGGGAAGTGCTCTACTGAAAACATAGGTTAGGGAAGGCAGTCATTGTTGGACGGTTGGGAAGCAAGCAGAGTTCAAGGTTCAAGTATCATTAAATAGCACACACACCTTTCTATATTTGTTCCAACTTTACAGCTCCAAATAAAACATTCCCTCGCAGTCCTGACAAGTTTACAATTCTGAACACAACACAGGAAAAAAAAAGTTCATCTTGGGAAAACCAAACTGATATAAACAAATCACCAGATGGATTATTATTCTTGCTGCTGCCATGTATATATATATATAGCTACACTTCTACAAATATGCTACTAGCCCCAGAGTAAACATAACAGAATACAAAAAACACTGTGTTACAAATACAGCCAGGAGTGGCATCAAGAGACTTGGGTGCTCATCCTAGCTCCATCACAGACTTCCTTTAAAAGCCGCTTAGGAGAATTCATACACTGAAGCACACTATAAGCTCCAGCAAGCTTCAGACTATGTCTTCGGTATGAAAAGCAGTGTGGAGTTTCACCAGGCTTGTTTAACTACTTAGTAGGGTTTGTAGGCAAATTTTGCAGAGCTTGCCATCCCTGCTCCTATTCTGATACCACTAGCAAAATAACCAACTGAAAGGAAGCAGGCAGAGACAAGCTGTTGGTCTCCCCGTGGCTCAGAAAGCCGCTTAGGAGAATTCATACACTGAAGCACACTATAAGCTCCAGCAAGCTTCAGACTATGTCTTGGGTATGAAAAGCAGTGTGGAGTTTCACCAGGCTTGTTTAACTACTTAGTAGGGTTTGTTGGCAAATTTTGCAGAGCTTGCCATCCCTGCTCCTATTCTGATACCACTAGCAAAATAACCAACTGAAAGGAAGCAGGCAGAGACAAGCTGTTGGTCTCCCCGTGGCTCAGTTTCTCTTGTCTGTGCAGCTTAAAAAACAAAAAGCAAGATGTGTCACGTGGCTCATTCATGCTAGTAAATGCTTTGACAAGAAGTCCTCAGAAGGACAAAGCTATTACAGCTGGTAAAAATCACGTATGAAGTAAAAACACAGTGACGAAAAACTATAGGGCTTCAAGGGCAGCAAGGTGAGGAGTGTGGGTGCCACATGAGCAATGTCTATAAATAAAAACTATTGTCGTTCTTCCTTTCACCACGCTCTCATTTTTGGCACCCAGCGGGACAGTCAGCCATTTCAGTGACCGATAGTTTTTGCCAGGCACTTTCTTTGGAGATAGTGTCACAGAGATATAGATTGGAGCCTCCCACACATACCACATGCTGCACATACAACAGGACCATGCTGGAGACATGCAGCAGGATCAACCTTGCTTGTGCCAGCTAGAAAACAGGCATTTGGTCCGAGCTGCTGGTCCAGACTCCCTTTGAGGGGAAGGAGCTACATTCTAAACCCAATGTCTAAGGCAGGCAGATGAACCGCTCTCTCTGGACAGGCTCTCAGGCCAGACAGCACACTAGACTGGGCAGAAACTTTTTAGGCTAAACTAGCTGAGCTGGCTGCCACCCCACAGCGACTTAGCTGAGACAGGAGAAATGAAAGCAAGAGAAAAACTGTCTCCCCTTACAAAAGGTTGCATCTTACTTTCACAGAGCTGCTGCCACACACATCTGGCAAGCCCACAGAGACAAGCAAGGTATTCATAGTGGTGTCTCTCTTTTGGATTCACAGATTGCAAGGGCTTTAAAGTCTGACTTGCCAAATAACAAAAAATAAATCTAAAAACCAGTTATAGCATATTTACTGTCACTTTAAAAAAATACTCTCATAAATAAGGAAATGTGGCTATACTGAGACACAAAGGAATGAAAATAACTGTCCTCCATACCAGAAAGCTGAAGGCAGACATAATCCAAAATATCTTTTCTACATGCCTTGCAAGAATCTATTCAAAAACAAAGAGTGAACACCACCACAAAGACATACAGCTGAAACAAACTCCATCTGGCACATAATTGAATAACCGCTTTTTTTTTTCAAAATCAGAAGAATGTCGATCCAGAAGAATTTGCCACAGCTCTACTCAAACATGGCAGCAAAGGCAAGCTGGGCAAGGCAGTACTTACTGCAGGCTCCGCAGGTGAAACAGCCATCGTGGTAGAGATTGCCCATTGCCTGGCAAGCCTGGTTGGCTCCATACACACCTTTGTTGCACTTCACACAGGTTCCTAGAAGGGACAAGATACAACAGAGGTCAGCAGTGGGGTTTAGCAACACAGCTGGTTCATGCAGAGGGAGAGGTGAGCTGGTGGCATGAGTAATCACACCTGCAACTCAGATTGAATTTAGGACCGGACAATCCAATGTAGGCACAAGATGCAGATGACATCAGAACTGATGCTAACAGCAGACCTTCATAGCAAAATCCTTTTGCAAATAAAGTGACTAGAGCAACAACAGGCTCAGAGCCTTATTTGGCTACAATTACATCCCCTTCTTTCTCCTGTACATTTCCGAAACATTCATACACATTCAGAAATACTCAATGACCCTTGCAGAAGCCTGAGTGGTAGCAGGCGGTGTTCAGGGCTTTTCCTCTGACTTAATGCATAATATAAGTTTGTTGGTGGCAACCAACAAGAGGAAAATACAATTCTTTACATAGTCCCTTTAAATCTTTTTGTATTTCAGACTCTTGAGCCTTCTGCTAAAAGCTCCAAATTTCTAAAAATTTCTTACTAAACTAAAAGGGGATTGACTATGTGAAAAATCTACCTCTCTTCTTTCTCCTAACCCATGTCAGAAAAAGACAGCTTTAACACAAATACTACCTACAGATAAAGTATCCTGTTCCAGATATTCTCCTAGATCCTTGCAGGATAACGAATGAAATAAATCTGTTTTAAAGAGCACGTATTTGCTGGCAGCAGCAGTGCAAGCTAACATGGATCTGGTTCTCAGATAGCCCATGGGATGAAGGAGGCCCAGGGCAGGCCCGTGTGGATCAACTTTTTGAGTCAGGATGGATGCAATCGTAAATGCAGCTCAGAGCTGCAGCAGCCACCCTACAGCCCTTTCACTCCGCCAGGGAAACACAACATGCAGATGGGACTCTCTTACTCGGGAGTGGTGGGGAAATGTTTGCCAAATGCGGTGGCCAGGGTGGGGACAGGGGTGAAATAAGCCATAAATAAATAAATAAATTTCCCACATGGCAAAATAAGCCAGGCCCTTTCCAAGGCTGTCGTGACCTCCTCTCCTTCTGGAGAAAGCTCAGGCTGCAGATAGCTGAAGGGCACAGCAGCCAAACAAGCTGGCAGCTCTGCACCTCACCAGGAAAGATACCGCCACGTCCTCTGCACCAGCCACCCCAGCAACGTGGGGGGAGGGGGTGTGTGACTCCCGGTCATCCACTGTCAGGGAGGAGAAAATCATTGCTATTGTGTTCTTCAGTGGCTTGAGAGCTGGCACCCACCTCACTGTGCTCAGACCACACAGAGGAGAGGCAGCGAGGGCTGCCAGAAACCACCACTGGTGGCTGGGCCGAGGAAGTCCCTGTCCAAGTAAAAGGACAGGGCAAGCTAGTCTATTTACCTAGAGCATTACCATGTGATTGTGACAGACCAGTTTTAAAGCCCTTTAATCACCCTTTAACTATCTCTAAATTAGCTACTGACATTTGCTTTAATCCGTGTTTACTTCAGCTGTCTCTATTTTACCCAAAATGGGCAGCACGAAGGGCAGATACAAAGATTGCCTTCTCTCCCTGTTGCACAGCAAACTTTTGGATGTAACTTCACCTCCTGGTCTCTTCTTCCACTGCTGGTCAGTCTGATTTACTCTGACTACTTGGAGTACAGGGATTGTCAGTCACATCTCACTTGTACTGGCCCAACACAAGGGAGAGACTGATCGGACTAGAGATCCTTGGTCATGCTGTGGTTAACAAAACTTCACTTCTTTTGGGGTACTGCAAGCTCCAAAGTAATCAGAAAGGTTTGGTCCATGTCAGGAGAAAAAACAAGACAGCATGGAAAAGTAACTCTCCATTCTGGCAGAACCATGCTGGCAATCAAAGTTTGAGAACGATTTCCTCCTGTAGCAGATACCTGTGATAGTTTTCACACTGCAGTGATAAAAATGCTCAAGACCCATTTATGGTAGCATGTAGATGGTTGCTGAAAAGCAGACACTTAATTTTCCCAGTGCAGACATGCCTTTCTTTAGTGCAGCTGTATATGTGCGTTCAACCAGAACACTGAAAACTGTCACTAATGTGGCTCCAAGCTCCACTCCACTGAGAGCCAGAGCCCAAACTGACAAAAACCTGAAGGGAAGGCTGAAAAGAAATAAGCAGTCTATTTTGTCCAAAACAGACCTGAACTGACATATGAGCTTGGCTGCAGGCCCACCCCAACATGCAGATTGGCACAAAGTTTGCAAAACTAGCTGGTTCTTCTCTGATCAAGCAGATTCTACTCAGTTATTTACTGAAACAAACATCTGAAGAAAGCAAATGCATTCAAGAATTAAAGATAAGTTACGCAGGCATTTCAAAAAAAAAGTGAAGGCGGAAAAATATGTTTTTTCAAATACATGTTTTCTCTCACAAATGTGTACATTCTGCTCCAGCCCAATATATTTTGCAATCATCTGACACAAAAACTACAGGCTGGCTTGTAAAATTGCCTATCCACTGCAACAATGCACAGTGGAAAGTTCTGAGAGCAGAAAAACTGCAGATTTTGCCGCTTAAAATCTTCTTTCCATGGCATTCCCAAGGCTTTCCACAGAAACTATGTATTTATTGTACTAAAGTGCCTACATTTTCCCCTTCTTCATGCCAACAAGCAGCTGCTCCAGAAAATCACCAGCGCGTTCCAATTTCCTCCTTTCCAGAAAGCACCCGGCCGAGTGACGATACTGAATATGTATGAGTAGTAACATGAATTAAGAGGCAGAAGGCACAACCACCGAAGCCTGCATGCCTTCTCCTTCATGTCATTGGCACGTCTCCGCAAAAGGGGCAGTAACCCAGCAGAGCGCTGGCACACAACGTACCCCAGCAGCAAGTCCGTTTTTTGCAAAAGTCTGACTCCAGCCAAAACAAGAGCAAGAAAAGAGAAGGAGCCTCTCTGCCCTCCCTCTCAGAAAAACTCATCAAATGCCAGTTGACCCATCCTGGGAGGAATATTAAAATGCCACTGGGATTCAAGCACCTGGAGCGTCAGACACTGCGCAGTAAACGGGAAGAGCTCAGCAGCTGACGACAGCCGTTGAGGTGTCCTGGTGCAGGCAGACCGGGCCAGCATCCCCGTCCGGCACCGAAGCCGCTGCCTGATGGCTGCAAACGTGCTGGCAGGCATCAAAACCCGCTTTAAAAATCCTGTAATGTGAAGCCTACAGAGAGCAGAAATTACCTCTGCCTATCCTCTATCTAGCCTGGAAAAATCCTTCATTCAGGCTTTGGAGGGTAGGGACTGTCCACTTGTTTCCCCCCAAGGGGCTATTCCTGCTGGATGCTGCAGGAGCTACCCTAAAGGCTCCCTCAGCTCTCAGAGCCATAATAATCCTTTCCTAAACCTCCAGACCCACCTACCGACCCATCATTCCTTCTCCTTTCCTTTATCTCACAGTATATGTCCTATTCCATTTCCTGCATAACCCTTTTATTTATTTCTTTAAAAATTTCAGCCTCTAAAATAGGGAAAATAGAAAGAGTCATATAATGAAAAGGCTTTTAAAATAAATTGATGTTGTCCATAAAGATGCAATACATCAATTGCTTCACTACGCATTAGCCAACCACACTATAAATATTTTAAAATGTCTTATGGCAAGGTTTTAAATGACAAGTTGACAAATGAAAAATGGTGTTGGGACAAGTCTCTGCACAGTTTGTTGTATTTTTTCTTCCATCTGCTAAATCTTACTTAAAAGTCAATTAAACCTTGCTAGTAATTGGCATTATTCTAGAAAGTCTTTGCTTCTTCCAATTTTAATACTCCTCAGTATTATTGGCAACACACTTGAGCCTTCAGTTCTGACTCTTAGCCCACCCCAGCCTGAAAGTGGAAAAAAGGTGATTTTTATTGATTTTTCCCTCTACTTTCTTCAGCTCTCTTCCTGCTGCCACAATGATCCTGTTCTTTCAGTTCAGCCTATGCACAGAAAAAGAAATACTTGTTGCAGATGCCAGTCAGTTGCCGAGCTCAGCAACGTCTGTGCTACGCCAACCTGATCAAAGGCAGACCAGCAAAAGCAATATCCAACCCCAGTCCATTTCAAAACTGTATTTATGCCCTGCTCCATGTCAACTCTAACTACTATTTTCTGAAACAGTGCTGAGCATGCTTTTTACTAGCCAGTGAGTTAAAATGTCATCAACATCAATACAGCTGTACATGCCACTGATGCCAGTCGGCAGCTCTGGGTAATTTTCTTGGCGTAGTGTAACTTTTAGTAAAAACTTCTATCCTTGGCTTGCAGTAGATGAATTCTGAATATGCATGCCTTAGCCAGCTGCCCAGTTCCTGCAGTTGGTTGCTTTGTCGCACAAAACAAGTGCTTACAAGAGCCAACTTGAGCATATACCTCATCTAAAAATAAGGCCTTTAAACTTGCATAGTCTATTAAAATGTGGGAAGACACGTAAGGTTTCTCTTTCATCCACATTATGACAAGCCTGAAAAAAACACGCACGCGCAGCATTGGTAAATTCACACTTGAGCGCACTGGCAGAATGGCAGCCAGATTTGGAAAGGAAAGGGATGTAAACTGCTGATTTCAGTTCCATTTCTGCTGGTAGGGCAGCTCGGCCCTGGACAACAAAGAAACCTCTGTTCATTTAGCATCATGTGGCATCATGTGAAAAGCAACTGCCCAAGTTACATCTGAGCTTCTGAACAATAGGACCTTAGGGGCACAGCTGGCCTGAAAACATGCCTTGTAAGCTGTGTCCAAACTCTTATCATACTGGGTTTCATCACTGCAGATCACAGGAAGCACTGCCACCAGAAATAGCCTCAGCTCACGAGATCAAACAGGCCAGAAGCAGCACTTTGAGCGCTGTCAGAATTGAAATCTAATCCATCCTTCAATCTGAAATGTCAGTCCCACCTTGAAAGTCCAACAGCTGGATTTATATTTGCCACAGATTCAAAGGCTCCAAAGACAATATTTCTCCTCAATGTTGTTTTTCACATTCACTGGAAGGGCTTATTTACTTACTGTATTGCTAGGATTTTAATGCAAAGAATGCTGAACAACAGCATTTTCTAGGACTGGCTGGAATGATTTCCTTCTACACACCAAACAAAGACAACAGTTTCTTCATTACCCTCTTCTTAGCAGAGTCTAGAAGAGCCGAACTTTCCTACACATGCTCCTGGTTGGGTTTCCTAAGACCCACTTAAGTTTAGAGAACCAAGCGTGATGGAATGAGTATTACCATTGCAAGGACAGGCCACATTTCCTTGTTACCTCAATCCAGTCCTTGAGAAGACAAATGCACTGGCAAGGTAAAGGGTAGAGTCTGGTGGTATGTGTCTGCACACACAGCTAAGCCAGAGATATCCCTTAGAAGAATAAATCTATCCCACTCCTTTTATGAAAGGCACACATTCCTGTAGTAAGTTTGATTCTTCTTCAACAGATGTAACTGCAATAGCTTTTACAATTACCTTCCAGCCTCAAATACAGAGGGGTCAAAACCTTTCAAAATCATAAGGATTGACCCTAAAGAACACCCAGTTGCATGTGGAAGAAACCGCCACAGTCTTTGCATGTAAATATCTCCACTATCACCTTTCCTATCTGCCCAGACATGCACACAGCTAATCTAGAAGTACACCCTGCTCCCTCTGAGCTCTAACCCAGCTCTTCTCTTGCCTTGCTCCCATTTCATGCTCTGACAAGGAAGATATGCATGAAGCTACTCTTGAAGACCTATTCCATAAGAATCCAGTCCTCAAAAAAACTGTCCACTTAAAATGACTTCATCATGTCATAATTAACATGTCTAGTTATTTTGGTTTTGCTTCACACTTTCCATAAAACTTGATGCAATGTGGCTTGATGTGGCTCATCTTAAAAAAAAAAAAAAAAATCACCTCTACATTAAACTCTGAATTCAGCGTGGCAGGGATGACCCCTTCCTACATACTTTGTATCTTGGTGAACTGTTGCTCATTACCCTGCAATCACACTCCCAAACAGTTGATTTTAAGTAGATCTGGATGCCTGTGTGAACATCGAGTGCCCGGAAAACATGGCAGTCTGGCTTCCAGTCATCATTCAATCTCATCACTCATATCAACCTCATATCATGACTCAGTGATAGCAGAGATGTGCAGGTACTTCTCTGCCCAAAGAATTAAGAGTCAATACGTGCAATTTTTCTGGACTGTTTTTTGTGTGAAACATTCTTGACCCCTCAACTTTGCTGCACTGCAGACAGTCATGTACACAGTGCCAGAGAAATGTAAAATGCCATCAGGTTTACGTCAGTGACATTTTAAGTACCTTATAATGATAAAAGAGATTATATTAACTCCAGTGCAAAATGAGTCAGGTTCCTTCTTACTTTCAGTCTCCATTGCAAAAGTCTTCTCCCTAAAAGACCTATTGATCCTCTGCCTGCACTCCTTTCTTTTTCTCTCCTTTTACAGTGGATTTTTTTCTTAACTTGCAAATCCAGCTGAGCTTCCAAGAGCCCCAAAGGGAAGAGAGGCACAGATTGCTTTAATCTTAAAGAGTAATATCCCAGACAAATATTTACTTGCTTACTTCCTTGCGGTGAGATAAGCTTTGCATTCCGTACACACTCATGTGCTGCGATCCTCCCAGCTTTCCCCACTCCACCATGACTTCCCTCTCCCTGCACACAGGTCTCCTTCCAGCTGCTGCATTCTCCCGAACAACAGGCAGAGAACAACGTGTTCACTTGTTCCCGATGGAAAAGATGCTGTTAGAGAACAAGCCTCAGAAAAAAAAATCTAATTTCGACCAGAAAATTCTCCACTCCGCAGTCCTGAAATTATTCTTTGGTGCATGGTCATCAGTAGGGTTTGGTAGAGTTTGCAAGCACATATAGCCTTAAAGTTAAATCTACTGCTGTTTCAACAGTGGTAACACGGTCACTTCCCTATGCGTAAGACTGAAAAAGTGCCACCGGCCTTCAAGCTAATTATACCCAGTCATATGTGCTAGCGTTCCTTGTCTCCACTGGGGTTAAATGTTCCACCTGCAGTTCTGCTCCTGTGAAGGGGGAAAGAAATCAGCAAACTTTTTGAGATCTTCCCTGTTTTGACTGCTAGGAAGTATTTCAGCTGCAAAACAAGATGCCTAGGGCCTTCCTAAGATATGTGCAGTTTATCAGCTCTACTCTAAGTATAAATGAAGGAAGCCAGAATTTAACACCTAACAAATATTTATAACACAAAACACATCTATGAAAATTGTTTTCAAAAGCTCCTGGTAACAGTGTAGTTTATCAGGCTGAAATTTCCATCTGTCTGTATGGAAGAAGCACTAGTAAAAACAGGATTCTGTATGTTACACCTGAAAAAGTTTCCATCTGTGCCTGCAGACCAAGGAATTGTTCTACAAAAGTGAATGGTAAATTTCTATAGCCCTCACTACCTCACAGTTAGGCCTGCATGGGCATGAGCCGCATTCCTGTATCAGGTTACTTCTATGCAGCCCAGGCTGACACTCAATTTAGTGTGCACCTGCTTAATTCTCACCTAAAAAACTAGTCCTTCGGTAGTCCTTGGGATGTCACCACTTCATCTAACTGGAAACATTTGCTTTGCCCTGGGTGGTGCTGGTGTAGGACTAACAACTCCCCCAGACACTCCTATTTAATTAATCTTCCCAATCACCGCATGGAAATTAAGGCTGGTACATCCAAAAGAGCATAAGCAATTCAGGCAGCCATGGAAAAATCAGTGGGATTCAGATACCTCATTCCTGGATGTTCCCTGGAAACTGTACACCATAAACCTGAATACAATCAAAGCTGGTTTCCAGAGGCACCTCCCAGGGATTTGGGGCCCTTTCTCTGCTGCTTTGGGAAAACGCCTCTTCAGAAAGTGATTTAAGAATTTCCCTCTCCAAGCATAAAAACCTGGGTAGTACCTGAGACTCACTATGTCTGCCTCCAAAAGCTCACATAAATCAAGACAGCACTTCAAAAGCATTCTTGCCCAGATTCCTTTAGATACACATGTAGGTTTGATTTATCCCATATTGCTCACACACATGCCGTTATAATAAAAATGGAAAATTCTTGGCTTTGTTTGCTTCTTTCCTTTCACTTATCATACACATTTTGAGTAGACAAATGCATTGTGTACAGTAAGCTTGTGCTGACAAATAGCCAGACTGTCTGTTACTCTTTAACAGATCATCCTACCTATATTATGCTTAGTTTATCCTTTTTCAGGTTTTCATTTACAAACATTTGTTTTCACATAGTGAAGGAATAAACAGCTCCTTTACCGGGTCCAGAACTGTTCAGGATTAATATCTAGTCCAGAGACAGAATAAAAGAACAGATCTTACTAAGATAGATAGATCTACCTTAAAAAAAAAAAAACAAAACAAAACTATTTGTCACGAGAGCAGCACCCAAGATTAGGAGAGTTGAAAGCATTTTAGATAAAACAGTTTGGTCATTTACACTTCAATTCTAGTTTCACTTCCTGGCTCTGATGCACTACAAAGCTGTTGCATTAGAGTTCACAGAAACATGGGAGGAATATCTGGGAAAAAAAAAAAAAAAAAAAAAAAAAAAAAAAAAGTGATCCTTTTTATCGCTATTATATATATATATATAAAAAAGTCCATGTTGAAGTTTAGTAACTTGAAGGTATAGCTTAGTAACCACAGATGCAAAAGATCACCTTGGTCCTTTCTTCTTCCAAAGGAAGTAAATTTGAGTAACAGTGAAAAAATGAAAATAGAAGATAAAAAGAAGAAGAGAAGGGCACAGATTTAAAATACCTCTGTACTATCCCTTTCTTTTCCCTTGGTCAGCCACAGGGTGTCTGCTGAGTCTTCTTCCATAGAGCTGAGATTTTACCAAACTTTATTTCTTCCTTTATCATGATTGCATTTTTTTCATTTTTCACTCTCCTTGTCCTTCTTCACTCTTCTTCTTCCCCACTAATTGTTGCAAAGCACCTGTACTAAATACACATGGGTGTAAAACCTCCTGCCAGGAATATGTCAAAAGATCTCATGAGGAATAAGGCAGCCTCCATTTCTTCTCCCACCCCAAGTTTCTGATTCAGGTAATTTAGCAGGCTGACCAGCAAGACTTCAGGTTGCCAGAATTACTACTACTTCATTGCAGACTTCCTGAGAGATAAAGGAGAGATAAAGTGCTGCTACCACTTATTTTGTGACAAAAATGTAAAAATAATCTAACCACCAATTACATCCTGTCATGCACACTTTTTCCTAGGGACTGAATGGGGCTTATAGGGTTGAAGGGACTCCTGAAAGCTATCCAGCAGAGTAGAAGGCTGCCTATCACACAACAGTCAGATTTCAAACTCTCTCTCTCTCTCTCTCTCCAAACTCACGTTCCTAATCAGCTTCTTTTCAAATGAGTTCAGCATCTCTTGGGGTGAGGTTCTCTGAGTTCATTCAAGCTGCATGCTCCCTGCATGGTACATAAACCATCAAAACACATTCCCAAGCTGGAATAATCCAAGTAAAGCAACTTTTCAGGTCACTGTTCTGCAATAAGTAAAACCATAGCTGCCCTGTTACAAGGTTAAATTCAATCTCAAATATTAAGCTGAATAATCACAGCAAAGCCATCTGCAGGGGACTATCGTAACTATAGAGGTAGTCAGAAACACTTTTTTTATATGCAGTTTGCAACTAATTATTTAGAGTTCCCTTCAATTACATTAGTGAAGCATAATGTAAAGTTAAAGGCAGCAACATGCTTTCTAAGGGTCACTGGTGTATGTACAGACCACTGCTGCTTTACTCTGCAATCATCGTGGACAGGAAGCAAACAGACTATATGCCACGGGACTCACACAGTCTGAGATGCAAACTGATTCTCTGTATTAGGCTGAAGCTGAAGCTATTCTTGCTTCTACTTTTGTGACTACAGAGCTAAAATCATGAGGAAAATATACACTAGACCTGCTCCTGTCATTAGTTAAACTAACAGAATTCTCATCCTTCCTAGCAAAAGTAACACCAGGTTTCCCGTTTCCAGAGAAGTGAATGGCTGAACTATCTGCTCTGCTGTTACACTACAAAGTGGCCACAAGAGACAAGGGAAAGAAAACACCCCATTTGCCATTGACTTCTGTGATAGTAAATCAGTTTAAGCCAGCAGGGCATTTAATTTTCTTGTTCAGAAATCCTCCCATGTAAGCAGGCTCTTTTCATCACAAAATGCCAACATACCATCTGGTGGTCCGGATTACTTGTGGACCTGAGATTTGGTGTGAAGTGCATCTATTGCCTGTTTTCCAGAAGTACTCAGGATCTGCTCACCCACACAGAGTTGATGAGAACTGACTCTTGGTGGGAGACAGGAGGAGAGGGAAGAAAATCTCCATCAGTTTGAGAAAAGAACAACCTTTACATCCTCGGTCAACTTTTTTCAAGAAAATTCACAGCTGCCCATAGTCAGACCCTCAGAACCTACTTAAGCTGCAATTTCTATGCAAGTCACATAACCCTGGTCACCACAGCATTTTCATTACACCTGCTGCACGTGGAGCATGCCGCACATTCAATCATGATGGCCTCCGTGGCGTCTACTGTCAAGTGAAGTCCTCCACAGCTTCCCTTGAGCTGAACTGCGCTCTCCAGTCTGTAGGTCCTTATGTAGGGTTTGACACCATCCATTTCTTCAGCAGTCTAGAAAGCTATCTTTCTGTTCAGATATGGTCATGTTACAAACTTCTAAGAGACAGAGAATCATGAATATTGTTAAGAAAAGGTAAGTGCCTCCTTAAGGATAATTTCAGAAGATATTGTCTGTTCCAGCTTGTCCTCTGCACTTTCCTCCCTAATGCTGTCACACCACATTTGCTTTAAAATTTAAGAAGCTGGATTAAAAAAATATTTCATAGGAAAAAGAGCACCAATCCTCATGATAAGTAACAGTTAAATGAAAACACATGAGCAAGTGAAAAAGGGTAACCAAATAAAAGCACCAGGAAAAGGTAACCCTGACAGTGCAAACCCTGCAACACTTAGTCATGAACCATATTCATAACAACTTTTAATTTTGCCTTTCCGCAATTACACTTACCAAAGTAATCAGCCTTCGGACGAGCATCCATCTCCTGCTCCAGACGCTGGGTGAGTGCTTCTAATTTTAATTCAGCGGCAGACGGCCCTTGCTCCTGTGGTGGAAGGAGGGTCTGGCAGGGTAATTTTACTTTTGTTGCCCCAGAGTTTTCCTGGTGTCCGGAGTTGGATGGCAGAGCACTCAGGCCCTCTCTGAAAGGTGGCTTGGGAGCATCTGAAGTCATTGGGCCACGTGAAGCTGTGTTGGAGGTACTCTGCTCAGGGTTTGAGCTGCTGGTGCTGGGCCTGTGATTTTGCCCATGGGCAACAAAACGGCTGGCAGCGTTGGGATAAGCACTGGCTTGCTGATAGTCCAAGCCTGGGGGCCCAGGCACTGGAACCGAGCCAGGAGAGAAGGATGGAGGACCATCGTGGTACCACCGCTGGCCGCAGTCCCTGTTTTTGTCTGTGGCTGGGATATCCACTCCAGCACTTGGACCACGTGAGTCAGAGAGGCCCAAAAACTCCGTGGCAGGCGATGCAGATGAGGTTGAGAAGGATGATGACCGCTGCTGCGGAAGACCTGCTGGTGCTGCCTCTTCAAATCCAATAGAGGAGGATGGAGGGCTTCGCACGTGCGAGAAAGAGGAGGACCGCTGCCCTGCTGATTTGTGCTCTTGGCCCTGGCCACTCCTCTGGCCTTCGCTCCCGTTTTCCCAGCTTCTGCGGCCACTCTCTGAAGACTGGTGCTGATGCAGCTGGGGCTCGCCATGGGCTTTCGTAGGGCTCTGAAGCAGCTGATCGCTGGGATGGATGTTTGGCCGCCAATTCCCTGCAGCAGGTTTGGGCAGGGCAAACCCATCTAGATTCCCGTCCCAGCTCCGGAGTGCAGCCGGGCCTCCCGGGGCAGGGCAGCCCCCGAGAGCAGGAGGTGGGAAGGGCCTAGGGGTGGCCCCATGGCACCCATGTGCCCCCGGGATGCTATCCTCGCAGCTGTACCCACCTGGGTTTGGGGGCTGGCCAGGCAAAGCCACAGAGTGCGGGGGGCCAGCAGGGCTGGCCGTGGTGCAGGCCAGGGGCGGCTTGGCCACGCTGCCACCCGCCTGGGCCCGGCTGCCCTGCAGCCCACCCCAGGGCCCCGGCACACCCAGCCGCGGGGCACCAAAAGCAGCTCCGCCATTGAGGGAGCCCGAGGCGGCCACCAGCAGCTCCTCTTGCTGCTGCTGCTGCTGCTGCTGGAGGTGGATTTTGGCCATTTTAGTGGCAAAAACCCGCCTGGTCTCCTCAAATTCAGGGTTGTTCCCAGGGGCTCTGTCCACCCGAAAGAGACCATCTTTGGAGGCTTCGTACATGTTGAGATCTTCGATGAACTTACTGGCCTCCAGGCCCAGGTCGTCGTATTTATCCATCGCTGACCGGTCGCGTGTGCCTCCCCGCCTTACCCGAAATCCAGGCTGCCGCCTGGGCCAGGCGCTCGAGCTCACCACGGCATCCCCGCGAGCTCCTCGGCGAGGCGGCGTCGGGAGAAAGAGAGGCTCCAAAGGGGGAAAAAATAAAATAAAAATTAGAGGAAGAGAAAACAGCGGCTGCTGCGCGCCGTCGGGGCCGCGGCCGCCAGCGGCAGCGGCGGGAACTTCCCTCTCCGCTCGCCCGGCGGAGGCGGCTCCGCACGTGGCGCTGCGGCGGGCAGAGATGGCACCTGGCAGCGGGGCCGGGGCCGGGGCCGGGGCCGGGGCCGGGGCGGACTCACCGGGCGGTGTTCAGCGGCGGGGCGCCCCGCTCCGCGCCCGGCTGCGCCGTCCCACCGCGCCGCTCCGCGCCGTCCCAGGCGGCGGCGGGGCTGGGAGCGGAGGAGGGGGCGGCGGGGGCGGGGCCCGGCGGAGGCCCCGCCCCCTGCAACGTGGTGGCGGCGGCCCGCCGGGAGGCGCTGCGCCGCGCGGCGCGGGGCGGCCGTTGGCGCGGCCGTTGGCGCGGCCGTTAGGGCGGCCGTTGGCGCGGCCGTTAGGGCGGCCGTTAGGGCGGCCGTTAGCGCGGCCGTTGGCGCGGCGACTCCGCCCCCCCCCCCCCCCCGACCCGGAGCAGCCCCCGGTGCCGAGTTTGATCAAAGCCGGGCAGATAGGAAATAGGCCGCGTTAGGCTGCGGGAAGCGGTGCCGCAGAAGAGCTCATGTCTAGTCCCATAGCGCTGGGGCGGGGGGAGGGGAACACGTCCGTACAAAATAATCGTGTTTGAAGTTAATTTTCTTCTCCAAGGAGTGATGCTATGTGTTATTTGCTTTCTAATAATAGCCGAAAACCATTGTTACAGCGCATAGTTTGTGGAGGGCTCAATATTGCCAGGACACTGCTGTGAGGGATAGGGGGCAGGGTTTGTATAAAGGGCAATAAGAAATTTTGCAAGGGGACAGGTGGGAGTGGTGGCAGAACAAGCACTAGGGAGAGTGGGGGGGGGTGGTCACCTGCGCTTCTTACATAATCCCATAAACTGCATTGAGCAGGTACTCGATTAAAATCAACTGCAGGTATGTGTAAAAACAATAGAAGATAGTATAAAATAAATGCACGTCCATGCATGCAGGTTCAGATACAGCCAGCGTGCAAACAACATGTTTGTTGCGGTAGTGGTGATGTGCATGTATGGTCAAATAGCACAGCTGAACTTAAGAAGAACCTAGATAATGTTATGACCACAAAAGTTGTAATTTGCTAAAAAGGCAGGAACTGGCTCTCGAAGGAGCGAGGACGGGGTTTTCCTGCGTCTCCTCTGAACACTGCCCCGCTGCTGAGGTACATCACTATTCTTACACCACATTCCTCTGAGAAATCACCTACCTCCACTTCCATGCCGGAAATTTTGATAAAGTGGGAGTCCCAGCTGTCAGGGAAATACTTTAATTTCTTGGTGTGCAAGCTGTAGAAATGCAAACACAGGCTAAGCCACTTGACTTCTGCACACGTGGAGGGTGCTAAACCGCCCCCGAGCCTGTGAAAAACCAACCAAGCTCTCATGCAATCCTGCCAGGGTGCTCGGTTGTGCCATGCTGCAAGGCAGAAATGTCGAGGTTTCTGGAAACTATTTTATGGGGTCTCTGTAGGACTCCAGAGAGAGGGGACGTCAGTAGGAAGCTGCAGTGCTTTTTACTAAATCAACTGAGAGAGTTGATCGAACAGGCCCCAATATGTATTCTCAGGACTTTTTTTTTTTCATTATTTTCCCTCAAGACTCAGGAGATACAGCCAGATGTTGAGGAATGTGCAAGTTTGTTCCCTTTAATAATCATGAATTGGGCTGTGACCAAAAAGTGTCAGAAATAAAAAATCCCCTCCCTATTTTACAAAAACACTGCTTAGCAACTGAGACAGTTTGCCAGATCTAAAATACAACTGTTCCAGCAAGTTTCAGCCTGATGTGTTTAAAAATTGCAGCATTTTAAACTCTTGCAAAAGGTGCAGATCTGCTGTAGAAGAATTCATAGGCTCCCAACAAGAGGTAGATGTTATTTCTATGACAACCACATGCTTGAATCTGAGCTCTGATAACCGTTAGACTTGCAGAAGTTGATTCAAACATGAAATGGTATTAGACAAGAGGTTTGATTGGGTCTCAGGTGGGGTACGGTGCCGAGGCAGACCCCTGGGGCACGGCGGTACGGCAGTCCGACAGGCGATGCACACAGCGTATCCCCGCTGATCTGGGGGGGGTGGCTGCTCTTGGCCCGCAGAAGAGGTTGCCACGAGCTTGTAAGCACCAGCGTGCTGTAAGTTACTCAGCATGTGAACTTTGGGGCCTGCCAAGTTTTATAAAGCTGGCGTTTTCATATAGGGAAAATAATCCTGTCTATCAAACCTTTTTAAACTTGCTGTCCTTGGGGGCGGGTGAGGGAAGGAAGCATGGGGCTTACTGAGGCCGAGCTGAACAAGCCATGTTCTGCTTTTGAAGAATCTGGGTGTCTCAAGGCTACATCCTGCTTCAGGCAAGCCACGACAGCTCGGGAGACATTTTGTTCATATCTGGGTGTCCATCCTCAAGCCACAGAGCTCCCCACCCTGGTCAGCAGGCCTGTGCAGGAGGCTTCAAGTCATTTCAAAGCCAAAAAGGGGAGGGGAATAGTTGTCTGTCCTCTTTTTCTGAAGAAAAGTATAGCAAGGGACTGGATTCAATAAAGCAAAAGGTGCCTTTCAGTGTTATGTTCCCTTCTGGAAAATACAGCACCAAAAATGTGAGCTGATAAAATCTGTCACTAAGTATCGAAAGAACGAGTAACCAGATCTCTTAAGAGCACTGTTTTTCATGGGATGCAGTTTTGTTAGCTGTAATAGCTGATGAGGAATGGGGGGAAACTGCCTTACGAGAAAGGGTGATGACTGTCAAGGGGAAAAAAAAGACATGAATATGCGGCCTGACCTAATCCTTTATTCTGATCATCTCTGCTGAAGGCTGCATTGTGCTTTGGCCACGTTCCCGGTAGCAACTGTGTGCAACGGGGGCCTTTTTGGCCACAATGGAGAGGGCTCGCCTTGCATTTTGGGCGAGTGGAAATCGCACGATCATTTTGCCTGATGGCGAATGTCTCCTCCTCCTCCCTGGAGACAGGGGAGCAGCTTGGATGCAATTTCACCTCTGGGTCGTGCAGAAACACTAGCACAAGCAGGGGGCTCCCAGTACCAACTTGGACGGGGGCATTTGCTTTCTGTGCATGCTTGCTGGCCGGCCAGCCATGGGGTTTCCTTCTGCGCATTTGGACACATGAGTTAGCACCATGCAGGTGCAGGCTTGAGCCCGCAACTAGGTACGAAAGTAACTCTCTTGAGGGACTTAGTCAAATCTGCAGAGCCTGAGGTTAAGCTCAATTAGGGCAGCTCAAACCTAAACTGAGTTTCAAGATCTAACCAGCTTCCTTTTAAAGGGCCAAAGCAATGCAGCTTTTAAAAATAGGGATTGCCTGGTGCAGAGAGGAGCCATGCGACCCCCTGGCGTGGGCCACCCTGCATCTCCCGCGAGCGGCAGAGGCAACGGTTCGTGCAAAGAGCTTGTCAGGGCCATTGCGGGAACCTGCAACATCTATCACCCTTCATGGTAGAGAAATCACGAACAAAGAGCAGTGTTTGGTTTGCCTCCCTTATTTGGCTTCAGTGAATGACAATTTTCAAACACAACCAAGAAGATGTCTCTCAGGGCAATGCTTGCTTCCGTCAGGAGCAGGGACCTAAAAGGACTGGAAACGTGAGCCCGGAGCTGCTCAGTATGGCACACGGCACCCTCCCTCAGCCTAGGCTTTGCACTGAGTCTGGATCGCTTTGTGATGGTAAATTCCTCTTGTCCTCTGGACTGGGCTGGGAAAGGAGATTTAAATAATCCAATAACTGAGTGTCAGAGAGGATAATTTCACAGATTCTCAAAGCGGCTTCTCCCAAAAGAACTTGCTGAATTTGCCTTTTCACTGTTGGGCTCAGAAAGGCAATTCCTAAATGTGATATCTGTGGTCAGAGAACAGGGACAGACACAAGACTTGGATGAGACTGTCAAAAGCATTTTACCATGAAATCCAGGAATTTCTGATTGCAAAGCTGCAAATTTCCAAGCTCTAGAGCTGATGAATCAAAGCAAACAGTTTAGAACTTCCCGCTCCCAGGAAGTCCCACTGGCTTCAAAGTGCTTTGGGAAATCAAGTTAGCGGTAATCTTAAAGGTTGCTGCTAAAACCAAGCATCAGGAGTAATGTGGATATTACATGGAGTGGAAGTATGTGAAAATTGCACGGCTTTCATTCAAAATGGGAAGGTGTTAATGTTTAAAATTTATGTTAAAATGTTAAAATTTATGTTAACATTTATGTTAAAATGTTAACATTTGGGTTTAAAATGTTAACATTTATGTTAAAATGTTGAAATTAAGACTTACAAAGGTGGTACCAAACAACAGATTCATTGAATCCACATATGTGCGTACTGAGAGAATTGCAAAAAGGAACTAGAACAGGTAAATAAGGGTTGAAGCATAAATCCCACTGCTTCACCCATGGGAGGAATCTGCAATATAAGCAGGACACAGAGCCATCAAAAAGAAAGTTACACCTCAATCTTGTGCCTTCTTTTCCTCTCCTCACCAAAGGATGTAAAGTTAATCAAGGCAAGCTCCTGCCCAGCGCACCAGAGACTCAACTAGTATCTATTGTCTTTTTTTCTGCAAATGTACCAAGATAAAGTTCTTCGGATCTCTAGGAAACAAACACTTTGATGGAACAGAAATATTTTGGAATAGAAGTATCTATTTTTGGCTTTTCAAAAACAAAACAAGGAAGAATCTGTAACTTCACTCAGATCATTGCCTATTCTGACTTTCTTTTTTAAGGGTCATACATACATTTTCTGCCGTTACTTTTTATCTGTAATCTAACATCTGTAAGTTGATTTACAATTGGACCTGCAGGAGCTCTCCACCTCTGGGGGAAGCAGCCTTCTTGCTGAATTTATGCTCTGACACTGCTGACCTTCACCAGCTATGTAAAGTACATTTCCTTCCTATGCCAAAGGATAAAATCAGCTGTGTGAAGAACAATACATGCACAGACAACATGGAAAATACTGCTGAAGACCTTCGGATACTCAGCTGTAAAGCTACATTTGGCCTTGTTCCAGGCTCCACACGCATGAGCACACGCTGTGATTGCAAGTGCCTTCCAACAGGAATCATAGCCAAGAAATTCAAAGGCATTTTGGTGCTTAGTTCACAGTGGTTTCAATTAATATTAGGCAGCAAAATACCTTTGAAGTTCTGTGCTTGCATGTATTCTTTCTGCGAGGTTTGGGCCAGGGATATTCCCAAGCAAACAGATGATTAACCCTAGCTTTCTACTGGAATGGAGATGTACTACAGTGACTTGTACAGCATTATGCTGCAGTTAGATGTTGTCCCAAATTTTTATAGTTCTTGAAAGTTTTACAGCCCATGCCTTTAAAGGAATTAAGGGACCTTTAAAATCTCTCTGGTATGAGACAGCCAGATGTATGACGGTTTTAGGGTGGAGTTAGGTACCTCAGTGCACCCTCACGCCTTTGGACCTCAGTTCTTTTGAAAATGAGCCCCGCTGGGCTGTTCTGCCTGGGGGCTGCCTTTGGTGCCAGGCAGGGTGAGGAGGAAGAGAGCCGAGCCTGTCCTCCAAGTCAGTGCCGTCTTGCGGCCCCGCCCTCCACCGACATGCCGTGGGCACCCCACACCTCCCTGAAAACCCTGCGAGCACATGGGAGAGCGCCCTGCGGTGACGCGCCCAGAAACGCTGTAAATAAAAAAAAAATCTCTTCCTTTCCCTTTCATCACGTCAAAAGAGCCAGAAAATGTCTTCCCCTCACTGCCATGGCAACCACCCACCACTCAAAATCTTCTCCTCATCACAGAGCAGGGAAACACCCGCATAAAGTGCCCCAGAAACCTATACAGGCGTCAGCAACGGGGTGCGGGAAAGAGAGCCGCTGCAAAACAGAGAAGCTTTAGAGACTGTTGGAGAAATGCTGTGTTTCAGCCGTGAATGCACAAACGTGACCCTTTCCTCACCAGGAATCCGAGGAATTTCCCGGGTACCCTGGAGGACATCCCAGTGCCCTTGCACAGCCCCGGCTGCCCTGAGGCCCGACCCAGAGGCGCCCGCGGCCCCACGGAGCCAGCAAGGTGCAGCCTTGGGCTGTGGTGAAGTGACCTGCCCCACTGGCTGGGGACACTGGCAGGAGGGGACTTGCCTGGCAGATTTGGGGAAAACACAGAGAAAGGCCCCCTCCAGTGAGGGTGAATTTTCTCACTGGGAGAAAATGTCATGCGATTTTGAGAAGCTACAACAGCACGGCTCCGTGCTGTTTGTGGAAGAAGCAGAGCGCGGGATGAGAAGAGGGTGTTTGGATGAGAACGTGTGGACTAATGTGCTGGAGCAGTTACTCATGGTACCTGTCTGTGGCCAGCACCACAGGGGGGCCATGCGGCTGGTAGCGCTGGGGCCGCTGGTTGGTTCTCCCCGGAGCGGGTGGTCTGCTGCTGAGATGAGCCACCCCGGGAGCTGCTGGAGCTGCCAGTGCTCGACCTCCTCAGCTGATGCTGAAAAATGTACTTTGGTCAGGCCAAAGTCACTGAGGAACAGTACGGGGAAACGGGAGGTGATCGCAGCGCACGAGCGGCCTGGCTAGCTTCAGCAGTTGTCCTTGCGAGCCCTGAATGACCAGAAACGAACGTTTGCAGACAGAGTGCCCCATCTGTGCAGCTTCCCCTTCCCTGGTGCTGGCTCAGCTCTGGGCTGCCAGCCACAGTCATGGCGCTGCGCTGCAGAATGGCCGGGGGCAGCTGCAGTGACAAGGATCTGAGACACAGCACGAGTTTGAAGGCAGAACCGGCTTTGGCCTGAGACCCCCTTAAAAATCTCCCGTTATTTTCTTCATGGACACTTAGAAGTCTGATGTCGTTTCTCTCTCCTACCTGGGGCTATAAATACCTTAGTCCGCTCATTTCCTGTAGGAATCTGGACCATGCATGTCACTTGGAAATACCTGAGGTATGTGCTGTGGTTTAGTAGGGAAGCAACAAAAGCCTCAGTGCAAAAATATAAACAAAGTTGACAATTTGTAACACAGACGTATTTGCAGGCAGGAGCCCCGCTCTTTGTTGCTGCCGCGGTAAGCGTACCTCTCCGATCTAGCAAGGTAGTGCCACAACATCCGCTAATCCTCCCCGTCAGCCTGATGTGCAGGCTGTGAATTACACAGGGAAATTACAAAATGCTCCCCCTGGCTTGTAAAGGGGCTAAAATAAATGTATAATTTATCTACCCCAGTCAAGACTTTTCTACTGGGAGGATAATACAAAGGGCTTAAGGGTAGTTAAGAACGAGGCCTCAGTAGTACTAAAGAAAGCACTGTATGTTCCTGACGTAAAAGTGGGCCCATTTCTGCAGAGAGAGAAACCAGATGATTTTTTTCCATTTTTTTTCTTTCCCCAGGGGAAGTTTCAGACCCTGCAGAGCAAGTGCAGCTGGTGCCAGGTGGCTGAAAGGGACATTGCCAAGCTAGGGAGGCCACATGTCGGCCTCTACCTTAAAGAGGCTCTGCAAGAATGTAAGGTAAGGTAAGGCAGTGTCTGGAGATGTTGTTCCTCCCCACGGCTGCTGCTGGCCTGGCTGCCTGGGGGGCCTCCGCATTCCTTGGGAGGCCTGGCCTGGCCACCTCCTCCCTCCTTGCCTCCAAAGTGCTGCTCCTGAGCAGCACGGGCTACCGAGGGCTACGCTGCGCATGAGGCCCCTGGGGAAGTGCCTTGGGGCAGGTACAGGGTGGTAAACTTCCCCTAGGGACACCAGGCTATACCCCAGGGCAGGTGAAACCTTGGGCTTTTTAGGAGGTGATGAGCCAGATGCCTCCAGGAGGCAGGTGCTGCCACGGTCTCCTGCGCTCGTGGCCCAGAGGACGAAGGTAGAGCAGCAGCAGCTCCTCTTGGCATGCCAGGGAAAATGGAAGCAGCTGGGAAGGAGCGCCGCAAGCATGGAAACCCACAGGACGAGCAGGAGCCCCAGCCTCCCCAAGAGGGAGAGGGCACATTGCAGCCTGGCCCAGTGCAATGCAGGGGACACAGCTGTCCCACCTCCAGGGCCCTTTCTCCTTGCTCCTTCCACACCTTTGCTGCAGCAGCCCCAAGGTAGCTCAAACGGCAGGGAGGACGTAGGTCCAACAGTGGCAGTGTGGCTGCGCAGCATAGGGAGCAGGTGCTGGGGACTGGCCGGTGCCCTCTGCTGTGGTCCAGCAAAGCATTTGTTTCTGTGGTGCACAGCCATGCCTGCATCCCTGCTGCCTGCCCCTGCCACACACTCGGGGCAGAAATGGAGCACCCCCGCTCTGGTTTTTCACTTCTATTGCAGCATGACAGCCTGGGATGGGCATGATGGCTACAGCAAATTACACTAGGAGTCATTCGTTTAACACTAGCAGCACCAGAAGGGCCAAGGGCTGAACTGGGAAAACTTGTGGACTTTCCTTTTTGGGGTGGTGTCAACACTTTACAAAATGGCTTTCAGGGTCACATTCCTTAAATAGCTACACCCTGCAGCACCACTTCGGTGGAGATGCCACAGGCCCTGTTCACAGGTGGGTAAATTGAGGCACAGAACAGGAAACTAGCATGGCGCATCTTTGGGAGATGAGACAAACTGAGAGGGAATCATTGAGATCCCAACCAGGAGGCCAGGCAGTCCTGAGGACTGGAAGAAAGCTAATGTCACTCCAGCCTTAAAAAAGGGCAAGGAGGACCCAGGGAACTACGGGCCAGTCAGCCTCACCTCCATCCCTGGGAAGGTGATGGAACAGCTCATCCTGGATGTCATCTCTAAGCATGTAGAGGAAAGGAAGGGGGTCAGCAGTAGTCAGCATGGATTCACCCAGGGGAAATCCTGCTTAACCAACCTGACAGCCTTCTCTGATGGAATGACTGCCTGGGTAGATGAGGGCAGAGCAGTGGACGTTGTGTACCTTGACGTCAGCAAGGCTTTGGACACTGTCTCCCATAGCATCCTCAGAGGCAAGCTCTGGAAGCGTGAGCGAGATGAGTGGCCAGTGAGGTGGATTGAGAACTGGCTGAAAGGCAGAGCTCAGAGGGTTGTGATCAGCAGCACAGAACCTAGTTGGAGGCCCCAGGGGCTCAGTTCTGGGTCCAGTCCGGTCGTCTTCAACTTATCCATCAGTGACCTGGACGAAGGGACAGGGTGCCCCCTCAGCAAGTTTGCCAGTGATACCAAGCTGGGAGGAGTGGCTGACACACCTGAGGGCTGTGCTGCCATTCAGAGAGACCTGGACAGGCTGGAGAGCTGGGCGGAGAGGAACCTCATGAGGTTCAACAAGGGCAACAACAACAAGGGCAAGTGCAGATTCTTGCACCTAGGGAGGAATAACTCCATGCACCAGGACAGGCCGCGGGCTGACCTGCCGGAAAGCAGCTCTGCACAGAAGGAGCTGGGAGTGCTGGTGGATGACAAGTTGACCATGAGCCAGCCATGTGCCCTTGTGGCCAGGAAGGCCAATGGTATCTGGGGTGCATTAGGAAGAGTGTTGCCAGCAGGTGGAGGGAGGTGATCCTGCCCCTCTGCCCAGCCCTGGTGAGGCCTCATCTCGAGGACTGTGTCCAGTTCTGAGCTCCCCAGAATGAGAAAGACATGGAGCTACTGGAGAGAGTCCGGCATAGGGCTACGAAGATGATCAGAGGGCTGGAGCATCTGCCCTGTGAGGAACGGCTGCGAGAGCTGGGCCTGCTTAGCCTGGGGAAGAGAAGGCTGAGGGGGGATCTTATCAATGTGTCTGAGTATCTGAAGGGAGGGTTTAGAGAGGATAGGGCCAGACTCTTTTCAGTGTTACCCAGCAACAGCATACGAGGCAACGGGCACAAACTGAAACGCAGAAAATCCCATCTGAATATGATGAAAAACTTTTTTACTGTGAGGGTGACAGAGCACTGGATCAGGTTGCCCAGAGAGGTTGTGGAGTCTCCTTCTCTGGAGATATTCCAAACCTGGCTGGACAAGATCTTGTGCAATGTGCTCTAAGTGACCCTGCTTGAACAGGGGGGTTGGACTAGCTGATCTCCAGAGGTCCCTTCCAATCTCAACCACTCCGTGACTCTGTGGTGGCTTCTGTTACAGCAAAATAATGCAGGCAGTTAGGTGGTTTTCCTCTTCAGTACCCCTCCTCAAAAGAAGGAATAGCTTTTTTCTCCGTGATCTACTAAAAAGATGCTTTTATCAGAACAGTAACTTCCCTGGAGAAATTGCCAGAATTCCTTTTCCCTGCCTCTTTTTCCGTGCATTAACACAAACAGCATCATGATCTGTTTAATCAACATGCATGGCCTTTGGTAATCCTATGCCGAAAGAACACTGCAGTCAGATGATATCCTGCAATTAATCATTGACCTGGTGTGACTTGCTGGACTTTGAGTGGATTTACCAGATGCAGCGAATGCATCCATCCATTCTTCCATGCATAGCCTAGAAGGATCTCTCTGACTAACAGATGTTTTAAAATGCTTTTTCACATGGGAAAATTGTGAAGTACATATTTTTATTGCACCCTTGCTATTTTATCCAGCCATGTGGATCTCCAGGGATGCAGACGTACTTAAGAAAAGTATTTGCTTCTAAAAGCTTCTACAATTTTTCGCAATACCTTCTCGGCTTAGTCAGCCCAACAACATACACATGTATTTCTATTTTACAGCAATTAGTAAAATACACTAATGCTGCTGTGTATTTAAAGACAATTCATTTTCTTTTGTAGCAAAAAAATTCCTGTTTTACCAATTCTCTTAATCTTCACGAGAAAGAAACTCAGGCTACCCATGCCAGTAATCTGCTTTATTAAAATTGCTTTCTTTTCTGTCCCAGTTATTTGTCCAGTGTTTATTATTCCTGATCACTGCATTGCATCTTGTACAGCTGTTATGACTGTACGTGTTTAGCTTCACAGATTGTTGGCCTCAAGTGTAATTACTGGAGAGCAACTCCCCACTGCTCAGCAGCTTGAGCATTTCTTCTGTCAGTAGAAAGTGGGTGTGCTAGGAGAACCTTGGACCTTTTACACTCAGTTTTGGCAGGTATAAATAACTACACATAGAAAAAGGAAGTTCAGAGCCTGACTATTGGCCTTTCCCTTGCAACCAGCGCAGAATGCAGTTACAGGGCTTCTGTCAGGCTTGAGCACTATGTAGGACACAACAGTCTGATCCTCAGTGGGTGACTGGAATGTGACTAACTTTGCTACACACTTCTTGCAGCGATTTAAGCTCAAATTACTGAAAGCACTCACTGAGGCAAGGAACTTCACTCTTTGAAAGTCCTGTTTAATTAGGGTTGAGTTTTCAGAGCACCTGGAAGTCTACTGCTCCAAGAAATTAGAAGCACTTCAGGTCCTCAATATTGTTTACAGCTCAGCTATCCATTGGATACCTAATTGAAAGGCAAAAATACTCCAACTCAGCAGCACCAACGACTTATACACCCAGGAAACTGTTAGCTTTCGACTGTTTAAACTCTCTGACTACACATAAAAGCAGGACCAATTTTATATAGATGATACTGGATTACAACTCTCCAGGGTTAAAACCAGACCTGGACTTTTCCAGAATAAAAGTTGCCCTGCCTGACACTAACTTGACTGAGGAAAGTGCTGCAAGACAAATGTTGACAAATGTGACTTTGGGCCTCCTCGGACAGATGGGGTTAGTGAATTATGGAATGTTACGTGGTACCGGAAAGAGAGTTCATTCAGGAAAGGAAAAAAATCCATCCCACCTTTCCTCCTCATGTCGGGCAAGTTCTCTTTTATCATCTGCATTGCAGATGACAGCTCTGATCCTGTTCTCTCCTACATACAGAAAACATTCCAGTTCAGCTCCTTTTCTGCTGTGACTGGAACACATACTGACTAGCCTTCATGCTTTTGCTTCAGGACAAATGCCCAGATTTTTTTTTTTTTTTTTTTTAATAATGTGACTGCAGTTCCAGCAACCTTGCTTTAAGTCAAAACCTGAGGATCAGAACCCAGACTGACACAAACCAGTGGGCTAGTAAGTATATTCCCCATCTGGGTTCTGGTGAGGTACCTGGTTTCCTGTTTCAACATTCCTTGTACAGGACAGTCCTGTGATTAAAATTAGTTCAGATGGTTAATAGAAGGGGGCTGAAGGAACAAAGAAGCAGAAAATACATTCAGCAAAAACAGTGTATGCAATAGTCCAAATAGCTAAATACACATAAGTAAAGCAAAAATACTGATCCCCCTTTCTGCTGTCTGTAATAAGTATTACAAAACTAGAAAATGAATTGTAATTTCCCGTTCTCTTCATCCACAGCAAAACTTTTAGAAAAAACACTGTATATGTCAAATTTCCCTAAGAATGAAATACCAGCAAAGTGCTAATACTCTTTCTAGTTTATATTGATTGTAAAAAGCTTGAAGAAGAAGAATGGCTTTCTGGAGGATTTATGCTAAAAGACAGTAGATAAACATATGCACTGTACGACCTGCATTATCCATGAAGGAGAGAGAAAAACATATACATTATATGACCTGTATTATCCATGGAATTCCTCCTTTCAGGACAAACAAACAGGCTTTTACTAAGACATATTAAAAATGCCATTATTAAGCAGATGCTATTTCTGAGGCATTACTTTAATCTGGTAACTACAAGAGAGATTTAATTTTTCACCAAATCTCCATTTTTTGATTCAGTTGAAGGACATGGAAAAAACAGATGTGTGTGCAGCTACTGCCCATGTATAACTTTTTGTTTGAAGCCTAAGTAGGACAGTCTGGCTAGAGAACTGCCTTAGCTCGTAATCTAAGCTATAATATTGTTCCTTAATGTGATTTAAAAGGCCTTACTGCTTCATTGCAAAACAGCATTAGCACGTCCTGTCAGTCACTAGGGACAACTATGAAACACCCGTGCCACTGCCACCACTGTTTGAGGTCTAAGATCTTTCTCATGAAATCTACAGCATAAGAGAGGTACTCAGTGGCTTCTCTGGACTTTGCTAATGCTCTTTTTCCAGGATCAATGTTTGAAGGCTGGATTTTTTGGAAATGCAGTTACATGAATGATTTGGGCGCAGAAAGTGTGCCAATGATTCTTTTTTTATGTGACTTCAAATGGAGATATGATACAGACTGGTTCAGTGCAATGATCATTCCAGTCATGATCTCCTACCCCAGTGAGTGACAGGATGCAGAAAATGTCCTTTCTGTGTCACGGATTTGTTTTCTTGCTTCTTTGTAGTAGTCTGTCCCACTAGGTTTTTAGTAAGTCTTCTACATTTTCTGTGCCTCACTTCATGGAATAAGGTGAGGGTCACCATATCCATTTTAACGTGTATGACCGACAGGGTGCAATCTGATTGACCAACCACCAGTGCTTTTCCTTCTCATGTCTCAAATAACCCCTCCCACATTTAAAACTCCCAAGCTCTCCAAGGACACACCATCTACGACATTTTACACCATCTTCAGAACAAAGATGTAGCTACACCATAACACAAAAGAATTACTAAATAAGTTTAAGACATCTGCAGTAAAAATATTACAAATATTTTAAAACTTCTTGTGTAGCAGTCTACAGCCCATCCTGTTGATATCAGTCCAACCTCAGGCACACAACAAACTTGTGAGTCACAATTATCATGAAACACACAGCAGTCCTGCTTCACACCAAGTCAACATTATGAAAAATTGCAACAGGTGTCAAGTCAACTGCAAAACCCCATAGCTGGCAGCTCTCCCATCTTTCAAACAGACTTACTTAGGGGATTAGGCTCTGTCAGACTTTCCACATCATCTCTCACATCGCTCTCTTTTTCACAGTTTTTGTATTCTGCACTGAATTTCAACTTACTGTAAAGACACTGGTGTGACTTCTGACTACATCCTTTTTGCGCAATTGCTAATCATTACTTTTCTTTTTTTAGTATGCAGAAGTCCACTCCTTATTTTTATTTTTGCCTGAATCAAAGCTACAGCTACAATTCACTGCTTCATTTTGCAAGAGCAAATATACTCCAGCGCTAACAGCAATAAACACTGCGGTCTGCTGCTCAGGCCTGTAGTGACTGCAGCTTTTGTTAAAAGGCACCATAGGGCCGGTGGGCTTACAACATCTTTCTTCATTCTTGTAAACTGTAAGAGTTTTTATTTACACCAAACATGTCACCCTTCTCCCTAAAGAAAAACTCTGCTAAAATGGTCCTATGGTGTATGTTAAACTTTTATATGGAAAAAAGCAGGACTGTGCTGTGTTACAGCTTTTGAAGGATCTCTTTCAGTCCTTTTAGGGGCTTCTGAACAGGAGTTTTATGAATTCATAACAACATATATATCAGACAGACACTGGAATTCAGATTATTTTAACTTCAACTAAAGGCCTATGTTTAAATGTCTGAATGCATTCCTTTGTGGCTAGGATGTGTGGAGTGTTAAATCTGTGAAGACCGTATCTTCATTATAAATATTCCACTCCTTAGTCATTCTTGTGTCAAAGCACTGCTAAAGAGAAAAACTGCACTAGTGTGGCCCAGAAGGAAGTGGAAACCAGACAGTTTTGTTGCAGAATTAGGAAAGTATAGAACCAATCCTGCCCAGTGAGTTTTGTATCTCTATTCTATATAGATCTTTGACATCAAAAATGTATAAAAGCAACAAAACGAGCTTTTGTATTGCTTTACAGTGAGTGACCCTTGAGAGTCTTTAGTAGGAGATTTTTTGGTTTCTTTTCAATTTAATACCCAAGTTGGATGACTGCTGTGTTCAAAGTTTTTCAGATCTCTGTATTTGCCTAGCTGCTTGTTTTTGTCGGCACCTTTACTGTCAATATGGTCCACAAGTACCTTGCTGGACTCCTTAGTTTAATGGATGTTAAATAAGAGATTCTCATACAATGAACTCTGCAGTTGTCTCTTTGGAAAACCTTTTTCAAGGACTTGCTAAACACACTAAACATTTCCATGTGGCTCTAAGTTTCAATGAGGCATGAGAATGACTGTGTGTTTTACTGAAAGTCTGGATGCTTTTTAGAAACAGCTATTTCTACTTAATGAATCCCTCAGAAAAACAAGAATTTTTATTCAAGTTTTATGATCTAGGCACAGTAAGAACTAGGAATAGAAGTAAAAAGTATGCTGTCTGCCTTCACCATTGCTGCATTACTAGTAGCCAACTCATCTCTTTCTTGAATCCCCCTGAAATTCTCTCAGACAGCTTATGAATAGAAAGCCACTTGCATTTTGTTCTTTACATAAATAACTGTCAGCACTTTGTGGAATTTGGATCTCTCATGTATAAATTGACAGAAATACAATAGCAAGTAAGGAGGACCCTGGCTAAGGCAGGGCTTAGCTAAATCATTTGACTGTTTCCTCAATTTGCTTCCAAAATGTGCATGAAATATGTCAAACAACCCCTTTCTGGTTATCTGCCATGTCTGAGGCCATTAGCCAGTATTAAACAAAGCCTTTTAATTAACGCTAAATTGTAAGAAAATGTTACTACAAAAAAAGTGAATTAATACTATGGTACCCAAAAATAAGCTATAGAGAACAAAGATTATGACTGATTATAGCTCACCTGACATTTTGTGTAGCAAGTAGTCATGACACTTGTTTAGCCCTGGAAACATAGTTACATCTCTGCATCTATTCAAGCCAACTTTCCAATAGGACGTATTTCTGAGGTTAACACTAAAACCCATGTATAAAATTTACATTCTGTTACAGTGATCCAGATCTTCTGTCCTTCCTTCTCATTCTCCCAGAGAATGCAAATAGCATCTTACCTTCAAGAAGCTTTAATGCTTTTCTCATGATTCAAATGAAGATTTAGCAGCAACCCAATTTATTAATAACATCTCCTCTCTCCCCACATTATATGAGATTTAAATAACCATAATTGGTATTTTTGAATAGGTTTCATCTTGAAGGATTCTGTCCCCTTTCATAGCCTAGCAGTGCCTTAATTATTCTTGCACCAGGAAGTTGATAAGGGCAGTTCTTGGAGACAGAAAAGCCTTTTTAATGGTTCGTCCCTGGAGATGCTTGCTTCCAAGTTCACTTTGAAGAACTAGTTCATGGATTTCTTCCAAATTGCGGGCTGCTTGCTGAGGCACACTAACTTTGCCACAAGCTCTGTTATTGATCTGAAAAACAAAGATATGAAAACAAGAAAAGACAGAAGTTGCTAGGCTGATTTATACAATTTCATCCCCCTGAATCTAATCGTTCTTGTTACACATGGGAAAAAAATGAATCAAACTTTCTTTCCTCTAACTTCAATTTCTAAGTAGAGGATAAAAGTCTCCATGCCCCCTGTTATCCTCCCATACAGTGAAAGAACAGAAACCTAATTCATGATACTCCAGGAAACTTTAAGAAGTGGCAAAAGGAAGTTTTATTTCCAAACACAGCAAGCCTCATGGGACTATACAATGTTGTGATCTTCTAAGTTCGAAAAAAAGATGGTGCATAAGCTGAATAAAGAGACACAAACAATGTTTGTCAGGTGGAAATTTTGATTTGCAAACACTTAGATTCTTTACAGCTAAGTGATTTACTATAGAGTTGGAATGCAAGATCTTTAAAAAACATTTGTAATTAAAAAGATGTATCTGAAGGAGACTCATCACAACCCATTTTTATAAAAATAGGCATTAACTTTTTATATGTTGCATTCTTACTAAAAGCATGATTCATAAAGCTAACACCAACCACAATCCTCATAAGGTAATGCTTTCCTGTGTTTGGCTGTTTTCAGAGACCTTCTACACTGATTTTGAATCATCAGGGCAGAGTCACGTAAGTAAAACAAAGTAAGGCTACCACTGGGAATGATCTTAATTTATAAAATAGCTTTATAAGTGCATCACTTTTTTATCATCCAATAAAAGTAGACAATATGTGGAAAGTGAAGGTCTGACCGACTATCTTTCTGGAATTGACATAAAAATCATTAATTATCACAAAAGCTTTCAGATTTATATGGCGTATTTTCAGTGGACTAATGAAAAACATCAACGCTACATTTTATTAAATAGTTTGGTATTTTTATCCAGTTCAAATCAGTTACTTGCATAAAAAAGCTGTGGTAAGTACTGCAGATCTTTGCCCTTTAGACATTAATGTACCTATTCAATCATCTAAATGTAACATGTTGCATCGTACAGCTTGGACATAAAAAAAGCGCACAACCTGGTTTTCCCCTGAATTTCATCCATGATCTGCATACACAATGCACTCACCACAGAAGTGATATATTTCACTTCTTGATTTGCATTTTATTTTAAATAAAATAATCTGTGAAGTTCTCAGAGAGGAAGATGGAGAGCTTTTTAAACAAAGAAGATGAAGTCTTAAATGCAGCTGGGACGAGTCATTTCTGTTTTTTGACTAGACATTACACTAAATTGCAATGATAATGTAGGTCGACTTTCAAGCATTCTTATATGCATCCATAACTCAGTACCACAAAAGGCTGTTTGTTAAACCTTGCCTTTAGTACCTTAATGCAAAGCAAATCCTTAAAAAAAAAAAGCTTCATTTCTGTAGCTTTTATTAAAAATAAACACAACTGATTAACAGAAATCGTTCTTTTTGACGGGGTAATTCAGGGAAGACGTACTCCACGGGAAAAAAGAAACTGATAAAATCAAAGCTGGTATGGTTTTAGTAAGAATATCATAGAATCATAGAACGGTAAGGTTGGAAGGGACCTCTAGAGATCATCTAGTCCAACCCTCAGCATAGCCCATGTGGGCATTGAACCCGCGACCTTGGCATTAGCAGCATCATGCTCTAAAGCAAGCTTATGAGCTCGCTACTGGGGTACACAGCTTCTAATTCAAAACCATGCCTGGTCAGTTAAAATGCCATTCAATGTCCTCCATGATACAAGCTAATATGGCCTTGTGAACAGATGCTGGTGGGAGAGAACTGCCACAACTAGCATGTTTGGTGCTAGTCTCAAGAGTCAAAATGGTCTAAATCAACACAGCAAATATATGACTCCTAGAAGCTGCGTTTTCCTAGAAGGGTTGAGGAGTCTAGGCACCCTTGCATTCTGCACCTTCCCACGGTATCAGTCCTGATCTTCCCACATCCCACTGTGGGCAGAGTGTGCAAACTGAACCAAATGACAGATCGATTATGATTTCAGTATGTATTTGCAGAATGGTTTTCCTTATAACTTGGTACCCTGATTCACTGTCAAGTGTATTAACTCCATTCTTAAAAAAAGTATCAGCAGATCTGACGTGACACCATGTGTAACAAACACCCTATTCACATTTGTTTTTGAGAGGTCAGATTTTCCAGCAGGACAAATGTCTTCTGCTCTCTTCAGCTCTAACTGTATCTCACTAGACCAGCATATGTCCTCATCAGCTGCAGGTAGAAGTGCCAGCACAAGAAACTTGGGTGCTATTAGTCTTGTTTCTCTGAACAACTGCTGTGCCAAATTGCAAGGGGAAACACAAATGAGGCTTGGGCTCTTCCCTCCCTGGGGAAGGAAGCTGTCCATTTCCGTTCTGATTTTTTTTCCCTTTTTTGATTAAACATTTGACCTTCTAGACTACTTTGAATCTAGAGGGATCAGAAAGCTAGAGAAACTATGAAGGATTAAAAGGAACTACAAAAGACCAAAAAAAAAAAAAAAAAAAAAGCACCTGGACATTGCAGACTCAAACATTTTTTTTTAAGAGCCCCAGTGAATAATAATCCTGAGAAATAAAAAGGAAAACAAACCAGTATCTGTGCACTTTTAAGCCTTCCTCATATTCCAAAGCATCACAAATGACACCATCTCAGCTTATTTTTTAACATCAGTTGTAAGATAAGGGTTTTGAACAGTTCTGCATGACCTAAAAAACTGATGAATGCTGATCACAAGTGTGTTCATAGGATGAAAGACTACAGTCTTCACACTACATCTATGCCACTTTAACAGCAGCAAAAATATATAGTATGTGATACAAGGGTGGGCAAATTACAAATATTCAACCTTGCAATAACATCTAGAATAACAAATACATACACATATCCAGTGAATTTAAGTGTTTTTCTTGTATACAATTTATATTGTATCAGCCAAGGATGCGGTGACTTGGTTCTTACGCTGCCTTGGGTTAAAAATGGACAGACAAAACTGCAGCATAGACAGGAAATAATGAAGTATCTTGTGTCAAGAGAAATAAAACCATAATGTCTCAGCAGGCAAATTGCTGGCAGCCTGAGGCAGTTTGATGTATTGAGAAGAATAGGGCTATGGCCCAGAAGACTATGCAGTGTGAAGAGACGCTCTTTGCAACAAACCAGTTCCTCCTTATTTTGTAGTGCTTCTTGTTTTAATGAGGGCAATTTATTTTTACAACCATAGAAACCCTACAGTGCCCACAAAGCTTTAACACTTAAAAAATATTGACATTTACAATGATTTTTTCACTGCTTCTCCATATTTTCCTTTTACCTTACTCCTACAGTGTAAAGCCAGGCATTCCCGTAGGCACTACTTTTAAGAATTCCTCCCAGTTCTTAAGATGAATTACATTGTATCAGACAAAGATCAGTAACTTGATTTCTTTTTCTACTTTAGGTTAAAAATAGACTCAGATCTTTCATTCACTTACTTCCCTGGGCCTAAAGAAGGTTTTTATATACCTCATATTCTTCCATGAGTGGATGCTTGCTAGAGCTAGAGCTTGCTAGGGATTGCTCTTTTTCTTAAAGAAGAATTTGTACACAAGACTTAAGCTTAGAAGCTTTGACATAAAATGAACCAGGAACAAAAATAAAAAGAATTTTCATAATGGCTATTTAAAACAAGAAGATTTCTGTTTTCTTCTTTAGAAAAGGAAGTTTCAACACCAGCAGAAAAGGATTAGTGAAATGTTTAGGAGTTTTTATCTCAGAATCACACAGAATGACAGAGTGGTTAGGTTGGAAGGGACCTCTGGAGATCAGCTAGTCCAACCCCCCTGTTCAAGCAGGGTCACTTAGAGCACATTGCACAAGATCTTGTCCAGCCAGGTTTGGAATATCTCCAGAGAAGGAGACTCCACAACCTCTCTGGGCAACCTGATCCAGTGCTCTGTCACCCTCACAGTAAAAAAGTTTTTCATCATATTCAGATGGGATTTTCTGCGTTTCAGTTTGTGCCCGTTGCCTCGTATGCTGTTGCTGGGTAACACTGAAAAGAGTCTGGCCCTATCCTCTCTAAACCCTCCCTTCAGATACTCAGACACATTGATAAGATCCCCCCTCAGCCTTCTCTTCCCCAGGCTAAGCAGGCCCAGCTCTCGCAGCCGTTCCTCACAGGGCAGATGCTCCAGCCCTCTGATCATCTTCGTAGCCCTATGCCGGACTCTCTCCAGTAGCTCCATGTCTTTCTCATTCTGGGGAGCTCAGAACTGGACACAGTCCTCGAGATGAGGCCTCACCAGGGCTGGGCAGAGGGGCAGGATCACCTCCCTCCACCTGCTGGCAACACTCTTCCTAATGCACCCCAGATACCATTGGCCTTCCTGGCCACAAGGGCACATGGCTGGCTCATGGTCAACTTGTCATCCACCAGCACTCCCAGCTCCTTCTGTGCAGAGCTGCTTTCCGGCAGGTCAGCCCGCGGCCTGTCCTGGTGCATGGAGTTATTCCTCCCTAGGTGCAAGAATCTGCACTTGCCCTTGTTGTTGTTGCCCTTGTTGAACCTCATGAGGTTCCTCTCCGCCCAGCTCTCCAGCCTGTCCAGGTCTCTCTGAATGGCAGCACAGCCCTCAGGTGTGTCAGCCACTCCTCCCAGCTTGGTATCACTGGCAAACTTGCTGAGGGGGCACCCTGTCCCTTCGTCCAGGTCACTGATGGATAAGTTGAAGACGACCGGACTGGACCCAGAACTGAGCCCCTGGGGCCTCCAACTAGGTTCTGTGCTGCTGATCACAACCCTCTGAGCTCTGCCTTTCAGCCAGTTCTCAATCCACCTCACTGGCCACTCATCTCGCTCACGCTTCCAGAGCTTGCCTCTGAGGATGCTATGGGAGACAGTGTCCAAAGCCTTGCTGACGTCAAGGTACACAACGTCCACTGCTCTGCCCTCATCTACCCAGGCAGTCATTCCATCAGAGAAGGCTGTCAGGTTGGTTAAGCAGGATTTCCCCTGGGTGAATCCATGCTGACTACTGCTGACCCCCTTCCTTTCCTCTACATGCTTAGAGATGACATCCAGGATGAGCTGTTCCATCACCTTCCCAGGGATGGAGGTGAGGCTGACTGGCCCGTAGTTCCCTGGGTCCTCCTTGCCCTTTTTTAAGGCTGGAGTGACATTAGCTTTCTTCCAGTCCTCAGGCACCTCTTCTGATCTCCATGATCTTTCAAAGATTATTGAGAGTGGCCGAGCAATGACATCCACAAGCTCCCTCCTTTTTATATTCAGTTATGTGGTCTTAAAAACATCAAAATAAGAATTTTCTTTCTATTACTAAATCTTTAGTTTAATGGTATATATTCAATAAGAAGTTTGCTTTAACCACAGTTGCAAAGAAGTTTCTAATTACACAATTTCTGAAGTTCCTAACTTCTTCAAAAACTGAACACTAGAATTTAAAATGCTTCTTAGCCAATCTTGAACACAAAGATTTTTTATGGAATAATATATATATATGTATATGTATATATATATATATATATATGTATATATATACTTAAACTTGAGTAAAGTCTGCTTATTCCTGAGTGAAAATTTTGGTGGGTATACCACCACCTTCCCATTCATGTAAAAATTTTTAATTACTTGAAAAAACAGCAATAAAACCACAGTGTACATTAGACTAGAATCTGCTCTTATACTCAGGTGGCATTTGAGTCCTTTCTCCTTGGTTTGAGAAAAAAAACATCAGCAATTGATAAATTTCTCCAAAAAGACATATCCTGTGGTCTCTGTGAAGGATGACAGTTGATGACATTGAATGCAAGAATTAATAGTTTTCTTAGTAGATTTTCCATTCTGCTCAAGAGGACTAGCTAAGGGCTCTGGTAGGCTATGGTATTGCTTGTACAGCAACACATCTCCCTCTAAAACTAACCGATCTCTTCCCTTCTCAAAAAGGGCAGCTAAACAAACATAACCAAATGCCTCAGAGCATGCTGAATACAGGCTAGACACTTAAAAATGATGGAAACAAGATGGTGAACTATACTGTGCATGTGCACACACATATTTTTGAAACTTACATCTTAGCTGTAGTTAGATCTAACTACTAAATGTACTTAGATTTCAACTCCTTCGCTGAATTGCCAACTCTTTCCATAAATTGCAAAGATGCTACAGCTCAAAGGAAAACTGGAACGTGATTTTAACGTTAGCAAAGCTATCTGTTTTTCTCAACCCCAGTTCTGGAAATACGCTTTGCCGAGATTTGCCAGAAGTTCAGCCTGAGGCAGACAGGAAACAGTGTGGCAAAATCACACCATCTAAAACCAGCTTATAACAGGTTGTATTAGGCAACTGTCGCATTATGTATAGCACAAGAAGCTTCATCTAATTACACATGTTTTATACAGGGCATGACTATGAATGTATTGACAGGTAAAAATTCTGGAGGGACCTGTATTTTGACCATACTTTAAAATCCTTACCCTCAGTTCATTAGTTAAATTTCTCCAGGGAGTGATATCCACAGTCACTCAAAAAGATTTATATTTAGAATTTTTTCCTTTCAGGTTTATTACAGTTTTTCATTTAGGACACCATTTTAACTACTCAGCAAAATTTTAACTGCAGCTTCCATCCCCTCTGTCCTCACATTGAGCCATGTAAGAAGGGAACTGAATTGCACAAGAGCAGAAGAAATGTTGCCATCCTAATGCATTAACAAACCACTACTGAAAATAAATGAAGCACTCTTACCAGAACAGACATCTCTATAACATCTGATGATTGAAGGTATTCTTGGTCTATTTTGGGCCAGGACTGATGTAGCACATCAGCATCCCAGTTATGATGAGTACAAAGTTTATTCTGCATATGTGCCAAACCTGGAACATGAAACCAGTCAACTGTTCAGCTGTATTGTAACCAGAATATTCAATCTTTGCAATTTGTTTGATAAATAAGATCAAAATAAAATTCACTTTAAAAGCAAATCTCTTAGAAGCAAATAACATTGTTTAGATTAACATCCAGCACATTATAAACAGAAGGATACATACATTTGAAAATGCTTACTTCATACTACAGGCAAGAACTCCAACATGAACATTGTGGGTACACTTTAGATTAGGATCAGCACTCCAAAACATTGCCAGAAGCACAGAAGACCACTGTTTATTGATTTAAAGTGTTTCACTGCTACACAAGCTGACCTTTAGTTTTAAAAGTTATTCATAATACTGCATTCACTTCAACAGAAATAACAATTTGATTAAAATTTTACTAACAATTCAGTCAAAATGGGAACACTGATTTTTAAAAAATTATTTCCTATTATTTTACCATATATAATAGGCTGGATAGTTTCTAAATTTTTAAGTTAAGCTACTCACAAGATTTTCTCTTATTTTGTGAAGTATCTATTTTCTCACAAATTAAAGTAAGTATAACATGCATAGCTTGTTCTGTTGTATGACACACTTTCTGAAGGGCTTTATCCTTTGATTTTATTTAACAACACTGGTAAAATGGTTATAAATGATCTCGTTGTACTAAACAGACTTTACCCTCTTCAGAGACAATCAATTCCTAACTTGTCTAAGTAACAGCAGAACAGGATTCAATTCATTCTGAAGCCACATTCTGTAACTGAATAAAAACTTGAGTGGAACTTACGTTTCTATTTACTCTATTGTAGGCCAAAAGATTTCACTTAACAAGAAGACTTCAAATGTGTTCAATAACTTAATTGCTATTATGATTGTTTTTCACACAGTCAGTGATTTTTCAAATTAAAATACCCCCAATAGATGGGTATGAATCAGAATACAGACTAAAACTTTTTTTAGACATAGGTTTCATTCAGAATTGCAAAATGTAACATCTGGAGAGTATCTGAAAATTTATCTCATTGAGGAAATCTCAAACAACAGCATAAAGCAAACATATCAGCACAAGATTCATTGTTCCAACTGAAGTATCAAAAACTCTTTGAAACACAGCACAAAGACAGACATATCAGCACAAACAAGTCATGCATGATACATAAATGGATTTATCCGGTTGGATTGCTTAGACTAATATACTGAATAATACCAAAGACAGAAAGAGAAAGCAACTTCCTCCAAAATGAAATCTGCAAGATTTCTGTCAGTGTTTTTGAAACAAAGCACTCCTATAAATGACACACAATCTTGCTATTTTCCTAATGATTCAGAAGCTGAGAGGGTGGTGGACTGGTGGGAGTTATTTCTAACAGCAAGCAAGAATGTGCACGTGTTTCCTGACAACTCAGTTACAATCTTATTAGGTAAATAACTGATCAAACACTTCAATAGATACGGATTTCTACTGTATTTTTTCTCTTGCAACAGTAGCTCAGACACTGAAACACCAAAAGATAGGAAACTGAGCAGAAAATAACCTTCACATTGGTGATTCATTTTCACGTTGACTTTAAAGAAAACAGCTGCTAAGTTCTTCCCTTTTTTGCTTTTGCACATAGAGATGAGCTCACTTCTTTCCAACTGATCACATGCCTTGTGGCAAAAGCATGCATACCAGCCACTCCTTATTTTCCTGTTGAAGTGGATTCTTCAAACTATTTAAAAAACTTTCTGATGTAAGCCAAGAGTTTCCACCTATGAAGGCAAAATCAGGGTCACTTTTAATCCCTGTGAAGACTGTCAACCCTAATAAACCTATTACTAAAACAAATGCATATATATTCTGAAGCAGATAAAGTCTGACTACAGTACAATGTCAACCTTTTTAGTTCCTTTTCTAGCTACAAAAGTGAGCCATGAGATCACCCATATTAAAAAAAAAAAGTGCAAAAGTCAACAGAACTAGTTTCAGAAAATACAGTTTGACAGGAAACCAAAATGAACATTTTACTTATGTTGCCTGTTTGGCTTCCTGTCTTAATTCACATTTTGTGAGCTCCAAAACACAGAAAATGCAACCATGATTTGTTTCACATTTTCAAAAAGCAACAAGACCAGCAGCTTCAGTGTCCTTAGCTGGAGAGCTTCAACCCTTAAAAGGATCTAGACAGAACCTGCGTCCAGCATTCCCACTTGCCTCTGATACACAGCACAAAGGCACTATTGGACGACTTAAGAATCAATCAGTTCACAGACCTTTCTTGTGAAAACATTAAAATCCTATGCATCTTGCTGTACTGGAGAGCACCTATTGAAGAGCATGTTAGGAAGCAGGAGGTATTTTGCTTTGTATTTTTTGACTTGTTTTGTTTTTATGGGCAGAAAGCCAACTGAGTGCATTTCTGCTTATTTTCCACAGTATTTACATGTGCAGCAATCTTTAGAGACAGACCAAGGACAAATCTCGCACTCAGTCTGAAGCCCTGATCCTGTAATTGGATCTGCTTGAATGGACTTTCATCGACCACTATGCCAATACAGAAACAAAGTTTCCCTAGCCATAGGATCCGAGCCTGATTTAAAACATAGCACTATATTATACTATTATAGAGTTACAGTGGGAGGACAGGACAAATACAAAAATATTTAAGCTCATGGCAATGTTTTATTAATATTATTTGACTCATAAATATTTCATAAAAATAGTAATTCTCCAAGAGGTCATTTTAGGGGAAGAGTTACTCATTTGAAAGAGAGATTTAAGGAGGAAGATTTGGAGGCAATCATGTATCAAGACAGCAAGGCAATTCCAGTCTTATGGACAAAAGCATTAGAAAAATTTATCTGTGAAATTTTAGCAACAGTACAGCTAGTTTGATGCCACACTATGCAGGCAACAGCAAAAAACTTTTATCGCATGAAGTGGGGAATGGCTGGCACAGTGAGGGACAAGAGCCAGCACAGAGAGATTTACAGTGTATACGATAAGAGGAGGAAGGAAGTCTAAAGGTGAAGAAAAGGAAATTAATGAAGACATCTGAAGCAAAGCCAATATAACAGCTTAAAACTAGGGTTTTTCCAACAAGAAATATAAGAAGATCTGAGAGAGGCGGTATAAGGAGACTATGAGAGTGCATTACCAAAATGTTGATTAACTGTGGATTTAGCAAAATCCAAACAGAGATCTGTGTTAAGTAAAAATCTGTTACACTAGCAAATAAGCAGATAAAGTTTTTGAACTCAGAGCAGATATTTCTAACAGTTAACCAAGCTGCATTCTGGATCCGTATCTTACTGGTCTGGCAACTTCTTTCAAGTACAGGATTGTCATCGTGTTACTTTGTTCTTGATATACTTTTTTTGCTACTTTATTTTATTGATCTTCCCACTGGACAGATTCAGGCAAGTGGAATATCAGAAACACCTTTTTTCAGCCCAGAAGAAATATGTCTGTCAATCATATGTGCAACAGTCTGCAATATAAAAGTAATTATAGCAATATAATAATAGCTACATCCAAATAGCTATGAGAAAATTTGTATTCTGCTACTGGCAGCAAGTAAGTGGATCAAAAAGGCCTAATTTACATTTACTGAAGAGATTTTATAAAATATTCATTTTATATGTTCCTTAATGACATATCTGGAACATCAGAAAGGGTTTCTGAAAAGCCTGGGTTATGAGAGCCAACTCTAGAACTTGTTTCCAGTTTAGCAAGCTCCACGTGAATTGGGAATCTCTTCTAACCTTCAGAAATTGATCCACTCCCACAAATTTATTATCCTTCATTCTGGATTATTTTCTTGGAGGAAAAGTAAAGTTTTTATTCTGAATAAGGCTTCTTGTATTTGCACAGTTTACTTCGAGAGACTTCTGAATTCAGATTCTCCATGAAGATCTGCAATGTTAACTGGCTTCCATTCAGCTCTAATCTTCAAAAAAGCCTTCTCAAGCACAGACTGAATTCAAACAACAGCATTCTTGCAATAGAGCTATTGTAACAACAGTTAAAACATTATTAAGACAATAATACCATTAAAAATGCCAATAATTATATTTCAATACATCTTAAGATATGTTTATCATCAGTATATATCTTTCATGTGCTACCTCTAATAAAAATATAACATCTCACAATAAGCAGCTTCATATCCTTGTCTGGACAGCAAAATACTGTACTACTACAAACAAACAAACCACAAGAAAAAGTCTCGAATGGTGTCTGTATATTCCTCAGATACAAGGTCTCAGGAAGGAAACAGATTTCCTCATCCTGTTACTGTTCACAAACTGCCAAGATATCAGCCGATGAACTCTTCCCACACTGAGGGGCTACAGCAGCTTTTTATGTTATTAAACTATAACAAAGTGAATACCCTGCACAACTAAGACCATTATGTTGATACACGAAAATACCAAGAAGCGTTCCTCCTCTAAGCAGCAGAAAGAAAAACTTCACACACACAGTATCAAAGCTCTCAGTTACTGTTGTTCAACTGCTGAAAGGCGAGGCACCTATGAAACTGCATTCAAGAAGTCTTCCTCTTCACTCAAACTGGAAATATTCCCTGCCAATACTTAAGTAGGCTCTTCAACCAGCTCAGAAAAAGGCCAAGCTCTTCGTTTCTACCAGGTGCATGAAAACAAGGCGGTCACATATAAACTGAATTCCACGGGATAATAATTTTTCAGCTGCAGAACAAAAATTGATGTCTTGAATCAATTTAATTTTACATTACACCTTATGCTATATTTAAAATGTACACACTACATCAGAAGCATCTTTGAGATATCAGGTCAGGGTTCTTACATTATCTGCTTAGGGCTTCCACATTTACTGTATTCCATTTTTCTCTGTATAAGTAAAAATGTTCCCTACTTTCAACACTAAAAACAAATGAAAAGTAAAGGCTATGTACAATACATTTTAGAATGAAATGTCAAAATTTAATTATAAATAGGTCGCTTATGTGTTGTTTCTTATTTGCGTTACAACGGCAGACAAAAGCTTTCATCAGTGCTTGGGGTCTGCTGCTGTAAGTGCTATTTATAGAGCTAATAATATACAAAGTCCTTTTCCTGAAGAGTTTACAAGACAGGAAGCAGCATTATCCCTCTTTTTCAGATATAAAGCCAAGGCACAAAGACAGAGACTTATTCTGACAATGTATGGAGAACAGAAGCACTAAGGAAGACTAAATGCAGAACTTAGGAAATTTATGCTTGAAATATTATGCTTTGAAATTATTTAAAATAAGAAAAGATAATCACCTATACCTAATAAAATTTAAGAAACTGGGTGTATCGGATGATTAACAACACTTAGCAGAACCAGAACGCAGATTCAGAAACCTTAATCACCAGAACATTAACTTGGGGAAGCTATCTCTAGAATACAGTTCGACATTTTTCCCCAGAAGTTCTAATCCTAAAACAGAGATGCTAAATGTTGCCTTTTTCTAAATAACATATTCTTCTTTCAACAGAGCAGTAGTTAAATGTACATACATTCCCCTGATAAAATTAATAATGCTGATGAAATGTAATGATGATTGTGTTAACACAGAATGTGTTTTTTACATTCAGTCATAAAATTCTCTGGTCAATAATCACTACAAAATGTTTTTGTACACCAGCTGTACTAAATTACTATGTGCAGTCTATGGGTCACACAAACAAAATTGTATCTTCTAATATGGACAGGAGTAGAGGACAGTATAATCACAATTTTTATTATGCTTCTTTTTTGTTCTTATATCAAAGAGATATCCAGAAAATGCTTAGCATTCTTATTCTCCAGTTACTTTAGTAATATGGGAAGACATTCAGAATGCTATAGGATTAAGTTTTATGTTTGGCCAATTATGTTAAAGACATGCTAGTGATCACTATAATTTTATCAAGTATATTTGATAATTCTGTATTCCCTAATACATATTTGAATTTCACAGTTCACAAGGCACTGTATGTTTAAGCAACCAACCCTGACCACCTTTGCCTCCATCTCAAGCAATGAGGAACACAAATTGTGGCAATTACTTCATTTAAGTATAATTTTACTTACATGATACTTCATTTTGTAACAGCATATTGACTAAAATTAGCATTCTCCAAATGGATCATGTCTGATGCCATGCTTTATTCTAAACAATTAGGTTTTCATTAAGACATCTTAAATATATGATTAATGAAAACATGGAAAGACTACTTCTGCAACATGTTACAGAAATATCTTGCTATTTCCTGAGTTTGTGCCCCTATGTTATTGTCATGCTCAAAAGCAACCTTGCTTTGGGAGTTGGTAATGTTATACTGTCATGTACAGCTCTGAAATCTAAGCCATTTACTATCCCTGCTCTGTGAAAACCTGAAAGCATAAAGATCTGGGACGATGATCGTGAGAAATAAAACTTTTAAAATAGCATGCAAAAGCTAACATTAGGTCCAAAACCACACGGCAATTGTGACCAGTCTTAACACAGAATATATTCCTATCTTCCCACACATGTCCTGGGACGTCCTCCAACAAAACTTTTAAAGTAACTGCTGAACCCTTGCACGTACATCTTTTATTTTGCAGGTTGTAACTGTAGCAGCATTACACAACTTAGTCCACTTGGGATTCAGACCTCAAAGTTTACAGCTGTGATAGAATTAAAAACAAAAGATTTCCTGTCTGCCATTCCCACTCTCCCCTGAGAGGTTAATTCACAACATCATGTCCCTCAGCCTCTAGAGAATATTACCAGAATAGTATTTGCACTTAACACTCCTTTAGTCTTTGTAGTACACAGTCAATGACATGGTCTTCTTAGCTTCAGTTCCTGAAAGAAAGTATTTCCAGTCCAAAGACGCTAGAACAGTTCTTTTAGAAAGGTCTGTTCAGCTTTTAAAACTTCCTTCCTTATGAAAGGATGGCTAGTCACAGACATACAAGTTCCTTCCTCATGCAAGTCCTCTCTTTTTCTTCCTTCTCCCTTCCTCTGCCTATTTTCAAAAAACACCATCTTTGGATGTAAAGAGAAAGAAACTAAAAGCAGAGAGATCTGGTAAGACCATAAGTTTCAAGTTTGTTTAGAAATTACGAGTAGGTGATGGGCATTAAGGCATTATAAAACCTCTGTCTTTGACAACATGTGACAGAAGTGACAAAATAAATGCAGAGTTGAAGTACAAGTCACATACACTATTTTAAAGATATTTTTGCAAACTTGCTGTCTTTTTCCCCTTGCAACATCAATAAAAAGTATATTTATATAATTACCTTTCCACATCTCTGATGCAATGTGTGGAGCCATAGGTGCAACCATAATGCAGAGCGTAGCCACAGCATCTTCAAATTCTGCACTGTGGAGAATAAGAGGCTGAGAAGCTTGCTAAGCAAAAAAGCAGAAGAAAAAGAAAGAAAAAAAAGTAAATATGTATATTCCTGTGGGGAGAGAGAACTAGCTTAGCTGAGAGAAGACATGACATTGATTTTTGTTTTTTACTGCATATGATCAGAATAGTATAATTTCATAATAAATTAGAAATCTACGAAAATGTATGGAGAACTAAAATAAAAGCCACTGCAACTCTTGATCACAGAACGCCAACATTGTTATGAAAAAGATGCAAGCTTAGAAACTAATTCTGGAAGAGCTGACAGATCCTTAGGGATCTGCTCTGGTACAGCGGCCTGGACATAGATCTGTGTGGATGACTGTAGTCCTGGAGAACATTTTGAATACTGCCACTGCTAGAAATACAATCTTGGATAAAATTAGAACTATCTGAGAAGAGGTGAAATACCTGCATAAAAGAGTAAATCTGTGATAAATGCAGTATGTTTTCTATAGGGATAAAGTTTGGTTGTACAGAATCCCAGAGGTTTAAGTAAAGCTGAATTTATCACCAGTGAGGTTTTAGAACCGAAGTGCTGCTTGGGAAAGGAAAGTGCAAAGCAACCTTTCACCTGTTGATGTTCAGATTTCTTTAGCAAAGATAATTTTCAGTTTCTTGGAAAAGATGCCAGATTGACAAAATCTGAATCTTAATTCCTGTATTTATTGTATCATAATAGAGAAGATGGAGCACCAAAAGCAGCTGAATAAGCTTTTTCTTTCTCTGCCTCTGTTTTGACCCCGAGAGATTACACCCCATGATAAGGACAGTTCAGATTCTGTGTTTATTTTGTCACTTGCTTCTCTAATAAAACAGTACAGAAGAATGTCAATATATGTCAACTAAGGGGAATTATTTGGTGGGTGTAATGGACACCAGTTCCTGTCTACTACAAAATTGTTCAAAACCAGTGATTTGTTTGACGCAGACTACAGAAGAGCTGTCAGATTGCGACTTTATCGTTGACTATTGAGGTCAGTGCAAACTAGATTTGAGTAAGTTTTAGTAACTCCTACCTGTTTTCTATTTTTAAATTTCATCCACCTCCCCACTTCCTCCTTTCAAATAAGACTGAAAGAGGAAGTATCAACATGTTATAAGGAAATTTGTTCTTCACAGATACTGACGTGACAAAGAAGATAGTGCAGCGTTCAAACATTTGGCTGTCTGTATGACTCTGGTCTTTTCATATTCGCTCATCACCATCCACCAGTCCAAAATGCACATGAATCACTGAGCTGGAGATAAAGGATTCTGTATCACCTTCCCAACACCATACAGTCTCCCAGACTTATGTTATTTCCTTTACACCACTTGTGCCTGTCCTACTTTATTTTTTGTTAAGTTCCTTGAATTTGTCAATAAACTCCTCAGAATCTAATAAGGTAAAAGATGCTATTTCAATAAAAAGTTGGAAAATCCTAATTTTTAATCTGATTTCTGGTCTGGATCTTGTTACATTTATATGTCTGAAGGATTGCTTAATCAGATGTAAAAGCAGTAATAAAATGTAAGATAATAGTTTATTTTATTTGACCTATTGTCCCTGGCTGACAAACAACACAATAGTCTAAATTAAAAACATTAAAAATGGAAGCTATTGGTACATTTGTTTTAAAAAGGGAATTTGCAAGCTCTATTACTAGCAGATAGTTCAGAGGTGAAAGCATTCCTCTTTAAAGAATGTAAGATTATGTGTGATTTTCCCTGTAAAGAATAACTTTTTTTTTTTTATCAGTATGTTTAGTAATTCTATAATGTACTGCTATATGTAACTACCTACGCAACTTGTTTAAAACGGAAGCGAACAAAGAACAGAACAAAGCAAAATGTATCCTTTTGAAATTTCAGGATGCTGATGTAAACATCAGAACCTACTGGCTCTAACACTTTCAAGCTCTTCCTGGAAAACATGGTACACTCAGGGGTTACAGTGATACTAGCATGTACTACTTTTGAAATGAGTAATTCAACCTAAGTCCATGAGGCTCCGAAGTCAGTAACAAGGGTAAAAACAGTAAATAACTTTTGGTATGATAGACTCGGTTCAAGCTGTTCTGTATATAAACATATATGAACAGGGATTGAAAGAAACAAACCTTCATTCATATTGCATACTTACATAGAGTATGTTACTGAGGCTCATCAGTCGAGAAATAGCTGCATTGAACAGATGATCCTTTGTGAAATACTCTGTTACCTGGTTGTATTAAAGAAAAATAAAATTCTGTCACTATTTACTTAAAATTCTCAAACATGGAATATTGGGATTTTAAATGAAAAATAATTTTTGTTGATCAGTTCCAAATTGTGAAATGTGCCTATCTTAATTCTCCCATGGAAATCACTTAGTCATCATACCATATCATATCACATCATATACCACCATATGTGTGTGCAAAAATAGGATTCATGTAAAAAAACGCAGTTGACCAGCTTTGTTTCAAAATGTTAAAAGTTTCAATCAATGTCAATTAGAATTGTGTATTAGCAAACACTCTCTATGTCCTTTAGTAAGATAGCTTCCTTTTGCCCCTAAAAATAGTGTTCATACTTGTAAATCCAGTAGTGCCAGTGAAAGCTCTTTAATACAATGCAAAAGTCCATTAAAGGATCTGGAAGGTCCCTGGCCACAGAATTTAAAACAGGGTAAGTTTCTATGTGCAGAAAAATATTTTAAGTTAATTTTACAGGCATTTATGTCTTCCTCTGAATCTTGCATAATTGAACTGATACTAATCAAAGCATGAGACTTAACACAGGACAGGTGAACAACTAATTCAATACTAAAAATTTTTAGGATGCACTAATGTATTTCTCCAACAATTTTTTTCACTTCACATGAAACAAAGCGTATCTGATAAAGAGATGTGAAACAAGCAGATTTAAAAGGGATGATCTGCATAACTCACCTATAGCTTTATCACTGCAAAATGGAGTTATTCCAAACTCAGACTGAAACCCAGGCATTTTAATGCCGTAACACTTCATCTGTTAAATGAAGCACACAGCAGAAACTTTGCCAAACCAAACCTCACTTCTTTGCAGAAGAGTTGTGTCCCATGGAATTTGCAGGTAAATAAAATTACTTACAGAGAGAATATTTTAAAGAATATTTTATGAGCTACTCATCTGGGAGAAATGTTTTGCTCCAACAATGCTGTAACTTGAGTGCACCATTTTAGCAACAGCAGCATTTAGACATTTACAAAGTACTTAAGTGTTTCATTTAACCTCAGAAATCACCAGATTCTTCTGCTCCCAGATCTTTCTGGCTTCAGTCTTCTGTTTCTTACTCAGAAGCTCAGGATCGGGCATGGTTCCTGACATCCTTGCTTCAATAAGTTTGGTTACTAGGGTCCAGAGGCGTGTCTGCCATCTCTGAACACCTGGCATAGCATCGGCTGAATTCAACGAAGAATTAAAAAATAAACAGATTTCAGTTACGGTGAATGAAGCCAAACCTTTAAAGAGAAGCAAAATCGAAACTGTACCCTGGAGCTTAACACTGAAAAAATCCCTATATTGCGCATTAAAAATGTCAATGCAATTAAAATATATTTTAAAATAAGGCTGGGTTGCTTCAATGGAAAGAAATCAATGATACAAAATGAAAGTATTTTCTGCAATGACTTCAGAACATTATATATATTAAAAACATTTGCTAAATTTATAAAAGAACCCAATGTTATGCCAATGTTTTGAATGCTCATCTTGTGTTATAACAACTCTAGAAAACAATCCTTTTACATGCTTTTGTTTTCCAAACTCAAGGAAGAATATATACACACATACATGTATATATGGGCATAGATACATATAGTATATAATACTTACAGTAAGTGATTGTAAAGCACAGGGATTACCTATCTGACTGCACTAGATGAAAGACTTCTGCACACCTGGAATAGTAAAATCTCACTGACGATGTCTACATGACCCTTTATGTGACTGGAAGTACGATGCACTTCCCAAACTTTCCCCCTCCTGTTCATAGTAGAAGCTCATAGATCATCCAGACACTGTAGGATAGGCATCGTTTGGACTACAGCAAAGGTGTAATAAGCTGCTGGGTAAGTTTGGCCACGTCTGGTCCTGCACACTCCCAGACTGCCTGTCCGCACCAGTGCGCAGGGGAGGTGGGGAGGGAATGGTGTGGGACTCTGCCTTCAAGCCCACTACTGAAAAGACAGTGAACCTAGTCTGAACAGTAATCCCTCAAAAGCTGGTCAAAACATAGTCAGGGAGGAAAAGGATCATGGCAACTGTGTACCAGCATATTCTAGTCTCCCAATGAGACAATTTCCTATTTAGTTATTTGATTTCTTCAATACCAATGTTAATTATTCTGTTACCATAAAGAAATAGAGGCCAGAGTTTAAAGCAGGTTTATGGAATCCTTTTCACATGCTTTTTTCTCCTTCTCCTCGCTTCCTCCCAGCCCCCAGAAATATCTTTAAGGCTGCTACCATCTTATTGTGTTCAAGTTTTCCAACACTCTTTTATCAAGATGTGACCCCGTGAAATCTTTCTTTGTATTTCTCAGTCGGTAAACAGCTTGGTTTGAATGACTAAATGCATTTTTCCTAGCATTATACCTATCTGTGCTTAGCTTTCTTAAAGAATGTTTTAGTATAACCACCAAGCTCTAGTTATACTTTGCAACTAACACTTTGTACCTATGGCACTCACACTAATTTCATTATTCTGTTTTCAAGGTGGAAAAATATAGCAAAAAGATTGGGGATCACTGAATTAACTGCTTTGGTGAGAATTATGTACCTGTATACCTTTAGGGACCCAGGAGTTAGTCTGATTCCAAGCAGCTGGGCTTTTAAGAGTGATTACCTTTTCATATGCCTAGTTGCGATCAGAGGGTGATAGAAAGCAGAGAGAAGTCATACAGCCCATTCCTCAGGTACATAATCAAAAAAGGGCAGTAATTTGGAAATGAAAGTATGTGTTTACATGCATACGTAAAGGGTGACAGCAGACAAATGAAATAATGCTTAGTAAAAACTAAACAAAGCAGCAAGAAGACAAAAGAGGGACTATTTTTTAAGCCAAGTATGAAATGTTTAATTATAGTCCTCAGCAACAAGAGAGCTGCATTGAAATGTATGCTCCAAGTCTACATTAAAATGTATGATCTATGGTAGTTAATAAATAGAAATTAAAACTAAGAACTATTAGTGTGACAAACTGCATGGTGGCAGTAAATAAATGTGCACAAAGGTAAAACTTCTAAATAATATCTTGTTCAAAGATGGAACTAAACTCATAGAAGTATGTCGTGTGTGTACATCTTTTAGTTACTGGGAACTCTGATTATCTTTTTTTACAAGATTCTTCCAACTCATATTTCTTGGTCCACCTTATAAAAGCCACTGCATACTTGCATACATATGTGTAGATTAAATAGTTTAATATTGCAAAATCTTATCTGGAATCTGACATGATGAAAACACGATGAAAACAAAGAATCTTAAAATGGAGAAAATCTTGAAATAATCATTTTCAATCAGTCTATTGTAATTGATCAGAAAATGAGATCCAGGCTTTACACACTTTCATTACTTCAGAAGAAAATACTGATGGAAAAGTGCTTTCCATACAGCTGGTTTTGGCTTGAAAGAGGCATTGTAACATGCAGTCCATTGCAATAATCTTGCAAGCTTTCCTCTCAGAGACAGTTGTGTTACCCACTTTTAAAAAAAGAAACAAACACTAAAACTCTCTTATTATACCAACTTTTCTGATTCAACTATACTAAAACTTTGGCAACAAGATTTGTATTTATCTTCTGTTTTAAAAAAAAACAACTAGAAAAAAAAACAATAGAAACAGTCTGACTTACTTTTAGCATCCCACAAAATATCTTGTTCTGGAGGAGCTGCGAACAGAATGTAAAGACGTATGGTGTCAATGCCATACTCCTCCTTTAATTCTTCAGGGTCTATTCCATTGTGCTTAGATTTGCTCATTTTTTCCCAAGTGACTTGGATCTTCTCACCAGTTTTTAGGTGAACTGGTTCAGTCCCTAAATATTAACAGATACAAAAATTTTAAAGCAGATTCTGTTCATTTGTAACAGCAACAGATTTCGTTCTCTAAGGACATTAAGAGACAAGAATTTCCCTTTTGGGTGGTGGTGGGAGGTTTCCAAACAGTTTAAAGAGGAAAAACCTATTATAATAAGTAAAATACCTCTTCCCTCCCCAAAGGTTCCTACTTTCACATTTTACCACAAAGAACATTCTAGGTTTATAGGTTTCAATTTCAGCAAGTTATCCTGATAAGAAACTGCCTTATATTGCATGTATTTAGGAACAAGGAGGGAGATCCACAGTGATACAGGCATACCAGACCAAAAACACCTGCTACAGACAAGCCCTGAGCTCCTCTGAAAGAAGTCAGGACAGCAGGCAGGAAACGTATAATTTTTTTCATACTGGCTTTGTATGCAGAAGAGAGGAGGTAACAAGGTGAATGAGAGGAATGTTTAAAGGAGGCAAGTACGACCAAGTCACACTGTTTGCTGCAGCCCCTCAAAGGCTGTTGATCCACCTCATACTGTAGAAGTGCTGGAAACAGCTGGAGAAACAATACTTCTTTCTGTATCTGTGATATTTATACCTAGCATTTACTGAATTCGCCAACAACCGTGTTACCTGTCTCAGTGGCGTTTCTGTAGGCTGTCTAGTTGCTGGGACTACTGGCTCCATTCAGCAACCTGCTAAGCACCATCTTAACAAAACCAACTTCCAATCCTTTGGACTCCAACTACACTGAAGTTAAAATAGTATCATAGTATTGCTTCTGTGTTTGGTTGCAATTAAAAGCCACTGAATTATAGTACTGTCTCTGTTTATGGACTTGGCATTAGACATATGAATCCAATGCTCACAAGAACCTGCTTTCTAGTTTAAATATTACAAGGATTCATTTTTATCTACTGCATTTCTCCGGCACTGTGACTTGTACATCCTTTTTTACTGAAGTAGCCTCTGACTTTTCAAGTGCACCCGTGCTGGTTTTCCCACACAGTCTCTTACCAGTGAAATCAATCTCCTCTCTCTTCAGGTACTGGCCTGTTGTTGTTAATCTGAATGTTTGATTCTTGATAAGTCCTTGAACCAACAGCTTATGGAAAGGCTCCCTAAGGAAGGAAGGAAAAAGAAACTGGTCCATCAAAAACAGCTTCGAAAAGCTCCTTCTATGATAAGCCTCAGATATTGAGCCAATTAGGCACAATTATTTACTAAAAAAAGAATTTTAAGTTGACTATATATAAAAGGTTGTCACCTGTGAAATTCAGAACACTTTCTGCATTTATTCATGACGGCTAGTTGACAAGTATAAATATTTATCTGTATTCTGCACACATTCTCGCCTCCTGATTTAGTACCAAGTTATTCTAACATCACCTTTCAAATAAAAATATGGATAATACACTAAGGTTTCTTGTCAAACTCTGCAAGTTCACTAATGTTGAACTAAATTCCTATTTATAAAAGCGTTCAAGTACCTGGCCTGAATTCTTTATAAATACTTAATTCTAACTTCTCTCCGAGGATCACAATATTTCAGAAAAAAAAAAAATCAAAATTTCACAGTACATTTCTTTTTACAGACTGAGATGATACAGTTTCTTGAACAAACATAAGCACTTGCATGCCTTGCCCTTTACAGAACTAGCCATCAAGACCTAGTTATAAGAAAAAAAAAACCACATGAAAAGATTGCAATGCTGGAAAGTTTACATGTCAGTGGAACAATTTATTTAGCATCTGAAATACTAAAACTTAAGTTTTCTAGTAAAATCTACATCAGGAAGAGCAAGTTATCAGCTATGTATATGATGGAGACAAACACAGCCATAAAAGCATCAGAACTAAAGGCAGTAATACACTCAGCAAGAACTAAATTCTAAGTAAATACTACTCTGGTTGACAGATACACTACTGCTCCCACCTTCTTTCAGTGACCTTACATTCCTGATTCATTGATTCAGGTGGCAGTCATTGTTTTCACTGAAAAAAAAGTCAATGTAATTAATCTCTACAGATTTTGGTGCCCACTCAATAGGTCAGAAAGGTGAGGCAGTTGTGGTGGCCACACCAGGAGCACTACTGACCAGAGAAGAGGTATGGAGCCAGACCCAGAAGGTGCTGAGTCTGGGGAATCCTCTCCAGGGATCCTCAGGTACAAAGGTTTTGGGGACCATCATTCTGGAGGACTTGCTTATCAGTGCTGGCTATTACTGACTGTAAACCTCTCTAATATGTGTGCTCAACATTAAGTAATCTAAATCATCCCCCAAACTTCTACTTAAGAAAGCTCCAAATATCTATCAAAATAAACTTACAAAGAATGCATCACTTGTATTTGCCTATCTTTCAGAAAGCTACAATAAATCTATCCACCTAAAAAAGAAATACTAAAATAGCATCTGTATTTTATTTCACATATAAAAAGGCATAATCCAAAACACTACTCAGTTTTCTGGAGTCAATTTAGTATTTTACATTATTACTAAATATAAAATACAGGACAATTTATCTCATAATTTAAAACATGGTAATTTAATAACCTAATAAAATTATCATTTGATTTATGTACTTATAAAATGAATTAAAGCCAATAACTTCCAATTGCCGTTCTTTAAATGCTTTTCATGACTCTGAACTAAAGAGATATTTGAAAGAAAAGCTTTTAATTGGGAGAGAATAAGCAGCAGGCTTCATACTTTATCTTCAACATATTCATGCTTGAACAAGAACTCTCTCCCTTGCATATTTTGCATACTCCTAAATATTGGGCAAGTAACAGCACATAGTGAAATCATTCTGTCACTAGGCAGCATAGGTCTCTACAATACTATCCAATTTTATCAACAATATGAAGTAAGAGTAACAATACAGGCATCTCTACAAATATTTTCTGAACAGTATTTTGCAGGTTGCCTGAAAGTTCTGTTGCCTGTTGCTTAGAAATAAATTAAAGGAACTTACGGAGATGTGAGAGAAAGTCAAATTTAGTGAGTAAAAACAAGATACAGTATTTTAAAAGGAGGAGGCAATGCAACCTCAAATAATTTTCTTCTGAGTCGACTGTAAAACGAAAAATCCTAACCAAAAGCCTTGTCATTCCATCAACAAAATGGGTGTAAAAATGCTTCAAGAGACAGCAAGCCTTGTTTTACTCCACAACCTACAGAAATTATGAAGAATAATACATTTTTTTCTCCTGTTATTCAGTACTTAAGATCTAAAACAGTTATTAAAAGTTACATCTGTTGCCATCTAAAAAAACAGTAACAAAATAGCCAAAACATCAAAATCATACAACACTCCCAACTGGAAGCAATTTTTCAAGAAACACTTCTCTTTAATGACAAAGAGTTAGTTCAGATCACATGCCAAGTTACTAAAAGCTGAATGTAGCAATGAGCATTTCCAATTTTTGTTTATGCTGACAGAGGCTATAAAAATGCAATACAAAATACATTACCAAGTATAGTGGGAAAAAAATGTTCGTAGTGGGAGACCACAGCAGAATGGAGAAATGCCCAAAATGAGAAAGGCAGAATCTGTCTAATATACACAGGGCTCAGAAAGAAACGTAGCCCTGTGCCGAATTTTCCCAATGTGCCGAATGATTTTGCTAGTGCTGTGATGGCTCCATCTCATGGTCACACGTACAGTTACACTTTAATTTACCTTAAAACCACCCACACCTACAACCTTCCCCTCCAAAGAGGGGCATCAGCTGCTTGGTTATAGAAGGGAACTGCAAAGACACCACAGCGCATCCTACCTGATACAATTCTGATCTAAGCACTGCACCACAAACTCATGGCCTGGCATTACAAATACCTCCCGAAACAAGGGAAACTAAGCCATGTTCAGACAGGCACACTCCTCCAGCACACTAAACGATGATGCTGCTTCAGTTTCTTTCACTGCCCCACCGCATTTCAAACGGTAAGCTGGAATGGGATACGCCTGTATCTCTGCCTGTGAAGTCTGTTTGTACCCGTGCTGGAGTACGGTCACTGGGGCCTTGTTTGTGTGCAGTTCTTGATCATGCTGCATGTCAGGTGGGACCCCACCTGGGAAGTCCAACGTCTCACAGAAGGATCAGCTGTGGCAGCCATGAGGTGTGTAATCCCGCTATTGCTTTTCACTAAATTTAATATACAGGTTAATCTTGATGATAAATAATCTCTCTCCACAAGAGAACGTGCTGGCTAGAGGTGCAAGTGTGGCTGACAGATCAGCAACTCCTGCTCCGTGCCATGTCCTCAGTCCCCAGGTTCTGCTCCCGGCAAGGCAGGTAGTTAGACTTTTGCTACAATTACAAATAACCTGGCTGGAAGAACTCTGTGTAGCCTGAAACAGTGATGAATAGTGGACTCAGAAGAAGGGCAGGGAACTCACTGAATATATTTCCATCCTACATCTTTAGAAAGACATAGAGAGTCCAATATCGTGCCCTAAAATTCAGATAACACCTTAGACACCGTCAACTGAGTTCAGAAGCTCATGAAATCTGCACTTAGCTCCATCTGCAACAATCCAGCAATCATGCAGAAGGCCAGAGTATAAGTGATTTTTGGAGGGAGATCATTTTATGCAGAAAAAAGATCAAACAATACTACTTTTCAATTTTATACTGTCAATATTTGAGTGCTTTTTATTTAAAAATCAACACTAATAGTAAAGTCCCCAAAGAACTTATTGAAGCTCTAACATCCTCCCTCTACAGAATAAACTATTTCTGTCACACATCTTATTTTGTAATGCAACTATGTAAAACTAGTGACTTCCTACTCAACAGACTTGTCCTCCATCACTCAAATCTGCTGACTTAATGGCAACAGTAAGCTTTCTTATTGTTTTCTAATCCTTCAGGGAGAATATGCTGGATTCTACTTACACTTATTCATCAAACAAATTACTAAAGTCTTGGGAAGAGCTAAATTCTGTGCAACTCGTACTTGCAATAATACAGTTGAGCAGGTGTAACTGAGGGTATCAACACATCCACCATAGCGGATTAAGCTGAAGAGATGAGGTAGTCGCTGGCCCCAGCTGCCTACCTGGCCCCTACCCAGGGGTAGTGACAAGTGGGAGGGCTGGCTGGCTTGTGAACTAATTCCAGAACTGTTGCAGCCTTCACTCCTGAATATTAAGACAGAATGACACCAATTTGGGCTTAATCTGTTGTCACATGTATCAATACTCAGAGCACACTATTTATTCTACCTTCTCAGTATTAGAGAAAATGAGCAGCTCCTCCTACCATCTCCAAATCAACTCATTAGAAGAGAAAGAAATCATGCTCCTTCCTCAGGGCAGATTTAAACTATAACTACACCTTTTATTACAATTTTAGATGCCTATAAACATTGCATTTTCTATAAAAGTATGTGATGACTGGCTATATTTCTGTTATAATGCATATCATATATGAAGAAGACAGAGTAGTTTGCTTTGAAAATCCAAACTACAAAATTCTGAACTTTTGTTTTCAGTTTCGTTACTATAGGAACAGTCATTAGTACAGAAATAAAGACTGTCAGGAAAAAATTCAAAGGATTTGAAAGTCAGAGGGCAGGAGCCGAACTATGACAATTATTATGAAGAGAACCTATCAAAATGAAAGATTATTACAGATCTGTAGGTGCATCTCATCAAAATTTGTCATGGCACCAATTAACACCTTAAATGGTTGTAGCACTTATCAACTGAGATGTAGCAGAGTTTTATTAATTTAATCAGTGAACAGACAAGAGCTAGTAGTGCAAGATTTAAAAACCACAAGAGAGGAGTGTTTTTTAACCTTTCAATAATTCTCCCTTGCAGCTGTGAGTCCTACATCATGATTTTAAGCTTCCTAACAACAATTTTTTTTCTTCCTAATCACCCTTTTTGGATCTTTCAGACCAAGTGGCTTCTGACAAATGTTAAAACAAATTTCTAACGTGGTAATATTTACAGAGGACTTTGCAATTTCCATATCAAAACAAAATCCTAATTTGACTTCACTGCTTAGAAGCTAATGCTTTAACTTGTGTAAAGCTAAAGCAAGCAAACAATTTTATGCATGATGATGTATTTGTTACACTCATCTTGCATTCTGAACACATGTATAAGCAGCACAAACAACAGACCCTAAGGGCAATACTGTAACGTTTCTTCACAGGTGCAACAGTTGAGATTATATATATCCTCAGAGGAATTCTCTACAATCTTGCAAACCACTTCTACAGAAAGCAATTTTGATTTTCTCTGCTACTGTCACTAGACATAGTCAATATTTCCTGTGTACTTTTAAACTGAAGTTAGACAGTTTTCATCCGCAATTTACCATTTACTTAGACCAGTCTACACCACACAGCTTTCCTGGTGTAGCTCTGTCACAGCAGACTGTGAACACACATTCCAAACTAACATTTCTATAAAAATAATCAAGTTTTAAAATAACATAGGTTGGAAGGGATCTTTGGAGGTCAGTCAGTCTAACCCTCAGCACTCTGCAGAGCTAACTTCAAAGTTAAAGCAAAGAGCTCCACCCAGATGGGTTTTGAAAATATCCAGCAATGAAGATTCCATAATTTCTCTGGCCAAACTGTTCCAGTGTCTGACGACCCTGGAACATTATTTTTCTTCCATCCAGTTGGACCTTGCTGCAATTTGTGTCTGATGCCCCTTGTCCTTTCTCTGTACATTTCTGAGAAGAGTCTTGTTCTGTCTTCTCTACAATCCTCCTTTAGGTAGCAGTAGACTGCAATTAGATTCTCTCCTTAGCTTTTTCTTTCCCAGGGTGAACACATTCAACTCCTTTAGCATCTCTTTGTATGCCATATCGCTCTAGCCCCCCAACCATCTCTGTTTCTCTGTGCTAAACTCTTTCTAGTCTGACAATATCCCTCAAAACAAGGGCCCCAACCTGAATACAATATCCCAGATGTGATTTCATGAGTAATGAGCACGGGAGATAATCACTGCTGGCTATACTTTTGCTAATGCAGTGCAGTATACTGTCATGTGTACTGCTAATTCATGTTTAGCTTGCTGTCTACCAAAGCCCTTCTCTGCAGAGCTGCTCCTTATAGTCTGCCTCAGCCTCTGCTATTGCACAGGGTTACTATATTCTAGGTACAGGACTCTGCATTTGTCTTTGATGAACTTCACAGGATTGCTGTCAGCACTTTGACAAGGTGAAGGACCAAGTCCAAAGTCCTTTGCAGTGCAGTCCTGCCATCCGGAGTATCAGGGCTCTCTACAACGTGGCGTTCCGTGAACTTGCGGTGGGTGCATTTTGTTGCATTGTCCTGATTGCTGATGAAAATGTTAAAACACAGTTGGCCTCAGTAGTGACCCCTGAGGAAAATCAATAGTGACTGGCTGCCAGAGAGACTTTGAACCACTGACAACTACCCTTTGAGCCTGATGGTCTGGACAATTTTTTCCATCCCTACTTTATAATCCACCCATTCAGTTCATATCTTCCCCATCCAGCTGCAAGGATGCCATTGGAGACATTGTCAAAAGCCTTACTAAAGTCATGGTAAATGACATGTGCTGTTCTCCTCTGATCCGCAGAGCCAATCATCTCATCATAGAAGACAGTCAAGTAAAGTAAGGCACAATTTCCCATTTTTAAACCTGTGATGGCAGTTCCCAGACACCTTCTTGTCCTTCATGTGTCTGAAAATTACTTCTAGGTGAATTTGTCATAATCTTCCTGGAGGTCTGAGGTGAGGCTGACTAGCTTATAAGTACATTGGATCATCCTTCTTGTCTTTTCTTGAAGGTGAGTATGACATCTGGCTTAATCCTTGGATTACCATGACCTTTTAAAAATAATAAAGAGCAGCCTCACAATGATACAGGCCAGCTCCTTTCGAATCCAGGGATTTGAACATGTCTGATTATTTAAGTTGCACCTAACCCCATCCTATTCTACAGTGGACAGTACCTCTCTCCATTAAACTCTCTCACTAAGGCACAAACATTGACCACAAAAGCCAAGGCAAAGATTGTCCTTTGTTACTGGGTCATTAGTCCCATTTAGCTTTGGGCCAACACTTTCCTTGGTCTTCCTGTCAATGCAATTGCAGAAGCCTTTCCCTACTGCCTTCCCATACCTCACCAGTTTCAAATCCAGCTGAGCTTTGGCCTTTCCTAATTCCATCTCTGCCTGCCCAGGCAATGCTTCTACATTCTTCCAGGGGTAGCCCGTTCATGCTTCTGCTTTCCATGTACTAATTTTTAAGTGTTTGAGCTCACTCAGGAGGTCTCTGTTCACTTATGACTGCTTGCTCATTTTTTTGCACATCAGAGCAGACCGTTTCCTTTGCAAGCAAACTTTCCCTTCCACATGGTCTCAGTTAATAATAACAGTATTTTAGCCACAATTATTGTTGTTCTGGGAGGCTGAACAAGTACACTAGCAAGAGAATTTTTTGTTGTTGTGTGCTGCAGCTCTGCTAGATGGCTTATAGATCAGTGTAAAGTCTTTAATAGCACTGATCAGGCTGTAATAGCTTGCAAAGATAAGCTTTGGTTTTCTCTCCTACAAGGAATAGTGCCTATGGTAGAAAGGACTGGTTTCAGATCCTCAAAGAAAGAGCAGCCTTCCAGCTGCAGCTATGCAAGCTAGAGACCACACGGTGAAATACTGGTACAGAAATCTCCACATCTGAACTATTTTCAGGCAAGAATCAGCAGTGGAAACAGCATCACCTGTTTTCATCAAATAACTATGAAATGACTTGGGGAAATATTCCAACAGCCCCATTAACTACTCCATCTTTTCCTGGTGCACAGCTACTTAAATTCTAATTGTGCAGCAAAACCACTGCATTCAAGACAGCTCAATGCCATGTGTAAAAAAGTTCCTCTTTTTTATCGTGCTCTCAGAGTGGATACTACTAAAGCATGAATGCACAGGAGTTGCCAAATGAAAAATTACTGAGCTACTATTCTCATGGAATCACTTGTTTTGCACCTCTATCTACTCAAATCTCTCTGCTGATGGGAGAACAGAGGACAGGGCAGTATTTCACACTTGGGTTATTCTAACACTAATATCTTCCCAACTAAGGCATTCCTGTGATGGCATTTTAGGATATAATTTCAGTGGAATTTCAGTGGAAATAGGGCCAGCCAGTTGAGAACTTAACTGAGGAAAAGAACAGAAGGTCAAAAGACTCTCTCTCCTGCCTCAAACTTTACCCCTAACCAAAGAAAAGGATTACGCATCAGCAACAGAAGTCAAAGTAATCAAATAAAAAAATTAATAGCATACAAATATATACTATCTTTGCTTATCAAGAACTATTTTATACTTTTCAGTTCCAATTCTTCAGGGAATTACAGAAGTGCTTAGTTTTCTAAATATGCATGGTTCTTCTGAAATTAATGGTATTAACAACTGTGCAGGAAATTACCTAATTAGAAATAATAGCATTATTCAGAATGCCTGAAGTTACTAGTTCGATGCAAGCTTTTGGAGTTTGAAAAGTCTACAGTAACAACTTATCACTTGCTCTGAACCAGTTAATATTCATATATTACAAATGTTATATATGCATACATACAGAAAATACAACATGCTGCAAGAATCAAGTATTTAGCCAAGACAGACAAGCAATAAAATTCAGACTTATTCAATGTAATGTTCAACCACCACAAAAATTTTCCACTAATGCTCCTCTTACCTAAATGCATTTTAAATGATTTTTTCTAGAAATATATAATACTTACTTATGTTTGGTCATCTTTAGATCGTGGCAAAAATGACTGAAAAATCTAGCATAAAATAAGTGCATAACTGCATGTTCTTTTCCTCCAATGTACAAATCCACAGGCATCCAGTAATCAGCCAAGTCATTATTAAAGGGCCTGAAAAACACAGTAATAGAAAAAGATAGAGAAAATACAATGTAGAAAAGAAAGATGAGCTCTATTGAAGTAGCTACTGTTTACTGAAAGTAATACATCTAATGAAACTTTTAATATCAGATCTTTTCAAGTGATATGCTCACTAACTTATATACAAAATTGTAATTACCACTGAGAAATAGATCCACAAAAATGGATCTATAAAAACATATTTTAGATGTGCAACTGTAATTTTACCTAATCACTTAAATGATGAAAATATCTGCCTGCTCTTTAAAGCATTTTTTGCCAAAATAACATGTGGTTGCCATTTGAATTTCCTAGTACTTACAGATACCAAATTTTGCATAAAAATATATTGCTATTAAAGAAGATGAAAGACATGTTCATTTAAAAACATTTTTTTTTTTAATTTGAAATTTGCATTGTTGCCATTAGGGGGCAATGTAGCATCTTCTCATAACTTGCCATTCTGAAGCATCAGATGGATCTTTGTACTCAAACCGAAGGATGCTCTGTGGATTTACAGTAAACATCGGTTGCTATTTAGAGCTTATTTACTAAGTTACTGGAGGTAACCTGCATGGTTTATTAGCATTGCTCACTGCTTCATTAAATTTCACTATGTTTCATGTAACAGCTCCTGCCTGCAAAATACCATTTCAATATATGTTATGTTTCCTCAACATACATTTTTACATTCCCATTCTAACAAATCTACCTGTTTCATTAGCTTGTTAGATTATTTCATCTATCATTTTTATATTAGTAACACTTTTTTCTTCACAGATGAACCTAGCAGCAAACACCGAATCTGAAATTCATGTCTATCATGTAATGAGCTAAAAACTTCCTGTTGCACATAGGATTCCAAAATCCATAGAAAACTTCTCTCAAATTCTAGGTGTTTGAAATATGAATTTTATACCCCTTTAGGTTTACTTATATGCAGCTTACCTTAAAAAAAAGAAAGGAATACCAAACAGATCTAGTGATCTAGTATAAAAATCTGAAATTCTTATTTCAATATACAACAGATTTAGCTACACTAGGCTTGTTACTTTGACAGCTCGACATTACATTTAACTGTGTCATCTTCAGTTTCTGGAAAAGTCTTTTTCATCCAGGCACAAAAAAATATTTCAAACTGCCATTCAGGAGAAAGCATTCTGCATAATACTAGACTACTAAAAACTTATTAAAAGTAATATGAAATATGCCTAGAGAAGAATTTTCATTTGTTTAACTAAACAATCCAGTCCAGGCTTCCAGTATTTTGATTTGGAAGTATCAAAATACAATTCGGCCAGCTATACTTAAATCCCTCTTTGTAAACATGTACCCAGACATTGCTCAAACAAAAAACAAAAAACTCAGCTCTAAGTGTGGTATCAGTATCTAGAAAATGAAACTATCTTCCTCTGATCACATGCAAGAACAGTTCCACTGATTCCTCTCTGCAAAAAAAAAAAAAAAAAAAAAGGGGGGGGGGAAGAAAAAACACCTGCATATTTTAGTGTCTTGTCTCATATAAAAATAGGCAGACAAAACAGATAAACAAATGACATGGCCTTCTCAATGAAGTGTCAATGCTGTATGTATATGAATAGGTGTTACTTGGAGGTTATGAATTTAAAATGGAAATGTCAATAATTAAAAAAAATAGATCCTACCAGACTCATTCACCAAAACGAAGCTCATTATATATGATCCTGTAGGAAGACTGAGGCCATTTACTAGACATTTCCTATTTATCTTTGCAATAATTGAATGACCTACAGAAAATACCCATCTAATCTGCTGCTATCATATTGTCCTACACAATGGCTCTCAACGTGCCCCAGAAACCGTAACAACTATTCATCCAGTGACTGTAGGCAGTGATCTAATTTGGCTGGTGTATATAAAATGCTTTTGGACAACTGAGCCTCCGTGGAGGCTGCTTAAATGCTGTGTTTGACACAACACCTCAAGGCGCAATCAGCAGTGTTAATACAAGCAGACTACGAAGCAGGTAAACAGCTAAATAACTACATCTATCTTTCCATGCTCTTCATGCTGCAGCCACTAATACACAGAACAAGAAAAATCGCCTTTTATTAATTATGCACATAGCCAAAATAATAACACAGCAGGAACTTATGCTGATGCCACTTCACTTTAGGTCTGAATAAAAGGAAGCAGCGAGATTTATCAGAATTTTGAAAGAGCTAATTTCAGGTGTCATTCTGGGCAGCTGGATGTTACACCAAAATCCTCCTCTTACCAGTGAAAAAGCACTGTCTTTCTACACATTGAAATATCCAGTCTATTACTGGCAAAAGTACACACAATACAACTTAACGCAATTTCGGAGAGAAGAATTATGGTAGGCTGTTATTCTTTATAGTATGCTCCACTAACAAATTCCTTTAGCTTCTCATCCGAATTTTCCCTCTATGCCCTGTCTCACAATGCCTTTCCATGCAAATTCCTGCCCCTTGCCTTGCAGCTCCCACACTTACCTAGTTGTGTCTACACATTCCGCCCTCATAGATCTTCCAGGCTGAGCACAACCCAAATCTTACAGCAGCTCCTAGTCCACCCTGTGCTGCACTCAGGGACAGACAAAATCAGGGCAGCATATGGATTTACATTGCCCATTGGAAAGTCAGAAGCTAAAAGCACCAGAGTATCCAGCTTCTTCCTTCTTTCTTCCTTCCCTTCTATTCTGTAAAGCAGACTTGCCCACCACACGGCCCTGGGTCTGGAACCCTTACCGTTCAGCGTTGTGAGGGTCAGTGTATCTCAGGTAATACCAAGCAGAGTCAACAAATGTATCCATGGTATCAGTTTCTCGCCTTGCAGTTGCCTTACACCTGAGCAAGAGAGAAGGAAGGACAAGACTATTTTTAGATAGGTGACGAGCCTGGCACAAGAACAAACAGGTACAAAGTGGCCACAAAGAAATTTAGATTGAAAATTGAAAGTCTGAACAGCTGAAGCAGTGATACGTTTGAAAAATATCCAGTATAAGTAGCAGGGCCAACTCTTCTTTCTTCTCCCTCCCAAGCAAACCAAATCAAAACACAGAACAAAACAAAAAAGCCTAAATGTGCTAAAAGCAATAGTGGAAGACTGCACAACACAGGGCTGCCCTCTCAATCATATGCTCTCAGAATTTTTTAGAACTGGCATTAAAAAACTCAACACTGCTTCACATTTTGAAAAAATTACACAAATAGTAAGACAAATAGAAGCAAGTCTTAAAGGCAAGCATGCTTGCCAATAATGTCATTGGGTACTAAATACATATCACACTCTTTAGGTACTATCAGATGAATGATTTTATAAACATTCAGCAGAAGTAGTAGGCTGGTTGCCTCTCACTGATTATCTTCATGAAAAGGTCTTTGAAGATTATACTTCTAAAAGCCCTGAAAAAAAGAACTTAGCTTAATTTCAGCTTCTACTGAGATGTATCAAATCTCTTCTAGACCTCGTAGCACAATTTTCATTTGTGATTACTGTAAATCAACTTTTGCTAGAAGTTACCTTGCCAGCACTGATAAACAGTTTTAAAATAAGTTCTAGAAGTTCAATTTTTTTCCTCGAATTTCTCCCCAAATATAAATTATTTGCTTAATGGAGCCAATAATCACATTTGATAATTTTCCATTTATTGTAAATGATCCCTCTTTAAAATTCTAATTGTTGAAACAATAAGATTTCTATTAATGAAACTTTGCAACCTTTGACACACTTGCACATAATATATGTAATAAAGAGTGGTCAGTGGTCATTGGCTATTTAATGTTTTCCAGTTGTATCTTTAGTCTGTTATCAAGTTTGATGATTGAGCTACAGTATATCTATGCCTGCCTGCCTGATATTTCAGCTTGGCTTGCCAAGGCAAGTTTATGAGAATATCACCACTTAGCATTTTCCTTTACTCTTGTCTCTGCTCAAGATCCACTTCAATCAGCAAATTTTTCCTTCAACAGGAAAAATGTAGTAAAGGAATTTTACTTCTAGTTGCTTTTTAATATAAAATAACCATTTTTACTAGATTGTACATATAAGCAGAGACTTGGTCAATACAAAAAAAATACTGTATTACACTGAAATGGAACAGCTTTTCAGTCAAAAGCAAAAATACTTTAAAATCATTGAGCCACAATTATATCTGCTTCATACCTCTGCTCTTCCTTATATTCTAGATGGACCTGGCTTACTAACATAGAGACAGCATGGATATCTTTCAAAATATATGCATCAGGCACAATATTGTAATCTAGCCAGGCAATCTTCACACAATTAATCCGATTATATGAATTTATAAAAATGAAAAACTTGTGTACCTCTTTCTATTTATAATTGTTTACATTCCTGTAACTCAAATTTGAGTTATCACAGACTTTTGTATCCTTCCATCTTGTTTTCCTTAGTAATTCTAAATATTAAATGCAAACAAAAAAAAAAAAAAATCTTGTTACTGGAGAGAATGACTAAAGAAAGGGATGACTTAACTCCTCAGAGCAAGGAAAAATGAGGGATAAGGATGACTGTGCACACACGAAGGCAATGGTTCAGAAAGGATTTGAAACTGTAGCAGATGAGAAATATTGAAAATGCCTGTCAAATAAAATAATGAAAGTAAAAGTCAAATAAAAATGAAAATAAAAAAAGTAAATTTAGCAAAGCATCACATTTGATCCTGTATGCCATTATTTCTGACTTAAATAATGCCTTTGATTAACTTCTTAAGTACAGCAGTCACAAAAAAAAAAAAAAAAAAAAAAAAAAAATCCAGGAACAAGTATTTGCTATATATCCCAAACTACATCGTTGCCTGGTTATCTTTTATTCGGAAATGATTTTTTAGTAAGCCAGGAAAAAGCCAGTAGTACAGACAATCATTTTCATTTAAATCAATTAAACTTTTCAGTAAAAATCAGGGATTTTAGATCAGGTAATTGCTGGGAGTTTTTACTAAACCTGAAAATCTTGTTTAGAAATGTTTCCTTGTATCAGTCACACTTTAGAATATGCCACTATACATAATTTAAATACACATATCTGAGAAGATAATTATGTTTCATAGAAATTTTCTATGCAAAAATATGAAGGTAAACGTTATGTTTTACTTAAAATATACACCTATCAACTAAGATTAAAATATGTGTTTCCAGAGAACCCCAGAACTCCTGTGCCTAAGCTGTCTCATTACAAATAAAAAGAATGCTAATATTTTAGCCTGCAAATGCTAAAAGAAAGTGAGATGTTATGAAACTGCTGCATTATCAGCGAGAGCCCCAGGGCCATTTATAAGTCTAGTTCTCCTGCCCGGCAGCCTGGCAGCGTACTTCCCATTTGGTCAGTCTGTTAGAAGCAACTTTCCATTATATTCCCGAGCAAAATCTTATTTGGGATAATTCATGTTCTGCTAGTTCCCTATGCAGAACCTGAACGCAAACTCCAGTGTACAGGGTATCTAAGCAGCTCTCAATATTAGACATCTGATCTTCATGACATAATTCTCCTTAGCTATCTGATTCACACTGTTTCTTTTCTTAAACAGCTGGACTACAAACAAAAACGATTACAATGTTAACAAGATGCATATATTTACTACCTCCCTCAATCTGAATTATATGCTATCACATATAATTTACAGTGCATGTGATCCTTCATGGTAGAGAATTACATAGCAGAAAAACAATATTGTTGGGCTATTGTTAAGAGAATTAACAAGACGTTAGTTACCTTACCAAGAAGAAATAATTCGATACTCATCTTAAGCTTTATATTAACTCTGCCAGTGAGAGATAATGAAACTACTTACAGTATGTGAAATAGAAAATAAAGAAATGGAGCAAAGGGAGAAAAATAACTGTATCCCTAATTTCTTTCCTCCTACTTAAAGCAGTGGGTTTTGTTTCAACTTATTTATCAAGAAATAGCAGTTGGTATCTATGTTGCAAACAAGAAGTTTTATAAAGTACATAAAAACAACTATACTGGGTCAGACCAAACATCCTTCTAGAACAGTATCCTGTCTTACGGTGGTCAGCTGTCAACATTTATGGAATGAGTACCAGAAACAGCCAAGGACATAGTGATCCCTCCCAGTCTGCAGTACATGCAGCATTTCCTTACCTTGGACACAAACAGTTCACCCATTCTGGAACGTTTTCTAAAGGTGAGGCTCCCTTTCCTGTAAAGGTGGTTATGTTGGGCAATACCACAGGTAAGTCCTCATAAGGTACGGGGACAATGCCACAGGTCTGGCAGTGAATGATAGGAATTGGTGTTCCCCAGTACCGCTGTCGAGATATTAACCAGTCTCTTAATTTGTCACTCGTTAGGTCTCCACCTATTCTTTTATTTTTGGTCTGCTGGGTAAGAGCTTTTAAAGCCTCCTGTCGAGTCATGCCTGTGAACTGATTGGGGCAGAGGGGAAGAAAAAGAGAGACAAACATAAGTGGAAGAAGAAAGAAAAAAAAATCACATCTGCTACTAGTGAAAATGCAAAAACAGTCATAAAAGTCACAAATGCCATTTCTGAGACACAAAGTTGATGAGTCTAGTATTAATTTTCCTTTCCCATTGCTTAGCATTCTCCTATCCAAGAGCCTATTCACACACCAGTCAATGGACTTATTTAAACCCTCTTGCTCAAAGGATAACATCCTTGATTGTCTGAACAGGACTGAGACAGGACCCTGTAGACCCCTTCAGCTTTTATTTGCAAATATTTGCATTTATTGCCGATATTTTATCTAGCAGTTGTATGTCAAAACTTCCAAAATATCACCAATACAAGGTAGAGACCGAGGAAATGTGGATGGTAAACCAGCTTGCTTTCTCCTCTTAGCTTGATTCTATTTCTTGCTTCCACATAACTTTTAACCCACTTAGACCCTACCTGTCATGTAGTAGCAGACACAAAGCTCATATTCTGTCAAACAGCATCTTTGCTAAGCCTGTCCCACTCAATATATCTGATTTAAAGACAAGATTTCTATGCTACTTAAGGCAGATATGTTTTTATCAGAAAAGTTTACAATATATTTCAATGAATATGTGAAATAGGACTAATACGTTAAACATTTAGCTTAAAAATATACAGAGATGATGAAAGTAAGAATCAATTTTTAACATGGAATCAATTATTTACTTTCCATTACAAAATTCAGACAAATACCACATTTTCTTCTCACGTGCAAAAAAATTAAGACAGGGAATAAACTAATTTTATTTGCTATAGAAGAACTAATATAGGTTATCATTGAAGTGGTCCTAGAAATTTGATAGCATGGACCTGGCTTAGACCCTAAAAATATAAAAACAATCAAAAATCCCTGAAATCATGCAAAGTATTTGGCATCTTCCAGAAAGCAATTTTAGTTTGCATTGTTATTGTATACTGGAAAAGGAACTCAGGACTTGTACACCCACCTCACCAGAATTAATGACTTTCTCCAAACCATTTGGCAATGTTTCAATGACTTCAGTGAAAGAAAGACCCAGATTCTTAGCTACTGTGGCATCTTCTGCACTAGTACTAGGAATTCCTAGGAAAGAGGAAAAAAAAAGTAGTTCTGGAACTGAATGACATGGATATTGATTATTAGAGGTACAATATTTTTTTTGTGTCACTTCAACTCTTTATAATGATTTATATTAGCCCCCCAAAGTTAAAAAAATTAAGATCAGTAAAAGCATCCTTCAAGCATGAAGGATGAAAGCAATAATTATAAATATGTTTTATCAGTTTCTCTGTAACACAAATGTCAGTGTCCTACCTCAAAAGAGCCTGAAAATTACCTAGTTCAGAAAGAGTCTAAAAGAAAACTGTGAATTTTAGATAAATAATAAAAAATATTATTTAAACATAATTTAGATGTATATGTAAATTTAAATATAATTTTTAGAATAAAAACCAAATAGCATAACTAATCATCCTGTTTTAACAGTAAATTCAATCACTTTCTAAATTAATAGCTTATTAAAATGTATCATAACACCACAACCTCTAACATTACGATCTCTTAACTTCTTATGAAACACAGGATTTGTTTTTAATCTGAAGAAAAATCCACTCAAAAGAATATCAATTTTCTACTCAGAATATATAGCTACTGACAGCACTTTCTAATAAGTCACAGAAGTCAGAATATTTAAGCCTCCTGATGCTGTCTTTCCCTTTGCATCTTATTATTTGTGCCAGTCATACATTTTGAATACAAGCTCCTCTCTCTTCCAACCCACACAGACTTCTTTTTATTACAGCAATTTACCAGCATCATAAAATGACACATTATCTTTAAATATTTCTCATTCATATTGATAGATGCTGACATCTTCCCTCCGATTTCACTGCATGCAGTTTAATAGTCACTGTGTTCCACTTTGCAGGACTATCTTTCAGCAGTAAGTTAAGAAATCTGTTAACTTTATTATACAACTGTACTCAGAACTATCGCCAAGATCCTAGCAGATCTATTATGTCACAGGGAGATGCATCTTTGTGCATACTTTTTCCATTGGTGATAATTTATTTAATATTTTGGATAATCTCGCACTTTGACTATCATCTTTAAAAGGCAAAGTAGCCTATACAAACAACCCAATACAAATAATAGTTTGGTTAAAGTTACAGACCAAAAACACTCAAAACATCACTGAGCACGTTAGGATTATTAACATACAAACTACACTCAAAACCAGTTTAACAAGTATCGTTGTTCAGGCAATGAAATGTCTGCTACCATAAATACGTTAACTCTGTCAAAATAGGAAAATTTGGTTTTCATTAGTTATGTGCTTCCGAACAAGACTCTCCCACAACAAATAACTCCCTCACTAGCACAATAAGGAATCACCATTTCACCTTTTTAGCAGGTGTACTCTCTTGCCATTTAAATGCCCTATTATAGCATAATATACGTATCTTAATTTGTCAATGAGCTCTGCAGTCAGCAACAGGTGGCTTCACAATATGCTCTACAAATGAGAAAAGCAGACTCTCTTTTTTGGTCTTCCTTGCTTTTGAAAAGATGATGCTATTAATGTACTTCTGCAAAACTCAACAGCTGGCATCAAGAACTTCCTGGGAAGATCTGGGCTGTTTCCAACAGACATAAGGCCAAGGCACATGCCAGTGAACAACATGGAGGTTTTTAATGAAAAATAAGATTGGGCACCTCAATTATTTGGCTCCTTTTACTCCAGAAAAGGTTCTGGTTCTCAAAATCAGTTCAGTCCTGAAGAGTAAGACGCAGGCACATTGTAAGTAAGGTCTGGTATCCAGCCCAAGTGAATAATCTCCAGTCCTGTGAGGGTCATCCAAGATATTTTTGCACAACACTCAGTAACAGCAGTAGCAATGAGAATGGCACAAAGACCCCAAAGTGGCTCTGCAGAGCCAGCTGTTTTTATTTTGCTCAGTTCCAAAACAGACAACACTGCCAATAATGCAGAGGAGACAGTAGCAGTCCCAGGGTAGGAAAGAAATAAAGAAGAGATAAAAAACTATATCTTATCAGAATTGGCACAGAACACTGACTATTTATCTCAGCTGAGATGAAACCACAACAAATAATAATAATACTAAAATAGGTGCCTTAAGTTGTGGGAATACTTCCTTTAGAGATTAAAGGTCCAAAATAACTTGACAAGACTAACTGAGAAGAGCTATCTGCAATGAATTCTTTACTGATCTCTACACAATATAAACAAGTAAGAGTCAAATTTGGAAGTTTAGTGCATTTACTAAAGAAAACCTGTCTGAAACATTTCTCTATAAGCATGCATATAACTTATGCTCACATACAACAACACCCTACAAATTTGGGTCTTCTGCAAAGTGTTCATGTCAAATAGTGGTAGAGTTCTGTTTTGATTAAACATCAGAGGATGGTGAAAGACCTCCAAATGCACATACACTGTATGTAATCAAACCTCCTAAGACACACAGATTCTCAAGTCTACCTCTCATTAAACTTACTAATTTTATAATCTTTCTATTAAAATCTATCATCCTGTAAATCTCCCCCCAGATTCTACATAGCTACTTCTCCTTTTCTTATTCCTTAATGGAGAACAATGTGAGTTCCAAAGTCCAGAAAAGACCCACTAAATTCAAAGATTTACCACAACAGCTTCTGTTGCTCCAACACAGAAACTGAAAACTATATCATTCCATTTACACATCAATTGTCACATACCTATTTTAGTATCAAGAAAATTCTCAAAATTTGGTTTTGCTGAGATGACTATAGGAATCTCCTGATTGGTAAGCAAATTCACAGCTGTCACTGAAGTAAGACAGTCTGAAAACAAATACAAACATAACAGCAAGTAAAATATGACAGTAAATATGCTAAGAATATTGCTTAATAAAAAAGAAAAAAATCAGTTTATTTTAAACTTTCATGAAGTTTAAGTTACAGTTCTGTTTATTGAAATAAGAAAGAAAATGAAAAATAAACAGATTTTAAAGAAGCTGAGAGATATTAAAAGCTTCAGTAAGTCTGACTGAAAAATATTTGTAATTAAAAAAAAAGCAACAAATACCTGAATAAAAATGGAGTGACAGGAGTGCGATAAAGTGGTATGAAGTAGTACTAATAAGGCCAGAAAATAAGCAGCCCTGATTTATATATTAAAGAGACACTATCACAGAACTAAGCAAGAAAACCCCAGCGATTCAGACAGGACTGAAAGGAAGCATATATACTATGCTTATGACTTGCTTTCTTACAGAAGAACACAAAGCACGAGAAATACTGGGTTGTATATTAAAAAAAAAAAAATCTATGTAACCTATTTATTTCTAAAGAAAATACTGATATTCATATTAGAGATACGCTTGCATCACCATCCTGGAAACCAATGTCCATACAGAAGGGGAAACAGAAGCAAGAATCAAGGGTAAGGATTGCGATAAACTGGAACTGATTTATATTTTATAGTTTTGGGAGCCTAGAAAGAAGAAAACCTAACTTGAACACTCCTAAGTTTTGAGGATTGAAAACACAGGTCTCAATTTGGAACTATTTTTAGCTTTAGTACCTTTAAGGTCAAAGCAGCTTCGAAAACCACTATGTAAACTAATGACGCTTTTGAAAATCAGTCACGTTCATAACTGCTGCAGACCATACTAAGTAACAGTAAAGAAAGCAAGTTTCTTCAGTCAAAGACTGTGGTAAGTTATGTACCCTTGACAAATATGGTGTCAGGGCCTTTAGTCGTCAGTCAAAATATAAATGGCCTCAATTTTAAAGATATAATTTTAGAGATTCACACATAATGAACAAAATCTATCCTTACATTGCAAGGATGAGGGACAAATACGGCATTTCTGGGACCTGACTCTATATTATAATAGTTAAAATATAGACCACCAAGATCTTCCTTCTGCCTATCTTCATAATTAAGGTGAATAGAACCGCAGGCTTGTACAGTTATGCATGTAAAGTCTGCCTGAAATAAAATAAAAATATTTCAGAAAATAGAATTACTATATCTCATCTGTCTTGTTAACACAAATGCTGTATTTTTTTTCTTTCTTTTTCAAATTTCAGCTCTTTGAGATAAACATTTTGGTGCTGCATTATGAATAATCTGGAGAAAATTTCTTCTGCTCAAAACATCACACATAGCTTTACTCCTCGGTTTAAAAAAGTAGAAACGGAATCATTTCACTCTTTGAAAGCAACTAAGCAAAAAGCCTCATGAACAGGAAGCTAAGTAGGTAGGACAGTCTGCTTTTAAAAATAACTTCTCTCTTCCCCAGCAATAACACTAATTTTATGCTGAAACCTGGAATAACAATTTTTCATTTTATAAATGCACTGCCTCCTTTGCTCATACAGTTATTATTATAACTGTAAAGAGATAATATTATAATTACAAACACAAAAGAAGGGGTATGCTCAGCATTATAATGAGCTAATAAACAATGTATGGGTCAAACTCTTATCTCAGACATCTAACACTGGTAAAACTGGGAGACTTACCAGATTTTAGATAAATGTACTGGTTTTTGCTACCAAAAAAAATGAATGTTTGAAAATTGATTGCTCACCTCTATTTAAATGATAGTGGCTTAAAATACAGAGCTGTACTCTAAGAGTACAGGTATTAGAACTTAAGTTACTTTGCTAAATTACTTCTTTTTTCTCTGCTAGAAAACACATAAACATACTTTCCTAATTATTTAAATGAGAACAAACAACAAAGGAGTTATGACATGATCAAGCTGAAAAGAGAACAATTAAAAAGTAAAATAAATTAACATTTTCACGTTACAGCAAATTTAAAAAAAATCTAGTTAATAGCAAAACTATGGTCTATTCAAGGCAATCTTAAATATCTTTGAACTTGAAAGCCATTGCTCATGGCCTTCAAATGTACCATGGCTAAAATGGGTATGTGAAAGTTTGTGCATGAATTCTATTCCTATAGCTTTTCTTCCTTGGAAAATACTAGCCTGTGCCTTTGAAATGATTGAATAACACACTATCAAATATCAGCCTATTTCAACTGCAGAATATATATAAACACATTCACAAATAGCAGAAGCTATAGCAGAGTTAAGATTCTAGAACTGTTTCCACTTCAAAGCCTCTCTTTCAGTGTCTTCTAGATGTCACCATTCTGGCTGAAAGTTTCTTGATATAGCTCAACCAAAAGGTGAAGTTTGTTCGTAACAGAAACAAAAAAGCTTTCAAGTATTTCCACATTAAAATAAATATACATAAAAAAAGATACTGTTGTCCTTTGTTTTGCACTTCTGTACTTTGGCATAATGTACAAGTTGCATCAAAGATGCAGGCACTCGCATGGAGGTGCCTTTCTCGGGGGTTGTGTTTTGATTTGTCGGAACTATAGGAGTTTTAATTTGTTCCTTTGTTCTTTAATAAAAATTCTCCAAGCTATTGCTATCCCTCCATCTGGGACAAGGGCTCTACATACTCAACACATTCAAGTACCATTTTTTTTCTGCTACCAAGGAAAATTTATCAAGGTTATAGAAATGAATTACTCAAAAATAATGCAGGTTCTGTGCAAGCAGCGTGTTTTTCCTTAAGATTCCTGCTTTTTGCTGCTGATATGGGATCGTATATAAATGATGGGATGGTATATACATGATGAAGCCACATGTTCTTTGTGAAGAATAAATATGGAACAGCAGCCTTAAGAAGAAATATACATACACAATATATTTTGTATTTACTTTTGCAATTTTCTGGACTTCCAAATGACAAAATAGGCCAGGGACATTCAGTGCAGGCAGACAGGAAACCAGTTACCAACAATTAAAGAAACCAATTATTACTACCTTATTGTAATCTCTACAAGTCAGGACCTACTATAATGGCCATATGGGTTACTCTGAATTTACTCTCTTATATATAAACTACGAGGATTTGTATAGCAGAGTATTATTTTGCTATATATCAACAATCTAGTTGCTATATATCAATGATCTCTTCTCCCCTCTATATTCCCTGTGATAGGAAGAGATCAGTGCTGGCATAAGAGCTGGTTCTGCCATCTCTGTTCTAATGACATACTACCTACAGTAAAGAAATTTTCCTGGGGGCGGGCATAGTCAGAATTTGACTATTCACTTCCATTACATAGGGAAACAAGAATTTGGTTCATTATTTCTACAAACTATAAAGTTTTACAGTTTTACAACCATTACAAAAGTAAGAATTCCAACATAGCTACCGCTATCCTATTCTGAAGGCATGACAAGCTGATGTGGTACTATTTGACATGCACAAAGAATCAGAAGGAACTGTTCCCTCTCAAGAGGAACTGTTCATGATCAATTGGGCATACACTTTTTGAAGATTAAAACGGTTGTTCTCTTACAATAATATGCAGTCTAAGAAAAATATCACCTTTCCCTTGGATGAACTCCCTCTGAAAGACTTCCTTCAGACTGCTATTCCCATGCAGTAGTCTGTGAGCTGGTAAGATATATAAATGGGAAGCTCCATAAATGGCTTCAGGCGTATAGGTGTAAGCTGCTACCTTCTCTCCTGTTATTTTACCATTAACCTAATAAAGAACAGAAAACATCCCAAATGAATTTATTTTTTCCTCCATTAGAAGTGCAGCCCTTCTCTTAGAAGCAGATTTTTCCATACCAGGTATTGATACCAATTTTCAAGAGCAATTGATAAAAACAATTTAACTAACAAAATGAACCTCCCAGCAGTGTGGTATTCACAGGTAAAGTTTAATTTGTCTCAATCTGAGGTTCCCAGAAATTTAGGTTTAAAATAAGAAAACACTTTTCAGATACTAGGCCAGAGCAAATGAGCACCATAAAGCTCTGAAGCACAATGGTTGAACTGCCATTAGGGTTTCTGAAAATCTTTTCCGTCACTATCATATCTGAGAAGCCTTTTGCAGATCTTCAGAAGGACTTCAGATTTTCCCATTGTCTTCTAGATAATTATAATTTTCTTGAAGATTTTCTCTCCTTCCTCTCTTTTTTTTTCTGTCAGTACTTCCTTGCAGTTCCATCACTACTTAAATCTCCATTTTTCAATATCTTCCTTACTGTAGTATAATAAATGAAATTATGGATAAACCTAAACAAAACAGATATTGGAAAGCACAGCGGAGAGATATAAAGTGGCCTGCCTGAAGTCAGCCCAAGTTTGCTGTGCAGAGATGCTAAAGCCCAGCTAGAACTCGGCTGGCTGACGTGTTCTGTGCCACTTGATACCTCTTGGCACTGCTCTCCTGGATGCCTTCATTTTCAGGAATTCTCATTAGCTGGCATGCATTTTGGCACAAATGCACAGACTCAACTTGTGTCCAATGTCGCACTTAAAAGACACAAACCCTTTCCCAAGCAGGACAGCAGGGATTATCATTTCAACATAGACAAGTGGTTCTTCAGAAATCAGTGTGGCTCTGGCCATGAATGTGTAATATTATCTTTTATTAGGTTTCAAGCTTTTTTACATTTGAAAAGTCAATCCATCATGCATTAAGGGTTGCGTTTAGCCCAGTCATGACAGCACCATTGAAACTGCTGACTTACCTTTAGCAAGAAGTCGAGAGAGCATCCAGAACAGTCTCCTATCCAATTTGCTTGCATTTCCTTTATACCATACCACTCAGGGAGATCAGACAAAGCATCAAACATAGCCTAATATAATAATAATAATAAAAGAATTGGGACATTTAGCTTTTGTAAATACATAAAAAGCGGCTAGAGGTTCAATTATAGCTAGCAGCAAAATGATGAGGTGCTGAGGAGAAACATAAGAAGATGCATTTTTATACTGCTGCTACCTCAAGTTCATCTCCTTGAGAACAAAATTAACATGGCACAACCACAAGAATGAATGTCTCTAACAGAGACCCTGTGGTTATTAAAAGAGACCTTCCTTTTCAATAGACTAAATCTTAAACAAAGAACAAAACCCTAAAATGAACACAAACATAGAAAATATTATTAATGTGTAAACTGCAGGAACTGTGAGTGACCTAATGACTATACGCCCAAGACTAAAATAGAGACATGCTTGCAAGAATGCAATAAACATTTAGATTAGTCCTTTCTAGACAATAGCCTGGAAATGGCATTCAGACTAATGACACTGGCGTGTCCTAAATTTTTCAGGCTCTGACTTAAAATGGCAAAATAGAGTTTCCAGCTGCCTGTCCATTTTTTGTACTTTACATTTATATTTTACCAAATACAATAGGCTCCAAAATTGAGTGACATCTTTAGCTGACATTCTGTACAAAATATATATATAATAATCATAGTAATAACAGTTCATATTAAATTCAAAATAGAAATTTATTACAAAAGCTTTTAAACACAGAGCAGAGAAGAAAATAAGTGCTGGCTCCTCATTATCCATTATTTCCTACTCTCCACTATAGCCAACCTGTAGCTTATATGCATAGTTAACACTCAGTAAGATATATATTCATGTATTAATGCACTTTCTAATGTATGGCATAGCAGCACAATGAAGAATTATTCCAAGCAGTTTGTCCCAGCAATTTGAAAAATGTGTTTTTAATGAAAGAAAACATAAAAATTAAAGGAGAATAGGTACAAAGAGATGGATAACTGAAAGCCAATCTGAATTTTCACTTCAAATACTTCATATTTTTGTTATGAATATTCCAAGACTGTCCAAAATCTTTACTTTGGCAGAAATACAACCAGAGGCATGAGTCACTCAGACAGATGGTGGATATGCTGAACAATTACAGTTAAAAATCTAAGAATAAGGCAACACGTTGAACTATTTTTCCTTTAGGTGTATGACTCCAACATCAAATTTGCAAGCTGTTTATTATCCCATTAACTTCTAACAGCCTGCAAGGATGGACAGCACCTATTAGGCTCCACTCCTAAATTAAATAGCCAGAACTTAGAAATTTACTGAATACATAGCTCTTTTTCAACTTTCATATTTTAACCACATTTTAAAACATTTTCAAAATGAGATGCCTAAAAGATGTTAAAAGAATTAAATGCTGATTACTGTTCAGTTGTGTCTACCATTCAAAATACAATAAATGGCATGCCATTTGTAAATCATAACGTTACACGATTTGGGGTTATTATTGCTTTTGTACATCCTTTAGAAACAATTTCATTTTCTGATGGTTTATAAATACAAGAATGGTAAGGTTTTGGAAGTTTTTTTAATAATACTGTAATTTTGATCAATTTTAGTTCACAATCGCAAGTGTACTACACCACAGAGAATTCTGAATTCTCATTATTCTCATTAAATTTAGTGTCCCAGAGACTACTGAGCTTTATCTGCAATGAATAATCCATGAATACATATACCTACCAAAGAACAAGGAATAACTGTGTGTATATATTATATATATATATATATATCCATTTATGTATATAAAATTCCCTTTTTGATGAATATTATGCATTATAAAAGTTTGAAATTGTGTCAATATACACAGACTGGCTGGATATATGAGCAAACTTTTATAAAATCTCCTGCTTAGATATTCATTCTAATCTACATTGCATTTTGCCAGCAGAAGCATGTAAATGTGCATTTGCTTTACTGACATTGTAAAGTCTATAGCTGCTTGCCAAAACTTTCTTTGCAAAACTTTCTAGAAATTCTTCACTGCAGGATTAATATAACAAGATCCTTAAAACCAGCGTGCCAATGGTTTTCACAGGCTGTAGTTTGACTCAGCCCAGCTCTTGCTGTTGATAATGCAATTGCTTCATGCAGCTAAACACATTATATAAGGGCCAACTTAGTTCCACCTGAGTGAAGATAACAAAACTAATTCTGTGTGACAACAGAGCCTAGTAGAGTACACAAACAAAAACACTTCACATCTTAATGTGTACATGAACAGTATACTGTGACAAAACAAACAAGAACCCTTAAAATTTTCCAACACGGAATTATGGTTCTCTGCTCTTTGTACTCAACATGCTAATCTGGTTTCTTGTCAAGGCTACAGATGGCAAATGAAGCAGAGAATCAACAACACACAAAACAAAGTTTTTATATGGTGTTACAGAGTCAAAAAACATACAAGCATGCACATTGCTAACATGTTAATAAATGTTACTGGACTATCAATTAACCTGTGATATGGACTAACAGGGAAGCACAGATACTCGTTAACGCACACACTAAAGCTCTTCACATTCAATATTATTCTGAGCAAATTAAGAATCTTTAAAAAACATTTACAGGAAATATTAAAAAACTTCTCATCTTCAAATCCAGCTGCAGTACATCCTGCAAAAATATGCATATATAAATACAAGTTAAAAAACATTTATTTTCATTTTTAAAAAGGTATACCTAATCCACTTAGGTATAAGAAATTCTACCAATGAAGCTCACCTAAGTTAGCACTGAAATTCCTACGTTATAATAGTCTTTTTTGAAATGTTAATATTAATTCCATGAATTTTGCTTCTTTTTTTTAAAAAACTACTGTCATGTTTGGTAAAGCAATTTTTGAAAATATTAGATTAGTTCCATGAACTCTGCTGCCAAATACTATTACTATTTTACAATCACTGCCCTGCATGATATGATCCTTAAACAGAAATTCTGATCCTCAAAGGCAAGTACATAACTCCTAGTTAACTGTGTAATAAAATATGTTAACTGGATAACATGGAAAAAGACAATCAACAAGAAGCATGAAGATTCCCAGCACACAGAGAAATAAACACAACAAACATCAGGGTAGATTCTGCAATATAGAAAGAATAGAAAGACAGTATCATGATACATTAAGCAGAGAATGATAAACTTATCAAATAAATTCCATTTTCAAATTTATGATATGATTTAATGGTGAGAAACTTAGAAGCATTAGGTAGCAGACTGTTTCTATAAGGAATACTTCCGTTTTTCATGGCTAGAAAGACAGAAGAAAACTTCAAAACACACACATCTAATGACAAGAGAAACAACTTCCATCTTGAGGGGAACAGGAATAAGAAGAGTTTTTAAAAAAAAAGGAAGAAGAAGAAAAAGGAAAACAGGTAATAAAAGGCCATATAAAATACTGAAAATTAAACTAGGTATAAAACTTAGTAGCACAATTTTAAAAGCAAAGAAAGTGAAGAAAGTGATATAACCTGAGATGGCCCCATTTTTGAATAGTCAAAAGCAGTTTTGAGACTGTCTTAAAGACACAGTAATGATTTTAGGCAAATTTTAAATTGCAATGCAATGAACAAATGAAATATAATGAATGAAAATTAAATTCAAGACAGACATAGTCAAGGTAAATGATAAATATACTTTGATTGTCCTTTAGATCTGAAGATAGACTCAGGAAAAGTTTGAGAAATCAAAGCTACCTTTAGAGCTAAGAATGACTTGAAGGCTATTAAATCCTTAGCAAACTAACTTAAAGGTTGGAGAAGTTAGAAATTCAGGGTAAGCTCATGTTTCACAGGACTGTTTTATTCTTTAAAAATAACTAGAAAATTCTGGCACAGCTAGAAGGTGAAAGCCAGTTCAGACTATCAGGGAATCACAAAATCAAGATGAGTTTGCTGAAAACTCTTTACAGATGATGATTACTAGGTCTGAAACTAGAAAAAAAAGCATCCTGAAAGTGGTAACAGATCTGTTGAAGATTTATAGAGATAACTTCAGTTTAGCAACCTTTGGGCAGAAGAAACTAAGTAAATCCAAAGAACAGAAGGGCCGTATACTTTCCCAAGATTCAATTCCAAATGCCTCAGTTCTCAACTCCAAAAGATTCTCCCCATCTGCAGTGCCAAAAGGGAGGATTTTGATGAGCACCTAAAAAAAAATCAATCTCTGACTGACTTCAGGAAATACTGCTTTAAATATGATCAATATCTGACATTACTTTCATACTGAATGAGAAGAGTTTCAAAATATTCATAAAAGTAAATGCAATGAGGTTAAAAATTTAAGTGTGAGCTATAAAGTCAAGCTATACTGAAACTTGACAAGTTTGCAACAGAATAACAAGACTAAAATGAAATGGTCAGCAAAAGATTTCATTTCAAAAGCATCCAATTCATTAGCAAAATAAAACTGTCGTCTATCAAATTAAAACAAAATTAAAAAAAATGTATGGCTATTACGGATAAATTTTCTCAAGAGTCAAATTTTCAAGAACTGTTGGGATTAAAATGAAATTCTTCACAATATTTGATCCAGTTCCCAAAAGAGTATACAAATATAAACTAAAGATTAAATGTGAGATCATTTACCACAACTTAATATATTAACTAAAGTACAATAATCTGTAAGCACACTCTTCAACGTTTTATTTTGTATTCTACTGCACTAGCTCTAACTGTAATTGTACCTCCTGCTGGTAGCTTTTAACCATCTTATCTCATTATTTCTTTATTTTCAGTATCATTGGTCACTTTTGACTCTCATTTCCCATGTGGCAGGTATTCTGAAAACATATTAAAAAGGAGCAGTAACAGAGATACTGTACGTACTTCAAATTTTCTCACAAATGTCTTAAATTTCAGTAGTTTTTGCCTTTCTTTATCCTAGAATATATATGTCTCTGAAAAATGTCTCCGGTTTGACTAATGTCTTTGGTTGAACAAGGTATAAATGAGGTAAATAAATGAATTCTCAAAAATGAAGTAAATCTTGTTTTTCTTCCAGATTTCTTCTCACTGTAGCAATTATTAAAGAGAAGCTATTACCTTTCAAATATACTTAGATGCTTCTTTTGGGGAAAAGTGTGTAACAGATTCTGTAAATACAAAAGCTCCTAAAAATTTTAGCATTTTTAATAGTACTTAGCTTTCACTATTTTGATTAATTTTACAGCAACAGAAAATTGCATTTATATTGCTCCAGCACCATGTGTTACGCTGCATTTATACTGCGGTGCAAAGATTAGTCTGGCCTGGATATATACATAAATAATTTTTTTGTGTTGTCAAGCTGACAAAACAGGTGTCATTTCTTTATTAATGAAGTGGTAAGAAAGCTGTGGAGGCAGGGTTCTTGGTTCCTTTCCAGGAGAGCACTTTCAGCCTGACTCAAGAGGAAGAGTTTCAAAGCGAATCAGGCCCATTCTGTTGGAAGAAATCAACTATGAGATAGACCCCAAGTGTAGGAAGTGAAAAAAATCACACATAAAGTATGAAAAACTAAAAAGCCAGCATTTCTATTCTCTTCATAATGATGAGCCATTACTTCATGCTGTGAAATCCAAAGTACTGTCAAGATTCTTAATACACTAAAATGCAGTACTTCGGTTTTATTATAGGGGGAAAAAAAGGTAACCATTCTGTTTAATATCTCAGAAATAAAAAGGAACAAAAATTCAAGGAAAGTGCAATTAGGTAAAACAATTCCAATTATATTCAGACCAGATAAAGGGAATGTAAGACACAGTGCAAACCCAGAGAAAAGTTGGAGAAGAACTCCAGCAACAACTTCTGTTGTTTTCCCTTCACAGAGTCAGCACAATGCTGAACATGTAAGTAAGTTCTCTCACTCTGCAGAATGTGAGAAGGATTCTTCCTGAAATGTCAGCACAGAAAATAAGAAACAGCATTACTTATTTGTATGGCAGTTGTAAATTACATTGGCTGAATTTTGTAGGTCTTGTTGCTTTCTACCAGTATTTAAAATAAGCATACATATACTGTCCTACTGTTATGCAAAAAAGGGAGATGATTTAATGAGAAAAATAGAAGTTCCAAAGCTATGCATGTTTTATTATGTTTAAAGAAAGATTCTTTCCTTGTTATTGGATTGTTTTTTGAAAAATAAAATATAAAAACCTGTGAGTATTTTGTAAGATTAAACTGGGAAGAACAGGGACTATACAATGCTTAACCTTCTGTATTGTGATTTGAAGACAGAGTTGACTATCCATAAACAAAGCAGTAATAGCAATTTACAGGTACAAACAGAAAATACTAACATTTACAGATAGATTTTTTGCAATTAATCTGCTTACAGATTCAGCTGGGTAACCATAGCAACTAAATGTTTTGGCTTAAATGCCTTAAATGCACAGACAACAATTTGAATAATAATGCCATCAGTTAAGGCTTTATACTTTTATCAAAGAAATCTGTCAAAATAAAAATGCTAATTAAAATGTTCTTGAAAATTTATAAAAGTTGCTAGGCTCTGTTTTATATTTACTTGACAGTTTAAAAAAAGAGTCGTTACTACTTTATATGTAGCCAAAATAATAAATAAAGGTTTCTGCTAAGTGTTTAAATAGGTTGATATTTCTGCTCTTGGAAATAAAATACCTTGCCACTGGTAAATTGCCATGTGAGCAAACACTGTTTTGTTTGTTTGCATTTTTATTTTATTTTAAGAAAGGACTATAAACAGGTGCAATAACAATAAAGAATTCAAAGTAAGTCCACAAAAAAAGATGATTCTGGATACAAAATACATCTAAATACTGTGTGCCTGTAAGTGAAACACTGACTCAAGAAACACACAAGATAAATTCACAGCCCAGCACAGGATCATGAAACTCCTTGTTGCTATTTGATAGGTAACAAGCTATCTATGAAAGACTGAAATGTTGAAACTTTTCCTTGAAACCATGAAAAATGGTTATGAAATGAAAACTGTCATTTTCCTCTTAGCTATGTAGGAAAGTTACTTACCAAAACCAGAGCTTTTTTCAACATACTTTCCTAATGTGCCAACTTAAACAAAACTCAGATAATATTTGGAAGGAATCTGAGACAGACTTGCAGAGCGACTCAAGCTCAAGGAAGGTGGAACTTTCTGATATTTGATCCGTAATTTCTGTAACCCTTCCAGAAGGAATAACAGTCACCTCCAAAGGTCCAAGAGAAAGATGGTGGCCAAGGTCAGATGACTCTCCCATCAAATATCAAAACAAGATTACACCCTCACTGGAAGAAGAGGAGGAGAAGCAAAGAATACTTAGAGAGTACTAATCCTGTAAGTCTAAAAGTAGTCAAAGTGAGAAAAAAAAATACAAATCCTCCCCAAAAGGTACAAGGATTCTGGTAGAATACTACCAGAAAATCTCTTACTGGTTCCATTTCAAAATTTCAGAATAAGAAGTAGTGAAACTTCACTGGATAACAGAGATCTAGTTATACAACTCAGTGAAAACCTGATCCACTCAGCTCTCTACCTTTTCCCATTGCTAATAAGACCATCTCACAAAAGGAAGGAATAAACCTGCTCCGTTCCCATGGACTTCTCCAGGCTGTGAGATATAGGAAACAGGACTAGGTGAGTACTGAAATGAATTCTGGCTCAAAGACCTAATGTAAAATATTGAGTTCCTTTATTGACAGAAAAGGCAGGTCTTTGGATCAGAATGACTTTGACCACATCAGTCAGGCACCATCCTGCCATATCTTTCAGGACATCTTGAGAAGCAGCAGGACCGGACAGACGTTGCACACCACACAGCTTACACAGAAACGGGGAATAAAGATCTCAAGGCCAGAAAAGCGCTGGAAGGGAAAATTATTTCTACCAATTTTTACAGAAAAAAAGTTGATCATGAGAAATCCGCAGTCCCACTGAAAATAATCTTTATTATGCCCTCTCAATTTTCCATTTACAGGAGTCTGTGTGTAAGTAATCATCAATATCTAAGCCCAGCTTGAATGCACACACCTTCCACAAGAATAGTTTGCTGAGCCTTTAGGTGCTTGAAAATAATTGCAGAGAAGACAGTGTACACATATTCATTGTGAGCCCCAAACAAAGGAAGAAAAAGGGAGGTGTTACCCATAAAAAACCTGATACTGTTTTAGAGGGAGATGTTCTTTGGCCAATTGTCAAGGAAAGATTAAAAAAACCCTATTTGTACTACTCATTTATTGTCAGAAGCACAAATATCCATAGTCTATGAAGATCAGACTTTCAAAAAATGGAATCTGGGCCAGTGATTCCGGCCCACGATGAAAAGCAGGTACTTTCTGCAAGAGAGGGAAATGAGCGTCTTGAAAGTCAAGAGACATGAACTAATCCCCTTGCTGAAGTGAAGGTAGTATCACTACTAAAGTTACCATTCTAAAATTATATTGGTGATTAAAGATGTTTAACTTTCTAAAGTCAAACGGACGTCTCTATCCTCCGCATCTGCTATTAAAACTAGTTCTGTAAAATCTGGAACTTCCATCCAATCCATGATGAAAGGTTCTACGAACAATGCAGCTAAATGAATGGCTTCCTCCTGATAAAGCCAAGTCTCCATGAAAGGGCTCTTGACAATAGCTGGGGAAAGAGGCAGTGCAGGGTGGAGTATTGAGGAATAGGTTAGGCATGCTTTAAGCATGGTGCTCAACACCATGCTGTTTAGAAAGGCAGAGGTTCCATCAACTGTCAACAGTCTGAATCCCTGAATCCAGAGAAACAGGATACAAACCAAAGCGATTTAGAAGGAAGGACTCATGTCTCTTATTATATCTTTGAAGATACTGCAGTGACAATTGTGAGTTGGGAATGAAGAAATGTGTGCAGAGATGAGTTTTGGGGAATAATGAGTGAAGATATTCAGACAGCGGAACCAAAGCTGTAAATAGGAAAACCAGCATAAGATCTGCAAATTGTCTTCTTTTAAGAGGCTATTGTGAAGCTTCCTGGTTCTGTCAGTACAGGCACAGAGCCTTTAAAAGACTTGAGTTCTTCATCAGTGTGAACTCAGAGTCAGTCTCTATGAGATGGATAATCTTCAGTGGCAGCTTGCATTCAGAGCTCTATGGCCAAAACAGTCTTCTTTTGAATGAAAGACACATTATCATGATACCTAGCCTCCTGAAACTTGAAAGAAAAATTTAAATACCCAAAAGAGAATTTATTTATCCTTATCTTCCAAAGTGTGAAATCCACCTAATATCAAGTATTAGATTTGGAATAGCAAAATGTTATAATATGCTATTCTTATTTGAAGGCTTTCACTGCCCTCGTCCCCCAAAAGAAAGAAAAAAGTAATTCATCCTCTCTATAACCAAATGTTTAAAGCCCTTGCCAAAAAAAAAAGCAGAATGAAACTGTGTAAAATGTGCCAGAACCACAGCAGCAAAAAGGGGAGTCAGTGGAGGGTAAGTAAAAAGGAAAATCCAAACCACCTGCTAATACTTGGTAGCATCTGTCATTACACTGAGAAATGGGAGCACATTAAGGCAATGCTTGCCAAAACACTTGAGCTGGAAGCAATATGGCATCATTCATCGGTCTGGCTGTATGGGCTAGCACAGACTCTATAGAATATTAATCAAGCTCAGAACAAACATTTGGGAAGCCTTCATAGAGATCTGTAGGGTTCTTCATAGAGATTTGTAGAGTAGCCACTGTTCTCTATAGTAATTCTTACAAAGTTTTGTAGATGTTGATATAAACGTTTACCCCCAAATAAAATGCAGAGGAAGCTCTCGTTCACAACACCTCTAAGATGATAAAGAGCAAAGGTTTGCTTGCACTTTTTTTTGCCTTTCTATAAGTAGAGGACTTGGCAGTCCCTTGAGGTGACATCTTTGTTTGGGAGAGGAGGGAGTGTTGGGGAGACACCAGCTCCTTCTGGGCAACAATTTGGCTCTGAAAGGAAATCCACTGTAAAACAAGGACCATCTGATGCTTCAGAGCAATGAGCCTAGTTACTAAGGAATGACATTTGAATCCTAACAGTCAATGCCTTTCCCATAATTCCTTGCCTTTCTTAGGCCAAAGAATCTAAAGACAAAAGATACATCCTCCTCTCTAGAACAGAAGGATGGGTGCTGAGCGAGTGGTAGCAATCCTGTAACCTAAATGTGTTTTTGAGGCTACCGAAAAGCTCCTGTGTTTGTCTTTTGGTGTTCAACAGTAGGAATTTAAGGCTGATTCACCCCATTCAGTAGGGGATGGATAAGCAGTGATCTGGTGCCAGCACGGATGTAGCCTGGAAGTATGAGTAATTGTTTCCTACAATCTCAATAAAAACGACAAACAAAAAATGTAAAAGCAAAGGTAGGCACTCTAGTGAAGCTCCAGCCTCTAACTGAGGGAAACAGTGAGTTGGGACAGACTCTGAAATATGACAAAGGTAATTACGAAACTTGATTAGGTCCCTGCTGTTAAGAGGGACCTTGACAGACTGCAGAAATGCACAGAGAGGAGCCTCATGAAGCTCAACAAAGGGAAGTGTGAAGTCCTGCATTTGGGGGCAGGAATAACTCCATGAACTAATACAGGCTGGGGGATGACCCACTGGAGAGCAGCTTTGCAAAGAAGAACCTGGGGGGTCCTGGCAGACAAGTTGAACATGGGCCAGCAGCGCACCCTTGTGGCCCAAAAGGCCAACAGCATCCTGAGCTACATTACAAAGAGTGTTGACAGCAGGGGTGACCCTTCCCCTCTGCTCTGCCCTAGTGAGGCCACACCTGGAGCACTGTGTCTAGTTCTGGGCTCCCCAGTAAAAGGAAGACGTGGATTTACTGGAATAAGTCCTGCAAAGGTCCACAAAGATGATTAGGGAACTGGAGCATTTTTCAGATGAGTAGAAGCTAAGACAGCTGGGACTGTTTAGCCTGGAAAAGAAAAGGCTCATGGGGAATCTTATCCATGTTTATAAACAACTGAAGGGATGGTGTAAAGAGGACACGGCCAGACTCTTCTCAGCAGTACCCAGTGACAGGATGCAAGGGAATGGCCACAAACTGAAACATGGAAATTCCATCTAAACATAGGGAAACACTTCTCCACTGTGAGGGTAGCTGAACGGTAGAAGAGGTCTCTCATAGAGGTTGTGGAGTCTCCAATCCTTGGAGATACTCAAAATCTAACTGGACATGGTCTACATGCTCTAACTGAGTCTACTTGAGCAGGGGGCTTGGACAAGAAGAACTCCAGAGGTCTGTTTCAACCCCAACTTTTCTGTGATAACTAAAGCACCACGGAAGAGCTCAGGGCTTTGCAATCACTTGTGATTGTGTGGACATCCTTAGTTTTCCATACAGTTAAAATAAACATTGCTTCCTTACTGAGTTAAGAGGCAGTATGATCAGAGAAAGTATGCACATCTTTTGTTTCCTCTTTGTGTATGACAGATCAAAGCACCTGAAAAAACAAAAATCTACAGTTTTTCCTCTTGATTATGAATGGATCTGGAATGAGCCCTGGATTTCTTCCCCCCTGGATGATAGGGGAAACTTGGCCTCTTGAATTTGAAGCTTGAGAAAGGGGTCAAAAAGGAACCATTTTAAACATTTTATTGGAAATAATATTCTCAATCTGTACCTGAAGCTCCAATACAAGGAGCACTTGGATGGAATGAAAACTTCATCCAGGCAAAATAGGGAACGGGTATGTCCATTTCAGAGAGCGTAAAGTATATTTAGTTGAAGAACTCCTAAGTGTGGAAGATATGTAGCCCCATAGCAATTAAAATTTGAGCTCATAAAAATGATGTTTAAACATCTTTATATTTAAAGCTTACAGATAATCAGAGTAGAATATGAAATAGAGCAATTAGAGGGTCCAGGGGAATCCTGAATAAAGAACAGTTAACCTCAAAAAAACTACTGGCTCCCACATATGTTGAACTCCAGATGACAGGCTGCATTCCACTGCTTATACTGTGAACGTAAATCCTACAGGGTGACTAGATTAACAAGTTTCTACTTCAAGGAACCGCACAGTTGCACACTCACAACATGATACAGACTGCTTGAAGGTAAATACAGCATGTCAGTGCATGAATGCAGAAGTCATTTATTCATTCATCTCTAACTTTACTTCTCAATTTCTTTAAAACTTAATCCCATACCAACTACTTAGAATTCTTACTATAGAGAAATGCACAGAAAGACTAAGGGATAATCACTTTCTCTATACTTATTTATGTATGTACACATGCACAGAGATAGGACACATTTATTATTATATATTACACACAAGCACACATGTACATGCATATATATATGTGGATATAAAAAAGACCACATTCAGCTTGGTGAGTATTTTCAGATAAATCACCTCTTTTAACTGTTACCATAAGCTCCAAAAATTGTACTCTCTTACCTTTGCATAAGCAGTAGTTTTGATAAACCACTGCTTGAGGTACTTCTGTTCCACTTTTGCTCCTGAACGCCATGAGCAACCATTGTCATCCACCTGTTCATTAGCTAGAACAGTCTGATCCACTGGATCCCAATTAACCAATGCCTAAAAAAGTTGCAAGAAGAAAAAGTATTTTCAGTAGCTATTTCAAAAACTGAATCTTAACTTCTCAGGCACTGCAAGAACTACTTCTTGGGCCCCCAAGTTTTCTGTGTTTTGTTAACATCCATTTGAACCAGGAGCAGGGATTCAGTTGAAGATGCTTTGAATGTTCATACACCCAGAACTCAAAAAACCAAAAATGCAGTTGACAGCATTTGCCTAGATTGCTCACACTAGCAGAATAGACTGACATTTTTATATTCAATGGTAAGTGAAAACATCTCTGAACACCGTTCCCATTAACTGTACTGCATAACTACATGGTCTGATAATTGCCTGTTGTTCACCATTGATTCAGAAGTATTGAGAGTCAGATTAAAAAGGATATAACATGGAGGATCTCCAACACCAATGGACAGCATCACATAAAATAATATTTGTCAACTATCTTCCAAGTGAAAGAGTTAACATTTTACGCATGTTGTTTCTGACAACTCTGTGAATTACTTTTGGAATCATGTTTCCAATCAATTACCATCATAAATATACAAAAAATTAAAGTTAAATATACGATGGTGTTGAGCTTTAAAAGTTTTGTATTTTGGGGAGGAACTGAAATCTCAGACATACTATACTAGGAGGAGACACAAACCAAACCACCTTCGCACAATATTGAAAAATTCAGCTCATCATTTATTATAAAGTATGCAAGACCACAAAAGAATGTAGTGAAAGAAGGTAGTGAAAAGGTAGTGAAATAGTCATTCCAGAAGAGGTATTCACATGAAAGAAGAGAGATTAACATGATGAACAGGAGGCCAACCCCCCCCCCCCAAAAAAAAAAAAAGGTTGGTCAAAGCAACAAAAAGGACCAATTCAATATATTAACTGTAATTTAGTCCTTGAGCTAAAGCAAAGTGAAATCAGATGAACTGAAAACAGTAGCTCCAGCTCCATAACATGCTAATACATTTAAACATTATTTGGAAAATATTAAATGCATTCTTTGGGAATCAGGAGGATTTAGTATCTCAATTTAAAAGCTAATCATGGCCTTCATGTTATTCCCATTTCATGTATTTATCTATTGCTGATCAGCTTCTAAAATGCCCTAGTTTCTAAACAACTGTTTCACCTAGTTTTAAATATGCTGCTTGTTCTTATAAATCTTATAGTGAGGACAGCAGAAAATATAGCTACATGAATTTGCTTCCTTAAGAACACTGTTGCTGTTTTTGTCACCAGTGGGGAATTTTTCCTGCGTGCAGGCTGATTGCCTACGCTGATTTACACAAAATATATTATGACAGAAACAATTAAAGTCATTTTTTGATAAAAGCAAATTCACTTTAAATCAAGCTTGTGTGAATTTGGTATGTCATAGGAATTTAAACTTTCTATGATTTGTCTACCTTTTATCTGTTACCTACCAACATTGCTACATTGGCTTGCAAAAAAGCCTTCTGAAAATTCCTTGGGAAATTAAAAGCAATTTAATATATTAACTATTGCAGATCTATCTCTAAAACTTTCAGAATATACACCCTTTTTAGTAATGGTACAATGTATTATGAAGTTGGCTCTAAAAATAATGATCTTTTCATTTATAAAATTCAGAAAAAAAACATACATCAGTACAAAGTTAAAAGTAACATCTAAATAAATATAAAGTAGGTAATATTAAGAAGTAATAAAAAATGTTAGGCAGTTATATGATGCAGTACAAGCATATACTTGTATTAAATTGGTTATGATTCAAAATTGAGAAGAAATTTTCTTTTGATAATATTGGGTCAAATTAATGAAGAAAATTTTGGAAGTGATTGATTTATGTGATAATAATTATTTAGCATAATATATTCACATGATTCATAACTTGAAAATATATCTAAATAGACGATGCAAAATGTAAAGCAAACACCTAGGTAAGAAAGCCATAGCTGAAAGGTTGAGTTTGTGGATTTTTAAAAGTTGTATTTTGTCCCTTCCATCTCCCACAGATTTTTGACTAATACCCAAAACCTAGATATTAAATTAAAACCTCAGTTCCTACTTGTACGTAATTGGCAACTTCTTGCCAGTGACAGCCTCCAAAACAGTGGTCCCTAAAAGTCATTTTCATCTACACAAAGAAGCACTGTGCAACACTGCATATAGCACATCAGTTATTTAGATTTGCTCTCCAGGCCAATGAAGGCTGCATGCTTTTAAAATAGGATTTATCCTATTTAAGGTGTCTATAGCATAAGTATCTATCCTCAGGTTTGGGGTCTACGCTTTTACTATTTTTTATAGACAGCAATTCGTCTCAGCCTACATGAGACTACATTTGGCCAGGTCAGTCACCTCTACAGTATACTGACTAGATCTGAACTGCAAGAAAAAGAGAGGATTTTGCTATGGTGAAAAAGATGCGCTCTTTATGCAAGCTGCAGTATCCTAACTCCAGCTCCCAGACATATTGAATCTGTCTCCTCGCAGGGCGATTTCTGGCCGGACATGCATATTCTTGGAACAAAACATGAACTATACTATTGCTCTACATGCATCATCCTTATTACCACAAGGAGGCTACAAATTATCTTCTTGTATCTGGAATGAAATTGTAATAGAGAAGACTTCAAGCTGGGCAGCAGGAGTGCTTAATGTATATTTCTGGTATGCTGAAGTCATAGGGTAAGTACATGCTTTAAGCATCCATGTCAATTTGAAGAGACTCAGGCTCATGCACTGTCTCTCTGTCATCTGTTTCTTGCCAAGGAGCAACTGGTTAATACTCAGACATGACATTCCCTACAGGTTGGCAGATGCCAATTTAAGTCCTCAAATTGATTCTTCACTCTTAAAAGGAAGCACATTCAATCACTGATACTCAAATACATTCAGGATCCCACAGCACTGGGAGCCTGCTTACAAAAAAATTTGTATACCATCACTGCTTCTGAAACAGCAAGCCTCGTGCTTTTTAGATTCACTTGGAATTACTCTTAAAGCAAACACATCTACACATAAATATGTTATAGCACAACTAAGGATTAAATTATCATCACTGGAAACCAATTTACAAAAACAAAACAAACAACCCCCTCCCCAGCATGTTATAGTATATCAAATTCCAAATCGTTTTATCGCTAGCATTTAGGATCTACAAATATATGGAAGTAGAACAGAGTTTAGTAATGCTGTGCCTTTCAAATGCTGCATTTCAGCATCAATATTTTTCTCTAGGTTCTACACCTCTAATTATATTCTATGGAGTTTTTTGGTTTCCATGTAATGCAATGAAACTTAAAAGAATATTTAAGAAATCCTAAGGTGCATTAAGAAATGCACCTAGGGAGGAATAACTCCATGCACCAGGAGAAGCTGGGGTTGACCTGCTGGAAAGCAGCTCTGCACAGAAGGATCTGGGAGTGCTGGTGAATGACAAGTTGACCACAAGCCAGCAATGTGCCCCTGTGGCCAAGAAGGCCAATGGTCTCCTGGGGTGCATTGGGAAGACTGTTGCCAGTAGGTGGAGGGAGGTGATCCTGCCCCTCTGCTGAGCCCTGGTGAGGCCTCAGATCCCCCCTCAGATCCTAGCAGTTTTGACACAGTCAAAGTATAGTTAAACAACCTCACTGCTGAAGTGACTCATCATAACCTTGTTAGAATTAACAAAAATCTTCTAGTTAAGACCTAGAAAATTTTGATATGAAAGCCATGAAATAAATTAATAATAGCTACACTGTTATCTAGCACATTAGTATAAACCACCACCAACAAACAACTCTGATTTGACTTGCTATGATACTCATTGATGTTAGGTAGTTAATTACAAAATTTAGTTATAGATAAAATTCAATATATTTTGCAGAGATTTAAAACCAAATATAGCAGTATAAATAGTTATCTAGCTAATAAGTGTGAATAGATGATTCAGAAACATTATTGACATGAGATAAAGATAGTGACTTGAGATAAAGTCAGTGTACATGCATAGTGTTACAGGTCAAAGCTTGCACCTACCTCCTTTTGATAAACTAGCCCAGCTTCAAAAAGCTTAAGAAAGAGGTATTGTGTCCATTTATAGTACTCTGGTAAGCAAGTGGTTATTTCCTGTAGAAATGAAATAAAACAAAAATATATTAAACTATTCTTACTATATTACAGCTCAATTAACTCAGAGTGCATAGTATATGCTAGAGACAAAACAGGCACAATATAAATGCATTTTTGGGTAATGTTATTTTCAGTGATATTCACTTGTACACAAAAATAGAGAACTCTGGCTTTTTCTATGGTTGACATTCAAAGCAAAGTTTCCATGTTAACACCAATGAGATCCCCCTGCTATATCAATGTTGGTAGATTTGAGAGTACAAGAAGAATGGAAATGACCACAACTGTTGCTCAGTAATAAAAGGCAGGAACAGAGATTGTTGACTGCTCAGAGACAGCTCATAGGTGGCTGCAGAGGAGAGGGCAGACTGGAGGAATCTACAGCTGAACTTGTGCATCTAGAAAGGCAAGGGGAAGAGCACTGAGAAGTTGGGGGCGTTGACTGGCGGTATGGGGAAGACAGGGGAGGAACATGGGTAAGACCGTAACCTTCAAGATGAAAGAGTTGCAAAGGTCATCTGGCAACAAGAGGTTACACAAGTGACCATTTGGAAGGCAAGCCAACTCAAGGTAGGAGAATGCTCTAGTCAAAATAAGGAGAAAAACCTAAAGAGTCAAAGAAGTCACAAGTGTGGAGGATTGTTAAGTGGGAAGTACAGACAGGTAAAAATAAAAAGACAATATAAAAAAAGGAATGGGAGTTAGGAGAACAGCAGGCAAAAGTATAATAAACAGTGTTTTTTAAACTTAGACATTTTACAGATTTTTACTAACTAATAATTAAACAAGCCTTCTTATTATGAACCCTGAGACTTTCCTCACTTAGGATAAGTGTCTGTTTTTAAAGAAACATAGTGCAGAAGTTGCAGAACTGCTAGAATGAGCCTATAGAACATACTGTTTGTAAAGAGCGGAAACCTGGCCTCAGCGTATGTCCTATAAACAAAATTAACAGGAGTTGCTAATCAGTCTCCTGATGCAGTACAGTATTGTAAAATGAAAATAATGAAATGGTGAATTGCTTATAGTTCCGTATTTTAAAATATTTGTTCTTAAAAAAAATTGCTTTTCAAATAAACATATTAATATGTGACTGAAGGATAATATAGTCACAGACTCTCAGTTTTCCTCCACCCAAATGCAGTGTTTTACAGGGGAAATGGATACACGTATACTCTCATCCACACATTTTAAAATTTGGCCAAAATGAAAACAACTGTGTAACTCAGTATTTAAACTCTAATTGCATTATATATAACAATAAACAAATCACATTTCCTTGCTCAGTAACTTTCGTGTTTAACCTGCCCTTGTTTAAAGAAGATAATTTTTGTACATATTTCCTCCTTAACTACATTTGTACTTGCTGAAGTGGAAGATGACTCCTACACTGGACCTTAAATTAACAAGAACACATCTTGATTTCAGAATTACAGGGTTGACAGTCAGCCACTGATAGCTATTTGCAAACTGAATAAATTTGATTAGCTCCCTGAAATAGCTTCCAAAATGTGAAATGCCTTTTTCACTCAGGCTTTCCTGTCATCCAAGCTTCCCATTACAGCTACTGTGGCACACGACATCCACAATATCATCTGTTACTAAGACACCTGAAGCATTTTAGCACAAAAATTTTATTCTTTTTCTACAATTTTAAATTCTAAAGCTGAAATGTTGCTTTAAACAATTAATATGAGCTTTGAATACATATGCCTCAAAAGTGAGTATAAGAGGCTTTCAAGACCAGAGGCACTTAATAGCAAGTTTGCAGCACAGCATGCAAAATTTAGCCATGAAAAGCTCTTGCTTGATTAAATCCCTGTGCTCTATGCTGAAAAGAACACTTGATAAAAGTCTGATTTCCATCTCTCCAGCTATCTATTATCCATGTACTCAAAAAATACATATTTTGCCTGTCTCCACACAGTGGCATCAGTTCTTCTGCCAACGTGACGCCACTAATGGCAATGGAGTTTCATCACTGTAATATCAGAGGTACAAGAGAGCAGAGACGAAAGAACAGAGACTTCTTTTGGTACAGTATAAAATCAGGTGAGCAACAGGCAAACAGATAAGACAACTGAAGTGAGCTGTCAAACAAAAATAGTAAAACGGACTGAGATTTGTTCATTTAGTCCAGAATGTGTGTTAACTGAAACAGTAAGAGATGCTATTTCACCATCTTAAACAAATATGTTTAGGACACGGTACAAACCAATCACCGGGAACAGAATCGCATGTATATGCTCACTCTCAAGTTGTAAATTGACAAGCTTTCTAGAAAGCAATGCAGCAGAATATATTGCAGAAGAAAATTTGCTCTGCAGTCACTGAACTGCAAAAAAGATCACTCAAGCTCATCATTTATTTAATCTGATAATCATGAAAGTTTCACATTACATACAATGGTTAAAACAGAAAGAGAAATGACATCACTACCAAGTGAAATGAGAAAGAAATTATGTGATTTCTGAGGATGACAAGCCAACAACCTCTTGCTATTTTTTTCTTTAGTTCTAATCTCTATTAAATAAGTAATATCCAGTAACAAATTTCCATTAGGTGGCCATCACGCTTAATAAGTTTTCCATATACTTTATGAACATTACAAAGATTTGCAGCACATTAACAGAACTGGCTTGACTCAGAAATCCGGAAAAGGATTCCTTATAACCCTTTATGAACCCTTCCATCCTTCCAAAACATGTGACATTCTGCTTACATGTAAGCTGAACATAGCATTGCAGCCCATATATATAACTCATTCACAAAACCGTTCAGTGAATACAGATAATCAGGATTTTAGCATATTTCCTTCCAACATAAAATATATACTAAAGCCCAGAACCCATTTTACAAATATGAAATATGCTGCCCATCTGTCCACTGCAGGTGATCTTCAGTGATCTGCGACAGATTTTGTAACAAGCCATCACCATGACATTTCAGAAGGTACCATGAGACAGAAATGAAAGCATCCCCCCCATCCCCCCAGTTTGCTCTTTTCCTTTTGTCAGCTTGCTAATTAAAACAATTAAAAACAAAAAAAAAAAAAAAAAAAAAAAAAAAAAAAAACTATGTCACCAAAACACCTCTTTATCATTGATTACTGTTATTTCTCCTTACTCCTCTGGAAATGACATGCATTATTAAAGCAAATCACTTTTAACAGTGGACTACTTTTAAATACAGCAGATATTGCCAAGATATAGAAGAGAAAGTTCTGTATTTGCACAAAAAATTTCCTTGCTTAAGCCCTTTGCCTTGGCACAGCAATCTGTTCCTACTTAGCATGATGGAAGGGTTAGCATTACAAGCCAATTACCTAAAGACCAATTTAAAAGTGCTTTTTTGCAGATAAATTCTCAGTTACAAATTAATTAGCAGTATTACAACTTATATTTGACAGCAGTGTGACTTGGAAAGCAACTGGTTTGTGATAAGATTAAACTGTACCTCAGTATGAAAAATCTGAAAAAAAGAAAAAACCCAGCAACCCAAAAGAAGGGGAAGCCCACACTAAAGAATCCTGGATACACAAAGGAAATTTTGGATGGAAGATTCTGTTCATAAATAAAGGAAAAATTAATTTTCAATTATCTTTATTAATTCATTACTTGATGTTCTCAGTCTGCTACCTTCTTAAAACTTTCTATTACTTACCTGTGAACCTAAAAGGTGAAGGTTTTTTGTTTCTTAAAACAAAGGTTATATCTTCAAAATATTTTCATGGTTATCATTTTTTAATATAAGTAATATTCACAGCCTGCATAAAAGCTTCTATTTCGTGTAAGGTCCACTAGGCTTTATGAATAATACATAACTAGACTAGAGGGAAGTCATTTCCTAGTTTATTAGTAATCACTTTATTTCTAGCATGCTCATGTACTACACTGAAGACAGTCACATCGCACTTGAAACTAATTTTAAAAAGTGAGAAAAAGACAATCTGAAATGATTTTTTTCAAAACTATTTGGGAAGATTAAACAGTCTTTAACCTATTATTTGTCTATTTTGGTATCACAGGGCACGCATCACCTAACCTAAAAGTGAAACGATTAAATTTTCAAAGAGCTTTAGAGCTAGACTGAACTACACTTATAAATTCATTACAATATTTGTATTTAAAACACACATAAGAGTTTCTTGCATTATTGGCTACATATACAAACATCATGCAGTGCTTATGCTCTCAAACATTTTTGCTGCAAAAAAGCAGTCTCATATCAACGGTTTCCTTTTGTGTTCGATTACAAGAGTGTGACTGATTTTCAGTGATAAGCAGATGGAAAAGAAGATTTAATAGGCAATGCCTATTTTACGATTGTTCCGGCACTGCACAAGAATAACAACTTCAAAACAAACCAGAAAACTCAGCACAGAAAGCATCTACCAGAGACTTCATCTTTTTTAATGTACAATGTAGAAGAGAAACATTAATCTTATGCAAAAATAATGTCGCTTGGAATGAATAAAACAAAGACTGTGAAAAACATCGGCAGTTAAGTGCTACCTTCTAGAACAAAGTTACAGTTAGATAATTTGTTTAGTGGTGAAGTGGTGGCTCAGTGGGAACATGCATTCAGTTTGATAGCAGTCTTGCGCAAAACAAAGGAAAACTGTTGTACGCTCTCTTTCTTGGAGCTGGTGATACAAATCTTTGTGAAAATGATATTGCTTGATTCCCCAGAAAATAATATTTAAAAGAAGAGGCAGTTTGCTATGCTATCTGTGAGGTTAGTTAGGAGAAATCACATCACCAAATCCCCAAATTACTGACTGTTACCTTAAAAATAAAATGTAATTACTTTTTTTTTTTTTTTTTTTTTACTTTTCAAGTGATTTAAAAGTCACTCAGAGACATAAAACAGACACCAAACAGATCAAGACAGTTTGCCTGGATTTACAGAATAGAAATATCCTACTTCCTACCTACTATATATTTTTTTCAAATCCTCTCCTCTCCTGCAAAATCACACCCCTTTTAAGGCATCCTATAAATTCAATATTTACTATTTGAGGCACTGAAAATATCTAGACATTCAGGAAAAAAGTAGATTGCTATTAGTATTTAAACCTTCTCTAATACAAACTACTTAGAGAGCTAGTGTATGCAATTAATTACATTTTTAGTTTGCTTTTTTTTTTTTGCATTTTAAGTTTAGAGGAATAATTTCCAAGCATATTGGTAAGCTAGCTTCCTGAAACAATCTCATTATCTTTTAATAATGGCGTTTTTTTTTAGCTTTACTGGTTAAGTAATTTCACTGTCTACAATATACAAATCAAAATGTAATAGTATTTTTGAGACTGTTACAGGACGATAAAAACCACAGATAATTAAAAGGAAACTTCTAGTATGCAACAGAATTTCTTCATAGTAATTTTATTGAGCAAAACACCTACAACTATCTTCATATTCCTTCACAGGACTTTCTTGAACACCAGATGTAGCTAGCTCCTTTAGCACAGCTCCATGTACAAGGTATTCAAAGTGTACTTCTCATTATTTTCCTTCTGGCCTTTTTTCCCCCTAACATTTGTAAAATGGTAAAAAATTACTTCAGTCTTCTTCATATCATCTAGGTATGTAGTCTAAGCTGGACATGCAGGATTCTCTGACAGTTAATATAGAAGACTAGCACTTAAAAAAGGTGTTTCACTGCACATGGAAACAGTAATCTAAGGTAGAATGGGTTCCTCCAGCACATATTTGCAAAGGTACTATGCCCTGAAAAAATGAAGCAGTACACTTAAACACCACCAATGGAATTTAAATAAAACCAAACTCCTATTTGTAGGAGTCGTGGTTATTTAAATTAACCCATGGCAGAAGGCCTTTTTCTATCATTTTTCATAGAAGCCACTACAGTACTAATGGGGTTAATGTCTCCATTATCACAGTATTTTTAAAACCACCGATTTTGTGCCACACAAGTACAGAAAAAAGTAGTAATAACAATTCCTCACCTCAAAGAGCTCACTATTTAAGGTAAGCGCCTGCACAGTGCAACGCAATACTGTGCAGAGATGCCTGGGCTAGCCCAGCAGCAGCATGGCCGAGATGGCAAGATGCTCTGCCCAGCCTGATCAGCTCTGCAGGGAAGCTGGCTTTATCAGCCTGGAAAACATGCTCCGCCGCAGCTTACTCTTCAGTTTCCAAAGGTAGCTCTTTCGCAGTTAGCTCAAATATCTGTGGACTTAGGGGTCACGTAAAACGTATTTCAGGCATCATGCAACTTCTGGATTAAACAAACATATCTCTATTTCTTAAGGTTACCATTCAGGTCACCGTCACTTCATTCAGTTAATTACCTCACAGAGCAGCAATGTGGGCTGAACAAAACTAAACTACTTAGCCAAGAAGTGACAATCGGACAAAATTTACTGTGTTTCAAGCAACGCTTTCTAGCTGTTTTAAAAACTTACCTTTCAAAAACACAACCTAAGTGCCTCTAGAGCATTCTAAATTATTTTAATTTCAGAACCAGTCAAATGGACTTAGTTGTACAGTATCAGTGGCCTTTCCATAAGTACTCAGAGACTTCTGAAAGTTCACTAACTGTAACACTGAAACACACTTTACCAGGAAAGTCAAAGTAAGCGTCAAAAAACAGACACAAAGACTACTGACCACATTTCCCTATATACCTATGATTTCATTGCGGTTTTCAATACTGCCAATTCTCCGTCTACTCTTCAAAATATAAGGGTTAAACAAAAATCCAAATACAGAGATGAATTTTCTCAATTTTCTTGAAAAGCACTCTACAATATTCAACTCTTTCACCTGTTTCATAACACAGAACGCACATATGATTTTGCTATTTTGAACCATTACTGTATTATACATACAGAAAATCTCTGCAATATGAATGTTTACAAATACAAGAAAGTGATTGTGACGAATGTGTGGAGTAAATCTTCCATTACAATCCTTTCATTTTCAGAGTAACTTTTCAAGTTATCAAGAAAACTGACACCTTACTAAAAAGGCTTATACTGAAAATCTTGTCATATATATATGACATGATAACGTACGATCTTTAGATGTAAGACATGCATATAAACAACTTTTTCTTCAGATTAAGGAAAACAGATGGCAGGTCTCATATTGTCAGAAAACTAACCCTTTTTATTTTCAGACGTACAATACTGCTATAAAAATCCAAGATCAGGATCCAAATCACTCTATGCAGAATCATATTAAGGTGGCAAGTAATGATTATCACTGCGAATGTAAAGGTAGGGAATGACACATGCATGATTCACTGGCACATCCAATAATCCTACCATACGACTGCTTCAAAATTTGATTTCTCTCATTTTTGTCTTGAAAAAATACATTGGTTTATGGCTGTGTTGGAAATGTTTTTAAAGTAAACAGCTGATTCTCAAGAACTTGAGTTTTAAATAAAATACCTAGTTTCCAAAGTGGTCATGACACAAACAAGTATGAAAATGCAGTTTTGCTTTTCAGATTTAAAATAATACAACCAAGTCAGCCTTTGAAGTTACTAGTTTTAACCTTTGAGTATATTATAAAATGTACATACTGAAAAAAGCACTCCTCAAAATATACATACCCTAACACAAAGGCACCCTGTTTTACATCGTGTTCATTCACGTGTTGATAACCTGAATTTTAACAGAGAAAATGCCACTGCAGCTACTTTCAACTACTGGAAGAGCTAAAGAAGCAGACAGAAAAGTCCAAGTGTAAAACCAAAATTATTTTAAAGAAACATGCTCGTAAATCTTAAGATTATCAGATGATGTCAGTAAGTGCGTCAAAATTGAGAGAAGTTTGATAATTACATTTCCCACTTTTTGTCAAGTGCAATTTTGCAAATTAACAATTTAAATTGGTCACTTTCAGAGGCTTCTATATTGCCATATCTAAGGAGATAAAATTCTCTGTTGTTCCATCAAAGAATAAAAGACAGCATTCCATTAAAGAGAAAATCTTACCCTTTCCCATGTAAAAGACAGACCTAGTGCATCAAACTGTTCCCTCATGTGTTGAATATTACTGTAAAACAAAACAAAACAAAAAAACTTGAATCACTTAAAAAGATTACTGTCACATGATCATATTTAGAATCAGGTGCTTATAAGATTCTCAAAAATCAAGAGAACTAAGTTAACCGCTAAATCCTACTACCCCACTAACAGTGAAACTCCATGAACTCTTACAGTATTTACCTTAAATATTCATTTTAAAACTCCCTCATGCATTCTGGTTTAACTCAATGACTATGTATACAAGACAATGATTTTTCCTCTTACTTCAAGCATAACTGAAAAGCAAATATAGCACTTCTGATTGAGGGAAACATGCTCCTGAAACATCTCTTTTCATTATTTTTAACTACCTTTACTGCAAGAGAGCCAAAGGGCCCTAAGAAAACTTCACAGCGCACTAGGATGTACCTTCACTATCAGCTTATGTCTCTATCCTGGCCACACTATCCTGGCCGCACATTCTCTTTCCAGTCTCCAGCAGTACCGTCTCCCAGAGGAACTACATGAAAGATCTCTCAGGGTGCAGCTCCATGAAACAACTGAGCTTTCAAAGCCAGAAGGGAGCATTAACAATTACACTTGACTTCTGCATAGCACACACCACAGAATACTGCAGATATTCAGTAGTCTGTGCATTTTTGGAGGCAGTTTTCAGACACACCAATGATTCCCCTGGAGTGCGCAGTATGCACGCCTTCTAGTATTTCTGTGACTGCAGAGCTCTAGTTACACAAGCCAGCCATCTGGCTTTTTACTAACAAAATCTTCTGTGTTTTGTATAAGTAACACTGGCTTCAATTTGTCCTATGGGTTTTTTTTCCTAACTTTGAAAATGTAAGTAGCAGCAGTCAATTGGAGTTCATTCTAAATAATCTCTTCAGATCATGATGATGATCTGAAATTTGGCTGTTGAGTCCTGACCTGACCTAACTGACATGCTTACCATGTATCCCCCTTTTACAGGGATGGCCAGCCCTGCTCCAGGCATAATTACAACATAGGTCAGATCACTATCACAGCATCAAGTCCAGAATGCAGAAATATTATATTGGTGCAGGTTTATTTTAAATTTTTGAGCTACAGTTTACAGCAGCTCCACATACAGTTCAATCATCCCTGCTGCAGGCATGACAAACATTGAAGACAAGGTCAAAGAGGAGAAAATGAGAGACAGCAGTTACTTCAATAGTTAGAATTTAATCTGCCTTATGATGAGTCATCTATCTTCATAAGCATAATCAAAAAAAAACAGGTATGTAAATAATTTTCCTATTTGGATGTTATTATAATCAGTCCCAGTACTGACGTGTTAACTTGTCTGAAATCAGCTTTGTCGTTATAACATATAGTTTTAAGAGTTATATAGTCTAACGATAATCCCTTTTCAGTACTAAGGACATTTTCAAGGCAAAATTTTCTTCCACTATAAAACATCTGAGGAGAAAAATACAACAAGACAGAATGCAGCAGCAGATCAGTTCACCCTGCCACACTTTTTGATACAACCCTGACAAATTGCTTGGGGTACTATTAGCTGAAACAGGCTGAGCTGATCCGGCAGTTTACTATTGCATGGCTTGCTGTCAGTGCCCTACATTCTCGCCACTTTTCTGTGGTGAGCTAATTCAAGTCATTAAAATGGCAGAACAGTTTTCTTCTGAGTCAGCAAACTGAACCAGTTCGTTAACAAGCTGAATCAGCTCGACAAAACCTCATGAGCGCCAAGGCTACACAGTCGGTTCGGAGGGCCAACACAGGAGGGAGATGGACACTGACCCTTTTGCAGTCACCAAGCCCTTATGTCAGCCTAGCTGTCTCTGCCTCACAGAACTTCAGCTCATTCAACCTTCACTTCTTTGTGCCTCATTTGTCACGTAAATAAGGATCACAGTAATGTTTTATCTTGCAGAGGTTCTGTCAAGATAACCAAGTTAAATATGAGGCACTCGGATATGATAGATGCATAGATTTGTTTTAGAACTTAGCCATAGTAGACGTATTGATGGAAGATAGAAATCAATTTACTGTCCATGCTCCTTAGAAGGAAAATAATCTCCTGTAACAAAGGCTGCATTTTTGCCCAAAGCAAAACACTAGTAGCAGAATTTTTGGTGAGAGTCTATCAAATGTCTCCACATCCCCATAGGTTTCTAATTTCCTTTCAACTACTGTCACACACAATATAATTGTTAGTCCACAACACGCTGTGCACAGTGATTTTTCAGACTGTCTCAAAACAAAAGTTTGTTTGCATCTTGAAGGTAACTGATTCTCATCCATATTCTCATCTGAATTATACAAGAAAGAAATTAGAGAAAAAAAACAGGATAAACAACTAATAACTTGGGTGCAGGGCATCATATTTATCCTCCCTAAATGAAATCAGTTGTCTACATATTCTAGTTTGAGTCATTTATAGAAATTAACATTTACTTAGGTAACTTTCTACTCATTTTAAGAAATATTAGGGGAACATTACACCCAATTCTAAGGTCTAAAGACCAAAACTTCCACTGAAATGAGACAATAATGGCTGCATATCACTTTCTAAGACCAAGTTGCAAATGAAAAAATTATCTTCTTCCTCTTTCATGTGGTACTGGAAACTGCCAGCAAACCTAATCACGTATCTCATCATTTTCAACTGTGTATTCCATACTTAGATTTAACTTACTGAAAAAAAAAAGATTTATTACTTACTTCCTCAGGTGTTTGAGAAATGTTACTTTTTTTTTTTTTTAACAATACTCTACCCTTTTAAAATTTAAAGCTAATCAGAAGAAAGAACCTTGAAAGTCACATTGATACATTAAGCTTTTGAAATTGATCTAAGTGCACCATTTCAAATGACATTAGCAAACAATATTAATTCTGTCAGTCTTGTCTTTTTTCTGCTTCTACTAGATTTTGCTTTATTTGATTGTTTTATGGGGGACAGAGTACAGATATTCACAACAGAAATATGACATCATTTAAATCCATTAAGGACTACCTTTGCGTCCAGCTTGCAGGGTGCAGTCCATGCTCAACTGCAGCGTTTTCTGCTGGTAACCCAAATGCATCCCATCCCATTGGATTTATCACCTGTTGGCAAAAAACAAAAAACATGATCTTTTGTAACTTTTTGGAACAGCATCAGTAACGCACACAAGCCTCAAAATAACGAGCAGTGTTTTGCATTTCAGCATTTGCTTTGCCTCATTTGAGCCTCTTCAAAGTATGCCCACTAGGGCTGGTCTGTTTTAAAGGAGGAATATCATATACACTTGCTGTCTACGATTTGATGTTAGAAGGAGCTTAAAGTTTTACATAATAAATCCTTCTGACTACTTCAATGCTAGGTTATCGATGACAAAATCAATCCTTTGTAATTTTTGTGGTGGTCAAAATTAGCATTTGACACTATAGCTCAGCTGAATCAAACATTCATCCCAAAGGAGAGGAAAGCATGCAAAACTATTTGAACCAAGAGTTTTATAACTGTATCTGATGAGGAGCCTACTAATTTCTTTTTGTTTTTGTTTAATAAAAAAAATACATTTTTCTGACAACCCTAACTCCCACAGCTAATGTAGGATTGGTAACATAATGTAGATAATGTTGCATTTCACTGAGCTTTTTTTTTCTTTTGTAAATTTGGCCTGAAGACTGACACAATATATTTCAGGACATCAAATAAGTGACAGTGGAAAAAAATGTTTACTACAAAACACATAAGTAAACTTTGTTGGAATAGATAGATATCTTTCCTATTAACATACAAACTTTTGTGAAAAATCACATCTAGCAACACTGGATATTCAATAAAACAATTTAATAATCAGGAAATGAACGGTCAACATTAACATGGTGTCATGAAATATATTTATGAATTGGGTATCTGATAGAAGCAATATTATTTCTTAAACCTACAATTTACTATACATGCAGTGATTATGTTTAAAGTTACAGAAGTTTAACAATAGCAAAATATGATTGAGTAACACATAAAAGATGAGAAATCAAAATTTTGCCCATTAAAAAACATATACAAAAGAACTTGTTCTCCTTTAGTAGCATGTAAAAAAGCAGCAACAAGAAAGAAGGCCCATAAACATTTAGTAGAAGGTCAGAAGCCCAGTAACACTGATTTCATAAGCTATCTCAATACAGAAAAATGTATGTTCCCAAAGCATGAGCTACTTCTGTCACTGTTTTGAATTACTTTTATTCTTTTTTGCCATAATCCTCCAATCCTCTGACTTTAATGGATTCTTTAACAAAAAATTTACAGACATACTTATAAACATGTCTTCAGCATTAACTCGGTGGAAAAGCAACAAGATTTTACAGATGTGACTCCTCAACATTCTGGTTTTTAATAATGAGCTTATTTAATACCACTATATTTCACTACTTTGCTGGTGCAGAAGCATAATCAAAGGCATTAAACCATGTTGTGGATCAACTCTGACTCAAGCCAGTAGAGTAAGTGCCCAAGCATAGCACATTTCAAATGTGTAAATCTAACAGAAATAGGAATGCTGTTGTGTTATAAATTCTCCCCACTATGAGATGGACTGTTATTTTTCTTATCACAATGTCAGGAAATACAAGACTCACATTTCAGTTCCCCACTTGTTCACATTACAAACATTTCATGAAAAATCTCATTTACAACTTAAACTACTTGACAAAAACCTGTTGAAGCATGCCTCTCCCTAGCCCTTCTTCTCTCCCTTCCCCGACCAGTAGTCAGAATTATTACTATAAAATAGAAAAAAAAAAAACTTTACATAAAAAAAATCTAAAGAGAATTTTAGTTTAAAAGACACACTAAAATATTAGCTTCTGCAGCTAAACTCCTCTCAACTATTATTTTGTGTTGACCACCTGGCTCTGACAGAAATGAGATGTCTTTTTCTTGTAGAATACATATTTTCCTTTTCCCTGTTTCTTTAGGCAAACAGACACATCCCTACAAATATCTTCTTTTACTACAAGTTGATGTACATTAAGTGGACTTCAAAGAAAATCACTCTTGGCTAATTTCTGTAAATTTTGGCTTTTGAACATCTGCTGGGTATAGAAGGGCAGCCAAAGTAAGGCAGTTTCATTTCTCATGCTCACGAGCAAAAGAATGTGGGAAGAACAGCTCCTCTTCTGGCTAGACTTCCCAAAGGGCAGAATGATGCTCCAGCCAGCTAATATGCAGACATTTTATCACCGTACATTCAGTGTTAGCAGGAGTTACCTGCTCACACAGATCTCCCCAATTCTAGCATGTACATTAAAAATATCACACTGTGGATTTACTTAATCACATTCAAATGACAGTTCAATTTAGGAATCAATGGCATTCCTCAAGTTAAAGGGCTGAAGAAATACACTAATTCAAGTTTCACTAAGAAACCTGAATTTAAAGAGGCATATTAAAAATACGCTCAAATTAATCTCCAGGATAGATCTATTTGTGTAGTTGCCATAGAGATGAATGTAGCATGTACAGCAGTTTAGAGAAAATGACTTCAAGTTCATTTTCTCTTTTACTTCTCTGCTGAAAATGGATTTGAAAGGTTTGTGAAATGCAATTGTCTAAACAACATGCCAGCTTCTTCCGGCTGGACCGTGTTACATATCCACAGTTAAAATGCCGTGGCCTCCACACAGCACTTGGCATTACATCTTAAATCTGCTTAGCCAACGTAAAGCACAAGACTGAGTATAACTACATAGTATTGAAAAAACAGCAAAAATCAAGAGACATGGAAGAGCAGAAAGAATATAAAACTAACATCAAAAGATGGCACAAATAATACAGGAACAGTTCAACTGTCCCGCTTAAAACAGAAAAAAATAGGCAGAAAGCAGTTTTGAAGACCAAAAGGTATTCCTTGTAGTTCTTCGATCCTTGGCTTGGTCATAGGCCATAATTAGCTGAAAACATGGCTGCTCCCTCCCGCTTTAGAGATGAGCAAAAGAAAAGGAAAAAAGTAATCCATCTTCCTGAATGCTGACTTGAATGCTTCTGACATCAGTCTCTAAACCTTAGAGAAATGAGGCATCAGTTCTGCTCACTGGAATGACAGTTCTTCTCAGCATGGCTTCTCTGTACAAGCAATATTTGCTAAGTCACACAGAGAAAGACAAATTAACAATGAACATATTTTTTAACAGAGAAAGCCTGCATAAGTCTGAGGATGTCTATATACAACAAAAGGCGGCAGATTATAGTTTCAAAAGCAAATTAAGATGGCATAAACCAATACTGTCACCAAAGGCAGCCATGTGTTTTTGAGATCGCGCCTTTCTTGCATAGGACACTTCCTTTGGATGGGCACATGCATCTGTGTCTTCATAATGAACTGGAAAGGTAAACTCTTCCTGGTTAAAATTACTCCGTTTTTTGTTAGGTTAGTCTTTAACCTCGAGTACATGCCTTAAGAGCCTTAAAAGTTCACATGATCAGGCAGGATTAACTATGAAAGACTGCAATTTTCTATCACTCAATTTGTGGTGTTTTACACAAGACCATAAAGTTGCAAGGAAGTGATTCACCAGTATGCTGGGAACAAGGTGCCTGGTAACTGCCACATTGGTCTTTTCAGGAGCAGATTATCGAAAGAGCAACAGTTGCATCTTGAAACATTTTAAATCATAAAGATTCAGACTTCGTGTTAGCTGGTAGCAGCATGGTTAAAAATCTGTCACTAGTGATGGCTGGAGCTCTTAATGTGACCGGGGGACTAAGCAGAGGAAGAAATGGTAACTCTATTAATTCGCTTCTGAGATCTCAGCTCTCCCTTGCAGAAGGTTTTCATCTATTCACCGCCATAACAACCAGCCCATCATACTGACATTACTAGGTGAGATCAATAACTGCTATATAACACAAAGCTGACAATAATCTTACAACATTCAATTCTATGTCTCCATCAACACGATTGGAAAAAGATGATTCAATGAATTTTTCTTAATGCTTGAAAGGAAACAAAGAACTTGTTTGCTCTCCTGATGTGCTCAGCGTGCTTCAAATTTTGATCAGACACATCTTTTTTGCATCCAGATCTCAATTTTCTGAAAGACAAAATAATGAGTGTCAAAGAAATGCCTGTACCCAAATATATTTATTTCAGAGGAGTGTGAAATTAGAGGACAACCGTAAATGAAAACGGAGGCTGGCTGACAGGCCAGTGATTTGAACTAATACAGCAAAGCCTACAGTTCTGTCTCTGGTTACAATCCCACGACACACTTAACATGAACTAATCACAAAATACTGGCAAAATGGGTGATCTGTGGTCCCGAGTTCCAGCTTCTACAAAGCAGCTGTGGCTCCACAGGCAACTTTCTGGCACCTTCCTCGTATCTCATCTCACGATTGTGCAGCCACACGCAAGTGAGACAGGAAGGGCACGTGGCTGGAGCGGGGAAGGGAGAGTAGTGCTGCTCCTTCCACTGCCTGCCTGAAACGAGACTGCATTGAACATGATGAAAATCTCATCAGTAGATCTGCAGACTGCTGATACAATGACATTTTAAAAGCAAGACCTCCACCTGAGCATGGCCCCCACTGCCTTTTAAGTGTGCCAGTTAAACACTGTTATGCAACAGCTAAAAATCAAGTAGGCAAGACAACTGGAAATAGACTAAATTTATAAATTTGACTAGTGTGTATAAACTAGCTCTCAGGACTGTTTCAATGATTCCTTGCAACAGCATGCTGCCCATTAGCATTCTGATAAGGCACTTTTTGAGTTAAAAAAATAATCAACCCACAAAGATTTCTATCAAAACATAACTCTGCTTATATAATGCTCTCATTTATTTCTTGTTTTCAGAAGATACAAAATGTGAAAAAATACTCTGCCTGCACAGTACCACAAACATTTAGACAACAAGCCTCTCACCTCCTTAATCTCTCACATTCTTACTCAACTTAACTGCATTTAAAATAATATCACATTTGCTCCCTCTTTTTAATTAGAAAAGCGAGCTCATTAACACCTTCAGTACTTGCTTCCGAGAACTAAATTCGAATAAGACTTAGTTCACATAAGATGTGTAAAACTTTCCATTTAGATCCACAGAAAAAAAAACTCTGCCAAATAGGCAACATATTCTCACAAGAAAATAGTAGATATAGGCAATGATGATCAGAAACCTGAATTGTATTGAAATAATATATCCTACTGATGAGTTCATTATAAAGTTTTAATTAAATGCTCTTTAGGCCGCTTTGGGATATTGCGGAAATATCACTGAATATATTCCAAACCTGTCTATCAGGAACAGTTTAAGTATAAATGAAGAAATTCCAATCACAGCATACAGGAATTCATCCCGAATTGTCCAGTGATCATTCTTATTTCTGTACAACTCACATATGACAGTCTCACTGTGGTATCAATTTGAATTCATAATTTTATTTAAAAGAAACTATTGAACTGGATCACTCTATGCTTACAGATTGCTAAGAGAACTATTCTTAGTCCTCAGAGGCATAAATTATCCACTTTGGAATTTATTAAAGACATAGTACTTTTCCCCAGAGCAGTGGCAGACAATAACTGAAAATCAACATGAATCTCTCCATAATTTGTACACAACACTCAAATAATCAATGCCTTAACTTACTCCAAAACGCAAATATTTGAATTCACAACATGCATATAAATTCAAGAAGAAAACACAAGAAATCTCAGACTTGACTTCCAGATCAGTTTATTAATAGATATAAAGTTATAAATTAAAATACATAGATTACTATTTCATAGCACTTTTAAAGATGTATGTTTGTAACAAGATCAGTAACTAGAATTCTCCACATGAAAAAGCATGATTTTAATTGTCCTTCAAGAAAAACATTATACTAAACATATTTGGGAACTGCATTCATGCTACGTAACCTGTACTGTTTACAATTCCTACGCAAAGGCTTTTTCTTTCAGTAATTAGAACGTAAATAAGTTACCCTGTAGCAGATGTACTCTTCAAGTCATTTACCCTTAATTCCAGTGCATGACAAGTTCCAGTTTTCTGCGCACTGTCATCTGACATCTGAGGAGTACTGGAACCACTGGTAACGCTTCACTAGTTAGATCTTAAGATAACACAAACTGCAGTTCACCGACGTGATGTTCTGATTCTAACCCAGTATCAACACATCTCTGATGACTACCTCTGCAGTGCAAAGCACACACATCCATATCTCCTGCTGAAAATACTGCAAAGCTTATCAGTCATCAGTACACGAAAAAATGTTACCGTGCACTGTGATGTTACATGTACGTTGAATCCCATCCCCACAGAACATTTAATAAATGACCAGCTATTCATGTATTGCAGAAAAGGCTGCTGCTTATTAGGTCACCTGTTTGCTCATTTTCAGTGTCATTTGTCACTCACATCATCTGCAGCTCCATGATAAAAGCAATCTTTCTTCCAAAAATGTAAGAAAAGTAGAAAATATAAGGAACAGCAAATATTTATTTTCCCACTTGAAGTGTTGGTGGAATACAGCTTTCTCACAAATAGCAGATTTGAATGCACACTGCCTCTCTAGAATATTTTAATTGAAACAAAACCAGATTGTGTACTACTAGAAATATGAAATATTAATGTTGCACTTTGAGAAGGCAAAGAAAAAGCATCCAAATATTTAACCCTTCCCAGTTAAGGTACCAAACTACCTCTTACATGATGGAATTAAATGAATGCATTTCACATTATGGTTCCAGTTTACTAAAGGAACTCTAATTTCCTTGTGAAGTCATTCAAGCCTCTCCTTATTTAAGTATCATATCAAATAAGCCAGTTTTTTGCCTATTCAAATTAAATCAGTATTAAACTAGTTAATTGTTTTCTTATGAAGGCATTCTCTAAGTAAGAAAAATAAATCTCCACTTTACCCTAACTCAATATATACACTATAATATACAAATTACCTTCCTTTCCTGGTATTTTTCTTTATTGTACGTCAGATAATGAACACAAATTTTAGTCAGAGGTTCTCCCCAAGAACTGTGAGTCTGAATATTTTTGCCACATTTTTCACTATAAATACTTATAATTCCTCGTTGTCTAACAGACATTTTCAATCCTACCTGTATTTCTGTGCAGGTAGCATAGCTATGCGATTCATCAATCGCTGTCAGTTCTACAACTGTATGTAGGACATAAGATTATCTTCAATGAATCTTCATTTTTGTTAATTTCAAAAGGAAGGAAATTAAGCTTAAAAGACATTGCTGCTTTAAAATCTTTAATTCTAAACTTGTCTTGAATATCCAAAATATATTCATTTCTACTTAGATTTTTTTTTGTTGGATAAATCAGCAGTCCCTAATCTTTCAAACATGCAAAACTAAGGTTGAATTTCCATGCGGGAGAGGACTATCAACACAATAACTTCAAAATAATGCACACTGAGGGTTTTTTCTTTTCTTTTCTTTTTTATGTACAGAAGAATTCCAGTGAAGTTCACATGAATACAGAGAAACATTTTTTTCTTAGAGATTTCAAACATTGTGTATGATAAAACATAACTATTTTATAGCCTATAACAATTACACTAAAGAAATCTTTAGCAGATTAGACAACTGTGACAGCCTCCAGAGAAACATCAAGAGATTGATAAATTAATCATGAGAAGAAAATCAATTATGAAGACATTAATTCTAACTGATGGAAAAATTAATATGGCTGATAAAGTTTTTTTTTTTTTTTAAGTAAATACAAGTTTAAGCAAGTAAGTGTACCTCACTGACACAAGAGTTTTGAGTCTGACATACTCAGAAAAATCATTTGAGAGACCTTTTGTGTCTCCTTAATGGTACATGAATGTTGAATTCTTTGGCTGCCCACCTTTTGTCATAAATAGATGTTCAAAGTAGTTAACACAAAAGAAGATATACTTATTTATAGTAATTCAACATGTTCTACAGGCACTCTAATATCCTTTAAAGTCATTTTTACGTGAAATATAAGAACAAGCTGGAACACAAGATTTAAAACTTTGTATTACAACTCAGTTGGAAAAAAAAAGTCTTTCAGCACTCCTCTCTTTCTCCCCACCCCACCAAAAAGCAATCTTGGAAATAAGAACCTGGTTTTATAACAGCTCGTTTCCATCATAACCGTATTCTTTCATTTTGCCCAAAAGTTTCTACTGAGGGTGTTCGCTTCCCCTTATATTCAAGGGAATAGTACCTACTAGATGTAGACAAATTATTTTCACTTATTTATTTTAGCCAGTAAAAGAGGAACCATATTTTCATCTTACTAAACAGAAATTGAGTAGATATCTCCACTGTTACTGATGGGAACTGACCTCTACGTTAAAATGACATCTCCAATGGCCTTAACTTCAAGCAAAAATCTAGTCTCATCAGGAACCCAGTTGGCTCAATTTTTTTAATGGTATCTAAATTCTAGTCAATCAGAAGAGTCAAAACAGATTACTATTACAATATATATCACTTTAAAAGAGAAAAATTGAAATCAGGTATTCCCTTTTCTGGTCACTTTAAAAGCAAGAGAATGCATTTTTGTAAAGTAGCAGCATGTATTTGGTGTATTTTATGCCAGTGATGAACATATCATACATAATGACTATTTGAAAAGGCAGTACACTGAATAATTCAATGACAATATCCTTAAAAGTCTCATGGATGGCTATAAATCCAGAAAACACTACACAGGCAGCATTTGTGGCAAAGAAATTGCCCTTCCTAGCATGACCACCAACTAACATTTATTTCTCAATTTCACCTTCACTGGCATTCTTTTAAAGTTCTGTTTCCTATAGTATTGAGCTGTTACCTTTCTCATACATCAAAAATAATTTCTTTTTGAGTCTCCTTCTAGATTCTCACCTAGACCTCTTTCTTTTTATTTGTTCCTGCTCCAAAATATGGTATCCTCTTTCCATACTCCTTCCTTCTCCTTTCCAGATTCTTACTATCTTCCCTCCAACCAAACGTTATTTCTTCCTCCTCAGCATGGTAAATCATTCAGGCCACAGTTCTTCCACATCTTGATTACATCCTTCAAGTTTTACCCACCACTACTCCTTACAGCAGAAAGCAAGTTAGATTCCCATCCTCAGATGGCAAGGACATGCCTCTCAACTACACTTTTCTCCTAGACAGAGAGAGGAAGGAGCAAGGGAGGAATGAGAGGAGGATTGGGAAAGACTGCAGAAAAAGAGGGAATGCAGTAGGGAAAGTGGGACTTTCCTTATAGAGGCAGCAAGTAGTTAGTCCCGGCCTACCTCATAAACTTGTGCCCTCAAGAAAACAGGGTTTCAAATGTATAAGCAAAGGCTTATACCACTACAAAACAAATTTCTACAGCTATATCCACATGAAATGCTCCCATTCACCTGACTTACAGCCCTGGTGACAAAGGGCTCCCCTCTCAGCCGGCACAGGAGCACCGAGTCCCTCAAAATATGACCAAGGACAGCAATATGCTCTCTGGAGCAGGAGAGGTGAAATGTGTCTAGATCAACTTCCAAGTCATCTCAGTTTTATGTTAGCAGCTACAGGATATTACATTTTTCTGTTACATAAAAATTTCCTGCCCAGATGTTATTAAGGACTTGAATCTCCTCTCATAGAAATGGTATGGTCCACACCTCTCACTGATATTCAGGCAGCTGATACAGCAGCAGTGACACTTCAGACAGCTTGTAGAACTCTGTTAGCAAGAGTGAGTTCTAAAGATCATAAAAGTCTCAACTTCTAATACATTCAAGAGCTCCACAAGCCATTGTCCTATGCATTTGTAGCATATATTCCAATCCAAGTTTTCACTTGCACAGATCTTAAAACATACTTATTCCCTGACCAACTGTGAAATTAAAATACCAGAGAAACAATCCTACCGCAGCTTGTTTCTTACCTGCATCCCTCTCATTTTCTGAAACCGAGCTACTGCATCACTGATGGTGTAGACACGAACATGGCCCATGTGAAGTTTTCCAGAAGGATATGGGAACATAGAAAGCACGTAAAATTTTGGTCTTGATTTCTAGAAAGGAATTTTTGCAAAGTTATAACCACATGAGTTAACATTTAACTTGAACATATACATGTGCACATAATAAACTATACAGTACCATTAGGTGAAACATAAAATCTGCTAGAACTGATCCAAATGAGCACTGACAAAGTTCCTAGGATCGAATTCGTTGGGGCTGCAAATGGAGATCTTTCACCAGAGTTTGCTGCTGTCTTTTCAATTTATATTGATATTTATATGACACTTGAAAATTATGTTTTTAATCAACTTACTCAGCTAAAGACACATAAGCAAAATTACAGTCTAACAAATCACTATTCCTTACCACACAGCAGTAGTAACTGACCATCTCATCAGTAAAGAAATAAAGAAAAACATGGCAGATTAAAAGATCCTCTTCACAGTTTAAATAAAATGCTTTACTTTGTATCTAAAATGAGCAAGGAGCTCATTCATGACCAGTTGCTTTTTGTCAGTAGAACTTCAGTAAACTCACTGAATGACAAACTCAATCACATGAAGACCCTTTGAAGTAAAACTGTTCAGTTCCACTATGTGTGTTACATATGAACACAATACCTGCAGTATCTTGTAAGATAGTATCTTGCATAGCAAAAAGAAACCAAACACTTTCACTTAGGTACATTTCAATAAACTGATACTTCATTTCCTCTTTGTAACTTTATCTTCCACATAAATTATTCCCAATAAAACATTTTAATTATCATTGATTTATCTTTGATACTTAAGTTCTTTCATTAATTTTCTTATGTTAATAATGGGGAAAAAGAAAGACAGTAGCTTTTATTATTCTGAATCATACTCCATATTCATTATTCAACATTTTTTTGCTTCTGTCTAATAGCAAGCTTAGGAGTAATTTAAATATTTCATTGGAGCACTCTGTACAACTTGCATCTTAGTAAGAAATACTAAGTTTATTTCAATGGTAAGGATAAAATAAAAAGCATTAGCATTAAAAATATTTTTTGGAATTTAGCAAATGTATGATACATATATGATAAATGCATATTTATATGTTGTTGTCAGATATTAAAAAATACAAGCTTAAACTAATGCTTTCCCTATCTGTGTGCATACACACAACTTTCATCTCAATTTTCTTCCTCAGAAAAAGCAAGCTCCTTCTATCTGACAATTTGATGGCATCTATTTTCTGTTGGCATCTATTTTCTGTTGGAGAGTGCACATTTGAGGAAAGAAGAAAAAAAGCAAACAAGAAGGGAGGAAAAAAAGATTTTATACCTATGTGACTGAGCATAAGTATGAAGGGAAAAGAGTCAGAAATTGCAATTCAAAAGTTCTTTATTGTGTGGGAAAACATTTTTTTTTTCTGCAAGTCACTTGTTTTGCCTAAGATGCTGTAAAATGGAAAAAAATCTTTAAAATAGCACCTTTCCTTAACATAGATTTCAGAGGATGACACAGCGTCAAGCGTAATAAATTTTGTCATAATCATTGGAAACAAGCTGTTTAGAAAGTTAATTATTTATAATATTTTGGAATGCAAAAGATGTTTATTTTGTTATTTTAAATAATTTATTCCTGAAGTGTGGTATAATATTGGGATAAATAACTAATTATTTAAACACTTTCTACATTTCTAAGCTGATAATTTTCTGCTAAGCATGCTTTTCCTTATGAATTTTTTGCCACCTATTTCAACTCTTTGTAATGATCTACTACCACATAAAAATATTCTTCTCTACAGTGCAATATACAGCTCAACATTATAAGTCAACTGTATTAAATGTTTTCCAATATATTTCTGTCTGAAAAACAAAAATATCAAACATGCAATTTCCAAGTTTCTCATGATGCTTACATCAGCTTCTGAAATTCTGCAGAATTGATCCTTTATTCTTGGGAACCACCAATTTTCAACTCTTTTTCTTGTCTCCAACCCATACGTTTTTTCCCATTTCCCTGTCTCACTGTAGATAGTTCTGATGCACACAGGAACCAGTTGTGTCTGCCATTTAATTAATCCCAGGAAGCCATTTAGTTGTCCATTCAAACATGAGGAACAAGTGCCAACTCTCTGGCAAATCGACTGCATTCTTAAGGCTATAATGTGTGATCTGAAAAAGACAAGAATATGTATTTCAATTTACAAAATGTAACTGGAATTCAGCTGTTATTATGACTATATAGCAATTTAGTAGCTATGAAGCACGTTTTACCTTGGTTTAGATTATGCAGCTCTTTTCCACACCACATTCTATTCCTATGTGTTAGAATTATAAAAATATTTGGTTTTTTAAGTTGAGAGAATTATCTGTGGCCCTTGCACAGGACAACAAAACTGAGCAGATTTGTTAGATTACGTTCAAATCTGTTAGATAACGTTCACGTCTGTTAGATTTGTTCAAATTCTATCAGATTTCTTCTCTGATAAGATGCAATTCTTGCATTCATTCTCCCAAAAAAAGCAAATTAGTCAATTGAAGGTTCAAGAAATTGAGCTCACTGAATGGAAGAAGGTGGCTGACAGGGTTTTACTAACAATTTAGAATAAAAATAGGAAGAGGTGGAAGTTGAATAAAATTATCTTGTAAAACTACCAAATCTGTCATCACTGTAAAGAAATGGAGGTGGATGACTATAATTAGTAGGTTTCAAGTGGTACTAGAGGATATTCTAAGTTGAGTATTTTCCTAAGGGTTTCCCTGTCGATACACTTTCCTGCAAGAATTACATGAAAAACTTTTAAGTATACTGCTCAGAAAAGGGTATGATTTAACAGGCCAAGTAAGACCAGTTCTGAAGAAATTCAACTCTTCTTCAACTAAGAAGTCAGTCAAAAAAAAAATCCTCACGTGCTTCAGATTAACTATTCTAAAATAAAACTACTCAAAGGTGAGAAAAATCAATCAGTTTGCAAGTTCAGGACAGATCTCATTAAGGTATTTACTGATTTTACCATTTTCTTTCTTACACTGCACAAAAATAATCTACTTTGAAAAGTTTTCTTTCCCCATCTTCACTCCAATTTCTGTTTTTAAAATATTCTTTATTTACATCAATATTTCCTACTCTCTACAGATTCTGTCTGAATTTTTGGTCCATATATTTGAATGTTGTAGCTAGCTAGCTAGCTACTTCAGTCAGTCCTAATTTTTCATGGAAAGAGTCACACTAGTAAAAGCATTGTGGAGAGAAACTCTGTATAAAAGAAGAACCCTGCTAATCTTGTCACTCTCAGTAGAAATCATTTTTAGATCACCTAAATTGTATACCTGCTGTAACGAGTGGGAGTTACAGTCCTTTAACATATACTACATATGCATACATCAGCTCCCAATGCCTGCACCACTACACATCTACTGAACTGCATCAGAGAAAATATATTTTCCCTGCTATTTATCAAGCAGGCTCTTTTAATGATTCTTCATTTATGTAAGTCATGCCAGCATCCTGAATTTTTTTGTTGCTAATCTCTAAAAATCTCTCTTATTTCTAATAATAAAAAATGTAAAACCAAACACAGGATTCCAAGTGCAGGCACACAGAATTATTCAGGAGACACCTAATTTCTTCCTTTCCACAATGTGAGGCCTATTCATGCAGCTCAGAATTACCGAGGACATTTTGGTGCTTTACTGTTTTACTTTTTATTACTTATTTCTATTACTTCTATTTGTTTTATAACAGAAATGAGTACTTTCCTTCCTTATGGTAGACCACTTTTGGCATTACAAATTTGGAGAATGCTCCTTTTGTTTGTTTCCTTGTTTGAAAACAGTTATGTGCACATTAATCTTTCATTCAAGAGACAAATGAAAGGTGCAGACTAAACCCTGAGCACTGTATGCAGCTCAAGAAAAGCCTGCCTGTCAGTGCATCCTTGGGGCATGTTTGGATGACCTCAGACCCCTATGGGTCAACACAAGCAGCAGCCACAGTGGCTGACATATGTGAAAGGGGCTGCAGCTTGGCTCACACAATCTTAAAACACAGCTTGTTAAAACAGAGACTCACCACAGGAAAAAAAAAAAAAAAAAAAGAAAGAAAAGAAAAGAAAAGAAAAGGATCTGTAGTCTCTTCCTCACAGACTCTCTTATACACAACATGCAGCTGATCAGCAAGTCACACATTAAGCTAACTAGAGACACACACATAGCAGAAAGGGTAACAAAATATGAGAGGTGTGGCACTATTTGCCTTCCCATGCTTTGACTAGGGCGTTTGGCATGCCCTAGTTACAGATACCCCAGCGCCGTGCAGGTCTCGGGGGATCGCAAGCCAAGAGCATCAAAACAAGGCAGGCATGTCAAGAAGGCAGCATGTGGCTGGGAAGATGGAGGAGATTTCAACCAGGCTGAGATCCTGCTTTGGCAGGAGGTAGTTAAAACACAGAAGAAGAAGGAGGCCTTAACTAAATTAAGGTATTGAAAATTGCCTTGCATGCCCTTTGCTACCGTTATCAAAGAGGTCAGATGAGAACAATACTTTCATGGATAGCTCAAATTGTAACTTCATATAAATTAGGCATCCAAGTTTCTAAAAATACTATGAGGAAAGCTTCCACATCCTGAATACATTCCTTGCAAGTCCTGCTGTTTAGAAACATCTCCCCAGGCACTTCCTCCTTCAGTCTGCCACCCTCATCTGTTTAGATGGAGAACTCTCACAGGAGCAAGGCAGGATATTGCTTTACAGGTACCAAGTACAAAACACAACAGCTGCCCCCATGTCTGAGATCCAGCATATGACACATAACTCTAGGAAAAGCAGGTGAACGAGGCAACCAACTTTCTTCTTCTTTTCTTTTTTCCTGTAAAGCTCAAATTTGAATTTTTAAACCTTCTCAAAACTTTTTCTTTTTTTTTTTTTTTTTGGGGGGGGGGGATTATGAGCAAAAGCGCCGACGAGGTGGCACGTGGCGAGAGAAGCAGGTGCAAGAGCAGCAAATCCCTCAAAAGCGAGTGGGAGAGAAGTGTTGGCGGGACAGGACATCGAGGACCGGGAACGGGTGGGGAGGGGCGGAGAGAGCACCGCTACGAGACCCGGCTACCCAGCGGTGCACGGACAGGGCGGCTGCGGAGATGCAGACTCTCGGGGCAGAGGCCGCCGGCGCGGGCGAAGCAGGCGAAGCAGAAGCGAGCGGCGGTTAGAACCGTTGGGCTCGCGCCCGCCGACGCAGACAGTTACCTGCGCACGGGAACACGCTGCTGCGCCGCACGCGCCCTCAGCTTCCGCTCCTCTCCCTGGGCGCCGCCATCTTGGTCTCCTTTAGCGTCGGCGGCGCCTGCGCGACGGTTGCCGCGCACGCGCAGCAAGGCGCGGTCCCGCGCGAGGGGCGCGGAGCCGTTAAGCCTCGTGCCCCGAGGCGGCCCTTGGGGTTGTGGTTTTTGCTGAGGCTGTCGAAAAGTGTCTTCCTGAAGTGGGTAGAGCCCGCAACTACTTGTGGGCGGGAAGGAGGTGGGGGGAGGAGTAGAAGGTTAGTTTTGCCTCATGCGTTCAGCCCAGACCTAAGGGAAATTGCTGTGTGAAGTTGTAAATCTTACTTGAAATCTCATTTTTAAACCTTGGGCCTCGAAGTATGCAGAATGGGGGAGAGCCATAGTCCTCCGAAACAATAGTTTTGCAAGTGTTACCCAGGTGATAGCAAAAGAACACATGCTTAAGTAAGATTCACTGTTAAGCCTTCGTTTAAAACATTTGCAGAAATACAAGGCAAACGTTGATTTTTAACAGAAAATTACTACCATACTAAAGTGCTTGTCAGCTGTGGCCATTTTAATGAATGGCTTTAAATAAAATAAGAGCAGCCCCCCTCCACACACCTCTGAAAGAGTATGTATGCTGCATTCGTGTGTTATAAAAGTTTACTAAAACTGCAATCTTTATCTTAGAAATGGTATCCTACTCATGATAAAGTCTATGGCTTGGATCCTGCTAACATTTCAAAAGGGATGAGACTAGTAGCATGAGAACAAGTTAGTCACCTGAGTGTCTGAACAATCCTGTGCTAGACAATGTGAGACAATTTATATGTTTGTATTTAAGTTATTAAAAATGCAAATCTAGGAAATGAACAGGAAAGCAGCCGAATAAATTAAGAGGGATTGAATCTCTGTAAATGTTGCACACTGCTTGATTAATTTTGATCGTCTTCACAGCATGTACAAATAGGCTGCGAAGTGACTTTACAGTTTAAAATTTGATTTTGGTAGCATTTTGCTTTCAGTAATTTTACTTCCCTTCTGCTTTTTTTTTTTTTTTTTTTTTTTTTAATTAGAGGCAGGTTCAGAAATAAAGCCAATAGTTGTTTTGTTAGTTCTTTTTGACTAATGAGAAAAAAAAAGAAAGTCAATAAAGACAATCTAGAGCAGCATAATTAATTCTACCTCTGGCTGGAAAACAACATCTTACCCAGTTGTCAACACTATACAGTTCAGAGTTGTTTTTAATTACTGCAAGTTGTTTGTAGTAGCCTCCAAGGAACAAAATTTTTTTTTCTGTTGATTGTGCCCTTTTGCTGCTGGTAACCATTGATTCTTTTTTTAATCTTTTCCTTTAGCATTGTGTTTCTAGTGGACTTTAAATCAACACATTCTGCTTATGCAATGCAATGCCTATGGTGAGGTGAACCTTTTTGTTCTCTAGATGTAGGGATTTATTATATGACTAAGAGTAATAATTTACCCAATATAAGCTTTCTGCTTGGTTGTGTATATTTGTCAGATATGTTTAAATTATAACCTTTTTGCTACAAATATTAATTGAGAGCAGTTCTGATACTTGCACTGCTTATAAACTATTACAGTTTCATCGGGGCTATATGCAGAATTTTGATCTGCTTTCCTGACTTACACAGCTCTTGGTAAGCAACAGTGACTTTGGTCTAACAGACTTTTCTATCCTGAATCTTCTGAATAAGGTGCTGTGCCAGTCCTCAGGCTGGGTGAAGACTGCTAGGCACCATTTTGGTGTGCAGGTGGACAGCTAATGCAGACCTTGACTGAGATTCAGCACCAGGATAAATGCTGGGCTGTGAGCTATGGCAGCTAACAGCTCTGATTCATGATCACCATTGGCTTCAGCTGGGGCACCTGAAAGATTCCCACTTTCAGAGAGAAAGAGCCCAACATGAAAGAGCTGGACATCCTTGCTTGCAGATGAAAACTTCTTTACTTTGTGTGTATAGGGCTCTTCACCATAACATGATAGAGCAGTGTGAGTAAAGCTGGAAAAATATGAGAATTACTTTATCTCAGAAATGCTTTGAAAGGACCAATCACTGCGTCAACTTTTCATATAGGCATATAGGTGATTTTTAAAATACTTTTCAATCTCTGCACTATTAAAGTATCTGAACCTAAATATACTGACCTATATTTCCCAAGGCATGCTATCAAGATTATAGCTGATTGAGTAGTGAGACCTTTGTCTTATCTTTTTAATCTGTTCATTTCACTAAAAAATTGCTTTCTCTTCCTGACAATCTACTTACGTATTTCATTTGCTTGAAGCTGAGGATAATCTGCTTGGAATAACACTAAATTAATCAAAATTTTAAATGTCTCCAAGGAAGTAAGAGGAAGGCCATACACAAATGCAGACTGACCATATCTTGGGAATGCTTAGAGCTTGGCCCCTGTGGAGCGTGCTGTATGCCTCTGTTCACCAAATTATGCAACAACCCAAGCTGGGCTGAGGTCATGATCAGAAGGTAGGTAGAGCCTTTGATAACAGCTGAAACAGATATTGGTACAACAAGTGCTGCTGGAGAGGTTTATAAAGGGGCAGAGGTTCTCCAAGAACCACAGCATTCAGCCAAATCTTTGCTATGTGTACTACTTGGTACCCACTATTTCCAAAAACTAACCCAGAGAAAAATAAAAAGAGGAATATTGTTTTTCATTACTTCTTATTTTCTTCTGGGATAGTTTGGTGGTATGACTGTGATTAGCTGTTAATAAAAACAAGCCAAACACATGCAACACAGGTTTGTAATGTTTGAAGATGTTGACAGAAGATGACTTTGTCAACAGTAGATACTCCTGTAAACTTAGTATAAGAATATATTGACCTCTTCATTAGTGTCACTTTTCTCATTGATTTTATGGAAGCTTAATCTTCTGACTACTGATGCTGGTAGAAAGAAAGGTAGCCAATAACAGATGAAGCTAAGCAAGATGCAAGGCCATCTGTAAACAGGGATTAAAACTAAGTGAGAAAAATTGAGACTAATCAGAAAGAGACACAGAAGGAAGAAGAGCATCAGTATTTTTCAGTGCCTTGCTGAGTAGCGTGATAATTCGTGAAGATCAAAATAACATGCAGTAGACACTGCTATTTGATGTTTGGGCTTGTTCATAGACTTACTCGTGCTAAGACTGGTATTGTGTTCCCCGTCTGTTAAGCACTTTGTTTGGTATCACCATTTAAGAATGTTTCCACCAAGATCCATTGTCAGCAGTAAGTCTAAGAAATAACAACAGGTGGTGTCATATGGTCTGAAGTGAAATGCAAGAAGTACACCAAAGCTTTCCTCCAAGATCTGATACTAACTTTTTCTGTGGTCTCGCCCAAATCTTTTAACCTATCATCTGCTGTATTTTCCCCATCGGGCAACAGGAGGCCAGTATTTTTTTGTCTGCTATGTGTGTGTTCTGATGGATGGAAAGTTGGCTACGTTATGAATGAAAGATAATTCATCTGCTATATGACAAACTGAGTAAGAATCAGAGAAAATGATGAAGTGCAATTATGATTTTTTAAGTACAAGGGAGCTTGGCTATCACTGAAAATTATAGAGAGCTTAGAGGCCAATATGCTTCTGATTTATTATTTAATTTATGTGTAAATGAGTTGATTAAATGAAGCAGTGGAGCTTATATCAAATTTATGCTACATTCAAGACCAGCCAGATGTCGTAGGGACTCAAGCCACAGTGAAACTATGAACCCTCACGTGGGGGGTGTATTGTAATGGAAAAAATACAAGTTCTCAGACTATTCCCAACAGGGAACCTGTCTTGCTCTTCCATTATTCCCCCCTTTCCCATGTTGTTTATTTCTTGTTAACCTGGGCTCTTTGTGCAATTTTATTCTATTATAAGAAATTAATGCTATAAGGACTTCAGTATTTGCCTTAACACTAACTTTGGTAGTAAACTGTTTTCCATTAAGCCAATATTCTCATGTTTTCTTTTTTCTTTGGAATTGCATAGACTTTACACTAATTTTTTTTTTGTTTTGGGGTTTTTTTTTTGTTTGTTTTTTTTTGTTTGTTTTTTTCATTTTGTTAATCAACACAAGGCTTAGAGGTAATTCAGTAGCTAGATATTTCTGTAGTTCCTCTGTGGAGAATCTGCAGAGGTGCCCCAGTTGTCTCTTACTTAAATAGACATGCTTCCAAGATTTCTGTACAAGTATAATTTTACCTTTGATGATAGTTACCAGAATTGGTGCTTGGATTTCCTGGCATGGTCTTTTGCTCCTGTATCAAAACCGTTATTGTTTTTTTACAACCTCCTACAAAGAAGAGGATTAAAAAGCAGCATTGGGAACACAAAATATTTTTTATTGCCTGCATACGTCAAATCCCAGACCCATTTAATGTGACTAAAGAGTTTGTTTTTGTTTTTGTTTTTGTTTTTTTTCCCATTAAACTCTGTTGGAGTAGCTTTTGCTTCTGAGTTTTATTTTACCATACATATTTGCTTAGTGTTTTTGCTTCAAAACACAAGATCAAATAAAAAATGCAGGTGATTGGATTGCAGTGTTGTAAAAAGTAGCACTTGAGAATATAACAAAGAACAATAAATTAATAGACTAAAAAAGAAACTCTCAAGGCCCTATCCCTCAGCTAAACCTAGGTCTCAAAAGGAGGAGTTTTAACTGATTTTGTGAAGATAAGAGTTTCATATTTGCAATAGATTTTATCTAAAAAGCACTCAAATACTGTGGTAAGAATTGAAATAGATAGAAGTAAAAGTTATATTTTTGAAATAGAAAGGAACAGATCGCTGCAAGAGCAGTCACGTTACTAGTGAGGGAAATTTATCTCTTCATAGAAAGGATTATATGGCATGATTGGTTCCCTCTCCAGCGGGAGACTAGCCTTGAGGACAGAGGAGATTCTTGTTATCCAAAGCAATTAAATTAACGCAGATTCGTCCTTCCTGAGTTTTGCAAAATGAAGGAAAACTTGCACAAGGAGCAAATGAAAGAAGAGAGCAGCTGAATAAGAAGAAAATACCACCCTCCCATCCAGGAGCCCGTGTTAGTAGCCAGAATGGTCCCATCTGGTGGGAAAATTCATGAACCTGCGCTGGTCTGAATGTTGCTTATTAAGCCACTGAACGATACAGAGGTATTTTGAAAATGTTCAAGATGGAGACCTGGAGGAATTGTGTTTACCGATGTTGTTTTAATAGGCTGATGTTGGCCCCTACGCAAAAAGCTGGGACAAGGCTCTGGGTTCGCTGCAAGTCCTAGGTAAACCTCATTCTCAGGGGATTTTGTGTAGCACCTTTATTGTGATGGATGTTTGCAGAAGGGTACTTTTAACCCAAAATGAACATACTTGTTCCAGGCAAAGGTATCAGAGCAATATCAGTGGCAATTAACAGCTTCTTACTGATTCAAACTTAAAATCTGTGAGTAGGTGTGTATCTGTAGGTGGGGAGAAGATGGCAAAATCAATACACTTTTACTTTTTCGCCCTTTGTGAACTATCCAGTTGACGATGTTTTCAAGCAAAGCAGTCCAGGCTGTTTTTTCATCTAGGCTATCTTCTTCTAACTCAGTAGCACAGTTCTGTTGTTGGTCAGAGCAAGTTGTAGACAGTGGTAAGCCAAATTACATCTTTCTAGCATTCAAAACTGTATGTTTTTTTGCATTAATCTGGAAAAGAAGTTAAGGTGTTTTTAGGATTGTTTAACTTTATGAATTTACAATTGGCCTAAGAGCTCCGTACTGGCATTCAGGTGGACTCTGGTTGTGTTTATATCATATTGTCATTAAATTATCCACATTTCAAAAGCATCCAGGAATGTTATGTCTCTTTATTAGATATAGGAATGCTGATTTTAGATACCTGGGTTTTCGTTTGCCTCTCTTTTTTGAAGCCTGTCATTTGAAGGGGCAAATCCTCTGTGCGCTAAGAGGGAGGCGACTCTGTGTGTTTGAAGTCATTGGCAAAGGCTACTATGCTAATATCATATACCTTCTATGTATGGGGGGGTGAAGATCACCTATCTAGACAGCCCCAGAGAGAGGCACTGCGCCTGTCGTCCCCCTGCCTTCCTTGCTTCCCAGCTTCTGCTGTGCTCTCAGCTGTGAGTCCCTGCAAACGCCAGCTCCCACGCTCATTCGACCCTGTGCTGAACTGCCTGTGCTCGTGAAACTGGCCAAGAAGTAACGCGGCAAAAAAAGGAAATGGTTGTCTGTCAGACTAGTGAGGCGAACTGGCTCTATAAAGGGTTTGTTGGGCGCCTGAGGCAGCGCGAAGGGAGGAAGGGATCATTCACCTGAGAATGGTGGAAGGAGATGCTTTGGGTCAAAATGAAAGCTGAAGTCTGCTCCTTTTGGTGCTGGGGAACGATTAGATTGTCTCAGCCCCTATCATACTTTCACAGTAAATCAGATATTATGAAAGCATGTGCTACTGTGTCAGAAAAGAAAGAATAATGAGAAACACACTCATTAATTAAACCATTGCCGTATGTTGAGGTTTCTTTCATTAATGACTAGGCCATCGTATTTAAAAAAGAGGCGGTGAATGGACTTTTTCTATTCAACATGACTATTAAAATAGCTGTTTACACCAAAGGCCAAACTTACTCAAAGCAATTATGCAACAGCTTGGTTGGACTTAAATCTTTCTAATAATATTTGACTTCAGGAAATGGTTTGATTGCTGGGTAAGACCATCTTGTACCCTGGGTCTGTCTTGCTGGCTGTCAGTTGGATAGCCCTATATAATGTAATCCACAAAACAAAATAATAGAACTGGAGTAGGATAGGAAAAAAATACATGCAATTCTTAAAAATTAATTAACAATTCTGATCCTTATTATGTGGAAAAAGTTATAATGCTAATATTTACTGAAAAGCTGTGTGCATCTTGGAAACTGTAGTATATACATATTTATATGCGTGTTGTGTGTATACATATATGTATATATACACATACACATATATGCATATTTTTAAAGTTATGCATATAAATATGCCTCAGATGGAAGTAGAGGGATATATTTCTTTTTCTGTATTTCTACATGCAATATAATTACTAAAGGAGAAAGAATGGTTAAATTATTCTTTCCAGTTAAACAGAAAACAAGATGAAAGCAGCCTGGGTTTATCAAGGGAACATTGTGCCAGAACAACCTGAAAGCTTTCCTTAAACGTGATAATGGATTTTCCAAAATAGAAAATGTGGTAAGTCTCTTTTGGACTTGATACAGTGCTAAACAGGAAAATATTAATGAAGCCAAGAAGATGGAGATTAACAGAGGACATGGAAAATGGAGAAGAACTGACTAATGGAAGAGGGCAGAGGAAAAGGAAGAAAAGAGAACAGTCAAGAGGAAGGTTACTGGAAGAAGTCCTCAAAGAACAATTTTAGGAACAGTGCTGGTAATATTTTCATTAACTACATTAACATAAGAAGTAGATACACTGTTGAAATCTAAAGGTGAAGGGAGATTGCTAACACAGAGGAAGACTATAATATAGAAAAACATGTTTGACTCTGACAGATACAGAAATGGGATGAAATGTTTGATTACAACCAAATATAAGGGCATGCACTTTAGTATTAATAAAGAAATTTCTAAGTGAGAAGAGAGATGAGTCAAGCAGAGAGAACTCTGAGTGTCCTAGCTGATCACAGGATGACTATGAATTGACCAGGGAATGAAGCCATGAAAAAGGTGTACGTGCTCATAGCATACATCAGACAAGATATTTCCAGCAGAAAGAAGTTTCATTGTAGAAGGCACGGATGGATGCACATCTGAAAAACAGCATATAACTCCTGTCACCCTTCTGTAGGAGAGATGAATTAATCTGCAAAAGTGTGGAGAGACACTACAAAGCATGTCATATGAGAGATGACATGAAGTGTTGCTTAGTCTAAAAAGTTAAGGCTGTGGTAGGAAACTGATCTCTTTTTGAGAATATATTGGTGGGTTAATGCCAGGAAGGGAGAAGATCTATTTAAGGAAAAGAATAGAAAGCTGAGTAGCCATAATACATTTAGACTGGAAAGCAAGAAGCAAGACTGAGTTCTCTCTAGTGGATGAAAGAAGCTCTATAATAACCTTCCAAAACAGTAGAAATGGCTTCTCCCTCCAATAATTCTAGCAACTTTTAGGAGGAAATTCAGTCTATTGACAGAAAAAATCAGGTGGCATGATCTGTGTGGAGAGCAAGGGTCTGTTCTAGATAGTGCAAATGGTCCCCTGAAATACTGTAACTAGTCACTCAGCACACCTGGACAATTTCACCTGCACAAATATTAAATTATCTTGTGAAGTAGTATTTAAAATGGAAGTCTTGCACTTCAGCTTTGAATATCAAAGCAAGGCAGATAAAGCTGTGCAGTAAATTCCACAATATATTCTTAAGTGTGAATCTTGAATGTCTCATAGATGTAACACAGAGCTGACATTTTTGTAAATCACTTTCACCTCCCCCTTCAAAATTCTTTATGCTTAAATAAAAATGAAAGTTTACTTCAGACAAGTGGAAGTTTCTTATGCACATTTGCCACCAGTGCTACCTGCACACCTTGCTAAAGAAGCACTGGATAAGCTCATTCAGCATTCCTCACTCGCTTTGAAGTGACGTCCTGGAGACCAGTCATAGAAATTGTTCCATGTGTTGCTGACCCCAAAAGGAGAGTCAAGCCAAAGATTTGCAATTTCAGCAGAGGATATATCTTGATTCGTACTTTGTTGGCATAAGCAAATCTTTTGTTCATGCAAGAACAATCTAAGTCCTAGACACAATGGTCGTGAACAGGGACTCAACCCCTTTCCCTATCCACACTTTTTACAATCGAATAGTGGCAGCTCCTTGCTGTTGGGGTGATCTGGCTAGGAAAAGCGGACTGGTCTGTTGTGCCAGCACATCATGCCCATTTTATGCATAAAGTAGCCAGATTGTGTGGGTCACAGCGAGGAGCTGCATGTGGGAAGAACCCCACATCCTCACAGAGCTCTCCTTAAATCCCTAAGGGCTCCTCCTGGCGAGGAGGCTGGCGACAGTGTTTAGCAGGGCCAGTTTTTGCTGGAGGCTTTCCTCTAAGGAGAAAGGTTCATCCAGCGGCAATGCAGGGTGCCTAGGTCAGACTTGTGCTCTCTCCATTGATTACATAAGGAACAATTTAGGCCTCCCTAAAGATAACTTTTGTGAACACCTTGCTAAGTTGTGCCCTCTGGGCATGATGGACTGTTATAAAGATGTGAAAGCTGTAGGACATCTCTGCATTTTAAAATTAATATTTTATGTCCTTTACCAATCTGCTGCTTCTCATGATGCCAGAGGGGAAGGCAAATCTGCAGAAAGGTCAACAATGCATAAGAACAGCCTAATACTTTATGAAAAATAAAAACAGAGCATGGTGTTTTCTCCAAACATATGCTGCACGCTGAGGACACGATAAGAGTGCTATAACAAACACAGAGATGAAAAACTGGAGAGTCCTAGGAAGAATGAAGTTGCTAAGAGTCTACTGTTAAAAGTCAGACTCTCAGCCCAGATAGCAGAGCAGAGAGGAGGAATGAATGGTGGACTGGAAGCCTCAGGTCCCAGAAAGGGTTTGGACCAGCAGTGGTCTGCAGCTTTCAAAAGCTTGAAGGATCCCAGATTTGGGATTGAGAAAAACAACCTAAACTGAGAAGCTCAAGCAGGAGTACCACAGGAGGAGCTAGATGCTGGATCCAGCAAAACATTTCATCAGGGCTGATTTGCACAGAGCAGAGAGGACTCCAGCTCCCAGTCCAGCCAAGAGATTGTTGTACTGCTTTAGATATCACCTGTATTACAGCTGAGAAAGCTACCATGCTAATACAATCTCCTGCTGTCTTATGCAATTACAGATACCTTATATTCTTTTTTTACTGTTATTGCAGCTCTGAATCCTGTTAAAGGATTTCTTTTAATTTAATTTTCTTTGGAAATGGAGCAAAAAAGATTGGTAAAACATTGTGGATATTGTTCGAAGCCTGGAGGTCTCTGATAATGATTATGTACTGTGAATTAACTTTTGACCATTATTTTTTGCTATTTTTATTAGTTTATTAATGTTATTACCAAACAGATACATTTTAATAGCATATAGACTATGGAGATATTAAGTCCATTACATAGAATGATCTTGTGTGTTAGCTATACATATGCTATTCAAATCCATTGTACTAGATAGAAACCCTCTTGCTTCTCAATAATTAGATAACTAATAGGAGGATTAAATGCTCTGGACTGCAATTCCTAAATACCAATTAACACCTCATTTTCAGGATTTGATGTTATAAAGCCTGCCATTCATCTTCTCTTTGTAGCTTGAAATGTAGAAAAGGGTGGCACAAATATAAGAAAGCAGAGTAAATTGCTACTTGATAGAAAATGTTCAGGTTTTATATGCTGTATCTAATCAAGAACATTTATTTTAAATGTTAAGTCATTCTATTTCAACAATATAAGACTTTTTACATGAATGCAACTCTTGTTGCATTCCCAACATTTGGGAACATATCTTTGGAGAGTAAGGTTCATCTATGATTCTGTTATCATAAATAAACTCAATAATGGCATATTCTGGCCGATCAATAGCCCATATAACCCAATACTTATATTGTGACCTTAGATTAACTTAAATATTGTTTTATACTCTTTAACATACTAAAGCCCTCTAAATGAGTTAAGACTAGACACCTAGAAACCTCAGTCCACATTAACACCACATTCACATGGATATGAAACTAAAATTTCTTGAGGCTTATCCAGGATTTTTTGTGCCTATTCTCTATGAAATGTTTTGCTGCAAGTGAAGAAAGAACTGGTCCATCACTTTTACGAAGAAGTATAGAAAAGTCGAGCAATATTTTTCTCTTACTTTCAGGGTTCCATTGACTTCTCACTTCTGTTTATTCCAAACCGTGGACTTTTCCTGTGCTTGGCTCATTGTGGCTGAGGTGTTAATCCAACACAGGGCACATTCTGCAAGATGCTGGACATTCATGTGAAAGCAGTTTTAGGATCACCAAAGGCACTGGGACTCACAGCATGTTGGGGAGAAACAGCACTTTCTGTTCTAGTGGGATCCTCATATATCCAATGACACAGATATTTGTGTACTGAGAGTAATCCATGCTGGAGATCCCATCATGATGCCAAAACTTCTTCCTAATGCAGTGGAGTTTCATGGACCATCTCTGTATGCTGAGGCAACCTGGAACTAGGATGGAAGGTGGAAGGTCATAGTACTAAAGAGTATTGGCTGCAGAGACCTGTTGGGAGATGGTGACCATAGGCTGGTGTAAGTCTATGGCTTACTGGTTTGCTGGTGGGAAATTGACTGTCAATGCTTTGCTGATAAAAGTCTACCAAGAGACCGGTATGACGACTTAGTCGCAGGCTGAAAGCTGATTAGGCTGTCTCCCTGTCTGTCAGAGCTTAGATGAAACTGGAGAAGGCCAAGTGGAAAGAAAACCTTATTTACCAACAACTTTACATAAATCTGGAGGGAGTGCTAGAAAGGCATGCAGGAGTTCTGCAGCATGCCTTTAGACAAGCTACTAGAGAGAAGAAAAGTAATTCATTTTATGATAAAAGTTTAGAAACTCTATAATGATCTGCAGTGCATATGCAAAAGCTAATTCTGGGGCAATGCTAAGGCTCAGTATCTTCTGAAGTACCACTTGCAGACTGAATGCTTTATATTCCATAGGAAAGTAGAAAGTCTTGGCTCTCTAATGATGTAAGACAATCCATTCCTTCTTTATTGCCTTCAGGGAGTCCATATTTTAAACAAGATTCTGTTTCAGGTTTGTAGATTTGCAATATCTGAGGTGCAGGCAAGTGTAGTTTTGAAGACAAATTTTACATTTCTTGGAAAGAGACAGATTTGTATGTCTAACATGTTGTTTCGTGTTTTAAATTTGTAGTTGTTGTTTGAGAAATGTTGATGTGAGAGGCAGTGCATGTTGGCATTTAGTTTTTTCCCAGGACAAGTAAGGAGGCCAAAGGTACATGATAAATGGAATTTATACATGTAGCTGTTTTGACTAATGACGTGCTTACTGAACTGAGAGTAATAGCACCTTCTGTGCCAGTCTGCTGGATATCGCATGGTTAAAACTGACCACCTAGCTCTGTGAACAATTAGTCATGAAATTTCTGTTGTGAAGGACGTTATCTTCTTCATCACTACAAATTTCTTTTTTATATCCATCCTCTAAATTTCCCCCAAAATGTGGGAGGAGCAGCAGATTTTCATTACCTGGGATCGGGCAATTTAGCAATACTCCAAGGTTTTCTTGATCACCAAGAGTTTTATATAAAGCCCTTTATTCTGATTACTGAGGAGGCGTACCAGTAGCACAGCACACCATGCCTCAGGAAACCTGGATGCTTTTCCCCAGCCCTGGCACTAGCCCACTGACTGATCTCAGGTGAGTTGCCTCACTTTTGAAGCTCAGATACTTGTTTTCCTCCTTCTTACCTCATTTTCAAGAGGTTTCCCATATCCAGTGATTTTCTGCTGAGAGTTGAGCCTCCATTAAAATTAACAGGGAGAAGAGAGTGGACTACTCTAAATTTCAAAGCTTTCCTTTAGTCCACAGCAGCACACCAATGCCTTTGCCAGGCAGGGATTTGCAAGAGTGGTCTAGACTTTGCAAAAGTAGTTATTATCAACATTAGGACTCATCTGAAGTAATTTATTGGAAAACACTGCATACACAGCAAGTGAAAAAAGAAAAGATTCTCAAACATGACAGGATTTCCCTTATGCTTTGATCTTTGGTTTTGTAATTTGTAGGAACCAGTGTACAAATCAAAATGCCAGCCAGTCTCCTCTGGAAATCTAGGTTCTCCTAAAAATGAGCATGCAATACTAATTTTGCTCTTGCCCAAACCTGGCAGATTTTCCTTCTTGTTTCCTACACTGCCCAATCTCTGAACTTCTGCAGCTAAAACTTCTCCTCTCAAGCCACTTTTGACAACTCTTTCCTTCTTCACGACTCTTTCCTTTTTCACGATTAAAAAAAATGATAGGAACATGCTATTTTACAACAGAATGTGCCCGCCGTGAGTTACCTTCTCTAGACATAAACAAGCAGTGATATTTTCCTCCTCAGACATCATAACTAGACAAGGCAGACCAAAGGAAACAGTGGTAACAGTTTTCCCATTAACAAGAGAAAGAATTTACAAGGTTTGCCCAAATTTTGCATAGAGGAAATGTGTAGCAGACCTCAGAATTGAACTCAGTTTCCTTGAAGTCTAGTCCAGTAATATAACTGGAAAAGCACCTCCTCAGTCTACTATTTCTTTATAATAATTTGCAAACATAGGGGTCTAAAAATGAGTAAGCAGTGCTGAGCACTTTCAGCTCCTGCCGAAGAAGCTTGAAGGTGCCCGGCACCTTGCAGGACTTTGCCATCAGACCTCCATTTACTGGCCCCGCTCTAGGCAAATGTTGGTGCACCCCACATCACCTTCAGGCTTGTTACCTGCCTGCATTGGCCTTCATTTCTTATTTCCATTATTTCTCTAATCTACCAAACACATGTGTGGGAGTATCTAAATTAAAAATAGAAATACCAGAAAAAATGCTGTGCAGTTGGAGAGCTGATTTGCAGCGGAATTATTCATCCCCATGTATCCCTCTCATCGCGGGATGATAGTATCAAGGCTGCGCAGGTGCAACCTGGCTGAAAGACTGGGGTTGCCAGGCAGAGTCGACAACCTTGAGGCTGTCTGTTCCCTGATCCCTTGTCAACAAGAGGAATTCCCCCCTGGTTAGCTCATCTTTTTCTTCTACTGGCTATCACGAAAAAAACCTTAAAACACTGCCCCACTCCCTTCTACAGTACCTCCCTATGCTTATCACCCACATGTGATACGATGCTTGGACTAACACAGACCAGCTCTTTCAGATACAAACAACTGATTTAGTCTAACCTTTTAAAAGGTTGTTGGAAGACCCTGTCCCATTAACACCAAACCTTAGTGGAGAAATACAGAAAAACTGCTCCAGTGCTGTTATTGGGCAGGCTGTGATCAGGGGCGCTTTGGTATTTTGCCAGTGTACTAAATTGCAATTTGCAAGAGACTGTGAGTGATTCTGCCTGTATATCTGCAGGGATTGTCCTTGGTTTTAATCAGTGCTCTGTAGCTGTGATTGCAGTGCACATTACAAAAATTGCTAGCAGTTAATTGACACTTCTTTGCAAAAAAATTTTTGTAAATAACATTTTCATTCCCACAGAGAATTATTAAATTACCAGAGCAACCATAAAACCCTCAGAACTTTGAACATCCTGAGACACGAAAGAAGGACAAAAACACAAAACCTAACATCAAAGTAATCTTCACAGCTCCTGGCTGAAATCCCGGTTCCCTTACGCATTGGGCTATATTTGGTGGTGCGGGTGGCCTCCTTCGCTGCCATGGTGCTGCAAGTGAGCCCCGCTTCCATCCCTACTCATTCATACTGTACCCTGCTGTGAAACTCACTTATGGGTACATGAAATCTGAATGAAATACTAATAAAAAAATACTGGACATTTGGTAGTACCTTTTTGTTTCTGGCAGATGAAAAATCATGATTTAACTGGTAACACAGGCCAAATTTTAGAGGCTTATATCACACAAAATATAGCTCAACCCCAGACTCCCCAAGATTGCCACTGGCAGATGGTTTCCTTGTCTTCATGCTTCTCTCATGCCTTTCCGTGGGCTCTTCCATCTGCACGGTCCCAGCCCCTGGGTTTTCTCTTCCCCCATTTCCATAAGATACCTCCATGGGAGGCACATTCCCTTCCCAGGCTTTCCTCCCCTCCTCTCTTTGAGGCTCTGTGACTGCTCCTGGGAGAGCCCCAGCTGCTCCAAAGTTGCTACCAGGCTGGCTTCTCCTTGCTGGCAGGTATCTTCTAGAAGCATCTGAGAAGCAGATATTTTCTAGACTTGTCTGGTCCAGCAAGCACTGCAGAGGCATTCAGCTCTTTGCAGATGGCTACCCAGTTACTTCCCAGGCCGTTGTAGGGGGAGCTGCCCTTGGACTCCTTGGGCTGTGGCTTTTCTCTGGACTGACTCATGCCCAAAATCTGATGTCACACACCACCAACTCATTGCCTGTCCAGCTGTGACTGCCCTGGAGATGCGCCAGTCGTTTAACATACTAATATACCCCCACATAACTGCAATACCTTTATGCAGGATGGTGGTAAATTGTAGTCCTCAGCAATACAGAGATGAGAGCTGAATCTGTGGAAGGCTGATCCTACCTTACTTGGCTGCTCCAGCCTTTCAGAAAGCAAGTTAGCAAAGGCTACAAGAGCACTCTCCTTTCCTCCTGGAACAGATGTCTGGGACATCTTTTCAGCTTCTGCCTCAGTCAGTGTTGTTAACACAGCTGTAGCAGAAGGCCAGATTTTTGTGTTTGGATGTTAGCCCAGGTGACCAAGAGACTGCAGTGACCAAGACAAATGGAAAAATGCTCTTGCTCAGCAGCTGTAAATCAGGGATTGTTCAAAAAAGCCCTTGCTATTCAGACAGAAATGCTACAGTCTCTGTCCTAAGTTTCTGACCTATTCCTGCAGCTCAGGAGTACATGAGGCTGTGCCTAGATATCAATTTGGGCATTTTTCCAGGGCTTCAGCTTTGGCTTCTTTTCCTAGTTCTCATCAGTGTCAGCCCTTTACTGTAGGGGCCTGTTTCCTTCCTGGTAGGGGCTCCTGGGAGTCTCTGTATTTCCCGCAGGGCTGCTAGTCCTGGACAGGGCTGCTTGTCCCAGGCATCCCTGACCATAAATACCCAGGCTCAGGCACTTCAAGAATACAGCCAGAAGGAAATCCTCCAGTTTTCATACCTCTCTATCTGTTTTGCTAGATTTGGTATCGCCTTGTCTTTAGCTGATAAAACTCAGCTGGGAGGCAGCTGTTCACTAACCACTGAAACAGAGCCAATTTCTCTAAAAAGGGCCATTCAGTCACAGTCCTGCTATTTTTTGTATTCATGCACATCCTCTGTCACTTTATTTTTGCAGCTAAACATTAACTTCATAGGAAGATTTGCTGAGCAGTGAAAGAGAAAATGGGCTACGAGGGAGAAGAGAAACAGAATGCTGTTTGTGTGATGCCAAAAGAGCACCAGATTTTACTGTTATCTCATGACATGCTGAAGGGCAAGGTGAGAAAATGTATATTTGTTAGAATTGATCTTAGTTCTTCCCTGGCTGGACTCACAAAACAGTGAGGACTGTGGAGAAGACCAAATTCTGAGTAGCACTCTGCTGTATATTTAAGCATGAATCATCCTCCAGCTATTACAAATCCTCTTTTTTTTAAATGTAGTTGATTTTTCATGAAGAAAAATATGAACTTTGGCTACAGTAGATGTCATCCTGCACTCTTTTTTTCCCTTTAATATCTGGCTGCAGTCTTAGTATAATAGGCAATACCAGGCTTTCAACTTTCACCACTACTAGCTATAAAATCCAGAACAGATGATCATTAGAATGCTTTACTTAAGAGAGGTACAGCACTCTGTGACTCATGATACAGACCAAGAATTATTTGCTGAAGAAATTCAAAAATAATCCATTGAAGAACAGATACATTTGAGAACGTCAGTCTGTTCAATCTCAAAAGAGCCAATGCACATGAAGATAGTTGTGATAATTTGTTCACCTAGACTTAACTGGAACGATGCAGGGAGAACTGGTCAGCAATGGTATAACAAAGATGGTCGATGAGAACATGGCAGGGCACGTTCTGGAGTTCTGGCAAATTACTGGGACAAGATGACAGTGTGAGGATGAGGCTGAACAGTGGCAAAACCTAGCTCTAAGCCTGAAGTCATTGCAATATAATGAGGAGCCACTCACCGAGCCAAAAATGGTGAAGATGATAGATAGCCACTGGAGAAGGGTGCTAGAGACACTTTTTACAGGTTGCTTAGGAGCTGACTTCAGTTCTCACAGCCTACCAAAGTGGGCTGCACCACTTGCAACAGCGTTGCCAACTATGGGATGTGCTTAGGGGAGGTTTAGAAATGCAGTTTAAATGGAAAAGTGCTGCAAAGGTCTGTAGCAGCACCCTTAGCCAGGCAGCCAGCACCCCTAGGGGCTGGATTGCAACAGAGTTTTTTAGTAACTCACTGCTCAATGGCACTACTGAGCTTTCCTTCAAAACATTTAAAACTCTTCCGAACAACTGTCTTCATGGCCGAGTCTAAACTCTGCTGCACTTTCTGGATGCTGCAAGTTCTTTGTTGCTATTATTACTGCCCCTGCCCTTTATGCAATGCCAGCACTGCCACTCATTTGGTAGCTATGTTTCAAGGGCCTGTTTCGAGACCCCAGTTTGCCACGAGAATAGTCCTCACTGATATACGTGGGCAGTAGTATATTACGTCCTTAGAGACAGAAACGGCCACACAACTGCCCTGGCTGCAAGCTGCACAGCAAATTGCGTTGTTACGTATTTGTGAAAGAGTCATCCCAGAGTTCTGGGTTTTGGGGGCTGGAGGATATGTCCAGCCAATAGAGACTGCTTCTCTGTTGCACACTGGGTAACAGCTTGTAGGTAGTCCAAGGGGCTGGGGTTCCTTGCCACTTTCTTTAAAAGCCTTTTTTACAGATTAGATCATCACTCTGTAAAAAGAAATTCTTTTTGACAATCTATCGTCATTTCTTCTGCTAAATTTCCACAAGTAATTCCCAGCTCTCTCCCATTCTGCATCATGTATCTGCTCTCCAGATGTACGGGCAGCAAAGTTTCTTTTGCTTTCATCCCTTTTATAGCTTAGGCAAACCATAAAAACCAAACCAAACCAAACCGATCTGTGTCTATGCTGATTTAAAAGCATGTGCGATTCAGATTCTGCCATCTCATGCTCGTACCCCCCAAAATCCTCCCAGAAACAGGTCAAACAGGCTGCTTGTGAGATGAGCCCATGAGCAGATCATGCGCTAGAAGAGCCAGCTGGGATCAGAGTTTGCCTTCCCTCAGAAGACTCCCCGCGGTGTTGCTTGTAGTCCACATGAGAAAACTTTTCCGTCTTTTGTTTACTAGCTTGGCACTAAAAGATGCAGACGGGTAAGAACGACAGCTTGGAAAATGGGAATTGATTTGGTCAATATGCTTCCTGCATTCAGAAAGCGGAGAAATACTTCACATTGTGTTCTGGGAGCACGGCCAGTTAGCTGAGACTGAAAGAGGACTTTGTTTCTTCCATGGACTTTGTGAAGCACAAGATAGAAGATGCTGGAAATACCTGACTGACTCCTGACAAATTGGGGATAGCGGAATATCCTTCTATGTTTTTGGCTCAGCTAGTGGTGGTTGTTCTGGTCTGCAAGCCCAAGGTGTCAGATGTTTTGGGGGCCCATGTTAAAAGGCATTTATTTTTAGAGAAGAGGTTGGTCCTGCCTACTAAACAAAAAGGATTCAATAAAAAACCCTCAGGTTGATTCCCTCAGACAAATCAGAAACCAGTCACTTTTGAAAACAGCAGACTTTGAGGTCTCATTTATTTGTCACATCAAGCCTTCATGAGCAGCAGCACATGTACATGACTGTCATTGATGGTACATGTACCATGGCAGAAGCAGGGCGTTAAATGGTGGCTGTTTACTGGCTATCATTTTCAAAAATTATAATTAGTCTCCCTTTTTACTGGCTTTTAAAGAGCTTCCTGCCCCATTGCTGCCCTCTTCCTCCTGACCACTGGTCTTTGCCCTCTTGGTTGTGCCAAAGATTGAATCAACTGGCTTTTTATGTTTCTAACTGAGGGGACAAAAATCTCCACTGCTTCTGAGGTTGTGGGAAGGAGCGGTAACTGGTAGTTACTATTTGTTTGTTGCCTAATGTATTACTATTTGAGCAGCATTTAAAAAGCTAACAACCCCATCTAAAGCTAAACCAGCAGAAAACCCCACTGCACTTTGTGGTAGCAGGGGACAGGTGCAGCTGTGAGCTTGCTGAAATGCGCTGGAAATCGTCCCTCAAATCAGTGATAGCTGGTCAAGCTTTTCCAGCAGCTTTTCCTTCACCCCCATCAGTCTCTCTCTTGTGAGCTAGGGAGGGATTATTTTAGATGAAAGTGCAGACCCAGTGCAGAACAGGAACAGAAGTGACAATTCTCTTCTGTGTCCTGCAGCATTTGTGACATGAGTGATCTGGACAATAGTGACAAAACCCCTGTCATCAGAGCAAGCGGATTAAGAAGCTGGTGTCACTTTAATTATCCCTTAGCAGCAAAGAAGACCTACTGCTAAGAGGGAGACAAGAAGAGCTGTCACATGTTATTTTACCGATGATAAGCTCTGATTTACTCCCCTGGTTAACAGTTTACAAAGGCAAGCCTGCTGCATCGTTTGCAGGAAGGACGGAGGCTTTGTCAGCTGCCTGGCTCTGTCCTGCAGAATAACACAAAGGTCTGATCCTGCCTTGCCTCTCAGCTGCTCTGCACTGCCTTTCCCTCCCCGTCTCCGTAGCTTGTGTCTCTGCGCTGTCCCCTACCCCTTGCTGTCGTGGACGAAGGATTTGATGAAGCCCCTGAAGCCTTGCCATGGCCCCAGCACTGCTGTGGGACCAAGTCACAAAAGCTGTGTTTGGGCCGTGAGGGGATTGGCGCCCTCGACCATGAATAGGCACAGATGCGGGTTATTTTCTCTTACTAACTAGAAGAATTGTTTTAAAGCTACATGTCACTCTCCCATTTCACTTTTAAGAGACAGTGCTTATTTTTAGAAGCAGTTACTCACAAACAGTAGGTTTTCCTGGTCATATCCGCTGATAGAAATGTCTGTATTGCAGATAGCAGCATTTCTGATCCTCATGAGACAAATTTCCTGGAACTGAACAGAAGACAAAGTGTGAATATCACGCCTCCTTAGAGTCAGCAATACAAAACAATTTTTTAAAAAACAATGTCTTGGACATCCATTTTATGTTGCACGTAAACAGCTCAATTTTTCTCAAGCTAGTTGTGACTGCAAAAGCTAAATAGGGTAGTGAAAAAATATATTTTGAACTTGGAATTAATGAACAAGTTACTCACTAATCACGGACAAGCTCCTTCACTGTCAAATCTAGATACCCTCCAATTTCTCTCCCTTCCTGAACTGCTACAGTAATGAAACAAAATGAGAACTGTTATTTTCCTGGGACTCATTGGTTTGGAACTGGCTTGCAAGCTGGAGAACAGAAGAAAAACAGAGTCTTGAGGGGCCTTCTGTCAAGGTGCCTTTTCCTTGGTTAGGCTGAGAGGACTGGCCAGGAGCTTTTGTAGATGGGCAATCAAACAACCAGAGAAAAACACTACAGCTGTAATTGGACAGCTCTGATGGCTGTCACAGAATGGCAATGTCTGCTAAACTAAGTTCCTTCAGATTAGTCTTTACTATATAAATATATTATTAAAAAAAACATATTGTATGAACAAGTTGAGAAAAAAGTAGCAGAGAAATGATTTTTTTTTTTGCTATCCTGAGAGATCTGAAGCCTAATGCTGCTTTAAAAGACTTTCATGTTTACTTTTTAATGTTGCTTGATAACTACAAACTCGCGAAGAGCAGGAATCAGGAGTACCCAAGCATGACAAGTGCATTTGAAATCCAAGCAATAGCCCAGGCAATGCATTTCAAAATGATCTGCTTTCTAGGGGAAGCATGTATGTGTGTGTGTATGTGGGTTACTCATTCAATAAAGGGGAAAAATTGTAAAAATTATGGCTTAAGTAAGAATATATTCTTCATATCTCTAGAGTCTCATTTCTAAAGCCATTCTGGAATACAGTCAAAGCCCATAAGGAAAAAAAATGTAAAATTTGTTTAATTGTTTTTTCTTTCTCTTCTTTATTTCTTCCTCTCCTTCTGCCCTTCCCAACTTCCCTCCCTGGCAAAGTCTAAGGAAAAATAATCTGCATATGTTGATAAAACTCAGGTCAAGGCACAAGCCTCCAAACTCTGTTGGATCCACCAGCAACCACCAAACAAGGTTGAAGGAGCTTTTACATGACATAGCTCACCACAGGATGAGGGAGTGAAAGCTTCACATCTTTTCCTACTTTTGTCTCAGGCAGACTGGGAAGCTGCCCTTTTATCCTGCCTGAACCTAATGGGATATATTTCTTCCTCACTTGTTCTTCTTTGTGTCCTTTCTCGTCCTGGAAAGCAAGAGGTACTTGGGATACCATAAATGAGCAGGACCTCTCACGAGCCATGCATAAGAACACATGGAAAACTTAAAATGTGGCAACCTGATCTGCCAGCAGTGAAAATAAAACCAATATATTTATGCAAATTAATATATTCAGTACGGATACATATATGATCCACAGACACTTTTAGCTCTTTTACGTTTAGCGTAGGTAGGTGGAAGGTTCCTCTGTGCTTGTGATAGAGGGGAAAGACTAATGAACCTGGGAGAGAAGGGAGGTAGGATGGACTGAGCACAGGGAATGAATCACTGTAGCATGGCCGTGATGAAAACCTGCCAGTGGTGCAGCAGAGGCCTGCTTATACCTGGGACAGAAGCTGCTATTGTTTCTTTCATCTGGCTTGATAAAGGAGCTTAAGCACTTTTTACAACTTTTAAAAAATTATTTGTATTGGAAACCACTGAATAATAATTGAAGCCCTGTGGAATATGTAGGGATTGTACAAGGTTAAAGTTACTGCACCTTTATATGAAAAATAATTTCAACAACCCTTACACAGTTTATTTCCTTTGTCACTACAGTGGATTGGAAATGTATGTATATGTCTCCCTGTGTAGATCTCTGTGTATTTTTTTTTCTATAGGGAGAATCTATCTTATGTCACTCGAAGTGAATTGCTGATATTCAACAACTCTGGCTGTAGACTCAGATGAGAAAGCTGGTGAATGTAAGTGAGGAGACAAATTCATAGTTCTAAGCATGAACCCATCTTCTGGCTGTTTTCTTGCAAGCCGAACTCGGGAGGTAGCTCTCCATCACAAGAATATCTCACATTTTAACACAGCGTGCTCTCAGGTGGGTGAAGGCTGGGCAAGGGCACTCAAGAGAATAGTCCCTTCTGTGTTCGAGCCAGTCACAGCGCCAGTAACACAAAGGATGCCGTTTTTTTGTTCTGCACACTGGTTTTCCTGGAAAAAGAATATGGAGTCAGCAAACCAACGTCAGCACAGTTCATCATCATCATCAGAAAAAAATACGTATTAAATCTTGCCTGGATACAAGCGCCAGCTGTGTAGCCCTTTGCAAAACTTCTCTTTGTGGCCAAAAGAACAAATGACCTCTTGCCAGTCCCTTGTCTCACGCTTGCTCTATTCTTTCCCCATCTCTTTCCCTGTCCGTCCTCCAGCAGGAGCTGGCATAACTCAGGGACGCCCGTGCTGAGACTTGAGACTCGCAGAGCTCTGCGGTGGGCAAGTTTTAGGAAGGAATTCCTCACTTTGGTAAAAGTGCTTAGCGAAAAGAAGGGGGAAACAACTCTTCATAATTATTGAGTCTCAGGGTAGACTGAAATCATTTTTGCACCTGCATTTAGCTCTTCACCTATCTACATGGCAGACCTGTTTTCATGTTTTTACAGTTATTTTAAATGAAGCTCCCATTTTTACTTTCCAAAGGGCTTACATATGCAAATAGGCAGATGTGTATGGGGAATAATTTCTATTCTGGCTGAGAAAAATGTCTCTTCTGGAAAGCAGACCGCTTTCCTGCAAGCTCACCTCTACCCCACACGGCGCCTTGTCCTTGGGGCTGAAGGGCTCCATTTTACCCACCCTGCTGAGAAGCCGTATGTCCCCTCTCTTCACATTTTTTAATGAGAATGCTGAATTCAAACGGTGGCACTTCTGAGGCCAAAGTGTCTCACTGCTGCTGTATAAATGAGGTATTCCTAAGCACTCTTTCTGTGAGAATAGCAGTGCAGCTCGTCCAAGGGTTACCTTACTGTGCATTAACGATCGGTGCTTGAATTCCCCCCGGGTGCTTTGGATCGCTATGCGACAGCCTCTGGGAATGAGACCGTAGGCGCCAAAGCAGCTCCGCGGAAACCTCTGTGCTCCTCCGCTGCGAGAATCCCAGCGCTTCGCGAGAAAAGTGGCTGCAGAGTCATTCCCAGGCGCCACCTGCTACTGCAAAAATTAAATAGGCAGCAAAAAAGAGCCAAGACTAATGCCACACATAGTTGCCATAAAGATAATAGTTGGCATTTAAGTCTCATTGGCCATTAAGGATCGCGCCCAGGGAGGGGAGCCATACCAGGCCTAGGATCTGAAAGCAAGATTAAAAGCAGCTGTTCCTTTATCAGCGTAAAGATGAATACAAATGAAGCTCACAGTATAAAAATAAAATGTGGCTGATTATCGCTTTCCTCGGAGGCCATAACCAATATTGGTGGCAGCTCCAGCTTCGGGAGGCAGCAGTCTAATGTGCCTGAGCTGCTTTTGCAGAGGCACCTTGCAAGTGAGTCCTTCAGGCCCCGGCAGATGCGGCAGAGCTGCCCTCGCTGCAGCCCACAGCTCCCAGGGTAGCGGGCGCTGCATATGGGGTAGCCGCGCACGGGGCAGCTGCCCCCCAGCACAGCTTTGCGTGGCGGAAACGCTCTTCTCCATTGACAGCTGCCCGCAGTGGTTGGAGCTGGGGGAAGCTCCCGCGGTTGTGTTTTAATCTCCCATTGTCGATTTTCTTCTGGAAAAAATCTATCTAGCTCGCCGCCTGGGGGGAAGCAGCTCTCACCTTGCTTCCAGCCCCCTCTTTGGAGGTTGTCTGCGTGGCGCCAGGCCGCTCCACGCCGGCAGCGGTCACCCTGCCGCTGTGGGTGTCCCCAGCGCCGCCCCCGCAATGTCCAGCGTGCTGCTGGAGATCAGGCTAGGGGTGCCAGCGCAGCCAGAGCTTGCTTTTAGAAAGACAAAAGTATAAGTATCCCAATGGAAACACTAACTGAACTATCAAAAGATAGCTGAACTCAATCTGCCCTCATCCAGGTGAGCTGTTTTCTGCAGAGCATAACAAACTGTTGACTGTTTCTACCAGCTGTCTCTGTATGAAGAGATGAGAACAGAATAGAAAACTTGGGAGAATATTTTTTGAAAACTTAATCTACTCCAATCCCATATCCCCAAAAGGATATTTTTAAATGCTATTAATAATTGCTGCAGGATTTATTGAACATTTATTAGCATATCATCTGCTTAGAAAAATCAGATTATTCAAACCAACATTATATCGATGTTGCTCTTCAATGCAAAATATTTTCTATCTGTGAATATATTAGATGACGGTAATCAAGTCACACAGGGAAGCATTGATTGTTGACCCTCAAAATTTGAAATTTGGAGTTGAACGTACCCTCTTAATTCTATGCCTTAGCCTGTATTAGCATACCTTTTTAATTAACAGATACTCTAGTTAATCCTATAAAACAGTATGCTGGTATAATGCTTTCTACAAACATAGACATGAAACTAGAATGGTTATATATATCTAAAAGCATATCTAAAAGATCAGCTTCAGGAAGAGAGCAAGCAAGGAAAATGTCATCCCCAAAAGTGATTGTATCAGAAAGTTAGAAATCTGTCAAGATCGTGGATTTTAATGGAAACTTCCTAAACTACAGGTGCCTAATTTGTTTTATATACAATTTGATCATCTGCCTTGGAAATGTATCACTGCTAGTCATAAGTCACAAATATTTAACTGCATAACTGGTGAGTGCCGTTTTTCAGAGAACTCAATTAATTTTTACCAGATTTCTAGGTAATTGACTTTCTTTTAGCTGGCACTTAGGTAATTTATTAAAACAAAAACGGCAGGTTTATGTCAGGTAATTAAGAGACTGATACTTAAATTCTCATTTTGGTTCAGTTCTTATGCTGGCCTTCATTTACTTCACTTCTCCTGAAAAGTCACCTAGTCTTGAGTTCACAGTTTTGAAGATATGTGAATTGACATGACTGAAGTTATACATATGGCCATTGTGTAAAACTCTGGAGTGCTCTGCTCTGCCACTGGTGGACAGCCACACACACACAAAACTCAAGTACTTTCTGGAAAATAATGGAAAGCTCTATGGAGCGTTTGCTCAAGTCTTTGGTCCCAACCATCAAATCAGGCAGCGAATCAAGCAGAAAACAAAATGAGTGAGGAATCTCCATCACTTAGTGCTTCACAAGCCCCTTTTTGCTTGTAAATAAGATTTACGGAAGTGTCTTGGTACATAAAAAATAGACGAAAGCAAAGTCTCGTAACTTGATCAGTAATTGTAATCTTCCTAACTTTCTTACTGCTTTCAACTAGTCACAAAATCGCAGGCAGAAGAACAAGACCATTGCTGGAGGAGAAGCACATCTGCTGCACTCTCTTCAGCCATTACAGTAACTATATTTGTTTTAAATCCTGGTAGAAATATCATAACAAGAAACAGAGCATCAGATTTTGCCTGCCATTACTCAATTCAGTGACCTTGTGCAGTTTAAACCGAATGAAAATCTAGTGGTTTTGTATGTGCAGCACGTACGAAAAAAGGTATTGTAGACCAGCTGTACTGCCGAGGTTTGATTACCTCCTGCATATTCATGCAGATCACCCTGATGGCTTCAGTGGAAGTGACACGAAGCAGAGAGGTTTCTTACCGTTCCTCTTGGAGGAAGGTGGGTTCTGGGCTAAGCTGACTAAGTAAGGGAAGGTATCGAGGCTCTGGCTGACACGGGGGCATATCACCTTTCCCACGGGACTGTGCCCGTCACAAAGAGCACCTGCGTGCTCTCTGTGTGGAGAGATTGGATTTCCCTGCCCTGAACAGCACGTTTAACACCAGCGTTTGTTTGGAGTCGAGGCACTGTCAGCTCTAATCTGTGCCTCAGCTCCTTGCCTGCTAGGTAGATCTGTATATATGGATGAGACTTCATATCTTAAAATAGCGTGCTGGAGATAGTGCTGCACAGCACTCTCCAGACGTTAGCTAATTGCCCGAGCAGTCCGGCACAGCACACGCCTGGGACCTGCACTCTGTGCTGATTAGAAATGCTCACACCGGGGAAGAGTCGGGGGAAGGAGGACGGCGAGAGGCAGCCATAAAGAAAAAGAAGAACAAGTCAGACAGGCAAACAGAGCACAAGCAGCAGATACAGTTAGGAGTGTCAGGGATGAAGGCATTCGCTCCCAGATGTGGGAGCGTTGTACACTGGAGGACAGCAGACAGGGGGGTTGATTCCTCAGTCTGGAGCACTGCTTACACCAGCTGCAGCATGGTGCTCCAGCCAGTGCCAATGTGCACAGTGAACACTGAAGCAAAAGGCCAGCAGAGGGCAAGGCCAGCATCTTCAGACATGACAACCCATCCTCAACCCCAAAAGAAGACCTCCAAGCACAGGAGGACCTCAGAGAGAAACAGATTATCCAGCCTGGGGGGAAGAAAACAAACAAACAAACAAAAGACAAATACACTTGCAGAACCCCAGGGGAAGTCTAACCTGGACACAGAGCCATGGCTAGTTACCTGCCTTCATGCTCTGCATTATCCTGTGGGCAGAGATGCACCAAGGAAGCCTTCAGAGACACCATGCTTCACAGGTGCCTCCTCTCTCGGCTCAGGAGTTGGGGCACACACAGCTTAGAGTTAGCGTTGAACAGGGGCACAACTCCAGGCCTCTGGGTTTGTATTCAGTCCATTTCTGATACACAGTGTTTGGATTTCTGTGTTCTTGAAAAGCATAATCAGAAACTCTTGTTATCTTTTTCCTGAGAAAGACATCATTTTGTTCGGGTGCAGGCAGTGGAATAGCTGATCAAGTGATGTCTCTGTTTCTAAGGAGCTAGTCCTTGAATCAGTGTCTAGAAGAGATAAGAGGCCTGAATGCCTAGAAGTTCTCTAAAATTACATTTCTTGAGCAGCCCTGGTCAATTTTGCTTTATTATAATGTTTTGCAAGAGTGACATTAGACTGCATACGCATGGTGGAGTGGGGAAGTTCTAGCTTACTAAAGAACTCTCTCATGCACCTCTTCCTGTAGAAATTGAGAGAAAAAGGTCTCTTAAGAAATGAAATATGAATCTAAAGCATGACATCATCAAAATACTCTTGCTCACTCACATCAGCTGTGAGCAGGTTACAGTTTCCTAGCAACTACTGAGAGCAACTCACTTCAGTTGTTATGCATTAGGGTTTAAGTGGTAGCTGTGTACCTGGCTCTAAAGCCCGGATCTGCTCACCAGCAGAATCTAGTGTTCAATGGCAGAAATCAGAAAGAAATCAAATCAGAAATATTAAAGACTTCCATTAAAACTCCAAAGCTAACATCTTTGGGGGCCCAGGCTGAGATGGTACTACATAGCGAATGATGGACTTTTTTGCCAACAAAACTCCAGAAGACCAGCTGTGACAAGCTGATAGGACAAACGGGTAAGCGAGAGTAATGCAAGTGATTCCTAATGTAAGAGTCTCTCAGAGATTCAGGGGTTGCTTTTAGATTAGCCTGGATGTTGCTGTCCTTAAATCTCTCTCAGCTGCTCTGTATTGATCCTCCTTGCTTACATGCAGCTAAGGCATATGTTCTGGGAAGGCAGTTAGTTTTGATTTGAAGCCACCAAGAACAGAGGAGTCGACTGTTTCCTGTGTTCTGCGGCGAGGTGTCTAGTAGGAGTTTCCCCAGGAACGACTGCCCTGAGCGAGCTGCTGTCTACTACTGTGGCAGAGGCAGTGACAAAACCAGGGTGGAAAGGACTGAACAAATGCCCTGCCAGTGAACAGCACCCTATTGACTTCAAACCTGCCTCCACTGACTCTGTCAGGTGAATTATGTATTTGTCTTCACCTTTGCTCACCCAAAGAAGAGCTGAATCTACAGCTGCCTTTTTAGCCTTTTTCAGCATCTCCTAAGCAATCTGTCTGGGATGCTCAGACCTAGTCTTTCTCTGTGGGACCCAGGAGAAAATCCTGAACCATTCACACAGCTTTCACTCAGGTTTGTCACGTGTTGGTATCCCCAGAGAAAAAAAGACACCTCCTATTTCTATTTGTCAGTGTCCAAACTGTCTAATATATGGAAAACTAAGGGGTAGTCAAAAATCTGCAGTGGCTAAGTAGTGACCTGACAGCAGTCTATATTGAGTAACAGAGAAAACATGAATTGTATGACCATGGTATAATGCAATATATAGTATTATTTATAATCTCACTTTTCATGCTTTCAACTACTTCCTCTTCAGATTGTCATAGGTTGCTTCATGGTAGTTACAGCTTCTGTTGAATACTGAGGTGCTTTTGGTTTTTCATATTCAAACACTGCCACTATTAAAAAAATTCGCTAATCACTTACATGTCTAGCCCTTTTGATGGGCTGTTCTCAGTCAATCCTTTCATTAGAAAAGAGAGGCGACACGACGCTCCTTCTATGCAATATTTTCATCACACTCTCCTCCCCTACAAGCCTATCCTCTGCTACTGGATATTGCAGTCTCGATAAAGACAGGGCCTGTGATGGGATGATAAATACAAAGGTAGATAAACTCCCATGCTTGGTATTGTAAGCCAGACAGCCACAAAGACGTTTGGGAGGTCAGTGATGTCTTGGAGGAAAGTATTAGTGGCATTTCTGGAGATGTAGTGGAGGCCTGAGGATACAGAGGCATGACTGGCAGTGGGAGGAGGTGCAAGGGGTTTTCAGGACCCCAGGGACCTGTCAGGGTGGGCTCACCAATGAGTGCACAGCTGAACTCCCAGTCCAAAGGAGAACAGGGGCAGCACTGGCCAGACTGCCAGCCCTTCCTGGCCCAGGGCGCTGAACAGGGCACAGTGGAAGCCCTGTGTGCAGGGCCTGCAGCTGCCGGGGCATCCACTGATGCAGCTTCTGCTTCCCTGCAGGCCTCCAGGGCTGCAGGACCTGTATAAAGACATGTTATATCAGTGAGGGACTTTAGTGGACAAGTTGGAGGTCATGCAAAAGATGTGAATGATGAGGAAGGAAACTCTCCAGACCATGAGACTCAGCAGACTGGACTTTCATTTCACCACAGCCAACTTGTATTGCTGCTATTGCAATGTCTTTTTCAGGGAAAAAAGGGGGGGATGTCCATCTAGAGAGGTTATTTCTCCAGCTACTTTTTTGACAGTAGTGCATCTAAAAAAGCTTAGTCTCAAAAAAAAGTTACAAGTTTATATGAACATGAACCAGCTGGACTATTCATGAACATATTGGCTAGCCTTCACTGATTTCTTCTAGTTAATAGCTACATATATGAGAATGCAAGAACACTGTGATGGACCACGTGAACCACTACCTTGCCACTGCTCTCTGGTTGCATTCGCCAACACTGTAGAGAAAGGCAGTGAAAAACTCTATAGTAAATAAATATGAGAATTGTCTGCTAGCAGGGAAGGGAGATTTCTTCTTACCCAGATGTTAGTAGCTCTCTCTTTCTAGAGACACAGAAGGTTATAAGCTTACATAAAGAAAATATTAAACGCATGCTTTCATCATATATATAAATGTCTAATCCTTTTTAGAATTGCTGAGTTCTGGGCCTCTGTTATTATTGTAATAGGTTAATTGTACTCTCTGTAAAATTGATTTCCTTTTATCCAATTTCAATTTGTTGCCTTTCACTTAACATCTTGTTCTTTTGTTATACGAAAGACTAGAGATAATCACCCAATTTATCTTCTCCATGCCATGCAATGGTGGGGGAGGGGAGGAATGGACAACTCTGTCATGTTATTCTTATTCATGCCCTCTCCAAATTCAGTTTCACTAATTGTTCCAGACTTTTTCCTGCAAGCACCAATTCCTGTCCACCAAGGCAGTCCATCAAGACATAAGATTCCCTTTTATCTGCTATAGCTTTTTTCAGCATGGTGATCAGAGCTACAGGGCACTGAGGGAGGACACATGGAGACAGGCTGTGTGCTGTTCAAGCACTGCAGCTCAGTGCCATTGGAGCAGCTGCTTCTGATCTGCTTTCACATTGCCTTCACCTGGTGATGCTGGCACAAACGGTGCTTCGTTGAAGAGCCTACGACTGGGTTCCCCTAACACAGAATGGACTCAAAATGAACATTGGTGAGCTGTCTAAAGCCTTCAGTGGTCCTTGTGTGGGAGAGGACTGATTGTTCTTTAGCCTTCCCTTTTCTCCTCAACAAACTGTTCAAAAAGAGTAGGAGCTGTGAGAGAGAGAACAAGAATAACAAAAATCCCTGCAGCGCAAGATGTGTGGAGGCTCGCCGAGTCGTGGTGCCATCTGTGCCTGTCTATTTACAGCCAGAACAAATAACGCCCAACTAATGGTGAAGAGAAGCAAAGCATCATGTCATGGAGACAGCTCTCTAATCTTACATAAAAGCAGCTTTCTGAAAAGCCTCAAGTGTTCACACGGAGAATGATACGGTCACACTTTACACTTAGGAGGGTTTATTTATGGAATTGCGTATTCCTCTTTGTTACAGCGATATTCTTTGAATGATCTTCATCTGAGACTCGTGAACAAGTTTGTTCAGAGATTTTGCAGCAACATGAAGTTTAATACACACAAATCTTGGCATTACAGATAGAGCCATGGTTACAGCAAAAGATCAGTAATGAGAGGAAAAGTGAGTTATATGTAAAAGCAGTCTGCTTGTTTTGATGAAAAATGTTTTTGTATTTGGTACAGTTGCTGTGTGAAAAGAATACGTAATAATCAAAGAGAATGAAAGCGTTGTTTTGGTCATACTTTCATTTAAAATGCATTTTGAAAATACATATACTTTTAAACCTGAAATTAAAAAAAATCATCTTAGAAGTATAAGGAAAATGCAGAACTAAATCCACTGCATTTACCTCAGAGTTATCCTCAGGGATAATTTTAGACCCTATTGACTCAATTGAACTCCAGCAGGGATAGAATATTGGCCTGTAAGGATATATCATGTTCAGATGAAATGGGTCTAGGCAATTATCCATCTAAAGAAAGAGCCTGGGACACAGCCTGTGCAGGAGATGCACTGAGCGAAGGGAGAACCTAGGGACCAGAGAAGTCTCAGATAAAGAAAATAAAAAGCAAAACAGAAGGGAAAAAAAGAATTCTGAGTGGAAAAATTCTTGCACAAGGGAAGAAAAGTTCTCTCTCTTTGGTAAAAAAATAAAAAAGGCAAAAAATAAAAAGGACAAATTAAGTTTCACTGAAAGCTCTGCTTCAGAACTGATACATGTACAGAAGACCCTAAAAATCAAACACTTCTTGTATTCAGGAAATGTATGGATTTAAGCACTCAACTTTTCCCATGGAAAAATTACATGATATGATGATAAATAAAAATCCACCCAAATGACAGCTGAACTGATAAACGATAGCAGAAAGTTTTAAATTTGCTCCTGTTCTGTCTCTGTTGACTTCAGTGGAGCAGGGAATTTCTCTTTCTGTCTCTTTTTGTATTTTTTATTTATTTACTTCAGAACAGATAGCTAGACCTCTAAACACTCGCAAAGCTAAAATTAAAAAATAGGAATAAAACCCCAAATAGAAGAAAAGAACAAATAGCCACAGCCAAGACTAGGTACACTCAAATATAATATATTCAAGAGGGAATATGCCATTACCATCATCTTAGCAAAAGTTTGGGAAGAAAAGGTGAACTTTTCAGTGTTATGTTGGCTTAGAGATTAAGTCTCCTACAAGATGCTTGTCTTTTTTTCTCTTGACTGTCAAATTTCAAGTGAAGGAAAAATAACTCATTTTGCTGATAAATTGTGAGGATATAGATGTGTCCTGTGGCCATCCAAATTATTGCCTAGAAACATCTCTGGGTGTTTCCACCAGACTCTCACTACTCTAGCATGTACAGCCCAAACCTGCTAATTAACAAAAGTGTCTCTAAAGATTACGCTACCAAATAGATGCAAATTACCAAATTACTCTTCTAATTTCTTTCTTCATTACATTCTTTGTTTCCTTTGATGCTCTAACGCCTTTTTCTTCCCCTGATAACACACCAGTGGTGGCTGAAAGCATCTTGGAAATACTTGCTAATATTCGAAACTTTGTAATATATCAACTTTGATCTTGCAGGATATTTTCATTGACCATGTCTGGTGTTGCTTCTTATTTATTCTTCTTCAGTTATCTCCGGTCCTCCAAGAATTTTTTCTTCTTTTCTCTGGATTTAAGGACTCTCTGCTCTCATAGTCTGTTTTCCCCCTCGGCCACTTTTTCTTTTCTTTCTTTTTTCTCCCCCCTTTTTTTTGGCCAGCTCTGATAGAACTGTCAGACCAAATTACACTATCTGTAAATGGTGGAATTCCACCATTAAAGCATGGCCCATGGTCTCATTCCATATGTTCTGTGAGGAGTTTATACCCAGCTCCTTTGTGACATTTTAGGTACCAAATTCCCATTGTTCTCAAAGTTGCCCAATACTTTTGAAGAACTAGACCTCTGACAAAGATGTCAGGGAAGTTGGGTTGAACTGAATCTCAAGAAAATTTCTGTTTGTTAGAAAAGAAATGGAAAAAGAATGAAATACCCCAAAGCTTGTCAAATATTAGCTTCTTTCTCTGTATTAGGAGATACATATATACATATATATACACACATATATATATACCTACCTATATATCTCCATATATAGATATGGATATTACGCATTGTTATCACAATAATCTCTTTTTTATCCTAATATATGTCCTAAAGTTGTTACATAACAACAGCGTTCTTATCACTTACACCATTTTATTCAATCTAAAATCTTATTAATAGAGAAATTCAGACATCTGGAATAATTTGTCTGTTATATAAGCTATGAAAAGTTCTTATGTCCTTGACCATTCAAGTGTCTGTGTTTTACATACCTGGGTTCTTGGCGGTAATACTTTTGGCATCCAACAAATTTTCCATGCTTTTGGCATTTCTTGGTTGTTCCTCCTATTGCAAGCCACAGATAATGACAGTAAGCACAGGAAAAGATTTGTACTTGTCATGCGTTAAAGTTCCAAGTTAAGTTTAAAATAAAGTTCAGTTTTCCATAAAAACAAGCATCAGATGAACTGCTGTGGCATAACTACCCAAATCCTACATGGGAGTTTGATCGGTGGAACTGAACATCCTACGTTAGTGGGCTATGTGGGCTAGAACTAAGGAACATATTTCAAATATAGACAATCAAAAAGTGCTATAATTTGTCTGCGGAAGAGGATGCAAAGGCATTCCTTTGTTTATGAACCAGAACATACCAAGGATATGTTATAAATCTGGTAACATTGACTTTGGTTCCAATGTACTGCCAAAAATAAATATTCCAGGTACTCTTACAATTGAGAACAAAAATAAAAGCAAAACTTAATCTGATTGTAAAATGAGATATTACTGAATCCATCCAACTTAACTATTTAATTATTGAGTAAAAACAAAGTAATTAGTAACATGTACACTAAATAAGTGTTTAAGCACACAGAAAGAGAAAAGTCTTATTACAGGAATGCTCATAAAAGCAGTATTTGAACTGCAGAAAATCATCATGAATTGCAAAAAGGATCTGTTTAATGTTCAGCAAATTCCTTTAAATATTAGCAAACAATTCTGCAAGTTTCCCGAGTATAGTCATAAACATGTAATGTAACATAATCACAAATCTCTCTCTTCTGGAGAACTATAGAAAACTAGTTACCCTACAGCAGTGAAATCACAAAAGAAGGTTTTCAACCCATATCACAGTCAGAGGAAATGGGTAGGCTAAAAATAATAACTCAATCCTCCTTTCATTCTTCAGACATCCTGTAAGAAAGACATTGTGGGGGAAGATCTTTGTCTTTAGTTAGGAAAAAAAAAAAAAAGGCTCCTTAACCCTTCTACATAGGCATGGTGGACTGACTTCTTTGGAAAAAGGGTCATTGTTTTCCTCCGACTGCAGCAGAAACAATCACTTTATTAGGAAACTGAGATGAGCCTGCTCACTTTAGACTGCAGGTCATTTATATTCCAAAGGGGAAATACATAGGCTGTAAATACATTTATCTATTTATAAACATATAGGCATTCACTTTGCAAACAGCTATACCATCTGGAGATGGTACCATTCCCAGCTGCTGTCACTACATCTGCGCTGCAGGTTACTGCTACCACAGCTCGGCCAGCAGAATGGGCCTTGTGAATGCTCCCTCACCTGCTTCAGGAAATAATAATAAAAAAAAAGGGGGGGGAGGGAGGGTTATTGTAACCTGCCTTCCTTTTAAAGATAAATACGAGTCAATGATGTGATTCGCAGCACAGATCAGGGAGTGCTATGAGCTGATGAACAGATACCTCCAGGTGGTAGGCTGCTGAGAGCCCTGGAAAAGCCCTGAGCAGAAACAATGCTGTCTCTGTCAACTTGGCTGGAGCCAAGGGAGAACATCTGCCCAGATCCACCATGGGGATCAGCCTTCTTGGCGCAAGAGACTGGGAGCTCCCAGTACAGCTGGCTGCTGCTTGACCACCCAGCAGTAATGACGCTCTTCTCCAGGTCAACAGTACCTGTAGCATTTGCTGAATGAAGCTGCTGCTTCAGAGACAAAGAACTTGCATTCACTTCACCACTGATTCCGAATAAAAAGGGGCAGCATCTAATATGCTGCCCCACTCGGGGGGAAAAGAATGTTATATAATTATTGACATGTGTTTTTCAAAATCAAGGTCTATACACTGATTTGCTGTTCTTTCATATTTTCCCTTCAACCAAAATCAATATAACTTTATATTGGATTCCTCTATTTTCTCCGTTTGCTTTTTTTTTTTCTTTTTAATCCACTGTTGAATTACAACATGTTACCACTATAAATAGATTCCTTTGCTCTGTCCTGTGCAGTTAGTATAACAGCTCCAGGTCTGATGCTTATTATGGTTACTTGTCTAATGGTGTTACTGTGAATTCTATGGCTTGATGTAAATACACAACAGGAGAATTAGAATTGCAGCGTAGGAAAAATCTAGTTATGCCCATAAATAAATGCGCTAATATAGGCATGTTCAGAATTCATTACTTCTGGTTCAGACAGGAGGCAAACAGGTGTGCCCAAGGGCAAATCTGACTCTGCACGTGGTATACGTATTGCTTCCCTGCTGAAGAAATAGATGAAAGTTCAGGAGTGGGTCTAGGAAAAAAAAAACAAAGAATGGGAATGAGAGCTGGAACTAAATGGGAGGTTTGACATGAAATTTAGTAAAGTGATGTTTTTCTTAGGTTTCCCATACTCTCTCCATATTCCAAGACCAAAAGTAGAGCCTTCATAAAGCCATTTGTTTGTGAGACTCCTAAAAATACCTGTGTGTCTTTGATCACATCTCTCTATGAGCTTTACAAGAAGTTTCAGCTTCAGAGGTGCCCAAGTCTAAAACGTTGAACTAAATTGATCACAGATGACACCTGTTGTTTACTCTCACCCCTTGAGTTTCACATGCTTTCAGATAACACCAAGAAAATTTTAACCAGTAAAAACAGCACAGTCTTAGTACAGTTTTTCCTTAAAAGATCTGCCTGCATAGAAATTCTGCTGGCCCCCCTGATGCTAGACTCAGATCAGCAGAAAGGCTCCCTGCTCTCTGTAAATTTGGAGCATGAATACATCCTAAATTTGAAACGAGTTTCTGAGGAAACACATTTCAAACTAGCTCAGCTACAAGAATAATTTCAAGCAAAGCAGATCTGGGATGAGGTTACAGCATCCACCCTACGAGAGATTATTTCCGTCCCCTTTCCTTTGCTCACGATCTGCCAAGCTTCACGCAATCCCTGCGTGGAGCCGCCATGCACTCCCCCTTCTCTGCTGGGGGCTTAGGTATTGCTGCAGCTCCACAGCCTTTTTGCAGCTTTGCAATACCCCACACAACATACCCGGGTTCGCTCTGCAGAGCTGTTGCCTATGAAAACACCACGCTGGCTCCTGGCCAGGCCAGGGCCAAGCTGCAACTGCGGGCTCAACAAACTGAAAGCTGAACTCACGGGAGCTGTAGAACATCAGAAACACAGCAGGAGACCGCGAGGATTTCAGCAATCCCTGGAAATTAGCTACCAGAGAGATGTAGGTATTTTATTTGCAGCAGGGATAGGGTTATGCTCTTATCTTCCTTCTCTCACAGTGACAGCCTGACATGAGGGTGCCTGGTGGTGCCACACCTGACTCATGCTGGCAGAAGTGGCACAGAGCAAGGCCAAGCATATATACTAACTGAAAGTCGTGTGAGCTGCTTTACTTCTCATCTCCTCAATCCCTTCAATTTTGCTACTCCTTTTATGATTCCCTCTTCTTCAAAGAGGGAAGCAGCCATAGCCCAAAGCCTGCAAATCTCGGGCCTCGAATAGCTCCCTCTTGACAGACAGAGACGTAGGAGGCTCTCCAGCTCCCCTGCCTTCTCCCCAGCCTTTTCCATCTGACCCCTCTGCTGCAGCAAAGCAATCAAAGAAAATGAGGCAACAGGAACTGTTTCAGCTTGTGAGAGCTGATTAGGAAGTTTAGGAGTGAGGAGTAATTTGACAAGGGCAACAATTTGATTGGATTTTAAACTCTGCACTGTAATGGGCTGCGTGGAGGTGATAATTACTGCTGAACAGTGGGGAAGTAGCTAAGCATGAAGAAAGAGTCCAGTACAGACACAGGTATTTCTGCTTCCTGTCTCATGGGAGGTGCTCAAAAAGGAAACCTTTCCAGCATCTCACGCAGGGCACACATGTGCCACACAGCGTTGCTGCTTTGACAAGGAGCTCCTGCTGCAGCGAGGAGGGAGCAAACGTCATGCTGACTCCGCATGCCACAGCTGCACTTCCACGTTTTCCATTCAGTTCTTGAAGCATTCAACGTATATTGACTAAATGCCACAAAGCTTCTTCTGCCCAAGAACTAAATAGCTGGAGAAAAACAAGCTTGCCAGGCCAGCCAGCTCAAATTATTCTGTCATTTCTAGGAGACCCTCTGCCCATTTGACTAATGTCAAAATAAAACAAATAAAGTAGCTCACAGTGACCACTTTTTTGATATGACTAGTTTGTTATTCGCTTGCCTATGGCAGAGGAATAATGAAAAAAATAAGAGATCCAGATATTTTCTAGATCCTTGCTTTGGACAGATTACAGCTTTAATTAAAAAAAAACTGCCTGGGAAGAGGGCTGAAGTGCAAAGGCTGTAGTTACGCTGGTGACCAGAACTAAGAAGTCTTTCTCCCTCAAAGGAGAGATATGTACTCCTGGTCTACATATTGTTTTCTATGTCTTTCCTGGGAACAGTACAATGGATTTTTATTTATTTATTTATTTAAAGGAGAAATTTAGGATTGTGCTTCTCATTCAGGAAAAATGCTGTTTCACTTTGCTCATTGTCCATCAGCCATGGTACACATTTCAGGTGCTGGGAGGAAGCAGCTCTATCCCACAAACTGCCCTTATGTCACCAGCCATTTCTTGGCAAGGCAGCAAGACGGGGCTGTGCTTCTCCCCTCTCCTTGCGTATACATCCAGCCCTTCCTGCTCCACAGCAGTGCTTGCAGTTGGAGCGAAGGCCTTATACCTATATGTAGTCTAAATTGTCTTTTAGAGAGGCTGACTTGTGCAAAGAAAGCAACACCTGGCTCGAGGATAAACTAGCCACTTCGGGAGACTGTACCTGCGCTGGAAGGAGCACCCAGTGGTTTCATTTCAATGCAACTCCCCATTCAAGAAGCGTGCAATATATCTATTTTGTTAGGGTTTTTTCTCTTTTTTCATTTGGGGGGGTCATTTGCTTTGCTTATACATGATTATTTCTGCATCATATAGGCACCTGGCTGGAAAGAGAGAAGGGGGAGCATAGTCCTCCTCACTTTGAGTGCTGATTTCATAGACTCAAACAACGCTGTCACCCAAAAGACATCTGAAGAAATTAAATAACATATGAGGCAACAACTGCTAATTTTTTCCTTCAAGGATACCTAATGTATTTTAGCTTTCCTCATCCATCAAACAATTGTCAGTGACTTTTGTTCTAAATCTGCTTTGCTGCCATCATCTATTTCTTATAGATAATTCAAACACTCACAACTCCTTTTTTGACTGGGGCAGGATTTCTGGGAACTTTGCAGGGCATTCCAGACATGACACTAATTCCTAAATTGAGTTCTTCTGCTATAATATACCTGACAAAGTTTGCTTATCCCAGGCAATAGAGATAATGATGCAATAAGAATGCTTTTTGTGTTTGTTCTTCTTTTGCCTAGGATTGTATGTACTCAGTCACTGCAATACATGCCTGCAAATCCCTTCACTTTGTGATGAATCAGCCACATTCACAAGCCCTCTTGAGACTCACAGGATCCACATCTAGCAGAACATTGTTACTACAGACAATCCCAATTACAAAGACTGACACTGTTTCTCAAGCAGCTTGGTTGGACCAGCCCAACGGAGGTTTAAAAAATAGGAATTAAAATGTTGAGCTCACCTTCTGTCTCCTGACATGCCATGAGTGAGCACAGCATTGGACTGTACTCAATTGCTTGGTCTGACAAATAAGCGATATTTAACCTGCTGGATCTTTGAAAAGCTCAGCAGCTTCATTCACATTCACATCCAGAGGATACAAATATGTGACTTACAGTCAAATCCAGGAGGCTCTAGTACTGGACGCTGTTTCCGCTATTGCAGATGTTTGAGTATCAGCACCAAGGAGGCTCCTGCAAGGAATCTCTTCTGAAGGCCATTTCAGCACGCAGAAGACGAATACCTCTGGAGAAGCAATGGTGACATTAGGAGCCATAAGTTTCTGACACATTACATCCGAATTATTAACAGATCTGCATTATTAGGATGTCTTACAGAAAACTGACCCAGCCTTCTTACATTTCACAGAATCACAGAATGGGTAAGGTTGGAAGGACCTCTGGAGATCATCTAGTCCAACCCCCCCTGCTCAAGCAGCGTCACCTAGAGCATGTTAGACAGGGCTGCATCCAGGCGGGTTTTGAATATCTCCAGAGAAGGAGACTCCACAACCCCTCTGGGCAACCTGTGCCAGTGCTCTGTCACTCTCACAGTGAAGAAGTTCCTCTTCAGCATAGATCTACAGCACAGAAATACAGGTAACAGGCTCCTCCGTTCCAAGTTCATTAGTATTTCCTGAACACTAAGTACAGAATAAATCTTAAGTGGTATTCCAAGAACTCATAAACACTGATGAACTCTCTTGCAATACCCTGGCATGGAAACATACTGGCACATGGAGATGCCTGTTGTAAAGCCTGGAGGCCAACTGCTTTACAGAATGAACGGTATCATCCCATCCCCATCATTACAGGTCAGTTGGCTTTTAAAATTAACCTCTTAGCTTCTCTCTCATCTATTTACTGCCAGGTCTTTGAGAAACAAGGGACTTTTCCACCCTCTCTGTGTCCCCATAGCATCTAATGAAGTAATGGGACATGTTTGCAAGATAACACAATACAGGTCAACAGCATGAGAAAAATGAAGAGTGAAATAGTCCAACGAGACCTACAAGAGATGCTCTCAGATAAAAGCATACACATGCTTACGGGGTTTTTTAGCTTGCTTAGGTTGGGAGTTTCCTCTCTCCTTCCCATCTGAGGGATGTTTGTTTCCTTAATTCTTGTTCAAATCAAAGAAAAACTGACAAGTTGGTTCTTCCTCTGCACAGGAGTTACTGGTATAGACTAGAGCATAAGTGGGTCATTATTAGCAGCTTAATGAGGATGCATTCAGTCATCAGGTGGCATTAGATTATCTAGCCTTTAGTGTTTAAATAACTACAGAATCCCAAGTTTTTGGTCATAAATACAGAAGGTGCCACAGATTAAAAAGAATAGAGAAAGGGAAATCTCAGTTCAGCAAAATGTGACCTTCCAAGAACTGAGTTTTGTCTTGCATCTTAATTAGCACAGTATTTCCACTTCATTTTCTGTTTATTTGCACTACTTAAGACAAACAAATGGCATTGAGTCATCTTTGAGGCATCGGGTTATCCACAAGGAGATTCAAGCTAACAGCACCTTTTATACTCCATCAAGCACAACTATTCCAGTGAAATATTGCTCTTTCCAGTTCTGTAAATCAATGCCTCTCTGAAAATTTGACAGCCAAATACTACATATTCTCTGCCCTCTTTTCAAAACACTGACATAATTCATACTACTTCCTTGAGACAACAAAGAATGAAAATGAGAGGTCAAAATTCATGAATAAAGTAAATTGATTCAGGCTGCAAAAGTTTTAAAGCCTTTCAGTGCCCTGAGTCACTAGCTAATAAGCAGAGTACTGGACAAAAATAGAGATAAGGGACAAATACAAAACTCAGAACAGAGTTTGGGTTAAGATTCTCAAAAACACCTCTTTCAGTCTCTGGAGTTCAACTCTGAAAAGCTCAGTCAGGAAAGGGGCTAACTAAAATGTTATAAGTAACACACATAGCTCTACTCAAAACCACCACTTTGTATTTTACTGACAGTTTTAATTTGGCATAGGGCACAGATGACCATGTAGAGAGCTAGGGAAAAAATATCACAACTGAAGGGCCAAATTGTTTTCTTTTGATACAATTCCAATCAGGCAAAAATCATTTAAAATAGTAAAGCTATAAGGTGTAAATAATAGAACATATACCTTGAATTGTAGTTTGAATTGAATTTTAGGGAGGAAAAGTCCAAGGGCAGCAAGAGGAGAGTTCTTATTTCATGGGAACAGATTCCTCCCTTCCTAATTGCTGTCAGCAAAGAGGCTCTTCCCCCTTTCAGACACCTGCTGCATCACTAGGGGATGCAGGTCTTAAAGCCCCCTCCACTCCTCCATGTCAGACTCAATCCTTTGAACAAAGCATACTGTCACAGCACACATTGAAAGTGCAATAAATGCCACTTGATAAAGTGCTCAAGTGACACATCTGAGAGTCTGTAAAAACAGCATCATCTTCCTCAGCTGATTAAATGCAATTTTCAAAAGGTACACTGAAAAATGCTGCCCCTAGCTCTGCCATGCCACTTCAGTGCTTGCCCCTCATATTCTGCATTGTTGAGGTAAGAGTAAGAATAAATCTGTTTTGGTTTGTCCATAGGATAATTACATGAGCCATAGGTGAAATGTGCAGAAAATACCCATTTTGTTTAATGACTTGGAAAGTATTTAGATCCAGAAGAAATGGGACATCTTAGATCTCAGATCTTAGATCATGTTTCTGGATGACCTGGGAACCATTTTGCAGCCTCTACGGGGATAACAGCTCAGTTGTCAGGTGCATAATTCATTTTTATCTTGCCCAGATGTATGCAAAGGTTAAAAACGATATAATTAGTCTCCTCCTGTGTTCCCACCTCTGGCCCACACAAACCCTGTCTTTTATTCAACCTGTCATCGTTAGCAGCATTATCCAGGTCTCCTGAAAAGAGACAGCAATGAAAAAAAAATATATGGTAATTTAATTCAGAATGATCTCTCTTTTGTAGTTTGCACATTACTTTTGCAGATATGTCTATTAATAACCTGCAAGAATCAGCTTCTATTTACATAGTACTTTTCTTTCCAAAGGGTCTCTGAACACTTTGCTAACCTTGGGATCATTTTATCCATTCCTGATAAGGGTTGGTTTCATCTGTGTGGCAAACTTCAGGCAAAGGACAGGGACAAAGGGCCTCTGAGCCAATGTACTCCTGTGGAGCCCCCCGCAACCCGAGTGGTCTGCTAGGCTCCAGCAGACAGTGTCCTGTGCAGTGAGGACAGGTGTCCTTGCTCCAGCATCTGAGGCATGCTCTGCCTCTCCCTCTGCCTCCTTGTCTTTCAGGTGTGCACAAGGAGTGCACAGACCAGGGGGGGCTCCCACTGTGCCTGCTCCTGTGTGGTGATACTCCCACTTCCCCCTCCATCAGTCCCTTGAGCACCCTTTCGACCAGTGTCTGTGATGTTAAATGAATTATTTATTCTGTTTAATGAAGAAGTGCTGGAAGCTGCTGGGAATGCTGAGGAGAGAGATCCTCTGTGACTCCTCCTGTTATCCCTCTACATATTTTGGACTACAGGGCACCACCAAGAGCAATCCCTACAGTGCCAGGTGTGCTGTAGCTGTATCTGCTGAGTTGTATCTCAGTGATAGCCAGTGAAAGGACAACAGTCAGTGGGCACAAATTGCTATATGGGAAATTCCATTTAAACATAGGAAAAAACTTATTTTACTGTGAGGGTAGTCAAACATGGGACCAGGTTGCCCAGAGAAGTTGTGAGTCTCCATCCTTGGAGCTATTCAAAATCCAGAGCGATGAGTCTCTGAACAACCTGTTGTTGTTGACCAGCTCTGAGCAGAGGTTGGACTAGATGATCTCCAGAGGTCCCTTCCAGCCTCATTTGTTCTGTGACTCCATACACTCACATGAAGAAAAAATCAGGACATTCCCAGGAGCCTGCAGTCACAGAACAAAGTTAGAGAAAGCAGTGGCAGAACAAAGTCTTGTTTTGTCCAGTTACATGGTAAATGAATTAAAGAATCAGGATTCACTCCAGGGCCTATTCTGGTGGTCCATCCACTAGACCACGCTGGGAACAGAATATGGAGGGACCTCCCATTTCAGAGCTTGGTTGTTATAATGGGCTTGAACATTGCTTGGTGCATGTCTAAGTCTGGCTTTTATAGAAGACTTCATGGGGGGGGGGAAAGGAAGGTTTCTCAAGTACATAGGAATATCTGTGATGGATTGAACCTTGCATAATTGCCTGACGCTGCTCCATAATCAGTATTGATCATTAACAGGACATATATACATATACAAGAGCACAGCCAGAGTTATCATACATTAACTTTTCTGGTGCCTTTTGGATCTCATTTGCAGTGAGCTGGGTAGATCCAGATGCAGTAGCTTTAGAGGTATCTACACAAAACCATCCATACAAACAATGATCTTCAGTGCTGAGCTTCTGGAGCAGTTTCTTCAGTGCTTACAATTCCTGTGGGATTCAGCAGCGAATATGGTGTGCGATTCAGTGGATTTGACTTCAAAAGCAGTTTATAGTAGCTGAAAAACCTGGCCCAATAAATTACTACTAAGATCACAAAGAACACCTTTATTTCAGCAGGTGCCTGGCCATACTGCAATCAAATTCATGGTCTCAAGAGTCTCCACTCTCATACACCTTCATCAGAAGTAGTGCTGTCAAAATCAACAAGGTGATGTTGGTGTAAATCCTGGATTAAGAGGAAAATCTGGCCTTCTGAATCAATTGTTTAGCATTCATATGCTAAATTAATCCCTTTGTAGCCCTGGCACACTGGAAACAGCGTATTAGGAGGGCTGGAAGAATCTGAGCATCTGTGAGTGACTGACAGTAAAATCTCTACAAAGTGATTTTCTAACAATGCTCATAATCAGGGCAGCATGAGGTGTGTAAATGAGCCAAAGGCATAGCCTGTAAAGTCAGCACAAACGTAGTTTTGTTGAGATCAAATCATTCTGTAAGAAATTGTCACTTGCCTATTCAGTTTTCAATGATATAACCCTCACACCCTTTGAGTATTGTTAGGATCTTGTAGAAATGCGTATTTTGATAAAATATAACCATTTTTGATGTTATTGTTTGATATTGGCTTTCATATATGTTCTATATTTCATGTTAAATATTAGATAATATACAAAATAATTTTGCAGATATATGAAACCTGAGACATTAATTTGATATAAAACATAAGCAAAATTGATCAAATAGTACAGTGGCACAAAGTAGTTTTTGTTATTGACATGATAGTATTAAGCCAACTCTCTGAAATTCATACAATAATAGTTTGGAAACAAATTTCTTCGGAATATTAATTTCCCAAGGAATTTTACTTTTCAGTTCTACTTCTGTATGATTTTATATTAATTTATTTAATGTTAAAATTGCCTGTGGGAGAGGTTCAGGTCCAGGCCAACTCTGATTATAGTAAGTAAGAATTTTCATTAAAGAAGCTCCACTGCCTTGAGACCATTTTGGACATCATCTTTGAAGATGCCATTTTCAAGCATGCTGAAGGATACCTCAAGCTTCTCTTTGCTGCCAGTAGTGACAGAAGAAATCCCAGTTCTGCTCTCATGTCAAATTTCCTTTTAGTACAAAGGACTCTCACAAGGTCTTCTGTGTCAGCTAAGCCTCAGATTTGAGTTAGGGAATTTTGTTATTTTTTTCCACTGGAGAAATCTTTAGAAAATGTTTTCTAAATGTTTGATGCTAAAGACAGTACTTTGAATAATAAAATAATGCTAAATAATTAATCATATTCATCTTCACTGATCAGCAGAGCTTCAGTGAGTCCTGTTTATTAAACTCATTTTTGTTCCTTACATGTGCTCAAGGGTATAACATTATGAAACAAAAATAGCATTAGCATTTGTAAAATCTCTAGAGAAAAGCCAGCTACTGGTGCGCTTGACAACAGGGAGAACAGCTGGGAAGTCTACTACCCACCTCCTCCAACATGCAAAATAAAATTTTGGCAGACTGAGTAAGGCTCATGTTTCATCCTTCTTCCTAATTTTGCCCTAATAATGTGATTTTTCCTGTATGACAGAAATATCTTGATTTTTTTTTATTTCTTTGGTTAACATGTGACAGTAAGCTCTGTATTTCTCCTTAATGCAATTACCGGCATAACAAGCAACTACCTTCACTCAATATTTCTCAGACTTCCTTCTTAACCATCATCAACATACCAAACCTTTCTTCCTATTTGCAGGCTAGAAGCAGGGAGAATAGAAGTGAAATAAAAACGTCCGTGAGATGAAACTGTGCTCCTAGCCTTCTGCAACCAGCCATCCAGTGTTTTTATTTAAGTGGAGCTGCTGGCAGTAAATGAAATTAAATTATACTGGTCATTTTACAGAGTGAAAGACATCTAACTTGGGAGTCTCAGCTATACTATTTTGGAACCAGTGGGTAGACATCAGGGAAGAGGAGTACTGGCTTAGATACTGCAGTCAGAAAATTCATGCGGCCTAAGGAAAGTTTTGTAACCTCTAAGCATGTGAGTCAATGTTTTGTCCTCTGAGCAAGGATTTGACATCAGGGCAATGAAAAACAAAAACTGTATTGGGATAATAACTGACAGAATTAGAAAACAGAGATGGAAGTCCAAGATTAATGATGTTTTCTTGAAAAGTCTTATTATTATATTTTATATATTATATGGTGCTGTATAGAAAGCTCAAGGCTGACATCCATTCAAAGAAATCATGCAACAAGCCATGATCAAGGGATTAGCATCTATCACTTTGTAACACAAGGAAGCCAATTGTTTGATAAACTGTAGGTAGGAATATGCCTATTAGCAGACATCAGTGTCAAGAGATACAGAGCTAAATCAAACAGCAAAAGCATGAACAAAAGTTAAAAAAGAAAGTAAAATGAAGACCTAAAATAGGAAATTCGTGTAATCCTGCAGACTTCTGAGCAAGCTGTTTCCCTGCACTGAGAGAGGACGATGCTCCTTTCTCCTCTGGCACTGCACTGAAACATATTTATTAAAACTGGAAAAGCAGATTCTGATCTAACCTGCCTGCAGTCACTATGATCTGGCATGAAGAAGAAAATGTAGCCAGTGAGTATTTTATGGCAGGGATAAAAGCTAATTCAGTATTCAGATAGGCGGACAATACAATAGCAATAATATTCTTGTAAGGCCTTAAGCTAATTAAAATACTATAATCTCTCCATCAGATTATCCTCTTTATTCTAGTGGTCCACTGTCTAGAGGGACAGCATTCCTGACTGTCATTGCACACGGAAATCCCACAGAGACTAATTAAATGTTACTGACTTGCAATAAGAATACAGGGGATTATTTTTAAATCCTATTTTTACCTCTGTGGTTATCTAGCTACAATGGATGTGACCAAAAGCATAGACATGCCTATTGTCACCTTCTCATAACTGATTCTTCCTGTAAGGGTTGGGAAGTGTATGACAAGAGTCTGGAATCCAGGGGACCATGGCATTTCTACCAGTGCAGTTTGGGGACTGCAGCAGGGTTAGCATATGGTTAGCATAGGGTTATAGGACAGAAGAGAAACAAATACTTCATTCATAGCTAGGACTCAGAGAAGATCTGAGTCTGAATACATTTATGACAGACTATTGCCTACTAGTCTTTCTGAGAAGATAAAAAGGCAGTTGTCAGCTCTATATGCTCCACAATGACATAGTAAAAAGGGCGAAGAACAAATGCAGTGATATGGGTGATGGTTTCCATACAATATTAGAAACAGTAACATTTGATGCAATAGCTTGTGCAAGAGATCCCACAGACGAATTTAAGATACACAGCTTAGGGCTGATATGTAGCCCTCTTTAATTTGCAGAATCAAAAATATATATAGTATATATAGTATAGTAAAACGCAGGCACGCCTTTTAAACCAGGCATGTAACATCAGAAGTTATACTCTTACTTGCTTTGTGGTTATTAGCTCATGGATTGAGTGGGTAATGCTGACTGAAAATCAATCTGTTAGAGAGCAAGCTGTTCGTACAGCGTGTATTTTCTAAGCATCTCCTTCTGCTTTAGAACATTGAGAACATTTGCATGAAAATAGAAAATCTTTGTTTCCGAATAGGCTGTGTACTCTGCTGCTTGTTTCGTGCATCAAGTTTAAGGGCTGAAATTCACATTCATTTATACTTGTGTAACCCCACATCAGTCCCTGGCATCATATAGGAAAGCACAGATGAGTGCAACGCTCCTGCTGAAAGTAATTAGTGGCCTTGTTCATATATTAATTTTGCTCAATTGGGACAAGGGTGTATTGCAACTTGGAAACTGAAGCTCTGATTCCCTTGACTTCTATGAAGTTACTCCAGGTTAACAAAGGTGTAACAGAGATCAAAAATCAGCCCCAGTGTTGTGTTTGTGAGCTCCTTGTTATTGTACAGACAATTGAGGCAATGTCCTATTGACTGAGGCCAGTTACTCAGATAATTAGTAGTGTGAACTGGTGAGTCCCATGGAAATGAAGAATGTGTTTTGTTTTGTTTTAACTCTGGATCTTATCTAACCCAGATACAGCTGACAGTTTCTTTGGATCTGCTAGTTTAAACTCAAACTGTTGTTTTACAAATTCTGATGCTGACCTTATCAGTGTAATGAGAAACAAAACCACCTTCTCTTCGGCATGTTAGGACTGCTTCCCAGTTCAAGGAGCGGGTGGCCATTAGGCTAATTGTATCAGCTTGAACGATTCACTAGCTCTAATGTGACCAGAGAGTTACTGCAGTTCTGCTGACCCCTGAAGAACGTGGAAGGGCTGTCCCCGATACGCAGCAGAGGTGTCTCACCTGAGGGACAGCAGGCAAGGGTTCCTTACAAGAAGGGCATGCATGATGAGTATGTAGAACACCAAAACTGCTACCTGGGCACTACCTGAGAACACAAGATGGTTTACTTGTGCACACCAGCAGGCAGAAATAACCCCCAAGAGCTCCAATCTAAGGTATGGATGCACAGTCCACCAGGCAGGGAGGAGTTCAGCTTTTATTGCTAATTTTTACCAATGATACTGATACTGCTGTGCTTTAAATCTGGTATGTCTCATGCTGCATCTCCAGTATATTACAATTCCTCTCAGATTGCTCTGCCAAAACTCTTCGCCAAGGCCTGTGCATCTTCCCTATTGCAATCTCCTCTCTCACCAGAGCACCTTGGAACTGTCTCAAGTTCATTCATTTGGGCACACCACTCTGAGCTTTCTACAGTCCTGTCATTTCTCCCCTTCCACTGCTCTAAATGCAAACTCCTTGTTCTCACTTTCAAAGCCCTTCATTAGTCAGTCCTGCCTCACCCCAGTCCTGCCATTTGAGCTGTTATGTTAGCACAGGGCCACATCACACCCTCTCTTTTGGGCTCTGCTTCTCATCTTGCTTACTTGTTTTCTGGAAAAGTTCTTTAGGACACAGATGGTCATTCATACTGTTTCGTGTTCGTGTGTCTTCTGTGCAATGACAATTCAACTCTCTACTGACCTGTGTTAGTCTTCCTCTCTGTGGAACAGGAGAACAGGAGTGCACCACAGTCCAAGCGCCTCAAAACTTCCTAGAGAAGCAAAATTTTATAGTTTATAGCTGGGTATTAAAGCCACAGAGAGACTCAGGCCATATTAAAAGCTCATAGGAGTGCCAAACCCTCATCTCCTTAGTGCAGACTAATACCAGACTTCTGCACCTGTCTCCATTTCCTGTAGAGTGATAAATAATAATATAGGCAAGCCCCGGGGCCATGTTCAAAGCTGGGAAACACTCAATCTATTCGCAGAACTAAATGCTTTCCAGGGAGCGATTTTTTAGTTTATTGTTACAGTAAATGTTTAGATTTTCTGAAGACAAACTCATAAACCAGTCATTAAGAAATGCTGCTTCATGTACAAGTATTTTGCAGAACTTTATATATAACCATGTTAAATGCTCTTGCATGCCTAATACCCTTGCAGCATCAACACTAAACAACTACTGCTTTAGTTAACATCTCTTCAAGAAAGATTGTAACATGTCAGGATTTGCCTGGAACATAGGTAGGTCATTCAGATGTTCGTACCTAGTGGGGAGGAACACGTTTGTGCCTCATGAATGCACAAAACTCTACACCCAGTGAAAATCACCCTCCCACAGGCTTTAGCAGCCTGGCAGAAAGTAGTCCCTAGTCCTGCAGATTGGACATTCCGGTGGCAACAAAGCTGTTATATTACCCTGAAACCCTATCTGCGGTGTCTTAAAAATGACTGAGGTCACAGGTCTTTCAAGTCTGCCTGCACAGATCACTTAATTTGGATTCATTATCTTTACAGACACAGCAGATACTAAATTCGTCAGTTTTACCCCAAGCTCCAATACCAGATAGATTTACTACTGAAATAAATAAGAGATGTAATATGCTAGATTTATAGGTAGGCTCCTAGCAATAAAATTTAAAATGAACAAGAACTGATAGTTAAAAGCAAAAATTAATATAGTCACAACTATAGGCTGTCTAGGGCTGAATCTTGCCTAAACTTTGGAAAGTCAGATGTGGGGAAGCAAGGGTCTCCTCCAGTTTCTAAGTGGGAACCTAGGCAAGAGCGTGAGTCCAGTCCTAACAGAACACTACTTCAAGGCAAAACCTGCATTAGTATAAACTTGATAAAAAATATTGCATTTGTCACTCCTTGTAAGCAGACTAGATCGAACAAAACTGTGGCCTGATTTTTCTGTTTTGTGACTACCTCAGATCAGTCTGGTCTTGTCCTAAGATTACTTTCAGCTGTGGAGATGAAAAGTCTGTTCTTTGGACCACTTCTATACTCATTTCCACTGATTGCTCCTCTCTTGTCGTTTCTTTTTGACCTAACTTTGGCAAAAATCCTTAACCTATAAAGCATGTTACAAAAAAGCTATGAAAGTTTAATACTATTAATACATTCCTTCTAGCATTCTCTGCATATATTTCACACTTAGCTTTAGATTTTAAGCAGTATTTTTAGTTTGTGCTAGTATAACATGTATGCTAACACAGTTCTGCACTTGAGCTCCTAGGTACTGCTCAAAGCTTACAAAAAACCTCATCCTGCAATCCCTCTCTCGTATTGATGCCACCTGATGTTCTGAACAATGCTTTCCTGATTTCTACTAAATGTATTTGCAGCTGGATTAGACTATAAAGGCAATTGACCCTGGTAACTGTTTTTCACTACTACTCGTTTTGGATTCCTGATGGCAGTTGTCTTCTCTTGGTCCATAGCCGCTGTGGCCTGCAAACAGTGAGAGCCCCACTACAGCTTGTTCTGACATGTACTGGCTAAAACAGCCCAGGTTAAGCCTCCACTGCTCAGATTGCTTTCTTACTTTCCCTGCCATCTTCTCTGTCTCCCTCAGTTATGCAGGTACAGCTTTTTGCAAGGGATTTGGTGATCTCAGTAAGGGAACTGATTAGAGTTAAAAAAAAAAAAAATGCTATTTTAAGGACAAGTAGCATGTGCATCAGGTACACTTTAGAATAGTACTGTTATCTGCCCCAGCTCTTTGACATAGGTCATTTTATGGCTTCAGGGACATCTGTCTTTGTACAACTGAGAGAGTAGTGTGGAGGCAAATGAGGAAAACACTGCTGCTGATGAAGAAATGCATGTCAAATCACGAGCTTAGTGTCTTTGCTGAGATTGGATGTGTTGGCTCCTGGAGAGATTATACCCTTGTTCTCAGCCTGTCTGCCAACTGGCTGTTCCCTTTGTCTGGCCTACTGATACTCATATAAAGTGTGGTACAAAACGCTGGCTTGTTCTGTGCAGCGCACGATCTGTTTTCTGCAGATAAATCTTTCCAACAAAAGCAGTAACAAGCCACTTTGTCCAACCAGCTTCCTTCACACCTATTATCCATTTCAGGGGCTTCAGTGACCTTTAACTGTTCCATCACAAATAATTTCTGACAAATCCACAAGAATACCAAGTGAGAAGGAAGCAAGTGAAAGTTCTGATACACTGTGCTCCCAATCAAAGCAGCACCTCAATAGGCAATAAGAGAATATCTCTCAGCTCCCTGGTCAACCAGCAAACTACTGATTATTAACCACTGTTCAAAGAGTATAATCCACAGCCATTACAAGATGAGCTCACTTAATTTCTCTCTGATATTCTCCACACATCTGATGTGAAACTATTAGCAAGCCCTTTTAAATCATATCAAACACTTTTTTCAGCTGGGAATAAGTAGCTCTCTCAGAACAATCCCCAGGATGATTGGATCCTGTTCCTTTCACATAACTGAAGCTGCTCTTTTTCGAGAGGAGTCAAGTACCAACTTCTTTTTCCTGATCCTGCCTCCCTCTTCAGTTTTTGACTGTGAAATTCTCCTTATTTACCTAGCATTTTCACAGAGATTGCTAACACACTGCTATACTTACTTGCTCCTAAAATCTTATTTTTTGATAATTGAAAGTAGGTATCTTTCAATATTAAAGTATCTCTGTAATGTTACAGATGGGTATCCAAGCCTTTGCTCGGCTGCTTTCCTGTTTTCTCTCCCACATACAATTCCTTTCAGAAATGACAACCTCAGAAGGGCATTCTTTATAAAGAAAAGTTCCACATTGTAATTCTCTTTCCTCAGTGTAAATCAGTGTAAGTTAACTGAGGATCAGAAGCTTTTGACTTGAATGCAATTACTGATTTGGTTTTGGAATCTACACCTGCTTACGGTCAATTTCCACTAGCTGCAATGAGACTTTAGGCTCTAAAACAACACGCTTATGAGGTGCAATTTTAATGGCACCTGGGCAGAAATACTTATTTTTGATTTCATCTTTGAACTATTTCACAAGCAGTACTTCAGTAGAAATGCCATTAAAATGACTCTCAAAGCTTCTGATTGTCCTTCACTATTAGTCCTCATTTTCCAAACAATTCTGCACTGTCTCATGAAACTCCTACTCTCGTTACTTCATTATTCCCTGCTAAAATTCTATCATTATAGCCCACTTCACACCTCCTCTACCACACTGAAAAATGCTACTGTGACCTACGGTGCATATTGTAGTTCTACTTGTATCTACAGAATCAAACCTCCAAAATCTACATCCTGATCTGCCTCAGACTTGTCAGTCACCTTTGGCCATCTTTGGAATTCTTTAGACTTCAGCCTCCTCCTGCATAAAAATATACTTGAGATTTATACATGAAAACCTTTGAATATGCCTTTATATTGGTACTCTGTGTACTAGTACTCCATGCAGAGATTAATTGATAGATCTGATAGATCTATCAATGAAATATCTGTAAAGTGGCTGAACAGTCTTATCAACCAATGATCTAACATACTTTCTTCTTCTTGTACCCACTTGCTCAATTATTCTTTGATGAAGAGGAACAGATGTAAGGCATGCAAACCTCTCCAACCTCACATAAATTGTCCCTAATAATTCTTTGCTTTGGTAGTCTCAATGATACTAAATGCATTTAACATTCCCATGGCAAGTTATCTTTCTTTTCAGGAAAAAAAAGTTATCTGAATCTTCCCACCCTAAACTTCTTTACAAATATCTCTGACTGCATTCAGTTGGATGCTGGGAGTTCAGACCAAGAAAACTGAAGCTCTCCCTGAGAACATTTGCCACCCACATACTGCCACAAAGTTCGGAACTAATCTTATTTATGATGTTTCATTTCATCTCCAGTCCTTTGTGCCAAGATCCCAATGAAATGCAGCTTGAACATGAGTGGTCACACCATTTTAGCATCATTTGCTACACACTGTCCCTCTCTTCATCTGTTAGATCCACAAATCCATTACAACAGAAAAACTTAAAATCCTTGGGACTGTAGGTGGAAACATAAGTGAAAATTGCATACACTGTACTGTAGCATCTGAGCAAAAACCTAGACCTGTGGAACTCGGACAGCTTGCTTTGAAAATTTCATCAGGCCTGTTTCTCTGTAATAAGACAAACTAAATGCCCAGCCAAACTAAACATCTGGTAATGCCCTTTGGACCTTCTGGGCCCAAATAAAAGTCCATTTTACTCAGGTCTCTCTTGAATAGAGGCAAGCAACTCTGGGTTTTGTCATGATATATCTAGACAAGACTTTTGAAAGAAATCCAATTCATTACCTTCATTCATACTGAATTACAGCAAATCTAAAATTCACTCCCGACCTTTATTCTCAACACTCACTCAGCTGAAATAATTTGGAGTAATATTGCAATAACTCATTATCCCAAGTGAGAAAATGCACGTGTGGCTTTGTTGTGATTCTCACTTAGGACCAATGCTAACCTCAAAGCAGTGTCTTGAGGAGTTCAGTTCCATCATTTACATAAACTGTCCCGTATTCTTGGGAAAACCTAGTTTTTGTATTCACATCTCCCTGCTGTGGGCGTATTTGTCAAAAGAGGGCTGCAAAGGCAAAAGAAAGAATCACAGTCTGAATGCTTGCCAGGGAAATATAACTATATCCCACCTTGTGACCAAGGTAAAGGATAAGAAACATTAATCATCTGCATGAGTTCTGTCCCTCCCAAGGCTCTGTGTGGCAGGCTGTAGCACAGCAAGCCTCAAACTATGTCAAGAGTAATACAATACCCATCACAGGGTCACGATACAACCTGGGGTATCCCACTTGATTATAAAGCAGCCTTTTGAAAATTCATATAAATCTCACAGAAAGGTTTATGCTCCCTGTAATCAAGTTTCCCTGTTTAAACCTTTTCCGCAGGGATCAACTGTCCCCCAACACCTGACCGTGGGTATGTAGCATTCCCAAGAGCATGCCTCAGCCCAAGCCAGGCGGCTGCAGCTCCTACGGCTGAGCGCACTCTTCCAGACCAGACATGGGAAGGGCCCTGCCACCGCACGATGCTCGGCAGTTTAACCCCCCTCCCCCCATGTCTTTCTCCTCCACTCCGTCCCTTTATTTTTCCTCCGATGAAGTCGGAAAGAGACAGCGTGTAGTCGATCCCTTGACGATCTTCCCTTCTGCTCCGCCTCCGCCCGAGGAGGCCGCGCGGGAGCGCTCCCCGCCCGCCAGCCCGCTGCCTCCCGAGGCCAGCAGAAGGCAACTTGCACGGCAGCTGCCCGAGCCGCGGTGCTGGCCGCTCGGAGAGGCGCCAAGGCGCCCCGCTTGCGCCCGGCCCGGGGCTGCCCGGCGCGGCCCGGCCCGGCGCGGCGCTGCCCGCCCGAGGCAGGGCGGCCGCCCGGGGCTCCTCCCGCCGGGGGAGCGGCCGGGCCGGCCGGGCCGGGGGCGGAGGAGGCGGGAGGGGGAGCCGCTGCCGTCACCGAGGCTCCCGGCTCTCTAGCCTCGCCGCCGCGGCAGCCCCAGCCCCGCTCCCACCCCCTCGCCTGCCCCCACCCCCCTTCCCTTCCTCTCGCTCTCTCGGCGAGAGCGGTGTGCTGCTTCTTCCCAGATGGCAGCCGGCAGCGCCATGCAGCCTCCCCTTCCTCCTCCTCCTCTCCCTCCTCTCCGGCTCTAAGTCAATGCCATGCTGCCGCTGCTCCTCCCGGCACTGCTGGCCGCCTGCCTGCCACCCTGCCAGGGCTGGAGCCCCGCGGCGGCTGCCAGCGGGCAGGAGGAGCAGGAGCAAGAGCTCTTCTTGCCCCCTGTCAACTCCTCCTCCCGCTCCTTGGCCAGCCTCGAGATGGACCTCGAAGGGGCAACAAGCAAGGAGGAAGGCGGCACCGCCAGCCCGGGCACGCCGGCTGCCCCTAGCCAAGAGCCTTCCCCCTCCGCTCCCACCTCCTCCGGGCAGCAACAGCAGCGGCCCCAGCCGCAGGGGCAGCCGCAGCCCGCCGAGGACCCGCACTGCAATATCAGCGTGCAGCGGCAGATGCTGAGCTCGCTGCTGGTGCGCTGGAGCCGCCCGCTGGGTATCCAGTGCGACCTCCTGCTCTTCTCCACCAACAGCCACGGGCGGGCCTTCTTCTCCGCCGCCTTCCACCGCGTGGGGCCGCCGCTGCTCATCGAGCACCTGGGGCTGGCGGCCGGCGGCGCCCAGCAGGACTTGCGCCTCTGCGTGGGCTGCAGCTGGGTGCGGGGCAGGCGGGTCGGGCGCCTCCGGGGCGCCGCACCCCAGGCTGCCGCCGCCGCCTCCTCGCTCACCTACCCGCCGGCGGCGGAGCCCGGCCAGTACTGGCTGCAAGGGGAGCCGCTGAATTTCTGCTGCCTGGATTTCAGCCTGGAGGAGCTGAAGGGCGAGCCGGGCTGGCGGATGAACCGCAAGCCCATCGAGTCCACCCTGGTGGCGTGTTTCATGACTCTGGTCATCATTGTGTGGAGCGTGGCCGCCCTCATCTGGCCGGTGCCCATCATCGCCGGCTTCCTGCCCAACGGCATGGAGCAGCGCAGGAGCACCGCCGCCTCCGCCGCCGCCGCCGCCGCCAAGTAGCCTGCCGCGGCTCCTCCCGGGGACCCCCTTGCTTCGTCGTCTGGTGTGAAGGGACGCGGGCGGCCGCCGCCCGCCGGACTGGACTCTGTCGCGCTGCCCGTGCCGTGTTTTTTCTTGTTTAAAGCGTGTCAAAGGTGTGCCGCGGGGCGCTGCCCGCGCGGCCGTTGGGCGCGCGCGGGCGGCCGTTGGGCGCTGCCCGCGCGGCCGTTGGGCGCGCGCGCGGGCGGCCGTTGGGCGCTGCCCGCGCGGCCGTTGGGCGCGCGCGGGGCCGGCAGGGAGGGCGCCCACCCTCTTCCCCCCCCCCCCAACCCGTTCCCTGTCCGGCCTGAGGGACGCAGCGCCGCGGCGGCCCCGGCCCCGCAGCTGGAAACGACCAGATCCTGTGTGCTCGTTTTATATCTTTATTACCCGTTTTAAACCAACGTTTTGGTAAAAAAGAGAAAAGCCCCAAAAAATCAACGCAGGAAATAAAAGAACTCCCTCCCCCGCACCCCGGTCAATCGCATTGGTTGTAGTCAGAGTAGCTTTTTTGTATATGAATACAGTTTAAGCGTTTTTTTGTAATTTATTTACAAAAGGATAAGTCTTTTTCTGGCAGGATTAAGAACTGAAACAGTACCTATATTGTTATTGCTCAAGTTGAACTTTAATGAACCTTTTACACTGTATTTACCAGCTGAGATAGTGTGCATTTATTATTGTAGCTTTGTGTTCTTTGGCTTTCAATACAGAGGTTTTCTTTCTGGAGCCACCTTAGCCTTTTGTGGGTCTCTTTCTGCCAGGGTGGAGTGAAGGGTTTGGCCAACCTCCCCGCCTGCAAACCCCGTCTTTCCCCGGGTCCTTCGTGGAGGAAACAGGCATGGCAAACCCTTTCGGAGCGGTGTTTGTCGCTTCCTTGCAGTACGTTTTAGGCGTCACACGAAATGCCACCGATGTTGGGGCAGGATGGGATGGAGAGCTGGTCGGCGGTGGCAGAGATGCTCTGAGGGCGTTCAGTTAGCGCAGCTCCGCCGGCTGCAGCTCTTGGGTCCGTGTGAGGTCGGGTGGTTGCAGACCTGAAGGTCCTCTGGAGGATTGGGTCTGCCCTTTGAGATACCTTAAAAGTAGTGCAGTGGCAAGTCCCTGACTTCTGCAAAAGAGCGTTCCTGAAAACCAACTCGGACGCAATATACTTGTTGAAGACTTAATGATACCGTGCCTCTTTACATCTACCAGTCTGCGGGGTTGTTTGTGGAAAGGCTTTGGTGTGGTGAGAAGGGAGGAATTGCAGGACCAGACCTAGATCAAGCTGCCACTTTGCAAGTGTGCAAGAAGCAAAAATTTGCAAGACTTCTACTTTCTTGTTTGAACAGACAGTTGTATTGTCTGAAATATGATTTCTTGTATACTTCCAACTCTTTAGCCTTATAAAAAGCTATGTCACTTGCCTTAGACATTAGTCCAGCTGAAGTTGCTGAAACCAAAATGTGAGCTAAGTGAGAAAGCTTTGCAAGAAGAATGCTCATTTCTTTGTTAACATCGATGTATTTAATTTGTTAGGAACACATGAACTCGCTCGGGGCCTTGTTTGATGTATTTGTAATGTTTTCTTCTCTACGTTTGATGGAAATGAGTGGATGAAAAGTCTGGAAGGATTAAATTCCATTAGGAATTAGGTATGTCAAGCATTTTTTTCTTTTTCTCTTCTTGTTTTTAATTCAGGACAAAATAAAACAAGTGCATGCTGTTTGTGTATGCTATCTGGAAGAAAGGCAAATAATGCAGAGAGAAACAGAGACTGGCAGCAGAAATAAACCAAGATTTTAAAATCGTACATCTTACTGGACTATCTCTAGTCCCATTGACTCTCCCATTGACCTTAATGGCCATGTCACTTGAATAAACATTGCAGTAGTTTTGTTTCTAGAAAGCAGAGGAGTTGGTCACCCTGAGAAATGTTCACTTGACCTACTGATCTGAAGGGCACGTTCCCTGGTATAGTTAACGTATGGAGTCCTGCTTTGCTTTCCTTGATGTTACATTTTGTCATTTCTGCCTTGTAAGAATTCTTTTGTGCAGAAGTGAGACGTGTTTGAAAGCAATTATTTGTTTGATGTGGCCTGTGTGACTGATAAGCCTCTTCACACTGAAAGGCAAGGCTACCGAGAGAACGTAAAGCTAATGTTAACACCCTCCCCAAAGATAAATGCTCTGCATATGAAATAAAGAGCCTGCAGAAGAGTGGCTATGCCAGGAAAGCATTTCTTGTTAACAAGATATTTTAAGCAGAGAGCTGGCAACTTTTTTGGAAATTTTGCTGGCTTTGTAATGTATGGTACAGAGTACTTGCTTTGATCAAGCAAGCCTGTGCCTGGGCTTAAATTTAAGCTTAAAACTTGCAGTTAGATTCTTTTTTCTTGCTTATGCTAGTTTTACCAGTGGTGTGCCATTGATTTCTCCTGAATTATATAAAATTAAGCAAGAGAATCAAGTTACTGTCTGAAACAAATGAATTCAGTTATTAGAGAGTTTTCATTTGCCCTTACTGACACCTGCCAAAACACTAAACCAGGTACTAAATGGTTCACGGATGTGTATTCTGATGTGTGCCAACACTGGTTTGAGTACAGATGTCGTGAATAGGCACTGCCACGTGCAGAGTATTTTGTTGCTTCACTTAAAAATGTGATAGAAGAGAGGGATTTGCTTACAGTTTTTCTGAAAAAAGGCTTATAAGTAGAATGACTGTTAAAATATAAAATATTTAACAACAACAACAAAAAAGGATGGCATTTAAAAAAAAGCCCCAAAGGGGCAAGCCGGATCTGGAATACAAGAAACAGCAATGTGTTCAGGGAGTACTGGTCTGAGAGACAAAGTGCAAAGAGCATTTCCTAGGTGTTCCTTAGACTGCAGTGATCATTAGGGGTAAGGATAGAGAGAGGACAGCTCGTGTTTCTGTCCCTTGAATTTAAGGCACAGTGCAGGGCGCAGAGATTACCCAGGTACAAGGTTTAGCATCGAGCCTCCTGGTCTAACAACCTATCTCCCTGAACCCTGGGGCTTCGGTGAGATGGCAGCAGGGTTTGTCCTGTGAAGAATATAGTTGCAATGTTTGGCACACTTGTGTATTCTGGATTTTCTAATCATGCCTGGCCTGAGTTAACGGTGAAGTAACTATCAGCTTTCACAGGCTGCAGTGGTCATGGTGGAAATGCTTTATACTGACCATGAGCTTTTCTCAGTCCCTTCTGCATCTGTTCTTAACATCAGTAACTCTGCTTCCATTGATCTAGGTGCTGCTATAACTAATTAACCAATAATTTTTAGTAACAAAAAGTGATGTCCTTTCATGCACAACTCTTACCAGTGTCAGTGGCAAATTCTCTGAGTTAAACCCAGAAGATTGAAGTCCAGAGCAATGCAAAATGATACATCTCTGCACCAACTAGTTTTAGAGTCCAAATTCAAACATTCATGTGTCTGATTATTTTCTCTTTCACAAACAGTGAAATTTTGTTGTTTCTTTACAGGGATGATTCTAAGCCAGTTCTATTCATTTGGATTTATTTTTGAAACCAGTTGTTAGCAGGGGCAACACAAGAAGCGATCAGTCATCCATATACAATCCTTCATACACTCAGGGAGGGCATATATATACATATATATATGTATATGCATGAGACTTGTATATAACAAAGTTATTCTGACTTTATGTACGTGTTTGTTGGAAAGCTAGGGATACTTAAAAACAGAGGTAGTTTTTTCATTTTCTTTTTATATACTTCAGCTGTATTGCAGATTCTTTTTCATCGCAAGAATGAAAAATTCTCCCCAGAGAGAGGTTCAGCATTAGAAGGTGCTAGGCTAATATGCTGCTGTTAGATTGATACATTTTTTGTTCCATACTCTGACCTCAGAATTGGATCTCTCTCATGTATTTGTGTAGTTGTGTTTTATAGATTTACCACAAGCTAGAGTATACAGATGAATATACTGTCTTTAAAAGCAGTTTTAGCATAGATGATTATACTGACTTTAAAGGTAGTTTGAGCATGGATACAGTTTTGCTATTCCTTGGTGCCATATAGATTCCCATAATAAAAATACACAATAATAGCACAGCTCAACAATAACTGTATATTCTGCAAGTATACTGAAGTCCCGTAGGTTATCAGTAATTGAGAGCAGATTTTTTTATGTCAAGAGGTATATGGATGTGTGGGGCAAAACTGCCATACTCACATAAACGTATGAGTTTTTTTCTTCAGGGCTGAGTTCATCAGTGCTTTGCATGATTAATACGTACGACAGTACTCTCAGTGCAGTAAATATTACCCTGTATGAGTAAGGGCTACTGAACAAAGACAGCCCTAAAAAAAAAAATTCAATGCCTTACTTGGGTGAGGAAGTATAACTCATTGTGACTACAGCGTGATGAATAGAACTATCTCTAGAGTTAACATTACATGATCCTAGGGGCTGAACCAGGCCCAATGAAATCAAATACTTAAGTTAATAGAAGTTTTGTACGACTAAAGATCACAGAATCTATTTCCAAGATATATATGCAGATATAATAGTAACTAATGCATTATTGTTCCTCTCTTGTTTTTTATACAAATAGGTTATAAATCCCAAACCAGCATTTCTCAATCGGATGCTGGGGCTTGCTAATTTGGAAATCAGCTGCTTTCTGAAGCTAATCTGAAAGTGCCAGTTACTTTTCATACAATTTTATTAAATAAATTATTTTTTTCAACATATTTCAGGGAAAGGTATTGATTTTTCAAGAAATGTTTTTAATGATTCTGGGAAAATGTGTTAATAAAAATTCAAAATATTCAGATTTCAAAAGAGAAAAAGTTAAGAAATATTTTGGTTAAAATTTTAAAAGCATATTTAAAAAAAATAAATTGTTTTCCATTTTTCCCTCAAAAATAGAACATTTTAACGGAGATGAAAACTATACTTGAGAGTCTTCCTCTGAAAAAGTGATTTTGTGGAAAAAAAAAGCCAGCATGTTTTTGACTAACTCCTGCTATTTTTTTGTAGTGCATAGCAATATTTTAATTATAGAGTTCTTTTTCCATGATTTGGAATCAATAACAATTTGTGATCGGTAAGGAACCACATGTCTTGGCCTTCCTTTGTAATAATGTTGATTAAGTAAGTTGTTCAAAACAAATGCAAATAAGAAATAAAAAGAAATAATGCTTATTCAATTTGTTCTCTTTCTGTTCTATTAGGTCAAAGGAGAAGCCTATTGTAAAATCTGGGATATTAGGGATATTTATTAGAAATATCTGGATTGTGTTTAATTAGAGTTGTGGCCAAATCAAATCTCAAATCCAAATTTCTTCCAGTTTTTATAAAGCTTGGATTCATAGCTGTGTGTGGGCATTTGATTATCTATATAGCAATCAGAGGAGGCTCTGGACCTGAATGTTGGCAAAGACAGTATCTAAAACATAATCTCTTATTTTAGCTTTCTTGTTATCTCAACAGGTTACTAATGTCAGAGCAAAACTGGAAGATCCAACTCTCCTGCTGGACTCTGTGTGGTTCTCTGTATTTGACATGTACTTAGCTCTCATAGAAAAAGATCTGCTTAAGGAAACAGGAATTCTAGATAAACATTGTTCTGAGGAAATGAAGTCATTGGGAGTGTGAAACTAAATTATGTTTTTGTTCACTGTAAGGTGAGATTTGCTAGAAGCACTGGGACCTACCTTGTTGGTGTCGTTCGGGGTGTTGCTAAGCAACATGGAGTGGTTAAAATGGAGATACAGAAGAAGAACATTGAGGAATAAAAGCAACGGAGAAATAGAAAAAGCATAAAAGAAAGAGAGTAAATGTGCCAGCCCGTTCTACAAATTAATTGAGAAATACCAACTATGGAAAAGGACGGTGATTAAGGTCATAGAAAAGAGAGCTGACATGAGATGAAGTAAGAACTTGATTCCATACTTCAAGCAAAATTTTCAGTGTGTTGCCTGAGTAACTGACTGCAATTTTGGCCCCCAAAGTGGCAAAAGTAATAAAGAAAATAAGGGCCTGGAAATAAATGAGAGGACTGAGAAAAAGTAGGAATGGACTACCATTACCTAAGTAAAATGAGAAAAGAAATCACTCTACATATTGCAGGAAAACAATCAAGAAAATGGCAAAGCCCTCTTTTGTATGTACTGCCCAATCTAATTTTGCTTCAGACATTCTTTGAGGTAAAGAAAACATACTAAAAGTTGTCCTTATAGAATGGATATGTTTCTTCCATTGAATCTGCTTTGATCCATGTAAAATATATGTTTCTCGTTGTCCAGCACAATAATGTTTATCAGAATTGTATTAATTAAGCCAAAAAGTAGTAATAGTGAAATCATGCTGGTGTGAGTGTAGTTCCCAGTCTGGACCACTGCTGTTAACAAGATCACGTGCTGATATTCTGTTTACAGCATACTTTTATATATATATATATATATATATATGTATGTATGTGTGTGTATATATATATGTATATATATGTATATATATGTATATATATGTATGTATATGTGTGTGTGTGTGTATATGTAGCCAGTATCTTCACAGCCATATATTTTAAAGGCTACCTACTTCTTTTTGTTCCTGTCTTCATCGTCTCCTAAGTTTCATTCCACTTTTTCTTTTGTCATTCCAAAATAGTCATTCTTAAGATTGGCTTCCCCTTGCAGTCTCCATCTTCCCCCCTCTCTCTCCTGACATGTTTTTATCTTTCTTGACATTTTCTTGCTTCATGTTTCTCACCTCTCTTTCTCAGAAACACATCTTTTATTGCTAAGCTATAAAGAAATTGTACTATCAGTTTCTTCTGCTTTTTTCATTCTCTTTCCATACTTCAGATTATAACTCTCATGTCTTTGGCCTTTGACACCTTCAAGCCAAAGACCAACAGGAATGTTTGTGTTCATGGCAAAATTTGAGTGGGAAATTGTCTCTCCTTTCTCATCAGCTAGTAGGCTTCTTTCTACGCTTCTGTCCCAGGCACTGATCTGGGGCCCTAAGTGTCCCCAGATGTTGTTGTGTCTTCTGGTAAATGGCAAGCAGACCCATTTGAAGAGTTTCCTTCCATCTGAATTCCTCAAGGTCCTGTCTCTACACAGCTCTCCACTCGTGTGCCTGCCCCAAACCCTTTCCTGTGAAGCTGGGAGCCCCGACACACTGCCTTTCCTACACAGCCTTATTGCAGCGATGTGGCGCATCTCACTGCCTCTCTGCTCTACCCGAGGTAGTTGTCTCGCACCTCGGGGAAGCTTGGCGCAGCCAGGGAAGCTGGCATCTCGCTTAGGAAGGGAGCAGCAGGTCAAGTTACACTCGGTGTATCAAGGTAACTACAGGGTCAAAATCACTACCATTCAATTAAAGCTCAAATTTTGCAGAAATTAAAGGCCTTTGCCTGGAAGATGGTACATACAAGAACTGTACAAGCAGAGTGGCCCATATGATTTTTCAAGTGTTGGGCTAGTAGCATTCTGGCTCCATTAGCAAATGGCTCAATGGCCAGGACAACTCACCACAGGTCTAGTTTTATAGGATAATAAGCACAGACAGTTCATGCTGGAGCCTGTGAGTGCTCAAGCCTGCTGAAAACAACATGTCTATTGGTGTCTCTGCTTCTTTAGTTGCAGAGGAAATAATATTTATCCATCTCATACTGGTAGTGAAAGGATTAATGAGCTAAATCCCATATGGCAATTTGAGCATACAAAGCACAATAAAAATGCAAAACATGAACATACTTTCATTCCTTCTCTGCGCTTTTTCTCACTGAAGGGCAAGGTTTCAGCCTTACATTGTTAAATTAAGATATTTCACACAATCTTGGCCAGAATTTAGCTAGGCAATAGCTGTACTTTGGAAATGCTTTTTCCCATTGAAAGGTGGTGCTGTGAGCTGATACAACAAAAACAAATCATTACGAAGTGATGCATGTTACTAGAAGAGATTCTCATTAATCCGAAAGTATATGGAAGAATCCCCCAAGGTGTAAGAAATACTTTCTAGGAGGTGAATACATGAGAAAATTGGTGTGGAGGTAGCTGGTGGAGATTTAATCATGGGGCTATTTCATTTCTTTTGTTGCACTACTTGTTTCCACACAATTTCTCTGGGGAATATGAGCTGTGCCTAATTATGCCAGCAATGTAGTTGCTCCTAAATGGAAACTACTTTCTTCAGCCAATGCTTACTATGAATTTTTCATTTTTTTTCATTTCCTCCAGGACATGTAAAACATTTAACAAAGCAGGGGCTCATCCTTTTCTTTACTCAGTGAACCCACTTCTGAGGCAGGTCCTATGATGTTTACCTCACTGTATGTCCAGTGCAGCCTTACAACACCCCATCCCTTCTCCAAAATAGGAATTTCCTGTAGCATGCCAATCCACATTGCCTAGCTGTAGGATCATCGGGGGGCTAGGAACATAAAGAGGCTTCATACTTCTGTGTTGTTCACCTGCCATATATGACCTTTCTCTCTATCCTGGGAGCACTGTTACAGTGGCTATTACTGTGAATATGTTTACAGCAGGCCCATGCAAGTAGCAGTTTCTCACAGAAGATAGTATGACTGTATGATGAGTTTCTAGTGAGGACCATTGCCAACTTGTCTCTTGTTCTTACTCCCCCAGGGGCCTGGCAGCAGTTGCCCACAGGGTACTCAAGACGTAGCTGGGACTTCACCCCAGGCCCAAGCATGGGAAGCAGGCAGCTGCCCATTGTAACTCCAGGTGGTACAGCAAAGGGTCACCACATTAGCAATCTGGGAAATAAATGAGGCTCTAACTTGAAAATCATTTTGAGCTGAAAAAAAATCTTTAACTGAACTATTCATGAGCGTCTGTGCAGTAAAACAGCTACGTACTGATGTCTTTAATGAATACAGAGAGTCTTCCAGGTCTGTTTGGTTTACTTTATTATTTTTTTCAGAGTTTGAGTAGTAATTGTTGTAGATACTACCTTAGGTACTCTCCTTTGCTATGCACTTAATTTAACTCCACAGGTTTTGCTCCAGCTACCCTGGTGTGAGAGTGGATTGCCCATGACAAACCTCATTCTCCAAAATGTCACTTGTTTATCCCCATTTCTAAAATGGGGACTCATATTCTCTCCCCATGAGATTGCCATCATAGCAGTTACTGGCACCAGCCCATGCTGAGTTATGACAGAAGAAGACAGCTCTCATTTCGCTCCTACATCTGGAATGTTTTGTTCCTGTGACAATTTTGAGTTCCCCAAATTCAGGCAGTGGGAATGATAATGCTGCTGCCCAGTGCTCACTGAAGTACCGTGGGTGGAATGGGTCATAGAGATTTACTCTCCTCCCACATGTGCAGAAAGAAAACAGCATTGGCTAATCTGTTTTCCTATGTGTGCAGAACACAGTGGAGCAGCAATCAGTGACTTTACTAGCGTAAGAAAAACAAAAACCCTGGAGCATAAACTCTGAATGAACCAGTTCTTTAAAACAGAAACAAGAACCATATCTGTGCATATAGCTCCTGCTGATTGCAGTGAGACCAGCCCCAGCGTAACTGTATAATTGGAAAGTCTTTTAACATAGTGCCAGGAATATGATCACTTTTTAAAAATTTCCTAATTAATTTCATCAAATTTTGTATGATTCAACTGAAACTGCTCTATTTTTAGCATCTTCATGGCTATCAAATTTTCTCTCTTGCTGTCTTCTGTTACATATAAAAACATTTCATGGTGAATAATGTATGAATTAGTGACGTTTCTCACCAGAAAACTGTTTTTAAAATGCCAGTTAAATCATTCTGACAAATTTGGAGAGCTGGTAAGCTGGAAAATGTGAAATAATTAATATATTTCTGTATTATATTTAAAATACCAAAATATTCAGTGTTAAGGACTGCAGGTTGACTAGGAGCAACAGAAAGCATTCACAGCAAGTTCCCAAGCATATTGTGCCTGATATTACTTGCAAAATATTAGTTATGCTTAGCTGTTTCCTGATTTCACGCAATCTCAGATCAATGATAAAAACCAATTACTACTGACCATACACATCAATCATTTTCAAATTACTGTTCTGAGTTCCTCAATGATACAAGCATACTTCGCTTACCTATGAGCTTGGCTTAAGCGCTAGAGTTAAAAAAGTTGAAAAAGTTTTCTGCTTTGGGTCATTTTCATTTTCCTGCCTTTATTTTTCTGCAGCTGCCTTACTGCCTGTTTTCACTTGCAACGCTTATAGTTTTGGTTATCTAGGAAGTAATGTAATATGTGAGCAATTCAGCAAGAACTTGCTACAGGCAATACAATCCTTCTAGGCCTGGGGTTAGCACATGAACAGAGAGTGCTTAAGGTGTCCTTAGACGGCCTGTTAGAAAGGAGAGAAACACATGCCTTCAGAAAAGAATTAAATCAATGTCTTCTGCAAGGATTTTAAGAAATTTATTTCTATTCATCAGTAACAAAGCACAGAGCAATCAGAGTCTGGACAAAGCATAAGGAAAGGAGGCTGTATCTGTTCCTCTGTTTTTAAATTAAGCTTTTGCTGTTTTTAGAGTTTGATGGATTTAAATAAATGTGTTTGGGGTTTAAGTTTCTATGTTACTTTTGTGGGGTGTTTTTTCATTTTCTTTTTCTTTTTTTTTTTGATTTTGAGTTATTTCAGAGAACTGAAAGAAGGGGTTGCAGGAAGAAAGTTCCTAATGGAAAGTAGCGCACAGCAACCCAGCTTTCCATAAATACCACGCACTGACTTACTACCCAGCACTGAAACACATGCCAGCTTACCATATCAAGCTGAAAGAGTGGAGCCGTCTCTGCTGTAGAAAGGAGGGGGAAGCCTCTACGAGAGGGCAGGCCAGCAGGCTGAGGACAGTGGGCACTATGGCCACTGCAACATGTCACCTGTGCCCCCTTTGGAGGCAGAACCCAGCAGCTGTGGGCACGCGTGCCCAAAGCAAAGAGCTGGGGCAAATCTGAGCGGCTCTTTTCCTTTTGGTTCCTTGTAACTGCTCTTTGGCACCACATCACAGCTGTGCCGGTATGGCCCTTTGGATGAGTACTGCTGCAGAAAAGAAGGCAAAATCACCATTATTTTGGACTGGTCTAAAGAGGCAGTTAGAGCTAATCTGACTGGCTCCAGTTTCAAGGCACTATAGTAATGCTTTCTTCACCTTTGCCTTTCTTCACTTTTGAAGGTAGCTGCCCAGAGAGCTCCTTAGGGGTTTAATGAATATTAATCACTAAAACAGGTAATTTAACAGTCACTGCTTTCAGCGTGTTAGCTACTCTTGGCAGCCAGAATTTTTGAAGAAGCATTTCTTGTGCTGGATGGAATAAGATTTTCTGCAGTTGTTTGCATCTTAAGGTGCTGTGCAAATGGAATCCAAATGTAGTGGCTGAAGGGCATTTGTGTTGGCATTGTCAGTGTGAATAATCCCGGCTTCTTGCATTTTCAAGGTTTCACACTTCCTTCTCTAATTTTATTTTTCCCACTGTCTGGTTGGCTTCTAATCCTCACCACAACTCTGAAGGTTTCCTCTTTTCCATGACCCATATATCAGAATACACCATGTGCAATGGTTTTGAATAAGAGTATATTCATGTCGTGTATTTCATTGCATAGCTTGAGCTCTTGTTAGAAGATGGGAAAAGTAAACAACAACAACAACAACAAAACCAAACTACCACTGTTCTTTTCACTGAATAATCCATCCCTGGCCAACATTGCAACTTAACTCTGGATATAACACTGTTATGTGAGAGCTGCTTATGCCCAAAGGTCTGAGTGATTAGCACTAACATGGCTGGTATTTTAATTCAGCAGTGTATTTGGTTAAAGTCTCTGTATATGGGTATTTATGCTTCATGTCATTAAGAGCCAGTCATTGTGTCTAGGAAGGTTATACTTATGTGTATAACATACAGAAAATGGCATTTACAAAACCAGGCTATGCTTTCTCTTAAAGGTCAAAGTTGTAATCAGATAGCCATCTGCATACTAACAAATGTAAAAAATAAATGCAAAATTGTATGAGAGATATAATAAAAGCATGCGAATGAATCATAATTGGAGGCAGTTTTAATGAAATCTGGGTCCCTGTAATGAATTATACACTATCTAAATGGTAACAAGACTCACAGACAGAACTGCTCCCCGACCAACACTTAGAGAAGTTCCAGGCAGCGTGCAATTTTACTACAGACTTCGCAAATGCTAGTATGATTACCTCTTTTTACAAATCTAATGTTCAGCTAGCCCATCCTGACATGCTGCAGACACAAATTAACATCTAAGGCCATGGCCACAGCACCTATTTGTTGTCATACTTGCTTATAGCTACTGATTAATTGCACTGAATTTTCAACTATAATGTACTCTTGCAGCTCACGTACCACAGTGCAACGTAATAGGCACGATGCCATTGCTTTGCTGGTCTGCCTGGCTATCTCTGCTGACTCATGACTCATGTTTCTCCAAAGGAATTTGACTAGCCAAAACACTGGGATCTTCCAGAGTCCATCCTGTGCGTATCGCCAACAGGCAGGTGAGCTGTAGTCGGTGAGTGGGCTGCCGGCTGCGCCTGGGGGATGTTGGGCTGCCCTCTCAGCCCGATGGACTGGCGTCACTCAGCCTTTCATGTGCCTCTGGGCTGCTGTTACGCTCCAGATCTTTGCTCCTGGCCATTGGTTCAGTCGCCTGCTTTTTGGTTCTGCTCCTGCTTTTGCTCTTCCATTCCAGGATTTTGTTCCAAACCACTTTACCCAATCTTGCTCTGTCCCTGACCTCAACCTTCATTATCTTTTGGAAAGATTCCCTGTCTTCCTGGCCTTATCATGCCCTTGTCTTGACCCTGGGAATCAAATACATTTTTTTAGGTGGGAGACGTGGAAGATGGAAGGATTTGTTCCTTTAGGGCAAATAGCTTTTCTTTGTGCAACCCTAGAATGACTTGTCATAATGATTCATTTTGGATCTGAATAACTGACTAAGTTGAAAGGAGCAAACACAAGGTTTAGGAAGGCTGTTGTAACTAAAATGAGAGAGTCCTGTAAAATAAAGTGCACCAGAGAGGAGTGGGAGTGAATATAACCTGTATTCTCAGGGAACTTGAAGACTTACAGACGGGCAGGCATTTACAGTGCACATCTATGTTTGTTCTACAGAGTCATAGGTTTGTTTTAATAGCAGTATGATTTATGATATAATCACACTGTCTAATGATGCTATCAAATACTGGCCTGTAAGATAAACAAAAATGACTCACTGGCAGGTTAAGTAGCAGAAATGGAATAAAAATGCACATTCACCAACCATCCCATTAATGCACAGGAGCATAAAGCACCATTAACATCTGAGTACCTCCAGGCTAAATAGACTTACCCAAATGAGTTTTATTATCTCAATATGTGTGTGTTGCAGCCTGAAGACCAAATCACAGTTGCGACTCTTCCCTCCTGGGAGCAGAGTCATGTCCTGCTGTGGCCTGCCAACTACTTCCCGCTTCAGTCAGCCAGACTCCAACAGCACTGTCCCACGTGGGGTGCTCCATGGGCGACCCACGATGAAGGCCTCACCTACCTTACCTACCACCAGCTGCATCCTATCTCCAAGACAATGAAAATAGTTAGACCAACAAGCCTGGTGATTGGAAATCATCATCTATTTGTCTTTAAAAACCCACTCCTAAATTGCTTGTAGCGACATAGGAAATGATAGATGTTTAAGTGTGTTACAGTGCTATTAGCCTACCAGAAAAGGTGTTAAATATGACCCAAAATTATTTCATATGCAGTCTCTTAGCCTCTAGAATAATCCACATAAAATATTTCTCTTTTTAATGAAATGCTGTTCTCCTCTGAGTGACTCTTTATAACACAGTTAGAATCAGATCCTCCTAGCAATCAATAAATAGTAAGGAATTGTGTTTCTTCTTGTAACCAGTCTGGCCCTAATGCTGTAACCCTAGTGTTTCAGTGTAGCTTCTCCTGATTTACACTAGGAGAGATGAGGTCAGGACTTGTGATTCTCAGGCAGGTAAGAGAGAGCTCTTCCAAAGATAAAATAAAGTGCCCTCCACTGTCTCTAGCAATTGCTAAGAAGCCAGGAGGCAAACTGGCCTGACAGACTAGGCCTGAGAAGTAAGTAGCTTGTGGCAGGGAAGACAGCTGGGATACAGCTATCTGGAAGACAGCCTTGACCATGAAATCTGTGGGAGAATAAACTGGTAGACTCCTACAGACAGATATCTTATCCTCCCACCTCAGGAGCTGGATGACAAAGAAATCAGGCTCCATCACAGACTGACCGTATGAAATTACTCTGAGGTGCAAACACACCAACAACCTGCCCATGGCTGTACTATAAATTAGTCCTTGTAGCCTGCTAGCATAACATACCTGCTGATAGCTTATAAATAAGTCAGCTGTATAGCAGAGGTAATATTTACCTACATGTCTCAGATGGGTTGTGCTCTGAAGATGGAAAGTGTTACAGAAGCACAAGAGTAAGTTGTCATTAAACCTCTACACTAGCATGTTTACTTACCTCTAATAGCTTACTGAGGTACAGATATGCAGTTAAATTAGAAGATACCTATACCTGCCTGCCTGCTGATAACACCTCATCTTCTCATGTATTGATTTAATGCCTGTGTTGGTGCATGGTTGGTTTAACATGTTTTACAAGTACCAATGTACTGACCTGATTTCTGTGTTCTGACCCTGCCTGTTTCTTTGTTCCTTTTGTTGGTATTTATTTATTGATCCAATAAAATACACAGAAGCTTGCCAGAGTCTCAAAGGCAGGGTGGCTTACACGTGGCTCAACAGTCAGATTGTTTCTGTAAATAAAATGTGCTAAGAGATGGGTCTTTCTTGGGCAGTATACTCCATTATACTTCATCAAGAGATCCTTAAAACTGACCTTTAGCCCTTTTGGGTTCTGTAGTTTAGAACAGAAGTGTGCACAGTGCAGTAATTTCCATCTGCTCTAGCTAGAGAGATTTTTGTCTTTCCTCATGGCACAGTTGTTGCAATTTAGTTTTTTCTCTAAAGGCAACAATGATGTACAAATGTGCACCTTTGTTACTATTTGCCCTTAGCCACTGCCAGCATCCCTGCACTTTTGATACAGAGGTTACTAAAGGAAAAGAAACAAGGAGCAGATATGTGTGTGTGTTTGTGTGTGTTTGTAGAACAGAACAGAACGCACTATTGTGGAAAGAGGGTATTACTTTGTGTGATGCAGTGATTTAATTTATTACCCTCTGACAGCCTAAGCTGTAATTTTGATGGTATTATATAAAACCTGGTCATCACACACTAATTCCTCAGATCTCCAAAACAGTGATGTAGTGCAGACATCTGTGCCATGCAGCCGGTTTGAATTGCAGGAGAAAACTCCTGTCTTTCATCAAGGTGGTGTTCCCTCTTTCCATTTCCCCATTGTCCTCCTGAAAAGAGCCATAGGATCCGTGACCCAGAGCTGATTTCCAGCACATGATGGCAGGAAGCAGGGACATTTATATTCTGCATGCATGTGCAGCCTTTTTAATCCATCCATTAGGGCTCACAGTGATGTGCTACAACTGATAAATACAGGCCTGTGGTCACAGCACTACTTGGATGTAGCTGTTCACCCTGCTCATGGATCTGCTCTTTATCTTAGCAGATGAGGACAAGTGGGATTAGCAGTCTCTGGTGCAGAGTCCCACAAACACTGCAGATTCTCAAACTTTAGGATTTAGGGATGTGAGAGCAGGAACCACTTTGGATACACTGTGTGAAGGAAGCAGGCATTGCATCTGTGCAATGAGAAGCACAGGCATTGTAAAAGCATTATTTTAAATGTCTATTCTAGGATGAGATGATCTGTGCTCAGTAAGTGGCTATTTCTTTTCACTGACAGGTAGGAAGCCTAGATGGCTTGTTGGTAATGGTAATGTTTACATTCAGTTAGATGAATCCCATCTCTAATGCCAAATTTAAATCTCATGACATGTAATTTAAACCCATTACTCCTAGTACTTCTCACAAAACCAAAACAAACACCCACCCAAACATTCATTTCCTGCTTACAGCTATCCTTAAAGTATTGGAAGACCCTTCTCATATCATTCCTCCATACTCTCTTCTTCAACCAAACAACTACACATCCTTCAATCTCTCCTTGTTTTCTATATATCAAGTCCTTCAAATTTGTCTTCAGGGCTCTCTTCAGCAAGCTGGCCTTTCTGAGGCAGTCCACCCACGGGCATGGCAAAACCTACATGACTTGCATTTGGCAGACCGCTGCCTCTTCAGACTTCCTGCAGGGCTGCACTCATTTTGGTACAACAGATGACCCTGCCACTGTTCTGTCTTGTGCCATTGCTGGTGCTGGAGTATCTGAGGAAATCTTTCAATCTTGACTGCCAACAGCCTCCCCTCTCTCTTTATGATATTTAATATAATTCTAGGAAGACTATAATAGCAATTGAATATAACAGGAATTATATTTTATTAAGAATTGTCTGTTGTAAATTTCAGATGGAATTCAGGAGCATGCTCCATGGAAATATATCTCTTTCCAACTAGAGTAGGTTCATAATCAAACCCCTAAAATGCAGAATGTTCTGTTTTCTAAGCATCTAACTACATGAACAACATTTTGAATAGCCAAATCATATCTTTTCTGTTCCAAAATAGCCTGCAGCAAAGCAATAGAAAATAATTGATTCAGTAGATTCAGTTTCATGTTATATTCAATTCCAGGGTTTCCTGGAGAGTCTTCAGCTAAGAGTATCTTAAATTCATACTGATTACATGAAAATGAAGGAGCTGAGAAAAATGGTGTCCTAGCTGAGTGGCATCAGGCAAACTTTAAACTACTGGACTGTAGATTTTCAGATAGCTGTTTGACTCATGAAAACATGGAAAAGTCATCCTCTCTTATGACAGACTTTACTAGTGGAAGCAGGAGCCTTGCTTATACCTTGGAAGTAGCACACATAACACCTTTGTTAAGCTCGTTTCCTTAGTAACAATTTTGTGTTCATTGAACATCATTAAAGAATGTAAGAAATATGAACTTTTCAGGCAGCTTGTTGTTAGGTTTGTATTGACCTCCCTTTCTGAATAACTGTTCTCCTGTGAGATGAGACTCAGGGCAAAACATGGGATAAAGAAGGTGTACTATTTTGCTGTTGCTTTATTAGCAACTCTTTCCTTTGATTTTTCATCCCAAGATTTCAGAACAAACTCTGTAGATACGAGTAGGCATGGGTAGGTGGCAGAGATATTTCTGCCTCTAACACAAAAATAAGGAAACTAAAGATGACTGCAGTTAAGTGGCTTGTCCACAAGAGGAAAAAAAAAATAAAAAAAGAGAGAGGGAAGAAGCATGAGGAAACTGAGTGAGAAATTTTGTTCTGTAGTGACTTGACTCCCCCATTCAGCATTTTTGCTAGAATGCTATTGTTCCACTTACTGCCAAAGCTGGATGAACTCCTCTGCCACTGTCAGACTCCTCTGCCACTGGCCCGTCTAACGCAGCAAAAAGATAACACACTGGCAAATCTAAGTAGCTGAATTGTTCATACTAGAAGCTGTAGCAGTAAAAAGGATTGAGATGTTGTAGTGGGAAAATTCACCAGTTATCTGTGATTTTCTATATGCACTGGATTTTTTTAGCTTACATAGTTAGCATCTATTTTCTTATCCAACTATTTTTCATGTGCTACAGTTTCTTCTCACAAGCAATGTCTGTCACTTGTCCTTCTGCTAGGGCAGGTCTGCAGCCCCAGAAATGGGAGCAAACAGTGTCTTGGTTTTAAAATCATGCTGGCTTATATTAAAGATTCTTGCAATAAATCTTGTTCCTTCCTAACATCATATAGCAAATAATAAATTGCCTGCTATTGTCAGCAGGATACATGCACAGAAATCGGAGGAAGGATAAGGGTTTCATTTGTTTCTAGTGGGGGAATCAAATAATGAACTGTATATTATATGATTGTGTAACACAAAAAAGAGAAATCCAGTTTGGAGTGACTGTAAATCAAACATTGTTTTTCACACCAAAGGAAAGGCTATGAAACTCTTTTTCAAGTTAAATGAAAGTTGTTATAGAACATTCCCCAGAAGCCTTCAGCAGCTTCTGATGCAGCCATAGAAGAAGAAGGTGACATGCAGCTGGCATGGAGCAAGAGGAAGGTGGCGTTGCTGTTTCTTTAAAAATTTCCAAAATGATTCACATTCAGGCACAGCATCATACATTTTGTTCTGCATATTGAAGACTGATGTTGTCATGATACTCCTTCCCTCCCTCCCACCACAGCCAAGCATTTTGGGTATGCAGTTAAGATGCGGGAGAGCAAAGTTGGACTTCCCATCTCTGAAGTGAATGCTGGCATTCCAAAATACAATTCATTACATATGCATTAAGATACTTAAAATTATACTGAGACAGCAACTCTATAACCTGATGGTCAAATGTGCTGTGGGAAAAGGACGTGAGAGTTCTAGTTTCTCACTCACTGAATAGTTAGATGTGGATTTTCCAACACCATTGCCCAACATGGCGAAGAAACAGACATCAACATGTTTTCCTTTGTTTTCTTTAACTTTTACAATGCTTCAGTGGAATGGAACACTTCAAAAACTCAGAATAAAATGATCTGACATTTCCTAAATATTTGTTTCTGCCAGAGCTATTCAATTAATTCAACATGAAACTTGAATAAACATAGTGGCTCCCAAAATGGTGCTCTCTGACACAGAAATTATTTGCTTTAAAAATTAATACAGGTACCAACTAGCATTGAAGGGGACATGAAAAATCTGTTATATTAACATTCTGGAACTGGAATTTCTCCCAAGAAGTAAATTTAAAAAGTAATTAGATTACTTTTAGATGTTAACATTTTAAAATGAAATTCTACCTGCTGGGCTGAAAGGAAATCCTGGAGCAGTGAAATGATGGAAGCCTCAGCCATAATCTCCCTTACAGCTTTTTTAGCTGAGCCCTGTGTATTCACACAGTCAGAGGGCAAGTAGTTGCCCAGCTTACCTTGCTGTTTTGGTCCTTCCCTAGCTGAGGCTGCCTGACAGAGTTGTCCCAGAGCTGCACGCAGCAGAGGCCCAGGGATCCTGGCTCTGAGACAGGCTCCAAAACTGGTTGGTTGGCTGAGCTGATGGAAATCCAGTGTGAAATAGCACACATCATAGAAAACTTTTAGATAGCAATTATCAAAACATTTTTCATCTGACTTCTTCCAATAACCTTTAATAACGAACGCAGCCTTCTCGTCACATTTATTGTCAGTGAGAAAATGTCCTCACCTTTAAACCTACGCTGATCTTTTTCTTTCCCTTTCTTTCTTTCCCTGTATGTCTCCTGCTTTCAGACCTTATCAACCCTCCTATCTTGCTCCTTCTCTTGCAGTAAATCCTGAATCTGAGCAAATATATGCCTCATTCCCTCAGTATGACTGGGGACGCTAACATTAATGTGGACATGAACTACTATATCATTCAACAATGCTTACAGATGAGAAAGGTGGTGTGAAGGGGGTCAGACCTCTCTGCGTCGCTATTTCGAGTGACGTACATTATGTTGGATGCATTGTATTGGTGTTTAAAAAATTCAGTGTCTCTACATAGTCCTAAAAATTACTACCCAAACTTCTTTTCTATTTTGAGGAAATTAAAAGCTGTGACTCAGGCTCATCTCTATCAGCATCTCAAATCATTCTTTGATGAGGAGAACAAGGATCTTGCCTCTGTATTTTTACACAGACTTCAGTTCAAAGCAGTTTGCTTGAGGATAGCATTTAATTGACCTCTGTGATGGAGCACTTCCAGGATACCTTCTGCCTAGCAACAACAGTCAGGTAGGAAAGCTTTAATAACTTCTGGGATTTGGAAACTGGAAAATACTATTGTGCAGCAGTGGTGGCTTCTGAGCAGCTCAAAAGTGAATCACCCTAATATAACTGAGGTCAGTTCCCCTAGATTGGGGAGCCTGGCTCGTGGGTCAAACACCCCCGCGTTTTGCTAGCTACCCACACACACCTCTGCTCCTTGGGCTCTTTTGTGCGCATAGCAGCAGAGCTGTTGCGGTGTGGGGGGCGCCTGGCATTGCTGGTTTCATGGAGGAGAGCTGACACAAACATCAACAGATTGCCCTTGGATCCAACGACATGCAAAGCCCAGCTCTGTCCTGCAAGCCCTGAATAACACCGTTTTAGCCTTTGCTTGCGGACCACTGCCAGAGCTCGTTAGCTCTCTGAGGGATATGGTACAGGTGTTGTGGCTTTCAGCTTTTTACAGACAGCTTCTAGGTCAGGAAAGTTGGCTACTTTACCCAAATAGTTTGCGAAGCAGTATAAGGAAGCTTGAAATCTTAGGTGGTAAACAAAACTGTGCCTCTTTGGCATCCCACTCTACAATTTATGCTGAATGACAGACCAACTGAGGCAAAAGACAAATGGAAAAAAGAGACTAGCACTTAAATTAAGTGTATCCAAACACAGAGTGTGAGTCTTAAGCATCTTTGATTCCTAACAGGAGAGAGAATTTCCCAAGTTTCTTCCTTGTCTATTCCCTTCTGGCACATGGGCAACATGCTCTTACTGAGCCCCAAACCAGTCTTCTCCTGACTGGCTTTTCTGGCAATCCTTGCAGAGCGGACAGATGTGACACAGATTACACTTCAAGAATGGAGAAGGCAGGAGCATCAACTTTATGCCTGCCAGCTAACAGCAAGGTCTTAACTCCAGTAAGCTAATGTCCGTCAGTCCCATATTTGGGGAACTTTGGGAAATGCAGTGGACAAAGAGTACACAGGATAACAGTCAGTGTTTCCATTTGTCCCCGTTCCAGGTACAAGTTTAATTTTGGGCTTTGCAAAGAATGCGCTGCAAGGAGTCTATGTATGCTAATAACTATGCATTTCCTACATTTGTCTCTCTGCTTTCAAAAATGTTCTTCTGTTGGTTTTCAGTTGTTCTTAATTATAAAATCCAAAAGAGTCAAAAATGAATATTAGGTAAGACCTTGTGTATATCTGTGTATGCATGTTATGTGTGTGTGGTGTGTGTTAGCCCCCTACCCAGTCTGATCTCACAGGCACATACCTCTTTCTGATGGACTTTGCAGTCTTATCCTCCTACCTTTTCTTCCCCCAAACCCACTACTTTTCTTGATGTAAGTCTTCAAAGCAGCCACAATACCTGGCAGAGTCTAGCAAATCTGATGGTTACTGCTGTACTCTAGTCTTGTTTCTCTCCTCCTTTTTCCCTGAGCATCTGCATCCACAGCCAGGGCAAGGATGAGATGAAAGGCCACTTGAGAGGTAGATAGAGCCAAGCCTGGCTAACTGCTGCAGCTCAGTATGAGGGGATGCAGATCCACCACAGCAGTAAGGACTGAAAGGATCTTTTGGGATGGATTAAACAGGGGGAAAGGGGAATTGTTTGAACAGAGAACAGCAAAACCGGCGTGTTCCCCCGAAGTGTTAAAATCTCACTTGGGCTCTATTTGCCTCCCTTTCTATTTTCCAGACTTTCAGCAAAATCTGTGTAGGACAGGAGTCTGCCTATTTCTTCTTTGCCACAATCAAAGTCTTAGAATACAAATGCCACAGGACCAAGATTCATTTCATGTTATTAGTCAAGCATCATCCATGCCTGGAGTACTGACTAGCGAAACAACCATACTGCTTATCTGCTTTAGCGTCGAAGCCACAGGCCCCTAGAATAGGGAGGCATGCCTCAAACTTGCCTTGTTTGTTGAGGAGTTGCATCCCATGGCTAGCTGAACCTTTGTGTTCTCAGACAGTGGAGTCTCACTAAGCCCAAGCACAGCTGGTTTTATCTCAGTTCAGGGTAATCCTATGGGGAAAAATTAACCATTGATTTTCTACTGTCTTGCTCTGTGCATGTTTCCTGAGCTGCACAAAGCTAGCAGGAAGTATCACTCTTCTGGACTCGCTCATTTGGTCTGTGTCTTCTGGCTGAGCTGCACTTTGGCAGTGACAAGTCCTGAAGGGGAGGAGGCAGAGGCTGCTGTGCACATCTTACTCCCTGGCACACCGCACAGGTTTCATAGCTTCTTCTGCTTTTCTCTCTTGTGCATTTGTCCATGAATGTATCTATCTGGTCTTTTTCAGCCTCACATGAATGAGTTTGGCCCATGCTCCAAAAGTTAGGTTTGAGGCAGAGAATGGAGACCTGCGGTCAGTGCAGAGCTGAGTTCAGTGCAGAAGCACTGCCCTGTGAGGGGGTGTAGCTAGCTCAAGTCCAGCACTGCACTAACCCAGCTGTATTATTTCTGCCTGGCTCAGAGTACTACCAGAGCAAGCTGACTTTTCTGCGCAAAAAAGCACGTAGACCTTGATTTGTTAGCCCTAGTCACTTACGGACACATACTTTTCACGTCTAACTTAAATTTGGGGTAGCTGCCCATGAGATGACATATGTTTCTTGGAAGCATGTTGCTTTTAACTTGATTGAGAAAAAAACAGAGGAGGAGATTTTGACCTCTGCTGCCTGAGATGGAGTTTGCAGTAACATCATTGACAGAAGTTGAGTTACTCTCCATTTATACCAGCACAACTGAGACTTGAACCTGGCTTCCAGTCAAACCAGTAGGTCTCATGGGATCTTATCTACACTGTTTTTAAAACCTATTTCTTATGGAAAACAAAGGCAGTTCCTTTAATCTGAAGTTCATAATGTTTGCAGTAATCAGCTACTCAAAAACAACAAAAAAATTCACACAAGTAAAATTCCATTAGAAAGACATCAAACAAAATATAATCTTTTCCTGCTGCCTTGCTGCTCTATGAGAAGGACCAGCCCTATTTTCTTCAGGAAAAGGCAATCCTTCATGAGAATAGCTTGTACAGTGTTCAGACATTTTGTGCAGTTTTAGACTTATGAGCTGGACCTGTACTTTTCAACCATTTTTTGTAGATAACTCACCAGTACAACTGCTGTGCTATTTTGTGCTAATAAAATGTTAGCATCTAGAGTTAGCATCTAGCTGGCCAGATGTGGATTTAGTTGAATCCATTACAGCCTGGCATGTTATATATGTCCAAATAGTACCTTTTCCTACTAAATAAAGCTGTGATACTGGTTGTTGAATGTAGTCAAATAAGGAGTCCCATAATTACAACTTTATAACCTCCAGTGCTTGGTTGTATCTATGCAGCAGGTATCTGCACAGAGGTAGCTATATATTATGCATCATCAGGATCTCACCAAGAAGGACTGACTGAAAGGAAAGCTGGACTTGTGTTTGGGAGATTCAATCCCTAGTCTCGCACAGACTGTCTGGTCAAACTTGGGCAAGCTGATCAGCATCACTTTGCCTTCATTCCCCATCTGTCAGGTAGGATTGTAAGTTGCTAAGACATTGATGGACGGGGGCTGGAAAAGAGCCTGTAGCAAGATGAAGGCTCTGTGATCTTGCAGCTCCTGACATCTGTGCCTAGGCTAGTAACAAAAAGGCCAGTGGTGTAGGTGGCTTTTTATGTAGAAACTGAAACAAGACCTGAAATGAACTGAGACCACCTGCTTCTTTGTCTTAAAGGCACTTGAGCAAAGCGTAGAGCTTTTTATTTCTAACAGATCTGATCTGTGAACACGAATTCTGGTCTCTGCGGGGTTAGGATAAGACTTCTCATTAATGTTCATACCAGTCCCCCAAAATACTTTCCCTTGCCTTTCTCTTGCTTGTCTCCTTTCCTCTCCTCTCACCTCACTTTCCTATTTCTCCCCCTACTGCTGCTACTTTTCTTCCATTTTCTAGTTCTCTAAATTTTTTCAAAGCAAGGTTAACTTGGTAAATTCACAGTCTTCTTTTACAAACTGTGGCTTGTGCTCTGTGCTCACATTTTAACCCAAATTTATTTTTCCCATCCCACCTCTGGGCTGTTGAATAAGCAGAACACATAAACACACTGAGCACATTTCTAATGTATAAGAAAGAGGAATTAAGGAAAACCAGTGGCCCAGAGACTCTTAAGATGCTGATCGGATACTGCTCCAGAGTGCTGCTGGTACTGAGCTGTCCGTTCTCTAATCAGACGACTAGGCTTACACTGACGTGATGGTGGCTATACTCACTGTAATCAACATCCACCTCCTGGCTACATTTTAAATTAGATTAGGGTGTGAGTTTCCTTCTCACTTTACAATCAACATTACCATGAGCAATGCTTTGTTTGTCAAAGCAATCTGACTGATGCAGAATGGAAAGCACTGGATCTATCCGGAACCATTATAATAGTGGAATAGGTGCATTATGGTAACGGGAAATCTCTTCTGCTAAAAGCTTCCTTCAGAATCATTATCTCAAGCCCTGCTAACCCTGTAATTGTTCCCTCAGCATGAGCACCATCTTCAGAAATAAATAAAGACCACAGTGTTCTAGTTCTGTGTATGAACAACCTCTCTTGCTGGTGCTCTGATGCATGCAAATACCCACATGAACACAACACTTCCCTGTCTCAAATGAGAAAATGCAGACTGAGTATTTTGCACAGAAATTCCCTACTAGGGAATTCTTGTTTAAAAACCTCAGGGAAAGATCACCTGTGTGTTTGTCTGATAGCCTCCTTGTTTTTTTTTTTTTTTTTTAAACTAAAGAGTTCTGTCTAAATCAACCCTAAATATAAGTTTCCACAGAGTGAGAGACTGAAGTATATGCATAAAATAATAGTACTTCTTTGAAAAAAGTTGAAGGATTACTATAATATGTTCATAAAATTGTCAAAAAGAGTTGTTTCTTCCTTCTCAAGTGTGGGAAGTTTACTTAATTTGCTATATGGGCACAAACCAATGAATTTCTGCTAAGCTCATCAAATGATTCTCTCAAAACAACTTTTACAGTGTTCATCATTGGGCTGTGATCATTTCTATTATATTGAATAATTTTGATATTTAGAAAATAATTTAAGCAAACACACTTTATTCTGGAACTTCTTCATAAACTTGTTGCTATAAATATTTCCATGTGCATCACAAAATAGACCCTTAAAGTCTAGGATCAGATATGTCTTGCCATAAGTAAGGGAGGGACTGAGCTGTAGCTTTGCTTCCAGTTATTTAGAGAGTCTGTCTTGGGTCAAGCATACCTAGGCTACCAAGAAGGTTTGTCCTGGCTGCATACTGGATCACTCCTGGTCTGTCTTGTCTGCTAGGTGGAGTACTGAAACAATTGATACTTGAATGTTGTCACAGAAACCTCATTTAGTTCATCTATTTAAACAACCATTAAGCCTTTCTTGATGGAGCTTTGGCACCATCACCAAAAAATACAAAAATAAGCCAAATGAAAAAAAAATGTGCAAAGAACAGTTGGACAGTCAGACTTGCAGAGCAGATAATAAAGAACCTTATAACACTGTACTACTTATCTATCGTGATTAATCGCAGGAGAGACATCAGTTAAATTGAATACTTTCGGAAATGCTTTATCGGGGGATATTCAAACGTGTAAGCAATTGAAGGGAAAACAAAAGCCAGGCAGGTGAGTAATATCTGTGACAAAGCAAAAATCTGTGGAGAATGAAAACTCTCTAAGGGAAAAGACAGAGATGAAGCTGGGACAGAGCTCAGCAATAATGGGGAAAAAGAGCCTGAAGTCAGGGTTTTAGCTTAGCACCCTGCTGATCTTGCCTAAAACCCCAGCTCTAACCAAACTGCCTACATGACACTGAGCTTGCATTTTGGGCAGTAGATTGGACTAACCATGGCAACCTATGCCTTCAATTTAAAAAAACTGTGAGTGCGCAATTCAAGACTAAAGTGCCCTTTAACGCTATTAAGGAGGGAAAAATGAGCCCAAGTGAATCAGGGCTAAAACTGTAACACTTTCCATACCTGTTTAGCAGTGTAGCAGCCCTTTATATATCACCTTCCTGATAGAACCTATTCCAGGTGTTCTCAGTCCTTCACCTGTAAATTAAGGGCAGCAATGCTTTTGTAGCTATCCTATTTTGGTGCAGCAGTGGCTTCCCACTCCATAACTATTATCCAGTGTTCAAAACAGGGTGATATGCAGCGTTATTATGGACAGGTTTCTGAGGAGATACTCCTCAGGCAAAGGGCTTTTTGGAGTGTGTGTGTGTGTTTAGGCTTCCCCCATACAAAGTACCTGTAACCGTGTTGGGAAGCCACTGCTCAGGCTGCGATCCTGCATGCTGGCTTGAGCACTGTTTCATCTCACAGCGGCTGGAATCTCATGTTTGCACAAGGCAGTGCTGGCTGGATTGCAGCCTTGCCAAAGTTCCAGCTCAGCAGAAGCCATGCTTCATGCCCCACGGCTCTTGCAGGGCTCACCATTCACTGCACCCCAACCACCCCGCAGAAAACAGCACAGACTCCTGGTGCACAGCAGTCTGCTCCAAGGAGAGAGACCCTGGTGCTCCAAAAGGCAGGAGCTCACCTTGGCAAACAGCAGGGCCCACGGGAGCACAGCTGGGGACTTCAGAGACCAGGTGGAGCGGGGAATTCTTCAACCTAGAGAAACAAGGTTGTCTTCATCAGCTCCCCATCAGCCATGTCTGCCTGCTCCTTACTAGAGACAAGGTCTTCCCTCTATAGTGGGCAGCTTTTCCAGGTTCCAGAGCATAAAGCCCTGGACTCCTTTTCAGTCGTTTGGCTACGATATACACACAAGCTTAACATAACAGGGTACTGGTCTTTATTTCAGTCTTTAGATGCTACCATAATGTATTATCTTAAAAGTAGTCTTGCTGCTGACCTAGATTAGTCTTAGGATTTTGGATACTGGATGGAACTTTTTTTATCTTTAGATTCACACATACTATATTTACTAAAAGAGAGAACAACTGTTGTCACAGATACTAGACTAAGTAGAATAATCAGCTATTATTACAGCGTAAGGGTAGAAACATATTTCACTGATAGTGAAATACTTGAGAAGGTGTCAGTATTAAAAGAAGTGGAAGTAAAAGTTCTCAGCAGCATGAGAGGTTATTTGAAATGCAGATTCCCCTTCCCAAAAACTTGCAAGCAATCCTGTCACACAGGACAATGAAGTACAGTCTCTGACTGATAAATAATAGGTTGTGTCTCTCATTTACTTTATATGAATTATAAAGATAATACTTTTCACCTGCCAATAAAAAGTTTACCAGCTCCTAACAAAATATTTACTTTGAAAAAAAAAAAAGGAAAGAAAAGCTATCTGTTAAAGTCACATTCTTAAATTTTCTTCTCAAAGGACATAGTGTCTCTAAATTAAAAGCAAAGGGATTTTTTGCAGGGAAGGAATAATTTCACATCAAATTAGTTCTAAAGTGCCAGTACCTTTTGTGATTTAGTTCTTTAGTATCATTAGGCACCTAACTGATTAACTGAAGAATCATTATTGTTATCTGGCTAAAGAACAGTTAATAATTATACTTCTGTAAAGTTCAGCTTTTAGAAAATCTTAATCCTTCGGTTTTGAGGTGCTGTGGCCGCTAGGACATTATCAGGAGCTTTGTGCCACAATGAGAGGCATTCAGCTGAGGAGACTTAGTACCAGAATGATACCAACTCGTAAAGACAGCTGAGACCTTGGGAATACAGGTACACTTCTCCCCTGACAAAGGATGCACACTGCTGCTAGAGAAATTCTGGTTTTCAGAGCAAAGCAACCAGCTGTTAAAAGGACTAAGGACAAGATCTATCTGCCACTGAAGTCAAAAGAAAAGCTCATGTTAAAGCATGTGTTCTGGCCACACAGTACAAAGAAAGTCATTTTTACCTCTCATTACATACTTTTTGCTAGCGTGAACTGGCTAAAAAAGCTCTTAAATGCCTACTGGCAATACAAAAGCATGCTATTTATCTGCTGGGAATGAGTAAGAGAAAGAAGGATGCAGGAATTTGAAGGGAATAGTGTCTTTTATATAAGAACCTGATGCAGAGACCTGCAAGTATCAGTTCCACTTGAAGAACTGGTGAAATATGTACAAATAAACAAACCTCAACCCAATATCTACTTGAATTTTGAATAAATTCACTTTAGATGTGCGTTCACATCTTCTGTGTTCATTTGCTTACAAACGTGTGGGAAATCATGCTTTTCAAGCTCAACTAAACTCAGAAGAGAATTTTCTAAGTTTGTATGCTTGACTACTCAAAAAAAGCATTACATTCACATTTCTGAATGTCTGTGCTGGAAGTGACTGAAGACTTATTCAGCCAGAGAATGAAAATTACATCATTTCATTTATTTCACCAGCCATTAGAAAACAATCTGCATATTAATGAATATGAATAATTAATTAAATTTAGCATTCAATTTACAGAATAGTAGAATCCTTAAGATGTATCACATAAACTTAACTAAGGAATAAATTTAAAAGAAATTTGTGATCTAGCAGTTATTATATAAACGGGAGAAAATAATTCATTAATTTTATAAATTATTCATTTTGAATTATTTGCTCAACTGTAGTAAGCATTGATGATTTTCTGTCTCACGGAGGGAAAAATGACAAAAAAATCACTTGTTTATTCTCCTTATCATGGCAAAGTAAATAAAATGGGGAAGAAAATGAAAGGACTGGAAGTTTTTATAAGTGCATTGTAATTTTTCATCATTTTTCCTTCTTTCTGTATCCCTTTTATGCTCCTAAGAAGCATTAGTGAGCCTTTATAATAGATACATTTTTGAAATTTTGATGGATTAAATGCTGTTTAGAAGAAGAATTATATAAAATAAGGCAAGCTTTGATTCATGGAAAGGTTAGATGATAAATGGCAATCACTTTATTATTAACAGAAAGTACATTCATGCATAGCTTCAAGTAAAACTTGTGTAAGAGTCATTAGCCATTTTGGTCCTCTGCAATATGAAAGTAGAAATATTGTGTGCTTAGGGGATAAAAGAACAGTAAAAGATATAATAAAAATGATTTAAGATTCTTCTACTTTACTTCTCAGTGCGTAACTCACAATTTACAGTAGTTGCCAATACGTAGTTGTGATCCCTAAGCTTCTGAGACCTCTTTTCTGGAGAAGCTGAACTCGGTGGACATGATGGAAGGTGCTCATTCAAGTAACAGCTGCTCATTCTCCTGCTTTCTCCATGTTATTCAGTGTGCAGCTTCATGCCTTCCTTACAGTACATTACTTTGAAGACGGAGCTGCTGATCTCTTCATGGGATTTTCTGCAGTACTTGTTTTGGGATCTAGCTGGTTGAAATTTTCAGATAAAATAAAAATTGTCAAAAAATATTGATTCTTTTACCTGAAAAACTGCTAGAAATGTCATATCTTGTCTTAAGACTACTACCTCATCTCCTCACTTTTCCCTTTCCTGTGTCATTTTGAGGGCTTGTTAGCCAAAAGCTGTGTTGGTTCAGCTTCTTTTTCCTTTCCTTCCCTTTCCCTTCCCTTCCCTTCCCTTCCTTTCTCTTCCCTTTTTCCATTTCCTTTTCCATTTCCTTTTTCCATTTCCTTTTTCCTTCCCTTTTTCCATTTCCTTTTTCCTTCCCTTTTTCCTTTCCTTTTTCCCTTTTCCTTTTTCCTTTCCAAAGGTCAATTTTCAGTCAGATTTGTGAGCTGTGAAACTAGGTCCTCAGATATGATGTCCTGCTGCTGAGGACAAGGCAGCAGTCTGAAGAAACTGCACTAACCTGCCTTCAACCAAAGGGCTGTGGAAACTATGGATCTCAACTTCCTTACAGAAACCCTCCAGGGAGCATAAAGCAGCTGTACTAAGTAACTGGAAGCCTTGTAACAGCCTTCTGGTATCACCAGTGAAAGCAGTAAAGACATCAATTTCACTACACAGCTTCAGCAACAGGAAATTGTTGGACTGCTGGAAATTTTGGAAAATCAGACAGACCCTCCTCCCCCCACCACCAATTTTAAGTCTGTGGTCCAAAGCATGTGAAAAGTAGAGCTCTTCAGAAAAAAAGGTCACCACATATTTCTTAATGAGTTTAACATATGTAATAAAATGAGTTTTCCCTCACAGGTGTTAAACACAGTTGAATAAATTTGGCTAGAAATTCCTTAAAAAGTAGCTCAAGGTAGATAGTTGATGTAAAAAATTTCAGCACAGAGTATGATAAAATTGCAAACAACCAAGAACAATTTTAGAGCATGAAACATCAGACAGCCTTAGGCAGAGGTGCCATTCCCAATGCGTGAATACCATATATCCCACTGAATGTTGCATATAACATTGTGGTATCTATCTCGTACGGTACAGACCTGTTTCCTTGGATTATCCCCATGCTGTACTGTTCTCAGGACTAGCTATCAATATCCTGTATGGTCTTCAGATACTCAGCAGAACTTTTAATAAAGTACTATTCCCTCGTGCAAGAAGTATACCCCTTCGCAAACCCAGCATTAGTTTATACAACCTCTGTAAGAACGTTTACTTCTGCAAAGCAACATACATCCCTGTGATATTATTAGTCAGGCACTAATAATTTTCTCTGCTGCATAGTGAGAAATGAGAAACTGGATTTCCACTTAGCATATTCTTCTTCCAAAATGAAGTAGCCATCACTTTATTTTCTGTCTGCCAAAATAACTTGAGGGGCACTCAAACTCCACACAGTAAAGGTGGCATTCAGCAGAGCAGTAAGTCTGAATCACCCATACAGTCTCTGTTCCCCTCCAGAAAACCTGCTGGCCTGATTCCTGGAGATGTTATATAAAGAATCACTGTATGGTCATGAAGTACATCTGACATAAAAGGATGCTGCAAGCTGTGACATCTTCCATAGCTCACAAAAAAGCCATCTGACAGCACAAAGATATTGGAGAATACTTCCAGAGACAATTAGCATTTATGTACTGAATGGCTAATCTTTAGGAACATTCACTATGATTTTCAGCTGAATTTGCTCTTCCCAGTGCTAAACCTAGGGAGCTTTCTTACATTTGCTGCATACTGCTGGGAGGGAGGGAACTGCAAAAACAAGGCAGCAAAGGTGTTTCACTTCTGTGTTTATATCCCCAAACTTGCATGGAAGGTCTCTCCTGAACTGTTCTGTACATACCTGGCTACTCCATTGTTCTCTCCGGGGAGTCAAAAATGCAGCAGCTCCTTGTGCCCTGTTGCTTACAGAATCTGGAATCTGTTAGCCATATTGGCTCTGCAGAACATTGCCTGTAACCTCTCTTATGAATGTGTTGCAGAATCAAATGTGCAGAACCTGAAGTCAAGAAGGTATAAGCACCTAAAGGGGGTAGGGTATAAATACCCTGCCAGGATCTGCCCCTACTCACTTCAATGAATGTGAAATTCACTGATGTAAAAAGCTCACAGACGCTTGAGATTCTAGCAGGGAATAGACTTGTGTATGATCTCTCTGCAGTGGTGACATTTATGTTCAGCTGACTCTACTGTACAAAACAGCAGAAATATTTGATAGCACAAAGGAAAAAGCCAAAATGAAATCAAGCAGGTAAAAGAATATAATTTAAACCATACACTAAACACTTATACTATGTCTTATTACAGAACTAAATGGAGACATGCTGCATCTACATTTCTCAAAATATTTCTGTTAGGTGGAAGATCTGTTATGTATTGCTATATGTGGAACAAGAGCCAACTGATTTTTACAAATAATTCTTTGTGCAGATGCACTGCCCCAGAAAATATATTCTCTCACCTCCTGTTCTGTGTACAGCTTTATTAGGAAGAAGGTAGCAGGCTGTAAAGGCTCATTCGAGAGGGCTCGGTGCCCTCTGCTGAGCTTGAATGCACAGACAGGAATCAGGAAAGAAAAAGATGTTGAACCTTTTCATACAGAAGGATCTCTTATTTCCTGCCTTCACTAGCATTTTCACGTTGTCCAATAAATTGGGTATTTGTAAAGTAGTGTTTTACCTAGACTCTATTCCTTCTATGGCTTTGATAAGCCTTAGTATAAAGTAGATGTTCTCTGAAGTCTAGCTTTAAAGTCCTAGGATTCCAAGGCCTCTAAGAAAGCAGAGAAGTTCTCTGTACTGGAAACATTACTTGCCCTTGGAAAAGCCAGCATCTATGCCAATTATATGCATTCTGATTTGCATATCTCACTGTATTTTTATAATCACCATAGGTAATCTATGCCAAATATCTTTTGAGAAACACTGATTTTCTAATAATTACTACTACCATGCCTTTCACTTGAGTTTTGCTCTTTGATGCTTGGGGATTCATTAATTTATTGTTTCTGTAGCAGAAATACAATGATATGTATTACTCAGTACCCAAAGAGATGATCTACAGACACACAGTAGAGCTGGACCCTGCCCCAGGAGTTTACACTCTCAGTATTAAAAAGTTCTACAGAAAGTTTCCCTGCCTGTTTTGTGCTGATCCATGTCCTTTCAGCATCCATCTATCTTCTGAGGGGGAAGTTCATCTCTTCTGAAATTTGACTCCTCTCACCAAAGGACAAAGAGGCCTCTTCTACAGCTTCTTTCGAAAATGGAGACATACTGGAGTCCATAACTTCAACTGATAGTAAAATTTCTTGCACTTATACAATCTCCATTACCATAGCATGAGTACCCCCCAGTTCTGAATTGGTTTAATCTTTCCAGCACTGATAAAAAAAGGTATTGTTATTCTTCTTTGTTAAGTATTAGGTAACTGAGGTACATAGAAGCTAAAAGCACATCTGTATGACACAATGCAGCTCTAGATCAGCAGGATCTAAAAAACATAATGTAAAGACAAATACAGCCCAGTAAGTGTAGTTCTCTGCCTGGCTAACTAACCCTGCTGGAAAGCTTTGTGAAGCAAGGCTAGTGAGGTTCACAGGGAAGGGCAGAACAAAAATAAAGGGCAGGTGTCTAATTTCTGCCAAGTGTAAATACTGGCATTTTGCTCCCATTCCTAAACAGGTTTTTTAATATCATAGCTTGTTCCTTAAAAACTGAGTTAGGATGCTGGATTTAAATACCTCAGATTTCTGGAAAGACGAATTCAAACCTAGATAAGAGCTCCCTGACTTATCATCCTGGAGTTCCCAGGAATCACTGCAACAGCATTGGGAGCCATTGCCATGGAGCTACTTGAATAATCAAAGCATAAATGCCACAAAATTGAGCATCATGTCCAGCTCGCCTGGACTTTGGTAAGCACTGGATCTAACTGCAAATTTTTCAGTTAAAACAAAAAGCCTGTAACACTGCACATTATCCTCTTAGGGAGAATATCACTTTTTGCTACATTCTCTATGGCTTAAAATAGCTTCAGCATATGTTTACTTCTTACTTGTTAAGCATTTCCAGGAAAATCTTAGCAGTTTTACATCTTGAATAAGAACTTTAGCTTCAGTTTCCTAGATAACCTGCTGTAACTGCACCTAGCTAACACCACAAAATCCCATATAATTCCACAACTGTCTTTCATCACTGACTTAGACCTTTTGTCACATGTTGATCACAGATGTCAAATGTTTTGCCAGAACACTACAGAGTATGAATGAATCCTGGAATGCAACTCTGCTTCTTGGGAGCTATGAATCTGTAGTGGAAACACTATCAGTGTCAGTGTCAGACACAATCAGTGTCTTTGCAAGTTGGATCAGTTCAGTACCTAACATCACCTGCTTTTAAAGACAGAACATTATGCAGCATGTACATGATTTACTTTTCTAACAAAGCTGTGGATATTTTTGAAGGCAGTGAATGTTAGATAATATACACATCTAAGGAGGAAATCTTAAAGTCTTGAGCTCATTCCAAATTTACTACCTTTTTATCAGAGTAAATACAGGCACACCCCTAACAGCTCTAAAGGATAAAGGATCTTTTACATACTTCTAACTGTGAGAGCCATGAGGAAGTGCTGGTCCCTTCATGGAGTCCCTTACATGACTCATGTGGTCTCTGTGGAAGCTAAGTATACATATCAGCATACATGCTATTTGGTAATAGCTTATTCTATTCTTCAAGTTGTTTACCAAGCATACTATTTATATCTTTTGTTATCGGTGCTTGAATATCTGTACCAGAGATGTCTGTATAAACTGACAATCAGATACCAATGTACGCAGTAAAAAAACAATTCTTAAACATCTAGGAATGTTCTTTCTGCTAAGCTGGTTTGTTTTGTTTTCACTTAGAGAAAGATAAAGATGATGGAGTATGACTTATCTCTGACAAAAAATTGGGTTTCTTCCCAGAAACTCAGAAATGTCCAAGCCTCAAGATTTTTTCTGCCATCTGCTTTGCCTGTCTCTGTGATTTATGATGAATGTTCCCTTCATTAACAGGATGGAAGTTACTCCTTTCAAGCTACAGTCCTCTTGTGTTGCAAGGCAATACAGTTTATGCTGAAACATCACTGGGTTTGACCACCAGTCAGAAGCAGTGACTGACATATAACAGCCAAAGACCCGCTCTTGCTTGCTAATATGTTTTTTTTTCTCCTGTCTGCATTTTGCATAGCACAAAAGGGAAGGGGCAGCGCTCCCTCATGAAGTACTGATTCTATCTATTTTCCTGGTTAGGCTCTCTTTAAAATGTAAGCAAGAAGAAGATAATAAGCCAAAGACAAATGAAAAATATTGGAGGCAGCAATCTATCTCCTATGGTACTGTACCAACAACACATTATTCACACCCAGTTTCATAAGAAAATTGCAAGCTATCTATTTACTGAAGCATGCTTGTGGATAAATCCTGCTCATATTCTTAACACAAATGAGTAACCCTTATTTGAATGAGTAGTTTGACCGAGGTCAGAATTACCAAGCAGTTTGTAATTCACTTCTTTCTTTGCTCAATGCAAAGTGTAATGGAGACCAGCTGTTCAGATCTCTTGTCCACTCTGGAGCTCCAACTAACCTGTCTTGTGAAATCTCAGGCAAAAGACAAAAGACAGATAAGACCCTTTACATAAAACTTGCGATCTTTACAATAAGCATGACTGTCTAATAACAAGGGTAAAATTCAACATTTCCTTACTGTGCTACAATGAGAAAAAAGCCCCATACTAACTGACTGACTGAAGGGTGACTTGAGTCCACTTGGGGTTGTTTCTTTGGTGTCATAAGATCATGAACAAGCTGTAACAAATGTTTCTGTAGTCATTGTGTAATATACCTGCCAAGTCAGATCAGAGACATCACAAAAAGCATTTTAAATGGTTTGGCTAGAGAAAATTTTTTAAAGCATTCAGCTCCTTTGTGCATGTATTTTCAGGTAACAAGTCTGGAATCAAAGCCTTGCATTCAAGCATTCCTGAATTTCACTTATATTTCAAAACTAATCATATCTGTATTCAGGAGCCGTAGGCAGTTTCTGTGCTTGCTACATTTCATCTAACCACCAAGAACAACTTAGAAATAATTAAGTTTTTGACCAAAATTATATACTGCATGACTCCACTCTATGAAAGATTAATTTGTTGATTCCAAAATACTCCATGCATCAGTATTACAACTGGGCCTAATTCTTTGCTCCATTTTTATGATTAGGAATGTATATATTATGACAGATCATGCAGAGCTGCATTCCTTATTTAGCATCATATATATCATCACTTAGCATCATATAGATAATTACTAATCGTTATAATAAAGTAACTCCCAAATAAAACAAACAGGTATTTTACAGCTGCAGCACAGATACAATTAAATTTAGGAAACTCTTGTTTCAAGGATAACTTTAAACAAACGTGCAACTTGAGAGTAGTGGGCTTTAAGTATGTGCAAACAATTATACTTTATTCTGGGAAATTATAATCTGTTCTAGAGGTATAGACTTAATCAAGTGTCCAGAGGCTATTCTGAACTAGGGCCAGGGTCAGGATGACATCGATAATGGTGATTATGAAATTATCTAAACACATACTTAAATTTATAAGAAGAGCCCTGACCTTAATGAACTTTGGCATTTTTGTATGCTCTCTTCCCTTGCTCCTTCTAAGTCAGTTGCTTCCCTCAGGAAGTGACTCATCAGAAGTGGTCAGGGGCTCAGGGCAGACATACTGGGTGGAATTAGTTTTGTCTTATAGTGAGGTTAGGCTTCAATGGGTTGGAGTCCCATCAAATACAATTCACTTTACTTCACTCACAGCTTCTAACCATGTGAATGAATTATGTCCGGTAGAATACAACCAGCACTAAAGAAGTTATCAAAGCAAATGAGCAAATATGCTCACATGGTTAGCATTCTCACAAATATTCAAAAGAATGTGTGGGGGCTATATGCCAAGCAGGCAATGAAAATCCCACCTCCTTTCATACTTTTTGAGGCAGTCATGAAATTTCAACTTTTTCTTCTCCTCTCAGCCACCCTACACTGCAGACGGGTGTCCCATGAGTGCCATGACAGATATTCTGTATTAATATAACTTGATCTTCCTGGTAAAATTGAAGCAGATGTAATAGTGATTTTTGTTCTCTCAAATAGAGATAAGGGAACATTGAAAGTTCAATTGTCTTTCCTTAATATTAAGAGAGAGCAGGTTAAGATACACTAGGATGATGCAACTACTGTACAAGAGAAATACATCACTTTTATAAAACAAAGTAAAAATAGCTTTAAAAATAATTGCAATATTACATATATCTGTGTGTACCTCAGTCAGGAGGTAGCACATTCAGGACACTCCAGTAACAGGCTTCAGACAGTTAAAAAAATATGCCTGAAATGTGTTGGAGTTCCAAAAACATCATATTTCCTGTGCTCCTGCAAGAGATATTGTACTTTTTACCATTCTCCTAAGATCCTAAACAGAACTTCCAGCATGAGAAGGCAGATGTTGTGCATCATCACTATTCTCAACTACAAAGGACAGTGTCTTGCTGAACAGCAGAACCTGAGAGTTGGCACAGAGCAGTAACTCTTGAATATCAGACCACAGTAAAGCACAACTGCACAAACCCTAGTCGTGTACCTTTGGCTAAGACACCAAAGCCCTGGAGTCTATTCCCCATACTGTAGCAAGTCTCTTTTGCTTTAGGTACTTCTACCACCCTTTGCTTGTATATTTGTAAGCTCTTCATAGAATCATAGAATCAGTAAGGTTGGAAGGACCTCTGGAGATCAGCTAGTCCAACCTCCCCACTCAGCAGGGTCACCTAGAGCATGTTAGACAGGGTTGCATCCAGGCGAGCCTTGAATATCTCCAGAGAAGGAGACTCCACAACCTCTCTGGGCAACCTGTGCCAGGGCTCCGTCACTCTCACAGTGAAGACATTCCTCCTCATATTCAGGTGGAACTTCCTGTGGTTCACTTTTTGCCCATTTCCTCTTGTCCTGTTACATGGGACAACTGAAAAGAGTTTACCCTCATCCCTTTGACACCCTGCCTTTAGGTACTTGTACACATTGATAAGATCCCCCCTCAGTCTTCTCCTCCCCAGGCTAAGCAGACCCAGCTCTCGCAGCCGTTCCTCAGAGGACAGATGCTCCAGCCCTCTGATCATCTTTGTAGCCCTACACCGGACTCTCTCCAGTAGCTCCATGTCTCTCTTGTCCTGGGGAGCCCAGTACTGGACGCAGTACTCAAGATGAGGCCTCACGAGGGCTGAGGAGAGGGGCAGGATCACCTCCCTCCACCTGCTGGCAACACTCTTCCTAATGCACCCCAGGAGACCATTGGCCTTCTTGGCCACAAGGGCATATTGCTGGCTCATGGTCAATCTGTCATCCACCAGCACTCCCAGCTCCTTCTGTGCAGAGCTGCTCTCCAGCAGGTCAGCCTGTGGCCTGTACTGGTGCCTAGGGTTATTTTGCCCTAGGTGCAGGACTCTGCACTTACCCTTGTTGAACCTCATGAGGTTCCTCTCTGCCCAACTCTCCAGCCTGGCCAGGTCTCTCTGAAGGGCAGCACAGCCCTCAGGTGTGTCAGCCACTCCTCCCAGCTTGGTATCATCAGCAAACTTGCTGAGGAGGCACTCTGTCCCTTCATCCAGGTCATTGATGAAGAAGTTGAACAGGATGGGACCCAGTACTGAGCCCTGCGGGACTCCACTAGCCACACACCTCCAACCAGACTCCACACCACTGATGACAACCCTCTGAGCTCTGCCTTTCAGTCAGTTCTCAATCCACCTCACAGTCCACTCATCTAACCCACACTTCCTCAGCGTATGTAGGAGGATGTTATGAGAGACAGTGTCCAAAGCCTTGCTGAAGTCAAGGTACGCAACGTCCACTGCACTTCCCTCATCTACCCAGGCAGGCATTCCATCAGAGAAAGCTGTCAGATTGGTGAAGCAGGATTTTCCCCTTGGTGAATCCACGCTGGCTACTCCTGATCACCTTCTTTTCCTCCACATGCTTAGAGATGACATCCAGAATGAGCTGTTCCATCACCTTTCCAGGGATGGAGGTGAGGCTGACTGGCCTATAGTTGCCTGGGTCCTCCTTCTTGCCCTTCTTGAAGACTGGAGTGACATTGGCTTTCTTCCAGTCCTCAGGCACCTCTCCAGTTCTCCAGGACCTTTCAAAGATGATGGAGAGCGACCTGGCAACAACATCCGTCAGCTCCCTCAGTACCCGTGGGTGCATCCCATCCGGGCCCATAGATTTGTGGATGTCAAGTTTGCCCAGAAGGTCTCTAATCCTATCCTCCTCAACCAAAGGAAAGTCTTCCTTTCTCCAGACTTTCTTCCTCACGTCCAGGCTGCAGGATTCATGAGGGCTGCCCCTTAGCAGTGAAGACTGAAGCAAAGAAGGCATTCAGTAACTCTGCCTTCTCTGCATTCCTTGTCACCAGGGCCCCTGCCCCATTCAGTAGTGGGCCCACATTTTCCCAAATCCTCCTCTTGCTGCTGATATGTTTGAAGCCCTTCCTGTTGTCCTTGATATCCCTTGTCAGACTCAACTCCAGCTGGGCCTTAGCCTTCCTCACTGCATCTCTACATACTCTGACTGCATTCCTATAACTCTCCCAAGTAGCCTGTCTCCTCCTCCACATTCTGTGTATTTTCTTCTTCTGTCTGAATTTGGCCAAGAGCTCCTTGCTCACCCATTCAGGTCTCCTGCCCCCTTTGCTGCGCTTCTTACTCATAGGGATGCACTGCTCTTGAGCTTGGAGGGTGATGTTTGAATACTAACCAGCTCTCCTAGACCCCTCTTCCTTCTAGGGCCTTAACTCATGAAATTCCTCCAAGTAGGTCTCTGAAAAGGCCAAAGTCCAGTCTCCTGAAGTCCAGGGTTGCAATCCTACTTTTTGCCTTACTTCTTTCCAGAAGGATCCTGAACTCCACCATCTCAGAGCAAAGTTGTCTCTCACTGTTGGCATGAGAGAGTTGTCCATATTAAGTATGGTCTTTATGCATAATTTAGTACTAGTAATGTTGTCATAAAACAGCTGCTCAATCCAATCTTTTTCAATAATAGAGTAAATAGAATATTCAGAAATTCTGCTAAAATACTCAGTGAGTATCCACCTTTTCAGAAGTGTAGGCTACTAGTCCAAGGCTCTTTGGACAGTTGTATCAGGGCTACACAGCTGGCTGAAAGCTGGTTTGTTTTATACAAATGTCATCTTATACAGCAGTTGTGTTTCAAGCACAATGAACTGCATCTTGATTCTTCTCTTTGAGGCTACATTGGCTTTCCACCACTGGCCTCACAGACAGTTGCATTAAGCATACATCCCATCATTTCAGAATATGCTAGTTTTGTTTTGTTGTTTAGAGTCAGAGCAAAATCACTCAAGTGAACTTCCTCTCATCCGTATATTTAAATTGCATCTTTCTCAGTGTGAGGATATCGGAATATTTTCTCAGCAGAATTTTCCATAGGGTGACTGTGTGGGTCTGTGCCTATGTGCTGTATATGGTTATTACTTTAACAATTTCATTATAGAAGAAAAGAATAGAGAATGGACTGTCTCATTAGCAACTTTATTGGTAGGAACAGAGCTGGCTCATTCTTTGATTTGTTCATTTAGTCATGTTACACACACTGAGTGTGGAGATAACGAAGCTGAAGTGGGAGATGTGCCCCTCAAAAATATTCTGCTTTATAAGTCAAGTACTTTCATTTCTAGCTTTTCAGTGTTTTCTTGTAACTTGTTCTGTATAATTAACAGAGTATTTCCAGGCAAAGGTTTTGATTCCTATATGCAGAGAGAAATGTTTTTGACTAACCCACTCACAATTTTTTTTTCATTTTATCCCAATATTTACCTCTTCCTTGTCTTCCCTTGCTAAATTTACATTTACAAGAGGATTAATCCTAGTTCTTTCTTGGAAGTGTATTAACAGTACAGTGGTCATCAGGTTAGTAAAGGTCACTACTGAACAACAATATATGGCCCATTGGAAACTGCTTCAACAAAGCACTTTAAGTTTTGTGGAAGAAGAATAGTACAAAAATGACAAAAAATGTTAACAATGATTAACATGATGATTAAGCTCTCTGGTTTTCCACACTCTTCCCAACTATACTAGGGCACTGTGCATTAAGCCAATGGAAAAATGGTTTTACTCCACATTATGACTAAATCAGGATCCTTCCCATCAGCATCAATATATGAGCATAACGAAAAAAGAGGGAAAAACAGAACTCTTAAGCACAAAGAATAAAGACAGTGCCAATTAAGAAAAAAAATGTCTTCAATTAGAAGACTGAATTAGGGAATCATTCATCAGTTGCCATCAGCCAAAATGGACATGTGGACAAATTCACAGCATCAAAAGAAAGTTTTTCTTCTCAAGAAAATACTCTTAAGCAGAAGTCAATAGCTATTTCAAAGGAAAATTTGGTAAAATGATCTACGAAAGGAAGAGGGTCTTTTACTTCCCCTCTCCGTTTTTTTTCTTATTTCACTATAAAAGCAAAGTTGAAGTGATTTAAGTGATATCAATGCTGAGTAAGTTGTTGCTGGGCTTATCAGATCAACTCATGTAACTAGAGTGACAATTCTTTACCTTTGGTCCTTACTCTTTGCTGTCAGACAGAGAAAAATTTTATTTTAAGAGGGTGCCTAATTAGTAGAATTTGCCTTCTGAGCACTCTTTACCACTTTCTGGATGCTGGAGCATCATTACAGAGAATGATATACTTCCATCATCTGTGCTGTATTCTGAGGTCAGGACTTTTTGTGGTAGATACTTAGAAGAGTTTGTTAACTTTAAAGTTGCTGGTCTCCCAGAACTGCACTGTAGAGTACTGGTATTTCTAGCCATAGGTACTGATAGAGATTAACTCTTTTTTCATCTGCAGCAAACAGGGTTGTGACCGCTATAAGGAAGCGCATTATCTGAACGTGTTTTAGCAAAGTCAATGCAAAATATGTTTTTTTCTTTCAGAGTTATGTCTACAGAGAGTCATTTTTTAAATTTTATTTGGAGCGGTTATTTCTGCATGTTTTCCCATGTTAAATATTCTATGCATCTTAATCCAGCTATCTATACTGCTCATGAGACAGTAGATGTGCAAATCTGTTTGGAAGGCACTCTCCTAACAAGCCAGTCTAGCTATCACTATTCAGCCCCCTCAACCCTACAGAGTAGAACTCACTCTCTTGTCACCCTGGGAAAATCATAAGAGCTGTTTATACCTCAGTCTACCATTTCTAAATCAGAAGGAATTTACCTGTTTCACAGAGATGTCATAAGACTGATTACCTAATGTTTATAGAGCATACAAAGGGAATGATATGACAAGCTTACTTGTAAATGCAGGAGACCAGAGAAGATGACTGAGAGAATGTAAGAACAGCCAGATTGAATGTGACTTCCAGTTCTATGTTCCTATGTTAAAATTACAAATGATAGAAGAGTGTTAAGAATTATACTGAATGTAAAAACACAACATCCATTTCAAGAAGTCTACCATGGTTTGGGTTTTGATTTGGGGAAAAAAAAGAAAAAGAAAAAAAGAAACTGTGCAATAACATAAAGCTGACAAATTGAAGAGGAATTAACTTCAGTAGGAAAGTACTGGCCTTTCTGAAGATTTCAAATATGAAAAGCACAACAAACATAAGCTAAAATTTGTCACTTAGCCAAAAGTCTTCTTTTTTTCTGCAACCAGTAATACTTGTTCTGCTTCATAGAAAATTAAAAGCATAGTGCTTTCTTCTTTTCTTATATCAGTGAAGTAGCATTAGAACTGATCTAAGACATTACTTTGTTCCTTCTCATATGGTTGCGAACACTCCTATCCAGTCATTTCAACGCATATAACCAACCAGTCAATTACTTTCTTATTAACAATGTCCATCTCTAGTGACTAAATTTTTTTTTGCTCTAAGCTTCTTCTTTTAGTTGTATATCATTCATTAAGATGAACTGAGTAAATTGCCTCACTGTACAGATGAATAACTTTTCTCTCCCAATGAAGTATCAGACCATGTCAGAAAAAGCATCAAAAAAATGATGGGATTAGATATAGGCAATATCTAAACTCTACAACATATGCCTAATTTATAAGAGAGGCGTGAAAATTTCCGGAAAGAGCTAAGTGTTGTTACTGCCAGCTGAAACCGGTAAGAATAAAGGGCATTCAGAATTTTCTAAAGCTATGTCTTAAACCTGTAAAAGTTCTTGAATTTTTGACACTGTTTTCATTTTTCTCCTTCTTTGAACATGAATGGATATGTATGTTTTCATAATAATGACGTGCCATTGTGGGCCAATACAAATGAAAGTAGCTGCTTGCTGCAATTGCATGAAATTATTTAGAAGATGAACTGTTCAGCCATTAGAGCTAAAAGTAGTAAGGTATTTTTTACTCACTAAGCAAACAGCTATTCCTGACTATCTCAGGATGTACTAGTTTCTGCATAGAAAATTTAATTTTTAAATCCTCAAACATTTAACAAGCAGAATACAAACAGCTGCTCATCGGAAGGACTCAGCCTCCGTGTGAAATGTGGTGGCTTGAAATAGCACCTATATGTTACTGCAGAAATGTCAGATAAGAAAGGACAGTTTCAGCTGAAACTAAGGGATGCTTTAGTAAGCAAGGTGTATTTACCCAACATTAGTAAGAGATCGGGCACTGAACAAAAGGTAGATATTAATAATATTACACTTGGGTATAGAAAAGTATTAGTTATAGTGTTAGAAATTATCCATAGGTGCACTGTCTCTCCTCTTGACTTATTAACACCGACTCAAGGGGGTACCTTGCTGAATACACCCACTCCCCTACCAACCTGGACTTCACAAGCAGCAGTGATTTTGTGAGGAAAACGTCGGAGAAATACCCCGGTCCGCGCAAAGTCGACACACGTCGGACTTCGCGATGCTTTGAGGTGCCAAGAAATCCTCACGAGAGCTTTTTTTCCTGAAAGTTTTTCAGGTCCATTTGACACTTCATGTGCGAGTCTCGAAAGACACCAGATTACCCGAAAAGGATACGCGGGGGGAGGGGAGAGAGGGCTGGGGATGCCTTCACTTCCAGGGAATTTCGGGCTCACCCGCTAACGCCTCTGGAGCCTAAACGCTCCCTCAGCCGCGAGGAGGAGGAGGAGGAGCCTCACCTGCGCCGGGCAGCGCCGGCCCGCCCCTCTCCTCCTCCCGGCCAGGTGCGAGGTGGAGCAGGAAGCAGCGGCGGTGCTGAGAGGAGCCCGCGCCCGCGCCCTCCTCGGCGCTGGGCCCATGCGGCGAGATGGCGGCAGGCCGGGCGCTGCTGGTCGCCGCTGCGCTTCTCTCAGCTTCGGCGCAGCTCCTCTGGCGGGAAGGTAGGGCTGGGCTGGGAGGGGAAAGGAAGGGAAGGGAAGGGAAGAGAAGACAGAGGAGGGGGCGCTGCGCCGGCGAGCGGGTCCCTCGCGGTGAGGGGGCGCCGCGCGAGCCCCTAACGGTCGCGAGCCCCTAACGGTCGCGAGCCCCTAACGGTCGCGAGCCCCTAACGGTCGCCTCGAGGCGGGGCCCCCGCGAAGGGGGGGGTGCTCTGCTGGGGTCTCGGCGGGAAGGCACTCGCGCAGACTACCCGTCGGTTAAATCTTTCTCTTTTCTTTTCTTTTCGTGTGTGTGAGGGGCGTTTGTCCCGTTAAAACCTTACGGTAGAAAAGAGCTAAAGGCCCGCAGCGTCCTTTCACCTGTGGGGAAGGTGTCCCCGCCGCGGTGCGGCCGTGTGGCGCCGCGGGGAGCCTCTCGGGTGGAGCCGCCTTGCTTCCCACAGCGCGCTTCTGGTGCTCTTCCCTCTCTTCTCCGTGGAGGATGGTTAAATCTGCATTTCCTCCGTGTTTTGTTCTGTGCTAATTTTAAAAATAAGCTATTGAAATACTGTAAATAAACACTACAGACAGTAATTCTAACGTATTTCTTTCATTTTTTTATTTATAGTCCATAGAAAGGAACATGCGTTAGGTGTCTTTTCTGTTATGCATCTAGAAGGCAGTAAAAGCAGAAAGCTTTGTAGGTCCTAGTAATCCTCGCCTGCTTCCCAGAACAAAAGTTTTCTTTAGTGTAAATGATTTTTCCTTTTGAGAGAAACAGGAGGTATTCCTCAAACATCTCTTTCTGTTCTGGGTTTCTTGGACACTTTTGTTTTGGAAATTTCTTTTTTTTTTCTTTTTTTTTTTTTTTTTTTTTTGTGTTACGCAAATACTACCAAGGGTATTTATTTGATCTTTCCATCTTGCCTTACTAGAGTATTGATTGTGCAAGTAACTTTACAATGTTGTCCTCCCCGGATACAAGGAGAGAAGGCAGAATTATTTATTTGTAGGGGCAAGAGCTCACAGGGTTGTGCTCAGAGTTGGGCTTCTGGTGGCAGTGTCACTGTGGTGCTGATGGCCTCAGCATGTAGGCAGAGAAAATGGTTTTTATTAGACCAATTGATAAATTGTATGTGCAGGGAATCAGAAAGGCTTGTATGCCCAGGTAGTCCAATGAGAGAGTGCTGCTCCCTAGAAAAGCTGTTTCTCTTGTGCTTCCTCGGTGTTTGAGGCAATCCTGTGTACACAACTCACAAAGAAATTTATTAGGTCCTGGCCGCAAACATGAAGGAGTTCAGATTACATATGCAAGGACAGCATGTGGGATTTTCTTCAATTTCAAAAGTCTTCATTGCCAAAAATGGAAGCATGGGAAGTTCATGTATATCTTCAAAACTCAACAGGCCATTTCTTAGCTATTGGTCCTGACAAAGAATCTTGAAGCATGACTTTGTATGCAAAATAACTGCTAAGTTACTTGTGGTGATTATGAACGAGCTAAAGAGTTTGAAGTGAAATTTATGGCTTTTTAACATTTGTTACCTTGGACTGAGCTGGTTATGTTTGTGTGTGGCTCAAAGCCATCATTATTCTAAACATGCAGTCTAAATGTCAACTGTGAAATCCAACAGCACTTGAGGTTTAAGTTTCAAGCTATTTACTCAGGAACTTTTAAATATTTTTATTTTTGCATAGCCTGTAGGAATCAAATTAATGACCATTATTTACTTCTCTTGAGCTCCTTCAAAGCATAAAGAATATGATGTGGTTAATTGTCTTTGGTTTTTAAACAAAACAAACTTGAAAAACCTGGAGATTTGTTTTTTGCAAGAAGAAGAGCTAGAGTTTCCAAAGATATTTTATCACTGAGGTAGCTAATCAAGAAGTCTCAATTGCATCTTTTTTCCTATATGAGTCTGGATCTTTGCTAGGATATACAGCCTATTAATCATATTCTTCATGTGAACCACCCTTGAAGTGTCTATTTGCACATTCTTTCTCACTTTGTAGTCAAACTACATAATCTTTTTTTTTTTTTTTTTTTTTAAAGAATCTTCCTGGCACCCATGAAACTTCACAGGTCTTCCTCTTGAGGTGCAGTACAGCTCTTTCTGAGCCAATGTCTTTGATTTTTGCTCGTTGCCATCATTTACTCCAGCTTCTTCTCTATTCCATTTCAAACATCCCAACTGGAATTATGCATTCACCCATACTATTGGCATTAAAAAAAAAAAAAAGTTTACACCCGCTTTATGCAAAAACACAAGAGACTGTTCCAAGGCTGGAGTGAATTGAGCCCACAGCATTAGTTTTTTAACTGGACCTAACAGTAGGCAGAGTATTGGCTGTGTAGTTGTACTGGGAGCTCTGGGTGCAGAATCTGTCCCTGGAAAGCCAAGGGCACTAACTTGGCAAAATAAAATTGAATGGGAGTGTGCAGGAGAGTTGAAGTAAGTGTGAGTCAGATGAGGAACATCTAGTCTGTTTTTATTTTTGCAAAACCTCTTCAAAGACAAAACTCTTGTGTGAACTGGGTTTTTCTTAGCTTAATTTAAAGGAAATAGGGAACAAATGAGAGAGACAGACAGTTCTCTTTCTTCATAACCAGTGACCTTACCCTTGGGCAAACCATGAATTTGCTCTGTAGAACAAAGCTACAAAAAGTGAAATTGTATGAAACACCCTTAGTAGACCTAAAGGTTGACTGCCACCAACAGAGGTCCCTCTTCCTGCCTCCTTCCCCCCTCCTTTATAATCATATGCTTCCTGCCTGCTTCCCCCTTTTCTGCACAAGCCCTAGAGCTTGCCCATGCCAGGCTGCTCTGTGATCCTCTAGTATTCACTCACCCAGTGTCTTTCTCCTGCAAAATAAAAAGTGGCTCACCCTCTGCTGAGTTAGTGAGACGGATTGACCAAAGGTTTCTCACTGAGAGTCAGTGATGGTATGGTGCAAGTGGGATGGAAAAAGGAAAGAGAGGGGAGTAGTGCCTTCCCAGATGTGGTAGCAAAATCTTGTGTATCTGATATAGACTTGATTATGATGGGAGTTACTCTCATTATGCACAACCAGAACGATAACCAGATTTCCCTTAGCAAAGTTTTGAAAAACCTAAGATCCTACAAGTTAAGGAAGACTCCCCACCCACACACACTGTGTATTTACAATTTTTAAGGAGTCCCTTTGTACTTGTTGTTGATCTTTGGTACTGGCTCTGTCGTTGCCATGTTTTGACTGCAAATCACAATGACCTTCCTTCAGTTAGGTTAGGTGTAGATTCAGACTGTGTGCAGAACCACACACAAGGTGGTTATGGAGGAGTGTTTCTCTTTTCTGGGACTAGTGGGACAGCTGAAGATCTTAGTGTACCTTTCTTTAGAACTGTTTCCCGTCATCCTTAGAGAAATCATTTCTTTCCTCCCTCCTCCCTTTGTTCCCCTGCTGACACGTAGAGTACTACAGTGTTGTCTTTTCCTGTAGGAGCCTTTCCATGTGTATGTCAAACACGACTAGTCAAATTAGTTTGTCTTTTTTTGATGCAATGTTATATGCATAGCATAAATCATTAACTAGAACATTGGTTAACTTATAGGTAAAAAATTACGTAAAGTACTTAGCAGTATAGCTGTGCATAGGTGTGGGAGTGTGGATGAAGTATTACGTATCTAACCTTTTAGTATCTCTTTATGTCTCTTTAAAGCATTAATAATGAAGTTAATTAGGCTTTTATAAAATCTGTCACACATAAGGTTGTTCTAAAAATGAAATTTTTGTGATGAAAATCTGTGTATGTATTTTTAGATTTTTTTTTAAATGTAATTGTTAGTGAATTATCAGATAGTGCCACTTTGTTTCATGATCTACCTTTCAGTTAAGTTTTCTTTTCAGTTGACTGAGTTGCATGTAAATCTTAATATGCAAAGCTGCTTCTTTTCAAAAAGCAAGCTATTATCAGCTTCTTTCTGGTGTTCTAACATAGCACTGATGGAACATAAATAATAGGCTTGTTTTTGTTCCTTTAAAAGTCAGTGGAAGCTGGATTATTTCCATGTTGAATCACTATTTTGTTTACTTGATCAAGACCTCTCCTTTTAAGACCACAATTGATGTGCATGAGTATTCAGTTGTACTTTTTTTTTTTGCTTGCCTCTATCAGTCTAGAATGCTTAATGTTTTCTGTCTAGAAATCGAAGTGTGTATAATAAGTTACCTGTTTTTTGTGTCTTAGTTCTAGCTTAATTTTTTCACTGGGAAATATATATTCCAGATTTTTTGAGGAAAGGGAATGTTTGTTTTTAACTAGTGAGTCTTGTTGGCTGTTTTTTTTTGTTTGTATATGTTTTTTAAAAACAAGATTTGAAAGAATGCAGAGGTAACACAAAAGCCCAGATGGGGACATGAGGTAGTGGAAGAATGAACATACTTGAGTATTAATACACTTAATTGAACTTACTGTCAGTAGCAGCGCAACTGCAACCAATCATCATTGGTGTACCCTCACCAGCGATAGGTAATGCTCTCTGGAGTTGTGTATGAATGCATGTTCTTTAACAACTATATTTCTGGTCATGGGTTACTTATATACAAAACTGGAAGCACTGAAGTTTTTTGGAAATACTAATTGTTTGGTTAAGAAATGGCCCAGGAAAGAACGTGGTGCAGCAGGCCAGTACTTGAGGCTGACTTGTGATGTGGTTGATTGGCAGCAGGTCTTTTGGGACTGAGGATGTTGTTGGAGCCACAGTGCCTGGAGTAGTTGCTCCCAGTGGTGGCTTCTTTCTTTCCTTGCTTTTTCACTAGCTCCTGTGTTTGCATGGCTGCATTGTGGGCTGCACTGGGGAATCTAACCTAACTGAAAAATAATTCCAGTAAGGTGGAGCAAGCCAGAAGGGCTTATTTTGCTGCTTGCTCTGTCAGTGATGTGCAGTGCTCTGCCTGGGCACAGAAGCATTTGCTGTCATGTGGTGAAGGGCACCATGAATGAGCACGAACGGGCGGCAGGGCAGATATGGGGTGGGAACACAGAGACTGCCAAAGCTAATGTCTATAGTACTGCCATCAACTGTGGACATGGAGGAAATAAGTTCTTCAGCTAGAAGATTGCCCTCCTCATTTTCATTCTGTCTTGTGTTCATTGTCTTGCACAAATCCTTGTAGTCTAACAGGAATTTCTAGACGGAAGTCAGGACTTGCTTTATGAAATAAGGGAAAAGTTTTTTCCCTTGCCTGGTAGCAGGTATCTGCTGTAGAAGTTGTGTTCTGACTTGTTAATGACTTAAATGAATTCCTCTTATCTGTAGTACTGGAAGAGGAAAAGCAAGTTAAGAGGAGAAAAACTACATTCTGGCTTCTTGAAATATATAGCAGCAATATTCAGGCAAAAGACAGGGCTTAGTTTATTGAAATGGCCTTTATCACGCTGCTTGCTTGGTTTTTAATTTTTTACATACATACATACACTCACTTTTTTGTAATAAAAACTTGGGAATTCACATTTACTAAGACCAGAGTCTTAGGAAATTCCTGAACAGATTTGCGTTTAGTTTGTGATAGAAATAGTTCATATTAGAAAAAGCATGAGGAGCCATTCTTTACAAGAAAAGTCAGACACTTGTGGCTTTTATATACGTTGACTGCTACAGTTATGAAGTAAAAGTTAACTTCCCGCAGGAGCACACCAAAGAGATAGTTGACAACAGTAAACAGTGGCCTGTTTACTGGGCCAGTAAACCAGGATGGTGTATTTGCAAATTGGTGTAGGTCATAGATGAATAATTCTTATCCTTCTTTCATCACAGTTTCTCCTTATTGATATTATTATTATTATTTACAGTTTTATTCTTCACTCTTGGGCCACATTTTCTTATTCTTGTGCTCTTTACTATTTAAGGTGGCCTGCCTTGAAATGATTCTAAATAAATTTTATGGCTCTTTGTTTATATCTATGGGAACAAGCTGCTGCCATTGCCTGACAAGCAATGTGTGTGTATTCCTGGAGATCACTGTCAAGCTCTGTGCTGCATTTTGTCATGTTAGGAAGACTTCTATATATTCTCGATGCTATGTTTCCCCTACGTGTTGGCAGATAAACTGGCTCTATTGTATATGGGCTTGTTAGTGACTTGAATTATAGCTCTATCTATAAATAATGCTGAAAGGTGAGAGCAAGTGGGGAAAACATAATTTGCTTCTTGAAACTGCTTATAGCAAAACATGGCTTTCTTCAGTTTCTGGGAAGTGATATAGACAGAAGCAATCTGAGAAAAGTAAACACATGTAGAGTTGTGTTCATTCATGTTCTGACTGGTGCGATGTAGTTTGTAATACTGAGTTATTGCTCAGGCTGTTATTTGGGAATCTAGCTATTGGTTACTGCTTTCACAGTTTGTTAAAATGAGCTAAATTCATCATTGCTTTTCTTGCTACCTCTGCTGCAAGGCCTTCGCACTGTGTACCAGGCAGCGCTTGCACTCTGCCTTTGGAGACTTTCAGGCTGCTGTCCCCACTGAGGAACTCTTAGAAAGGTTCAGCTTCAGCAAAGTATGTGCCTGGCTCGAGGATACAGGAAAATGAAGACAGAATGCCAATTTTGATCTAACTGGGCTTTTCTTGGGTAACTCTCTATCCTCTCCCCTCACTTTTATTAAGTTTCTGTTATCATGTTCTTATTTGTTATCATTGTCCTTCCTAACTGATGAAGGACAAAGGGAAACTTAGTATCAGCCAACTGTGGGTGCTGTTGTTTGTCTGGGGGCTCATGACAGAGGGGTACAAGTGACTCAGAAGAGGTATTGGGAGACTATTGCTGATAGAGCAGACCCGAAGTCAACAACCTAAGCTGCTGCTGGCAAATATTTGGCTGTTTAGCCAGATGTGAACTTTGCATGGTGAAGAATTTCACCCAGGTCAAACACATTGCATGGACCAGCTGTAGGACTATATTAATGCAAAGGCCACATCAGCCAAAAAGCCTGATGTTGCCTGGTGTTCTTAGCAGATTAGTTCCTGTCTAAGCCCCTTGCTGTTAGGACCCATTGCAATTCTGCACCTGTGACCTATGCCCAGAACTTGCCAATTCTTGGCTGTTTGGATATATTGTATTTTAGGTGTATGTGGCACAGACTTTAGTATGTGGCTTGTCAAGTCAGGAAGTGTGACTACCACAAGTCTGAATTTGTCAACCTTTGTCTCGCTGGAGGTAAAATTAAAGATGTTGTTTTAACAAAGCAATTTCAGCAGTTCCTGGAGCGTTAGCTGTTTCAACAAGGCTGTTCTGCTATCATTATCAAACCTTAGTTCTGGAACAGAGAGCATATCAACTGTGACATTGGTTGATTTGCTAGCACAATTTGGAGCCAAACCATTCCTAATTCCCTTAAGTCAGCTGGTGGCATTTGATAGTGTCTCAGCAGGATTCAGCCAACAGAGCCTGGTCTTGTCCCTCTAGTTGCAGGCTTCTCTCCTCTAATGTGACAGAGGTATGGCAGTACAGATTCATTTTGTTCAACATCTGCTTATTGCCACTAGGAAGCTAAGATATAGATTGTGCTGCAATTAGTTTACTATTGATTGCTGACTTAGAAAATCAGAGCAGTCTTGTGTCTTTATTAGTTGGTGACAGAGGCAAGACTTACCTGATTGCAACTAAACCTGGCCAGTGTAGACAGTACTAGTGGAAACCACCTGGAAAACCGTATGGAAGTGCCAGTTGAAGAGACATCCCATGATCTATACATGTGCATTTCATTTATATTAGCAAGATCTTGTCTGCTTCTGAATGCCCAAGCAGCCACAACTGTAGGACAACATTTTTTTTTTCTCTAACCTTTCTCATCAGAGAGGAGGAAAAAGTCTTGCTTGTGTCCGTCCCACTGGACACTTCTATAGTTGCCTCCCCATGGCAGCTCAGGAGTTCCATGAGACAGCCTGCTTGAAGCTGTGCCTTGTGATTGTTTGGCAAACAAAGTAAGCACAATCGCTTGCTGTCAGAGAGGTCTTATTTTGAGAGACACCAGCACTTACAGGTCTTCACTGGCTGTTCTACATCTTTAGGTGGAATTGAGATATTAGCGTACGAAGACAGGCAAACTGCAGTCAGTGAAAATGGATGATCTGGAGTTCCTAAGAAGTGAGAGACAAAAAGCTGTTGGCAAGATGTTTGGCATGGGAGAGACCACTGGTTTTGAAATGCACTCTTCCACATTTGTTAACCAGAGCCAAGACTGGTGAACTGCACAGACGGGCTCCAAGATGCTGTCCTCTTGTTGCCTTATACTGAGGTAGGAATAAAGAGTGTAATCAAACACCTCCGTGATCAAAGGAGGCTCCTGCAGTGACTTGCGTAGGATTTGTGTTCCTCATACCAATCTGACGTTTTCTCATCAGGTGGCACAAACCTGTGTTTCTTATGTTGTATGCAAGTTGGCAGCCAGCTTACAAATAGAAATTGATGAGCTACCTCTTCCTACTTCTACAGAAGCAGCAAAACTTCATATATGTAAGATGAATGCCAGAGTCCATATTCTCCCTTCTATAATTGTAGCTAAGTTCACCAAGTCCCAAAGTGTATTTTTCCCCACTTCTCGTGGAAAAAGTGACTTTTTGAAATCTGTCTTTTACATGTAAATTACATGGGTATCTTACCTAGAAGCTTTTCAGAAGGTTAGTTAAAGAAGAAAAACTTAAGTAGTTCCTCAAATTTAAATAAAGTTATTTCTGAACTGAATGGACTCTATTCTTGTAAAGGCTTATGAATGTTACTTAACTTTTGAGTGAGTAGATTTGTTGGCCTTGGGCACTGAAGGCCATTCTTCAGTGAACTGTGCGGGGACGGCTTGTAACATCACTCTTGCTGGTCACCCTTTTCCATCTTGAACAGATGACACTAGGATATGTGACACCTCATTCGTTTGCCATCATTCTGGCTATTGGTGGTGATTACAGGACTGTACTGTGGTGGCTGAGGAACAGATGTTCCTTCTAAGCCCCTGTCTCCTGAGATGGGGATGGTCACCATGGCATAATAGTCATTGGCAGCATCTGTCTGTCAGCAGCCTTTGCAGATTTTAAACTTAAATTTCCTGAATGATTCTCTGAAAACAATTGGTTCACAAAATGTGAACCTCATATCTTGAGCAGTATGGTAATGGAAGACAGGTCCAAGCAAAAAAAGAAAAAAGTCATTGAGCAATGAAAAAAGAATAGTTGGTTTGCATTTTAAAAATAAACCAAAAATCTCCTTGCTATAAAAAGTCTAACAGGATTTCAGCAGCTTACAGGAAGGAGGATGTGCTGTAATTCATGGAAGGGTTATTGCAGCTTTCCAGTAATTGTGCTAGTGATCTCCATTTACTGCTTACAGCACTGATTAGTATGTGAAAAGAAAGTAAACAGTGTATGGGTTCCTGACTAACTTTGTTAATAGCTTGAAGAACGTAAAAGTAATTACATTGATGGATGTCACAGATGAAATTTGGGGGAGTGGCTAATTCTTAGGCAATAGTATATTATAGATAAACTGAAGAATTAAAATCAGCAAAGATTAAAATCACTCAAAAAAAGGCAGGCGTCAAATGGTTCAAGTCAGCAAAGTAGGGAGACCTACACTCCTTAATATGCAATAACCTGATGTTGGCAAAACTAAGTCAATGTACAGTGAATTCTGTTGAAGATGTTGGGGGAATGAATGAATGATTGGGTATAACTGTTAGTGCTTCTCTTAGCTGGGCCATTAGGACACTCATCTGGGATAAGGGAGCTGGGACCTGTGATCTCCATCATGTAGGAGACAGCCTTGAGGTTTCCTCACCAGGCTGAAGGCATTTAAGGTAGATTGCTCTGAACTTTTCCTGTTGGTGCTGTCCTGTTCAGGGACAGGAATTTGTGTGACTTGAGACAGAAATCATGTAGTTTATAGCAATGTCGCTGGATTACTGAGCTGTATGCCCTGCCTCCCTCTGTCTTGCAGGGACATTTGCAGTAAATGTCGAGGCTCTTTCCCTACACATAAAGAGCATACCTGCCTGAGAACATCTCTGGAGCTTGTGAGAGCCTGCAGGAGGCAGTAAGCTTTCCAGGACAGTTTACCGAGATGCATCTTTCTTTCCCACACTAGGGAATATGCACATTAAGGCTTTGTGGGAGCTAGGCCCCTGCTGCGTTGTTTAGGTGATGGTTAAAGCACTTCATCTCCCAGCTTCTAGCCCTAATGCTGTATGTCATGCAGAAATTGCCTCTGTGCTGTCCCTGTGTTGATGTGTAAGGTGCTGGGATTAGGGTGTTCTCCAGAGAGGTGAGACATGAGGATTCAAATCCCCCTCAGGCAGAACAGGGATATGAATCTAGATACTTCATATCCGGAGTGAGCATTGCAACTACTTGTCTTCTGCTGTAGCCTGTCTCCTCCAGCTCCCTCGGGTTTCTGTGAATGGTATCTGAGTCAGCTCAGTCCAACTGTGTTTTATTAAAAAAATGCCTGAAGTGGAACAAACACTGATTAACCAGAACAAGAAAACTTAATACTTTCCTGCGTTATTTGGGGGGAAATTAGCATCTGGCATCTTTTTGTTGTCATTTTTGACTCGTTCTGCCTTCTGGTCTGGGAGTTGTTTGGGTTTTGTTTTGTTTGTTTTGTTTGTTTCTTTTTAATCCATTTGATGAAGTCCCATGAAACAATTACCATAGATCCCTATGCTGGAAATGGCTGCTATAAAATGCAGCCCTTTAGCCAATGCAGGTGGACAGTGGCTGGGGCTCTGTTCTCACTCCTGATTTGTTTAGCAAGGCACTAAACACAACCATAAAAATTGGTGTCCTGCCCAAATCCTTTCCTTGTCCAAATGTACATTCTCTCTCTCTGGGTGCCATCAGCTCCTCTACCTTTCAACTCTTTTATATTGCCTCTCCTTCTCATACATGGAAAAAAAATCCTGTATGCATATATTTAAATACTAGGAGATTAGTTTTAGTTGCCACAACAGTAGAACTTAGCCTAAACTCTGCAGAGTAATCACTTGTTTTATGCTGTGCAGTTTCTAAATCAAGTTGGAGAGTTCTCAGTGCAATAAAAGTGATGAAAGGTTTGGAAAGTTATCCTGTTGAAATGAGGATAGCCAAGGTGTGTTTGTATGGGGAGAAGCATTGCTGGATGATAAAGGGATGTTGTTGCAAGACAGTTGTTGTGAAGGTGCTGTCTTAAACCAGCATGAGCAGTAATGAACTTCAATTGCAGCAGGAAAAATGTAGCTTAAGATTAGGACAGTTGAATAAATAGTTAAGGAAGGTTGCAGAACTGTAATCATCTAGAGGGAAAAAAAATCAGTATGAGATGTCTACATTAGCCTGTGAACCACTTCCATCCAGGCCAGCTCATGACTGGAGAGGTCACCTCTGACATCTAGCCCAGCGATTTCATGGTTTTGTAGACAGAGAATAAATCCAGCTTCAGTAATGCTGCTTTTTGCTCATGTGAATATCCTGTTTGTCATCACTGTGCAGCATTAATGATGCACCCAAATTCCTCCTTTACAAGAAATCTGTATAGTTACTGGTAGTCCTAATAGAAAGGCATGCAGTGGGAAGCACAGACAAAGACAGATCAGTATGAGTCATGAAGAGACTGACTGGTTCTTATAAAAGCACTGCATTAAAGGTAATTTTAAGTAGTCTCTCTATAGTGTTGCATATGTATGTGTGGCTGTACTTTTTTTTCTTTTTAGTCATTTAGTTATTTAATGACTTTGAGATCCTTGGATGTACCTTTTTGTATGATTCTTTATTTTCGTACAGAAACTGAGATTTGATAGATCAGTGTAATTTAGCACATCTCTAGTGACTGACTATGCTGTTGGAACTATTGCACTGTGCTCTTATTTCTATGTCCAAAATGGTTGTCTGCAGAATTTTATTTAAGCAAGATGTTTATGCAGTAATGCAGCTTAATACCTGTTCTTGTGTATGTCTCTAGCAGATGGCTTTGAGTCTAGCTGGATATGTGATCTGCATCCTTATCTCCCAATATGAGTTTGGATACTGATCATTGGGCAGTCCCTGTTTTGCAGATGCAAGGTTGTGGCCCCATCCGTATCCAGACTGGAAACTGGTGCTGAGTTGACCCTATTCAAGCCAGTCTTGAATCTTGAAGCTTGAGGCTGGCCTCTTGCAAGCTTGAACCAGCACTATTTTATTTTGCCCTTATCTTTGCCTTTCCCTTTAAACATCCCTAAGTTGAGAGCTAGGCTAGTTTCTTCTGTGTGCGTATACCACTTCAGGAGTCTTGTCTTGTGTCATTGCCCAATGTAATCTTATTTGCATAAATGTTAAATGATACATGATCACAAAGTCTGAAAACAGCAACCACAACAAAACCGTCAATAGCGCCCACAAAAACAGGGAACTGAAGTCAGGTCTTCCAAGGATGACTTCCAACAGACTTCTCAGTAATACTTACAAACAGTAGATGGGTATGACAATTACAATATGCAATAAAGAAGCATCTTTGGTAGCTACTAATTATTGGTGTTAAACTATTAACAAGTCATATCTGGATGTCAAACGTCAGGAAAACTATGACGTTTTTGAGTACTGAGAGTATTAAAATAAAAGCCCACAGTGGTGTGGAGAACAACCCAGACTAGGCTAGAATTAGTTGTTTCAGTTTCTGTTCTGAAAACTGCATTGTCTTGAAGAACCGAGAGGAGCAGCTCTTACTGCTAGCTTTGCTTTGCTGTTTTCTTTTCCCATCCCTAGAAGTTACCCCTTTGACAGTTTGGTTTGTGTTTGGAACATCATCGCATTAGAGAGAGAAATGTCCTTGTGTTTTCTTGTGTGTACTCCTATAAGTTTGCTTTAATTGACATTGCAGAAGTAATTCATGGATCTTCCCCTTCTCTGGTATCCACACATCCCAGGATGAAAGCCATTGCAAAGAGGTTTGCAAGCATAACCTGTGTCCCAGTAAATCTAGTAGGCTTATTCTCCATTAACTATAGTGAGGCTTGAGTTGTGCCCAAGTGAGGAAATAATTTAGTGCTTTGTGTCTTTCTAGTATAGTCCTGTATTCCTCTAATTTCAGGGGCAGGAAAAAAGGGATTGAGTGAGGACTTCAATTGTGCTGTTGTCAGTAGTCCCTTGTAGCACTGACTCTTCCTGTCAGCTTCCCACAATGTCAGGCGGGTACGTGACTGTCGCAGCTGAAGTGTGAAGTGGTACGTGGGATGTTGGCCTTGTGTTGCGAAGGAATGATGTTGCAAGATGCTCCTTCAAAATCCTCTTGTTGGAAACATTTGACTGATGCACATCAGACTTTCTCCTAGGTCTTGGTTTTGGAAAGCAACGTAGTTTTCCTTCTCTGGAGAACGACATCTTCCTCTCTAGACATGCCCAATTGTGATTGGCAATGGTATATCTGGTGGCTGCCATGAAGCTGCTGAACAGGATGACCTGCATCCCTCATCACCTGGAAAGGGTCCTTAGTCCTCCTGTGCTAGTGGACTAAACCTGTTGTTTCAGCCATTGTGCCACAGGGCTGTGGTTTAGATTCAGAAGTACAAGCCTGCTTGTAGTTAAACTAACAACATATCAAAGCTGTCTTCTGCCTGAACTGTTCCATTTCCTTCCCTGTGGTAATTTTGAGCCTGTATTGTGTCCTTTTTTCCTGGGAAAAAACGTAACTCAGATTAAAAACTGTGTGAAAGTGTTTTTAAAGCAGAAATACAAGTGTTGCTGATGGTTATTTTTTATCAGTGCTAGCTGCCTGAAAAGGAAAGAGTCCCATGTAAGCTGTCAGGTCAGAGGACTGTCCTGTTACTTAAAAGGTATAAGGAAGTTACTAACTGACCGTATTTACTGATGGTATGGAAGGTGGGTAAACTATTCATTACAAGTACGTGTAGAAATTTGTCACAGTGTTTGCTGAATTTCCTTTAAAGCCTTTGATCTTGGAGGCAAATGAATAAGGCAGTTTCGGGGGCTTATTAAGTCTCTAGACTTCAAGATTGTATAGAAGAGCCTAGAAGTCTGGGAAAAACTTGACACCAACAAAGCTTAAGTGAAAATAACCAGGTATCTCTTAGACCACCCTTTCCTGCCCTGCTTTCCCCAGCAGTGAGGTTGTGATAACTCATCTTTGAAATCCTGGAGGTGGAGTCTTTTTGCTGGCAGCAAAGGATGACCTGTGCTGATCGATAGATCTTCAAAGTTTTTGCAAAACAGTGCAATGAAAGCTGGGCCCTGTGCAACTATGATATTGCTGTAAAAATCAGGAGACTTTAAATTTGAATTGGGGGACGGGAGAATGGGAACTTGAATAACTAATAATTTAAGCTTATTTCTGCATTTATGAGGGCTGAAGTTTTGAGGTGGGTGGGTTTTGCTGAGATGAGAAGTGGGGCTGTCATCTGCCACGAGAGGGCTCTGCTGATCAAGGCGTACTCTCAGCCTCGAAGCTGAACCTGTACCAAGTGATCCCTCCTAAAGCCTCTGGGTCTTGGGCAGCCTGCTCCTGGCTCTGACTCCAGCAGCAGCAGTGCCTGTCCCAGCTGGGCAGGAGTGGGCCAAATGCTTCGGCGCTTACAGGCTCGTGCCACGGTCCAGCAGAGCTCGAGGCACCCTGCAGCTAGGCGTTTGGCAGCTGCCTTGCTAGCATGCTGTGTAGCAGGGAGGATGGCTGCAGCAGCTCTCCCAGGGTTGCCACCTGGCTGGATCCTCTATGGTGGGTCTCTATTGGGGTTGGTGAGCAAGAGGATCCCCAACCTGGCATATGGGCAGAGCTGTGTCATGCAGCCCTCTCGGATTGGGCCTCTTTCAACAGAACTTGGGAGACCCTTATTCCTATATCTTCCTATATATTTTTTTCCTTAAACACTAAAATCCTGAGTGTTATAGACACTGTGACTGTGTCATCCATACAGAGGAACAAGAATGTTGGGAGGAATGGAGGAAGAGAGCAGTGAAAACAAATGGCAGAAAACTTACTGGCTGACCTGTCCTCAGATTTTCGTCTGAAGATACAGCTGCCTTCAATGCAAACTTTACTCAAGGCTGGGCTTGATCTTTACTCAGCATCAGACTGATGCAAATAACTTTTCTGCTGTTCTTGAATTTCCAGCTGGTATTATTTTGCATTTTATACCTTGTAGGTTTTAAGAAAACTGTCTAGTGTGGCCTATTTTTTTGATAAACCACTACCCATTCAGTATGACAAGGTTATTCTGTGGCTCCAGTACTTAGTATGAGAGTTGCTCCTGCTTCAGTAGTATTAGAGGATGGCTTGAAATGTGTGAAGGTTGCTCAGGCTTTCAGTGCCTCCACTGATGGCCTAAAGGCTAGGGTAAATCATGTCAGGGATGCAGAAGAGGGACCCAGGGGCAAAAAGTTCCTCCCAGGCCCCAGACACCACCTATGCTGCTGTGGAGATGTTGCTTGTATGTGTGCCTTCAGGGAATGAATTGTGAGAGATTTGGGGGTAGGAAGCTGTGACCACGTGTATCTTTATCCACCAGCCCACTCTTTCCCAAAGCTTTTTTGTGAAGAGGGATATTCCTTGCTAGTTTGTCTCTTGCTTTCTTTGAGGACTGGAAAGCTTCCTCTTAGAGCAAATTAAACTGTGTCGTAGCTAATGATGCATTAATAACCCAGAATAGTTTCAGCTCTTAAAACATGTCTGTTGATTTGTGCTCTTGATCTTTTCTGCTATCACTAGGGCACCGTGTCTGGTCTGATAATGGTTGAGGTTGACCTGTTAGCCCAGAGAGCCCGGCTGGACCTGACGGTGGCCTGTTACGGTAGCGTGCAGTTGTTCAGCTTTAACTGCTGAATACATTTCCTGAGTCAGAGCTTCATAGGTGCTTTCAGACATGAGGCAGGTTGTGTGATGGAGATAGCCTGAAAGCTAATGTCCAGACAACAGAAATTTGAAAGAAATGGATGAGGTTTTTTGTTTGGTTGGTTTTAATGTGAAATAAATAGCACTGGTAAACTGAAGCAGAACTGATCCTAGTCAAGTTCCATTTAGCACCTCTCCTGACAAGTGCAGCAAGCAGATTTCGATCCTCACCTATGCTCTGTGCTGAACTGAAACATCTGCGAGAATTGCATGTAGGTTTAGCGCTTGAGACTTGAGAACCTGGATACAAACACTGCTTCTAACAGCATGGTATCTCTGGGGATGTGTGAACAGGCAGCTGATGAACGTACGTGCTAGTAACAAAACACTAATATATATATATATATATTTTACCTCTCCTTAGCTTCTTTTACCATCTCTCTTCGTACTGTGGACAACATCACAGTTATGATTAAACTGAGACCTGGTGTTTCATGGGGCTGTCAGATTCGTGTAAAATCTTTACCCAGATTTGACCTCAAGATAAAGCCTGGCGAGAGTGTAACTTTTAGCTTCACTTGTAAAACTCCAGAGGAATACTTCATCATGGAAATTCAGAAAAATATTGGTAAGGTGCATGTTCTCAATTTTTTTTTATCCTATTACAGTTTTCCTCTAGTAAAACCACGTACTTTTTTGGGGGGGGGGAGGGGAGAGGGCAGTTCCCTTACTGTAGTAAGGTATCTCCTATAATTTTGCGTAAGATGAAATCTTTGAATTTTGATAAATAATTTGAAGTACTGAAGTTACAGAAGTTAAAAGAATTCTACAATTTTATGGCCTGCAGAATGAAAGTTAACTCAGTGGTTTCAGAAAGAGTTAAATGATAGCTTGTTACATCAATTGCTTGCTACCTTCCCTTCTCCCCCAAGTTGTGAATCTGTCAAAGGAACTTATTTCCTGTCAAAAGCCTCTGAATATTTTAATGACATATCACTCATGTTATACATTGAACAACTTGATTCAGTCTGTGAGGGCAACCAAGATATTGAAGATATACACATGTTGCCTTTTATTAATGGTGATAAATAATTAACATTATTCATGATCATGAGTATCATTAAAGTCAAGAACCTGAAAATTTTGGAAGTGTTAGAACTAAACCTTCATTTGAGTTGAATGTTATCCCCAGTGTATGGAAGTGTGGCAACATACTCTTTAATGACATGAACACTTACTAATCAGCAGCATCGTATCACAAAATCACAATCATTTGGCATTCAGCCTTTGGCTGTATCCTCATTGTTTGAGGTTGTTTTTAAACTCTGATCTGAAGATAGTTCTCTTCATGTTTGGGAATTTTAATTATATGGTTCATACAAATAGTAATACTCACAATACTTCATGATCTATTTGTAGGATACAGTTGTGGGTTTTTTTTTTTTTTTTTGGACTTTATAAATGGGAGATTAGGAATAGATTAAAGCATGCTTATTTTGGCTGTCCATCTTAAAATACCAATAATCTGAATTTTTCTAAGGAAATGTCTGTAGGCTCTCTCCAGAATACTTAATAGCAGCTGTGATTACTCATCACTTCAGCAAATTCTGGATCCAGGTTATCTGTCAGGGCATCAAGAAAGTGAAGATAAAGTTCGTAACAAGCAGTGGAAAGTTCCAAGATAAATGAGTTGATTGGCATCAAATCAGAATTGTCTGACTGAGATGGGGTAAAATCAGAACCATCTGTTCTTTCTGTTCTCTATCCTATTCACTAAATACCTTCTTTAACTTCTTCGGCAAACAAGGCAGGGATACTACAGACAATGGCCCCCTTCTATTAGTCAGCCTGACTCATCCCTAGAGCTGGTTCATCCTGTCTGTCCTTTGGGATAGGAGTCCTGTTTAAAGACAACATTTGACCACATTACAGCAATGTCTTTTTTTATGCATGTAGAACAAGAGAAATTAAGTGCAACCTAATAATTGTAAAAATAGCAATGAAGGAGAAAGTAGTAAATTCCTCATTTGTTTGATGACCTTCCATAGTGTATCATGGCTGTTCTCTCTCTGTGTTTAGACTGTGTATCAGGTCCATGTCCCTTTGGAGACGTCCACCTTTACCCACCAGGACTACCTCATCTTAACAGGACTTTCATTTGGGATGTGAAAGCCAGTACAAAGGCTGGACTTGAACTGAAATTTGCTACTCCATGGTTAAGACAGATTGAACCGGGAGGCACATGTCCAGATTTTATTAGTTACAATATCAACAGCTGTATTGATACAGCCACAGTCAAGATTGGCACCTTCTGCAGAGGTGGCTCGGTGTCTCGAGTCAAACTGCAAGGAGGAGTAATCATGGCTTTGCATCTCCCGTGGAACTCATCTCTCACCACCTCGGGCTTTAACATAGCAAATAGGTCTTCCATAAAAAGTAAGTACAGAGTACTTTTTCCTCCCTATTTTTCTTCCCAGTATAATTACTTCATGCATATTGCAGGAGAATTCTTTAAACCTTTGTTTTCAGCTAACTTGCAGTAGCTAGATATTTCTGAAGACATGCATGCCTGCAACTTTTTTGATTTTATCATGTGTATGCTCCCATTTTATCTGTCTCCACATACTGGCACCATTGTATTAATGTGTACACAGAAGCCTGGAGAATGGTCACTTCTCTGCTTCACTGACTTGCTTTCAGTGCCTAGTTTCTGTACTACTATCCCTAACTCTCTTCTACTTGCTGTTTTCTAAAATGATTTTTTGTTATTGTGGATGTTTAAGTTTGGTATCTATTGCTCTTCTAAGGTCAAAATATCATAGCTCAATTGGTTAACTTGATAATTATGAAAATTTTTGCTGCTTTTGGTGTGCATTTATTCATTTTCAATCTCTTTAAACTTTTTAAAACATAAACATATCTGGTTTGTGATTTTTAAATATTTTCGACTAGGTAAGACTTGGCAGCATAATTGAAATGAGCTGAGAGAGCTGTTTGCTGCTGCAAAATGTAATTTGTTTTATTTTCAAATAAAGCTTTATTAACTTACTCAAGTCTTCAAATCTGTGCTTCTCTTCAGGAAGGCAAGGTGGAGGGAGGAGAAGTGATGCCTGGAAGGCACATGAGTCTGTTGCTTACATACAGCTACGTGCTTCAGCCTGCACAGTAAAATAAAATAATGAACTGTAATGAACTTCTTAAAATTCTTGAGATATGTATAAGAGTCAGTGGGTTACTTTGTGATCTCAAGACAAGCCTCTCTTGGAGATCTACTTGCTCTTTTCCTGAATTTGGCAGTTTGCCATCAATTATAGATAGAAACTGATCCATATCCGTATTTCCAAAATGTTTCCACACTGGAAAAATGAGATTTGAAACTCCTTCCCTTGTGTAGCACTGCTGAAACAGTCAGGAAATTGAGACAGGGCACCCCTCATACTTACTGTTCTTGGAGTCTTAAAATGGGATTGTTATCTTTGTACATAAAACCTCACTTTCTGTCAAGTGCTTGAGATTCATTCAAGTAGAAAGCATGTTACATGGTCTCTGTGGTTTGCATTAATATTTTATCATCTATATTTGAGGTTTTTTGCTGGAGTGCTCTTAGTTCTCTGAGAACTCCACACTGATTTAAAAGATTGCATCCTTTCCATTCCATGAGATCCAGTGAAGCAGTACTAACAGAAGCAGTTGTCAAGTTGTATGTTTGTTCCTGTAAATTCAGGACCAGAAGTAGGATTTGTTATTTCCAAAAATACAGGACCATCTGTCTACACACTTGGAAGGTAAACCCACTAAGCTGAAAATACAACATTAACATATTCCTTACCTTTTCTGTAATTGAGGACAATAGCATCAACTCAAGTGTGTGTGTTGGTCTGAGTGTTTTTTTAATAACTTAGCCTGTAACTGAGGTAGATGATCTCACTGTCAAATAAAAATACTCTACTGCTGCAGTGTTGCATGTGTCTACTAGTAAGCTTTCTTTAATTGTTACTTGTTTTGTATGTTTTTTTTTCCCCCGTCATAGGGTTATGCATTATTGAATCTACTTTGAAGGAGGAGTCTTCAGTCACTCTCATGTCCCCCAACTATCCACAGGGCTTTCCAGAGGATGAACTCATGACATGGCAATTTATTGTTCCGTCCAACATGAGAGCAAGTGTTTTTTTCCACAACTACAGTCTGTCCAACTGTGAAAGGAAAGAGGAGAGGGTGGAGTACTACATACCTGGCTCAATTAGTAACCCAGAGGTGTTTAAGTTGAGCGACAGACAACCTGCCAATATTGCTGGCAGTTTCAACCTGTCCCTGCAGGGCTGCGATCAGGATGCTCAGAACCCTGGCGTCCTCCGTTTGCTTTTCCAAGTCATCGTTCAGCACCCTCAGATTGATGAGAGTAAGTAGCTGTTTGCCTGTTACAACTTTCCATGCCTGCTGTTTTACTTGCTGTCTCACAGACATGAACTAGCTCTACTACTTTTGTTTATAAACATCTAGGCTGGGAACCACAAGGAAGAGAAGTGTGTTTGTACATTTATATATTTTTGTGTGTGTGTGTATATACACACACACATATATATATATGTATATATATGTGTGTATATATATATGTATATACATAACATTATATATATATACACACACACACACACACACACAATAATAAACTTTGTACCTTCCTCAAGCTTAAGGAAGCAGGTTGCCAGGCAATGCTGAGAGGCCTGTATTATTGTGCTGAGTGCTAGTGGCTGTCGTGGCAGTGAGATGAATGATGATGCCAAAATTGCAAGGCAGAGTAAAATCTCCATTGTAGGTTTTATAATGTATCTTGTAAATGAAGGTTCTTTTTCTGTTCCAGTATACACATGGCATAGTTAAAAGGAAACTCTTTAACATCTGCAGAGTTGAATCTTGCATGCTATATAAAAATAAAAGCCCAAGCAATGGGTAGCTTTTCCTTGGGTAGCTTTTCCTTGAGAATACATTCCTTATGTGGAGATTTGATCCCATTATCATTTAAGAACCTTGACTGCTTGATTGGAAGTACTTAGGCTTACACATTACTGCATGTTTTCCAATACAGAAAACAAGTTCAGGCTTATTCAGATGATTTTATTTTCAGCTGTAAGATTCAACGTTTTAAAGACCATTCTTAAAATGTGAACAGCCTGCTATGCTTTATAAGCCAAAGTTTTTGTTCTGGACATTAACAGTTACATTTAGCAAAGTGAAACCTACTGTCACCTCTGGTCGAGATCCAGAGTATGAACTGGTGAAATGGGAGATTTAGAATTGTTTCTTTTTTACTACTAATGACATCAATAACATACTCTTTCTTAATTTTATTTTGTTCCATAGGGAAACCTGAACAACTTTTATTGAAGTATCACATTGACATAAAAGTCACATTAACAGCATCTCTTACCTGTTCAAATGTTGTTGTGATTTCTTACCACTTCTTCCTACACTAAGAAAATCAGATTTTATTTTCCAGCCCCTTAACACATTCTTCAGCATTTAATATTTAGCACTGATTAAAATGTTTAAACTCTTGCTAAAAGAAAATGAAGATGAAATGGGCTGTATCTTTAATGGGTTTTATAGGTAGTTACATGTTAGACTCAGTATGGAGAATGCCATTTGAGACTGAGCTTTATATTGCTGGTGAATGCTGTGGTCTTCTGCCATGACTGACTTAGTGGAGAACCCATTTGCAAAGCACCACTGAAGAGACTTAAAGATCCTAATAATTGTTAGATAAAAATGTGAGATTGGCTTGTGAAACTTGGGAGTTTGAAAAGGTGATACGGGCTTGCTGAAGCATGGAGGCTTTGTTTTAACTCCCCAAATCTTTTGGCCACATGCAGTATCAGAAGGTGAACATAGTGGACAATGCGTTGTCTGTAAGCAAGAGAAGAATTAGACTAAGGTACATAGATCTTGTATACGTATAGAACATCTTTCTGATGCGAGAGGTGACATGCTTGTCTCCTAAGCTGTGACAGTTTCAAAAGTGCAAGTCAGTGTTGGTTGACAGTCCTGGGTAAAGTGCATCCCTGAAAAAAAATAACCTATGCAATGACTTGTACTTTTTACAGGACCTATCTGAAAACAGAAATAAAAGGCCTAGGAAGACTAGCTAGGTAAAGGGTCACAAAGTGATTTATCTTCTGGCTTTTTAGCTCTGGCCTGAGTTTCTGGTGGAGAAGAGTAACCAAGGCACTCCTCTCACTGAAGGGAGAGGTGGACAGAAGTCCATGCTGCAGGCTGCCACTGCTGCAGGAGCTAAATAGAGGCTTTTTGAGTAATTTAGAGGGAAGGAAGTTTGTATCACCTGTGCCTTAAAATCATGTATGCAGAAGGGGCCTGCAGCATCTCAGCAGTCTCATTCACAATTCTTTGCAATCTATTCTGGCTCCATTTGTGAACAGCAAACCCTCCTGAATCCTCAGAACAAAACTTTGTTAACCAAATCACATTTGCTTATACTTATTGTATGTTGCATTTTGGAAGTCAGACATAAAGCTGATTAACCAAATACAGTGTTTTCTCTATCTCCCTTCTACTTTGGAAAGCAAAGAGGAACTTTAATATATAATGGTCAGTAGAAAAGATGATAGTCTTCATTTCATTAAATAAAATACAATCTGCTATTTATTTATTTTAAAGGAAAGTAATAAACCAGTGATTTCCCTAGGGATTTTAGAAGATGTCATTAGTGATTTTAGTTAAAATTTCCATCAAAGATTCAAATATACCTCAGACCTCAGGCCGGTATTGAAACTTTTATTGGAAAAAAAAAAAAAAAAAGTATACTTTCTCTAGTGTGGAAGTTAAACATAATTATTTTTATTACATCTGAATTGATATCTTCATATTCTTAGAGATTCCCAAACACTTAGGTATTCCACAGCTGTCTGTGGTGCTTGTCATTAGATAAGGAGAAAATATAGCTCTTTACAATCAAAATCACTTCTTGATCTAACACTATCCATGTTTAGCTGCAGGAAAAATCTCTTTAGAATGAATTTTCTGCAGTGGAAAATCTGGATTCTATGCCTAACTGTTACACTGACTTGGAGATGTCCGTCTGACCTCTTGCTTTTTCATGTCTCTAGTTTCCCATGCGGGAGAAAGTTATTCTGTTCGTTTTTTGTTTATGCAACTGAGCTCCATGGCTGAAAAAAGAAACTAAAGAGTGTGAAATGTGTGTGTTTTTTTTTCTTTAATGTCATCTCTTTTCTGCATCAGAGAGATATGTGCCTCCTTAATTGCATAAAATGCTGTGTGGATCTGTTACTTATTTTTCTTTCCACGTGATGGATAAATGTTGTGAACTAGGCTACTGTCGTAACTTTGGATTTTTTCATCTGGCCTTTTGCTGGACTTGCTCCAGTAGCTCCATGTCTCTGTTCTGCTGGGAAGCCCAGCGCTAGACCCAGTGCTGCAGATGTGTCCTCAACATCACTGAGCAGAGGAGCAGGATCACCTCACCCCTGTCTCTAGTCTGTCCAGGCCCCTCTGAGTAAAACACAACCTTTTGGTGTTTCAGCCTCTGCTCCCGCTTCTGCAGACTTGCTCTGTCCCATCATCAGTGTTGTTAATGAAGATGTTAAACTGTTTTGGCCCCAGTATTGACCCATGGGATATACCACTTTTCACTGAAAGAAGCTGAACTGCGTGCTCCTGATTGCAACCCTTTGAGTCCAGCAGTTCAGCCAGTTTCAAGTCTACCTCACTGTCCATCTACCTAGGCTGTACTTCATCAGTCTATGAGGATGTTACAGAACAGTGTCAGAGCCTTACTGAACCCAAGGTAAACAACATCCATAGCTCTCCCCTCACCCACTAAAGCAGCCTTCTCATCCTAGAAGGCTGTCAGGTCAGTTAAGCCTGTTTTCCTTTTCATATATCCATGCTGACTATGCCCAATCACCTTGTCCTTCATGCTTCTGGAAATGGTTTCCAGGATTATCTGTGCCATCGCCATTCCAGGGATTGAGGTGAGGTATCAAGGTACTTTCTGATCTGCAGAAAAACCTTTCCTTTACCTGTTCATCACCTGTGGCAGTAGAGCCAAATACATCCCTAAAGTATTTGCCATTGTATAAAGGCATCAGACATCTTGCTATTCATTAATTTTAGAGCCTATGGAAAACACTTCCTATAAATGCCCTATACTCTTTCCAGGTGTTGGAGAAACACAAGGAGCTGGAGACATGCCTCCTTCATAAAGATCTTCCTGAGCTGAATCTCTCTTTGAGAGCTGCTCCCAGGCAGGACATTATGTTAGCCTGGACACTCTGAACTTGTTGGGTACCTTAGATTTAGTGAGCTCGGACTGTAATTGCAAGGCTTCCTGCAGCAAACAACCTGCGTGCAGTGACGTACTTGGAAAGGGGATGCACTACAAGAGAAATCAATAGTAAGGAGGGGGAAGACATTATTTATTTCTTAAGGTTAACTCTACTAGCTCCCACTTTTGTGGGGTTTTTTTTACAGCTGGTCTGAAAATATTTCTGGAAGGATGCTTTTGGACAATTCAATGGACAGGCAGTATGTTTGTTCTGTCCTTCTGTTGAAGGAAACCAAGCAGACAGGCTAGGCCTGATCCTCAGGCTCCCCACCTGCCTGGTGACAGGCTTTCTAGTGGGTAAAGTCTAGTCTTTTAAAAACTTCTTTCTTTTCTTAAAACAGATTTCTCCTCTTCCTTGTACAATTCTGTGTTATGGGAGTCTTCATCTTGGTTTCCAGGAAAACCTTTTTTTCCCCCGTAACGCAAAAGCTCCTGTGGAAACAAATGCTGGTGCTTGTAAGGTTTCACTGACTGTTCTTAGGAGTGGTGCTTGTTCATTCTTGGCATCTGTATTTAAATACAAAACAAAAAAAGCTTTTTTGGGAAGTGTCTTTATAAGTTGTAGTCATAGTGACCTTCAGTGCTTTTGCCAGTGTAGAACACTTGGCAATTTTTTCCCTTTTTGAACCATACTGCTGTTTACGTTTAAATTAGTTTAACCTTTAACTGACTTCAAACAACTGGATGTGCTTAATTACTGACTTCAGGCAACTCTGTTCAGAAAAAAAGAAAGAAAAAAGCACAGAAGGTTATCTGAGATAGAAATCTTGCAATAAAGAGAAAATTTGAGAAGTGAGAAACTTCCTCTGATCAGCTGTTATAAGATCAATAGAACTGACTTGAAAAGAAATACAAGATGCCTTCTAGGGAAAAAATCTAACATGGTTAGCTGAACCCTATAATGAGTTCCTTGCATATTATAGCCTAACCTGTACAAAAGGGACTAGTGTACCTGTTACCCCATTATAGCTGAAAAGAGGTAGTGAAACGGTGTCTGTATGCAAAAAGTCTTGAAACTTTGCATTGGAAGAACAGGATATCTCTTGGGTTTGGATTACACTGATGGAAATAAGAAGTAAGTAATGTTTTTTAGCTAGTTTAAAAATAGCTATAACAACTGCTAATTTAATATGTAATGTAATTTAATGTAATGAGAAGAGAGAGGAAGTTCCACTTCAGCCCATATTCTTACTAGTAGTTGCTCTGTCTGAGATGCTTACTTTTTTTGTTGCAGATGTCACCTATTTGGTTGATCTTAGCAGAGACTGGAATATGACTGTAACGATACATTCTGAAGGGTGGCCCAGCTGGAGCCCGTTCATGTCTGAACCATTATGCTTGATCTGTAAGGATCCTCGCACCTGTGATCATGCTTTGACTTTAGTGTCTGGTGCCATCTACAAGATTTCCTTTCTGTGCAAAGACTTGGCCCGTCTGAGGATCACAGCTGAAAAAAAAATAAGTATGGCAAGAGTGCTTTTACGCTGCTTCCTAGAGAATGCTTTTGTATGCTTTTCCCTGATGAGCAGCCAAACCTTGTCTCTCATTTCCACTTTAAATAGAGCGTGGTTGGAAAATGGACTATGTTGTTCACTGCATTATTGTACCTTTAGAAGAAAAACAGTGTACTTGTCCTTAGAAAGGAAATGATAGCGTGCCTCTAAGAATCTTCTTGCTAAAAACTACAAAATATGGAAACAGAACAGGAGAACCACAAATCTGCCCATTAAAACATGGGATCAGGGCTGTTATTAAAAAAGTGTCTTATGCTATTTGCATATCCGTTTGGCATAGTTTTTTTCCAAATGCTTTCAAATACTTGTACAGAAAGACTTATAAATTATGTATCTGGACCTTAACCATGTTTTTTAACTAGTCTGCAGCAATGTTCCAATAAGCAACTGATATAGCAGAAGTAATATATTGAATCAGTGGTTTTGTGTACATTTGTTTTTGTAGTTTTCTTTAGTGTCCTGCAGCATTTTAAGGAAAGCTTTTAAACTATGGTTAATATGTATTTTAGTAGTTGTCACTACAAGAGTTTTTTTTTTTTTTTTTTTTTTTTTAAAAGTCTATTGCAGTGCCTTCAGATGAATATGTTCCTTCTCAGATGAATGTTTGTCTGGGTTTGACACGTGCACAAGTGACAGGACTCTGTGTACACTATGGTACACAAGAAAACCTGGTTTTCCTAGTTATTTCCGGTGCAAGAAAAATAAAACTGTGTGACTTGTTTTTGTGATTGTAGGCTGTATTGATTTTTGGCGATGTCAAAGGAAGATCTATGCCCTTTCAGTACCCAAGGCTATTACCCAGTTGCCAATTCGACTGCATAAGTTTATTTGGAAGCTCTTGGCTCCTGAAATGATCAACGTAGAAATTATGTCTCCAACCTTGAAACTTCAGCAACATGTTCAAGAGCAGAGGTGCAACACAAGCTACAGTTACAGCATTGTTAGTGCCACCCCAGAGAGGGATTTAAATGTTGGTGTATTCTGTCCTGGTGGATCTATTGAAAAGATTCAGATGAGGAACAATGTTACTATATCCTTAAAAACATTTGGTAAAGGATTCTTCAATGAGTCTAATCATCAGGATCTGAAAATGTCTTTTGTGCAACATATTAAAGGTAAGGTAATGTTTTGTACACCTTTCCCCACTGTTGTATCTTTCAATACATTTATTAATATGTATATGAATAAATAGAAATAAGAGTTCACTTCTTTAGCTTCTAGTCCTGATGTGATTACTTGGACAAATCTTTGTTTGAATCAGTGGCATTGTTTATTTCTTGAAAAAGAACAAAACTTTGTACTTCAGAAGGTAGGTAGGTGGTTGTGGGAAATTCTGCAGATAAATCTGTGCTAACTGTAAAAATTACAGATGTGAAAGAGGTTGTAGGTGACTTGTACTGCTGGTTCTGAGATGCCATTGACTGTAAAAATTTGCTGGTTGCAGGTGTAAGTGATGCATTTTTGTTACGGAGAAGAAAGATCAGAAAATTTTGCATGTTGAAAGAGAAAGCTTTTTTTTTATATATATATATATATATATATATATATATATATATATATACACACATATATAGAAACTAAGGAAGTTTTCATTCCTGTATTCCTTTCCTTTATTGCAGATGAGTGTACGTTCACTGTGAGTCCAGACCCAAAAGCTAAACTTTACTTACAGACTCCCAACTGGCCTTACGGTCTACCTCCTTATGTCTCTATATCATGGTACATCACTGTGCCTAGTAAGCAAGTTGCTCGCCTGGGATTCACAAAGGACCGCATGGGCGTTGCTTGTGAGACAGGACGTGCTTATGTCAACATACAGGAACAGAAACTCGGGGCAGAAGAAACTGTGCGCCGGGAGGATGAGCTTCTGCCTGCGCCCCTAGATATGTACCACAGCTTCTGGGTAAACATCTCTAACTGTAAACCTGTGGATAAGACACATTTGACTTTACTGTTCTGGGTGACTTTTGCTGAAAAAAAGATAGGTGAGTTCTGTGAGGTTATGGTGGTTTGCTTTCCACTTGATCCCTTTCTATTTGTGAGAACAATAATGTATGCTGGTCTGCTGCGTGCCTTGCGGTTTTATATGTTCATGTGTGTGTTTTATGAGATCCTTGCCTTCTGAAATACCTGTTTCTCAAAAACCTCCTTGAGTTACAGATGAGTACTTTTAGAGTCCGTGAAGAAAGATTTCTTTTTTCTGTGTCTTTTGAATTTGGAGAAGGGTAAGATTTTGGTTTGTGAGATTATTTATTTATTTATGCTTTTCAAGTTGGAGATCACAGCCAGAAGGATCAAGTGATGTTTTTCCCTCTCGAGATCACAGACCTGGTGAATGACTTGGGATTTGATTGTGCAAACTTATTCCTCCAAGTAGTCTTTACTTTAATGTTAGGAGTTCCGTTACTTTCAGTGTTTGCATGAGTGTGAAATAATCCCATGGGCAGGTCTGACCGTTTAGTGGGGAGCACTGCTAATAGCAAAATCTGTATTCTTCGTATCGTTTTTATCTCCCTGAAATGCAAGGTGTTTAAAAAGTCATTTTTAGGGTAGGCTTTGCTTAGACTGTGTAATTTGCTTCAGATTTGTTAATTACTTAGGTATATAAGCAGTTCGATTTTCATCTTTGGGAATTTGCTCTTGTCTGTAGAAGTATTGACTACACAGAGTAGAGCAGAAACAGTATCAAATTGCAGGGATTTTCTTGGTTGTTTTGTTTGTTTATAATCTGGGTGTGTCTTTTAAACATGTGGCATTTTTCTCCTTGCTCACATGTGGACTTCCCTGATGAATTTTATGACTTTTAGTTGTGTTGACTTGGGATTTTTTTTTATATTTCATAGAAAGTAATTGTACTAGTGAAAGGTTGATGAAATGTAACTACTTTCCTTACTGAATCCTTGTCTGTCTTTTCCCACACTTTCTCCTATTTCTGGCCTGTCTAGTTAGAGGCATGCAAGACATCTGAGGTAAGTGTAAATAATGAATTCTTACACCAAGGGCTATTAACTTTTTATTTGTATTTATTTATTTTTGGGGGCTGTATCCTTCCTTTAGCAGCAGGAGTTCCTCCTCAAACAGTAAGCAGCATATCTTTGCTCAGCCATGAACTGCTTAAAAGTGGCTTGTGTACCCCTAGGTGAGCACAATTTGGGAACGCCAGCTTTGCACACAACTGGTGCTCTTTGAAATCTTGAAAAGATTCAAATCCAAATGGCTTTTAGAAGAAACCTCAATGTTTTTTGCATCTCACTTAGTGTTCCTGTACCTTATTGTCTGCTTGTAGATCTAGCGGTGATAATTGCCGTGGTGTCTGGGGCTGGACTTCTTGTGGCTATTGGACTCACCGTGTGCTGTGTTAGGAAGAAGTAAGTTCGTAATTCAGCATCTGTTACAGCAGTTCAATAAGACATTTCTGGAGAGCCATTGGGCCCTCCTTATTTCAAATGTTGATATCCTTAGAACACGGGTCTGAAGCAAAAGGTAGGCGATGTACTGGGGGTTAAAGTAAAGTGACTCCAAGAACGCTACTCTACTCCAAATTGCTTGACTTTACTAATAAGCTTTTGCATTCGTGTTAGCTTCTGGTTGTACCTAAAGTAAGGTATTGGTTGGATTTAATCAGTGATCGGTATGAAACGAAATCGCAGTGTGGTTGCTCTGCCTATGACTCTTACAAGACTGTTCAAACAAGCTTTAAACTCACTTTACTGGTGTCTCAAAACTAACCACGTTTATGCATCCCTGCCTTGAGACAGAGTCCCTAGATTGATTCCAAGTCATTAAATGAAGACTTTTTTTTCTAAAAAGTGTAGTATGTTTTATTCCTCATGGTCAGAGGAATTTTACTTTCTGAGGATGGACCAAAATGAGAACCTCTTTATTACATGCCAATGGCACAGAGAAAAATCAGATACAACAAGAGCTATTATTTTTCAATACAACGTGTAGCTTTTCTTTCCTGGGATTTGCACACCAAATACAAGCGCTTTTCACAGACAGATGAACCCTTTGGGAGAGAACTAGGTTGTGCAAAGCAGACATACACAGCGTTACTCATACAAGGAGAATTTGAAGCCATCAATAGTTTGGGGTTTCTGATGCATGTATGCTCAGTGCTGGCAAGCTGGAGCTATAAAGCTGGGACAAAGTTGTCCAATATGGTAACTAGAGCTTTGTAAGCATGCATCTCTGCCACCCAAGAAAGACTTTGGAAATACAAGCTTAGTCTTCAGCTCACCCTTCAGTCTTTCTGCTTTGTGATTGTTACATTAGAAACAGAAAAAGTTAACTTGACTTTCATAAGTGGATCTAACTTACTTTACTTGTCTTGAGCAAGTCAGCCAGTTTTTGTGAGGGTCTGATGGCAGTTAGGCCCAATTAACATTTGTGGATGTTAAGAGATTTGGTGCCCAGCACAGTTGGGACCCCTGAACTTGGGAGATTGCTGGAGTTAATCTTGCAAAGTCCAAAGTCAGTAGAACAGAAATAAGAAACTGAATGCTGAAAAGTTATTTTCTGCTATTTTTGGAAAGCGTGTCTAGACTCAAGAGATTTTCCTGAGATTGCAAGTGTAGCCTTCAGTTCAGGTAGACTGTCTAATACTGAGAAGCTGAAATGAGTAAATAGAAGTTGTCATTACCTTGTCTAAGTGCCCCAGCCATGGGGCAGACCTGTTCTGACCATTCTTTCTGACCTATTATTTCTACTTTATAACAGGAAGAAGAAAAGCCAGAATCCTATGGTTGGAGTATACAATGCTAATGTGAATACCCAGATGCCTGGAAAACAAGGCCTATTTAAAAAAGGGAGGAAAAACAATGAGTCTCACGTCTACGCAGTGATTGATGATGCTATGGTCTATGGACACTTGCTAAAGGAATCTAATGGCTCAGTCACTCCAGAAGTTGATGTGTACCGGCCTTTCGATGGCCCTGTTGGTAGCCTGCCACCTTCTCCACCTCCCTTGTCTTTCAGAAAAGACATTAAACTCTCCCCTAGCACAGAGGAACCTCCACCTCTGACAGAAACAGACCATGATGCTTATACATTTGCTCATCAAAAATCCGGGGAATCAAAGAACAGTGGCGATGCAAATGAAAAGAATAATGGAGACATGGGCACATCCTTCCTGGAAAATAAGGAACAGGATGGTTTACAGGAGTAATTTTATACTGAGTTTTCTGTGGAATACAGGTGACTTGTATGGACAGCAGTCTAGGGGGAAAAAAGATAGAAGAGGAGTATTATTTTTTATGTGTGTTTTTGATATTGTTTTTGTTGTTTTAACTTCAGCTGCTGGTAGGTTCCAATTTTAAAGTGAGTATCTAGCAAAGTCAAAAACAGTAGACGCTCTCCAGGAATGTATGCACTCTCAGTTGTGAAAGAGATGGCAAAGGTACACTCCTTATTTTGTTTTCTCTTTTAATTATCAAGATGTCAGGAAAATGGATTTCTAACAGTACCAGGTTAAAACTGTGGCAATAAATAGAAGTGGAAGGAGGGTTTTGTCTAGTATTTTCTCCTCTTTCACAAGAGATTTATCGTGTGTGTAGGCTAATGACTTTTTGAAGGCATAAGCCACATCCCTGGTTCAAGGCAGCTCCAGATTGCGGAGATGTTAGCTCCTTTTCCTAGTGCCTGAAAACAGGAGGTGACATTGAATGCCATTTTCACCATTCGCTTCTTGAAAATTCACCACATTTAGCATCCTATGGGTATGCAAATGTAGTGGAAGATCATATATGCTGCCTGAAAGAGTTCTGTTTATGTAAATCATTGTGAATACTTGAGCTTGTGCTCTTCTAGTTCAGAAGTAAAGTTATGGGTGTTTTTCTCTAATTTCCGACTGGTGTTAAAATAGTCCATAGTACTGTGTGGCCTATACCAAATACTATTTGTTTTGGTTTTTTACATAAACAGTTTTGAAAGCCTAAAACAATTTTCACTTCTATTCAGATGCCTGTAGTGTTCACATTTTACTAGTATCTTGTCCCTTTTGGTCCCAGATAAGATGCAAGGATGCAATGAGGAAATAATAATGTGGTGATCCAGCTGCTTAGTAATGCTTTACACTTGACCCATAAGAGATGCTGGCTTATTCAATAAAGGATAAAAAAAGAGACAAAGAAAACACATTCTGTTTTCAGAAAACACGTTCTGTTTTCAGCATTCTCTAGAGTGCAAGGTGTCTAAGTTGACTCCATAAGGAAAGCTTTATTTTTTTTTTTAATCAACAGAATGACTTTAACAACTGTGTTGAAATGAAGGTAGAGATCAACTCTTGATTTCTGGTGCAACTTCTCCATCATCTAACTGCCTTTAAAACAATACATCTTAAAAACGAGAAAATAACATGGTTCATTTAAGTACTGTAGTTAAAATGCCCCTCAGCTTCTGTGCCTTTTAAAACTTGAGGGTCAGATCTTCATGCATCAGAGTACTAAGGGTACGAGAATTAAATTGCCTTTTATATATAAACATCTGGCCTGTCTAGGTGTGCAGTTAGTGAAGATGTTCAGTTTTGTGTACAGCACTAGACAACCTGGGAAGTTCTCTCTGCATGTCTTACCCTCACTGTTTCTTGCCTTACAATACAGAGTGCCTTATAATTTATAGACAGTGTTGTGTATCTTGCATGCAATAATGTTAAGTAGATACAATAATATCTAAAATGTTGTTACTAGAAACACTGCTGTTTACATCAAAAGGAATATGTATTTCTCCCTCTGTTAACAAAGTTGATATTGCAGATTAACTATTTATGCACTTGATTCTGTATGTGTAATAGTATACACCATTATCTCACTAGTTGTTATACTGGTTCCACGCATTATGTTATATCTGACTCAGTTTCCTGTAGCATATAGCATGACCTGTGCCAGCTAAAAGTGCCTTTTAACTCTTTTGTGTATTTTTGTGCTTACATTTAGCACTTTAACATACAAATGTGTGTTCCTAGATCTCTGGCTAGTCACTGGGATCACATATTTCAGAGTGTAGTGGAGTATTTTAATGCTGTTTGAAAACTTGATTTCGGCAATATCATTGACTATTTTTCTCAGATAATTGAATTGCCGTAGTACATTTTATCAGGGTAGTCCAGTTGTGTTTTCATCTGGTCAATGTTCCTCTTTTTTCTTGAAAAGGAATGAGAAATTCATTAGAGAAATTCTGTCTCATCCTCTAGCTCTATTTCTGCTGTTGCTTTTCTGCCAAATCTTTTAGTTCATGTTTCTTCTAACTAACTGAAGAGAATGTAATATAAGTTCAGGCTTTTGCTCACAACTGCTCAATTTTTGAAGGAAAGATATGATGTTGTTATGAACCTTAGTTTACAGTTGTTTCTTGAGATTGACTTTCACTATACTTACTTGGTTATGTTTAAAATAAGTGTTCAAACAAAATTCCAGTTTCGTTTTTCATTAAGAGAAAGTTTTGAATTTTTTTAAAAAAAAATAAACTGTGACTATACTACAAGCTGAAGTGATTACTGTGCATCTTTCTCAAATGTGCGCGTATAAATATGTGCATAATATGAGTGGAGTTAAATATTGAGAACCTCAATATGTTCTGATCATCTTGGGATGATCCTTTGAGCATTTCCCAATCTATGGTCTCTGCAGTCTGTCCAACTTGTGGATTTAGGTTTTTACATGAAAACAACATACACTGGAGCGATCAAAGGAGTCTGGTAAAGATCTGGTGCTTCAGAATACACTAGTGATACTCAGAAATCCTAGGAAGCAGGGAAGCTTTCTGTAGGATTTCCAGAACAAGTCTCCCTTTGGAGAAAGAGAAGGATAATTCCATCAGCTAATATATACGTGTCCAACTCTGCAAACCTCGTGCTGGGAAAACTTGTACAGATTTTAATGATAGCTTTGCCTCCCTATGGTGTCTAGTGTCAGCCTTGAGTATTTTGACGCCTGACTGCCCACAGCAATGGACGCATCCTAGACAACAGGGATGAGTTTGTGGAGGACCTAGTTCACAGTGAGACCCTACTGTGGATTGTGCATGGCATGGTTTGCTGCGTTTATTGCTATTAATTGCTGTTCTTAAAGGATTATGTTTAGATTGTTGGGGAGAAGTGTTGTAAAATAACTGTAGCTTCCTAAATGATGATGAATGGTCCTGGCAGCTTCTTGGTTAAGTTCATAATGTTTGTAATTTATTCAAGTCCAAATGACATATAAAAGTGAATTCTAAATTAATTTCTTTTCAGGGATATTAGCACAAAAGTATACTTTATTACTAGTCTTTCAGGCCTGAAGATAGCTTTGTGAAAATATATGAAGCCCTTCTTTGTTTCTAAATTAAAGTGCAGGGAATCGGTATGTATAGCTGCTTGCTTCTTATTTCTTTTTATAATTTGGAGCAAGTTTCATGCACACAGAAAGTAGTGCTTGAAATTTCCACTACTTTTGAGGATTTCAGTGATCTTTGGGAATGCATCTTAGGCTGAATTAGTCAGATCAGCTCTTGAAAGGCAGTCTCTGGGCCCCCTGCAAAACCACTGCTTAGTATAAATGTAAATGAAGATACTCAGTTGTTTGGATCTTGACTGAGATTATCTGTGCTCCAGGCCAAAAGATAAAAAATTCTATTTTCAGTTAATCAGAGATGTAGGCATCCATAGAACGAGTCATAACATCCTAGCCAGACTGTAGTTTTCTTCTGAAGAACAAAGAGAAACAGAGACTTCTGTTCCTAGAAGTGGCAAAGCTGGAGAGAGAATGCTTGAATGCTTCTTGCTGCTTAAGCTTGGTACTGTGAGCTACTTGAAAATCCTTTAGTAGCAGAACACTCACAAATTGCGTTAAGACTGTGAAAGAACCAAGTTACTATGCTTTGGAGTGAAAATTGCAGAGCACCATTAAGAAACAAGAAAGGGCTTTTGTTGTTGACAGCAGAATAGCATTAAGATCTCAGCTCCTTGATTGAACAAAAAAAACACCTCATGCTACTGTGAAGAAACTGTATCCTGGATACTTGTAGGTCTGACAGAATACTTTTTAGTATACGAATGTCAGGAGGAGATAAGGACAGAGGGGAAGCAAAATGCTGAATAACCTCATCTATGTATGCATCTTCATCAGCTGGCCTAAAGGCAGGCTGTAGGATGGTATGCAGAAAGTTGGAAGCAAAACTGTCCCCCCAAAAAAACCGAGGCTGGAAACAAAAACTTATAAGGATTCAGTCCTTCAGTATTAATGTTTTTCTACATTCAGCTTAGCGATGGTTTGATTTCTGATAAAGTATAGCTTCCCAGCAAGTAGGTCCTGTTTTCCTTTGAAACAGCAATTCTGGTGTGAACAAGTAATCTACCTTGGAGGAAGGGACAGTCCTGTTAGAGGGACCGCAAACTTCTAGCGTGTTGTTCTGTCAGTGTAAATGAGGCATGGCAAACTGTTGCAATTAGCAACTGTCTTAATATAATAAAAATTGGTTTCATAGCTGGGGTTGCATCCATCTGTCGTATTAAAGAGCAACCACCCAACCACGTACAAGAAACCTCAAAGAAAGAAGGAACTCTTTGGTTTCTTTAAATACTTCTTTTTTTTCTATTATTATTCTGGTACAACCCCTGAAGGCAGTCACAACTGTAGAAGAGGAGTACCATGGTACAGGCTGTCAAAGAGGCTTTAATAGGGCAATATTCCGTTGTCATCTTAGATAAGAGACCACAAAAATGGCATAATTTCTCTGGAAGATTTCTTTCTCAAGAAAATGAGGGGAAAGCTCTGGCAATGTCTTGCTGTCCTTGTGGCAGAACAATTTTATTTTTCTATTCAGGAATAATTTGCTTTTGGAGTGTATTGTTTTAAGTTACGAAAAAAATATTCAATGTAAAGCACATTCTCCAGTGCCCTTTTTATTGTTTTTTTTTTTTTTAATTTTGCTTCAGAACAGAGCTGAACTCTGAAGTTACTCACCAAAGAGAACGTCTATCCAACACACGTAGATGCAAATCCATGAGGAAGCGAGTGAGCCCTGCCGGAGGAGCGAGGTGAGTGCCCCATGTCTTTCCTGAAAGCGCCTTTCTGCATATCCCATGGGGGAAGGGTGAAAGGGAGCACGCGAGGGACACGGCCTGCTACGCGTGACTGGTGGTGTGGGGAGCAAAAGGCATGTATGGGTCTCCTGGATGCATTTTGTATCTTCTGGAGGCTTTTTGTTCTGAGGTTCACGTGTTTGAAACACAGAAAACGAGGGAAAGCTTGTAAAAGGTACAAAAATGACTTTAGGATATATCAGAGACCCTGCAAGGGCTTTGACCTTCCTGCTGCTTTTCCTAGCGAGGGTTAAGTGTCAGTTTTTATCCTAACGTGTGCGCAGTCCCAGCCCCTCCGCCGAAGGAGCTGAAAGCTGCGGATGCCGCAGGCTGCACGAGACCTTGTTGCTCAATCCGCAAACAGCTTTCAAGCCGAGACGCGTTCTGCCTGGCGTGTCTCCATCAGCCGGCTAAGGCAGCGCCTCCGCTGCTAAATGCAACTTTTTCCCTTTGAAAAGTAAATTGCCTGAAATTTGGGCTGGCCTTAGGCCTCCAGATAGACAGGAACATTGGAGCTCTACCTGAGGCTTTCATCACTGCTGTAGCGGTGACTCCGAGTAACCTTCTTCCTAATATTTATCAAAGGCCTTTGGAGAGATGGGTACTAACTACAGAATATTATTCAAGACCATCGCAGGGTCCGTCTTAGATGCTTGGTGAAGTAAGAAACGCTTATGTCCTTTAGTGGAGACCTGTTAGCTGTTTGGCTAAATATTGGGAGAGCTGAGAGGAAATTTCCATTTTGGGATGATATATTTTCAAATGAAATAGCAACCGGTTTAGGGGAACCGTGGGCATGTTTTCACCTGAAGGTTGTTTTAGGATATACCACTGCAGTAGAAGTATTCTTCCCTTCAATCTTTATTTTAAGGACTGAAACACTATAGATGGAACTTATACAGACTGATTCCTCATTAAGTAAAATTTAACCACTGCAAACCGTCTGTTAAGTACTTGAATATAAATCTAGGTTTCTTTATGGAAGACCCTGGCCTTAAGTTAGGTTCACCTCATGGTCTCAGGAGTATGAACAACAGATCCCTGAGCCAGATTGTTTTAGTATCTAATTCACATCCATCACTGTGAAAGCTTTTTATTTAAAAGTATCTTTTTAAGGAAAAAGAGAAGCAAATTAGTGGTATCTTTCTCTTCTTAAAGTGATACTTGTATTTAATTGCTGGATTTTGGGGGTGGGGAGGAAAAGCCCTGAAAACAAATATTCATGAATGTTGTTCTGTAACAAAGAGTTAAGTAGGAAGCTAAATAGTCATTTGTATCTAGAGGAAAATGACTGCTGTACAGTTTAAGCAGAGAAGTATAGTTTTGTTCATACTAGACTGCACACGGGTGCTTCAGGGCATGATTGCATGAGACTTTCAGCCTGAGAGTTCTGCAGCATCCACCAGTGTGTTGCTATATCATAGGTGTTTAGAAACTTTTGATGCTCTGCTGCTAAGAAAAATGATGCAACTTCTAATATCCTCAAAAGTGAAGAGTTGAAAGATAAATGCTAGGACGTTCCTGTATAAGAAGAATTAAAATTTGTGCAAACCTAAGGGCTTGACTCTTTATAGATTTTGAATTTCCAAGGTAAATTAAAACTGTTCTGCTTCCTTGTAAAATCAGGCCTGTTTAGATATTTGATAATTACTTTCAGAGCTTAATTTTTTTTTATCTATTCAAAACATTGAAAAGGCTCACACTTTACTTTCATTCATTTCCTTAAGTTAATGAAAGTAAGGCTAGCTCTTTATTCAGTAAGTGGCAAACTTAAAAAAAAAAAAAAAGAGAGAGCAAAGACATAATGAAATCTTGTAGTGTGATTGCCATATTAGCATTTTATAGCTAATTTAGACTTCTAGAACAATTAAAAATAAAAGCAGCAAGCCATCTCATTTTCCTTTTGAGTTTTTATTCTTTGGGTTAATGGAGAAAAGTTTATAAAATTCTTAAACCAGCCTAGCAAAAGTCACAGGTTCATGCACGTATCCCAGAAGACAAAATCCAATATTTTTTTTCCTTTCTTAGCTCCTTTTTCTCAGATGTTTGACATTTATTATGTGTATATTCATTTTAGATTTTTGGCCAATCAGTTCTGGAGATCAAATTCCTACACGTTGTTTTTAGATTTTTCTTGGTCACCAGACTGTGTCAAAGGATCAAATGCAGCTTCAGCTGAAAGGAGATGCTGAATTTCTGTGATGATGCTTCCTTATATTACTTCTGGGAACTTAAAAAATTGAGCAATCTGTGTTCAGGTTATAGTTGGAAATAAGACAACTGAACCTGGAGACATTGAACTGTACGTAGAGACATTTCTCCAAGCACTCAGTTATTGACTGAGAGGCAAATTTTTGTCATCATCCCCCATTCTGTTCTACTTCTCCATCCTGTAGTTTCACATCTTCTCTTGCTCTCCTCCTGCACTCCCTGGTCAGCTGAACTCAAACTGGAAGTCAACAGAAAGCACTTTTTGGTGAATTTTGTTCTCTGTGAAATTTATGCTCAGATAGAAATGCTAAAGTGAAGTAACTTTTAACCTCTGGCTACAGCATATTTCTTACCCCAGCCACACCTGAATCTCCTTGATTTAACTGAAATAAATATCTCTGCTGACTCTCTCCCTTTCTTCTGGCTGGAGGGATTACAGCAAGGAATTTGGCTGAGATTTTCAACAGCGGACTTCCAACGTTTTGCTGACACAAATCCACTTTAGAGTTGAATGAGGTGATGATGCTTGAAGTAATTGTTTGCCTTTGATTTCGAGTAGCTGCAGAATTATTTGAAAAAACATTAATATAGATAGGAGAGACTCAAAATATTCTAGGAACTCTGGCTTGGCTTTACTCGAATGACTTCCTCTGTGAGTAATACCCAATTAGACATCAAATTAGATGGAAACATGCAGAACAATGATCCAGGCCCATGAATGGTGCTGTGAATCATATAACCTCTTTCCAAGATAAGCTTTACAAAATCTGTAATTGCTTCACTAACATTTACAATGGCAAAAATGTCTCCACAATTCACACTTTGCATTAAGTGGTGCAATGGTGACGACTTGTGGCTTTCTGTCACCAATGAACAAAATAAAAGATCGATTCCCCTTCCTGCTATCTTGAAGTACAAAAAGTAATGAAAATGATGCATCCCCATCCTTTTGAATTGTTGTTTGGAAACTCGGATACCAACTTTAACTTCTAATCATAAAAGTGAAACTTACCCTTTATTCGAGGGTGGGCATTTTCCTCTATGCTGCTGAGGTTTAAGCCTAAGCTGGGCTTTAAACTTCTCTTCACCCTGCAGGTGCTGCCCCCTTCCCACGGAAGTCGGGGAGAAGACCACCAGCACATGTAAGGCGAGTGAGATGTGTCCATAGCCGCTGAGGCTCCTGCCGTGACACAGAGAGCGTTTGCAGTAGCTAATTTCCTTGGCTTATTTCCAATAGCAGAAGTGAGGTGTGAGTGCCCTTCAGGTGGGAGACACCTGACTGATGGGGAAAGAATGAACAGATTTCAAATTCTGAAAGCCCCCAGCGGATGTGCATAAGGGTGGGATTGCTTCTCTGAAAACAGAGCTCCTAGAAAGGCTGAACTTCCCAATAGTGTCCACTGTGCCAGAGGCAGTTTCTGGTTTACGTGTTTGGATATGTAGGTTTCGAAAAGGGGCCGCAAAACCAAACGGAGATTGGTTACTGAATGTGGCAAGCTGTCAGTGCTGGTAGGTGTATCTGTTTTCCTGACACCCGGTGGTGATGGCTTGGATACAGCTCAGATATTTTTTGGTAACTTTTAACTCATATTTAGATATTTATTTTTGTTAACTAATAATGCACAAATTTGCTTTGGCTCATGGTAAGGATACAGAGACACAGAAGAAGGCTCCTTTTCTGAGCACCCCTTGCTGCAGCAGGAGCTGTACATAAGGGTGTTTTTTATTCCTGGATTGCAACCACCCATCTTTTCCTGCCGGAGTCCTGGGTAGGCAGAGCGTGCTGTGCTTTCAGGGGTGATGAGCACCGAGCATGCTGCCCCGGGCCCTCCCGAGCCAGCTCACATGCGTGCACTGCCTCTGCGAAATACTGGTCGGTGCCTCTGACGTGACTTTTTACGCAGGGCCTAGGCGAAGGGCTGCCCATATGGTTGCTTCTGATGATGATAGTTTAAGCTACCGCCCATCTGACCACTGTGTCTCCACTCCCAGTCACAGCATTCAGTTAAATCGCTTGCAGCACCATCCTCTTCCAGTGAAACATCTTTAGATATCTTTATACAACAGTTAAGAGCATTTACCTTTGTAGACATTGATTGTAGACCTTATCTAAAAGAAGAAAAAGAATCAGCCTTTTCCTTAAGAGAGGGGAAATATATTTCCATGTGTTCTGAAATGTGTCGTCTTTTCAGTGACAAGTGATTGCTCATGGTGACTAGGATCATCTGTGCTCAGAGCTTATTTAGAGTTAGCACTGGGGTTGATTGCTTCGAAGCAGAGGATTGCTTGTCCATTTTGTGATTAATAGCTCTGCGCTGAATAACTGCCGTGGCGCAGCCGTGGCAGTAAGACTTGGCCCTCTTCTGCAGTGATGTGATGGGGATCAGGCACTTGGTGGCCGTGGTGGCCCCGGGAGCCAACCCGCAGGGCTGTGGCCACATTACCCAAGCAAGTCCCTGGCGTTCCCTCCCCTGAGCTCTGACCCCCAAATCGAGGTCTGAGTTGGAGGCCAGCGAGGTGGGAATTGCAGCCAAGATACTGGTGAAATCTAGGTTACAGCTCGAAGAAACTGGGGAAGAAGAAGGAGCTTTGCTGCTAATGGTCAGGGAGGGAGGGTGTGCTCGTGCTGGGGTACTTGCATTTCACCTTCTTCCCCAAAGCTGCTGCTATAATAGCACTTGCTGCTGTTTTACTGCATGCGTGGCAGCAGCAATAAGTACTAAGCCTGCTATGAAATTACTGGTATTGCTAACACACGATGGTATAATGCAAGAAGGATGTTGAATCAGGGTTTCCAGGCAAGCTTAATTTTCACATTTTCCTGATTTTTATGGTCCTGGGCTTTACAGCCTTAATATGTCTTGCGTGTGTACGCACCTCTAATTGTGCAGGATTTGAACCTGGAGTCCTACACCTATAGCGCTCATAAACCTCCAGTGCCTTCTGCATGACAAACACAGCCCTAAGAGGGCAGAGGTGGGAGGAGGGCGAGACGGCGCCGGCCGCCAGCGTCATCGCGGCTGCTCCCCGGACTCGCTCCCTGCACGCGCCCTGCGTTAGCGCCGAGGGCAGAGGAGCCTTCCCCTATCCGAGCCTGGGCGTTTAAAGCAGCCTCTGAGCGCTGCTTGCCCCGGGCAGGTCGCTTTCCTGACAAATGCACAAAACAGCATTAGTGTTTCTGGGGTGTTGCCATGGAGAAGGGCTGGAAAGTAGATGTCGCGACTCAGCAGCCTTTAAAACCTCCCCGCTGGCTTTCTGCAGCGGCAGCAGTCTTTTCTGCGTCCGTGTGCTGCCAGCGTGGCTGGGCTTATATAATGCATTAATAATTCCCCGGCGGGCCGGGAGCCCGTACGTGAGATGGGCAGGGGCGAGGAAAGCAGCGCGGCACCTGCCGGGCTGCTGTTGTCCTGGCCCGTTTTCCCCGCCTGTGGAGGCCTGAATTTAACTGAGGGCTTTGCTCTTGGAGGAAGGGTTACTTGAGACTCTAGACTCATGTATTCCTGTTATCTGAAATCCCAGTTCTGCTTTCGTACACCTTAGCTCTGTGCTAGATATCACAGCTTGCGACGTGCCACGGAGCTGCAGCTGAGGAAGTAGTGGGAGAGCTGCAAAATATGACACATCAGATTTGACATGATGCAATTCCCGTAGAAGGAGAGCTGATAAACAGGCTGGGAAGCTGTTGGATTCTGAGGGTTTTCGGGTTTTCTCTCTCTCTCCTTTTTTTTTTTTTTTTTTTTTTTTTTTAAGAGAGAGAATTTTTATACAACTTTAAGTCTTTCTGCCTGAAGCAACCAACTTTACTACCCAAGATGTCCAAATTCAGGGCACTGAGAGAGAGGAAGGAGACCTGGAAATGTTATCCTTAGCCCCACAGGCTGAAACTGGTTCTTCAAGTCCCTGATCACAGAGCACAGAGGATGGATGAGAGGAAGGGTGATCACAAGAAGACGTCTCAGGACCCCAAGCACATTCTTGAGCTCTGCCTGAGACCTTTGTATGAGCTAGGGCAAAGATAACTACCTTCTGCCTGTGTCTTTCTGCCCCAGAAGCAGAGGGAAGGAAGTACACTGAAGTTTTTCTGTGGCTTGAGGCACCCGCCAGTACAACTTTGTTGCAGAGTTTTCAGCAATGTCCAGTTTGTTCCTGGTAAAGGAAGAAACAAACTGGCAGATACCCCAAGAGGTCCTGGCACCACATGGATGCCTCTATCATTTCACAAGATAGAGTGGGAGCAAGAAAACTGTCTTGCCTTTGATGTAGCAAATTAGAGATCATGATTTTCTATAGATCTCCAGGGTCATTAAGACCCCCTGATTATTACATGAAGAAAGGCTGCATCTTTGCATCTGTGCACTGCTCAGTGCAATTTTATATTGTGAGCTGTATGCTCCTTTTTTTTTTTTTTTTTTTTTTGATGTGCATTCAGCACTGGATAAAAGTCACAGGCCTGAGGTGGTTTTAAATCTGTCTCTGGACATTACCTGCACCTGCAATTCCAGCAGGCTTAAACGTGTTTGTCCAGAGAAGAAAAAAATCTCAGTAATGATTTTTGTTTATTTTGAAGCTTTCCATGTTTTATACATGTTTTTTTTCCCTCCCCTCCTAGTGCTATGCTTTCAGGTTGGATTATTTTTCTAGGGTGATACACTCCTATTACTCACTTTGTTTGCATCCCTTTCTTTTGTGTCTATATTTTAATTTAGGAGTGAAAAGTGCTCGTGGTTGCTCTACTTCATTTTCTGGGGGCATGTTCCATTTCCAGGCCATGCAGAAAAACGTCAGTCGTAGACTGTAGGTACGTAGTAGCCCAGCCACATCGTTCACTCCAAGTCTATGCTGCTCAATGGAACCAAATGTTTAACTATGTTTATAAGCAGTGAGGCTATTTCTGGAGTGTTTCCTAAGAGCTGACTGCTTTAAAGTCTACCCTCCTGAGGTTTTGGCTTTCTGTTCTGACATATTATAGAATAAAGAATAAAAGTCAAGAGCTACTGGCGTGGTTTTCAGAAACTCTGCGTTGATGTGTAGGCTGGTAGGACCTGCAGCATCTCTCATAGCCCAAAGTCTGGATCCCCTGTGTTGGAGAGGCTCAGAGCACCAGGAGGCTGGATTTGCATTTGGGCAGTCCTAGTGATGGAGACAGCATCGAGGCTGCCTGTGAATCCAGATGAAATTAAATCTGTCTGTGGACCATGCTGATTTAACAGTAAAGCAATATGTCACTGTGATTGTGCTGTATCACAGCCGAATCTACCTACTCACGAATTGTGTTTTGGTGCTGATCCTTTAATGTACAATGTATCTTGTTTCCTTTTTGGTGTTCTAGTGGATTTTTTTCAGTTTGCTTTTGGCTAAATCACTCTATCAACTTTCAGCTCTTGTCTTGTAATTGCTCTTGGCAAAGCCCTAAAACAAGTTGTCTAAAGCTCTAGTGCCATCACAATCTAAAAATTGTGTCTCACAAGGCAGAGTTTTCTCAGCTTCCCTGACAGCCTTCCTTCATAGGAAGACTTTCCATGTGAGAGCTCATTTATCAGGTGTCCGAGGTCATGAGTGTGCCCCTGGATCACCTATTCCTTTCCTGTGACTGTAGGAAAGGACCTAGACAGGTAGGTAGGATTTCCTGCTTGGTGTCTGCATTTACTCAGAGCTGCTGAGGCTGGAATGCACCTCTGGAGGTCATCCTCTCCAAACCCCCTGCTCAGGCAAGGTCGCTTAGAGCAGGTTGTCCAGGACTATGTCTAATCAGTTTTAACCGTCTCCAAGGACGGAGACGTCATACCTACTGTGGGCAACCTGGTCCAGGGTTTGACCACCCTCAAATTGAAAAGTTTTTTCTTATGTTTAAATGAAATTTCTTGTTTTTCAGTTTGGGCCCATTGCCCCTTGTCCTGTCACTGGGCACCACTGATAAAAGTCTGGCTTCGTCATCTTTACTTCCTCCTACATCAGATATTCACACACATTGATAAGATCCCCCCGAGCCTTTTCTTCTCCAGGCGGAACAGTCCCAACCCTCTCAGCCTCTCCTCATCTGAGAGATGCTGCAGTCCCCTAATCATCTTCCAAGCCCTTTGCTGGACCCACTCTGGTATGTCCATATCTTCCTTGTACTGAGGAGTCCAGTGTTGGGCACAGCACTCCAGATGTGGTCTCACCAGTGCTGAGAAACATAGAAACGGTGCAATATTGAATGACAGAGACCTTGCTTTTGAGATTCCCTGTGATTCAGCTTTGATGGGTGTCACAGAAATAAAAAGTATTCCTGTTACTGCAGGGGGAACCTATTAGATTTACTTTATAAGATGTAGTGCATCCAGAACAGTGTTTTCTAAACATAGCTCCTTGAAATGTGTTCTTCATGATGGTCTGTAGGGTTGCCAAGTGATTTGTTTACTTTTCCTTCTCTTGTTAATAGGCTCAGGGTTAGCTTTCTAACAGGAATTAAGTGAAAGCAAATGTTTTCTACGTTTAACTCTGGTTTGTTGTGTTCTTTAGTTCAAGTCTACATGCTAACGTTGCCTGTCCACGTAGGTATACACAGACACGTGCAGCCTCTGTAGTGTTACCTCTATGAGAAACCATGCCCTGCTGCAGGGGCTGTCATCTACAGATGCTGCCAAAACATCTGAGCAGTGGGACAAACTTCCTGCTGTCCAAAGTCGGGCCTGTGTCTAGCAGCACTCACAGAAGGGGGTTTCCGTAAAGCTGCTGAGGCTGTACCTAAGCTTATTTGAGATTTTGAGAAACAATTCCCTTTTAGCAGTTGGCCTCAGATCTTTCTTAGCCATGCAGTTGTCTTTGCATTGCTTTTTTGTTTTGTTGCAGGTGAGACTGCATGCTCACAATGCAGCACTGGCTAGAAGAGGCTGAGGCTGCAGACACTGGGTATGTTACAGTAGCTGCCAGCACTGATGGCCTGGACCTTTGGCACGAATATCTGTGTTCGAGGTTACGGGGAGCTAACACAGCCACCATCCTGCTTTTGAACAGCAGACCAGAATGGCAAGGCTGCTGGATGTGAATCACAGCTAAGATGCTTGTGCTTTTCTTTTTAGCTGTATTTTCAGCAGTCTCCATCTGTTACGTTCAGACTCCCTCCAGGTGCTTCTATACTGGAGAAGCTTCTGGCAGCTTCGAGGTGGGGACAGCATTTTTAACTTGTTCTGCCTGCTGTGCTCTAATATCCTCTCTTCCTCTGCTTTATCTTACGCCCTCAAGGTGATGATTTTTATGTGCTCCGTGAGTGCATTGACCACCCAACCTTTCCTAAATGTGTCCTCCCAACAGTTTGGCTTATTGCCCTTTGCTGATCCTCACACGTCTGTGTTTCCTCTGTGTATGTGCTGGCTGCTGAGGTGGATACCTGCAACTTCTGTGCAACCTTATTTGCAAGAAGAGAGACTGGGAGGCCAGGCCCTTAAACAGGGCATTCAGCGCTTAAGTGCAAGCTGAACCAAATAGCAAAGCCTACAGCAAGAACAAGGGTTGGTGGTGCAGGAGAGAGATGCTCCTTCCCTCTGGAGAATTGCTAGTACATCCTATGGATGGTGTTATGCTACAGTCAGAGGGGGGAACCACTTTCCCCTTGTGACAGGTGGGGACTGATGCCTGTAGTAGCTGTTTCTTGAGAGGATCAAAGGCAGAGATGACACCTGATGTGGTAAGAGATGCTGGTGCCCAACCCCCAGGGATGGACTGATGCAGGCAGCTTGCATTTGTGCTTGGGTGCTCATTCTCAGTGTCAGTCTGTCTTCCCACCGGAGACTATGGTCCTTTTGCCATGTCACCAAACTCATCGTTCTGGATTTTCCCAGGCTGATAAGAACCAAATTCCACAAAATTGTTCAGTTTCAGGACCCAAAGCACTGTTGTAGGCTTGTGGCTCCCAAACTCTTGCCTATCTTTCCTTGCTGCTGCTGCACTAATCTCTGGCCCTTTCACTGGCTGAAGCCAGGAGCGATGTTGCTGCTGGCCTGGGTGTTAATGTGCATTAATAACAGGTTATTGATTCTGGCCCTTGCTCAGTGAGGTATTTGAGACTGCTGTGAACCATTTAATGATCAACCATTCCACCTTTAACCAATTGATCCTTTACCTGTACTTAAGGACCTAAATGAATTAGGGTCAGGACTATAAGTTGTGTAAATTAGCCTATCTCTACTGAAGTCAAATGTGGGCAGAGTGGTGTTGGCTTAACACTGGCTGACAGTCTCACCCAGTCCCTTTTTTTCTTTTGTTCATATACATATACATGCCTTTCATGCTTCATCTTTTCCACAGCTCTGTTAGAGTCACAGGCAGCTGAGCAGAATAATCAGTGGCACAGGTCTGATGCAGTATCCATCTGTTTTAATAACACGAGGTGCGTTTAAGATTTCAGACATCACAATATGTTGGTTCCAGTATGGTTGCTTCCACATTTCTTTTTCTTGCAGAAGAGCTGAGGTTTCTCTCCATTTGTCTGCACTGCAGATGTTACCACCTTCGGTGGAGGCTGCACTTCGAGGATGGCAGGTGTCTCTCTCTGACTTGCCATGAGTGCCAAAGAGAGCTAATGAAAGATCAAAAAGATGATGCTGGTTCCAGTGCCCAGCAGATGGGGCACAATTGGAGGTGGCCAGGGCTCCCAGTTCAAACTTGTCCCATGCTGGAGTTCACTGTGACCACAAAGGTCTGGACTGGCCGCAGAAATGATGTACGTAGTGCCAGGACCACCTCTGCACTGCTTATCTGCTTCCCCTCCATCCTCTACTTCTGCCTCACTCTGCTACTGCAGACATTAGTGCAGTCTATGGTAGGCTATGCTAAAAAAAATCCTGCGCTAAGAGGAGGTGGAGCAAGGGCAGAGGAAATATTTGCAATCCAGAGTTCAGAAGTCCAAAAAAAAGAAAAAAGAAAAAAGAAAAAGAAGTACTGTCATAAGCAGTGATGAGGAATCTTCAAGAATTTCCCTGCCACAGAGAAACTGCATACACAAACTGTCAGCTCTTCCATCTGTTATGAACCAGGCTTTTTTTTCCTTGACCTTCTTAATTTCATAATGTGCAATAAATGGGAAATGTGTAGAAAAATATTAAACTCATAAATATAAGCCTGAAACTGCAAGGTCAGTTTTAGTGTCCTACATCCAACAACTGTGGCAGGAGCAAAGCTGCCTTTCTCCATGCTCCCCCTAGCTTCAGAAGGGTAAAGCAGCGATGAGGACTAGGGTCTGGCATGAGCACAGCTAGGTGAAAAAGAGGAAGCAAAAGACATGCAAGAAATCTCCAGAGAGCAACTAGTTATTCTCCAGCTTTTGATGGATGGACTCCTTCGCATTCTCACAGGGATTTTCCTTCAGTGTTGCTCTCTGTAGCTGCTGTTGAGGCCCACATGGACATGGAGTGGTGGCCCAGCAGTGACACTTGCATCCACCCAAAGCTTGTGGCAGCTGGGACTGTGTCTGTCATGTTGCCCCTCTTTTGCTCCTGGGCTCCCTTGTAAGACCTCTGCTCATTTCTCTGACCACACGTTTGAGTTCTAACACCTCGTGGTTTATGATCGGTCAGTATTAAAGCCAGCAAGGCTTTCGGCTTTGCTGCTCTGTGTTCATATCCATCTCCAAAAAACCAGAGAGCTCTTCGGTCATGCGGACCTGGACCATGTATGCTGGGACATCAAGTGAAGCTGGCATGTAGGGTGCAACCTTGACCTACAGGCAAAGGGCTTGGAAACCCTCATGATTGAGATGGGGAGTGAAGCTCAGTGTGGGGCTACCCACTTGTGCAAAAGGGGCTGAATTTCCCATGAAATTTGGCAGTAACTGAAGCCTTCCAGGCTGGTGTTGAGCATTTTCTCCTAAGGGGAAGAACGGTATCCTCTCCTCTGCAGGATGCTGAGGAGGAGGAAGTTGTCACCACATCGTAGAGGGATGGGTGCAGCTGCCGCCGCCGTGCTCTTTGTGGAGGAACTGGGAAGCAGCCTGGGAAATGTTGCCCTGCTCTGCCCCAGGAGCGCAAGGTGCTGCTGCCGGAGCTGTGGTGCTTGGCTGCTGCTACTGAACACGGAGCGAGACTCCTCAGGGCCAGGGAGGGCCGGTCTGCTGGGCAGGCTCCTGTTCTGGAGCGAAATTTCCCAGCAGCAAGGGGCAAGGAAAACTTATTTTTCTGTACAAAGGTTCCCTGCCTCTCTGTCATGTGGCATGCGAACGGGATGATAATACGAGGGAAAAGCCTGTTAACAACGTCACTGAGCAGGAGGCTCTTGCTTTTTGCTTTTCTCCTCTGCCCCTGCAGTCTCTGGTCCCCTGGCAGGTCCCTGGCGCTCCTCTGAAGCAAATATAAGGAATGAGAGAAGAAAGTAGTCCAAACAAATTGACTCAACTTTATTCTTTCAGCAAGCTATATGTATTTTTATTTTATAGTCATTTGAACAGCGGAGAGTTTGGCAATAATGACAGCCTCAGAAGTATGCACTGTGTGTGTGTATTTCAATTCCTCCAGCTTGGCTCTCCCACTCGGCATTTTGGAGAACACATAGTCGCGCTGCTTTTAAACCAATCGGCACATTGAAATACTTCTCGCATGGGCTCCCTGAGTGCACGTGTTACATCCTGACACCCTCCACCAGGGACATATAACCGACAAGCGCGGACATTCAGAGCACCACAGATATGTTTTGGCCAGCAGGAAGCAAATCAACGTTATCAAAGCCTCTTTAAGCTGTCAAAGTGGCCTGCAGCTTGTTTCTTTTCTCATCATTGTTACTGAATTAAATCTTTTTACGTTAACCCTTTTCTCAGTAAATGCATACTGAGGCCAGATCTTCAGTGGAGCATGACTTTATCAGCCCAAACAGAACTTGGAGAATGATTTTAGCTGAGGACTAGGCCTTGACCAACAAGGACTGGCTCATTTCAACAGAGTTTCTAAGTTTCTATCACTAAACAATAAGCAAAAGAAAAGCATGATTCCTAAAGACGCTAAAATCAGTTTTCTAAGGATTTGCTTTTAATAGACAGCTGTCTTCGGTATGACTGTCTAACCCATAATTACCTTAAAAGTCTGTGATATACCTAATACTGTCATCTTCTATTTCCAATACGATTTTTGACTGAGCAAGCTGTAAAAGAATCATAGCTTCCTCCCCGATGCTGGAGCACAAATAAAGCTTTGGGTGGGATTTCTGAAGGACCTGGCCCTGGGGGCAGCTCTCTCACCAAAATCGGTGGAACAGTTGCCGCTGACTGACAAGAAATGAGCCAACAAAATGGCAAGTGCTTCTGAGAAGGACCCCCTTCTCCTCAGTAAATCAGCGCGTGACTCTCATTTGCTAATTCATTCATACACGTAGTGGCACTAGTCTGACCACCTATTGAGTTGTATTGAGCCAGTAAGCCCAGTTAGATATCTCACTGTAAAGCAGAAGTGACTATCCCTACTCTTTGAGATGGGACTTTGAGCAGGAGGATCAGGAGGATGAGAAGGGTGTATCTAGGCGCTGCGAGTGACTACAGCGTGGTTCTGCGCTCCTCGTGCCCAGCTCCCATGGACCGCTGTCGGGGTTTATGAGGAAGCAAAACAGGAGAAGACTAGCTTTGCTGGTCTTCCAACAAAATTCAGCAAGAACGGAAAGGAAATTGCAGAGCGGCCGCCCCAGACAGCTGAACCGGCTGGTTTGCAAGGCTGGAACGTTGCACTGGTTCTTTGCTGAAAAGATCAAGCCATCCTAATAAATTTCCTGTGTAAAAAAATATATCTATAAATCATGCCTTAGTAAGAACAGGGTAGCTGCTAACAGAGCCGGGTGTAGCTGCGTGCAGTGCAGCTCAGGTCTAACTCTCTCTAATCTGTAACCAAGCCACGACAGCTTCCTTTGCAAAGAGTGACTCTATTTGAACGTGCGTGCGCGCGCGCGCGTGTGTGTATGTACCCATACACATACCTATAGCTTTATAATCCTGTTGCCAAATGGGATAACCTAGTCGGCAGGAGGAGCCCTCGTATTACACGATCATGAACTGGCAGACGTAGGGCAGCTGGTCTTTGCACCGCTTGTCAAACCACTTGCCAATCGCGGCCCCTGACAGCGCCGCGCAGTTTTCCGACTTGCCGCCGTCCGGCTGGGTGGTGATTTCAGTCTCCCAGTTCTTGTAGCGGATGCCGGTGCCCGTCATGTCAACCCACTTGCCCTCGGCTGCCAGGTCATTGAGGCCGAGCCAGATCTCCGCCTCTGAGCCGATGCTTTTCCGCATGTAGTCGTAGAGCGCATCGTTTTCCTCCCCGTTCTGGGGGGTGCTGAGGGTGCCGCCCTGAGAGATGCAGTTTTCGCTGGCCTCGTGGTATGTCTTGGTCTCAGTAAATGCAAGAAAGCATTTTAGGTGGATTTTGGTGCCTTTCAGACAAACTAAGAAATTACCATGCACACAAAACAAAAAGAAAAGGAATCCGTTTTAAAAATCCACACACAACAGTTAAACGACAAGGTTCATTTCTCCCAGCATATTGCAATTCCTAGGCATGGGAATGAGCATCCCCAGGGGCCTTTCTCTGCTCCGCTGGGTAAGCCACATGGCATGGCTGTAGGGATGTGCCCTCCCTGCTGGTAAACAGTCAGGGAAAACGGACCTCCAGGGTGTCCCTGTCACTGTCCTGCGCTCTTGTGTTCCCAGAGCAAAGCCGCAGTGTGGGTCTCATGCCCCTTTCCCTGACTTCTCTATTTTCCAGCTGCTGTTAAACTTTCTCAGATAAATTCCTTTGGAGGTAAGATTTTTTATTGTCTCTGCTGGGTGTTGAAGAATTTTGGAGAAAGTGTACAAATTTAATTCAATCATCTTAACTATGCACACATGAAAAATGTCTTTCTCACAGGGTTGGATTGGAAGTGTTGTGCTTGCAGAGCTCAAGGTCTTCAGAGGAAATTTCTACTTTCATCTGATTTTGTTAAGAATAGCAACTTTTTTTTTTTTAAGTTTTAAACCCCAGGAGCTCAGGGTACTCCATCCAAACAATAACTAATCAGAGCCACGTTTTTAATATCCAAACCAGTTAAATCTCAAGGATCATGAGCTTGGATCTAAAGCCTTAATTGTGCTTGTGTTCCTCTTCTTTCAGAAAGAAAATGCTCCTTAACCTGCATTTCTATTGCATCTCTAATTCATGTTCTGCAGATCCCTTGCCTATGGCACTCTACACAGAGCAGCTGTGGAGCACATCTAGGAGATGACCATCTTGGGACCATCCTCCCAAAGCTATCATACAAAGCACAGTGAGACTGACCTTCAGTGAGTTTGCCTGGGCAATACTGCAATATATATAATAGGTCATGCAACCTCACCCATCTCACTGGGTTTCGGGCAAAAGCAGGCAGCAAAGAGTACATTTGATTGAAGTACACAGCAATCAGTACACACAACCCATCCCTCTGATTCATGAAGGAAAATAAACATCTGTCTTAGTGTCATAGAAATATCAATATTTGTACACGAGCACATGAGGAAGGGGGACATCTGCTGCACAGCTCCAGACGTTTAACTGCTGAGGAGCTTCATCTGCCTGGAAGCTTTGCACGAGATCCCTCTTTGCTTTGCTCTTCCAGCTCGCTCTCCGCCCCCCCCCCCCCCCCCCCCCGGAGTCTGTGTCGGATGTGTCTTGTCAAAACGGTGCAGAGCAGTTGTAACCACTTTAAAAGCGGCTCCTCTCTCACAGCAAAACCCAAGCCTTCTTTAGTGAGTCCTTTACCTGTCTGAAGTGCTTGTTTTTCCTTCAGTAACGCAACCTCCTGGGAGATGTTGTCGATCATGGCCTTCAGGTCTTCAATCATTTTGATGCTCACGCCATCTGTTGGAAAAACCACAGGATGAGAATAAACATCTCCCGCCTCCCCAAGGGAGGCAGCTGAAGCTATTCCTGGCATCAAAACTCCTCTCTCTCTGAGAAAATGCATGCAGAAAAGGATCCATCCAGCCCCTCCCCAGCCCCCAAAGCATCCGTCAGGGTAGGTGTTGGCTCTCCAGGCTGGTCGCGCCACCTCCACGTTCCCAGTTTGGATTTTGGGGCTCACACCCCACATTGAGCCTGGGCTGGGGGCCAGTGCATGGGCCCAGGGAGGTGCAGGATCCTCCCAGGAGCCCGCGGTCAGGGCGTACACCTGGGGCAGCAGTATGCCAGGTTCATGTCCTCAAAGAGCAGGAACTTGCAGTCTGATGCTGCCCTCCTGAGCAGGGGTCTAGCCACATATAGGTGCTTTATGGAGAATTTTAAGCTGCTGATGATGAATAGGAACTGTTTTTTAACTGCTGAAAGCTGCTGAGTTGGCTGTAGCCTATCACCAAAGTTTAAGTTTTGTTAGTTTTTTCACTTCTGGCATTGCTAATAGGAGAACAAAGAGATCACAGAGCTACTTTATATCAAAAATAGCTACTTGTTCTTAATGTACAGTAAGTCAAAGACTTTGGAAAGAGCTTTCTTCTAGGAAGTACAGACCCAAACCTTCCTTGTAAGGAGGAAATCTGGGGAAGGGACAACTGCATATCAGAACCAGTACGTTAAGGACGATGCTATTCTCTTAACATCATTTTTCATTTTCTCTCATTTTCCCCTCCTTTCCTTTGTTTCCTTCTCAGGCAGACTGCGAAGCATCACACGTGACCCACTGAGCATAGGGTCTGCATGTGGGGAGAGGCCACGGCAGTCCTCGCCCATGGCTACTCTCCCGATGTACAAGTTAATACTCAGGACATTTCCAGCGGAGCAAGCTCACGTCAGGTGGAGAGAGCACACGGGGACAGCAGCGTTGCCCCAATGGGTGCAGCCACAGCTGTCATAAATTAGCATTGCACTGGTAAGAGCTATTCCAAAACTCTTCTGGGAAGCATAGTGATGGGATCAGAAAGATAAGGTTGCCTGTGGTTTCCCTAGATCAGAGATGCAGAGGAGACAAGCACAGCGCCACCGCTTTCCTCACACCCTCCTTTGGAAAGCAGTGAACACAACAGAAGACATTCCCCTGTACCCGGGTACTTCACCAGCAGGCTCACAAACTTTCCTCTCCTGCAACCCTAGCCTTGGACACTTTTCTCTGATGTGAAGCAGTAGAAAAAAAGTTTTCTCTTTACTAAGGTTTTTCTAGCAGTCCTTGGCAGTGATGGAGTCTCTTGCCCTATGTCTTTCCTTCCCTCCCCCAACAATTTCACCACTCCTCTTTCACACCTTATCGTTTTGGTACAAAAGTCCCCTTTTGTCTGTACCATGTGATGCTGCAGCCCAAAAGATAAGCTGAGCCTGTTTCAAGTGTTTTAGGAAAAGATTACATATACCCAAATGGGGATTGTAGCTGGTCAACAGCAGTGCTGCGTTGCCGCATTGCAGCCCCCATGGTGGGTTCAGCAACGCAAGGAGCCATGACTTGCTACAAGGTCAGCCTCACAGAAGGCTTTAAATGTTGAGAGCACAGCTTCAAACTAGGCATTATTTTCAACAGGGAGCCAAGAGAGAGAGATGAGTACTTGGTTCATGTCCTCATGCTGACCCCTTCAGACATGGTTTGCTTCTGCTGGAAGTTTTTCAGGGCTGGGAGGAATTTTTCTGTAGAAATATCTGTTGCTGCAGTAAATCCTCAGGGTCATGAACCTCTGTGTCATTGTGGCTGTGCCTTGTATTTGAGTGCAGATGAGATCACCTATCTACAAGTAGAGTATGAAACAGCCTTTAGAGTCTTTCGGGAGTGGGAATCATCGTTTTTGTATTTACTAAGTTTTTCTTACTTACTGTATCTAAGCCAAGAGCCTAGCCCTCCTCTTCAGTCAGCTGCGAGTAGCAAATTGCTCCTGCAGGTGATTTGGTGGAGACACGTGCCTCATGGGAGACACCACCCATGGTGACTTCCTCTCACTTGGTACCATAGCTGTGGGCTTAGAAGAGGTGCCAAGAGCCTGGACATTGGTCCTCCTCTTCCTGCTGTGCTCGGTGAGTGCACCAGGGCCCAGGTGCTCCACACTGCCCTGCCAACTCCCTCACTGCACTGTTTCCATCCCTGGACCTTGGAATGGTACCTTGGTATGGCAGGTACCAAGCCTGACTCAGGGGCCACTGGTCAGGGCAATGGGTGCTTTGGCTGAACAGGGAGAGGCAGCTGCAACTATGAAAATGAGCATGGATAACTCTGTGTTATACCTTACAGGTGCTAACCAGAAGATATTGCTAATAATGTAATGGAAGAAAATGGTCAAATTTTGGCAGAGAGTGACATTTGCCATTGAGGAGACATGGAGCCAGCAGCGCCTGCGGACAGAGGCAGGTCATTACATAACAGATTTTCTAGCTGGTGGTTCCCTGGGGATGCAAGCGGTTTCCTAGATTTTTCAGCAGCAGAAGTGCTCATCTGGATCATCTGCTCTGGCATCCTGTAGCACATGGGCCACAGGAAGCACCCCAGCACATCCTGTGCTGAGGTCAATGCATTCTGCTGGATGGGAAAGATGCTGCTTCAGAGAAAAGGCTTCAGGGTTGGACAGCTTGCCTGCTTGCTTTGCAAACTGTCCCATTAACCAGCTCCTTGGAAGAAGCAGTAGTCTTTCAGGGCCGTCAAAGCTCTTGGTCTTCGGTAAGTTTGGGTAAGGTAGGAACCACTTTCCCATCAATGGAGACGCAGTAGCAACTCCCTGACCCTTCCTTCAGAATTTCCTATGGCAGTTTTTATCCATGTAAGTGATGCAGCCCTTAGCAGGGATAGGAGCAGGCGGGTCTATTCAGTGCATCTTCAGCACCCTTGTGCCACTGGCTGAAACCATCTTCTGTGTCACTGAACACGCCATCATGATCTGCAGCTTAGCACAATCACAGCTCCTCTAACCAGCTATTAATCAGTACTCAAATTTCTTCTACGTAAGAGCAAAAGAACTGTTATGCCTTGGTTGTGATAAGAAATTTGACATTAAGGAATCTGCATTTACTACACTGGCCCTACAGCTCCTCAGGTGATATTCCTTTACCTAGCTTGACATCTGGTGGTTCTCATAGGGTGAAAGAAAATGGGACAATTCTCACATGAAAGCCATAGGGCAGATATTTCCTTGAAGATTAGGGAGATGGTGAGCTGAGATACTACATGAGAGAAGGAGGAACAGCTTGGAAACTCAACAAAATGAAGAACCAAGAAGATTATAGTGTGTCATGAATACGAAGGAAAAGAAAACATCAGGAGGAGAGTATTGAGCTGCTTTAATCATTGCTCAATTCCCTTAAATGGGTTCAGTCAGCACTGAGGCACTAGTTATCATTTTAGTGCCTTTGATGAAAACATTCTGTGGGCAAACAGCTAATTAATTCAGTAGTTTTTCCATGTAAGCCTCTCCTGCAATGGAATGAATGTCTTTCAGGTTTAAACAATATCCAAAGGTCATAGAAAGATGCCTTTAATAAATCTTACTGGAGCAGCTTCTTACATTGTTCCTGCTGGATGGACAGGGAGATTTCTGCGCTAGATGATACTGTGAGCTGGTATCGGAAATGTCTTTGATAGCTGCCTAAGTGCCCAGTCCCTTTTCCCATCACTTTTTCCATCTTGCTTCCAAGTCCTTAGTCACAAGATGTTCTTGCAGCAGTGAGATCCTCCAGTCACTTTGGTGTCATCTGGAGAAACGTGGTTCCTCCACTTACTTTCTTGTCACAATCCCCAAACTTCAAAATGACAAGTGAGATTTGATTTAAGAAAGGAATACGATGGAATCCATGGCAACTATGATAAAAGCTTACGTATGTCTATTGAAAGTTGCACAAAAGACAACAGGTCTAAGCAGATCTTTCAAAGTCGATCTTAAGCAGACGACAGGCTGACCTGTGCTATAGCATGGGACTGCCTTAATGATGTGAGCAACCTTCTGTCAGGGTGCTGTAAGTAAGTGCTCAGCAGAGTTTGCAGAACCAAGCCCCTACCATTTGACTAGCATCCAAATAGCAAATAAATCACATTCCCTAGAACAATGAAATGATGCATTTTTATAAAAAGTTATTTTTTTTGGTAGCTCCTTTTCAGTGGTTAATTTGCATTTCAACAAAAAAAAATAAAAGTACCACAACTACGTCAACAAACATTGACTTTTCTATTTTTTTGCCAGAAAATTTTGTCTGTATGCTGCTATTTTCAAGGCTTGTCTCCTTAAGCCTATGATCAAGGCTATTACAGCTTGGTTTTGCTTCTATTGAAGTCAGTGGCAGGGTTGCCAGTGCTGTGCATGGGGGTTGGAGCAAATCCTGGGAGTAGCAAAGTTAAGTACTACCAGAGACAAGATGAAGAAGGGACTCGCAAAGGAGATGGGTCACAATGTGCTCTTAGTTATGAAAGCTTCATAAATAATGTGTTTGATGCCTGCAAATGGGAGTTCTCTCCAGTTTTTCCATGTTCTAATTGCATACTAAATAATAAACGATCCCTTGTGTTGCATTATTTTGATCATTTAATTATATTTATTTGATATTTGAAATTTGTATCTAGGTAGCTTAGCTTTGACTGGACAGGCTGTGGTCTGATTTGCTCCTCTCTGAACAGGTTTCTGTTCCTCAGCTGGGTGAACAGAGCTCTGATTTGTGATTTCTCTCATCAAACCTCACCTGCCGTTAGTATTTCCTTTACTATTGGGTATTTCCACAAATGTTCCAGCCAGAAAGGTTGTTTCCTATTCCAGTCTATTCCCTGGATCAGAGTAGGAGCCTGAACACACCTATGGCTCTTTTACACGACTTCTGAGGTATTTTTTGAAATGTCCTCCTTACCTAAAGGAGCACCAAGGAGGACCTGGCTGTGCCTGTGTTGTTATGGCAGGAGATCTATGTAGACCCCAGAGCGTGTGCATGGCCACGGAGCAGGCCGTGGAGGCTGGAAATTTGTTGGGGGGGTAGGGGAAAGAAACAGTCAAAATGAACTTAGGATTTCAGCATTTTCTAAATGCTGTCTTGAGTTTTTTATTTCGAAACACCACTTTTGTTCTGAAACAGACTGAAATACAGGCAATAATTACATCGCCTCGCCCCAAAAAATTAAGAAAAAAAGGGGGAAAAATAGAAAGAAAGAGCGAATGAAAACAGCTTGGCTTGAGACACCATTTTCTGTGCTAACACTTGTGGCTTGGCTTCGCAGCGAAGCTGTCGGACGGACCGCCCCAGCCCTGCCGCGGCCTCCGCAGCTCGCCCCGCGCCTGGTGGCCGGCGCCCCGCGCGCGGACGTGGCCCAGGGCTGGGGGCAAAGAGGAGCCTCGCGCTCGCCTTCCCCTTCCCCTGCGCCCCGAACGCTCCCGAACGGGAAAAAAAGGGACCCGAGAAATGGCTCCTCGGGGAAAGCTTGCGGTAAAGATAGGGGAGATAAAACACAGGGGTGGTAGAACGCAGCCTGCCAAGAAACGCCGGGGGCCGGACTCCCCCCGTCCCGCTGAAGATATAGGTGCAGAACAAGTGTGGAATGAACAAAAATGTAGAGGTTTCCCAGAAAGATCTGGTTGGGGGAAATGGAGACGTTTCTCCAGGACAAGATCTGACAAAAATAGCCAATGGCAGAGTGCACAGAGGAAGCCCGGCCAAGTGAATTCCTCAAATGTTGCTTTTTCTTTCAAGTTCGCTCCAGGCTGCAGAGCCCACGCTAGGAGGACTCCAAAGTCATGCAATTACGGTCGAATACATCGACCAAAGAGCGTCGCGGATCGATGGTGGGCAGCAGTGCAAACCTCCTTCTTACCTCCCCCGGCTGTCCTTAGTGTAGTTGTAGTGGGTGAGGGGGAGAAAGAAAAGCTTTGGACAGCAGGGAAAAAAGAAAAACAAGAAGAAAACCGAAAAAAATGCCAAGGACCTCGGGCACCCTTTTGCGAGTGTTACACTGCAGTAAGCCCGAGCACGTCGCTCTCACGCACAGCTTAAAATGCGCTTGGGGGCAAACGTTTCAACACCAAGGTCCGCGCTGATGCCTAACGGATTGCAGGCTGCTCCTTCAGCCAGACCTAGGACAGCTGCCCGTCGCCTGCCGCTCGGCTGCTCCCGAGAGGCGCCCGCCGCGGAGCAGGGCTCGGGGGAGCGGAGGGCTCGGTGACGGCGGGTCCCGCGCGCCGCGGACAGGGCGACAGAGCCCGGCGGAAACCTTGCGGCGCCCCTTTTTTTTTTATTTTTTTGCTAGTTTGCGGGGGGGCGACGCAAGTGTTCCTGCAGGGAGGTGCGTGGTGGGGGGAGGGGGGGACTAAAATTAAAAGAAAAGGGGGGGGAAAAAAGAGTTTTATTAGGTTTTAAAAGTGCTTTGCAAAAAAAAAAAAAAAAAAAGGTAGGTTTCGTTACAGCGCTCGGCAGCGTGTGCGTGACGGCTGCCCCCCGGTGCGGCACGGCGCGGCGCGGCACGGCGCGGGGCGAAGCTCCTTACCTTTCTTGGCGGCGGCTGGCTTCTGGCGGCCCTTGCCGTTGGGCTGCCCGGCGCCGTGGGCCAGGAGGGCCAGGAGGCAGAGGAGCAGGCAGGCCCCGCGGAGCGCCATGCCGCCGCGCGGCCCCCGCCGGCCGCCCCTCGTCCCCTCCGCTTCGATCCCGGCCCCGGAGCCTCCCGCTGGGCGCAGCCTCCCGGCCTCCTCCGGCGCCGTCCAGGCGACTCCGGCGAATGCTGGGAACGGCCCGGCCGGCTTTTATTTCTCAGCACTTTGTTTTTTTTTTTTTTTTTTTTTTTTCCCTTAAAGAAGGGGGAAAAAAAAAGGCACAAATTGCTGCGAGGCGACTAACCTAAACGGGCAGAAGGGCTAGGAACGCAGCCAGGCTCATTTCCTATGGATTTCGGTAAAATGCCACGGGGTTGATCGCGTGCCCCGTGTGCCAAAAAAGCAACAAAATAAAATAAAATAAAATAAAATGAAATAAAATAAAAGGGACTTTGGAGGCAACGGGCGTGCGGAGCCGGGCCGGAGCCGGGGTCCGGGGCGGAGGGAGGCTGCGGCATGCCTTCCCGAGGACGGCACTCGCTCCCCTCGGAGCCAAAGCTCGGGTGCTCTTTGCACCCAGGCAGCCTGGCGGGCAGCGGGGCGGGCAACCCACAGGGTCTCGAGCTCAGGTTTTTAAAAGCGCTGAGCCGCTTAGCGAGACTCAGTGGCCTTGAAAAGCCCGATGACGCCTCGTGTTCGCTGCAACGAGCCCAGCTACGTATGTGGGGCCTTCCCAGGGGCCAGCTGAGGGATTAGAGGACCGAACGTGCTCTGAGATTCGGGTCTTGATTTGGTGTCTAGAACAGCTGTTTCGGCTTGTGACAGGTGAGGGGCGCGAGCTCAACTGGGGATGGCCGAAACGCTCCCCAGGGGAGCCCCCTTCCCCTCACCCCTCCCACAGGTTCCCTGCAGGCCTCGGAGCAGCTCGAGGAGCTGCCGAGGTCACCGCCAGCGCACGGGGTGCCGCGGCCGCCGCACGAGCCTCTCCCGCCGTAGCAGCAGCGGTTGCTGTTCGTGCCTCTTTACCACGCACACACAGTCCCACACGTATTTAAGCAAAACAATAAATATTTCTTGGGATTTACTGTCCTCCCTCTTGGACCACCCCGAGATCAGATAGAGCCCAAGAAATCCCAGACCCTACACACGGGCGCACACGGTCCCTTCTCTCAATACTCGGGCAGCATCTGCTAATCCAAAGTACTTCTGGTCAGCTCAGCACCTCCTGGTTTTCCTTGGCTCCAGATTTGCTCACTTGTCTTTTTTTAAATTAGTGTTCTGCCCTACTGGGGGAAAAAATGAAATTCTCTCTTTGCTGCTGTGTGTAAAATTAATTAGATGGCTCCGATGAGGAGTCAGCCGACACTGCTCCTAACCGCAGGGTTTCTGGGTGGCAGGGGCCAGCCGGAACGTTGTATTTCTGCACTGCCTAGACCAGCGTCTGAGTTGGCAGAAGACCCTCAACACCTCTCCCAGCATGGGCCTACTGCAATGGTCCTGCCTGGCTGAGACGAGCTGTTCCCGCCGTTGGCTCGGGCCAGGCAGGACCACTGCTGTAGGCCATGCGTGCTCGTCGCACCAGGCGCCGTCCTCCTTTGCTTGAGAGCTGGTGTTTCGGGCTGAGGAAGCTTGTGGTTTCCACCAGGAGGTGTCTATTGTCGCCACAGGTGCCACCAGTCACCCAATGGTGCGAACAGCAGCCTGGGGAGATGTGGCAGGAGTGAGAGGGCTTTACTGCAGCCCCGTGGAGCACACGTGGTCCCCGTGCAAAAGCACCAGCCTGGGCATCAGGAGGGTCTCTCCCGCCAGCCCGCGGCCCTGCTCTGGGTTTGTCTCAGGTGGGACTTCCCATAAGCACCATAACCAGAGTTTTAGTCTTGGATCGAAAAAAAAAAAAAAAAAAGAAAAAGAATGAATAAAGAGGCTTAAAAGGTTTGTGTCTGATTGTAGCACTTATCTGAAAGGAGGCTTTGCCACAGCTCTGTCTTAAATAGACTGAAGAAACCCTTGACGTCCTAACAGCTCATAAACACACACGAACTCACCCAACAGGACCACACTGATGTGCTGCTGCAACGTGTGATGAGCTGCCCCAGGCCTGTGTCCAGAACTGGGACATTTATGGGGAAGTGCTGTGGGAAAGAGCACAAGGCCGTTGCCCATCACTCCCTGTCTGGGCTTCTCCTGAGACCGGAGGCTGTAGTGCGAATCAAATGATAGTGGATATCAGTGGTCTTTTCTAAGTTGGTTCCTTGGCCAGATACAATGCTTCTGAGCGCTTGATGATTCACACTTATTCACAGGCCTAGGAGGATGGAGGGGCAAGGTAATCCTCACCTGAGGGATGAAGAGGAGGTGTTACCTCCCGGGGAAGGAAAGAGACAGTTACTTTATGGAGGGATCAACAAGAGGGAGGAATATTACAATATGCCAAGAAACTCACTTGCGTCCATGTTTATTTAAACCTGTGGAATTACAAATTCTACTTCCCATTAAAGTAAAAGAGGGGCAGGTTTAGCTCAGCTGGTTAGAGTGTGGTGCTGCTAATGCCACGGTTGTGGGTTCAGTCCACATATGGGGCTATGCTGAGGGTTGGACTAGATGATCTCCAGAGGTCCCTTCCAACCTTACCATTCTATGATTCTGTGAAAATTCTTATTATTCTTATTATTATTCTTATTATTATTCTTATTATTATTCTTATTCTTATTATTATTCTTATTATTATTCTTATTACTTCTCTTATTTCACACCTGGTCTCTTGGTCAGACAGACCATAAGTCCCTTTAACTGAGATGAAAGAGTGCAAAAGAAAATATGCTTGGGGAAACTGTCCCAGAGCTGCAGGGAAGAAAGAGCAGTGAGCTGGAGGTGAAGGGAAGCAGTCAGAAAAGTTTACGTGGCCTTTGGGAAACCCAAGAAATAGGCCGGGATGCTGAATTTGGAGGGATTTCAGTTAGCAAAACAGTGGCTGGAATAAGACCATGAAGGGAAGCTGGATCCTTCTGGCAACACTGCAGACCTGTGAATTCATGCCCAGCTAGGCAAGGAAATGGGCAGCGAGATCAGACACTATTTTGATTTGGTTCCTAGGGAATGAGCAGGTGCTGCCAAGCTGAGAAAGGGCTCCTGATTTCCACCAGCATAAACAACATCAGAACAGGTTAGAATGGAAAGAGCTGAATCAATGGTTTTTGAGACCGATCAAGATGGAGAACGCGATAATAGTTGAGGAAACGGGTGGCTTTCCTGAGGACAATGATGGGAAAACGAAGGAGCCAGAGCTTTGCCCAAACAGTGCACCCCATGCCAGCACTGGGAAACTGGCTCTGAGCCTGGGCAGGGACCTTCCCCCCGTATCTGGCAGCAAGCACAGCCGCTTCCCTACCCCACGGCTCTCCAGAGGCCACATGGCAGAAGGATCTGTGTCTAAGCAACTCCGCGGGCCTTAAATTGAGTCCAGTTTAAGCCAAACGTGGAGAGCTCGAGTTCAAGCGCTAGGAGCCTCTCAAAATCCTCCCGTTTCCAGAAGGGGCTGCACGGAAGTAGTTGCCTTCCCTCCTGCTTGGAGCATCCAGACTGCTGCGGGCTAAGGGTAACTCTGTCTTCCGTCACAGCCTTTTTTTTCATGTACCTGCCGTCCATGTCCTCCTAAATGTCTGACCAGCTCCTGGAAAACTGTAGTCAAATGTCTAAATGTAATACTAGAACTCTGGAGAAATTCCTAGTAGCATAAGTTTGCTGAGCAGTTTAGCCAGGTGGCAAGAAACTGTCTTGGCACCAGCAGAAGTGAAGTTAATTGTCGAAATAAAAGTCCAAATTTTAGCACTAGCAAAGCAGATAGCAGTGCTGCCAGCTTACGATCTAATTGCAAATCTTTCTCATATTTGACTAATTGGTTTCCTTTCACGTAGCTGTGGTTGCTGAATTAAGGGATTGCAAGAGAACTTCAGCATAAGCCTTATGAATTTCTTAATTTGTTTGAGTTTAGAGAAAGGCTTGCATGATCACACGGCAGGAAGAAAGGAACCTTTTACTACCTTCCCAGTGCGTAGCATGCTCTCGAAAACCGTCAGCAGATTAAAGCTGGTCTCTCTCTAGGAGCAACAAAGAGAAGCAGGACTTAAGTCAGGACTTTGGAACCCCTAAGGTGGCCAAGCACGGCGAAAGCAAAACTTAGCATTTGCCGAAACGCTGCGAGAAAACGTCTAGGGAGAGAACTGTCTGTGAGCACACCCAGCGGCTCCAGAAAAGCCGGCCCTGCCGCGCCAGCTGGCGGAAGAGGGTCTCTGTACATCACAAAATGGCCAACATTTCGTTCCCTTTTCACCCCTCCCAAGGTACTAGCTGAGGGGCCTCAGTAACTATGAACTCCTGAGTCTAAATCGGGGAGATCAAACCCGATCTGCGAATGCTGTGACATGGGCACTCTGGGGTGTCGGCATTGCTGATCCTGTCCTAGTCTTGAGGTCAGGACGACAACGGAAAAGTTCAGAGCTCTTAGGATAACCTTGGCCTTGTTAAACCGTTCCAGTGGATGAAATGGTGTATAAAAGCACCGCTGGAGAGTCAGCAGCAGCAGCCCAGTTGAGAGCCTAGCACTGTTTTGCAGGGACAGGAAAAAGGTCCTTGTTACTGGGTGTGCTTGATTAAAAAAATGAAAAAAAAAAAGGAAAGCATGTTTTGTGAGTAGGTGGGTGCCTAACGAAGCGCCCTGCCTACCTAGGTTTGCTTTTTTTCCTGTTTGCGAGTCCCTGAAATGCCTTGAAAACAAGGCACATGTGACTCAGGTCCCTCACTGGTGGTCCGGGCACTGTCATCTTGAAATGCCGACCGCTACCCTACTTTGGAAGGAATACCGATTTCTGCTTTTTCACGCCCCGAAGGATGAGCGCGGTGTGATGGCCGGAGGCAGGGACATCCCGCGGAGACCGCGGTCCGGGCTCAGCCTGCGGCAGCGCGCAGCTCCCACGACGGCTGCTCCACCGCCGCCGCCACTGTGCCTGGCGTTGCACTCGGCTGCTTCCTCGAGGGCTGCCATCAGCTGGTGCTGGTTACGGCCACCTCGGCACCACGTCAGGGCTGCGGGCCTGAGCAGCAACAGAGGCTCCTGCGGACCTGCTTCTCTTTAAAGCGTTATGCTTGGTCGTGGCTGGAAATAACCGCTGCCCCGCACGCCTCCAGCAGCCATTCGCCGCAGAGACCTTGTTTAACCTTCGTTGGTGTTTTTAGACACGCTTAGCCATTCCCCGGAGCACAAGTGTGGCAAGAAAAACAGCAGGCATACGTGACCTGAGGCATTGCTCCCATCATCTTAGCCTGTGGCCAAGGAGGCTCAGCAGAAGACCTGATTCACAGCTGTCACGTCCTACAGGCAATATAGTTCCGTAAATTTGAGAAGTAAACCCATATACCACCCGGTTCTGGGCCTGCTCTGGTGTTTTGCTCAATGAATGTTTGAGGAAAAGCAGCCTGCAAGGCTCTGGGGTAAGGATCAGAGCTCTCTCCTCCCAGGTCTCGCCAGTGACAGAGTCATGCTGCCTTTTCTCCCCAACCCTGGCGCCCAGTGGTTGCTTTCCACATGCAAAGTAAACTAGTGTCATGGCAGGGCTTGGAGAATATCCCACTGGTGGTGGTGTCTGCTGAAGTTTAAGAGAAAAACTCTAAATGGAGGTGTAAGTCCCAGTTAATTCCTACTTATATCGTATATTGTTTCTCTACAGAGAAAATGCAGAAGCTCCGTGAGATATTATCTGTGTCAAATCAGAATGTCGAGTCCCTCAAAAAACCAAACCAAAAATACTTGCATACTCACGTCCCTGGGGAGCCACAAAAGAGAGCCTCTAGCTCTCTTTTAGCTACAAACTTGGTTGCAGAACAGCTCTGCTGAAGCAAAATTTTTAAAGCCTAAGTGTGTGGCATGGACCCTCTCTCTTCCCCTTTGCCTCCAATCTTCAGCCAAAACAAGCCTCCCTCTCCTTCCCAATCTAAACCATTTTTATTAAAAACTAAACAAACTAAACCAATGTTGAATGGCTACTAGAGCTGCAAAACACCAGCTGATCGGGCTCCCTAGCTTGGTGAACGTCACCCTCAGCACAAACATAGGTCTGGAGGTGCGTGAAAGCAAATCACAGATTCAAGGACCTACAGCACAGCCCTCTTCTGCTTCAAGGGAGCCCTAATCGTCAAACAGACCTTAGGCAGCGATATACAGGAGGAAAAAAAAAAAAGGGTAAATTGCAAGTGTGTGCTTCCTGGGCAGCACAAGCAGAAGCCCAGCAGGAGTTGCTGGACTCCTCGGCTCTAATACACAGCTTTCAGTCACTTGACACTCCCAGCACAAGCAATTAAAAATTTCTGGGACAAACACTGAGCTATCCTGCTCCACAGATGTTTCCTCTTAGTTCTACTGGACTTGAGTCAATGAAAACGTGGCAATATCTGCACAGCAACACATGGAACTTTCCACCAGCCCAAATGGGAACAGGAGCAGTCTTGGTTGAAGCTTCTATTAAAAATCTCTAACTGCTATTTTTGTTTGGGCGTGGAAGGCAGGGGTTAAGCAGAGCTAAGAAAATAGAAATGAGCAGCATAGTCCTTAACATGCCTGAGAACCACAGTCTGAAATATTTCTTGGCAGATGTTGTGTCAACTGGGATAGCTGTAGGCCCCTTTTCCCCCCCATCAGAGCTTTGTTTATCCATTTGGGATATGGGTTGGTAGCAGCAACTCTCCAGGGGCTGCTGAGACCAAGTGAAAGCTGTGTAATGCTTTTGGCTAGACTCTTTATTTACATCTCAGGGGTAGAAACAGCCCCAGTTGGAATGGGGGTCAGCCTTCATCCCACTGCTTTTAGCTGCCATTAAATGGTAGGAGTAGGACCTTTAAGAGGTCCTTTAACCGCCCCCCCCATTCATTCTGTGCCTGCTTACAGACCCCACAGAAGCACAGGTGGGAGGATATGCAGGGTGGGAGGAGGCACTGCTGACATTTGCAACACGGCAGTTCACAACACCTCTCCTACTGACTGAGGAAGTTTTGGTCCCCAGTATTTTGTGACTGAGGCAACCATTTTTGTATGCACAGCTGCTCCCCAGGCTTCCCTGTGTTGAAAGTAGAGATGGATTCTCAGGTACCTGAGCACACGGCCTGGATCCCAGATGAACCGAGTGTTTCCCTTCCCTAGTAAGAAGCACAGAGGGAATGGATGCACATTCACCTCCTCAGAGATGTCAGTTAATGCCTTTAGGAACAGGGTGAAGTTTTCTTCCCCTAGCTCTCATAATTATATATATAAACTTTTAAAAGGAGAAGGGATGTGAAACCTGTTTACAATAGAGCCACCACTATCATTAGTAACTTACAACGTATCTGGAGATCCTCCATTCAGCTGGAAGGCTATGCAGAAGCACACCAATTATTAACTAACATGTTACAACATTCACCCCAGAAATAACTCCGGGAAGTCTTTTGGTACCTAACCACAAATTTACAGTAAAACAAGCAACAGCTACTCAGAGAACAGCTGTGGCTTAAGGCTAGTCCTCGTTTAGATTAACTATTTTCTGGAACATTAAACAATGTGATGAAACAAAAAAGTGCCTATGATAAATCTGAGGTAAATGTTTTTTATTTCTTCTTCCTACAGCTTTCATTTTTTCTACACTCTTACAAGTAGCTTTGCATGGCAAGGAACGGGCCACATCTGCTAAGAGTCTGTTAAGTTAGTCTTTGCCCCAAGTAAAATAACTCTGTAGCAGTGTTTAAAGATGATTACACATATTTCCATTGTCACTTCTTGCCTGTATTACTACAAAGCACTACCATATCCTACATAACCTGTTTTATTTAAAGTACTGAAAAAGCATCCATTTGAAACAGACACAGTTTCTATTTTTTAACCTGACTGTTCATTGTACAGTTTAATATAGTGGCTACCTATAGGCTAGATACACAGTGGTATCATAGTCATCTTGAACAATTGCATTAGCCAGCTCCAGGGAAAGGGTTGAAGAGATTTTGCAGTCTGAAGCTTACCATATATTTTAATGTGATCATGATTATTAAATTAAGTTGTACCATGTTTTGTCCTAGATTTGCATTCTCTTTTGGCAGAGAACCTTCCCCTTCTTCCCACCGATAGTCAATAGACTCTTCTTAATCTGAGAGTAGGAAATTAAAATCTGAAATTCACCAAAGTCAGCTCGAGTAAGACCCAAGCAACTTCTGGATTACTGCAGTGGTTTTTAATATTTGTGCAACTACTTGAAAAATAACTTTTTCTTTAGACTCTCCCTTCCTGTGTTTCTTCCTAAGCCACAGAAGGAAGAGCTCTTACCCTCTGCAATACCTGCCAACTGGTGCAGGGCACCTACTGCTTTGAAGACCAGGTGATCTGGCAGCTTTTCCCGTCTTTCCCAACTTTGAAGAAATCCATTTGGAACCTGCCTTTGTGAAAACGTAGCAGAAGGACAAGGGTACTCCTCCTAGTAGAAGCTATACAGTTGTCTTCCTTTCTATTCTGTCCCTTATCCAGCAAACACCTGCATTTGCACAGGTATCTCCTATGTTATTACTGATCAGGAATTAGTAGGACAGTGGCAGAGATGAGGCAATAGCTCTGTGGCAGTGCTGTCCAGCACAGGATGTAAAGACTCATTACTGACAGCCACTACGATTCTCCAGCCAGATTATTAAATTCTTCAAAATTAACTTATTTTCCCTTCTGCCTTAGCTATGCCTCTCTCCTTAGCTACCATGAGATTTCAGCTATTGTACCCATTGGCAAAAGGGATAAGGCAGGGCTCTAGTAGCAAAGAAATCTTGATTTAAAATATGAACTGGAAACTTTGGGCCATGTTGCATTTATAGTAAAACCTAATCACATTTTATTCAAAGAGAGATAAGAAAATTTGAAGGCAGACTTCCACCAGACACTGCTTTCTTACTCTTGGTACAAAGAATTGTGCGGCCAGTGAATAAACAAATCCCAAGAGGCCCAAAATCCCGCTTGTGCTGCATTGAGGACATCCCCACGCATGCTCTAAAACACAACAGTTGGTCTGAAATCTGTGCCAGCCACTCTTGAAAACAGACTCAAGCATTTCCCAGGCATTATATCAATTGCTGTTGTTGTGCTTCCTATGCGCAGACACTCATCCATGTGGAAAGCATCACCAATTTGCTTATTCCCATTTAAATGTAGCTTTCTTCATGCTTAGTAGCATTTTAAAAGCCTGTTCACTGGAAGGAAACAGGTATTGGAACAAAAATATCCTTTTTCCATATATAAACAACAAGACTGCACAATCAATTAAAAAGAGTTTTGAACATTTAATAAACACTCATCCTAGAAATCCAACTTTTTGCCGCGTGGTCCCCAAACTCTCCTCTTCATCCAAAATCTTCTGTAGGGATGTGTGCAATGATTTGCCTACTCTCTTTCCTGTCTGCAATGCAAAGAAAGAAAAACAAATCTGAGATATGCTTATTAACGGGAAGATAATTCAAATCGAACACTTCCTTTGACAAATATTTTCCCCTTAGTGATTAATATATACCAGCTGATATGTGAAAAACATGCGTTTAATTAAGAAAAATAATGGTGGACGTCTCATCTTAATCTGATTTTTGAAAAAATGTGTGCCTAAAAGCAGTGCTCCCATTCCGCAGAGAAGCATTCTGTGATTATTAATGCCAGATTGATGCACCACTGGATTGTCCAGGAGTACAAGTTAAATCTATATCAGACACAAGCACACATTCAAATTAGCCAACACACGCTAAGAAACAACATGACAGCTGCCAGAGGACAAAAGATACCTGATCCAGCAAGAAAACCTACTGATAAGAGGTTCATCAAACTTTTCTCAACATACTCAAACTCTGAAGAGTGAGTTTAGGCTAGCTCAGTGCTTCATCATATGGCCAGAGGTTTTGGTCTCGTATTAGGAGCCTAAAATGCACACTGGCTTCATCACCAAATCAGTCTCTATAGGCCAGATTCTTCATTATGATAAATTTTGTACAGTCTGGGGGCCTCAAAGAAATTAGCAGAACATTTTCTTTACAGAAATGAACTCCCAGCAGTGGAAATCCACCAGGATTAGTTCTGGTATCAGCCCCCACTTTTCCACACACACAATCATACTGCTGAAGCTGCATGAAAAAGTAATGTTGGGAAATGCTGAAATAAAGATCTTAAAGCAGTGGTGCCTTAAAACTTTCCTGCAATTCCTCTGAATGACCTGAAGTACTGACTGTACAGAGATGAACAGAGCCCACCTGTTCTTAAAAGCCAAAGTCAAATTACATTTAACTCATTTTATTAGCTCCTGATCTGTCCAATTAAATCTACATCTGTCATACAGCTAATGGCCCGCAAAGCTGTCTGCCACTTATTGATGGCATTTCTCAACACTGTGGGTAAATAAACCTTAAAATAAGATAAATTTCTAATTTCAGACAAGCTTTGATGCAGTAGGGTACCTAATTTCAATCCTAGGCAGTGTGAGTCATGCTAAAAAAAGGGGACACACAGGAACACACAGCTCAGCCCTGGGGCAAAGCTCACAAAAGCACTCTGGCGTCCAGAGGGGTGATGTACTCAAATGCAGGATAACGTCACCCACATCTAGTCAAAGTAAAATGGGCTCTGCATAGAGCTTCAGAGCTGGTAACAGTGTTGGGCAATGTGTCAATCTCTCACTCCTGCCGCCCCCCTTATGGATGACAAATCCAGTGAAAAGTTCAATTTTAGCAGCTTCCCAAAACTTTCCCGTGAAGCTGCTTTCCTAAGAGGTATGTCCTGGCTGGAACTCCTGTCACTCCCAGGCAGGGAAAACTGAACACTTTCTAACCTGCAACTGAATCGCTAGGGAATGGAGGTGTAAGCAAGGGTTATGCACCCTTTCCGCTGGACATTCTCAGGTATTCACTGTGTTTCTTCTTCCTCTTGGTTCTCCAGCTGAGGTGTTGAGTCTGATGCAGTATCAAACAGATCATCTCCTGCCTCCCAGAAAACTTCTTTCTTCTGTGTGATTTCCTCTCTCACTCTTTCAGCAAACTATTCACTACCCAGGAGAGAATACTTCTTCCAAGCAGGTGAGAAACAGCACAACTCACTGGGTGATGACCTTATTGGCTTTAAATCCTTGCACCAGCAATTAGGGACAAATTCACTAAAGCTCATAAGCACAGTAGGAAGGTTTGAAGGCTTCAGTGGCTACATTGTACACACATCTCTGATGTATGCTTAGATGAGCATAATACGGTCCCAAGTGCACCTTTGGGGGATGGGCTATACAAGTAGTTCCTGAATTCTGGAACTACAGAAGTTCATTTCCTAGAGCTCAGTGTGGAATGAGATGGATGATCAAAGTAGAGGCTCTGATCGAAATTTTTCTTCTCTTAGCTATCACATAATTTATATGGGAGTATGCTTCCACCGTGAACCTGTATCTGACTTAAAACACTCATGTCTTCACAGAAGTCATACACCCTAAACCTCAACTCCTCTATGATGTTTAGTTAGAATTAGACTCAAAAGCCATCAGGAAGACACGAATATCAGATGTCCATATCAAAAAAGTTTGGTTTCTTTAGCATACCAAATTGGAGGTAAATTTCCTCTGCATCTGCCCAGATGTTAAGTGGAGTAAGTGGCTTCTCTAGATGCGAATAAATAGCCCACTGGTAACACTAAGATTAGCACTCTGGATGCACACCATGAAACAAAGTAGTGCCTTACATACTCAACATGCAATTTCATTTGAAAATAGTTGTTTTCAAGCTTGGCTCCAATTTCTGCATTCCTCACTAGAGCTATGCTGATATTAGTTTTGGATCTCTAGGAAACAGAGACAGTTTTAAGTATTTAATTTTTGTTCTGACTCAAAGTTCAAAACTCATTTCTGTCTGATGCTTAAGGCCAAGCCCAGGCATGAGAATTTATACTGGAACTCAAGAGTTTTGAGAACAGCCTGAAGAAATGTTTAAAATTTAATTCTCATGTGGATGTGAACAACAGCCAGGTAACAGTATTTTCACGGGGTAGGAGCAAATCAAAAATGCAATAAAGAAGCAAAGAAAGACGATAGTAAAATAAGAACAGTAACTTTATCACAAGAAAAATGAGTTGTGCTACAACAGAATGAAATGTACTAGCACACATTGAAGTACCATCTCAAGTTCTACAGGGACTCTTCCATGTCTTCTCTGGTTCTCAAGAAAAAAAAAAAAAAAAAAAAAAAAGAAACAGGAGGAAACTATTCTCTACAAAATTCTTAAAGGTTTATCAATCTAAGCTTTACAGTTTTACAGTTGTGAGGTACGTGACCATATTCACACAGTGAATGTAAACGGAGTTTCATACATTTCAGGCATCTAAAAGTTTTAGATAACTTCCATTCCTCCATTCCTACGAGATTCTGCTTCAAAGGAACTGCCTGGGACCTTCAACAAGCCCCTTCATGCACTAATAAAGCAGCAGCACCCCTGCTTCTAAAGTCCTTATTACAGCTTTTCAAAGACTCAAGTTCCAATTCATTATTATCTAAGACAGTAACTGTTCAAAACTCCTTACCTCCATCATTTCAAAGATGCTCTCTGGATCAAGACTACCTTTTCCCACTTTCTTCATACAAGTGAGAGCACCTTTACTGGTCACAGAAATAAGCAGGCTGGCCAAAGAACAGGCTTCTTCCTGAAGCGTAGCATCCACCACATGCCTATATCCAATCTGCAAGTTAGTGACAATATTACATATTAATTTGCTGTTGTTTAAGCTCTTTTTGAGAAGTTAAGTTGTCAGTGGTAGGTGCTGCTCAGACACCAAGTCGACAGCGCAGCACTTAAAAGCAGCTTCTGACCCCAGACTGGGTGTATGTACATAACCAAAGTGAGATAAGCATGTTACTATTTGTTTGAAAGGAAAAGATAGTGCTATTCCCGCAAAAACAGAGTTCTGTCCACAGCAACAAATGACCATTCTGTGACTCCAGACAGATTACTCAACCTCTGTGCCTTACAAAAATGCTCATTTCTTGTTATGTACTGAAGCATCTGCTGCACTGCATGTTGAGCAATGAGGGATGAATACATAACAAACAATTCTTCTGTATGCAAAAAGATTAAGAATGCATGAAGTGGAAATCTGTAAGTCAGAATGGAAAAAAAAAACTTATTCAGTAAAAGCTCCTTCTAATCAAAATAGCAGCAAGGATGAATAAACATATACGTATTAGACACCTCATTTCTGGAATACAAAATTTATCTCTGAAGAAAATAAAACAGTAGCTGAAGTTAATGGAAGCTGAAGTCTCAAGGTAGAAAGTCAAAATTTTGTCCAACTTACTTTGCTCAATGTGACAATGCATGGCACCTCCTCCACGCTAAGTCGAATACAATCATAGGGGTCATCAGAGAGCTCAATCTCTTTAGAGCCTTCTGCATCCTCCGAAACACGCACTCTTGGTATTCTACAGGAACAGAAGTACATGTAAATTCACACTCAGAACAGACAAAGAATACAGTTATCCTATAGTCTCAACTCCAAGAAGTGTCCTCTTCTCTAAATAAGGTTAAATGGTAGAAAAATATCCTGGAATGTTATCAAAGTATTAACAATTAAGCTCTTGAGGCTAGGAAAATATCTTAAGTGGGAAGATATTCAGAATGAGACCCTCTATACACATCATTCTATGCATTAATATTTAAACTGAATTCTACGCTATGCCACAGGGGAGCAAATAGTGTTGCCTTTTGGAACTTGCACATCGCAAATCTGAATGTTTCTGTGTACGCTTGGCTGGCAAAATAGCAGAGAAATTACAAAAACTGAACCTTTTCATACTGTGGTTCCCAAGCCTGCAGACAGCAGTGAAGTTGTCAGAATTACAGCAATTACATTGCATGGTAAAGCCATAACACCACCAGCAAATACAAGCAGCAAAGTTGTTCAGGAAGGATGACACTAACTAGAGACCTAGGAAAAGCGTAAAGGAGACATTAGTAAAATCCTTTCTCTCTAGCAGATTGGGAAGATCAGCAGGATATTCTCATTCTTCAAATCATCAGAAGTCTCTACTGCTCTACAGCTAGACATAGAAAAGCGAGGACTAAGGATAAAAACCCAGGTAGGAATCCAGGAAACACTTTCTTGTCTATTGTGAACGACCAGATGATCTCTTGCTAATGAGCTACACAGGCTTATCAGTGGCAAATATTCTGCACATGTTATAGCCATTTAATGGGAGTTTTCTCTGAGGATTTAATATAGCTTTCTTAGTGTAATGAATAAAAACATTTATAACAATTTAGCAGGAGATGGCATTTCAAGAAACCAAGAAATGGTCACTTGCCTTCTTCACCCCAAGTTGTCACATTTGCGGAGAAATGTGGGTGTCCACCAGGAAGAAAGAGAGTACTGACTAAGAGACTTTGCTTTATTGCCAGTTTAAAAAAGAGCTCAACCAAACTTCTCCTGCTTTTACACATTTGCACTTGAAAACAAAATACTTCACGACATCCCTGGAAAGCTAACTTCAGTAGCCCTGTGGAATGTAACTGCAATCTGTTTCTATATTAGTACTTTTAAAGTAGCATTGTGTCTTGTAACTAGACTCTGGAGATTACATTCTTTTACACATTCTGAAACAAATCTTTCTTAAGAGAGGAGAATACTGGGAGTGATTTAATTAATTTTTTCCTTACCAAAGGAAATGGTTTTTTGTTGTTTCCTTAAAAAAAAAATTTCAGTTACTCACAGCTAAGAGTCCTTGAGGCAAGCACTTTACAACAGCTAAGCTTGCTTAGTGAAGAGAGACAAATTCTACACGATGTTGGCCCAACCTAAGCCATAAGTACAATCTTCCAGTAAGCAGAACACAACCACATCATATACTTCTTCATGAAATAAAACTCAAAATGCTTTGTAGAGCTATATAAGAACTCAATGGAAATGCAAACCCTAAACTAAAACATTCCATTAAAATTGATAGAATAAAATCAAAAAGTGACTAACTCTCAAGCTACACAAGACAGTGAACAACACTGGATAACAGCCTAGACAAGAAGTGTATGAGCCAAAGCAGTATTTAAACTAGGAGGAAGATAAAGACACACAACCTGTTTGATACCAGAACAACATGTGCTTTACAGCAAGTATTAGTAGTGGTGTAAGTTGCCAGAATTAACACCTGTCTTAGCAAAGAACAGAAGAGAGAAAGGTATGCACAGGCAGAAAGACAGCTAATCAGACACAGAGAAAAAGATGGATATATACACAAAGGATCCCACTGGGCAGAGACAACTGTTACCAGCATAAAGTACATTTCCTGAAAACCTGAGATTTCTCTCCCCCGCTTGTGGAAATTTATCTTAAGAAAAAAAATTATCTGTAAATGTTTATCCTGCAGCTTTTATTCTTCACACTTGATTCCAGCAACTAATCAGTACAGAAATTCGTACAGCAGCACTTAACGAACACTGCTCTGGAGAATCAGATTTCGTAACTGCAAAATCCATTCTACTCCTGCAAGCAAGCATCAGCTGTTTTTATCATGCCATCTAACAAAAGAGCACCACATTTCAAGGGTATTGTGTTATAAACCAGTTAACTTCTGATATTTATCTAGTTTGTTGCCTCTGTTGCAGTTAAGCACGTTCCACAGGAAGGAGTTTAATGCTAAGCCCTCGCTCCGTAGCTGTTTACATACTTATGCAATATCCACTTTGATCATGGACAAATGCAGCCTTAAATGCTTTGGAGACACATAGCTAAGAACAAGTTTTGCTATCTGCTACCTCTCAGACACAGTTTTAATGCAGTTTTTAGAACACACTGAACAATGAAAAACCATAAGGAGTAAATATTCCCCCTAAACAGCCATATTTTGATTGTTCCATGTCTGAATGGGATACAATGAGTCAAGTTAGACAAACAAAGGATTTAAATACTGTAATTCCTACACAAAGTTCCTGAAGTTACTATTGTGGATTTATTTAGCCCTAAGGAAGAGTGTCTCCACAGATAATACAAAAATGGTAAAAGCTTAGATTTTAAGGACTAAGTTGATGAAGCTGAGCTTTTCAAATGCCTGTTTGAACACTGAAACTGAAAATTTATGACTTCAAAAGAAAAATAAAGCAAAATCTTTCAGCAGCTTGAAATCCCTGCTCCTGGTTCTAAGGCTGCAGCCAACACTAATGAAAAAAAGATCTGAAAATCCTTGTAACAAAAACCTAGCTGTAAACAAATTATAAGTAGTTAAGTAGACTCTGAAAGAGAATGGAGATGTCAAGTTAAATTTAAAATACTTAATCTGAAGTGTTACTCAAATTGATTATACATCTTTAAAATATAATTATTTTGAAAAGTCTTAACTGGACAATAATATTTTATGAAGTAGACAGCTACTCTAAACAATCTTGTATTAATCCAAAGAAAATGCAGCAGATACTGATGGAAAGTGGGGGTAGTGCATCAGGACACAAGCTTTTCACTTTGAAAGTCAGCTGAAATTCCAAGTTTGTTATTTTTTTCTTGTTTTTGCTTTTTCCAAATCTAACTCACTTCAAAATTAGCTATACTGCCATTTCCTGGTCAAGTTAATAGACCAGGTTCTTGCAGGTTAAAATCTACAAGTTTAAAGCTATTTTAAATTGTACCATATTCTGATTTGATATCCTGCTTTCATAAGACTGAAGATGTTTGCCCACAAATCAAAGATTATACAGAGAACAGTTTTTGGAAGCATCAAAATCAATCACTCTCTCCATGTTACCTTTCCTCCAAGAGCACCTTTTTTTTTTTCCATACACTCTTTGTTTTTCATTCAGAATTAGGATTCTGGTTACAGTAAGATAAGAGGTTCAATTATCTTGTAAATAAAGTATGTCTTGGACCTGCAAAACAACCCATATGGGAGCAACAGTTTTAACTATGAGTTTTGTATCCTGGCAGCTTGCACACAAAGATGTAAGCATTTCTCCCCTCTTTAGTGTACTGTCAAAATCTTCGTGAATGATTATATGTGTGAGGACATTTAATGCTATCGAAACAATCTACTGTTAAAAAGTACCATGGAGAACTTGACTAACATGGGAAATTTCTCAGCAATATACACAAGTATTAGTCTCAGAGGGATTTCCTCCTCACTTAAATAAGTGTCTAACCTGACATACTGCCTGTGTCTTCAGAAGTGTATTTTCCTCTTCTTTCTGGCATGTTGTTTTCCAGCTCTACTGCTGTGCACCAATTCCCTGATGAGTAAGTCAGAACTATGCCAGTAACTTCGGCACAGCTCTAATTTACAGCTGTGGAACAATGCGAGATCCACTTTAGAACATTTGTGTCTGTAACAGTCTAATTTTTTGCAGCTCTTCCAGCTATTCTTGCTACATAAGATTTTCCGGAGCCATTCACTAGTTCCCTTCTCAAAGATGCTATGAAACTCTAAACTCCTTTTTGTCTATAATGAAGACAAAAACATCAGAAAAAATATTCTATTGGATGCTATCCTTGAAACACATAGAAAGCACTTGCTTTAGTGATTCTACTAGATTTTGTTCTTCCATTCTCTGAACCAAAACACATGGATTTCTGTTACTCTAAAGGCGCATCACTTCCCCCTCCCTACAACCTCTCACCACCATTTTCTGCCCTTAGTTTCACAAAGAACCACAGACTAACAGTTAAAACATCAGAAGTGGGAAATTAGAGCTAGTTACACATTGGTGGTTGTACTAACAGGGCTTCTTATTCAGGATGATCTCACATACCTGTAAATACTTGACTTTCAACCCACAAGGCATCAACTTGCAATTAAGCCATACATTTTTTTCTTTCTTTTTTTTTTTTTATTGGGCTACAGAACAGGAGTTATATTCTGAGTATGACTGAGCATGTAATGCATAATGATTACTAGAAACTGGATTAAAGCCATTAGTTCATGTTGTTTGCATGCAAACAGACTGCCTAGCATCTGAATGCAGTTGCCTCTGACTCTTCTTACTTAAAGAAATGAAGCATTAAAAATGCTTAGCTCACAGAAGAACACTGTTCTCATTTTCTCTGTGCCACTCCCATACCAAAGAAACAAGATTTATGCTTTACCTTGTGTTAAAGAGAGCTGCCTTAACTGCAATAGAGATTGCATCAAAGAGGTTCCCACCGCATTCCAATAACTGGGGAGGAAAACAAAACAAAACAGAACAGTCTTTTAGAAAGAAGATATGGTTAGTGTCTTTAAAACAAAACTTTTGTTTTAATTAAACTTACTTGAAAATGAATTAAGAATCAGAAAATACACACAGCAGTATTTTTTAAGCTGTGTTTAAAGCCTGCCTATGAAAATAAATGCCACATGTCCGTTTCAGCTGACTGTATTATACATGCAAAATAGAAGAGGTAAAGCACGTATTCATGATAATATTTAACAACAGAAGCTGAAATGAAACTGCCAGTGCTGTCATCCTCCTTGTGCTAAGGCTAGGAACTAGACTATGACCAGAATCCTTTTGATAATGAACAAATACAAAGTTTAACATCAAACCAAGAAAATCAGTTTTGTGTACTTTATTTCAAAGAGAAATCCTTTCAATGTATCACCTAGACAAGTCCAGTGGAGCCCACTGTTCTCAAAGAAACAATGCAAATTCTCAACCAGTATACAGCATGGAATTATTAAATAAAGTGTTAAAGAAAGCCAATTATACAAGGAATGTTTTTGAAGGCACATTCAGATTTATTCTCTATTATTTTTTGGAGAAGTATTCAACAGCAAGTTTTGCAGCTGAAAAAGGTCCAAGGAAATCGTACTTCAAAGTCCACTTGTGATAACAGTATCTTTTGGGTCAAGCCTGTGAAGGGTGTCTAGCTTGTTTCGCCATCCCCCCACCTTAACATCAGGAGAAGAACAGCAATAGAAAGAACTAGTGCTGTATCCAGTAAATAAATGCAGCACTGGCATAACAATTAACACCTTCTACAAGCTTGATATATGATTCAGAAATGTATCTGGTCACAGGCAAATGATAGTTGCCAGACAAGTTCCACTCCATGCTTCCAGTACTGTTCTATGAACACACACATGCCAGGCAAGCACTTCAATCTATTTCAGCAAGAATATATGGACGCTTCTCCATTACATCCACCTACTCTATATGTTATGGGCAAAATAAGTTTTGCAAAACTGATAGGTATTTGAAGAACAATCAATGCAATTTAAGAATGGGATAAACTCCCCCACTGAGAGCAAACCATAAACCAGATATTCCAGGAAGCCAGTTTACTTTTATCAAGACAGACTGAATTGTGTAGCAGTATGACATAAAGTTGGGATAGAAAGCTAAATGCAAAGGTGATCAAATTATTTCTTTGACAACAGCTGCTGGATACAGACAGGTTAACTTGTCCCTTTCAGTAGTTATTGAATTTTACTGGATAATGCAATAAACTCACAATATCTTTGTTATTAAGACACAACAATGGGATGTGCCTTTACTGTTGCTAGGGTTATGCTCAGGCTGCGTTCTAAAGTTTTATCTATATTGCAGTGGCACCTACAGGCTAGAGGAGCTATTGTACAAAGCATGGTACAACAATTCCTCCAAAAACAACAAGCAATCTCTTCTCAGCAGTAGGACACTGTACTTGGGGATCCCCTTCTCCCCTTTTTTTAAAGAAATGAAGAAAGGCTACAAACTCATTTGAGCTGTGTGAAGTAAAGTAGTCATTAAAAAAAAAAGACTCATTTTTAATCTATTGATATGAAAAAACATTGAGTATAGAAAGAAAGAAAACAACATTCTAGACATCTTTCCTCAAAAAGAGATTTCTCTAAGACTTTATTTTTCAAACTGGGGGAATAGGAAAGATTGAGAAACCCTCTCAGGTATGCTCAGCAAAGAACTACTAAAATTTCAGCAGAATTGAATAGATTCTCCTCACACAGACAAAATGCTGTAAGGGGATGGGGGAACAGAAAGAGATAGCACAACTTTAACTCTCCCTGCCCAGCATGGCAGGTTGCTGAGGCAATTTATATGAACAAGGCTATGTACATGTCAAACACACCATGAAAAAAACAAAAAAGAACATCCCCAAAACTATTTCAGAAATCAGTAACTATGAAGTTTTTAAAAAAAAAAAAAAAAAAAAGAGAAGAGGATAGTGGATGATGACAGACTATAGATTTGCAATATGAGATACTCCACATTTATGAGCTACTCTTAGGAAAGTAATATTTCTTCTATTACTTAAAGAAATATATTGATTTTGAATGCACAAGGTACATTGCAGAATACTAGCCTAGAGCCCACGTGTATAACACTTCAAATTATTTTCTTTCCATTCTGAGTAGCTCTATTAGGATTATACACAATTAAAACACCTTCCAATTACACTGACGTCTAAATGAGTATGAGAGATGTTTTTGATTTCTAAGCTGCCTGTTTAGAATACATTATTTTCTTTTTTGAGGTTGCATATCTTAAGTTTTGTTCACACATAGGAGCTGAATATGTATGCTTCTGTGAAACTGCATAATTGAAATACATAGCAATGTAACACATCCAGGTTCCTAACACTCTTGTTGGGTCTTTGTCTTTCAGAGTAACAGATGTGAAAACAATTATCTTTATCTGAATACAAGATACCAGTATTTTCAGCCTTATGACAGAGATGTAAGGTCTATTTTCCTTTCAACTTACCTATGCACACAAGTACTCATGTGAGTTATTTCCAGAAATTTTGAAGGAAAACATCATCCAAAGAACTCTCATCAGGCTTTATTACTACCTTTAGAACCTTTCTCCCTCAAAAGATGGAGGAGGTAGTTTAAAATAATTTTTAATTAGCACAAGTGTCATACCTCCACCATGTGTTATTAAAACAGAGCAAACATTCAGCAGAAGCAGATTCAGGAAAATCCATAGGTATCAAGTATCTACATTCAGTGTAAACACTCAGTACCATGTGTATATATCTTCTATTTAGAAAAGGAAATACAGGAATACAAGTATCTCAAAACATACAAAGATCTGGGGAAAAAGAAGAGGAAAAAACAAACAGCAAGAGACAGATGTTAAGTGTCTTATTCTAACTATGCCAGCAGCTCTTTAATGGCTCATATGCAAAGTTTCTGCAAAATGTTACATTAAAAAGACTCACCACATTTAGAGTCTTAGTTACAAACCTACAACAGATTTTTTTTATTGGTACTCTAAATAAAACTACATGTAAATCAAGACCAAAGGTATTTCATGCATGTTCATAATTCTGATACAACTAGCAGTGTAGAAAGACCAAAGCTGTTTCTCTCTAGCTGTGGATACCAACAAATTTGTCCAAGAAGAATCCAAGAGCTCTAAATTAGCAGTACTCACTCCCTCATGCAAAAGTTGTATACAACTACTTTTACAGTCAACTTTATGAAACTGTTTGTTTATACTGTAGAAGCAGTACACTGCCTAAATAAGCACATCACTTAATATTCTGTACCTCTGCTCACAATTACCTAGTAACTAAAGGCCCCAATGTAATTTCTCAGAACTAGCACTTCATTCCCTATTAAACTATGCCAGGCTCTAAAAAGCTGGTGGCTAGAATTGTTAAAGCACTCAGCAGTGGTACATACTTAAATCATTCTGTGTGTAGACTAAGTCACAGCATGTACCATGTCTACTATAATTAGTCTAATGCTCCTGCTTTATTTAAAAAAGGAAAAAAAACCACACACTAATGGACTCATATTTCCAAATTTATTTAGGTCTCAGTCTGCATGTCTGTTTTGTTTTACAAAACCCTGTATTTAATGTAAAATGTTAAGCTGCATTGCCAAAACCAAATCACTTCAGAGACATTAACTGATTCCACCAAGTGAGATTCTTTTATATATTTTTATTTACACATTTGACAAGTGGAAAGTCAGTCTTGGACCAATAAGAGCTAGAAAGAAAGCTCAGGACAGTCTTTGACTCCCAGACTTCTACTTTCAGTTCCTGTACCAGAAAGCTTTGAATGCAAATTGAGCTGCTGCATACACAAAGTTTGCATGCACAAAATTGTTTACATTTTTTAATACGAACAAACATTCGGCTTCTCCTGTACATTCCATACCTGCACATAACTTCCATCAGAAAGTGCCTAAGCCAAAGATAAATTAGAAACTCTTCTGACAAGAAGTTATTTCATTGAGTTAGTACTAGTAATAGTGCCAAGAGGTAGACATAGTAGACAGTTACATTACCCTAACACAAACACACTTACATTCTGTAGAATGAGACAATCACTCTCAGAATGTATCTAGCTTGGAATAGTTAAGCCTTCTTCAGTGGTAATTTCTCTATCAGTCTAAGCTCACCAATTTTTATCTCAGGCAGATTCGGAGTATTCAGTGTTTTTTCAGCTCTGCAGCAGAGCGGTGGCTTCCAGAAAAAGAGCAAAAGAACAAGTTGGAAGCAGCAACTGTTTTAGGCAAATTCACAAGAGGATGGCCATGCTGTGAACATTACGTTGCATTATGAGAGAAGTATTTTTAATATGAAAATACATATGATTATGTGAATTCAGTCAGTCAGTGCCTTGAAGGCTTCCTTAAAGCTCACTAGTTTTTTACTTTCTTACTTACCAAAACATCAACATAGAGAACCCAGCAGTGCTCTCTGGGATTAATACAAAGTGATTTCAAGTCTACACAGCTCTCACTGCTAAATATTCTGTAGAGTGTATTTGCTATCTCTGTGGCAAGTTCTTCTCCTCCTCGGCCTTCAAATTCAGGAGTAGCATTTGCAGAACTAGTCAGAGAAAGAAAAACAAAAAACCCTCAGACTTCCACTTCTGAAGTAGCCTCTACCAAAGAGCATTTATTAAATATTAAGAATATCTAAGAAGTAATTTGTACAAGCATAGGCACCATCTGTAAAGAAATTATCTTCTTTCTACATAACAAAATCATAATGCAGATGATTAGTATAACGTTGTTAACAGAACACAGGTAAATTCTACTATCTTTAGTAATAGTTTCCAAGTCAGAATTCACTGAGTTTTTTTTTAAGCACTATCTTCAATCACTTCACTCCCCCCCCACTTCATACACACAAAGGAAAGAAAAAAACACTGCAAGAAAATCATTCTAAGTTCAGAACAGCTAATGAGGCAGCCTGTTAAAGATGAACATTAAATTAATAAGACAAGAGAGTGGATGAGAAGAGGAAGAAATGACAATACGACAAGAGGCTTTTTTTTTGGGAAGTGACATGACCGCCTGACCTTAATTGGTAACTTTGTTAGTGAGTGTATGCTCTGCTATCAAGCCACTTGCTGACAGCATCTCATTATCTTTAGGAACTGCAGCTGAAGGAGAGCACCAATTAAAGGACATTCCCTTTCCCCAAAAGGGAACTGACAACAGTGTGCAGTCTTCACTTCCCCCGATTCCAACATAATGAACTCTGTTTATTAGCAGCCACGCAAGAAAGCCTTTGTGGGCCGGGGTCCCGTACAGAGTTAAGAACAAAATCCTATCAAAAATAAAAGACAACAGGCTTATAAAAAAAGAGAATCCTTCCAACTCCCAATGAAGTAGAACAGAAATGCCCAGAGAGAAACACACAGAAATAATAAACAAATGTTCTGAATCTCTCCAGTTTACAGAGAGGGTAAGAGCATTCTCAAGCTGTGGATCTTTGGAAGAGATCCTGTCGATCTTGTTCTCAGACTAGCCTGACCTCTTACTTTCTGATTACAGGATGGCAGAAAGCAGATGGATCCTGAAAAGCAGTTTGATGCGTTCAAAATATCTCATAGCAAAACCTTGAATTCCGCTGGCTGGGCACCACATAGCACCAATTTTTCATGCATATTTTGTCCCTTGCTTTTCCAACAACAGCTCCATGGGAATGCAAACATACAGCAGGGAACAAACTCTGAGAATACAGCCTTCCCCTAAAACAAACAAACATCCCCTATAATACCAGGGATCCACATTAGCTATGTATGCCTTATACCAATCAAATGAGTCATATTAACCAGACTGTAGTCTGTAAGGGAAAATCCCTACCTCAGTAGTTCTCCCAACTTAATTCTTTTGCAGAACTGATGAAGATCCAGGATACTAGAAAGAGTTCCTGGATTTTCTAAGAGTTATTTTGCCCCTTTTATAAGCAGGTTGCACTAAATATGATGGGTGGAGGAAGGGAAAACAAAACCACCAAAAGACTGCCAATCAAACACTGATCTATGCTTCCAAATTATACTTGCTATCTGTATGATTACTGCAAGCATGACATTACTAATAATATTTGTAGTTGTGTAAGATTAGATTCCAATTCTATAAAGTAAGTTTTATTTTGATATAATCCTAATAATTCCGGCAACATGGCTGAGTCAGGCCTTTAGACTGTATTAAACAAGCACCTACTGAAAGCAGCTTGCATGCAAGTCAACAAGACTACTGCTTAAACCATTCTGTTTAAAGTATGGTTATGCAAGCATTAGGCTTCCAAACAATAGTTTAAGAAGAATTATACAAACCTCAGTCTATACCACATTATCATCAAATGCTGTAGTTTTGGATACATATAGTCAGTTTATTTGGCAGCAAGTAAGAAAGAAGAATAAGACTCAGTCAGGATACCATGCAAGTTTTACTGCATCTTAATTCCATTATTGTTTTAATGTACCAAGTTCCTTTCAAAGTGAAATGAAGAAATAATGTTGGCAGAATAATATTAAAACAACTATGTGGTAAACATTGCCACCCTATGCTCACATAATATTACTGATTTTCTACTAGGTAAAACTTGGAGAGAGAGGAGGAAAAAAAAAACTGTGTAGCACACTAATGGAATAAAATGCCAGAAAGCTTGCTTTATGGAACACAGGAAGACCCTAGTAGTGGCCAAATGGAGCACAGAATTTCTATCCCCAAACAGAATGCAATTCTAAAGACTTTCAAACAGCTTCAGTGTCCTATTGCCTAACAATCTAGGCTCCTGCAAAGAAGGATACTTCTACTAAAGAATATCTCTCCTTTCAAAACCCTTGCTGTTAGCAGACCATGTTTTCCTCAGAGTAGTTCAGTAGTTCCCATCTGTTGCTACAGCTATTATCATATCATCATCTACAAGGTAAATAATCACAGCCAAAAGAAAACATTAAATAGAAGAATCTGAGGCCAGTCTACAGAGACTATAGAAATAACACAGAGATTATCTGTGCTAACTGCAGTTCACAATTACCCAAAGATTAACTTAAAACTAAACTGGTTTTAAATTCCCAGTTCAGATTGAGACACAGATTTCAATTGCACCAAGGACAAGAGGTCAACTGGGTTTTCCACACTAGGCACACCCCCTATTTCCTTAGCATGCCAGGGCCTCACTACACATAGGATATTCTTCAATTCAAGCTGTACTTACTTCAGGTACTCAGTGTTAGGTTTCTTTTCTCATATCCAAAGAAAGATACAATCATTTACTGCAAGAAGGCAATTCCATCATTTTAGAATCAGCAATAAGTTAACCACCTCACTAATAGTCTGATCTTGTAGAAAGCAGCCAGAATGCACCACACTTAGGACACATCTGAATTGCCAGGGCAGATAAAACAGGCTCACTCCATCCAAGCTACAGACAGAAACAAAAGGAAGAGGATATACAGTCACCTCAGACATGGAAAAACCTGAATTCGGGTCCAAGAGATGTCTACTTGTATTAGTATGATTGATATCCAAGCTCTAAAAACTACATTCTACAAAGAATCGGGCTAACAGTGGTTTGGATTTAGTCTAGTCAAACTGGGACTCCACCAACATGGATTTACTGACTCAGGTCACTGACCAGGCAACCTGACACCACACTTCACATCAGATGCAAACATCTGCCTACAGAGTTCTAAAGTTTTACTCAAAAGAAATCAAGCATCGGATGGTATTTATCTCTGAAACTAAGCCAAATCCCAACCAACTACTGATCACCTTCAGTGGAGTAGGTTTAGTTCAGCTGGTTAGAGTGCTGCTAATGCCAAGGTCATGAGTTCAATCCCCATATGGGCTATGCTGAGGGCTGGACTAGATGATCTCCAGAGGTCCCTTCCGACCTTACCATTCTACAATTCTATGAGTAAGTACATTTAAAAAAAAAAGGGGGGGGGGGGGGAGGAAAGAAAAGAAATAAAGACATTTGATTCCTTCAACACTCATTAGTTTATCTACTGCCTTTGCAAAAGACAGTTCCTACCATACTAGGTTGCAGACTGAAGGCAGGGGGAAGGTTTCTTTACTACAACCACCATTCAAGTAACACATCCACAGTAGTTGCACTGAAATTTGTTTTAAGTCATTTCTTTCCCACAAAGCCCCCCAAAACAGTATCTGAAGATCATGCAAGCGCATTCTGATGTGGTTGTTTTGCAATACTGCGATCACTTATAATCTGGAGAACTATTTGCCATCTGTAATATTTATGACTATATCTGATCCAGGTTTCTGCATTGCACCACTGAAACAGGCCCACTGTCACAGCAGGAACAAAAGCACTTCTGGCCTTCAAAGTGGAGAAGCAGATGGTCAGACTTGCACAAGTATTTCTTGCTTCCCTCATTCCAAAAAACAACATCTCTGGCATTCAAGGAATTCAGAGTCATCTTCCTTGTTTTGTTTTCTTTTTTTTAAGGTTGTTTCTTATACTTTGAAAAAGATACATATTTGCTTCAGTTAAAAAAATTAGTAAGTCAGTATTTGAACAGCCCCAAAATTCAAACACAAGAAAACAGACACAGCAGCATTCCAACATCAGTGACAAAGATGACCATCTTCCCCCATGTTGATGGAGAATAAGGACATTGTATAGGACAAGAATTTTTTTTTAATAATTAATTTCTAGTATCATCAACCAGTTCCCCAAGATTTCATCTCTTCCAAAGACTAGCAAATCAGTCTGTCTTAAAAGGGGTCTAAATGCCCTTCTCAAATTTTAAGAGACAAAATAAGGACTCGGAGTAGAAGGATGAGAAATAGAATTTCGGTGCAGATGACTATATATTGATCCAGAAAGTGATGATTTTTAAAGAAGTCAAGGAAGTTTCAAGAAGTAAGCATTTTAAGAGTGCACACAGTACAATGCAAATTTTCACTATTAGTTTGAACAATATAAAAGCCAAGTACAGCATATAGGAACTTCAACAACAGATGCAGTATATCAAATCATGCGCAGCTACTACCACCCAGTGGCAGCGTGGGAAAACATCAGCAGTTACCATACCGGCAGCATCTCATTTCTCTTTACAGAAAATAAGCTGTTCGTGACAACACAATGTCACATTTTATCTACAAGATCTTTCTGGAAGCTAGAGATAACCTTTCCCTGGTGGCATAAGCATTGTATAAGGGTAGTCACTCCTCCCAAACTTAGGCTTTGCTCTGTGTTGTTACACCAAGTGAGAACTGCTTTACACATTTATAGACCTGACAAGATCCATGGAGCATGCTATTCCTGCACATCTCCCTATCATCATCTTATGAAAAGAAGCAGAGATTATCAATTGTAAAATACAAACTAACATTAATGAGTTAAAGTTTTTCTAATATTCATTTATACATGAAAATAGTATCACAGAAATGACATAATGCCACAAACTACTTGTTTGAATAGGCAGGTGTCCCTGCTGAGCCACTGAACAATAAATAACACATACCACTTGCATGCCAGATTAAGAAAGATTCTTGCTGGCAGCCAGTTCAAACATTGCTGAGTAACAGAATTATACTAACACAACGTAGAGGAGCAGCACTAAAGCCTTCTACCTTGGACTTGATTCATATAGAATCTACCAGGACCAAGAAAGTACTATATAGGACATTCCATAAATACATTTTATAATACATAATCAAACTGATCTTCCATCTAACAACAGGACTACATTTGAGAAGAGTATCTTTCTGTCCAACGTTTTCTCTAGCAGTAGCCATAGACTAAATATTAATTCACAGGTAAATCCTTCCCTCCAAAAACCACAAGGTTCCACAGTGAACCAGCATCTTGCAATGTGCAGAGGCAATCTTAGATCTGTTTGCATAATGATAGAAACGGACAAACATTAACGTAGATAAGAGTCAGTTAGATCAGTGATATTACTAGATATCTGCTTACTTAGCAGCTCTCATACCTTAGGTTTACTATCTGTATACTTGTCTAATGTCAGAGTTCAAGTTTTTTTTTTTAAAAAAAAAATCACATGCAAAACAGATAATGTGTCAGTGAGAAGGCTTTCATGAGCAGGCTCACAAAATAGATTATTTCATAAAGGAGGAGAACTTTAGGAAGTCTGAAAGACATGGATGCTGTGGTTTCAGACAGGAAACAGTCTGTAACCACACTAGAGTGTCAACATGCTATCTCAAAGCAACTTGAAGACACAAGTTTTCAGTTTTCTTCTAACTTCCTTCATAATTTAAACACTATAAGGATTAAGGATAACCAATAGCCCATTTGCAGCACAAAACTATCAACATGATTAAAAACAAATTTGGATTTAGTTCACGGAACTGATTCACTGAGAAATGTGATAACTAAATTAGTTTTCTAATTAACTTCTGCATCCGAAGTATACAGTGCAGATTGAACTGTTACTATATGCCCAACAAAATGCACTTCAATCTATTTTCCATTGCTTTCAGAGCAAAAGCAAGCAAAATTCTTTGTACAGTTTTAAGTACAATCTATATCAGAGCTCGTTCCATTTTTTCATGTCTGGAATACTTAATTTTTGAAAGATACTTTCTCTATCACTGCAACACAGACTACTAGCATTATAATCATGAAACCAAGTTAAATACATGTGCAATCAAGTCATTAATCTTCTCCAGCTGCAGTGATGCTACACAATTCAGAGTGGTTTCATTTAACCTGGTATCATCCTTTAACTCCTACTGCTTTGCTCATTTTGGTTCTGCAGAAGTTGCAGAAAATTTCTGAACTCTACTACTAAAACAATACATTTCTATTACTCAGACCCTAACACCAGGCTGGCGGAATTAAGATATAAATTTGAGAAAAATGGTAAAGTCTGATCAGTGATTTGTTCCAAATATTAGATCTATTTTCTTCTCCTTTAGTGTACTAACCAGTCAACAAAGAATTCCAGGTAGCCTTCATCTGGTTTCTCCAACTTTGGTGTTCCCATTTCAGCTTTTACACCTACCAAAATATCAGTGTGTCCCTGTTAAAACAGAAAACATCATACATCTGGAAATATATTCACAAAATTACTTCTTTAATTTGGACACCTAAGAACAGCTGACAATTTTACCCTTTGGTTATCTGTGCCGATCATTCTATTACAGGGAACCTAAAATCACATTTTTTAAAAAAACAAACACTTTAAGAGAACAATGTTAAGCCTGAGCAAATTTCTTCAAACATTTTTTTTATTACATAAGGTTCTTTATGTTAACAAGACACTCTGAATATTCACAACTTTTTATCATTCTGGTTCTGGGAATAGTTACATCTGCAGAACTGTTATAATATTGCAAAGGATATTTTCTTCCAACTCAAAACATGCTGGAAGTAGCCTTGCTTCACTCTAAAATAAGAAAATTATTTTTCTGGTGATTAGGCACAACAGTGATTTTATTTTTTCCAAGATTAAATTGTAGATTACTTCTCAGGAAAAGCTTTCCAGATGTACTTTACAATAAATCTAGTTCAAGTCAACGAAGTTAGCCTGAGTGAGTAAATTATATATCCTGTTGTTATTACCTTAACGGTCTATGGTTTCACTTAGCCATCGGTAGGTGTACATCCCCTCCCCCTGAACAGTCTTGCCTTGATTTAAAACCGCGATCACACAACCCAGAAGTATTCATCAGCAACATACACAATTTCTAATAAATTTACCTACCAGCTTCACTCTTGCAGATCCACTTGTGTTTGACACAACATCTGTTTCTACTTCAACACACCTGTAGTCTTCACAGCCACGACCATCTACGCGAAGGTCCTCCTAAGACAGACAACCAACATAATTTGTTTAAAGTGAATTCATAATCAAGCAAAAAGAAAATTAAAATCTGTGATTTTGAAAGTTTTTTCCTATGTCAAACAGAGTACTAAAGATGAAGGTTCCTAGTTTCACCACCAACTTTCAGTGGAAAGTGTAGAAGAGAATCTATTATACTTTTCCATTCACCTCATTTATTTAGAGCTTACACCAAGCTCATCGTAGGCAGACCTGAAATCCATCACTAAATCCCTTCAGTTTCAACAAAAGGCCTCAGACTACAACAAGACAAAGATTTCGATTTTAAAGGTTACTTTGCCTACCACAACACAGCTTTTCTTTTTTCTATTTTTTTTTGGGGGGGGGGCATTTCCTAGGATGCCCCAAGTAATACTTAACTGCCAAGTTTCCTTTTCCTTTCCCGTAAAATTTAAGGAGACTAGTATTCATAGCAATAAGAACACTCTCAACGCAGACTTTCCTTTCCAGCTTAGAAAAGTCACACTCTTAAGATAAACGGAAGGAAAAGCAAGGAACGACAACCCTGCGGACAGCCGCTCTCCCGGAGCACGCCTGCTCACGCAGAGCAGGCCCGGAGAAAGGCCCTGACCTCGCCCCTCACCGGGCAGCGCTATCAAGCCACAGACACAGCCGGGCCGGCGCTCGCCGCGGCCGCTACCTGGACGCCGTGCACGATGTACAGCTTCTCGGCCTCGCTCAGCACCACTGACGCCATGGCCCCCGCCGCCGCGGCCGTTACGCGCAACGGGCGGAAGCAGCGGGCGCGCGCGCGTGGGGCTCCGGTGTCACGTGACGCCGGGGGAGGTGAGGGGGAGGAGCGCGGCGGCCGTTGGGGCGCGGCGGCGGGGGTGGGTTCCGCGCCTGCGCGCTGCCGCCCTCCGCGCGCCGCCGGCCGTTGGGGCGCCTCGCCTGCCATCGTCCCGCTGTGGCGAGTTGTGCGCGTCTGGTAGCGGCGGGGGCTCTGCGCTGCCCCGTCTCCCTCCCCCCTACCCCGCTTGTCTACAGGCAAGGTCGGGAGTGCAGTCGTTATTTTTCCCTCGAGGGCTTTTCATGGGGGATAGGCAATGGGGCACGTTTCTGCCGGCTGTGGGCGGCTGGCTCGTTGGGGTGCACTGAGCGCCAGCCCCGCCTGGGCAATCACGGGCACTGCTCCGGACACGGTGCCTGCGGAGCACCCAGTGCGCCGAAAAATTTCGCGTCCGAGAAGCTCAAACTCATCATAAACCGAGGGGGTTCTTCATCGTTCTCTGCCTGCCCTTTGCTAAGGTAAAAGTAACTCAAGCGGTGAAAGTACGTGAGTGTTTGGGAAGGGCAGTGATAAGTACTGTAAGAAAAAACGAGAAAATAAACGTTTTTTTACCTCAGAGAAAGGTCAGTGGTGTGCAGCATACAGGGCTGTTGGCACAGGAGCAGGGAAAAAAAGCTAAGTGTTCTCATTAGGAGAGCAATGTTGTTTCTGCGCCAGATATCCTTGGTGAAGTAGTATGGGAAATGCTATTAAAAACTCATGCTATATATTAACACAATAGTTAAGTTTTTTTGACAGCCTTAATTCAGTGTTTCAAAACAATGAGTGGTTAATGTTGTGAGTTTCATGCTCTTAGCACAGCTCTTGTGTATAATTTTTGAATTATTTTTAATATTGCTTTCTGGCTTCATATTGATACATATCTGGGTAAAAAAGGCCTGTGGCTTACAAGAATGACTGGTGACTTGCATGACATGCTACACAGCCAGAGTTTCTGTACATATTTCCTGCTCTCCTTCCCTAAACTCCTTTGTCAATCAGATGTACAAAATGTTTCTGGCTATGCCTGCTTCAGCTTACAGTATGATGCAATGGCAGCAATCCTGTGGAGTGAGATACATTTGGGGAGTTTTACTTTGGATTAGCTCTGGTCTGATACCTTTAATGGGATTCATTTATCAGTTGGAGCACAGTAGATGCATTTCTGGAATGCGCCCGCTGGCTTACCTGCATCCAGAAAGAATTAAATTTCTGCATGCCACGATTATTTAGTGGGGATTACTGATCACTTTTCAACAGTAAGGGTCAGCACTGGAGTCTCACTGACTCCCTCTGGATCAAAGCAAGAATTATCCTATTCAATATCCTCAGTGCCAAGAGTAAGAAACGGTTGCCTCTCTGTTCTACTTGGGGCCTGCCTGTCAGGGCTCAAGGGCTGCAAGCTCCTCCAAGGTGGCAAGCAGGCACCCAATCTTTTTATTTTCAGCAGTATAGCAGGAACAGGGGAGGAGGGCAAGGCCGGGAGGACAGAGGCAATGGTAGGCCTGTGGCAGTGGCCTTGAGCTGTGCTGTGAGTAGATCACCTCACTCCTGCGCGCCCTCCCTCAACCCTGAGGAGGTGAGCAGGGCCAGGCCTCTTCCTGAGGCTGGTTCCTGCTAACAGCTGTGGGGCCAGGGGAGTAGGAGGGAAGGGAATGAAACTGCAGGAAGCAGGCAGGCCCACATGCTCTCCCTAAATAACTGCCAATGCTGCTGTACAACACAGATGGACCTTTTGTCTGACCCAGCAGCACATTTCTTACGTTCTAAAACTCAACAGTGCAAACCAAGGGGAAATGACTGAGAGAGTCCCTTGAAAAAAGTGAATTCCCAATCTGAACTAAAATGCTAATGCAGATGCACCCTGTGCTTCTGTGGAGAGCACAGGAAATACTGTGTTCTGGCTCACAGTTCTGCCTGTCTCGTGGCTTCATCAATGACTGCAATAGCAGGGAAACTGCTTTTTCTTCCCCTCTGCAATCCCAGCTTAGAATCTGCCTAAAGTGAGTCAAATACTTGCGTGGTTCAGATGCCCAGCTAGCAAATCTTTCTTGTTTGTATGAAAACAACAGTTTTCCAATGACTTAAGTCCAGATCTGGTTCATTTTTCTCAGTGATAGTGAAAGATATCTCCTTTATATAAAGGCCACATCCTGGTATATTTGAATACCCTTATTCAAGGCAAAGCATCTGTGAAGGTTTTCAGAGAAAAGGGCTGCCAGATATGTTAACAAGGGCAAAGCAGTATCTTTTTCTTTAACCTCATTATGGTAAATGAATGACATGTGTTGGGTGAAATAGAAAAAAATCAGCCTGAGGGAACCACCTGGAATGTAAAAATTCACACCACATGATTAATGCCTGGTGAAGTTGTAAACATTGGAAACAATGGCTTAAAATGGAGAGTGTCAAGCAAATTTAGCAACTGCTCCCTCTACAACAAGCAGGTGCCTGGGAGTGATTATATCTGCAGCGATATGCTCTGTCCTGTTTGACGTTTCAGTATTTTGGATATTTGCAAACCATCTGTCTTGGGCTCAAGAGTGAGCATGGCAGTGCATCAATTCTGACACATGAATGCGTGTGCATATATACACATGCTTAGCCTTTGGCACATAGGCAGTGGATATAGCACAGAGGCACATGACGGAAAATGTTAGTACCTCCGCTCTTGTACGTCTAACCTGCTCTCCAGCATCCCCCCGCGATGTGCGTGGTGCTGCACACGTGGGGCAGCCTGTGTCCAAGCCTCACAGCCCACAACAGCCCGCAACGTGGAAGGGCATGTGGCACAGAAGCAGCAGTCTTGTTTGGGCTGCTGTGTGTGTTGATCCTCTTCATTTTTTAGCAATTTCCTTTTTATGCAAGAAGTGCTTTTTTTTCCTTATACAAAGCATATTTTATTCCTTATACAAAATGTGTTTTTCTTCCAGTAACTGCATTTTCTTCTAAAAAATGTATTTTCCCTTCTAACAAATAGATTTTTCTTATATGGACCGTCTTTACCCCTCACAAAGGCTCACTTTTTTTCCCCACGAGCCCGGCATCTTTTTCCTATCGAGGCCGTACCTGTTTTTTCCTTGCAAACATTGCATTTTTCCCTCCCAAAGACCGCCTGCCCGGAGGCGCGAGCGGGGCGGAGGGGCCGAGCCCCCGCGGCTGGGGGTTCCGCGCGTGGGCCGGGCGCCCCGGGGGCGGGGCGGGGGCCGTGCCCTACCGGGCGGCGCCGCTCACTTCCGGGTTCCTCCCCGCCGCGCGCCCCTCCCCTTCTCTCCTCTCCTCCCCGCGAGCCGGCGTAAGGGGCGGCGGGGGAGGGGACGGCGCCCGCGGCGCCTGGCGCGCGGGGGGCGCGCTGTGTGGCGGCGCGCGGCGGGACGTTGGCCCGCGCGGCGTTGGCGGCGTGCGCTCGGGCGCGCGCTGCGTGGGGGTGGCGGGGCGCGCGCCGGACCCGCGGCGGCGGCCTGTGGGGTAGGTGGCGGGGAGCGGCGGCGGCGCTGCGTGGGCGGACGGGGGCGGGGGAGCGGGGGGGAGGCCCCAGCGCCGCCGCCGCCGCCGAGGGGGGCCCGCCCGTTGCCGCCGCTCCGCCGCCGCGGTGGGGCTTGGTGCCCGGCAGGGCCAGCCGGGGGCCGCCTCCGCCCGGGGCGGGGGCGAGGGCTGGGCTCGGTGGGCGCGGGTCGCGTCCCGAAGGGTTGTTTACTGGAGCTATTCGCGTGGGTCGGGAGGTGGGAACGCGTCGGGAGGCTGAGAGTCGCCGAGGAGCAATCCTGTGCCGTGCCGTGCCGTGCCTGCTTGCTGGGCTCCTGCCTGCATTGCCCTGGCTTGTAGCATTCGCTTTTCAATAACGTTAGCTTCAGTATGCTGTTTAGATCCACTTCAGCGTCTGCGTTACTAATTGCTAGCGTTCGGGACTGCATAATACCTCTTTGGCAGGAAACTTAAATTCCGAGGCCTCAGCAATTTCACCAAGGTCCTGTAATCTGCTACTGAATTGTAATGGTGAAACACAGTTATTGGTGAGGCGTTGGAGTGAGCAGCTAAACAGAAATGCTCGCTTCAGAGGTGGCTGTATGTCACCTGAGGTTTCACTGCGGCTTTGCGGTGGGGCCATAGGACAGTGACGAGCTTCACCGCTGGGAGTAAGCTGTGCTGAAACTGTGATTCTGTGCTGTGGCTGCTTTGGTTGAAATGGACTGGGAGTTGCATTTCAATAGATAGTAAACCTGGTTGTTTTTAAACAGCAACTTCAGAATGTTTTTGGAGTACTTTAAGAACACGTAAACACTCAATTTGACCTATTAGAAAAGCTTAAGCTTTGAGAAAGCGTAAGAATTCTGGTCTTTTATGTGCCTTTCCTCTGACTGTGTGCCAGGAAGGGATGCCTGGTGGACACCAGAACTCTGTAACATATTTTCCTTTGATCCTGATTCAAAAATGATAAAGTGTATTTTGAGTATGGAAGAGAGAGATTGTGTGCCAGACTCTTGATGCAGCAAGGATGCAAAATGTCAGACCTATAGGAAAGGTGACTTGCCCAAATCCAGAGGGTCATTCTATTACAATGGCATCACAGAGAAGGGGTTTATATTGTATAGCAAATGCTTCCAGTTCCTATCATTGTAGATAGCAAGCACTGTGTTTTTTCTTTGCTTAATGGAAATAAGTCTTCTGCATAGCCTTATAGTGATGCCAATCGCTGTAAGTGAAGCCACGCTTTAATTCAAGGGTGTCTTTAAGAATACAACTTTAAGAATACGAGATCCAGTCCTTCAAATACTACAACTGTGTCAATGTAACTCTTACTATTGCATCAGTGAGATAGCACTACTTGTCACATCAATGGGAGCTGCTGGTGGTAGTAAGTTGTATTTGGACTGACTATTCATTGAAATTTAGAGGATGTGACCCAGAAACTCTGTGCAGTTATAGGTTTATAGAAGGAAAAATGTGAGATCTGCCTAAAAACTAAAGATATTTCTAGCAACACTGAGTATGTACTGAGTATTTTTGTTTATGTTTCAGTTTTACATTTTTAGTTTTAATTTTAAGTAGTATAGTTATAGACAAGGTGTGTATGCCAGTTTGAAATCGTTTATTCAGTAGTAATGGTGATAATGTATGATATGTAATGACCTTAAAATGATATGTAATTTAATCCAGCCATTGAGTATAAGTTGTAATCTTCATTTAGCAGATACAGAATTGCTATGCCCAAGGAGTTCTGTATTTTTTTTCCTTTTCCCTGAGCAGTTCAGTTTGTGTCAGTAAAGGGGAACAACTGATGGTCTAAGGCAGTATGTTCATAGCTTGAGCGATGGTAACTCAGCTTTAGTGAATCTCTTTTGCTTACCTAATCTGAACCTAGTCTTTCTGATGGATGGGTTACTGTGCTTTTTCCACAGAACAGGAGCCAGCATTGTAACATAGGTGATGTACTCCAAACCCATGCATTGCTTTTATTTCACAGTAACGTGCTCAGGCAGCCATATGCTTAAGATACATCCATAATAGGTTTTGCCTGCTGTAGAGGGGACCACAGTGTACGTGATGGGTATCCAGCCTAGCTTGGGTCTGGAAATGGCCTGGCAGCAGCTCAGCCAGTCTCTGCAGATACTAATTGATGGAGCTTACTGTTATCACTGGTCTTTGTGCAGTGTAGGCATGATCTTATGTTCAGATTGATATCCTGGGATGCTGTTTTTCTGCTATTCTGACTGAAGAGAGCAGGTAATGTAAAATATGACAAGATGTAAAAGTATACTGTCAAATTTTCATTTCCCTGTCCTGTGTGTAGCTGGTTAAAGCATACAACCAGATGAGAGTGATTATGCCATCTATTTGACTTATGCATGCAAATAATCCGAACCTTAAGGTTGCTTTAGAGAAAAAGAGAAAGGAAAGCTTTCCTAATTAGAGCTATGTATTTCCTAGGATCTGCAGACAATAAGAAAAAAGATTGCCTGTAGCTTCATTGGAGCTGCAGTGCAGCAAGTCTGTCAGTGACACTTTACACATCGCCCTATTAACAGGGAGTCCAAAAGGAAATGCCAACTTGCATCCGCAGGCTTTGGATGCTGGGGCCTCCAGCAGCAGTAGTTCCCAGGTAAGGAGGTGCCAGGCATTATAGGCAACGTGCTGCTGCGTGCTGGCTCTTAGTGCCTGGGAGCACAGGCAGGTTAACTCCTTTGGACTGGTTCTGGCTGTGCTTCTGGAGTAGGATATGCATGGTGGGGATGTCTCTGGTGGATGGTGAGAGGTCGGTCTAGATTTGCTTGGATAGCTCTTCACCCCACTGGGTTACAAAGTGACCGCACAGAACTGGTTCCCTTAGGGGACCAGTAGGAAAGGAGCAAGTAAATAACAGCTGAGGGTAGAGGTGGAAAAGTAAGGAAGTGAGAAAGGAGACTGCAGCACCAGGGCTCAGCTAAAAAAAAAAAAAAAAAAAAAACGTTGGGAATTGCTGTTTGGGAATCTTAGTAGGAAATAAAGACATGGAAAATCCCGCATTAATACCTCTGTGGACAATGGAATATTGTTGAACAGGAGGAAGTGCTTGTTGATGTTTTTGCTGTTAACCTAGTGGATAGTGTGTGTATGAAGTTCAGCTTCAAGTTTTACAGTAAGAACTGATAGGGAGTGGAGCAGTATTCAGAAGCTACAGTGAATGGGCTGAAATAGAAACAAAGAATTAATAAAGGGAAAATGAAATACTGTGCACTTTATATAAATAAAAAAGGACAATGAAACATCCACATGACCTAGTCGGAAGATAGTAGTACCATACATAGACAGAGGGAGATCAGAAGATTATAGCAGGAGATAAAGGGAGATATCGATGTGATATACATCTGCGTTTTCTGCAGTGGCTACTTGAATCTCTGGTGTCCAAGGAACACTAAGTTTGCCAACCAAGAAATTCTTTACAGTGTTTTAAAAACTTCATCATGCAACAACTTTGAATCTGCAAGTTTTTCATGTTCTCTGAAGTAGCAGCGTAGCTTTCTCCTAGGCTAACTTAACATCACAAAGCTGGATCGTGACAGTAATAATTTTCACTTCAGGCCTTTACAGGATAGAGGTGGTATTTTGTTCTATTTCACTGTTTCATCAACACCATATTTTAATATACACCAAGGGTCCTTCTGTATCTGGTGTATTTACCTGTTCGGGTATTATATTTAGATTTAAAATTTAAAATGTCTTACAGCCTTTCATATGCTGCAAAGCTCCTCTAAATGATACAGAAAAAGTTTGGACTGCCAGTGGGGGAAAATAATACAGAGAAACTGAGTGACTTGCTCATTCTTGGGGGAAGAAGGGGGGGGGGAGGCTGTAGCCAGGGAAGATGGGTGCCAAATTCTGTGTTAGGCTGCCTTGAATAAAAAGGTATTTCTGAAAGTTAAGGTGGTTTTTCTCCTGTAGACAATATTCTGAATATTCTATAGACTGGGATGGTTATTCCAGCATCTTAGTAAAATTAATACTTAAAAACTGAAACTCCCTTCTCTAGAAAATATGTTTATGCCGTGAAGGCAGTGTAGTTTCTAAAATACATGCTAAAAATAATACCAACTTTATAGACAGACCTTCCCCCTCTATTTTTTTCCCCTTTTGAGGTTGATACAGGGCAAACTGAGCATTTAAACTCTCTTAACCCAGTGGCTTGCTAGTTTAAGTCCTGAGTCAGCATTAAGATTGGAAAGACTAGGAAGGCTGCTTCTGTCTGTTATCTCATAAGGCTGTCTGTTCAGAATAACAGCAACTTCTGTGGGAAAGCATGACGTCGCCATTTGTTGCTTTCTGTTACGCAGTGCAATCCCTTCTGTGAGATTGTTCTGTACTTCTGATCCTTACTACAAATAACCAACAATGCCACAAAGCTAGTTTGTATTTATATTTTCAGGATTGATATTTCTCTTTTTACATAGATTGAGTAGCTCCTGTTTATTTAGTCTATCAGGAAAATGTAAGAAGTAACGAATATGTCTCGTGCTCTTGCTGCTCTGATAGTCGAGATGTTATGACGGTTGTTATTTCGTGATGGTTTATACTTAATGTAGATTTGTAAACCACCTTAGATCTCTGCAGATCTCTGGTCAAAAGCTTACTAAGATCCCTAAGCTTGGGATTAGACCCTTAGTCTTTACTGCCCTTTTGACTTACCCTGTTCCTAGATGATGAGCCCCTGGTCTGTACTGGTTCAGTGTTTCTGTACCTCGAACAGTTACTGCGTTGTCTCTGTCTTGCTTTATTCAGACTAGCAGGCCCTATAGATGGGGGTGCAATCATTTATCAGGTATCTCCTCTCTTTCGCATTATGATTTATTCATACAATACGTTTCCATTGGTTAAACAGAACTGATAATAGACATTAACCAGGAAGCTGTTACCGTCTGTCCTGAGAGATTGTATATCACAAACATTAGGATAGAAAATAAGCATGTCTTTAATTGAGCAAACATGGCCTTATTTTCCTGACAGTTATACTAATGGCATTCCACTGACACAGTTGAAGTTGCTTCTTGTTTACAGTCATATAAATGAGAGGACAACTAAGTTTTGTGCCTTATGTGGCTTTTAAGCCTGTCAGTCTCCGCCTGATCTGGACCATCAGAATGGAATTTCTAGACCTGACAGGTCTCTCTAAGGTTGTTTTCACCTACCCCTGTTCTCCTCAGGGAAGAGTTTCCTCTATGTGTACGTATCCCTGTTCAAACATATACTTCAGAAAGGCGAAACTGCAGTTAATCTTCACCTTTAACAGGATGCTTCCAACAACAACAACAAAAAAACATTAAAATCTCTTACCTCTTAAATGTGCCTTTTCACTAAGCTCTTGATCATGGCCCCATCAAAATAATGAAATGACCATGTAAAGTGTTTTCTAATCCATGAATATAGCTTGGAGTTGTAATGTAGTCACTGGTTCTCTCATGTATAGAAAACATTGTAACAGGGTTACTGCTTGGCTTTGTGTTCCTTCCTTTCCCTCCCTCCCCGCAACAGATTTCCGAACTTGTGCGTTTATCCTCAAAAGTGTGTTTTTAGTCTTAAAATATTTTAAAATTATTTTTGAGGGATGTATTATAATTCACAATCTGATTTCTTTCTGCCACTTTCCTTCAGTACGGAAGCAAACTCTGCTGTAATCCCATGACGTCAGCAGCCAAAGGCTTCTAGAGAATCTGAGATTTTGTGAGCCTCTTGCTAAAAGCACAAGAGAAGCTGCGCATACCCACATGCAGCATAATCCTGCTGCTGCCCTGCTCCTGGGGCAGCTGGAATAGAGTTAGTGGTGCTGACTTTTCGCTATGACATTTTGACGTGAGTCATCAGGTGTCTGGTCAGTGCAGTCATAAGAGCCCTGTGCCTGATCCTTCCCTATTGCTTTTGCCATTTTAACTGTAGAGAAGTAGTTTTCAACTTTTTCTTGAAAATACTCTGGTGGAAATGCGGATCTCTGGATAGCTAATTTAAGCCTGCTATTAATAGACTTGCTTTTTTTTAGCTGTCTTTCACAGACTGGTTAGAAGTCCCTCTATCATTCAGAAAATTGGGTTGAAAACTGCCATGCTGATGGATATCTGGATCAATCTGCAGGAGACTGCCAAAAATTCTCAGTTTCCTTCCTGTTGATCAGATAAAGCTTTTCAGGCCTTGCAGAAACCATTAGGAAATGTATAGAGAATATTGATATTTCCTTGTTATTCCTGCTAGAACTTGGTTTGGCAAGTTTTGACAGGCTTGCTGTTAGATTTGAATTGTATGAAAGTGGCAGGAGAAGCACTGGTTCGTAACGTGTTAATTAGAAAACAGCACATGTTCTCCCATTTCTGTTGCAAAGGAAGACTGAATATGTGACGTTATAATCAGTTAAGCTTTACATATAGGAAATGAACTTCAAAATGGTGTCTCACAATTTCAGTTTATATCCCCTATATATTTTTTTTTGTTTAAAAGACATGTCTATCTGCATTACCTAGCTTAATTGTAATGAGTATTACATGACTGATGATGTATGTTTATTTTCTTTTAGGGTAATAAAAAGTTAAATTTAGTATTGTCTGTCAACTATTAACATACTGTCAATGGACTGTAGTTCTGAGCATGTCATGAAGTCTTCCAAAGTATCACTGCAAACTGCCAAAATTTGAAGTTTGAGTTTGTATGGCAAATGTAAGCTTTTTGTGAAGTTGAATGTTAATAGACTTCTAATAGAAGAAATGGTTGCAATGCCTGAATAGTAATACTGTTGCCTTGAAAGTTAAACCATGTGCTTGACAATAGCAGCATGAGTAATTAAATGGAAATAAGTGGGATGATGATGATGTTAAGTTTAGTGTAAGTTTTACAGCATCAGAGCTACAGGTAACCTACCCAAAAGGGGCAGGAGACCTGCATGAGTGAGCAAGGAGCTCTTGGCCAAATTCAAACAGAAGAAGAAAGTACACAGAATGTGGAAGAGGGGACAGGCTACTTGGGAGAATTATAGGAATGCAGCCAGATTATGTAGAGATGCAGCGAGGAAGGCTAAGGCCCAGCTGGAATTGGGTCTGGCAAGGGATGTGAAGGACAACAGGAAGGGCTTCTTCAGATATATCAGCAGCAAGAGGAGGATTTGGGAAAATGTGGGCCCACTACTGAATGGGGCGGGGGCCCTGGTGACAAGGGATACAGAGAGGGCAGAGTTACTGAATGCCTTCTTTGCTTTAGTCTTCACTGCTAAGAGCAGACCTCATGAATTGCAGAGCCTGGACGTGAGGGAGAAAAGTCTGGAGAAGGGAAGACTTTCCTTTGGTTGAGGAGGATAGGATTAGAGACCTTCTGAGCAGGCTAGACATCCACAGATCTGTGGGCCCAGGTGGGATGCACCCACAGGTACTGAGGGAGCTGGCAGATGTTGTTGCCAGGTTGCTCTCCATCATCTTTGAAAGGTCTTGGAGAACTGGAGAGGTGCCTGAGGACTGGAAGAAGGCCAATGTCACTCCAGGAAGGGCAAGAAGGAGAACCCAGGCAACTATAGGCCAGTCAGCCTCACCTCCATCCCTGGAAAGGTGATGGAACAGCTCATTCTGGATGTCATCTCTAAGCATGTGGAGGAAAAGAAGGTGATCAGGAGTAGCCAGCATGGATTCACCAAGGGGAAAATCCTGCTTCACCAATCTGACAGCTTTCTCTGATGGAATGCCTGGCTGGGTAGATGAGGGCAGTTCAGTGGACGTTGTGTACCTTGACGTCAGCAAGGCTTTGGACACTGTCTCCCATAAAATCCTCCTAGATAAGCTCAGGAAGTGTGGGTTAGACAAGTGGACAGTGAGGTGGATTGAGAGCTGGCTGAGAGGCAGAGCTCAGAGGGTTGTCATCAGTGGTGCGGAGTCTAGTTGGAGGTGTGTGGCTAGTGGCGTCCCGCAGGGCTCAGTACTGGGTCCCATCTTGTTCAGCTTCTTCATCAATGACCTGGATGAAGGGACAGAGTGCCTCCTCAGCAAGTTTGCTGATGATACCAAGCTGGGAGGAGTGGCTGATACACCTGAGGGCTGTGCTGCCCTTCAGAGAGACCTGGCCAGGCTGGAGAGTTGGGCAGAGAGGAACCTCATGAGGTTCAACAAGGGTAAGTGCAGAGTCCTGCACGTAGCAGGACCCTAGGCACCAGTACAGGCCGGGGGTTGACCTGCTGGAGAGCAGCACTGCAGAGAAGGACCTGGGAGTCCTGGTAGATGACAAGTTGACCATGAGCCAGCAATGTGCCCTTGTGGCCAAGAAGGCCAACAGTATCCTGGGGTGCATCAGCAAGACCGTTGCCGGCAGGTCGAGGGAGGTGATCCTGCCCCTCTCCTCAGCCCTGGTGAGGCCTCATCTCGAGTACTGTGTCCAGTTCTGGGCTCCCCAGTACAAGAGAGACATGGAGCTACTGGAGAGAGTCCAGTGTAGGGCTGCAAAGATGATCAGAGGGCTGGAGCATCTGTCCTCTGAGGAAAGGCTGCGAGAGCTGGGCCTTTTCAGAAAAGCCTGAGGAAGAAAAGACTGAGGGGGGATCTTATCAATGTGTATAAGCTCCTGAAGGGAGGGTGTCAAGGGGACGGGGACAAACTCTTTTCGGTTGCCCAGTGTGACAGGACAAGAGGTAATGGGCAGAAATTTAAGCACAGGAAGTTCTACCTGACCAGGAGGAGGAATTTCTTCCCTATGAGAGTGACGGAGCACTGGAGCAGGTTGCCCAGAGAGGTTGTGGAGTCTCCTTCTCTGGAGACATTCAAGGCCCGCCTGGATTCAACCCTGTCTAACATGCTGTAGGTGACTGTGCTGAACAGGGAGGTTGGACTAGATGATCTCCAGAGGTCCCTTCCAACCTTACTGATTCTATGATTCTCTAGCTACCGGTAGGATGAAGGCTCAAATTACTTGTTAGCTGATTCTTAACCTGTTCTTCAGGAGTTGCTGGCCAGGCTGTTTTAAAAAAAGAAAAGAAAATCTAGACATGGCTTATTTATATATTTACTTGATTTATATAGGATATAAAAGCATATTTTAAGTGATTCATTTGAGCAGGAAATGTGTTATAATTTATTTACATCCCTAATATGTATATTACCTATTTTTTGATTATGCCTGAAATGTCACATGCCTTCCAGATATAAAAGAAAAGGTCTTTGCTCTAACATATCCTTAAGTTAGATTGATGCGTTTATTGTCAATGTGTCTCACACTTACTAAGTGGCCTCTCCTATAGCCTTATGCTGTGATTAAGTCCTTTGTCTTTAGCATTTACATATTGTTTGCTCCAGAGTAGGAGGGACTGACATATTCCGTCCGTGTATTGTAAATTAAGTTCACATGTGATATAATTCAAAAGCAGACCAGTTAGATCAAGTTACTCTGCTTACCTCCCCTCTCCCTGCCCCCCCCCCTTTTTTTTTGGGGGGGGGGGAGGTGTTCAGTTTATATGAGAATAGCAGGTTAGGCACTGTAAACACAAACAGATATTTGTATATATATAAAAAAAGGAATTAAAAAAAAAAAAAAGATAACCAGGCCATGAAGAGGAGAACCTGAGACTCTGTGCTCCTATAACATGACTCTAAGATTATATATGCTGAAATACCTATATATTTCTCAAATAATGAGTGATGTTTATGTACGATTCCTAACTCTTCGTTCTGTCTCCTGAAGATGACTCTTAAGCAAGTATTGAGTAACAACACCTATTTAATAACAAATTTGTCCTCCAGCCAAAAGTCTGAGTTGGAGGCCTGTGCTGTATCCACTTACCACTTTTTTTTCTGCTCTGTGAAAATTAGTCTCCAGACTCTGCCTGAGGTGTGTCAAGGGCCCTTCCCATTCCTCTTTAGACACTTCCACAGCAATACTGCTCTCTCTCCCACACCTCAGTAATATTTATGAGAGAGCGCTGTACGTGTTTCACTGGAGTGAAACCATTTCCTGCATTTTCAAGAGATCTGAATTTTTAGTTGACTGTCGTAGGTAGTGTGCTATTCAGGAATAAACCTACAATTTTAACTGCTATGTATTTGGCTAGGTCTCAGTCTTTGCTAATACTTAAGTGCAATACCTTTTGTCAGACTGATTCCCCTGTTAAATAGGAGTTTACTTTTCATGTGAGATTTTCTGTGCTTTGCTTTGGAAAACAAAACCAAGCCTTTTAACATAAGTAGAGCTTACAGATTCTAGGTTAAAAAATCCTGACTGTCTGTATTCAGGACTATTCCAACTTGTTACTGCATCTGATGTTAAATCTAAAACTTTAGTTTAAAAATTACTATTTTTTCTTATTTTTTAATTTAATATGATCTTGCTGCCAACTAAAACATCCTTGTCAGGCATGAGTCTTTAATCTTGTTTATTTTGAGCTGGCAAACCAACATAGTTTGTAATAAGATTATGAAATAATGTAATGAAGTTTAAATTGTTAACTTATGTGTGTCAGGAGATGGAGGGGTACTCGGTCTCTAAAAACATCTTTAAGCTGTGTAAAAGTATGAATAAGCAAGTGTCTTTACAGAAATGAAAAATTAGGGAAATGATATGGACTTATCTGGAGGTATTGATTTATCTGACGTTATACTAGCAGATTGTATGGGTAATAGCTGTTTCTGAAAATTGTAGAGCATCTTTCTCTAAATATCAGGAGTCATGAAGCTAAATTATAGCTATGGTTAAAACAAAATAAATTACAATGTGGTATGTGAATTTCGTGAATGAGAAGTCCCTCCTCCCCCACAAAGTAAATGAGATGCACATGTGCACATTTTTAGTCTTGATTTTTCTGTTCTGTATGTTACCTGTATAAATAGAAAAGCTGGTATGCTTTAACATTAATTCATGCAACTTTCTCAATTTCATAAAACATCTTGAGCTATCTCACTGGACAACATCCTAAATGTTAAAAGCAGAAATATAAGAAAATACTTTAATTCTCTTAGTTTATTTATTACTGTTATGTTAGAAAAGAATTCTGTGATTAATGTATGCTGATCGGGTACTTGCTTTCATAGCCTGTGTGGTTTATCCACTTCTGTGCACTGGAAGCTTTGCTCTCTTGAGTTTTGCCTCTCAGTAGGGTAATACCAGCTCCATTTAAGTATCCAGTGAGCTGTCTCCCTTGTCACTTATACTAACATGCACAAAGTCATCCTTCTGTGTTTGGATTTAATTAACCTGCTCAGTAATAACCTTAACCTTTGGCTATGAAAGACTAATTGTCCTCTTATGAATTTGGTCCTCTTGAAATGATAACCAGAAAGCAAGCTATCAAATCCTTTGCTGTCTAGATAGAGGCAATAGCATCTCCATTTAAGTCAATGTTACTCATTACGGCAAAGTAAAGCTTTTGCCTTGTAGATGACAGAACTTTGCTATAAATATTTTGAGAAACTGCAATATTTGTTAAAGATTCTAGGTATTCTTGTGATCTTCTCAGCATGTTTTCTATAGAATTATCCATTTTGTCTGGGCAACAGTGTCAGTTTTGAACAATTAAACACAAAGATAGATACAGCATGAACTTCTTTGCCAGAAGATATAGTTAGTAGTGCATATGCATTGTATCCCTTTCTCTGAATTTAAATGGAAAAATGTGCTATATTTTTTGCAGTGTCTTCTGGAAATATGAACAATTCTTTCATGTTGAAATAGGAGGAGGCTGAGCCCTTCTGTTTGGGTACATGGAATATAGTGTATCTGGTAGCAGAACTGTTGTATCCAGTTTTCTAGAAGATCTTTAAGTATGAAGGTTGAGTTTTGAGCATTTAGAGCACTGTGTAAATATGAATTTTGGCACTTTGGCCCTTTTTAAAAGAAGCATTCTTGGAAGTTCATAGGTGTGTAAAGAGCTGCTTTCAAGGTGTTACATTCCAGGTGTATTCTAATATTGAGTGCTGCAAGTTCTCAGCACAGGGTTGATTGATCCCTTGCCAAAGTTTTATGGGCATTGTTTTTATTTCCTCCTACCTCCAATTGCATAAAGCTTGGTGGAAAACTGAAACTACAGTAAGCACTGTGCATACCTGGAGTAGCGCAGCCTCAGAGATGGACCTTACCCTCTGGATAGATAAGGTGGCTGGAGAGGTGGAGAAGAGGTGGCAGTGGCAGTAAGTGTTATGTTACTGCCCTGATTAGAGTGGCTTGGATATAGCTAGGAATGCTAAAAGGGAGGTAAAACAAATGCTATTGGGAGGTGGAGCAGAGGTGGCAGGAGAAGGAAAGCAATGTAAAAGATTTAAGAGGGTTATAAAGCCAGAGGAGGAGGTGAGAGTGGGAGACAGCTGTCATTTAGGACAAGTATTGTCCAGACAAGATTAGAAATTCCTGTAAAGATCTCTGTGCAGACAGTTTCTTCAGTTGTTCCTGTCACAGTAACTCCTCAGTAGTTTGGATTTGCAGTTCTGCTCCAAAGCTGTGAGTCCATGGATAAAACAGAAGGAAACCTCTCCCACTTGCTCAACTTCCAGTGTCTGTAGGAGAGACCCATCCTTTCCTGAGACCTGATCCAGAGAACAAGGAGCTTGCCACCTGTGTCAGGTCCTTAGTCCTCTCCCACATGCCAGTTTCAGTTCTTGCTTCAGTCCTTGCTGTGGCTGTTCCTATTGGCACCTACCTAATTGTGGTGCTCTTCCTTAAACACTTGTTGCCTTTCCTCCACGGGGGTGGAGGTGGCCAACTCATGAATTTAATGTGTAATTAAGCAAGTCTTAAAAGCACTTTGAGATTCTCTTGAGTAAGAAGTGTTCGCATGAGAGTCTGGTTTCCAAATCCATTATTTCTTGATTGATTTATTTTTTTTTTTTTTTTTTTTTTGCTTCTTCAACTCTTTCTGCAGATTGGAATTTTCCACATGATCCTCATACCATTATATGAAAGGAGCTCTGCATTTCTTGCAAAGCGGTGAAACACTGTTTCTGATCCTTTTGCAGATGCAAGTATGGACATTATAGCCTATGATGATTACTCCAGTCTACCGCTCCAGAGATATTGAAAGGAAACCTGAATACCTCCAGCCAGAGAAGTGTGTTCCACCTCCTAGCCGCAGTTCCCTGGGAACGATGTGGTTTATTCGAGATGGCTGTGGTATTGCGTGTGCTGTTGTTACCTGGATGCTGGTGTTCTATGCCGACTTTGTAGTCCTTCTTGTCATGTTAGTTCCATCAAGAGATTATGTGTATAGTGTGATCAATGGCACACTGTTCAACACCTTGGCTTTCCTCGCTTTGGCTTCACATTTTCGTGCTATGCTGACAGATCCAGTAAGTATATCTCTCCTTTTATGTCTCAGCAAGAGATGGGTGGTGTTTTTCTTGACTGCTAGATGTTGGGTAACTCATTTGTTGAGTGAGTGGCAGATTTAAATAACTTTTGCGTGTCAATTTGCAGAGTGAGGCTGCTGATGTAGTATGCTAATTTGTCATCCCACTCAAGTCAGATGTAAAGTAAGGGACCAGACTTTAGATTCTGTATGAACAGCTCCTCAAGAAAGAACGTGTTTCTCTCTTACACTGTTTGATACAGATGATCTGTGTTTAGGGCTTGTCATATCTTGACAAACAGGAAAGCTAGAAAAACTGGTTTTGGTTGTCTGCCTTGGCAAGTATTTCTTCAGCAGAATGGGATGGGACATTTGTTATTTTGAAAAACTGTTGCATCTCTCATACTGGTGATTTCATTGAGTTTATTGAGACCTGTTAAAACAAATATTATGTAGGCATGATTTTTCATTAAATCTCTCTGCCGAAGTGAGGTTGTGTCTCTAGGTCTGCAGTAAGCTGCCAGACTCCTGAATCGGCAAGCCAAAAGTTCCTAGGCAGGCAGGAAGCTTAGGGATTGTAAGACCCTTCCCCCTGCCCCAGCTTTGTGTATCCATAGGACATTTTCATGAGAGATCTGATCTGTTGCTTCCTCCTCTTTCAGCTAGTGAAGATATGTTTTCCGTACATGCTGCTCATTCTGAATGCCCTGTGATAGTTTGTTTTGCTTTTCAGCCTCTGGACAGTGGATTCAGTTTAAAGTCTCATCTTATCTCCCCTAGTCAGTGGGAGAAGAAACAAGCTTAGCCTTTCCCCCCTCCCCTCCTCCTGAGTCTGCTTATTGCTGTTGGGAATGGCAGTGACTCTCTGATACTCTAATTACTCATTCCAAATGTCATTTCCTACTTGGAACCTCATTAAAGGCCATTAAAACTTTTTAGTGTAGTCTTTATTACTTAGCTTCCAGCTCTCCTAGAAGCCACAGCGCTACAAATATCTTAATTTGGGGTAGTTTCACTGTATATATTGAAGCAAAGACTGATCCATTGCATGCTACTGCTGCTTGGCAGAGCTGTGAGCAGCAGTTGAGGCACTGAAACTTTTATCATTGGATTCAGAAATATGGGGTTGTAGCAGTTTGTTGCATAGTTTATATCCTAAGAAATATGAACTTTGTTATTTTTAATTATTGTATGTTTTGTGGCTTTAATGCCTAGGGACCTTTGGATCTCCAGAATTACTTTACAGAATTAGCTATAACTCTTTTGGAACAAAAGCTATATTCTAAAACTAACCGGGCAAGTACAGCGTAGGAGAAAGAGACACAATTGCAAAGCAGAGTAATTGGGGAAAAAAGATACTTCAGTTGCAAGTATGTGGTGTTTTTTTCGTGCATGGATGGAGAGAGCCAGTAGGATGTTGTTTTATTCTTCGTAGATATTTTTATGAGGAAATCAGCTAAACAAAATTGAGGAGGTAACGATAAGAGGCAAGGTGGGATGCAGCAATGTAGGGCGCACAGCGTGAGTCTGGGATGAAGAGGATGCTGGAACATGGAGAGCCAGGGAGACATCTGGGATCAGAATGAAAGCACTGTTGAGGCAAACAGGAATAGTGTTCTTATTACAGATAAATGAAAACTTGAATCCTTCAGAAGTTGATAGCATTCTTCAGTCAGCTGTGTGTCCTTGCTAAATATGTCCCTAAGGTCTTGAGCTTTCCTGTGTGCTGAAGAGAGGGAACGTCAATCAGAGATGAGTTGTAACATTTGTGGAAATTGGTCTTGGTTAATTTTTAAATTGGTCAGGCCTATTGGGAAGTTCTTATGAGGAGGGGGAAAAAGAACAGACTGCTCAAGAGAGTTTTGAAATATTGGTTTAATGTGCACTTGTTTTATTAATGTGTACTATTTCTGTTTATTGCTGCTGGGATTGTATAGATTTGTCAAGAGGAGACTGTTCCTTCAGAAATCTGTTTATAATACTACATCTTTGTTTATTTTGGTGTAAAAGCCTGTATCTATGGAGATACATTTGTGTTTATGTAGCAGCAGTGACTTCATGCAGCGCATTTCATGACTTTTTTTTTTTTGAATTAATTTGTGGCCGTAGAAATGTTGGAAAATGTAGACTTGGTACTTTCTGAAAGTTCATGCTCCTACAGGAACAGTAATATTGCCCACTTAAAATGTAGTTAAGAATGTTTTTTCTAGTCTTATTTTGGGAGGGGGGAATTGTTTAGAAAGTGTTTGCTGTTTGCATATTGAACCCTAATTTAAATAACAAATACACATATGGAAGCAGGGCTATAAATATATGAGCTGTTTATCAGCAACTCTTAATGTTTGCAACGGTACTTCAGCAGTTGCTGCTTCTGCTGGATTGAAACATTTGTGATCTCCAGTTTGTGATAAGAAACACTGGAATGATAAATCCATTGATACGTGTCAAGAAAGGGATAAGGATTCTTAAATATTGTAAAGCAATTTTACTATAGGATTTCAGAAGACTAATTCCTTAAGTGAGGATTAATTGCTGCTTTTGATTTAAAAAAAGAAAAGGCAAAATTAGGTTTAGTACCTGATTCCATGTTTTAGGACCTCATTTTGATTTCTTTCCTGAATCATCTTGCCCTAAAGTGAACAGAGTTTCAGGAAGTTTTTCTCTCTATCTTCTCCCTCCCCTCCCATAATTTTGAGTTAGCTGTTTTGTTCTTAGCACTCATTGTGTCCAGTGCTAAGATTAATCTTCTGGTTTGTTTTTCTCTGCAGGGTGCTGTACCCAAAGGTAATGCCACAAAGGAGTTCATTGAGAGTTTACAGTTAAAGCCAGGGCAGGTGGTTTATAAGTGCCCAAAATGCTGTAGCATCAAGCCGGACAGAGCACATCACTGCAGGTAAAGTGTTTTCTGAGGAACTGCTCTTGTACCACATACCACTGGAGTTCAGGAATTATCCAGCATGCCTTGATCTAATGTGTTATTAGATACCTGAGACTTCAGTGGTTAAATTAAGACTTCGGCATCAAAATTCTGTTACTGATAGTGCCAAACACATTTAAGGAACTTTTGGGAAAAAAAAGAAATCTTGGGCATTATTTGTACAGTTTTAATCTACAACAGTCTGGGACCACTTCTCACAAAGTGAGAAATTTAGAAACAAATTAGTACTACCTTGACTTCAGACCTTTGATTGGCATTGTATAAATTTTCTTAGCACATACCATCATGTAGCCATAACTTGAAAGGAGAGATACTGCATACCAGATTGCATAGAAATCCATAAAATATAATCTCTCAAAGGGCAAATGTCCTTTTTAGTTTTGTTTTCACTCGTTACTCAAGGACCTATTTGTATAATTGTAGATTCTACTTAGAAGTGATATTTAAATTCTAAAATAAAGTTCCAATAACTACATATGTTTTTAAAAATTCTGACTTCCATATTCTCATTAAGTACTGTAACTTTGTTTGTGCCTTGTGAAAGATCAGTATGCCTACTGATCTGTCATGTCCTTTCTTTTTCTGGTAGGATAAACTTCCGTGAAGAGAGTTACTGATAGTGAGCTTTTTAGTACTAAGACAGTGAGCAAAAAAAATAACTACTTCCTAAAATTCTCTTCTGCTTTTAAAACAAGTGAACCTTCTTTCCAGTAAGTAGTTAAAGAGTTTGCAGTGGTATCCCTTTCTTATCTACTCAAAAACCAATGCATACTGGGAGAGCTTGTATCATTACTGCTGATTCATGCAGGGGTCTTGTGGGAAGGGGAGTACGTGGTACTGAGTTGAACAAACCTACTTCTGCTGTCTGCATTTTTCAAATTTCTCTTCAGAGCTTCAGTTTACCAATGGTGGTTTATTTTGTTTATTTTAGTCAAAACTAGGAATTGGTTAGTCAGCAGGAGCAATGTGATCGTGCCTATCACTTATTAATGCTACTGTAAAATTCCCTCTGACACTTCTTCAATTATGAATGAAACTTTGCATCTAAAATGCTGTCTTGCTGATGACTCGCAAGTGTAGGTAAATGAAAAAGACTCTTTGGCTAAAGTCAAAACCTCCTCCCCATGAAGATCTTTGCTTCAAAATAATTTTATAGATGTTAAGGTTTGGAAAACTGAGCACTGATGCTGTTGAGATTCTTCAGTCAATTTCGTGTGGATTTTTTTTTTTTTTTTTTTTTTTTGTGCTAGTCTTTGACACAGCAAGATCGTGCACATGCAGCAGCAGGAGGTACTGCTAGCTGTGCCTGAGGGAGCAGAGCGGTTTCTAATTCATATGCTATTAAGCTAGTGCCCCATGCCCATCAAACTATTCCTTGCAGGGTTTGGAAGCTGGTTGATTTTGGGCTTGCGAGGGGTGCTCTTATGTGGGCGTTCCCTACTGCTTACTGCTTTCAGTTTCTGTTTCCTTTTCCACCAGCTAGTTTTACTGGCTGCCTCTAACTACTTTCAGCAAATGTGAGTGGAATGAAAACTCTCCTCTGTGCCTCCGCTACCTCCTTTGTGAAAGTGGTCTTTGGCTTGGCTGGTTCAGGTCCTCCCTCTGGGAGGACTAAGACCTAGGAGTAATTGAAGAGTCGCATTGGTACTTATCTGTTTAAAAGCCCAAGGGAAGTGTATGTGCATATGCTGAAAAATGTGCAAAGTAAATTAGGCTGCAAGGAGGCATCTTCCCCCTTTACACAGTCTTCCTCCCTCCCCCTTTTTTAAATACCAATAATAGACGCTTGTGCAATGAAGATAGCATTATCAGGCAGCTAACTTCTTATTTTCACTATGCCAGCTGATTTCAGCCCCAACACAGCTTCAAACTCATTTCAGGCTGCTCCTTCCAATGAGACCAGGCTTTTCCTGCTGACCACTGTACCTGGGGCTAGCAGGGAATAGATACCTGCGTCCACCTAAAGAAAAGTGGCTCTGGATCTGGGCATGTGCTGAGAACCCAGGCCTGCCTGACCAGCCTTTCATTTAGGATCAGGGCTATCCCAGCTCATTTGTTTTTCAGGCATGGCACGTGTCCTTGGGGGTTATCTCTTCCCACAGTGTAGATTGAATGCAAAGCTGTTATGAGAGAGGTTTTCCATTATTTATTCATATGCGTTCATAGGACAACTTTTATATTTTTGTTTGAAAGTGTTCCTGGTCTCTCTTCAGTGTTTGGTTGTTTTATTTCCCTTAAGGTCAAAGTATTTTTCTTGTAAGAAGGAAAATGCAAATAAAATTAGCAGAGCCCTCAGTGCTTTCTGTTTCTGTGTGACCAGAAGTGTTCTGGAATGGCTATTTCATTTGGATTTTTTTTGTTTGTTTTGGGGGTTATTTTTTTTAATCAATTTTCGTACTTGTTTGTGCAATGTGGTATCAGGAGACTGCCTTTCCTCCCCTATCATATGAGAAAGCAGCAGAGAAAAAGACTTCTTTTATGATGTGAGTTGAAGCAGTTCCTGACTGAGAGTGTGATGTTTAGACAAAGTAATAATCTTTTAATTGTTTGACTCTTAGCCACAGTTTGCACACTAGCATTTTTATTTTATTAGTCTGGTTTTGTGAAGTGCTTTAACATCTAATTTTACCTTGAATGTATATTGTGGAACTGTCTTCCTGATTGATTCCCACTGCTGGTTTATGCTAGTGTGTGCCTTGCCTTTATGTCAAGAATCTTTTCTAATGCTTTATTTTTCTTTTTGGCAAGCACCAGCTACTGGTTAGTGTTAACAACAAATTAAGGTTTATTTACTGGCAACTGTAAAATTCATTCATTACTGTTTTTCATATCTTTGACTTTTTTTAATCTGTGAACATTTTCACAGAGCGAGTAGGTTAAACCTAGAGTAAAACATACACGTTCCATCTGTTTGAATATATTGTTCAAACCACATTCTGGCATAATCACTGAATATTATGCTAATGTGTTTTGTTTGGCATTTTTTTTTTATAACAGTGATTTGGTATTATATGGTTCATTTTGAACAGAAATAATCAAGTGAGCAAACTAGAAATACTAATGTAGTGACCAGTGGATTTATATAGGTTCACATTTCATCCCTGATTCTTATCTTTTATTTCTCCACATTCCCAAAATGCATGTGAACTCCTGCTGTATTTCTGGAATGAAATGTGCTATAAAGATCTGTATTCTTTCAGTGTTTGCAAGAGGTGTATTCGGAAAATGGACCATCACTGCCCGTGGGTCAATAACTGTGTAGGAGAGAATAACCAGAAGTACTTTGTACTGTTTACAGTAAGTATTTTGCAAGTGGTGGTTGCAGTTGTCCAGTTGGCAGCAATGCAATGCTGTGTATAGTTTGCGAAGCAGCCCTGGAGGTTGGCTTGCTTTTTCTTTTTTCGTGTTACAGGCAAACTTCATAGGGAAGTATTAGAGATTTCTGTTTTGCTAATTAGGGAGCACGTGATACAGCAAAAGGGAAATGCCTCACAAGAAGTATTTGCCAGGGTTTTCTGAGGTTTGTGTTATCGATTATTTCAAGCATTTTATTTCATAATGTAAGTGGTTTATTATCGTGTTGAGGTCTTTGAGGCATGGGCTATATTTCTGTTCTGTTTTATAGTGTGCTATGTCCACAGGATCCTGGTCCATATCTAGGGTTCTTCATGAATGCCTGTATAGGGCCATAAAATAAGAGTTGTTGATGCTGCCTTGATGGAGAGTAGGAAGTCTCCATCCTTTTTGGCAGGGATTATCCACCTTCTACTTGCAAGTAGTTTATTTTCATACTCAAAAATCAGGGAGGTGTTTGACTTTTTATACCTTATCTGTGGCATAATGAGTAAGAAAATGGGAGCGCAGATTCTAATACTGCATATTTATGGAACAGTTGAAATCTGTTTCATCAAAGCCAACTGCAACTATCCTGTGGGAGTAGTGTGAACATTACAAGACTGGGTTTCAGTGATGTTCTGTTTTATTAATAAATCTTTTGGGAAATTTGTAGGTTCAAAGAGGAATGTTCTTATTACCAAGTGAAAAAAGGGGGGAAATTTCAGTTAGATGGAAAGACTTACTCCTAAACTTGCATTCTGCAGTGTGGTTTGTTAGGATGTGGATTACAGAACAAAATGAATGCCATTTGTTTCCCCCTGAGCAGGGGTCTTTTCACTGTAATGGGTGAGCTTCAATCCTATCAGAAGGATTTCTGTTTCTGTTAAAACTAACATACATTTTGAAGTGGCCTGCGTTAAATGCTTAAGCTGGCTGAGGGAGAAGCAAAATAAAGGTTGCTGGTTTTGTTTTTGTTTATTCTTTATAAGACCTGGGGAGTTAAAAGTATGGCTGCACACCAAAGTTTCAAGGAAAAGCAAAATAGTTTCCTGTCACCTTTTTCTGCTTCCCCAGGAATCTCTCTGGTAACACGTCTCTGCCATTTCTATCACCTACTGGCTCTTTTGTTGCAGTCAGTAGGTTCAGGGGAGTCTTCCTGTTAGTTCTGTGTCTGTAAATTGTAGATGTACATGTAGCTCTGCACATAATTTAAAGCTTTTGTTACAAACTAAGACATAATTAAAAAAATACAGTAAGTACAAACTGTTAAATCTTGACGGAAATTTACCATGCCAGTGTCCAACTCGGAAGAAATGCTTATTTAAAAAAAAGCCTTGTTTCTCACTTATTCTGGAAAGTAGATAAATTGCTTATTGTGATTAAAACAAATTACCTGTTGTTTCATTGGGAAAATACAGTGCTCTCACGCTTGAGAGTGAGGATCTAAGCTTTGACACGGTACCTTATTGTTAGTGGTGGTGTTTTCTGAAAGCTTTGCTGTACTCGGCAGAGATGAAGGTAGGAAGTAAACGATATGGAAGACTGCTGGGATGCAGGAGTCTGGGTCCAGCTGGCTTTGGATAAAACAGTCCCTTTCTTGTGCCTTCATAAAATGGCACTGGCTATTAGCAATGCCAGAATGTGCATGTGTAGTTCTGGCATTTTCCAACTTCAAGGTGCTTTGATATTTCTGGTGTGTATGTGTGTGTGTATGTATGTATAAGAAAATCTTAATGCATTCTGATTGCTTTATTTAAAATGGTTATAAGAGTTAGCATTTTGTTTTTAAGCTTTGCCTGCTAGCTATTTTTACATCCTTTGTTTTTCAGATGTATATAGCACTGATTTCCCTGCATGCTCTAATCATGGTGGGATTTCACTTCTTGTATTGCTTTGAAGAAGACTGGACAAGTGAGTACAAAGTATCTCTTCTAAATTACAGATTAACCTATGAAGCAGACTTTAGAATGTGGTTTGCTTGTAAGGCAACCCCTTCTAATGCTAGTTTCAGATAAATACTCTCAGGGCTCTGTTGTGCTATCTATTTTTAAGATCAATCCTGGATCTTAATAATTCTGTCTAACCTGCTAGGGTCTCTGTCCTGAAGAGAGAAGTCTTATTTCAACTTAAGCCTGAGACTGCCCAGGTAGAAGCTGAAATGTAAAGACTCGTAGATAATGTGTGCAGTAATCTACAATTTACACAAATATTGCACTGATTTCCTGAATGTCAAAGCATGATAAGAAGAATGTGTGTGCCCTTTTGAAAAGGGTATCATTCACACAAGACTGCCAGTAAAACATGTTTGCTTAGATTCAAAAATCCACCCTCAAAAGAACAAACAATTTACCTCCATCAAAACAAACAAACCAAAAAAACACACTATGTTTTTTTTTTTTAAGGAGGTGAATTGTTTGTTTTTGTGATGGTGGGTTTTTGGATCTAAGCAAACATGATATAAATGTTTGTGACAGCTAAATGACATACATAAGAAACCATCTAGGTAATGTTGAGTCAAACAGCCAGCTGTTGAAATATGTATGTGCAGATGTACATGTGCTGCTTGTAGATTTTTTTGGAAGAGCATTAGCTTAATTTTTACTGGAATTTAATTTTGTCATTTTACGTGTCATGATGACAAGTTTCAGTAAAAATGCCACAGAGCATGTGTGCATTTACACATACGACCTGAACTTGACAAGGTTATTCTGCAGAAATTTGTCAGATGCCAAATGACACTAATTGATCAAGTCTGGATTTAACTACAGTGGCCAGGGCCTTGTGGGAGGGATATATCAAAGGAAGATGTTTCATCTGCACCTTTTCTCGGAGCCTGATTTCTGTGGGTGAAGCACTTTCATACTTACCCCAGATTCAGGTTGGCAGAACAGACATGCATGTGTTGTTCCTTCTGCCTTAGATCTGTATTGATAATGTTGGCCCCTGATTATTGCAGGTCTGTTAAAAGTTAGCATCTTCTCACAGTGGGGGAAAGCACTCTTTTTAGTTGATACTCGCTGATTTCAGAGAAGTCTGGAAATGTTCTGAGGAACCAACTCAACAATGTGATTTTTGCCCTATAATATTTTCTTCTCTTTTCCTTTCTTTTGATTGTCCTTTATGGTTATCTTTTCAGACTTTTTCAGCTAAACTTTGCCAGGAGGTTGCAGTATAGGTGGAGTATGAGAAAAAACAAGAGTTTGGCTTAACCTACACTTCTTTGGGTTATGACTTGGAGAAGTTATGAAAGCGTCCTCTATTTTTATATTGACGCAGAAGCAATCTTCCTTGCATTCTGAGCGCTAGCTTGAGATTTCTGATGGACTTTATCATTACGGGAAATATTGTACTTACACTTGTAGGAATGATCCTTTCATTGTTGCATACCTTTGAGAATGTCAGAACTTGCCTATAGGCTTTTTTTGAATATGGTCACCATTTTAGTTTAGTTCTACGATTTCAATATGAAAAACTTACAGATTAGCAGATGTTTTGCAGCTACTTCATTGTCTGATCTTTTCCCTTCCACCTCCATTGCTTTGTCTTCACAGAATGCAGCTCATTCTCTCCACCAACTACAGTGATTCTTCTTATCCTCTTATGTTTTGAGGCTCTCCTATTCCTCATCTTCACCTCAGTAATGTTTGGGACTCAAGTACACTCCATCTGCACTGATGAAACGGTGGGTGTCTCGCGCTCCCCTTTACCCTGTGTCTTGCTATTTTTAGAAACAGTGAAAAGTTACAGGGCTCTACCTCATTGCACAGGGAGTTTGTGTATGTGTACCCTTTGAGGAAAAATCTGATGTAACAAACTGAGCTAGCACTGTCTAGGTTGTACACCCTAAAGTTCTCTTGCTGTGAGAACTAGTGTGGACATATGCATTTGTAGGCTGGGATCTTGTGTTGACAGTACCTTTGATAAGGTAGCATTGGTAACTGGGATTACTCTATATAGAGCATTTGTGCCTGTGAGTTGGAGAATCTTTTTCCTTTTCTGGAGTGCTGTTACATTGGTGTCATTTTAAATTCTGCTGTGGATGCCCTGGCATCACTGTTCGCAGCTTTACATGTTAGGCAGCCAAGTTGAGTAGGAGGGTCCAGGGAAGTGTGGAGGAGATTTTTCTTTTCTTTTTTCCTTCTCCTCCCCCCCTTCTTCTAAGTCTAGGAAATTTCCAGCTTTAGCCACTTGTTAAATGGTTCAAAAACTGCCAGGTGGAAAAAAAGGGAGGAGGAGGAGGTTTCTAACATCTAGGTGCACAGTAACTTGGTGGGTACACTGCTGCCAACCCAAATGTCATCCCCAGTTGAGAGGCAGCAGAGCTGAGGTTATCTAATGTTACAGTCCCTCATATATTGCTGCAGTTGCCCATTTCTGTAAAGGTGGAACCTGTGACTCCTGGTGATATTTTCACACTTGTGAATATTGCTCGCCTTCACCAAGCATGCTCAAACGTCTGTGGTAGCTCACACCAAGAGACTGAAATGAATTGGAGAGATTGAAGAGAAGCACTTGTCTTAAAAGAGTGACAATTCTATTTGCTTCCTTCCTCCCCCATCAGTTTTCCTTCCCCTTCATTTGTTTGTGCATGGCCAATTGAAGCTGGAATATGTATTCTTGTTGCCGTAAGAGACCTAGAACTGGCACTGTAGCGTGTAAGAGCCTGTTGTTCCTCAGGCTTCCACAGCACTTGTTTTTATGCTGGGCTTCTGCTGGAGGCTGATGATCACACTGCACAGCTCTCCTATGTACAGAGGAAGATTTCAACTATTTTTTCTGAGGGAGAGATTCCCAGGAGAAAGTACAGTATAATACAGAACAACAGGATCCTGCCAGGCTTGAGTTTATTTGTTATCACATAAATTAACAACGTTACCTGTGAAATCATCATCTGAATTTCTCGGTGTTTGAGAGCTTGGCAAGAATATTTAGAACCTGCTTCCTACAGCCAGGTACCCACAGGAGTCCCTTGATTTCACTCCCCACTCCCTCAAATGCTGGGTACCCACAGAGGTAATCTCTTATGTCACAATCTAAAATTAAAATGAAATGTAGTCTTCCCCTGTGTGTGCTTGTGTGCTTGTGTGATTTTTTTTTTTGGTACTTACAGGTAGTGACTTTGCTCTTTGGAAAATTCTGTGTTGTCCATGATATCTCTCATTGACTTTTTTTTGCTAGCTTTGGGCTAGCTGTGTCTCGGATGCAATGTGTGGAGGAATATTTACAGGTGAAATTTCTCCTGCTGTGGTCTGTTTTTCTGTTTTTCTTCACATTTTAGAGACAGGGCTGTCCTTTGCCCTTTCTCATGTCCCTCTTTCAACCATTGGAGACTTCACCTCACCATTTTGTGTACACTGTCCCACAGTGATGGTCCCTTTTTGCTGGAAGAGACACAGAACCATAGTGTTTGGCTGTTGCCTCTGAAGGTGACATTACCAGTGGTCAGTGCATCTTTTGTAGTTGACTGTATTGTTTCTGCAGAGCTCTGAGAATTGTGAATTTGAGACACACCGTTATGGTACAAGGCATTAGTCTGTAGCACGGAAGGGAGCTGTGAATCAGGAGAAGCTACCTTTCAGAAGATCCTAAGTTAAAGAACCGAATTGCCTGTCTGCTGCTGGTACCTGTCGAAGAGTAGTGCTCTCCAGTGACTGCACTGGTTAATTTTGCTTCCATGACAGCTAGGCTTAGTTTTCCTGGAAGACCCAATTGACTTCAGGGGTTTTAGATAAGATACAGTTTTGTTTGTTTAAAGTGAATGACTAGTTCACTTTTCAGCTGATTTGCTTGATGCCGTATTTTTGTTCTCCCTCTAACCTTTACTAAACAATGCCAATGATTTCTCTCAAATCAATATACTTATTTAACCCTTTCTCCCTGCTGTCAGCCCATGCATGTTTTGGTAGTGATTTTAATGAATCATGAAGAGGCACCAGGTAGACTCAGCCACCCTGAACGATGGGCACTTCCTGAACTTGCTTGGTGAATCTGGGAGCATGATAGAGATTATCTTGTTTTTTTTTGTCTGCAAGCTTATGGTTTCCTCTAAAACTTTTCCATCTGGTTAGCACATAATGCTTTCAGCCATTAAAACACACGTGTTTGGTTTTAGTTGGTGGGCTTTTTTTTAATTGACATCTGTGGCAATTGGAGGGTAGGTCTTGAAAAGTTTGATGAAATTTCCAGGCTTGAACAAGGCGAGAGTAATTTTATTTCCGGGGAATATTTACTATCCTTATTTTTTTTCTAGTATAAAACAATGAGGGAAAAAAAAAGGAAACACTTTACAGATATATATTTATTTTCTTACTCCAGTCTTTGGATAAGGAGTAACGAAGAATAGACTATTCCCCAAATCCAGAACTACAAAAATTAAGTATTTGACTGAAAATGTGGTATTTCTATTTTCAGGGAATAGAACAGTTGAAAAAGGAAGAGAGAAGATGGGCTAAAAAAACAAAATGGATGAACATGAAAGCAGTATTTGGCCATCCGTTCTCTATAGCATGGCTTAGCCCATTCGCAACACCAGACCAAGGAAAAGCAGACCCGTACCAGTATGTGGTCTGAGGAATTCTTGACCAGCATTTCCACTAAAATAGAAATATATTACAGCACTACTGTTATAAATTTTCCATGAATGTTTAAAACATAAAGCAAAACAAACTTTTTTTTTTTATGTCTGTTAAATGGCTGATAATTGCAGAGAGAAAAAAAAGCCCTGTATTCCACAACTTTAGATAATTCTGTATCTCTGGCTGAAACTGCTGCTGCTTCTTTTGCTTTCCTTTGCTTTTTTTTTTCTTTCTCTTTTTTCTTTTTTTCTCTCTCTCTTTTTTTTTAACTTGTTAACTTTTACTGGCCTTTGTTTTTATCTGCTTTCTGTATGGCATAACTAATGTGAAGGGGATCCTCTTTCTCTGCTGTGACCCACCTCTTCAGAGTCTGTTCTCATGTTGTCTCCTAATGGTGAGGAGCTCCGTGGAAGACAAATGAGTGCCAAGTCCTACACAGACACCTTTGGACTTCCTGAAGGAGCACGTTGCTCTTTCATAAATGAACTTGAACTGAGAAATGGACACTTCACTGACCGAAAGGTGCAAGACAAGAGTGCGACACAGCAGGAGAGCCAATTGACCTGGTGATCACGTACAGTTAAAGTATTTAAAACAAATGTTGCCAACACCACTTTTTCCATCCACTCCCCCACCCCACCCTGGCGTTTTTCCTTCCACCCTTTCCTTCCAGCCACAGAACTGATTTCATATTTATGGCATTATTTTGTCTGTTCCCTCCCTTGTGTGCAGAAAATTGTTGCCCTCCTTGGGTAACTGTGGCAAATTTAGAAGACCTTCTGGATTTTAAATGCCTTACACTTACAGGAAAAAAAAAGAAATCTAGTTTTCAAGTGTTTAGGATAGCAGGAATGTCTGTTTTGTGTGTTTGTCTTGGTAAATGAGTTGTTAGAGCAATGCCTGATGATAATTCTTAATGTGAAAAACTGATATGAGTGACCAGAGGCAGACAGAATGAAATAAAATCTAATATTGATGGGGTGGGTAGGTATACCAGAGTGAGGGACTCTATTCCTAGCAGTGCCCTGGTTTAGAGCTTTGTAAATCTTTTCTCTTCTTTATGCATACATGTGTTATGTGTATAAATACACACATACATGTATGAACTCTGAATTGGGAAATATTGATGGTATGGAGCATGTGTGCTGTCACGAACTGTGTGGATAATACGGTGTGCGCTGTTGAAAGCGGGAGGGACAGAAGGCATTCCAAAAACCAGTACAGTTTAACCAGTCATGACTACAGCTGATATCTTGTGTTCAGGCAGGAATTTTGTTCTGTTTTTGCATCATGACTCCCGTGGGCTCACCAAATGGTCGTAAACAAAGGGAAAATATAAATCCACTGTGTCCACGAGTCCCAAGGAATCTTTTATTTCCTTGGTTTAAGATAAAATCTTATTTTTGGAAAATGACCTGTTTAGACTTACTCAAAGCCATGGGGGAAGGGAGGCAAATCGGGGAAGGAGAAATTAATGGATGTCTCACTTTGGAAGTAATGTGAATGCTGCATCTTTTCAATCTGTCAATGCTTCCATATGGAAAACAAATGCAATAAAACTTTTCCAAAAAAAATGTTTTGCTGTTCTTATTTTCTTCCTTTAAACATTGGCAAAATGTGTAGTGGTGCTCTGAACTTTCATTTTCATATGCAAGCTGGCAGAAGCATATGAAGGTGAACTAGCTTAGTGCTCAACTTTTAAGTTTAAAAATGGTTAATCAGTAATGTACTGATCTGTTAATCAGCAATGTTACTTCACCTCTGGGAAGAGGCTGCAGTAATCGCATCAGCTGTGTAAATGTGTCTGCCACAGCCAATATTCTCCTGCTTGCTCTGGGTTAGATTTGCAAGAGTGTTGTCGCCTCTCTGCTCTAGCACTGTACTTAGATTCACATTATCTGCACTGGTGCTTCACTGGGAAAATACTGTGAAGGAAATGTGGTTTTTGCATACACAACTTTCCTAATGAAGAAAAGTCAAGAAAAAGTTTAGTTTTTGTTTTTCTGGTCTGCTCATAGTGGAAAGCTGTTGTAAATAAATTTGTAGCTCTGATTTTAATGTGTATGATCTGGTTTTCTTCAGATTATGGTACTAGCTTAACAGTGAAGGGCTAGATCTTTGGACAGTATGAGTTTAGCTGGCAGGGCATATGAAGGTGGTAACTTGACCTAGTGGAGCATCTGGCCCTAAAACAGTTGTGACACAAAATCAAGTCACATCATTTTTTTTCTTTTTTTGACTTTACCCACCTAGACAAGAAACAAACAAGTGGATCTCTCCATATGTTTCACAACTTTGAAAATGATTTTGATAGTGGAATTCCACTGATACAAGTTCCCATTTTGCTTTATTTTAGTTACCCTTATTGCCGATATGTTTTGGGGGAAGATTGGTTGCATTGCTCTGATATTCAGACTGTTGTGGATAAAATATTATTCAGTTTTTCTTGTCTCTAGTGAATTCAAGTTGCTAAATGGTGTTATATAGTTCATACTTTCAGCCAAACTCTTTTGGTTTTAAACACTGTCATCACAGCTTTACAGAAATACCCGTTGCTTTCTGTCATTTGTTTGCCTGTGTGTGTCTTGGTTGTCTGACCTTCTTCATTTTGCTTACACCAACCAACCTGGTGGTGCAATTTGATGCAATAATAATGACACCAGATGTGGGTCAGCATTAATGTGTTAGGGACAGATTTACTGATTTTCGTTAAGAAAAGTCTCTTCTTGAACAGGATTATCTTATTTCAGGTGCTTGTTCGGTTTTAGCATGGCCAAGAGAAACGGAAGGGCCAACTTGGCCACGGGCAGAGCGCCTTTGTGGCAAACACCGCTTTGCCCGTTCGTTGTGGCAGGTAAATCTGGAAGCTGAAGCTAGACAAACTTCAGACTGGAGTTAAGGTGATTAACTGGTGGCTGTTTGCTGTTGGAACAATTTGGCGTAGGTGTGACAAGTTCTGCATTGAAGTGGTAGTTCATATCTTTCTTTTCTGAACAGTTAAGCTGTGCTTAAGCAGGAATGAATTCAAGGAACTCCTGCGCCCTGCAGGGCCAGGAGCGTCTCCTGTCAAGGTGTGCCTTCATCACTGTTTTGGATAGTAAGCAATACTTTGTGTCTTAACCTTAATTTACAAATCGTGACAATACCTTCTTGTTCCCTTTGCTCTTTGCCTTGGGGTTTGAAGTGTATTAAAAGCACCTCTTATATTTCTTCTAACGTGCGAGATTCTAATGTCCGGCAGATCACCTCTCCTGGGTCGGACCAGCCAGCTCAGCCTCCTCTTCCTGACAGTGCACAGGAGCAGGTACCAAGGGAAGGAGCGTGCGAAACGGGGCAAGGGTCTATTCTGGTATCTCCTCAAACATCCCTGTGATAGCAAGGGTGAACCTTATCCTGCCATCCCTGCATTGGCAGAGTTTCTCCTCTTACTGAAATGGATGCGTCCGGTATTTATTTCTGCATGTACATTTTTTCTCTTTGAGTGTTTATTCAGAAATTAAGTAGTTTGGAACAATAAAGAACTTTTTTTTTTTTTTTCCCTGAGTTGAAATAGCTACATGATGGGGAAGAGAAACAGATGTATTTTGATTTGAAATAGAGCCTTCTCACTTTCTAAAGTAGTGGGAGAAGGTACTTGGGAAATACTAAAAAAGTTTCTTTAAACAGCAATGTGATGTCTGCAACATTACATGCAGTTCTGCATTTTTTCTTTCCTGCTTATTTTTTTAAAAGCAAAACTACTTACAATTTTGTTGACTCCAGATTTTTTGGGAACATTTGAAGTAAAACATTAAATTACTGATTACTATGTTTTCTTTTCTTTCCCTCCATTGGTCTGTATTTATCTGTAGTTTTGCAGCACTAATTAAACTTAGATACCGTGGAAATATTTCCTTTCCTTCCCTTTTTTTTTTTTTTTTTTTTTTTTTTTCCCTTTTCTCCTTTTTCCATAATCCCGCTAAGACCTTGCTGCCCATGGGGCAAATAGACAAAATTAGGACAGGTTTCAATTTTGCGAGAGTTCTGCTTGCTTTGAATACGCACACTAAAGGGATTAGTGAGGTCAGGGCAGGAGAGAGAAAGTGCGGTTGATTGGACTGGATGGGGCAAACTCTAATCTGGCATTAACACAGCCTCCTGTTGACCTTGCTTATCGCCTAGGTTGGCAGATGACTGTTGAGAGCAAAGTGAACAACACTGGGTTTTGGGAGGGAAGAGCAAGATTGCTGCCCAGAAACGTTAAAGATTTTTATTTGACATTTAGATGGCCGTGTTGGCTGAGCTGTTGGCAGAACTGTGCGCCCACAAGCTTGGGACTGGCACAGCAGCAGCCCGCCCTGTGCTCGACGTCGCTTGTGCTTCAGGGGCTGAATTTTTCTCCAAATCTCCAACCTTGTAGATTTGAGTTTTGATGTTACATAATTTCTCGTTCTCTGAATTCACTGTTGTATTTCTCCAGAGTCAGTATGAGAAATGCGGCATGAATGAAGTTCACAAAAGCCTTGCATTTAATTCCTCTGCTTATAGTGGGGTTTTTTTGTTTGTTTGTTTGTTTTTCCCTCTTGGGCCTGCTTATGCTCACTTGCAAAACCAAATTGTTGTTACTTTAAAATATTGTGTTATTTGTAAGGCCTGCTATGAGTGCAATTAGGGTGCTGCTGAGATCCTGCACATAGCCATTTTTCCTTGCAAAGTTTTGAAATGATTTGTGGATGATTAGAGAAAATCTGCAGAACTGGAACATAAGCGTATGTAAAACTGCTGTTTTAAATGGTTTTAGCTGAACATGCTGGTATTTCCTTTTCTAAGGTTTCTCAAAACTTTGATCCAGTATCTCTGCTTTATTAAGAACAGTTTCTACATTGTCTCTTGTATTACTCTGAGTGCATAATACTCGCCTGTAGACTGGACTCCTCTCCTATATGGTGCCGAAGATGTGCATAAAAAGAATTGTGCCCTGTTTCAAGAAGCAGTAACCTTGAAAAGGTTCTTAGTCCTGTGTTTCTTATTGGAGGAGACTGCCAGAAAACAGTCACTGCCAAAATTCAAGGGACCTGATATTTGAAATAAAATGTTTGTTTTAATAAGGGGATGTTCTTAGAGACAGACTATATCAGAATATTGACTGACCAAGGCCTCTTAGAAGAGAGAGAACGATGGGTCCCACTCTGAGGCCTGTACTTCAGTCTGTATAGATTTATTTTTTCACACGCCAGTGAGTATCAAGCTTGCGTTTTGATTTGTGTTTAAGAGATGGAAATAGAGTTTTTCTTCTTCAGTATTCGCTCTTAATTGGTGCGAACTAAACTTGCTCTTACATCAGCTTCTAGCGACAAGACTACGTATGGCTACAGTAAGGCAGTGTGAGTGGAAAACATTGCAGTATTTTGCTTGTATCTAAGCTACTGTAAAAACGAGCAAATAAGGTGAAATTTTAAGGTGGCATCAAACCTTGTTACTCATTGGAGGGTTGCGGAAAGCATCAGGAAAAGAGAGCCGCATTTCAAAGGAGATGGCTTTTTAGCAGCCATCTTTTGCCATAAAAATCAATAGGAATTCATACTGAAATAACTGCATTCAGTTTCAGGTTGTCCCTGAATTTTGTCATGTTTTCAGGGCGGTTATTAAATTTGGAGATGGAACAGTAAAACAGGATTTATTTCTTCATCGCTAACTAAAACTTGAACGACGGCCCAGCTATAGAGACGTCGTTCTGCATGTGCTGCAGCGGTTGCTGCACAAACACCTGCTTTAAATGTGAAACAACCCCAAACTCTTCTCTTCTTGCAGGGTATTGAGCGTCTTAAAAATCAGAAGCCAACTTGGGAGAAGATCAGCGGCTGGGAAGGAATGAAAGTGGCTTTTGGCGGTGCTTTCTCCTTGGGTTGGTTCAGTCCTTTTTCAAATCTGGACTGTAAAAACCCACCGTCGCCTGAGGCAGCAGCAGCAGCCCCTGCATCTGCAATTATGAGCCAAGAAGAAATTGAGCAATTTCTAGCTCAAGACGTTGCAGTCCAAGTGTTACGTGAATGAGCAAAACATCTTCCAAGACGTCAAAAGAGGCTTTAATTTCTTTTTTTTTAATAACTCTTTGTGCTGAAGACTGAGGGGATTTTTTAAATGGACTTTTGGTGAAAAAAAAAAAATCAGGAGTATTTATCCGGAAGCCAGGTACAACACTAGCAGAAGCAATGCAAATCTGCAGAGAAAGCTTGAGAGCTGATGGGATCCATGAGCTCCTTTCCCTCCTCCTGTCAGTTGCTTTCTTGAGCTTTTCTTGCTTGGCCTCGAAGGAAGGTTCGTAATCGTTGGACAGATTGGTTCCAGCAGCCAGAAAGGTGCAATCACAAAATCCCTCTTTCTCTTCTGTTCTTGTAACCTTTCGGAGGGCAATTTTGGCTGCGCTTCCTTCGCAGCCGGTGACCGCTGGTACGGGAGGCCCCTGGCTTCGCTGTGACCCCGAAAGGAGGCAGCTGCTCTACGCCAGCCCCTGGGCCGCATGTGCGGTCAGAGAGGGGGAGATGCTCTGCCTCCAGAGGTGCTCACTGTCTCCCTAAGTGGCTTAATTTAGATTTTATTTATTTATTTTTTTTCTTCTTGGCAGACTTATCTACTGAGTGTTTGACGTTATTCAGGGTTTCCTTAAGCTAAATTTGCAGGTAGCTCGTGGTGAATGCCGACTGCCTTGACTGGGGAGCAGCTCCTCGCTGGTGGGAATCCGGCACCTAGAATCTGGGGTTGCTCAGAAACCCATTTCCAAAAGCTGCTGTCAGGAAGCAAGTTGACTTCTTGAGAGCAAAGAGATTTTTTTTTTTTTTTTGATTGTTTTTTTGTTTGTTTTTTCCCCAGCAGAACTTGTAGGTTGTGATTTCAATTGCCGTGAAGAAACAGGCTCTCCGCTCCACGGGGAAATCGCAGCCAAAGCGAGAGACACAAGGGCCGCGTCCCTGTACCCTGTGCAGAGCTGCGGTGAACCGAGCCCAGCCCCCTGCCCTGGCGTCCCCCGGTCCCAGCTGGGTCACCCTGCTCACTTGGTGACTTCTCAGGTCCAGCGAACCGGCTGTCGGTCGCCTCCTTCCCACCCCTTCCTCCTCTCCCCCGAGGACCGCGCAGCCCCCGGGCTGTCTCCTGCTCTGCTGCGTCTCAGTGGAGCTCCGCAAAAAGCCTGAAATTGCACTGTTCTTCATGGGATGCAAAAAAGGGCTTTATTCCTAGGTCGCTGCCCCTTGTTAAATGGTGCCTTAGTCTTCGGACCAGATCACTCGGTTGCTGCTACGACTTTTCTCGTTGCCGACAGAGCTGCGGATCGCCGGGAAGGCCGGCGCACGACGACGGGCGCATGTGGTGCCTGGCTGGCGCGGGACGGGACTCCGGGCGAGCACCTCGCTCCGCCCCGCCGCGGCGCGCTCCCCACGGAGGAACCGCAGAGCTTTCCGGACACGGGGTCTGCTGAAACCGGCTCGCGATCCGCTCGCGGCGGCGGCGCGGCGTTTTGACGGTGGAGAGCGGTGTGACGGGTGTGGAAACTGCTCCTGAGCTTTATATCCGGTGTCTTTTAAAGCAGCTTTTCTATGCAAGTAAAGAATTTACATCTCTCACAAATATATATATATATATTTTGCTACTTGTAACAACTCATTTGATGCCTCCAGTTGCTACTGTACTTATTAAAGAATTAATGCGTCCATCCCCTAAGAACCGGCTGCTCCTCCTCTCTCCCCGGCGGTCGCTACGTGCGTGGCCCAGCGCCCGCCCTGCGTGGAGGGAGGGTGTCCCTGGTCCCGGGATCGCCGTGCCGTGGGAGGAGGTGGCCTTGCGGGGACCGAGGGGTGTCAGGGTGGCTGAGCCGTGGCGGCTGCGGGGAGGGAAGTGTAAACCCTGGCATCTGACTGCCGATGGCCGTCACGGTGATCCCACAGCGTGGAGCTGTCTTCAGCCGATGCTCGGTGGAGATGTGAGCACGGTGCTCCAGGGCAGCGGGGTGAAGCTGTGGGTGACCCAGCTGTGCACAGCTGGTGTTTCCTGCCCGACGCTGCATGCCCGGTGCAACGCGCCACACGTAGCTATTGCCAGAAGCGCTCCTGAAATGCACTGTGGTCGCCTTCCTCTTGCAACCATCAGGGTGGGATGGGGAAGGTAGAAATGATCCATATTTTTTGGTGTTAACTCATGCTTTCCAGGAAAGGACTGATAATGATGTTAGAGGTGCTACTTCTTCTAAATATTCCCTTCCCTCCCCCCCCCCCCAAAAAAAAAAAAAAAAAACTGGGGTGATAAGGAAGGAAGAGGTATGAAAAATGGTGTTTGGGAAAACTATTCCAGATTTGCTCTTTTTGCTGTCTAAAGAAAAAAAAAAAGAAAAAAGAAAAAAGCAGATGCTACACAGTCATCAGCTGGCTGAGAAGGAGAGGGGATGGCTCAGTTGGGATTTGTTCAACACGCCTCTGAGCTACAACATGGATCCATGCAGGAGGAGGTGAGGGCTCTGCGCGGTGGCACTGCAGCCTGGCCGGGTCCCAGGGTGGCCTCTTGCACGTGGCAGGACCACGGCGCCGCCAGCCCCAAAACACTGCCTGGGCATTGCTGGCCCGTCACTGACCAAACCCACACAAATCTGGCACTGGCCTTGCAAGGACAAGCCAGCCCCGGCGCGCGCTGCCAGCCCTGCTGCCCGGCCCAGGGCAATGATGATAGCATACGGCGAAATCACACCATCGATTTTAACAGTCTTTATTAAATCATCATTAACTGCAATCAAAGCAGCTATGCCCTTTAAGTCACTTACACTCCCTTCACTTAATGAGATTTTTTTCCTTTTAGAAACTGTTAACCAGTAGTCAAGGAGGCAAAAAGTGCCAGTGGCGTACAGCTGTGATATGCGCTTAGCAAGTCACCATTTACAGCCCGCTGAGCACCTATCCTACTCGGTGATGGTGATGGCCTTCTCCACGGATATCCCATTGACCTGGACTGAGGTCAGCGTGGCGACTATTTTCTTCTCGCCTGTTCTCTTTGGGGTGCAGATTATTTTAGACTTGAAGATCCCACCAGGCTGAATGTCCCTAATAAGAAGAGAAAAACCAAATAGTCTCAGCATGACCGTCTAATCATTTCACTTTGTCATTTCAGTCATTTCATGTCATCATTTCAATGCTTTCTAATCATTTCCCTTAGAGAAATAGCCATCAAGTCTGTCTGGTGCTGGTGTTTCCCCTCATCCTGTAACCCAAGTGCGATTCAACCCCACTGGGCGCCCTGCAGCTGGCAGATGGTCCCAGCGCTCTCCAGGGAAAGAGCTCCCAAGCTCGGCCTGTGCTGCTGAAACACTTCTTTTCTTCAAGGGGGATTTAAAAAGTATGGTTCTGCCGCGCTTGTAAGATGCGTGCTAATTTAATACAGGACCTAGGATTACTCAAAATTTTGCCTCACCCTTCGTCAAATGATGTCATCTTAAACATGCCCAGGCCCTCCACAATCAGCTTGCAGTCCTGCAGGGGGATGCTCAGCGTGTTCTTGAAGATGAAGGCACAGCTGAACTCCTGGTTCACTTTTGCAGTTTCTGGCATCTGGCAAGAAAGAAGCAGACACGAACGCTGGGGCTCAGGGAGGCAACAAAGACCATCCGTGCTGGACCTGCTGCTGTTTTGTGTAAAAGGGAAACTTTGGCATTAAAGGTCATGGGACTTTCCACCCTTATCCTGGAGGAGCCTAGCTGGACAGTGCCTCACCTCAGCAGTGATGGGGGGGTACTGGAAGGTCAGTGTCATCTCCTTGGTGAGTTTTTGATCCGTTCCCTCAATCTCGGCGATGGCAAAGACTTTGAGGAGATCTTCATCTCCCACTGAGGCCAGCTTCTCCATGTACTTGTCAGCTGCAATTTTCAGAGGAGCCTCTGTCTCTGCAGGGAGAGAAAATGTGACAGCGCAGGTCTATCTCACACCAAGGAACTGGGCAGCAAAGCTGGCTCTGCTGGCAAATGCCTGCAGTGCCAGTGGGATGTGGGATGAGGGGCCACCACCTCAGCAAAGGGCCAGCTGGGCCTGCGCTGTCTCCCCACCGAGCACCAGGTCTGCATTGTGTGTGGCATCTCCACAGCCTGGCTTAGCCCATCCTCATCCCCGGCTGCCCCCAAGGTGGCTGAGAAACATCTGTGTGCATGCATTCAAGTGCATTTCCCCTGAGGTTTCTCTAAGGCAGTGGCCGGAAGACAGTGAGTACTGCTGAGAAATTAGCTGCTTGTCTTTCACTTTAGATTTTCTTATCTCCAAATGCATGCAGCTACCCTTGCGTCCTATCCTGCTGCATTTTGACAGCCACAGTATGTGTGTGAAAACACTCAGAAACCAGCAGCAGCAAGAATTTTTTTGCATGAGTGACTCCTTCTTGGAATGCACAAGTGCTGCTAATTAGTCATCACTCGCCATTCTCTCGTTTAGCAAACTTCAGCCATAGTGTCGGGGATCAGAAATGCAACCAGGGTAGCTCAGAGATGCACAGCAAACAGCTCTAGGCATCAGCTACACTGACAGCCTGCAGGCTGGAATTTTGGGGGTAAAGAATTCGATTTTGCAAAAATAACAGAGTCACCAAAACTGCAATCAGCTCATCAACAAAAGCGCAGCAAGACCAGGAAAGAAAAGGCTGACATTTTCAGCCCGTCTAAATCCTGTGAAGGATCCGACCGATACAGACGATCCACACCTCGAGGCTGTGGTTCCATCTGTGATGCACTTAGGCTTATGCGAGGCTTGTAGGGCCATGCTGTGCATGGTACCCAGGAGCGAGACACACAGGCACACCTCACCCACACAGTGAAAATGTCTATCACATCAAAGAGAGGTATTTCTAGCCATCTCTCGGAAATTGCTGCAGGGGCAGGGGCTGTTTCCCTGTTTAGATCTCTGCCACAGTACGGGGATCCCACTCGATGACTAAGACTCTCAAATGCAGTCACAAGAGCGATGAGTAACAAGTAGGCAATTTCTTCTCTTTCTGGTTTACAGAGCCATGGACTGACCTACAGTGGAGCCATCACACCTTGGCTTTAGGAAAATCAAAGATTGTCACAATAAATAGTCTACAGAACATAGCTGAGATCTCTGTGCCTACCAGATTTGCCTTCAAGCTTGATGGTCTCCTTGATAGATACAAGACTGGCCTTAATTTTCCCAGTATAGGACTGCAGATGGCAGGAGGCTGCAAGATTGATGGTCTGGCTCTTGGAAGCAGAGGTCTTCACTACGATGTCCAGCTCAATGGGATTACCGGGATACAAAGGATTTTTGCTAGTTATCTCAAGCTGGACCTCAGGCTTGGGGGACACCTCATCCTGGTCACTAGACCTGATGTGCACATCCTCTGGGATCCTAGCTCTGGGGACGATGGCTGAAGCGTAGCGTGCACCAGATCCATTTCTTGAGATGAAAGAGGAAGCTGTCCGCATGGACTTCCTTTCGTCTGGTGAGCCTGGATGAAGGAAAAACCTGGGTTATCAGCTGTAGCTCAGTCTCCTCACCCAGAGCCACCTTCCCTTTATTTATCCTGCTGCTGCTGCCCAGAGAAGATGCTGGGGCCCCAGTTGCCTCCTTGTCTCAGCTCCAGAGACTCAGGTAGTTTTACACTACCACTGGAGCTAACTGCAGCTTTTTGGACTGATGAAGGTCTGGAGGAACTGCCTGAAGCAGACACTTTTAGAGGATGGACACTCTTAAGCTTTCTAGCCTGCAAATGTCCCACTCCTCGCTGGGAAGGGTCTAATACTCTAGCACATCACGTCTGGGTCTGAGGCAGGGAGAACCATGGAGAGAATGGGGTATTTTTGTTTTTTGTTTTTCTTTCCTAATGTGGTCTGAGGATTAGAAAGACTAAAAGGAAATAAACGAAGCAACCGTGAGTCAGACCACACTAGGTTTGTTGCTTGGCCCATTTCTTTTGCTACCTGCAGCCTTGCTCGCACATCTCCCTGTTAAGCAGCCCATGGGTGTCACTGCAGGCTTGAAGGTACCCACGAACAAAGTTGCCTCCCCCAGGCCTTACGCTGGCACTTGCCATTGCCATTGCAGCTGCCCTTGCACTTTCATCCTGGGAATAACATGCTGTGGGATGACCTACGTGGCCAAGGGTCTCCTCTTTGGCACTATTTTACAGGAGGGGGGCAGTCACCTTCAGGGTACTTGTACTGCGCGGTGATGTCTTCCCGTCTGTTCTGCCCCACAGCTTTCGTGCTGATGTTCTTGCCAACAGCGCTGGTATTCACAGCAATTTTGACGTACTTCTCCTTGCCATTCACCTTCTTCACATACCAGTAGACTGTGTCGGCATTCACTTCCGCATACACAAACTTGCAGTCGAAGTTCAAATACACGTCCCCTTCTCGGACGGCCTTCAGCGGAGATGGCCCACACCGGAAAACACCTAGAAAGCGTATTGAGTGTCATGCACTTTTCCAAAGGTGAGCAGAGCCTCCAAATGTTATTCCACGCACCAGTCCCTCTCCCCCGAAGCAGGAACTTGTTGCCATTGTAGTTGACTGTTAGTACTTCTTCAATATAGCTACGAACTCCAAAAGGTCTGATTTCTACACTAGCTGTTTGTTGTTTTTTTGCATGACCAACTGTGTTTGTATCAAAGATATATTCTGCAAAGGTCTCATGGTAGCCTTTATGTGTTTTTTCTCCCTATAATCATATTAGGGTTTGAAAGTCACAGCCCTGTGAGGGGGTCCATTGAGTCTGGGCACCTGAGCTGACCTCTTGGCAGTATCTGACCTTCTGAGAGTTGTGCTCCCCTTCCTGCTTCTAGATTCCCCCTATCTGTGCAGGGAGGGTAGTGGCCAATTTTGGCAGGACTTCCTCTCATTCAGAGATGGACAAGCTCATGACCTCCTTGGGAAAGCTTTACCGAAAGTGTCATTATGCAGGAATGCTGCAGCTCCTCTCTGTAGGGTTGTCTAGAGCCCTAGGTAAGAGTCCCTGCAGTGCTTAATGGTGCTGCTGCACTTCTTACACCTTGGCTTTGTGCAGGCTGTGGGTCAGTCAGGCAATGGATGGGCCTTGCTCAGGCCCCAGAATCCCTCCTCCCAGGCTGCAACACAGTGCCTGGCACTGCACTGAGATGCGTCTCTGTGACCACTAGACAATAAAGCAAAAAACAAGAAGTAAAATCTTTGCTCATCAGTTGCATGCAATGTTTGGGGCCCTCAAAATATTTTCCCTCTGTGAATCCTTATGTCTTAACTCTGCTCTCTGAGTAGTAATGATGGACAGGGAAACTGAGGGACAGGGACAGGATCTTGCCCATGATTAACTTCACCAAACAAATCAGGGGATGGTGGGGGACAGAAATTAGCTCTGATTTCCAGCTTTGAAATGGTGTTCACGTCCTCACAGTGTCCTGCAGGGTCAGTTTTCTGCCTGGCAAGAAATGTTTCCTCCATCCCCTGATTTGTTTGGTGGACGGCACTGCCCACGTGCTTGCAGAGGCACTGGGTAGATCTGGGCTTTGCTGACCAGGGACCCTAATTTTCACGTGAAATGTCCCTCCCTCCTCCAGGTGTCACAGAAGAGCCTTTCTGGGCAGGTCCTACCTTGACTTCGCTCCTGAGGGGTTGAATCAATCGTCTGCCAGCCATCGAACCCTGCTGGCAAGTCCGGCCGTTTCATCCATACATCATTCCACACATGGAAGTTCCTGGGTGTGTTTAGGGTTGCAAAGGAAAGGAAAAAAAAAGGATTACTGGCTCATGATGGTGTAATATACACCTCCAACCTACACACCTGTGCTTTATCCTCCTAAAGAGCTGGTTTAATGGAGATTGGAGTCCAGAAAACCCCAGGATTTCTGTCTCTCCGGGGCAGCGAACCCCAAGTAGCAGGGAAATCCTCAAAAGCACAAGCAGTGTGCATGGTGCGATGCAGGAAGGCTGGCCAGTGTTAGCCCTCTTTGGCAATTACCAGACGGAGTCGAATGACAGGTTGTTCAACTGTTCTCCATTTTCATTCAGGTAAATGTCAACTCTCAGGTCTTCCTGCGTGTCGTGTGCTGAGTCAAAGTTACTCACGCTCCGGGCTGGGATCCCCAAGCAGCGCATGACTGTGAGAGACAGACAAAACATGGACTCACAGTGCTGCTGAGGCTGGAAGGCACCTCTGGAGATCATTTCATCCAACCTCTCTGCTCAAGCAAAGTCATCTTGTGCAGGTTGCCCAGGGCCATGTCCAGATAGCTTTGGAGTATCCACCAGGATGGAGACTCCACAACCTCTCTGGGTAACCTGGTCCTGTGGTCAGTCACCCTTACTGTAAAAAAGTTTTTTACATCCAAATGGACCCGTCTGGGATTTCAGTTTGTGCCCATTGCGTCCTGTCCTGCCACTGGGCACCACTAGTGAAAGTCTGGCTCCATCGTCTTTACCTTCCCCCACATCAGATATTCATACACATTGATAAGTTCCCCCTGAGCTTTCTCTTCTCCAGGCTGAACAGTCTCAGCCCTCTCAGCCTCTTCTCATCTGAGAGATGCTCCAGTCCTGTAATCAAAACATCATGCCGAAAGGGCATGCAGGGACTTCCCTGCCACCCCAGTGCTCGGGGAGGATAAGGTAATTGGATTTACTGGCACAGGAATGAGGATAATTACAAGGGGTAATTTACTGCTTACCTGTAGTGAGGACTCCTGAGAAGACCCAACACTGACCATAACGCACTGACTGCTTCGTTTTGTAATATTGCTGCAAAATTGAGACACTCCCGATCCACGTCAGAGGGGAGGTCCCGCTGGTGTACATCCCTGACCAGTTCCCGATCAAGACCCCTCTGTCATCGTTGGCGTTGACCTGTGGTGTGGGACATGCACACGCAGAGGAGACACGTTCAGGGACGAGGTTAAACGGGGCTTAAACCCTGAGGTCCCCCCCTTCCATGTGCTCCAGCGCTGCAGCCGCTGGTGGGGCCGCCCACGCCAGCTGCCCTGCGAGAGCCAGGGCGGAGTTGGCACCGCTGCTCAGGGCAGTAAAGCGCAGGCTGCATTTTGCATCCTAAACCCCACTGCCCCAGAAGGGGTCCTGTGGCAGAGAGCAGCTGCCTCCCTCCTGAAATGCAGCCCTTGTGCTGGTCCTACCCGCGGGCTGCCTGGAGCAGGGCAGCTCTCAGGGCTGTGAGCTGGGGAGATGCTTTATTTCGCTTGTCCCTCCCCTCTGCCCAAAATTTCCTCTGGCTCTTCTCTTGCAGTTTCCCAAAGGAACCCATTGCAGATTCGCCCCAAAATGGTGTTCAAAGCTCCAAGGAGAGAAGAACAAATAAGAAGGAGGAGGGAAAGCTGGAGTGGCAGAGCACTTCCCCAGTGGAGCCATACCAAAGCAGACATGGCTCTGGACACAACAACAGGATCCCTTCTTGCATTTGGCTTGAGTTTGCTTTGGTCCAGCAGATACATGCAGGCATCCAAGATGAATTGCTCAAACTGTTTTCGAGGAAAAATGGAGACATTTTTACTCACTGCTCTAAAATATAATTTGCTCCAAGACTATGACATCTATTTAGGTACTTGGAAGAAACTATCTGACTACTCCTAACTTCTAAACCTGCTTTATGACACTGAATGAACCTAGCTCTCTAGCCTCTGGGCCTTTCCAAGGCTGTTCTCTTTTAGGATGGTCTTAGGTGAAAAACTACCTTGGAGGAAAACTGTGCAAGACATCATGTCACGTGTCTTGCAAGCATAGCTGGAACCTGACCCAACACTCTTTACTTCTGTGAGTTGTCCTAAATTACCTACGTCATCTCCCTGAAGTCTCGCAGATTACTCACATGAATAATGAAAACTTAAGAGACCCAGAGGTATCCAGTCTATTGACATAGGTACAACATACACCCTGAGGAAAAAAGGGACAGAAATGCAGATTGTTACAGCAGGAGATTCCTCGTTAGCAATTTCAGATAAAGCTCCCTCAGGCTCAATTCATAGACTCGTCAAACATCCTGGGTCATGAAGACTGAGAGAATATCAACATAATTCTCATTGCTCAAGAGCTGAATAAATATTAGGATGGGAACAGCCCTACGTACAGTGCCCTTTTACCACATTGTGGAAAAGGCATTAAAGGTGTAAAAAAGGTGTTAGCATGGGGACCTCTGTGGGACTTTGCTTTATCTTGCAGCTTGAAAACACAGACTTACAAAACAAAAGAAAAGAGAAATCTGAAATGGCAACATTTCCCCATCCCCCAGCATTTTCCAAGTCTGTCTAGATAGTTTGCTGGGTGCTCTGTTTGTGCTCCTCTGTGGTTTCTACGGGTGCCATTAGACCTGCTTCGGCATCCACCTCTTATCTCTAGCCCCAATGGGCTTCCCATTCCACTCTGCTGAAGTCATTCCAGAGAGATCATGAAGGAATGACCTTTTGGAGAGGAAAGACAGGTTGTGTCGTTCACCAAACTGGTAGCGAAGGTACTAAGTAGAGACCAACAACCTCTAATAGTGCTTTTCCCTCTATTTTTTCTGATAATGATGCAAGAGGTAGAGAATCAGACTTTTGTTTGCTATCACTCTCCAAAGCTCCTTACCTGTTAATGGCAATTGCTTTGCTGCAATCAATAATCAGCAGCATTAGGGAAGAGAGGATTCCTTAAGGGATGCTTTTTAGCTAGAAATGCCCTGTTCCTCATTTCCACACCCTTCAAGAGGGTCTCATGATGCAATTATAAATGTATCATTAAGTCTAGTCTCAAGCTATGGCTAAGGGAAACACTTAAGTACATGGATTACTCTAAGCAGGTGAGCCTTCCCAGTGAAACTGGTAGGATTATTCAAGTGCTTTGGGTTTCTCCTGAGCTTAAACTGTTCATCAGTCTGATTCATTTAACGAATGCCTAAGAGCAAATAACAGTGATAATGCAGACATGGTAATGTTTTACCTGCCCAAAATTCCAGGGTCTCGCATGTATGTAGTCTGCTGAGCCAACGTAGATGTATCCCGTGTCGTTGAGCACGTATTCATTTTTCTCAGCGTCGCCGGCCATGAACACAGTATCCGCTGGAGAAAAAAACATGAGATGTTACTTGATTGTCACACTTTCCTTGGCAAGTAAAATGGTGGGAGCTGGTGGCTGGTGACATTCACATCAGATAATGACCATACCAACACTTATACTTTTCTTCCTATTGTAGAAGAGTCACCTATAAGACTACTCCTTATTTTGTACCTGTAAGATTACTGTTTTATAGTAGAAAAATGCTTCATTTTGAATAACCGTTTATGTAGAGCGGACTATGTGTACTGCAGAGAATTGGAGCTCGTTGCTCTTGCCACCTTACTGCTGGCTCCACGAGGACAGCACTTGCAGTGTTTTAGGGAGAAGAGTTGTACCAGGAAAAGAGAAGATGAAAAATGTGAGGAAAAGTTCCCCTCAGCATGGTCTCCAGTAACAGTAATTATAATCCACGATTGCTAGATCCTTCTCCTTACCTTGACACCAAGGGTTGAACAAAAGGTAGACAGCATCATTTTCAGGCTTGTAAGCTTTCAACCCCGTCATCACCTTCAGGCAGTATTTTCCTACAATTGCATTGGCCGGACTGGTCACAGCCACCAGGCACTAGGGAGAAGACAAGGTGGGGATGGCAGATCCTTCACGATAGCAAGAGGCACAGCACAAGCAAGCCCATGTGAGGCTGGCACAAGTGCTGATGCTCATAACCCCTGCGGTCAGTGCCGCGGGGAGAGGGGAAAAGGGCCAAGGATGGGGCAGCTCTTGGGTATGCAGTGGCAGAGCAATGAATCAAATAGGATAATGCTGCTCATGGAAAATAATCAGGACAGCAGGACTGAAACATGAGAACTTGTTCTGCCAGTCCCAGTGGAGACAGTGCTATTTCCCCCTGCTTTGATCCGTGTGGGAGCAGCACGTCCGTCCACGGGCTCTACCTCTTTGTTGGAGGACGTGATGATGGTGGTACGCCACCCGTTGTAGTCCTTCAAACTCCTCAGGTTCAGGGACATCAGGGTCCCCAGGGTCTTCATCGGCTTATCCCCTGAAACAAAGTCGACAAAAAACTCAAGGGAGCCACGTGAGCTGACAGCGCCGCAACATCTAACGGCCAGAGCGAGCAGACGGGCAGCGAGGTGCTACCTTGTGCACCCAAAACACTGCTTTGCCCAGCATCCCCTCGCTGCGGGCGAGTGACTTACCAATGCTGAACTGCAGCTTCACCTTGTCGGTGGCACTCAGGTCCCTGTCAAAGGTCAGCTTCAGCCAGAAGTCCTGCCCGCGCCTCACCACCAGGCTTTGGTTGTCGTACGCATCGGTGTGGTGCAGGCGCGTGTTCTGGCTTTTGAGGAAATCAACCCCTGTGACATTCAGCGGGGTCCCTAGAAAGCCAGTGGCAGAGAAGGAGAAAGAGAGAAAGGCTTGACGTGAAATTGTGCAGTAAAGACAGTTTTAGTCTGTTTAATGGAGCTTTATGGGTCACAAAAATGTCTGTGTGTGTCCGGCAATCTCATAAGACACCACGTCAAGCATCTCAACAAGCAAAGGGTGGTGTAACACAACTAGCAATGACCTCTCTGCTCCTGCCCTCAGCACTGAGCACCTGATGTTATGGTCCAGGTGCCGGTGGAGGAGGCCAAGTTGGGCAGAAATGATCCTCCAACACCGTGGCCTTTGAGAAACCTGATGGGAATGGAAATGATCAACACCCAAACTCCATGGGCACAGATCAAGCAGGTATTTTTAATTCCTCTGGGCTTGTTAATCTGAAATATGGGTACTGGTTAGAGCAACACCTGGAGTGTGTGGGTCCTTGCCCAGAGCTTGGCCTGGGGCCAGAGGAGGCAGCGATGACTTTATGCCAGCGTCCCATGAACATGCTGTGAAGGAGGCAACAGCCACAAACAGCTCTTCTGCGACACACAGGAGCTGCTTTACCACAAAGTAAAATTTGCCTCGGTGTAAAAGCATGAATGCAAGCGTTTCCCTTGCAGCTGTGAAGTGGGCATCTACAGGAACCCTCTCCTACTTCATCCCTGTGAAAATGCACTATCTTCCTCTTGCTTTCTTTGACGGCGGGCACCACGTATGTGTGCACGTGTGTGTGTGCATGCATAAACTGCTACAGAAAAGGCTATATATATACACAAACACATATGCACATATGTGTGTATACACATACACACACACACACACACACACAGAACCCCATACAGTAGACAAGTGGTTGCAAAAAGTACTGCCCTGACCACCCCTGTCCCTGCAGAAAGGGATGAGTTACGAGCCCTTACCACGATGAGGGGCAACCAGCTGGGGTCGAACACACCTCATCCCTGGCCGTGGAGCCCCTGGTCACGGAGGCACGGGGCAGCCGGCGGGAGCCCGTGGGGCGAGCGGTGGCTGCGGTGCAAGGATTTCTGCCTTCGCCCTCTCTGCCGCCCACCTGCCTACGGAGCTGTTTGCTCAGCAAACAGCCGGCCGGGATTTCGCCGGGTTGCAGATCGGCGCCCGCTGGCCGTCGGCTGCCCTCTCGCCCTGCCAGCCGGCAGCAGGCAGAGCCTCACTGTCACCGGTATTAAAATAATAATAATAATAGCAGCAACTGCGGTGGTTGTAACAACATTCAGCAACGGTGCTCCCAGGCGGCCTGCTGCTAGCCCGGGGCAGCCCAGAAAACAGTCCTGGCTGTTGGGATTTTATTACCCTGTTATCTCACTTCCTTAATAATTAGCAAATGATAATTAATGGTAGCTTTAATTGCTCCTTTCAAAATGCGGCACGTGCAGTCAAGGTGGAATTGAACCAGACGTGCGGAAACTCAGGTCCCCCGAACTGCTGAGACCCCCAACATCCCAGGAGCGCCAGAGGGCCGGGAGATGGGACTCTTCAGGGTATGGAGGATTCCACACGCTTCCCCTCAAATATGGGCCCCGAATAATATCACAGCAGTCATTAACCAGCCTCCTGTGGGAGTTTTGCACTTGTGAACCGCTGCAAAAGGTTTTTCAGATGCCACTTAACCTCACGGGCTCCCCGGCTTTGGAGCCGGGCTGCAAAGTGCCCCAGGGACGAAGGGCCGTGGGAACGCGGGGCAGCCTCGTGGCTACGCCATGCCGGCAGGTTTGGGTGCCCTATGGTCGGGTTGACCCCCACGGGCGCCGCTAGCCATCGCGCTTTGGGGGCTGCACCGGGGGCAACTGAAGCACCTTTGCAGGTAGGTGCAGGATCTGCTGGTGCTAGGGAAGGAAGGGCCACCACGGGCTGAGCTCAGTGCCAAGGAAATCAGATTCTGATTTGTTTTGAAGCGTTCGTCAGGTGATATCAGCTGCTGCTAAAGAACAATAACCTACACAGTTAAGTAGCCTGAAAGAAAGAAATTTCTTCAGCTTGACACAGAACAACTTTTCTAAGCGTGAACAATCTGGAGTGACTCCCTCCAATCACTGAGGGAGCCAACTTTCTGCAGGATGAAAAATGATGAAAATCAGGCTGCATTTTTCAGGTTGGTTTACCAGCCCAACAAAACCACAACGTCCACATCTAGAACAAGGCCGCCCCCAGGAAGGAGCTATTCCCCAGTGGCACCGAACCACATTTCTTCAAGGTCCCATCCGTGGCACTCAGCGTGATGGGAAAGCCTGCAGCTTGCCAGTCCTTGCTGCCAGGCTGCAAATCTACCGCACGCTATCGCTAAGTCGTATTGACCATTAAAAACTCACCGGCTTGGCTCATGTTTCTTGCTGGTGTTTGACCTGAAGCGTCCGTGCTGTCAGTGCTGCTGCTTGCTGCTGAGCGTGAAGAAGGAAGGCAGCTGCCCTTTTTATCTGTCTCCAGCTATGAGGTGTGAGCAGGTCTAATGCCAAGGGGTGGTGTTTAGTGAAAGGAAGTTCCCATGAAAAAAAAATGACTACAACTCCCTCAGCACATAGTCAGACCCTGAAGAATAGCGAAACTTAAATCCCAATTCACATGAAAGGTGACTTTGCGCAATTGGATGATGACCAATGGACAGGCCCTTCACTGACAAAGCAATCAGAGCATGGGCTGGATGAGTAACAGGAATGCACTTGTGCCATAAAATCCACGTTACAGGGATTGCAACTCCAGAGCTACCTGTAAAAGTCAGTCTTTGCACATTTAATTCTTGAGGAAAGAGCATTGCCATCAGAGCAACGAGAGATGGGTCTGACTTTCTTTGAGTCAATGAGATTTTTGTTGTCAGTTTTGGGCCTGAAGTGGTTGAGGTTGGGGGATAAAATACAATATTTGCACTTGTTGGTTGGAAAGCCCGAGGAGCCTAGTGCTGGCTGCCGCTCCCCTGGGGGGCAAGCAGAGGTGGGGGGAAGCCTGGCTGTTGCAGTTGGCTGGGAAAGAGGAGAGAGAGACTGTGCTCAGGAAGAGTGAGGGATTCGGTGGGTCAGTAGCTGTTTACCAGCCAATGTGTGCTGTCCTGAGGTTCCTGGTCCAGGAGGGGGTGGATGGCTGGGCCCCAGCCACCTATCATCTCCCTGAAGTGCCTCAGGATGAGCTGGTGGCAAGGGTAGATGCTGGTACAGGACAGGGGTCAGTGGCAGAAAGAGATGAAAACAAATCCCCAAATACTCAAAACTGAAGGAGGGACTTAGCTGGGGAGCAGCCCAAGCAAAGCCACCACGGAGCTCCCTGACACTCCTGCGTTATGGCACCCCCTGGTCCAGTCTGGCTGTAAGGCCGAGTGCTGTGTGGCACGTTTTGGCCAACGAGGTAGGGCTCAGTCTTCAGGATTTGCATATCTAAACGTAGGCTTTTCCTAAACATGATCTTCCCACAGAAGACTCCAAAGGCACCAGCTTGTCTCCATTAGCTGAGGAATTTGGCTATTAGCTTTCACAAAGCTCCAGTGGTGCTTGAAATGCTCCATTTGGTGCTTGAAATGTAGGTGCAATCTGGGTGCTGAGTTAGCAGATGCCACCCTTCATGCATGTCATCACTTGCTCCATGTCCTTGCTTGAGAACATGACTCTACCACATTGCAAGGCGCCAAGGGCTCAGCACGCATCTGTGCCCTTGCGATGCATCTGTATGAATGCCCAAACTGCCAACGCTGTTAGTAGATCAATCATCATTTACCACTCAGAATCAGACAACATGCTGGCAGCTACATATTTTGTTATTGAAAGAAAAACCCCACTAAATGCCCAATTTACCTTCCAGCATTGTTTTTGTTCTTTATTTCTTTAATCCTAGAAGGTGAAAGAAATTTTGGTTTAGATCTAGCTTGAGTCCAAGCTGGGTTGCAGTCAGCTTAAATTGTGCTGATGCAATAGTCCTACAGTAAAAAAAAATAAACTTTTTTGTGAACAGGACAGGTTGCTTTCAACAATGTTTCACTCTTGAAAAGGTTTCATGTAGGTGCGTGCTGGAGGGTCAGTGGTGGAGGCAGGGAGTGTACTCCCCAGCCACAGACACTTGTCTACTCCCACAGAGTTTTGAAAAAGGCTGGTTTCAACAATATGCACATTCTGATCCTCAATTTGAACCTCAACATTTAAGCAAGGATTGGAGAAATTAGGCGGGGAGTATTCTGCCCTGCAACGAACCTCCTTAATCTTGGAAGATGGTTGACCTTTTCACTGGCTGCAGGAACATTTGGCATGTGCCAGCAGAAAGCAGGGAGGCTCCAGCTTTAATTTCTCCTCTCACTTTCGGCAGCTGCTGTTCTCCCTTGTTCTCAGCAACTTTTCCAAAGAACTGCTGGCATCTCTGCTCAGCAGCACTAAGCCTGGTGCAAGACACAACAGGGAGACCTTTCTCCCCTGGCTCACACAAGGTTGCCCTGCCAGGAAAGGTAACACCCACTGAGCCAGTTGTTGGCAAGATCTGAGAAAAGCTCTAGTTAAATTGCAGGAGATTTTTTTCAAGGACACGATTTCGGCTTGTTTCATGTTGTCAGCAGGTGATTTCTGTCCTTCCTACAGGCAAATCTCTTTCTGGCTTTGCTAAACCAATTAAATGTAGCTACACCGAGTGGCTGGCTGTGGTTTGGCAGTTTGTTTTTTTTGTTTTGTTTGGTTTGGTTTCTTTTTGTCTTGTTGGTTCCAGGCAATTAAAGATATCGGTCCCTTTGATTTTTTTTTCCCCAAACAGTTACAATTAATCACTTCGACTGGGACTCATAAAAAACTCAATATTCTCCTCTAACTACTGCAGGAAAGGAATTTCCCAGGCAGACTCCAGCCCCGGTTACCAATCAGTTTAGCAAAGCTCCTGGCAGACTCTGACAATTCACTTCCCAGCTTGCAAAACCAGATACTGGGGGGCTGGATCCATTAGTCCTTTCTCCATCGCCTCGAGCAGAAGGAGAGTCGCCTCATGAGCCAGCGCTTGGAGGTGGCATAGTGCAAACAGGCGCCGTCGGAGTTTCCCCCGCGGCTGCTCCCCTGTTTACAGGGCACTTGTTGTCCTTTATCTTTTGTGATTTTCTTCTGTGTATTGAAGGTGACTGGAATAAGCACAGCCGCAAATATTGATGGCACTTAAGAAAACGAAAAGTGACCTCTCCACCCACTCCTTAGCTTTATGTTTTTATTCCCTTCCAGCCCCGTGTTTAGTTACAGAGCAACCAGCTTTTGTAACAGCAGCACGCGGACCTACGTTTCTTTAGAAATGTCTGAGTTGTTGAGTTGCTTCCGTTTTGCCTTTTTATTTCCCCCCTTTTTTTTCCACGTCCATTCAAAGTAGCTCTCAAAATAAACCATTGCTGTCCAAAACACTGATCTGGAGCACCACGGTTTTCCACTTGCAACACTGTGGAAACTCTCCCAGGCTCGGTGTAGAGTAGGTGCCCGTGGAGTTTCAGGGAGGGCAGCCGCGGCGCGCCAGGCGGCGAGCGAGGCACCCGCTCCGGCGGAGCACCCCTTTGGGACACCTCGTTCACGGGGCCAAAAAGTGACACCGGCTGAGAGCGGCTGAGGCTCTGGCCCATCTTTTTTGAGCTGGATCTTATTCGAGGAGCTGCTTTGCTTCCTCCCCGCCCTGGCTTACGGTTGCTTTAAGCTCTTATCTCTGCCATGAGGAATTTCCTAGCAGCAAGGCACATCTCGGGCTGCGGAACGGATGCGACGTGCTGCCTCTCGACGGAGCATCAGCCTGCTTGCGTCTCGCCCGGGCACGTTAAGCACAGGCCATGGCAGCGGCGTATCAGCTGCTCCCCGAGGGCGTCCTGTGGCCCCAGACGCCGGAGCCGGTCGCTCTTGCGTGACTCGTGCCAGGTGGTCGGGCGGCAGGGCTGGAGGCGAGCTTGCCGAACCCGGCTGGCTCCGAAACGGCTGGCCCCGGCTCTCCGGCGATGAGATTCCCACAGGCAGATACCAGTGAAGCAAGAGATGCCAATAAGCTCGTTGCGGACGTCTCGCTGTTGGCTTCTCCTGGGGCTTTGGGAGAGGGATTTTGGACCTGAGCTTATGGATTTAGGTGCCTGACTTTGGGCACTTGCATCCAGAGTGAACGAAAACCATATTGCTGTGACCGCAGCACACCCAGGGGGTCTGCCCCTGCAGAAGGCAAAGAAGCCCTTTTAGCTTAAAATGGAGACCGAAACTACATGCCTACCAAATGTAAGCTCATGGTCCTGCAACCCTTACTGAGGCACGACTTCCCTGCACAGTGTTTTCCCTGCCCAGAAAGCAAAGCCCCTGTGGTTGTCACAGAAAATTGAGGTTTTAGGCCAGACCATGTAAGTACAGATTTGATTTAACAGCCAACTAAAGGCCACAGTGTTGAAATATCTTTTCCAGCCATTTCTCAAGACTCATTTCCCCTTCCCTGGCTGAGACAGAAGGGAGAAAACTTCACAGTCAGTCCCCACATAGGGAACAACAACACATGAAAAATAAACTTGTGATTTCAGTGTTACGGCAGCTTGTAACTGTGGTGCAACTACTGCTTCACTGAAAACTCTGAAATAATTATGCTCCAGGATGGTTACATTAAACATCACACTAAATGACTCAGGATAACATATTTCCTTTGACTTCTCAACAAAGCACTTCTTTAGAACCGTGTGCAATAAATGATAAAGAATGCCCATAATGTCACTTCTCCTCCCAGGCGGTGCTCTGCAGCTCAGCAGCCGCCCCAGGCAAAGCTGCCGTCTGCGTGCTGTGACCCTCAGCAGCTTTCTCTTCCATAGCGCTGGCCCTTTTCGGAGCCCGTGTAAACCTCCAGGGTCTAGGGCCAGTGTCTGGCCAGGAGGAGCGCCAAGGCTGGATTAACGCAGAGGGCATCATGTGAAGAAATAGCTCCCTTCCTTTTTGAAGCTGCTGCCTGCCAGCTTCACTCGAGGCCCCTTGTCTGCGTAGCAGGAGAGTCAGTGAACAGTTACCTCAGTTTGTCTTCTCCATGCAACACATGCTCTTGTTGACCTCTGTTACACACCACCATCATCTCTTTTTCATGGTGAATAGATCTAGTTAGCTAATTTGTTCCTCATACCTTTCTTCCACCCCATCAAGTGAGTCAATGTGGGGAGAAGAACTCCCATTATGTGATGTGAAGAAGAGCTATGCCATCCCGCTGCACATGGGGTGCACTTGGAAAGGGTTCAACGGGGTGGAAGCGCTGACTCCAGGGCTGTATCTACCCTAGCATCACTGACCCCTGCACTAACTTTGAGTATGTGCATATGACCACACGTACTGACTGCCGTGTAGGCACGTATCCACAGACTACACCTAAAGCAAATAATATGGAAAGGCACGAGGAAAAGTAAAGCAAGAAAGATTTGCAGAAAATAAATGTTAAGAGCAAGGAAATCAACAGTGCAAATATTGAACCAGGGATAAAATAGTTTATCTATATATTAAAAACAGCTTCAGTGAACAAGGAAAACACTGACTGAATACCTTCCCACCTACAGGATATGAGCCGCATTTGGTCGCACATGTGTGTAAGCGAGAAAACAGGAACTCGCAGGCCAGGGTTTTCAAGTAACAGTCCTTCATCCCGGGGTAGTGCGATAGCTTCCCTCATCTGTCTGTCTGTCTGTACACCTGTAGTCTACAGACAGCTCATGCCATACAGTATCCCTGCCAACTACCAGCAAAATCCATATGAGAAGGTGCAAAGGAAAAATCTCTCTCGATCAGAAAGGTTCGAAGGCAGAAGCCAGCCCTGGGCAGCCATGCCTTGTAGGGGAGCGGGCCCAAGGCATCGCAGGACACTGCAGGCACAGAGACTTTGGCCCATTCTGTAGATGCAGGTGTCCCGTGTGATTGCACGGCTGGGGTCAGCCTGTTCGGTGCGAGGGGAGCGACAACAGTCAGTTTTATCCAGGGATCCATGGCTATTTGTTCCGAAAAGCAACTCGGCCAGCAGCACTGCTGCCTGTAAGGGAAATACATGGTATCAGCGTCTGCACCACCCTGGGGAAATGTTTAGGAGCCCACGACTCATGAAGTTGAAAACTGCCCCTGAGGTACATGAAGTTAGTCCTGCTCAGCTGTCATTGCTGGAGCCAGAACAGCACGAGCTCCGTCCTGGAGAGCAGCTGGCACAACTCCACACCAGCCAACATTTCCAAGTGAGTATTTTCCTGCAGCACCAGCTCCCAGCCTATCCACGGATCCAAGTTACATAATTCCGGAGTGTCCTGAAGGGAAAGAAATGTGTTCGAATTATCTCATCTCTGGATGAAGACTAACTCAGCAGCAGAAAACATGGAATTTGCAGTAGATAATTCTCCCCCGGGGCCTTGCTTGGAATTCTCTTTACTTGCTTTTAAAATACCTCCCATGAGGAGGACAAGGTGAGCTGCTACCAGGAGCTGAGCCAGGGCCTCGCTCCCGCAGGCATAACAAAACCGCAGCCCATCTGGGCCCCTGAGGCGGGGGAAACTCTTCCACTTCTGAGCGATGGGTTCAAAATGCACGTGCATGCTTCAGAAAGCAAGAGGCACGCTCCGGTGTTGCACCCTGTTTGATACTGCTCTTTGCAGCCCTCCTCTCCCGCTTGTCACCCTCGTCATGGCTTTACCCCCAGAGAGCACAGCGAGCGCCCGCGCGGGGGTGAGAGTGGGCATGCACGATCTCCCTCCTGCAAACCTATGGGTTTCTGTGCTTGCCCAGTCTAGCCACTCACCAACCACTTTTCCCTGTACCCTAAGGAAAAAAATCAAAGCAACTAGCAGGGTTATTAAACAGTTAGAAACCAGAAAAAAAAAGAAAAAAAAAAGAAAAAAAAAAAGGTATCCTTCTGTGGAGAGTGAGCAGACGGGTTGGTTGGCTGCCCAGGAGAGCAAATTCCCTTGTGTCTTGTGTTACTATAGTCATGGGTTAATGTGGTGCCGCATGCAGCAACGGGAACGAGCACTGGGAGGGAAGAGTCCACAGATGCTTTTGTCACCTCATGTTGGATTGCTGCCATTTGCTCCATGTTACCCTGCCTGGAAAGTCACGGCTAGTCCATCTCTTGAACCCAGCAAACGCACAAAGCTGCAGATGATGAGGTCTTTTTCTTTGAAAGCAGTACTTTCGTTTTCAGGCTGCAAATGCCTACACAAGTACATGTCAACGTTTCCGTGGTTAGCTGTCAAGCCTCTGGTGACCCAGGATTGGTTGGAATTGCAGGAAGATAATTCCTTTTTGTGGCATGGCAGCATTCAATAGGAACAGCCAGACTTAGAAGCATACAGGAAAACCCGCTGTAGATGGGGCTGCCCATGAAGTCTGCCCGTAAGTCATAGAAAGTCTGACCTCCTGCTCACATGAGATGATCACCAACACTAGAGCAGGCTGGATCAAGTTATGTCTATCTGCGTCTTGAAAAGCCTCCCAAGATGGGCACTCCACCATCTCTCTGGGCAACTAACCTCCTGGTGAAATTTTTTTCAGTGTCCAACTTAAGCCTCCCAAGATGCCGCCTAGGCTTGTTGCATCCTCTTCTAGTGTCCCCCTCTACTTAGAACAGTCTGGCTCCACTGGCTTCCTAACTCCCTTTCCAGTAGTTTTTGGCTGCTACTACTTCACCGTGGAGCCTCTGCCTGAACAAGCCTAGGTCCCTCAACCTATCCTTGTGGACCCCGGCCATCTTGGTGTCCTTTTCCAGCCTGATATTGAGCCATGGACTATGTCTGTGCCCTGGGGGCACCGACAGCCCTTACTGTCCCTGCTGCTGCCTGGCCACTGGCAGTCCAGCCCATGGCTGACCACCAAGCCTGCCTTGGCCTTGTCCCAACCCCAGCCCTAGGGAGGTGCACAAACGGTTGGGACTTCTGCGAGCAAGTTGCTACTCTGCAGCTCACAAACCTTCAAAATTGAGGCTCACTGCTTCTCTTTTGTAGAAACTGAGTGGAACATCTGGTTGTGTGATTGTTACCACAAAGATATTGGGATTAATGCCAATTTATTCCTAGCTTCATGTTTTTTGTTGCAGCGAAGGTCAGATCCATGACAGCATTTTTCTTCTTGTGGGTTGAATCATTGAGATTTCCTCCTTAGAAGACACACCAAACCTTGCAGTGCTTTAGTGCAATTAAGTGTGTGTCTGACATCCTTGTAGTGTTATCAGTATTTAAGCTCTCTGAAGCAAATTAAGCTGGCTCTGAATAAATTTCCTTGGAAAGATAAGACCTTTTTTTAGTATTTCAGACTTAATCTAGTGATCTTTTATCATATCAATTTTTGCTACTTATCACCTATGCATAACATGGATTAAGTTATTTTAATGTGAGCTGTGGCTGATCTACCATACGCTCCTTCCAAGTTTCAGTGGCTCATTGTCAGTGACAACAGGGGCATTTCAAAGGTTTTGTGTATAGCTCCTTATCTAATCAAGTTAAACTATGCTGTAAGGTTCAATTGCAACACTAATTTGGTTTGGCTTTGTTCCTTGTAAAGTTATATACAGTTATTATTTAACTTAGGATAGAATATTCTTGGATGTTGTTTGTACAATAGCTTTTTCAAACATTTCCCACCATTAACTCAAGCATACTTACTTCAGTCTTTGTGACATTGTGAGCCTTGCTGTTAACAATACCTGCTCAAAAAAATTACGGTTGTATTTAAGAATGAGCAGAGAGTTTAGGAGCGACCCATTACAGCTGTGACCTGGCAGAAGTATTCTGCAGCGTGTAAATAGAAGTGGTATTTCACTGGAGTTTCAGGGCAAAAGTTTCTCTATAAACACATCAGCTTACGTATGAAGAAGCTCCATAGAAACCTATTACGGTGGCTCCCGCGCAACAGTAACCCACCTTCTGGCCTTGGAAGCCACAAGGTGCTACGGTTGGCCAGGAGCTTCAGCCAGCTGACTTGGCCAGGTCTGCCAGATTTGAGCGGTGCACCTAATCACACGCAGCTCACTCGCTGGCCTCGCTTCACTTTGCTTGTGTGTGTGTGGTCTAAAGGATGTGCAAATACAAAATTTCAGCTACCGAGCTTTGCATAGGGTTTTAGTTTGGAAATGCCCGTGTGGTTTTTGGAAGTCATTTATCTCCAGTTGCATTTTGAGTGACCGCACAAAAAGCAGCTACCAAAGGCGTAACGTTGTGCTGTACACTCATCGCAGCCTTCCTTGCAGCCCCGGCCCTGTGCTGACAGGCATGGCCGGCACAGACGGGCCAAGCCCTGTAAACGCAGAGGAAGGAAATTCTGCTGAAAAACGCACCCTGCTCAGCAGCCCTTCCCTCCCTCGGGGGCTGGGACTACAGTCCAGCCACTGCCGTCCACCTTAAACGCCAGCACTACAAGGGCAAGACGTCTGCGCTTTCCGCACATGTACAAACACCTCTTGGCCTTTACCAGTAATGATGACACTGTTACAGGGAAATGGTGTTAAAAATCTTTTCAAAGATACGTTAGGAGGTGGGGATACGGCCCAACGAGCAACATGCAAGCTAGAATAGGAAGAATAAACTTTTCCTTTTTCTGGGCTCCAGCTATGGACTTGGCAGTGAGCTAAATCCCCATTTGGTAGGAATCCTCCAGCATTTTGCTCATGGACAATCCCAATGAGAATACAGACTACAATGTATGGCAGGATGTGGTATAAACTCCACATTTCGCAGTTTCGTATGAGTATATGCTGGGGCAAGAAGGAAGCCACCCCAAATGGGTGGGTGGCCACCGCTGCTGCTGTGTGGATGTCATTGCACAGCAGGTCCTGGTGGCCTGGGGCAAGCCGGAGATCACTGCTTGGTAAAGCCAGAAATCCTGGTAGCCTCAAGAGTCAGATCCTTCTCCGACCTGTCTCCTGGAGAGGGCTGCAGCTTCCAGCTGACTGAGTCACTAAGGCTGGTAAAATCACATCCAGGGACAAGAAATTCAGGCTTGTGGGCTTCACCACGCTGCTGCAATGTATAAAGGCTACGGAGACTTTGTTGCCTTTGCAATGTAAAAGTATAACTCGGCATTGTCATTTGCTCTGATATATGAGGGAAGCTGCATCTTAATGCCCCTTAATTTTCCCAGCCACTGCCTCCTGTCCTCGTGGGGGGCTCTGCAACCACTGGCTGCAGCACCCAGGCTCTTCCCGGCTTGCCGGTGCCTCTGCCACCGACTGCAGGACTCGCCTCCATCCGTCGTGAGTCACTCTGGGTTAGACGGCCTGTGTCAGACCAAGTGTGGCAAATGTTTGTGTTTCTGCTTGTGCTTGAATTAAGCAGATTCAAACCAATCTATCACCAGGTATCAGTCAACTAATCAAACAGAAGATACTTCCTTCTCTGTCAGTCTGTCATCACATCAAGTTTCTACTTTCTAGGTGGCTGAGCGTGCCGCGCTCATTCTGTCTCGGCAGGTGCCAGACGAGTCCTCCTAGCTATGAAGACCAATGCTCCTAGGGGGAAAAAAGCACTCAGAGCACTTCGCTCGCTTTGCCATTTTATGTACCAGTTCTTCTTTTCTGGGGGGGGAAGGATTTACGGGCACATGTACAGGGGCAGAAGTAAAGATCTTGCCTCTCTGGAGCATGGGTGCCAGATGTGATGAGTTGGGGCAACTTTTTCAGGCAGGGGACCTAGAGCAAACAGCTTCTTCGGGGTGGGGGGGGGAGCACCGGCTTTACGCCTTCCTGACATGAGGAAGGAAGAGGCACAAACCCAACTCTAGCAGCATCTCTTTCTGCAAGTCTGTTTCTAATCTCCTGTTGGACACCAAGCAGATCTGCCAGTCAAGACAGACCTGACAGGTTCTGGTAATGAGGTTCCCAAATATGTCCTTAGCTTTTACGCACATGCCGCAACCATGACTCGCTTGCCGCTCTTGCAAGATGCCACGGATGGTCTGGTAAGCTCAGGGTGAACCAGTGCTATCACCAGCATGTTACAATACGTTTTTAGGCATCATTGTATTTCTCAACTAGGGTTGCCATTAAAAGATTTCTAAGTAAAACAAGTCTGTGTGGGCAGGAGAGAGAAGCTGATACCTTAGAAATGATAATTCCTTACACGTGTAATGTATAGGAATGCATCTCATCCGGAAAGGCATCCCTCACCCCAAATTTAGCACGCATGTAAGTACCAGTGATCTGGTTAAATAAACTGTGCAAAAAGAAAACAGCATCACTCACAGATGTGGGGGGAAATAAAAAAAGTTGAGAAATTCCAGTTCGCCGAAAGCTAAAAGGGTTGTCAGCTGAAGCAAGGGGGAAGGATGCTGCTCTGCACGGAGGCTGAACCCGGCAGCTAGTGGGACAAGGCTGCTGCCGCCCCCTGCCCCCCGGTCCACCCAGAGCAGGGTTGAGTGTGTGTTCCCAGCAGGCGCCCACGCCGACGCACGTGCACGTCGTACACAGAGCTGAACACAGGGATCAACATGGACACACACATACACACATGCACATATATGCACATATATGTATGCATGTGTGGGTCCTCCAGCAGCTGGGCTGAGATCCTCAGCCCACCCAGTAACTGGCCCTGGCTCCCCACTCTCCCCAGTTGCTGGTCCATGGACACCCATGCTCCCACAGCCCCACTCCAGCTGCTGGTGCAGACCCCTCACACACACGCATGCAGAATACAGAGATCCTCACCCAGGAAAATGGTTAGAAATGGATTTAATAAGAAGACAGGACAGACTGCTCAGGCATAGCACATGGCCTGGCACGTGCACTGATCAGCCCCATTTCCACCTGACCGAGCCCCCTTTTTGCCCTCTTAGCCCTCTGGTTTCCCATGTTTGTTCCTCCTCAAATCCCCCAGATCCCTCCCTTTCTCTGCTCTTGGTTCCTCCTGCAAGCGCCCCGTAATAAACCTTGTACAATCCCCAAATGCTCTTCCCCTGCGTCCCACAACATGTCCCACTCCCCGGGGCAGGCACTCCCCCAGTCCAAAAGGTGCTCGGGAGAGTCGCCTCTGTGGTCTCCTCGCACCAAGTGTCACCCCAGGGCTGATGCTCCCCTGGCGTAGCTGGACAGGGTGTCACTCCTCCAAACGGGTAATTTGGGTGCCCCAACTGCCATTACGCCTCCATGCTCTTCTGAGCTTGTGGTGGTGAGAGCCCTTGCTGGGCTGAATGCACTCCTGCAATGGGCCTGGGAACAGCCAGGCAGAGGATTATGTGGGTTCCCCCACCAGCCACGGTCTCACTGTGCCCCTTTCTGCTTGTGGAGAGCTTTTTATCACATAACCTGCACTGAACATGCGTACCCTTAATGAAAACTGCTCGTGGTTCATGTGTGCTCTGTTCCCTTCCCACCAAAATCTGTCCGACCTACCCAGAACCAGGGATGGTGATCAAAAATCCATCCTGGTTAAGTTTAAGGGAAAAAGCCTTAACCGCATCAACCTTACATCAAAATGAGCAATAGGTCAGGAATGGGGAAGCGGGAAGTATAGGCAGCAGACGTAGATGGCAAGTTGAAAGCTGTATGTGACTGACTGGGCAAGCTGAAGGAACTAATTAAGTACTCCACAGTTTCCTGAGCAATGAGAAGCTACGATGAGCACAGGGGCATTTCCAGAGGTAGAGAGGGAAACCACAAATAGCAGAACAGACATGTCAGAAGTCTTCAGCAGCTATTTCTGTTTGCTTTTCTATTTCAGGCCAGTTCCTCTTACAGAAAAGCTCTGATGCCCAGGAACCTTCTACAGCCACCATGTTTACTTTCAAATTTCTACCCCCAAATGGAGAAAGCTCCACAACATTGGGGTGTGAAGAGGAGGAGTGGCTGATAAGCCTCTGGTCTCCATTTCCAGTACACTGACTCAGAAGAGGCCACCTCTCTCTGGAGCAGTCGTTACTGACACAGTGTAGGAGGTCACCATTACCATGCATCTGGAAAGGCTGGTGCCTGGTTTCCTGGTACCTACCAGGAAAGATGTTGCGTGTGCACCTTTGCTACTCCACAGATAAGCATGCAAACAGGGTAACGAGTCTGAACGTGTGTGACTGGCACAGGCACTCTGGCGCAAGAAGAAAAGATGGAAATGGAGCACAGGATGAGGGGGCTATGGGTAGGATTAGGAGGGGAGAGATGGGATTCACCTAACCAAGTGGGGCACATTTGCCTTTGCCAACAGGTTGGCCAGCCTAGTAAAGAGGGCTTTAAACTAGGTAGAAGGGAAGTGGGGGGTTGTCATAGAGACAGTGTAGACAACAAAACACAAGTTGGGTTGGGGGGCCTCCAACGGGTACATGCAGCTGGGGATGTGCATGTGAGACACGGCTATGTGGGACCCCCTTACACCCTTCCTGGGAAACCTGCAGGCATGACTACCTCTTTGAAATGCCTGTACACCAATGCATGCAGCATGGGGAACAAACAGGAGGAGCTGGAGATCTGTGTGTGGCCACAGGGCCATGATCTCATTGCAATCATGGAGACATGGTGGGATAGCTCTCACGACGGGAATGCTGTCATGGATGGATATGTGCTTTCTAGGAAAGACAGGCCAGGAAGGCGAGGTGGTGGAGTTGCTCTTTATGTGAGAGTGCAACTGGAATGCATCGAGCTCTGCCTAGGGGTGGAGGAGGAGGCAATCGAGAAGTTATGAGTAAAGATCAAAGGGCACGCCAAGATGGGGGACACTGTTGTGGGTATCTACTACAGGCCACTTGACCAGGAAGAGAAAGTTGATGAGGCCTTCTACAGACAGCTGGAAGTAGCCTCAAGATCACAGGCCCTGGTTCTCATGGGGGACTTCAACCACCCTGACATCTGCTGGAGGGACCACACAGCAAGGCACAAGCAGTCCAGGAGGCTCCTGCAATGCGCTGATGATAACTTCTTGTCACAAATCATGGAGGAGTCTACGAAGAAGGGTGTCCTGCTGGACCTTGTCCTTACCAACAGAGAGGGACTGGTTGGAGATGTGAAGGTTGAGGGCAGCCTTGGCTGCAGTGACCATGAGATGGTGGAATTCAGGATCCTGCGGGAAAGAAGTAAGGCAACAAGCAGGATTGCAACCCTGGACTTCAGGAGAGTGGACTTTGGCCTCTTCAGAGACCTAATTGGTGGAATTTCATGAGTTAAGGCCCTAGAAGGAAGAGGGGTCCAGGAGAGCTGGCTAGTATTCAAACATCACTTCCTCCAAGCTCAAGAGCGGTGCATCCCTATGAGTAAGAAGCGCAGCAAAGGGGGCAGGAGACCTGAATGGGTGAGCAAGGAGCTCTTGGCCAAATTCAGACAGAAGAAGAAAATACACAGAATGTGGAGGAGGGGACAGGCTACTTGGGAGAATTATAGGAATGCAGCCAGAGTATGTAGAGATGCTGCGAGGAAGGCTAAGGCCCAGCTGGAATTGGGTCTGGCAAGGGATGTCAAGGACAACAGGAAGGGCTTCTTCAGATATATCAGCAGCAAGAGGAGGATTTGGGAAAATGTGGGCCCACTACTGAATGGGGCGGGGGCCCTGGTGACAAGGGATACAGAGAGGGCAGAGTTACTGAATGCCTTCTTTGCTTCAGTCTTCACTGCTAAGGGCAGCCCCCATGAATTGCAGAGCCTGGATGTGAGGAAGAAAGTCTGGAGAAGGGAAGACTTTCCTTTGGTTGAGGAGGATAGGATTAGAGACCTTCTGAGCAGGCTAGACATCCACAGATTTGTGGGCCCAGATGGGATGCACCCACAGGTACTGAGGGAGCTGGCAGATGTTGTTGCCAGGTCGCTCTCCATCATCTTTGAAAGGTCCTGGAGAACTGGAGAGGTGCCTGAGGACTGGAAGAAGGCTGGTGTCACTCCAGTCTTCGAAAGGGGCAAGAAGGAGGACCCAGGCAACTATAGGCCAGTCAGCCTCACCTCCATCCCTGGAAAGGTGATGGAACAGCTCATTCTGGATGTCATCTCTAAGCATGTGAAGGAAAAGAAGGTGATCAGGAGTAGCCAGCATGGATTCACCAAGGGGAAAATCCTGCTTCACCAATCTGACAGCTTTCTCTGATGGAATGCCTGGCTGGGTAGATGAGGGCAGAGCAGTGGACGTTGTGTACCTTGACGTCAGCAAGGCTTTGGACACTGTCTCCCATAACATCCTCCTAGATAAGCTCAGGAAGTGTGGGTTAGACGAGTGGACAGTGAGGTGGCTTGAGAGCTGGCTGAAAGGCAGAGCTCAGAGGGTTGTCATCAGTGGTGTGGAGTCTGGTTGGAGGCCTGTGGCTAGTGGCGTCCCGCAGGGCTCAGTACTGGGTCCCATCCTGTTCAGCTTCTTCATCAATGACCTGGATGAGGAGACAAAGTGCCTCCTCAGCAAGTCTGCTGATGATACCAAGCTGGGAGGAGTGGCTGATACACCTGAGGGCTGTGCTGCCCTTCAGAGAGACCTGGCCAGGCTGGAGAGTTGGGCAGAGAGGAACCTCATGAGGTTCAACAAGGGTAAGTGCAGAGTCCTGCACGTAGCAGGACCCTAGGCACCAGTACAGGCTGGGGGTTGACCTGCTGGAGAGCAGCACTGCAGAGAAGGACCTGGGAGTGCTGGTGGATGACAAGTTGACCATGAGCCAGCAATGTGCCCTTGTGGCCAAGAAGGCCAACAGTATCCTGGGGTGCATCAGCAAGACCGTTGCCGGCAGGTCGAGGGAGGTGATCCTGCCCCTCTCCTCAGCCCTCGTGAGGCCTCATCTCGAGTACTGTGTCCAGTTCTGGGCTCCCCAGTACAAGAGAGACATGGAGCTACTGGAGAGAGTCCAGTGTAGGGCTACAAAGATGATCAGAGGGCTGCAGCATCTGCCCTCTGAGGAACGGCTGCGAGAGCTGGGCCTCTTCAGCCTGGGGAAGAAAAGACTGAGGGGGGATCTTATCAATGTGTACAAGTACCTGAAGGGAGGGTGTCAAGGCAATGGGGCTAAACTCTTTTCAGTTGTCCCATGTGACAGGACAAGAGGCAATGGGCAGAAACTGAAGCGCAGGAAGTTCCGCCTGAACATGAGGGGGAATTTCTTCCCTGTGAGAGTGATGGAGCACTGGCACAGGTTGCCCAGAGAGGTTGTGGAGTCTCCTTCTCTGGAGATATTCAAGGCCCGCCTGGATGCAACCCTGTCTAACATGCTCTAGGTGACCCTGCTGAGTGGGGAGGTTGGATTAGATGATCTCCAGAGGTCCCTTCCAACCTTACTGATTCTATGATTCTGTGTCAATAATGAAAACATTACCAGGCTAAAAAAGAGAAAAAGGGAAACGTTCCAAGCTGAGTTGTTTCAAGGAACTGCCCTGCAAGGCAGTGGCAGAGGTCCAGCATTTTGGAGGCAGCTGGGGAGCAAGCCCACCTTGGCAGATGAAATGGTGTCTTCTCCAGCTCTCCCATCGACTGCCACAACTGCATTTCGCATGGCTGCACAATCCTCCGGACTCCCAAGGGTAAAGGGGAGGGGAAGGAAATCTGTCTCAGCCAAATGGTGACACACAAAACCGTATCTCAGCCTTACTTAGTATGAAACCATAATTGCTTGGTGAGCTGCCCAGAAGTCTGGGGAGAGCAGATTTTGCCCGATTCCTGGACTGTCCCCCTGCCAACGCCACATGTTGAACACGCGCAGCAGTGTGCTGTTCTTCTTAACCCAACACCATTGGCCCAGCAGTGCTAAGCACGTCATGTCCATAGGGGATGGCATCGCTTGTCAGCATCTCTGGGGACCTGAAGCAGGTCTGGCAGCCAAGGTCTCACGAGGGCTGGCACTGCCCAGGGAACCCCCCTGTCCACCTCACTTCTGCTTCTCCTCCGGCGGCAGCCGCGCTGCCTGGGGCGCAGCGGTGTGCAGCAGCACGAGGCCGCCCAGCGTCACGGCAAGGCCAATCCACCACAGAAGCGTCCACGTCTCCCCAAACAGCAACTTGCCCAGGATGGCCTGAAGGACAAGAAAGAGAGAAAGCTTCACTGGGCTGAGTTGCCGCAAAGCCTGCAGCACTACGGGGTGGTGGAGCAGGCTGGCTGCAGCAAACAGCTCAACGCCTTTTTGGAGATGCCAGGATTTACACTGCTGGGAGAGCTGGGCCAGGATAAACCTGCTTAAAAAAAATTCCTGCTAGGACCACCAATAGAAATGCTGCCGCTGCTTCGAAGTGCTGCTGCTAACGCTGAGAAAGACCTACTGTGGCATCCAGGCTGGGAAGTGCAGCCACACTGGGGCCCCAAAACAGGATTTTGGCAGATGTGCACCTGGTTTGCTGCCTTCTCAGCAACTCTGGGGAACCAAGACTCTACTCAACTCAATAAAAAAGAGGTCCCACTGGTTTCAAAGTATTTTGGACAACTCTACAGCCTGTCTGAGAATTGCTAAAGCAGAGAAACCAGACTAACAATGTGAAAAGAATGCAGGAAAAATGTACAGGTCCAAAATGATCTCGCAGGTAGCTCTGGTTTGATGCAAGCGAGGTTTTGCTAAAGTAAAAGCAAAACAAGGGAAAGTTTCCAGCTCCAGTTCTCACCGTGCCATTTTATTTCGGGCAATTATAAAAGCTCAGGAAACATTGCAGCCATCACGAGATGCTGCGTTTGGCAGCAACGCTCTTCCTCCATTACACTAAGAGATCAGATCAGGTGACACCTGATACAACTATTTCCTGCCTGCCTATGCAGGGGTAGTTTAATCTCCCTTTGTGGCCGGAGAGGCCCCTCATCTCGCCAGGAGACGAGCTAGGACCAATCTTGCCCAGAGAGACTGTTCTTACGTCACTGCACTTCTGCAGGCTCCAGTGCCTCTGGGACAAACTTACTCACCGAGGAGATGAAGTTGGAGGCCATTGTGGTCACCGAGGCAGCAGCTGAGGAGGAGGAGAGGCGCAGGGCTTTTGCGAAGACCGTCCACATGACCGCATTGCATGCGAACACCAAGCCGAAGCAGCCTCCTCGAAGCAGCACATCCAGCTGTAGAATGAAAGGGGAAAACCCACGTATTTGCAACCGAGTGGTCACTCACCTGCGTTATTTCACGGGCACCTGGAGCAAAGCCAAATGGCATTTGCTTGAAACTGAAGAATGAATGTTATTAAATGATGATGAATATGAGTTTCAAATATATTGTTAAATCACAGAAGGCAACAGAAGCAAGAGAGGACCCCTGGGCCTGCAGCTCTGACGTGTCCTGCAATTAATTCAGCCTCTGACTACAAGCTGAAAAGCAGTGAGCATGTGAAGGTGAGGAAAAGCAAGGCATTGCCAAAGCCCACAATGATCATGCCTTCTCTGCCTGTCACCTCTCTCCGCCAACACAAGCCCATCAGGGGATTAGCCGTGGAGCGGGCGCAGAAGTAGCTACGAGCCTGCAAGCAAACACACCTGAGAGGTGTCGCCTGCCCCGCAGGGATGGATGCACGTGGCCCTCTGCCAGCTCACCCTGCAGCTGGGGCCACCATGCTTTCTCTGTCCTCACTAGGAAGGAGAAATGAGTATCTACAAGCAAGGGAAAGCGACAGGATTTTCCTCAGCAGGTGACGATGACTTGTGCAAGCTCGCCGGGGCTAGCTGCCTCCGCCAGGCTGCGCGGCTCCCCCGACCCTGCTCCTGCCAAAGGTCTCCAGCGCTACAAGCGCTCTGCGGCACGAAGCCTTTCCCGGAGACCGGCTGCCCCGCGGCAAGCCCCATGGAGAGCGGTAACGGTGCTCAGGCGCTGCCCTTCTTCGGAGGAAGACGCCTGCTGCAGCGTTACAGCCCGTCGCGGGACGGGGGTTCGCTTGCTAACAGGGGAGCAGGCGGCGTTGGCCTCCCTCTCCGGCTGCTCCTTACTCCAGGTTTCACCCTGAGGGTTTTAACTAAATTCAGCAGCTTCTCCCCACGATCAGGAACAGCCTTCCCAGACGCACCGCTCAGAGAAAGAGCCTTCAGAAAAGGAGACCTCATCACTGACTCCAACTGCCCACTGGAGGGTGCAGAGAGGATGGAGCTGGACTGTTCCCAGCGGAGCGCCGGGATACGGCAAGGGGGAGCCAGCACAGGTCAGAACAACGGAAATTTGGGTCGGGCACAGGAAAAAATAAACGCGGTCAAACACTGGAGCAGAGCTGGTGAGATCTTCAAGCTTTGGAGATGTCCAAAGCTCGGCTGCAGACTGCAGTGAGCAACGCGGGGCAACCCCCAGGCACGCGGGGCGCAGGCAGGCGCAGCTCCCCGCCGCGCGCCACCAGGAAGGACGGGGACGTCATTCCTCCCCTCAGCCAAGCCAGCCCGGTGAGTCAAGGATTACGGGGCTGCTTGTTTTCGTAAGAGGAGATTAATTTCAGTGTACACTTCAGATAAGCCAGAATCACTCCTGGAGTGGCAGAAGTAAGCGTAAACGGAGATTGGCAGGCGACAGGGTAAAGAAAAGGAGGAGAAAGGTTTTGTTCAAGCGAAATGACCCCTCGTGGCCGGGCCGTTCTCAGGCTGGGCCGTCACTTCGCGCGCCCTCGCCTTGCACACCCAACCTCATGCGGCCGCGGAGCGCGCCGCGGCCCTACGCCCCCGGCCCCACGGAGGCTTCACCCCCTGCCAGTCCCCGCGGCCCCCTGCCAGCCCACGCAGGCCGCGGCGGCCGGTCCATCCCGCTCGCTTCTGGCTCCCGGCCGGCTCCTCCTCAGGCCCAGCGGAGCTCCCGGGGTCTCCGCTCCCTCGCGGCCGCTCCGCGCGAACGGCTCTGCAGCAAGCGCGCCCGAGCAAGGCACACTCCCAAGCGGGCAACCGCGAGGCGCTGCAGCAGCGGAGCCACCGGAGAGCTCATTACGGCATTTACTTAAAACTGTTGTTTTCACCACTGGAACGATTAACCGGCTTCACAGTTGTCACCCAAAACGGACCTGAAGGAAGCAACTGGAGGAACCACTTTGCTTAGAGAAAAAAAAACCAAACGGGCCAATAGTTCTGCAAATTTTGAAGGAGAAACATACTCCCAGCAGATGCGGCAACATTTTCAGGAATTTCATGCTCCAATTTCCTCATAGCACAGAGCAAAATCTTCTTCTTTTTTTTGGGGGGGGGAGCAGATGGGGATGATTGGGGGGAGAGAAGGGGTCAGGGTGAGTATCAGGTTTTAACATTTTTGATTCTCCTTCCCACCATCCCTTTTAACATATCGGAAGGGATTAAGAGGATCGGTTAGCATTTTTGTTTAGTTTTTTTAACCATCTCCGATAATCACACAAATTTATTTATTTATTTTTCCTGGGGGGGGGAGTAGGGGTGGATATTTTCGGATCCATCTTCCTCTCCTGGGTTCTCCTTTGGAGTCCGAGCCCAAATTTACCCCCCCCCCCCCCCCGCGAACAGTAACCCCCGCCTTGCGCCTCGCCCACGCAGCAGGCCGGCGCACAACGAAGCGGGTACAAACCGGCAGCGCGCGCGGAGCGTTTCCGCCCCGCCGCCTCACGGCCCGCCGCGCCGCCGCCTTACCCCGCCGCCCGCCGCCGCGCCCCGCCGCCGCCCCAGCGCCAGCTTCGCCGCCGCCGCCGCCGCCGCCGCCAGCAGCCCCGCGCCCGCCGCCGCGCCGACCGCCCGCATGGCGCCGCTGCCGCCTTCCGGCGGGCGGGCCCGGGCAGCGGCGCCGCCTCCCGCCCCGGCTCTCGGAGGGCGGCGCGGGCTCCGCGGGTGGGGGCCGCGGCTGAAGCCCCGTTTAACGTCTCTTGGTCGTGGGCGCTGCAGCGAGGCCCTGGTGACTGTCCTCATGGCCGCGCCGCCTGTGCTGCAGCAGCGGCAGCCGGTGCTCCACAGCCTGCACCCCCCGCCCCCCAAAAAAACCAACAAAGTACCCGTGAGAGCTTCCATTATATACAAAAGCTTTATTAAAAAAAGAATGAAGAAAGGAAAAGCACATGCAGCACCAAAGCTGGTAACAGTGGAATGCTGGGCACAGACTGGTTCGTGAGCGAGCAACGGCCTGGGCTGGCAGGGTGCTCCCGCCGCCTCCCCGGGGACACTTTGGGCCTGGGAGGACGTTAGGGGCCTCCCAAAGGCAAGTTTGCACACCTAGGGGGATGACAAAAACCAAACAAAACGCCAAACAAAAACAAACGAAAGAATGGGTGTGTCTGTGGGTCCCCCGAGGGCACAACAACGAGGGGGTCCTCGCCCAAGACGGGCCCTGGCTGCCTGTTCTTTTGCACCGGCCCTCTAGCTTCTTCCAATTTCTGATGTTCAAACTCTTCAATTTAAGCTCAGTTTTAAACTTTGATGCTTCAGACCAAAGTTCCAAGTAGAAACAAGTCTGCAGCACTGTGACTTTAAAAGCCCACAGATAAATTGGGGGGAAAAAATTGGTTCTCAGCAGTCAGGTATAGAACAAACTCGCTAGATATCTTGCTCTTTAACTGGCACACATCTTTGTTTCCATTTGCCTCACCATTGAGTAGTATTGTACAAAGTAGCCAAAAATAGAATGATGGGAGTACTGACTGTATTAAAAAAACAAAACAAAACAAAAAATCCACCTACAAGTGTCTGATACTGCTATACAGATTAATGTTCTGTGTTCTGCTGAAAGTTCCAGTTAGTTGCAGTAAACCTCCGTATCTTACACATGACTTAATGAGATGGTACTGCACCCTTAAAAATATTTTGTGTATCTTCAGAACTGTTAAGAAATAAGATCTTTTGTTTGCTAAGAAAATGGTTACAAAACACTTATGAAATTGTTTTCCACAATGCTATCACAGAAGTCTCCTGTAAATTTACAATAGGGGGAAAAAACAAGTTTGCAAAGCATTTTAGTTTCAACTATAATAAGAGAGAAATACAATGCTACAAGGTATTTATAGTACTATTTACAAATCTGTTATTAAAATGACTTTCCTATTTTACTGAATGAACTTCAATATGAAAATTATTTTTAATCAACCCATGAGTATTAATGAGTTCACAGATTTGTACTGGGTTAAAATTAATTTGTCAAACATTGTAAATTTTGCTAAAAATCACAAAGAAATTGTGCTTGTATGAATTCAACTAAGGTAGAAAAAAAAATTAGCATTTCAGAACAGACATGAACTGGCATTCAGGAATGAAAAGAAACAAGAATCCAGAGATGTTCCTGCAAGAAAGCTTTTCCTTGGCAAGGCACAAAATTTTCGGGGAAGTTTCTTTTAGCACCTGTATAAAATCAGTTTGTGTAAAAATTATGGAGCCCCTTCAATGAGAAGGTGTTACAGTATCAATGAAGGCTGCCCAGTTAGCTGGAGTAGAATTCTTCACTAAAAGTTACCATCAGCAAAACATCCAGGAACTAAAATACTTAAATTATTCTGAGTATAGCTGACAACATTCTGGGACTAATAGCAAAAGCCAAGTCTGACAACTGGTTTGTTCTTATTCTGTGCATTTTCAAAATGTGGTTTTGCAGTTTTATTTCTATCATTATAGCTGATCATGACTTCTGCATGTGTCACATTTTTTAGTTTCTTTCAGAAAAGCATTTTCAACACGTAGTTTTTCGGTCTCCTGTAAAAAGAAAGGAAAGGTATTTAGAACTACATGGGTATTAAGGAAGGTGTGCACATTTCTTTTGAATTTCAAAATGAGTGATACCTACACTTGCTCAAGTGTTGGAAACACCATATACTTGAGGAAACGCAGTGGGGTGATTTTTATTTAAATGTCTGTGAGAAGACAGACCAGCCATGAACCAGAGGTATCATATAATCAGAGGTATCAATAACTCTTAGACAGAAGAAGAATTCTAGTTTCCATTGTTAAAGCTCAGCTTTCTTCTACATCTATTTCATCTGAATTCTACTCTCTGAAACTTACCTCAATCAGTTTAGCATAATCCTTCTTCAGTTTCACAAGATACTGGATCTTCTGGTTTAAATTTTGATGACCTAGCAATTTCCCATTCTCCTCAGCAAGAGATTCCACTTGCTTCCTCAGCAAGTCCATTTCCTGTAATTAATAAATACACGACATACATACATGTGTAATTACATAAATACTTCAGTATACCTTGACTTTAACCTTCCCTTCTCTCTCCAGAAGAAAGTTTCTTATGAACTGATTAACATTGCCACTTAAATTTCTTGTAACATTCAACTTAAAAGTTTGTTCACCCAGGCAATATGTTTGTCACTGGCTGTCTTGGGTGCTACATTAGATCTCTCTAAAGGAGAGATGCATCATTTGGTTTTTATTATGAACTGCAGCAGTGATTTCTGTACCCACATTTCTGTATCCACTAGTGTTTTACCAGAACACCAGGAAATACCATTGTAAATGTAACTGCATGGTAAGATAAAACATTTTCAAAGTCAGTCTTTAATTGCTAATTATTTCACAATATCAACCAGCTAGCAACAGCTCTACCTCCAGTGAATATGATTCTACTGTAAAGTTAACAAAAAAAACCTCCCCAAACCAATCATTTATAACCTTTCCAATTCTGTCTCTCTCTTCATATGTTTCCTCCAGTTTTGATCTAATTTCTTCTTTTTCATGAAATGCTTTCAGCTCCAAAGCTCTTGTTCGTTCTATCTCCAGGGTCATTTCAAGACAGGTGTTCTCTTTGATTTTGAGGGTATTTTTGATCTCTTCTAACCTGCCAATATAATAGCATCACAAAATATTCAAAACACAAAATAAATGGCATATGACTGAATTACGTCAGCCTTGGACATTGGACTCTTTAAAACAATTTTTGACACAATTTCTTTCCGTAGAATCTAGTGTTAACAGAAGGAAAACATACATACTGCTTCCCAGCTGTTATGTTTGCTGTTATGTGTAACTAGTCAATGTTTTGGAGCTGCTCCTCTTTTGGAAAGCATATTGTTTCCAACCCAGGACATACATCTCCACTCATGAAACAGAAAATAGAAACTAAGCCTAAGGGGAGCCTTGGCGTTCACCTAACACTTGTAAATCTACCAGACGAACTCTGCTGCTTTTATGAAGTATGTGTGTATCCCCCTCCAGTTTTGATAGCTTGTTTGTATATGGCTTTTTCCTAATAGCATTTTTGCTGAGAAACATCTTTGAAAAACTCATTGGGGTCTGAGCTTGTCTGCCCCGAGGACAGGATAAGGACCACCACTTCGGAAAGACGCTACAGCTGCTGAAAATGGTTTAATCCTATCAGGATCACAGAATATTAAACTGTGTCATCAAATTTAGCAGCATTTCTACTGATAGAACTTTAGTAGGTTTTTCTGTTCTCAAGTATTTTTGTTCTCATTCCTGTTTCGCTAAAGTCTGAGGTTTAAAGCCAACTATAGAAAATGAGTCTTTATTTGCTATACATCTGTCAAGACATTTCCTTGATGACAAAAAACCACAATATTTTTCTTCTCTGTATGTTATTTATTCATGTGAGACACTGTAATACTCTAAGGAATGTATATTTTTAAATATCAGACATGAATACTTGCAAACATGACCAGAAATGAAAATGCAATGCATTAAAAACAAAATAAACCCTAACTAAGATTAGAATGCCTGAAAAATTCAGAATGAAATCCTTCTGAAATGACCATATTCATAAAAAAATTTGCATTCTTAAGAGTTATTTTTATAGAAAGCATACTATTAAGTGTAAATAGCCCAAATATTAGGAAATTTGGCAATTACAGGAATCTCCGAAGCAATATAGATTAGAGTAAGATAACGCCTATGCTGTAGATCATTTTACACAATTCCATGAAGTCCCTTCCAAGCTGAGCTTTTCTATAGTTCCACCTATTTCAGACTATTTTCCTCATAAACTACCACTCTTGCAGCAAATTAATAATAGGTACTACTACCACCTACTGATGAAAGATGGTAAAAACTGGATGTTTCTTTCAAAAGTATAAATGGTATTTCCACACTGTCTCTTATAAACTCAGATCTTGAATTCTAATTACTTGAATTCCAAATACTTTGAATTGAATCCAATTCACTACATCTTTTTGGTGTTAATGAGTTTAATACAAGTCTCCAATTTAGTGAGAAATATTAAACTTACTCCGCTTTGATTTTCAGCATCTCCTCCACTGCCTTATTCTGCAAAAGTTCAAAATATAAATTACATTCTTAATATTTTTATATATATAATATATATATGTATATACACACACTTAAAATTATTTCTGTCCCTTACTTGATGTCAAGTATCTTAATTTCAGATATCACCAAAATAACCCTATTACCCAATAAGTCACATCTCTAACATTCACTGTAAGTTAATCTCCTTATTATTCAAACATATTTTTGTTTCATGCTAGCAGAGATGACCCACATCAATGTCTCTGCCCATAAATAAACCACCAGCCACTGCAGCTTTAGCCAGGGCATTTTTCTGTCTTGGAAATCCATGAAACCACAACATTAACCTCCTTTTGGCAGAGTCTTGATATCAGCAAGTGACATAATCTTTGCTTTCCAACTCACTGGTACTAAATCAGATCTACTGATCTGAATCTCATTTTGCTTATTCTGTAAATTTGATACCCAGGTCAGTGGAGTTAGTCCAAGGTAGAAATCAAAAGAGATTAGTGTCAAGGTCTGTGTCTACTAGAATTCACTAGCAGCTAGTGCTCATTTCACTGACACAAAACAGAAGAAAACATGATGAGTAATACTTCCCAGTAGGGGGAAAAAAAAAACCCTGAATACTACATGAAAAGTAACATACCTTGGCCAGTCGTTCTTCAGCAATCTCCTTCTCTTTGAGATGCTGAACATCAGGATATTTCTGATCACTAGGAAGTCCAAGAATATGAAGAAAGTTTTGCACATAAATAAAAAAAATCAATCATAAAAATAACAGCTTCTCCAAATTAAATTTGTAATGCATGCAACTGTCTTGATACACAATCAGATTAAGAATACTGAACATCATGAAACGTCACTCTGGAAGAGTTTTAATATTCTAGAAGTACCACATTTTCCTTTGGCAGAGCATAAGTATAGAGAAATTAATGTTTTAGTGAAAAAATCATTAGAAAGAAAATATAGTAACCATGCAATTGTGTTAGATAACTTCTGGACTGAGGTAAATGTTTTATTGATAGCATTCACTTGCACATAAGACTGCAGAAAGCAACTCTCTCCTACAGGATCTTTGCTCAGTGATCTTGCCAAGTTAAGAGGATAAAAGATTTTTTATTCAGAAGACTTGGAAACTATTTTGTTAATTTTTAATAAACATCACTGCATTAGAAATAAGCAAACCCTATAAAAATAAAAATCAAACAAATAAAAAACCAAACACACATCTAAACCAAAACACCATTAGGGCTACCTCCTTCTCAGAGCTGGCCTTCAGGGAAGAACTGTGCTGATTAATAATTATTCTAATATGACTTAATTGTAAAAGATTGCTATTTTCAGTAACAAAGTCTCTGTCAATCTGCTTAGCTAGGGTAATATTTACCATACCTGGTATATGCTGCCTCAGGCTGAACGTGTGGGTTGGTCTTTTTTTATTTTTTAAATACTATTTAAATGCTAGTTTAAACAATCTAACCACTTCTAACCGCTTCTCCCTTATGTTTTGGGGACAGATTTGAGAAGTGATTTTGTATGAAGTCCTGTACCTCCTCTCACCTCCACAAAATCCACATAGATTCAGCCAGGTTATACACCTTTGGGAAAGACTACAGCAAACCCTGTTTACTTATTCTCAGTAGATAAGTTATGTGAACCTTAAAATTCCAAAATATAATGTCACCAATTATGCTGGAGCCTTTCAAATTCTAGCACTGGTCAGCCTGTACCAACTTCAAAGAGGTGAACAGAGTCTGCTCCAGCTTAGCGTTACATAGATGAAAGCAGACCTTTCCTGTATGGCTGCTCTTCCCTGTGCTAAGACTAAATACCAAAAGAGAACAGGCACTTGGCCTAATCTTGTATTTTCAAGCATTCAACTAAGGCCTCCAGTGCAGCCAAAGATCCTCACATCTCACCACTCTGTCATGTGTAAGACGAATGATCAAATCATCTTGGTCTCTAGCACTGGGCTGCACAAAGGATAATCATCCACTACTGCTATCAGCTGTTTCCATAATATATATGGCATGAGCCTGCATTATGATTATCCCCACCTGATATATCTGAAACTGATTTTTCATAGAGAATGTAATATAATACAGCCTTCAACCTATCTACACCAAACTCTTGTCAACTTCAACAGCAGCTGGGAACTGTTAGTGCTGTGCAAATTATATCCTAGGGTCTCAAGTCAGGCATCCAGCAAATAAAGAATATAAAATTAATCCTATTGCGTGGAAAAACTAGTCTAAGTGATCTACTCTATAAACCGTATGAAAAACTAAGCCACAGAAGCCAGTTATCCAGGGCAAGTAGCCACTTGTTTTTCTGCAATTCCCACTCTAATTCACCACACACTTGAAAATTACTGCCACAAACCAAGCAGAATGCCCTAGAGACCACAGTATCATTCAGTATCCCACCTGATCTATCCCTCCAAGCAAGCTTCGTGCGCAGACTGTTTTCCACAAGCTCCATGAATCACTCAATAACTGAAGATTATTTATATATATATATGTGTATATAAAAGGAAAAATTGGAGTTGCACAGACACCTGTAATTATAGCATCTTCTAATTGGAATATTTAGTATTGTAAGTTTAGTAATGTTCTCTTAGCTTGAAATATTTATCTTACAAAAAAAAAGCCAGTTCTAAAACTGACAACACTGATGCTTTACTGAATATAGATATTCTAGAAGTTATGAAAAATATTTTTGAAACATTTAATAAGGAAAAGAAAAAAAATCAGCTTCTACCTAGCATCAAGTTATCAATCTTGGTGTCTAAGTCATTGTTTGCTAAAATTGTCCCTTAAAAGTCTAACAAAAGTCAATGTTAAAACTTCTGTTGATTTCATTGTGATATTTCATATCTACTGAATCCATAGCTGCATACATAGTGTGGAAATACATAATGTATTATAATGGTTACAAAGGTAATTGTTTTGCATTCTTTGTCCATTTCTATGTATAACTTTGTGTATAACTTGTAATTTGAAGGTAATAAATTTACAAGTCAGTAAAAGATTTTTATGGAAAAGGCTGAGATTCTCATTTAATTATACAAATAAGTTATATGCAATATTGTATTTCAAATAAAAATGTAAATTTCAGTTTATTTTATGCAATTGCCTAAGTTAAGACAAGTTTTTCGTGTTCTATTTTTTTTTTACCTGATTTTGCTTTGTCTCTGAGCTTCTATAAGCTGGCTCTGTAAATTCCTGTTGTTTTCTGTTAATATCTGCATTTCCAGATGCAAGTTCGCCAATTCGTTTAACTGTTCCTAAACAAGTCAGATTGGAAACATTTTATTTGAAGACAGAAATGCAATTCCTATTTTCACTTTTGGTAGAACCCATTTTTAAAGTAATCTCGACAAGATAAAACTCTTTGAAAAAAACAAGCACAGTTCTGTTTTGCAAAGACCTGTACAACCCTTCTATTTACAGTTTTTTTAAAAACTTACTTAGGAAGAGGCAAAACAGTTTCACCAGCAAGAGTAATATTGATATTTATGCACAGTAATCAATTGAGCCCTTGGGAAAATGAAATATTTGGACACCCCTAAGCAAGTTACCATCTGTGTAAAACTTTCCTATCACCAGAGACAAAGTGCTAGGAGATACTCCCATTCCCAAGCTGCAGGCTAGCTGCTATACTAGGTAAGACCACCAAGAGCTGCCTGCCTTCCTGCATTCCTGGACAGACTGCTAATGAGAGCTCATTAAGACAGAATACAGAATTCACATTTATTTTAACCTAACAGATTGCCTATATAGAGTTTAACTTACAATACCTTAAGTCTTAGAATTTCATCATTTTTAGCTCTTCGTTCTTCATTCAGTTCACGCACAAGATGCTCTAGAGTAATTGCAGAAGCTCTCCGATCAGCTATTTCTTGCTCATGAGTTTCCAAGATTTTTGCCAGATTCATATCAAAATTAGGGGGAGTTTTTGGACACTAGCAAGGTAAAAAAAAAAAAGAAAAAAAAAACTATTAGGAAAGAATTATTTCCCCTATTTATTAATTAGTGACATGTTTTAATAGTTGCAGATGTGTTAATATTTTTAAGTCCTAGTAGACAAATCACCAGTAATACATTTAACTTGCAAACAAGGTGAATGGGATTTCAGACTTCCCAATACATTGTCATTTCTGCTTTCAGTCTGAAGCCAGTGTTAAGTTGTTAAACTTTTTCAATGAGCTAAGTTCTAATAGTCTTTACAACAAAAACATTTCTCACAAATGCCATACCTGAGGAAATGTTACTGCAGATGAGTCCACAAAGCAATCTATTTGCTTCATTTTTAGTTCATATTCATTCTTCCTCTTCTCTAGTTCTTCTGTCTTTTTATCCAACTATTAGAAACCCCAGTTAGAATTAGATTAGTGAATAATACTCAAAAAATGTTAAAGTGCAGACAGATCTCTCCAAATATACATAGATTATTTAAAAGTATTCTAAACTTCATTTTCATAGTTGTTTTCTATATTTACTCAATAAAACTGTTAATCACTCAACAGTTGCATTTAATAAGCATTGTTTAAAAGCATATATACGCTAGTTGTCTACATTTACATCTCTAACTGAATTTTGTTCTCATTGCTGGCATTCTATTTTTTGCTATAGGAATGTTTAATCTAAATTTCAAAGTGATTGGTAGCAGAGATGAACTAATAAGACCTTTGATGGCAAACATTACAGGTCAAAATACGATTTGATTAAAAAAACTGATAAAGGTCTAATTTTCTGAAAGAGGACAAGCTAACATGATAGAAGGTCCCTTCTTCCTGAAATAACTCATCTTAGAGTTGTTGTCAAAACAGATAATATATATTATTTACCACCATGACAATTAGGACTATTAAAGTTTGGAAAAAGCTTAATGTAGCTATTTGGTCTCCAAAAGCTCCAAATCACTCTTAGATTGCATCTTTTACAGAGCTCAGTAATTATCTCCATTACATAATGATACCATCTGTGGACAAGAGTAAGCAGAGGAAAAAGTAAACCCCTCACTTACACTGGTTATACTGCAGTTACTCTATCATTCTAGGTACTGACAATTCTATTCTGCTTTTAGAGTTAACATTTTTGCCAGCTCTAGACACCTTTTCAAAGTATTTAAAGGTTATCTAGCCTTTGTTCAAAATCCTTTGAACTACTGCTGTGCTTTTATATCAAGAAGCACTGCTTACTAAGAGTACTGCATACAAAATACTCTAAAATTAAAATCCCTCACCATTTCCACAAGCTATTAATAACCACAACTGCTCCTAAAGAGCTAATTATCAGAAGAATTTCTTGTTCTACCTGTTCCCTCAGTTCCTGGATTAGAGTTTCCTTCTTTGTTATGTCTTCCTGTGCACACTGAAGCAACGCATCATGTTTATTAGAGGCCTCTGTCAGCCTTATCAGCTGCTCAGTGGTATGATGCAAGTCTTCACACAGAAGGTCTCTCTATTTTAAGTCGATGGATGAGTAAAAAAAGAAATATTAAACTGAAAGTTATAAATGTAAAGCAGTTGTTTGAAGATGTTTTTGTTATCGTTGCTGGAGACTGCTAACAACTAGCAAGCATTTCCCTTTTCCTTTCACTTTTTCTTCCTGAACTGTGGCAAAAATTCACCTATAAACTTATCTTGGCAAACCTTCCCAAATGCATTTGCTGCAGAACAAAAATGAGAACTTTTCTACAATATAGTTAGCTATATATTTGTGAGAAATGCTTAGAATCAAGTATAACATATACTAAATTTTTTTGTTTTTAAAAAATAAAAGGCTAGAAAGGAAGGTCTAGATTTTAATCCACATTGAATTAGTGATTTTTTTTTACAGATTTTTACAGCTGCACCACTGTTCTGTAGATACCTCTGGATTTATTTGAGCATCTAGATGCCAATCCCCTGATCTGACAGGGCATCATATGTCCATGAGGTATGTTAACACAGAAGGCAAAACAGTATTTGGTATCATAAACACCACCTCGGACTAATTCCGAAGAGATCTTCTCATCCATTAAAAAAAAAATATGAAGGAAATTACTAACTGATGAACAAATTTAAAAGAATGGGAGACCCTGTAATTTTATCAGAAGACAGATATGTACCTAAAGAATGCAGTTACGTCTGCTAAAAACATCCAAATTATCCAAAACAAACAAACAAAAAACCATAATTCATTTGAAAGGGAATTTTGCTTTTGATTCCATCATGTCAAATTTAGATATGGTTAAAAATGAAGTCAATCTGTTCTTTAAGCACAGTAGAAATATAATTAAAGGTGGTGTTTGAGAAGCACACACTACTCTGAAAGACATTACTGCTATCTGATTGGACTAAGCATATGTAATACGACAGATTATCTTGCAGAATCTGAAATTAGTCATAAGGATAAGGCAGTTGTTTTGGCTGAAGGACAAGTTTTCTGAAATAAGAAAGGCAATAAGAGGAGAGACTAAATTAAAAAATTAGAATTATAAAAGCAAAACTGTAGTTGAATCAACCACGCATTCTAAATCTGTTTCCAGCAGGTGGAGCTTTCGGTTAAAATTATGAGTAAAGAGAAGAAACTAATCTAATGAGGTAGCAGTGGGGGAAGAGATAATGTTAAATATAACATATTCTTCCATCTATTTTAATTTCTCAGCTTCATCATCTAATGCTGTTGTTAAATTCAGCTGCTGTCTCCTCAGTTGCCTTAACAAGAATTAAACCAGGCTTTTAGCACAGGTTTCTATAAAGTAGTTTATAAAATATTTATACCAAATATATGTGATAAAATGTGATAATTTAACAGAATTTGTCAGGTATTTCATTAAAAATTCCTTTAGAGCATTCTAACAAGTTATATTTGAACTAAAATGAGGTTAAATTTTATACTAGTATTTTAAGCACAAACACATACAATTCCTCTGTTAAATAGATAATCACAATACACTAGCATTAATGCTTTTACCTCAATGTTATCTGCTATTTGTTTTCTCTCCAAGGCTTCCATTAGTTCTTCAATCTTTTTTTCCTGATCCTCTATGATCCTTTTGCTTGCTTCTTTTGCAGCCAAAATAGAATTATACTTGCACTAAGAAAAAGGTTAAACTAAATTTTAGAATGGGATTGAAAACATGTTATCAAAGAATGTTGCCAAACATAATATAAATAAGCATATATCATAAATCTTATAACTACTATAATTTTACGTTTAAAAACTCATCTGTTAGTGACACTAAATTAGAGTGAAACGTCATACTTGCTCAGTTGTACAAACTGAGTTATTAAAAATTTGTTGTCAGAATCAAAGAAAAATTATTAATTTAATATGTATTAACCACTACAAACATCCATTATTGGTAAAAGAGATATGTAGAAATTAGTTTTAGGAATATCTTGTCCTTAGGACCTTTTAGATTGCTAGTTCATCTAAAACATTCCGCTGGTTGCTCTATCAGTTTCTAAATCAAATCTATTTTAATAAGATGCATCATATTTATACATAGGTTATTCACATATATAGTTTTAATTCTTTATGCTTATGTTTACAGATGTAGCAATAATCATTTCTCAGTTACAGGTCATATAACTGATTCTCTCAAAAATGAATTTACTGAGTTCAGCTTCAACTGTTGATGTCTTTAATCACCAATTTCCCAGAAAATCTAAATGTGACTGTCAGCTGAGTGTAGCTTACAGGATGTGAATAGATCCCTTCAGAGACACTGCTTTTTACCCACCACATGGAAAGAGTTCGGTTTTCAAGACAGCCTTAGGCATAAAATGTTCAGAAGATTTCAACATGTCAAAACAAAGAAGTTTCCTTCCATAGTACTACAGCAAGTTATGCTGTTTGAGACACATAAGACATGTCATTGCCTTCCATTTTTGAAAAACTACACTATGTCCTTCAAAATGATGGAACATACATTTATGTCCTCCAGCTCTCTTGTCAGCCCATCTATGGACTCAGTTTTATGATTAATTGAAGACCTCAGCTCCTGGATCTGTCTCATCAAGTCAGTTACAACTTCCTGCAACATTAAAAAAAAAAAGTTAGCCTTGATTTTTTTAAAATTTATTTGTTACTAAATGTTATTTCATGTATAATTTGTCAACTCCAAACTTCAAAGACATTTGAAAATGAGACCTCAATATACACATGTAAAGGAGTAACAGGAAATTCACTGTTAATGCATGGCCTTTGGTTCTAACCACTTATTTAAAGAGTTAAATAACCTGCTGTGCTAATTGTAAGAGAAGACTAGCCGCCAGTACACAAAAGCTTTAGACTCAAGCTGTGATATGTTTCTAATAGATTACAATTACTATAGTTTAAGCTCAGATTTGTAAAGGGAAAAGGTACATTCAGAAATACCATTGCACTGACATATAAGATTCTTCTGACCCTACAATGTCAGATTTATTTTTAGCACAGAAAAAGCAATACTTGAAACAATATATCCTGTTGATTAATGAACACACTATGCAATTTCTTATATCTATTATACATATATCATAAATGCTTGTGCTATGGGAACTTTTGTTATTTAAGCTTTCAAAACACTGGAGCAGTCTTTCCATGTAAAAGTGCTTTGTTTTTATTGATAAGATACCATAACCATAGTCAAGTTCTCACAATGCCTTAACTTTTCTATTAGTCCATTATAACACTGACTGGAAGGCTGTGTAAATCAGCAGGGGAATTATGCATCGATTCTCCACTAGATGTTTTGCCCACCAGATAGCTTGATGTTGTACTGTCCTTTTCCCCTCCTCCCTCTTCTCTCCTTTCTCAGTTATCTTCTTGTGTTTCCTATAAATACCATTTTTCTCCCATCCTGCAAACTCCATGGGAGTAAAAGGTAGGATTTATTTTACCTAGATACAGCCAGACTTGCCTAAAATCACAGAATTAACCAAGTATCATAGGAAGGCTTTGGGCTTTCAACTCCGCTTCAGAGCATGCAGTTAACTGCAAAACCTGGATATCAGTAACAGAAATAAGCCCAAACCTTATCTGCATCATTTGTCTTCTTCAAAGAAGCAATAATCTCTTCAGCAGCAGCCAGTTTCTGTTCCAATTTCTGCAGCTTTGCTTCCTAGAAGAAATATTAGTTGTAAAAGACAGCCTTAATTACTTTTGAAATATGTTTTGTATATGCACAAAGCTATGAAGTAAATGGAAGGAACTAAGCTGTTTAACTTACCTGGAAGGAAAAAAAAAAAAAAAAGCAGTAACAAAGTAATCTGAAACTTGAGAACTCTACCTTTATTTTACTGTTAATCTACAGAACAGTCAGTTCACCAATATGAGTGCTATCAATGCACACAGAAATCAATAAATATATGATTTAGACTTATTTAACTCTCTACTGTACCTGCTGCTCACATTGTTTCACCATTTCAGAGGACGATTCCTCCACCTGTGCTTTTTCAAGTACTTTCAAGAGCTCCCTGGAAAAGAAAACATGTTTCTTGGGAGAAATGTAATTAGAATGTAAGAGCTTTAACAAGAATCAAGTCATATCAGTTTATTCTTAGTTACATTTAATTTTGAAGAGTTCTTTAACTACCAGCTTCTCAGTACCATATAAAACACTATTAGTTCAATTACTAGTTATACACTGCTATCAGTGTTGGAACTATCTTTGATATCAAGAATTACATTTGTAACGTTAATTGAATACATAAAAATGCAGCATTGTTCTACAATGGATAAATTAAAAAAAAAAAATTTGTAATCATTTCTACAGAACTGAGGATAAACACGTCTACAAAAAGGGTCCCTTACAAAGTCTAGCATAAGACAAAACCATTGAAGCTAGGTGAAAATAAAACCCACACACAATCAAAACTCACTTTGAGTTGTTTTCTTTATCTTCTTGTAGTTGTAATGTTAGTTTTTGATTATGTTCTTTTTCTGTTTCCAGGAGTTTCAAGAGGTTCTAGAATATGAAAACAATTCTAGGTGAAGACTGAGAGAACTTAGAATATGTAAGTTACAATATAAGGCTTTTAGAATAATTCAAACTAAAATAAAAATCAAAGCAACTCCTAATGTGCAATTTGAAGTATTAAGACTATGAGGACTCTAAAAACATGATTTTCAATTTGTCAGTGTTCCTTTAAACACTAAAAAAGAAATTTTACAGCAAACTTGCTGAGCAGGCAAACAGTAAACACTGCAGAAAAGCAGGCAAAATTGCTTGCAAAAGCCCTTGAGCAACCTCATTGCTGTTTTGCAGTCACTGCAGTCTGACAGTTTTTCAAGGACAGCATCAACTAAATTGCAGAACAGTGATTCAACACAAAAAGGTACAGATCATTTTAACAAGATCACTACCACTAAACAAAGTAGCTCCTTACAAATTTTTCAGAGATGGAATAAATAAGCTAGTCTTAGCTAGCACTGAGATCAAATATAACCAGCATTTAGATGTCAGGGTCCTTATCCACAGTGGTTCCTTATTCCTTTACTAATTAAACCATCTCCCTCAAAATTCCCAGAGCAATTTCTTCAGCCAAAGAACTTGATACTTCATCATGCTATTGGATATTCCTTCTAGCTTGTAGTTGCAAAAATCTTGCACTAAATTTAAAAAAAAAATCTGGATGCTTCTTCCAGATGAGACTGTTAAAAAATCTATTATTATTGTAGAACCAATTACCAATGTATTACCAATGACATAACAACATGAACTAAATAATCTGGCTTTATGAGGAAATGGCTAATAAATTCTTTTAAAATCCTTGACTGTCTTACACAAAGCTCAGTTTTCATTGCTTCAGCTTCTTGCTTTCTGTCCTCAAGCTGTTGCTTCAGTTGATCCGTCTCAAACTTGGTTACTTCCTGCAAATTGTCATAGTCATCCTGCAGACTTGCTTTTTCTTCAAGAATCTTTTCATGTTCTAGTCTTTATTAAAAAAGGCACCAAAATATTAAGAGATAAGAATTTGTTCCATTATAAAAAAGCCCTAATCAATTACATTTTACAAGCTTGAGATAATCTACAGAGTATAGTATGAAGGGGACAAGAGCTTTAAGTGACACTGGCAGAAATGACAGAGTACTCTTTTTGACCACGAGAAATAATACACTTCTTCCCAAATTCTATACATGTAGAAATTTTAGCCACTGTGTCTTGATCATGGTGCTTTTCTTTCTTCTTCTTCTCTCTTTTTTTTTTTAATCAGTTGTTCTACAAAAAGCCACCATAACTATCAAAATGATCCTGGGTACCTACACTATCTGTTTAATTGATACTTGGGTTATTTGTCCCATATAAAAATCTTTCCATATTCTGGGCAAGTATGGGTTATTTCCCTTTGCACTGTTGCACTGCAGATTTATTTTATTTGATCTTTTACAAAAGGAAAAAGCTAAGAGGGATAAAAGAGCTACTAGACAAGTGTTATAAATCATGTTATTAATAGAGAGCCCACAGTAAGAATATTTACCACACACCCTACAAAAGTCAGTACTTTTGCTAAAACATAAGATATTGGAGACATCACAACATTTAGATTCTATTCCTGGTTCCCAGTCTCACAATGCATCACTAAAAAGATGACTTCAGCTAAGACAGGACTACAATGCATTAACACAGTTAAGTTTTCCAGGCAAAAATCACTGTTAACTTAGTTGCACTAATGATTAAAAACATTATTCATTTCCAACTCCTAATAATAATTAATGTCAATAATTGCACACAATGCAGTGAGCTTTTCAGGTTTCAATTACCTAGTTTCAGTTTTATTTTTGTGGTTTCTTTCTGCTTGTATTTTTAGATTAGCATCATTATGTCACCTGCTTCTTGGGAAGAGACAGAAGAGTAGTAGTTATTTTTAGGATGAAACTGGAAAAAAAATCATGCCTCTTCAGCCACTTTATTTAGCTTATGAAGATCAAAAAGCCTATTTAATGGAAAAGTGCTACAGCAAACCAATACTGAAATTAAGGAAGCCTTATTTTAATATTTTTCTGATAATTTCACCATGTTCTACTAAGACTCAAAAGGAGGCAGGAAAGACTTGAACAAGAAATAAGGGAAGGACATAAGCATAAAATAACAACTTAAAAGGACAGATGTTGAAGTGTAAGGTTTCATACAGAAAGGTATGAAAATGCACTGGATGCATTTGGAAGAGAGGTTAAGCTATTTCATTATGCTGCCGACATACCTGACGCTATCCAGCTGGAACTGTACATCCATATGTCTACCAGAAAGCTGACTCATTTCCTTCTCTTGCTTTTCCCTAAAGGTGCTGTACTCCAGTTTTACAGCAGACAACTCCTTATCTGCAGACTGCAGGACAATGCGCAAGTCATGGACTTCACTTGTTAATACTGTTGAAAACCAAACAAATATTTTACATTTAATTTATTTGAAAAACTATGCTAGATAGAAGACAATGAACACTATAGAACCACAGAACTTTGCACATTTTCAGTAGAATTACGGAAATCAAATAAAAAAGGGATTTATAAAAGGCAAATGTCAATGAAATGTAGACTTTGAAATAAAGAGTATAGAGAGAATCAAAAAGATTCTAGAGGATATTGGAAATTTCTGCATTTCCATAGACTGATAATGGATTTTCTCTTTATTTTTAGAGAATATGTTTTTAAAGAGAAAATATTAAGTTCTCCTTTACACTCACAGTCAAAGACTAATTATCAATATTGCATGCTGTGCAAGAGCAGGCAGATAAAAGGCTATCAGAACAGCCTTAGCAGTATTACACTTTTTTTTTTTTTTTTTTTTTTAATCAAACCTGTTAGGTATTTAACATCTTAAACCAAAACATGTGCCATTTTAAATGGTTAAGGTTCCTCGAAACTTCACACAATTTCTGTGTTACATTGACTTACTATCAGTCTTGCTCTGAGTGTCTTGAAATTGCTTTTCAAGTAACTTTATCTGTTCAAGGAGCTCCTGGCGCTCCTTATTCCAGTCATTTCTTTCTGATGAAAAAAGCTTAAGAGAAGAGAAGTAAATTTTTGAATGAAAGGCATAAGAATGGCTAAGTCAGACCTGTAACAGTAATAATGTGTTAAAGTATTTCTTTAGTTGATTTTATACAGAAGATAAATTTTCTGGTAAACTTGATGTAGTTTGGTAAATCTGAAATCCATATAAGTCCAAGAAAAATTATTTTAGTACAACTGAAGAAGTGAATTTATATAAGGAGAAAATGTTCATTTAAAAGCAATACATAGCTTGGAAGCTGAGTACTGCTCCAAAACTTAAATATCTGAAACAGGACTGTTACAGGAAGAGTTCAAGCCTTATTCATCATTTACTACATTAAAATCAAAACAACTAATTAAGGAAGACTTGGAAATATTTTATATAGTAATGATAATTTAGTTGAGTTACAACTAAGACAGGCAGTATTTTCAGCATTCCAAAGTTCTCACAATTTATGATAACTATTGATGCTTCCTCAAGAAATTACAAAGTTGGCCAAATATAAGCACAGACATCTTGAGCATCTATTTGCTTATGTTCTTAAAAGCAAGTAGGCTCAAAATTGCATCACATTTCTTAAACTGCAGTGTTAAGTTAATTATAGTCCTTGTCTTTCTGCACAGCCCTGGGTTATGATTCTAGTACATTTTTTCTAAAGAAAATGCAAGTAATGCTTCAGACCTCACTGAAAGACACAGTAGTTCAAGTGTGATAGATTTCTACCTGTCATTCTCTCTCTCTCTATGTATATGTATATATACACACACACAACCACATACACACACATGCACACACATACTTCCATAAGTCCCTGCATTATACTGTTCTCTCACCTCCTGTATTTGTGCAGAATGATGCTCTAGCTTGTTAATATGCTGCTGAAGTTTTATATTCTTGCTTTCCTCTTCATCTAGCTTTGTCTGCATTGTGCTCAGTTGTTCCTGTGACACAACAGACACTCAAAATTAGAACACCTGTCTTCAAGTTATTCTCACATGCCATATGGCAGTGTGTGCATACTAAATATAAAAATGTCAACTACTTTATTTTATGACCTGAAACAACAGAAAACAGAACATTCAGAAATAAACTGGCATCCTAAGTAGCTGATCTCTCTCCTATTGCTAACTAACTGCCAGAACACAAGCGATCCATCAGACCATGTAAGGACTGAATCCTACAAACACTTGTGTGTGCTTAGTCTTCAGACACGTTTCTCTTAGAGAAATAAGACTTTGAATGGTAGTTATTCAAAACATACACTAGTTAAATTTCTTACAGATCTCTGCACTACAGTGAAGAAAGAGGGACTTTGGCTGCTCTGCAAGGTTTTACACACACTGAAATCAGTTCCATTTTCTCAGGAGGAGTTCAGCTAAATTTGTAGCACTCTTCTATTCAGGAAAGGTACATGACAATTAAGGTATAATGGTGGGCAAACAATATTTGGCAGGTTTCATCAAGATATTAAGCTTGGGTGTGTTCCAAACATATTTGTCATCATAGGCTTACCTAGAAGTTTCCTTAAAACAAGCTATCGGGCTGGAATGATAAAATTTAAATGTTCCTGAGTATTTATGAAACTACCTTTTGTTTAGAAATGTAAACAAGACCTTCTCCAGACAAAATGCATAGCAAGTTTCAGCTCCTCACATCGTTAAGATATCAGCTCCCAATCACTTTCAATATTTCCACCGTAAGTCCTCTTAAGTACAATGCACATTTAGAGAATTGTTTTGTGAAGCCTTAAGTATTTGCTAAGTGCTTCAGTTTTACAGTTAAAATACATTCCTGTTGGGGGGGAGTGGAGAATGGAATGAGACAGAACAACAAAGGTATTTCACGACAAAACCTGCTTTAAAATAAAATTAAGACATATACTTCAGTTTTATTCAGAACATTCACCTGCGCCACTTTGAGTTCGTCTGCAATGGCCTCATATGCTTGTTCATTCATCTCTGGGGGAACCGGCTCTTTAAAAATGTCATCCATCATCTCTCCAGAACACTGAAAATCTTCGGAATGATAATCTAAGATTTCTGGGCTTATTCGAGGCACTAAGCGAGACCTTAGCTGGTAGGCTTTTGTTGGAGTGGTTATGTTCTGTTATAAAAATTACAGAGCGGTTTTTATTTTAACTGTAAAATAGTATTAGACTTTGTCTGGTAACATATTTAGCAGTTTATAAGCAGAATAATGAAATAAAATGCTTAAAGTCAGTCACAATTCTATAAAACTACAGTTTTTCAGATTTGCCATCTGATTACAAGTAGCAGTGATTCAGAAACTATTCCAGAATAAAACCCAGCATTTCTAGTTTATCACAGAGATTATATGCTAGAACACTATAGGGAAAGGACACTAATAAAATCTATGTACTCATACAATTCATAAATAATTATGTATGATTTTAAATATACCTTAAGAGCTTCTCTATGTAGCTTATGTAATTGAGAGACTTCTCGGCGCTTGTGTGCTTTGGTTGCCTCCAGAATGTTTTCAAGATGTTGATTTGCTTTCCGAAGGGATTGAAGCTCTGATTCCAGTTCCATATGCTTTTTCCTAGAACATATTTTCCCAGAAAATATGTTACTACTATCAAAAAACTCATATGCTCACTATCATCAATAAAAATAAGGTGCTGTATTGGCAATGAGCATTTTGCTGAAGCTGAACTCTTGCCCATATCCCCTAACATTCTCCCCTTCTGCCTCCCCCCCCCCAAAAAAAAAAAAAATTAAAAGGCTAGGAAGCTTATTTCTGTTTGTACAATGAAGAAAATATGTGGATAACTAAACATGTCAGGAAAAACAATCCATTATACAGCAATAAATAAGTTGAGAGCTCTGCAGTTCTTTTTAAAAGAAAGGGATGTCACCACACCAATATGGTTTTAGGCTTTAAAAGTGTTATCCAGTTATATGAGAAGTCTGAACTGGTGGTAGCCAAGATTAAAAAAAAATCCTTAAATTTTTTTTTTTTTTTTTTTTTTTTGAAGTGCTGCTCTTTTAAGATTATTTTGCCTTGTAAGGGTACTTTAACAAAAAAAATCCATCAATCAGTTGAACAGAAATTTGGGAATACTTTTCATTAGGTATTTTGCAGAGCTAGATGTTAATTACTGTGACAGTTTGCCTTACTGACATAATTGCAGGGTCAAAGTCTACAGACAGAGAAATACATTATTTCATCTTTTGGGAGTTTAATGCTATCACTTTCTCTCATAATTTTAGAATCTACAACAAAATACCATATAGAACAGAGTATAATCTTAGTACCTACCGCTAAGGCAGCAGAAAAAACAGCATACACTGATTTTACAAAATTATTAAGTTTTACAGTATTTATTCTTTTACAGAAGTATACAACTATTACTTGTAAGTAAAATTAAGCATCGAGTTACTCTGAAACTGGAAACAAGTTTTGTATTTAGATATTCATAATGAATCCACAGGATCAAAAGTACTTTTCTGATTGATTACACTCCACTAAAAAACTGCCAGTAATTGATTTCAGTGTGTCTAACATGTAATTCTAGGGGCACCAGACAGATAATATACTTCCATTTCTGCCTCCCCAGTTTTAGGCAAATGTCCTCTCTGCATATTCACACAGTTGTACAAATCAGTGCAAGTGACAAAGTAGGTGCAAGCTAAAACAAATAAGAACAGGTCCCTCTTGCCTTCCAGGTATATGCTATATTTGCTAGAAATGCAATTATTTTTCCTGGTCTCTGAAGGCACAGGACCTGAATTTTTCAAAAACCTGAACTGAATCAGATTAAGCCATGTATTTGCATGTGAATAGATATGTAAGCAAAGGTATCATCCAGGCCCTTTCACACTATCTTGTGCTGCCTCAGGGAGAAGTGATAGTAAAATCTCTACTACCTTAGTGAGGACAAAGTAGACCCTCACATTCAGATGCCAAAGCAAATGGACATTAATGAACTACTGATGTTGTGTCTTTGCTCTAGGTTGATTTAAATCTCTGCAATGGTAACAAGTCTCACCTGCTGTTAGTGCTTTCTCAAAACTCAAAGAGACAAAAATTAACATATTAGCCAAAATTTTCTGTAGTGCTTGGATTCTACATTTATGGAGACTCTAACTTACAGCCTTAAAAAGACTATAGTAGCAAGTGTCGCACTACAAAACACACATGGAACTGCATCAATTATCATCCATCACTGCTTCTATCTGTAATGTCAGTTACTGAAAATACTTCCAAAATATGTACAGCAAGCCAAACACTCCCTGTTCCGTTAGGTGGGTACCTATATGGACACACATCCTCTGAAATTCAGAGGATGTACATCCTGCATACTGTGAAACATTGTTTTGCACGTTAGCATGAAGAGCAGCTTGAGGAAAGAAAGAATTTTGCCACAGTGCAGATATGCCTCCAAGTCACTTTACTTTTGCTTCCTAGCCCGTAACCGGGATGAATTGGAAAGGATTTTATGTTTATGTCCAGTTTTTCTCAACTCTCTTAAATGCAAAGAATGCATTTAGGCTCTGTATCCAGGATCTTAGTCTAAATTTTTTAGATCAATAAAAGTAGTGATATAAAAGACAATGAAATATTAAAGACAATTCTATGCTGTTTTGTCTCACTTGGTTAGCTCTTTAAATTCTTCATATTCTTGTTTGGAACTTGTCAGTTCACTTTGAGTATGTAGCAGGCGTGCCTTCAGCCTTTCAACAGATGCCACAGAATTGCCCTCTACTGATATGGTAGTGGAATATAAGTAATGACCTAAAGAACAAAACAGAGTAAAACTCTCTTAAAACAGAGCAGCTTAAAAAAAAAAAAATTACCAAAATGAAAGCATTTACAGGCTTATGAACAGTTATACAACAGATTGAATGAAATGCCTATTTGCAACAGTCCATATGAAAAAACAAATACAATAATTTGTATCACTACAGCCTTCATGACAACTAAGGACAGCAAAATGAGATTAAGGATATTGTTCACATGATGCACGGGAATCCAAATCCCCTATAGCTGTGCTTGCATGAAGGCCAACATGAATAAAATGAAGCAAATGTGTCTCATCAAAGTCTTCAGGTAGCATTTTGAAGAAAGGAAAAATATGTTAAGATAGACAACATTACCCTTCCACACAACAGAAACAGAGTAAACTATTTTAGCTCATGAAAGCATTAGCATATTTTTACCTCCAGTATTTTTCTCTGTGGCTGAAGCTTCCAAAAAAGCTTTTTCTAGCTCTGCAATTGTCTGAGCATCAATTTCTTGGGCCCTTTTCACCGATTGTAAAGAACGAAGCCTTTTATTCTCCTCTCTGAGGTTATGGTTCTCCATGGCATACTTAGCAATTCGTGGGTGTTGTTCCATCTGCGATGAACAATATTTTTTTCAACAGTTTTTATTTTCCAGATATTGCTATACATCTAGCTGTTGTGTCACTACCCTTAACAAGCACTAAATTGTAATTGATGAGGGGGAAAAGAAAGTATTCCTTAGAGTAGTTAAAACCACTTAAATGCTTTTTGTTGGTTTTTTACTCCCTTGGAATTTACTCTCAGAAGACAGCAGGTCCATAGTTTCCTTGTTTGTTCTTTTACTGCTAATATAGCCTTAGGAGCTTTTCTTGCTACCATTGATATTCCTTACCAGTTTTTACTTTGGCTTTCCTAACACTGCATGCCCTAGCAATGTTTCTGTAGTCCCCTTTGAAGCTTGTCCTGACTTCCATACATGTCTTCTTTTATTTTTTGCTTTGGAGCTCAGCCATGAGTTCAATATTGAGCCAATCTGGTATCCTAACATGTCTACTCATTTACCTACGTATTGCGATGTGCTGGAGGAAATTCTCTTTCAAGATGTGCCTTCTCTCTTGAGCTTCTTTGTCCTACAGAGCTGCCTCTCAAATGATACCACCTGCCAGTTCCTTGAATAAGCCAAAGTCAGCTCTCCTCAAGTCCTGTATTGGTACTTTGCTTCCTTGCTTTCCTCATGATCTGGATCGCCACTATTTCACGGTCACTTACCAAGGCCATACCATTGATTACACATCCGCGACCATTCCTCCTTGTTTGCGGGTAATAGATCCAGGATATCATCACCCCTGCTTGCATATGTGTTCCTTCAGAATTCCACTGTTTTACTTGCATCCCACTGAATTGCCTTTTCAGTAGATGTCAGGGAGGTTAAAACCTCCCACAAGAATGAGGATTTATGATTTGGAGACTTAAGCCTTAAGCTATTTAAAGCAGACTTTGTCCACTGCCTCCCCTGATCAGGCAGCCTGTGGCAACACATAACATCACCCTTACAGGCCTCTCCTCTAATGCAAACTCACAGGCTCTCAAACCAGCCCATTGCACCTTCCTAGAACTCTATGCATTTGAGGTTTTCCTTTACTTATGTAAAGGGAAATCCCTCCAACCATCTTCTCTTTCCTCACCTGTCTTTCCTAAAATGTTTATATCCATCCATCACAGAATTCCAGTCACATAAGCTATTCCCACAGAACAAAATTGTTTTAGAAAGGAAAAATAAAGAAGTACCTGTTCTCTGAGGGTCTGCAATTCCTCCCTCAATTCATTGAGGAAATCATCTTGCTCTTCTGGCAATAAACTTCCACCAGCTTCTTTATGTAATCTCTCCAGGCGAACAATATGGTCTTCCCGGAATTTAACTATCATTTTATTGGACTGAATAAATTTCTCCTTCTTGGCACAGAGATCTTCTAATTGAGCAACTTTTTCTAATAGAGTCTTAAAAAGCACATATATAAATTAATGGAAAAAATGACAGTGACACTAGATGAATTTCTAAGGTGTATATATTGCATGTACATGCAAATCACGCAGATCTCACAATTAATAACAATTTACATGAATAAACAAAGACTCTTTTTGCATAGTCCGTGGTTCATTTGGAAAAGACCTGTAGAGAGCTCATAGCTCATAGCAAGAACACAAATTCCACTGCAACCAACTATACTTATTGCAGAAACTTTACTCTGAAGAAGCTCTAGTACAATCCTGGGGACTAAACATCCATGAATAGTGAAGCACATAAGAGGGACTCCTGAAGTGGATCTTTCAGTTCAGTTTCTTTCAAAAGTAATTCAGTTTGCATGATCCAGCACTGCTCCATGACATGAACAAAAACAAAATAAGTAAAACCCCACACTGCTGATCCAAACACACAGTTACAGACACTACTAATTAAAACAAAATCTGTTGTTCTGTTCTAATTTCTGTTAAGGAATCCCTAACCAACTGACTAAGAAATCCCTAAAACTAAGCCTGCTAGGAAGGCTACCTTATGATTAGTCTAAATTTGAGATTAAAGATTTTGTCTCAAATTTGTCTTTGATTAGTTCCTCTGCTACCAAACCTTGCTGTCTTTGGACAGAGTATTTTTATTCAAGAATGATGAAAATACAATCATGAAGAGAATTGGTTTTAATATGCTTGCCAATCTCTCATCAGAGTACACAGAATGCACTGCAGGAATGTTAGTGCTTCCTTACCTTTTTTTCACCTTCAGATTTCTCCCAAAACAACATTGCTTCAAGGAAGTTGTTCATATAATTTAGGTTTTTCTTCTCTTTTTCAACAGAACCTGTAGAGAAATTCAAAGAATCAAATGTCATATTTATTAAGATACCCAATTAAAAACAGGTTTTATTGCATATATAACATGATAGTTATATCTAAAAAAAATCAGTACATTCCTAGAAAAAAAGTAATTCTTCTGCAAAGATCATTTGCCATATCAAGAGCAAAGAAACATTTAGACTGTAATTCTTAGCCACCTGTTAATGCAAGTAAAGAAGAGACAGCCAATGTACATAATTGCATCACTAAAAAAAAAAAGAAAGAAAAACAACCAAACATTAAATAGCTTTAAGGTTAACTTTACTAAAACAAAAGAATCAGCCTGTCCAGCTGACAATATTTAAAATGAAAAAACCCTTCAGAAACTAATTTGAAACACTAAAACAATATTGGTATTATTATTGTATTTTATACACATTGGAAGTAGACTAATTGGTTTATAAAAAGGAAATTCAGGAAAATTAGTGAATCAAGTGAACAATTAATGCTTTATTCTGGATGAAAGTGTCCGCACAAAGGATTAAAAGGGTTTTAACTAATTCACTTTAAAAATTAATTCAAAATAATTTTCCTGAATATTCTCATGCAGCCAAGAACACTCATTTATAGAATACTAATCATCATAGTATTTAGGTGCATAATAACTACTCCATGGTAATTTAATATATTAAAAACCACCAACTTGTTTTAAAATTAGTTAGCAAGCAAATTTCATGCTTTCGTAGGTGTGATCTATTACTACATACACATCGATTTAACTGCATTCACTAAACAGTTCTGATGTTTTAGGTGCTGCGTAAAATCTGTCTTCAGCATTGAGGCATTATTGCTTGCTTTCCCTTAGAATGCTTATCCACCACAGGAGTAACATAGCAGTTTTGAGCCCTCTGTCAACATTCAGAGACAATGACATAGATTCAGTGTCCCACATAACGACTGACTTCTTTTTTTAAATTGTTTAAATTTGTATGATCAGAGAACAGCAAACAAGTAATTTTCCTTGGGAAAACCAATCCATGCATGCTTTACATCAGTCAAATCCTTCTAACTTCTGGAGCTGAAACTATCAAAATCCTCTCTTTCTTGGTAACGTCACAGAAGAGTTGAATTGACTCAGGAACAAACTAAGTTACAAAACCACATTTACCACCTTGTAGTAAAGCATCATAAAGTAGCATATTTCAGTGAGAAGTGTATATAGTAGGAAGCTATGCCAGGATCTGTACTGCAAATACAATGGTTAGTGAAAATGTATTGGAATAAAAGTTTACATATTGATTAAAAAATTACCATTTTACATTAAAATGGATCTTTTATTTGTAGGTAAACAGCCTTCCAACTATCTCACTGAAAGGTAAGAGGGGAAGATTGGCAGGGGGGTGATTGGGGGAAGATCCAGTCCTGAGATTAAAAAGGATGCAGATTCAAAAGGCATTATCAACAGTTTAGTGTTCTTACCCCTAAACCTAAATGCACAAGCAATATGCAAACTTTTGGTTACTGAAAAAGATTGAACAGCAGAAGTCTTCCAAACTGGTAGAAAATTTTAGGTTTAAGAGAATCATAGCTCCACAGACAAACTTATAAGAGGGAGAAAGATGAAATCTCACCAGGTTAACAATTTCTGAAAAATGTTATATACAAATACAAGCAATGTACTCTACAAGACAAATGCGGTCTCTGTAGACCAATCTCCACAAACAAAAATATTAATTGTTCACCAACTTAATGATTTACATAAAGCTCCAACACTCTAGGCTGAAAAAGAAAGTTATCTCCCCCTACCTATCTCTTACCTTGAGATACAGAAATATCATGCATTGATGGCACTGAAGTAAGTTGAGCAAGCTGCTCTTTCAGCTTCTTGACCTCAGCTTGCAGCTGGCTCACGTTTCCTTGTGTGTCTTCATTTACTACAGCCTTTAATAAATATTTTAAGAGGAAATTAGGGAGCACTACAAATAAAAATTCTAAAACTTATAGGATAACGGAAACCTCAAATACTGCAAAGCAACATGTAACTACCTGCAAGTCCTTCCATCTAAGGGAAAAAGAATTCATGGAAAAAGCAATGTTCAGTTTTCTGAGGAGCCAGTAAATTATCCTTTAGCTAAAAATCACTTCAAGTAAAAATTTAATGTTTGTTGAATAATTTACCCTGGAACCTTTTCGGACTAAAGGCAAAGAGTATAAAGTAAAGACAGAATAGTCTCCTAACAGAGATCAATAAACTTTCAAAATCCACTTAAGACAGAAATTATTTTCCCGGATGTTGGCATATATAAAAATTAGATGCACTGAAATACTATTGAATCTAGTCTTTTTATGACAATTTTAAATTTTAATACAGATATACTTACATTTTATACATTCTATTAGAGTGCTCAAAGAACAAGCAATGGATAAAAAAAATACCATTTGTTAACATTATCAGTCATTGTCTATTCTCCAGATGTTGTACTCCACTCATAATGAAAAGCAAACAAGTCCTCTTAAAAAAAAATCACATCATAAAAATACTTAGGAAAGCAAATTTTGTATTTTAAAATAAGCTATGTTTATTTGAATTACTGATAGCACAGGAGTATTTCAAGGAAGTTAATATGTAATTTAAAAGAAAGGTTGTTGCCACAATAAAAACATTGAGTAACTCTAACCTTGTTTTTAATCAACTTTGCTCGCTGAGCGAAATTAAGAGTGGACAGTGTTTCACCAAAACACCTGGATCCAGGATGAACATTTGCAATGATACAGGTTTTCGCATTACCACCAAGGGAATCCTGTTTGAAAACATAGAGAAGTTTGCTTTATTTGTGGGTTTTTGGTTATAGCAGGAAGCCATCACCTTCCTTCTAACAGCTAGGTAGCCTTTTCAGCAAACTGCAGAAGAGGTTTTTATTCAACAAATCTCTACATTGCTTTTTTTAGTTTCTGAAATTTCATTTCTAATCTTGATGAAAAGAATGCAACTACAAAAAAGCTTTATTTGGATTTTTTAAATCCAGATCTTACATTAATAATCATCAATTTGAGTAACTGATGATTAGTAATACACAGCAATGGGCGGGGAGGGAAACAAACAAATAAAAGGAATAAAGTAGATATTTCACCTTAATCCTGGTTATTAGCAGCTTGGTATTTACACTGTTTGAAGGTCATCTAGTCTGCTCATTGTTCTTACCAAATTTCTAATAGTAGGTGTCAAAAAACAAAACAACATACAACCCACAAAACCAGAGATGATCCATGGACAATTTGACCAAAGTAATAAATGAAATCTCTCCATTTTACATACATGTTTTCAAATATCTCAGTGCAATTTGTCAAGGAGGTCTCAAATCTGTGTAGGAAGCAGCAGCTAAAAGTAATGTTTGAGAATAATCTAGTATTACAAATTAGCCCACAAGTTTCCACAACATCCTCTCTCTAGCTGAGACAGTCCTGTGTTTGTGGACTTCTTTGCAGAACAACCACCTAAAAATAATGACTTAAGAAAATAACAGCTTAAATGGTTGCAATTCCCTTCCAGTTTCTATGTATTTTAGGTTACGCTCGAAAAAAATAATTCTTTCAATATTTGTGCTACTGGAAGATACATAAAAACAGGGAAGGAACACCTGGGAAATTCTGCTGTGATCACAAACACAGCAATATAGCAATTTGTAACAGCAATACAGAATTTACCTGTTTAGGCAAAAATATTTTTCCAGCTTTCTTTCACTCACCCTCCTACCTCAGAGGATTATTATTTTTTTTAAAAACAAAGGAAAAAGAATTGGAAACTGATTTGCAGAATCTCCAAAACTAATTGCTATACTACTGTATTATAATACAAAATTGAAGTTATTATTCATAACTGCAGAATTTTAAAAAGTGCTGGCACTCTGCAGAAAAATATTTGACCATTTCCACCTTTATTTACTTTGCTATTCATCTTGAAAAGAGCCCATGAGCTCTCAAATAGCAACTGTAAATATCTAATTCTTAATGTCATACCAAACCTTAGCACATATAAGATAATTTTGGAAGTTTCTATACATTTCAACATGCCTCTAAATATTACACCTTAATATACAGTATTTCCCAAATTGTAAGGAAGAAAAAATATGCTCCTTTTTCATTAATACTTTAATACTTAGTAATTGCTTTTACGTATCTGCAAAAATAAATTTAATGTCATCTGTAAACAGCAATAAAGAATTTACCTGCTTAGGCAGAAATATTTTTCCAGCTTTCTTTCACTCACCCTCCTACCTCAGAGGATTATTATTATTGTTATTTTTTAACAAAGGAATAAGAATTGGAAATTGATTTGCAGAATCTCAAAAACAATCCAAGAATCCAGCCACATGCAAAAAGATTCTGAAATGTTACTGCACACAAACTGATATTCCAAGAAATAGTAACACACATTTTTATGGAGTTCAGGTTTTTAGAATGAACTCCCCCAAATATTTTTCCTTCACAAACTAGCATATAAAATTCAGATTATATATATTACCCGTAGCAGAAAAGTGAGCTTGGAATCCCGGTAACAAATGTGCCTCTGTTTTCCATTACCCACATCAACAAGTGCTGTGATTACTTGGCCCAGGCAACTTAGTGATCGATTTATGTTACCTGCTTCCTACAAGAAGAAGAAAACAAAAGTGAGCAGATTCTCTTTCAGGGATGGGGCAGGGCAACACATCTGAAAGAAAAAAAAAAAAAAAAACAAACCACTATAGATGTCACAGAACTGACCTTCAATCTCAATCCTTCTGTATGGGTGTCTTTTTGTCTCTCAGATCCTGCCAAGTCTACCAGGTTGAGCAGGGAAGATCGAATGTTAACAATCTCATTGTTTTTCTCCATTGATTCCACTGTGATTGTGAAAACTGCATGTGATCTTGAGGATTCTCTGTTCATTGATGTAGATGCTACACGACGATTTCTCCAGCCCATAGTTAATACCTAGGCATGAAAAAAAAGAAACAGTATCAAGCATCTCAGACTGTACCCAGTAGTTATGCAAAGGTGAGATAAAAGTGTAATAGCTGTCAAAAACTCTGAAGACAAAGACTTTTTTCCAATAAGAAAGTATTTTCAAAGTAAAAAAATAAAGCAGTAAACTTAATAAAGACATTAATACTTGCTTCTTTCCTCCAATGGTGCAATTACAGTTTGGGAGTATAACATATCCAACAGTACTGTATGTTAACAGTACAAAAGGAAAAAAATATTTAAACTTGCAAAAATACTGTGCCCTCACAATCTGGAAGAATAAACCTGACAATTTCTGGAACCTACACTGCCCAATTAGTTCCAGATGCTGTTTTCTATTACTATTCCAGAGATGTATAGTGCAAGCATTAGGGAAAGACTACTGCTATTGCAATTCTTAGGTTCCAAACTGCAGAGATATATGATTTCTTACATCTGTGGGACAGTCAGGAAACATCTCATAGAAACAAGAAATTATTCCACTATTTTTCCTGGAAGACAGAGGCAGTAGAAGAGGGTGTCACAGACACCGTTCAAAAATATATGCTTTAATCAAATGGAAATATTAACCAAATCAGCACGAAATGCATAGTCCAAACATTAGAAAGTGACCAAAGGACTACCTGGTATGCTTCAGCAGCAGATGACAAAACCTGTTCAACAGCACCATCAACAAAGACTCCTTTCTTGATGTGTTCTCTGAGAAAGAGTCCAGCTGAAGCAGAATCTAGCAAGTCAAATATCTGTTCATTGTAGATTTCAATAAACGAGCATTTGCAGAGAAAACTCTTTCCACCGCCAGCCTGAAAAACATGATAATTTGCACTATAAACAGACTCGTTTTATTAAGTGGTAGCGAGTTTCTTTTTATACACAAAAAGTAAGAGTTTGCATATATATTCTGTATATTAGATACCTCTGATGCCCAAATCATAAATGTCATCCAGAAAGATAGGTGCATTTATAGACTCAGAATATAAGCATACTTGAGTCCAAAGAAAGAACACAATCATTCAGCAGAGTACTAGAAGCAAGTATTGCTCATTAATAATACTGATGTAAACCAGTCATAATTCAGCAGATTTAACAAGTATACACCAAGCTTGCTAACAAATACTGACCGCTCTAATCTTAATTTTGAAACATTACTTTCACTGCAATAAGTATAAAAATAAATGTACCTTTTCCTTTTCACGTTCTATTAGAAAAAATAAGTATTCAAAGCTCCGTGGAATTACACCTCTCAGGCTGTGAGTGAAATTATCAGACTCAGATGGTCCTAAAGAGATTTTTAATCAAAAAAGTTTTAATTAGTTAGTACTGTTCAATAGTAATGGTTGAATAAAACCTGGTTGCTTAAGTCTTCTATAAGATATTTTGAAAAGATCAATTTATGGCAAAACACTGAATAAACACATAAAAATGATCTTTCAAAATTTAAGATGATATTCCATAATCAGATCTAAATGTAGTCTAAGTAATGTCTGTGAAAGGTAACATGGACTGATGACGCATGTCTAGAACAGTATAAATTACATGGACTTCTATAGAAAACACATACAGATGTGCTAACACAGTGCCACAACCCTCATCTAAAGAACCAGAAAAAAGGCTCCAAGCTCATTTAATTTCTATGCAATCCTCTAAAACATGCAGGCCATACTATTTCTAGCTATTGCAGTAACTTTCTAAAGACAAGCACAATATAAATATATTTAAAATTAACACTATATGAACAGCAAGATATTAGAGTCTCCTTTATATACAGAGAGGACCTTAAATTCCTAGTTGGCTAGGAGAGCTATTTTGAAAACCTCACTATGTTTTCATATGGAAGAGTTGTGTACTAAAATATGTTTCTAGACATGCAAGAGATATTGGCTGAACAAGGAAACCAGAAAAACTACTCGTTTTTGAGTCAAGTTACTAAAAGTATTTGATTTCATTGAAAAGATTTCTCCTGCTGAAAAGCAGAAGGATGATATATTTTCAGAAAGAGCAGCTAGGTCACTTTCCATTATCTTTCCATTATCTGTTTCCACAGAGAACAGGAGAGGTGCCTGAGGACTGGAAGAAAGCCAGGGTCACTCTAGACTTCAAAAACGGCAAGAAGGAGGACCCAGGCAACTATAGGCCAGTCAGCCTCACCTCCATCCCTGGAAAGGTGATGGAACAGCTCATCCTGGATGTCATCTCCAGACATATGGAAGAAAAGAAGGTGATCAGGAGTAGCCAGCATGGATTCACCAAGGGAAAATCCTGCTTCACCAATCTGACAGCCTTCTCTGATGGAATGCCTGGCTGGGTAGATGAGGGCAGAGCAGTGGATGTTGTGTACCTTGACTTCAGCAAGGCTTTGGACACTGTCTCCCATAACATCCTCCTAGATAAGCTCAGGAAGTATGGGCTAGATGACTGGACAGTGCAGTGGATTGAGAACTGGTGAAAGGCAGAGCTCAGAGGGTTGTGATCAGCAGCAGAGAGTCTAGTTGGAGGCCTGTAGCTAGCAGAATCCCCCAGAGGTCAGTATTGGGACCAGTCTTGGTCAACTTATGACCTGGATGAGGAGACAAAGTGCCTCCTCAGCAAGTTTGCTGATGATACCAAGCTGGGAGGAGTGGCTGACACACCTGAGGGCTGCATTGCCATTCAGAGAGACCTGGCCAGGCTGGAGAGATGGGTGGAGAAAAACCTCATGAAGTTCAGCAAAGGCAAGTGCAAGATCCTGCACCTAGGGAGGAATAACCCCATGCATCAGTACAGGCTGCAGGTTGCCCTGCTGGAAAGCAGCTCTGCAGAGAAGGACCTGGGAGTCCTAATGGACAAGTTAACTATGAACCAGCAGCATGTCCTTGTGGCCAAGGCGGCCAACAAGGAACGGCTGAGAGCTGGGCCTCTTTAGCCTGGAGAAAAGAAGACTAAGGATCTTATTAATGTACATAAATATCTGAAGGGAAGGTGTCAAGAGGATGGGGCCAGACAAATTTCCGTGGTGCCCAGAGACAGGACAAGAGGCAACAGGCACAAACTGAAACACAGAAGTTCCATCTGAATGTGAGGAAAAACTTCTTTACTGTGAGAGTGACAGAGCACTGGAACAGGTTGCCCTGAGAGGTTGTAGAGTCTCCTTCTCCAGAGATATTCAAAGCCTGCCTGGATGCAACTCTGTCTAACATGCTCTAGGTGACCCTCCTTGAGCAAGGGGGTTGGACTAAATGATCTCCAGAGGCCCCTTCCAACCTTAACCATTCTGTGATTCTTTTGGTATAAAGAACTGAATGCTATGCCATTTTTTAAACCATACAAGCTATCTGCTGAAGGACAGAAATCTAATTCACCTCTGGTGTTCAAGCAAGATGACATTTCAACACAATGCAAAAACTTTAAGAAATCACTGAAAGATTAAGTTCTCATGCACTTACCCATCATAGTAAAAGTTTTTCCTGATCCCGTCTGGCCACTTAGAAGAAAAAAAAATAAAAGGAGGGGGAAAAAAAAAAAAAAAAAAAAAAACAGATTAACAAAGCTCTATTCTGATTGTGAATTTTTCATTTATCTGCATATTTTGTGATAGTTGGCAGTTTAATAGGAAAAAATAGGAAAAAAAAGACATGGTCGAGTTGAAAACTAATTAGCTAAAAAGACCCTATGAAAACATAACCGCAAATCTGACTGCTAAATTCTCTTATATAAATCATATTTCCTCCTTCTCCAGCCATTTTCTTTCTGCTTGAAATCGAAATAGTGGAACCCGCATTGAAATAAGAGCTTTCAAATTTACACATTAAACTAATTTTTTGTCTCAATGTTTTGAGTTTTATATCAGTCAGTAGAAAACAAACCAAAAAAACAGAAAAAAAATCCTTCCTTCCAAAATGAATACATCTTCTTTATAAGCATAGCTATTAATCATTCTACAGAAACTTCAGGGCAATTTTATTCCATTTTTCTGTGCTCATATCTTGTAATAAAGTAGATTTCACTTCAGTTTTGCAAATGCTGTGCTAAGCTAAAAAAAAAAAAATGTTTTGATTATATCAGTCATTACATTTTTGACCAAAGTGCTTACATGGATTTTCAAATGAAAAAAAAATTATGAAGGTTAACATAATGATATTCATGCTACTAGTTATTATATATATTCCTGTCTTGAAAATATTTTGAAAGTTAAAATTATCATCTGCGAGTTCTCCCACAAGCAGCTAAGACCAACTAAAGAACTGAGTTGGCCAAATATCAAGTCAAAGCAGTCTTCATTCCATTTCGTCATGGACAAAATGAAAATAACTAGCTTTCTCTTTAACACTACAGTAAGACTTGTATTTTTTAAACAAATATAATAGTAAAAATGAAATTAGTTTACAATCCACACTAGCGGCTTTACGTATTAGAAGTACGACAGCTATAAATAGATGCCTCAGGAGCAGGAATAAGAAGCAATTTTGAATATTGCAAAAAAAAATTCCCTATGTTATGCTGCACTGAGTAAGGAAGCACTTTAAAGGCTTACTGTAATGTTAAGTAAGGCTCTGGAACTTAAAGCCACTAGTACTCTAGTGTGTACACTAGTACACAAACTTCTCAAATGTTGTAATTGATATGAAATACGATTAAATGACTTACTAGGCAAAGATGGTTCCATTGTAGCCATTCATACAAGATTCAACAATGCTTTTGGCCACACTTGAAAATACTGACTCCTGGGGATGGAAAAAAAACAAACAAAGTGGTTGGCACCAATGCTTCAAATAGCTCTTCTATTAACATTCTCTATGCTATAACTTTAAAATATATAAAATGTTGCATTATTTAAAGTCAGACAGTTATCATGACTCCTAGTTTTCTTGCAACAAAACAATATATCATAAGCATTTGTGACAAAAATCATACCCTCTGAAAAAAGTATTTTATTCCATGTTAAAATCTGAAAGAATGAAACTCAGCATCATAATGAAGACTTTAAAAATATATTACATTAATTTTTGTGCAGTTTTGGGCTGTAATTATCCTATGTTGTTTATAACATCAGTAGGTCAAAATTGAGCCTATCACACTCAAAATTTTCTATGTCTGCCATGACTCATTTGCACTGTGGTGTATTTATTAATCTGCACAACATCTATTCTCATCTGTTCTCATATATTTCTTAAAGCTGCAATGATAGCTTAGCTCCAGATCACAGCCTAACTGACATACAGAATGTATTTTTTGTTTTTTTGTTGCGTTAAAGAGGCACAGTATATATTACAGGATCATACTATAACTGCCCAACATTTTCTATGACAAATTCTCCAAGAAGGTAGGTGACATGATGCAGCAAATAGTTTACTTCTTTATGTAAAAGACTTACTTGAAAGATGACATGGCCCTTTTATTAGAATAAGTTTAAAATAACATTGTGAAAAAAGATCTCATTCTTATTCTTTACACAAGACCAAAGTTTTATGATAGAATGGAACCCATCACAACTTACCGGATATCACAGAAACAACTCAGTGCTCAAACTGTTTTAAAAATATTTGTTACATAGATTTAATTTTCCCCATTAAGATAACGTGACAGGAAGGAAAGGCTTCCTGAAGAGAGTGGAAATGGAAGTAAGGGCTTTGGATATTAAATGGGATTGAAGTCCTGGATGAATCAATATTATGCTCAGAATTACAAATATAGTATTATAAAATTTAAACTGGAGGATTTTCCTTGCAGTATGATCTTTTCCTAATAAAAGCAGTATTAGCACTTGCAGTAAAATCTCTGAACAAGACAGCTATTTCAAGGCAAGTGTATAACAAGGAAATACAGAAAGAAAAATAATTCCGTAAGTTCCTAATATAGAAATCACCTTTTCAATGTCAGCTACTGACAGCCAGCTGTTTTTATATGCTTTCAACAGCAAGATTTATTCTTGGTGTGTAGTATTACTATAACATCTACAAAGCTTCCATTTTAATGCAAGCTTTGATTAAAGAAATTACTAAAACTCTTAAAAATATATTAAAACTAATAGAATTTAGTGTAATATTTGTGTACTACATCTAAATATCCAACCAATCTCATCACAGCATAAAAATAAGACCCAATAAATTACATATTAAAAAAGGTTTAATGTCACAGTTGCCATAATCTGGGGGAAAAGTGCAATAGTATTCAAAGTTTTTACCTGTGTTGTATCCATATTTGCAACATAATCAAAAGTGAAGATCTTTGGCTCAGGCTTTGAATGCAGACGAATCGTGTTTGTTGAAAGAACAGATAGACACAGGCTTTGATCTCCATCAGCTAACGCAGTTCCCTCTGAAGGGGGACGCACCCTTACATAAACTTTGATAGCATCACCTTCAACGCTAAATGAATATTTATACATTAGATTATTTGGGAACAGATCTATTGGCTGTTTGATAAAATGAAATCACAAAAATCAGATTAAGCATGTGAAGTCATACAAAGGTCTCTCCTGAAATTATATTACTTTTAACTATAGAAATGAATTTGTTACAAGTCATAGATTCATTGAAGCTAAAGATGTGGCAGATTTAAAAATAAAGAACAAGTTAACTGGAATTTGTTGCTGTTACACGCAACTTCAGCTCTAAAAGAGAGCATTTCAGAGTGAACTTGACATATACATGGATGATAAACAACAAATATAATGTTAAAGGCTTTGGAAGTTTCTAAGATTAAGGTTCAAGCATCCTTCTTACTACTGAAAGTTAGAAAAAAATCTTTATACACGGAGCAGATGATATATTCTAGCAAGAAAGTTACTAGCATTTTTCATTGCTGCTCACAGGGAGGGAAAGAATAATTGACTAAATGATCCATGACTCTGATAAAGTATAGCAGCTCCTAAATTTAAAAGCTCCCTGGCCTATTTCATCACATTCATTGGTAGATGCACTAGTAAATTTAGCTTGAAGCAACTGCATGTGTTTATTATATTAAAGCTTTGAGGAGTTCTGACATAAATAACAGTATAGTACTTGAAGAAGTACATTTTTACTTGAACAACAGCAAACTTGGATTTACTTAACCACTCAATTGTTTCCCAAAAGTCAGCTACAGCATAAGGGCATTATAACTGGCATTGATTTTTACTTTTGATAAACAAAAGAAAGGAGTAGAATAATTTAAAAGCACAAAAATGACTTCATGAATGAAATGTGGAGTGGAGGAATAGCAGAGGAAAGGGCTAAAAAAAACCCAGGGAGCAATGGAGATGTATGTGATATTGGATTTGAGATGACAATAACACCAAAAGCTTTTTCCATATATAATATTATTTTGAGTTGGGGCAAAAACTATCTGTGTATATTTGGAGGAGGGTTTTTTGTTTTTTCTTTTAGCTTAGGACTTTCCAGCCTTTCAGAGATATTCCAAAGTCAGCTGTAGAGTTAATAGACAAATGAGAATTTACTGCATGGTAGTATTCCAAGAAGAATCTGATGTCTCAGAACAATTCCATTAAGAGCAATTTCAGAAATCTTAGGACGAGGTTTAGAGAGAAAGGCAGTAATTTTGTGCAAGAAAATGTTGAATGAAAAGCATAAATGTTTGCATGTTCTCTGCAATGTGATTATTCATATAAAGAAACTGGCAAATTACTTCTTTACCTAGGTGAGTTCAACAAAGGTAATGTAGAGTCACGCAAATCTCCTATAAAACACAAGTGGAAAAATGCCACATAAATACCAAATGATATATAATCATCTCAAACAATTAAGTAGAAAACACTATAAGCAATACTGAAGAAAATAAATGGAAAATCTTCTAAGTGTTTGTTCCATGATGAAGCAGAACTGCACAAAACCAGTTAGTAATGATCTTTCTCTGGCAGAATGCTTCTTGCAAAGGTAGAGAAAACTCTGGTTCTGCAATACTAGCACATACAGGCTTTTAACTTTACATGCACAAGAAGCCTGTTAAAATGAATATATTCATTGAACATGAATTTTACGTGAATGCACATGAAGTTTTGCAAGTGTTTTGGAGAATTTGAAACATAAGTTTTAATAGCATTATATATTCCCATTATGTTTTAAAATTGCTAACCCACTGTAGGTAAAACAACAACACAGTATAGAACAGCTTTATTGATGTGACTGAGAAACTCTTATCATAGCACCAGCAAAATCTGAGCAGTTATATTGCTTTCACTTTTATGAAGTAACATTGAGCATCACTCTATAATGCATACAGTTCTGCCGCACATACGATCATCGTTCTGCACAGCTTAGCATTTCATGCAGATGGTACATATAACTCCATTGATAGATGAGGTGACATATTTTTTACTTAAAGATGACTTTAACAGGAAATTATTTCACATAGGTTAAATAAAGTTATTAGTGTGATAAAAGACTCAAACTTAAAAAAACAAGTAAAATGACAATGAAAGATGATTTACTAAAATATTAGGCCTCTAAATTTGGTCAGCTTTTATTGTAGGAGGATTTAAACCTATACCTTAAGTGTAGGATTAATAATGTGTAAAGGCACTAGTCTTGATTAGCATTTATGCTATATAAATGTTCTTCTGCTGCTATGTGAAAAACACAAGTACACGGAGGGGTTGGAGACTATTTGCTTTGACCCTCCCCCCCGCATGAAGCCCCACGGCAGGGCCGAGCCGCCCCTTGCCCGACCCCAAGCAGCGCCGCCTCCCCCGCAGCGCGGGCCCGGGCCCGGGCCCGCTCCCTGCTCCCCGCACGGGGGTACCCCCGAGGCCCCTCCACGGCTCCCCCTCACCTTTCGTGCCAGGAGCCATGGTCCGCGCCGGCCCTGCCACCCCCCACACCTCCCCGCCCCCCGGCCGCCTGCCCCAAAATGGCGGCACGTTTGAATTTGGCGCTAAGAGCTCCCCTATGACGCAGCCCCGCCTCCCCCCTGAAGCCGGGATGGGCGCGGCCATTTCGCTTCAAGCTTCCTCCCCGGCCACGGCCCGCTCCGCCTTCTTTCCTGCTATTGGCTGGAGGCGCCGTTCCCCTGTCACGTGACGGGGGAAGCCGCCGCGCGGGGGCGGGGAGGAAGCGCGTTGGCCGTGGCCCGCTAGGGCCACCGTCCGCCCGCGCCTCCGTGGGGCCGGAAGTGCGTGACAGGGGCGGGGCCGTTAGCGGCCGCGGCGGGGCGGGGAGCGGCGGCCGCCGCCGCCATGAGCAAAAAGAATCAGGTCTCCTATGTGCGGCCGGCCGAGCCCGCCTTTCTCAGCCGCTTCAAGCGGCAGGTCGGGTATCGGGAGGGGCCCACGGTGGAAACCAAGGTAACGGCCTGGCCCGATGCCCGCCCGCCCGCCCGCCCGCCCGCGGGGGGCGGCCTGCCCCCACGCTGGGGCCCCGCCGCGGCCCCCGGCCGCGGGCAGGCCCGTGGGTGCCGCCGGTGGCGTGTGCTCCCGCCGTGGCCCTGCGCCTCGCCGGGGCCGCGGGTGGGAAGGGGCAGCTGCGCGCCCGTGGCGGCCGTGCCTGCCCCCGGCCTCGCATGAGCGCAAGGGGGGAGAGTCCCGCGGCGGGTGCTGGGGAGAAGTAGTTACGGGGCTAAACGATAACGGAGACCATCTTTGTAACGTAGGGTGGTTTTTGCATCTGTGTCGGGGGATTTTTTTTTTCCAATTAAAAAAACCAATATCTCGGCCTATTGCTGTTTTTAATAATCGCAGCCGTGGTAGTCGCGGTGCCATTGGTGGGAGCCGCTGGTCCTGGGGCGGCACTGACCGGCCAGTAGCACGGCCCTGTCGGTACCGGGGCCCTTGCCAGCGGCCTGCAAGGGCGATGGGGGAGAAAGTTATGATGCCCCCTACCAAAAGTTTAATTTCCCTGTCTAAAAGGATATGTTTGAAGTTTTAAGAGTATAGTAAAAAAAATATGGAAAAGGGGTTAACGTGTCCTGAAGTCAGGTGAGCTGACACAAAGACTGCTGGGACTGTGAGATGGGCAGGGTTAGGGCAGCAAGGTAGGCTTTCCTGATGGTGGTGGCTTGTGTGTGTTTCCAGACTTCAGCATTTCTGCTAACTCTAGTGTTTTACAGTATGCCCTGAGAAAAATAGTCCCCTTATTACCCTAATGTATTACAGACACATTTTGATAAGAAAATTTAAATTTAACTGTCATGCAATTTTTGTGATAGTCCTGTTTGTGCAGTTATGTTATTGCCTAGTTGTACTGGCAGAAATGTTTGTGGGATCCTGCAGATGACCTGTGTGCAGCGACGCAGAGGAGAGTTAAAAAAAAAAAAAACAACCAGTGGCTAATTATCAGTGCCTTTATTTGAATCGTGCTTGTACCACTGTGACACACAGCTGGCTTAGTTACTGCTAAAACTAGCATTGCCACCCAAAAGCTGTTTATGGAACAACGTCCTCTTCTCTGAAGTAGCTTTGTATAATACTGTCCTTAAATGGTAGTTAGCTATGATTGTTCATTACTTAAAAGCACGAAGTATCTTATGTGTTACCTAGTTAGGACAGGTAAATTACCTGTGAAAATATTTTTATTACAATCAAAGTATTGTCTTTCACTGCTTGTTTCATTTGCCTTTACTGCCTTTTTAAGTTTCAATCCTAGTATGTAGTAGGTCTTAAGCTGTATCAATACGCTATGTATATACACACACACAAGGTATGTGGCTTAAGCCAATATCATCTACTCTCTCCAGACTGGTCAGTGAAGTAATAACAGCAATGATTTGTTAGAAAATAAATGTGTAAATGAGTTTGAATTTGAGATAATGTATGCCTTTATCATGAGCTATTTCATTTCATGGGGAAGATTGGAATTTCCTTATTCCTGTGGTAACTTCAGCAGAGTAGGATAATACTATCTATACATTTTCTTCTAAGACTTTTATTTTCAGTTCCTATAATCTTACCAAACGTTATGTTGTTGGACTAAGATTTCCATAGCAACTCTCTGCCTTAGACCAAGTTTGTTTGTATAAAATTTTTGTCCCAGATCATTCTTCTTTCTCAGAGCATGAGTTTGGGAGAGTGGAAACAGGGAAATTGTCTTCCTTAGGTTAATAATGTTTATGATTTAATTGGGTAGCTTTAATAAGCTTTAATAATAAAGCCACCATGGACTCTCTTTCCCTTCTCAGTGTTTTCAGTATAGCACAGAGGATTCAAATTTCATCCCAGATATCTAAGATTATCTTGGTGTGAAATGACAGACATTATTTCTATGAACAAAGGCAATGAATTTCTTACCTTCCAAGTTCATACTACTTTGGTCTTTAATTGAAAGAGCACATACTGCTTTTTTCCACGGGAATCTGTGTCTCAATGATGGAATTGGATTGTTAACCTTGTGCCCAGCTGCAGTGGCTCCCCAAGAGCCTGTTTAGCTGCCAAGTACCAGCAAATCATGAAAGAATTTGGCTATGCCTGCTGTACTGTGATGAGGGCATAAGGGAGTGCGTATGGTAGGCCAAACTAATATACTCCATTTTACTAAAAAATATGACAGTAATTTTGTGTTGTTTGGATAGTGTGTGTTAGGAGAGCTTGGCACTGAAAGCCATACCAGATTTCCTTACTAAGCTTACAGCAGAAATGAAACAAAAGATCAAGAATCACAGAATGGTTGAGGTTGGAAGGCAATTCTGGAGATCATTTAATTCAAAACTCCTGCTGAAGCAGGATCACCTCAAGTTGGTTGGCCAGGAATGTGTCCAGACCACTTTTGAATATTGCCCAGAGTAGAGACTCCATCACCTCTCAGGGCAATCTGCTCTATTCCTCAGTCACCCTCACAGTAAAAGAATTTTTCCTTAGATTCGGACAGAACTTCCCGTGTTTCAGGGTGTGCCCAGTCTTATTCTATTACAGGGAGCTACTGAGAAGCGTCTGGCTCCATCCTCTTTACACCCTGTATTACTGGCCCACTGTTACACCTTGGGAGTGGTGATTTGGTGTGGTGATCAGAACTGCTTTCATTTCTCTTCTGTCTAGAGAGAACAGCTTCCACTTGCAGATGATGAGAATGACAGTGACAAAGAGGATGAGCAGCCTCAAGTGGTGACACTGAAAAAGGGGGACTTGACTGCAGAAGAAGCAATGAAAATTAAAGAGCAAATCAAAGATGCCTTAAAATCAAGTGAATCAGGTGAATTTCAAATTGCTAATTCTTGCTTTGTATATCCAAGGAAAGAGACAGAACTGTAAAAGGAAGCGTGATGGTAATTACTGAGTTTTCTGCTTGTTTAATATTACAAGTAGATTCAAATTAATAGTTTTGATTTTTTTTGGCTAAAATAATTAGCACTTGTGATTTCTAATATGAACTCTTTGAATGCCCATCCAAGATTCGCTTTTTATAATGTTGCAGTTACGTGCTTCTTGGTTATGCATCCTACCTCCATATAGCTATAGTCTGTTTTTGTTTGTTTGTTTTGTTGTGGGATGTCATAATCAACTTGATAAACAGTCTTTTTTCATCACCTGTGATAACTTTCGAACCCATTAATCAGTTCAATGAAGTTTGACGGAGAGGTGAGGAGACTTAAAGATAATAGTATGAGCTGGTAAAACAGCACCTGAGTAGAAAGAGTAAACTCAATTTAGTACTTGGAAGGAGAGAATGGCTGATGTGCAAGTTCACTAACATGTTCAGGCAACTGAATGACCCACATATTACTTGCTTACATTACTGGTGGTTATGAGGGCATGGGAAAGACCTAGGAGTACTGGGGGGTGATTTGAGATGAGAAAGGAAGAAGGTGAGCTGAAGGTTTTCAAGAATGTGGTGAGTGAGGTTGCAGGATGAAAGAGGGAACTAGGATTTTCGAGGCAGGTATTTTGGAGCATAGACTGTAGTAAACAAACTGTAGTAAACCAGGCTTTGTTATTTCTGTGGCTCATAAGGCAATGGTAAATCTTCTGTGCCATTTTGTATTTATGTAAATATAAATAAAAGTTTCAAATAACTATTTGTCAGGTTATTATACTTTAAAAAAAAATATAAACTTTTACAGTTAAAAAACCCCCATCCCCTTTACCCCTTAAAACAAAGCAATGAAAGTTCTTTTCTCATTGCCAGGTTCTTATGGAAATAATAAAGTCTCTAGAGCGCTAGAGGAGAAAGATACAATATATTAAATTATTGATTCAAGAAAATAGTGCAGCTAGTATGGCAAAGTGGTTGCCATTGTGGGTTGATGACAGGAGTGAATAGAATGAAAAAAAAACATTTCAACTAATACCTAGTGTCGACTCTTGATGGGAAAGGGATAATGTCATTGTAATATTAAATCCTTTTAAACAATCTGATTATAGCTCTACATTCTTAATAAAGTAAGGTAAAAAAACTTGATAATTCTGGATAGAGGTGATTAGCTGTTCTCAAAAATCGTAAGTATACTCATTGGAGTTAGAAGCCTTCTAGTATTTTTTAAATGCAAGTACAATCTCCACTGACATCAATTTCAGTGTGATACAACATGAACAATGTATGGATTTTAGAGCTCTGAAAATTTTTCTGCTGAGTGGACTTTCACAACAGCTTCACAAATAAACCTATGCTGCAGATACATTATGCAAAACTAAATGGATTAGTTGAATGTAACATATGATACAATAGTGGCAACAAACATCTACAGAAAAAAAAGCATTCTTGATTCATATTGTACAAGGAATGGAAAGGTTTTATCTAAGTTATTAAACAGACTTTTCAACAGTGGAAAGACAAAGTGGTGTAGAAGAGGTTGTTGCAGTTAGACAGTAAAGACATGACATTATATTTGATGTATACAGTTAAGAACATCTGTAAGTATTCATTATTCAGATATTATTGAAACAAATGCAGTGGGTGTCCAAAAACTCTTCCATCATAACACAGGATGTGAAGAAGTGTAACTTTGCTTTTTGTGTGTGTGTGTGTGTTTGTGTGTGTGTTTATCAGAAGACTTGACAGATTATAGGTTAATATTACTGTCTTTAGAGAGGATGTCTTGACCCAATTAACCATCTAGAAGTGGACTCTCACAAGTATAAAACAGAAAGATGATTCACAGAAGCTGTGTAATTTTTCCTTGGTTAGCTATTGTGGCTATTTCCAAAGGAAGTAAATTGAGTTCAGAGGAGAATGAGAGGCTAGCACAGAGCTATTAGTATGACATCCATAGGTGCGTCTGTCTTTTTTTACCATTTAGATTAGAAAATTCAGGTTTTTGCTACAGATCTGTCAAGTAGGGGTATGTTTAAAAGTCTAAATGGTAGAAAATAGAGAATTCACGTAACAGAAGGAACAAATACACTGAGAATTTTACATTTTTTGAAGAGCAGACTGATGAAAAATTCTTAGAATTTTATAACATAAGTTGGCTTCAAAGTAAATCAAACTATTTGATTTGTTTCTGCAGGTAGTTATGTGGAAGTGGTAGGCATAAACAAAGAGGGGACCAAGGGCTGTATTTATACAATTCAGACTCCTCTGAGAGTATGTGCTCAAGCTTCCTGATTACTCCCTGGTCTCTGTTATTGAAGAGTAATGCATGTACCTGGTTTTGTTGTTTATAAAGCTGTCACATGTTTTCTTTTTAAAAGGGGTGTCACTTTCTAGGTCTTGGAAGAAATTTCAGCCTTCTGGAAGAAAATAGCAAGATTCTTTCTGAGCAATTTATATTTTATGCAAGCAACTGTTGTAGCAGCCACTGGAATCTTGAGAACTAACAGCAGAAGGAAAGATGATTATATAGGGCTGGACAGAAAGCAGCAGTTGTCCGTGAGTCTGTTGAGTTAGAGTTCATACTGTGAAAAAAGTCCAAAAGCAGCTGATCCACTAAGTTGAACACACAGTGTGAAATGAAAATATATTTGAACAGAGAAACTGAACCTCTTCTCTGATGGAAAAAGACCTTCCTAAGACACAAATGTGTGTCGTGGATATACTAGTATTAAGCCCCTGTAGGGCTGTGGCACTTCAGCTTATCACCTGTTCATCCCTTGAGTAACAACTTGCAATTGGAGGAAAAAATATACAGTAGGAAGTAGCAGAATTGTTGAATTACTGTACTGTGGAGACTGCTGCTCTCTATTCTACAGTTTTATATTACTCTTTGCTCATTTGCCTTTGCTATCAATATGAGGTCTTGGCCTGCTTTACCTTTTTTCAGGTATGGGAATGAACAGGGTAGGTGGTAGCATGCTCTTCTGCTATGGAGAGGACTTGATTGGGGTGAGGTTTTCAGTGGAAGTATAGATGACAGTGCTCAGCTTGCTGAAGGCATCTTTGAGTCTTCGTCTACCAGTTTTATTTCTAGATTTAAATTCTGATTTCTAGTCAGAGGCAGATATTTAGGCAGCTGATTACTTCTAGTTTAATAAGGAGATTTTGAATAACATCTTTCTCTACTCTCTTTGTTTAATTATCACACATAAAATGGCAAGTGTAATGAAGATTTGATGTTGTATAATTTGATTACATTTCTTACTACTTTGAATTTTTCCGAGAGCTGAAAGTGAAATGAATTTAACAGATAGTAGACTGTAATATATGTCACTGAATCAGATCATCAGTGAAATTATGTGAAGACTTAAAGAGTACAGAGAAGCAAATTTCAGAACCACTAATCTTCCTTTACGCCATTGAGATTAAGGCCAAGGCACTTTGATAGATCATAAGTAATGTGTTTCTAATTATGTGTTGTGAATAGAAACTGTCTGTTTTCCAAAACACCATAAATAACCAGTTTTGAGGTTCTGCCTCCCTTTGTCTGTGTATCTGTAATGATTGTCTTCACCTGAAGATCCTTGTCCAAAGGCTTTAGCTTGGGATATTATTCTAGGATTTTACAAATCTCATTTACTTTCTTCTCTGTCATTTTTTTTCTATAACCAGTTTGACATGGCTAAACTTTTTTATTTCAAGCACCAGCAGTTCCTGTGACTTGCTTTTGCTTTAAAAGATGAGCTTCAATCTTTCATTAATCTGTGAAAAATAGCTGATTAATGTTCTAGCCTTACTTAGCTGCCTCCTGAGGCAGAGTAAAATTTAGTAATGCTCTTACATTGGCTTTACAAGTATAGTAGTAGAGAACTTTTTTAGCTGGCTTAACCTTTCCTATATTAAAAAAACTCCTTCTTTGCTGAAATCTTTTTATCCATGGAAGGCTGACTTAAAGGCTTTTTAAAAAGAAGTCATTTGTTTACCAACAGTCATTTTGCTTAAGAATTGTGTGGAGCATTTTATAAATAACTTCTATCAGTTCAGAGAGAAATAAAAAAGGTCTTAGAAAAATCAAATTTGCACAAAAGAAAGATGGTAATTGCTGCAAGATACTTTTCTCTCAGCATTGATTACAGTCTCTAGAATTGATTTTTCTGCTGCTTTTCTTGTTCATCTGGCTCTGGGATATTCTACTACATGCAGATGACCAAATTTGTTGGGAGGTGTTCTTACTCATTTGAAGTCTCTAGCTATTATTCCTGTGTCATTCTGTATGCTGGGGGTGGAAGAGGAAAAGAGAAAGGAGAGGCAAGGAGAATCCAGCCTCAGGACTTTTGCCTGTCTTGAGTATCAAAGTTCTTTCTTTAGCTTAAACAGATGTTTTAACACATTTAGAGTTCGTGTTGCTTTTTTCAAGTGAACAGTAGGAATCTACATCAAGGCTGTTTTTGTAGTATTTAAAGCAAAAAACAAAACAACAACAAAAAAACCCCAAACTTTTCCAAAAATGGTTTTAATTCAGAGTGCCCTCAGTAGCGCATGAGACTGACTATATGAGGAAGATTGGTGGTGTTACCTACATGGGACCAGTTTGTGGATGTAATAAATGTTTTTCAAGACATGTTTAGAGATGGGTGGCAAAGAAGCACTAAACAGAGGAGTGTCTGATAACCCAAACTTTTAACCATAGTAACCAGCAAGAAATTTGCCAGGTTACCATAACAATTTTTTCTAACCTTTGTCATTAAGTAGATATGCATTTTGAAATACTGCGTGTGTTGTTCTTCCTGACATTCCCCCCAGTTTAGTGGGGTGTGTGTTTCCTTCTGCAGCCTAATAGACCCATATGGACAGAAACTTCCCCTGCTGAAAAAATGGTACTACTGACTACACAGGTGACTGCTTGGAAAAAAAAAAAAAACAAAAAAAAAACAAAAAAAAAAAAAAACAAAACTCAGAACTGAAGAGCAGTGTTTCTTTTTCAGTCCCTCAGTTCTACTGTCCTTGTAAGATGCATCTTGTAATTAAAGGAGGAAACAGACCTTTCTGAATTTGTGGCTTCTTAAATTGATGTCATTTGTGAAGTAAGCTTTCGACTCAACATGTGAATATCTCTCTAAGTCTACCAGGGTAAAGGTTTGTGATCCAGGCATAAACAGCTATGACTAAATGTTTTTTATTGTTTCTCCTGTGATGCTGTCTGGTTGGTATCTTGCTTGTCTTTTACCTTGTGTGTTCTAATGCATTTATCAGAAATCCTTAATTTGTGATACTGATACCGTCTTTTATCAAGGCTCTATTTTAAAGACTACCAACACTGAGATTTATTCTTGAATCTCCTCTTTGCTGTGCTTAGTAATGATTAAAAATCAGTTTCTGGAGTTCATCAATGCAAACAGCAGCTGCTGTTATCAGTCTAGTAAAATTAAAAGAGATAAAGTGACATTTTTTACCATCTGAAAAAGACAGTCCTAACAAATCAACATTAAATTCTTGAACTGTTAAGTCAAATTCTTTCAAAATGCATAATCTTTCTGTTCTCTCTCTTTCCACAAGCTGCTTAGTTAAGGTCAGACCTGCTGTGTTTCCTTCTCTGATTGATTCTTTGTCAAGCACTGCAGACATAGCTCTCTGAAGTTGGCCCGAGTTTCCTACTGAAATGAATTTCCTTTAACATATGTATAATAAAATTTTGAAAATGTTTTACCTGGCCAGGAACTAAAATATTTTCTTTTATTGCAGAATGATACACAAATAATACTGAAGCCCTGGAGTTCAAAGCTAACTCAGTTGCTGTTTTAGTGACGTTTCTGAGATTTGTTCTGTTTATGCCCTTTGCTTATAAAGATTTTAAATTTATGTTGCAAAGTTACCTATCAGTTTCTTCATCTGGTAGACAAAGTGAGAGGCTTAATGCAGTTCACAACATGAGTAGCAGGAGAGCTGGAGTAAAATTTGAAACTTCTGATTTTCATTCTTCCATGGAATATGAGTACATAGTTGTTTAGCTGGTCTATTTTGCAGGTTTTGTTAGATTTTAAAGATTTTGGTTTTAAGAAAATGTAGTAACTACTCTTATAAGAGTATCTAAAAGGACTTTTTGGTGCTTCTCATGCTTCTGTAACAGCTGGTTGTTTTGAAGTCCTATTTCCACAGTGGCAACTGGTACTGTATGCAGTCTGTGTGTTGACTGAAACAAGTACATAGACAGTTGGGTCTGATCATAAGTGAGATTTCTATTACAGATGCATTTTTTGCAGGATTCAGCTTATATCATCTGCATCAGGTCTTGTTAAATTAGAAAAGCTGGGTCTCTGTATAGACACAAACTCCATTGTTCTCTTGTAGCTGACCAACAATCAGTGGATGAATTATTTTACATTAAGCTTCTAAGCCCCAAAATGGAATTTATGATGGGAAAATTTATTTAAATTTTTTAAGTTTAGCATGGTTTCTGAGAGAAATGACAAGTAGTATATTTTGATTGGTTAGATATATATTTATTCAGAAATAGTTATTTTTCCCTCCCAAAATTTACTGTGATCACTTCTTAAACTTGTATATGTACAAATTTAAAGTTGCATGTACAACATCTAAACACTTTTTTTTTGCATACAATTCATAATGGAGCCATTGATAAACATGCTTTTAATAACTACTATTTATTATTGCTGGTTATTTCTTGTAACTCTAATGCTTTTGTAATACACAAATATTGAATTATATTCCAAAAATCTAGTTAGTTATTTTCTGCATAGTATTTATTCCCTTGTATTCTACTGCAGAAATCTACATTCTGCAGAAGTCATTGACTTCTGAGTGACTTAGGAGTGCTTTTAAAGCTAGTTTAAGTTAGGTGTTCTTCCTTTTAAAAAAAGAAAAAGTCTGTGAAAACTAAGGAATTCTAAGTGAAGTTTCCTAATTAAACTGATGTCTTGATATGTACCACAAAATGTTTAATACAATCAATCTAATAGTTGTATTGTTTGGAACATGCACTGAAAAGTTTCATCCAGTGCTGTGTGTGATAACACTAAAATATTAGTCCTCTGCCATAATGCTTATGTATTCAAGAAAGAATTTGTGCAGAAGGCAAAAAACGTTTATTGGTTATGGCTAAATAAAATGTAATCTTGTCAAACACTGATATATTGTTCGGAAATTTCTGTTGAATAATTTATTCATAAAAATACTTCAGAAAAAATGTCTTGCATGGAGCCCCTATGGTTCTTTAGTATCCGTCACATATACATTATAAAAATTTTTACAGCATTAAACATTTATATTAACATATAAAAATTACAGCACAAGACTTTGCTTCTGATTCATGTCTTTAAAATTAAGTTGAACTTCTCATTTTTAAATTGTTATTTGCTCTAGTACATATAGAGGAGCAGTATTAGTCAGGGCATAGTTTGGTGCCTTTGCAGATATGAAGAAATCTTGAAACATTCATCCCATACGATAATAAAAAGTAGGTTTATGGCCATGTGATCTTTCTAACTGTCTCCGTAAGACAGGATATATTCAAGTAAATGAAAAGCTTTGTCTTGTAAATGTAACATTTAGTCGTTTAAAGAGGTGCCATAATTCTGAAATAAGTGCATTTGTTACTGTAGATTTTACAAATAGTGAATTGGAGTTAGAGGATCATATAAAGTTGTCTTCTGTGTTTTGATAAGTGGATAAAGCTAGATTGTGTGGGAAGAGCTCTACTCCTTATAATCTCTTCTAACTTAAAGCTCTGGTGAGTAAGAACCTGTTTCTAATAGCTATTTTGGGAGGAGGACTGTCTTCAGGTGCTGGTTGCCAAAGAGCAGATGTTTGTGCATGAGGGACCTCAGTTCAGTGGAGAATTATGGCCAAAAACATAAGTTTTCACTATTGCTTTGTTATTTCAGATGTTCCGCTGATCTTGGCTGTGGGGAAAAAGAAAAGATAATAGTAATGTTCTCTATGTGTGTATGATCATTGAAGATGAATTCTGATTTAATTCTCACTGTTACAGATGGTGAACCAGAACCTGCTGATGGAAAAATTATGTTCAGGAAGCCCACCAAACGTTCATCAGAGAAGTTTTCAGGCCTCAATGTAAGTTCAAGTAAGAAGATGAAGGAATCAAAGAAAGCTAAAAGAGAAGCATCTACACCTCAGAGTGCAGCTAAGCAAATAAAAAATAGCAGTCTTCTTTCATTTGATGATGAAGAAAATGATGATTAGGAGTTGTATATATTTATAATTTACTTACTGTTTCGGGGATCAGAGTAAGATTGAGAGTTTTCTTAGAAATTGAGGGTTATCGTCTGAGGCTTTGTTATACTCCAACTAGAGAAACTTAGTATAAAGCTAGTGAGAACAAAACTATATAAGCAGTATCTCACGTCTCTCTTTTTTAAAAGAGACTTTAAATGTGTGTGTCAAAGTTATTTGAGATCACAAATGATCAGAGCAGCAGAATTCACCTGTACATAACCAGCTTAAATACATTTTCAATCAGTGCATTTTGAAATGTCCTCTTTTACTAAAATAGTATTTCTTCTCCATTTAGTGGCCCTATTCCATAGTTGTCTGTTTTTCCCTTGTTAATATTGACTTAGCATTCAAAAGAAAAGGACTGCATTGCTGTGGCACACAGACTAAAGTCTTTTGTCTCATATTTTAAAACTTTGCACTGAATTTTGCACATATGATTTGGCAGATTAGCTTTTTTTTTAAGACCCCTCAGACTAAGTGAGACTTCAGTTGCTAAAATCGTGTACTGTTAATGCTGTCTTCAGTGAAGTCCAAGAAGCATTGAGTTTGTTTGAATTGATTGTGCCAGTAAGAGGTAAGGAATTTGATTCTAGTTGATTGTATCAGCTTCTGCAAAAGAAAGATGTCTAAACTTACGGTGATTGTACAGTTTGGTTATCACACTGATGGGCTCAGTGCTTTTTTTTTTTTTTTTTAAAAAAAAGTCTGTCTTCAAGTCAGAAGTGTATATATGCATGCATAATTATATGGGATCTCTAACAGTTTATTTTAAAACCTGTATTTTACCGTTAAGCTGTGGAAAACCTTTTTGTTTTTTGTTACAGTAGGAAATTCTAAGCAGGAAATCTTAGTCAAGAAATGTTATAGCTGTGATATGAAGCTTTAAAATTCTTCATTTGACCACGTACAGTACATTGAAATAGACCATTTCTATGTGATTTGTGTAACAGCACGTATGAAGCTCAAAATAACATTGAGAACTGATGGGATTGGGGAGAACAAGGTGATGGAAATAGGACTAGTGACTTTTAAGTGATTTGAAAGTATTATGTTATCTGCAATCATATGTAAGCTAGACCTGAGACTGCTGCAGAATTATAGGATATGAGACTATGAAATCAGTTCTTCTGCTGTGTGACAGGATGTTCAAAATTATTCAGGTCGTAAAGCTTCATTGAGGAGCAAATCTGAAGTTGCTGTATGAAACAGCTGTTTTTAATTTGTTAACCTGGTATTAATAAATTATGTTTTCTATGTGTAGTCTACATGTATTTAAATTAAAATTTCAGGGCATAAAATGGGATTTTTGGAATAACCTGCACTCAGACAACTCCAAAGCTTGTAAGCCTCTTACAATTGCTACTTGTCTCCATAGTAACTTCCTGCAGCATAAAATCATATGTAAGTTTGTGTACTATTTCACACTGATTTTGTGAGTGCACGTTACCTCAATTTTGAAAATAGATAGATATATTGTGGTTTCAGGAAATTAAAAGCAGACCTATAAGGAGATATTAAAGTTTTGAGGTCCACTGGTCTGATGCTGGAATTGCCAGAGGTGCAGCATGATAACTTGACTAGAAAGCAAATCATATATAGGAAAAAGGAATGTTGAGTCAAAGGTTTATAGGGATTAATCTTTCTGCTTATTTTCTGTGGTTAAAAACTTGTTTGAATACATTTTTAAAAATTAAATATATCCGTGGGAAACCCTGTTGAGTTACAGTATACTGAAGGAATATTTTGTGGTATTTCTGGGATGGAGTAAATATTCTGACTTGCTGAGGCCCATTTGACAGGCTGGAGAGCTGGGTGGAGACGAATCTCATGAGGTTCAACAAGGGCAAATGCAGAGTCCTGCACCTAGGGAAAAATAACCCTAGGCACCAGTACAAGTTGGGGGCTGACCCACTGGAGCAGCTCTGCAGAGAAGGACCTGGGACTGCTGGTGGATGAAAAGCTGACCATGAGCCAGCAATGTGCCCTTGTGGCCAAGAAGGCCAACAGTATCCTGGGCTGCATTGGGAAGAGTGTTGCCAGCAGGTTGAGGGAGGTGATCCTGCCCCTTTACTCAGCCCTGGGGAGGCCTCATCTTGAGTACTGTGTCCAGTTCTGGGCTCCCCAGTACAAGAGAGACATGGAGCTACTGGAGAGAGTCCAGTGTAGGGCTACGAGGGTGATCAGAGGGCTGGAGCATCTGCCCTCTGAGGAACGGCTGCGAGAGCTGGGCCTCTTCAGCCTGGGGAAGAGAAGGCTGAGGGGGGATCTTATCAATGTGTACAAGTACCTGAAGGGAGGGTGTCAAGGGGATGGGGACAAACTCTTTTCAGTTGTCCCATGTAACAGGACAAGAGGCAACAGGCAGAAACTGAAGCACAGGAAGTTCCGCCTGAACATGAGGAGGAATTTCTTCCTTGTGAGAGTGACAGAGCACTGGACCAGATTGCCCAGAGAGGTTGGTTGTGGAGTCTCCTTCTCCAGAGATCTTCAAGGCCCGCCTGGATGCAACCCTGTCTAGCATGCTCTAGGTGACCCTGCTTGAGCAGGGGGGTTGGACTAGATGATCTCCAGAGGTCCCTTCCAACCTTACTGATTCTGTGATTTGAAAGAATGAGTTAACGTATGAATGTTTGTCTAAACTTTTCTGATTCTGTTTGTCAGCACAAAAATACACTTGCCTACATTTTTTTCTCACACAGCCTGAAAGCTCTTCACTATAGCTGCAGCAGTTCCAGAGACATGCTTATCAAGAGATAAATGCTTGCCAAGAATCAGAAGGAATTTAGATTTACCTTACAATTTAAGGGGGCCCTTCAAATACACAACTTATTTGGCACATTCAAAATGAGATTGATATCTTGTTTGAACTGAGTCAGTAATTGTATTTAACCAAAATTTACTCTTTTTGGTGATAGACTTTTGAGATTGAAGATTAGTTAAAAAAAAAAAAAAAAAAAAAAAAAAAGAAAAAGAAAAAAAGGTTGTCTCAAAAAAATGGGTGCAGTACATTTGCTTAACCATACTCCCTGCCCTACAACTTCATGGCAGATGTCTGGAATGCAAATAAATTAATTTAGTTTGCTTGGAAATAATATAATGGAAGCCATGTTGTTCTTCAGACAACACAGCAGGGAGAAGAAAGGTGGATACACAAACCCATTTTCTTTCCTTTATTCTGTCTGTGATTTGTAGTGCTCTGACCAGGAGACCTTTGTATTCGTTGTATTTCACTCCTGGTTCACTTAACAACTAATTGGATATATTTTATTAAGAGGTGTGAGTGATGCCCAAAAGCATTTTAGGCAGTTGTGTGAAAATTCAGTGTTCTTAATGTGACACACCAGGAGAATTATACACGCCATCAACTCCCCTTGGAACCTGTGACTTTATAAAGAGAACAATTACTTGTTCATTTGGGAAAGAAATGTGAAACTGTCTTAAGCAATCACCTGTCTTAAGCAATGGGCCTTGGAAAAAATAATAATTGGGAGAACTTTATTAGAAAGAGGAAGCCAAAGTTGAGTGCCTCAACATGGGGCTGGGACTGGAATGGACGAATTTCCTGGCTTTTTCGCTTTCCCTCCTGCCCATCCCTTTTTTCCTTCTGTAGTCAGAAATACATTCCTTTTTCCTTGTGGAGGTTGCTTGGCTAGGTGTGTAACGTTTATTGATGGCAGTGCTAATTCTCACTATTTGTAGCTTAGTAGTAAGCTGGAACAAACCTGGTGAACCGCTGTAGTATTGTAGCCATGGGTGCTTATAGTGGAGGCTTTGTTACGTTACAGAGATTACAGAGCAACTCACCTTAGATGATATCTAAGCAGCTTATTTCGGGGCAGGCCTGGTGCCTGCCATCAAGGAATTGGATCAGTCCGTCTTCAGAAGAAATAGCATCTTTTTATAAATGGTAGGAATCAAAAATGCTGCATTATTGAGATAGAAAGTGCAACAACATGTGACAGAGTGAACAAGAGAATATAGGTGTGAGAAGGTAGCCCAGAATTTCCCTCCCTTGGTTATATTTTTAGCCTGTCTCATAAGATTATTTTTTTTCTTCAAATAAAAACAAATTTGTAGAGACTGCAAATGTTCATTTCATTGGCCTCAACAGGAACAGGTGAGTGAGAATTCTATACCGAGAGGGTTTTTTTCCAGCACTTTTCCAGAAAATATCATTTGGGGACTCAAAGGCTGTGTTTTGCAGACACTTTGAGCATAGGAAGCCTGTATTTAGCTGTTTCAATTGCACATTGCGCATTTTAAAAATTTCATCATTGGGCTTAATGTATATTTATTTATTTTACAGTGCTTCAGTGCATATAATCCTATTAGGAAACTGCAGATTTATAATGAAGCAGAAGTAGCAGTGTCATTGTTTTGGCTGATTGTTTCCGTTGTGCTGTAGTGTGTTAACTAAGTAATGTTTCACTTGGCTGTGTAGAGCCAGTTGCGTTCTCAAGGACATCAGGAATTTCTGAAGATGAGTCATTACCTTTGGTATACCATAAGAGGTGCGATATGCTGTCTCAGTAAGTGTTTGTCCATTGAAGCCAGTTAATCACCTATAGCCCTTTCCCTTGGCAAGATGCCATAAATCATTTGTGTATTTGTCAGATGGAAAGGCTGGCATATCAACTGCCTCTTCAGTATTGTCCCTTTATTTCCATTCCTGTGGCGAGGTGTCAATGTGCAAAAAGATTTTTTGTGTTGTAGAAATCCCCTTCCACTCCACTTCCTTGAGAGCCTTCCAGATGCAGCAATTAAAAGGGTGAGAGAGAGACACCCACAGGTTTTGTACAAATGGCAGTAACCGCCTGTAGACCTCCTCAAGACTTTGAGAAGCAATAAAATCTTAGAGCCATCCCCTGGAAAGTAGCTTCTTCCCGAGGAAAGTGAATGGGAGCAGTACGGCAAATTGCAGGAGACTGAATTTTATGGCACTTTTCCCATCGTGACCTCTTGTTCTTTTTGTGGGAGGTAAAGCAACAGTTGGCCAAAGCGGGTTTCCTCTCTAGGGAGATGTACAGGAAAGCGGCTTTGGTGCCCTTCTGGTGTATATGGCAAAGGATTCCTTTCCCTTGACTCCCGTGGCGGTCCCCTGTACAACGCCTGTTAATAGGTAAAGCTATGGGTACGAAGGAGCTACTTTGTAATAGGCAGAAGTTATTACAGGAGGTTGTTGTCAAGCCTCCGTGGGGTAACAGTGATCACTGCGCACTTTTAGTTCTGATAGCATAAAAGAGTTGTTCCCTTAGGGACAACATAGTAACAACGAACCTTAAAAGGGCAGATTATAAAACTATAAGGAAAATGGTTAACAGCAGGCTGAAGGGCAAAGAGAAATACTTAAAAACCATAGAGATCTGCCTGGAGGCTATTTAAGAACATTGTATTAGAGGCACAGATGGTTTGTATACCTCTGAGCAAAAACATAGCATACGAGGAAGAGTGAAACTCACAGGGTTACGTGGGAGAAAAGTGAGTATTGTAAGGCTGAAAATGCATCCCTTAAAAATGACAACTGTCTGAATGACAGACTAGGAATCGTCATCAGGAGAGCGAAAAGAGCTAGAAAGTGACAGTACTAAGAAAAAGGCTACAGCAGCTGCTGACTTTGGATCCCCAGGATAAAATATTGAAAACAGTGATTCTAATAAAGTGCTCAGCACTTGCCTTTGAAAACTGGGCTACTCCAGATGAGACTTCAGTAGAAAAAAAGGAATGTTATTCATTTGATTTAGCTAGCGCATACTCACACACACGCGCGCATAAAATGATAAAGTCAAAGCAGTCCACAGTATTAATATGTGAGTTGACTGAATTTAAGAGTAACTGAAAAGTAGACTTTTTAGGGTATTTTTTTTCTTTTATCGCTACATTCTTTGACAAAGATTAAAACCAGTATTTTTGGCAATGAAGCTCAGATAAGGTGAAATTAAAGTCCTAGTGTAGAGAAATTACACTCGAATCAGCTAAGTTTAGTAAAATCAGAAAGTCTGCATTGGTATGGAACAGTTTTGGTCTGAGAGGGATACTGCTCGAAAAGGATGTTATGAGGTTTCTAAAGCTTTTTTACACCAGTGTGCAATTAGGCAATTTAAGCATTTTGTTACCGTGTATGAGAACACAAACACACTGATTATAAACTGAAAGGGGAATGAACGTCTCAAGTATCTCATAGATGTCCTTGAAATCTGATGATATGTGCAAGAAAGTATCCTGGTGAAATCAGGAGAAGTTATTTTTTGGCTTACGTATAAGGGAAGGCTAGAATAACTATTTTGGCAATATGAATATAATCAACACAGTCCCAGTGGGACTACAGCCCTGGCATCTAGGCTGTTTTATCCTGCCTGTTAAATAGAAACAAGCAGTTCAGCTGCCTCAGTCTCTCCTTTTCTCCTCTTACATGCCAGCTATCTCTAGAGAAGAGATTAAACATCGTTCTGATCAGTGCTGCAGCAGCAGTTTTGTAATTTAAGGACTGCTTAAAATTTATGGAGCAGTGAACAGAGCTTAAATCATTTTTATGATTTTCATAAATTATAGCAGACAGGCTGTGTTTGTGAAAGCCAGTGATGTTTAAGCTGTCCATCCGGTAGACAACAACATTCAAAACAGGGACTTTCAGAAGCACCTATGGGAATTATGCATTCAGGTTTGATGGGAGTTAGAATATTTGTTGCTTTGAGCTACTTAATATTCCATTATTAATGTTTAATCCTGCCAAAATGCTTTAAATATGTGGTAAAAATAAAAATCAGAGGAAGGTCAAATTCAGAGCAATGTTTTAATTGCATTGCTATTCTGCTTAATATGCTTATAAACAGGGAGTGGGTAACTTGTAATTCTAGTTCAGGTGAAATACCACTTTGGAGCTTGAAGAATTAGCCTTTTTCTTACAATAGTGTCTTTTGGGGTTGTTGATGGGGCCCTATTACTGTGATGAACCTTGATCTCTCTGTCTGCTTGAGGCTGTACGTGCAAATTACTCTGGCTGCTACAGAGAAGGATCTGCCAACAGAACAGGATGGGGATGAACAGCTGTTTCCTTATGGCATTTTTCAAGACTAAGGTAAATATTATTCTGTATATTATAGATATGAATAGAGATTGAACTGTACTCCTCACCTGGCAATGAAGATGTGGCTGATGAAATACAGTTCCCATTTCATCCTATTTTGTATATAATTTGTGCTTAAAAGAACCCTCTGCTCTCTGGGCATTATGCCCTCTAGGATATGAATAGATTGGAGACTTTCCATCATATTGGGATACTTCTGAGTGTTTAATGTTCCACATTTTAAACTTCTCAAACTCCTCTAAAAGAAATCACTGTGTTTCAGATTATTGCAGACTGAATATGCTAACCATGGTATTAATGCAAAGAACCATTACTGAATTCCTCTATTCTGTATGGGCAGCCTGGGCTAAGTTCTTTTCCAATGTTACTTAATTGTGTTCAGTGAAATGACACTGATAGATACATTAGCTCCTTACCTGTCTCGGTAAAGTTCAAGAAAAACACAAGGAAGTTGTGTTGAATTCTTCAGGATCTTGCCACTGAATTTCTAGAGTCAACAATATATATAAATGATGAGAGTGACTGACTCAGCAGTCATTCTTCTGCAGGAAGGGATCTATGAGTACCATGAATTGAAAACTGAACACAGGTCACTATGTGATAAAAGCTAATGTAATTTGGGCTCTGTGAATAAATGTGTCATGGCAAAGAAATGTAATCCTATGCAAACTGTTCTCTGCTCCAGACCTTAGCTGGAGTATTGTGTCTACTTTTGTGCACTACACCTCCATAAAGAAAGATGTAGACTGACTGGACAGTTCAGCAGAAAGTACTGGTATTGATCGGAAGTCTGGAAAATGTGACTTTTCAGGATAGACTAAAGGAAATGAGATTATACCTCTAGAAAAAGGAGAAGTAGAGGAGGGAAGATGAATATAATAACAGTCATCAAATATGTAAAGCTTGCTGCAAAAAGGAAAGTAATACATTGTTATCTGTGTCCACTGGGAATAGAAAAAGAACTAATGGATTTAAATTGCAGCAAAAGAGATTTAAAGAAGACATTAGGAGAGGCTTTCTAGCTATAACGCTGGTGAAGCACTGAAACAGACTGCCTGAGGAGGTTGTGGGCTCTTCATTGCCACAGGTTTTTAAGAACAGGTTAGACAAACATCTGTCAGGAGTGATTTGAGCATAATTGATCCTGCCTGAGGGCAGAGGGCTGGACTAGATGACCTTGCAAGGTCCCGTCCAGCCTTATTTTCTGTGGGACTCTGATTAGAAAGGCTCATGTGATATTCTTAGGACCTTACCATTCCTTTACAAGCAAAAATGTGCAATGGTTATACTAAGAGTCAGAAATAAACTGACAATATCTGGAAAAAATCAAAGCATAAGTTTGATATCCCACACTTACTGAACACTTGTATGTATATAATAAAACAGCAGTTGTTCAGAGGCTGAATACTTGGAGGTTACACAACTAAGTCCTTTGTGACCAAATCCTGATCTTCTTAATAGCAGGAGAATCTGTTTCTTCTTCTAAGTATTCACTTTACATATTGCAAATTCATTTTTTTTCACCTCAAAAAGTAGCACACGTTGTTTTTTAGCATCTAACATATTCCAGGTGGAGTCGCTTTCATTTCCCATGTCATCATGCATTTGGCCACATGCTACGCTTTTACTCACTTACTCCCACTCCAATTTATCATGATGCTAGTGCTCAGTTTCACAACGTGGCTGCGTTTAAATCACTGATACCACTGTTAATGCATTGGGTACAGTTCTCTCCATTCTCAGACACTGTATATTCCTCCTGCTGCTCTCTGCTCACATGTTCTTTTATTCCTGTTGATAACTTCCATTTTCATCTGTCTTTTACTGCTTTCCCTTCAAGCTGTGCTTATGTTACAAACCGCAGTTCAGGAGTTTAGCAATTGGATTCCATCCAAATATTACCAAATGCCACATGTCGTAATATCAGGCAGAGCAGCTTGAATTTTCTTCATCAGAATATTGTAAAAGACACACTGGCATGTTTTTTTGTGCAAATGCCAAAAAAAAAAAAAAAAAAAAAAAAAAAGTTTAACAAGAGGGGTGTGAAGCAAGCTGAAATGTCTGCATTCCCAGAATTTAATAATTTCCCTGGTTTCAGGTTTTAGTTAATGACCCAGCCGCTGGTTTATGTAACTTGGTGGAGCTATGCCAGTTTAGCAAAGCCGAGAATTTGGCACTGTCGCGTTTGTGATTGGTGGTACCTTACTGTTCAGAGACTTGCACTTCATATGCTTTAGAGATAAACGAAGGACAAACTATGCAGATATAGTGGTTTGTCCATATAGTGGCTGCCTTCCTTGTCTTTGGTGTGCATTCTTTGTGCACATTCCCCAGCTTCTGCTGTGTCTGTGTGTGCAGGGGGATAAAGTACACCTCCTCCTAGGAGCCTGCGCAGAACCCATGTATCACGTAAGCTTCAACTTAAGCTGCGCTGGCTTAGCGCAGGCCTTTGCGTGAGGACAGATTTTCCCCACATTACTTGTTTGTACTTTACTTTACTCGAAACATTCATTTTCTTTCCCCTGCGGGTACAGTATGTGAGAAGGAATCGCTTGACCTTGAAATGTAGTTTCATTTATTTTGCCTGGTGGTTAATGCCGAGATTAAGAGGAGGGTAAGCCTTGTTATTTGGATACCGCAGTGGGGATCACTTCCTGCTTCTGTCAAAAATTTCCTGTGTAATACTGTTTCTTAAAGTCTTGTTTTCCCATATTGGCAGTTCACCATGTGCCATAACGTGAAGAGAATAATACTTTTTTCCTATTACTTTTGAGTCTAATTTACCTATCTACAGTACAGTGGCAAACTTTTTTTTTGCATTCGGAGTGCCCCAGTGCATTTTTTTGTGCCTTTTGGGCCATTTGCTCACTAGTTCTTCCTCCCTCCTACAGTCCCAGCAGGGAGGCCGGGAAATCCTCTCAGGTGGGGAAGGAAGGAGCCTGTTCACTGCACCTTCAGTCCCCACCTGAGGGGAGCAGAACCGCAGCGAGCGTTTGCCGTGCCAGCCTGTTTCTCCAACGCAGAGAGGTGAAGTTGTTTGCATACTGTCCCCCCTCTGCAAACCTTCTGCGTTTCCCTCTTTGGCCTCCCAGCTTAGGGTTAGCACAGACAGAGACTGGAAGTGATTCTGAATTGCACTCCTCCGTTCTCCCAGCTCCCTTGCAGCCAGACCTTTTCCCTGCAAGGAGCTTGAAGAGGTCACTTCGGCAGCGTCGCCAGATGCTCAATGCTGGATTTGGGGTTTAAGTGAGTTAGGGACATTCAGGTCGGGTTGCTTGCCTTTTTAAGGCACCTTTTGGTGTTTGAGAGTCTGTGCAGACTCTAAAATGTTAAATGTTGCCAAACTTATGCTTTTATCTCAGGTTTGGACTTCAGTTCAGTCTTGCAATAACATGTACAAATATACAAACACCCTGAATCTCTTTTACTGTGTGGTTTAAAAAGCCAGTTCTTGTGCGATGGTTCAAAGGGACAAGTCCTTTATTTTTAATTTACTTGGCACCAACCACAGAGAAGTCCAACTGGACTTCTGGGGTGCTACTGTAGTACAAAAAAAAAAAAAAAAAAAAAAAAAAAAAGTAAATGAATAAGAGATCATATTTTTGAATCAATTTTATTTACCGTGCAGCAATTATTGAAATGGTTGCAGTTATCACTGAAGACTAAGCATATAAAATGCTTCAAGATGGTTGCAGTTATCACTGAAGACTAAGCATAGAAAGTGCTTCAAGATACAGAATTGGATTCTATAAATATATAAATCTTTTATCAATAATTCTTATAAGCAGGCTTCTTTCTACACTCTCCCTTTCACCAGAACTCTCCCCTCTATTATATACTGAGCTCATTTTCCTTCTGGATAGCTGTGGATTTGTTGGTATACAAATTAATTTTGTTATTGACTAGAATGAACATTTAGAGGGTAAGAATGGCATTGCTATTCATACCTAAAGCTAATCAATATAGCTACAGAGGAATAAATATTTTCTGAGTAAGAATCCTATCTAGCCTTAATTCATTTTTCTAACACACAGAGAGGACTGTACCCCTAGCTGCTGTACATGTGAGTAAAGCAGTGATAGGCAGGAGCATTTGAATCTTTCCTCCTATTGCCCGTTACCAATGAAGGTTCATAAGAAACTTCAGTCCTAGTTTTACTTCTTGCCATGCTCCAGCCTAGACGTCACTGACTCATCACAGCCTTCGCCAACTGTTTGAGCACAGTGACAACCGTCATCTGTCCGTCGTCACCTCATGACACCAAACACGGGAGGAGGAATCAATCCCTACTTGGAAGTGGCTGGACATCGGCTTGGAAATTCCAGGCTGGTTTGTGGCTGCACAGTTTAAGGGAAAGGTTGCGAGAAGGTAGACGGTGACGTAGGGTAATTTACGTCAGTCTGAGGGTCATCTGCAAAGTGAATACTATTAACACACACACAAAAAAAAGAGCACAGGAAAGGGGGAAGAATAGCAAGAAAGGTAAGAGTAGGACGGGAACTAAAATGGTGGGGTTTACTTGGTTCTTGGCATATTTCACCACCGAGTTCTAGTTATTCCTGGAAAACTTTTAGTATTATTCATCCCATTTCAGGCTTTTCTTGCTCAAAGACACGCCGGAGATTTGCACTCACTGGTAACCAAATTCTACCTTAATTTACGCTTGCAATCAGCTGGGAGCCGACAAAATGTCAGAGCAAAATTTTGCTTCGCTTCGGTCAGCTGAATCGCTAACAGCGTTTGCTGAGAAGACGTCGGACGGCCGCGGAGAAGACCGCCCGGCGCCGAGCGAGCCGAGGCCGCCGCGAGGAGCGCGCGTGGTTTGGGGACGGGGCATCATCATCATCATCATCATCCTCATCATCATCGTTACTGTTGTTATTGTTGCCGGGAAAGCGTTGCACGTGCGGGAGGAGAAGCCCCGGCGGCGCGGAGCGCGGCGGCGGCCGCCAGGGGGCAGCAGCGCCGCGGCGGGCGGCGGCGGCGGCGGGGGAGGAGGAGGAGGAGGAGGGGGAGGAAGGCGGGGGGACGGCGCTGGCCGGGCCGTGTTTGTTTTCCAAGGGATTAAATCCGGCTTTCCCGTTCCCGCAAGGCCGCTCACATCTGGCACTCGGAGCAGATTGCCGCCCGCCTCCGCTCTGCCTCCCGCCCTCCCTGTCACGCGCCGCCTGGGTCCGGGGAGCCCGAAAATGCAGCGAGGAAAAGGCCTCGTGGAAAAATAAAACGTAGTTCCCTCTTCCAGCCCAGGCTGCCGGTTATGGGCTGTATCGTGCGATCATTGTATGCAGTGGTGGAAGCTCATTCGTGTGAAAAGTCCTCGCCGACTCCAGTGACAACCCCGCTAACCAGGCCCCAGTGTAAAAAGCCATGATCCAATTCTGTTTAAATGTCTTAAAATTTAATACCGTGAATGTCTGAATCCTGTAAATTCTGTTTGGTTGGGCTGGCTCTACTTGCAGCACTTGACCTGCCATCTATTAATGTTATTGATAACTTCCCTCCCAGCACAGATGTGCCCAGAACTTTATTAAACAAAGTAAACTGGAGTTAAATATCTAGGCTGAAGTGAAATTTGTAATTCAAAAGGAGAGGCTCTAATAAAATGTGATCTACGATATATCATAAAGAGCTGAAGAGTTCAGATCAACTGATCAATATTTGTGGAATTACAAAGTAAAATTTCTGACTACTGACTGGTTGATACAATGATATTTAATCGTTGGACTTTGTATACATGCACGAAGCCTGCATGCATGGGTAATGTCTTAGAAAGGCACTGTGGGCTGAAGAAATTAAAGTCGGTCTGGAGGGAAGGTAGGCTGCCCAGTAGCTCTGAATCTGACCTGTGGCAGGAAGAGGATCCGTGCACACAGTGAAGGATGAAACTTGCACGGTACGGCGGGACAGGAGCACGTTGCAGTGGATGTGCCATTTGATAGCTGCCTGACAACCCACAGCTTCTGCCCTGAGCACCTGTCCCCTCCTTTGTGAAGTGAGGACAGCGAGACTGTTGTATTTTATAGAACTTTATAAAACCTACTAGTGAGTATTTGACATACTGTCTTCACTTTGTTCTGTAATTGTATTTTCTTAAATTGTATTTTCTTAAAAGTTTCTTAAATTTTTGTCCCCTGCAGCAACTGAGCTTGTGAGACAAATGCTTAGGAACATAGACATGTGGAAAGCAAGTCCTATGTCCACAAGATGCATCTTTCTTTCTTAAACAACAAACTTGAAAAACTTGAATGCTTTCTGGAGACCTTTGTGGACTGAACTGAGTAAAATCAATGGATGAACAAGCCATCTAGTTTCTTAGGCAAATACATAGGTCAGTGTGGGCTGCTCCTGTGATCCTACTGCCTGATGCTCCTTTCCTTGTTCTGTACTTGCTGCCTCCACCTTTCCTGGTCGCACCAAGACAGCATTGCACCACATGCTGGAGAGCAGAAGAACACGGTCTGCTTCCAGACACCTTTATTCTGTCCCACCTTCATTCCCCTGCTTCTGGGAAGCACCTTTGCTGTCTAGCCTCTCTGTCTTCATCCATGAGGGATAGAGATAGAAGTAAGCCAGACACCAAGGTGGCACAGCCACGACTGATCATCATTCTTCAAGAAGGATAGGACCTGTGGGAGCAGCTATACCATTGCCACTGAACTGCTGCAGGCTAGGGATGAAGCTGTGGTCACTGCAGTGAGATCCCGAGTATCTATCTATCTCATTTAGAGCTGCAGTTTTGCCTCTCTTCTTCCTTTGCCTGCTTAGGTGATTGCACACTTTGCTTAAGCCTCAAGTTGGCCCTGTTTATGATGACAAGAAACTTCTACGTGCTTATCTTGCTACAAATAAGTAAATATTATAATGAATAAATATCTACTAAGAATTACAACAAGCTATTGTTACTAATATTTAGATTGGGAACCCCATCTGCAGTGCAGCTGACCAGGCTTAGATTCACTTTACTTTGGCAGTTGTGTCCACAGTGTCTGGAGGTGAATCTTAGGTTCCCCTTTGCCTGTCAGGCAGACGATGAGCTTGTAACTCTTTGAAGCCAGGCCTCTTCACATGGCTGAGCATGTGCAACATGCTCATGTGCCACCAGACACACATGGGGAGGCAGGTCATAAATGATCTGTGAGGGCAGTGGAGATGCCTGTAACTAAAACCACTCCAGAGGCTGCTCTTTCAGGGTGAAACCGGAGAGGCTCTTTACTTCATGTGAAATAAAGGTTTAAAAGCACAGGCATCCTGTTCTAATCTATAAGGAAGGAGACTGCTAGTTGTATCGTGGATATTGCTCTATTTCAGGAAGTCCGAATGTGGGGCAGTTGTCCCCCCTCCCAGTGGGGGGATCACAAACAGGTGCCGGGGTTTTATGACCACTGGGGCCTTCTCAGATTGCTAAGCAGGTGGGGGAATCCCTTCCCACTCTGCCTAGCTGGGAGGGGAATTTCAGGGGGTTCCTGGTGTGGAAATGGCTGACGACCACAGCTCTGCTCTAATTATAGCACTGCAGCGAGGCAACGCTAGAGGTGCAGATGATGGACGGCACTTTCCACTCCACTCCTTCCTCCAGGAAGCACTTTCAGCTATGTTCTTTGCACCCAGTTTTAGCGCTCGGGTGTACTGAAAGCTCAAGAGCCTCCGGTACTTAAACCAAAAATCAAACAAAGAGCGAGAGAAGATTGATTTAGTTCCCTGTGTAACAACCGCCATCCTGCAAGCTCCAGGATAAGCGATTGCAGAATGAGACCCTTCAGTGAAACACACGCTTTGCATTTCAAGCCCAAACTTCTCCCACCATAAGCAAAGATGTTGCCAACACACTGATCCTTGTCATCACATCTGCTTGATCAAAGTGTTCCTGGACAGAAAGTGGCAGTCGCGATTGCCAAGCAGAAAAAAATAGTAGCTGTATGCCTCATCCGGGCCTGCTGTTGCTCTTACGGCTGCACTCACCGTAGGGGCTGCCTTTGCCTGCAGAGCTGGTGCTTAACACCTTTGCTCATAAAAACCGGAGATAACCTCCTCTGCTGGAGGTGCTGCAGGAAAGCTGGAGCCTCTCCTAGCTTATCCAAACGGACCCCCAAGGTTTCTGAAGGGTGTACAGAAAGCCTTGTCCAGGAATTAATATTCCTAGTGTCCCTTACCTGTTTGTCAAAACCTAATTTTGTTTAATGAGATTTTAAAATCCATGTACTCTCCTCCGCACCTCTTCTCCTCCACCCTGCGGTAGTTCTTTCCTGGACTTTGTGCTGGCCAAATGTATCGGTGGATTTAAAACAACGAAACAGGTATTTTACATGTAATTAATTTAGTGATTTGCTCAGCTGCTGACTCACATACATAACCTCAATTAACATTAATGGGAGTTATGTAGGCATGTCAAGGCCAGAATAGACCCCTAATAATCTAACATGGAATGTTATTACATTACTGCTGTAATTATATCCTGCACACATATCATTTCTACTTTGCTTCATGAACTGCTTTTCAAATGCAGTGGCTAGTCACCTATTACGCTGTGTGCATTAATGCTGGGGTTACAGTAAGCATTAGCACCGGTTCGCCACTGTTGTGCTGCCTGTCCATGAAGGATGCCTGTAGCTAAATAAGTCAGTAGCCAGTTAGTGATTTGCAATGCTACAAGTTTCATTTTTGAAGGTGATATTGGGAGCCAGAAAAAATCTTAAACCCAACAAACCTCAGCCAAACTGTGTGTCATCTCTCCCACATCATTTTGTTTTATTTATTCTTAATTGGAATCTGAGCAAGCATGATTGGGACACCTTTGGCCTCATGCTCCAAGAAAGTTGAGGATACATGAATCAAAATTCTCAAAGAGGTGCTGAAACAATTCTATAATTTTAAAGCATTTTGGTCATTTAAAAACTCTTCCTCTTTGGGGGAAGTAGGTGAGGGAGGGTGCAACAGAGTCCTGTCTTTGTAGACTAGTTGGATATTACTAGAGCCTAAAACAACTGAGAAAAACGAACACTATCTAACCTGTATAAATAGCATTTTCCAGGTGATCAGGTTTAACACCTGCTGCTGACTCAGTCTGTTCTCTCTTTTGTTTTGTCCAGGGAAAATGTTGTATATGTATATGCAGATGTTTGCAGTTTTGACTGTGGGATATATCCTACCTTTGTGTGTGTACCACCACACACTGAGTCAACACACACATTTAAGGTTTTTTTGTGTCAAGGCTCTCCTTTGCAGTTTTGCAGAAGTTAAGGCTTCCTATTTCTGTGTAGATGGACTGCTGTTGAGACCTGCGTATTCTCAGCATCGTATCATATCCCTGCAACCAGTTGTCAGGTCCCTGTGGTTGTACTGCTGTGACAGTCCTAACCAGGACTTTACATGTGATACTGCTGTGAATCATAGGTACACACAATACATCTGCACCTTGAAAGGCTCATGCAGCTAAGCCAAGAAGCTCACATTACCTTGGCAATTAAGGGATAGCGAAAAGCAGAGGATCCCTAATGCTGACTGACAACATGGCACTACTAGATGAAAAGGGGGAAAAAAGAAGCACTTGCAAAAACTTAAACACTGTGAACTAGCCAAAGCCCCCAGGTTAAGACATTTTTAAAATGACTGCCATCAGGGGGGCAACGTGTTCCAGACAGGAGGTGCTGACGGCTATCAATGTCCACTAATCTGTTAGAAAAGAACTTGATGTTACTCCTTCTGTGTGTGTAGGCCCTAATGTTTGTTAAAATGTTTGCTAAAACAGAGCTCTGTTTCCAAGGTAACAGCTACCTAACTTTATTACTAAAATTGCACTAATTCAAACAGGGATCTGAACAAACAGATTCATGCTAATTTCAAGCTCCATTAAAAACACAAGGAAAAAAAAAATCAATGTTTGCCAAATGGAAGAAGAAAAGGAATCAATAGAGAAATTTTATTTTCAGCCCTTTAAATGGGGTTTTGTAAGCAGTGGAGGTCAAAAAAGTAAAACTACACATGAGATGTACGCACCACCCTCGTAAGCTGCGCTGTAAACAGGAGAGCAAAAAGATTCGATGATAGTGTGGGGATAATCATTAGGGCTGCCAAACCCCGGTGCCTTGAGAAGCAGAGGTGGAATGGCCTGTCTCAAGCGCTGTGCACTCAGATGTCCCCACGGCATCTTGTCTCGTGCCCCCAGGCTGTGACTCCAGAGCGAGGACCGAGAGCCTCGCAGAAAAGCGGAGGTGTGACGCTGTCGCGTCCGACTTTATTCCAACCAGCGTGGGTGGCAGCGGCTGTGCGTGTGTTACCGCCGCGGCTCCAACGTTTGCTAGCATGCAAGTGCTACCGCCGTGCAAGCGCTCCAGGGATCCCGGTTACGTAGGCTGCTTCCCGGTACACGCCACGGCCCGTGCCGCCTCCCGGGTCCCCTCGTCCCGCTACGCCGGCCGCCGGCCGCCCGGGTACACCGGCACGTGCTGCCGGCGCGGTTGCGATCTGCTGGGTAGGCACCAGCCCGGGGCGTGCTGGCGCGGTGACAGCTGTGACTGTCCGGTGACACGCGCCTGTCGAAGGGGTGTTGCGGATGGCCTGTCGCTTGCGGTTGAGGCCCCGGATGAGCGTTCGGGAGATCTGAGTCCAGCTCCCGACCGCTCTGATCCTCTGTGCTGTCCTGCCCAGCTGCGCAACGGGGCTCAGAGTCCCCCGTCTCCCAAGGCCTTCCTGAGGCTAAATCCGCTATTATGGGCAACGACCTGGAAAGCAGGAAGGCTTGGAGAGCACTGAGCAAGCCGTTTTGAAATCCAAACTTTGCTTGGTAACTTAGGCTTTGGCTCTTCATGCTTTACATGGTATTTGTTAGATCCCAGAAGCCCTGGCTTCTTTCTTTTCAAGTGAAGGCTGCACAGGCATTTCCGTTGAAAGTGTTAGGAAATGGTTTTCACAAGGTATAACGATATTATCTCCCCTTCACTGCACCATATCTTTTCCATTTTGTCACTGTTAATAAATATTCTCATTTCCAAAGTCTGGTGGGAGGAGAGAGAGTGATAGAGAGAGAGAGAATTTTTCTGACTTCTGCCCCCTGCCCTAGTGTAGTCCCATAAAAAAATATTGTTCTCTTGTTTAACAGAGTGAAAATGAGTGACCCTAAGCTGGAAGTGCCTTAAGTGCAGGTAGTGAGAGATCCTGATAGAATTCAGCTGCACAAGATCTGAATTATTTTGTGAGTGTCAGCAATGGGATGTCTCACACCTTTCTCTAAAACAGTTGCTGCTGACCCCTGTCAGAGACAATCTCCGGGACGAATGAAAGCCTAGATAGGTATGTGATAATAGATTTTGCTTTTCTGACTACAAAACAGTGAAGGTAATGCCTGCCCTTGGACAGAGCTCTGCCATGTGAATAATGTGATCTAACTCAATAGGGCTATCCAAAAAAAAAAAAAAAAAAAAAAAAAGGAGGTAGGGCAGAGAGTATATGGTTAGTGCTTACACCCCAAGTTTCTGGTATTTAGCCTTTATCTTCTTGGTACCTGTAAAGAAAAATCTGCAAATGAGAAGATGAAAGGCAAAATCTCCAGTGTGCCTTTGAATGGCTATATAGTAGAGTCTGTTGGGCATGCACTGATAAGGCCTATCTGGTATTGAAACTGTGCAAATGAGACAAAATAATCTACTGCACGGTGCAGTAGATTATTTATAGTTTTCCTTGTAAGGATAATTAATGATTGCAATCCCTTTACAACACAGTAAAAGATAGATCCAAGTGCAGCAATCCTCTGAAAGAAGGGACTGATGACAACACAAGTCTCTGGCAACTTTTGAGATTATTTTTGTCAGGGCAACTGGTTTCTCCAGCCATTTGTCGTTTGAAGAGACATCCTCTGTTGAAACGGCACATGATAGTTGCTTTCCTCTCCTCCTCTCCCCGTTCTCTAGCCACCTCACTGGTATTATATTGTTTGCCCTATATTCTAAATGGTATTTACTTTAAATCTTCTTTGATTCCGTTGCTTCACCTTGGCATCCCATCAGCTGGCAAACAAAACTAATGAAGTGGAGGGAACGTAGTAAAGTTGATATCTTAAACGCACACAAATCCCTCATGCTGTGGCAACAACAAAATGAATAACAAACACACTGCATGAAAATCCTCTTAAGTTCCTTTTTTCCAATTCCAGCCTTGCATACAACAGGAGGAACATCTTAAAAAATAATCCTCTAATATTCCTGAACTAACAGCATTGGCATGAGGTACAGGAGGGTCTTCTTATTCTTCTCTGCATATCTCCAGACAATCACAGCTGCTGCTAGTAAATGAATGGCTGCAAGGGGGTTGGGAGAGGGAGAACAAGAAGAAAAAAGGGAACTGGAAAGACTCGTAGGTGGCCTTGTCTCCACCAAAGCTAAATATTTTCATTGGAGCTTTTTCCATTCAACAATTGGCAGCTTTATCCAGAGGCCTTAAACACACATAAAAATTCTTGCTGTTCTAAGAGTGGCTGTTAATGGAATACGGCACTATCTGTTAATGTACATGAGTGAATAGCTGCTTAATAATAGAATTGTTTTCTCCCAAGGTGCCTTTCTTCTTTTCTTTTCTTTTAAATTCTTGCCTGCTGGGTCTGCCTTTGCCCTAGAAATTAAACTTTGGTATTTTCTTATGCAAGATCTATGCTAGAAACTTTGGCTGGTATTTCATTGTTAGTCAGGGTGCGATTCTGCTGTGACATTTCCAGCTGTATTTTTATGGCAGCTGCAGTTACACCAACATCAACCATGAAAACAAACTTTTTTTCCTCTGACAAAGTTCATTTACTTCAATGAACTAGAGTAAAAGGTGCACTAGCCAAAGCATTTTGGCTGCTTTTCCTTCTGTCTTCCCTGGAGAGCTTTGCTAGGACAGATACAGCTGGATTGCCAGTAGTTCAAATGTGTGTGTTTGTGTGTTAGTAATGTGGAGGTTAGTTGAAGTGCAAAATGAAAAAGTCCTAGAATAGAAAAAAAAATGAGTTCTTTTGATATTTGGGTAAAAAAGCCCACAGTTCTGAAGTTCGGAGAAGGCTTAGGGTGGCATCCAAACTTGTACAAGTCCATTTGAAATGCCCCAGCTCATGTTGTCCGCTGGATTCAGTGGAGATGCCTGTAGAGGTTGATGACTTCTGCATGCCCACCTCACCTCGCAGCTGGAGCTGCCTGCCGTCAGAGCCAGACTGTGCTGGAAATAGGTGCCCTGGTCATTCCTCAGCTCTCCCAGGTTACAGCCCGCCCTCTTAATTTCCTTCAGAGAAGTTCTTCCCGACAAAGGCTTTATATGTAACACTCATGATAAAGGTCCCATTTTCATTGTCAAAGTTTCCAACCTGCTCTGTACTTTTCAAATTTGTATTGGAAGGGTGGACAGAGCCAACAGGAAGAGTATCATTAAACCAGAAAGCGGTTTGATGGCCACAGTCAGTCCTGCAATCTGCAAGGACAATTATCTACGGAGCTGAAGTCTGCAGTGTTGATAATCAATGGCCAGTGGCTCTTTTCTTCCCCTACCGTCAGCCTTAATGAAGGAAGAGCCCACAAAGCACCTGGTGAAGAAGAGTGAGGGACACAGGAGGGAAGAAAGGACAGAAGATAGGGAGAGCTCACCCAGGTGCTGTGGTAGGAAGGATCCTGGTGAAGCAGAGGGAAACACAGGGGAATGGAGGCACGCAAAGCCTCCAGCGTACGGGGGACCCCGAGAGGGGAGGGAATGGGAGCCTGTAATCATTGGGCTCCCATACTTACAAACCCCTAATCTCAGCTTCTCTCATTTACTCACTTCTTAAAGGTACCTTTACTTCTCAGAAGAGGCTGAGAAGTGATGCTGACACTCCAGGACTGTCCAGCTGTAATGCCTTTTCCACTGGAAACTTCAATTTCCTGTGAACGTCTCCTGTCTTCCTTTTTCCTCTCTGACACGTAGGCTTTGTGTTGTGAAATACTGATGCCTTCTCATGCCACAAGGTTCTCCACCACTTGAATTTCTTTGACCTTATATGTTGTTTACTCTTCAGTGCTTGCTTTCAACCTCTCTGGATGCAGAAGGAGGGAGATGGGGCAGGGGGGTGAGGCTGATGTAAATTAACCGGCTAGTGTAAATCTGTATCGCTCCACCAACTACAATGAAGCTGTGCTGGGAGCCTGCTTTTTAGTGTCTCCCTCTTGTGTGTGTTTTATACTGCCTGTGTTAAAAAAAAAAAAAAAAAAAAAAAAAAGCTACTCCACCAAAACTCCCATTCTTTCTATTTTGCTCTCCTAAGAGGTGCAGCTGTATGCTAATAGTCTGCTTCTCTAGCAGGAAATATAAAGGGCTATAGCGTGCTTTGATAAACCAGGAAGCAGACTCTGGCGCTAGAGTGCAAGGAGAGAAACATACGGAGCTTTTTTCCCCCCTCTTCTCTCCCTCGCATCGATTTCACACTCTCTTAGTTCTGTTGACCTCCACGGAGTCCCTCCTAATTTACAGCGCCATAAACAAAATCAGAACGCTGCCCTCTGCAAGCGGTGGGATTGTTTTCAGCTTACACTGAAGAACGCGCTGTGTTCCAGGGATTTGCAAAGGCGTCTCTGTACTTGGTGAGTTTCCTACGTTACGCACCTTCTCCGGTGCTTCTGCTACTCTTGCTGCCTTACTTTATTTGGATGCATAACAGAGATGCAAACAACGATGCAACCGTACAGCCTGGTGTTTTGAACAAATCGGATTCTGCCATATATTCTTTTAAATTAGCAGTTGGAAATTGCAGGTCATGGCTGAAGCAACAGTTGAGCCCTTGAGCACACCGGTACCCTGCAGGTGGGTTTGGAGTTGCTGCTGTGTGGCTTGGTTTCACAACGTGGGTGGACTTCAGTTTGCCTGGTGCCTCAGCGCACGTCCAAGGTGTGCCCTCAATCAGCCCGACCATGGCTGTTCCATCTTATTGCTTAATTAGGACTCACCAGTAATTTACTTGAGATTAATACCTATTTATATGGAGCTGAAGTTTCATCTGTCTGGGGGATGAGTTACTGAACTGCATTAGGTGAAGTAAATCAATAAAATATTATTGGAAATGAAAATGACTCTTTCTCCCTTGCACTTCAGTTCCTTCACAAAGCTCAAGAAAAAACTCACTTAAAGGAGGTATTCACACTTACACTCAGCTTCCAGTTTCCCAGCTAAACATGATGTCTGAATTATACTGTAAAGTCAAGACCTGAGGGAGTACTGCTAAGAATGAGAGATTTTTACTTACAAAATGCAAATAATTTCCACTTAATATCATCTCTTAATTCTGTTCCAGGGGCTTAGGGGGATTTTTCCCTGGCCACACAGTGGCCTGTGGTGTCTTCCCTTGGCCGGGGCTGTGTGAGCATGACACCTCTTTCATCAGGGGTGCCCTGTCGGGAAACATCCAGGTAGTCTTAAAAAACAGCGATCCTTTCTGCCTTTGCTCAGGTATCTTCTCTTCCTCTCCTAAGTCTGACCTTCCAGGACAGATCTGACATCTGCTCTCTAGCTACAAAGATTATATAGTTTTACCTTGGCAGATGGTTGGTTACTTTCCACTCCCAGTTTTCCTGTTCTTCACTCAGCCTTTTAGCAACTGAGGACCGCAGAGGCTTAGTCCATTGCTCCGCTTCTGCGGGAAAAAGTGATACTATTCGGTTAACAACTTGAAGCAGAGGAGCGCTTCCAAGAAACAGAAACTTTATTTATTTCCTCTGTTACAATCTTTCTTATCTTTGTAGTAGTCTTTCCCATCATGTGACCAGAGTCAGGTTGTGGTGCCATGACGGGGTCTGACATTCACGGACTCAAGTGGCTGCCGTAACAAGTGCTAGGAGAGAGGGAAACGCTAATGTTGAGTGAGTGACGGGCCTCGGTTCAGAGGTGCTCAGTGAGACGGCAGAGTTCGTCTCTAGCTGGGAGCTTCTGTTCAGAAAAAAAAGTCCCCTTTAAATAGCCCTGAAGTTTTGGCCAAAGAGGAGGATTTTTTTCTATTTCTTGTGCGTAATTCAGAAGAATTCGCCTAGACCCTAAAGCAACCTACGCCTCTACTATCAGCTTCTCACCCTGTCCCTCTTCCTCTCTGCTGCCTCTTCTAGCTCTGCTGCTCTTGTCACTAAAAAGCTGCCTGCATGTGTATGCCATAGGGAAGGGCTCACACAATTAAGAAACAAGATGCTCTCTCTGCAGCAGGTGCTGCTTAAATCAGGGGTTAACGTGCTCTTCTGGCCTCGGATGAACCCGGTTTCAGAGCACCCCCATGCCGCAGTTGTCCTCTTCCACCCTGCTAAACATTATCCCTGCTTCAGATGTGCCAGCATAGCTGCAGGTTGGAGGTGCTCCCTAACCCAATTCTGTCACAGCTATCTGGGTCAGCCGCAACACTTCCAGTAGTACGTTTATTTTTGTAGCTCTCATCACTTCAACAGTTGGGTTAGGGAGTCTTTTCATGTGCAATTACGCTGACAAAATCAAGAGGGAAGTGAGTTGCAGAGGGGGCTGAGCAGAGCAGCGTAGGGGTGCCAGCGGCCCGGGTGACGTGATGGCCATTCCCTAGAGCAGCCGGTAAACAAAGCTGGTAAACAAGACAGCCCAGATCAGCTTGGTGTCTTCTGATTGTGTCTTTTCCTGGTAGCAAGAATTGGTGAGAAGTGTACAGATTTAGGATTTCGTTCCTAAATTGATGATGTTCCTGCAGCGTTCCCAAAGGTAGGTTCCTTAGGTAAATTGCTTCCACCTTGGCACAGCCCTTCTTCTCTACCTGAAGTTAGTGATTTGGGGGCTCGGCCTTGCAGCAAACCTTGTAGGGTGGAGGTACCAAGCTAAAAAAGACTCCCTGAAGAAAGGAGCCTTACATATTCTCAGGTATGCCTTCAAGTTGGCTGAAAACCTGCATAGGCATCAAAATAGTGCAAAACTGGTGAGTGCAACCTCCATGGAAACAGCACAGCAGCAGGCAGCTTTGCTGAGGAGTGTAATCAGTGGTGAATGCTGAGATGTTTGATTTAATATCGAATAGGAAAAAGCTTGGAGCTGAACTTCCCTAAAGTTTAGTAGAGGAGTAAGGAGGGGCTGTTCATATCACAGGTTTTGGTTCATCTCTGCTTTTGATATTTAACTGTTGGTAAAAGGCAGTGATGAGGAGCAGAAAGAAAAGAAGTGATTGTAAATCATCTGGACACTTTGTTTTATTATTACCTAAGTTTGATATTTCCCTAGCTACTCTTCTTCTAACCCTTCCCTCATCTACTTTCATCCTTCATTTCACTGAGATTATTCTATATGCTAGAGCTGTTACTCTACAAAAAAGCAAACTACAAAATCTTGAGACATTTGCCCCTGGAAAAGAAATACGCTGTAAGTAAAGTATAGGAGTAAGAGCCTCAAGAGGATCTGAGTCCAAGCAAATGTCACTGTAACTTGGAAATGAATATAATGCCTCTTAATACCTCTGAAAGCAAACCAGCCCTGCCAGTACCAGCCCAAATTACCTCTTCAGCTGGAGCAGGCTTGACAATTCAAGGAAGTTTCTCCTCTGCCCCATGAGAAACTGGCATGCATGAGAGCATACGCTGCCAGCTCTTTGTTGAACTGTTATGACACTAGAGTTACTCACCATTTTATGCACCGTTGGAAGCAACTTTAATGTGACTTCCACCTCTTCAGGCTTTTCGACCTCTTTCTTCAGCCTTTTCCTTTATTAACATGTGGATGAATAATGAAAATGTCAAGGTTTTTCCTAAACCCACTCGCCTGTGCACATTCGCTTCCAAAGTGCAAACACAGGTTTGCAACTGTGGGAACAATATGCATTTATTGAACTATCTGCATAGATACTGGTTGTTAGTTTTTCACTGCAACCTTAATTAGTTCCATGTAGTGGTAGATACTAAACAGGCAGTGCAAACATATAGATGCTTTGTCCCCGTAGTTTAGATCACAAGCTGTCTTTCATGTTTGAGGTGGGGAGTTAGGAACTGACTGCACTGGACAGTTTTACCAGCTGCTTGCATCGCGGTACAGTTCACACTTTGGTTTACAGCAATATAATTGTCCTGTATAGCCAAGTTTTTACATATTGAAGTGAACGTATTCCCTGAATTATATCAATTTTTAATACACACACACATTTATACCCTATGAGGTGGTCGTACCTCCATGTAGTATGGTGCCAAAGCAGGCGCTAAACTGCACTTAAGCTGACTTTCACCTTTGATCACCTCAGTCACTGGGCTTGTTTGCTGAAGAAGCCCTTTCCTTGGGAACAGCTTCTTGGTTAAGAATTCCCTTGGGATTGCAGACCAGGAAAATCTCTACTCTAATTAGAACAAACTTGTCTCTTTGTAAGTGAGAACACATATCTGATATTTTATACTGCAGCCAATTCATTTTAACCTTCTTCACATTGACCAGCAGCAAAAATTTCATTTTCAAACACAAAATCCTGCTTCTACTTAAAATTCAGCCAGTCAATCAATCAGTCTGCTGGCTGGTTTTGCTATATATATAATATTCAGTCCCCCAACAGTGACAGTCATAAGAAGCAAATATCAATATCTATCATTATTAGTCCTTGAAAGGCTTTCTTTTACTGGAAAGCTGAGAAATCCTCCTTTCCAGAAGAATACAGCAAACGTTTCTAACCGCAGCCAGTTGGAAATAGCAAGATTTCAGAATTGTGATGCTAACTGACAGAATCACTGTTTTAGGGAGTTGCTTAGACATTTGAAATGCACCATTTGTATTTATTTTCTCTCTTAGGTCTCTGCTAAGATGAATTAGTCGCATAGGTAGGGGGATTAAAAAAGTATATTTTAATAATGTCTCAGGGTTTATCTCTGTACATCCTTTGGCATAAACAAGAGGCAGTGGTGTGGCATGGTAAAAATTCAAGTGTCAGTCATGCCAGGGTGACTAATATCACTCACCTGTGGCCTCATTAATCATGAGTGGAGCAGGCATCCCAAATTCATGTCAATAACAGCTTTATGCCACCCCAGCAAATAAGGAATCCTCTATAGATATCCTCAAGCATAGTGAGAAAACCCAGCTCCTCGCTGGGGTAAACCAACAAAGCTCTGCCGAGGACTGATGAGCGATGCCCATTTTTATTAGCTGAGCATCCGACCCGCATTTGCTATTCATTATCGCCCTGTTATTTTTGGGGAGTCAGCAGAGTTCATCTTGCCGTGCTGAACAACGTGTTTGCCTTGTTAATCTTGTCAGACTAGGGATATCTCCAAATACTCACTGGGAACTTAATAAAAAATGTATCCTCCTTCCCAGTAGCAGAAAAAGTCAGAGAATGCTTTTTTCCCCCACCCCGAGTGGAAATTACACCATGTTTGGATACAGGTGATCTCTAAATAAGGGACGCATGCAAGTATTTCTAACAAGCACATTTACCACTGGAGTGGTTATACTGCAAAAGAGTGGCAATTAAAAAGGAAAATATTTAGATAAAGAGGCCTAAACTTCTTTGAAAGGTCTTTGCTGCTTTGCTTTTCTTTCAAGTTATAAATGTGGAACGTTATGCTTTCCTGTTCGTATCTCCACATCTCTGTAACAATATTAATTTGGGATGAGGAAAAAACATTCCTGCAAACTCTTCACCCTAGCTTCATTTCCAAGCATGTGGTGTTTTCCGTCTTGAGCGTGACATTGAGAATGTCGCTTATGTTATAGCGTGTTTAACTCCGAGAGCTGAGAGGCACTCTGGGTGTGCTTCCACCAGCAGTTCAAAACAACGTCAGCCCAAGCTGCCCCAGAGAACGGCCGTCTTGGCTCCTCGGCTCCTCGCTGACTGCGTGCATCTGCCCCAGCCTTGTGCCGACCGCACTGCCCACGCGGCTGCGCGGGCTGCTGGAGGAGGGAGCTGGTTCGGCTGAAAAGCAATCACTTTTTCTTTTCTTTTTTTGTCTTTTCCCCTCCTAGGAGTAGCTTTCAGGTGGGTTAGCTCTCCCGATCCAGCCGACCTCGCCGCCGCACGCAAAGTTGGCTTTGGCGCAAGAGGGGCAGCACAGACGCCGGGGTAAGGTGGGCTCCTCCACTTCTTTTGGTGGCTAAAAGTTTAGAACAGGTTACCCTGGGAGCAAAACCACGCTGCCAGAAAAAATTAGTCTTCTCTTCACCCAAATTTGGTTAACGGCTAAAGCACCTGGGAGAATCGTGCCTCTCAGCCCTCCAAAAGTCCTGCCAGCATGACCACAGGAAAAGGTTGGACTGTCCTGATATCTGGATTGAAAAAAAACACCAGCAGAAGGAAGACTCCTTCATACCTCATTATTCTGAAGCAAAAGTGGGCAAAACCCCCCATATTCTTCCCTGAATCCCCTCTAAGTATATCTCTATATTTCTCTCGAAATCCAAAATTTCATCAAAAAACTGATCAGAGGGCGATGCCGGCTGGGAGTCCTGCAGCCTGCGACCGCTGTGCTGCGCCTGGAGAAGAGCGAGCCGCCTGCCGCCCGCCCACCGCTCGCTCCACTCCCCGGTGCTCCGCGACCGCGAGCAGCGCCAGCTCTCCGCCGGGGGCAGCGCCCGCCCGCCTCGGCACGGCTCCACGTGGCGCTCCGCGCACAAACCCTCCGGCCGACGGCTCGATGCACGTTCAGTGGGAGACAAGTATTTGGCACGGCAGGACGCCGGGTCTGTGGGCAAGCCTGCAAGTTGGGTCTCGGCACGTGCAAACGGCCAGCGGGGTGCCTGGCGGACCGGTCAGGCGTGCACGGGAACGACTGAAAAGAAGAGTCATTTTACTCTGTGTGTGCACACCTAAATCTGAAAATAGAGCCGAATTGGGGGGGAAGGAGGAAAAGAAAGGCGGAAAAAAAAAGGAAAAATGAGGTTTCTGGTTAGTCTGGCCTTGCACTGAGTTTAAAACTGAAATATTCTTACGCATGGGCAGCAATAGCTATGTTAACAGGGAAGAGAGGAAATAAGGTACCCTTGGACACCCTGGAAAATGGGCTAGCACCAGTTCTGCATGGGTACGGTCCCTTCTAGTGCTGCCTAGGGGTGCCCCGTCCCCCGGGTGCTGTTGGCACACGCTATTCCTCGGTCTTCATTCACAAAAACCGTGACGGTCCCCGCACAGCTGTGCCGAGGCCTTTGGAGCCGTGCCAGTTCATGCAAAGTTATTCACACGGTTCATGCAACTCGGAGACCTGAGGCATTACGTATAATAAAGCTGTCGTGCGAAAGGGCGGCGGCAGATCGACGGCGGCGGCTCGTCTCTCAGCGCTGATGGCTACTGCTCCCCCGTTAGGTTTCTTTGAGTTGACGCTCACTTTTGATGACGTGGAGGGATGTTAAATTTCCAGCCTTTAGCCAGAAAGCATTTTCACGCCTGCGGCTTGCTGGCCGGCGAACAGCCGGGCTCTGCTGGGAGGCCGCGGCGGTGGGGAGGCGGCGCTCGGTGCAGACGCGGCGAGGTTGCAAGTCGTGAACTAGCTGCTCGTCCTGTGCAGGGGTCTGCCAGACCTTCCCCCGCTCCCGCCCGCGCCGCCGAGGGGCATCTCCGCCGAAGGAGACGGCCTTCGTCCGCTTTCTAGGTTGTTCTGTTACTGGGCTTGCACAGGGAGGCAAGATTTTTGCAAGCTGGATGCTCTGCCTTGAGACGGGATTTAGCACGGGCTGGCGCAGGCCAGACCCACTCCACGTCCCTGTGCAACGAATCTCTTGAGCTGCAACAGATGCGGAGTTCATCCATGCTTTGCAAAAAGGCCATTTTAAGGCTCTTGGTACCAGGCTGGTGTTTGGGTGCAGTTCTTGCAGGGTATAACTCAGTCTAACGTGGTTTTATTACTTTCCCCCCCTGTAAGTTTTCCTCTTTGATATTGTCGTTAAGCCCGACGCTCTGAGCTCTTTGGGGCTGCTGCCGCCCTCCTGCCCCTGCTCTCCGGCAGGAGAGGTTGCTCTGCGGCAGAGGCAGGGTTGCGGCCCCTTGCAGAGAGAGGCGGCAGGCTTTCCCAGCGCCGCGGCCCCGGGGCTGAAACCCCCCGTGGAAGGTCAGCGCGTGGCCGCCAGCGCTGCAAGGCCGAGCGCCGCCGCTGCCCTCGCCGGCAGGTCTCATCCCGCGGGCCCGAGCGGGTGCTCGTTATTGCCTGGAGGGGAAGGGAAAAATCCTGGAGGCAGGGAATTAGAGGAAGCGCTGATGAGCTGGCAGATGCTGCCGGCTCTGCGGCCGTATCATGGCAGGGGGAGCAGCGGCGGCGCTCTCAGAGCCATCAGTCACCGCTCTTTTGGGTAAATGCCAGCAAACGGAGCGAAGGGGGGGCGGGGAACAGGCACGCCGGGCTGCTTTTAATTACTTATTACTTATATCAGGCAGGGAACTGCCCGCCGCGACAGATCAGTGCTGCTCCGGGGGTGCCCGCGCCCAGGGGGGCAAGCGGGACCTCGTGTTCCCGCAGCCCCTTTTATCCCGAACCGTGTCCCAGCGAGCGAGCGACGCCGCTGCCCGTGCCCGGATCCGGGTGCTGCGCCTGTCTGACAACGACCCCCCCGGGGGAGAGGGAGCGCGGCGGCCGGGGGGGGTGTGTGTGTGTGTGGACACGGGGTCCCCTGGAAGCGTGCCAGAGCGTTAGCACAGCTGCGGCTCCCGTTGCTTGCTACAACCTGCAGAGGAGGACGCCACCGGGGGGGCTTTGCTCCTTTTCCCCCTTGCAGTCGCCCCGGTCCAAATCTTCAGCGGGCCCCGGAGCAGCAGCAAGAGCCTCTCCTGCGAGAGCTCGGCAAAGCCTAGTTTGTGGGGGTTTTGCACCAAGCAGCAAGGTGCTGTCATGGCAATGGTCTGAGTCTTTCTGTGCTTTGCTGCCACCGCAAAGATAGTTATTAGAAGTTCTCTTAATAAAAAAAAAAAAGAAAAGAAAAGAAAAAAGAAATATTGCCACTGTATAAACATTTTTATGGCTGAACTCACCACTGCCATATACAACGCTCCTGCTTGTTTTAGAGACTTGGGCTGGCATTATTCACACTTTAAAAATTCCCATTGACTTCAGTGGGAACTATGTGTGCGTTAGTGGTGCAAGGTCAGAGTATTAATTATGCAAACTCACCTGGTCCTCCTGAGCTCAGCACAAATTCAAGCAGACGTGTCCCGATGAAAACATGCCCTGCATCACTCTGCAGTAGATCTCAAAATACCACTGTCCCCGGGATGTCACCCTGCAGACACAAGTGACTCCCCTGGGGAGAACCGCGTCTGTGCCACGACCCTGTGGGAACCCTGTTTTGTTCTTCTGGCAAACTCTTGTTCCTCTTGTTTTCTTCTCAGTGATGATCCCAGTTTAAGGAGTCCCTGCTTCTGCCCACCCCTGGTCGCTTTGCCCTGCCCAATGTTTGTCCTTCACCACAGCAGCAGCGACTGCTTCTGGCTCCTGGGCTTTTGACCTTACCAATGAACAGATGCAAGTTTAAATAACAAAACCAGGTAGGGGGGAGCTTTAAAGTGCAAGAAATTTTACCAGAGATGCTGCAGGAATGCAAAAAAAATCTGAGAGAAGAGGGATAAAATCTGTTCAAACTGAAATTTGCTGCCACAGAGAGTGCAGTGTTATGCTACAGCGGGAATTAAACTGCTCATGGACTAAGTCAATACGGACTGGGAGAATTAGGCACCATTCTGTTTCAGATCAAACACGTGTAGTTCGGGGGGGGGGGCGGTTTGGTGCTTGCAACAGCGAGGCCTGGATTATAAATTTGGGAAGCCACCTTAATGAGCTGGTTAAATCCGACATGGTGCAGCCAGTTGCGGTGGGTTTTGCAGAAGCACTGGTGGCACTGAGACTTCCCACTCGCCCTGTTTGACTTTGTGATCTTAACATCTGCCCCGGCTGGCTGGCTTCAATGGAGGCTTTGGGAGTATGCAGCGTATTCCTGAAAAAAACACAAAAATAGCAGCTCTAAATCGGTGTCAGCAAGATATTCCTCACACGAGCTGGGTTTTTTTCCGCCTATGATATTTATAACGGTGCCTTCTGGTGCTCCTGTGTCATTAGCGGGGCAGCATTTCCATTATAAACACACTGTTTAGCCCTTCCCCCAACCACCTTTTGACTTGATCAAGGTTGAAGCGCAGCATTCGTATTCTTAGTCTGTCAGGAAGATGCAGACAGAACAATAAAAAAGAAAATTGAAGTTTTAGTGCCATTCTAGACTTTCTGTGTGACTTCAGGATGGTTATTGTAAGGTAGAGATGATCAAATCCAGTAAAAAGGTTGTTTGCAAATACACATTAGTATTCCAAATGACGATGCTACTCAAGTCATACTTCATTTACTTATTTTTTTGCTTTTCTCATTATCTACCTAAAGGGACTTCTGCTTGGACAAATGTCAGGGGAATGGCTGTTCTTTGCATAAACGCCCCTGCTCACCTGCAAGCACAAGTATGTGAGAAGCGACATGAAGTGCATGGTCTTCCTTGTTTGCTAACTGCTGCTCTACTTGCATTACTGCTGTTACTGCCGTCACTACAGAGGGTTTCAGTGAGGGTACGCTCACTGCATGGTGGCCTGGGGCAGAGCCATCCTCAGCTGCTGAGGTAAGTGGTGCTCTGAATCAGGGTCAGTGAGGCATTATGCAACCATATAGGAACCAGGATTTGCGATGGATAGCTCCCAGCTGAGACCTTTACTGCTTATACAGGTCCCAGTGTCTAAATGGGGAAGAGATTTGGTATCATATGGTGGGAAAAATATTCCATAAGGGAGGGAGAGCATTTACAGTAATCACAGATACAAAGATTAAAATCAAAATGATGAGTCAAGAAAGAAAACCCACAGAAAATGGCAATTAATGTAAGCAGTTATAGAGTTAAAGTGGAATATTATACACTGCTTGCTCCAAGAGTCTTGGGGGAGAAGGGATGAATGGTGTGTTGAGGGAGAAGGTTGGTGGATGCGTGGACATTCAAAAGGTCATTGGAGAGTTTCCAATGGAATATAAATATTTTTCACTTGTGGACTAAAGGTTCACAAAGGTACTGAAATCTGGAGGATGCTCATTAGTTTTTATCCCAGTTTCTGGTGGCAAAATTCTGCTGCCAAAAAACCCCCAAAATATTTGTCCTCCTCCTTTCACACAGCCTCTGCAAAGAGACCAAGTTTAGATACGGAGGCAGGACAGATATTTTCCTATTTTTATTCTCTGCCATTTCTCCTATTCACTGCACGTGTCTGTCCAGGTTGCGGCCAGGCTGCATTTCCTAAGAAGCACATCTCACTCCCTGTTGGGTGCGAGACAGACATTTCCATCCTTGTGTTCTGTGCTGCTGCCAGAGCACTAGCGCTTTCTTTTAGGAGTGCTAAATTCTTTCCCAAACTACTTAAAATGAACAACCAAACAATTTATTTTTTTTTTCCTAAGCACCTGCTGTATTACAGAGGCCCGGCGGCAACTTTTTAATGACAAATATTTCCGTAGGACTGTGTTCACGCTTGGACACAGCGATTGCATGCGGAAGCCACATTATGCATACATCGGACCAAGCATAACAGCACCTGCTGCTGCTCCTGCTGCTACTAAAGAGAGAGCAACTAATCTTTTTAATTATTGGAGAAGAATTAAGGCTTTGATTTGTCTTATTGCAGAAACATAGATAATTCCCTCCCGCAGGTTGGGGAGGAGACGCTCTTCGCCTTCCTGTTCTGCCGCGAGAGGGGCTTAAACCATCAGTAGGTGGCCCTTGCCAACGGCACCCAAAAGAAGGATGAGGTTGTACAGACACCCTCCCCTGCATCACCTACACAGGAGCTGGCATGTGTTGGCATTACCTTACACTGGCAGTGTTACGTGCAAGGCACGGTTTGCACCAGCGATTCCCCCCCAGCCCGCGGGTGGCTGGGCTTGCCGCAGGCGGGGGTTAGGCTCGCCCCGGGAGCAAGGCAAACGGCAGCGGGGTGGCCTGGGCGCTGCTGGGGCCCGCTTGCGTGCAGGGGTACGGCGCCTTCCCGGCACGCCGGGGGGAGCGGCGGGACAGGCAGCGCATCGGCTGTCCCCAGTGGAAAGACAGGCTTTTAATTAAGCGAGCACATCTGCTTCTTTAGCCCGGGAGGGAGAGACTCTGAGTCGTGAGTGGAAAATAGTAATGGGGAGATCGTCTCGATGAGGATTTTGTAGTGTGTTGTTGAGAAGACGTTGCCAGCTGCACGCTCCCAAGTCACCCTCTAAGGGGCAAGGGGCGTCAGAGGATCCCTTGCACGGCCGAGGGAGGGTCTCGTGCCAGCTTCCCCCCCCATTAAAGCTGGATCAGGCTGTGCCATAGCGGTCTTTTCCCAAACCCCACCAACATTTGATGAGCCTCCTTTTCTACACCCCCCCTTCCCAGCCCCTTTTTCTTCCCTGCCGGATCCTTGCCTCCCAGTCAATGTTAAAGCAAGAGTTATGCAGTCATGGAAAAGGGGGGGGGGGAAGCTCCTTTCCATCCTTTCAGCTCCCTGCCGCCCTCATCTCCCTCCCTGCCTTCCCACAAAGACGCCGTAGGTATTCCTCTGCACGGCGAAAAGGACGCGCCCAAGGCTCTAGGACGGAAGGGGTTAAACCCAAACGAGCACTAGCTCCAACACAGTTAATCCATATAAAGCTCATGGATTTCTCTGCAGTGATCTTTGTGGTTGTCATTTGCATTTTTTTCCTTTTGTGAAATCTTTTCTTCTTTCCTTTTACACTCGTATGCATGCAGAAATTAGCATATTGTACCGAGAGCGGGAGATGTAAGAAGCCGACCCCCTGCTGTTCAGCGGATTGTGCAATCTGCAGGCGGCATCAATTTTTCAGCAGTTTTCTCATTTCTCATTACAGTCAGGGCACCGCACAGCTCCCGCTTCAGCACAGTCCCTAGTGGTCCTACAGACAAGCATATGGGCTGTCGAATATCTGTACTGATACTTTCATAGCATTAATATCCTTGTTTATGCTTCCACTGTAATTAATCCGGGTATTAATATAGTTTGGGCTTAGCTTTACTAATTATGTATGGGATAGCAGGATAATTATGTCAGCATACTCTGACGCTGATACTTGACAGCGGTTTACTAACCTTAGGAGAGGCAAGTTAACACTTTGGCCGATCCTGCCTTGGAAACACGAAGGGCGAGGAGACGAGGAGGAGGATGGATATGGTGAATTGATGTCTAATAACTATAAATAGTATTTTTAAAATAAGGAAATTTCACAAACACAATAAAGTTGTCCTCGGGTATCAAACTCTGCAGTTGTCATAGTGATGTGTGCATTATTAAGAGGGTGTTGTTCACTCTGGCATCTAATCTTTTAATGAGGATGGCTCATTATGGGCCCCACGAGAGCCCGTTTCCCCCACCAACCGCCACCCCCTCCTCTCCGATGCTTGGGGCCAAGGGCAACTTTTCCTAGCTCCTTTCTCCACCCACCCCAAATCAACTCAGCAAGTTCTCTGTGCCATATACTTCTTGGCATGGCTAATAAATGGCCAGGATTTAGGAAGTCCTTTTCCTATTTGCCCTGGTTTTGTGCATGTCTGTGACTTTAATGGATAGGAAGAATTATACTCTGGCCACTTTAGTCTCTTTGGCTCTCCCTGGCCCTCGTGTTCATTAACATTGCAAATTGGGGAGTTTAAAACAAGCCATTGGTTTGCTTTTATTTCTGCACCTGTTTCTGCTGCCTGAACATTCCCCGCAAATATCCTTCACAGGGTCAATGATACCCTTTTGCATCAGGCACTTGGCATAATGGAACTTCCTTTTCTTATCATTAGCCACTTTGCATTTTTATAGAACACTATTAACTGGGATCCAGGCTCACTTCTAATTCTCCTCCGAGATTTGTGCACACTGGTTGTTTCCCTTCCCCAGCTCACCAAACAATCCAATTATCACAGTTTGTCACCCGGGCACTGGTGACCCACACACCACCTGCTCCACCCGTGGGCCCCATCCTTCACGATGGGAGTGAGACACAAGTGTCAGAGTTTCATAAGGCGGTGCTTGCCTTGGCAAGACCCTTTAAATGGCTTTTAAAATTATACATCTTTTTTTTCTTGCAAAATCAAAACCCAAACCTGAAATCGGCTGTGAAATTGCATTGTTTGAAGGTCTGGGATTTGAAAATGGTTTAAAAGATTTCGTTCTTCCCTCTCTCGCTTTTATTTATTTATTTATTTATCAAAAATAGATTTATGTCTAGACAAGCAACCTGTCTATTGTTCCAACCAAGTTATGATTAAAATAATTAAAATGACCCTAACAATATAAGGATGCGATCAACTGGAAACTGGAAAAAATGGAAGTTATAGGGGCAACTGTTGTTAGCCTCCTATACAGGTATGCACGTAAGCATAAGATCAAAATCAAGGGCATGATTAAATATCATTATCCTCAATTGGATTTACCGCTGCTCATGCATTTTCCTGAACTAGATCCCAAATCTTGTCCAAAGACATCAGTAGAAGTACTCCCCATGTCTTCAGTTAATTTTGGAGCAGCCTCTTGGAGCTGTGCCATGAAACCACCTGAATTGCCTCAGCTCAGCCCTCACTGTGAAATTTCTGTCATTTCCCCTGCAGCTTTTGGCTCTCAGTGAAGGCAGGACCTTCTCCACAGCGTAGCTTGTGGCATCTGGGTCTCCTGATCCTTAGCGAGGTGGTGTGAACATGCTGGGCCACCTGTGAGATGGTCATGGCTTTCCACCTTCTGACATGCACCAGTGCTTGGGTGGCCCCAAGTAACCACACAGTTTTAGGGAAAATAATTACATCTGCAGTAGTAGTCATGTAAGTAGCCAAGAATACTTACATTCCCCCCAAACAGCATGTTTTGCATTCTTCTAACATGTTTATTCAAAGCCAGATTCCCATGGTGAGCTTAGGCACCAAAATGTTCATTGTGCAGAGCAGAGTCTAACACCTTGTATTAGACACCAAGGCTCTTTATAAAGTGGACAGGAAAGAGTGAGGACCTCAAAAGGGGGCCCAGAGCCAACAGCAGACTCCAGAGGGAGGCAGCTAAAGCAGCCAAAAGACAGTGCTGATCGAGGGGAGTGCCTGAGATTTTAATTAAAGACAACAGAGTCATGTTCTCTCTTTGGACCTCAAACCTTTAATTCCCATTTTACCCAGCAGCATAGTTTCGATAGGGTGGGTAAAGATAATCGACAGCTGACTGGCTCTGTCAGCCTTGTGAGAGCCAAGAAAAAGAGAGCTTGAATTTCCTCAAGCAGAGGTAGGTACAGAGCCAAGCTTTCACATTTCTAGGAACGTGTATCATCATTGTAATGTATATCGTCATTGTAACATGTGGGCTACCTTGGTGGACAAAATTAAAAAAAAAAAAAAAAAAGGTGATTTGGAGAGACAAATGCCCCATTATTTTTGGATTGCAATAGCATGCAGAAAAAATAAAGTGCTAGATTAGAGTTAGGCTGGAAGAGCGCATGGACTCTGCTTCCTCTGAGAACTTGTGAACGGGTTCCTGTGGGGAGCAGCAGCTAATTGAAAAAAGCAGGAGGTAGAGCCTAGTGCCAGAGGTGGGCACTCTGTCTCATGATTGGCACCATGCTGGGCTGCAGCCAGGGCAGGGGATGCTGAACCTGGGACTTGGACAAGCCACCTACAGACAGCAGAGGCTTAGCTATGATTTGTCCAAGAGTAACTTTGTGCAAATTGCCCAGTGTCTCAAGTCCTTTTGCACTGAGTTCTCCTCTGAGTTCTCCTCTAAGCTTTAACAAGAGACCTCTTATTTTAGAGACTTCCATATTTTTACTTTTTTTACGATTTTTTATGATTATTTAATCTTTTTATGATTATTTTTACTAACCCATAGGAGAAATCCTCCTGTCCCAAAACAGTAACCTTTAAAGAAGATCTTTATGTTTGTGTTTTTGGACTCAAGTGGGAATCTAGATAGACCATGGAACTGTACAAACCTTTGGGCTCCCCACCAAATCCCAAACCCATCCTGTATCCAGATCTTCAGATTCAGATTTTATGAGAGCTATGCAGTGTTTAAATGCAGGACATTTCCTTCTGTTCTGTATCTTTTGAAGTCTGAGAGAGTCAGTAGCAAGGAGCAAAATGAGAGAAATGTTTTAAATATGTGTGACTAGTAAATGGATTGACATTTTGTCTTGAATTTCAAAAAGCTTTTTCTACTGGGAAATTAGTCTCTACTCATACTGTGGCGATAATCCGCTTATAGTCCAGTTCATCAATATCTTAAGTACCCACATGCTTTTCCCTTACAACAAAGTAACTTTGTCATTTACATGCTGGTTGTCAACATCTCAAGTAAATTGCCTGGCAGAATATGGGTGAGTTTGAGCTAGCTTTAATAACATGGACCAAGTAGTACTATCGGTAATTATATTCTCCACTTACCAGGAGCTTGTTAGACAGCTCAGAGTATAACTGCATTGCTCTGAAGACCTTGCAGATTGACATTGCATGCAGCACGGAAAGGCAGCGGCATGGAGGAACATGGGCATTAGGCGTGAGAATGTAGTTGCTCAGCAAAGCTTCGTTGGCAGAATGAAGAGGTAACAAATCGGCAGGATAAATAACAAGCATCTTCTGCTTGATTGATTCTTAACAAGCCACACTGGTCAGTAAACTTGGTCCTTTTGGATTCCCTGAAGTAGCTGAACAGGTCCTCAGCTACGTGTGTTGGTAACTCACTGAGCACAGAAACCACTCATGGAGCTCACAGACATAGGTTGCAGAAGCAGCCTTAAGTGCAAATGGGTTTAGTAAACATTTAGATAGGAATGGGGAAGATGGGGGAGGATGTATCTACTGCTAACTAAAATACACAACCTGAGAACTAGGAAGTGTTTCAACTACTGATTGCCAGAAGCTAAGTGTATCAGGGCGAGATCTCTCTATACAGTCCCTATTTCTGTTTTTCTTTCTAAGCATTTGCTTCTGGCCATAGTCAGAGGGGATGCTGGGCTAGATGTGCTTTTGGATTGATGCAATATGGCCTTTCTTAGGCCATTTTTTGCTGTATTACTGCATGTGTGCTGCTGCTCCTTGCTTTGCTGATAGCACATATGTTGCCTCACACGTTCCCCAGGCTGCAGGTAGCACTGCAAACTCCTGGGCAAAGATCAAGGCCTTTGCTCTTGATCTCTGTGAGTTACGATGAAGAAAATTCATTTCAGCCCCCAAAGGGGCAGAATTGCTAATACTGAATGCCAGTAAGAGCTTCCTCTGTTACTCTGGGGTCTTGAAAAGGGAATTCTAGCAAGCTGATGTGGGTATAAGTTTGTTTTCCATCACTGCCCTGGGTTATTACAAAGGAGACACAGGGGAAAAGACACATAAATGGAGCATGGGATTTTTTTTTTTTTAGTGCATGGGAATTGAAACTATTACGCTCACAGTATAGTTTGATTCAATGCAGTTTTAGATGCTGTGCATGTATTAACCATATGTGAACATCTGACAGCAGTTACATTTAATGGTACGGTTGGATATCAGAATTGTATCTCCTCCCTCAGTTTTATAAAAGGACCTTTTCAATTATAAGCCCCCAGCTTAACAAAACAATTATTCATATGTGTATTTTTAAGCATGTGCTTTCATCCCGGCCCAGTCCTTCTAAGCACATGCTCAAGCTAAGCAAGCAGGGGATCATTTTGCTCAACTGAGCCTGAGTCAATTTTCTGAGCACTGTTAGAAATTAAACAGCTGGTGTTATTTTAATATTTCCAAGACTGTAACTTCTTTGTAAAGAATCCAGATGCTGATAAAATGCTTGGTTAATGAAGTCAGTTGGAGGAGGAGAGTTCCAAGTTTGTGGCAACTTCTGAGTTTTGCCATTTGTTTTCATTCTTCATGTCCAATATTTTGAGGGCAGTGGAAGGGGACATGTCCAGCCAGGGCTCAGGGCGATAGCTGGGTTACTGGCTCCTCGCCAGAGCTGGGGACAACCCTGGGTTTTCCTTCCCAGTGGTATAGCTGAAGGTAAGCAGAGCTGCTCTCCACCTAATTTAGGCAATACAGGTTTGCCCTCTTCTTATGTACACTGAATAGGTGAGCTCACCCACTTCCTTACTTACTTACCAGTACACAACAATTTTTGCCACATAGCAGCAGTTAATTCAGTCTGTGACAGCACCCAGTATTTTCTCTCTCACAAAACTTTTCCAGTGGGAAGTAAATTGCCTCAAAGCCTTTTGGCTTCAGCAAAGTAGACTAAGTCACCCAAAACGTCCCTTCAGCTGTTTCTGCTTGTAGCGTCTGCCGCCTTTCCCATGGATGCCAGTATGGTTAGCTGCTGCCCAGCACCAGCTAGGCCTGGCATCTGTGTGACACACAAAGTTCTCCTTGACAAGGTCCTTTTTCTGCACAGCCTCAAGTGTGCCAGGAATGAGCTGAGTGATCAGCTCTTTCACTGCAAATAAAGGTGGTCAGGACAGAAGGAGCAGGTCTCAGATGAATTGCATGTAAAAGAAGATCCACATTCTGCTAGTTGCGTGATTATATGCTGGGACATGTTTTTTTAATGGAGACTGAAAACAGACATTTTGACAGGACCGAATTTTGCTCAGGGCTATCTGTGTGCTGCTCCCACTGAAGCCTCTTGGCCAAATTCAGCTCTTGTTTGAGAAGACACAACTCTACTGAGGCATGATGGAGTTGAGTTTGATACTGCAGTACAGCTGAGGAAAAATATTCCACACTGTATCCTGTCAGGGCAGTTTGAGGAGCCCTGTGAAAACTTAGTTATGAAATGGGATCGCTGCCCTGTGCTTGTTTTGCTAGCAAGCATGCAGATTAAAAGAGCAATTTTTCAATTCTCCAATTGATATCTAATTCCAGCTCTCTTCTTTAAGCTTTTCTTGCCAAACCACACATCTTTTGAATATCCCTTATTGACATTTTACCTGTTCTGAGCATCAAAAATCTCAAACTTTCATGTACATAAATTTTTCTTGAAATAAAAATAAACAAACAAGTAGACAGAGACAGAAAGGAAAAAATACCAAAAGGAATAAACTGCGATAGCAGTTCATCCCCTGTGATACAAGAAGGGAAATACTTTACACAGACCTTGCCAGAAGTGATCATGTCAGCACAAGCTTATGTCTTCTTCCCTTTGGTGATGGCACTAGTGGAGCTTTGGAAAGCACCAGTGTGCCAAGTACTGCAGCATTATTGTGCTCTCATACACATACACTTACACTTAAAGCCTTTATGCAAGATCATAGAATGGTAAGGTTGGAAGGGACCTCTGGAGATCATCTAGTCCAAACCTCATACAGGGACTGAACCCGTGACCTTGGCATTAGCAGCACCATGCTCTAACCAACTGAGCTAAGCCACTTGCTTTTCTTTATACTTATAGGTGGACTTTCTTTATCCTTTTTCAGCGGTACCTTCTTTTGAAATGCCTACACTGGTGTTGAACTTTCTTTGGAAGATTTCATATCAAGACTAAGATGGTTGTGAAAGGTGCACTTTAGCCAGATGCAAGTGAGCTCGGCTGAACTACAAGAAAATAATTATCTTGCACAGATTAGTCCTTGGCTCATATTAAATGGAAGATCAGATCAGGTGATTTCATGACCTATCTACAAAAACAACCAGTGTTGAATGACTAGGCATTAACAGGCTTGTAAGCTAATGTCAAAATGTCAACAACGACATCTACCACAGAAGGCCCCAAGGAATGTTGGAAAGAGTTTTGGTTTGGCAAGCTTTTTTTCTTTCAGATACTTTACCCACATGAGGCAATCTCACTGAAATCTTTTATTTATTCTTGTCTTTTGGGCCAGATGTGGCTAGCCATCTTGGGCTATACGCTTAACACTATAGTGAAACGGTGTTTTCAATCTGTTTTAAGAAAGAAAAAAATGGTCGAGTACCTCATTACCTAGGAGAAGGGAAAGGGAATGATTTGGGAATGCAACTGGACCTCTTCTCCATGCAAGCAGTACTGTATGGTGATTCCTGTGATGGCTTTCACCAGTTCCTTGTAGCGCTCCATCAGTAGCCCTACCTAATGGTTTCATTTAACTGGCTTGAGGCAAAGGAGTGTATAATAATTGGGGAATTAAACCCTTCATTTCTCCATTAAAGTTACTGAATGTTGCCAGCTTCACCTTGCCCAGCATTTCTTGACCTGGCTTTGGAGCAGTGCTCTGTAGAGCTATATAGGAAGCTCATTTTTCAAGATCATTTAAGCCATTTCACTGAGAGGTTCAAAAGACCACCAGGTGGTAGCTACTGAAGGCACTCTATCTTTAGCAACTCAACTGACTCTGTTGCCTCCTTCCACCAGCCCCATGTCACTAAGCAGCCAACCACTGGAAATGACTTTAAGTGCTGTTTGGCTCTGCAGGGCCCGAAGGGAAGCTGTAGAAGAGAAAGCTCTCCTCTATCATTACTCTTAGCAGCCTGTTTTTGCTTGTTTGTAAAAAAAAAAGTGTTTTTCTTTTTTTTCTTTGAAAAAGTAAAATATGATAACAAGATGTGGAAGAAACTGAAATCAAGCTACTTGCAATGAAAGGGAAGATAATTCCCAGAAACATGGCAATTTAGATATCTAAATATACTTTCTCCATGGGAGAAAAATCCATCAGTTAAAGTAGTCATAAAGCCCTTTAAATCAAGCTAAGGTACCTTTTTGGAAACTGATTGCCAGCTCAGGATCTGTTCAGTGTGGAGAAGTACAAATGTGGTATTTTTAATCATGATAAATAACTTCTCTTTTATCAAATCATCTCTGCTGGAAATAGTTTCACTCCATGCAGTAATGATAATTTGTGCACTTATCATTCAGCACTTTCCCAAGACAAGCAGTCAGCCATAGGATGTAATTTAACAACTTATCAACCACAGGTTCATCCAGCCCTTTCCAGCCAAAAGGGCATTTTATATTATTTAAGAGACTTTGCCATACATTGCCATCAATTTAAAATTTTACCAGCCCCTACTCATTAAATTGTTCCATTCAGCACTTCATTTTATAACCTGGGGACATTAATGCTGAAGTGCACTAGCAAGCCCATGGAATTATCTATCTCGTGCAGGTGATGGAATAATTACCAAAAGGATTCAAATCACTAACTGACTATCAAAGGAGGCAATCATGATTAACTGAGTGTCTCATACAGAAGGTGGGAAAGCCATGGTGAAAAATAATGTGGCATGCTGATCTCTCGCCTTGTGTCTTTTTAACTGGAAACCCCTTCGGGGTTGTGTCCATTCAGTGCTCCGCCTCAGTGCTTTGAATGCTGTTGTCTTTGAATCAGTAACAGAGAGATAGGGAAGGCTGTAAGGTCCCAGCATTCATTCATCTGTAAATCTGCATATCCAGCCCAGGACTAGAAAAGTCCTGGGTTCAAGGTCTGGATGCTTCTCCCTAACTGCTGTGAAGGTGTGTGTTACATTATCAAAAATGGGTTCATAGGAACTGGTTCATAGGACCTGCATTCAGGAGGAGCAGATGGCCATTTTGGTCCTAGTGAATGAGACCATTAATGCACAAGCTTTCCCTTGTCCTGTGCATCTCTCCAAATCTATCTAAGGATAAGACACCGAAACCAAATCTTCTTTGATCCCTGTTAGCCTGAAGCAGGCTTATAGGGCTGAGTATGATGGAAAATGGTTCATCAGCCTACAGAAACTCTTGCTGCTGTATAAGAGCAGCCTCATCACAGATTCTGGGCAGCTGCCTTCTCTGGATTCAGCCAAAACCCTCCCTGAGTGGGATGAAAGCACCTAATCAGTCAGAAAAAACTCCAGTAGAAAAATGTGAGCTTTTTTCCTTTGCCCTTTATTTTACTTTTCCCAGCAACATCTGGTGTGGTCACATTAAGTAAGACAAGAGCCTTCTCTTAGGGCCTCACAAAATGACTGAGCTAAGGAATATGGGAAACTGCAGGTGTTTCCTGAAGAGCTGCAGTGATCCATGCTCAGATGATTTAAGAGGTCCTCGGGTAGCAGAGTACCAGGATGGGTGATGTGTCCCTGCCATGGTGTCCATTTGGCCAACATAAAGTCAAGCTATTTCTTGAACATCTACTGTATGGGGGTCAACCTCTGGCAGAGACATGATAGACAGCTGAGGAGAGTGGCATCTTCAAGCATCCCAGCATGAGTCACCTGGCTCATCAGACCTGCTTGCTCTACCCCCACAAGCCTAGTACCAATATTCCCAGTCCTTGAGGCTGAGACCACACTGAAACCTGCTTTTCCAGCCAAAGTAGGGGAAATTTACTCTTTCATTTATCTGTATGCTTCACAAAATAGTCCCTAGCCATGGTGCCTGGGTGACAGGCCTCTCTAACCACTTACAGTTGTGCCCACACCCAGTTCTGGGCACAACTTGTTATTGGGAGGGCAACATTAAAGTCAAGTGCATAGAAACAGGAGCTGAGAAGCTGGAGAAAGAGGTGAAGGTCTAGAAGAGGAGATGTTTTTTGATCAGAGCTATAGGCCTATGGTAGTCTGAGGAACTGGCTAAGTGTCTTGCTTGCAGCTTTCTCTGCTTGTCTACTGTCGGAGGCAACTGGAAAACTCATCTGCTATTTGGTAAGGCGATGGAAAAGGCAGCACGGGAGGGAATGGTGGGCTCCTCCTGCCTAAAGCAAGCCTTGCTGGTGTGCAGCACCGGGATGGTGCTTAGGGGCAAAGGCAGAGGTGTCCATTTGTAAAGAGAATGGCAGATAACCTCTTGGGAAGGAAAGAGGAAGTGAGATCTGGTGGATCTGCTGTTGTAGATGCAGTGCATCAGGATTTTAAGAGCTGTTTGTGCTGTGTAAGAGCCACAGATAGAAGCAGTTCTGATCCTGGAAGAGCCTGCAGGGGATTTACTGGCACACGGGAGAATCTGGGAAAGGGAGGTGGCAGCTCTGCGATATTGCAGCTGTTGCAAGGGCATGTCTGGGCACTGAAACTGGCTCTTACCTTTACCCCTTGGTTGAAGACGTGAAACGGGATGACTGCAGGAGACACAGTGGAATCCTTTTAAAAAGATAAGTTTTTAATAGGATTTTTTTTTCTTTGAGGTACTCTTCATTATTTGCAGCCTCTGCAAATTAGGTCTCTGGGGGTGCAGTGCTACTGGCTAGATATGCTGCTCCACTGCTTGGAACAACTGGCAGGCGACTAATGTGTGCACAGCAGTTATTTGTAGCTGAGAACTTCCTTTGTAGAAAGTGATGTTTGGTCCCTCCCTTGCGCTTATGATAGCAGCCAGGTTGTGTGCTTGCTCTTCTGCTCTCACGCCTTCTCCCTGGCTGGAGGGTTTTGAATTAACTGGTGCTGTGGAGAGAGAATTTGCAAAAGGAGTGCTGGGCGCAGGAGAGTGCTTCTCTGTATTTAGGACAAAATGCTTTGAGCCTCTTTCTTGTGTTAGCTGACCTGTGGTTTGAGATCACATCTTTGCCGAAAATACCTGCTTGTGGTAGTATAATTTCTTTTTGGAAGACACGCTCAAGCAAAAAGAGGTCGAGCTTCTTGTCCCAAGCTAGGTCTTGGCACCCTAAAACTGTGTTGCTCTTCTCCTTTTCCTATGAAGAGAGACAGGAGTGACCAGCTTAATGGCAGACTTCTGTGTTGTAACGTGAATAGTGAGATGAGTCCCTCTTGTTCCTGTTTGGATAAATTTTTATGGTAAGTGAATGAGATTGGGAATCTCCTTTGGCCTTTGTAGGAGCTTTCTTCTGACAGCTCTACCAGTTCTTTCCAGCCCTGTTGTTGTCATTATTAGAAGCATGCATCAGCACAATGCTTGCTGACCCTCTGATAGACACAGCTGGGCCCAGTGCTCTCCAGCCGGCTATTGGAGCTGTCTGATTTCAAAAAAAGCCTGTTAAAACCTCATTGCAGCATGCTCAGATTCCCACAGTGTGCCCCTTATCTTCGTCTAGGAACCAGGCTGTTCGTGGCTGCTTCTTCTCTCTTCCTCCCTGCCCTGATCCCTGCTTGGATCTGGAGGCTAGAAAAGTGGTAATGGCACTCGTAGGTATCAACATGGTAAGTGGAATATCTGCTGGCTTCTTTTCATCTTCCCCTGCCATGGAAGTAGGTAGTCCCTACAGCACTGTGTGCAGACTTGGGTGTATAGCAATGGGGTTTTTTGTGTTCTTTTTTCTCCCCCTTCTTTCCTCCCCCTTCCCCCAACTTATTGCCCAGCAACTGCAGGGAATGCTCAAAACTAGCATTTTTTTTACCATCATCATTTTTTACCTTTGACATTTTTATTTCACTCAGGAAACAGAAGAAGTTAAAGAGCTCACATTTTTATGTCATCATTTAAAGAGTTTTTTGGTAGTCAGACTGTCTTCCATGATCTGTCCTACGAAGCCACATGCTCTGTCCCTCCCTGACCTCTTTCCCTACTGCTCTCCCATGTTCCCAGGCTGTTTGCTGGGGCAAGTGGCAGTCAGGGCTGGGCCTGGGTCAGAGATGGGCTCTGGATCCTACCCTCTGCAATGGATAAGGATCTGTGCAATCACAGCTTTTCTATCAAAGCTAACTTGAGACTTTTCTTTCCTATTGACTGTCTTGAAGCTCATAAGAGTCTGAGGTATCTACCTGTCTGTCAAATCTGCTCAGTCTGACCAGCCAGCCCAAAAGCTATTTGGGGAATTGTTCTGTAAGTCTCATTTACTTGGGAAATCATGCTTAGCATTAATACAATTTATTTAAAGCTTTGCTTCATTTAAATAAAAAATGTCTTCCTTCTTCTTCAGCTACCTCTTGCTTTTAAAAGGCCCTTTGGACTGAAAAAAACCAACATATAATCCCTTCCATAAATGGTGCAATATCCATTTTAAAACACCAAAAAAATCCGAACAGGTCATCTGTCTCAGCTCCATCTGCTGCTACCACACAGGGATTTGAATATATAACCTACAGCACAGGAACCAGAAGTCAAAGACCTGAACCAGCCTATTACAGGCTGCCCAGGAATAAAAGGTGAGAAAGAAAGGTGGGAGAGCTAGAGTAGGATAGAGAGAAAAATATGCCCATTAAAATGAATTCTAGATGCATTTTTTCTAATAATTTTTAATGTGAAGAGGTGACTTCTAAGCAGATCATTGTGCACAGTATTTCACACCAGACCTATTACTGTAAAAGTTCACAGTGTAGCACAATTTAATTAAAAAAAGGTTGCAGAATTCACAAGTGCTCGTTAAAACCTCCCACCATGGCTGTGTCGCAGGAAGGAGTGCAGAACTGGGGGCTGAGCTGCCTGGTGTCACGCCGAACCACATCCCTGGAGTCCCCGTTGCGTGTCTTAGTCATCAAATCATTCCCTCCGCACACCTAAACTCTCTTCAGATTTTGCTGCCTCAGATATAGGCAGTGCCTGGTGTTTTTATCGCTTGGTACAAGCTATAGTAGTCAAGCCAGGAATGAGTATGCGAGCTGGCCGCAGTCCACCAGCTTGTCTCTGCCAGCCCTGGGCTGAAAATGGGCGCAGTGTTTCCCTGCTATGCTCCATGCGCTGGAACTGCACCAAGCTACTAATTTGGGGACCATCTGACCGTTCCCTATAGTTTCCCTGTGTGGTGACATTTAGGAGAAGTGCAGGCCAAAGCACAAGCTCAGAGTTTAACGTACACTTGTACTTTTATTTTCTCCCCCTAGATTACAAAGTGACCTTGACATAAATTTGGTAAAATGCCACCCTACAGTTTGAGAGAGGATGAATATCTCCACTACATTTGTACTAACTGTAATGAATGTATTGCTGGATTTACACCTGTGTAGATGTGAGGAGAAGGAAACCAGATGTGGCATCATGGGAGCATTCAGGGCCAGAAGAAAAGTTAGGGCCTAGAGAGGAGTTTGAAAGGTTGTTGCTGAGAACAGCACTTAGCTGTTGTGAGTAAAGAAAATTATAGCTCATTGTCACAATGGGATGTCACTTTGGGATGGGCTGTTGTGTCTGCTTAGCTGTTCATCTTCCAGGTGGTTTACAGGTGCCACACTGAATCTGCATTAAACTCTACTTGCATAAGGTATTAGGGAGGGAACATTTACTTGGAAAAAAAGTCTTCTCAACAGACGGGAAGAATCCTCTATGCCACGCTGTTAAAATGCAGTGATGGGTCAGGAGATTTCTCAGAGGAGAATCCAGATTTTCAAATACTCTTTGGCTGAGAAAGAGGCCAGGCTTTAAAGAGGTGTCACTTCTCCTGCCGTGGGTACGTGACCATAGGGCAGAGTCGGCACAAATGCCGGGCACCTTGCACCGTACTCGGAGCAGCTGGCAAGATTTTCTGTTTTAAAGAAGCTGGTGAGTATTTTTGAGATATGGTCTCAGGTGTATCTCTTCCGGAAGCGTGGTGTGGCTGCTCTGCAGCTGATGGTGGAGCCTAGGAAAAAGCCACCAGCTCGTGGATGGTGGTGCTGGGAGACGGTGGGAAGAGCCAGGTTAAAGTTCCCTTTGGGGCATCTGTGCGGAGTGCCTGTAGCCCAGGCGCCTTGGGCATAGGGGACACGGATAAAACCCGAGTTTCGGGGGCTCTGAGAGCCCTGCAGAGCCTTGTAGGCGGGCCGTGCTCTGAGCCCTGCTTTGGCTCCCAGGGCTGCACGGCTGGAGGCTCCGTGATGCTCTCCCGCGGCTGGAGCGAGGCGGCCACCCCGCTCAGGGCTCTGCACCTGCTGCTGCTGTGGCCACACGCTCTGTCCGTAGCACGGGCTGTGGGCCACTGTGAGGGGATTTGTCAGGCTCTGGTTATCTCTGCCTTCCTAGGGCTTGGGCTAATTCAAGTCAGCCTGAGGTTTTATTGCAGAGGCTCTCAGTCGTGGACCGGATTAAGGATTTGCGGTGGGGATTCCTGCTGACTGCCCTACAATGTTTATGTTCAGTGCTAAGGACTTTACTGAGGGGAGGGTAGTTTTTTCCAAGTGTCCTGCAGGAAACTCTGAATGAATTTTCTTGTAGCTGTCAGCCTCTGGGGAGCTGCATTAGGATGCACACGACTGCTCTGCTCCCGAGCTCAGGAGGCATACGGTAGAAAACGGTCCTTGCTTGGGTGATCGTCTATGTGGGGGGAGGACGTGCCAGGCACCCGCTGTGGAGCAGTACAATGCACTGGTGAGAAGCAGGCTCTGGACATTGTGTCCCTGCAAGTAGCCCAAACAACCCGCCCTGGCCTCAGCTGAGCCTTTGGCACTGCTGGGAAGCCTCGTGACGGAGTTGGCTTGCAAGCATAGGAGAAAACCGTCAGGCCCACTTCTGCAATTATGGCAGATGTCAGATCTGAACAAAGAACAGTGGATTTCCAAGGGCTTGGAGTGAAGATAAACTGGAAGCATATTTGAGGGTGAAACCACATGAAGCAACACTGAATAGCGTGTGAACTGCCTGTCTGGAGATTGGTTTGTGTTTTCTGTATCAGTGGTGCTGGGGTGGTGGCAATCAGTGTAGGCCTGAGCACATCTGCAAGTGACTTAGAGACAAAGCTCTTTGATATTCTCCTCACCTTGTTTCCCTCATGCCGCTGCAGAAACAATGTTCAAAGCTGCAAAATAGTAAGAGCTCATCCTGAGAGTGGGGGTTGGAGGTACGAAGCCAAGAGGGGTGGTTAACAACTTTCCATGTGACATAGGTGAGGAGCAAGGCTAGTTTGTCCCACATGCTTCAGCCCAACCCTGGCTACAAATCCTGCTGTGAGCCCATCTCTCACATTTCCTTCTTGTCTCCCTCCCACCTGCTACACATTTCATGTGCATTAAGCACCTTTGTAAACTCGGTTGATGAGATAACCCTGGTGCAGCTGGCAGCACTGACACATACGTTCTGGAGCAATGCAGCAGAGCAAAATCAGCACTGATTTCCTGTGTTTTGCATTTGAGCCACAGCTGTACCCATCCACAATCTTTTGTTGGTAGCAGCTGCAAAAGGGAAAAGTACAACAAAACGTTACAGACACATAGGCACGTACGGAGATCCTTTTTCAATAAAACCTAGCAGTTTCTGGCAACTGATGAATTAGGGAACTTCACAAGCCAGCGGCTGCATCCAGATCTGTGCGTCTAATAGCTACCAATGGGGCCATTCTCAACAAATTTATCTAATCTCTTTTTAACCCATTTGTAATTTTGGTCTTCAGAACATCCTGTGGTGATGGTTGTGTATCTATTTGAGGAGTTTTAAACCTGATATCTGGATGTCTCATTGGATGGCCCTTTCCTTCAGGCCAGAGCCATTTGGCTTTGCTTCATTTCTTCAAAGAGGCCTCTGATGCAGCACCATAAGCCTTTATGACCAGAAAATATTCTTTGAATCCCACGGTATCATTTCAAAGTTATGAACTGTGTGTGGTCTCTTAAATACATGTATGCCTAAAAATATAACTGTATTTTTTTCCGCCCGAATGGTCTGGAATGGAGCAGACTGAACTTGGACTGTTTGCAGAATCCATACTTCAGCAGCTATCATTCATCTGGCTTTTCCCCATCTCCAGGACTGATGATATTCAGGAAGGCAAAAGGCAGATGGAGCTGGGAAGGGCTGGGGGAAGTGGAAGAAGGTTTTAAAATTGCTGGCAGCTATGTTTTCACATCCAGAAGCTCTCTCTTCTCCCATCTCTTAAATTTATTGTGCTTACTTGTTATTTCCTTTGACTACAGGCCAGCAAACAGCAAACAAAGTGTATATATTTTACAGAAGAGAACTGAAGAGTAGCTTCCAGTACAGGGTAGCAGCAAAGTCTTAGAGCATGACTAGAGTATTTATATTCACTGTGTGTTGTAGAGGGGAGGAATCAATGTTGTAATTAGCTATTCAGAAACAATCCATTATTACCAAAAAAGGAAAAAAAAAAAAAGGAAAACGACAAACTTCTACTCTTTAAAAAAGAAAGTGAAAAAGGGTCTGGGCAAGCATAAACTTGGTGAGTATTCTGGACACCTGAAATAAAATGCTACTTGGAGCTCAGGACAAAGCAAACTTAGTTCACTAGTTAGAGATTTCAGGAAGAGTGAAAATCACCCCTGTACAAAGAGCCTACATATCACTCACATCTTCAAAATGTGCCTGAAGTGCAGTTAGGATGGTTCATGTGCATCATGTTCACCCTCTGCATTCCTGAATATGTTGAAAGAATAAGAGCCTGCTTGATACTATGCTTTGGAGTTTCTCATGTGGCCCAGAGATGGAGGTCTTGGTATTGGCCTCAAAATAGGTGCGGGGATTAGGATTGTGAGAAAGAGAAAGCCTAGAGTTGCCTTTTGAGTGGAAATGGATTTCCAAAGGGAGGTTTACACTCTCAAGAGACTGGACCTGTATGGTTAGGAATTTTTCATCTGGGTTGGAGATGCAGGTCCTGTTCCCCAGAGGGGCCTGAAGTAAGGCTTAGGGTTAGGCTTGGAAGAAAGAGGTAGCCTAACAGTTCTTCTGGAGTGGGTTTTTAAAGGGGTAATGAAAGGAAGTTTTAGGTTGGAAAGGGATACATCCTTCATGGAATTTTTCATTGAGGCCATTTCTTCGTCAAATCCTTAGCCAAAAAAAAATCTTTTTTGAGTAGAATTAAGGTTGAGAGAAAGAGAAAGCCTTGTGCTGCCATGGGTGTGAGCCTGGAAAGGGGCTACTGAAGGACATGTCCTCCTGAAATCTGTCTCATGTGGAGTTTTTCATGTGGAATTCATATGTTAGTGCTCAACAGAGCTAGCTGACTATGCTGTCCTTTAAGCATGGGCAGAACACCCCTTAATCTCCGGTGTGTGGCATTTAAGCATTAGCAGCATAGTGAATGATATTCAACAAATGAATAAAGCAGAAAGGACAGCATATGGAAGAAGAGTTATGAGAAGTGTTTCCAGATTGCCGCTGAACGGAGCTCTCCACGCAGGCTCTCCGTGGCTGTCTCGTTCACCTCGGTTCCCTGGCAGTGCTTCATGTTCTCTGCCAAGGAGCTTGGATCCCAGGAACCAAATGAATTGGTGGTGTAACACAACTGGAAAGGTAGTCCAGTTACAGATTTTCTGGGACTGGTATTTTTTTCACAGACATGTGTTGAGCCCATATTTGAAAATTTGCATTTTTTTTTTAATCTCCAGTTTAGTATTCAGTCTGATTTGTGAAATCCCCTCTTGCTGTGACCCAGTGAAGCATCCATGCTCTGGATTCAGGCTTCTGCCCCTATTCCCTTTTTTGGAGTGTATTAAGCCAAATCTGTTGTTATCTGTTAAGTGAGAATTTAGAGCGAAGCTGCCACAGACCAGATGGTTCACCTTGGCTACTATCTTTAGTAGCCAAGTCTGGCTCACTTCAGGAGAAAAATATGTCTGAAGCTTTCACAGTTGCTAAAGCAGATGTGATTTTTCTTGGGATATTAAAGAAAGGAGAGAACAGTGTTCTCAACATATCCATTTCAAGCTCCCTGGAAATATCCATGCCTTGGAATTGCTTACGGTACGTGAAACAACTCAAGAGCCAACCCTAAGCAAACCTGGAACCAGCTTTGAGCAGCTTTCTCTTGGTGTCACTGAAGAGATTGCTGTGCTAAGTTGTCCAGACGAGAAGTCAGAGCTCGCTTCTGCGAGAAATATCTCTTTCCTTGCACCAAGAGAGCAGTTTCCCAGCTGCCTAGGCTGCCTAGGAACAGCTCTGCAGCCATGCCGAATATTCATTTGCGGTAGGTGTAAAAGTATAATGCTCTTGCAGTATCACAGAGGAGCACTGTATCTCTTTCAAGTGCCTTAGTATAGAGAATCAGCATTTTATTTCTACTTAACTTGCCTGATGCACAGCATTTTAACCCAATGATCAAGGACAGAGAATTTGCCCTTGTATAAGCAGAGTACAACACAGCAAATAGCTCAGAGGAGCCAGGCAGAAGAAGGCTGTAGTTGTCTATCTTTTCCAAAAGGGAGCAAATTCTTTTGCTTTAATATGTCACGCTGAATCTTGACAGTAGCAGGCTATTAATAGTAGCAGGTTGCTCTAAGAGAAGGCAAGTGGAGGTGAAGCATATAGCATATGCTCTTGTACATCGAGGGACACAACAGTTAGCCAGAGGCTGGCTTCATCTGGGCCTCCCTTTTTGAACTCGCAAGCTTTGGCCTCATAAATATGTGTGCTTGGAACTGTTTGTACCAGCAGTTTAATTCACTTAGGGACTTAAGCCTCAAATTGTGTGAAATTGCAGACATAGATCGTGCAAAATTGCTTCCAGTGATTTGTTTAAAAAAAGAAACGAAAAGGGAATGTCACCGTGCAAACATCAAGCCTGGTGCCTGAGTTTGTCCAGAAAACAGCCATACGCACACTCCTCTCTGAATGAAAGAATATAAGTTGATTGAGCTATAGAGCTATTTTTTATGCCAAGACAAGAAATAGATAAAAAACTAAAGTGTTTCCCTCCCAGCACCAATTTTGCAGAGTGGCGTCATAAAGGTGGACCGAGTTTACAGAATCAGAACTTATTGTGCTTGCTCCTTCTCTAGTAATATCTGTATCAAAATTTGAAGTGACAATGAGGCCATATAATCCATTAAAATCAAATTATACAGCATTGTAGTCTCAAAATGAACTCCCTTCTATGATGATGGGGTATCATAGAAGGGCATTAAAAGTAAATGTGGCTCTCCGACAGATAGAAAATGATGACCCTCATTTTTTTAAGAGCAATGCCTCTGAAAATGAAGTTAGTTTTACTGTTGTCCATAAGGCTAAAAGGAGAGGCACATGTGACTCTTTGGTATTCCAGTTAAAATGAATTTTATTGCAAAATGGTTATTCTTTTGTTGTCTTGCCAGCTGGGTGGCTATAGAAGCTTGAATAATACATGTGCAGCACTGTACAGTAATAGTTCTCTGTCCTTCAAAACTCACAGATTATGAATTTTCAGATTGTGCTGTGGCTTTAAGTTTGTCCATAGTTAGAGGAGAGAAGCTAGTGCAGAGTGCATGCACATAGTTTCAGTGAATTCAGATTAAAGAAAAAAAACCTCCTGCATTGGAGAGGGAATATTGTTTTCTAAAAAATTTGTCTTTTCTTTCACAGGCTTTTGTTTATCTTCAACCTCAGCTGGCAAAAAAAATTCATTAGCCCCAAGTCTACTGCAAATGGTATATCAGGCAGGCAAGATATGAAGCCCAGATTCATCCTGCCTATCGTTAGATGAAGGGAAATCTAACCGAGGTGTCTGATTCAGGAGCTGTAATATCCACAGCCAGTAAGCATAAGACCACTCCAGAAGGCAATGATGGAATGAATTACGCTGCAGGATCTGTTTATTTGTCTTAGTAGAAGAAAAATAGAGCTTTTAGGGTGACTAGATCAGTAATGCAAAGCATGGGTAATGCACACACACACAAAAAAAAGTGAGATGCACTCAAGCCTGCGTGTCTTATAGTGTTTAGGTGATGTGCTGCTGCTGTATTGGCAGGCCTGGTCAGACCTGAGGAAGAGAGCGGCCTCCAGCTGTAGGTAGGAAGGGAAGAGAGAAAACTGCAAGGTGAAGGTAGATGAGCAATAGGGAATAATGAAGGTGAGGAAAGGAAGGAGAAGACACAAGAAAAGCCAGAACAGCAACTGCAAAGGAGATGACACTGTGGTAAGAGCACCTTATAATGTTGTATATACCTGCAGATCTCCTTTGAGTAATATGCTTGCTCCTCTCTCAGGCAGGACTCATTGGTGCTCCAATACCTCATTGATGAGTGAGTCTAACGAACTTGCTTTTGTATGTCTTCTAAACACCTTCTACAGCTTTATGCAGAGTAAGTTAACATATTGTAAATGTTTGCTTAGCAATGAATTGATATGCCTTAACTTCAAAACACATCATTGGCATGTAGCTTCAGGACCACCTGTGTCTTAAATGAATTCCCGGTGGCAACCTAGGTTTAAGTGTACACAAAAGTAATGATGTTTCCTTTTTTAGCACACATCCTCTACGTTCAGCTACAGGAGCTGCATCACCTAGAGCACATTGCCCTGATGTGGGCTGGAAAGCAGCAAAGGGATTCTCTCAACAGATGCATTCAGCCCTGTGTATCATTGTTCCACATACGTGTTTCAGGAATGAAAAACCTTTATATTTGATTACTCTTCCTTTAAAAGAATGCTACTCTCAGAGAGAATTTCAGTGCCTCAGGGCACAAAAGAAGGATTGTTTCAGTTGTTTTGAATTGAGCATCTTCTCCGTGTTTCAGGGTACTCTCATTCAACTCCCCATTTGTGGGCTTTTTGCCCTTGTTCAAGTCAAATCTCTTCTGCATCCAAGCACTGGTGATGACCAAGGTGCGAGAGTGGATGGTGAGGAAGGACCAGCAGCCCATCTGCTCCTGACTGGCTGACCCCCCATAAGGGGCTCTGCATCTGGAGTGTGATTTGGAGCCACTCCAGGGTCACATCTCAGGCGATTGACTATAGGAATCTCCTCTGCACTTCCCTCACTTCTCTGGTGCCACTTCTGAATCTTAAATATCTGAAGCTTTGAAGAAACCATTGCCCATGCCCAACCACATAAATCCTCAATGTTACTGAAATTACAAAAGCTGCTAATGAGTACCTGCAATGGAAGGCAGTTGTTTCAAACTAAGGATTTGCTTATGCAAACTCACCAAAGAACACTTAATCTGAATTAATTAGAAGTGTGAATTGAAAGTGAATTAGTAGTGCCACATAAATGGATGGAGTCCACTCTTCAGAATTAAAATGGTCCTAATCTGTTTCAGCATGATTATGAAAAAGAATGTTATTCCGAGCTTTAATGAGCTATACCTTACTCCTTGTAAAAGTTAGTCTGGGTTAATTTATGCATGTATCCTAGTATGGGTGGGATGGGAATATAGTCCTGAAAATTTTTAGTAGGAAATTTGTATTGACTCCTTGTGGATTTTAATAACTGATACTGATAATGTAGTAATCTGTTTTTATTATGCTTATACTATTTTTAATCTTGGGATATAAAAGCTCTGAATAAGCAGTTAATTAATCCTCACCATGTCCCATGCATCCCTGTTGGTAAAGGCTTTGTGACAAACAGTTCATTTGCTACTGAACTACATCTGCTTTGAGTGTGGAATATAGCAAGGAAGAGCAGCGTTACGAGAAAAGGGAGGGAAGATGAGTATCAAATCTCACTAAATGTATAGGAGGAATTAAATAAGAAAAAAAATGTTATTACCCAATTTAGAATTAGATCAAGTCACCGTGGTGGACTTGCGAGAAAATGCCAAGGGAGCTTTAGTGATCAAGATATCTGTTTTATGTCTAACCAAAGCCACAGCACACACAACAGTACCACACACAGTGCACCATGGTGGAGAACCAGCTTAAGAGCAGTGTGTAAATATCAAGGATTAAAAATAATTTTTCTGATTTCCTTTTATTTGGAAATAAAATTTATCTACTTAAATCACATTTCCTGGAGGGGAAAAAAAGAGAGAGAGAGAGAGAGAGAAAACCTTGGAGATCACAACTGCTCTTTGAAGGCTGACTCTCCATTTTCATATCCTGCTCCATTGGTATTCCAGTGTAACATGGTACCCCTCGCAGCCCCTTCTCTGTAAGGGCAGCTTGTTTCATTTCCTCAGCAGACAGTTTATTTTTTATTCAATGCTAAGTGCCATGTTTGTCTTCCTGCTTTAAATGAGAGCAAGCACTATGCTTCTGTTCTTTTCATTTTTCAGTGCCTCTTTGCTGATCTTCTCTGCATGTATCTAAAAGGTCAGGAAAACAAATCAATAAGGAAAAAGACCTCCTGCCCCTTTTAACCTAACCTGTAGGAAGGAGGGAAGAGAAATAGCCAATTACGTGAAAGGGAATTTTAAATTCACTTGAAAAAAGCACAGTAGGAGTGGGAGTTTGGAAGGACAGGTGTCAACAAACCCAGTCTCTGCAGTTCACAGGGTCTCTTTATAAACTTAGTCTTCTCCACAACAGAATATATGGGCAGACCCCCATAGCTGAAAGGCATGCCATAAAAGAGGCACTGTATCAGGTCTGTAAAGTAGGAAGGAAGAGCCCTCTCTTTTCAGCATCACTGACTGTGAAGGTCTTTTCAAGGGAGACCTTGGTTCACTGGGAGCTGGACTGAGACTCATCACATGATTGAGGGCTAGTAAATATTGACCGTTGTCTTGTACCGGCTGGGTTTGCTTCAGTGCTTTCCAACTGCTGCTATCCCATTACCACTCCTCCAGGTGACCTGCTCCTATCTTCTCTGCGTAACTGCAGCCTGTGTTGCAGAGTATGAGGAAGCTGGAGAGAGGTTCCACATTTGCATGGCCCGGGACTCCTGCCCAAATGTCACAGGGACAGCAAGGCCACCAAACAGAGTTTTTATCTCAACTCGAGCTTGAAGACTACATCCAAGTTTGCTAATTATGGGCTCTGTTCCTAACATCTAGCCTCAAGCATTCAGCTGAGGGTCCTACATTAAGGGAGCACTTCTAGGGACTTCCTTGGTGATCATGGAGAGGGAATAGCTTTCCCAGGGAGTGGTTCTAGCAGTGCCTGCTACTTGCCAAAGACGAAGACTGCTAGACAGCTCCTATAGGTATTTTGTGGACATGTCTTAAGGCAGAAGCTATAAATTCAGGACTTAATCTCTTAAATTGTTTTAGCTTTTAAACATCTGCCTTTGAATTTAGTCTCAATTGACCTATCATGAACAAGACTCTTGAACACCCCAGTAATTTACCTTCCTTCCCTCCTCCCCACCATGGCTGCTTTCTAAGAGCCACCTTTCACTTATTACTTGTTTGACAAATACCATAGTGAGGAAAAGTGGTTAATTGCTTGACCCTCCCTCCGGCACCAAGATTAGCAAACAAAGAAATGCAGAAAGCAACATTAGTCAGGACTTTAAAAACCAGGAGTTTTAAACGGTGGCCACCTGTCCTGGGTAAATAGCAGCACTTTGCACAGGTATCAGCAGACAGCTTCCGCGCTCCCAGCTAGCTGTTTGCTGAATTTCTGTTCCTCTCTGTATTACATTTTTTCCTACTGAATCAGCAGTAGAGATCAAACCCTCTTTTCTTAAAAGCTACACATATAGCCCTCTCCTAAGGGAAAATGACAGCGACTACTTCTCAGAAAGCTCAGCATTAGCCCTACTGGGCACAAGAGGCTAGTGCTCCTCCTATGTGCTGGCAGAGAATGTCAGCTGCCAGAGCAAAGGGAGAGAAGCAGCGGACAGAAACAATAAAGTAGATGATTTCCCTCCCTGAGGAGGTCTATTTTGCTACTGAAACTGCTTTATTAAAACCCTTTTAGGAATAAATTCTCATGTTATTTGCAGTAAGAGCCTTTTGCAAAAAGCAGCTGTTGTTAGAAAAACAACATTCTTTGGCAGATACTAAACACAGAAGCCCACGTTATGAATGGTTTTTAGCCTTTGCTTGTCATTCTGCTTTGTGCCCTGCCCCAAGCCATCACATTTGCATGCCTGTTACTGCTCATCAGCAGACTGAAGTGGCAGTGCCTGACTGAGCAATGCCAATGGCAAAGCCAGGCTGAAGATGGGCAGTGCTGCTGTGCTACTTTCCTCATTTTGAAATGTCTGCTTGAAAGATCTGTTTGGATGAGGTACTGGCATTTGCCATATGTGCCTTTTGGTGCATTGTTTTCATACAAAGAATCAGCTGTAGGACTCTGAAAGAAAAAACCCAAAAGCGAGAAACCTGCTTTGGGTTTTGAAGTTGCTGGGTGACAATTCTTATATTGAAATGCCCTGGGGAGTCAGAAAAGTGAGCCTAAATTTTATATTTATGTTTATCATCATAACTGAAAACAGAGGTTGGTGCATTAGGCTGAGCAAAGGGTAATTCATTTCCAGATCTCTTTACTCTGACAGAGATGTGCAAAGGGAGCATTAGTGTAAATGAGAACACAGATGTTTGGCTAGAGAGAACCAACAGAGTATGAGACAAGATGGGACCATGAGTTTGACTTCCTGTCTGGCCCCACGGAGTTCTGATCTTGTTTCAGATCTTTGTGCCGTTTTAAAATACTGCTAATAACGGAGTATTAAGGCCCTTTTTGTTGCCGGATCATAAAGGCCTTAATGGGCCCTCATGGAGGGTGGCAAATTTTGCCCTAAGTGCTGTAAATCTGGAGAAATTTAGTTGATTTCAATGGAATTGCTCTGAGGGATCCATGTGTAATAGCAGGAAATGAAGTATTTAAAAAGTAATGTACCTTTATATTGGTTAGCTGCCTCTCTCCTTTACTCCAAAAATCCATCAGGGCTTGTGTTGGTTTGAAATGGCTGTTCAGAAAGCTATCTAATCAATCATTACTTATAATATGGGAATTTTCCTCTTGCTTGCATTCCAATATACCTCAGAAAATTAGACTGAACGGCTCAGCATCTCCCTTAGGTACTAGGATGGCCACACATCTGTAATGTGCCCAGGAGCATTTTGCAGAACTTTCAAGGGTCATTTTATCAAAATATCACACAGTGATACTTTGCATGAACTTCTGCACGTCTTTATCTCTTACTACACACAGCAGCTGAAACAGCCCCCGGACTAGGACTGATGTGTGCACTAAATGGTGAGGACATGCTGCTAACCACCTCCGCAACCACAAAATAAAAGGAGTATAGTCCCTTACTAAGCCTTAAGCAATGAAAATCAGAGTGATGGGCTGTAATGAAGTACATTTGAGACAGAAAGGCTGAGTAACTAACACGTAAAATTTAATTGTTACAGGAAAGCTTGGCTGTTGGTTGGGCTTACGCTGTGTGCTTCTTACCACAGCTATGCATTTCTTCTGCTGATTAGATAACACAGTGGGCAGCTATTCCCATCACTCTGTTTTGTTTAATTTGTACTTCGTGTTGAAGTGCTTGTGCTGTGACAACAGCTCTGAGTATCCTACTATTAAGTCATAGTAGCAAACATGAGGAAAAATTGTCTTCATCTTTCCTCCCTTGCTATTTTGATTCAGATTCTATTGAAAATTTGGCACCAGATTCCAGAAGATAATCAAGCCCTTGTCTACTGTAGTTTACTCATGAATTCCCTTTAGAAAAATGCTATCACGAACAATTCCCAAGGTAAGGCGTTGTAAAATTTTACTAAAATTATGTGTGAGGTGAGCCCACAGAATTGATTTATGATTCTGATACCTCTGATGTTTTGATTTAAGGTTTTAGGCTGAGCCATCAGCAGAATTTTTTTATTTGAATGTGTGTGTATATAACACGATCATATTTTTTACTGCCCACGTACAAACACACACACACACACACACACACACACACACACACACACACACAAATACAGAGGAAGCTGTCACTGCCTGTAGGTTTGGGTTCAGGAAATGGATATGTCTATACCTGGTAATATCTTCAGATCTCCAAAAGAGATGAGCAACAAATATCCAGAACCAAAATTATTCTAAAAGTGAATCTGCAGTAGTCCTCTAAAAGGCATGAACAAATACAGCTGTTCTGCTTATAACTGTTCACTATATACAATAAGTACCTTAGGCAGATGCTTACTCTGAAATCCTTCTACATGGTAGCCTCTAATCTGCAGTGTGAGATTTGCACTTGTTTATGTAATAATAGATGATCCTGAAATTTGATAGGGGTCTGATAAACCTGATAACTGACCATCAATCATCTTTTTTATGTGAAATCCCTCAAATGGTGAGATCCTTGCAGCATCATGGTGCCTTTGGATTAGATGGCTGCCTAATGGAGCAGAATTCACAAACCTCTGGATAGTTTAGGGAGGGCATGGGAAAGGCCTTTCACAGGTCTTTCAAATTCCTAAGAGCACCAAAGGTTTTAGAAACACGCCTAACCATTGCTTAGACAGTTGTTCGTATATAGCTGTGTATTTTCTTGCATGGGAGAGCTAAACTAAGACCTCTTTCTGGAACCCTCTTTCCCTGGCAGACTATTGAGATTCAGATAGTATCACAGAATCACAGAGTCATAGAGTGGTTGAGGTTGGAAGGGACCTCTGGAGATCATCTAGTCCAACCCTGCTGCTCAGCAGGGTCACCTAGAGCATGTTAGACAGGGTTGCATCCAGGCGGGCCTTGAAGATCTCTGGAGAAGGAGACTCCACAACCTCTCTGGGCAACCTGTGCCAGTGCTCTGTCACTCTCACAGGGAAGAAATTCCCCCTCACGTTCAGGCAGAACTTCCTGTGCTTCAATTTCTGCCCATTGCCTCTTGTCCTGTCACATGGGACAACTGAAAAGAGTTTGTGCCTGTCCCCTTGACACCCTCCCTTCAGGTACTTGTACACGTTGATAAGATCCGCCCTCAGTCTTCTCTTCCCCAGGCTGAAGAGGCCCAGCTCTCACAGCCGTTCCTCAGAGGGCAGATGCTCCAGCCCTCTGATCATCCTCTTAGCCCCCCGGAACTGGACACAGTACTTGAGCTGAGGCCTCATCAGGGCCAAGTAAAGGGGCAGGATCACCTCCCTTGATCTGCTGACAACACTCTTTCTAATGCACCCCAGGATACCATCAGCTTTCTTGGCCACAGGGGCACATTGCTGGCTCATAGTCAACTTGTCATCCATCAGCAGTCCCAGGTCCTTCTCTGCAGAGCTGCTTTCCAGTAGGTCAGCCTCCAGCCTGTACTGGTGTATGGGGTTATTCCTCACTATGTGCAGGAGCCTGCATTTGCCCTTTTTGAACCTCATGAGGTTTCTCTTCACCCAACTCTGTAGCCTGTCCAGATCCCTCTGAAGATTTAAGTCATTTGTGGTTTGAGGTTTCATTTAACAGATCACAAAACGTCTGGAAGAGCCACTTCCAAAATCACCACATGCCAGAATTACCCTTGTGCTGGTATAGATTAGAGCAGCCAAAATGTAAAGAGGAGACCTGGTGATTAGAAACTTCTATCCTGCTTCAAGTAGCGCATGGGAGGAAAAGGAATGATACAGCCAGGGGAACTGTAGCCCCACCAAATTCTCACTTATGGCTAAGCCAGTGTCCTTGAACAGCAATGAAGTCCCAAAAGGTAATTCAGGACAGCATTTAGTTCTCTAATATGAGAGATGTTGAATACTATTTGCATTCTCACTCTGTATTAATAACAACAACAGTAATAGGATGAATGCCCACTGGGTCTCTTTCAGCACTCTGGGTTAGAAGTACAATTACCAACATCCAGTTCCCAGGCTTGTTTTTCCCTTCCTGGGTTTTCAAGGCATGTTTGCAAGTCTTCTTGAGGTAATAGCTCAGATTCCCAAGAGGAGAGATTATCTTTTACTGTTGTGATGCAAAGCTCTCTCACTAATCCAAGACCTCTCCTAAAATAGTCCTCGGCATGTCTTCTGGACAATGGAGTTGGTGAAAGGTAGCATGGAGGGGAGGATCTTTTATAAAAGCCAGGTACAAAAGTCTCAGTGCTGTGGGATGCTTCGTATAGTTGCAGGGATTTGTCCATCTGGAATGGCTACAGCCTAACTGCAAAGGGTATGTGTCACTCTGAATTATGCTGTCGTTGCTTCTGCTATTAATACTCAGTATAATCAGTGTCACAGCATGGCCCTGTTGCTAATTTTTCCTCCTTATTTTATTATATAGGCCCCTTTCTGTCTGCATGGAAAAATGTAAGCCCTGCAGATAGCTTTACAGAAATGACAGCAGGAGACATTATTTAGTGAAAGCAGCAGAACTGTCAGTTCAGGAACACATGGCAAGGCTGCAGGAAAAATGAGGCCAGTCCAAGTACTTACCTCAGCTTCACTCTGACCTGCTGGAAACTACCAGTGTCTTAGAGGTCTGAGTGGGTCACAGGGACTACGCAGAAAGCAGCAGAGATATTTTGGGAGGGATTACAAGAAGTCTATGCATGGTCACCCAGTGGTGCTAAGGACTGACCAAATCCAGAATCAAGGCCAAACTCATGGGAATGAAGTGCTAATGTGATTAAATTTGGGCTTAAAAACTTGGGTCTAACACTTCCATCCACAGCCAGCACTCTCAGCAGCAGCTGTGGAAACAAGCAAGAGGTTCTTGCTGGACAAGGTGCCCAGGATAGGAAAGTTTAGCCTTCTTACTAGCAAAAGATGATGGAGCCAGAGTGTGACACTGGCATCAGATACTGATCCAGAACAACACAATTCCCAGATGAAAGCCAACATTAGCAATCCTGGGCTGCTAAATCACTGGCCATCTGTCAGACACTGGTACTAGCTGTGACGGATCAGAAAGCATGTTACTGTTGTGAGAAGTTGGATACACAAGGAATAATTTAAAGTACCTGGAGTGCTACTTTGAGTTCTTGAGCGGAGAAAACAAACCACTGCTAAAGGCAGTACCAGGTCCTTCTATAGCTTAGCTGTGGAAAGTGGCCCAGGAATTTTGCTGGTTGATGCTTTCTTTAGAGCCGGGAGAATAGTTTGAATTAGGCTTAGAGATTTTATTTTCTAATCATGTTTCTAATTTGTTCTGGTTTCATATTAACAATGTTAATATGAACATTGTTAGGTGCCTGCTTTCTTGAGGGAATCTTAGGTTCAAAGAAACAATGCCATACAAGCTTGAAGGGGGGGAAAAAAGCATTTATCAGTTAAACTGGTTTGGAGGCAGGGTTAGAAGGTTTTTTACTTGGTTTTGGTATCCTACTTCTTGAAATGTGACCACAGACTTTGAGGAAAAGATGGTGACTCTGGCTTTTAAAATATCTGCTGGCAACTTCATTTGAACGATGAAGGTTCTTCACCTCAGTCAAGTCAACTGACTTTGGCAATTGCTCTTCATTCACACTGGTGAGTGCAGGATCAGAAAGTGACCCTGATAATTAAAATCCCTGGGCTGCACCATTTGCCCATCTACAACTTAAAGGAAGGTTATAAACATCATATCCATTACCCCTTGTTATTGCTGGCTCAGAAACAAAGCTGGGAGCGTAGACTTCAACTGCGTGAAACAATTAATTGTCAGTTGCGGCACTGAGGACTAAATTCTACTCTGGCACTGGAAAAGTGGCTTGACTCTGGGTTTACATGAGTTAGGTTATGTTTTGCTTGAGACTTTTTTAATACTATAGGTTAGTGACAATGTTGTTAGAAGAAAATTGGGGGAGAACAGTATCACCTCACTTTAATTCTGAAATTACCCATTTCTAATCCTGCAGAATAACCTGAGCAGGTGGGGCACCCTCCTCATCTCTGTGCTACAGAGAAAAGAAATACGTGGAGGCAGCTCTCTAGAATGCTACTTTTTGTCTAAGGTTTACCAATCTCTTAAGAAAGTCTTCTAATGAATTGATAAATACAAAGCAAAATTCTTTTGGAGAGAGAAAATAACTGGAGTTAATCACACCCTTCCCCCTGTCCCCTAAACTTTTCCAGCCCTTGAACATACTCAGGCTGCTGTTCTGGGAACACTTGGGTTGAGGCATTTCAGCTATCAAGTAATATCTTCACACTGACACGGCATGACAGGCCTCTCATCACACCAAAGTTAGGTACGTTGTCCACATATACACACTTATCACATGTCCTACTACAGATGCTGGCTCAGTGGTGGCAGCTTTTCTCTCCCTGAGTAAAGCAACATTTATCCCACAAAAGACTTTGCATGAGCTTTACGAGTCAGTCAAAACTGGGTTCATGTGGAGTAGCTGCTACTTATTTTATCTGACTTACTTAGCTTGTGTTTTTAGTTTTAATTTGTACTGCTCTTCCAACATGGCTTGCAGAAGTTGCCTAGAAACCATCTCGCCTCAGCTCACTCATCCAGGACACATGGCTCCCCATATGCAGGCAGAGAGATAAGCTTAACTTTCTAATTTTTAAAAGAAAAGTAATTAACCCCGCCCCCCCCCCCCATGGATGTGATGTCTGAGAACTGGGAGGAAAAAAAGAAATCACTGAGTCAGAATAGGCCGGCATACGGTTTGGGGGGGGGGGGGGGGGTTGATGGAGAAAGAAATGGAGAAGGCAGTCTCAAGACGGTGACAGTCTGGTAGCCAAAGACCCCACTAGAAACTTCATTTTCAGCTCATTCCCCAAGATCCCGTGAGCTCCCCGGGAAAGAAGGTACAACGCACCATTCTCGGTTAATCTATAAGCCCCAAGGACATGTGCAGCAGAGCAGGAAGCACAAACCAGCAGACCTGATACAACCTGCTGTTGTATTAAGTTTCTGGCAATACAAAGCAGCCATAAACTTCATCTGACCGAGTTTTATACTTTCTCCTTCCTGCTCGTGGAAATACTTGTTATTTCCTTTGCCATCCCGCTCTCAGCTCTCCCTGTCTCCCACAGCAACAGTGACTGGCTCCTCCTTTACCAGGGGTATGTGCTGGGCAATCAGAAGTTTCTTGTGTTTCTTGAGTTCCTTGAGGGCTAAAATCACCTTACTTGTGATAAACGCAGAGAAGCTGGGAGCGTTAAACCCATGGCTGGTTGTGGAAACAAACCTGTCAGACAGAGATTGCAATAGAAAGGGTTTCTCTGAGCAGGGGCCAAACCGAAAGGAGCTGGGCTTTGAACCAAAGCCCCCAAGTTTTATTAGGCTCTTTGGAAAAAAAAAAAAAAAAAAAAAAAACCCAAACAGAAAACAATTTTTTTTGGGGGGGTAGATCTTTAATTCTTTATTTGACCTAAATTCAAAACATTTATTTTGGGATATCTAGTCTTTTCACTTGTGGCGCTTTTTTAATGAAAAATGCTATACCAGAAAGAAGTGTTGAAAGGAAATAAATGCTTCTAAATTTCAAATTTAACATACCCCCCCCCCCCCAAAAAAAATCCTCTTTTTGTGGAACTTGAAACGATTAAATTTGGATTGAAGTTCCGAATGTTTCTGCTCTTCCTATAACTCCACTTTCTGGTGGGGTTTGCTCTGCGCTGGGCTGTCCCGCTCGTAGGGAAAAGGCGGGCAGGAGTGGAGGGCCCGCATCTCAAGAAGGCAGAGAAGAGCCTCCTGCCTTCGACCTTCGCCGCTGGAGCGGGGCAGGGTCGGGGCAGGGCATACGCCCAGGCAGCAAGAGAAATGGTGACTATGCAGTGGGAGAAACACAGAAGATCTAGGGGCGATTGTGGAAGCTTGCTGCAGCAGAGGGAAGGTGCTGGCAGGAAGCCGCCAGCCTTGGCCACCGCGTCTCCTGGCCATGGTGGTAAGGGAGAGACTGACCGTGTCTGCCCCAAGCGCTCCTGTTTCTGCAGGAAGTGAACCACATCTATCTCCGAGGTACGTGGCTATATATATATATGCTGGTATTGCCTTCTTCTTGTTTAACGTAAGCTAGATAAAAGCATAGCCTTCAGTTTAACTGTCTTGAGTAACTCTGTCCTTGGTGGAGATCTGTAAGATGAGTTGCCTCTGGGGATGTCTATCCTAAGGTAAGTAAGAAGGGATCATTTGCCTCTTGGAAACATCATGTTCTCCCTCCTGGAGGAAACCTACACAGCTAATTTAGACTTTTAAAGTCTAAATAACTAATTTAGGTGTCCTATTGTTCATTGCTAAAACCAAGTGGACCTAATATCTCACACTTTGGTTGTGACCAGTGCTTGTCCCTCTGCCATGCTACATTATCATCTACTGTCTCTGAGGCAGCATTGCAAGTGGTAGTTTTTCAAATATTGGTGCACAAACTATCAGGCAACTGTGGAAATGACTGAGTTGTTGACTTGACCCTATCAATAGTATATATAATCATAACAGTTATATAATTCATTACCAGCTTGGCTTAGTTACAAGCTAATGCCTTCCAATACAGCTTGGGCACAGTAATTTCATTTTTAACTGTATGGGAATGTTGAGCAGAAGATTGACAGAAGTGCTAAATATCAGAGAGGTCCAGTGTTTATTTCTAACCCAAAGCAGTTGATGGATATTGTTGTAAATCTTCTGAAAATTCAATCCACACTCAAAGTGCTTCAAGTTTTTAAAAGCATGAATGCATTATTTGCATGTAACAAGGCTGAGTTCCAGTTTGCAGCTGAAAGAGGGGTCTGATATGTGAATATCAAGATGTGGCTGGTACTTCCATAATAAAAATAATCATCCCTTAATGCTGATGGCATTTTCTCGTCATTCTTCACTTTCCTTCCAGTTATGCCCTATCTGTCCTTGATTATCCAGGTCATATTAGTTTCTCCTATAGAAGTTAATCACATTTTCAAGGCAGAGTTGAGCCCTTGTGGAACACATTTTCCTTGAGAAGAGGCAATGAACAGAAGAGCCAGACAACTAAGAAAGAGAACAACTGCAGTCCCTGAAATTTAACAATCTCCATTTTCTAAAAGAAGGGGAAAGGCATTATATTCCAGGTATGTAGGACAATAAATGACATTTTGTTTTATATTTGGTATGTTGCTTATTGTGCTGTAGTATATTTGTATACCAAAAGAGGCCTCTCCTACTAACTGTTAGGATGACAGGGCCGTTAAGCTCTGCTTCAACAGTTTCTTAATAAACAGTCAACTAATGAAGTTCTTCTGTATAACTTCACACTTGCCCTTTCCTGTGTCTTGCAGCTTCCCTCACAGTGGCAGGTAAAACTTGTATTGGGCTTATTCTCTTGCTTTGTTCAGATGGAGTAACCTAATTACTCCCAAAATAGTAAGGTACAGAGAGACCACAGCGCAAAATTCACGAGTCAAAAATAAATAACAGGCTAAATGCTCAGGTCACTGGGTACAATTTCCACTGAAGTCAGCTGCAGTTCAGCCTCAGTTCCTGTGCACCTCTATCTGTAGGAATGCTTGTATCCAGCTCACTGGTCATAAATTGTATCAAGTTGAATTTGAATTTAATAAACATTCAGGAATGTGCTTCACAAAGCTCTAACTAAACACATCCTCCCACATCGTACTTTTTCGGCAGCTGTCTCTTAGGTCTCCCAGCCCCACACGAGCACCTGAGTAAGGTGTCTGTCTATTTGGACTTGGCAGCCTATCTGTAAATCCCTAGCTGTCATTCCAATGCTGAAAGCTGTCAAGGGGATGTTGGAGGAAAAATTATCCCTAGCTGCAGCCTTGCTTTCTGTCTAGACACATCCTCCTTACCTGGCATGCTGTGGAAGTGAGAAGATACACTGGGGTGTTCATGATACTGCATCTGGGAATCATGATAAACATAAAGTGGTTGAGAACTGAAACTCAGCTTGTAGCCCCTAAGTACACAAGAGTAACATAGCACCTGCAGCTTGGAAGCTGGACTGAAAGATAAGTGGATTTCTACATATGCTATTTAAGGCTGTTACCAGGCTCTTCATTCCTAGAAATAGTTTGGTAGTGAAATAAAATCCAGGCAGCCAGGCTCTAACAAACTCTGGGCTAGGTACTTGGCTGGGGTAAGCTGGGATGGAGACAGGTTGGCTGCTGTACCTGGGAGTAGAGGAGGAGATAGCAAACGTATGGCTGCAGATTGAACTCTGTACTGAGTGATGTGTGCGCTTATCTGAAACATATTCCTTAGCAACACCAGGGCTGCTGATGTGGACTCTAATGGGATTCTGCAATGAGCCCGATCTTTGATGGTACTAGATTAACATCACCACTCATTCCAGCTCATTATGTGTCCTGCGGTACCTGCCATGTCTCTCTGCCATCTACAGCAAAGAATGACTCCAGCAATTATGAAGGCTTTGTGTGCCTGCAGATCAGAAATGCCATCTCACGAGGCACAGACTTCGCCCAGCTCAGTGCTGCAAATTCTTACTTAATGTAGTGATTTGGCCCTTTCCAGTTTCCCTTTCTCTCTGTGTACGCTAGTTCATGAAATAGCAGAAGCTTTACAGAGGAGGAAAATGAGAGGCAACTTTTTCTACTCTTTCTTTTTTTCTACCCAGCCATCCTCCTCCTCTCTGCAGCTGGAACAGAATTTGATATCAAACATGTAAGTTTGGCTTCTTTCAGGGCCTGACCGAAAGTCTGCTAAAATCAATTGAAAACTTCCTGAGGGCTTTGCTGTTCTCTAGGTTATTTCCTGCTCCCACCTGGCTATGTCCCTTTAAGCTGTGCAGTGCCGACACAGCCATTTAGTGAACAGAGCCGGCACCGGGCCCTTCCTGTGGGCTCCACTAAAATTGGGAGCCTTTGGAGAGGGAGTACTGCAGGGCTGGCAGCAGCGGGGCGGGGGGAACCACGGAGGGTGCAGCATGGCTGGAGAAGGAAGGGGGTGTTAAGGACGTGTATGGAGGCGGTGGGACATGGCGGCTGGAACGGTAGCTTCGAGGAGGGATCAGTGAAGCCGCTCAGGCAACGGAGCTTTGCCTCTGTGTGTGAAATGTTCAGCTCTGACTTTTCCACTTGGTCCAAATCTGCAGTTCATATATGTGAGCCTGTTTTCGCATGCTCCCTCTCGTGTGATGGTGGGCCACCAGCCCAGAGTGGGGGTGAGGGTGAGACAATTGAGAGTACGTTTTTTTCTTACTCTCCCTTTTCTCTCATCTTCAATTCCTTGCTGCTCCTCCCACCCTCCTTGCCGCAGAGCGTGGGAAGTCTACGTCAGAGCAGCAGCAATCTGCCACCCCATCTCCAGCATAGCCTTCACCTCTGCTGACATCCAAAGCTGTTCTGAGGTCCTGTTCCCTAACACAGTTGTGAAATCCAAGTCAGAGCTTGCTTTACAGTCCTGCCCTGATGTGCCTTCCACCATGTTTGCAGTATTGCCACATGACTGCATCTTAACAAAATAATCTCAAAATCACAGATGAATGCAGAACAATGGGGGGACATGGGAATTGTCTGCTCGGAGACAATGTGTTTGAAGTAATGCTTCAGATTTGACACACGTGGCTTCAGTGTGTGAGCCATGTTGAGGAAAAATATGGAAATAATAATAGTGCTTTTCATCTTCAAAGTGCTCTTCTTTCACTAACTAATGAGTGCAATGTTAGGCTTTACAAATATACATTTGGTAGCAAAGACCAAGGGTCAAGCTGTTTGCTACTGTAATGCCTTTGAAATGTCAGTGCCAATTTCATGGTGTTAGAGTTAAGGACCAAGGTCTGTTCCAAGGGTATGACATCTTGTTTAGTCAATGTGAATTGCTTGCCTGTAAATGAGAGCAGAATCTGACCCTAATTAATTTCAGACTTGCCATATTATCCTTCCATTTTAATGCACGACTACTCTCAACATCTGCCCTCACATATGGGCAGACCTGGGCATTAGAACATAAGAACTGACTACTGGTCCTAACATGAGACTTACTACATTGCATGTATTTAACATTTCTCATAGTTGTTTTTATGGGATCCTTTGCTGGGGGAGAGAGTACCCAATGTACGATGGAGAGATCCCAAAGTACCTGACTGATTTCTGATGTGTGATTTTGTGAACCTTATAGACCTCTCTTAAAAAGTAACAGAGAATTGTTTTTTTCATAATCAGACTTAAACAATTCAAAGACCTTAAAAATATTTGTGCAAAAAAACTAGGGAAAGATACAACATATGCTCACACACATTGGGTCAGTTGTAGCTTTGCGTATGTCCTAGAGTGTCCAGGAACAAGCCTGTGATGTTGAGTTCCTAGTTCCCTCTTGCAATGGGAGGGCTAACAAGAGCAGGCTACATGAGCTTTGCTGCAGAAGACTTGTGACTAAATACATAGTCATGACCACACTCATTCTAGTGAGATGTATGTGAGGAAGGATTATAGCCTTATAGGGAGGTCATTTCTGTACAGAAGCAAGGCCAGAGTCACAGTCTTCAAGGTAAATATAAAACAAGCTTATTTTGAAGGTATGGCATCTTTTATTAAGTATTGAAAAATGCATATTGCTGAGTTGCCTCATTCCCCTGGGGTTCTGCAGAAGTACAAGGTTCCTGTCCTGCATCAACAACAAAACCAGATACAAGCTGGCCTATGGCAAACAAGAGCTCGATCTGCTGCATTAAAGGGTTGTAGGCACTGATTCCTCGTTCTCTCTGGTGAGAGGCAGATCAGTGCTGTGTTTATGTTTTCAAGATTAGGTACCTCAAATCATAAATGTCAATAAAATTATGAAGTACATTGAATGCTTCCAAGTTATTTAAAATTAAATAACAGCGCTGTAATGCAGCCAAGTATTGCTCAGATCCATTCGACCCTTGCAGGAGGCAAAGGAGGCTTTCAATTTCTTTGTTCAATCACTTCATTAAATTCCAATTTCTCTTAAAAGCTTGGCAGTCCTTATCCTATCCCACTTCGTTGTGATATGAGTACCCTTTGTCTACTCTCAGATTTCTCATGATTTCTATGCTGATGCACAAGTACAATACTTCTTGTATTGAACCTCACTGAGCCTCAAGGCAGTTCCCCTAGTGAGGAACATACGGTTTCTTTTGCTAGAAACTTACTTGTCTTGTTTAATCACTGCATCAGGCTGGGATGTGTTTGTTGGTGAGCAAGAGAAATGCTGCTCTGGCCTTTTGTGAAATCTGTGACAAACCAACCTGCCTGGAAAGGGTGCTGCGTTCTGGGAGCCAGCAATGCCTTTGGGGGAAATAAAGTGTCTTGTCCAGTCCTTGTCCTCAGCAAGGTGCTCTATTCTGTACAGAAATATCCAGAAATGAGTGGCAGGGCAGGCACGTTAGTGCAGGTATATGGGAAAGATGAAACTTCCTACCCCCAGAGCATAATTATTGTGCAGCAGAAGAAGGGTGAGCCAAGAAAAGGCCTGTAGGATCCTGGCACTGCAACCTGGTAAAAGTCCCTGTGACCCTGGTCAGGCACCTGTCATGTGTTTTCAGGCTGTAACACCATTACAAGGGTCTCTGGGCTCTCCACCATCAGGATATATCACTAAACCATAGCAGTGCACCTTCTTTCTCTATTTTTTCCCTGGAAATAGGGCATGGCATTAGCACTTTCTAGGCTAATGCACCTAGAGGTGCACTTTTTTTGGAAGGGATTCATTAGCTTTCCTTTCCCACTTCTCTCACAGGAACTTAGGGAAAGACAATAGTAGAAGATGCTACAGAATAGAGCCATCAAAACCCCTAGATCCTAAAGGATGCAAATTTTTTCTTTATAAATGAGTAGTGGTCCCAGCTGAGGTTTCCTTATGTTTTGTTTTGTGTACAGTCTGTACTGGCAATAAGCTGTACTGCCTCTAATATGTTCTCACTTCTGCACATGACTGCTGTGCTTGGATTTATTTTCTTCTATAACATCTTTCTAGGCTCTTGCTGAGATTTCCTTTCTTGGGGCACCTTGCTTAGGCTGGATGGATTACTCAAATGTTCTTGGTCTGGTTCCAGTTCAGGCTTAATTTATCCGTAATTGTTAGGGTTTCTGCCTGGAAAAGCTACCTTATAGATTAATGAATTCTTATTGAATGAGGTGCAGGTGTTGACAAGCAGTAAACGAGCCAGGGTCCCTGTGTGCAAGGTTCACCATTACTACTGTTGCAGAAGCGTCTCTTGTCACCAGCAGGGTGAGCAACCAGGGCTGGTTCTCCTAGAAAAAAGAGTGTGATGTTGCCCACTCCTTGCAGCAGATGATAGAACGTAGACTCTGTAGCTTTTAGCCTGTGGGTTTTCACTCTGATACACTTGGTGAGGGGAAAGGAGGGTCAGGATTATACCTTGCTTTAGATTCCATTAGTGAAGAAAAATCAGATCTGGAGAGAGGAAATTTTCAAATTCTCAGCATGTAGCATGAGGAAAAGATCTCCTGTCTGCAATTCAAGCGAGTTGTTTTGGAGTCACACTTGGTATACAACTCCTCTGTTTTTGCTAATGCTTGTTAATTTGCCTGTGGGTACAATTGCTAAGCAAAGACCAAAGGAAGGGCAAACAGCAGTTGCCATAGGAGGACACATGCAGTCCACCTACAGAAATCATGTCAAAAATCGTGAGGTTACCACTTTCTTCATTAAGATAGGCATTCTTAATGGCATTGGACAGCAGTGGCCAGTAAAGTTAGATGGCTTGGAAAGGCTAGAGATAAGGCTGACTTGGCAAGTTACTCTGAGGACCAGTGCCTGAGGCACAGGCTTCATCCAGTTCATGTCTCAATGCAGTGTCGGGGTTTTACTTGTTCAGTGCAAGTCGCAGATCTCTTGAGTTTTGTGCAACTCCCAAATGCTTTTCAAAAACCAAAGTGCTATGACTTGAACACACATGGAGACTAACATTAGGTTTCTACCAAACCTTTCACCTTACCTCCATGCCCTAACATCTATGCTAGGCATATTTAATGTTCCAGCAGTCCCAGACAGAAGTTCAATATGACTTAAAGGACTAAACATGCCCTTGATACTCTGAAAACTTGATTCTGCCAGACCACAGAAGAACATATGTTGTTTACTTATAATGTACGGCCCACAACATACATTTTACTAGTCTCAGTTTTGCCCTGCAAAGGCCAATAGTATAAATACAAACTACCCAGGTCATTGCAGTGTTTTTGAGAGGTGATGTGTTAGTTCTCTTAGCACGTCTAGAGAAAGCCCTAGTGATTGCTCTGCAGGGAGATTGTACATGAGCCATACTAACGGTTGAAAGGAAAGAACTGGTCCCAGCACTGTTCCAACTGGCTGCTCTAGTGACATGAAAGTGTTGTTATTTGCATACTCTGGAAAGTTTCAGAACACAACAAAGACTGATGGCTATTCTTGTTGTGCCCACTTAAACTGGTGCTAAAATATGTTTGATCCTGTCATCTGCCTAGTGTGAAATACCTCCTTTAGAAGTCAGTATTAATGATGCAGATCAGATCTAGACACTGTCAGTTATCCCACTTGCTTCTACAGCCTTTGCTAGAAAATAATAATAGTCATTTTTGACCTTAAAAAGTGAGGGCAATATTACTTTCATAAAGCTGTTTAGGAGAGGTTCAAAGGGCTAGTGAAGAATTTCATTGGAAAAGTGTGTTAGCAAATGCTGCTTGATCTCAGGGACACGTCTGTCCTTGGTAGGAGATGCAGAAACCTTGATCTGATTATCTTTCTCATACGTTGGCATCACTTGTTGTCTGGTGATCTGGTTTTTGCTTCATTGTCTCAGCCTTATCTAAAGTACTGTCTGAATATACAATGGTTGCATCTTTAGCAGATAACACTCAGTGCCCATTACCACCTTCCCCCTCTTTTTCCCAGAGTCTTGGTCATTTTTACTACCCAAACAAATGGTCTGTTCATCCGACTTTCTTAGCTGGAATCAGAGCAGAGATCTGAACCAAGCTGCCCAACACCTCAGGCACGTTGCCTCCTTGCTGTGGCTATCTAGCCGGGTGACAAGCGCAGGAACGGCCATACTGAGCCAGGCAAAGCCTTGTATCCTGCCTCCAGCAGTGGCCAGAGGCGGGTGTTTGAACACTGAGGAAGTGTTCAAACATGGCAAGTATGCATTTCCCGAGTGCTTGCCCAACCTTACTATCTTCAGGGATTTCCTGGCTCAAATGCTGTTTTTGTGTATTTAGTAAAACCCAGTGTATTCTCTTCCATATACTCGAATCCCTGTTCCAGCTGTTGACCTTGATGACCCATTCCAGTTGTTGATCCAGATTACCTATTCTCTCCTCTCCATCTCCAGCTTTTTGTCATAACTTTCTTCCCACATCCTTGTCACCAGTTCCTACCACTGCTTCACACCAGCTGTGTAACTTTCTGTCGATTGTGTGATGATGCAGAGTTTGGGCACTCTTAAAAAAAAATATTTTCAGCAGTAGTATGCTCTTAGATTTATTTTTTTATTATTATTAAACCTGGAGAGTTTACAAATTGGAGTTAGGAGGCAATCAGACAAACTGTTCAAACTAAGTAAAACAGGGAACATGATAACATGGGGAAAGGCTGGGACAGTGATGAGTGCTTGGGAGTGGTAACCTTTTCACCTCAATCAGCAGCCACTGGAACAATTTGCCCTCAGTGTGCTTGTCTCTGGCTGGCTAAATGTTCAAATACTCCATGCAGAGTGGAGCAGCCTGAATTTACAAATAGTTCTGGCCACCCTGAAACTGCATTTTTTTTCCAGCAAATAAATAATTCACCAGCCAAAAACATCATAAGCACCTATCACAACAGTGCCAGTTGCTATTGCATGTCTAGGAGTTTACAGTAGACCTGTTAACCGGGACTCTTAAAGTGAGGAGGTGCTGGATGTGTACGTTTGTCCAGGTAGGGTGTGCTTTCCACCAGGACTCTGCGGGAAGCATTGCTAATTAAGGCAGGGCTTCCACCTGACCTGCAGGGAAGCTCTTCGTTCTGATACAGGAGCCTGGAGTCCACTGCCCTGTTGCAGAGCTAAGAATAGCGAATGGACACTGTTTGCAAACAATCAGGAGGCTCAAATTTGTGCACCTGCTGTGTTTGCCAAATAGTTGTGAATATGCAAGAGGTTTGCTCAAAAAGAACTTTGCTTGCAAACCAGCTGTGAACAGCAAAGGCCAAAAATCTCCAAAATAATTTGTGACAAGTAATTCAGTCAGTTCTGTGTGCCTCTGTCTATTCTTGCCCAGCTGGGAGTTACTCAGCTCCAGAGTAAATAGAGCAGTCCAGTGTGCTCTCTGGTTACTAGACTGGAAGAATGCAGTACGTTTTCTGTGAGTGTTTGCTCTGACTTAAAAATATGCTTGCTTTATCTATGTTCACACCTCTCTTGTGTTCACGAGCTGTGAACTTTCAAACAGCTTAGATTTACTCCTCTGAATGCCTACAGAAAGCAAAATTAAACTTCAGTATTTGCAAGCGGAATAATACCTTTTAACGTGGGATCCTGTTTTCAGAAAGCCTTGCCAGGTCTCCGGAACAAAGATTATGAAGGGAGCCAGATGTGGGTGTGCCAGGCTTCTGTAAATAAAAACATACATGCACATAAGTTCATCTAATGAGTACTCAGACAAAATTAAGTATAAGATCCGTATCTTGCCAAAAAATCTGTAGAGCAGCCTAGGTTGTTTTTCTTTCCTTTCCTTTTCTTTTTTCTTTTTTTTTTTTTTTTTTGAAGTAGCAATGCCTCAGGCAAAGGTCTGTGTGGCCCAGAAAGGAAAAGCTGAAAATGGTCTGCACAAAACTTTGAGTCACGGCTTATCTGTCTCCTGTCCCTAGGCAGTGAAAGCCACCAGGGGTCTTTGCAAATCCTTCTCCTGATTATAAGAGTTATGCTTATCCGGACAGGAAACTTAACACTGCCATGTGACTTGTGTGGGCCATTGCTCCTGGAGAGGACATTTGCAACAAACTGCTTGTAGTCCTTCCGTAAATGGAGGAAAAAATAACACAGATCTGTAACTTCAAATAAACCTGGGAGGCTGCATTTTGCCAGAGGCTGATCCGTGACTAGTGTCTAATTTTGTCGGGTAAAATGTTTCTGGCCAGTACTATCCCCTCTTTAAGCATGCAGAGCAGATGGGAAAACTCCTTTCTTCATAGTTTGCTGAAAAGGGTGCATGACTGAGAGAAAATCTCTGCTGGTCCGTGGAGAGATAACTGGCCTAAATCACTAGTTTGGACAGGCAGGCATTGGCATCAGGAAAAAGCCCTAGGGAGTCCCTGCCCTAGCTGCAACTCCAGCCCAAAAGAACTGAGGTAAGAGGCATGGATGGGCTTTCTGCATGCTGCTATGTTTTTGTGTCCTGCCTAAGGATGCAACCTTTTCCCAGGGCTTCTAGAAACCACATGGGAACAAAATGATTGAATAGATGTCCCTGACCAACCCCTGTGACTCAGCTGATAGGTGTAGCACTGCTTTAAATGGAAGATGTGTTATCTGTCCCTTTTCTCAGCTTGGGCCACTGCATGGCTTCCTTGCTTCAAGTAGTGCTCCACATACTGGAGCTGGCTGAAAATCTACCTTATGTTTGGGTGTGTGGGTGTGCTTTAACATACTAAGCATGCAAATATTAAAAATAGGTTCCTGAAGTCCATCAGTCAAAAGTTAGGTAACGCTGCAAATAACTGTTCAGGTAGTCTTTGTTCTACTTCTTTTTGCCTCCATCTTGTGCTTAAAATGAGACAGGGTCTTGTGGAAAAATGCAGCCCTCCGTGGCACCTATGAATATGGTGGTATACAAAGTACGTGGAGGAAAAGGTGTTCTGGGAAGGCAGTAGAGCTGGCACTTCCAAAGTCCCAAGTGTTTTACTTCACACCCTTCTTGACATTCCTGCAGGGGACGTTTTTTTGCATGTAACTTCCTAGTATCAAACTTCCTAATATCAAACACAGCCGTTTTTGTTTTTCTCCTCTCTCCCTTCCTCTCCCCTCAGTCCCCAGCATCCCCAGTGCAATATGTGGCATTGATGTTCAAGCAGTGCCTGATCCCAATGCCTTTAGAATGAACATTCGTTTGCTGTGGGGTATTTTGCCTCAGTGCTTAAAAGTTTTGGGGGCTGGGGAGGTGGAGAGAGGAAAGAGGAATGGGGGAAGGAATGAGGGAGTGAAGTGGTTATTCATTTTTAATTCTTTATATACTTTAGCAAAATTAGGATAGCAGTTCACAAGGCTAAGAAAAGTCATGGCTTTAGCCTGAGGGCTCTACCTGCTGAATTCTAAGATCTCCTGCGAATCATAGTCATCTCGAAGCATTTCAAGAAACTGGCACAATTTGTTTATAATGAAAAATGTTAGGCAGCCTAAATACAGGAGTAATAACCTAAATGATCATGCCTTGGCTGCCTTTTATGTATGCCTGTTTCTTAACCAAGGTGTATGTGCTCCAAGCAAAAGCGTTCTTCTCCCCCTGCTTTACCTTACAGTAATATATCTGGTTTATCAGGCTCTGGGGATCACATTTGTCACTTGTGCACCACAAAAATTACCTGATTTGGTGGTCCTGATGAAATGTGTTTCATGTTTGTGTTCTGAGGTGAGATAAAGAGGATAAAGGCAGGAAGTTTTCCTGGAAGTCCACATTTGCTTGGCATCGCTGAGCATTGGAGTAGCCATGGAAACCTCAAAGCCCATGCGCAGGCTGGTAAGAGCCGCAAGTGCCGCTGCCTGTGTCCAGCTGGGAGAAGCTGAGCAGGAAAAGCCAGTGCTGATGGTAATCTGTGAAGTGCCTTGAGGAGATGGAAGGATGCATAAAATAAGGTGGTGGAGCGGGTGCAGGAGGGGAGGGAAGTCACTCTGAAGGAGCTCAGGAGGCCGACAAACCCCTTTATGGGAAACAAGAAATGGGAGCAGGAGAAGTTGCTCACAGGGTTAAAATGGATGTGAAGATGGAGCGAACGAAAACCATGGCTTGCTGTTGTGCCGGTCAGAACCAGTGTTCGTCTCTCATCCTTTTCTCGCTTTCTTTCTTCTCTCTCATCTGGTGACTTCTGCTTCTTCTCCATAAGTTGTGCCTTTTTCCACTTGGTAGGCCACAGCAGGCTCCATTAACATCCAGTCACGTCTTCTCATCAGCAGCTATCTTTCAGAGACTGTACCCAAGCAAGCCTATGCAAAGTCCTGGTCTCAAGGATGCAGATGGCACATATGTTTGGAAAGGGAGCACTGGTGAGAAGAAGCTCCATTATAAGACATGAGAAGATTAAGGCGATCAGGAAAAAAACAGTAGCATGGGACTTACTGTATTAGGGAGGCCCAGTGGCCTCTCCAGTTCAATGTTGTATCTGACACAAAATGCTCAGCAAGATGCTTGAAATGCCCTTGCAGTAGGTGGATAAGGTGTCTGCCACAAGAAGTGAATCTTTTCCTCATGACCATTACTGAGATTGGTATAATCATGGGACATATGCCTTTTTATTCCTCCTGAAGGTCTCTCTGTATTTAGTTGTGCATTTGAAAAATTCATTATCTGAATCTTGAGAGATCTATGGCTTTGAGATGACAAAGAGCTCCATGGTACGTGCGTTTTCTTGTGACTGTTTTGCTCCCTGACAGATTTTTTGAATGACCTCTGCATTTTGGTATCTGGAGAAATTCAGCGTAGCTTCTAAATGCCATTCATTTATTTTCTGTGCTCTTATTTTTTCCCTAGTTTGCTGTCATCTCTTCTATTCCCAGACAATGACAGCTATTCCTCTTCCGGCAGTGGTGCAGTTTTTTGGTTTCTAGTTTGCCTTGTGCATGGGTTGTTCCCAAATGTGCTTGTTGGCCTGGTATTTTGCCTGCTCCTGTACTGCCCATCCGCCTTTATGGTAAGCTCTTGTGAAGTGTCCTGTCCTCTCTAGATTCTACCAGTGTTTTTTGCATCATCTGTAAAGTTTCTCACTTTATTACCTCTCCAGGCAAAAAAAGAGTCAAACATTTTCCATATTTCTGATGGCTTTTCTAGGTATGGAAATGAAAGTACGGGAAGCTAGATTGCTACTCTGTATCTGTGAAACTCTTCTTGCTCTGTAGGAGAAGTTACTGTTCCCAAGGCTTTCCTTGGCTCTATGAGATGACAAACACTGGATCCCACTACCTGAGTGCTTTCCATCAATGCTTCTGGCTTTTAGCCCGACTACAGTTTCCAACCGAGGCTTTGAAAGAGCTATCTTTGGGATTACTGCTGGTGAACTGGTCTCCTCTGAAGGTCACTAGACCCTGTGAGCAAGAGCTTGGGCAGTGAGAGTTTAGATGTGCTTCAGAGCTTGGCCTGTGTGCGTGTGTGATTGTAGGCAGCAAATGGGAATAGCAAGTTGAAGAGGGACTTAGATCCTGCTTGGTGACAGAGGGCAGCTGTACTCCATGCACAGATGTAAGGAGCACACGGGATCTAGGGCAGAGTGACTGCACAGTATTTTCACTCTCATTCTGCCTACTAAGTTCTCCTAGAACCAGATCTTAAGTCATGACTTACTGCCCCTACAGTACACGAACCACGGCAAACCCATCCCTGCTGTTCTAAGGATGCAGTTCTTGTCCATGTTGAGAGGACACGAATAGAAAGAATCCATGTGGGATTACAGTATACTTCTGGACCTATGATTTAGTTCTATTATCTCAGGTCTTTTTCCATCCTTTCGTTGACAGACAGTCCCTACTTCACATCTTGAATTCCAGCTGTCTGGAAAGCAATCAGCAAATAAACATTGGAGGAAATATTGGGGAAAAAAAGCCATTCCTGGCAATTTGGCTTGCTGCCTCCAGGCAGGTGCAGACTGTATGTGAAGAGCAGCATTTCACTCAGCAATGCTTTTGAAAGCAAGGAGCTGACGGCACTGGAAAGCTGAGTGATGTGATGAGTCTGGGGCCAGGGAAGCATCGTGTGTGGATGCCAAGTAGACGGCTGAATTATACGCTGCTAATTTTAGTTCAGCATGATTTGCTTCACTGAGCTCTCCTGGAGCTCTGAACGCTGTCATTCAGGTTAATCATAATTCTTTATAAGACTTAAAACTACTGGGTACACAAGCATCTGATCTGAGCTTTTTCTTTTTCATTAAGAAGAGGCTTTCCTATGTGTTCCAGTCTTAGCGTGAATCCATGCTAGACCAAAACTAATAATCGTGAATCTGCTATTCCAGATTCTTTCTCCTCCTCATTGTGTTCTTGAACCTATTTTACATGTAAAACATTTCGTAATATGCAACCAAGTGTTTAAGCATTCAGTTCCCTTCCTCCCCCCCCCCCCCCCCATTTTTGCAGTTGGTTGCAGATCACTGCGTTGAAGCAGGCAAAGGAAGTGGGGAACAAAGCGAATTTTGTTCCTGTGAGAAGAATTCCTTCTTAATTATTTTTTATCCAAGGTGACCAGTGTGCACTGATACCAGATCTTGGCTGAAGGAATAGTAATTTATGATAGTGCAGTCATCTGCCCATACCCTTAAACAAAGCTATGCTCTCATTCCAAGGCATGACTGCTGTAGAAAGCCAGGTGCTGTTACAATTCCACATTTTTTCTGTGTTCTTTAAGTTCTACAACTTTTTTCTGCAATAGTCATCTGATCTCAGCTTCCCACATGTTTTAAGTGGTGGGTGGAGTGGGGTTTCTGCATGAAAAATGCTCAGGTGTAAAAATGAGAGAATGGTTAAAACCTGATTTGAACATAGATCCAATTTGTGTGGGCTGTGATGAAATGTGGTTACCACCAGAGAAGTATGCAGTGCTTCACATAATGAAAATTGGCATTTTCCAGCAATTTGTAAATAGACGTAACTGCAGCTGCTGTGGGAAGGGAGAGGATCTGCTCCCCCTCGCAGCTGCTGGCTGCGGTGGTCTCATCCCCAGCCATGCTGTGCCCATCTGGGAGAGCTCAGGCACAGGAGGGATGTGGCAGAAGAGGTGCTGGGGCAGTGATGGGGTTGTTTGGCGCATTGTGCACCGTGGTACAGCAGTCAGACAGGGAACTGATGCAGGGAACCTCAAGCTGTGGTTACACGGGTACTTCGCCTGATTACCCCAAACTCATAGTTTTAAGTACAAGTTGCCATACAATGGCAGAGGGTTGTACAGCATTTGTGTTCTTGCTGGTTGTCTGTGCTTGCCTTTTGCTTTCCACTTCTGATTTCAGTCTATCTGGTTTCACAAGCTTCTTTTGATTCAGATATACAAAGCCCTGCCTATAGAAGGTGATGCCTCTACAAGGTGGTGTCATATTCCCCCCCCCCTTTTTTTTTTCCTTCTGGCAGTACCTGCTTAGCATACTGCAACTAGCGTGTTGGTAAGACTGTAGCACTAGGCCTTACCCAAGAAAAATCTGTCGTGGTCTGGTCCACATAGACCAAAATTGTTCTACAGCAGTTCTTCTATGAACACTTCTGTCCTGCAAGACGAGCATGAGTTTTGCATTCAACATCTAGTTTATTTCCTCATATTCTCCCTGCAAAAGCAAATTCTTAACTTGCAGGGAGTCCCAAGATGAATCTTTGGGATTTGATTACAAAACAAAAGCCAGGGAAGGATGATCTTGTTTATGCTGTACCTTCTACTGTTCTGGTGCGCTCACTTTGCTCTTAGACTAATTTGCTTCAGGAAAAAGGCAAAAAGGGGAGCTGATTCACCTCAGAGATGTATTTATTCCCAGCTTGCATTAAGATCCAAATTGCAAGTAAAGATCTGTGGAGATGATGTGCATAAGGCTAGCAAAGTTAAACAGCACTATTGATGTTGCAAATAGTCAGCAGACTATTGCCACAGAATTTTAACAACCACATATTTCAAGTCTGGGCTGTTTATCCAAAAAATAGATCTTATAAAATTCTCCTTTTGGAGATGAAAGTCTACACGTAGCATAAATCTTAATTCTACCTGGGCAGAACTATCACTAATGTCAATGGGATTCCTGCCCACACAGGGGGAGAGAGAGATCAAAGTGGAGAGCCACAATGTGGTTCAGCAAGTAGAGACTTCCTGAAATGCTTTTGTTAATGGTGTGTTTCTGGGAGCTAGTCCAGGTCCATTTAAGAGTGTAAATATAATTTTACTGTTATTTCTTCGGTTGAGTTTTGATCCATGAGGCTTTATCTTTGGAAACAACTATTTCCCACAGCAGTGTCCCTGTCCTCATGATGAAGGGCTCTGCAGTACATCCTTTAGTTGTCTAGAACAAGGCACACTTCACAGCCCTAAAACATTTCCTAGTTGATTGATGGTAACTCATTTAATGCAACATGTAGGTCTAAAACTATGAATACATCGAGCTGTTGAACAGTATATTTCTTCGTCTCTGGGATGTTTATCATACACCACTCTCACTCAAAATGGAGGGAGCAATTGCATTTTATCGCTTGTTTGCAAAAGGTCATTATAGAGGCTGAAAAATTTACAGAGAGAACCTCTGAAATTTGATGTCTTGGCACATTATGTCTTTACTGTTTGCTCTGTGGCCCTCACTGAGACGCAATGAAAGCAGAGTCCTCTCTGGCCAGGCAAAGAAAGATATTGTACTATCATGGCATAGACGGAAAATAAATTAGTGTGAACCCTCAGTAGATCAGCATCTCTAGAGTACCTGCCTGTGTGCATACTGTCACCACCACTACATGTAAGACCTCCTTCATCAGAGGACAACTGAAGCAGTTCATCAGAGACAGGTTGTATCATCTAGAGATGACTGTGACAAATGATATTGTGAGGAGATGTGAGTGTGCAAGGTAATCTACTTAATTCCTCCAGAATATGGTATTTACACTGGCATTTAGTTCAGTTGGTTAGAGTGTGGTGCTGCTAATGCCAAGGTCGTGGGTTCAATCCCCGTATGGGCTATGCTGAGGGTTGGACTAGATGACCTTCAGAGGTCCCTTCCAACCTTACCGTTCTATGATTATGCTATGGCAATGTCTGATGTTGACACTTATTTCTTGCAAACAAACAAAAAAAATGATTATCTGATTTTCAATAGTGTATAGGACAAATCCCCTTTTGGTTTAATCCACTTTGACTTCAGCGGTCTAAATTTGGAATAGGTTTCAAACAGTTTGTCTCTTCCATGATGTTACATGTAACAGTAACTGCACATTTGGATCCTCATCATCATGCAATCTGAAGGAATGAGGTTTGTGCTGTCTGGCACAAGAAGACTCCTTTCAAACACCACTGATGTCAAAAGCTGAATTTTATTTACATTTATAGGAATTGGGCTGGGCTCAGTTTTTCCACTTTCTAAATTTAATTTAATTTTTTTTATTAAAGCTGACTGACTACCTGAGGGCTTTTTTTCATTTATCAGAATTTATAATAAAAATATCTTTAATCAGAATTTTTTCCCACATTACCCCCACATATAATAAGAGGTGAATCCTTCAAATTGCAATATGCATACATAGCTTAATTTATACTAATTAATTTATACTAATCATATATTGCATTAGCAAATAATTTTTATGTATACAGTAACTGTAAACAATTCTGTGCAGTTGAGGATGTTGTACTTTCTCTCCAGAGTTTAGGAAATGGAAATAATCAAGTAATATTATGTGTAGTTATATAGCCATCACCAGAAATGTCTCCCCAGCAGACTAGGCTTCGACATGATGCATGGATCGTATTTTCAAACAGGTGACCTAGTCTAATGCCATGGATGTAAAATATACAGCAAGCTTACATACTTAGAGGTTTAGCTCAGTTGGTTAGAGCGTGGTGCTGCTAATACCAAGGTTGCGGGTTCAGTCCCTTTATGGGCTACACTGAGGGTTGGACTAGATGATCTCCAGAGGTCCCTTCCAATCTTACCAGTCCATGATTATGTAAAGAGGCTCAGTCCCAGTTTGTTGGACTAGATGATCTCCAGAGGTCCCTTCCAACCTTACCAGTCCATGGTTATGTAAAGAGGCTCAGTCCCAGTTTGTTGGACTAGATGATCTCCAGAGGTCCCTTCCAACCTTACCAGTCCATGATTATGTAAAGAGGATCAGTCCCAGTTTGTTGGACTAGATGATCTCCAGAGGTCCCTTCCAACCTTACCAGTCCATGATTACGTAAAGAGGCTCAGTCCAGTTTGCATTACCTTTGCTCTCTGTGACTGTAACCAGAGAAGCTTCTATAACACTTGAAGAAATATAATCTTTGGCATTTAATACATTTTCTCCACCCATATGCACGTGCATCCTTGAAGAAGTGAATAGAAAATCCCTGTAACTGGTGTCCATAGCCAGGAAAAGCTATGCCAAGGGAAGAAGAAGGAAAAAAAAAGTAATAATCTTAAGGGAAAATATCAGTTTGGGAGATACAGATCCTCATCTGGGAGCCAGTTCTGCATTCTGCCAAGCTGCTTCCTGCCATTCTGGCAGTGCAGGTTGGCTGCTGCGGCAGAAATGGGTCAGGAGAATATGCCCTGCCCAAAGACATTCAAAACAGTACCCAAGCAGGGCTTCAGTAGTGCATAGGGCTTGTCCTGGTCATTAAATAAGAGATGAGTTTTAATGGAAAGGAATACAAATAGCTACTCTGAATAGCCCAGGGCTAAATGGCTCACCCAGGCTATTTTGGCAAGTACTTACGAATGACAAATATATTCACCCATCAGGGCTGGCTCAGCAAACAGGCTGGGTTAATGATAACTACTGCAGTGAATAATTCAACTGGATCTACAAGTAAAGGTAGTCTCAGAAAGAGTTGTTCAGGCAGAGAAAATAAAGAAAATCAGATGGGTTGCTCTGGTGCCAGAGAATACCCTCCTGTGACCTGGAGGGAAATGATGCTCAACCTTGCAATATGTGTGTGAATATGTTTCTGAGAATGGAGAAACACAAGCAAGGATGTGTCTCATTTTGGTTTTGTTGGTAAAATATACTTTCCTCAAAGGGAGGAACTTGAGTAGTCTCACAGAAATGTATCTGATCGCTAAGGAGGTTTCCAAAAATCCCATGACAACTGGAAGGAATGGAATTTAGAAGGGAATGCAATGGGACAGAATAAAACTGAGGCTTTCTGAGTATTATATCACAGAAAGGAAGATGGCAGGGGAAGAAAGAGAAGGAGCAGGTGACTGGGGAAAACCCTACCTGACATGTAGGGCACTCAGCTGGGATGTGAGAGACACAGGTTCACACTCCTGCTTGGAGCTGGGCAGAGCAGCATTCAAGCCACACAGCTGGTCTCGGGCTTTTGCAGGCAAAACCGTGTGGAGAAAGAGAGCAATCAACACGAGCCTTGCCTGGAAACATTTGTAGAAGCTGATACATTTCCATGGGAAGTCTCAGTTTCATGAGCTGGACTTTTCCAAGGACAAAACATTTTGTCAAAAGGTCCTTGTACAGCTGTTTGGTGCCATCACTTTTGTATTTCATTAAGTTTCTATAGGTGATATCATTATGCTGTTTCATTGGGCGCAGCCTCAGCTGCACTTTGCATGAATATTCCCATGTGTATTGACCCTTCCAATCTCTTCTTAACGTCACTGTCCCTCCTGTCCAAGAACTGGCCCCTGTGTAGCCACAGGAAAGGCCACTGAGATCTAGTGAGGTAATCTGCCTGGAAGCAGTCATCTTCTCATGCAGAAAACACTGAAGGATTTGGGGCTGAGCTCGTAACACAGCCATGGGCGTGAGTGCTAGGGAGGGAGAAGAGGAGGCAAAACTGTCACTGTCTTTCTAAAACTGCTCCTCCCAGCAGATTTAGCATTGGCAGCATGTCGCTTTTCCCTCAACCCTCTTTCACTATGTGAGAATTCAGAGTTCATACTCAAGTCTGGAAAAGACCTCCATTTAGCTTCCTCCTTTACTGGCATGCAAGAGGCTTTTAGACTCATTCTGGTTAGTCAGGCCCTTGTGATGCTGTTCCTGGATGCTTAAAAATGTGAAGAACTTACTTACAAAAATATGTGTAGGTCACTTCCCACGGTTTTCTGCTCTCTCTCAGAATCATACATTTTGGAGAGCCCTGTATGGTGTGACTGCATAGGGCTTCTTTTAGAAGGGGTTTCTGGGTGGAGCGGTTTGGATCCCTTTTACTCAGAGACTTCCCTGGTGAAGTCTGCTAGTTAATTGGGGTATGTAATGAGGACAGTATAATAGACTTATGCATAATCAGGTTACTGGTTATGTAACTTTAATCATAAGTCTGGCCCTTGTGTAAGTATAGAAGCTCTACACTTCAGCATGGGCTATGGCAAGTTTTATAGACTGAGAGGGCAAACTGTGGTCATTCCTACCTGAGAAACAGAAACAAGAATGGAAAGAGTGAGCAAGTTGTTTTTTTCTTGCAGTGCTGTGGGTCCTGCATTCATCCATATGTGCTGTCATCACCAGGAAAAGCACACTGAAATAGCAGGAGTGACACGTGAGTGATCCATGTTCACCTCTCATGCTGTAATGTCAGTACCATGAGGTGTCCCTGGATTACTACTGTGGAACAGGGCAATACTCTACCAAGGAATAGGTGGGAAGGAAATATCAAATATAGACGATTCCTTTATGGCAGTCTGGGAAGGTCAAGGTGCTTTGTCTCTTCCCATTTAATTTTCAAAGAAACGATGCTAGTGTATCTAGTCTCCTAAGGATTACCCCCAATTTCCCCAGACCCTATTTTCTCTGATGGGATACATCTAATTCAGCATGAATTAGCCCAGGAGACCTGTGAAATCCTATGGGCCAGAATCACGCCCCAGCATTTGCCCAGAGTGTTTTAGTTTTTCTTCAGAGAAGGCAGGTTAAAGATCCTGGAGAGCTGCAAAGTGGCATATGTGGCCCAGTCTTTCTCTTTCCCCTCCTGCTGCAGATGTAACTCCACAGGGATAGGGCCGGCGTGACAGAGGTCCTAAGGCATAGGACCTATGGCCTGGCTCCTGGAAGGGTCCAAAGCCTGCCAGTCCCTGAGCTGTGTCCAGGAGGAGTGTTTCTGGGACAGGGCAGATAGTGCACAGAAGTATGTCTGTGTGTAATGCAGGAGAACTAGAAATGAACTCTTAAAAAAATAATAAAACAAACAGGCCTGTATTTCACGTATCTCCCTGCCCTTCCAGCAACCCTTTCTTGAAAAGTTTACGTCTACATTACAAGAAGCAGTTGCATTTTCAGGCAGCCAAGTCATCTCCTCACTGTTTTCAGTAGCTGAGCTGGCCTTTGCATAGCCTCAGCAGTGCTGGGGCCTCTCGCGGACAGAGGCGTGTTTGTCTCAGAGGCATGTTGAACTTGGCAGGTACCTTATGTCTAATTCCAATTTAAACTACCACCTTTCTGAAGGAAAAGAGTCTGCCATACACAACAACAGCAGCCACACGGAAAATCTAGTTGCCCTGCTGGAAAACCCAAGCAGTCATTTACAACAGTTTCTCAATCTTCTCATACAAATTTACTTTGTGGTCTTACAGACTGACCTAGCTGCAATTTTTTTCTAATGGAAAAAGGGTAAAATTGGGCAGCTTGATTGCAAATGTGGGCTAAACCAGATAGAAATGTTACCTTAAAAAGAACTGACCAGACTTGCCCTTCTCACAAACGACCATCTGTTGTGTATGTGGATTTGCTGTTGAGCCTCTGTGCTCCTTCATAGCCTGATAATTTCGCTTGTGTTCATAACTTCCCAGGAAGTGCAGCAGAGTCAATATTTGACAGTGTATTTCTTTGGAGTCTGGCCTGGGTGTTTTTTCCCCTCTGGCGAGGAGGAAGCAAAAGCCAGTTTCAAATGAAGCGAAGGTTAACACTGGGTCTCTGTAGGTGGCTGGCCCTGTCCCAGTAGGTCTCTGTTAGCTCGCTGGTGGGAAAGGGGAAAGCCTGTGATCCTGCACAGAGGAAGAGAAATCCTCCTCTGCAGAGGCAGCTCTCAGGAGGAGCAATCCCAGCTGGAAATCTCTGTCGGCCGGATGGACATGCGGTCTATGTGCGGTCAGTGGGAAGGATGACATAGAGCGTTTCCGGACACCTAACTGCATGTGCACTTGTTCTCCATTGCTGTTTCCACCACCTAATTAACCTTGCCATCAAAAATACAGTGCTTCTTGTGCTACTGAGGCAGGAAAGGGAGGTCACATAGGAGCTGACTCACTCTGACTCACGTCCCCTGGGAATGCATGGTTAGTCGGGCTAATCTCAGCTTTCTGCTCACCTGGTGACCCCTAGAGAGAGTGAGAAAAATCCCCTTTCTGCTGTCCCTTGTGCCCTATGTGTCACCTGCAAAGCCAACTTTTCCTGAGGCAGGGAAAAGCTCTTTTTGACCACTGGGCTGAAGCAAAAGATGAAGGAGCTTGGTCTGTGTCACTAGTGCTCCTGGTCCTAAATCAAAGCAGGAGTTCACCCCTCTAAATGCCAGGGGCCCCGTTGTGGTGGAAGGGCTCTGAACAATTTGGGTCAGGCAGACTGAATCTGGGAGCTAGGGTACTGTGAGACAGTGTCTAGACCAGAGCCGGGCTGCTGAGCTCTCTGCACTGTTTTTTTCAGTTTTTTGAACTTGCCCTTTCGGGAACAGCAGAGACAAAGGGCAGAACAGGCTCCCAGGGAATAAAGTTTAGTTTTGTACATGTTGTCATTAAATGGTCTGAATTTTGAGGCTGATCTTCACTCAAACTGAGCAGAAATGTATTATACTTAATTTCTTAGGAAAGGAGAGCTTGGGGGAAGGGGAGGCACAGCAGGGACTATCTGGCTGCTTCAGAGTTAACTGTGCTGTATTGCTGCTATATGCCTAGACTCTAGACTTTGATAGGTACAACTTGGGCTGGGGGCAGCTGACAGTGAAAGCAAAAGTTTATCTTTCTGCAGTTCCTGAGACAACACTTCAGCTTACAAGGGTCTTCACATTTGTGTTGTTTTTGCTTTGGTTTCCCTCCCTGGAAGAAAGGGTGAATACAGGAGGGTTGAGAGAGCAGAAAGGTGAAAGATCCTAACCACCCTCTGATGCATTACCGTCTTTGTGGCAGGTGCCACAGTGCAGAACCTATCAGATGGGCATATATGGGATTAGGGAAGGATGGGGGAAGAAGAAGGAACTTTTCTTAAATGCTTGTCTCCAGTCAGTCTAGCTCCAAATTCAAATTTTCTAGTAAAAAAACAAAAAGCTTTGGCACTAGCAGTCTGCCTGAACATGGTTTTTCTGGTAACTGTTAAGTTTTGGAATAGGACAGACACTGTGATGGAGCAATAAACAACATGTTAAGCAAATGAGAATGGCTGAGGTTGTCTTTGTGGTTGTATATTGATGATGTTTTTCAAATTCTGTTACATTTTCCTGTTAGTGGCATGTTTCTGCCTCACCCTTTGGCCCCTTGATCTCATTTCTGTGTTTTCATTTACTGTTTTCCATTTGCCAGCTTCCGAGTTGGAACCTTCACCCACCCCAGCTTTTCATGATGTCCAAAGGCCCTTGCAGTTCATCTACTGCAAGTGCCCAAAGCCTCAAAGAGCTTTTCAAGCCCTTCTTGGAAGCTGTGTTTTTCTTCTTTATTCACTCTGATAATGGAAGACCACCTGTCTCCCCTTAGGAAGTCCTAAGGTATGACTAGATACAATAGACAAGATCCAATCTAGATTTAACAGTGCTCAGGTGCCATCAACACTGTAGACTCTGCAAGTTGCAGCTTAAGAGGGGCTGCAAAACCATTTAGAAACGTGGGATAACAGCTTGGCAGCCAGACCAAAGTAAGTGCAACCTGCGAGAGCTCTGATGCTCTCAGCACCCTGTGCAAAAGATTACCAGGCTGAACCTCTGGACTGACAGGGAGACTTGTGATGGATTTACCTCTTGGTCCCATCTCTACTTATTGAATATGTTTACCACTTTTCATTACCTCATCGCATTGAATTGTAAGAATCAAGCAGCAGCATTGACTATATGCTGAGGGGGAGCAGTAAAACCACAAGGCACAGCAGTAACACAGTGGTGATAGCTATCTGGTGAAAGGTGTGAAGCCTCTGTCTCCCTCATCTCCAGTTCTTTAGCTGACATTTTGTTTACCTTGTGTGGTATCCAGAAGAAGTGTTGATAACAACAACCCTTGTGTGCTGTCATCCTGGCTGTGTGGCAAGACCTTGTTATCAAGGTCCCTTGTTCTGCATGGCAACTAGGGCTCTGATGCAGAAAATTACAAATCCTGGGCAGCTTATTTCCCGTTAGGAAAAAGAAAAAACACATTCACAGAATTAAACATTCATATCAATAATATAAAGTGTGGATTGGTCCTCTGTCTTATCCCTGTATCAATGTACATTTATTCTGTTTCCCTGCATTTTCAATTTCATGTGTCACAGATCTTGTACGGACCATGCCTAATTGCATTGGGAAAGCTGCTGATGGGAAAGCTGGAGTTCATTGCAACTGAGAGATGGAGGAGGCAGTTTCAGGCAGGGTAACATTAACATGACAAGGATGGTTCTGCTGAAGAGATCAGCTTTACATAGGTAACAGTGCTGAAAGCTGTGGGATCAAACTCAACTTTTAGGAGTAATGCTCAGGATTCTGCTCTCTACAAGCCTTCAAAAAGGATGTGATTCATCATGTTTTTATTTGCCTTATAGTTCTTGAGCTCTTTGTGCTAGCACTTTTAATTTTTTTTCTGAGACTGAGAGCAAAAACTTGATTTTCTCAATAGATAGCTGAGCTTGTATAACGTCTTTGGAAATCAGGGCTTTGAGAGGAACACAAAGTATTGTCATACTTGCAGTATGACTGTGGCACCTTATAACATTTTTCCTAATGCTTTCTCAGCAATCATTTTCAAATTCAGGGAGACAGATGCGTATTATGTAATCTTTTCAATAGGAACAACATTTCTTTCACTAAACTGTAGTATTTCTTTGATTAAACTGTAAGTCTCCTAATTCCTTAGCAAAGTTTTGCAGCAGTATCCAGATTCTATAGCAATCAAATGGCCAGCAAAAAGTCATGACTCTACCTTTAGTTTACAGACATGTTTCTGCTTTCAGAGAATAAATATTGCTCTACCATGATGAAGTCTGTTATTGGAGAGGCTGGCACCAATGCAAATGCACTGTGAAGCTACATACTTCCTACTCAGTGTGAGCATCAGATTACTCCCACTTTGGAAAAGCTGCTTTAGTTTTTATTTACAGAGCTAGTCTTATCAGCAGAGAACTTTGACAGAAACAGAGTTCCTTCCAAGAGTTAAAAATATGCATAACCACATAAAGGGTTTAAAATATATCTTGGTACCATTCAGTGAAAGCTGCTTAATTAGAACTCCCACACAGAGCTTTGCAATTAATGGAGATTCTGCCTTTTAGAAAAAATAGGAGGAGGAGTCTCAAAGTCAGAATATGAAGTAGAATAATGTCCCACATGAAAATGTGGTGCAAAACTCAGACAGTATTAATGATATTTTGACTTAGTGCCTCCTAATCATAAATGAGTCTTTCTCTTCCCCCTGCCTTTTTCTGCATAGTGGCTTCCTGTACTACAGCTGGAGCCTGAGGATTGTAAGACTGAACCTCAGTGTGTGTTCCTCTTCCCTGCTCTGAATGCAGGGTGTGAAATATTGCATGCTTCCTACGTATTCCTTAGGATTTCCTTTCTGGACCATTTCAGTTCTGGATTCATTGGGCATCTGCTCTCAAAGGCTTCTGAAACAAAGATGCTGTTCTGGGCAGAAGAGGTAGGAGAGGACAGACTCATGCAAAATCCCTGAGTCATGTCCCGAATTCCCCTCTGCAGTAAGTAACCTTGAGCTGCACTGTCCTTAGTGCAGAAGGCAGACCAGGATGCAGCCGTTAATCTCTGCACAAACATCTGCATGGGGACACCTAGCAGTCCCACGATGTGGTGAGAACCAGCATCTTTCATTAAATTCCATTGGAACAAAGCTGTAGGTTAAGACTTATCCTGAAACAAATGAGATTTTTCTCCCCCCCTTAACCCTCTAGTTCTCCCTCATGGTCAAGCCTGCATTTCCTCACTGGTATTTACTGAGTCTTCTTGAAATAAAGAAGTCATTGCTCAGAGTCATTGCAAGTGGACCAGGATAGCACCTTCAGTTTAGCAAAGCATCACCTAACTTCTTCACATGTAACTGGCAGATGAATGACATGAAAAACAAATACCTCCAACGTGTGGAGTTATTAAAAATTATGAAGAAAGGTTTGTGGTAGGGGCATTTGACACAACTCATTGTACCCAAATTCCAGCAACAGCATGTTGCTAAGCTCCACAACTTCCTATTTGCAAGGGATAGTGGCTTATGGGAGGAGAAGGCCCAGAGGCATCAATATTACCTTTACTTTATTTGCCCCAAACTCCTTCAGATTAGATGGAGCAGGGGAAAAAAACAAAAACCCAAGGACAAGAATTCTCTTGTTGGCAAGGACGGCCTGGCTGAGTAATTCCTAGGGGCTTTTGGCAGGCTAACCACAAATTTGCTGTGGAGCCTTGCACTCTGAGAGCAGTGTGGTAGGAAACTGCTCCCCTTTGATGCTGGACTTCGAACCCATTTCATTTTCAGTTTAACTGACCTTGCTGCCATGGTTGTTGCAACTCTCAAAGGCAAAGTGGCAAGTTGCATGAATGGACTCTGGCAGCAGGCTGGCTTTTCCTGGGCAGCAGGGTGGTTGCCCCTACCCTCTGTAAGACCGCCCAGCATTTCATGCATCTCCAGCACACTAAGGTGCACACTGCGGAAGCCGCTTCTACAGCGGGAAGATGCGTTCAGTTCACAGCAAAACAACCAAGCCACGCGCAACCGTGAGGAAGGTGCCTCCATCGCCACGCGCTGAGAACCAGGCTCCCCCAACCCTGGACCTGTCTCCCTAGCAACAGCTGCGGGAGTCACTGCAGCTGCATCAGTTAAGTCTCACAAGCGAGCCAAGTCCTTTTTGTAGACTTTGCAGAGCTCATCCTACCAGGAAGGGATTGTGCGCAGGGCTGGATGTGATCAAAGACTGGTCATGAGTCATCTCAAATCCAATGAATGATCATTAGTTGGAGGAAGAGATAATTAGACTGGCTTCGCTATCTCGCTGTTATGCTGGGAGGAGTAATGGGGTGGTAGCTTTGCCACTGAAGACTTCATTTGTTAGGATTGACTCATTGGGTATGCATCACGAGTTATACATGGGAAAAGCTACCTGTGTTCCTTGTTGGGAGTTCAAAGTCCAGTGCGATGTGTCCGCAAACTGCTGGCAGACACTTGATAATGGTGGGATCATCTGGGCGAGTATTCCTTTTCTTTTCATCTCACCTAGAGGGAAACTATCATAGTCAAATCTGCTATTGCCACCAGTAGTGTGTTGCCATAGGCTACATATCTGCCTCAGTTCAGAAGCTGATGGGGAAAAGGCTTTTAACAAACCAGCAGGGAATCAGAAGGACCAAATGCAGAGCACTGCTGTCCTGGGCTGCAGAGATCCCACAAGGACTTTGTAGCCCTTAGGAGGTAATTTAACCTGCTCCTCTGGGTCAGAGCTTCATGACCGTTCTGTTTTGGTAATAAGCTGCAGTGAAGTTTGATCTGAGCAACCACATCATTTGGAGTATCCAAAATGTGAATTTCACAGTTGAGTTGGCCCATCTTTTGTTTAAAAACAATTGAGTGAACTTTTATTCTTTCACTGATTTTTAAGCTATGTATCTATAAATTTCAGTTGATCAGGTCTTCTTAGTAAACTGAAAAGACCAATTTTTTAAATAGAGTTCCTAATGCTTCTGCTTCCAGAACACCATGAGTTTTGGAAAGAAGAGGCAATCACTAATGAAAGTAAAGAAAATAACTGCTTGAATCTTTACATTCTTTTTGCACTTTGGAAACTATTTTTAGATTGCAGCTGAAGCTTAAGGTTTGTTCTTAATTTACCCAAATTGTTTTTCTTTCTTCCAATAGAGCAAACTTGGTCAAGTTATGTTTGCCCTTCAAAACTTCATTTTGAGACATGCCACTGTGGAGTTACTCAGTATAATGAATGTAAACAATGTGAAGATTATTATTTCCTTTGTGTGTGTTCTTTTAAGTTGGGATTTGATTACAGCACTAGAAGAATATCTTCTTACTGTATAAAAACACAGTTATGGAGACCAGATTCTCACCCTCAGTTCGGCGGAGGAGTGCTGCTAGGGTGTCTAGCTGTAAAGCAAGCACATCAGGTTTGCTAGGATAGTCTGTTGGGATTGTTTTGTTTGTTTATTTTGAGATGGCGCATCCTCAGCAGAGATTTCTGCTCTTTCATGCAAACAGTCTTGGCGCAAAGGCTGACTTGAGTCTGAGGGCATGCTCGTGTGAGCTAGACAGGAGCAAGAACAGTTTCTGCGTTCCTCCCGGAGTAACTGGTTTTAGGCCGGTGTGCAGTGCCTGCCCCTTTCCAATGGGGCCTCAGACACCATGAGAAGCTAATGAAGGGGTTGGTCCTCCAAAGACGCTGAGACCTACATCACGGGTAGAAGCCAAAGGGAGCTGTAAGCATGTGGTACTCCTCTGATTCCCACCCCGCTGCCCCAGAGCAGGATCATATTTCCAGTGAAGGCACTCCTCGACCCTGGCTCAGTCTATGACCCGTGGCTATCAGGCAGCCGTCACTTTCCTGCGCACAGGCACACAGAAGAGACTGAGGCCATCTCTATCCTGGAGCTGAGGCAGCATCCAGCTTCACAAAATCCAGCTGACACTGATGGTGAGCACTGCAAGCTGTTCATGTTCACCACAACCATCAGGTGTGCCTGGCAAGTGAACCCTGGGCTGTGACTGGAGCCAGAGACAGGTGAACTAAAGCTCCGTGTTCTCTGACTGTATGTAATAACTCCCACCTCCTCACTTCAATTAGAAATGTCATATGCACTGCAAATTTTTAACTGATTTTTAGCTTTCTCCTAACTCCCTTTTCTACCACCCTTGATATGAGCCCTGTTTTTCTCTCTCACACACATACGTGCAAAGCCAGAAAAAAAGGCCAGAACTGTAGAATATAATGTCATGAAAATCCACTGTAAAATGCTGCTCTAAGGACACGTTATGTAGGTGGGAGAGCATAGGAGCCCATATCCGCAAAGCAAACCCCCCACGCCTGGCAGCTCAATAGTTGGCCCACTAATATTCTCACATTCTGGACTCAGTGGCTAAGAAAGCGACTGGTGAGACTAGATAGGCTTGTTTTCAAGAGGCTTTGGGAAGAAAGGAGGTGATGACTTGTTTGCAGAACAGTAGGCCTAGTAATGTAGGACACTTCAGAGTGGGAAAAGCTTGGTATTTCTTGTAAGGCCCATTTTGTTTTGATTAAATCCCATCTTACATTTCTTTTCCGTTACTGGCTTTTATAGACACCCTTTGCTGAAATCAAACAAACCTGCACCTCTGTGTGTATGTGTGTGTGTGTGTGTGTGTATAATAATAATAGTATAATAGATTAATAATAGTGTTTTGAGTAGGGGAAAGATGTAACCATTCAGGCAAGATGGAGCTTTTCCAGCTTAGAAAAGTTCCTTGAGGTCACTGAGTTATAGCTCCACTTCCCCAAACGCATACCCCATTTCCAATTACCGGGGAAGCTAAAGAACACACAGTTTGGCTGGAAGACGATCACCTTCTGTCAGCTTTTTCTAATATGGGTTAGAGGTTTGACAGCCCTCTGGAGAACTGACTGTCTTGTACCTTGGACTGGGTGCTGTACAAATACAACAGGACTGTGATGGGTTTGTGTTGGTTAGAGCCTCTGTGACTTAATGAAGAACCTGGTCCTGTTTTGTGTCTACAGAATAAAAAGCTCATTTTCCTTCATCCTCCTCCAGCAGCCTGGGTGGCTTTATTTAGATGAAATTATACAACTAGATAAGAGCCAGTATGAAAGGCCAAATCTTCAACTGATCTGTGGGTATGACTACACTAAGGGTGAAGTGTGGACAGACATATTTCTGAGACTTTAATCTCCTTAGCATGAAAAGCAGTGCAAGAGCAGATGTAGCAACAGAGGCCTTAGAGGGAACAGTAGAAGGGATGCAGAACCAGGAACATATGCTGAATTTTCCAGCCTGTGGGAAACCCATGCCATGCTCTTGGTATCTTTGCTGATTAAACCAAAGCTAGCCCGGATGTGCTTCCTCACTCCCTCATTTTGCTGTGCAGTTATGCCTCTTACCAGAGAAACTAAGCACAGCTAGACAGAACTCTATCATGTGCCATATGCCATGTTTTCTGTATTTTATATTGCCAGTCTGTCAGATTACCTGGACTACTTTGTTGTCTCCCAGCTCTTGGGCAGCTTCAGACCACCAGGACTGCTGATGAAAGAGTGCCCACCTTTGGGCCTTGGTGGCTCTTCTGTGCTTTTGGTCTGGGTTTGGTAAGTGGAAACTCCTTGCTGGGTGATATTTCCATGAGATAAAATTTTATGGGGCAATATTACTTTTGATGTGGTAATCTCTGTGTCTCACAGGTAGAATGCACTTCTGTCCTTTATACCTTTTCTTCTCCTTTGCCTTTTTTATATTCAAATATAGTTTGTACCCCCCCCCCATTTTATCAGCTGGTTATGTGCCTCTTTTCTGAATTCACACTAATAGCAAATCATCACCGAGAGTAGCTAATTCTGAGCAAGCCTAAGCGAGGGTATTTATTCACATTCATAGTGTCAACGCGGAGGCACGCAGGCGCGCAGCAGACACCCGCCCGGACAGTTGCTCCTATTCGGTTGCCACTCTGCGGACGGCAGCATTAGCTGACCCAGTTACTGTCTGGACTGACGCCACGCGGGGTGCAAAGCGAAGGAGGCCTTTCAGGCGGGAGGGGAAGCGGGGATCAGACTCTGTGGCTGCTGCGTGCTGAAAGCTGCATTAGATGTTGGACTTCACATTGCTTCTTTGCACTCTTTCCATTTTTCTCTCACTTTTGTCAGGACAACAGGGGCGACTTTGGGAAGCAACAAAAGGCAATTAGCAAAGGCAAAGCTAGATCCTGAGCTGGGTATGTAAGGTTGCAAGAGATCATGCCAGCTGAATTTCTGGCTGAGTTCTCAGTCATGCTAGCTACTAACACAGCAGATTTTAAGTCTGAGTATACGGAGGGTGATGCTTCAGATGCCCACTAAAATCAGTGGCAACCTTACTATCAGAACCAGGGACAGGATTTCACTGGGAGAACTTATTTGAGAGACAAAGATGATAGTGACAAGTGAAATGGTGTAAAGCTAAGCCTTCTTGCATTTTTTAAGATCGTAAATTTAGTCTTCCTTTAATCCTTTCCAAAGATTTCTTATCAAGCGATTTTTTTCCTGCCACTAAACTGCTGCTGCTGGCTGCCATGGTGACTGTCAGTCTGTCCAGCACATTTTCCAGGCCTTGCATAGTTTCTCTGTAACGAAGTAGGGAAAGGTGATTGAGAGCAGCCTGATAAATATGTCAACCAGAATTCCTTCCTATAGGAGGATCACTACTGTGCAACGCATGCAATCTCCAGTGACTGAAAGACGCTTGTTTTCTGGGATCTCCTGCTGCCTCAGTCAGCTACAGTAAAACATCTCCTCTGCCTCCTTTTCTGTTGTTGCTGCTTTTGGCCCATAAGACCAGAATGGAGAAGTAAGTGGGGCCCAGGCTGCCTTGAAGATTAAAAAATTTCAGAAAGGCTGTGGGGAGAGAGGAGGTCCATGGCAGAGCTGAGTCTAACAGCAATACAGGAAGGTCATGTTTATCAAAACTTCTTTGCTCTCTAACTTGTACAGCCTTTTGCATTAGTACAAAAAGCATATAAAGAAAAAAGCAAGTCAGAGTTTTACACCATTTATCATTACCATTATAGTAAGTAACTACAAAGTGCAAAAAGGATCTAGAGAATCAGGTTCTCTTTTTTAGAAAGTTACTTTTTTAGATAGCTAGTTTTATATTAGCTTGGTGCTGCCTGACATAATGTATTACTTTTAATGAGCCAGAAATCTGCTCCAGGATTGTTGTGGCTGAAGAATTAAAAAAAAATTGCATTTCCATTTTAGGAAGACCCCTGAAAACAAGTTGTAAAAGAGACTAAAACCTACTAGTCTGATTTTCAGGGATCCTTATTGCCCAAGGCCCCCATCAGTTGATGAGACTGGAGGCAGCTCAACATCTCCCAAATGTCAACTCAACAGTGCTAAAATGTCTTACCAGTGCAGATAGGAAGAGAATTTGACTTACAGAATGAGGCAGAATTTGCCCCAGAATTTCTCATTTCTTTATGGCTCAGGTCTGTCAGAGTTGGACCTCTTTCTAGTTGCCTCCCCTTTTAGTGGGGTTCCCATGCTGTACATAAAAAAAGCCCCCCCCTCTCTCTCTCTCTCTCTTTTTTTTTTTTTTGCCTAATCCTAGTACTAGAAAAAGCATTTATTTGTTTCTGTGAAGAGGCAGCCATAGAGACCTGAACCTTCAGTGAGTGGGAGGGAAGTTTATTAAGAACAAAGGAAGAGCGCAGGTGTAAGATGTTTGTCATGCTAACACCTGAACAAACATTTCACTGTGCCCTTGCTTATCTCCCAGCTACTCATTGCCTTTACTCAGTACAGTTTCTTGCTAACAGAAAGTATATTAATCAGGCGTTAGATTAGGACAAGTCACTACCTCTGTACTGTCTTATCAAGACCATATAAATGTATCGTTACATAGATCTGGGTGAGACTAGAGTGTTTTTTTTTAAAAATACCCTTTTGATGACAAAGCTCCTTACTGCTTGTTTATGTGACTGCCCTATGGTTTAGCAGGAAATCCAGCCACCTGGATGACTGCAAGCAAAGTCCATTGCCACAGATTTTTCATTGTTGACCCACACATTTATACACAGGTATAGTCTTCCATCCGTATTTTTATCCTATTCCATTTTCATTTGGTCATTTTCAGTCTTTTTCCCACAAAGGTCCATTTTCTCCTTCATAAACTATGTTGGTGAGGCAATGTCTGTTTTTAGCCCCACACCTTCTACAGCCCACAGCTGCGTTAGTGGTGGAGTCTTGCCTGGTGTGAGTATTTATCTGTGATTTCTGCTGCTATGCATTTGTTAGTACTTGGTTTATTACTAGGTTTTCCTTCCTTTGCCTCCTTCCCAGAGTTCAAATGGGAAGAGGTTGGTATAAGTGAGGTTGGTGAGGTGAAGCTGCCCCGGCTGGCCTGCTCTGGGGGAGGCAGGAGCAAGCCTGAGGAAGAAGGAGGCTTGGCACAAGCTGATAGAGGACTGGGCTCTGCAGCCTTGGAGGATGCTGCCACCCTGTTGGCCTTTCATGGTTTGAACAAGCAAGCCAGAAAAACAAATGGAGTGGAAGTATGAGTCATTTGCCTGGGATGGCACCAGGGCAGGACACAGGGTGAGAATGGATGGGAAGCCACCTGGCATGGGCACTGCTGCGTTGCCCTCCCCATAGAACTGCATGATGTTAATGCCTCTTTTCTGTCTCTTTTTTTTTTCTTCTTTTTCCTTTTTTTCTTTTTTCCCCTCATGCCACCGCAGGTGCGTGTATGGGGGCTGTGACACAGGTTCTTCTCTTTCTCCCAGGGCTTGGAGTTGCCTTCTGTTCAGAGGATTTTGTCTGCCCTGATCATCGCTTGGGACACCAGAAGCTGTGACAGGGAGTTTCCTCCTACATGAACAGAGCATAAATCTGCTTTCAAACATACTTGAAAAATGCAGTCTCTCCCTTTCCACTTCTTTATTTCTGATGACAGTAGGTAAAACTATGCAGACAAGAGCTTTGAGAATGTTACTCTCTGCTTGATGTGCTAAAAGCATATCCCTTTCATAGTGGGCATTCAAAACACCAGATGCCTGTGTGATAAAAAGAGTAATGGGCATCATGGCAGCAGCCTGTTGCTGTGCTCTGGCTGGGTCTCCTAGTCCTTGGCTGTCTGAGTACCTCTGCAGAAGCTGCCCTGGATTTCAACCACCTCCTTTTTCTATTGCAAGTTCCATTTCCAGTGAATTAAAATTAGAGATGGACTGAAGGTATGTCCTGGTCTCTGAGCACCGGTGTGCTTTGGAGATGTCACAGCTAAATGCAGGGGCAAACGTCATCACTAAGTAATAGGGATGGGGGTCACAAACCAGTGCAGCAAATGTCTAACTTCTTATAAAAAGGGAAATATAGCAAAATCCTCACAGCTTAATGCACGGATTAGTGCTTATGTACTACATACACGGTTATGATAGTCATAACCAAAATAAATATATTTACAAGTTCTATATATACAGAGCAAATCTCTTTAAAGCCTTCCTTCTCTTTTGCACGTAACATAAATCTCCAAAGGCTTGAAAATGTGCATGGTGAGTCTCTAATGCTCATTTTATTTCCTGATTTCCAGTGTCTAAGTAGAGACATTTTAGCTTTGACAGAACATCTCAGCAGCAACTTTCTTATCAAGATTTCTGTGACTTGCAACTATAGTCGGAGCATCCAAGAGAAAGATTCCTAAGCCTCCGGAGACATCCCTGCTTAAAACCGTATGTGCTTTCCTGGTAGTTTCCTCTGAGAGCCTCTGAGTGTGGGGAACAGTGCCATGAGCGTGAAGCTTTTCCCTCCCGTTCCTACAGAGCCAGCAGATGTCCAGTCCCCTGTGCTTTTTTACTTGCCATCCTTCCAGGGAATCTGGTATGCTGTGAAAAGGACTGAGATTATTATGACCAAAATTTCCCTGCACCTTTCGCATCAGGAAACTCTTTTGCCCTAGGAAATGCCTGTGTTTCTGAAAATGGCTTAGCAGGAACATTGCTGCAAACTGTTATCTTAAGGCAAATTCTCCTGTTTTCAGCACTGCGTGCTGTTTGAGGGAGAATACTGAAACAGATGCAGCATGTCTGGCAAATTTTGTAGTGCAAATCATGACAGTGATTTTCTTCATGTGGCTCACTGGCATTGAATGGGATGAGAATGTAGCACCTAAACTGTTACATCTAAAGGAAAAATAAATATCTGTCCTTTCTACAGATATGGTGCAGGCTCCTTGCCCCTTGGTGTGGCTTTCTCCTCTGTAGGTGAACGACTGATCACCCCTCGCTGTTACGAGCAGCATTGCGGGAATGCCAGAGGTGTATACCCACCGTGCCATATCGTACGTACAGCGGATAGTCCCTAAATGAGTAGAGACAGAGTCCACTAGGGAGCTGCTAATGGCTCCATAGGCTTTGAGAATGTAACTTGGAGCAGCTGGTAAGTGACAGGCAGGTCCCCAGAGCGATTTTGGTCCTGTGTTCACTCCAGCGCAATGTGTTCGGTAGCTATTTTTGCTTGTTTGCATGATAAACCTCTCTGAAAGGGTTTTTGCCTTTCAAGTTCCCCCCAAGTGACATTTATAAAGGGTAAGAGTGTCACTGTCCCTATGAAGTTGGGGAGAGGGCGATATCATCGCTGTTTCTCTGACGGCTGTGCTCTGAAAGTGGGTTTTAGTACCTCCAATGCCAGGATCTCAGAGCTCGCTGTAAACGGGACACCGTTCAACCTCAGAAACTCGGAGGCAGGCAAATTGCAGGGTTTTTTGCAGCTGAGACAGAGTTAACTAAGGGAAAACCCTGCGTCAGTGCGGTGGGAGAGCCAAGCACAATGTAACCAGCCCTCTCTGGGGTTGGTGGGACAGAACTTGGGTTTCCTAACTCAAAAGCCTCCATCACTTGACTAGAAAATCCTTCCTTTCAGGTGGATGATACCTTTCGGTGTCAAGCATGTGATTTAAATGAAAAGACCTTATACTGCTGCCCAAACATCCTTACGTTTTCCCCTAAGCCACAAACCACTGAGTGCAAAACGTATGCAAAGGCAGAAAGCGTTCTGCTGTCTCTTTTTAAAAGCGGATCAATATACTCTCTTTCAGCTAACGCTGCTCCAGTTAGCAGCAGACAAGCTGCTGGGTTTGGGCTTCCTGGGCAGACTTTATTTTTAGCTGAGGATGGCATTTTTCCCTCTGGAAGCTTTCCCTGCTTCACGCCACGTGGTGAAAGCTGCTTGCCGGTGTTACGCTTTCTCCTCCTCGATACTACGTTCCCTCTGCTGACTTTAGCCTTCAAAGCCTCAGTTTCCCGATTAAATTATCACGCTGCCCGCAGCGAGAGAGACGCCTGCCTGGGCGGAGGGTGATCTCAGTGGGAGCTCGCTCAGGTCCTGACAAGGCAGCAAGAGGGGAAGGGAAGGACCCCCCCCAGTGACTACTGTGCGGCTGGGATTTCTACCGAAGTCCTGGGTGGGAGCTGGAGCAGATCCCTGGGACCCAAGCCTATGGAGACGGGGCAGGAGATAGAATAACGTGATTGCCTCGCGTGCTTTGCTGTGAGCGCTGAGGCCACGTGCGTTCCCTAGCGGGGTTCATGCTGTTTGCTGTCCCTCCTCAGCTAGAGAGTTTGCCACAAGCTCCAGCTCTTGCAATGAGTCACGGTTCAAGATATAAAATTCTGTTGTAAAGAAGGGGAGGAAAACCAACAGCTTATGAAAGTTGTGAAGAAATATTTTAAAATATGAGGGAGTACCAACAATTTCAACATCAAATAAATCTTTAGAGAATCTTGAACCTCTATAAGAGGTAGATGAACTTACCTCCATCTTGTGAACCTAATGGTGGTTTATATCTCTGTAGTGAATGATTTGCACGCTGTTCACTTTGTTCTAGCCTACATGTCCTTCACACTCAAAACTTCCTCCAGCCCTTAAGAGCTGTGTATATCTCCAGATGTTCCCTACATAACCTCCAACTTACGCCTCCATGATACAGTTATGTGCAGTAAATATTAGCATGAAGGCATACTGAACACACAGGTGCTGGGCAGAATTAATTCAGTTCATGTCTTTTCTCCAGTCCAACCGTATTTCCTCGGAGCAATGATAACATCCTGAGCAGGCAGGTAATAGCAGGCTTCATACTGAAGAGATGCACAGATGATCCTTTGTCCCTCCCTCCAAACTCTCCCAAATCAGATGTGCAAAGCTGGCTGCTGCTGCTGCTTTCTGGAGGAATATGCTGCAAGAGCAAAAACCTCAGAAAGCAGAGTATAAATTGTCTATGATATTCGAGCCTATGTGAACTTTACACTTTCCTTCCCTTACTAGAAGATGTTATCAAAATCCCAGCGTTAAAAACTGGCAAGGTTGTGATGCAGAAGTATAGGGAAATAATTCTGCGTATCCCTGACAATACTGGGAAGGTCTCCAGATTGGGTCTGTTAGTGTGTGAGTCTACGTGCCTGTGCTTTTTAAAACCTCTGCACGGTTGCAGCCAGATACGCCTCTAGGTCCATATGGTTTCCTGCTCCTAGTATAGTGTATACATGCACACTGTCTGCATCCCTGGGGTTTTCCTTTACTATTTGCTTATATAAAATAAACACTCATGGGTCTGAGCTTCCTTTTCAACTCATTTTTTCCCAAAGGAGTCTTTTTCCCCTGTTTTTTTCTCTCTGAGGCTCCTAATCCTTTAGGATTTGAAGCAAAAAGAGCTGCCTTCTGTGGCACGCTAGGTGAATCAACATAATGGTTCATCATCTCTATGCTGGGGGCAATGTACCCACCACCCTCGCTGGCAAAAAAATGTCACCTAATGTGAGAAAAAATGGATTTGACTGCGGCTGTGTTTTAGCATTTGTGACAATGAATGATGCAGGTCACTAAACTGTCCAGCTTGGGCATTTGACTCAGGAAGGAGACTTCTGTGAGAAAATGTATTTCCCTTCATGGCTTTTCACCAGCCCACTGCTAATTTCCCCCTGTTCTGTTGTCACTGATAGTCATGTTGCTTCCCGTGTCACTGATATTCTTGGATTTACCTGAGAAACACGTGACATTGTGTGAGCACACACTCATGCTTGCTTATCGCCATTATGGTTAACCAGACCATGGGCAGCACAAAACATTCAACCTGCTGCTGTTTGTTATATTACTCCAGTGGGGAGAAAAAAAATCTTTGTTATATGTATCCTCCAGAAAATAGAAAGATTAAATGATATTAATTAATTTCACTGCAAAACTCGATAGGAGTAAATGCATATTCTTAGAGAGTTCCATGATGGAGTACAAATGTCTCATTAATATTGGATATATCAACCTGGGAGCACTAGCAAAGTCAGAGAGAATAGTGACTGGCAGTACAATGAGTCCACCAGACCCCATGCAGGGACGGTTTCTTTAGTTCCTCAGTCTGCATTCAGATGCAGACCGTTCTCTAAAGACACCATCTGTGCAGGTTTCCATTCCCTGGGTCGTACCTCTGCAACACAGCCCTGGCTGAATTCCCTTGGCTTTTCAGGTCTTTTTGACCAGAGAAAGCAGCTGTAGGCAGGCTGAGTATAAGCCAGACCCCAAGTGACCTTGAAGCTGCTTCCCACAGGCTATAAATATTGCTTCCTGATATCCCACTCAGTTTTCTTCTTGGTACACTGCAAGAAGGGTTTCCCAGTAAGTAACATTTTCTTGATCTCCAGGCTTCTGATATCCAGAAGTGACTGGCAGGAAAACCATAATGCATTGCTCTGCCTCTCAGCCCAGCCTGGCAAGGGAACTGTGCTGCTTCAGGCTTTTTTGTCCCACCACATAGTTGTGGTAATTCAGCTATCTCAGCACTTCCATTTAATGGCACTTTTTTCCAAAGAAGGGTAGGAATTGTTGAAGGGGCAGAGGTGGACGAAGGTCACTGTGTGAGGAACAGACCCATAGAGGGAATATAAAGACATTTCTCCTGTGATGTGATAGATGTCTCCATGGAAGTCCTTGCTCCCTTCTTCCTCCTCCTCCACAGTGGCAGAGGCACCTCTGCAGTTGCAGATTCTTCATGCAGTCAGTGTGATGGAGGCACCTTTAACAAAACAGAGAGACTCAGGGGACACAGCTGGATGGGGTTGAGCACGGTCGTGGTATGTGCTGCAAACATTAGGAGGACGCCCCTGTATTGACCAAACAGAACAACAAATTCTGTTCTGCCTGCACACTAGCCTGCAGACTGAGGAGCTAGAGACCTTGCCAGTCTGCTTAGCAGGGAAAAGAGTGCTTCTCCATCCTGCACATTACCTGGGCCGCTTGCCCCTAGGCTTGTCCACCAGAGATCCTTTCGCCCAGTATTCTCCTCAAAGAATTTGGATGGTAGTGATGGAGAAGATACTGAGATATTGGTTGTAGGGAGATGAACCTTCTAACTGTTTTTAAAGCTCTAAAAGCTCCTTTTAACACCATCCTCTCTCAGTCACCCAGAGAAACACTTCCTGTGAGTCAAATCTCTTTCTTGGGCTCACCCCAAACTGGTACATTCAGGTTCCTCTACTTAGAGCAGTATAGGAAGTTATAGCTCTTCTTGATGCTTTCCTGAAAGGGGAAGCTCATCTTGTAACAATTATGGCATGCATTCAGCCTACTCTAACAGAAGGAAAGGTCGTGCAGACTAGAGGGAGGGAAACATAGGATCTCTGAGTTGCATTAGTCCATTTTGTGCTGAATGAAACATATGGGACCATTTCACTTCTTCTCTTTGAAGACCTGGATTCTTTAGAAGGATTCTCCTTCAGGATGAGTAAATTATAATACATCCATACTCTGTTGTTCTTGCTCTCAGCACAAAAACATGGCTCACTCAAGGGTAAGTGCACATGTTCAGGAAGTCTGGCCTATTGGCAGTGCTCAGTTACATTCAAGCACTGACAGCTCATGCAAGAGCTCACAGAGCCTGCACACATCACTTGTGTTAGTAGGACTTTCACACTGGGGCATGGAGTCTGTTCTGCCCAGGCTTTGGTCAGGCTTGTCTCCTGCATCAGGTGAGCTTTTTCTGGGCACTGCTACTGCATTCAGCCCATGATTCTCCTTTATGCAAAGCTCTTGTAGCAATGCCTCTAAGGGGAAATCATTATTCACTGCAAGAAGATTGGCCCCATATGAATATGTAACAGGGTACGTTTCCTCCTTGAATTTGATATGCCTGTCATAACAAAACTTTTATTTTATAAATGGAAAAGTTTCAGTAGAAAATAGCATTGCTCATGTCTAGCGTCCTTCTCTAATTAATAAAGATCATTTTCTACAATGTGTGTGCACGTAATTACCATTCTGAGTGATCGTTAAGATGAACATAGAGTTAGCAGGAGTCCTGCTATTCATTCATCCAGCAAAACTTTATACCAGAGGGAGAGAAAGCAATAGAGAAAAAGGTACCTGGAAGCCCAGTATTACAGTCTGAATGAGCTTCCGCCCATGAATGAAATACAGCCTGCTGTTTTAGCCTGCCAAGAGGAGTATAGCTGTGCATGATCACTGAGCTTACTTTTTAAACTGAGACGTATATTACCAAGTCAGCGATGAGTGAAAGTGCACTCAGTACTTTTTGCTGAGGTGTTTATGTATGTCTTGCGCTGTTTTCTCTGGGGGTTAGTGTGATGTCTGTCAGCTCCTACATTCTTCATGACGCTAGAAAATTCCATTATCAGACACCCAACAACTTGGGCACAGCCTGTTTCTTCCTCTATTGAACTGACCGCAATCTGACTGTCTAGTGGTCTCGCTCTTATTAATTTAACTCTGGCAGGCAGCAGAGCCCTTCTTGTCTGAGGTGCTAAGCCTAGGAAAGAGAATGCATTGTGCTAACCATTACCATCTCTGACCCACGTCTGTTTTTAATATGACTACAAGATGAATGAGAAGATGACTGCTACTCTCAGAAATGTGGAAAGCATTTGCAGCGATGAGTGACACTATACCAAAACAATAACTAGGAAAGGGCTTTTTCCAGCAGTTTGCAGTGGGTCGCGCACAAATCTGAGGTTAGGCTTTTCCAGGTACGCTGCATTGGAGTATCATAGCACCTCATAAACACTGACACAACACTGCAACCCTGGAGGAAGGAGAGATGTTTCCTTCGGTTTCAGAGGCCAGCAGCAAGGGTCCCCAGGCAGTGCAGCTTGTTTCCCTGGTGTACCCCAGTGCACACACAGCACCTGAGCCACAGACCTACAGCTTCTCCCTAAGCCTGTGTGTAAGCAGAAGCCGCTACTGTTGCCTCACCAGTGGGGCACCTGGAAAACCCCGACATAGAGAGCCTAAGGGCTGCGTTTTTAGAGGTACATAGGCAGCTAAAGATGCAGAATAACCACTGATTTTAAGATCCTCAGCAATAGATCTGAACTCAGTTTTGAGTCCAGACTCATTGCCTTAATCCCAGCTCTGCAAAACATCCAAGAATTCATTCGTGCCCCATTTGCAGCTTTTTAATTGGAACTCTGCTGAGAGTGTGGAACAGCAACCCATACAGATTAAAAGCAAAGAACATGCTTATTCAGATTCCCATGAAACAAAACTATTCAATTTTATAGAAGTCTGATTAGGATAGGTGCCCTGTTGGCTGAAGGGAGCTGGGGAGCCCCTCCTATCTCTGGCCCAAGGGAAGATCTACATACCAGGCTCATTCCCCTTCCAGCAGCTTACTCTTTGGTTTATTGACTAATTAAGTGATTTTTTTTTCCCCTTATTTTTCCCCACATTTGTTCTTGTGAGAGAAAAAAGTAAAGATTCTTCACTTTTTCTCCTGTGCTGACCAGAAATATCTATCTCCCAGTCTGTCTTTCAAGACATATCTCCTAGGAACAAACTCCCAGAGCACAGGCCAATGGAGACTGACTGCAAAGGTGGCCAGAACACTTACAACATGATGTTTTGGTTTTGTTTTCGTTTTTTGACAAAGATTTGATGTGTCCTGTGCCCAGCCTTTTTTCATGGGTTGCCTTCACTTGAAAACAGATGTTTCTGGCAGAACACAATTGCACATAAAAGTTTAGAAAAAATTTCAGTTCCTTTCTGTGTGAAACACAAACAGATCATACAACCTTGGAAGTCATCACGAAAGAGGATGGTAACTTTCTGGCCAGTTCTGACTGTTTTCTGCGGCCTTAATTGCCTTGACCAGCCTCACCTGGACCTCCACTCACACATCCTCTCTCTGGGAGCCCCATTTAAGCTCAGGCCTGGGCCCCCCAACCTTCCCTTGAGAAGTTTTTAGGCCTGTGCCCAGCTCTGTCTGAAGGAGATCCTGACTTGTATTCTGGATTTCGTGGGTTGGCCTCAGACATTCCTTAGCACTTTGAACTTGTGCGATAATTACAGAACTGTCCACTGGTCCTGGCCTCCGTCGCTGGAGATGTCCTGCTCACCATGTTTGGGTCTGTGGAGCTGGGCTCTTGTTCTCAAGAACACTGTCCCTGAGTGCTTTGCTGTCACCATCACACCCAGCTTGCCTGCACTTGCTAATCCCTGACCCCTCAGGCCATCTCCAACCCTGACCAAGCACCATGGGGCCTCGCCTGTGGTATGTGGTCCTGCCAGAAGGCAGGACCTTGCCTTCTGAACTCCCCTACAGCTGAGAACCATGGGCTTGCCCCCACAACTCCAGGTTAACCCATACCCATGGTCAAGGTGGCAGAGGTAGGTCATAGCCCTGCAGGCTTCTTTAACTTCACCTCTCTGTAGAAGCCGCAGCAATCCCACTGTGGGCCCACTGCTGAATGGGACAGGGGCTCAGGTGATGAAGGATGCAAAGAAGGCAGAATTACTGAATGCCTTCTTTGCTTCAGTCTTCACTACTAAGGGCAACCCTCAAGAATCCCAGACCGTGGAGATGAGAGAGAAAACGTCTGGAGAAAGGAAGACTTTCCTTTGGTCAAGGAGGATAGGATTAGAGATCTTCTGGGCAAAGAAGGTCTCCTTGCTGTCCACAAATCCACGGGCCCAGATAGGATGCACCCACGAGTACTGAGGGAGCTGGCAGATGTTGTTGCTAGGCTGTTCTCCATCATCTCCATCATCTTTGAAAGGTCATTCTGCCTGAATATAAGGAGGAATTTCTTTACTGTGAGAGTGACGGAGCACTGGAACAGGTTGCCCAGAGAGGTTGTGGAGTCTCCTTCTCTGGAGATATTCAAAACCCGCCTGGATGCAGCCCTGTCTAACATGCTCTAGGTGACCCTGCTTGATCAGGGGGGTTGGACTAGATGATCTCCAGAGGTCCCTTGCAACCTCAACCATTCTATGACTCTGTGATTCTGTGATGTGAGGATATGGGGAGTTTATTATTCAGATGTAGCTAATCTTTACCTGATAGATACTGGCTGCTCACTAGAGGTATTTCCCTAGCTCCTAGGGATGGCTCTAGGTTGAGCCACCTCCCCATAACACCTTACGTGTTGGAGCACAGCCACCCCGTGCTCCAAGACCCCCAGACCTTCTCTGCTTTGGATCAGTTTTGAGGGTACTGCAATCATGCAGCTGGGGCTGGGGCAGCCTAGCTGAAGCTGCTAGGGAGACAGCTGGCCACTAACTGCATGACTTCAACTCATAAAGAGGGTGGAGGAAACTGGGAAACAAGTAGAATAGGTCCAGTGATATGGGGCCAGGGTCCATTTACACTCCAGTGATTATCAGACAAGTTCAGTGTGATGAGGCAAGCCTGGGTTCAGTCCAGGAAGCCCAGGGAATGAGTGAGGATCAGCAGAGAACGGTGCTTGGCCCAGGCCTACCCACAACACCTCTTGGGGTCAAAGGGAACACAGGGAGGCAGTGGGCAAAGTGTGCATGGGTGAAGGTCCCATGTGAACTGGTCAGGGCTGTGAAGGCTTATGGGTATATTTGGGGCCCTGACAGAAAGGTGAGCAGAGGGGACAAGGTCTTGAGAACCCATCACTAAATTCATGCCACCACATCAATGAGAGTATAAGCAACTTTCATTTCTTTGGGTAGGAACTCTCAGGTTGAATCACGCCTGGAGAGCTTCAGGTCATCAACCTTATTTCCATCTTTGCCATACCTGAAGCGGCTGAGCCTCCATCTGCTTTGTTTCACTAGTTAATTCTATTAGCTGCAGTACAATCACACGGGTGCCTGGAGAGTTGCTGTAGACTGTGTTGCAGTGTGAGGAGAGTACTCGAAGATCAATTGCATCTTTCTTTCCTCTTTACTTTCTCCTGTGCAGTCTGGAAATAACTTTTGTCAAAATGCAGTTTAAATGACAGGTGTTCGAGGTGTGATCCATTTGGGAGAAACTGACTTACGTGATGGTTATACCTCAAAGTACGTTTACTCAGACAGAGTAATTTCATCTGAGTGGAAATGCAGACTCAATCTCCGGCATGACTCTTCATTAATATCTTTATCTACACAAAGCTAGAAAGATTTCAAAAGTACTCAGCCTCATCTTTTGCTGTGAAATCACCATTAGAAAGAAATTCTATTGTTTGTTTCATAATTTCCAATACTGGCAGTAAACATGAGAGGAAAGTGGGTTTGTGTAGGGCAGAGGCGAAATTGGGTCAAGGAAGAGAGATGCCTGAGCCATATGCACTTGTCCAGAAACTTTCTAAGCTAGATGAGTGTGTCTGATGGGTGTAATTCTAACAGCAAATGAAGAAAGCAGATTTGCTGATGAATAATGGTCAGACATCGTTAGTTACTTTCAAAAGCAAAAGAGAGAAATTAACAGCTTAGGTTTGTCCCAAAGCACACTAAAGTCAACGAAAGTCTTTCCACTAATCTCAGCGGGCTTTGGATCAGGTCCCCACTGTAGACCAAGGACAAGCTGATCTTAGTTACTGCTCTGTTTACTTATTCCTGCTCAAGAGATGCTGAGGACTTTGTGCTTATAATCAGATCACAGTTTACATGTCTCACACTGTGCTTGTGAGCTGTGGTGAGTGACCCGTGAGGGTTTGCACTCATCTTCACACTTACGAACGTTGCTGCAAACCCCGCTGGGAGCTGCTGGAAGAGTCTCTCTCTTCCTCTCCCTGTCTTTCTTTCTCTCCCCTTCAGCAATGCACAGACTGAAAATCCCACCCTTGGTGATTCAGATCAACAGATGGCCCTGTTATTTCTCAGACTGAGAAATCTTAACATTTCCTGCCGACAGCTATTTTGGGAATATTAAGCCTGAATATTTTGGTGGAAAGTGAATTCAAAGGGCCACAAGAGCAGGGGAATGAGTGAATGAACCCAAACAACTCAACATCACTAAAAAATTTGTAAAGCCTTTTTTAAACACAAAGGGAGCTTTGATACCACACATGGCAACAAAGACTTTTGTCATGTAGGCTCCTTGGAGTCAATGCGAAAGTGTCTCCACTGTGCTGGCATTCAGTTGCAGGAAGCAAAGCTTGTAGTAGACCGTGAGATAAAAATATTTTTAAGGCTCATCACTTTTTGACATCTCCACTCCAGCGCTTCCTCCCCAAAGTGCTGTGTACTGTGTACAGACAGCTGCACTGTGACTGCTACTTCTGATCTTCCACCTAACCCAGCAAACACACTTTGAGCACATGTGCCTATGCAAAGTATATGAGGAGGTGAAAGAGCTTTCGATGACAGTCTGAAATCAATGCGGACAGCTCATCTGCTTAAGGTGTGTAAGATCTGGCCTCCAGTGAGCAATCATTATCTTTCACACTGAAGCACAAAAGAATTGAATCCATCTATGAAATGACATTATTCTACAGCAGTTAGAAAAATCAAAATCCTGCACTCCTGATTATGTAGGTGTTAGGCCATGCTGCAGACCCCTTTGTGGTTTTGTTTTTTGTTTTTAAAGGAGCAAATGGACATTTAAGTCATTCAATAAAATACAAATTTCCATTTTTAGCAGAGGTAGTGCATGCAGATTAGCATCTATGTGCCTGTTACAAAAGTGTATTTCTTTTGGAGAAAAAAATATTTGTCTCTTTTTGCTGACTTCTGCCTCAAGATTTCAAAGCAAAGCAATATTTGAACAAATCAGAGCTAATAAGAACATCTAATATTTATTTATAATAAATATTTTCTCTAGGAGGGTTCTTTGGAGTATCTTTGCAAACAGTTCTAAGATTGCATTTTAGAAAATTTTGCCTTTCTGTGTTCACACCAAGCAGGATCTCCTGTGCTAAATATTATCTCCATAGGCTGCTATTATAGCTGCAACAATAAAAGACTTTTAGTGTAGAGTAGCTGCTGTAGACATACATACCGTCTAATAACCTTGAAATTGGTGTAGACATGTTTCAAATGAGAATGTCTGTCCACAGCACATAGAATTACACTCACACAATAAAGTCAGAGAATAAAGAGGTGGGTATCAGAACATATGGGGTAGCACTATCAAATTGTGTAGTACATATACTGCATAGAGTCTGTGTACTTGGTATGCCACAGATTTCCCAAGTTCTGTTTCATCTTCCAGGTATGTGTTTGCACACACCACATAGCTGACATATACTGAAAAAAAAAAAAAAAAAAAAAAAAAAAAAAAAAAAAGGAGAGAAAGGTTCATGAGACCTGAAGTTGCTATGTATTGTACTCCTCTGCTAGCCAGCAGAGTGGAGTGAATAGGAAAAGAGAAAAAATGTATGTAACAATTTGAATTTGAAAGAGAATTTTGATTTGATTGAGTTCAGCAATCCTTCCATGTTTGACTTTTGCATTTATTTGTATATTCAAGCTCTACAAGCATGAGGGCTTGCTGAGTGAATTTTAAGTGCAGATGCTCATGCACTGACCAACAGTGAATTCTGAATAGAATATTTTGTTACTAAATTTACATTGCACTGCTTTATTACCTAACTCGCCTTACCAAGGAATAAAAAGAGAAATAGATAGGTATGGCACATATTGCAAATTATAATTTATAATGGATTGCTCTACAGAGAGGAAGTTATTTGCTGACATTGCTCTTGAACATAAATAATGAATAAATTAGAGAATGTTGCAATCTGTTTATAGAGAATTCTCAGACAAAGGTGAAATTCATGAAAAAAAACCACTAGTTGCAAATGATTTGCACAGTTCTAGTTCTTACTTCTGTGGCTTTGAGGGATGTTGACTATTCACAAGCTGACAGCCTTCAATTCCAGAATGGTCAGCAATAAATTCCTCTACATGACCTGCAGAATCAGAAGAACTTTAATTAAAAATATTTATTAGTATGCATCCCCTCCTTCATCTTTACTGCTTCAACTAAAGCAGAAGGGAGCTTTAGTTAACAAGACCTACAGACTGTTTCCCTCCTGTCTTTTCTGTTGCTGAATCTCCTGTGAAGCTTGATTTTGTACAGTGACAGAGTAGCAGTGAGGTGTTTTGTCCAGGCAGGGTCCTAAATTTTGGATGTTAAGTAGGTGAATCTTCTTTGTGTCTTCCGAACCTCAGTACAACATGGGTGGGGTGAATACAGTGCTGACATTTTATTATTTTTAATATCAATTAACTGTTATCGATACACTGGATAAAGGGGAATAGACCAACAATTACCCAGCCAAGGTGTAAGAGTAAAGGGCAATCTCCTATCAGTGTTCATGATCTTGTTTCTGCTGACAGGTTGATGTTAAGTTAAATCTATTTTGAGAAAAATCTTCTGGTTAAAGGACATGTCTGCAAATCAGGAGATGAGATCTATTATTCTCAACTTTGTCAGAGACTTAAGAAAAAAATTAAAAAATTTGTGTCCAGATACTTTAAGACTTAAAGCTCCAGTTAGGTGCCTAGCTACCTTGTATATAGGAATGTTGATGTAGCCTGTGCCCTCTCTCTGTCCATTCAATAAAATAAATAGTCAATAAAATAGAAGTTGTAATTTCTGCTGATCACATAGGGATGTTGTGAAGGATCATTAAATGATATTTTTTTCTCCAAGAAAAGCTATAAAAGTTCATAATGTTATTAGCAATGCAGATCAGTTCAGAGCATCCACAAAGGATTTCCAAGACATTTTTGATGAAGCATTTTGAACTAGTGAGTGTCATCCTGCTCTCCACCCCAGACTCAGCCATGTTTGAGTATGTCCCAATAAACTCCCCACAGAGTTGTTCTTAAAATAACAATTAGTTTGTCTTTGAGGCAGTTCCAATGCGCTGAATTTTTGCAGCTCTTTTAGAGCAGTGTGTTTTGGGATGATAAGAATGAGCAATCCCTGAGCAGAACGGTCAAAACATTGCTTGTCTCTTGCACGCTTGTCTAAAAGCAAGACTTTTCCAGAAGTCCTCGGAAGTTGCCTTCTTGCCATACTTGTTGTGTGGCTGTGGGTGAGGAGCTGCCCCGGTCACCCAAGGCAGTTCCCATGATTAGAAAGAAGAGCTCCCAGGTTTGGCAGAGCCATGCAGATCCTGGCGTATGAGGCACTCGCAGGGCCCCTTGACTCATTTCAGGCTCCTTTTAATCTCCAGAGCCGTTCATAAATTTTGAAGAGTAAATATGAATCATACAGGCTTAGTATTTTGGGATTTTGGTACCAGGTTTGCTAACTATCCATGATACTATATCTATTAGATTCCTCTTCCCTGTCAAATATACATTTTCTAGTTTCATTGTGGTGAATTTGTGACAGGTTCAAGCAGAAATAGAAGATGGGCAAAATACTTCCCAACCTCCTCAGTGCATTTCCTACCTTGTTTCAACTTCCTCCCCATGCCTGAGTAGTAGTTGAGCAGCATTTCTGCCTCTCTTCCTGAGCCCTCCCTCTCTCCCCTCAACATGCCCAGCGGTCCCTCTCGCCTGGGGCAATGTCAGTAGAAAAGGCCCCCTGCCCGAACAGGGGGAAGGTCGCTTCTCGTGGCCCACCAGACTGTGCAATGCTGCAGCTTGGTGCTGGCTTTTTCTGCCTCGAGCCTTTTTTGGTTTGCCTCAAGGTTTGCCTCAAACCTTCTTTTCAAGACCTAGATATTATTGTTTTCTTTTAAAGATTTCCCCTCTGCGAACAGCTTCTTTAAGGTAGGCACCAGGTTATTGCCCTTTTGGTTTTCCCATTCGAGCTACAGCAGAGATTAGGCAGGGGAGAAACTCCTACTTTGGCTGGAATGCTTTTGCTTTGATCCATTTGTTTCAGCTTTAAAGTCTTCTTTCTCCAGCAGCTGTCAAATACACCCCCTGTTTTTTTCCCTGTTATATGTTATTTTGCCCAGAGATTCCCATGAACAAAATAAGCAGATATTTTCTCAGGTTTCTCCTATATGGGTTTGGCAAGTTCCCACTCCCTTCCCTCTCTCTTTAGTTTAGTTTTCTTTCCCTGCATGCCCGACTGTGCTCCTGTAAGACTATAATACAAATAATAATTGCCTCAAGTGAATCCTGTTGGGAGAGGCGTTAGAGGACAGTACAGTAACTGAAACAGCACATCAAGGCCGAGTGAACATAATAACAAGCTGTTCTGCAAATTGTGGCCTAAAAGAAACACGAGAACAAAATCTGAGATAGGGTTACTGTTACTGTTTTACGGAGGTTGTGATTTCTCCTGCTATGTTTTGCCACTTTCTTGTTTCCAGCTTTCCACATCTAGTCTGAGATTATGAAATTTCAAGAACATTTACCTGTTATCCAAAACAAAAGGTCTCGGTGTGGTCTGCTAGTTCAATCATAATCTATTATGATCTAATATATGTCACCTGTTCCCTGGATTAAATCTAAGCCGGAAAAGGAACCCTGAGGCATGTACTCATCCATTCCCGTAAACACCGGGCTCCGGGGGAGCTTTCAGGACTACCACATTAAGCACTGTACTGTCAGTTACATTTTTTAAAAGGATGTTTGGGAAGGGTGCGACTTAGAAGTGCTAGTACGAGCAGCTAAAGTTCTGGTGGGAAGAAGAAAGCAACCCTCTAATCTGCTGTTTGCTCCCTTTTGGGTGTTGGACCTCTTTGAAGCATCCGGCTGAGTAGTGGCCAGTTGTGACTACTGGCAGTATAGCTATATGTTGTGGGTTAGCATCGGTAGAGAGGGAGAAATAAACTATCCACTTTTATGGAGCCATAATGTTTTGTTGTCCAGATCTATCTCCTGGTTCTTCTCCATCATGTTAAATGCCCTGAAACAGAAAACTGAACAGTTTTCTTTCTTTCCCCAAAAGCCAATTCCAAAAAGGAAATGTGTTTGATATTTAGTGGGGTGTGGAACCTTGTTCACAAATTACCGACCCACACAACATCACGAGTATTCAAAACTCAGGATTATTTTGAGTTTACTTAGATTGGAAAACTGTAGTACCATATCTTGCAATGTTCTGTCACAACATGTTCTTGAGTATTTGGATACCTTCCCTAGAAGGCAGCTTATCACTGACTGCGTGGATGAAGAGCTTTGTGCGTGCTTTCAAAGAGCACCCCCTCATCAGCTCCTGCTGCATGTTTCCATTTGTATGTCAACAGTATAAGCACCCAACCCTATACAAATGGAGGGCTGAATTCAGAGCTCCCTGAAGCCTATAGGAGAGCTTCTGTCGGCTCTAAAGGGATTTGGTTTAAGCGTGCGGTGAAAGCGGGGAAGTCACCTCTCCAGGCTCAGATGGTTTGCAGGAACAGACGGTCTAAGGGAGTTAGCTAAGTAAACACGTGGAGCAGACTCCGTAAATAAAACTGCTGGGTGGAGGTAGGCGATGGAGGGGGATGACACACAAAATTTATCCTTTGCGATCTGGAAGACAGCTTTCACAACTAAAGTAAAAAGGCTTATTCCTGTGGAGGGCAGTGTGTAAAGATACTGACAGCTGGCAGGGAGCACGGAGGTGGAGTTAGACTTAACCATCAGTAAAATATAGGCTCTCGGGCCCGTAGTATAAATGGTTTAATGCCACTAGCCGTGTAACAGGGTTGTTTTCTTCTCTCTCACACTTCCACAGCATATAGCATATGAAATGCAGCTAAAGATGACATGATACAATATCAGAGTCTTTCTTTCCCCCTCTTTCTGTAGCGAGAATATATGATAATCTCTCTGGGAAGCAAGTCTCAGGCTATCTCCAAGAACAATAGATGCTTGTAAGGCATCCAGTGAAGTCAGAATAGCTGGAGGCTGTGAGTAACATAATAACTTTTTGTGCTTGCATAGTATTTCATTTTCAGATTGACCTGAGTCTGAGACAGGAAGTAACCAATTTTTTTTTAATTGGCTACTCTTCGAGCTGTTTTTTTTTTCTTTTTTTAAACCAAAGCATGCAGTCTTAATGATCACATTGTTATAAGCAGGATGGTGCCGCAGAAATGTGAGGTCTCTTGTGGATGCTGCAGCCCAAGCTGCTGTGAGCTTTGGAGCAGACCAAGAGAGCAGAAAGAGAAGCACTGGGAGGGTTGGAGGAGGATTTAAATCACCGCCCCTTCCCGCACAGTGTAAGAAGGAAGCTCCAAATTTGCACTGTGGTGCCCCAGTTTGTAAGGAAGGATTCAGACTGCAACACACTGTTCTGGTGACCTCCGGGCTGCGGGTATCAGTGAAACCAGCTCAGTGGGTGCAGGGGCTGAGTAGGGGAGCTGCTGCTGCCCCTACACGCGCTGCACATGTAACGTGCGCACCACATACCTACCAATGTCACGGTCGTGAGAAATGGCTGCAGGATTTGCAGGTGCTCCAGTTTCCTTAGCTAAGAGTTGCAGGCTCGCTAGCGGTAGCAGGGGAAAAGAAAAGACTGTCACAGAAATTCATGGGGCCTGATTCTTCATTACTGTGACTGTATTCTTTGTAAGATGGCCCTTAATATTTAAGCTATACTTTGCCACCTGTCTAGCTATGACAGCAAATCCATGTTTCACTTAGCCTGGCTTGGGAAATGAGACGGTTTTACTATACCTCATTCAGGCTGGGATGAGATCCCTAAAATACTGTGCGTTGCCCTGCAGCATGGCCAAGATCACAATAAGTTTTTAAGCAATGTTATTCTGTACTGCTTGTAATTATGTGTCATATAGGATTGGATTTGAGGAGGAATTTGAGCGGAGAGGGTTTGTTTGTGGGTTTTTTCCCCTGAAAACCTGTGATTTTTCTTTTAAGCTATATAGGTAACAGATGTAGTATATAAATAATGCGCTAAATTATACTTGCTGGGAAGAGATCTCAGCATTCCCTAGGAAGGAATCATTTATGATAATCCAAATTAGTGGGAATAGGTGTGACGGGGAGGAAATGGACATTGTGTTTTATTGACAGTCCCATTCCCTGACTGCCGCTCGCCTTCAGTGTGGCTGCCTTGTGCTTACGGTTGGAGGGAGTCAGAGTGTGGGAAGAAGAAGCTTTGACTGGAGAAGCAGCTAACTGAAGTTGTGACATCTAAATTAAGATGTGAGTCGTTCTTTTTCCCTTGAATGGTTTAAACTGTAGCTTCCAGCAGAAGCTGGATATCTACGTGTGCGCTTTTATGAGGGACATAGATGCTGTGTTCTGCCTTACATATTTCATTGACATATACAATGCTACTAGTCCCAGGATTTTTTTTTATCAGAAAATCATGCATTTCAGTTTCCAGGCAGGAAAACCAATTCAGCAAATATTTTCAGGGGAATACAAAATAAAAAAGTAGGGGCATTCAATGGGATTAGTAGTAACCAGAGATTTTCCTTTTGTGTTTGTCTGATTTGACAGATTTTGTGGAAACGTGAGTAGTTATTCATAGAGAAGAATACCCTTTCACCTCCTTCTCTCTTCCTCTCCTTTGGATGCTTATATACCTCAACATCCAAAGGTGAGGGCACACACTTGGGATAGGAGACTGCTGAACTCTGGTCCCTTCTCTGTCTGATTTGGCTTTCTGGAACGGCCCATCACTGCTGAGCTTTCTGGTATTTTGGATGTTCACTCGCTCTTCTCTTGACATGCTTTCACTCAAGCTAAAAATACTTGAGTATGTGGAACAAAAAATAATTGAATACTTGGAGCAGAAACTTCTACTCAGCTACCATTGCCATGTGAGTACCAGTTATTCTCATCTTGAGCTGGTGAGTATTTATCCCTTTCAGTCTTATTCCCCTTTCTGTTGTTTGAAATTTCCCCTTTCTCTGTCCCTCCCATCCAACTGTTTTATAGCTCTCTGCCAAAAGAGAAACAAAAAAAAAACCCCAAAACAAAAAACAACAAAAACAACAAAAAAAAGAACAGGCATCTCTGCCCACTCTGATCTTGAACATTTTTGTTCATCTTGGGTTCACTCCATCCCATAGAGTGACTGTGAGTTTCCTGCCTACCTCTCTGGAGTCTTACCTTCCTTCAAGCCTCTTACACAAGAGCTAATCCATGCCCTTCCCCAGGATTTCCTTTGCGGGGCTTTTGATGCAGCCCTTCCAATAGATGAGGCAGGCAGGAGCACCCTTGCACTGCCTCGCCTCTCCTCAACCATCCGGTGCCTGCTCCCCTTTGCCTCTCTTCACAGAGCTTAGAGCATCTTGCAGAAAGCCCGGGATGGGGCTTCTTCCAGGCTCCTGTTCATTTACGTCATTCCTCCACCCTAGAGGGATTTGAAGTTGCCTCTCCCATATTGCGGGCGAGTGCCAAAACTACTGGGCTTTGGAGGAGGAAGGGAGTGGCCCTATGACCACCTACATCCCCCTCAGCTTAGTGAGTAACCCCTGAACCCAAACGCAAAACGAGTCCCTCATTTCCCATTTCCTTGCTCTGATTAAAGATGTGGGAAGCAAAATGTTTTGGGTTACATAAAATGTTTCATTTGACCCCAAATAGTTTATTTTTTGCTTGTTTTTAAAAAGAGAAAAGTGTTTCTGGACAACTCAGACTGATTTTTTCCTCCTTTTTTGGTTCTAGCCACCTAAATGAGAATAACAATTATTTTCACAATTACAGGCACTCTGCCAAACTCCTGCCCTTCATCACTTGCTCTCAGTATAACTTTATGAATTCGTTATCATGGCAGATCCAGCCCTGGCTGTTTGGCTTCTGTAAACAACACTTTGCTGGGGTTTATGGTTCTATATGTTTCCTCAGAGCACAGCACTAACTGCACCACTCCCTGTGTGTCTGCACATCTGCTACCTGATGTTTAAAGCACTTGACCCAGCTATAGCCCAGGCACTCCTCTTTCTGTTGGAGCTGCGCCCTTCTCAGCCTTTGTACTAGTTCTTTATGTTGTCCATGGCATAATTGCTTTTCCACCTATTGCCACCATTTTCTAAATATCTTAATCACTTATATTTCTTGCAGCTGACGCAGAGGCCAAGATACTGTGTGCTGCTATTCAACTCCGCACTTAAGCCGAATAGGTCAGTTTACTGCTACCTCTCACAGAAGTGACCATCTGGATTGTATTTGGCCTCTCTTTGAAAAAAGTGTAATGAAGTAGCTGGGAGGGAGCTTGAAATATTCTGTGATCAGTTCAGACATTAGCAAGCTCTGTTTTCTGGTTTCCTTCCTGTAGCGTGCTATGCTAGCAAGAGTACAAAATGCAATGCAGGCACTGAACACCATCCTTAAACGCATGAACAAGAAATGGGGTTTTCAAGACCCCAGATGTAGCCTCTCTTTAGCAGCTGAAAGTATATGTTTTCCCCAAAGTCCTTTAAAGTGCTAAAAAGGGAAGATCGGATTCATCAGGGCAGGTCCCACTGTTTGGAGGTTCTTCAAAACGCAGTGCTTGTGGATTTTGTGCCCACAACTGGATTAATGCACAAATCTTTCCTCCTAGAGAAAGGGTGGCCTTTTTTGTCATTTTAAACCAGTAAAACTTCAAGTTGCCATAAGTTTTGGACCACACGTGAATCACTCACAATTTGGGAAGTGCATTTCTTTAGGACAACCAAGGAACTGGAGCATCACGTCCTGATGAAGAAATTATATGTTCTATGACCAGTGTATGCTCATTTGTAAAATTCCTTGCTTCTGTTGTTTAGAAGTCCAAATGGATTTTGACTGCAGACTCAGTAGTATGGTTAGTGACACATCATCAATGCCACAGAAATCGCTAAAAATACTTTTTCTACCACAAGAATTCACCATGAAGTAATGAATATTTTGCAGGGTTTTTGTTCATATTACACTTTATTGTATAAGGCTGTTTTTTTATTCATTAGATAATAGATACTTCAGGTAATGAAAATTCATTCTGTGTAACAGAAATACCAAGAAGTGGCTTCTTATAACTGTTCAAGGGCTCAAAAGTGGATACTTGTATGCTTTCATGTTTGATTCTTGTTCCATATCACTTCAGAAGCATAATTTTTGTTGACAGAAAATTGCCCAGGCTTAATAAAGCAAGGTATTTCTATATCGGCTTCTGGATTCTTTCTAATGCGTTGTCATTTTAGGAGCTAATTGACTTCATAGACAAGATACACTGGGACCAAATTTTCAAAGGCTTCTGGCTCAGTGAAAAGATTAATGTCTTACTTCTCAGATCTGCAAGAGACAGAGCACCACTGCATGTTATTCAGGGACAGAAAACACATCGTTAAGCTCCCAGTTCTTGTGACCTACTTGGTTGTCTTGCGTGGGTAGTGCTAGGACCATTTTATCATTGTTTAGGGATGAGGAGCATCTGAGAACATCTTCTGGTTTATAAAGCAGTAAGTCAGAGATCTGACCCACTTGACATAGTTCCAGATTTCTTTAGAGGTTTCTTGCCTCCATCTCCACGGCAGCTGCATAATTTGTGATCTTGCTACCTCCAGAGAAACCAGAGCTCCAAGAGCTGAAGTCATTCATTCCAAGTGAAATAGATATACTAGTCTCTTGGATGTTACTGTCTCCCATTTTGTTTTGCAAAGAGAAGCAAATCATCCAAGATGACTTCATAGCCAGCTTGTCAGAATATATTATGCAAATAAGCAAATCACATGGGCTTGTATTTAGAGCAGACAACTGAAAAGAAAAAAAAAGTGTTTAACCCTAGTGTAGTCTGAATTAACTGCCTGACTTTGAGGCACAAGATTAAGTGACTTGCTCCATCAGATGAGATGTAAGATTGGAGGAAACCGATGATGCATCAAAGCTGAATTGTCCAAGATAAAAAATGCTGTGCGTGTGTGTATATATATATATATATACATATATATACACACATACAAACATATACACATGTGTGTCTGTGTGTGTGTGGGCATGTATATAGATGTGTGTGTGTGTGTGTGTGTGTGTGTTTGTGTAAAATAAGAATACACACACACACACACAGACATGTATTTCTCATTTGTACCCATCTTGTTAAGCTGTCTCAGGGAAGCTCCCTCATATGTAACAGCGATTCTAAGCAGTAGTAAATTTCTATTTAAAATCTCTCAGGTGCTCCTTCCTTCATCACAGTAACAGTCAAACCCACAGTTCCCAAGAGCAGTCTGGTGAGGCAAAAGCCCTGAAAAGAGAATTGACACCATGAGCTATGCTTACGCTTTCCGAAGGAGACCCTTCGGGCCCACTGATTTACGTATTCATGTAACTTTTGGTTTGTATTAGTTTTCTTGCTAATTATCAAAGATTTTGCTAATTATCAAATTATTGAAAGGACACTTACTGCTCCAAAGTCGGTCATTTCTCCTAGTGCTGACAAGAAGGCCACTGCAAACTCAATTTGCGGATAAAAATAGACCTGAATAGAGATGGCTGTAGTCTGAGTGTCAAAATAAACCATGAGGACCCACACAGCTCTTTCCAAACTCACTCAGAAGCTCTGGAAAAGCATTTGGACAGAACGATAGATCCTCTCCTCTCCAGTGCCTGCTCAGCAGTGACTATGCAGAGCAGTACATTTTTTCCTTTTATCAAAAACAGAGGTCCATTCTCCCAGCTATTCCAGTGCCAGTGCAAAACCAGAATATGTTTGAAGAACTTCTGTCCGAGGTCCAGAGTGACTAGGCTGAGGTAGACAAGAAAAAAGTCTAGCATCACAGATGAGACGGTTGCCAACATGGCACAGAAGTCCAGGGTCCCACTGAATTACTGGGTGTAAGCATCACAAAAAGAGGGGTCACATCTTCTTGTAGTTCACCACAGGGCATCACAAGTCCCGGAATCTGCCTGTTTCAGAAGGTCAGCTATGCAAGAGCAGAGACCTTACCGGATCTCTACTAAAATACCACTAAGTGGCTCATACACGGTGGTCCTGAACATGATGGCCTTGGTGCCATAGAGTGCTTGCTCCTGAAGCCTTGGCTAGACACACGTCTACTGGCGCTCGTGTTTACAGGGCTGGGAACCCTGCTTGTAGCCATGCAGGCTGTCAGATCTTGAAGATGTTGCCTTCTGATGAGTGGGACAGAAACAGAATGAAGTGATCCAACTGTGGCAAACTGCAAGAAGCTTCCACTTTGCTTAAGGGCATAGGTGGGCCAGTTTCTTTGAAGCTGAAGTTCTGTAGATTCACCAAATAATAATAGTGGGCTGGAAATACTGAATATTGCTTTTCAGAAGATTTTCATGCACTTATTTCAGTGAATTATAGCTTATTTATATGTTCTGTAGGTACTCCAAGTTCACTGGCAGCACTTGACTTCCTATGAATTATATAACCCTGCTGACACTCTCAGTATAATCACTGAAATAGTTTGTCAGTGTTTGCAAATGAAAATGGGACAAATATCTCTGCAGCCTCTATCCAGTCACTATATTCTCTCTCCTGTATGTGGCTGGCCTGATAGTAAGCACTCCTCAAATGGGTCAAGGTCACATTTTCCATGTGACGGGACAAGAAGCAATGGGCAGAAATTGAAGCACAGGAAGTTCTGCCTGAACGTGAGGTGGAATTTCTTCACTGTGAGAGTGATGGAGCACTGGAACAGGTTGCCCAGAGAGGTTGTGGAGTCTCCTTCTCTGGAGACATTCAAGGCCCGCCTGGATGCAGCCCTGTCTAACATGCTCTAGGTGACCCTGCTGAGCAGGGAGGTTGGACTAGATGATCTCCAGAGGTCCCTTCCAACTTTACCGATTCTATGATTCTAAGGAAAATCCTCTTATATAAGCGTTGAACATACCAGTTTCAGTCTGTCACTTCCTCCCCTCCTCCATTACCGTCTATAACCTGCAGTTAAGAACATGCTTTATCTGATAACACTGGAAAAGGTCAGAGCATTTGGTTTAGCATTCTACTGGAAGAATAAGCAGCCTGACTCTCTGGAGTGTCAGAGATCTGTGATCTAGTGGCCTGCACACAGGACCAGGAGCTATAAATTCCTAAGTCTTAATCCCTGCACTGACAATTACTTCTCCTGTGACCTTGAGCAAATTGCTTAACCTTTCCGCTTCTGCTTTCCCCAGTTGCAAAATTCTCCCTCCCTAGGCTGTTGTGAGAGTTAATTATTTAATGTGCATGCATAAGCGCATGTCTACCGGTGTCCGTTGTATTCTCTGTGTTTATCAGTGGCTAATGCAGGTGATCACTGCTCTGCATAGCCGTTCAGAGCCTGATAGAGAAGTGTCAAGCAGCACTTTTATCTCCAAAAGAGGCCATGCAGCAGGCTAGGGGCAGGAAGGAGCAGCAAATGGAGGATGCTTCAGGAGAGCATTGACCTAGCAGGATACGCCTTCCCTGTCATAAGCACTGTGTAAGCTATTGCCAGGGTAGAGAGAAGATACATGAGCATCATGATTTGTTGATGGTTTAGACTACAAGGAAGTTGCATCTTCTTTCTCTGCGCGTGTACCTGATGGGGAAAGTAGGGCTGGTGCTGTGTCTTGGAGGTTGAATGATGCTCCTCAGAGCTGCAGATGAGCAATACAGTACATGTACTGATCCTTATTCAGGTCTACAAGCAAAAAGTATCCCAAAATCTTTAAGTTTAAAGGAGTGTGGAATCATGCCTCACATCAGTTGCACTCTGAAAAGGGGGGAGAAAAAGAAAGGCAGCTGTGTATGCTCTGTTTCCATTCTCTCCACACTTACATATCAATGTTACTTCATGTGCCATTAATTAGACTTAATAACCTATACTTTATCTCCCTTGTCATAATAAATTAAGTGTGAAAAATTTCAATAGGAAAGCACTCAAGTCATCTCAGCATTAACAGGCTCAGCTTTCCTGAGACCTGAATTCAGGAAAGTGTTTCAGCATCTGCTTAGCTCAGTCGCAGCCTGAGACAATACCTAGCGAAGGGCAAGCCTCCGAGGTTAGACTACTCAGCCCTCTAAATTGATGTTAGTAGCCCTGCCCCAGGCAAATGATTGTCTTGATCCCAGTGGCATTGCTTGCCTAAAGAAATAGCTACTATGTGCCTTTCATTTGCCACTGATCTCCTGCTTAAGGGAAAGCAGTTCATTTGGAACCCAAATTTTCCAACTCAAGTGGCTACATTTTGGCTTCCAAATCTAGCTGCTTGTATTTGAATTTCTAGTTAGGCAGGAAACCAGCTCTGAAAAATTTGGCTGCAGGCAGGAACTGCATTTCAAATAAGCCAGCGTGAACAACCATCACAGAAGCGTATTACGCTAAGAGCTGGGAAGGGCTCTCAGAGCTACTATCCAGCTCTTTTCAGTTTCAGCCTGGGTCATATATGCTCAGTCTTATATTCCCAAACTGGAGGGATATGAGCCATGGAAGTCCAAAACCTAAGAGAAGGGTGAGGCATCACTGCAGGAAGCTGTCTCTACTCTCCAGGAAGCGTCTAAAACTACATCAGTACCTCCCTCAAGATCAAGGTTTTGCATAAGGTCAGCTGAGCTGGAGACTCTGTCTCCTCCACTGTTAACACCAATGGGAGCTAGTTCCTTTTGGAGGTCCCCAGATCTTACTGAAAGTCTTTAACACCTTGAGGTCAAAACTATTCACTATTCACAAAAATATTCTCTAGAGCTTTTGAACATTTTTTATTCTGATTCTGGCCCAAATTTGGAAGAACAAATGAGTTCAAAAGTGAAAGGAAAATAAAACCCCAAGAGTTCACATTTCCACCAGATCACAGAAGGTGTAGTTGGAATTTCAATTGAGGAGAGTTGTTCAGCTGTGCTTCTGTTTTTATTCCAAGTAGGTGTATGCATGGTCAAAAAGAACATTAATACAAGAAGTAGCAGGGTGCAAAATAATCTAAGTTTATGAGTTCAGAGCGAAAAGCAGAAATACGCGTTGCTGTAAATATTCCTATTGGGCTGAGGTCTGACATCTATGTATCTGTTTATTGGTGAACTTCTGCAAGAATAGCAGGCAAAGGCATGACTTGAACAGAATCTCTTGTTACTCCTGCAGCTGGAATTCAGCCCCTATCACGGACAATTAGAGGGCTGATTGAGGAGTGGATCCTCAACCAGTTTGGAAATTGCTATCTCAAGGAAATTTCCTGCCTCTTTCAGTTGGGCTACTGTACACAACCAGGGCATGGTTGTGCTGACAGAGGCTGGGACAGGCACCATGAAGGAAAATATTGGAATGATGCTCAGAAGGAAAAGCATGATGTTTCAGTCGTTGTGCCAAGATAAGACACATATGCCATTTGGAAGAAAACCAGAAAGCAATCTTGTTTTCTTCACAGATTTAGGGGCTTATGTCCCAAAGACTAGAAGCAAGTAATACCTTAAACTGTTGAGTCTGTGTCATTAAAATCTTCCTGGATATGTCATACTGGACTTTTCCCGTGAACCATTTCAGGCTCTCTCACCTGATGGACCTAAGATAAAATCATTTACTTAGCAGTTCTTTTGGGGTTACTGCTTAGTATTCAGTAACCCATCTCTACCATTTTCCCTCTCCATCTACAATCTCAACCCAAAAGCCAGCTGAGCTGATTAGTTGTTAAGACCTCACATAGCCGGGACTCTGACATGAAATCAAAAGATTAAATCTAGGCCTGATTGCCCACTGGTACAACTTCTCTGAAATTGTTTAAGCTCAAACTGGGGCTGAATTTGGCTCAGAGTCATAGCTGGTTAGAGTAACTCACAGTTCTTTGCCTGAAATGCGTTAAATACTCATTTATTTGTTTCTAGAGAAACAGTTTTGTAGCATGGTCGATATATGCCATGGAAAGAAAGAAAAGTAAAGTACCAAAAATTGCCAGCAAGCTGTAATCATCAGAGAACTTTCTCCTATCTAAATTGCTACTACCTTAAAAATAAAAGGTTACTTGGGGATTTTTTAATGAGAATGGATGAAACTAATCTTCTGTCGTGATTAACAGTGCAAAGTTCCCTCTAACTCTGATAAAATTAGTATTGAATCCCAGGATAAGGATATATCTGAACCATCATCCAAACTTGAACTATAGTTTTGCATTCCAGAATGGCTCTTTTTTTCCCTCAGTTACTTTCTAAGTTCATTTGCCAGACTGCATTTTTCAGCTGTGACTGGAAACAAAAGTGCAGCAGTATACAACAGTATGAAGAAAGAGGATTTTCTCCTATGATTCCTGACCTGAGCAGAAACAGGCAGCAATGGGAATACTGCAAAAACCATCTTCCCTGAAAATTTTCCAGCCCATTTTTGCAGACTGCAGGCATTTGGGCAGTCCAGATGAACTCTGGATAACCACTCAGATTTTTGGGTTTGCCCGTCACTAAAAATATCACAGACTGGAGGGCACTGACTTGAACTGAGTCTCTAAGCATTTTGAAATTCACCCAGCCCTGGTTGAAGTGATTATTATAATCTGGCAGAGAATGCCATTTGGGTTCTAAACTGCATTTATTTTTAAAATCATCTTGCCAAAGCCCTGTCAGAGACTGAAAAGAAAACCTTTTTAGCCTGAATAAAGTGATCAATTATTTCCTATTCTTGATGTAGCATTCTTTTAAGAGAAGCATATATAATTGCATGTTTCTGTAAGTAACTTACATACAGCTAAGCAACTGTTAAGACATGTAATCTTGCTGCAGAGTCAAAAATAATAGTAATAATGATTTTAAAACCTCTGAAACTGGTACAATTTTTAGTTACCACCTACACATGGCCTCCCACGTACTCCAGGAAACATGCTAGTTTTCCCAGCTGCTCTGCAGTGAGCTATTAACAATTAAGAGTACAATTATACACTAAAAGACATGGTTGAAGGTTTTCCTGTGCAGATGCCTTAACTGTCTTACAACGATGAGGTTAGATACATCAAGCCATGTGATGGGCACTCGTGTCAGCGTAGCCAGGTGAAATGAAGGTGAGGAGGTTCATGATGCCAGGCTGCATTGAGCATATGCCGGGGTCTGTACGTTGGAGCAGGGCATTTTTTTGAGAATGGGGCCCTTGTGGGTAGCATTTCCCTTCCCGGACTACAGCAAAGTGCCAGGGCCTTTCTCCTTGACCCTGCATGCCTGTCCTATGAGTGGTGAGTGACAGCCCAGGGTGACCAGCCACCTCTGGCATATAGGTCATGGAGCAGGGGTCAGGCTATGGCGCTGCTCCATATCAGTCCCATCAGATATGACACGCCTCTGTAGGGTCTGTCTCATAGCTCTGCCAGTGTTTACACCAGGCCTGATCTAAACTGTAGTGACATTAAAAAAATAAAATAAAATACAGACCTAATGGTTCTAGATCAGCCTTAAAGAAAATTATCTTCCCAGAGAAGCTTATTGCTCCCATACAGAGGAAAACCACTGATGAGCGGCTTGCAAAGTGGGTAGCAGATAGGCTGTGTTTAGGGACAATCAGCTTGGCAAAGCATTCGGTTAAGGTGAGACCTGAACGTAAAGTGGTAGAGAACAGTAGTAATAGGAGTGCACAATCAGTGCAAAGAGTACCCTGAACAGAAATGAGTGAGTGGAGTGCAGAATGCAGAGAAAGCACTGCATGGACAGTGCACTGTAAATAAGATGAGAGTTGAAGATTACAGCAGTATCACCTGCTTTAAAGTCTGTGGAAGAGGAGACGTGGGACAGAGGTGGACTGCTGGCATATCTCTTACTATTTTTATCTTCTATCTGCATGAGACAATGATGGATTATCTGCATTTAATAGGAATTTATGACCCAACAAGTGATATTTAAAGGGCTCAATGATGCATTTAATAACCAAACATTCTTCCTGATTAGTGCTCATTTGATCTCTTGAGGAAAATGCTCCCTCTGACTCAGAACTAAAAAAAATGTCCTCATCTCCCTATGGCTCATGCCAGAGTGCAGAGACTCTGCAGACCTCAGAAGCATCTAAGAAATTAATTTTGCCTGAGAAAGTATGAGCTGTGTAGTTTATATTCTTTTGCTTGGTCTTTCTCTCTCTCTCTTTCTCTTGCCTGTGCTCTCCTTTAAGAAGGATGAGAAAGTTGGAAAATGAAAGTCCTGCTGATTCTTCATTAAAACTGATTTTTTTTCCTTTCTCCTTCATCAAATTCATCAAGACTCTTGCAGCATTAATGTGATCACTTAGCCATTTGCAAACTGAACAAAATTAGTCCTAAGTAATCTGCATGATTTCATTTAAATGAGTCATTTAAATAAAAAAGCAAAAGAATGAAAGAATGAGCGTATATCACTCTGTGGAGGTTGTCTTTCTCGTCTTTTTTGGATTGTATTTTCACAAATATACTAGCTCAGACTCTCAGCTCTCTGTATGACGGACCAGGGAAGAATTGGAGCAACAGAGAAAGGGGAAGGGAGCACTGTTTCTGACACTGATAACTACTCCCAGGTTGATTACTCTGTGTCCACTAATTCTGATTCCTAGAGATAATCAGGAATGTGCAGTATTCTAGGAGAAATGGGTTTCTGTGAGTCTCTGGACACATCCTTCACTCTTTTTACTGGGATTCCACGTGGGAAGAGGAGGTCAGCCATCACCAGTTCTGACAGGAAAAGGAGGATGGGAAAAAGTAAAGGCCTGCTGTGTTTTGTGGTAGTAGGAATCATCTTTTGCTTATTGTAGTCTCAGGGACTGGGCAAGAACCTAAGAGTTAGGGAACTTCTCTGAGGGATGTAATGTGTTGGTTCATGCAGCTTTCTGAGTCCTTTACAGCTGTGAGAGGATCTTTGCTGTCTGCACTTCCTCACAGTTAAAGCCAGGGAGCAATGGGAACCTGTCACTATGCAGCTGTGAACCTAAACATCTGCCACTGCTGCAAGGCACCTGGGGCAATGCAAGTGACAGCATCTCAGTGCACCCTGTTATCTGTTCTTATCATGCTTTTTCTTGCCACTTTGATAATGGGTGAGAGAGATGTGTTTAAGATGTTTTAAAAACTTCTGCTTTAAAACAACAAGCATCACAAGGCCCATTAAGGACCAATGCAATTAACCTCCAGCCAAGGGCTCTCTGAGCCATCCTTTCAAGTAAGGTGACAGCCTGAATCCATTCCCAGGACAAAAGTAACCAAGGACAGAAAACAAAGGGCACGCTATAGCATCCAGTGCCACCACAAGGAGAAGGCATTTTCAGCCTCCAGTCTGCTGCTCCCCTTAGTAGCTGCTAGTCTGTTACTGGGCCCAGTTTTGTGCTATATATTTAGGAGGGTTGTTATTAATTGTGCAAAGTTTTCTCCTTTCTTCTAAAACCCTCAGAAGCTCAGCAATCAGCTTCAATGGAAGGCCTAGGGGAACCTCCTACTCATCTATCCCTCTGCAGTCCTTAACTTACAGGCAAACATAAAATGTCTACAGCAATCCATGTATTGCATCATTTTTAATCTTTGGCTGTGGAAGCTCTGAAAGCAGGATTTGTATCAGGAAGCCACCAGCTGATGAATGGTGGTTGTTTCCTTTTCGTTTAGTCTGTGACAACCTTCCTAAGTTAATCACTGTTAGACAGACATGTGCAAACAAATCTTTGCAGCTCAACAGCCTTACGTTATCCTGAAACATATAGGTTACCGTGTAACTTCACAGCAGACTACAGCAGATGCGGGAAAACAGTGAGGTACTTCTTTAAGGGTTTCCTACAAATTATCCCATCACAGAGAGGGATTTACCACCCGCAGAAGAATGGGAGCCGGTTCCTTCATGCACAAGCCTTTTGTCTGCGTGCAGGCTCTGCTGCCTTCAGCCTTGCGCCTCAAAGAGAAGTTTTGTAGGCAGATGTATCAACACTGACAAGCACAGCCTTAATTTAATAACTGCTTCTCCACAGTAAGAAAGAAAATGCTGCCTCCCTATACCCACCGTACCTCCTGCTTCTAACGCGGCACAGGCAGAGAGGGAAAACGGCATCGCGAACGCCTAGGACTCGCTGGGCTCCAAGCCCCTGCTCACAGAGCGGTGGTCAGTGCACTCAGAAAACTGCAGGAGAAATACCTCCAGAGATGCTTTTGCAGGGTGGTGCCTGGCCAGTTCAGTCTCTCCGAGGTGAGGTCACCTCGGCTGGTCGGCAGCGGTGCTGCGGCAGCGGCTGCAGGAGCAGGGGCGGTGCGGGCAGCTGCCGGGTGCCCCGGTGGGTGCAGCCTCTGCCTCCCCACGGCTGCCTCTCGTCTCCGGCTGCAACCTGCTGCCTGCAGCAGTTTGGGAGCACTGATGCATTTCATTCAACGTGAACTGGCCGCTGCTGTACATCGTGATTTTATTTTTCCTTAAGAGTCACAAAACTTTCGATGGCCTTGCCTTCCCCCCAGAAGACACATTAACAGCCTTTGGGGTTTTTCATTTTTGCTTTCTCCTCAGAAAGTCAGCTTACTTTCAATGATAAAAATAAACGAGGCAATTGAAATGTCTCTGTAGATCCAAGCCTGGTTTTACTCAGCAGCGGAGCCCTTTGCCCCCTTTCTTTTGTCAGTTAGGTTTGCCTCTGAAACCTGTACTTGAATTTCAGTGCCTTGTTACTTGGGTTTGATTTATCCCCAAGCTTATCCTGCTAAGTTGGCTTCTAAGGCTCATTCTTTGCTGCATCACAATAAAAATGTTATACAGCTGATGGCTCCCTATAAGAAAAGGGTTTTTTATAGCAGTTCACATGAGATGTCATTTATGAATGTTGTTTTTATACTGTACTATTCTAATATTCTGTAAATAAAAAACTATTTATTCTCTACAGCTCAATCTATAGCTCTGTATAGTAATACCCACTCACATAACCATCCCTGTCTAGTATGTGACAGTTTGGCACATGGACGACTTCATTCCTATTGTATTTGAAATGCCTAAATAAAAGTGCCCTCTGTATTTTCTGTAGCATATTCTATCTTAAAATGGGTCCAGGTAGCTTCATTTGAGACGCAGATGAATTTTTTGCTGTTCATATTGGTGCAGTTCTTAGTCATTCAGAGTGATTGATTTGGTGTCCTGTCCACATTGCTCAAAAGCCACCGTCTGTTGGTCTGTTTGTCTGTTTCGGCATCTCACAGAGAGTTATAGAAAGCGCTTTTTCTTGAAGCAGTGACAAAAAATCATGAAAGAAAGCTGTTTGATTTTTGGATTCATATAAATAAATAAATCTATACCACTGAGATGGCTGAATAGCCGACAGGACAGATTTTTATATTCTGCCAATGTTGTGTTGCAATCACGGTGCATTTGTTTCTGTCTGATTAGTTGGATGCTGGGGCAGTGGCACTAGGAGGAAATATTAGCAGCAGAGGAAGAAGACACTTGCTTTGAGATCATGACCTCCATTCCAGTGTCATTTCACACCTCAGGCAGTGATCTTGTTACATCTCATAAGCTAAGCAAGGTCAGGCCTGGTCAGGCTAAGTGCTTGAATAAGAAACTTCTAAGGAAAAACTCAGGCGCTGTGGAAAGCAGGGCTGGTGACTGGGTAGGTGACATTATTCCCTTGGAGTGAGTACAAAAGAAGTGCCCTGGCATGCTCTGTTAAGAAGCCTCTGTGCATCTGTCTGTGAACCTGCTCTGTGCTTATCCCTGCTCTGTCTGCTAAAGGGAGTGCTATTCAGGCGAGTCAAACCCAGACACTAAAACGGCCGCAGTTATTAAAAATATTTCTTCCCAGTTCTTCTCAGAGCAGAAATGTTAGCCCCAGTGTCCTGCTCAGTCTCCAGTGTGGGTGATTACATTTATCTTCGCCAGCTTCCTCCCTGAAGTTTTGATACAAGAGGTTATTCTTTGCTTTCCCTTCCTTTTCAAGCCATCCTCAGTAGTGTTGCTGGCATGGTCCATCCCAAAGCACCCTACATTTTAGGAGGAGGCAAATGATACACAAGCTGTCAGTGAGAGACCAGGGATTTTGAAAGGGTGCTTATGCAAAAACAGAAAGTAATGAAAAATCAAGTGATGCTCAAGTGAAAATCTCTGCACTCCCTCCCAGCTCTCCTACTCTTTTCTCTTGTATTTCATAATCACAGACTGATGTTCTCTTGAAGGATCCTCACTTCAGCCAATGCACAAAGTGAACAGGGCACACGCATGTGGCAACTGCTCTGTCCTTATCTTTTATCTCCACTGTCTGGCAAGAGGAAGAGAAATATACAAAACTGGGAAGAGTGGCTGATAAACCAGATGGGTTCACAGGGACCTTGACAGGCTGGAGAAGTAGGCCAGCAGGAATCTCAACAACTTCAACAAAGGGAAGTGCAAATCCCTCTCCTGTACCTGGAGAAGAATAACCCCATGCACAAGTATAGGCTAGGATCTGATGGGCTGGAAAGCAGCTTTACAGAAAAGGACCTGGGAGTCAATGTCCAGGTGGAAAATGAGTTGGATGTGAGACAGCAATGTGCCTCTAGAGCAAAGAAGGCCAACAGTGTCCTGGTCTGTATTAGGCAGATCATTGCCAGCAGATCAATGGAGAAGATCCTTCCCCTATGTCTGGTGCTAGTGAGGCCGCATCTGGAGTGCTGGGTCCAGTGTTGGGCTCCCCAGGACAAGGGAGACATGGGGCTCCCGGAGCAAGTCTAGCAGAGGGCCAGGAAGATCATTCTGGAATTGGTGCATCTGTCATAGGAGGAAAGGCTGAGAAAACTGGGGCTGTTTAGCTCAATAAAGACAAGCCTTGGAGGGAATCTTACTTATATGTGTAAATACATGATGGGTGTGAAGTAAAGAAGACAGAATTAGACTCTTTGCAGTGGCACTTGATGACAGGACAAGAAGGAATGGACACAAACACAGGAAATCCCATTTAAACATTAAAAAAAAAAAAAAAGCTTTTTTTATAGTAAGGATGGTCAAACCCCAGAAGAGCTGGTAGAGTTTCCATCCTTGGAGATATTCAAATCTGACTGGACATGGCCCTGAACAATCTGCTCTACTTGTCTCTGTTCTGAGCAGAAGGCTTGGACTAGACAGTCTCCAGAGGTGCCTTCCAGCCTCAGTGATTCCAGTGATTCTGCGAATCTGTGATTCAGTTCCCGTCCTTGCATCCTTGCAGAAGATTTGTCCAGGACCCACGATGCACAAAGACAAGGAGCACTTGCCTTCATGGAGTTTGCTCCAGGTTTGAAGCATGGTGTAACTAGCTGCAGCTACAATCTGCTGAGTTATGGCCCACGAAGGCCTGAGCTGCTCCACAGGCAGTGCTGAGGCTGTGTCAGGCTTGAGAAGGAGCTCTGTAGGGAAGAGCATGAAGCAATCGCACACTCGTTCATGAGGAGCACATGATGCCAAGGCCAACATCACTGCTCCTTCTACCATACAAGCATTCTGCTCAGAAAGTGGATATTTTTTGCTGTATTTCTGAACAGGAACATGAGGTTTCTGACAAGAGAGAAGGACAATTCTGTAAAGTACTTAGCAGATGGATGAGGTGCAGGACTTGCTGGTTTGGAAAGTGAATGAAATAAGGCAAAGCTCTTACTGAGAATCTGCTCTTTCCTGATGTTGATGCAAAGATGACTCTATAGGCTCAAGATGCATAACATTTGAGAGCAATAGCATGATTTTATTAAGGTATTGGGATACTCTTTCTGAAGAAGGCAAAGCAGAGCTTAGAAATGTTCCTGATAGGAAAAAAATATTCAGTGAAGTAAAGAATAAAAGCAGAGTAACACACAAAAGCTTAAAGTTTATCCCTACACCCGTACCTCTGACTATAAAAATGCTCTAAAATACGCAGATTTGTGTTACGATGTTTAAAGAGATGCTTGAGACTAATTCAATGTTTATTCAAAGCAATACTCTTAGCCTTCCTAGTGCAGTCAAGATTTTAATGTGTCATTTCAGGCTGGAAACTGTTTTGCTTAATGGCTTCATTCTTAATTCTCCAAAAAGGAAGAAGTCTCCTAACTCCATTTGCCATCTCTTTGTTGTAAAACTAATCATGAGACTAACTCAGGCAGAGACTAGCAAAATTTAAGGACAACCCTGTTCAGACCAACAAAATAGAAAACAGCCAAAAAAGTTTTTTTTTTTTTTTTTTTTTTTTGGTCTTCAGATTAAAGGCAATGCCCCTCCACCGACTGCAAAGAAGCCCTTCAGAAGCAGGCAGTACATTGGCATCAGAAGAAAGAAGCACAATGATTCCCCTGCTTGTTTGCCTTGTAATTGCTTGTGTCCATGTTTGAGCACTTGTACATGGGTGTGAGTGCCTGTGTTTTAGTGATGAATTTGCGGATATGGGTTGAGTTTAAATTCATTTCAGATATTCTGTCTTATCAGACTGAGGTCTGTCATTTATGAATGCTGCATACCACACTGTTCTCTCACGGAGAAAATATCTCTGTTGGGGTTTCTGTTAAAAGAAAAAAAGAATAACACACCTCCATTTGTTAGGAATGTTCTTTCAAAAGCAGTACAGATGACAACATTGTTGTTATGAAGCCAAGGTCTGAAACCTTTGACTTCATGACTTCATTTCAGAATTGGTTTTAGCTGATTGGCTAAAGGTTGCAAGAATTCTTCATAGCTGCATCCCTGGCAAAACAAACGAACAAACAAAAACAAGCAAAAATCCCAGCTGAGGTTTTTTTAACTATTTTTTGTGTTTAATGCTTGGATTTCTAGTTTTCTATAAAATGCCATGCACAAAAAGTGGCATTATCATGAACAAATAGTCATTTTCTGAAATAGAATCTTTCAGAAATCTCCTTCATTTGTGTTTGTTGCTGTTGTGATTTTTCACCTGGTGGCCTTTATCTAGCAAAGTAAGGTGAATTCAAAGAAGACTCTGGAGGTCTGGAAGGATTTTAATGATGAGGTGAAGTTGGAAGGTCTTGTGCATTATGAACTTAATGGGGCAGTCTTCTCATTTGCACTGACATCCTTTACGTGGGCTAGTGAAAAGGAAAAGGTATGGACAAGTGATCATAAGCGATTGATTTATTAAGAAAAAACTGTCCCTTGGCTGTAAATGAAGGCTCAGTGAGGCAAACAAACACAAAATGTAAACCTATATGATCTTACTGGAATTACAAAAGGCTGAAGCCCCCACTGTCCTCTCTGACTTCTTTTTCTTTGCTATGTGAAGCCATCAGACATAGAGCACAGAGGAGAACACTCATAAGAGTCAGTAACAGAGTTGTGTGAATAACTGAGGTTTCGATTTTTTCTGGCTGTCCTGAAAAATCGTGGGGGAAATTCATTTGTGATTGACCTGCAATGAATGCTTTCCAGCATTTTTGGTAATCACTTCAAGTTAACTGTAACACTTTCTCTAACTTCAAATTAAATACTTTATTCTGTGGCTTCAGCATCCAGATTTTTATTTAAAAATTAAACTGAAGGAAATATCAGAACAGAGGTTGCACTATTTTTTTTCGATAGAAAAGTGAAAGTTTATGTTGTTTTTTACTGGATTTTGTTTTCAGCAACACAAATAATCCACTTAAAATTTTAAAATCATTTTACTGTCACAAAACCAAGTACTTTATCTGGGGAAAAAATACTGCTGTAAAGGAGTTTCCCAGGGCTCTACTCAGTAGCAGCACTCTTGCTGATAATACTGGAGCTGTTTACGCCAGATACTTCACACTTTTGTTTAAAACACAGAGTGAGCTATATCAGGCTGTTTCATGCACGCAACATGCACCTTTACCGTGCTACATCTGGGAGAGATATGGTATATTCTTTTGGACTTTTAGGTGATTCTGTAAAGATACAACTAGCATCTGAAGGACCAATAAATACTATTCCTTGTGAAAAATTAGTTTTTTCTTTGTTAAGAATAAAGTATCAAACAGTTTCCAAGGCAAATATTTTCTGCAACTGTTTTGAAGATCTAAAAATTGTCAAGAAAAGTGTGTAAATTCAACAGCGCCTGCTTTCCCAGAGGCTGGACTAGGCTCTATTTTAAGAATAAACCAGAAGACAGACAATACATTGGGGCTAGCCAGGAAACAGAGTCAAACCAGGAGCTCAAGTTAGCATTTCGAGCCAAAAATAGGCGGCTGAGTAACTCAGAGTTAAAAAGGAAATACTTGGTTTAATGCATTTGCTCTGTTCCGGGAAGTGATGTCGAACTATTGTTAAAGCGGAGCGGGGCAGCGCGAGGGGCAGAGCGCCGGCTGGGAGGGCTGCACGCCGCAGCAGCATTTCGGAGTCCTCCCCAGTGACTTCCCGCAGGAACGTGGCCACCCACCTCCCCGCTTTGTGCCCTAGCTCTGAAACGTGTGGGGCGGTGGGCATGTCTATCCGCGCAAAGTACTGCCGTACGCCCCCGTCGTCACAGGATCTGAACAACCTGTACAGTCGGAGGCATTTACTCCCGCAACACCCTTGCTGGGTGAGGAGTTGAGACACTGAAAAGCATGGTGACTTTGCCAAAGGGCATGCAGAAAACCAGGAAAATATAATAACGTGTAATAAAACGCGGCTGTCCCTCGGTATTTCTCATCATAGTGTGCAACCATGAGACCCGTGCTTTGTAGGGAGTTTTGGGGTCTGCCATACTGAGTACACACGATTATTTGGGACTGCCTGTTTGCTTGCCCAGTCTACAAATGAACGTCCCAGGTTTGCCTTTTTCTTTTTAGAAAGCACTTCCCGAGCTGAGCTCCACCAGGCCTCTGCCTTCATTTGGGTATCCCCACTGTAGTAGGAGCTGCCCCATTACTTTAGCAAAGCAAACATCATGCTCAGGAAAGGCAGAGAGGCAAATAAATTGATGAGTTGGTGCCTCAGCAGCTTTTTGATGACATGACTGCGTGTTGCATGATGACTGTGTAACATGACTGAAATAAAGTAACATCAGCCGCTTAGACTAGAAAGTACACAGCATTGATTAAGCTGGAAACAACTGAAACAGCAGTTATCAACTAAAAAGAGAGAGGGAATGCGAGGATGTGGCTGCTTCTGCAGGAAAGAACAGCAGCTCTCCTGGAGGAAAAGGTGGGCCAGCCTGGGCTAAGCAGGTATCTCTGTGTAAGGGGAGAGACCATTATAAAAACACTAAACCAGAAATTGTTCACGTGTGTCATAAAAGATGAGAGATTTGCAAAAAAATTTGAGTCTGTGTCTCACAGATCTGAAACTCCAGAAAGATCTACATGTATTTTTGAACCCAAGGAAGAAACAAAGCCTCTAGAGAAGAGCTCAAGAGTCATGGCCTTTTCTGGGTTCAGGTCTATGCTCTTTGCTGCTGCAGCTCATGAGATCACCTCCCCTGACGGGAGCCTGGGAGGAGATTTCTCTCCATGTCGCCTTAGGGTGATGTCCTCCACGGGGCTGGGCACACATGGGGCAAATCAGCCTCCATGTGATGCCCCTCAAGCAAAAGAGGAAGTCCACTTCAGAAAAATACTGTAAAAAAGTTATGGCAGCATTGTCAGGGCCACGAAGATAAAATTCTCCTTTCCCGGGACCGCATTTTTAGAACCATTACTGTAAGGAAACTTTGCAGCAGGCATGTGCTGAAATTTGCTGTGACTTTGTTCACAGTGGGACGCACGCTCACACTGACCATCAGCCAGCGGTTCCACCTCTTGGTGCGCCTGAAACAGAGCTTTTCATGTTCAAAGAAGACGAGAGGTTTGAAGGTTTGGAGGCTGTCTCAGGGTATTAAGGTGCCTGCCTCTGATCTTCACATGCCTCAGTTCTTCCAGGAAACCCCAAGCTAATTGCTGTTTTAAAAGACTATTTAATTTTAAATCCTACCCCATTACTATACTGTCATGGCTTTCATCACAAAAAAAGGTATATGCCATGTGAAGAGAAAGCAAGGAAATGTGAGGCAGGCTCTTGCAGGTACTAAAAATAGAGTAAGTGCGTCGGGACAACAAAGGAAGTTCTTCCACAGAAGATAGGGATTGAGTGGCTTCTGCTTTATGGGGTTTTGCTGAGCACAACTAATTAATGTTTGTAAAGCACTTTGAAGATGAAAAGCACCAAATTATTGCTAGATTTAATTATTTGCATCGTGTTATTTAGAATTTCACTAGCTACCTTCAGCCACCAAACACTTCCCTCTAAATAGTGAACAAACCAAAGAATTCAACATTAAATTTCAGATTGTTGACGGGAGGACTCAGCCCACAAGAGACAATGTAGGAACAAATCCTCAGCAGTACATTGCATTGTCATGTCGTGAACTGTGTCTTGAGAGAAGGCTAAACATTTAGACTTTCTCTTTTTGTGGCTAGGTTTTCAAAAACATTTAAAGAAGGGAGAGGCTGACGTCCTACTGAATTTCAGCCCCTTTAAGTTTGCATCAGGTAACTGGGATATTTTTTAGGTTGGCAATAAAGAAGAAAGCAGTTTAGTGTAGGATTGTTAACACCATGATAGAACAAGAAACTTCTGCTGCTAATGGTGTGCATGCTAATTGACAATCCTGTTAGTTAATGCATGTTACGAACATGAGTACAAACTCAGATATCCATCAGGTGTGCCATCAGGAAAAGAGTTAAGGAAAGTGATCACTTAAATGCCAACCTCTGCTTTTCGGAAGGGAAAGGCAGTTAAATATATATGACTAAATTCCTTGGGGCAGCTCATCAGGTGGGATAAATCAATATAACTCCATGAATTGCAAAATGTATTTTGAAATGGACCAAATGATCAATTAATACAGCCAATATTCTCTCTTCTTTCAAATGAAGCAGTTAAAAGATCTCTCTTCATATCATTACACCTATCTTTGAGAGTGAGGCATTTTATTTCTTCAAATACCATCCCTAGGGGACATTTAATCCTGAATGATTTTCTCATTAAAAGGTATGGTTCTACTCATGAGAAACAGAATGTCCTATTAAAATAGGACATGATGAGGCAGGAGATTTATGGGTTCAACACAAGGATTAAAATCTCGATTACTGAATGGAACTGTCTATAAAATTAATAATAACTTTGGGCCCTCCACTCATGTCAGTGGGATACCGGTTCATCATTTTCCACTGATTAAAAAAAAAAAAAAAAGTGTTCCTGAGCACCTGTAAACTTGAATCAGAAACGTAATATTAGCTTTAAGGCAGAAAAAGTTTTATCAGACAAAGATAAATCAGGTCTTTGCCCAAATCAAACTTGGAATTAGTTTGGGAGAGTCAGTTTGCTGCATCCTTTCCAGCAATCTTCTGCATCTCTTGATATAGCTGCAGATAAGAAAACTAAAGCATGGAGGGCAGTTCTAAAAGTAACATTTTCTCAGGAATCTCCTGAGAGATTTTGCAAAATTTCCAAGCTTATATACAGTTTAGTAAGATTTAGACACACACATACACACACACACACAATAAGCAAAGTCCTCAGAGTTTCTTCAGTGCAAGGGGCTAGAGGGTGAACACTGCATGCACCCACAGGCACTCACCTCCACGTGGCTCTCTGCCAGGGACTGGCCATAAAATCTGGCCCTCTGCTCTTATGTAAAGTTTTAAAGGACCTGGAAGGTAAGGCTCCCTTTGATGCAGAAGTAAGTCTATGTATAGGAATAAATATTCTTAGTTTTCCTTCTTTAAGGAAGACTCTATTCTGCAACACCATCAAGAGTACTTGTAGTTAGAGAGCTGAGATTTGATTTTTTTTTTACATGCACACAGAAGACAATTAGGGGCCACCCAACGGTGGTTGCACTTCTGTGATGGGCAGGGAATCCATACATGTGCAAGGTGATTTTTTTTTCTTTTTATCTGCAGTGCAGATTTCTATTACACATTCTGTACTTGTTTCACACACACAATTCCTGCAGAAATCAATGGAAGTCCTATGTGCAGAAAAAAGCACAGAAAGTGCAACAGAGATTTGCACTACGGATTAAGAGATTCTCAGTGCTGATCAAAGAAGAATTTTGTCTGAGGTTTGTAAAGTACTTTTGAATCCTTCTTGATGAAAGGCTCTATAAAAATGTAAAGCTGCTGTTGTTGTTAATGTTCCCCTGGTATGTAACAGGAGAGAAGATTCTGAAATTAAAGTCACGTATATTAATATTGAATAAGAAATAAACAAATTCTTCTAGAATTTGATCTGCCTTTCACAATATGCACTTGATCTTTCATTTTCACACAGGGCATAGTTATGCCCTAGAAAATCACAGCCTTGAACTCCACCAAACCACAGCTGCAGATTATATATTATTATATATAATTTTGGAAATCTGTCTGGAATACACCATAGAGCAAGAATAAAAGAAAAACTGTAAGGACATTTGTATTTGTCAGCGTCTCCCCAGACAGAGCCCTGAGGATATGATATTCTTAGAATAAAGCTTTCATTTCACAGCGCATCAGTGGGAAAATTAACAAGCTCTCCTCGTCCTATTCCATAATTCATTTTCTTTGTTTTAGATATTGAGCTGAGCTGGTACAGTAACTTAAATAGATAGGGCAGGTTTTTAATACGGATTTGGATTCTGGCTGGTTTGGGTTATTTAGTTTAGTTTAGCTTTTTTTTTCCCGCTTCCTTATTCTGCAACTTGCCAGTATCTAAATAAAAAGTTACCTCAATTTATTTTACCACTTGCTTTTAAATGGAAAGTGCCAAATCCTGTTATAATGACTTCAAATGCATCAGAGCAGGCTGACTTCTGTTAGTGCACAGGATGTAAACTGCGTCTCCTAAAGCACCACTCTGCAGGAGGAAGGAATCTGCTCATTCCTAGCAGTTGCAATTGGAGGCTGAGATGCCACAAATCTCAGAGAGAAACTCCCCAGAGCTCTTCTACCACCTATGCTCCAGCTGAACCTCAATTAATAACACACAATTATGTTAAAATGACAGGATCTTTTTTACTGTTTTTTTCTGGAAACACAAAGTTACGTTCTTGCAAGAAATCACACAAATGCTTCTGAAGCAAAAGTTGAATTCTAGACTGTCTTCTATCACGAAATTTGCTCTGTCCTTAAATGTCCTGGGACTTCAGAAGCAGAAAAGGAAAGGCAGAGCAAAGCTAGCTATTTTATTGAGAAAACTCTTCTTCTGTTAAATCTGATAAAAAGAAAGGACACTTTCTTGAACAGCAAAAAATCCAAGACTTTGAGAGGAAAATTTAATGTCTCCCGCCAGTTCTGCTCATTCAGGTGCTGGGCAAACTGCATTGCTACAGTTTGAATGTGTAAATAGGCACATATAGGAGAGGGGCTGACTGAAGGTGCTGTGCTCTCTGAAGCCGAACAGCTAGCTGCAGCACTAACTCCCTCCGTAACGTCGTTGCTTATGGAGCCCTCCACCCGTACGGTGCCAAGCAGAGACTGGCATGGCTTTTCCCCAAAATCCCAGCAAAGTATTTGCCCACTTGCCAATGAAAATTCTTCTTGCCACTTTGGGAGAAGATTGCCTATGTCCTTTTCCCTCAGCGAGAAATTAAACTCTAGGGAAAAATTATGGTATGCCCAGTACAAAGTAGCCTACAAGGGACTTGTATGACTTTGGCTAGATTTGAAATGACCTTTTCCTTTGTTATGCATGTACAGCACTTAAGAAAATAGAATTCCAGAAAAGTGTCATTCTGTCAATCTCAGTCATGGACAGGAAAGTTGAGCCAGAAGGAGGACACAGTTTGAGATGTTACCTGTCATAAATAATGACATTTCACCTCATACTTTTAAACAGTGTGGCAGCTGAGAGAGGTCCATTGATCTAGATGCCTTCATCATCTTACACAAGATATTACCAGCAGCAGTGAAGACTTGGGACCAAATGTATAGAAAGCCTCTTTATCATGATCAAAAAGTGGAGTTGCAGTTGAGACAGCTGACAGAATTAAATAAATTCCTTGGACATCTGTAGCAGGAAAGTCATCCATGTGCCCCATAGATAACCTCAAAGAGTTCCCCCACCCACCACATCCACTTTTTCACCTGTTTATGAATAGTTGATAATACCTCCCAACTTCAGCCCCTGGATTTATAAGATGGGAATCGGAAACTGAATGAAGCTAGTGACACTGTGATGTGGGAAAGCGTGTTCAGCTGGCAATATTCAGTAAGAAGTGAAGCTGTCTGGTCCAGAGATATGTCTGTCTATGTGCACATCTAAGCAGTGGCTTGTGTTGTGGCATTACTGCAACACAAATAATAATGGGGGCAATGCACAGTGAAAAAAATGTGTATTTTGCTCGAATAATCTTTTCCTCATCACAGTCAGTAATAGCACTGTATTATTTTGGCTTTGAAAAAGGGATGAGCCTATTTTTGTAAAAGGCCAAATGTGCTCAGTTCCCATCGACTTCCAGTGTCAGAGAGAGTGGTTCAGCACAGTGTAATAGTGAAGCTGTGTGGGAGTGCTACAAAGGGAGGCTGAGGTGCCCTGACAGCCTTAACCCTGTTAAATGTGAAGCTAAAATACTGCTTGTCCAGAGTATACCTACTGCAGTTCTGTTCCCTGTCTTTGGTGGAGTCAGCTAGCAGGTGGAAGATCTAGTACCCACCCTGGCAACAGCTAGTAACGATGCCTGCATCAGTCTGCAGTGGACATTTCTTACTCTGTAGTGGAATGTGGTAGGATAGACAGCATCTGCTATGGTTTGATATTGGAGCTTATGTAACTGTGTGTAAAGTAAATACTTGCATAAACGTCTTTGAACCCTATAATGTTACCGAAAACAAGGGGTTCCAGAAGTTAAAGACATAAAGAAAAGATACTGTACTGCAGTTTTCTGTTCAACAAATCTGCTCTGTGTAACAGTCTCACTAGCCATGAACCAGCCCCATCTTCCTCTGATATGTATAAAATGTGTTTTGAATTTCACTAGGCCTAGGCTGCTGCTCAGTCTCAGAGCATTGGAAAGGGTAACTGGGAATGGCGAGGTTGCCTTCTCTGCATTTTTCATTGTTTCACTACCTCTGTCAAGACCCCTTCTTATTTTTCTCTTGTGTAAGATAGGTAAGATAGGTGAGAACCTTCTGAATCCTTCCTCATAGAGACCTTTCTGTGTCTCTGAGCATTATCATCACCTTCTTGACCTCTCCTTGGCTGCTATTTCTTTTTTCCTACTGTGCAGGGATGAGTGCAGCAAAAGCAGAGTAAGGGTATTGAAGCTAAGTGTGTTCCTGCATTTACAAATGCTCTTGTAGTGTTTGTGATTACAACATACGTATTGTAATATCCACTACATGGACTGATCACATTACAAAGCTGTTATCCAGCCTGTACTGGTAAAGTGACAACCTCTGCTCACAAGATGGTTAAACAGGGGCCATCGGGGCTGCCAGCAATTTCCGAGCAGAAGAAATGACAGCACCGTCAGGAGTCCGCGAGCTGCTTGCTGGGAGCCCCTGTATTAGCGAGTAGATCTTGCTTGGTGCAGGCGTCTCACTTAGGGCTTTGTTTTCTCTCCACCAGATGGATGTTGGCAGATGGCAACACCATTTTGTTGTTTAATTATTTAAAATGCTGCATGCAAATCAACCTTTGGCATTCAATGATAGAACAGCGTTTGTGGTCCATATCTCATCTTTGATACGCTGTTTCGTATTTCCCTCTTTATAAGCCTGCAGGGATTATTCTGGTTTCGTGGTACTTACACACATACTCTATTCTTTCTGTGGCGCTCCCACACAGCTGGTTGCACATTCTCTGTTGTGCACTGGGACTACCTGACAGATAGTGTAAACCAAAGGGATATTCTACAACCTTTACTCGCATGAATAGTCCCATTGACTTCATTCACCAGGGGACAAAAATCTCTGTTTTCAGAGAAAGCAGGAAACAATTTTCTAGCATAGAGCTTATGTTTGAATTGGGTTTTTTTTGTGAAGCTATAGAATATAACATGATAAAACATCTGTTCCACAGAACAGGACAGTCCATGTGGAGGCACAAACTTACTTCTTTTTCAAGAGCATTCCTAAAATAGAACATTTCCCACAAAATATCCATTTCTTCCTCATCGCTCTTGTTCGCTGTGACTTCTTGATGACTGGTCACATATGTGTCTGTAGGTTATCATAAAAGACACCTATACTTGGAAATGCCTGTGTGGAAGCTCTGGTCAGAACAGCAAAGCTATTTTTTTAATATGATACAGACAGAAGTTGAATTACCTGGCACAAAACTGTTTTGCAAGCTGTGTGTTGTTACTCATACCAATGCAATCTTTTTTTTTTTTAAAAAAAAAAAAAAAAAAAAAAAAAAGAGTGAGGAGGTGCTTTTTCATGCAATGTATAATTTAATCCATGGAATTCATTGCCACATGATTCTATGGAGGCCAAAAGCATGGTGAGGCCAGACAATTTCACTGGAGGAAGTGAATTTCAATAGTTTGTTATTGAAACCTGACCGTTCAAATCAAACCTTGACCTGAGGTAGTCCCTAAACTGCTAACTGCAGGATCCTGGCCAGGTGTGTGCGTCCTGTTCCTTATGCCTTTGGCCATGCTATGAGCTGCTCCAGCGATGGCACCTCAGCACTCAGATCCCTGCTGACCTGGCGCTGCAGGGAAGATATCAGATCCTTATGGTAAAAAAATTGCTGTCCTCAATCCGTTTGTGTTCAGGGGAAGGAGAAGTGATTGGGCAAATGAGACAGGAGAAGCGTTTCAGGATACCACATCCTGCTAATCAGCCAACCATTAAGTGCAGAGTAAGAAGGAAGGAGACAATTACGTGCCGCTATGAGGGATTAGAGTTGTGAAAGGAACCCCACAAAAAAAGCTCTTACGACTAACAAACCACAAGTTAACCAGCAGAACCACAGGTTAACTCGTAGATTATTTTAAATGGAGAAACAGCAACAACAAGCACATTAATACAGCTTAGTGAGATAATAGCTACTCCAAGCTGCACTGATTTGAAACAATTGGCAGAGCCTGGGATATAAGGAATCACTTCCTGCAGCAATTTCCTCTTATTAAAAAAGCATTTAAGCATTTATAAGCTTTTCATTTCTTAAGGATCTTGTTTTTAACTCTGTGCCCTCTACAGAGACACTATTTAATATGACTGAACGCATGGCCTGGCCAGCATTAATTTGATCAGAATACAGATGTATGCCATCCTAGTGCGACTGCAGAAAGTATCGCCCAGAAGCAAATGGGAAATATAATAGGAGCAACTTCTGGCTAGTGGGGCCAAGATTGTTATCTTAATGAGATTTTTTTTGAAACAAGAAAATAGCCATTTAGTAAACTGTCTATCCTTCCAACCTGTGCACAGTGAGAGCCATGCAGAAACCGATGCACTAAAGTGCAGCTCATCATAAATGCAGCTACATAAACATAGCACCCTTGTTTCCCATTCAATCAGCGATTTAATGCCCCATGACTTTCCCTGAACTTAATAGGTGCTGAATGGTTAGATCTGCAAGAGCCATGGAAATCCAAAACATTGTTTAAATGAGAGTCAAAGCAGCCTTAAATGTAGATCAGGAATTCCTTCCCTGCTGGGGCTATTGTTGGTGATTGTGAGATTGGATTTTTGGTTGGTTGTTTCACAGTGCAGTAGTCCAGTGAAGGGACTGGAATAAAAGTTTTGTTTCTGAATTATCTGAAGTGAGATTTTAGTTGCATTTTGTTTTCTCGTGTGGGAAAAAAAAAGTGATTTGGGTCAAAATTTGGGTCAAATGTTTAGCTCAACTAAAAATAAAACATTTTCATGGTGGCAGCAGCAAGCTACATTTATTTCAATTTAAGTAATCTTCTAAATTAAGCATTGAGCTTGAAACAAACAAAAAAAATCGAAATATTCCCCTTTGTCAATACCAGGAAAAAAACAAGTTTTTCTGATTTTCCCCCTTTTTCAGAAAGGAACTGATACACTCTGGCAAACAGGACACAGTGGCACAAACACTTTTTTGCATGAGACTTGATTCTTTTGTTGTCCTGAAACAAAATATTTAAACACGTAAGTGTGCCCAGCTCTAACCTAGACACCGTCGCTGAGAACTGATGCCCTGTTCTCCCTCCTTCCTGCACCTAGTATCTCCCATCTGTTCTTTCCCACCAAAAAACAAGCCTTTGAAGAGTAACTGCAGCACTGAAAGCTGGGTAGGCTGCGGTGCAATGGGCTCCTTTCTACTGTCGGTACCTGCCCCAAATGATCAGCTGAGTCCTGCCCGATTGCAGAGGTTTGGGCAGAGATCGGGCAGAGGTGAAAGTGGCACAAGGAAAGCAGTGGGTATGCTAAATCGGCGGCTGAGTAGTTGCAAAAACATATGTTTAAACTTGAAAATGACATCGATAAACTGGTCATTGCCTAGGGCATACCAATAAAAGACCTCAAGCTGCCAGGTTCACCATGGCTTTTGGGTCTGGAGGCAGGAATAACAGAAGCTGCCGCGGCTGAGCCTAATGAGCTCGATCGCCTGCTCAGTTCATTTGCTTTTTTGCACCAGTGCAATTGCACTTCAGGCCGGCCCCGATTTTCCCGGTGCCAGAGGAGGCTCCTGACAGCAGCCAAGGCCAGGGCACGGGAGGAGGCTGCCTGTGACAAGGCTGTAGCGTTTCTGTGGTGGGTGTCTTTGAGGAGAGGGCAGAAGAGCATCCCCCTGAGCACCACGGGCATGGTGCTGCCTCGGGAGGAGGCTGACATCTCGAGGAAGGACTACAGGATATCATGAGCCCCTTTCAGTCCTGTTCTTCACGAGTCTGCCGGCCCATATGTTATCAGGAAACCAAAGTGCAGCTCTCGGCCCCTTCTGCGGCGTCAGGCAAGCAACAGAGTAAGGCAGCTACATGCTGGTGTCCCCCCCCTGCGCACTGACTCATGCTGCTTTGCCAGGAGACCTTGACAGATGTGCACCAGGCAGGAAGGGATTGCGCCGCTCCACTCCGGTGACATTTTCGGCTCTCTTAGCTGCTGCTGGACTGTGTCAGGGCACCTGTGCGGGGACCAGATCACTAATGTGGTGTGGCTGTGGGGGTTGTAGTTATTCAGCGACCTTTGATCTCGTTTGGGCTGGCTTCAGGATTTTGTGCGAAGGGGAGCGAGTGAGCCAGGCTGGTCGCATTGATCAGCGGTCTGTTTAATCTCGCTGTCCTGCGCTTATCGCTGCAGCATCTAATCCCCGCTGTCTCTTCAATTATGTGGCTGGGAGGATTTCCACAGACAGTGCGCTGAGGACAAGCCAATGCCCATGGATCAATCACGTGCTGTCTGCAGCGAGTGACACCGGGAAGTGCTTCCTCATAACCCCACCATTTTGTTACAGTTGTCCAGGCCTGGTGCTGGAGACTGGGCAGCTACATGCAACAGTGGGAGCTCCAGTGACACCCTCCTCCCTGCTGGCTCCAGGTGCTCATCGCCTGTCTGGCACCCGACCTCACGCTTGTGCCTCTCTCTCCTCACTCACTGCTGCCTGTGTTTGCCGAAACCTGAGCAGGAGCAGCCTGTGGCTTCCACCCTGCAGTCTGCACTCAGAAGGTGAAGGGGAAGCGAGATGAAGCGCCTTGTTTAGTCTCTCTTGCATGGCACTTTGCAGGCCATGGAGAACGGAGCATGGCTCATGCCCTCCTACCACGTTCTCTTGAACTCTCTGACCACAGCATGGACTGAAAATAGCGCTAAGAAAGCCATGAAAGCGTGGATGCTGTTTGGAAACTTTGTGAGTCTTTACATTGGAAAACTTGGTTGCTCTGACTAGGAAAGTGGCAACAGCAAGGCAGAGATGTTTGGGTTGTATCCCTTTTGTGACAGGACTGTATGCATTTCCAGTGTCTCTTCAAGTGTCTAGGATAGCATGTTTCCACTTGTCACCTCTCCCTTTTAGAGGGAAACCATGTCTTGCTCCCACATGCATGTCCACAGCTACCTCAGGGGACTGCTTTATGATCTGGACCATGGAGGGCAGGGACCAAATGGAGAGCAGAGTATTTCTTTGATTTCCATGTATTTCTAAGAGAAAGCTGGTATTAAGGCGGTCTGTATGCGTACTCATCTCTCCCTAAAAATGCCTATTTCCAGCACACCTGCAGCATGTCCCTGGGGGCCTGTGGTGGCTACAACAGCCTCCACCTGGCCATGACCCTCAAAGCTCCTGTTAACCAGTGCCTGTGCCTTTCCCAGGCAAAGGGCACAGAGCACTTAAGCACTTAACATTTTTCTTCATCCTTCAAGCACATGCAGAGATGTTCTTGCTTGTCTTCCTGCCTTTTCTTCTGATAGCTCATGAGAAATGCATGCAACAAATATTATGCCACCTCCACCTAGGCAAGCAGTCCAGCTCAATAACTAGCTCATAGACTGCATGTACCTTCCTATTTGCAGACCAGTATTCCTCACATTACTATTCCAATAGTACAAGGATCTTGTTTCTAGCTCTGATATCCTAAGGCATTTCTTTCATTTAAAGCCATAGGAAAGTGGTGGGGTGTTCTCCCTATAAAAATTTGGCTCAGTGCCTGCTGTTACAGACATTCTTGATCTTTGGGCTAAATCTCCCCTCAGAGCGACACTATACCTTTTTGACAAGGAGCTGAGGTGCACTGTGCTATTCCCTGGCTACAATGCATCGTAGGAAGTGTAACCCCACCGTGAAACTTGAGAAAGAGAAGGACCACAAAGCGCACAGACAAAATTCCTGTATGGCACCAGAACAGTGTGTTTCCAGGTCATTCTTTCTTGGGTGCTTGTTTTTCCAATGAAAAGCCAGATTTTTCTGCTCAAAAAGCCAGTTGGTTTGATATTAATTAAGACAGACAATTTTCAGCTAGCACTACTTTAGCTCCAGCTACCTCTCCTTCCTCTCAGATCAGGGTCATTTAGAGGAGGAATTTATCCCTGTAGTAAGGAAGATAACAATGAGGCTGGTAACACATTTATTTTAATGGCAACTGCATGATATTTTTCCCATCTTTGCAATCGTAACTGGTCTGCTTTTCTTATGTGTGTGCCCAATTATAACTTGCAAGAAGCCATGAATCTCCTAAAGAATTTAGTTCATTTTAATATTTTCCTAAGTCCTGTAAATGAACAATGCACATTCTGCAGGTCTTTCATCAAGGAGTTAATAACCAGATGAAGGTTCTCTTTTCATCAGTTCATAACGGATGCTCCAGTTGATTGAAGAAGATCAAAAGTGATGATCAGAAAATAAAAGGGAAGTTTTAAAGGCAGTCTTTGTACAACACTTTAACTGTGTCGTTCCTGTTATTTCAGAAGTATCACTAGGTTTCTTTTCAATCTTTGGAGGAAAAAAAAAAAAAAGGCAAAGTATAATTTTTTGTGAATTGCCAGTACCTGTCTTCGTCTGTTTTTAAATTTTAGAAACATTTGTGTTAATCATGGGCAATATGCCTGTACCAGTGTCATGGTCTTAAATGAAAGCAGCAACAACTGTAGCAAAACTGCCAGATCTTGATACCATTACAGTGTCTCTGACCCTAATCTTGTGCCGTGTCCTGCGCCATCCTGCACCACGCAGTGCGGCAGTGCCTCCATCTCCAGCTCGTCAACACCCCAACCAGCTCCCCATCCCTGAGGGCTGTGGTGGGATCACCTGCAAGGCTCTTCAGGCCAAGAAGGCAGTGGAGGAGAGGACTGCACTCATGCAAGAGATCCTCTGCTCCATAACGAAGGAGAGGAAAAGAAACCTTTTCACACTGCTGCTTCTACTGTGGGATGCAATCTGCAGTGACAGGTTTTCTCCTGAAAGCACATCATCTGACAGGTCCGGGGAGGAGATCCTCTCTGGCCTTTTCCTCAGTCCCTCAAAACTCCAGCAGTCCTACCCAAAAGGTGTAACAGAACTGAGATCTCAGGAGCATTGCAATAATATTTTGGCATTGGTAGCACTAAGGATGAACACTTTCCGTACCATTTCTTCCAGTTTTACACAAAACTTTCTCTCTTTTTTAATTGTCTCTTGGAAGCTTCCTGCATAAATCTCCTCCCACTATCTCATTTAATCTTTTTCCATTTGCTGAGCCTCAATTTACTGTTTTTAATTAGGAATGGACCAATCCTCTGAGAAGATGTCAGAGTTTCAGCTTCTCCCCTGAACCCTGCTGAAGCCACACTGGGGCTCAGGCATCTAGCTGTGATCTGCCAAGCTCTGTGGAGCACAGCTTCATCCCTTCTTGTCTCTTTTGCCCCCCATTCCCTCTCTCCCCAACTGCCTGCAGCACACTGTCCTTTCTCCACTCCCTCCTGCTATCAAAGGTTTGCTCCCTTTCTGCTCCCCTCCCTTACCACAGCATCCGTAGAAAAACAGTTCAATCCCCCTGCTACCCCTGAAAGAAGCTCCCTCTCTGCAGTTTCCTGCAGTGGTTAATTGTTGGTCCTCTGCCCCTCAGCAGCATTTTTCTTTAGAGTCAGTCATTAATGCACTGCTGTTAATAACGAGTATTTGATGTAAGCTGTCATAGTTCACTGAAACACTGGACTAGTGGTTTTGTGGCTAGGAAAACTCCCTGAAATTCCTTTTCTTAATCTAATGAACCATCCCGAGGTGGCCAGATTTAAGGCCAAATTTGGGCCCCTGACACTGATATAGAAACAGGATTAACTCTGCTGGAAAACATTACATCCATTCCCCTGCAGAACAATTTATGCAACTTAAAGACCTGGCTGGCAGCTTTGGTTATTTAGTAAGTGAAGTACCGAGACTGTTACCTGCGTACAAGCAGTGAAAAATATATGTGAACCTTGTAATAATGGAAGGAGAAGGGAGCAGGTGAAAACCTATTATTCTGTTCCAGGTTGTTTTGTACAATCGTAGGAAGATTTAGGTTTAAAGACACTTCTGAAGTCATCTGGTCTGATCTCCTGTGCCAAGCAAGGCCAAATACAGAGTTAGAGCAGGTTGCTCAAGGTTTCATCCAGTCATATTTTGAATAGCTTCAAGGATATACCTACAAAATCCTGGGCGCCTGCTCCAGCCTTTGACCACCGTCGCGCTGAAATTTTTTTCTTATATCCAGTTGAAACTTTCTGTGCTACAACTTATGACTGCTGCTTCTTGTCCTTTTACTGGGCTCCTCTAAGGAAGTGGTTTACTTAATGGATGATGGATATATGGATTTTCCAAATATCAGACTATGAAAAGACTGGCCTTTCCCTGTTACTCCCTCAAAACCTGAGGAAACATCAGTCTCGCTTACTCTTCAGACTTGCATGTTTCAGGATCAGACCAAGTCATCTAAGCACAAGGAAAGCACATGTTTATGATATCCAGCATAGGTGCAGCACATATGCTTTCATGCCACAGGCATGCACATCTGCCCCACTGGCTGAGAGCTCAGCTGTCTACTGATTGCTTCTTCTGTGCCACTGCTCACCCCAGCATGCTCTTGGCATGGTCATTCCTTCTGCCTTCTCCCAGGATTTATTCTGGCTGTGCAACTTGCTTGAAGTTTCCCGGGCAGCTATGGCTTTATAGAGAGAAAATGGAGGACACTTAATGTTCATTATTTTAAAAATCTGCCTATGTTATTTTTGCCTTTTACCCCTCAATTCGTTCTCACCATTTGCGAATTCTTAAGGACCATTTCTGCCAATGCTGAGGTATCGTTCAGTCTCAGTAGTGCCTTGTTGTCAAGTTACCAGTCCATAAGTATATCAGCCTTGCTGCTAGAAGAGCAACCTTCAGCCCAGCTGGGAGTCCCTGTACAAGTCCACGGTGTTGCTAAAGCTGGGCGTGAGGAATACCTGTAGTTTGAAATGCTTGGAAAAGGCTTGGCTGACAGCAGAGCAACTCCATTTCTGTCACCCACCTGCTGTTAAGTATGGTGTTTCTTTCAGAGAAATGCCTTTTCCTTTCACAATCATGGATTTGCATCTGGCTCTGGCTTTTTCTGTTTGGGTTTGATCCAGGCAGCAGCCCACAGCTGAGAACCCCGAGCCCAGGAAAGGCTGAGGACACCACCACCTTCAGGTGAAGGTCTTTTCTGAGGATTGGCCCTGATCAGCCTCAGGAGGCCCATGTTTCATCTCTGGAACACAACTAATAAATGTGAGGCTGCAGTGGAATTTTAACTACTTGGGAAGGAAATCAGTAAGGAAAGGAAGCTGCATTCAGCTCCTTGGCTGGGAGTCAGCAGGATTAAATTAGGGCAATAAACTCCAGTCAACACTTCCATAAGGTCAGTAGGGGAATTAAACAAAGCTGTGGCCACTCAGGCCTCAGTTATTTAACAGAGATAACTATGACTGTCTTAAATAGCATTGACACAACAGAGCAAATACTTGGAGGGGGATCACTCAGAGGGACACTAGTGCTCTCCTGTACTAGCAATGCTTTTCCCCTCCCTTGCTGTTGTGTTTTTTGTCCAAACATCTAACATCTACACAGGCTGAGATGTAGCCCTGGTCTTTTGTTGCAGAAGGGAAACTGAGGAACAGGGCTCTGGCAGGATTATTATGGTCAAATGACAAGCCAGTGTTGCTGATCTAAGTAAAAAGCAGATGTCTGCAGGCAGACCGGAGACAGGGAAAAAAACACTAGACTACCTCCTTGACCAACAGAATCCCCAGACTCTTCCTGAGAGTCACGTCCATCATGTCCACTATCTTCTTTCCAGGCAGCCTGGTAGAGCTTCTAGTTTTGTCCCGGAATGAGCAAGAACTCTTCACTGCAAAATGTCCTGGGTCTTTTGATAGTGTTTTAGTGCATGATTACTCTGGGCCACACTGACTGCACAATAAGCAATATAAAACATGACATATCATCAAGCATCGAGATTAAAATCAGTTTCTGTTCTAATTGGTATGAAATAGAAAAAAAGGATCACAAGTGGACTTTCCAGTCCAGAAAGCAGACATCTACAACATAATGTTCCTTCTGATAAACAGGCCCCAGTTACAGATGATTTCTTATGATAGGGGGTAAACTTAGCTAATGAGAACCTACAACCAAAAACATGACGATCCTAAGCCATTCTCTCTTGCAGTTTGAGGCATTTCTGTAAAAGGGGTGATTATATTTATGAGTGGTTTCAAATCAGGAGGGATTTGAGTTTCCTGTATTCAGTACTTCATAGTGCTGGTGATTTTAACCGTCTTGCATGCTGAAGCCAGCAGAAAATCAGAAAATGTTGCATTTAATTTTGGCCCAAGTTTAATGAAGCACTAGTCTTTAGAAGAAGCACTATATTCTCAGGCAAGCTCGATGAACTCAAAAAAAGGCAAAATCTTTTGCAAGTGCTTTTCACAAACTTAGTCAGGATTAAATATAATGGAAAAAGAGATGCCTAAATACAGATTGATACTACCATAGTTTTTACAAAATGCCTACAGTTCCTAACATCAGTTATCTTAAGATCTGGTTCTTAATATCAGTTGTCTTTTCAGCAGGGTATATAAATATATAAGCAGAAGAGCCAGTTAATGAATCATTGTTGTAAATGAAATGGAATTTATTATGACTATGACTCATTGAAACATTCCAAAAAATCAATTTGTTTCAATCACACTCTAATTCAATAATAATATTTAGCATTTTTATGGTACTTTCAATAGCTCATGAAATTTCCCAAGCACTAAAGGACTTCATTTCACAATGATGTTGTGAGTGGCTGAGTTGTGCTCTCTTTCTTTTACAGGTAAGAATCCTGAAGCCCAGGAAATGTTTCTGATTAAGGAAATGATTCTGCCTCTTGAATGTGTTAGCATTTCCCTGTTCTACTTTTTCTGGTACCCTCCCTAAGACACTATGAACTTAGGTGATCCAGAGCTGCTGAACATCTGTGTTGGCAGGGCAGTGCTTGTGAGGATTTGGTATATCATGGTAGAGTTGGCACTTAAAAATCACATCCTGTTCCCAAGCTTAAAAATCCAGTATTGGAAAGCTTTGCTCCCCACTGTGATGTCTTCTCAGCTATGCTCCTCCTTCTACCTTTTCCTCATGCAGAAATGCTCAGCCCCAGAAACCCTCCATCTCTGTGTCTGTACCCAGGGAAAACTCCCGTCCTACACCCCAGGGACAAGTCCTGCTCTGGCCCTGGCTCCATCATCCTTGGCCCACTTCAAGGATCATTTGATATATTCTTTTGGCAGCTCACACCTGTCCTGCTGCGGTGACCTTCAGTTTAAGTTTCTCATAAAATGGATCCTACAGAAAATGAAGCATTACAAACCACATAAAAACATTTCAGAGTAAAGTTCTAACTTTCAGGTAGTCTGTACCTAAAAGATGGAAGTGGATGTGTTACAGGATTTTCAAAAGCACAGAAAGAGAATAGGTACCTGATTACTATTCATTTCAGTGGGACATAGCCTAATTCAGCAATTTGAAAATCCCATGAGGAAACATCATCTTCTCCTGGGCCTAATAAACTCTGCTCCAAAGTGACTTGTCCTAACTTAAGAGTGAGCTACCATTGGATTTGGAGGCAGGATTAAGTCATTCTTTGTCTCACTCTCTCTTCCGTGTTCACATATGAGCCACTGCTGTGAGAGGAAGCTACCAAAGTGCTAGTTCCTTACCCGTCTTTAAAGCTCCACATAGATTTCCATATCCTGCAGTACAATATACAGAAAAGTATATAGGTAACCATAGGGATCTACCATCTCTATATTTCTATATAGTTTCTCTATAGTACTGTGTAGCATTGTAAGCCTAGAAGATCTTCAGTGCTCCAGCTACCCTATCCCAAATGTACCTCATCCCATCTATTTTTTTGGGGGGGAGGGGAATTTAGCAGGATGCAGTCTTTCACAAAGTGCACTATTATATCATGGAACTCGGGATGTTGTGGAAGCCAAAAGTAAAATGAGCTAAGTAAGCAATAAAAAAATTCACGGAAGAAAGGGCCACTGAGGGCCATTAAACACAATGATGTGGATATGACCTGTAGCTCAGGGACTCACTAAATGACAGACTGCCAGAAGGTGGAGCTTCTGGCAGGAGAGGATCCCTTATAGATGCCCAGTATTTATCATATTGTTCCTTTAGGTGCTTGCTCCTGGTTGTTGTCCGAGACAGGATGCTGGGACAGGCACACCTCTGGTCTGGCCCGGAACAGCCATTCTTATGTTATATTCCCATAAGGATTTGGGTGGAATATCAGATATAATAGAGGTTGCAGTTCTAAGAAGCTGATCGACATAACGTCTGTGAAAGGCTGATGAAAGAAAGTTGCCAGTCCTCAGATAAAAAAGCATGAATCATCACCAACCAAATCATTTGCCAGAAAAAAAATAGCCAGTCACAGCTTTTTATTGCCTAATTTGATTTCTTTTTTAAGCACCTCCCTTGTCCTCTGCCAGTGTGTCTGACAGTTTGCAGTCGACAAGGTTAGTCTTTCCAGATACAGGAAAGGGCAAATCTCTCCCAGCAGCGAGACAAATGCTCCCCTTGCACCTAGATGAATAAGTGCTGAGACAGAGAGCATTAATTAATTTACACCTTGTTATTGTGGCTGTACTACTTCCAGTGCCCTAAGGACTGTGTCAGACCTTGCTCTCTGCTCGTCACTAGGCTACGCTGTATAGAGAGACTCGCCGATCATGACTTCTTCAGGCACAGCAGCAGCTTTCCTCTGACCAAGCTCCCTCCCAGCCCTCAGCTGCTAAGCCCCAGGCTTCTCCTGCAAGCACCCCACGCCAAAGGCTTGCAAACACATCTTGCTAACTGGCTTATCCTCCTTGCTCTGCTTCTATCTACCATTTTGAATTTCAGATGCGGAGCACTGCTGATTGACATGCCCTTCATCTCTTGCTTTCCTGCTGGCATCCTCTGCACACAACAGAGTACGGCTTAGAGTAGAAAATAGATGTTTAGCTCCCTGCTTCTGGCAAAACCCTGAGCTGATGGCTGATGCTCCCTTCTACTGACCTCCTCAATAAGGGCTTTGCAAGCAAATAAGTCACGTTGATGTCAATATTTGTCCCTTTTTCCTGATGCAATGCATAAATCATTTTGTTGTTGCAATTGATAAATGTCCTTATCAGCTTGTAGCGCTCGCTTAATGGGTAGCTCTGCTGCTTCAGCAGGGAATTAGCTAGAACAACATTAGTGTGATAAAGTAAGGAGAGTAAGTATCCATCGGTGCGTCAATTAGTAATGTTAAAAAGGAAGCTCTGAAATAATTCAAACAGTAATACATTAGTTCTTGTGCATAAGTTCAGAACTGTAAGGTGGGAGGTATGAAATAAGGGAAAGAACAAATAATTAAGAATATCCTCTTTTTTAGATACATGTCAAAGCCTCCCTTTAGTAACTCTCATGGCCTTAGCAGCTTTCATCTCGAAACTCCTTAGATGATATCTGCAGTCGCATTTAGTGAAGCCGGATTTGAAGCAAACCCTCTATTTTTATCAGCCACGGACTACAAAGTTTGGAATATCAGCACCAAATAGGCAGACCTTTGATTTTAAATACCCGCCTGCAAGACATTTTTCACACACTCACCAAAGTGAAGGAAGCATCTTTTTACAACCCTTGCAGAGGTGAAAGGCTGCTCTAGTACTGCGGGTGCTCGCAGCCCTTGGTTCACGTGCAGGCAGTGCGACGGGTGAGTTAGGGACAGTCCTTCACACAACTGCACAGTGCGGATCAGCCCCCTGTGTGCTGTAAACTGGCAAGCGTTCAAAGTCCATGAAACAATGCCAATTCCTGTTTCATATGCATCTGGCTAGTGAGATCTAAATCTACTTAAATGGTGTTTTATAGTCATTGCTAAGAATGTCTCTTGGGTGGAAACTTCACTATTTAGTTACACAGATTTGGAGGTACAATTTTATTCCAAGACAGAGGTGACAGCATGCTTGATAGTTGCTGTCATGCCGCTGAAACGCGAGTGAATATTTGCCCGAGGACAGTAATATCCCCTAAAAATATCCGGCACAGTCACAGTCCTGCTGCAAGTGCGGTGGATGTGGTGAAGATGTAAATGAGAGATACCAGTCTGCATGTGCAGGCTGCTGTGGAAAGAGATGTGGTATGACCAGCAGGCAGCTCTTGGTTGTCATAACACGATATATTGACTTTGGCAGTGAAACCAAACCAGCCTAAGAAGCTCCTGCCCCACGGCCCTAATCCCCATCACTGCACTGTGCTCACTGCCCTTTTGCTTGTGTCGCTGCAGCTGTTCATATGGCAGCACTGCAAAGATCAGTGACACGGTTTGGGTTGAAATACACCTTTGGGGGAAAGGAAAAGGGGGCTTGGTTTTAAACCAAAAGATTTCAGCAGTCACATTTTCACCACTGACCTGAATAGTTGCATCCACACAAGCAAAGGGCAGGTGAACTTGAGCTCAGAGGTGAAGGTGAGTAGGGAATTTCTTAGGCTCACTCCACCGCTGAAGCCAGCGCCTCTTGCAATCATACTCTTGCTGTCCAGAGTTATTTCCTTCAACTCTGTTTAATAATGTTTTAAGTCAGAACCCTCTATACTCCCAGACCCTTTAGGTATTTAAATGATCTGAGATTTAATTGCTAATTCAGTACACTATAAGAATAAAATCAGCAGTTTCATTTCCAAGCTACCTCATGATTATTAGTCACTGCCCAAAAGCATCATTAAAAAAGCATCAAGACTGATCCAGTGATGCCTGGTACCCTCCCAAAATGTCAGAAGTACTTACATTTAAATGGCTGAAAATGAGGAAATAAAGAGTTATGGTAAAATCAATGTACGCTCTGGAAACAAGCAAGATCCACAAGTGCTGTAAATTAGTATGGCTCCATTGACCATAATACAGTTACCCCAGTGTATGCCAGCTGAAGAGTCAATGTCTATTTTTTTCATTGCTGGGCTTCTGTATATGATGATAAGTACCTAAAACCAACAGTCTCTAAATGCCTAGAAACTTTAAAATCAAATAAATCATGTTGTTGGTTAGCTCCTAATGCCAATTATTTGGAGACACTAAAGTATACCTGAAAGGTTTGGGTTCAGATCCTTCTTAGCGATAGTAAAAACAAGCAAACAAAACAGTTGAGAACTCCTATAAATAGCTTCAAAATGAAAAACATAGATGTCTATGCTGAGGTATCAGCCTTGGAAATATTTCAGTTGCCAATATTGCCTCTAAAATTGCAAGACACCAGAAATTAAGTCACTTAGAAGAAAACAGAGAGGAAACTAAGCTGAGTAAATCTGGGCAGCCTCTCTGCAAATACAGTGTGTACTACATATTGCTGCAGGGTACCAAAAAAAACCCCTAAGGAATCGTTCATTGTGGAGGAGTTCAAACACGCACATTTATCCAGCCATTCTGGACATGCGGGCAGCAATTTGGCAGTGATGTCTGCACTGGTCGGTTCCTTTAGTCAGGCCGTGAGGATGCAGGTCTGTCCCCACAGAGCTCGTTATGGTAATAGGGCTATCATGGCCATTAACCTTGCTGGGTGCACAGCTGCATGTTACGGGTGCTGCCAGTGGCCCGTGATGAGATGTGAACTGGTGTTCTCAGGAACTTAGTAAGCTCATCAATGACCTGCTAATTCCCACACGCTCTGAAACATCTTAGCATTATGTGATATTTTAATTCATTCTCTTAAAGCAATCCTGTGTGGCTTTCTGCAGTGCGGTGCTTGCACTGTTAGAGAGACATTTGCTAGCAAAGTTGAGGAACCAATAGCGGCGCTTTCTCTCTCGTTTTGAATATGTGCATTCACTTTTATTGCCAAGCACCTTGGTACGGTTTCGAAGCTGCTCTTTGAGTGGCGGTTTTTGGCTCTGTCATCATTTTCCTCTCACATTTTCCCTTCTCTCATTGCTGAGATGAACACTTTGGAGGCAAGGTGGGGGTTTGGCCAGGGCGAGAGGCTGCCCAGAGCCGTGGGGACCTGGTGGAGGGCTCTGTGGCTAGGGGCTGGCTGGGCACATCCCAGAGCCACAGTGGTGTGCTCATTTATCTGCCTGGAAGTGAATACAGGGAGTCCTGGAAGGAGATACAAGGAGTGTTTGGTTTGCCTAACCTCCCTTTCCGTGTTCTTTCTCTCTTCTCCATGCCAGCTTTCTGTTTTGGGGGCTTTATCAGAAAATCAGATTGTTGCCAGGCCCTGCGCTGCAAACACACTGAGAAGATGGATGTGTGTGGCCCTCGCAAGGGCTCCCTTCACCCCCAGCTCACTCTGGGAAGTGCTAGACTGCTGCTGGCTGTCAAGGCAGAAAAAAATGTCCTCGCTGATTCCATAGATTCTCACTCTTTTTTTTTTTTTTTTTTTTTTTTTTTTTTATCAATTTTAATCACAATTTCCTGCCATTTCCTTTTGGTGTGTGCTTAACTTTAATTTTCAATGTCAGTATTTTTTTTTTTTAACTCTTCAGTCTTCTCAAGTTAGTAGCAATCAAAATCTAATGAATTCAGGTTTGATGAGTGTTTGGAGACATAATTTTTGATGTAAATCAAGAGTCTGAGGAAGCACCAACAAAACAGCATCCACATTACAAAAGCCACTGCAGTTGGCACTAATCAGCAAACATCTAATCAATGGGAACAGTAGCACATTCATGTGAAAGAGATATTATCTTGGCATATAAATAATGAAAGTCTCTAAAGCACTCCCAGATGTTGGAAACAAGATTCCTTCTGGGCATGTGAAGAATTTGCTTAGGGGAAAATATAGCAGCCACACAGAGAGAGCTGTTTCAGTCTGATGAAGTTCTCTTTTTAAGAATGTATCACTAAAAAAAAAGAAAATAAATACATACATGTCTTGAATCAGTCCAAGCTGACCTCTCATCTGCCAGATACCTGTAAAGCAGACAACTGGTTTTATTTAGGGTATTTAAGTGTTACTGGTGGCTGATTATCTTTCATACAGAAAAGGCCCTACTTTCTTATTATTGCCAGAACTTCAGCTTACCATCAGTTTTTCGATATGTCCTGGAATCTAGGTTTTCCTGAGAAAAATGAGCTTTTTGATCTCTTGTAATGACAACTTATTTCATAAGAAAAAAATAAAAAAGATAAAGAACAATTAACAACTGCATACAAAAAAATATTACTCATGAGACACTGCTTTAATTCATAGTCCAAGCAAGTAAAAACTTTTAAATCCATTAGTTAATGTTTGAACTTCTATTAAAAAGGCAAAATTAAGAGAAAATTTACAAAGTTATGGAGCACTTTCTTAGCCTTTTAGCAGTCAGGATATAACTCATTTTCAAAGTGGTTTAAACTCTCTATTTTTGGTGAGGACACTAGTCTTACTGATCCAATATAGCTACCCATTTGAGCGAAGATTACTGGTGGTGCTCAAGATTACTAATTGGTATTAAGGCTGTAGGACCAGGGAACATGGCTGAAACCAGTATGGTTGCTGATGGGAGTATAAATCAACAGTCTTTGAATAAGGTGGCAATAAGTGATTCTTGCTAATACAATTATTATGTTACCAGCCAAATAATTTTAACAGAGCCTATTTCATCTGAAAGCATATAAAATGTTATTCAGCACAAACCAACTTCAAGATATCAGTGATCAAAAATACACTATTGTCTAAACATGTTTTACAATATGAGAAGAATGCCAATGATCTCCATCCAGGGCCTAATGGGCACAGTCTGCTTCAAAGACCTTACCAGGGCAATTATCATTTCACCAATACTTACTTAATATCTTCTGTCAGAATAAGGACCTTAAAAGACTCCTTATATTTACCTCTCAAATAGTTCTGCAACCTTTATGATCATAGTGACTAGGGTTTATTATAGCACAGCATTTTTTTCTATAAATCAACAAATTACAAGGTAATCATTTACATTACTAGAGAGCATTGTATATATGGAGTTGTTGGTTCTTTTTCAGTCTCCTTCCATACTAGAGAACAATGGAAGAAATAACTGAGAGTTCTCTCTTTTGCCTCCCAAAGCATGAGATACCGGAACTGTAATCAAAAATGGTCTAGCAACAGACATGAAAGCGGGGTGGAGTGAGAGTGAAACTGGTGAAGCAAGGTATTATAGAATCCATCTGATCTAGAGTTGTAGATCTGATTTGCGTGTACTTGTTTATTTTAATTATTGACCACAATTTTGCTAAGATTCTTTGAAGAAGGACAGTATAAAATTTTTAGGAAGTGGGCTTTAAAAAGGGAGTCAGCTATTATATTAAATACAGTTCAATACCTGAGTTGCCTTTCCCCAGCAATGCTACCACTTACATTGTCAGCTATCTGTGATAACCATTATAATGTATTTGCACAATGCTTAACGCCATGGGGACCAGACCCCTGGCACATCCCAGCTCTCTAGCACCGTTACAATTGGAATAGTAATAACGGGCATGTACCTAGTGCCACATTTTAGAGAACCAGCTGGAGTTTTAGCAGCTCTGGGAGGTTGCTATGGTTCTCCCACTTCCTATAGCTGGTGCATTCCAAGGGACACCTACGCACAGAGACTGCGACCTGATCCTGCGGAGATGTACGCACGTACTTCATTTCATGCCTTATAGAAACTGCAGTGACTTCGGTGAGGCAAAATTTACCGTGTTTGAAAGTCTTTGCATGATCAGAGCCCGATTTATAAGTGCAGCTACATTTTGCAACCTTTTAATGTCAATTTCTCATATATTTCACTGTAACTAAGGAATCACTAGTTACTACCAAATCCTTGCTTTTTTCCTGAACAGCAGATACCTAATACAACAAAAATAATACACTTCTGTCAAATGCAAGTAAATTCTGAGCATTCTTCAGAAAATTCAACCCCTTGTGAACAGACAATTACAGCAGAGAACTTATTTCCATGGCAAATGCCTTCCTGTGCCTTCCTGTAGGGCTTCAAGTAAGTCACTTAAGCCTCTCTGTCCTTATTTTTTCACTTCTGTAGGCATAATACTCATTTCATAGAAGAAGTATGTGCTCTTAAAAATATTTGGAAAGTACTAGGAGGCTCTTTGAAGGAATATATTTGAAAATTAATGAGCGCATTGTCCAGTGCCTCCTCCAAAATGCCCTGGATCCAAGTCAAGCTTTATAGACACCATCATAGGAGTCTTAATGAACAGTGCCCTGTGGAGGAAATGACGATCATCAATACAATTTGCCGATTATTTAATATGCAGAAGAAAACTACTGTAATAGTACAATGTTTTGGGAATGTGTCATGAACATGCTTCCTTCATTGGAATAATCTGCAGGTGGCAAAAGGATCTCAAAGATGGTTCAGTGAGACTCAAGAAAAAAAAACTGGTGTTGCAACTTGTATTTTTCCTCACCCGAATTCTCATGAACTAGAGTACTAGAGATGACCTCTGACAGCACTGTGTGGTGTGCCTGGCAGTGAAGTCATACAGACATGGGGGAATGAGATTACTCTGTCCAGCATTCACAGCAACACGACTGAAACTGTGTCATGAGACTTCCGTAGGAGAGGAAGGTTGAACCAGCAGCTGCAACACTCAGATGCTGCAGATCCCAGTTCAGCATTGCGGAGGCCACAGCCTTGCTGCTCTCCATTTCCACAGGCTACAGCCAACCAAACCCACATATGTACTCAACTTCCACTGATGCCTGTATTCCCATGAGACTCTCGACTTTGGCCTCCATCGGTATGTTTAGGACCCAGGCATCCCTGATACCTGTGTGCACAGTCAGTCTGTAGTCAGTCCTTACTGCACATCAGTCTGAGTTTGGGGCATTTATCAGCCACCATGTGTCCTGGCTTCAGTGAGAAGGAATCCCAGGAAAGGGCAGGAGAGGAGGTGCTCTGCGTTTCCAAAGGACTTTAATCCCAGGAGCAGGACCGCAAAGCCAATCATCTGGCAAGTTAATTCAAACACAACCCATATTTCCCAATTTCCTGTCTGTAACACTGAAACAATAGCACTTCCCTACTTCACAGGAAAAAAAAAAAGGCTGATTTAGCCATATCAGATGGTAATTTATTCACCAGGGGAACTGGAATAAACTGTACTGCAAATGAGCTTTTTGACCATTATAGGCTACTGCTCAGATAGAGTAAATTACTTGTACAGTTATACTACAAGTCCTTTCCTAGACCTGTGACTCATTGACATTTTGTGCGTTTGGGGGCATGTTATGGATCTGAATTGAAAAGATACCACAGCTGTGGATCTGCATATGGTTTTGACATTAAGACTGGTCATTTTGAAAGAATTTTGTCTGAAGAGTCTGTTCAGTCTCTACCCCCTACTCAGTACATAGTGTTTGGAAACAGAAGATATCAGTGAAGCCATTTCAGAAATATGCCCTGCTCTTGTGTACTTCTATTTCTTTTATATTGCTGGATAATTTAACATGATGCATGGAAAAAAATGTAGTGTTTTATCAGCTCTCTGTTCAACCAGGTGGTGCTGTATTTTGTATAAAAGACAGTGCTTAATTTAAGATTTCTACCGTAGCAGCAATTCTAAATGACAGCATTTGTATTAAAAGAGCTACTCTATCCCAGCAGCACTGTTATAAGGATACAGAAACAGTAGTGATATTATTATAGATCTGTTCCAGTAACAAAAGTTCTTCTGTAGGAAAAATTTCTGATCTAGAAAATCCTTGCCATCTTTCTCCAGTGAAAAATATTTCCTTGGTTTCCATACTGCTGTGGTTTAATCTTTCTGCTTTGAAGGACTCACAAGAAAGCAGCTGTATACAGTAAGTGCAACATATTATAGTAACATCAATAGGAGCAAAGGTGGCAAAATCAGGCCTGGAGCTGTATTAAGCGTAATGGTGTAGAGGAAATAGCTAGGAGCTAGGCTGTTCTTTTCTGAAAGCTCAGTGCAGAGCCCTGAGAGTAGTGTGTATGTGTGTGTGTGCGTGTGTGTGTGTCTGTGTGTAAAGGGGACTGTAAGGGGCCTCTCTCTACTTTTCACAGAGCCCCAAAAATGGTCTAAGAAGAGCTTTATAGGACCTGATTGGTTCATTTGCATGCTCCTTTTCTTCAAAGACAGATTTGACTTGCTGCTTGTATGAACCAGGAGGAGAAAATGAAAGTGCTCCTAGTGTGTACCTGAAGCAGATGGCTTTCCCATCGCTAATGATTCAGCTGTAATGAGTGGTTGGGTCTGGAAACAGTGCTTCACTCCTGCTCTCCCCATCCCCTTCGCGATGGCAGAGATGGGGGATACTGCTAAGGTCGAGTCCTCTCATGCAATGGGATTTTATGCTCTAAGTTTTTATCCTCCTCTTTACCAGTGCACCGAATGGGTTTGCAGTTCAAAAGACAATTCAGCTGTGTGTGAATGATGAGAAATGATTGACCTCAATCCCACTGTATAGATATTAACATTTTCAATATAATCAGAAGCCACAGCCTATAAGAGTCACTTCCACTTTCCTCAGTTTTGTGGTAGAGTTTAGAGTGGTTCAAACCCAAATGATTACAAGAGTCTAAGTACATATTGTGGTGGGCTGGGTGAGGGACCAAGAAATGCATTTTGTGCCAGAGTTCATTCATTTTCCTCCTCGTATTGCATTTAAGTGCTTTTTTAATTACACTAGTGTTTTTGTCCTGTGACATTGCCTCACAGGTCACCTCACTCTTCAATTACTGCTTGTGTAAGAAAGTGCTTCCTGACACTGCCCTCAGTTTCTTTCTACTTTATTTCCATTTGTGCTTATCTGTGATGGAATGAAAGTATGAACCAAGGCTGAATTTAACCATTAAGATTTTTATATACTTGAATTAGTATTATTTTAAGAAAACTCATTTCTCTATTTTTTTTGATTCTGGTCCATACATACCAGTTCTTTTTTGGATTTGTAAGTTCATGTCTTAGATTTTGAATTAACCTTCGCGATTTTTTTCTGAATCGTTTTGGTACTGTAGTAATTATCTTATAATATGGTGACCAGGAACTAATGAGTAATTTATTTCATCTTTCTCTAGTTCAAGCATCAGCCTACACAGGAAACACTATTTATTTTGAATTAAGTTTTCCTGGAGCCTACCTGAGATCTGTTGTTACTGAGAATTAAGGTGTGCTACACACTACTTAGTTAAGTGGTAAGAATTAAATTTAAAAGCAGGCCACATGACTAGATTGAAAAGTGAAGGCAGGACATGGGGGGACAATCTGTTTCTCACATCTGCCACCTCACTCAGTTTTCAACTTATGCTTGAGGGGAACTTCTTGGGGAAACAATTACACTGAATTTAGCAGAGTTTATTGCTCTGTTTTTTTGTAGCTGACCAATTCCCCAAAATTTTAAGTCACATACACGAGTATTTCCCGATGAACCCAGAGCTCACATGGGAAGGTAGCTGCTAAAGGAGGTGAGGGTCAGGGGAGTATGCAGAAGTGGTTACTATTTGTAGGGCCAGTTTGGCCCAGGCAGCTCTTCCTCCCCAGGAGCGGGAGGACAGAGAGGCTCCCACTCCCATGTCAGGGCACCTGGCTTTCCCCAGAGGGAAAGTCTCTCAGCAGATTCATTAAATGGCATTTGAAGAAGCTTTCTTACCCTCTTGCTGACTCCCATGGCATAGAGCAAGTTAGACTTGCTTAGGCACTGGAGGACTTGGCCAACAGTAATTAAAAGTCAGTGTCAGCTGACACTGAGGTTTCACATTATTAGTTTAAATTAAGATACCTTCCATGGATGGTGAGACTCACATACCATAGTACAAGCTATTGCATGCAATTAGCTTACAGAAAAACCATGATGTGCTGAAATAGCCAGGAAAACACCAGTGTTCATGACCTCCCTTGAATACAGTCAACTTCATTTGCAGTTGAGATGACATTTACTGCCCTGCTATGCATTTTGAAGCAGCATCTAGACACTTCTGGTGTGGAGCAGGGCCCCTTTGAGCCCACTATGAACAGAGGAAAGACATTGTATTCTTCCTGTAAAGGCAGACATTCAGACAGGCGGGGCGGTACAGCCATCACAATGAACAGACCTGTCACCTCTCCAACCTGCTGGCAACAATTCCACCCATTTACAACTCACTATTTGTTATTTCTAAGAGTACAGCACCAAAACATTGTGGCTTGGAACAGGACTGGCATGAAGGGATTGTTTACCAGTTCCATCTGTTATTACTGCAGCAGATTTACATTGCGGTAGAGTTTAATATAGCAAAAATCATAGGTATATTTCAATACCATGGAGCTGGGCAGTACCATAAGGTTACCAAGGCAGGGTTAGCTACGTTAATGTCATTTCTCATGAATGTTTGTCCAAGCTGTTAGTAAGCACCTTCAAGAATTGGGACGCCAGCACCTGCCCATGCAATCTATTCCCATACTTACAGCAGCCTTGCTGTTACAAAGTGCTTTCTAATATCTAGCCTGAATTGTCCTTGCTGCAATTTAAACCCATTTCTTCTTGTTCTGTCTACTATGGCTGGAGATTACAGTGTTTTCTCTATCCTTATAAGCCAAGTTTTCAGGACCTTTGATTATTAATAATCCTCTCTCTACTTTTTCACATCTTTCTTGACGTCCAGTGCTCAAACCTGGACACAGTATTCATCTAATACTGAGGGGAGAAGAATCTTACATTTATTTCATTTAACCTAATTTTACTGGCCATGTTTTTATTTTGGGAAAGATCTTGTTCATAATTTTTGAAACCTTGAGCTGAGTGATGCTGATATCACTGTCAAAACAGCACAAGCTAATGCCTGGCAGCTGTGAGGGAGAGGTAAGACCCAGGAAGAACAAAATCTTATCCTGTCCATCCATTATCATCCATCTTCTGCCAGAGCCAAACACAGCTTCCACCTCAGACTTCCTGAGCACAAGCCTTGCTACTTCCTTCTGGGACAACAAACCATGCCAAAGGGAATGAGAAGTAAGTCATAACCTGCATTAATTTACCTAATGCAAATCAGTGCTACAGAGAGGAACTAAGTAGTGCTTGTAACATATTACTGTGTGAGCTGTAAAAGAGCACAGAATTGCCAGGCAGCTACAATGACTGTAGCTCTCCCCTAGCATTACCTGATGAGATACATACACTCTGAATCATAGAAAATGGGAGTGTGTGCATAGACCTCCCATTCAGCTCAAGGCTATCTCCGAGACCTTCTGTAGGTAGAGTGTATTGTTAGTGACTCACCAACAAGAATGGGGAAAGATCTCAGGAATTCCAGTTCTGTGCTAGGTCCTTGCACGCATACACATACACAGAGACACCCTACACATTATGCCCTTCCCAAACATCTTGGTGTTAGAGAATATTTCTCCTCCTGTGCAAGAACTTTTACTAGTGGCTTATGTTTTTCTGCATAAGAATGTATCTGACCCAGCATGTTTTCAGCAAAAGTTCCCAGCACGGATATCAAATGACAAGAATGCTGGGACTCTCATTCAGCATTGTTGTACGTCAATGTAAAGCTGGCTACATGAAACATTACAGGTGACACAAGTTGCCTAACTTGCTATTTATACAATACAAAATAGACACCTAGGGCTCTGATCACCAGTGAAGTTGCCTACCATTAAGTTTGTGATGCTTTCAGCAACGATTTCATAATGGGTGTATATGGAGGAAGGATTACTTAAAAAATAAGAAAAAAGAAATTATTAAAGAAGATGTTTTCAAATTATCAATGTGTACAAGTACATGAAGGGAGGGTGTCAAGGGGACAGGGACAAACTCTTTTCAGTTGCCCCGTCTGACAGGACAAGAGGCAATGGGCAGAAACTGAAGCACAGGAAGTTCCGCTTGAACGTGAGGGGGAATTTCTTCACTGTGAGAGTGACGGAGCACTGGCACAGGTTGCCCAGAGAGATTGTGGAGTCTCCTTATCTGGAGATATTCAAGGCCCGCCGGGATGCAACCCTGTCTAACATGCTCTAGGTGACCGTGCTGAGCAGGGAGGTTGGACTAGATGATCTCCAGAGGTCCCTTCCAACCATACTGATTCTATGATTCTATGATCCTATTTATATAGTGAGTACAAAAGAGAAATACTCATACCCTTACCTCCTTTCTCTCTGTTTTTTGTGCCAATACCATCTAGAGACGTAGTGTAGGGCAATGATTAAGGGCATTAGAACAGCTGCTTTATAGTACCAGTTTATGTGTGCTTCTGTAGAACACAGCAGTTAAAATGAATATACTACTAGACTGTCAGATTGTCCTCATAAATGCTTAGAACAAAGTGACCTGGGCAGGTTACTGCAATCAATATAGAATTCTCACAACAAAGTTACAGATGTATAGTGGGCCCCATATAAAACAGAATTTTCCCTTTTTGCCCATGTAATTCAGCTGCCTTTAATTCTAAATTGCCAGTTTCAAGAATAAAATGGAGCAGCATTTCTGTGGGCAGTGGATATTTTTCCTCTTCTTCATTGCAAATACAACAACAGGCCACAGTTTTTGCTGAGCTAGCTGTTTCCTTGCATAGCCAAGTCTTTATGTTTTCATTGGCAGGGCTATGTTGCAGATTTCAGGAGCCACAAGAAGCAAATCGTGCTTTAAATTCTGTAGCATAAGCGTTAAATACTTCTGTGCTGAAATACCCTGTGGTGCAATTAGATGCCTTTGCCATTCCCAAATAAGTGAACACAGATCTTGGCTATTCAGCTAAGACCATGAGCCAGCCTGTGCAGCATGGGGTTATTCATGTGGGGCTGCTTTGCAATATAAGCCAAGTCAGGAACAACTCAGGGTCTTACACTGATCTGAGAAGGCAGTAGATTGGTCAGCCCTCCTCCACGCTCTTCCAGCAACAGGCTGAGCAGCAGCTCATGACCTTGTTCTCCACCTTGGCAGAGAGGGATTCTGTATTTGGCTAGAAGGAGGCAAGGCCTCATGCTCATGCAGAATATGGGACTGCAGTTCCAGGGACTGTACTGATGACACGAGAGTTATGAACGGATGTAACAGTGACATCTGAAAAATGAAATGTATGACACACCTCAGATATCCTTGCTATCGCTTCAGTTAGCCTTCCCTCCTTCCTTGTGGGCAACTCACACGCTTGCTGAATTTGTTTCCTGGCCTATTTAAGAGCCAGTTTAGATGGGGATTATAAAAGTTTCCAAAAATGTCCTAAATCCAGGACAGGTTTTCATGAACTATAATTTACTGTCACTGAAATGAAAGTTGCCTATGATCTCAAAAGTAGATTGCTGTTTGGAGGAGTCCCAGGTTCTTGTGCTCCTGAAAGACACCTCTTTTCCGCAGTTTGGAACATTGTCCCTCCAAAAGGGAGCCCCGTTGAAGGTTGGCTGTCCCAAGACTTGAGGTGCCCTAAGGCTACCTGTGGACATTTCAGCTGCAGTGGTGCTTTTTCCTGGGGAGGTCTCTATAAGGAGCAAGTTTTTCTCTACACCCTCATATCCCACAGTTGAAGCCCATTCAGGCACTGCCTTCCTTTTTGGTGTATTTCATTTGAGAATGAAACATTCAACAAATGTTTTAGGAACGTTGTCATAGTTATTCTTATCTCCTTCCTCAGCAGAGGCAAACCATTTATAAACATTTCCAGCTTCACTCCCCTTTGCTTAGATTAACGAACTGACCAGTACGTCACTGCTCTCAGTGATAAGCTTTACTGCAGTTCAGGACACAGTAAAACACTCCTTCCATGGGAGTATTATCAAACTGAAAGTCTGGTGGTTCATTACACGGTTTCTTTGTCTCTCTGTAATGCTGTTTCAACATGAGTCAGTTGCTGGCACTGAGTCATGGTAAGAGCGGTAAGGAGTCACACACAAAAAATATATATTTTGCTTAACACTGAAAGCTATGCCATTCACATTTCTAATTTTGTCCCCAGCCTCATGTCATATAGGTTGGTTTCAGATTTTTTGAAAGGACCGGTAAACCCTGTTTCTTATCTTAAGAGCTTGTGAAATTTCACTTGTCCAAATAGGCAGTCACCTCCCATTGCTTTGGAGGAGCTAGAAGAGAACTTCTGGAGAAGATGGCTGCCATTTCACTACAAGCTATGTGGAAATGATATAGCCTGCTGGCAGGAAGCTGGCCATCTCCCTCTACGGCTTTCTGTAGCCACATCCTTGCCAGTCTGTAGGACACCATTTCTTTTACCTCATTATCATTATTATAGAGGTCTGCTTCACTCCCAGCTGCCACTTCCGTTCTCTCTTTCCTATAATTTCATGCCATATGTTCAGACTTCGAGCTGTCAGCCAAAGCTTGCACTAAAAAGTGCCAGTTATCACTGCCCATAGAAGAACGTGTTCTGCCCTTCACAAGAAAAGCTCACATGGAAACAGAAATAGAAATAGGTATCTATATTCCCAGATTATCATATAGTGCCCTTCTGCTGGCCTCAATGTCCAGAAGCTCTTCAGCCCCCTATCCACTATCACCCAGGCTAGAAAAACCTTTGTCTTGTGTTCAGGATGAGCCCCTTTTATGTCATTCTTGTATTTAGTTACTCATCTGCTTACATATCCCATAGGTGTCACCTCATGGAGCCAGTCAGTTGCTCAGCTTTTGGAAATGCTCAGGAGTTATTGGACAGGTGTAAGAAAAGATGGACACTTATGGGAATCTCACTGAAGCTGATGGCTGAACTCCTGCTCAGCTCCTAATGCTGTTCATTACCCTTTTTCACATGTACCTAAAAGAGTCCTTTGAATAGCGTCAGATATTCCTCACGGAGGCTCTGTGGCTTCCTGTCATACCAATACACACTTTTGTATTCCTTCTAGAGTAAGCCAGAAGGCAGCCTCTTGTTGCATTGTAGAGATGATATTTCTTTCGTAGCCTAGTCCCTTTCTGAATGTGCAGGATTCCAAGGTAACCTTAGTCTCCATCTCTTGGTCCAAGCGTTATCCCACTCCAACACAAGTACTGTCTGTGGAAAGAAGCTGGGATAAGACTGTCACTTCTTGTTGGGCTGCGTAACATGGCTGCTTGGCTTGATGTATGTCGGTGGAGCTGGGACACTTCAGGTGGGTGTCCCAGAATACAGGTCATACTGACTGCACCTGGTGCTACCCTGGAGGACTCAATAGAGCAGGGTCTCTTTAGCTTTCTCTTGAATATTCCATATGCCCATGTGTATACGCTCCATATGCCATGAGTGAGACTGTGGAAATTTGGTGAGTTTGCTCTTCCACGCACTGCCAGGGGGACAGTAATAGTGCTCCCTTCAGGTATTCTCTCTGAGACCGAATTTGCCAAGGCTGCAGAGAAACAACCACCCCTTCCCGTAAAGTCTGGGTTAACAATAGGGCCGAGAAAACAAGGAGCAGAGAGGGGAATGAGAGGCCGAGTGAGACTCAGAGAAAAGTCTGAAGAGCACATAGAGAAACTAAGCAAATCATGGGAGAATATGGGTTGCTAAAGACCTTCTTTGGAAAGTACTGGTCTATGAAAAATCTCTAGGAGAAGAGGAGATGGAAGGAAATGCTGAGAAGTAGAGAAAGGCAGTGTGAAGGAAAAGGGGGGTATTTGAGGATCAGAGTTTCTGGAGATGTGGGAATATCAATAACAAGACCATTGGATAGATGTGAGAAGAGAAAAAGTGAGGATTGGGGAGGAAAATAGCATGAGAGTGCCCTTACCCTAGGTGTGAGACAAGGACAAGGGGAGTCCCCCAGCTGCCAGAGAAGAAATCAGCAATTCTGCAAGAATGTTTCAAGGTGAATTTTCAGCTTCACTATTCATGTATACTTCAAGGGTGAGCAACTCCCTCCTAGAGGCTTGAGAAAGCAGAGGTCAATAAAACCAAAATGCTCTAACACACATACATACAGACACACACACACGCATATATATATGTATATATATATATGTTTTAATGCTCACTGATGCTCAGGTTATCTACAATCCTTGTGTTTGCACTTAGAGATGTTGCCACTGCACTGAACAAGAAACATTGCTAGATTAAAGAGATCAGACTAGTCTCACCTCCCATGTCTCCTTCCATGCTAACTTCAACTAAAAATAGCATCTGCCTCACAGGAAGAGGTAGCCCTGCACCCATACAATACCAGGAGGGATAAGGGCAACTGAAATTTGACTTCCTGAGCTGTGGGTACCCAGATGCCTTTTTAGAAGACCCACATCCTCAAGTAGGGAGAGCTCTCCTTGAATTCAGGATAACATCCTCTGCGCATAACTCACCCTCTCCCAACCTCACCCATAGCTTTCAGTGGGAGCTGTGGATGCTGAGCCCAGGTAAGGTCAGCTCCATCTGACAGGACCCATGAAAAAGGCACCAGTCTTAGGCTTCCACCGTGTCCAAATGAGGGCCTATAGTCTCCAGCAACCCTGGACCAGCATCAACTTAGAGAAGATGCTGTGCAAAGATTATCCTCAGTCTTACTGGCAGTGCCATCTGGCATGGACGCACACGTGGGAGATTAAACATGTAAAAGTCAGCAGCAGCAGCAACAACAAACATTTCCATAATAGTTCTCTTTCTTTCTTTTTTTTTTTTTTTTTTTTTGGGGGGGGGGGGAAGGAAAATACATTGACCATCTAATTTGAATTCATAAAGGAAATCTATTAATGAAAAGCTTCAAAGAACTGTCTCAGAACTTTTAATCAGTAGTTGCATTTTAGCATGGAAAAAAGCAGAGGGGGCTGGGTGGTGGGATTTGTTGTTGTTTTTTGTTGTTTTTGTTTAAAGCAATGGACTATTTGAAAGCTGGCTGGATGAGGGAGCCCAGCGGGGAGCCTCTTCTCACCCACCTGGAGAAGAGGCCCCCGAATGCCTGTTTTCATTAGCATGGGCCTCTCTGGCTCTTCAAAACCCTTTCCAGTGGTTGCCAAGGCAACCTAGAACCGTATTGCAGCACACGGATGTTGCACATCAACTGGTGTGTTGCACTTAACGGAAATAAATAAGCAAATAAACATGAAAAATGGCTGTGGGCCAAAAAAGGGCACTGTCTTTTATCATGGACATCTAACATTTATAGGGATTTCAAACACTCTACTAGGCATATCAGCAAAGAGGTAGCTGATCAAAAAGGAAAATGCATGCGCACGTACAGCCAGTTCTCATTTTAATGGGTCTTCTGGCTTGAATAAGGTGAAAGGGATTGGGCCCCGAATATGCAATCCCTCTTGCAAGCCTCAAGTTACATTTTTATGCCATTCCACTGTTTTCAGCTGGGCCTGGGTTTTCAGCAGGGTTCAGCTCCTGCTTCAGCACCACGATAAGCAGCCATATTTTCCCACCAGGCCTGGCCACCATCCAAGCTACTGCTGGAGCTGCTGAATGCAGAAAAAGTAACCTCAACAGCAGATGTTGCAAATCTGACATTTGGGATCCTGCTGCTCCTGGACTCTCACCTGAGTCATTGCAGTGATAATCCCCTCAGATGAGGGAACACGAGCAAAGCCCATGGGCCTGGAGCCCTCATTTCTGGACAACGTGAGCAGCCGACCTTGCGGAGAAGGGAAGGTGTCTGAGGAGATACCACAGTTGCCTTTTGTGAGTGGGAGTTGGCACCGGCAGCCAGGCTAGTGAGAAGGTGTGAGGGAGAGCGGCCTCGACGGCTGCCACTGGCGTACGGTCAGGAGCGTTGAGGGAGTAACATCTGTGAGACCCCTTCGGATGTACTGAGAAGAGCTGAGGAGAAGCTCTTCTGGGACTATTTGTTGCAGGTCCCGCTAAATACGGCTGCAGGAATAGTGGCTCAGGAAGGGAGGTGCTGGCTGCAGCTGCTGGCGGGGGAAACGGAAGGGCGCAGGGCCGAAAGCACTGCACCGAGCGGCGCCCGTCGCTCGCCGCGGGCCGTGCCGGCGGCTGCTGGAGCGCAGCAGAGCCCAAGGAGCTCAGCGGAGGGAAGGCAGTGAGCTGCATGCAGGCGCTACGCAGCTCTGGTCTGGGTGTACGTACGAGGCAGGGGAAGTCGGCGAAGAGGAGACATGAGGGCCGGCCGGCCTCAGCGAAGGCGGTGGCAGACTGCCGCAGGGCCGGCGCTTCCCGCGAGGCGGCCGAAAGCTACGGCGCGGCCCCCGTTGGGGGGAGTTTCAATTGTATAATTACTGAAAGCGATGGCAGACGCCGAATGCAGATCTGGAGCCCGGTAGCTCGTAAACCTTGAATACGGGTCTTGGTTAATTTCCACCTTTAAAGAAAACCACCTGCTCCGCAGCTGAGAAACAAACCCAAGAACGCAGTGTGAGACAAAGCCTCCAGCGAGAGCGGCCTCCGTCAGCGCAGCCTCCCGAGCAGCGTGCCCCGGTGGCCCCAGGACCCGCAGCCTGTTTGTCCCAGTCGGAGTAGACACTCCAAGCATGTGCCCGTGGCATGCTGTCAAACTGCGATCGTTTTGACTATGGCATTTACACGCTGGCTGGGAGCACAGGCTCTCGCCCTCTCACCGAGCCCCCTCAGCTCCCCGGTGCAAGGTGCCGTGAACACGCACCAGAAGGCTTTCTCCAGCCCTTTACCTCCCTGTGCATCCCTGGGCAGCCTCCGGCAGTGCCTCCGCTCGATTTGCTGAGGGGACTTGCAAAGCTCGCAGCTCCTCTGGCATGTTCTAGCATGGCAGTTGTGTTATTTTAAGCTCCTAAGTGTTACTGTAACATGGTCCTTCCAGATGCAAGGACTAGAAAGGATTTTTGTACCAAACATGCATGAATGCATATGTGTGTGTGCATTCAACATGCTTGTACAGGTGCATATTTTTGTATGTTATGATTTATATTTTTATATATGCATTGATACACACATATTTATATTTGTTTTACTTATTTTTACTCAAATATATAAAGTCTTTAAAATGTATATGTGTCTATCATATGTATAAAACATACCAGGTATTTGTTGAGGGCTAGATCTTTGGATGATACATTTTATTTTAATTTATACTTTCATTTCATTTTACTTTTTATGTGAGGTGGAACCTGTTTATTTAAGACTTTCAAATATGTAGCTATATATAACAGTGATTACTAAAATGACTGTAAACAGCATTAAAAAATGTATCTTCTTGTGCAAGCTCTGTAACTGTCACAGTCATAAATACACAAATGGAGATGATGATACTCAATCATGGGTGTAGTACAAACAGTATTAATAAGTAGGAGAAACTCTGACTTGCCCAGGAAGAACCTGAAATAGATCACAGCAAATGCATTTCATGTAAGCCAAAGACTGGAAAATGGATTTATAATGAGGACTCCAAAATACTTACAAAGTTCTAGTCACAGTGAACTTGAACTAGTCAAGTTCACTGTGACTAGAACTTTAAGTTCGAGTTTAATTTAAAACCTAAGACCCCAGAAGTAGAAAGAGTGAAAGGAAAGCACTGTGGAACAAGCAGCAACATGAACCCTTTTTTTTCGGTTGGGTTTGTTTTTACTAGTTGTGTCTTGCTTGAATCACCTATGTTAGTTCCAAAGTGTGTTAATAAACTTAGAGAAAATTCTTATGTCTATCTCACACATGCGATGAGGTCTTCATGGGAATTATGCTCCATCCATCCATGTGTAATAAAATAAATTCTTACATGGTTCCTATTACTGAATGATCTAATTATATCATATCTCATGCAGCTATTAACAGTTTTCAGGATTTGGCACTGATTTGCTGATGCTTTCCCAGTTATTCGTGCCTAAGCATGGGGAGCAGCTGGCATGCAGGGCAGGGTGATTCCCCAGCCATCTCTTTGGAGGCAGGGATGCAGAACTGACCCTATACAAAAAGGGGGAATTGAGTCACTGGGAGACAGGGTGACTTGCTTACACTCACACAGGCAGAACAGAGAAATAAACCCAGTAAGCACCATTAAAAGCAGAAGTCTAAATCTTCTGGATTTCTGCAGTAAACGTGATTGTCCAAATCCTTGAATGGTGCAGACTGGCATAAACCCATTAACCCACAGCCTTGTTGATTTGCATCCACTAAGGACGTGGTGCAGTGAACGAGGACAGACCCATGGCATACGTAATAGCATACACTGTGTTCTCCTCCCTGGATAACGTCTATCAGGTTCAGGAAGGCTGTAATGATACATATTAGAGGATGTCCAGCATGATCTATGAAGTGGTTTAAATTGCAGTGGCCTTTCACACTTCCCTGAATGGCAAAACTCAGTAATTCTGAGCTACCATAGCTCTGAAAAATTGTACCTGTAAATCTCTTTCTCATCTGGCTCGTCATGTTTCCAAGGATGATTGTGGTATGGCTGCATCTAATATGCACCCTACAAAGTGTGTGGTTCAAAGCAGCAGACTTTGTTTCTTACACGCTGTACACAAGCGTTTCAGTTCACCTTTAAGGAGCAAGCTTCATTTCACCAATCTGTTTTTCTGGTAGTACATCTGTTACGAAGTAAAAGGCATATGGGTCTGCTCTGAGGAAAAGCAAACTTTTAGTAAGATCAGCTCCTCAAGCCTATACCACCAATTCTTTCTCTCATGAGATGAAACCCAGCCCAGTAAAGAGGAAAAGTAAAAGGCCTATGCACAACTTCATCCTTATTTAAACTTGATTGCGAAAAGGGGGGGGGGGGGGGAAAGGAGGAAACCATATGTCAGCTGTCTGTAAAAGTATCAAATTAAGCTGATAAGCAATCTTTGCTCGGTGAATAGTCTGCTGTTGGTCTTAATTAGCTGCCTTTCAACATTAGGCACAAGAGTAAAGAATTGCAGGATTTGACAGTTTATTTACTGATCGTTCCCTAGTTATGTTTTTCAGGCTTTTTACGGGACAGGGGGGAGAATGTGTTTTCTTCAGTTTGTGTAACTGAGGCTGTATTTCCACAGATTAGAGGAAGTAGATAGGAATTAATTTAAAGAAGAAAAAAAAATCCAAAACTTCAAACCAACCAAAATAAAACCAAACCATGGCCTCTGTTTCTGAGCCGGACCTGCGACAAATATTGAGTGACGGAAAGAGGGAGAAGTTCTGCTTTCAGGCCCTCCAGTACTGAGCCTTCCCGCTGAAGGGCTGACTGCCAGCATGAGGAAGGCTGGTTTCCACAGGCTCTGCAGATCAGGGCCTGGTTTCCCAGGGGTAAGAGCGCTCCAACAAACTGTGGTTCCAGTCCTGCTGTCTTTCGTCCCATGACATCCCCCTGTACCAGGAGCCCCGAGGAAATCAATGGAACAACTGAAGGATTAAGACACTTGATCAGCAATGCCCTTAAATATGCACTCCGCTTAAACATCTGAACAATCCCTTTGAATTCAATGACTGCACTCATGGAGTTAAAAATAAGCCTGCTGTTAAGTGTCTTCATCAGATCAAGGTCTAATTATTTACTCTACATGAGTTGTTCCAGAGGAACTTGGGTCTTTACTATCTGGGATGGTAAACTTAAGAAAAATAGTCTCCACTCCTGATTTAAGTAGTGTCAAAATGAAGTATGCTTTAAAGGGGAAATGCGCTTAAAATCTGTTGGTGCAACAAAACCTGTCTTAAACAGATTTAAAAATAAAAAACAGCAGGGTGCCTAAAAAAATGTAATCCTCTGCAGACAGAGAAATTTTTACCAGAGATCCTGAGGATGCTTTAAAGTGACATCTTAAGACAAGGCCTGTCTTTGGAGGAATTTTGTTTGCAATGTATTTTTGAGTCGGTTGCTACTTCTGAATGACTGTGAAATGGATTTTCGATGTGGAGGAGAGCTTAAATGAATAAACAAACAAAAACCAGGATCTCCAACTTAGTTTTCCAAGTTTCGATTCTGCCCTCTAAGCAAAATTAGTCCGAGTGCATAAAGCCTTTCCAAAGCCTATGCTGCATATTACATCCCTAAAATAGGACTTACATAAGTTTGTGATCTGGCTTAAGTTGGTACATACCCTTTGTGGAGAGGTGACACTTATTCTGTGAAATCAGAGCTGTGCTATACAGCTGAAAAACTGCAGTTCACTTGCTGGGTGTCCCTTCGGCTTCGGGGGATTGGGGTGCTTGGAGAGCCCAGCCCAGGCAGCCGCTGTGCCTTGCGGCTCCAGGCCCTGGGCTTTCCAGCAGGTCCACACTAGAGGAATGAAGCTCTCCTTATAGCAGCCAAGGCAGCAGGGAAATAGGACTGGGTAGAAAGCGGACTTTAAGGTGCATGACACTGTTATACTTCCCCATTATATCTAGTTCCCTCCAGCCCCTGTTGGCCTCTCTGGTAGTAAAAATGATGGACAACAGCTAGATGTACACTGAAAGAGCCTACTACATGGGAGAGCTCCTCAGTGGGTTAAAATGTCCCTTTGACTGTTTAAATCAACAGGGCTAGTCCTAGCTGGATATTTCTCGGAACTATTCAGATCTCCTGTAGCTTACAAAACCTGAGTAGACAATTCTTGGAGGAGTCAAATTCTTGGTAGCTCCAAGACTTCCTGCTTCTAGTGGAACTGGAAATGCTTTAAAGATAGGTCTGGACATGATGTAGCAGCACTTCCACTATTGGTCCGAAGTACAGGTCTGAAAGGGAAGGGTGGAGGCAAGAGGAAAATGTCTTTAAAAGTTAATGAAATGGTTCATTTTATTAATTGAGTGAGCGTTTGATTTATGTTTCATTCTTTCGTGGCTGGAGGCTTTCAGTCAGAGTTGGTTTGTCCCATTCTCACATGTCAAGGCTGGGATTCATCTCATAGCACATCAGGCACTTAGTTTCCAGCACTGGCAGTGAAACACAAGCTGTCCAGAGGCTGATTCACATCTTAGGTGGGCTGAGTTGCCCTCAGGAGGTGCCTGTCTCTCTTCATTGAATATAATGGGAACCAAGAGCTGACAACACCCCAGGCGTAGCCATCTCAACTAAATGCTTAAAGTGAGATAGGATGAATCCAGGCTTATACATATTTTTCTTCTCTCCAGGTAAAATTTCCCCTTGTGTTGACCTTCTGCCTTGTTCTCCAAGGCAATCTCCAGGGGAGCACCGGGGCTCATGCAGCAAATGAGCACTGTACTGACCATAGACTTGCACCCTTGATGTGCTTCCCTTGGGTGCTTCAAAGGTGCCTTCCAGGGTTTGCAACCCTTCGGTGAAACACCGTCACTATTAATATTCCTGATCATAAACTACAAGTGAGCTCCTGTACTCTGAGAACAGCTCCTGTGCTAAATATAGGGGGGGTTTATGAATCTATTTGGCATTTCCATTAGTCAGAGCAGAAATACATTATTGTAAGATGTCTAAGCATTTTGTCATCGCTCACTGGCTGTATCAAAATGTAGTCTAAGCAGTTATCACTGTATTTTTGATTAATATTATAGCAACTACTGGCTAATCACAGAGTCAGCAGTGAAAACAGCTCTAATTGTTATCTTTCTGGCTAAATAACTTCCCTGTTATTTGTTGTATGCTGCAGCTTTTGGCAGGTGGGGGTTCTTCTTTCTTCTAATGTTAAATGTGAGATTTTATCCTCAAAGGAGTGATTATCTCAGAGTAAAATTGGCAAGGTTAAACACTATCCATAAAAAACATTCAGCAGTATGACATGAAATGAATTATATAATATATCAGTCATCTACCTGGCTTTTGAAAAAGTGCAAATATGTGTTTGTTCAGTCTGGGTGAGTATTTTATATTAGGCTTCTTTTTCCATGAAGGTAAAAATGACCTTGGTTATTAGAAACTGAAGATATATTGAACTGGGTAGAATCAACACAGTTCCATTTCATTTAGTCCCCACTAAAATTGGAAGAAGGGAAAATAGAGATTGAATTTATTTTACTACATATTGCCTCATTTGAACTTTAGCAAAGCATTAACCACTAAGGGAAACCCTCCTCCCACCTCCCTTCCATCTTACAGATGGCACGTTAAAGAAATTGCCTTGACTTTATTGATTCTTTGCTATATGGTTCAACCAATAGCCAGTGTGTTACTGAGGAAATCTATGCTGTGCTGTGGTTACAGGAAGGTAGCACTTTGGCATGGCAGCTTCAGAGAAAATTTCTGACACTTCAAAATTACAAATTAGTGTATTTTTCCCTTAGACATTAATAGATCTTCTCCTTGGGATCCCATTGTAAAAAGCTGTGTCATATCAGTCTGAATATTTTACAGAATGAAGGAAAACAGTATCTTGCTAAGATGGAAGGCCACAGGCCTATAGCTAGTTGCTGTATTCCATCAAGTCACCATAATTTACTATTAGTTCCTTTCCAGAAATACTTCCCTTATAACTATAAATGACCAGTATAAAATGATTGGTGTGTGTGATCCTGCATGCTACTAAGCTCTCACAATTTAACCATTCATTATTTGGAACTTCAGTCACCCTAAACTTAAATTTACTGTTAAAGTGAAGAAATTAATGTACAATCTTTCTTGTCTTTATTTTGATTTTAAGATTAACTGAAGTTTTAAAATCCTGGGGAGCATTTTCAGCTGGCATGAACCATTCTAGCTCTAGTGAAGTCCACAGATGTACACCCATTTATACCAGCTTAGCAGCTGGCCCTTTGGATGTGAAAATCTACATTAACACCTATTTTTTAGGTGATAATTGTGGTGTAAGTACTGCAAGCCCAGAATATTAGCACTCCTTCTGAGAAACTTCACAGTGGGTCAAATTCATCCTCTATGCAGAGGAGCTGTCACAAGGCATCAAATAGATTTCATCTTTCACGGTTTTCCTTCACCGTGTGACTTCCCTCCCTTCTTTGTCCTATCTCCATAATGATCCATTTCTTCCTTCCTAAATGGGAGCACAGGGCACCACAGGAGATGAAGTCCTAGCAAGGAGACTAATGACAAAGTAGAATGAAAGTAAGAAGCATCCAAACTGAAACTCCTACAAGACACTTTGGAATCAATATAAATCCTTTGCCTTTTTTGACCAAAATTTTTCAGATCTGAGATGTTCTTAAAAAGTTGAAAAGTTATTAAAAATATTGAATTCTCTACAACTCTTGGTTAGCTATTTCTCTGTAAAATAGACTTATTCTTCAGCCAGATGCATAATCACCTTTTGAAATAGGCTTGAAATGTTGCTAACTCTCATGATGTCACAAAGTGTCCCACAATATTTTTCAGTATTCTCCCAGAAACACCTGATCATAGGAAAATCTCAGTTCCCATTTAAAAAATACATTGTCATCATTCACAACTGCAGGGCTCAAAGGCCAAACTCTCTAACCTTTCTTCTAATTCATGTTGCCTCTGCTTCTCTGAAAGGCATTCCTTTCTAAGCTAAGTTCATCTTTCTGAGGGTGCTTGTTTAACTCATAATTTTTGACACTTTAGCATAACAGTACTGTGCCTAAACTTTCAGGAGAGAGCGTAATTGGGATTGATGTGGTGCATGAGCTTGTACTGCAGTTGACTGTAGGTGAACCGGGATGCAACAGACAATCTGAGCTGCGGTCCTTGATGTTAGTTGTTTGATATTTATCATATCCCGTTTGATGTATTTTGAGGTCTGAACTTTATTCCCTGGATGCATTTCAATGGGATGGATTATAGTTCAGCATTGCATTGGAGTACTTCTAACTGACATGTTTCTGCAAAATAAATATAATATATTAGTGGTATTAAATCTCCTAAGAGACTAATATGAAATTCTTCCATTCATCAGTCACATTATGCTACTAATAAGAAGCATGGCCGACTCAGCCTACTGTCAGGGTCAAATTCAAAGGCAGTATATGCAGCAGTGTAATTTAGACCTCTTGGCCTCATTCCTCACGCCTGCTGCAGAGGCCAGCACTGCAACAACTCTCTAACACTATCAGGGAGAGCCTTCTCGTGTTGGATATAAGGCCATTTTTACCCCCATTAATTTCATCCATCATGCACTACGTCTAAGGTGAGAAGAAGTTTTGCATCCTTTTGATCAAGTGGTCCCCCACAGCCACAAGGCAAACCTTGGGTCATTCCCAAGCACACCTGGGCAGCCACAGACTGCACTACACATTCAGGATTTCATGTACTCCATGCCCTTCAGCCATACCTGAAGTTTAGGTTCCCAGAGAATTTTTCTTGGTTCTACTGATTTCACTAGCAAAATCTAAGACCAGAAAGAAAACATTCAAGGCCAGTGTACATTTCCGATCTCTGAGTGATTACCTTCCCCTTCTACCTGCCTTCCGTATTTTCCCTCCCCAAGTACTCTAGAGTTTGAGTGCCTAGCACCAGTGGATTCTTCTCTCTGTCCCTTCTTGTAAGGAAAATGTTTTTTTCTTTAGTTCCACTAGATGAGGAACTGATCTAAAGAGAGATTAAATAACTCCCTGCAAGCCATATAATACAGTAGTTGAGCAGAAATTCACCAAAGTCCCTGTCTGCAAGCTTTAACAACCAACTATTCCTTCCTTCCCTCCTTTCTTATACGCCAGGCTTTTCTTCGTGATTACTAGCTGCAGACAGCCCTGCCTGCAAGAGCGGAGCTTCACTGAAATCTGTGCATATGAGGGAATATCCTAATTATTTCCCTTATTCCACTGCCTGCATCAACTGAATTCTCTCCATGCCATTATAAAAGGCAGACTTATTTTAAAACGCTTTTTAAACTAGCTTCGGACAATGTAATGTAGCCAGGAGATAACAGAGGGGTTTGCAGTTTGGCTCTTTGGTCACCTGTTGTGCCCTAGCATCACGGCCGATGTGGTATATGTGATGTTGTGTTATTGTGAGACCTCTGCAGTATCTCACTGCCCAGCAGGGTGAGTTCCAGATAGGGAGAAGCTGGCTGACTCTGGTTAAAATTGAGTCTATCTTCTGCTGTTACTTTAACACTGCCTATTCGCAATGTTTAAACGAGACGTGACATTGCACCATAACTTTCCCTGCATGGTTTTATTTCCCTCCTTCCCCAAACCCCAGACGACTTTGAAGAATAAGGGACCTGTCTCTGAGAGCTGGGCCTGCTGTGGGTTGTGATATTCATGCAGCATTAGATCATGTTAATGTTAGATATAATCCAGTACAAATCCTCTTAGTGTCACTGGCACTGTAAGGGTTGTTATAATTGCTCATAGCTTAAAACAATTTTGTAGCTTTTCTTCACCTCAGCGAGTCACTTCCAATTAGACTGAGGGAACTTTCTGAACCTGCAGAGGTGCTATTTAGGACACAGCCCTGTCCTGACAACATGCTGTCAGCCCTGCAGAGAAGCTGGGAAAATGTCCACTTTATTACAGAGACGTGACAAAAACAGAATGAGAAGAGTAACATGTGTGCTCCAGTTTCTTTCAAAGTCTTTTGGAATCACCTCCTAAGGCGATTATTTTGTTCTGCCTGACACCGCTTTCTTGAGGCTGTGTGTCCTTGTTCTGCATCGCCCATTTTTTAAACCATGTTCCCATTTCAAAAAGTTAGAGGAAAGGGAGAGAAGAACAGGAAGAAATCAAGAGGCAGCAAATCTGAAACCATGTCCAATCGCAGCAGCAGAGTGGGATGTGCAGAACAGCGTGCTGCGGGCGAGAAGCTCCTCTGTGTGGGAATATCACTTTCAGGGTCTAAGCAGGACCGAAATGGGGCACAGGTCTTGGGCTTAAGGAGAGGCAGGGTTTCATCCCGCATGGACAGCCACAGTCATCCAATTGCACAGGCAAAAAGGGCTGAACAAGATAATCTTCAGCTGCTACTGGTGGCAATCTATTGGCCTTCAGTTGCATGGACAGGGAAGGAAGCATGGCTCCAGACTCTGGTGTCTCCATGCAGCAAAGCTGTGAAGGGTATCTCCATGGACCATTGAAGGTGACTGTGAGTGTGATGTACATGCTGTGAAGCAAAGCCACTATGGACACTGTGGAAGGCCAAACTGCACTGCTTCTGCCCAGGTGCCTGGAGCCCTGCACTGACAGGAGAGCACCCAGCCGGTCAGGATGATTCACCTGTTCAATGCTCCTAAGAAACTAGCTGCCTCAGCACTGAAAGCAAAATGATGCTCCCCGTCAACTGATTTAGATGCCAGTCTCTCTGATGCCACCCATGTTTTCCCTGGACCGAATTGATGCCAGTGCTGGCTTTATGCTCAAGGAGCAGGCAGCCAGAGAGAGCACCTGTGATATCTGGGTCTGCCTCCAGGACAACAAGGGAAACCTTCTGTTGCTATGCCATTGTTTTGCAAGGGGGACCATCATAGCAGCCTTGTATGCTCTATAAAATGTTGGCGGAAGCAATGACCATAAAAGATCTATATGGCCACAGCACTGGAGTGCAGTTATTAGAGGGGCTCCTCTGCCACCCTGACCATTCAAGGCCAGTTATGCAGTAGAAAGCAGGTATGTGGAAGCTAAACCTTTATTCCAAGCTGAAGGGATGATGTTGGAAATAGAGATGCCTCTATAGCAGTACATCCAAAACAGCATCATGCCAAGATATCAGCTGATGATGAAGTTATGCATGAGAGCATGAGCCAATATAGTGGTTCACCAAAGCCAAACGAGAGAAGTCTATCTCCTCCTGTACTTTCCACTATTGTTGCTGCAAGCATCTGCAAGCACACACACACACACACACACACACACACACACCCTTGCCTATCTGACATCGCTCGGTGTCACTTTCAAAAAAAAAAAAAAAGAGAGGTTTCTGCCAAGCAAGTGAGCTGACACATTTTGATGAAAGATCCAGTGATACTGGAAATGGGATAGAACTTGGGAGCAAGGATAGAAAAGGGGAAGAAAAGGTGTGGAGGACAAGGGAGCAAAACTACCCCATCTAGCAGAAGCAAGGGCTCAGAGTGTTTAAGCCATAACACATAATCGCATGTCGAACAGCGTAAACCATTCACAAGTGAGCAGGTACAAAGTAAACAAATAAAGAATCTGGGTGTGAGATCCAGACATAGAACAAAGATTTTTGCTTTCCTTTCTTCCTTCCTTCCTCCCTACCCATCCACCCATAGTAACAGAAACATTCAGGAAGAAATGAATTTCAGGAACCAGGTCTGAGAAGGAACATGCGTTCCTTGCTGCCTCTTGTTATGCTTGGCTAAGATGGGACGGACACATCTGGCCCTCCGAAAAGGCACTATTTATACACCTCCTTCCCCACAGTGGTGTGATCCTGCCCCCCCTTCTTCTCCGCCTTGTCTGCTGGTAACCTGCCAGGATCTGTGGAGAAGAACCCCTGATATCAGCCAGAGCAGGCAATGACTAACCTCAGACAGGCCATGTACTGCTACCATCGCACTAAGCAGCCAATCCATCATCTCTCTACATTGATTTTGCCTTTTCCCCTGCAGCTTTGCTTGGTGCACAAACATGGCCAATGTAGCTAGAAAGTAGCTTCCTTCCCTTCTCTGTCATCTGCCCATGGGACTGCGGGGGGACCTGCTTTGTGGGTGTTCTTCCATTGCAGCAGCTCTCATGACACTCCTCTTCTCTTGGCTCTGTGGTCTTGGAGCTCCTCCACTACCCATGACATCTCCCACCTACAGATGGCTCACAGTCAAGGCAAACCTCCCCAGATGAGGATGCTTTAGGGGCATCGTGCTGATTTTAATGCTGTGCAGCAAAAACAGAGCAGGCAACTCCATGTAAGAAAAAGGAGGAGTTAGACACAGCTCAAGTGCAAGGGTGGAACAGGAGCAGAAGAGAAACAGATCCACAGGCATGGTTAGCCTCATTTCTTTCTACAAAATAAGCTAGTTATGCAGAAGTAAAGCCTACTTCACCTATTCCAGTAAACCTGCTTTTCTGAAGTTAACAGAAGCTAGGCTTAGAGTTTCCCCTGGCACCTACGGGGAAGGCATTCATCAGGAAATGGAGCTGAGGCGCAGTGTTGGCTGTACTCCCTGTGCTGAGAGCTGAGCAGGCCCTGGACTCCTCTAGGGCTTCAGAAGAGCAAAGGGGGTATAAAGCTAGTTTCATCTCTCTCTGCATTGCAGCTCATCCAGAATCAGGACCTCACCAGTGGAATTGCAAATCCTGCTTGCCATAGCAGTCATGGAAATTACCATGGGGGAAATTAGAGTGTAAACTTGCTGAGCCAGCAGCTATTTATTAATATGTGCCTGTTCCTACCCTGTGGTACCTGCAAGGTGACCTCCTCATCAGTGAAAGAGAATAATGCCATTTAAAAAACCAAACTGGATGTTTAGATCACCTTGCTTTCTTCTTGCAGGGATAGTTGGCACTGAAATGAGAGTGTAAAGAATCAGCCAGTAAATTGAAATGGTCCAGCTCTATGATGTTGAGAATCTACAGAGAGGAGCTCTGACTTGCTGAGATACAAAGTGCCCTCAGTTCCCAATAGCCTCTGTGGGGTCTGAAAGCATGCCATGATAGTCAACAAATCACACACTTTTTTGCACATCTCTGGAGATTTTCCTCACAATTCCTGCAGGGCTTTGTTGACTTTGCAACAGAAAAGCTTCACTGTTCGGAAAAACAGATTTTTTCCTGTGAAGAGTTTGCTTTCTTAAGATTTGTTAATGATGGGGGAGGGAGGTTGAGGATGGCTATATAGTGAAGCTTTGATACTCACATTTGCATCATGTCTGTTTACACGAGCTGGCAGGGTGCCAGGCAAGGATATCTTCTTATTTTCCTATAACTCAATCTTCTCCTTATGAGATGCATCCTTCCCTCCCAGCTCCCAACGTGTCAGCAGCCATTGGGCATTTGACGATGTTTGCCCAGAGCATGATCTCTCCCACTGTTCCTCACAATCTCAGCTCAGTCCCTTTAATCATATTTTATGCAAGACAAAGTCATACATTTAAAAACATTTTTAAGTAGATCTGTCATTTACATTAAAACAGCATCTGGCCCCTGTGGGACAGGAAGACATGATGATAAATGAGGAATGATCCTTTCCCTGTGATGTCACTGAAACTTGTGGTCAAATTCACTTGATAGAAACAAATGTGCTTAAACTTCTGCAAATAGGAGAAAGCTGCTTCTGAAATTATTTCCATTTTCAAGGTCAGTAAGCAAAGAGTCGGTCCATGCTCCTTGGAGACAGCATCCAATCAGACGGAAGGGTTCCCTTGTCAGCCAGCTGCTATCTGCATAGTCCTCCTCTGCTATTTGATGTGCCACGGGCTTCTTGTCACTTGACTGTGAGATATTTTCATCATTTCTCTAGCTGACACCCTTAGCGTTCCCTCTTCCCAAGTGCAGAAATCCCCATGTCTTCTATCAGTAATGGGCTACGATGCATCTAACCAGTTCAGGTTCTTTCACATATTGCTATCATGATATCGTTCTACCCGGGCACATTTCACATACATCTTATGACCTCTTTAACATTCTTCCTGGCAAATAAATACATCAATTTTAGCAGTCACTTGAATTCAACCCAGAAGATAGTTATTAGGCTCCTAATGAGCTATGTAGTGCACATTCTCCATTGACTAAATCTTGAGGTGCTTACTCAGGCAAATTGCCACTGAGGCTGAAGTTGTGTAAAGCCCTTCCAGATGTGGCCTCTTCAAATTAACTGAAAGACTAAGAATCATTCATTTCAGAACCAAGAAAGGAAGACCAGTGTAGCTCACCTCTGAACTCCCTTCCCTTAACCCTCCAGCTATAACTGTGCAAAGAAAGGAGAGGAAACAGATAGGGAACCTGGCATAAAGCTGCCACAGCTGTCAGTGCCACCTTCTGCTTAACTCTGTGCACCCATGGAGGAGAGGTGGAATGCTTTAAAGGAAGGAAACAGGGCTACAAAGATGATCAGAGGGCTGGAGCATCTGCCCTATGAGGACCAGCTGCGAGAACTGGGCCTCTTCAGCCTGGGGAAGAGAAGACTGAGGGCGGATCTTATCAATGTATATAAGTATCTGAAGGGAGGGTGTCAAGGGGACAGGGACAAACTCTTTTCAGTTGTCCTGTGTGAGAGGACAAGAGGTAATGGGCAGAAATCGAAGCACAGGAAGTTCCGCCTGAATGTGAGGAGGAATTTCTTCACTGTGAAAGTGACAGAGCACTGGCACAGGTTGCCCAGAGAGGTTGTGGAGTCTCCTTCTCTGGAGATCTTCAAGGCCCACCTGGATGCAACCCTGTCTACCATGCTCTAAGTGACCCTGCTGAGCAGGGGGGTTGGACTAGATGATCTCTGGAGGTCCCTTCCAACCTTACTGATTCTATGATTCTATGAAATATCTCCCTGTGCATCCCCGGAAAATCCCAGATTGGTCAGTGAGCAGTGGTCTCTGCCCACACCAGCCTGTCCAGAGAAGGGTTGCAAAGCACCAACTTTGCTTGGGAAGCAAAAGCCATGTAAACACCCTGACTCTGCCATGGGGCAACGAGTGTGTGTTTATGTGTGAGTTTGTGGGTGTCAGTAGTAGGGACACAGCACCAGTATCTTGCAACTGAGGACAAAACTTCCCATGGATCACTAAATCACTGCAGCATCTTGCATCTCTGTCGTGACTCTTCTCTCACAGAAAAGGAAGTGCTGAGAAAGGGATGGGCATGGGTCTGGCTGGGAAAAGAGGATAATTGATGACAGGCTTGTCTGGGATGAATCCCAGACCGATTTCGTTTTCCTCTTTGAAAGGACATTCCACTCCCACCTAACTTCAGCAACATGAAAGGCAGGTATCTGGTCTCAGCTAGTCATCTAGGCTCTTCCTTAGCCAGCAGTGAGTGAGGACCGCTTCAAGTGGCAGTTTAGCCTCCCTGTCATCTAAATCACATGTCTTCTAATGGGATAGACTGACCCCAGGAGATACCTCTCTCCACCTCCACTGATTAGGAAGGGAGGCTACAGAAGTAGTTTAGCCTAGATGCTTAGTTTTTAGACCACCGTGCAAGCTTATACAAGATGAATCCTTTGATCCACTGTAGATGGTTTGCTACCATTTTTGTCTGTTTTGTTCTATTTCCACCATGTAAACAGAAGGCTGAATTACAGTGCAGATCTCATGGTCTTCAGGACTTGTTTACACCACACATGTTCAATACCAGAATGTTGTATTTGACCTTGAGTCTCCTGCCTGTTTTTATACAAACCAATGGAAAGCAGCTCCAAACTCCAAACCCAGTGCCATAAACTGGACAGTGAAAGGAATCGCTCCTCCTCAAGGAGGATCCCTGCGAATTCCGTCTGCACGATGCCAGACTCCGCACTGCCTCTGCACTGCACACACTGGCTGCAAGGTGCAGCCTCAAGGCCCTTGCCCCTTGGCTGACTCTTTTTGCTCCCCAAAAGCGCGCAGGTTTGACTGGAATTGCCGCCCTGCTTGGTGAGCAGAGTGAGTGTCAGGTGGAAGCCAGCCACCGTGAGACCAGCAGGATAAAACACTGCAAGGGGCTGCAAGGTGAATTGCTTTACAGAAACCTACTAGGGAGGGAGTTTGCACACCACAGTCACAAGCAAACCTCTTAAAAATCTGAAAAGGTGGAAAAAGCTTAAAGCTATATGGTCAAAACTCTTGGTTTTGTAAGCAATCCCAGTAGGTTTATTTCATTAAAAATGAGGCGGTGTTACTTATGTAACATGGAGATAGGAGAGTCTGGAAGACAATGAGTCATTAGTGCTGTTTAATAAAACCAGAAACAATTACAGTAAAAGTTCAACTTTTTTCCCTAGAATCTTCTATGATGTTATAAGGGACTCTGTCGCTAGCAGATTTGTCTCAAGAAATGATAAGAAAGATATATTTTGTACTGATGGATCTGCAAAAGTCTACAAAAAGGGAACAAACTGAAACATTTCATTCTTCTATTCAGCCACACTTACGGAACTGTGTTAATATGAACAGATAACAAGGAGAAGTGATTTCTTTTAAGTTCAGTTTACATCATATTTCTATTAATGTCGTAATACATTTCTATATTGCATATAACTGCATGTATAGCATGCATGTAAAGCAGAAGTAGCTTCTTCTATGTATGTATGATATAAACATGATACAATATGAAACAATACAAAATATTCTGCATACAGTTCAGCAGTGTATTGTATATCAATTTAGTGCCATATAGAGCTTATATTTTATTATAAGATATAGTAAGATGTAATCTTTCATAGTTTACATAAGTAAAAGTTACTGGAAAAAAGAACAGTGAATCAAGAAGACAAACTAGAAGAAACACTCAAGAGTACAGACACAGGACATTCAAGATGATTGCCCATACAAGCTATTCCTTACTTGCATCACCAAAGGAATGGCAGAGGCAAGGATATTTTTAAACAATGGTTTGGGGAAGATTTTGCTAAGCAGAATAACGTCTGCATGGATATATATCTTTACATATTCTTTTATGAATTTCAAAAGGACCTTGCAAATCCCTGAGGGTCTGCATATGTGATCCAGCTGCAGAACTGGAGCTACATTCAGGTGCTGATTCTCTGCTGATATGGCCAAGGTGGCCTTGCAGGTGGCTTTGCATGCCCCTTAAAGCCGATGGGGGTTATATAAAAACAGCAGACCTCAGCAATGTGGCTAACTAGGGAATGTACAAAAAATTACAAGAGTTATCAATATATTGTAATGCAACAGTGGCCCCAAGCATTACTGCAAAGCAGTGATGATAATAGTTGTTAATAATATTCTGAAGAGAAGAACAGGAGGGAGAAAGTTTTCTCTATCCTGTGTTTCTTTCTTTAAACAGGAAGCAACTGTTGGTCTAAAAAGTGATAAGACTGATTTGTCTTATTCCTTGAATGTTATAGTTTTGAAAGAGCGACTATGATGTCTGAGATGTGCTTTGCATTTTGTTGTCATAACTAGTTTCCTCTTGTACTCACTCATTCTGTCATTTTACCACTTTGACTGAATCATAGGTTACTGAAAATCCAGATGAGTTCTAGATAAATACTAAAAACAAATAAAGGGGTGTATACATATTTCTGTGAGTAAAAGAACAAAATTTAGCTTTCTTGGACTTCTAGGAAGCAATGTTGATCATTGTTCTTGAGTACTCAAAAAGCAGTTGGCATTGATGGAAATGTTCATAGATTCTGAACATCTCATTAATTTTTGAAGAAATGCATGTTTGATGAGTTAACAAATTCTCAAAATGTTCAGTCATCCCTCCAGGTACCAAGGACAATGTCCTGTGACATGTATGGTCACTTATAGGTGAAGACTAAGAGTACCATACTTTGGCTCAGCACTTGAAGATCTGATGTGAGTGCTTATATGAAAAAAGTAAGCTATTTATTTCTTCAGTTGGTATAGGTGCAATGCCAGTTGCTTCAGCTGCAATAGTTGCAATACTGGTGAAATCAATATTCCAGACAAGTGGAAGATCCCGTTCACTGATATTTTAACAGAAATCATGACTGGCCCACAAATGATTCATATGCCAAAGGGGCTAAATTCACACTGAACCTTAACTGAAATAATAGGCATTGCTGAAATTCAAAGTGAATTACTGTTCTTCAGGGACCTGCAATAATTTAACCCCCCTTTCCTCCTCAGAAGACCTATCTATTTCTACAATTTTCTATTTTAAAGAGTTTGACTCATGAGCTAATGTGATTTCAAGAAAAATCAGAGAATACAAAACTATTTTTGATTTTCCTATAATTTCTCTAGAAACATTTCTGTGGGTCATTGCAGTTTTAATTCAGAATTGTATTGAGTGATTTCTTTCTGCATCCTGAGGAGTTGCTAAGCAACACGGATTTTCTCTTGCCATGCATTTGTCAGGACAGAAAAAAAGTGGAAAGAAATAGAAAAAGATTCACCTTCTCTAATATATCTATCAAATCACAAAGTATCATTTATTTCAGTCTCACCTAAAGTTACACTATTCATATACTATTTGTGTTCTTGGTGCTGTGTCTGGTTCTAGAGTTTAAGTTGAAAATCAAAAGAAGAGGTGATTTTCACTCTCATTCATAAGGTGCTGTTGGACTAGGACTTTCACCCATGAGTCTGTCATGGCTTATAAATCCATCCACTACTTGTTCTGCCAAATTCTTAGATTGTTCTTCTCATGAGGAGCAAAGGGGTGGTGAATGAGAGCTTAGCTGACCTCAGTGTGTGGTTGTCCTTGGAGGTCTCTAGAAGAGATGAGCAATTCCTGGGAGCCAGTTCAGCCTGGCCACCTAAATGCTGTCATGTGGGCCTTACAGACACCACATCTTTTGGCTGTGGGCTGCAGCACTACTAAGAACAGTCAAAGGGGACATCACAGTCCTCCGGTGACTACCACGGTATACATTATAGGCTATATATTTAGCTTAAGCAGACTAAGACAATGCCACTACAAGGTGTGTCAGAACCCTGCGGGTGGTCATCAAACATTTCAAAGATAGATCTTCCATTTTAACATCTAACACAGCCTCCAGGTATGTGGCCACCAAAACTTAAGAATTCTCTTCTTTTCTTTGCTTTTTGACAAAACGATTCTTTGCTGGATGTTCCCCGCTATGTTGTAGGTTCTGAGTCCCTCACTTCTCAGGAAGGCAAGGTTGGAATTTGACATCTCAGTAATATAGGTCTTGTTGTCCCAGAGTTATACCACCAATAGAACTTAAAAGCAATAAAGATATACTTTTTTATTGCTGAAGGATTCAGATATAACTTGGAATACAGAGAGGCAAAGCCAAATTTTTGCAGTCTACTGCACTAAGGAAAACTAGGATAAAATCTATTGACTTTAATGTCTTGATGCTATTTATAGTCAATGAAGTCATTTCCTAATTCACTATGGTATAACAGAGAAACAGAATCTGGACCTATCTACTGCACTTTAAAGCCAGATATTTTGCCCTCAGATACATCTATTTGTACCTTCTATTGACAACATTTATCTGAGAGCTCTTAAACTGGAGAGCACAAAAGGGTTATTGATTGACTTTCCTCCTGTTGTTCATAAACTATGATAAGTCTTTCTTCTCCCAAACAATCTTTTGAGGGCCAAACCCAGCAGCTGCTTTTGCTCATTCTAAAGAAAAATTGCACTAGGTTTGTGTAGAAAATGGTAAAAATTCTGTTTATATTTCAGTTGGTGTGGATGGCCCATTGTATTGTGTGTGACAGTTTAACTACCAGATCCAGATTACAGCTTCAGAAATTCATTCATGTTATTAAATTAATTTATTCTGAATTTATTTATAGCTTTTAATATCCACTTCATGTGGCTAGTCTCATGCAGAGTTTTATTGGCATATACACTGCTAAAAAACATTGGGTTTAATTATGTATTGGGAAATTATTGATGGTATATTTTTAATGTATAATCACAAATATGTGCACCAAGCTCCTAATTACAGAAAATATCCTAAAACAAATCAGAAGGTAGGAGCATTACGTGTGGCCCTGTATGCTAGACTGGAAGAACTTGACCTTCATGCATCACCCCTCCCCATGGGGTGGTGGACAAGACTCATCCAGTTTTTGTGCAGTTTAATGAATATTTCAATATACTCTGAAATTCTTAAATGTGCAAGAAGCCTCCACAAATTCCCCAGTCTCAGTCTGAGTACTGTAGAGGGATTGAATGGGTGTACAGTCTGACTGCAATAACACTGCACACTGGGAAACTCCACTTTCAATAAATAACAAAAATTTCAGGACTGAAAATTTGAACACATTTTCTACAATCTCAGTCCCCTTTCTGACCTTCAAAATACAATTATGATATACAACTCCAAACTCCACTGGCTATATAGTTCAGTTTACAGGTCTAGCCCAAACTTCTGTGCTTATGAGGCACTCTGCTGTCAGTAGATATCTGCATGTGAATAAAGCCTATAAAATGATTTTGGGATCAGGCCCTATTTAATTAAAAATATTAACATCTTTTATTTTGCCTTCTATTCTGACTAGGCCTATAGTGTGCCAGTAGTATGTCCGACTCAATCTATGTGTGAGCACGTATGTATGCGTATTTTGTGAAACTGCTTTAATAAAGATCCTTTCCATGGTACAGTAACTCCTTCAGACCTGTATTTTGGTAACTTAGCAAATGAAAAATACAAAACATATAATTACCATAGTAGATTTTTTTAAAATAGCCCAATACCCACATGTACGTACATACATTTAAATGTATATGTGTATGAACATGTATGCACACATACATATAACCCTGCCTATTGGTACATAGACTCATCAGTATATCAAGAGTCCACGTACCAGGATACTGTATTTTGCTTTGTGGATACCTCTGTAGCTGACAGATGCATAGCAGTGCAAGCAAACAGAATTTGTTATTGCCTCTGACATCAAGGAAGCTCTTGCTGTTATTTATTCCATGTGGAATAACTGTGTTCAGTAAATGGGCCCCACAAGAATAGGTTCAGATAAGGATGTGCTGTGAAGAACTAAAATCTTCATATTTAAAATAAACATTGCATTGTTTTGGGCAATTTGATCCCAAATGCATTCGACGTGACTCTGCTGTCTTTGTGTGTGATAGTACCGCTGCAGCCTTGAGTAATGGCTGCTTTGGTTGCCCTAGTAGGTGTAGTGTTTGACCACTGTGTGAAGTTAGATTCAAAGTCCTTTGAAGTCGGAGGGAGTATTTTCACAGAAGTTACTGGTCTTTGGATTTGCTTGATGTGGAATTACAATCAGAATCGAGCCAGAGAAAGGGAGGGCCACATCACTGCCATGCAAATGGTGTCACCTCAAACATAAAACCTGTGGCCAACACTGCATGGAAGCCAAAGGAATGATTGTTTTTGGAATCTCCCCAAAGTTATGGTGTTTATTTTCCATACTTTTGGTGTTAGTGATTTAGCATTGCAACAAATAACAAAAGAACGAAGTAGCTTGCATATGTTGAAGAGAGGAAAAGCTGAGGAAGGAAATGTTGAATCCTCTTCATCTCTCTCTGTGATGGAAATAACATGTCTGACTTTGCTCTGTGAACTTCCTGAGCATTTCCTTTGGAAATCAAAATTCACCTGATATCTGCAGTGACTGCAGCCTTCCATCCTCAGCCTTCCAAGACAGCTCTTCTGTAGTCTTTTGATGTATTACCCAGGAGAGCCTTGCCTTCAGAAATCGAAAGTCAAGTTCAGGCTTTGGGCTTCCTTCTCTCTTACAACCTGCCTTATCTGTGTCCCAGTTTTTCCCTACACATCTCCCTGAGTCTCCTATCTTAGGTTTGCACTCCCTTTGGCTGAAAGGCAGAGCTCAGAGGGTTGTGATCAGCAGCACAGAGTCTAGTTGGAGGCCGCTAGCAGTATCCCCAAGGGTCAATACTGGGGCCAGTCTTGTTCAACTTATTCATCAATGACCTGGATGAAGGGACAGAGTGCATCCTCAGAAAGTTTGCTGATGAAACCAAACTGGGAGGAGTGGCTGATACGCCTGAGGGTTGTGCTGCCATTCAGAGAGACCCGGACAAGCTGGAGAGTTGAATGGAGAGGAATCTCAGGAAGTTCAGCAAAGGCAAGTGCAGGGTCCTGCATCTAGGGAGGAATAACCTCATGCAGCAGTACAAGCTGGGGGCTGACCTGCTGGAAAGCAGCTCTGCAGAGAAGGACCTAGGAGTCCTGGTGAAAAGAAGTTAACCATAAACTATCAATGTGCCCTTGTGGCCAAGAAGGCCAATGATATCCTTGTGTGCAATAGGAAGAATGTTGCCAGCAGGTCAAGGGAGGTGATCCTGCCCCTCTACTCAGTCCTCATGAGACCTCATCTTGAGGACTGTGTCCAGTTCTGGGCTCCCCAGTACAAGAGACATGGAGCTACTAGAGAGGCTCTAGTGTAGGGCTACAAAGATGGTTAGAGCACTGGAGCATCTGCCCTCTGAGGAACGGCTGCTAGAGCTGGGCCTGTTCAACCTGGAAAAGAGAAGACTGAGAGGGGATCTTATCAGTCTCTACAAATACCTTAAGGGAGGGTGTCAAGAGGATGAGGCCAGGCTCATTTCAGTGGTGCTCAGCAAGTAGACAAGAGGCAATGGGCACAAACTGAAATACAGGAAGTTCCACCTGAATATGAGGAAAAACTTCTTTACTGTGAGAGTGACAGAGCACTGGAACATGATGCCCAGAGAGATTGTGGAGTCTCCTTCTCTGGAGACATTCAAAACCTGCCTGGATGTGATCCTGTACAATCACTAGATGACTTAGCTTGAACAGGGGGTTGGACTAGATGATGTCTGTAAGTTCCTTCCAATCTCGGCCATTCTGTGATTCTGTGTCTGTGATTCTCTTCCAGATGTGGTTTCTACCTCTGCATTTCTTCAGGTGTCATCTTGAAGTTCAGGTGCCCTCTGTGGCCTGAGAAAGCTCAAGTCCCTTGACAGGTACTTTCGGAGGTGTCAAACACATGCGAAGCTGCCTAGTCCTTTGGCTTCAATGCAATGGCCAAAGGTGGCATCAGCTGAGGAAGCTGAGTGAGCACGGTTAATTTGATAAGCAGAGCTTGTCCCCAGCCACACTGGGCAAAGCATGTCTCTGCTAATGGTTGTCATGGCTGAGCTGCTATGCTTCTCACTCTAGGCACAAGCCAAAGGAGAGGAGGTCTGTGAACTACAAATGCATATTTCTTGGCTTATTATACTGATGAGTTACACTTGTGATTTGATGCTACTACCAGCACACTTTGCTTTTAGATTGCCTTTAAATGCTTCAATCCTTTTATTAAGAGAAAGGAAAAAAAAAAAAGAGTCCTCTTTCAATTTCTTTGGCATTCAGCTGCCATTTTGATGCCAGTTGCTGTGGGTAGCTCTCAGTAAGAAGGTGGTTTCCTGAGCACTTTTACTTCCCTGTACAGACGACAATAGCATCTAACAATATGGGCAACTGTCAGTATCAATACAACAGGCAATAATGATATCTATAAGCTACGTCCTTAGAAAATACTTCGGTTTCAGGGATATGGCCTAGATAAAGTCATTAATTAGGGGCTTAAACTGAGGTGATAGCAGATGAGTGAAATATTTCAGAAAGGGAAAACAAATCTGACAGGAGACTTCACTCAGTTCCTTCCTTGGCTACCTTAGGAGCTGTAGCATTTCCATCTGCACTGGTCTGCTCTTGCAGTATGCAACACAGGACCCTGTGGTAACATGCCGGGTCTCATAGTAAAGAGAAGTACAGATCTGCCAGCAGACCTCAGCAGCTGCAGCACTTCTGACTGAGCATCACCCTCGGGTGCTTTAGCCAATCTGAGTGCTCATCATTGCAGTAGCAAGCGCCTCCTGAGCTGGGCTGGCCATTCACATGTGCTCTGGCTTTGGATTTGACCCAGCACCTCCAGCAGTCTAAGCACTGCTGGAGAAAGGTGTCCATGCTGCATGGAGACGTACCGATCGGCATGTCCTCACCGGGGCCTGGAGTGGCTGCTCACATGACCAATCCCCCTACTGCAGCCACAAGTCTTACTGACCTTGGCATGGTCACACTCATGAGTAATTGCACCTCGCTCTGGAAGGGTTTGGCCTAGTCACTGAATTTACTCTCATTTTAGAGGGACAGTGATGGAGTGGAAGTGCTTTGTTTTGCAGGTGACTTCAACAATGCTAAATATTGGCCACCGAGACTCTATTAGTGTCAGCCCTACCTGGCTTGTAATGGATGGGTGGAAGAACAAAGTTTGAACTAACTAATTCCCAGGCGCATTTTGCCTACTGCACCACATTATCTACCGTATTCAGCTATTTGTTCTTTAAGCCTTCTTTCAGGTAGTTTATAAAATATTCATGTGAGAGATCCCAGAAATTTCTCTTTTTGCTGTAATTAAGAATGACGAAAGTGCTTCTTCTCAACCAGTGCTTTCTTTTGTAAGAGAAATATTTTATCTAGCCACTGAGACAATAATTTCTATTTTCAAAAACAGGAAGAAAAGTATAAACAATGTGCAGCCCAAGCAAATAATAGAGGAGATTTGCCAACCACATTCCTAAACGCGCATATACAATGTCTGTGAACAAAACTACCACAGCCCATGATCCCTCACATTCAGAGCACTCATATCATTTATTTTAGGCTTAAGATTTATGAAAGATTAATGATGATAAAGACCTGCTGCTAGTTCTGAGCAATCTTGGGATCTATTGCAATTTATAAACTGTCCCCAGCAACTGCTGCAGAAGAACAGAAGAAACCGGAGCAGAGGAGGCAGGGTACAAGGAAAATGTGGTCTTTGGGGCAAAACTCCCCTCCCTTGTTAGTCTTCAGAGATCTCTGGCACACTTCCCATGCCGAGAGCCTCTCTTGGTCACAGTGCAAGTTTTGCACATGCAGTGCAAGCAGTCAGCAGTGGGGAAAAGAAGAGAGGTGGATTTGTGTGGAGAGCAGTGCTGCAGGGCTCTGGCAGATCAGCCTTAGCAAATCATGCTGAGGAGATGTAAGATGTCCCAGTCTCTGGCCATTCCCATCCCTTGGTGAGAAGGTAGCAACCCTGCAGCAGCAGCTGTGCAAGGGCACACGGGCCAGCATCGCAGCTGCTGCAGTCCAGCCCCAGCATGCAAGTGCGAACTGCTGAGGGAGGGTGAGCTTGTGCTGAGATGCCAGGCTGTGAGCTAGAGCACTGGTGGGACAATGGCCGACTATTTCGGGGCTGTAATCCCAGCAGAAGGGCAGTTGTGAGCCACCAGGATGTAGACACTGCTACTGAAACTGTCTGAGCAGTGAGTGCAAGCCAAAGCCCTCCTGTGGTCTCCCTTCTGCTGGATTTGGCTCCATCAGAGGGTTCCTACTCCAGCAGGGTTTTCCTGGGCGTGGCCCACTCCTAATTTTTAGGGGGAAAGCCAAGTGCAAGAAGACAGCCTCACATGCAGTCTGCAATGTGTAAACCGCATTCACTGCCCAGCTGCACCAGTGGTGCATGTTGCAGCTTGCATGGACCCTCCACATCAAACTTCGCAGTTGAAGTGCTCTGTGTAGCCCTTCCCTGTACATGGGTTTACAACCACTTTTACCACACTGGTTTTAAACTCACTAAGCTGTTGTTGGATTTAGCATTCAAGGGCATCTGCAGCCATATCTGCACTGATTGGACCCCAGACACACAAAAAAATCACAGCCCTGAATGAAACGGGTCAGTACAAAAAACTGCATGTGGATCTCTGTCCTTTCACTGAGTATTTTTTATCTGATTCTCCATTGCTGGCTCTATTCCTGTTTATCTGCCACAGATGAGACTAGGCTGGCTTAGCAAACCTAGACCACCTCCTGAGGGCAGCCTGGGCTGGACCAGCGATCAGTGGGCTGACTGCACCCCAGGAGCACTTCGGCACCTTGCCTGGTCTGGCAAGGTTCCGCCCTCAACACGAGGCCTTGCACAGCTCACCAGGAGCGAGAGGGCTGGGCAGAAAAGAGCTTTCCACAGAAATCAATTCCGAAATCCCAATTTTAATTGGGAGATCAAAATGCCAGAAGAGGAGTAGAAAGCTCTGGTCTTCACCTTGCTGATCTGCATGGATAGCATTTGCCGAGCAGGACGAATTGTTTCCCACTCGCAACGCTGGGAGAGCGATGGGGCTGTGTTCAAATCTGGTCGGCAAGCAGAGGAGGAGGTCAGTTTATCTGGGGCGCGATGCCACTGCTGCACGGCTCCCCAGCTGCTGCCTGCTGCCTCTGCACGGCGAGCCGGCTCCACCACGTTCCCCACCTCGTCCTGGGCAGTGCTCAGAACACCCTGGACCTCAGAGAAGCTGATTTTATCAAGTCGTGTATTTTCTGAGCATAGCCTTGCTGGACCACAGATCATGGAGCCAGGCCCCAGGTCCTTCTCACCTCTTTACCATTTTCTGTGAGATCTGTCACAGCAAGCATAATTCGCATTTCTGTCATGCCACTGAGCAGGGAAGTTAGCACTCCTTTGTGGACATCATTTACGGAGTTTCCTGGCTCTCGGAGATAATGATGTTAATGCACTCATCTTCTGGGGAGGGGTGACAGCTGGAGAGACACCCAAGGTTATTCAGCAAGTCAGAGCTTGGGGGAGAATTCAGAGCAATTCCTCTGAGACAGGAAGGTTTGGGTTTGCTTAAAGGCCAGAGAAGAGAGGAGGAGGATTTTTTTTAAAATAACTAAGAAATAAAAACTAAAAACATAAAAAAAAGAGAGAGAAAATAATTCTCATTTTATGATTGTTTAAAGTTGTTCAAACAGTCCTGGATGATTCTCACACAGAGGTATGAAAAGTAAGGGATGGTGGGCAAGCAATTCTTCTGGACTCTTTGGAAAATTGATCCTTGTTCTCTGCTATCATTTATGTATCTATAATAAATATTGACTTCTGTCCTACCACAGGACTCATATAAGTAAGTGCTCCAGACATATGTTGTTTCGCAGACATTATGATGTGTGTCTTTTACTCTCTGTACCGGTCTCATTATAAATGATGAGCCAATAAACACTCTTGGAAAAGTTTTTACAATGTTTTAGTTGACATTTGGGAGCTTCAAAGACTCGCACAGAGCTGCCTTCAATCTATATGCACTGCTCTTCATTGATTAGGTGAGCTCATCGATTTCTAGCAAGATCAAAGGCAGAAAACAACTGGCAGAGATTAAATATGGAAAAGACCTAGTAGACCAATTTGCCAGTCACCTGCACTAGCGTGAGATATTTTTCCCGTATAACAGTCAATGTAATGTTGCTTCCATTTTTAAATGATGCTAGTAATGGTCCGGATGGATAGGGACGAAGTTTCTTCCTGCAGCCTGACAGCTCCCAGCATCAGGAGGGAGCTCCTGTGCAATTCAGCCTGCTGCTGGTGCGGATGGGCTCATCCTCTTGCTTCACCTCCTCCTCCGTGTTGCTCATCTCCCATGCTGGGCTGCCCAGCTGATCCCCTAGTGAGGAGGGACAATCCATTAGCAGAACTCGATGATGTCCATCATATTGGACTAAACCAAAAAGGCCTATGATGCTGTCCCAAACAACAGCCAGGAGCCCAAGCTTTAGCAAAGCACATAAAAAGTGTAAAGAAAAATGAACCTTCCCTGGTGGCATCTGATGATTTGTAGATACCTCCTGAGCTGGAGCTCGTGTCTAGGGCTTTGAGTCTGAAAGTTTTTCAAGAACTTTTATCCCATGAGTTTTTCTTACTTCTTTTTTAACTTATTTGTAGCGAGCATTCAGGCCAAATAGGTGAGATGCTTTTTGCCTGTATATTGCACTGCAGGCGCCTTTCCAATTTACTGCCACGTGTTATCCAGTGTTTTTCTGAACTTCATTGCTGAGTATTTCCCTTTAGCAAACTAACACCTGCATTTTGGACTATTTTCATCAGCACTATTAAATAGCATTTTTCTAAATGAACATCCTTAATTGGATCAATTTGAAAGGATATTAATTTTCTGTCCATTTATCCAATCTCTCATTCTCCCCACTGGGGTTCACAACCCCTCTGAATCTGAGTGGCATCAATGAACACAATTAATATAGAATACACATGCACTCTCAGATCATTAGTGAGAATGTTAAATAAGATCAGGTCTAATATTGATCTCTGGAGCACCTAACTTTCCAGCTATTCCCTATCTAACCGTATTCATGAGTAATGATGCTTTCTACAGTCAGGCAAATGAGAGAGGTTTTGGCTAACTGCCAGTCTCAAAAATCAGGAGAAAGGAGAGGAGCTGTTTTCAATCGTACTGAAGAAGAAAAATTTTCAACATTTTTTTGGTGAATCATAAAATCATATATATTCAGTTTGGATCAGATGGAGCCTTACCTGAAATAGAAAGTTTCAGTTCACCTTCAACTTGAACTGCACATTGGAGGGAAAATTCTAAACAAAGAGTTTTGAATCAGAAAATACAAATGCTGTCCTTCTTAGATGATTCAGGGGAATGTTTGGATATTTTTAGGATGTTTGTTTTTTCAAGACCAAACAGTTTGGGAAAACTCAGTCAGTAAGTGTGTGTGCTTAGTGGCAAATCTGCATTTTTCATCCATTCCCTTAACCATTGTCCACTAGAAAAAGAAAGTTTGAGATGAAAAAAGTTATTCATTGCTGATCATCTTACAGCAGGTTTCCATCTCTTTTTTATTTAATTTCATTTTTAATATTTGAGAGATGTTAATGGAACAGCTAATTACAGTGATTTTTCTGAGTTAGAAAGCATTATTGCTTGCTGTTACAATTAATTGCATTTACTGTAGCAATGCCTAGGAATGCTTAACTGTGTCTGGGACGCTGTTGCTCTGGGCTCAGAACAAGCACATAAGAGCAGGCAGATTTTCTTGCCAAGAGTGAAGATAGACACAACTATAACAGCCACAGAAAGTTAAACATTATGATAGGAGCAGATTTCATGTTTGGTTCACTTCCTCCATTGTACTGCCTTGCAGTTTCTTTGTGTCAGTTTGGGAAGAAAAGGATAAACCAGTTGGGAAAAAAAAGAAAAAAGGGCTGATGGTCTACATCAAGGAAGAGGTTGCTGGGAGGTGCAGGTATGAACTGAAGATGAGCTCAAGAAAATTGAAGGAAACTGCGAGTCTGTGTATTCGTTTTAATATTTATTTCTAGTGATGTACAAATACGTCATTTCATCCATGTTTTTATATTCTATAGGGATCTTATTTTTTTTGTCTCAATTTAGAAAATAAGACAAACAGACAATGTTTTTTCACTTTCTATCTGTTCTGTGAGCTGGCGTTGGCTCTGTCTCTAGGCTAATGTCCCCCTTGCCCTGGCTTTACACAGCTTTGTTCTCGCTTGCAGATTTTGGTTCTCGCTCTCGGCGGAAGCCGAACGCTCAGAGCTCCCGGGCTGTGCCCAGGGTGGGAGCAGAAAATCAAGAAATGGCAGTCGGGTCAAGAAACCAGAGGTGGTGCTACACCAGCTCTGCGCTCCCCGTTACGCAGAGCCGCCGAGCCGAGAGCAGCCCCGAGGCCGCGCTGCCACCTCTGGGGCTGGTAACGGCCCCTTCGCGTCCCCAGGATGCGACCTCTCGCCCACCCGCCCAGCCCAAATCCCCCGTCTGCCCGTGGCATGGGAGAGCCCTGGCACATGGGCAGGGCAGCCTGCAACCTCCCAGCCCCTTGCAAAAAAAAAAACCTGGGACACACTGGTCACCGCGTAAACTCATCCCTTCAGTGGACCCAACTCTCCCTGCTGTTCTTTATTGCCTCACGTACGGCTGCTCCTCTTCCTCCTTATTTTTCACTGATGCTCCAGTTGAGAGCTGATGGGATAAGAGACTTCAGAGAGAGAAAAAGATAGATAAGGATGCTGGAGCATTGTCCTGAAAAGCGGACCAGAGGCTGCTGATGTATACCCAGAGCCAGAGGCCCCGGGGTGTGCACGCAGAGGAAGGGTAGAAGGGAGATGCTTATTAGCCCAAATGGGAGCCGTGTGCATGGGAGAGGAGCACGCTGCGGCCCTGAGGATGTAAGGAAGATTTGCTAACTTTGCTTTATACTATTCATGCAGATAAGGAAGGCTCTCAGTCTCCAATCATAAATTGGTATTATACAGTATACTCCCAAAGGCCATAATTACTTCCAGAAGCAGAAATTCGAATGACCCAGATAATTAGTTCAGTGCAGCTGGTCCAAAAATTATTTACATAAAAGCTAGTTTTACTTGAGGGGGGAGAAAAACAACCTTGCTACCGAAAGCAAATGACCCAGTTAGCTTAGTGCAACGAGTCTGCAGAGGCTGAGTGCAAGTGGCCTGTGCCATCATTTCCCCCCTCTCGCTTTCCAAAGGCAAAGCCCGGCCTGCTGGCCTGCAAATGAGACCCTCCGCGGGCAAACATGCGGGAGGGCAGTGACGAGACAGGAAAGCTGCGTGAACCTGACCTTGCATTTTCTGCGAGAGTCGCTCTTGGGCGAATGCAAAGCTCTGCCAAATCCAAAAGGCAGAGGCAGCAGAGGGGCAGCAGCTCTTCTGTTAAGCCCCTTGCTCTCCCTCCCGGAGCTGGACTTCTGGCTGGATTACGTGCAGGGAGCAGGGAGCGGGGCGAGGAGGAATACAACCCTGCTCCAAGCTCAAAGATAGCAAGAGGCAATTCCTGAGTGGAGACCAAGTGGATGGAAAAGGGATGGCGCTGCTCAGCACTCTGCACCCCTGTCCCACGCAGGGGACCCACGCAGCTGGAAGCTGATCATTGCCATGGTCTGGGTTCATTTCCAAGCAAACCAGTTCCTGCATCCAGCGCAGCACAGACAGCGGGGAGGGGGAAAGGCGCAGCGACTGCATGGCTAAGGCCTCAGTGGGGCCAGAACTGCTGTTTTGGAGGCTGCACACTGAACTACTAGGTTAAAAAAAAAAAAAAAAAAAAAAAAAAAGGAAGGGGAAATGAATTGTTTTCAAAAGGCATTTAAACTTGAGATCTGAGTGATTCACCCCTTTGCTGGTGACTCTGCCTCAGCTCCTTCCCCGTCGTCGTTGCACACTAATGGGCACACAAACCATTGCCCGCTTAACTTCTACCGTTTTTTTCAGCTGGGTCTCATGCAGAAAAGCAAAGGTGTGAATTCACACCCTTGCAGATTCCCTTAGACCAAGATGTCCTTTCCCACATCCATCCACACACCAGGTTGCTGGCGAGGCAGGGGGAACAACCTCTCTTGAGGTAGCAAAACGGTCCTGGCTTTGCTCCTGGCTCTGCTCACACCAGAGCCCTTACAGGGTCCTTACGCCTTTGCCAAGGGTCCCGAAGGCCGGTCCTTTTCCTTCGGGCCGTGGCCTCGGCAGAACTGGCCCGATGCTGCACGAGGAAAATTTGCAAGTAAAGGAACGTGCTGCCCCCAGTGCGTTGCAGACACCACCGGACGCCCTCACGCTTTAGCACTCCCTCAAGTGACAGGTATTTTTGTGTTCTTCCCGCTCGGAAAACCTGCTCACTTCGTTCCCTGAAAGGAACTACAAGACAAACAAAATCTGTGTGAAACAAAACAGCATAACGATGATCTTTTGTATTCCAGAGACAGCACAAACATGCTTACTTAAAAAACTAAATTGTTCCCCTAAAATGTTGTAAAACGTACAAATAATAGCAGTAAATTGGTGTGTATCTCAGCAGCACCACATTCCTGCTTGCCATTAAGTTTGCTGTGGATAGCACTTGTTACTTAACAGCGCAGTAAATAATCAGATAACATCCCCGTGAAGAGGCTGGATGTGATTCGCCTCCCACTTACACTGCTTTTATGCGAGTGTGTGCCCACTGACCTAGCGGGGTTAACGTTGGTCTGCAACGGTGTAAAATGGCAAGGTGAATTAAAGACCGCAGAAGGAGGCCTGGAGCGGATGCTTTTGCGGTGGGCCGGCTCCCGTGCAGCAACGCGCACCTAGAAGGGGAGTAGCCCCACTGAGCTGTGGAGCTGCACAGTTGCCGGAGCAGAGGAGATGTAAATCAGGCCCCACCGCCTGTTGTTTCCGATGAACGTGCATATTTTACATAGCACAGCTTACCAGTGGGTTCCCTTGCCTTTCCCTCACTCTACCCATTCTCGGTGTGTCTCGGGGGCATAAGAAACATTTTCTGGGTATGGCCTGGACCTGTGGAGGTCTCAGTGATGTGCAAACTGGAGGGAGCTTGCTCTGTCCTTTGCCTAACAGAAGCACATACAAAGTGCTATGGGAGCATATTGCATACCCAGGTGCTTGTAAGGAAGAAATGAGCTAATGATGTTTGGAGGTGGGCATCTCAAAACCAGTTGACTTAAGCTGGTGCAAACTCCAGTGCATCCTTTTTCACGTGTGGTGCAAAGTCAAGTGGAAACTAGCTTCATCTTTCAAACTAGAGCTTGCTCTGGTTCATGTCTTTCACATTACCACTCCAATAAACCTGCTAAAAGACCACCAGCATGGACACATCACAAATGTTACTGATCAGACAGAAGTACGTCTCATACAAAGTGTGTAAAGCACGTGGGGCCAGCATGCGGTGTTTTTCTGGAGGAATAACATTAGTGGACCTACCAAAGTGTCTCTGCTTGCAAAATCAGGGAGTGGACGTGGGAGGGGTGCCCCAAGAGTCAGGGCATTTCAGCGCGCTAGCAACATCGTTCTCCCAGAGCAATCCTGATTTTCCATTTGCCGTTTGGGAGTCTGTTGGTGGAGTTACACAGAGGTGTGTGCCTTTGCATGCCTCTTGCCCTTTTGACATGCAGGAATCAGCTTCCCAGATGCTATCGGGCACCAGCCCTCCGCTGAGCTCAGCACAGCTGCAGCCGTTCCCACCAGCAGAAGACTTGGCCCTCTGCAACTTCCTTCTCAAAGGAGCAGCACCACCTAGGTGTTTGGAGACACCCTTGTTTACATTTCCTCTTACATAGGGGGAATGTTAACCCCAGCATTTCCTTTCCCCATTTACTGTCGTTAGGTGCAATGTGAGGTTTTCCCAGTGGGCAATGAAGAGCAGGAGAGGCAGCAGGAAGGACATGCATGCAGACGGTGCTCACGCTGCTCGTGGCTGCACCCGCTGCCAGATCTCTGAAGCGTTTGGAGGAAACCGCTTCTGTTTGTGGGCTGGCTTGGCTCTGCATCAGGGCAGCAATTACGCCCGTGTAATGTGTGTTCCTGAGACGTGGTGGTCAATCAAAATTGCAGGTCGCAAGCAGGCGCTAAAAGCTGCCCAAGTTTTGATTTCCCCTTGCCAGGACTGCAGAGGGAGGCAGGCAAACATGCGTGGTGAGGAGCGTGCAGGCAGATGCGGGTGCAGGTTTTGGTCTCATTTTGGCTCTGGTTGTCGAGACGGAGCATAGCGGCTGCTTTGGGACAGCTCCTTCCCTGGTAAACTCCTGTCCTGCAGCAGAAATGACCTTGCCCCTCTGGGCCAGCTGCTCCCAGCTGTGGGAAGTTCAGGAACGTGCCAGCTACCTCACTGAGATGCAAATGGCTGTTTCTAGTAACACCAAAATATACATAGACATTCACAAAAGTCACTTCAAAATGCCATCTCTACCTTTCTGTGACTTGCCACGGCCTGATTTCCAAGCGAGTTGTGTTTCTCCTGGGTTCGGCTGCATAAATCTGCGCTCACGTAAGCACGCCCACCTACACACACAAAGTATTCCCCATCTTCAAGTGCCGCTCTCAGCGGAGCACAGAATTAGATCCTGTCTTTGCTTGATAAGCTTGCCCTCCCTGTTAGCTCCCATAAAGCCCTTTCCACCCCGAAGGAGCTGGCATCTCGCATCTCTGGCTCCTGGGGGTACAAAGCAGAGGAGCGAGGAACAAAACGGTGGTGGTGAAGGGGGGTGTTCTGTTTCTGTTTGCTAACATGAAACGTCCTGGAGTCAAATACCAACAAAATATTCAGTGTTAATGTTTAATATTGCCAGCAACTTGTCACCTCCACTTACAGTCTCGGAGCTGCTCTTCTCTCACAGACTCCCACGTCCGAGCTCTGGGCCTAACACACTTTCCCATTATATCCTAGAAAGAAAAGAGAAAAGCCCAGAAGTAGGGAAAGGCAGTGACTCTCAGTTACACAGCAAGGTTAGGCAGGGCTTTTTTCTCTTTCTTTTTGTCTGTAGGAAAATAAATAAATAAATAAAGCACATCCCTCACATGGCAGAGCTCTTGAATTGCTGCTTTTCAGGGGTTACCTTTTTTAAGCAACCCTTGTCTAACCTCTGTGAGACGCTCTTTGGTGTAGGGAGATTTCACGCAGAGCTTCACCGCGCTCACCCTTTCCCTCCCCGTCACCCCCCGCCCCCAGCCAGAGCCCCAAATGATGGCTCTGGAAACACCTTTGCAAGTACAGAACAGGGTGATGTGGTGGCAGAGCGCCAAACAGCACCGGCCGTAATGAGAATTAAGGCTTTGCCTGCTGTGCTTTAAAATCGGCTCGAGGCGGATTTGTGGTTGCGAGAGCCCTCCTGAAAAATGCATGAGCGCCGCTTGCTTCCAACCTGGGGAGTCTTCCCAGGCGCAGCTTGGTGCCGTACGGAGCAGCTCCCTCCTACCGCTGGAAGCTCAGGCCCCGAGAAACAAGACGGCAGATCTGCTCGCAGGCAGCCCGAGTGCAGCGCGCGCGCTGCAGACGCAGCCTGGCCGGCGAGCCTGCCGCTCCGCTCTCTGCAAAACGCCGAATTGTTCCTCTAGGCTGAGCAGTGAATGAAAATTCAAACTCTTCTAGCTTATTCCAGTTAGGAGAAATGGGTGACGCAATCAAGTATCTCTGATGAAATTCTGTTTATTTGGAAGACTCTGCAAAATCCTGCTGCTTTAAGCACAGGAGAAAGCAAAACAAAACAAAACAAAAAAACGGCCATTTCCCTATACTTCCCTCCAAACCTCCTTAGGTCAATACTCCGACCCAAAACTAACTCTGTAGTATACTGCCAAAAACACATATTCATCAGACTCTTTCAGACTCTATTCTGCTTCTGCAAGCTCTGTTATTCCTCGTACACCTTTGCTTTCTTTCCTCCAGCAACAAACATGCTCACCACACCTCCAAAACAACTTTCAGCCCAGGCTCTGTGGTGCAGAGCCTCTGAATTCCTCCAAAATATCCAGTTTGCTGGTGCAAGAGGGTCGTCCTTAATTGTCTCTTACAGCCGTTTTTAATGAAAAATACCTCTTAAACCTGCTATTTTCACAACGGTTTAACCCAGCTGTGGTAACTTCCATCACTTCAGTAGAAATCTTGCAGCTAAAACTTTCAGTTAGAAAAACAAAATGAAAAAACAGTTAAGACTGAGCTTTTGGGGGAGTCCAGCAACCAGATCCTTAGGCATATGATGCACATACAGATGCGCTGTTTCCCTCCACGTCTACAAACGAGCTATGGCTGTAGGAGGACTGTAAACAATCTCTGTTGTTTCACTGTCTTTCGCTGTCATTTTTGTTTTGATGATAATCCAAATGCCACTTTACTACTGATCGTTTGGATAGAAACCCACAAACATCCAGCAGAGACAGACCAAACAGCCCAGAAAGCTTTCTCTAACAACCAGCAAGAGCAGATGCTTCAGGGAACTGTGTAAGAAAAGGGTGAACACAGACTCAGCCTTCCTCTGGCGAAGCCTTCCAGCTTCCAAACATCTCAGTTGAAGGATGGCTTCATGTTATTAGGTTTAACATCCCTCAAGAGTCTTCTCTGCTCTCAGTCTGTCCAATCCCTTTCTGATCGTGTTTCACTTCTGGTCTTCCCATAATCCTGTAGCAATCAGATCCACAGCTTAATCACATGTGTAATTATGGTAAGGATTTACTGCCTGGTCAACTGAAAAACAAAAACAAAAAAAAAAAAAAAAAAAAGAAAAAGAAAAAAAAAGAAAGCTCTTGGAGACCCAATAAAATGGTGAGAGATAGTAAATAGCCATTCTGTGTTCATCTTCTCCATGACATGTCTGGTTTTATTTATGCTTGTCATGTTTAATTGATCTTACCTCCATTAATTTATGCAATAAACTTTTCAGCCCGTTTATACTTTTGCCATCTAGCTGTCTTGTGGCAATGACTTTGCAGTGTAATAATGTGCTGGTGGTTTTTCTGATATGTTTTAAATCTACTCTCAGATTAATTCACTGGGTATCCCATTTATACTATGAAGAACAGTAAATAACCCTTCCCTTTACACCTTTTCCAGTAATTTCTCTAGTCATCTGTGCTTTTATAGCATAGTCCCACTTTGGCCCCAGTCACGTCTCTCTAGACTGAAGTGTCCTGGTCTCTTTAACAATAGATGGCTGCTAAACTTAAGCATTGCTGTCAAAAGAAATGGTGAGTAAAAGGTATTTTGTGGCTGCTCTTGGGGTTTCATTTTCATGTTTCATTGACCTTAGACATAGTAACTATCTGGAGAATATATGTAGGTCATAGGATGTAAAATATTGAAAGAAATGTGAAAGCACGTGTAAAGAAAGTATTTTTCAAATCACTTTGGGGAAGGGAGGAAGTGAACTTCTTTTTTGCTTCTATAAGAAATGAGATGTGAGAAATGTATTCTCAGTTATGTGCCAAATTAGCACATACGAAGTATTGTTAGGCATTCATCTGAAATAATTAAATGCAAATCTTTATTGTTTATTAATGAACTTGAATTAGAGATGGAGCTGCACTATATGTTAAGGGAGCTGACTTTTTTCTCTTGACATACATTTAAAACAAGGGAAAAGTTTGAAAATAGAGAACATCAATATCATTGACTTGCAAACAAGAAGAAAGGTTAAGATGGAAAACTTTGAACTGAAAGGTACAGAGAGTTCTAGCATTGTAGTGTATATGCAGAAGATACTCATGTTTTCAGAGAAAGTGCTTTCTAGCTAGATAGACAGATGGATAGATAGATTATATATCAAATATTATACAGTGCAACTATTTCCTTCAGTATTGACCTACATTAGATAGGAAGGAGAATTGCATAACACTATAACTTTTGAAATAAAAAATGTCCATGGAAATGGTTATGGAAATCATACTGAAAAAACCTGTAAAGGTGGTGTTTAGCACCAAGAATATTTTCAATGTAATTCTAAAATTCTTTCACTCCTTTTTCCAAGAGAATGTGTTTTGTTACAATTTCTTTTCAGCTTGCCCCAATTACAGCAGGTATACATTACATTTTCAGAAAAAACAGAGACAAATCTTGTTCTGAGGGTTTCCAGGAGTTGTCCAGGCCATTACACCCAACACATTAGAAAACTTGGTGCTGTTTATTGCTGTTTCTGAGTCAATGGTGAAAAGGCAACATTAAGTTTGTACTTAGGAGTGCTGAATGGGCAAACAGATTTCTGGCTGATTATAGCCCTATAATCTAGTTACAATTGATTTATGATTGACACATGATTGTGTTGAATTTCTTGATTCGTAATTGTCAACTTCACGGTTTTCGTGGACATCCGTGAGTGAATGCTTCCTCTATGCGTTCTTCACAGTCATGTTATCTTTAGTATATGATCATCCAATATTTAGTGCTTGTTTTCCTGTAGAGCACTGGGTATGGTTTCTCTGTCTACTGCAGCTGGATCCTATTTAGCTTAGGCAAAACTACCCCAGCATTTCTCACACTGACTGCAAAGTAGCTTTGTCATGCAGACAGTTCCCAAGTGGAAAGTCCCAAGCTTTAGACAGATTTATTTAAAACAACGCAAAAGACTGCGTGTTTCGATTTAAACATATGCCGATTTGCTTACATTGGTTCATACTTATCTGATGGTTGGGGTGCTCATACTTCTGTTCTGCGGGGCCTCAGAGGCATGGTCATGCTCTCAAAAGAAAACATGTTGATGAAAGAGGCTTAAGCAGATGTCTTTTGCCTGACGTTTGCATGGTCCTAGAGCACGCAGTTGGTTACCACAGCTTGGCTGGCACAAGATAACTGATCCAGTGAGTCTGATGATTGGGCAGGCTGGGCAGCATCTTAAATTAACTGAAAATACACCAGTCTTAAACCTGAACAACAATGTTTGTCTTTAGATATGTTAGCACTGATTTGACAAAACTGGTGGGAATGAGAGGACAGATTGGGCCTTAAAACAGTTATTTATTCTGTGTGGATATTCTTACTTCTAACAGTCACTTCATCATAGGTGTGACCTCAACGCTTTCTTTCCGCTCCGAGAAACAGTGAGTATCATCTATAGAAAACAATTTACCTCTTGAAAGCTGTGCATGTTTGACAGATAGATAAAAAAAAATTTTGAACAACCCTGGTTGGAGGCCTGAAGAGAAAGCTGAAAGAGACACAAAGAAGCCTTCCTGAACATTAACGCTGTCCTGGAGGAAAGCTCTGGCACATTCACATGGTGGGCTTTTAGCAGCCTTATCCGTCAATGCTAGTACACCTCTTGGAGAGAAACCTCTGCCGTTGTACTTCTGTACACATTTTCTACCAAAAATGCATATCTGAAACTTCCCTGTCATCAGAGGACACAAGTATAAGAAGCAATTTGTTTTGCAGCAACCAAAAAAATAAAACTTCACAGAACACTGCCCACAAAGCAAGCTCCATGGTGAACCATAGCTGCTTTGCGGAAGATCTGAAAAAGACCTGGATGTCTTGAAAAAAAAAGAAAATGAAAGGGCAAGAAGGAGTTACAAGTAATTCTGGAAATAAACCTGAAGAAGAAAGCTGAACAAGGATGAGGAAGGGGTTGCTGAGGCCATCAAAGCACGGCGACGTGGGTAAATGAAGGGAGTACGTGCCAGAGATCCGTGCCCACCAATCGTCCCTCTCCCGCTGGCTCATGGGGTGTCCTTGAGGATGCTACAGGCCTTCCTGTGCCTCACATTACCCCCTGACTGGCTGCCAGCTGGGGCATCGCCAACCCCTAAGGTGCTGAGCCTTCTTGCCCGGCACTTACAAGTGTAATATCCAGCAATTGTAATATCGTCCATTGAGTAGAGGAGAGAGAAAGAGAGAGAGAAACAGATACATAAGTAGGTAGACAGATGGATAGATTTCTTAATGAAACTCTCTGCTTGGCTGTATTTCCTTTAGAGAAGTGCCATAGGTGAGTAAGAAAAAGGGACCTGCAGCTTTTTTTAACGAATTTGATTCAACATAAGAAAGCTTTTACACATGTATCAGCCTGTACTGAAGATCCCTAAATAATTCAAAGCATTCAAATTGTCTAACATGAGCTGAGAGTAGTATTCTCCCCACAGATACTTAAAAGTGGAAAATAAGGTGGTCATATTTCCTGTTTTAAAATTCTTAGCAATCCTAATCATGCCCCTCCTCCAGAACATTTAATATCCTATATAAATCAATACCTATATCACTATCTATCAATAAATGAATAGTTACATTTCTGCCTATCCCCAGCTGCTCTGAAGCCATTTTTCTACTCATTTCATCAAAAAGCTGTTATTGCAGGAGAAATTCAAGCAGACATGAATACATAAGGCCAAAAATAGCGAGCTATGCTGAGAGCTTCGATATAATAGCCGTCTCTTCCAAAGCAGGCTGTTTCTTGCTTTCCCAGGAGATGTAGTAGGTATCTCTTCACTCTTCAAAACAATAACTGGTACGGTAAAGCTCAGTCAAGCAAAGCAAAACTTCACTCACTTCGCTTTTCACAGGCAACATCTGAATGCAACGGGGAGTCCTTGCTGATGTGATCAGGAACTCTCTCGCTCTCCAAGGACCTGGGGTCCCAAAGCAGGCCTGCAGTGTCCTCACACTGGAGCCTCCATTTGAAAAGGAATAGTATAACAAGATCCATCTGTCTCTGTAGAAAAAAAAGTGTTCATCTAGCAGAGTGCTCTGCTTTCGTGCTTGTTTGAATGGACCTACATCTGGGAAAACTGAAAATATCCATCCTCACCGCACAGAAGTGTTAGTTTACCTGTAACAATAGCATTTCTCTTCCCAGTTTGCTCACTCTCCTTTTGATGCCACATGCCTGCTGTTTGGAGAGCAGATATATATATATATATATACACATATAGAGACAGCCTCCTCTAACTAAGATACCATATAAGATTCAGATGAAGTCTAGAGTTGAGGTGAATATGGTGGTTTCTCATTCATTGACATTAACACAACCTTCCTTCTGCACCTCAGCGAAACCGGTGCAGAGATGACTGAATTAGCCACTGTATTTGACACTTAAGTCAAAATACTTTACAAATACTAATTAAATAAACCTCCTTCCCTTCTCAGTTAGATGTATGCATTTTGTTTGTAAGAAGAATGGAGACTCAGACAAGTTGGCAGCATTCAGAAAGCAGAACTGTGATACGTTCTCCTGGCTCCCCATCCTATTCAAACCCGTTCTTCTTTCCAGACAGGCTGGGTATGTTTACCATGTTTTTACCTTTGTTTTTGCTGACCTTCCATCCCCACAGGGAGGCCTCAAGCATGTATTTATTTGCACTTTGAACCTGCACTTGCTTGCACAGCTATGCTTTAGCTCAGGGTGGGACCTGATTGCTTTAGAGGAGAGAGAGATGAGATTGCCTGAATGCCAGTAAAGCTTCAGCACCTTTGACTGTATTTCCTCCCATTCACCCCCCATGCTCCAAGTTCTCCTGCAGTTGATACCAGTGAGTGAGAAAGAGTCCTACAGTGGTCCAGTACAAAGCATGTGTAACCCAAATGCCCTTGGGTGAGTGAGAAATAATGAGATGAGACTAATTTGATCAGAACTCTGCTTTTGACTGCAGAGATAGCAAAAGCTCCTATGCAAATTGTAATGTGTATCATGACTGTTTCTGAATGTATGGATGGTTTATTATGTCAGATTTAGCTTTGGGAGGATAAATGCTGGGTTACAAAAAATGCTGGCATAAGTAGGTATATATGCATGTAAATATACGTCTGCGTCTTTGTGAAAAATAACATGCTAGGATGGGTGGATAGAAGATAGCTGACTAGCTAGCTAGCTAGCTCTACTCACCCTTAAATTAAAAATAGTCCTGCAATTGCATGCATCTTTTAACTCTAACTTGACCGGTAAACCTCTATGTGCTCTAGGTTTGCAAAATCGCAGATTCCATCAAGTTTTCTCTCCACTGTGTGAGTGCATTGATCCTGCTCTACAGGATAGATAATAGTCCCAACAGAATCTGGAGACATGGTGGGTAGGCTGGCAGACTGGTCCATCATTCAGTTTTAAACAAGTGGTAACAGCAAAGCTTTCATAACTATGATATAAATAGCCAACGAGGACCATGGCAGCCAGGAAAGATCATTTGCTAGCTTCTGTGACACCTAAAATTAACAAGTATTTTTCAAGGGTGAGTCCAACGCTTTGCCTGAGGCAGCATGCTCATCCCTGTGCCCATCTCTCTTCTTGGAGTCTGACATGCAGAGGGGACTCAGCCAGCCCTCCCTTCCTGAGACTCACAGGCAGGACCGCAGGAGCTCCTGGTTCAGGAGACACACCATTCAAACCTCTTCCAGCTCTGAAGTTGGCCTGCTTTGAGCTGGGGTTTGGACAAGGAGGCCGTTCCCAACCTGAAGTATTCTGCAATTCTAAGTTCAAAACCTGGTTTAAGCGGACGTTCAGATGCCACCTGCCTACACCAGCACTGAGCTTGACCAGTGCCTTTTGTATCATGGTGCGTTACTGGTGACTCTGCTGCAGCAGAGAAATAGCACAAAGATTGCAAGAAAGGACCAGTTCTGATGCAAAACGATTCCCAAACAACACACATCAGCTCCTTGCACTTCCTTCAGCCCCCACATAGCTGGAAACATAGTAGGGAAAAGAATTTTAGCCACAGCTTCAGCCTTGCTACTGCCATTCCAGTGGTTATCATATCTGCTTTACAAGCTGAAGGTCTTGGGTTCAAGCCCCAGTGGAACCAGCTCCAGGAAATCTTTGAGAGGTTGGACTAGGTGATCTCCAGAGGTCCCTTCCAACCTTATTGGTTCTGTGATTCTGTGATTCCTCTCCCACTAAGGTACTAGGAGGACATAACAGGTGACCCTGTGCTCTTCGTGTTGCTCCAACATGTGCTGGTTTAACCTATGAGATTAGGAGAGCTAATGTGGTTTTCTGTGGCTGTTGCGCTGACCGAGCCATGCAGGGTGGTTTGGCAGGGAAGGCAAACCTGGCCATTAGTCAGGAACAGAAAACTGATCCAATTCTAAATCCATTGTTGAGATAGCAAATCAATAACTAATTCTGTTTACTCAGAGATCACTGTGTCACGTAGATCTCTCTGCTTGGGGGATTTATGATAGCTTCATAAAGGGTTTGGTGCTGTCCTCAGCTGAACCCTTATGTCTCAAAATCATGCTGGCTTTCTCTGTGTCCTTTGAGGGTGAAAAATGTCTTGCAGCTGCTGCTTATAATTATTTTCCCTATATTTCAACATTCTCCAGATGAATGTCACCCGAAGCAGTGCTATGAGAGACCGTAATCATGATTGCCAATTGCCAACATCCAGACTAAAAATAAAAAGACACAGCATGAGACTAAGAGAGAAGTAATACGTCCTCCAGTAAAAATCACCAATCACAGAAAAAGAAGACCTCATTCTCTGCCCTGTCTTCTCCATATTGAAAGAAGCTTCCACCAAGAAGCATCCTCTTTTGATGTTGTCAGAAAATCAAAATGGCATGTAGAAAGCACTAGGTGGGAAGACTTTTCCTTTTCATAAGTGCTTATGAGTAATTGCCACCAAATTTTAGCTGGCCAGGAAATATAATGTAGAAAATGAAAAAGCTTGCTGATGGGGCATTTATTTTCCCCTTGAAGGAGTTTTGAGAGCTAATCCAAACACTTCTTTTGGCCCAGGAGCTTACAGACCATCAGTTTTTCTTCTTAGGTTTCAATAGCAACCTTCTGTGGAGGTAGGTGAGGCTGAAAGGATCCCACCTACGAAACAGAGGGACTCCTACAGAAGATGTTTTCTGGGAGAGAGCCATAATCCCTGCCTTGTTTCTTCCTGGCTCCTACAGCTCAACAGGGAAGTAGAGCTGTCAAGGACAATGTTTCCAAAAGTTTGGGGTTGTGGGTAGAGAGAGGTGGGCAAGGAGCAGACTCATGGGTCTGTCTGCCCCTCACACAGTGCAGGGAGCAGTGAGTGTGCAGCACAAACATACTGTGGAGACCAAAGACACACTTGGCTGCACACCCACCTGCATACCCGCCTACCAGCTACCATCAGCTGTTCGGACCAAGCCCTCAGGATGCCCTTCCTTGGACCAGGTGTGGCACTCGGCCAGCCTTGGCAGCAGGTGAATGCCAGCGAGGCTGCCAAGCCTCCTGAATTGCTCTCCATCACAGTTGAGGAACTGACACCTCAGGGTTTTGTCTGGTACATCATATTTTGCATATTATGCCTGAGATGGGCAGAAATATTTCTTTCCCTTCTTCTTGGTGGGTATTTAATACAAAGTGAGAATCTGTTAATTTATCAGGCTGACCTTGCTTATAGTGGGGTCTGGAGACCCCACTATTCCTTTTTGTGCTCCCAGGAGCACATACACTTGGGCTAAGTATGAGTATTTTGTGACAGGTGATCCATCAGTCCACTGCAGTGTTAGGGTTGATCTGAGCCCTGCTACAAAACCCTTCCTGAATTTTACATGCAGTAACCTTGCAAAGTGAAGACACGACATTCTGCCCTTGTGAGAGTAAATAAAAGGCCACTTCTTTGAACAGCAGTGGTGAGATGTTTTATTTGCACTCATTTACCCCATGCCTGGGAGACATGAATTCTCAATCGCTATTGCTACATAGTATTAAATGGGAAATAAAGTGCTTCGTGTGAATGATAATAATTGTTTCAAACCAGACTCTAAGCACCCAGTTGAGAAAGGATAATGCTGCCTTTGAAATGAGAACATGATTCAAGAGGGAAGAAAAGATACTCCAGCTCTTATTTTCTGTTTTTGCAAGTTTCCCAAACTCTCCTTCCCCAGCCTGCATTTGGTCAGATTATTTCCCTGGAGTGCTGTCCTGTCTGTGTAGGACTGACCCAGGCACGAGAACTATGAATTCTGGAGTATTCTCATTTAATTATAAGGACCCCAGTTAAAAACACAGTGCTTGGGTTGATTCAATAACTTGTCTGGCCCACTGTTTTTTAAAAGGCTACAGAGCTAGATATATGTTGTTTCAGGGGAGGACTTTACTGCCAAGAACAAGCAGCTTATGTTATACTATTAAATTCAAGACTAGAAAGAAGTCTAGGCATTCCCTTAATAAAAAGTAAGAATTTCTACTCAGCGTTTCCTCTCTGTGAAGTGATAAATATGATCAATAAGTGTCTAATATCTTAAGTCAAAACCCTTCAGCCTTCTGCTCCCTGAAGGTTTTATTTATGGGTTCATGCATTCAATGACATGTCTCCTGGAAAAAATCTTAGGATAACATTTGCAAAATTTATAAGTGTTTTACAAGAGGCTCCTTTCTCTCCTGTGATAAGACATGGAGATTTAAGGCACAGGCAGAAGAAGAAATATAAGGTGTTATAGCTAAGTTAGAGAAGAAAAAGAAAAACTTTTCTTTACTTGGTCTAGTAAAAAAACCCACTCTTCTCTTTGCTTATTGACGAGCAATACATATAAAGAATATATATACATCCAACTGCACTTGCTGTAAGAAGCAGTGGGACGACAAATTCGCAGGCTGATGTGGCCCATGCAAATTGCAGAAATCATCACCACTGCAATTTGGTTACAGAATCACAGAATCACAGAGTTGTTGAGGTTGGAAGGGACCTCTGGAGATCATCTAGTCCAGCCTCCCTGCTCAAGCTCAGTCACCTAGAGCACGTTGCACAGGATCACATCCAGGCAGGTTTTGAATATCTCCAAAGAAGGAGACTCCACAATCCCTCTGGGCAACATGTTCCAGTACCCCGTCACCCTCACAATAAAGAATTTTTTCCTCATATTCAGACGAGACTTCCTGTGTTTCAGTTTGTGCCCATTGCCTCCTGTCCTGTTGCTGGGCACCACTGAAATTAGTGTGGCCCCATCCTCTTTGACACTCTCCTTTCGGATATTTGTGTACATTGATAAGATCCCCCCTCAGTCTTCCCTAGGCTAAACAGGCCCAGCTCTCACAGCCTTTCCTCATAGGAGAGATGCTCCAGTCCCCTAATCATCTTTGTAACCCTATGCTGGAGCCTCTCCAGCAGCTCCATGTCTTTCTTGTACTGGGGAGCCCAGAACTGGATGTAGTACTCCAGATGTGGCCTCACTAGGGCTGAGTAGAGGAGCAGGATCACCTCTCTCAACCTGCTTGCAACACTCTTCCTAATGCACCCCAGGATACCATTGGCCTTCCTGGCCACAAGGACACATTGCTGCCTCATGGTTAACTTGTTGTCCACCAGGACTCCTAGGTCCTTCTCTCAGTTTTATATCAGTTTTGTATCTCAGCAAACTTGCTGAGAGTGCACTCTGTCCCTTTGTCCAGGTCACTGATGAATAAGTTGAAAGAATTCGTTATGATTTTATGGGGACACCAGTTCATTTTTCTGGTTGGATGAACATCATGACAAAGAAGTGGAGGGAAAGTTTCTTTTGACAGTCCTTTTCCGCACATCACTTTTCTACTTGCTCCTGTTGAAGGCATCATCTGCAACATCCTTTTTCCAGAGCACAGCACATGTAGGATTTGAGAAGACTCCATCCTCAAAGAAATCTAAGAGGAAAGAAATGAAAATTAATGAAAAACAAGAGCAAAATTATGCAAGATACACATTCAACTTGTACTGAGGGCCTAGATCCAATAGAATATTTAGATTCCTAACTCCTATTTAACAATTAAGTGATAGGATTGTGAATCCTGGCTGGAAAGGACTTGAGAGCCTAAAAGTCATCTCTCTAGACTTCAGTTGTAGAAAGACCCCATACTGTGTAACTTAAACTTACTGAGGATAAGACACACTTTATTTGAATGTGATACAGCACCACTGCTATCAAAAAAACAGTCCTGTGCATTGAAGGCAAGGAGGCTTCTGGAGATGTAAGAAAAGTCTCATATAACTTACCAGGAATCCTGACAGATCATTTAGTTATGTTGTATGCTCTTTGCCTTTAAGAAATGAGACTTCCAATAACATATTTCTGAGTTAAAATGGGACAATAGTATTACAGATTAAGTTGCTGCTTACTTCTGGTTTTCTTGGGCTATTCTGATGGAAATCAGATGATAACATATCCTAAAAAATCAGATTTCAGTGCATTTCTTTCATGATGAAGTGTATGCTACTCCACATAAGTAGCTTACTACCTTGTAAATACTCCAAAAGCAAGGATCAGCTAAGGATATATGTGCAGCTAATACTCAGGGCAGTTTGAGTATGTTCTAATTCATGTTTGCCAGATTATGTGATTATCAAATCTTAAAGCAACAGTATTTCTAGTCATATTTTATCCAATAACATGGTTATCAGCTCATATCTGTGCCTTGTTTACACCAGAATTTAAAATCATGTATGTAGAGACATGCTAAACAATGGCTAGAAACTAACTGTCAGTATACATTAATCTCCTGCACCTTAATCTTGTCCAAAATGGGCCAGCAATGTGCCCTTATGGCCAAGAAAGCCAATGATATCCTGGGGTGCATTAGGAAGAGTGTTGCCAGCAGGTCAAGGGAGGTGATCCTGCCCCTCTGCTCAGCCCTTGTGAGGCCTCATCTAGAGTACTGTGTCCAGTTCTGGGCTCCCCAGGACAAGAGAGACATGGAGCTACTGAAGAGAGTCCAGCATAGGGCTACAAAGATGATCAGAGAGCTGGAGCATCTGCCTTCTGAGGAACGGCTGCGAGAGCTGGGCCTCTTCAGCCTGGGGAAGAGAAGACTGAGGGGGGATCTTATCAATGTGTATAAGTACCTGAAGGGAGGGTGTCAAGGCGATGGGGCTAAACTCTTTTCAGTTGTCCCATGTGACAGGACAAGAGGCAATGGGCAGAAATTAAACCACAGGAAGTTCTCCTGAATGTGAGGAGGAATGTCTTCACTGTGAGAGTGACAGAGCACTGGCACAGGTTGCCCAGAGAGGTTGTGGAGTCTCCTTCTCTGGAGATATTCAAACCCTGTCTAACATGCTGTAGGTGACCCTGCTGAGCAAGGGGATTGGACTAGATGATCTCCAGAGGTCCCTTCCAACCTTACTGATTCTATGATTCAATGAAATATTCTGCAGTTCTTTAACTGTATCATGATACTATTGTAGTTCATAAACTAAAAGAGATAATGAAGCACCTCAAGTGGGACAGGTTTAATACAACTGCAGCAATTTTCAGCAGAGAGCACTGTAATACATCTTCCAATTTTTTTCCTGTAAAGGTGCAACCAAGTATTCAGTCCTGTGAAGACATGCTGTACGATAGCCCACTTCAGTGATGCAAGGCTCTGATTGCAAGAGGAGGAGCTGTGTGAGTAGCAGGAAATATCATTTTATGGAGTGTTTTTTAATTAGCACCATTTACTGAGGCAAAGAACATAATCCCAGGGTTTAGGACTGACTTGTCACTGAAAGAAGGTGTTATCTACCTCTGGTTGCCCACTGCTTTCCCTAGTCTGGAATATATTCATTATTTGATCACATAACCAGATTCTGTCCTTCTTTCCAGTAGGAAACAAGCTAGCCAGAATTCAGGCCTGTGTTGCTGCCCAGGCGGTGATGTTAGAAGGGGTATCTGTATACCAGTGTTGTAACCATATAATACACAAGTACAGGTGCTGCCAGTGAGCGTGGCACCCAGCCTAAAAAATACACCCTTGGGAGTGCTCCCAAAGGAAGGGCCTGCTCAGGATGTAGCTACAGCCAACATTTCTGCTGAGCTGAATGCCTGCTAGCTAACGTTTGTCAGGCAGCATGACTATCACAGCTCAGAGATCATTTCTGACTTTCTAGGCCAGGGATTTCAGCCCAGTAAGTCAGTAGCTCCCATGCATTTGGGAACCGTTTGCTTTTCTCACAACTCACCACCCTTCTCATCCAAACGCTATAATGTATGTCCATCCAGGAGGGCCTTCCTATAGCCTCCATCCCAGCAGCAGGCCCCGGCCCACAGCTTGGCATATTTCTGGAAATATGGCAAAATCTGCTATATTTCATAGTCCTCATTCTGGCAACTGATTTTATCAGATTCATTTTGTCCCACCAATAATTCCTCTTGCAACAGCATTTTCAGTAACATTAGTGCATAAGGAAAAGCACCGGAGAGCCCCTTCACCCAGCAGAGAGTGGTTCGGGACACCGGGAACGTAACCAGAGGAGGCTGTGTGCAACTTATCTGGGATGCCAGAGCGCTGCTTTTAAAAACGGAGCCCCATATTATCAGAAAAGAGGCTATTTTCAGCTCCTTAGCTCACCCTTTGGAGCTGTGGGTGACCAGAGCTGCAGGAGCTCGTTTAGGAGAGAGGAGATAGAGAGCAGCAGCAAAACGGCTGGGGATTTCCAGGAACGCAGGGTCACCCTGTGCTTGTGCCAGCCTCTGTGCACACTTCCAGGAGCAAAGTGGAAGAGGCCCAGTGCAATAAGAAGGCAGGTGCCATTAAATTACTATAATTTAAAGTGTTTTTTGCCTAACCTACAAAGCTGCCGACTTATCTTTTTTATCCCATACACCAGAGAAGAGAGAGAATGCAGTCGGGACAAATGGACACGGGTGCTACTATTTTAATACTAGAATTAATTTAATACACAGAATAAAATTGAATTGTCATTAAGAAGTTAAATAACTTACCACATTTCTATGCACACGGCACTAAAAAAAAGTGGGGTTAAAGCAATATTTTATTCTTTGACAACAGGAAACAGCTGATAAAAGAAAATCTCTTTTGTTTTGGATTTACAGACCATTTCCCATGCATTATGTTTGCTTTGGCCGTCTCTCTGGTATCCGCTGGTAGAAATGAGAAGAAGGGGAAGCAAGAGTGTTGTTCAAAACACAGGACCCCCAAATGCTGTAACTCCAACTACACTCTGCATGAAGGCAGCAATGATTCTCCTCTACCCTCTTCCTTCTCCCCAGGGCTTTTTAAAGGAAACCGCGTAGGTCCTAGTGGAGCCTCAGAAACTAGACAGAAACACACCGCAGACTTTCAGGATGGGCTAGGAGGCCTATAGTCTTGTTTGGGGAGGAATAGCCTAAACAAACCAGTATGAAATTGCTCCCACATGTTACTCTGCAATCCTTTTCTGCTGGGCTGGTATTTTTATTTCATGAAGGAAGCACTCCTCAATGACTGTCATAGTGTGATCACAGCTGATCTTGCCAGCCTTTCCTTACCTGAAGAGTGAGCCTCCATGTATTTTGTGTCGTGGTCATCCTTATTTCACTGTGTGGTGAAGCAAAGCCTCAGACTTGTCCCTTCACAGTGCAGAGCGTAGGATAAGAAACCATGGTTGAAAGGTTGCTCTAGCAATGTGCTGTGTGGTAATGTGTTGCATCTATGCTCTTTGCTTCTGAAGTTGGGCAAATAGGACAATCCGGTGCCTAATGATCATGGAGTCCATTGCCTTAAAAAAGATTTATGAAAGAGAAAAGATTTTCTTGTCTTTTCTTAATTACAAACAAGGAGCCTTTGCGATTACTTTTTATTTGGTTCTTACTTGAGGAACAACAGGACTACTAAGTCCTGTATTAGTGGTTATGTCCTTCCTTTTCCACTGGAAAATCATCTGGAGGTTTCAGAGATGGGAAATAGCAGGATGTTGAATCTTTTTGTCCAGTAGTTCTTACAGCCTGAAGAAGGGCTCATGACCCTTAAAGCTTGACTGTGCTTCCTAGCTCTCAAGCTGGTCTTGCAAAAGCTATGACCTTCGGTGCAGGAAGCACCAAGAGGTTCTGTTCAAACACTTTTATTCTGCAAGCGTATGAGACTGAATATTGTGAAGCAGTGATAAAATAACTGTGACATGTATTTATAATTATCTGAGATTTCCACTGTAGACCTTAAACACAGTGCTAAATAGGGCAAACAAAAATAGCTGTTACTTTGACAAGTACTTTTTTAAAGCCTGTTTTGTCAGCATTGCTGCCCTGGTTATGACAGGGAAGTTGTCTAGAAATTGCATAATTACCAATATTAAATGCAAAAACAAAACAGCATCACACAATTCAATAACTGAGTGGGCCATGTTTGCTGTGGCTGTTGCAGCTTTTATTAAGGCTGCAGCAGCTCCTTCTCAAAACATGGCCCTAGGAAAACACAGTGCTGTTTTTCTTCACCTGGTGTCAGCCCAGAAGTCTGCCCTGCTCTCGGCACTCAGATTGCTGTGCTGAGGAAGCGATAAGGACACTATTCGCTTGCTTGCTTGCCTGCATCCTTTTGAGAGATGGCTGCACTGCTTCTTTGGCTGCAGGTTCTCCAAGTGTCCAGCACCCACCATCTGGGCTCTGAATAGACTTAAATATGATAGGAGTGGGGATGAGGAGGTGAGGGGAGAAACAGTCCCAAAACATTAGGAACTCCTTTTTGCACATAGGAAAACTTTTAGCAAATTCAGCACCTTAGCTTGTGCGGAATAGAAGGAAATATTCAGTGCTCTTTTGCTTGCCTTGCTTTGCCTTGCCTTGTCGTACCTTGCCTCGCCTTGTCATGCCTTGCCTATCAGCAACGTAGATCATTCAAAGGGGCAGTGTATGTGACTGATGACTTAGTAAAACCACAGGGGGAAGCATTACAACACATCCACACCGCCTTTCTCAGAGTCTCTTTCACTCCCAAGCTTTATTGCATGCACTAGGGCAGGTCTCCTGCACACAAATACTTGTTACATTTGTCATATCTATTTGAATACAACCCCAGAAGGGGATGAGGTGTGCCCCTACCCTGAGCTCTGGGGCAGCCAGGAGCCAGGAGAGGCAGTGTAGAGACATGGGAGGAGCAGATGGCAGCAGGTCTTCCGCTCTCATCTTGTAGCACTCTCTCATCATCCTTTGGCATTTGCTACTGCCTGCTCATGGTGCCTGGCCAAGAGCAGCACGTGGCAGCAGGGCTGTGTGACAGGTGCTAAACAGTGCATATGTATTTGGGACATGGAGGGCATTTGCTCCTGACCCCCAAGAGGTGGAGGTTTTCTTATCTCATCCTGCCTTCACTCTTACCCCTTGGCTCTTCCATGGCCCACAGGCATGCTTGAATGGAGGGCTGGACCTTGGCCCCCTCTCCTTGCTGCTTCCAACAGGGACATGAGGATCCTGACCTGCAAAACAGGATGGATAGGCCTACAGTAAAGGGTCTGCCCCTGGAGGCAATCCTGCAAAGAGGATGCCTCCTCTTTTAAAGACCCAGCTTCAAAAAAGACCTGCTGTTCCAGATACCCTTGTGTACAGACAGCTGCAGTGAGGCTCTGAAGCAAGTGCTTGTTTGGATATGCTCCCACACTTGGCGTTTCTCCCTGGCTGGCTTCACATGGATCCTTGCTCAGCCTGGGAGAGCCCCAGCTTCTCCCATGGAATCACATAGGTTCCTTATTCATCAGTGGGAAGAGACATTCAGGCTTTCCTTTATTCTTCAGAGACATTCAAACCGGTCTCCAGCTTCTCCTGCCAAATAGTGAATGAAGGTACGGCATAAGCACACTGAATTTTCCCAATGCATGTGTCTGGACAGTGCACTATATGCTAAGTACAGTTATATATACATAGGCATAACATAGCACAGCAAGGTCAGAGAAAAATGCCTGCTTACATGGGTGCTTACTTTTGGAGACTCCAAAGCATGAGAACTGGGAATCACTTCAGATGTTAAAATTGTTTTGTTGGCTGAACCTCTAGCTCCAGATATACAGCACTGCCACCAACTGAGCTTCTGGGTGCTGAGGTAGGCACTCAGGAAGTGGAGGATAGGCAGTTAGCATCAATCAGTGAAAAATCTGCATTAGTGACTTGGCAGCATCATATATGAGTTCAGTGGCAGGAGCGGGCATGCAATCCAGTAGCTGAATTCCTGAGCCAGTATGCTATTTTCTCCCTTCTTATAACCCGCTGCTTGATTTTGTACGTCTTTCAGCTACCGGAACACATGGGGCAAAGAACTGACAGCCATGGGCTTTTCCCATAATACAATCTTCATTAATTTTAACAGCAGAACCATCCTGTGCACTACATGAGGATGGGGAATTAGGGAAAAAATTAGCATCATCATTTAATTAAAGATGGATCATAATAGCAAAATCTGCACAAAGGCATAGGATTACAAAGAGAACATTAATTGTGAAATTTTTCTTTCTATTTGACTTTGGCTCCCTGATATTGTAGTCTCAACACAATCTTTTTAACAGCTTTGGCATGTAATTTCCTAGTTTGAAAAATATGAGAAAAATATGACATGCTGGCTTCTGCTTGATACCTGTATGTGTCATTGGCAAAGCTGGAATCCCTTCTATTCAAGACCTTTTTCTCTTGACCTAAAGGATCAATTGATAGCAATGGTAGGCTGCACTCTAGTATGCTCATTGCAAGCCAGATCTGAGGGGAATTTGGCTGCTCAAACATGCTCATCTGTGCTGATCATATGTGAACTGCAACTCTCAAGAGGCCTAGAAATTAGGCAATTTTTCTTTGACAGTATAGTAACACCAGACTTCAAGTCTTTGCTTCAAATGAGAGATAGTGGCAATGCTTTCTACAGATAAAGTCGTCAGCTTTTTCTTTTCCCGTTGGTAAAAACCCATATTTTTTCCTTATGTTTCAGAACTGAAATATTTCAGCTGAAACTATGTATAGAAAAAGAAAAACGAGGCCTCAGAAGCAATACTACAGGGTTGTCTAGGTTTCCTTTGGAAGATGGAGGATAATCATCTTTACTTCTTTTAGTAAAGCATTTTTAGACCTATTGGTGAAAAATGCAATATAATAAATTATTGTTATCATCCTCATCATTACCACCAACCCCATCAATTATGATTATTAATACTATTTGAAAGAAAAGCTGGGCTTGCTCATACACTGGATTTCCTAACAAGGACTTTATATGCCGTATTTCAAACTTAAGGGCAGAGTTTCCCTTTCTGGCTGGGACGACAATCATGTTGCAGTCAAGGGTTTGTAGTGGGGGCAGCATTTGATGGGCAGCTGAAGGTCCTGGAAAATGTAATTCAAAAATGTCAAAGGATTGCACACAATTCAGTCTATGAGTTTAAATCTCCTGATGACATAGCACAATCCATCAGGTCTCAAGAAAAGAAATATAATGTGTATTTATTATAGATATGGGTATGGAAGTGGATGTGGATGCGGACAGGGATACAGATATAGATATATTTTCCCCATACCTCAAGACAGAGCCTTGCAAATCCCAAGCCCTGGAGGAGGTGGTGCACAGAAGGGTTATTCTCAGGAAGGATAGCCAGTTCCCTCCCAGAGCAGGCTTGTCCCTGCTGGGCAGTGATAAGTAAGAGTGACAGCTCCACAGATGGCTTCTTCTGCTTAACAGAGGACTTGGAGAGAGGACGAAGCAGAAAGAGTGCAATGGGACACCTAAGTGTTTACCAAGAGGGAAAGCCAAACCTTTTTAGTCACACGCACTGATTTGCTTCAGGAAATCAAGCAGGTAATAGCCCAGGGAGAGGGAGCATAGCTCAGAGACTCCTTCCTGCCTTGCCATTCCCAGCAGCCGACTGGCAGGGCAGATACATGCACTGGTGCAAAACGGGCACAGACTGGCCTTTCTGCATGGGAGCACTTTGAACACCCTTCCGTGCTGGTGCAAATGACTGTGCTGGGTGCAGGTGGTAGGAAATCCTGCCCCTCTATCTGTTCTGATATATTTAATACATACCAGTGAAGACTTACTTAAAACACTGCCACCTGCATTTCTCCTGGAAAGAAACTTAGAGGGGGTGCAAATAACAGAGCAGTGCAAAGCACCTTGAGGGCAAACAATCAATGGTTATTAATAAGCATGTCTAATGGTGTTTCCAACCAAGCTGATATAGAGATTTTCATTTCTGTAATTACACAGATCGCTTACTTTCTTTACAATACTTTTAAATTTTGCAAAATGCAGCAAAACTTCTAAAGTTCACATTTCTTGACATTGTCATTAGTTTATTTCCATCAAGCTGTCTGCTGAATATTATGAAATGGCTGTGGAATGCTGGACATAAAGGGAGATTTCCTTTTCTTCCCCTTCAGCTGAAATATCTTTTGGCAATAAATCCCCACCGGAAATGTGCTTTCCCTGATTCCCCGGCTTAATTAGCTCAAACAATGTAAGATATGTAACACTGACCACCATGGGAAACCTGATAACAAAGAGCAGTGATACAATACAAGCCTTTCAAACACAAGCAGTCAGTACTGTACTGAGAGAAAAGTAAATTCAGTGCAGTGTCAGGTCTTTTCTTCCCTCTCTGCTGCAGGAGACACTAGTGTTATGGTGAGACAAGTAAGTCTCTGCCATGTTTTTCCCCAGTAATGATCTAAAATGGCCTATTACTCTGTAGTATGCAAGTCATACATTAATATTTCCATCAAGGAGGAAGCAACTAATTCTGGGCAGCAATGTACTTGGAGTGCATATGCTGTTATTTCCATAGGGAAAACAATGAGAAAACTGATCCCGCAGTTTCATTTATGAAAATCCATGTGGCAATATGAGCACTGCTCCTAGTCAACAAGGTTGAACACCCTCATGGGCTGCTTGCTAAGAGAGCTTCGTTTCCTCTGCATTTCTTTCCTCGGGTGTCTCTTACATAGAATTTCTCTCCTCTCCTGCCCCTCTGCCAGCCCAGAGTGACTGCTTCCATCCCATCCTCCAGCGATGGTGCTACCACATGATCTGGGCTGCTGGACAGTGAACCAGAAGGATGTGCTGACTCAGTGTCCGGCAGCCCTTTTTTGCTTGCCTTTGCTGGCTGTGCTGCTGTTGGCAAGGCGAGCTCCCTCACGCCAGGCCCTGCTCAGCCCTGGGGTGCACTGCAAAACTGAAGGACAGGTGAAGGACCTGGAGCTGCATTAGTCAGTAGCGTCACCAGTGGTGGTAGCAGCCAGAAATGCCATCTCTTCAGCAGACCAGCAGAAAATAGTGCATATTTGGGACCCCACTTAGGTCAGAACAAACTTAATGTACAATTAGCATGCAAAGGTCCCTTCCAACCTTATCATTCTATGATATTCATTACAATTCCATGATAGACTGGCATCCACAGTTTGTATAGTTTGACTGTATATTACAGACCATTCTGTCTTGATATTATTAAAGATGCAAGAGGAGAAAAGGCTCAGTAGGCTTTTACCTATTTTTCCGTTTATGTTTTATAGTTTTTAGACTTTATATATATTTGTAGGTTTTCTTTCTCTTATACCTGCATTAGAAACTTGAGTCTTATCTCTTCTATTCTAGTATTGTAGGTGTGGTATGATTATAACGTCACAGGGACACAGGTAGGGAAGTGCAAGTAAACATAGTTAGAAGCAAGGATTTCTTGGAGTGTTTATGGTTTGCTACCTCTTTTGGTTTTGTCATTACCTATTTGGCTCAAATGCCTCACAGGAGAACAGCAAAACGTCTCTGGACAGGTCCACCTGGCAGAGCCTTGCTGACTGAGCGCTGACCATCAGAGACATGAAAGCTGACCTCTCTCTGTGCCTGGGCCAGACACATCGTGGTGCCACACTTCACTGGCTCAGCTTGTTTTGCTCACACATGGGGCCTGGGGCGTGGTGCTAAATTGTGCACTCAGCTGTGCAGCTGCACTGCTGCTGAATTGTGTAGACCCTACCAGTGAAACCCTTCCAGTGCATAGCTGACCCTCCAAAAAGGTGGGAAAATCCTAAATCCAGAAAAAATCCCCTTAAGAAGGCTTCTAGACAAAACAAAGAAACTGCAAATGAAACCAGTTCAGGTTTAATTATCCACATATTTCTAATATAATATCAAATGGAGTTAAGAAAGCCCAACAGCAGTCTCTTGGGCTTTCTTTGCACGTCACGAAGAACTAAAAGGTCACAGACTCACTTTTTCTTCTGGGGGTCGCCTTTGATGCGCCGGTGTCATCGGTGTACCATAGGGCCCCACATAGCGGGTCCTGTTTGATCTGGGTCTGTAGGTGGCTAGCTCTTTTTGGCATCTCTGGTTATCACCTTTGTATTACAAGCCCAGTTGTGATCTGACTGATCTATGTTAAACAAATTAGATTCATCTCTCTGGCTCTTGTAAAACTCAAGTGTAGCCCTCAGCTGGGTAAAGGACAGACAATCTAGAATTATTTTTATTAATGTAATTATAGATAGACCAATATTATAATGGCCAACTTATGCTGTAGGGAAAATAAACAAACATTTCTTTGGTGATCAGCACATCACTTTTTTTTTTTTTTTTTTTAATTATAGCCTACATGCTAACTCTAGACCATACCTAGGAAAGGTGGAGGTCTGAGTTCTGAGAGACAGTAATTGTTTCTTATCTCTCAATATGTCAGAGTGACAGACCCTGCAGAGTTATGCACCAAGCATGAAATCACAGTTTCACCAAAGTCACTGGTGCCACTAACTTCGGTAGAGTCAGGACTTCAAGCTATGCCTGTATGTGTGTTTCTGTGTGCATGAAGTGATATAAGAAGTATAAGGAAAGAAAAAGAAATATTGAGGAGCATACAAAGAGTTTACAAAATCTACTATGTCAGTCATGGCTGCTGGACAGTCACACATGTCCCGCATCTGGTTCTCCAAATTATTCTCATACATGGCTGCAGCATCGCCTATAAAAAGTTTGCCTCGTTCAAGGAGTCTGGCAGAGCTGTTCTTAAATATTATTTGCTAGATACAGCTGTGCTTAATTTCTTCCTGTATATTCCTTTGCTTCCACAAAGATTTTGAAAGTGTTCCTATTATAACAGCAAATTCTGGAAAAAAAAACTTGCATGAATACAAGGATGCAAAGCTCCTTTTTCAGACATTTTTCCATGCAGGCAGCCATGTACAATGCCAGTAGTGTTGCACCAATACTCTAGTTTTGTGCACATTTTCTTCAGTTTGCATCCAGAGGGGATAACAATTTTCTTGGGATTTGAGCCTGATTATGCACTCTTTTCTCACAAAGAGCTCCCTTGGCACTCTAGCAGAAGTTGGTTTTTAACCTCTGCGTCTAAGCATCCGGAGATCTGCTGCCAAGCCTCCACCTTTGCCTCTCCTATTTAATGGCAATCTACCCTCAAACACACCATTTCAGGCACTGAGGTACCACTTTTCCTGGGAAAAATATTGCTACACAGTCACAGAACAGTTGTGCATGAGCAGTGACTCTGCTGTGGGGTGCATCAGATGCACTGGGCACACAGCAGAAGGTTGAACGTCTCCTGCACAGCAAGTCCTCTGCATCCTATTGCTCACATATTGCTTGGCTCTGTAACTAGAGTTCAGTGGGTTCATTTGCAGCTGGTGTGTCTGAAGCAGGTGAAATAGCGAATCTTCCAAATCACCACGCAGCACTCTGTCACTGTCACCTGGCTTTCCCGGTATTTGGCCTGATGACTCAACAAAACCGAGATTTTCATTCTGCTCCCTTGGATTTCATTGGCTCAAGTTCACTTAAACAGACCTGTCCAGAAAGTCAATTTGGGAACATAACAAAACACAAGCCAGGAAAACTGTGTTCATTTTGGACACTCTACACAGTCCTGCCAACTTAACAGAAATGTGCAGAGGGCAATTTCATCCCTACTCGTTCCAGGTAGTTGCCCAAAATGGAGAAGTGTCAAGGAAGACTTTGGACACCTGCAGAGGTTATGGTAAAAAACAAACAAAAAAAAAAAAAATGAACAAACAAAAAAAAGATGATAAATGAGTTCCTAAACTAATAATCGTATGTCAATATTTAGTGCTAAAATAAGTGATCTGATTTTGAGTTCAAAGCAATTTCAACTGTTTTCTTCTTGAAGTGACAATGTTAAGCATTTGGCAAAAGGAAAACAAACTCATTGAGTCTTTTTAACTGACACGTTATTGGGAAAGCTGCAATATTTCAGTACTTCAGGAGTTACTATCTTAAATTTATAGTGAGTAGTTGAAATGAAGAGCTGTTACAGACTTACAAATAGCCCTTTTAGAGATGCACATGCTTCTTCGCGTGGACTACTTTTGATCTTTATCTACTGTGCATCCAGAATAAGCAAATGGCTGGCTGGCAAAATCCGGAGAGCACTTAACTTTCTCAGTAGCTGCTTCTCTGGTTGTAGTATTGCTGCTGAATGAGGCAGTGTTTGGTGCAGTTAGCAAAGATGGTTCTCCAAAACCTAAATGCCTCCTCAGTTCTTTCTCTTTCTCACTTTCTAAAGGGAATCTTTTTCCAAGTCTTCATGTGAACTGACTCTGGGTATAAAATAGCACGGCCTCTTCTTCATGTTCAAAGGGTTCATCCCGTCCTTATAAGACTATGGCCTGTCCCTAGGTGATCACTGAGCCCTAAGTCAAGAGATGGCCAAACAAAACACTCAAGAATACCAAATGACCTACTCCACCAGCATCCCATGGAGTCTGTCCAATGTCTCTGATCTGGGCTACAAAGTCTGTGGCTCAGGTTCATGTTATATATATATATATATGTTTGTATAACTATTTTCTGTTACTACTAGGTAACACGTCTTTTAATAAGACATGTTTGCTAGCCTTTCACTCTGAAGGACAAATTGATTGCCACAGAAATTATGTTTAATTCATTCTGTCTCCAGATAAATCCAGGACTTCATCTAAATTGCTAACAGCCATAGTTTCAAAATTAAGTCTTTTCTCATGCATAAGGACAAAAACAATCTGCCTCCCATCACACTGTAGAACTGAAGCCATAAAACAAATGCCAGCCCCACACATCTGTGTGTGGAGCCTTTATTCAGAAAAAAAATGTAAGCACTTGCTTACCTTCTGTGGACTGTCTTTAAACTTGTGCATGTGTTTAAAATCCTTTGCACCATTGGATTATTGCAGGTCACAGTAATAAACAAGGAAAGTAGCCACAGAGCAGTACTGAACTAACAAGTCTTATACATCACACTAAAAACTTTGGTAGTTTACCCAGAACTTGACTGATTTTATTTAACTGATGAATCAAATCTTACGCCCCTTTCTATCAGTTGGCATTTTTATCAATCCTCAGTCCCAAGTAACTGTTGAGAAAAACTGAAGAATAGAGCTGCTGAGAATTAGGGTCCTGGGTCTGTAAGGTGCTACCTACAAGCAGATGCTAAACCCCAACTACAGCTCAGCATGGACTGAATGATCTGCCTGTGCAAGCTCCACTTTCCCAAATTAAATCTGAAATCACTGCAGGAGTCACTGTGTTAGGGCATTATACGGATGTCAGCCAGCTACAACAGCAGACAGTAACTTTAAATAAAGTAGGGCTCTCATTCACATTCATTGAATAAATGTTGTTACTGCCTCCCAACAATTTGTTACTGCCCGTCTGCTGGGCTGCAATCTCCTGACAACAAAGATGACGGGAGGGAACTGGTGTCTGAGCCCGCGTTGTTATAATTTAGGCACTGCACACACTAGCATCTCAGCACTAACCCTCCCTTCTTGGCAGCTTGAACCAATAGCAAGATACAAACTGGAGTGGCTGAGGTGTGGGTACATGCTCCCGTCTATTGCTTCTGTCCCAGAAGAGCTGCTCTTCTAATGCCGTATTCCCCTACTTCAATCCTGCAGAATATGTGCAAGAGGCAAATGTAGAAGTCCACAGTGCTGAACGCCCAGCCATTACTACTTACTAAAGAATAAAAGCGGGCGTCACTGGGCTCTACGTTGGTGTTCAGCAAGTAGCTTTTTTCTCCTCCCAGCTGGGAAACCAGTGGAAGCCACGCTGGTGGGCAAAGTGCCCTGGGACAACCTGCCAAGCTCTGGATCCAGAGGTGCCTTTCTCCCCTCTGACCCTCCTTCCAGGCGTTCCCAAGCCCTCAACTGGCTGTGACATCCAGAGCAGCACACGCCCGCACTCCCCAGCCACAGGCTTGCTCTCTACAGAGAGTTTTGTCACCGGCTTTAAAAAGTGCCAGCTCAAGCCTAGTGCTCCACAGTTATGGTCCAAAGCGATATCTTATGATGAGGCTGCCGTTCCTTTTGGAGCCATTACTACAGAATAGTGCAGAACGCTTTTACTGTGGAGCTAAAACATTATAGCAGGGATCTGACATTTGGATTTTATATGTTCTTTCCATCTTCCCAGACCAAGCTTAGATTTTCATTTTATTATTACAGTTTTATTATTACAATATATTTTTATTATTGCTGCTAATTATTATTTAGGTCTATAGGTTATTAGGTTCCTTAGTCCTTGGAAACGTCCATGTTAGATCTGGTCAGGATAAGTATCAAAAGATTTAGGTACTTTTCCAAAAGTTTTGAATATGTAAAATTGTCAATATTCCTGGAAAGGAATGGAATTTAGGACATGAAAGAGGAAGAATCAGACAAAGTAGAGCAAATTAAAGGGCAGAGTCTTGTACCTCCCATCTCCAGGAAAATTTCCTTGAAAAATGAGACATAGAGTCTTAATGAATCTGTTTTTTGCATTAGTTTGGTGTTTGTTGTGTTAATTTAAAGGGTTTGTGTTGCATCGTTACTCTTTATTATTGAGCTTTCTCTAATGGTCTCTGTTATGTATCTCAAGCCACGTGAGCTAACTAAGTTGGGAACCGCCTTTTTTGGAGTAACAGTTTATTCCTACAATTGCATTCCCACAGTATTTCAGCATCTCATATTCTGCTTGTACTTGGGAAAAAGAAAATTAAATTCATTTTGAAACTAGGTCTAGTTTAAATCTTTACCCACATGTCTGTGTGAGGCCTTCTCTACAGAAAGTGCTAGGAGGGCAAAAAAAAAAAACATTGCTGGGAATGTTAGTATAAAATACCTGTTGAGGGCCAAAACTTTTCATCACAGTCTTGTTTAACACTCCTGGGAAGAAATTCAACTGACAGTGTTGAAAATGCCATCGACAGCGGTCAGGTCCATGTCCCTCACAGCTGGTAAGTGCTTGCTGACCACCATCCCCGCTCCCACCCCCACGGTGCTTCCCAGGGAAGCTGCAGAAAGGAGGCAGCCAGAGGCCTTGCAAAGAGCTGCTGGCAGGCAGAAGGCTGCTCCCCTCTTTCACCTTGGGTCAGGGTTTAGTTGGGCTCAGCCAGGTCACATCAGGGCCAGTCAAGCCCATACACTGGGTTGGACCAGAGCAGAGCACAGAGGAGGCTTGTGGCAAAGTAAAATAAGTCTTCGGGTTTCTGCACACACTTAGTCTTGAATTTGTTTAAAGATGAAGGGGATAGGACAAGTTGTATCAATGATGACAGGTGGCTTGTCCTGAACGATGAAATTTTATGGTGAAATCACCCTGTCAGTCTGGGGAAAACTGCCTCTAGAAACAGTCAGAGCGGGGAGGTGCCTCCGCGTAGTGAAGGCAGAGTTGCTCTCCAAAGCTCCCCCCATTAGAGCTGTTAGAAGTTAAGCAGACTTGCTTTTGAGAAAAAGAAGATGCCCAGTTGCACCTACTTATTATGTCTGTTGGAGAGCATTTGGATTTGGCTCAACTTTCGGAAGATTGAGAGTCAGAGGTATTCAGATTCTGGATGGCCTTTGCTCACTGTAGGAAAAAAAAAAAAGGTTGGCAATTAAAAATCATTTCACACAAAAGCTACACTTTTTGATTAATAAAGTTTTTGTCAAAACTTTACCAGTAACCTAACTGTAACCATTTAATTTCCATGTAAGTTCTGGATTTGTTTTAGTTATTTCTTCATAGCAATACCAAATAATTAACAGCACCATCCACCAAAGTACAAATGTTTATTTCCCAAAGTACTAGAGGAAAACTGATATCAGTCGACTGTTTCAAGAATCCCATGCCATTTCCTGGGGGGTTTTTTGTTTTGTTTTGTTTTTTCTCCGTATTTGATTATTAATATTGAATGCTCTTACCAAGTGATGTGTGCATACAGATAACGAATACATGTACACATACAGATGTGTGGTTTGCTTGCAGTCTGATACACTGTTAATTTGGTTGTCTGCTACAGGTGAATTTAAGTCTTTCCATCTTCATATAATCGTAGAATTGGTAAGGTTGGAAGGGACCTCTGGAGATCATCTAGTCCAACCCTCAAACAAGTGGCCCATAGAATCATAGAAGCGGTAAGGTTGGAAGGTATCTCCAGAGATCATCTAGTCCAACCACCCTGCTCAGCAGGGTCACTTAGAGCATGTTAGACAGGGTTGCATCCAGGCAGGCCTTGAAGATCTCCAGAGAAGGAGACTCCACCACCTCTCTAGGCAACCTGCTCCAGTGCTCTATCACTCTCACAGTGAAGAAATTCCCCCTCACGTTCAGACATACAGGGATCGAACTCAAGACCTTGGCATTATCGGCACCGCGCTCTAACCAACAGAGCTAAACCTGCCTTTGCACTGGAACTTACGGAATGTATCAGTTTGATTACACAAGAAAAGGCAATCTAGTCCAATGAGCTAATTCGAAATAGAAGAAACTTTGGTGCTACAAACATCTCTATCCTCTAAAATGGAACTGAAGCTTTGGTTATTTATGTTGTGATATATATAAGCAAAGCAGCAAACTGTGTTCAATGTCAGAAGGGCAAACTTGCAAGTCTTCCCTAGAGCACACTAAGTATAAGTGAGTGCAGAATTCTGCCCTGCAGGACAGCCACTTTCTTTTTCTGCAGTACTTTTGTAACCAACAACATCTGTATACCTTGGTTTGAGTTTTGCAAAAATCAGACCAAATTGCTTCACCCATCAGAGAACATATAATTCAATTGCACTCATTGTACAGTTTACATCAGTGGTAAATGTAGTTTAAAATACATTAGACATAGCGTATCTTAATATATACCTTGAATTGTGAATGTATTGCAATTACCAGACTACAGTTTTTTCCCCAGTCCATCTTACAGCTATCCTAAAGAGGGCTCACGTATTTCTTTTCCTTGAGACTTGATTATTCTACACCCTAAATATGTCATTTAGCTATGAATAGATGTTTCAGAGGGGCCTCTTTTCTGAATATTTAAGGATGAGATTTCAATTTCTAAATAGTAAATAGTAGTGAAAATATTAGATCTGAAATAACATATTGTACATTAAGCTGTAACAAATAAATCCCCATTATTCCTACTGCTGATATTAGAAGGATGAAATTTAAATTCAGACATGTTTGTAATTGTTAATTCCTTCCTCCCCCTTGAAAATCAACGAAAATTAAATCCATAACTTATGATCCACACTTAGAGTTGCGCTTAATAGCTGATGACATGATATGACCTATAGGGAGAAAATAACAGAAAGACTCCCAACTTGAAAAAAATTCAAACCAAGACATCTAGGAGAAATAATCCAAAACTCAGTCATTCCTCAGAAGGGAAAATGGGGAAAGTAATGCTAAAGAAGCCTGAGGGTGATAGTAGAGAGTGAACAAAACGCGACTGAGCAAGAAAAAAAGAGAAAGGGAAATTTGGGGCTGCATATTCAAAGATATCACCTCCCAGAAAAAGGAAGGAAAGGTTCCATCCACCTGGCTTTGGTGTGACCTCACTAGGAATACTAAATTCACTTCTGAGTAGCTTATTAGCATCTAAAAGAGCAGGTTCAGTGGAGAGCAACAGTAATGTCTAAGGGGTTGTCCAGGCTGACTTTTAAGGAAAGATTAAAACAGCTTAGGGGTGGATTGGAGCACCTTTTATTCCCACAGAGTAGCGCTTAGTTCTCATGTCATCCTTTTCCCCTATATTTTGATAGGGCCACTTACAAGCAAAATATTACAGGCAGGTGTATAAAAGTCTGGCCCTAAAGATATATTTATTGGCTAAGCAATGGACATAGAAAGTTCCAAAAGACATCTATATATGTTGGAAGTGTTATTAACACCAGTGGGCATAAGTAGTAATAGGATGGTATTTTTAAAGGCAAAAATGTAAAAGAAAATGAAAACTTATTGGCAGGTCTGTTAGAGTACTGATTACTCTCGTAAATGAAGTGATGTATCACTTGATGCATTTAAAATTACACTGGCAAAACACAAGTGATGGTACTTAAGAAAGCAATCCTGCACTAGTCAGAAGACGGACTAGATGGTTGAGTGCATCTCTCTTATTTCTACTTCCACTGACTTGGAAACTTAAATGAGAGATGGTGAGTTGCAAGACAACCTGGCAATAAATACATACCACTTGTCTAATGTATTATTTGGCCCAAGCCCAGATAATTCCTGAAGTACACCTCAGAGTCTCATAAGGACTCCGGTGCTAAATATCATAGAGTCCCGCCTGTGCCTGGTAGGGCATACATTACACAGCATAAACAAGAAATCAGTTATTTCTAGTCTCTAATGGCAGTGTTGGGGAGACTGTTTGGATCTGCTAGAAGTATTTTTTACGTCATCAGTCTTATGCTGGGTTTAAGTTTATTAAAATCTAATTGGACTGCTGCTTTCTCGACTGTGCCCTCTCCAAGCTGCTCCTTCCCCTTCCTCCTTTCACAGTTCCCTTCAGGAGACAAATAATTGCCACTTCAGTTGGGAAAAGTGTTTAGATGCTTTCACAGATGAATCTCTCGCTCTTCGTTCTTACAACCATACAATGGTGATGGCACATCACCAGAAGTACCAGTCAAGCAGGGCTCCTCCTTTGACCCCCGGGGTCCAACTGCACGCTGTCATCATGCTCATTGCCTTTCCCGAGATCCTCTCTCTTGTCCAGGGCTCAATGTACTTTGTGAGCCCCTTCTACATTTTGGCAGAATGCTTTATTTTCCCTTCATAGGTCATTAAATCTCTATCGATTTCAAGCAGGTGGTTCTTCACACAGTGCAGACATTATTATAAATTACTAATATGGGATGTGAGTTGGTTCAGCTACCTATCCAGTGTATTCAGCAGCACTTTGCAGATGGCTGAATTTTGCATATGTATCCTCCTGTTGCTCTTGTAGTGGTCCCCACATGATGACAGCTAGTCCTCCAGCAGCAGTTCTGCTTTTCTGCAAAGCTGGACATTGCTGATTTCCTTCACCTGGGCTCTCCCTGGAAGAAATAATTTTATATTCAGTTGTTCTCCCTCCTCTCCGTGCAAATTCACAAGGAAACCCCACTTGCCACAGACCACATCCATATTAAATTACCTCCTTCCAACATGGGCTAGGAAATAAAAGGTGATAGATCCTCTTGATTATTTTTTAAAACACTTTAAGACAATGTAGTAGTGCCTCTCAGCTGTGAAATTACATACACTGAGAAACTTTGCTTCCCTGAAGAGGAAGGACCTCCCTGTGAAATGACATCAGTACAGTGGGTTTCTATTCCCAAAGCCCTTTCTGCAGTAAATACCTTGTTGTTGCTGCAGCCACTCAGAAATGCTGGCCCCAGAGAGCGTCAGCCCTAGCTGGCATCATTCTTCAGTGCTGACCGCAAAAGATGAGCTTTACGGAGGGATCCAAACAGAGATCTAAACAAATCTGGATAAGGATTTCTCTGGGTCGCCCAACCTGCAACAACATGACAAGAAGAGTTTCCATGTTTTTTTCCTCTTCGAGGTCATCTGCAAATGTTTGAGTTTCCCCTTTCCAAGTGCATATTCAGTATGAGAGGTGGTTACAGCTTTCCTGGCACTCCTCCTTACCTATTTCTATCATATTTGCTCTCCCTTTCATTGTATTCCCAATACAAAATATTCTTTCTACTTACTTGTATAAAGCCAAGAATGGACAAGTTGCTTTGTGAAGAGTGCTGCAGAGAACTCTCTCCCCTCAACAATGTGTATTTCTGCCATATTCATTTTACAACTCTCCTTTTTTAAACTCTTTTTATTCTCACTTACCAAACACAGTTTACACAATGATAGCCAAACAGTGCACAAAGAAAACAGGATAAGCATGCAGAAAGAAAACGGGCAAGAGGCAGAAGAAAAGCAGGAACTTTCTTTCGAGATACTTACTAAAGTAAAGGCTGTAGGAATATAAACATAATGCCTTGATTCCACTCCGATAAACAGATCTTCCTTTCAAAACAACCACAACTGAACCAAAGACAGCCATGAATTTCTGTGGGAGAAATTCTGGAATCTCTGATGATCTCCATAGATACAGAAATACGGAGAAACAGGAGCAGAAAAAATAAAATTTAGACTAACAGGGTATCTTCTGAGCTTAAAAACCCACAGCGGAAAGCAGACATGAGCTACTAAATTGGTCCATTGACTAGGGAGGAGGTGGTAGTTGTTATTTTGCAGATAGCAGTAGATCTCTTGCTGCCTTTGGTATTAGACTCTCCTTCACAGAGAGACTTGTGCCCAGTAAAATGGAATATTCTTGAAAAAGAGTGCTTTTCCATGGAGCCCTATGGGCATCTGATCACCCCTTCAAAGAGGCTTACTGCAAATTTTCATTACCATTTGGACAGACACCAAAATTATGCAGACTGGACCTTAGTTTAATATTGCATTAAGGTATGTGCATTGGCATGAGATCATCCTGTGATAAACATTACATCATGCTTTTAACTAGTAATGTTTTGAATGTATATATTTCACTAGGCAACAGACTAATGAGATTTTTGACCTTTTAAAGTGACACAAAATATTTATCAGCTTTGTTACCTGAGAATGCTACAAAGGCAGTCAGCCCTACAAGCGTGAGATTGGAAAGGTCCATATTCCCTTCAAGATGTTTTCTATGTAGCTGATGTACACATACACCTCCCTCCCCTTATATGTGTACATATAAAATTATACACATGGGCATATGCCCAGGAATACAGGTATATAAAATGTATATGGGTGCTTCTCTCTCACACCCACCCTCAGTGTGTGAGAGCACCAGAAACTCGTCATGACATTCCAGACTGGAATGACACGGGGAATAAATATATTGCACTTACGGAAATCATTCATTTTCCATGTCTGGAAACTTCTTGAATATAAATAATATCTTCATTTAAAATTTTCAAAGCACTGTCACAAGAATGGGTAAGAATCATTATCTTCATTTGACAGTTGGAGAAACAAAGAGCAGACTGTTTTAAGCAGCAGTCTAAGGTCACACGGAGTAAATGAAGTCAAACCTCATCTCCTGAGCCTGACTCTCCCTCCAGAGAGCATGCCAGATAGCACATCACACGTTAAATTTATCAGCTGAAACTCTTCAGCGTATATGCTAATAGTATTGGCAACCTTGAGACTTCATAGATCAGGACTGAGATGCCAAATGATCAATGGATTTGTCTGAGATTCATAAAACTATGAATAGATAAATAAACAAGCAAATAGATTTGTGTTTCTTCTATTCACCTTCTGTTATCTGAGCCTGTCAGTCTCATTAAATTAACATTTTCATTTTTTTCCACCACCAAAAGAAAAAGAAAAAGAAAAAGAAATAAAAAGAAAAAAGGAAAAAGGAAAAGGAAAAGGAAAAGGAAAAGGAAAAGAAAGAAAAAAGAAAAGGAAAAGGAAAAGGAAAAAAAGAAAAAGAGGAAGAGAGGTTCAAATTGTCACTGTTCCTGGAGATAATTTTTAAACAATATTAAATATTGTAAGGAAAATAAGAAATGTTGGCAACAAAAAAGCAGGGAGCATACCTATTTCTGGCACATGCTGAATACTACTCTCTTTAGAAAACAGTCTCATCCCTCTCCCATGTAAAGGTCTTACTTTCTGAGGTGCAGCAGTTCCTGGTGACTTCTGAGCCCAATAAACATTCATCAGTCCATAGTTTTGGGTCCTCTGGATTTTTCCTAAGGCACGGCAGCTCAGAGCAGAGTTTGGGTTGCACTGCAGGAGTCTTGGGTCTTTCTGAGGTGCCTGAACCAGGCAATCAATGTGGCCAGAGCATAACAAGTCAGAGCAGGGCACGCTTCAGCCCTCTTTTGCGATCAGAAGACCTGTTTTCCTCTACGATAAGCCAATTCCTCCTGTTGGGGTTGGTAATGCAGGACTGACGATGCCACATGAAGCAGGGCACTGATCCAGCCTAACTCACTCATCTTTTGCCAGTTTGCTCAAGAAGATGCTGATGGGTAACTTTGCACCGCAAAGCCTTACATCGGATACTGTTCATCTCCACCCTTCTTACGCTGCCCCAGCTCAGCTATCAGCTGGCCTCCCACGGCCCACGTAACACGGGGACAAAAACGTAACGCCAGCGCAAACGCTCTGCTGCGTGCGCTGGCGAGTTCAGCAGGAGTGGGACCGGGGGCCCAGGCCTGAGTGACGAAACGCACGTCGTGGGTGACCAGGCAGCACTCCGGTCCAGCACGAAGGGCCGTGGGAGCACAGCCTGGCCTCCGCGGGGCTGTGCAGGGAGGTGAGGCGAGATGCCTAAAGCTGGGTGGGATGAACCCAGCACCCCTTCTCTTCTTGCCCTCTGTGGTGTCCTTGGTGCCCTATGTCCTTGGTGATGCCCTTTAAGGAGGACTCTAAGAGCGTGCTTGCTGGGCAGCAATGCACCTGAGTTGTCCTACAGCAAATGATCATTTTAACTGCTTGTAATTCCAATACTTGAATCGTAATTTCAGTATGTGAAACACTGTGCTTTAAAGCTTTGCTTTAAAGGTTGGTAATGGTTTCACAGTTCATCTTGAGAGACAAGGTCTGATTTTGTCTTAGAAATTTCCCAACTCTGAAGTCATGGGTTTTGTTTTAGGGCTTGCTTTTTTTCTGAAGACCGATCTTTTTCAAATGTCTCAACATTAGACAATAGCTAGGGGCATTGATACTTGTTTTCCTTTTAAGTCAGAGGCACTATTTGCTTTTTCAGTTCCTCAGTTGTTTTATCTCTTATTATGTTGAATCATTTTGAAAGCTGTATCTTCCATTTAAAAGTCGTATCCCATTATCTAGGAAGGAATTTGAAAAGGTCAATGTTAAAAGAAAAAACAAGCTAAAACAACCTCAACCCTCAAGCCTTCAACACTAACTAACCCATACAATATTGAAGGTTAATTACACTTTAAGAAAATATGCAAGCAATACATGTGGCATGCTACTGATAAAATGACATTGCTTATAATAAATTAAATTATGGCAGAACCTGACTCAGGCACTAATCACGAGCAAGCCACTGAAAAGAAAATAATGTTTAGTGAGGCTGGGGTTTCTTTCAGCTAATAAACAAAACAACATAGTGTATTTTGGTCCATGGCCTTTAACAATTACAGATTAGTTTTACTCATTCATAGTCTACTTGCATATATGTTGCAAAAATAACAGCAGAGGTATATGACCACACTGGAAATACTTTGAGTGGTCTCTAAGGAGTGTGAATTAGCAATGTGGTATTTAATAAACTTTTTTATGGGGAGCACAAGACATCTCAATGTGTTCTCATTGCTCTGTCATGTCTGTTAGCATTTAGGTATTGTAACAGACATTGTACATACTGAGGAGAAGCATACATAGGCATTCAAAATATGAAATAAAATTAGAGGTGTTACCAAGTTTCCATTTTTTCTCTCAAAACCACAACACAGTGTGTTGGCCCAAGATTTGTGTTGTAAAAGATGTCCTCAGTTGCTAGAGTGTGAAAAATAAAGTGTAGGTTGCTACTGAATCTCATCTTTAGCACAAAACATTCAAGTGTGTGCCCTGTGTATTACATAGGCATGTTGTATGTTATGCTAATAAACATATCTGATCTGAGAACCTGATTCTTGTTTTTAAATTAACATGTTGACAGACTCTGGTGAATGCAATTGCTCAGATGTCTTCGCTTCATACTGCAACCCTTCCACAACAAGTGGAACAAGTGCAAACACTTCCACAACAGTAAGCTTGAAAATGCAGCATCACACAGAATTCATACTGTTAACACACAAATCAGCTTTAATGTCTGCACAGCCTTCAATCAGCTCCATAATATTCCTCTCAAAGAAAGACATGAAATGCATTTGACAGTATCACAGTTTCATTAGCTAAAGCTTCACTGGCATTGTTATCTGTATGGCATATGGCAGGAGGGTGTGAAATGACATCCTCTCCTTCAGAGGAAAATGTGTATCTCACCTATTTGACCTTATTTTCCCTGAGAATCCAAAATCCTAGCTAAACAAAAATCCCATGTTTGAAAGAAATGGAAGGACTCAAAAAATAAAGAATAATTCTAATAAAGAATAGAAAACTTTGGTTTAGTTTGATAGACACACTGAATGGGTAGCACACTGTTAAAGGTTTTGTAAAGGCATCTGCTTCCTATGAACAGCCCAGGGCACAAATGTCATAGATGGTCACAGATACATAATCACAATGTGAACGTGGTTCTGCATGACACTGAATCTGAAAGAGCAGGCAACATGGAGCCGTCACAGTTTCAATTCAAGCCCTTAAAATGTCTTAAACCAGACAATGCTGGCTCCCATTTCAGCTGATTAGTAAACTTATTCCAGCTGTTTGGGGTTGCAGCCCTGCCTGATTCTGTGAAGAGCATCTGATGCATGAAAGCATCACAGGGGCAGATCTATCTGTGCCATGATTAAAGCATGCATACACACACACAGAGAGATATTTGTTTGCACTGTTATGCAAAATTAAAATGCATTTTCTTCCTTTGCATTCCTTTGAAACACATTCCTCTTTAATCTCAACCTTTCAGTGGGTGCCCAAAACTGAAGGAAACACTGGAAGTTGGAGCACAGCTTTTAAGGGTTTCCAGGCAGCCTGCATCAGCCCAGAGCAAAGGAGGCTCTGGTAAGCGGTCTTCCATTTTCTCAACTATTCTTATCTCTAGTTCTGTTTCTAAGGTCAGTAAAAACATACAGAGGTGATTATGCAGGAACTAGCTCTGAGGGATTATGCTATTTGTCAAAGTAATAACAGTGAATTCAATATGTGTAAATCTCTTCTCCCTGTGCAGTAGAACTGTGCTCTGGAATACCAGTGGGATATTGATAGGAGTCATTTCCTAGGCAGCTTACCTTTGGGGGAATTTTGTGATTGATAGTAAAAAAATCCCAAATTTTCTAAGAACCCTCATGTTACAAGGGACAGTCCCACAGGCCCTTTTTGGTAAAAAAACAGCAGAGATACTTACCATTTTCATGAGTGACCTGGAAGAAAATACAAAATCCTCACCGATAAAGTTTGTAGAAGACACAGAGACAGGGGTAAAAACAAAGAAGATAGGTACTTAATGCAAAGTGAGCTGTTTGGTAAGCAAGCAGTACATGTTTTAATATACCCTAGCATAGAAGTGTAAAGAAACTAAGAGTGTAGGAGATCATTACAGAATCAGGGACTCTACCTTGGAAAGCATTAAAGCTTTCTTGTCATGGCAAAAGCCACATGAATATCTCTCCCTGAGGAGATACAGTTGCGAAATGAGCAAATCTCTAAGACAAGAATGGGGAAATCTCAGGATACAGAGGCTGTATTTTGGCACTCGTTCGTTCAGCAAAGGCCTAAGCCCATCCATGAATCCTAACAACCTTGTAGCCTTGTTATGTGAAACTAACCTATATATTAGGTTTAACTCCCCTCTTAGGGAACTGCCAGGGAGCAGAAAGCTTAGGTCCGTACAACATTTTAGTGTGGGTAGGCAGTGTGGGTGGGCTGGACATCTGTGCGCCTGAATCAGCCATGACCAACTGTCCCATTGCCCTGGCCATTGTCTTCTAGGATCTCAGATGGGACTTAGGGCTCCTGAATTTGAGCTATCCTAACCATGAGCACCAGCCTCCCATGCCATGGTGTCCCAGAGGCCACCACATGGATATATGGAACCAGTCAGTGACCTGGGCAGCTTTAGCCAGCCACGTCACCTCATAGCTCAGGTACAACACAGATACAGCCACTTTGTCCCATTCTGGTGGCTGCAGTCAAGAAGGGTGTCACTAAGCTGTAGAGTAGGGCAGGGTTGGAAAATTTGCCATGTGGAATAATGGAAGTCTGACATTTTATCACAGAGAGAATGAAGAACTGGATCTGATCAGTCTGTAACTGCTACCACAAGCAACATGGCTTCTTACTAGGCTGTGTGATGCAGAAGACAGAGGTATCACAACACCAAGAAGTTGAAAGTTGAAACCTGACTTGTTCAGACTAGACACTGAAAGTGCTGATGCTTGACTACTAGAGGAACCTCCTAAAACTTTTGCTATGTTCTCTGGCCCTGGCAACTTTTGAAATGAGATTAGGTATCTTCCTAAGAGAGATAATAGAAACACAGTGGTACACGTGGCCTATGACTCCGTGGAGCAGGCTCTGAGCTTTCCTTTCTCTTCTATTTCTATTGAAAAATGTCAGTAAGTTAAGCACCTCCCCCCACCAAGAGCATCAGAGATGTTTTTGTTGGCTTTCCTTCCAAACAAGATGTCTCAGAGGACAGTCATAGGCTGTGCAGGGTGAGATGCCAAAATAATTCATCTCCCATGCGATCCTTTATTGCCAGGGAAGATAACAATTTAAGGCAGGCCTGAACAGAGAAGTTCAAGCCAGTTCTCCTCTCATTTAAACCAGAAATAAATCTGGCATTTCACACCTGAACAAAGATTCGTCTTTTGCAAATCCTATTTGGAGGAGAGCCAAAGATGCAGCTATCTGAGGGCCTTCTAGAATGGGAACGGTCATCCAGCTGGTGCTCACCTAGTAAGATGGTTTAGGGAAGGCAATGTACATCGGAATTCAGTTGTTGGTATGAGAGGCTATATAATATAAACAGGCACTTGGAGAGAGCCTGGAAGCTCACATGGTTATTGTTTGTTATTTTAGAATGTTAATGTGGATTTTGAGCTCTTGACAGGCATGAGATTGCTAGTGAAGACCTGTCTAGCCACACATAAGACCAGCAAGAAATTCAAGTTCTTCCATCCCACTCAGTCTTGCCATGGAAGAAAGACCAGCTCCTGGCAAGTTTTGTTTTTCCTGAGAAATTTAGTCCCTGGACTCCCTGATGGCCTACACCAACTCTGACGCCTGCTTTGTGATATTGATATATGTATCCTTGAAACTAGACTGATACTGGCCACTCATTTCTTTTTCCTTATTTTCCCCTTTACTGTTTAGAAAAAAGTTGTAGTACCATAAGAAAAGGAACAGAGTTTGTCTAATGCTCACAGTGGCATTTATAGGCTCTCCCACTATGCCTTTAGTAATCATTTCATATTAGAGCAGCTCAAATTTGATATTTTAGCAAAATGTGGCTCTTTAATATTGTCTTTATGCATCAGAAGGGAAGATAATCATTTTAGGGCTGACAGTTTCTAAAGATTATCATTTGTGTCTTGACTCCTAGCAGGTTAATCCACCTTTCTGTGTCTCTTCCAAGCAGCATCTACCTAGAGCTCAAATGATTGAAAACAAGACTATTTGTGAGCCTGGTTATCTGCAAATTCTGCTTTTTAATGTGAAATTTGTTTACACTAATTCCAGACCGGAGGAAAAAATAAGTTGTTCAGGGAAATATTTTTCATTTTATTTTTTATTACTTTTTTTATCAATAGAAACCAACACAAATTCTGGGCTAGATAAGTCAGATGGAGCTGGTAATCGTTAACATTGCATTAAAAAAAAATAAAATAAAATACTTCTTGTAAACAGCTGATTTAAAAAACAAAACACTAATAGGTTAGAGGCTGACAGAAATTATTAGCAATAAGCTCTTTCGCATAGAAATAGGCTTATTACCATGCATTTGCAGCAGCTGGCATGAGCCTGGCTTGGTGCCAGCAAACTGTGTCCTGCAAACACCATCTTTCCACTTGATTCTAGGAAAAACACCACCAAGACAAGGTTAAAGTCTCTTCTCAAGCCCTGCATAATATACTCCCACTGACCCCTGCAAGAGTCATGTGCATGTGTGTAAAAAGTGTGGTCCTAAAAGGGAAAAAAGCCAGTTTTGCTATTTCAGCTGGGAGACCTGTGAGCAAGGACTACAGGCTGCTTTTTAAAAGATGGGGGGTAGGAGAGTGAGGAGATGTTGTTTGTGTTTTGCTACATTGCTGAAAGTTAGCAGAGGCCACCCTGGAGGGAAAGAATAAATTAAGCACAAATCACAGCCACATAAAGATTGTAGGTCAAATCAAATTTGTTATTTTTTTTTTTTTTAATCAGCAGAAAATTACCCTGCGTGTGATGCATGACATAGTCTTCAGCTCCCAGGTCTGCCTGCACTCAGATGTAGAAGCACATTTGTGGTTTGCTGAGATCTGGTGTTGTTTGCTTGCTTTTTTTTGGCCAAGGACTTTTCCATATGACTACACCATTAAAGTGTGCCATAGATTACACACTCTCTAACCAGGTTACAAGGAAAGTACACAGATTCACATTTAGGAAACCATCCTTAATCCCAATAGGAACAGCTGGCCTTCAAATATTTTTGTTATTGACCTGGTTAAACACAGGGTTGGATCCTGCAGATGTCAAGAACATTCATTTTGCTGGATGAAGAAGATGCTCAGACTTAAAACAGAAATGAAAGCAAGAGAACCCCAAACATTCAGTGTTCTGCAGGATTTGGCATCAGGTGTAGAAAGCAGATGGTCAACATGGTACTTTAACACGAGTCCAGAGATTCCTGCACTTATTCTAAAAGGCTAAATTACGTAAGATTTTGTCAACTCTTTAGTTTAATGGTGATGAAAAATACTGACTATAAAGGAGGTGAATGAAATGGCCCATGAGCCTTTATGGGTAACACAAAAATCACTATTGAAACAACGATGCCCTTATAGTTGAAAACATTGACCTTTGTCGAAGAAATTCAGAACTCTTGAGCGCAGTGCTCGCTGCCTAGTCCGATTTCAAGTCAATTGAAGGAAGCAAAATACAAAGGCAAAGGTCACATTGACTTAGTATAACAATCTTAATGAATCTGGCCCTCTGTTTCGCAGGTCCAGTGGAAATACGAACTCAGTGGCTCGTTGCCTTCCTCTCAGTGTGCTGCTGCAAAACACACAGGTAAAGCGAATAAGCTTTTGCTCTGCCCGATCTCCAAACAGCACTATGTCTCTGTTTAAGTAGAGCCTGGAAAACAACCTTTTTATTTTTAGCAACAGCATTCTGCAAAAGGAGCTGTTGTTGACAAGAAAAGCCACTCATATTTGAATATGAAACATTTCCAGCACTTTAACTATGAGGGTAAGCAATCCTTGGCCAAAGCATTCAGGAGTCACGATCAATAAGGAAGAGACCGTGAAGGTTTTCTGGATGGGAAATATTTCTTTGCTTCCAAAAGCATTCATCCTGTGCAAACCCACAGTATTTATTTGCATTACTGGAGATTGCTGCTGAACCATGGACCGGCATCCAGCAGAGTAAGGTACTGTACAAAGGCAGAACAAAAATACAAGCTCATAAGCTAAGACAAGAGATAACAGATGGATGCAGACGGACAGCAGGAGGAACACAAAGGAACAAGGTGACATTATAACACTGGAGTCCCCCTTTCAGAAAAAACAATGAAAGGCACAATGACAAGATTTTTGTGTTTGTCTTTTTTTGGAGCTGCTGCTCCCTCCTTCAGCCCCGATCCTGCCATGATGCCTAAATGAAACAAAACAACACGGCAATAATGGCTGAGTAGCACTGGCAGCCAAGGACAGAAGTCTAATGAAAGATAAATGGTTAAAGTTTACTAAGAAGTTACAAACCACCAAAAACAGGTCTTAAAATGGGAAGTGTCAGGCAAGCCCTTAATAACAGGTAGTATTACCAGCCCCACCCATAATTACCGCACTCCTCTCCCCGCCCTCTGCATGTCACTCGTTTCCATCAGTCGCAGGCTTTGCAGAGCACGGACGGTGCCTGCGCGGTGCCTGCGCAGTGTCTGCTCACAGTCGCGCAGGAATGGGGTGACATTTCTGCCTGAACTTCTCAGGAGTTGCTGTGATATAAGTATTAAATGACAACAGCATAAATAATAGCAGTAATAAGCAAGCAGGAGGCTCAGCTCTGCCTACATCTAGCAATGCTGATGCATCATATCCACAGTACAGACTGACGCAACCTTAAAAGACTGCAGGTAGAGGGAATAATGTATTGAAAGGAATACATTTACCATACATCACAGAGTCCCCATTAGGAGATTTTTATGATCACATTACTATGTGCTTTGTCTTCAAACAGAGACTTCTCTGGCTTTTCCACCCATAAGCAAGAAAAAATACTTGCCGTACTCATTATCAGTCTCTTGGTTCAGATTTTCTCTCTGATGTACAGCTGCTTCGTTTTGGTTCTCAGTTCCAATAAGATGTATTATTGTCACCTTTTCTGTAATAATATTCCCTTATACTCCTGAAACTAGACAACAGTCAAGGATATTACTGAGTCTGAGACTGGTATGTACTTAGAAATGTTTTAGATGTGTAGAAATCATTGAACATTATTGTTTTGGCATTACTTTATACATCTACTACCATTTGGGTTAGAGGATATTTTTAAATTATATCAGTGCTTAATAATCAGCCTTATATATTCTTTTCAAACGATTTGCTTTGATTATCTGGAGGGGGGAGGTCGATGACTGTACAAATCATATTGAAACTTTTATGCTTGCTGATTGAGTATGCGGTATTTTTTAAACATCTGATTAATGAGCAAAAAAAGAAAAAAAATAAGGAGTATCTGGGATGAAATTTCAAATAAATAAAGGTTTGGGAAATAAATTAGGAGAGCTTTTCAGAGACTTACTGCCTCAATGAACAAGATGCTGTGTACTTCTAATAATATAACCCACAAATCACAGTAAACCAAGTGTGATGCTTTGATTTGTGGAAATATGCAAGAATATTCCTTTAGCTCTCTGATCAGTTCTATACCAAGCTCTCGTGCTATGAAAAGGTCAGAATCCAAAAGGGTTAAGTATTGACTGACAAGAGGATGAAAGGAAAGGCAACACTACGTAGGTGTATTAAGGGTCTTGAGGGACATTCCTAAAAGTCAGTATCAGTTTTTATATTTCTTGTACAGGATCAGATATGAATTTCAAATAGTGAATAGATTCAGGTAGTCTTACTTCTCAGAAATGTGAAACTCTTATTTAACGGTATCTATGCCGAAAGCTTTTCTATTCTTTCTTTCTTTCTTTTTTTTTTTTCGCTCAAGCCTTCATCCAAAAATTCCATATTTTTGCTCCTTCTCACCCATTTCAAGCTGTTTAGAAAAGCACTCTCCCTCCACTCTCCCCTTCTCCTATCTGCGACCCTGTAATTTGTACAGTCGCTCACTGAATAATGGATCTGAAGAGTTTACAAAGAAAAATACTAGGATGAAATTTGTTATCCAGAGCTGACAATATGTTAGAAGCAAATAGGTTTGAAAGCAAATAAAACCCCAGGTGCTGGCTATTTCCAGGACCATAAAAAATACGTTGTATCCCAAACGCAAAGTTTGAATGCAAAAGGTCAGCAAGTTACACAGCGAGGGGCATGTGCCCCTTGGTGCAGCTATGACAGAGCCACGGAGGGACCACTGCCCTGCTATAGGACCCTCTGAGGCGGCGGTGGTAGGAGGGGAGAATCACAGGGCGAGGGGGCGAATGGAAAAGGCAATTTGTGCTCCACTTGCCTTTTTTTAGGGACATGATGTTTCAGGAAGAGAGAGTCTGCTGGCAACCTGATCCTCCCTCCGGTTGCGGAGATCTTCAAAGGAGACAGAGCTGGCAGCTGACATCCCCCTTCTCCGGCTGTTTTTTTTCCCCCCATTCCCACTGCAGATCCCTCCCCCAGCAAACCTCTGAATCCACTCCTGTGTCCTTCCGCAGCAGGGGCTCGGGCGCATTCAAGGTCCTTCGCCCCACGCACCACATCAGACTCGAACTAGGAGGCTTTGCCACATCACTTATGCTGGAGAATGGCACCATTGGGCAGTGGTGTTAATTTGCTCCCCAAAAAAAGGAATAATTTGAGGAGTTGTGTGGCCTAGAAATGGGAGCAGGAACCGGATGGTTGGGAAAGGCAATGGCAAATGCAGCAATGCTGGGAGGGTAAAAGCTGTATTATTAGAAGGAAATAGCTGCTGGCTCAGCCTTCTCGGCCAGGGCTTCAGAGAAACAGCAGTAGCTGGGCCTCTGCCCTGTAATATTGCACATGCAACAGCCCCCTGCACAGGTATGAATAATCTGTTGGCAAAGACTCTTCTCCCCTTCTGTTTCTAGAAGCCTTGGTCCTCGGGATGACCCCCTTCATCCAATGACACTTTGCAACTGTCCCTCACTGCGCTGGAGGCAATCCCATGCAAGGAGAGAGAGAGACCAACTTGTCTGGCAACGCTACAGAGGGTGAAAGAAGAGCTTAGAAATAGGGAACCCATGCCCCAGCCCAAAAACCTCCAGCCGTGCTTAACAGAAACTCTTTGCTGAGTTGAGGCTCGATGGAGAAGCTGTGGGGCTCAACACCTGCTCCCCGGGACGCAGCAGAGCCATCTCTAGACTGCAAAGCGGCTGGCCATCAGGCCAGCCGGGGGAGGGCTCGGAAGACCACCGTGGGGGTACGTGTACAAGGCTATACACACCGTTTCCCCTCCAGCCCCAAGGATACTGCCTGAAAACTTACATCCAGCAATGCTGCAGTAAATGGCAGTATCTCTTGGAATGGTTTCAGTCAAATCACATTTCTCTGGCAGCGTGTGTGAGGAGAAAGGTGGGTGGAAGGAAAAGGCAGAGCCAGCGCAGTAGCAAATATTGACACAAAACAATAACAAAACATTATTGCAAAACCCACACAAATGAACAGGTGAGACTGTGGATGAGCACATCCCAGGAAAGTGCTCTACAATGCATTAATGTTCACATTTCTGATGCTAAGGAGTACACTTGCAGATACGTAACCTGTGCAAGCACTGTTTACAGAAACTCTGATGAGGAAAAACTCGAGACATTTACAATCCTGCAGAAGGGCAGATATTACCTAAGCTAAAATTACCTAATAAAGCTAAAGCTTTGTTATGTGGGTAGTCCCACAGGCCTTTCTTAGCTCTCACCATATGTCTTCTGTACCAGGTACACAGCACCTGCCAGAATCAGACCCACAGTCAACATTCATAATAAAACTTAATCTTGGGTCACATGAGCTTGTATAAAAAATAGCTTCTGCTTTGCTGCAGTCATACACACAGCAGTAAAAAGTAGCTAGTCACATCATTTGTACTGCACATGTTTTACACTATCTGCTTTTCTCCAGAGACAGCTAGCAGATCTCCCCTTCTTTCTTTTTGGTTTTGGTGGGAGAATAGTGTTTTGTCATGGAAAAATAAACACCTTGGTGTATCGACTTTTTTCCTCCCATGAAATTAATCAGGAAGTGTAATACTTACAAAAGAATTTGCATATGTTGTCTTAATGCAGCTGCACATCTCCCACAACGTAATGACTGGTCTGGAGTCACCCTTGACAATTACATGAATTTCTCTTGTGCAGGGCTAGCGCAGAAGGAAGCTGTGCTGCTCACCATTCAGGCCTAGGTATCAAGGGACTTTGATCAACTGTGGGATTTTTTTTCCCCAATTTCCTGCAGAACGCCAAGCAAGCTATTTTGTTTGGCACACACCAAGTAATATTTCCAAAAGCACCTGTTAAAAGGATCAAGGGGTTGTATGAAATATTCCAACAGTTGCCTAATTACCTGAAAACCTGGTCCACAGTCCAGCTACAGTTATCTCTTTTCAGGTGGTCAGATGCTTCAGCAACAGGTATCATTTAGCTGGATGAACAAGCTATGAAAAGTTGATCCAGTCAATCAGTTCTCCTCTAGGCTTATTCCTGAATACTGGTATTTACCTTTTATTCCTTTAGCCAGATTGCACTATTAGTTTTTGATCAAATGCCCCTACTGAAATCACCTGACAGCAAAACATGGTGACCCTTTGAGAATATGAACAGTACTTTACCTCTTATAACCATGACACTGAATTACTTTCACAACAGACTTCTTTAGATAGTGTCTAAAGGATGGAGCCTAAGCACACTCATTTTTAGCACAGGCTTTACTTCAGGAGAAAGAAAACACTAGTTTGTGAAAATACATGCACAGAAGTTTGGGAAAGCCCATTTTCTCCCTCTGCTTTGTATGTAGAAATGCTATACTACTTACTCACTTGGATGATGCCCAGGAGACACATTACCATGAACTATTATGGAGATGAACGCCTCAAATCTAGGAATTCACGTCCCAGTTGTTACTCTGAGAAAAATCCTATGGACATTGTGGGAAACTTAGCCCAGCTAACAACTTTAAAATCAGATCTTCAGAGCAGACTTGAAGAAGCAGCAGCAGAAATAGAGTTTGATACAAAAGCTGCATTACAAACAAAATAATTTTCACTAGCACAGTATATATATCTTTGCTTAATTGATTATATGTTTTCTTATTAAGCTAAAGTGACTTGAGCATGCAAATTCTAGCTTAAGGCCCGGTTGTGCAACCTCACACTTGCTCTGAGTAATCCAATTGACCTCCCTGGGACAACTCATGCGAGCAAGTGCTCATCACCATGAATGAGGGTTGCACAATCAGTACAGTTTAAATACATCTCTCTTTCTGCACCACCCTCCCAGATACTACTGTGCAAGCAGAGCTTCAGCACTAATGTTTCTTCTAGATTCTCTGATCACTACAAAGCTGTGCCAAAACACAGAGGAAGTGTGTCCTGTGCAAGGAATTAGTTTGATTAGTTCTCTTAGGATACACATGATACTTTTTTTTTAAGATGACAGAAAGAACATTTCAAGGTTACTCTGTGAGAATAATCAATCTTTTAAACACACAAGTTCTTTAATTACATTTGCAAAAAAAAAAAAAGATAATATATACTATGGCTATGAAGAAGTTAGTGAAGTCAGCACAATTTAGCCTTTAATTTTGCCCTTTCACCAGATTTCAGACAATTAGGTCTGTGAGCACTAAAAAAGATAAAGAAAAAAATAAGCACATAGTTAATTTTTGCATTGTGTTGCCCAAATAAAAATCAATCACTTGGCTTCATTTAACTTCCTGTCCTCATAGTCTTAAGAATGCTGCAACATGCTATTGGCATATGCCTATAAGACAACTAGTAACTGGCTTTCATAAACACTAAATTTATCAGAGAAGACAGCAAAAGTCTCTGCTTAGCTCACTGCACATCATATAAACCAAATTGCAAACAGATTTTTTTTCTCTGCTATGAAATAAATGGAAGTGCCAACATATACAAATACGCATTTGTTATTACTGAGATGTTTACAGCTCCTGCCTTGCCATTTGCACATATATAATACTATACTGCATCTTTACCTATAGCCCTCTGGTTAAGAGACAATAGGTGCAAATTAATGTATAGGCAGACATTATGTCTTCAAGTCTGGACTTGACTTGAAGCCTCTTTAAATATTTTTAAATGCCACAGATTTTTACAAGGGTTTTAAAATCCTTTCTTCCACTCTTTGCTGATGGTTAAAATGTTCAGGGGACAGGACAAGATATTTATAATAATAGGACATTTCACTCTGCACTTTGTTTTAGCATGTGGGGGGAATAATAATTGTATTCAGACTTGAAATGGCTTGGGTTACGCAGTTCAGAGCACAAGCACCTGCAGCAAATTAATTTGTTGTAGCACATTTATTATCTCATAGCTTCTATTTAGACTGCAGCTGTTGCTATTATGTTAATAATGTTTTTTATCACCACTGTATACAACAGGTTATGGTAATACAGAAATTTTGGGGCGTGGGGTGTTTATTTTTTTTTTATTTCATTTCTCAGAAAGAAAAAGATGGGGGGAATGTAACACATAAGCATTGATCAGGCATTTAGCCTTCTGTTTATTAGCTGATTTGAAAGAGAATGGGCAAGTGAAATTAGAAAAGAACAACAATAGACAAAGATGGCGCGTGCAGAATTTGTGAAAGCAAAAAAGAAGAAGAAGAGGTGGAAAAAAGAAAGAAAGAAAGAAAGAAAGAAAACACCGAAAACCGCAGTGCTGGGGTGGTGAGTGTTCGGGTGGGGGTGGGGAAAATGCTGCAGTTTTCGTGAAATAATAAGGTGGAAAAAAAGGCATACAAAGAGTAGGTTTTTCATTGTCTGTAAAATATAAACACAGATGAATTCTGTCTTTGGTTTGTTCATGCTTTTCACTCTGCACAGCAGGGATGTTCTTAAGAAGTTGCCCTCTGCGAAATTTCACTAAATGGAAACCGTGGACCCTGCATGATGCGATTATAATCACACCAGCCATTCTTTTTACATAATTTTTTGTTTAAAATCCAGTAATGCTTCTTGTTTTTAAAACATATATCTATATCTTTACATGCATCTAAAACGGTGCTGGTTTACATCCCCACAGCAAAGTGCAAGCTGAAGCTATAACTGGCTGTATCCCATCCACAAATCTCAATGGACTCAAAAACAATATGAAAATTTTTAGCTGACAAGAACATGTCTGCTGCCTGCAGTCACTGCAATAGCTCACCATGTTGCCTACTAACCAAAAGATCAAAAATTATCGATTTCATGGCGCTGCGTGCTTGGGATAGAAAAGCTACTTTAAAATTTGCATTATTTAAGAAATGAATTAAGAGAAAAGACTCATGTTTTAGAGCACTTTGGAATGTAAAAATGGCTTTATGTTTTAATCTTATCAATGATTTACTATAATTCTATTATTTTTAGCAGCTGGGGTCTGGAAATGATTTTTTTTTTGCCGATGAATTTAGGATTTTGCCGCAGTATACATCTGCAGTCCCAGAATCCTCTGGCAAGATAATCCCTCCTGCGATGGGGAAACGCCTTTAACCTTTTCGTGAATGAAAAATATGCAACCATTTTGAAATAAAAAGGGGGAAAGAATGATGATTTCTAAGAGCTGGAATGAAATTTACTCTGAATTGAAAGAACAATGCAAGGAAAACGTACTGTAATCGCGCTGTGTCGTTGGGCGTTTCCAGCTGTTGTCTCCATTGCTCCTAGCCTTCCGTCAACGGTGCCCGTAAATACGCCTAGACCATGGCGTTACCCGTATTTCACGCGGGTGAGAAATCAAGAACCGAGAGCTAAGAAAGACAGTGTTTCCTTGCCGTAACTGCAGAAACGCTACAACTACCATTTCCGTTCTGCAGACCTGAACGAAAGTTTTTTGGTTAAAAGCCATCCATTCTGACCAGAGGATTCTGAAGATTACCAGACTGCGTAACGGCAACCAACTGTCCGGATAACAAGAGGTGTTTACAGAGGTGCTTAGTGTTTGCAGATAGAAAGGAAAAGGAAAATTTGCTGATGTGTAAGGCAAATCTGAAGCCCTAGTTCATACACAACCTAACTGGAGATTTGTTCAAATGAAACTCGTACCCTCATGTTTTGAAATTTTCAGATTGTACAGTAATTAGGAAAGACTGGTCTGAACAGAAAAATCTCATCGTAATAATTTATTATCTTATGTTTTAAGATTATGTATTAGAATCAATTGCTCTGAACAAGAAAATCTGGCCTAAAGCTATTGAAAGAGAAAGACAAAATTTATACATCAACTACCTTTTAAAGACAGCTTTCTGTACATACCTAGTATGTTTAGAGTATTGACAATTAAAGGGTTACAACTTTCAGAAATCAGTGGTTTCATGTGGATGGAGTTTGGGTAGGGAAGAAGTAGATAGGTGTCACACCTTTGCGACTGTTATTGTTTTCATTTGTTTGTGGCTAGTTTTTCTGCAAGAGTGGCTGAACACAATGATCGCAATTGCTTTAAATTAGGAATACAAGACCCATAACCATTAAGAGACAGGCACACAGAGAGATTTCAAATGAAAATTTAGGTGCTGTGGAATACTTGATAATGACAACATTTTAAAAAGGAACAATACTGTGGATTTCTGTTTTATCTTCATCATGCAATAGATTTTAAATATAAAGTCATCCAGATATTTATTCATTTGGTTAGCAGTAATTAAAATATATGTATTTGGGAGATGCAGTGCTTCATGTTTATTCTGTTCCACTGTGTCTGCTGCTTAATATGCCAGTAATCAGATATTCTGATGAGTAATGCCTCAGCTGCTAAATCAGCTGGAAACTTTTTTAAGTTTCTGAAACATACCTGATATATAAACTGCAATACAGTGAATTCAGGCATTCACATGTACTTAATTAAAGAGAGAAACACTAAGGTATATTGCATATATTCAAAATAGAAACATAAAGAAAAAGAATAACTTTGTTTTTAATCAAATTGTTGGCCAAGTACAATTTTATTTCTGGTGTTTGCAACAATGTTTACAGAGTACTCTAATTTATCTCATTTCAACCAGTTAACAAGATGTTTTGATCAGTATCTTCTATACTAATTTATTAATAATTGTTACTGTCTCCCTTCTATTCAAAATGACCTAAAGCTACACACTGGCACAATTTTATTCCATAGTTTTTTGAGAAACGTCAAATCTCACCAGGATTTTGAGTCTGGTAAACTCCTTCCTTTGTCCATAATGAACACGTTTTTTATTAAAATTGAGCCTGAGTGGCATAGCTGTTTGTTATTTGCTTTAACATAGCAAAGTTTCTGACTTGCATTAATAAACCGTAGTTCCCAAGTATGCGGCAGAAGTTAAATTGATTAGTTTTGTAGCACAAAGAATGCTTAAATACTGCAAGCATCTCCTCTATTTTCCCCTTCACTCCTGTTTAAAAGTAAAAATATATGACTTACTAAATACATTACAACTTTTCTTTGCTGGAAGATTTTTCTTGAGAGGATCAGAATGATGTGTTTTGTTGCTGACAAGTGAATATATATTTACTCAGTGTCTTAAAAAATATCTGTAATTGATTCTTGAATATGTTCCTAGATTATGCACAGTTAGAAGCCAATTATGCATATGTTTTTAAGATCCATGTGGGAAATCAAAGATTCAGGCCCAGAGCCTTAGATGTTTCCGTAATTGGTAATTGTGCTTTGTCCTTATATTAGTGCCATTCCTATTCATTTGTTACTACGTTCCTTAAAAACACAGCTAAATGACAGAATTTCAGAAGGAAAGGCGACCAGCTAAGTTTACCTTTAGCTGTTTGTTATTTTTAATTAAGCAGGTCTTCCTGCTTTCTACGGTGTTAAAAGCTGACTCCAAAAGCAGTGCTAAGGATGTAAAAAAGAGGCTAACAAAAAGATTTAAATCATTATCCTTTAAAATTTAACCATGAAGCTTTCCTTTGCCCTGAGGATTTCTTACTGCACAATGATACACAATGACACGAAATCTTACTGATACACAATGGACACGTTAAAATACTGCTTGACCTTTTGAAAAAAATATGTCTGTGGCATAGTCATCTAGCAAATAGTCACCAAAACAAACCTATTAATGTATAAAGGAGCTCCAAAGAAACTTTTGAAGCTGCATCTACAGAGCTGATGCTTCTTGGGGGGGAAAGAAAGAAAAGCAGCAGAAGAAAAATAACTGGATTTTTGTGAATTCATTCCTGGAAGCCCTGCACTGTAATATCCAATATAACATTTACTCTTCTCATTTTCACACTGGATCATATCACATTGTATTTTAGAAAATTTAGAAACATAATACTGTTCTTTCAGTTACAAAATGTTTCTAAAATACATTTCATAAGTTAATCACAGCTGCAACAGTTCCAGATATTAAGGTGTTAGCTTTCCTGGGGTAGTCTCTTAAAAAGGTGGTATTTTAGAAAATGGTTAGGTACCTAAGAGCTAAAAATTGCAAAGGTAAAATGAACCAATTTCTGTTAGCATCATGCCTAGATCTGAAAGCATTCTAACCACTTTGCAATGAAACAATACAGATTAAAATTACAACAAACCATGCAAAACAACTCAAAATCAACAAGAACTTAGCATTATGTGCTAAAGGCCTTATCAAATTTATATATATATATATATAAAGTTGTGTTTTAAACCTGTTTTTAAATGGGCTAGTTCCAGCAGTCCTCGTCAAGTGAAAAACAAAAGCGGTCCATACTTCAGGGGCCAGAAGCAAAGACATGGACTGTACCCCTCCTGCTTCTGCAAAATCCAGGCTCCAAAAGCCCCATCCTTGCAGACCTCAGGGGGTGGGATGGCACACAAAGAGGCTCTGAAAGGTATCTGGGACCATGCAATGCATCAAGGGCGTTTGATTCTACTGTTGTTATCAATTACCCAATGGAATTGCTGATAGTGAATTTGGCAATAATACCCTATAGAAACAGCACTTTGAACTTATATAGCATCTTTGATCCAGCAATCTAAAAGGAGGGATCTGTCATTATTATTATCCCCATTTTACAGAGGGTGAAATCAAGGCAGATATGATTTTCCCAAGGTCATACAGGAAAGCAGCTGGGAAAGGGAGATGCACAAAGAATGTAGCTCTTCTCCTCCACGCATCTTTTTTCTTTTTCTTTTTTTTTTTTTCATGCACCAAACCAATCTCCAAGAATGCTTTCTCGGACTCATGTAAGCAGAATCAAAGTTTTCGTGTCAAGGATGGCAAGGTCCTGCTGCTCACAGCAGCACACTTCTGCACCATGCAAACACACCCTGCAATTCCCCTGGAAGCTGATCAGCATTTGCAGCCTGCAGGCCCTGATCCAGCAGCATTTGCTTTGCCTACTCTTGCTGCTGGTTCTCCTCCTTCTTGCTCTCCTTTCAGCCAGCATATCCAAAGCGGGCAACCATCCTAACAGAAAACAGCATGACAAGGAAAGCTTTAATTCTTGACCCTCTAACTTCAGGGTTATCCTAGGAGTACTTCGTCCTAGTGAGGGCTTGTGGTTGCCCAGTGTACTGTGAGGCTTGCAGGTGGGTGACTGCTACATGCTACATGTGCTGCAAAGGCAAAGAAGAGTGAGGAGTTATCATGGGATTTGGGTGGTTTTCTTTCCCTTTTTTTTTTTTTTTTTTTTTTTTTGAGGGGGGAATTGAGGGTCAATGGGTTGTGTGGGGTTGTTTTGTGCGTGTGTTTTTTAAATAAGCACGCTGTGTTCCCAGTAGCCCTTCACTAGTGACAGGTCCTCCAGCACCAGCACCCCTGCACTGGCCCCAGTGGTTTGCAGCTTCATATGGGTACCCCATGCCAGGCAGGGGAGAGCATGTGCCCCAGTCCACTGCTGTATCAGGGAGCGTTTTAGAGTGCTTTGTGTGCAGCAAGCTCTACAACTTTATTTTATTTTATTTGAGCAGGGAAAAGTCTCATGTTCAAAAAGTGCTAGTGTAATAAAGCCGTTGATGTGAAAATCAAGTAGCACTTTCAAAGAAGTCCTCTAGTCTAAGACTACACATTACTAAACAAATCAACAAATAAGAAAAAAGTGCAACTTTCTGAGTAGAAATTCAGAGTCTGTTTAAAATGGTATTATCTGTGGAAAACCAGGTATACAGGTGGCCTCTCTGTGAACCATGCATCTCCCCAGAGCAGCATCTCCTTCCCCAACCCCTAGCTGCTGCATGAAGCCCTCCAGCATGAGACCAAGTATTAAACCCCCAACATCCGCTACTGCCAAAGCTGATCTATACTGTAAAAAAAAAAAAAAAAAAAAAAAAAAAACAAAACAAAAAAAAACCACTTTCACTAGCAATGGATGTTTTATTTAAACATGCTGGTGTATGTGGTCCTTGTTTCACACAGAGGTGTGCTTTTTGTGGTATGTTAAACATGCTTTGCCAGTGCAAGATGGCACATGCAAAAAGTCTGTAAAACATTTTGCTGTGCAAGCCCGTGCATGCCAAGGAGGAGGCAACCACATACGTGCCTTTACAAGGCTCCACACGCCGTGAAAAAAAGCCTTTGTGCAATTCATAATATTTTCCTGTTTTTTACGACTCACTAAAAAGACAAGAGGCAGGCAGAGGATGGGGGGGGCAGGTTGGAGGAAAGCCTGTTTCTTCCATAAAAAATAAATAAATTGCATAACAACATACTTTCTTTGGCAACTGCTTCCTGACAAATATTTATAAGGGCAGAGCAGAGCGCGTTTCCGCCGACGTGAGCGGGCGCCGCCGCCGCCGCCACCTTCCCCGAGCTTGCCCCAACGGCCCCAACGGCTCCCAACGGCTCCCAGCGGCCCGGGGCCGGCAGCAGCTCCGCGGCCGCGCGGCAGGCCGCTTGCGCACGTTAATGCGGCCCGCGAGCCTCCAGCACTCGGCGCGGGGAAAACACGAGTTAGTGCCGTGTCTATCCCCTCCCTTCCCCCCCCAAAAAATGTAATTAAATTATTTCATAAATAAAAAAAAACCCAAAGGCCAAGCGAAAGCGGGCGATCACACTCCCCGCGCATGCCTCGCCCCCCAGTAAATTCAGCTTATTTTGCCAACTTCACCCGCCACCTCGAGCTCGCAGCCCGCTCCCCCACCGCCGGGGTCCGCTGCCTCCCCGCCCGACCCCCGGCTCCGACCTCGCTGCCGCCGCCCTGCCTCCCCCCGCCGCGCCGCCGCCGCCGCCGCCGCGGCCTCCCCCCGCACGCGGCCGCTTCTCGCCGCTGCTGCTCTCTGTCTCCCTCCGCCCTGGGAGCCGGGCACTATTTCTCCTCCCCCTGCCCTGTGCGTCGGGAGCCTGTGGAATGCTGCGCGCTGGGCCGGGCCGCGGCGGCAGGATACAGCCGAGCCCGGCGCTCGCTATAAGAACCTCCTTGTGAGCGCCGCCATTTTAAGCCTCTCGCTCGGTTCGGCGCTGGGAGCAGCAGCAGCCGCGGCGCCCGGGGCGAAGGGGGACTAACGCCGCCGCCCCGCACGGTCGCGACCCGGGAGGCAGCGGCGGGGGCGCCGCCGCCAGCAAAGAGCCGAGCGAAGAGAAGGGGGGGAGGCGGAGGAAAAACAAAACAAAAAAAAAAAAAAAAAAGAAAGAAAGAAGGGAAGACGGACCGGACCGGGATCGCCCGGGCGGCAGCAGCAGCAGCCGGAGCCCGGGGGGACCCTGCGCTCTCGCCCGCCTGCGACGTTAGTGCCACTTTCCGCGGCGGGACCTTGGGGCGAGCCCGGGGCGACCCCCCCCCCCTCGGTGGGCGCCGCGTGCGGCGGCCGTTGGGGGTCCAGGGTGTGCCCGGCGCTGAGGCGGGAAGGGCGCGGGGCGGGGGGCGCTGCCTGGGTGGGAGGGAGGTGGGGGGGAGGCAGGAAAGGAGGAGAAGGGCTCTTGTTTGGGGAGGTCCGGACAGCTGCGTGCTCGCAGGAGGCGGCAGCTGCGGCTCCCGAGGTGTCTCTTGGGAAGCTCGTCCTGGGCGAGGGGGCAGTTGCACGGGTCTGTAGGAGGAGGCGAGACTCTGCCGTCCGGGTCTCGATGTGCCTCTGCTCCCCGCTGCGTTTGCGGCCGAGGTCGGAGTAGGTTCGTACCGATTTTTTTCCACTTTTTTTTTCTTTTTTTTTGGGGGGGTGGGGAGGTACTGAATTCCCAGCGAGCTCTGAACCACAGTAGTGGATCGAAGAGGGACGGATTTATCTGTACCTAATATAATTAACTAACCACCGTCACTGCAGTGAGAGGTAGATAACTAATCTGTTGTCTTGTGGGTTTTCTGTCGTAGTTGCGTGCATGTTGGCTGGAGAGGCAGTGCTCCTTCTGGATGTCTTCGAAATGAAGCTCCCTGAAGCTGGGAGCAATCAAATTAAGTTTTTAACACCCGCATTGCCAGAGACTTGTAGAGAATGATTTAACGTGGTGTAGGGGCTCCCTTGTTGCAGAGGGAAGTGCATACCCATAGCTGACCGAGTAGGAGAAGGAAGGGAGACCCTCCAGCCTCCTAAACCAAAGCATTTCTGAGCTGTGTGAAGCAACTTGCTGTTACTGGAAACTTATTTCTGACTCTGGAGCAGGGAGCTTCAGTGTATTTTTCCTCCTCACCTTAGCTGAGGTGTCTTTTGTGCATGATGGGTTTCTCCTGGGACAGGTTGATTTCTTAAAATGCAGCAAAATCTTAAACTCTTACCTAACTAAAACTTGATGTAAGACCTCCTGCAGTCTCCCTCTGAATCTATTATTTCTGGGAAGAGGTGTTTTCAGTAGAGTTTGGGGAAGAAAATACAGGCTGTGAAGGCAGTATCACCAGTTTGTGACTATGGATAGCAATGTTAATCTTTGCAATCAGCTACTTCTTGATTTCTTTCTCATGGAACAGCCATTGTTCTGACACTCTGTATATTCCAGACATCTGTGGTCCTCCCATCCCCCAAAGTATGCAAGTGGTGAATGGAAAGAGGCTGGGCTGGTATGCTGAGGTCGATGGAAGGAAATCAAGGAGGGGTTTTAGGAAAACAGGATCTTTGTGCTGAGAATATAGGAAAGGCATAGACTAGAAAATTACCTGAAAGAGTAAAAGGGTGTTCTTGATTCTAAGTTCAGACACTGAAGTTGCTTTATCAGTTGTGATTTTGCTCCTGACAAAGCTGCTACTGTAAAGCTTTAAAACAGCACAAAAGATAAAACTCACTAGTGTTCAGTGAGCTAGGTTATAATGTGAATTTCAAGTAACTGACAACTCCAGGAACTGAATGTTAATAATTTGCTTTCACTTTTTTAATTAAAAGGTGCTGACAGCTGTAGATATCATCTGACTGTCAGTTGTGTGATGGCTAGTGCTGTTGAAAATAAAACTACTTAGATGTTCAGGCAAGGCTTTGAGTCTCTCTAAATTCAGCTATTGTATGTGGAATAACATTAAATGTACAGTTACTCTGATTGTTCTAAAGAAATATCCTATTTGCTTGGCTGTTAGTTCAGGTAACTAGAATTTAAGTGTAAACCAATATGCTTGGGAATGTTCCTGTTGGTCTGTGTGGCTGCTTTTCAGAGTACCAGGGAGATTTTTTTTTTTTTTTAAGCCAAATGAAAGGACAGTGTAAAATAGATTCTAAAAGCAAAGGTTTAACTCAAGTGAAGGCTTAATCTAAAAGTCAGCTAGTTCTTCAAATCTTCAAATCCAGTGTTGTTACATCCTCAGTAAATAAGCTTTTTTTTTTTTTTTTTTTTTTTCCCCTTGCCTAAGTAATAAACAGGCTGTCTTGCTTGGTTAATGTATAGTTTCCTGTGTACACTGGCATTGTATTATGGCTACATGATGTTTTGGTAAATGGTTTATCAAATCTTGGGCCTGAAACTTAGTTGCCCTTCAGACATAAGGTTTTTTTTGTAAATAGATATTGGTCTTTCATGACTTAGCATTACCAAAAGCTCATATCAGACTCTTCAGAATACTTCAGAAAGTAAATACTGGTGAAAAAGAGGAAAAAGTTAGTTAAACTGGTGGTGTTCTAAACTAACCTGGGGATATTCTGAGGTATGAAGAGGGAAGCAGCAAGAGTGAGACAGAAGAGGCAGCTATTGCAAGCTTCAGCATTGTCAGCTTAAGTCTGTGTGCTGTCTAAAATTCATAGATAAAAATGTTTTTGCAAAATATTGTCTGATATCTAGACAATTGTGCAAATACAGCAGTAATCAAAATCACTCATGTTAATTCAAAGTTAAAGCTGGTAACACGTGGGTTGTGGTGACTGTGCAGTTGGTTACAGTAAAACTTGTTCTGTGACTTTGGTAGATTGAATGCGCTGGCAGGAAAATCTAGACTGACCTTGCTTATCTTGATGATCATACTTCATTTGGCCTGATAAAACTTTGAGAAACTATGCAGACAATCAGGACTCGTTCAGCGCTCACAACATGCATTGCAAGTTCTGAGCCTCTTAACTTGCTGTGTGACAAACTGTATTAACTGTAACTTTAGAGACTGTACTGTATTAACACAAAATTCTTAAAGCTCCTTGGCAGGAACTTTTGCATGTGACTTTCAGTCTCTTTTAGGCAAAGTAACTATCCTGGTGAAAGATGGGCAGGACAGTGTTACTGGCTGACTTTCTAGTGAAGTGTTGGAAGACTTGTTCTGAAGGTACTGTGGTACAAAGCAGTGTGTCTGATTATCTGAATTGTTTAGACTCCTCAACATAAGGTAACTTGACAGTAGTTAACTTGTAATATCTATTTCAGATACTTTACTCCAAGGCTTACTTTTTGTAGTTAGTGATCAGACTTTGGTTCAAAAGTGTAATGTCTAAATATGCTAATATTGTATGACCTCTGTTGCCTCTTCTGCAAGAAAGTACCTGAATACATTTTTGTACTGATAGCCTCAAGTGAAAGGCAGAGAACCTAAGGATTTCTTTCCCCTAATTTCTGTCTGTATTAAACACTAAATTGATAATATGAGCAGATGAAACATCTGTAGCTAAGGTTAGCCTCTTGAATCTGTTAAATATGTTTTGACATAAAAGCAATATCTGATGCTTTCATCATCTTGAAGTGTGAGTGGGGAAGTATCAATCAAGTCTTGCTTACCAGAGATCTTTCTTCTAAACAGTATTGTAGGGTTTTTTTTAGGAAACTGAAGCAATATACATTAGCTAGACTAGTATTACAGAAGTCAGTGAAGTACTCTATTTAGGAACAGTGGAACAGCTTTGGAGCCTTGATTTAAGAAATAATTTTTTCCTTTAAATACTGGAAGAGTTAATCTAACATTCTAGGTTGCCACTTTAAAAAAGCATATGAACTAGCTCGGTCTTAGTGGAATTAACAAACATAATGCCCACTTTAAGCAAATTTGCACAAGGACTAGCATTTTTAGACCAACTTACTGTGCTAAATAGATTTGTATAAATTGGAGAAGTCTAACTCTGCAGCAAGTCTAGAAAATGGTTCTGTATTGTCCTGGCAACAGTTCAGGTGCCCTCCAGTGGCCAGAAGTCTTAACATCCTGAAGGTGCTGATATACTTATTGCATTGTTGATTTGCCTTAATTAAAAGTGAGTTGAATGAACATCTTAGTTACAGTGTCAGACCTCATTAGCATGTTTGTTGCTTAAACAGTACTTCTTGGGGTGTTGGTGTGTCTTACTGTAAGTAAATAGTTATTCTGACAGACAGGCTAAGGCAGCCACTACACACTTTCAGATTTGTAAATATTTCATTAGTGTCAGTGCAATTATGACTAATCACTCTGGTTTCTTAAGCCAGAGATTTAATGTTTAACATCCATATTAGGAGTTGGCTAGCATGGTTGCAACCTAAGAAGAAACTTGATTAGGTGAGTTCTAGTGCAAACTAAATGTGTAACTGAGAAGGGCAGGAGTATGTAAAATGCAGATAAGAGGTGGTAACTCTCTAGCCTGGTAATAAAACAGCTCTTGATGCTTTTCTTAGCCATAGAAACACTCGAACATAATGAATGCTGCATGAAAGCCTTAATCAGAAATGCTTGCTGTTGGGTTTACTTTGAATTTTAAGTCTTTTGGCCATTTCTAAACAGACGGACTAAACTGTTCTGAGGTTAGTTGTGTGAATTCATGATGCTGCTTTAGAGGTAGCTTAGTTGGTTTGAACAGTGAAGATAGTAATTGGTATGATAATGTAGCATACAAACTTAATACAAGTTTGGAAACTTAAAATTATCATACCAGTCCTTTAATGCTGAGGTGCAAACTGTGCTGTTAAAGGATTGATGTGTGCATTATGTGGAGGAGAATATTACCTCTGAGTTAAAGCTGGATGTATACATCTGGTAAGTAGCTGAAGCAATTTCTACCATCTAATCTTTAATGTTTGGACTATCATAGGTTCCCCTTTTGGACAGAGGAGGAGGATGCACGGATACTTGTAGCCAATTTTGCCTACTATATTTAAGTTACAGATTTTGCTAGCATTGCAATGTACTTGCCAGTGAAAAGCTTAATTAAACTATCATTCCCAAACATGAATTGATAGCTTCTCTAAACTTTGTGGTGCTTGAGCATGGCTAGTGCTTATAGCTCTTGGAAACAGCTAGAGATTCTGTAGAATATAAACAGAAATACTTAGCATATCAAGCATAGCTATTTCAGGGGGAAAATCACTTTGGCTATCAAGTTTCCAGATCTTTTCAGGAGCTGCTAATGTACTTTCTCATGATTCTGAATATAAAAGATTATGTTGACAGACCTTTTGCAACTCTTAATTGTGTCTATAGGTAAAGGGCAAAATAATTGTGGTTTGGATCCAAAAGATGCAACATCCATGAACTGATAATATCCAGAGCCACGAATTTTCACATGCTGCAACAAACTTTGCTATTTAAAAACATACTTATGGGACTGTGTAAAAGTGCAGTCTTTACATCCCATAGTATTCCTAGCAATGTGATTTCTCAGCCTGAGGTTCTGCTCAACATCCTACAAAATTCTGTAGGGTGCCACTTATAGCAGATGCCTATTAAGATAGTTTAAGGCTAAGTGTAGATAACTTCTGTAGATGTCCTTACAATATATAACTTTCATTAAAGCTTCTCTATTATGTCTGTCTTTAAAGAACAAGATACTCTGCATTAAAAATATTAGAGTTTTTTTCCTCTCTGTCTATATATTTTATATAAAACAACTTCATTTTGGGGGGCTTCCTAGCAGCCTGTAAAGCTTCTAAGTTCATCTCTTAGAGTGACCTTGCAGATTAATACCCAGATGAGCTGTGACAATCTTCTGGTGTGTGTGTGTAGTTGTTCTTTTTTTCTTTTTTTCCCTGGTTGGTCAGGATTCTTATCCAGATGAAATCAGAATCTGAATTGGTTATATCAAGTATCTGTTGGCTGGCCATGGCTGGCTATGGCTGACAGACCAATGCTAGCTGTTGCTTTATTGAAACTTTAAATGAGTTGTTCTTGAAAGGGTACTTAAGCCTCAGTACCTGTGAGGACCCTGGCTAACTGAACAGGCTGTTAGTGCCTGAAGGCTGTATTAGTGGTTCACAGTGCTGCGTTTTAGTGGCATTCAAAGCCTGTGGCTGAAAGACTTTCCGTCTGGCAGTGAGGGCTCCTGAAGTCTATTTCTGCTATTTCTGATACCTGAATTAGTTAGTGGCAGAATAAAACTACCTTTGTTTGGGGTAATATTTTTAGTTAGAATGAGGTGTGTGTGTGGGGGGGAAGGCTAGAGTGGATCTTAGTGCATGTATTACACTTATGTTCTGGTCTCAACTGCACTTGGAACTTAATATGTTGTCACAGTTAATAATTTGACATACTGACTGAGGAGTACAATCCTTTACTACCCTGCTGTAGAGGGGAAAGGTAAAGCAGCCAAGTGTCCTATGTATTGGATCACTTCAGTGCTTTGATCTGTGTGAAAGACTGTTGGAACAGACCCTCACAACTGTGCTGTGAAGTTCTTGAGGTCCCCTCCCCTCTGCCATGTGTGCTTGATGTTATATGGATTCACAGATGAGCCATAGGGGTTTTCTTTGTAAACTGTGAGTATTTCCTTCATTAGGTTTTTAGGGAAGAATAAATCCTCTTACAATGTGGCTAACCCAGTTTAAGTGTAAAGACTACCAGATGCCTGTACTTCAGTTCTATTAAGCAGCTGTTACTGTTTTTATTTATTTTTTTTCCTTTGAGGAGTCTAACAACAATAGAAACATTTGCATGCTATTTGCTTTAGGTAATGAGCATGTGAACAGGAATTCTGTTCTGCATTAATGATATTTAAAGCTTGGAAGCTGCAGTCTGTTAACCTTTGAGGAAAGGTCAACAAAGATACTGTTCAGGTTTCTTAATTTTGTAATGATTGATAGTAATAGATCTTTAAGATCTTTCAATAATAATACCTCAAGATCTTTACAGACAGCTCCCTTAAGACAGTTACTGTCTTCTTGTATTTTTTTGGTTCAGAAGTCAAATTCATTATGATCTTGTTAGCTAAATCTAAAACAGAACATATTTTACCCTTCTGTAGGCATGAGAATGTATTATATGGACGTATTCTAGCTTGAAAAATGTGTTGATGCTTGTACTATCACATGTAAATGGAATACTGCATTTTTCCTTACTGGTTGGAGGGAAGGATGTTAAGCAAATGTCTTTTGAGAAAGTGACAAAACTGCTCTGTCCATGAAATGAAGATTAAGAATGAATCTGTTCAGTTGCAATCTAGGATTTTGGAGTGGGTACCCTGTGCCAGTGAGGTTAAGTTTCTTGTCACTATTAGTAGCTCTTAATTTTCTGTAATACTGTTGAAATAGTTGAGGCTGCTACATAGTTGAGGCTGCACAACCCTTGAATGCAGTAATGATACTGTATCTGATGTGATAGCACTTCTGAGTTGGTAGTAAAGGCTAAAGATGATTTTCTACTATGTAACCAGAAAGAAGGTAGAGATGTTCTGAGCTGCAAAACTACTATTTTTTTTTTAGCTATGTGATTTAGCTTCTCTTTTGATATTACCTACATTACCTATGTAATGGAAGCAATTTAATCTGGAGATGTCATGTGACAAGATATCTTTTATGTTAATAATCAGCCTACTGAAAGCTGAAGGAAACCTGTTACAAATGTGAACTTTAAATCTGAAGTCCTGGTGTAGATAATCAGGTAAACTCTAACTACAATGTCTCTGAAGTTACTGTCTCACAAGTATTCAAGTGCTATATATCTGTGTTTAAATAACGTACAGTCCATAGCCATTATTTGAAAATTAGTCATCCATGGAGGTCCATAGTACTTGTGTTTACTCGGGCCCTTAAACTACTTGTGTGAGGAGTGTGGAAATACATATATATTTTAGTTAGGCTAAAATGTCTAAAGCACTTGTACATTGGTTATAACCATTCTGACTTCAAACTAGTTGTGCAAAAGACTCATTCCTCTTGCTGCATGCAATTTTGAGTTGAGGAGAGTCTGTCTAAACTTACATTATGCACCTTGTTCTTCTGAACTTAGAAGGAAGATTCAGAAAGATGAAGCAAATGAGAAGACAGTTCCTTTTAGAGTTGCCAGAGTGATTGAAGACCACAAATGCCACTACTTTAAACAAAATATGGGAATACTGTTCAATCTGTCTTTTTTGGGTGTAGAATATATTTAAGGAAAGGTGTTGTATTTGACTGTTGCTTTTGTACAAGGAAATTGAAATGTTTTTAATATGCCAGTTTTAAATGTGAAACTTCATGTTACCTGTTCCTGTGTTGAAATAAAGCATCTTCTATTCATTCTGTGGAACAATTGTAAACAAAAATTGTCATTCTCACACCAAGCTTCTAAAATCCCTTAAAATACACAAAAAGCTGAACCTGTACGTTCAAGACCTCTTACTGGTCTTAAAAAAGCACCTAGTACATAAAGCACCTCCTAACTTTTTCTGGCTTCTACATCAAGCTCTGTGGTTGAAGAATTTTAACAGATGGAAAGCTAGCAGACTTGTTTTTGAATATTTTGGGAGGGTGTGAGAGAAGGGATCTTTCCCCTTAGAATAAGAAATAATTGCAGTTTATACAGCTCTTATTTGAGAATAAATTTGTGTTGGTAAAACTTCTTGCACTTCCTTAGCCTGTGAAGCTACTAAAGAAAATGACTTCCTAAATTGAGGCCTGCAGGGTAAAGGATGATCTTTTAAGTTCCATGTATATTTTCCTTCCTTACCTAGAGAGATAAAGTTGGGAGCTGAATGCAAATAACCCTGATCATCACTTTCCACAAGTACAGTCCTTTCCTTCATCTAGTGATGAGCCATCTATAATTCAGTTTTCACAGGTCACCTGTAACTTCTTTTCTTTCCCTTTGGGGGGGGGGGGAGAAGGGATAACAGAGTTCATTTTTTGAAGGAAGAAAAGTTACTGATTCCTACCTCAAAACCTTTCTTAGGCTTCTTGTTCATCAGTTTAGTGCTATTCCTAATGAATATTAAATGGCCATTGTGGTTGGATGATCTTTGTGTAGAGTAAAAGTAGTAGAAATAGATGGGTGTGCCTGTTTTGAAGATGCTTAGACTTACAGAGTAGGTAAGACCAAAGATTGCTTAAGGAGATAAGCTTTCTTTCAGTGATTGGTGATTGACCTTACCTATCATGAAAGCTTCCATGATATAGCCAATAGTTATCAGTACTGTCTTTCTTTGAGGATTGCTTTCTTCCCAGTCCTTGGTATGGTTCCCTTTCTAGAAAATAGAACAGCCACTTCCAGCATAAGATGATAAATTTTAATAATAATAAAAAAACCCTAATTGAATTATTTCCCTCATTTCCCCCTTTAAAAGTAAGGTTAATAAAGAAGTTTTTGCTCCATGTTATTAGCTATGAGACTGATGATACTGGAATACTTTGATGCTAACTCTTCACTTTGCAAAGACTAATATAGAATAAGACCAGTTGCTTGCCGATTTTCTGCTCGTAGTTGAAGAGAAATTAAAATTGCTGGAAACAGTGGTGGGCATGTTCCTTAGATCAGAAAACTGGAAGGAAGGGAGGAAAGAATTGTTACCTTTAACCTAGAGTAAAAGGCTGATGCATAGAGTGGTTCCAGGAATGTTTCAAGTAACACCTTGCTAGCAGTTGCAACAACTTATGATTGCTGGATTAGAGGAAACTAGTCGCTGCTACATGTTCTTTTCTTCTCTGCTTTTATGTGTATCATCCATGTTTTTAACTGTGGTAACTTCATGACAAGATTAAAATCTGCGTGTCCTAAGTAAGGAAATGTTAGTGTCATTCACTACAGATGGTTAAGGATGTAGTTTCTTGGTCTGTCCTAGATAAGATGCAGCCAGAGTCCAAGTGACTATGTCTTGAGCTCCTGTCAATACAGCTTTTTATGTAAACATAGTCAAAGGGCATGTTCCCTTTAAATGATTACAGTGATTGGGACGTTTCAATCTTCCTATCTGATACTAGGCTTACCAAAATACTGCTTTCAAGCAAAAGGTTTTTGGAAGAATTTCAAACTTCGGCATTTGACTCACCTTACAAAGTGGAGGAAATCTGAATGAATCTTAATGGTCATTTTTTGTTAAGGGTGTTTTAGACAGTAACCTTCAAAGAAAACAGGCTAATATAAGTTATAAATATAGGCTGTCTCATAGGCTAACATCTTGGCTTAACTGGTAATGCAGATGGGTTTATCTTGCACACACACACACACACACACACAAAAAGGCAGCGGAGGTGCAATGTTCTGTATTGTCTTGATGTGGCAGGCAGGTAAATGCCAGGTTGGAATTCACACCTAAACAGGCTATTTTCCTGGTTCTCGCAATCTGTAAGAAAGCAGATGTAAATAACTCGCTGTGCCCTAAATGGAATCTTAGAGCTTTAGAAACAAAATTATTTAGGTTTTACTGAAACTGTTCAGAACTGTTGTTCACATTTGAGAAATGCTATAGGTTTGATGACCTACTTGACATGTGCCTAATTTCTCCAAAATTAGAAGTTAATGTGTAAGTTTTACTCAAAGTTAAAAGATTGCTCTCTTTCTTTTGAGAACCAGAGAATTTGAATCGCTCTTTGGTAGTAACGTTTGAGTAGCTCATAAGCCTGTTAAGCTTGCAAAACCATTTTTCAGAATTTCTTAACGATTTCAAATAAAAGAACAGGACTGATGGTACACAGTCCAGTTCAGGGCAATGTCTGTATTGCCTTTCATGTAAGTGATTTATATTGATATTAACAGAAGATTCCTCCAGTAAAAAACAAAGCAGATTATGCTGGCTTAACAAGTGGATATTGTCATGGAGGAGATTTTTAAGAGGGTGACGATCCAATAACTCCTGGCAGTACATCCAGATGGTCTTCTATATGGCATCACATTTATCAAAACTCAGGCTTGAATTCTGAGCACCAGATAGTCTTAAACATGGTGAGGCTTAAAGAAGCTTGCTGTTTTACTTAAGTTTCTAAAGTATACTGAATCCTTTTGTCTCTTGTTGATGGTTAAGATCTATGTATTGGTAATGTAACATCGCTAGTTGTGTGTCCCCTAATAAATACCAGTTTGGGAGCTAATGGAGCTGGTATGTGCTTCGTGCTTTGTTTAATTATCTTAGTAAGGTAGGTGTGGTGTTTTGTGTCTGTTCCTTCCTCTGCCTTTCTTATAAGAGCATGTATTGATTTGGTTTCTGTCAGGGAAGTAATAGCACAAACATCTATGCCTGCTTTGGGGTTGTTACTCCCTTTATCAGAGTAGTAACTGGGCTCAGTTTACCCCTCTGTAAGATTAGAAGACAACTGGAAGGAAAATATGGGCAGGTGTTCAGTTATGGAAACCCTAAAAACAAACATAACATACCCCCTTTCCCTGGATATCTTTAATCTGTAGTTATTTTGAACTATGAAGTTTAAAACCAATTTCCCATTTAGATCAAAAATGCTAGGTGGAATTGCTGTGGTGGGGTTTCTTTTTTGTTTCTTTCTTTTGTTTTGTTACTGTTCTTTGAAATGCAGACTGAAAGGTAGAAACTTTGAGGTGCAGCTGATAGGCTGATTTAAGGTCAGCATTTCCATGTCAGACTAAGTATTTATGGTTGTGATAATACAGTTTTGAACACAGACTGAATACTTCAGGATCCTTAATTGCTAACATGTTGTTGCAGTGCAGTAGCTAGTCCGGTCTCTTGGATTGTACAATTGGCTACTCATTCTAAGTCCTTTAGGCAGCTGAAAGTGAAACCACCATTTCAGAATACAGTTGCTCTAAGCCAACTGCCTTCAATTATGCAGAACTTGACAGTGGAAGGAAGTGATGTATGTTGTTCCCCAATCCCCTATTACATATTTGAATCTAAGGTGGTGGTAGTAGGAGTAGTAGTAGTAAATATCTCAAAACATAATCAGCATTCTTGACTGGTACAGCTATCAGTATGTTAACTTCTCAAATAACTTTGATAAGGGATTTCTATTAGTAGTGCCCTACTAGGAGAAGGCAAGAAAGGTTACAGTAAAAAATAGAGCAGCTTTTTTGCTAAGTATATTGCTAACTGAGTATAGTGAGATCTTGCCATAGTTTGATATTGGAAAAATTGCATTTAATTGAAAAGATTATTGGTTAAGGAATATGTTCCTGGGCATCTGACTTGCAGTGGGGACTAGGGGAAACAGAGGTACACATTTTAACCTTTAATGCTCTTCTACGTTTTGCTCTTTGGAAGGTGTTAGTGGGACTTACAGAGTAATGCATAAGGCCTGCAAGGAGCTCTTTAGATTATGTAGAAGTACTTCCTCCAGCTTAGCCCATCAGGAGAGTTTATGCATTAATTGTGAACCTGACAGCATGACTTACTCTCTTCTTCCCCTTACCGTTGTTCATGCTAGACTCTTAACAACATGCTGGAAGAATATTTTGCAGTGGTCAGAGGCCTGGAAAAACACTGTGGTATTGTCAGTGCTCTTAATTTGTGCTATACATCCTCTGCAGAACATGAGAAATGGACTCTGAACTGGTTAGTCTCCAGGCTGATGGATAGGACCAGTTTAGGTAGCAAGCATTTCCAGCTGCATAGCTTACTGTGTGTCTTGTCATGTTCAGTGCTGCTTATCTGCTACAGATGCAAATCTACTGTCCATTTTAAAAGAACGAGGAAAGAGTTGCTACCAAAAGCAGTAAAAGCGCACAGTTGAACAGTGCTGGCATTTGTGCAGCCAAGTAACGAGATTGATCAGAAGCTGCTGGGGTATTCTGCAGCTGACTCAGAGACAGTGAAATGTAAGCTTGCCCCAGAGTTGCCTCATCTCTCCTGTAAGACTCCTAAAACTGCCGATCTGACTTCTGTTTCATGATGGTTTTCTATAGCTACTTCTGAAGGAAAAACTTAAACTGTGAAGTTGTCTTTACATAAGTACAATATCAAATGGACTTTGTTCTCACAGTCTCACAGACACAGTATTTCAAACCTGTCCTTTAAAGAGATTAGTGGCTTGCCTTTACTTCATTATCCAGGAATGTTTTGATCAGCATAGCTGTAACACCTAACTACATGTTGAAAGCTGATTGCTAGAAGAGATGGTTTTGCTCACTGCATTAGTTACCACTACAAATATTTCTGCTTGGATAGCGCCTAGAATAGGCTGTCACCAGCACTTTATTCGTTTTGAAAACAGTGTTGGACTGCGGGAGGATGGGGAACAAATGAAATAAATTGAAATCCATCAGCTGTGACTGAACTACTGTGAAGCTGCTGCCTTGAGTTTCTATTTCCAGGTTAGTGAGGAAACAGGTATAGATTTATCATAATAAATACTCCTGTATTGCATGGTGATACCACATGAAAGCATATACTGAGATATACTGAGGAGTTTGACATGGCAGTTGATAATATTTCAGCTCCCCACACTTATATCTTGGCTTTTTGCAAAAAAAAAAAAAAAAAAAAAAAAAAAAAAAAGCAAGTGTGATGACTTAATGTGTGCAACTAAAGGAGAATATTTGTTTCCAAGGCTGGTTCAGCTTATATTTTAATAACTTGAAGAATATTTTGTGTAGTAATAAATGCATCTTGTGGTATGGAAAGGAGTAAAGAAGGTTCAATTGTAAAGCTTTTGATAGTCTTTGTACCGCTGAAATAATTTGCCTTAAATTGTCATTTCAGATTTCACAGAAATCCTCACTGGGGGCTTGTATCAAGCAGTTTTCCTGATCTTAGAAGGCCACTGAACTGCTCTGTTGTCTTAAGAGGAGAAAGAGCAGGTCTGGCATTTAGCTCTCATCTGTGCAGTGCATCTAAACCTTTGAAGTCTAATGTTAGACTCTGTTTTAACCAAAGATAGAGAAGTCAAAACTGTCTCCATTGTGGTCAGTCTTCAGTTCTTTTTCTCTTGCATTTTTAAGAGGCAATTTGTATACATACATACACATACAGTCTGCCAGCCAAAGTCTGGGTGAAACATCTGTTTTTTCTGCGCCTCCGTTCAAGGGAGCTAATAGGCATCAGCTACACTCACTATGTTAGTGAAATGGCAAGCTGTGATAAGCCTTACTTTGTGATTCTGGTGTTCTAATTTGCAATCTTAATGAGCTTTTATTAAGTTCTAAACTTGTTCTTTTTTAGGATCTCTGAAAGGTAACGGGAAAGAGTTCTGGGAGCACAGCAAGGAACATGGCAACCCAAGGTATATAATGCACACTTACTAGAACCCAACAGTGTTAAACTGGCTACAGGTCCTTACTTGCCTTTGTAAAAATCACTTTGAATTGGTTATTATATGTTCTGCTACAGTAGTGAATGCCCCATCACTAGAACTCAAACCTGCACACAAGTTTGTCATCTTAAACAGTTCGGGTCACTTGAATACGCTCAGTGAAAAGGGAACCTTTAGGTAGTACAAACCAAGACAATCACAGTAACCTGCTTGTCAGGTTTGTAGATGTCTATATTGGTTCAGGGTAATGTCTCAGATTAAAACTGCTGTCTCACTCAGAGCTACTTCTGCTGGATTGATTGATTTAGTTGTTTGTAATGATTTATTTTCATTTAAAATCTGTGTCATCTCTTAAGGGACTAATACATGCTGGAGTAATTCTGGATTTAATTGTTCAACAATGATTTCTTGCAGCTGACTTGATGGAGTTGGATATGGCAATGGAGCCAGACAGAAAAGCAGCAGTCAGTCACTGGCAGCAGCAGTCGTATCTGGACTCTGGTATCCATTCTGGTGCCACAACAACTGCTCCTTCCTTGAGTGGCAAGGGAAATCCTGAAGAGGAAGATGTGGACACAACACAAGTCCTTTATGAATGGGAGCAGGGATTCTCTCAGTCCTTTACCCAGGAACAGGTTGCTGGTACGTCCTTCTCTATTATACGGGTTTGTTTAAACATGCAGCTTAACTTACCATATAGGCAACCCTGATTTTGCTGTTACATAAACCTAAGTACTGAGTTATTACTGATTAGTAATAATTCAGTAATATTTATTATTAATAATTAGTAATAGAAGATAAGCTTTCTGTTTATAGCAGGAAGTAAAGATTCATCTTGTTTTTCAGATATTGATGGCCAGTATGCAATGACTAGAGCTCAGAGAGTACGTGCAGCTATGTTTCCTGAAACACTGGATGAAGGAATGCAAATCCCATCCACACAGTTTGATGCTGCTCATCCAACTAATGTGCAACGCCTGGCTGAGCCATCGCAGATGTTAAAACATGCTGTTGTTAATTTGATAAACTACCAAGATGATGCTGAACTTGCAACTCGTGCAATCCCTGAACTGACCAAATTATTGAATGATGAGGACCAGGTATGTATGAATCTTGCCTCAGTGTAGCCTGTTAATGGGATCTCTTTAATGACCTTAAAACTAAGTTTGCTTCAAATGTTTCTTTAGGTGGTGGTGAACAAGGCTGCAGTTATGGTTCATCAGTTATCCAAAAAGGAAGCATCTCGTCATGCTATTATGAGGTCTCCTCAAATGGTATCCGCTATTGTGCGTACCATGCAGAATACGAATGACGTAGAAACAGCCCGTTGTACTGCAGGTACACTACACAATCTCTCACATCACCGTGAAGGCTTGTTGGCTATCTTCAAATCAGGAGGCATTCCTGCTTTGGTTAAAATGCTTGGGTAGGTGAACTGATGAGACAGTACTTGTGGTTTTTAGTCCATCCAGGTAGGTGTAGGTACTCACTAGATTTTTGCTTTGGTAGGTCCCCAGTGGACTCCGTGCTGTTTTATGCCATCACAACTCTTCACAATCTCCTGCTGCATCAGGAAGGAGCCAAAATGGCTGTCCGTCTAGCTGGTGGGCTGCAGAAAATGGTCGCCTTGCTTAACAAGACAAATGTTAAATTCTTGGCCATCACGACAGACTGCCTTCAGATTTTAGCCTATGGCAATCAAGAAAGTAAGGTAAGTGCCTCAGCTCTTGAAGCCCTTGTGATGAGCAAGCTTGCTGTGAATGGCCTGACAATTCCTGTGTACTGAGCTCTCCATATTCTGAATCCTTAGCAGTGTAAGGCTTTTGCCAGTCAAGCCTAACCTTGCTAAGAGGTGAGGGACACCAGTCTTGTTTATAACAAGGTTGTAGAACTTACGTACCTGACCAGTAGAAGATGTGAACAGAAATGTTAAGAGATCCATAATGTATGATGGATGTAACCCAGCAACAGTTACTAGTTACTCATGTGCACAGGAGGTGATAAGAGAAGTGTTACATTTTTGCTCTCTTGCAGCTGATAATTCTGGCAAGTGGTGGGCCCCAGGCTCTAGTAAACATAATGAGGACCTATACTTATGAGAAGCTATTGTGGACCACAAGTAGGGTGCTGAAGGTGCTCTCAGTCTGCTCCAGCAACAAACCTGCTATTGTTGAGGCTGGTAAGTAGTTTACTTGCAGCTGTGGTAACTTAAAAAGCTATACTGTGCTTCAGGGTCAGTACATTCAACACAAGAACAGAAGGTGCGAGCATCAAAAGCTGAACTTGGATTGGTCCTTCAATCCATAACTAATTTCTGGAGGCTAGTAGTATACAAAAATCTGGAAGGCAGTCTGTTAGTAAGTCTACCATGTTGTTAGCTGAGTGCCTTTGTGGCTTAGTAGCTGAGCATTGTTAAACTTGTCCCATTAGAATAGGCATATGTTTAGAAGGTCTCCAGTATCACAAGAAGAATCTTGACTTTTTTTATTTATTTTAATGAAATAGTGTTAGAGCCTAGCTATATTAGGATAGTAATGGTGTTAGAGCCTAGCTATATTAGGATAGTAATGCCAGGTAGAACCAGAAGCTTATGAGCCTTGCACTTTGATTTTAAAGAGGAGAAGAATACTTCACTGTACTGTTCACAAGTTCAGCATCTAAGTAATGGTGTCAAAACTGTACCATTTTCTAGGTGGGATGCAAGCTTTGGGACTCCACCTTACAGATCCAAGCCAACGTCTTGTCCAGAACTGTCTCTGGACTCTGAGAAATTTGTCAGATGCTGCAACCAAGCAGGTAAGTGGTCCTTCTAAGAAATAGAGATCAAAAGCCACAATAGTGGAAGAGAGAGACTACATTTTCTTCCCACTTCCTTTGCAGGAGGGAATGGAAGGCCTTCTAGGAACTCTTGTTCAGCTTTTAGGATCAGATGATATCAACGTTGTAACTTGTGCTGCCGGTATCCTTTCTAACCTTACTTGCAACAATTACAAGAACAAGATGATGGTGTGCCAAGTTGGTGGCATTGAGGCTCTTGTGCGCACAGTTCTTCGGGCTGGAGACAGAGAAGACATCACAGAACCTGCTATCTGTGCACTCCGTCACCTCACCAGCAGACATCAAGAAGCTGAGATGGCTCAAAATGCAGTACGTCTTCATTATGGACTCCCAGTGGTGGTTAAGCTCTTGCACCCACCCTCACACTGGCCTTTGATCAAGGTAAATAACAGTTACCAGCTTTCAATGCTGCAAACTGGTGGCTTTTTAAAGTAACAGACTTCCACCCTAAGTGTGAAGTCCACCCTTTTTTTTCCCAAAGTGTTGGGAATGTAACTTCAGTGGTGCGAAAGTTACATCAGTTGAGCAATTTCAGATTGCCTCTAACAGGGGTTTAGGCCTAACTGATTAAAAAAAAAACAAAACCCACTAACAATAAGCATCTCTTATTCTCCTTTATTCTTCATCCCTCTTATGACCTGCAGGCTACCGTTGGTCTGATCCGCAATCTTGCTCTCTGTCCTGCAAACCATGCCCCACTGCGTGAACAAGGTGCTATTCCAAGACTAGTTCAGTTGCTGGTTAGAGCACATCAAGATACCCAGCGACGCACTTCTATGGGAGGAACGCAGCAGCAGTTTGTGGTAGGTGGCTGTCATTAACTGAAGTTATGTGTAAAACTTTTCTCTAAAATTCCTCAGATGCCAGTCTGTATCTGCTACGTAGTTTGGTCTAAATAGCTGTTGTCCTAACATTTGCTGTAATTTTTTTTTTTTTTTTTTGGCATACTGATAATTCTGTCTTGGCAGACTTGAGGAATTTCTGAAGCAAAACCAAATGAAAACAAACAAAAAGCTTGGATCTTATTTTAATGAGAACCTCTTGAGTTAAATGCTTGGCGAATCTAGTAGATCTGAGTAACACTGGTTTTGCCCTATTCTAGAAAGGGAAGTAGTTCTCTTCCAGGAAACTATAACAATCACATCCTTATTGCAAACAAGGGTTTAGGAATGCTGTTGCAGCTTAATGCTCTTATTCAAAGGTATCTATAATCATAAAAATACTTCAAAATTGTACAGGCTCTGTATTTGTTACTAGGTTTAGATACTATGTCAGCAGGGTGTGATTGACCTCAATTTTTCTCCCCAGTTAAATCCATCATTAACAAAAGGAAAGTTGCCATAGCATGAACAAATAGAAGTTGTACCTACTAGTACAGGAGCCTCCTTAACACTTGCAGAAGCAAGAGGGGCCTCTTCATTACTGGTTACCACTGTTTCAAGCTTACTAAACTGCCAAGCTGTCTTAAGTATTCAGCTTGAGGAGGAGGAGGATATGTCTAGCGTTGCTAGACATTTAAGTTTATGATGAACTAATATAAAAATGAGAACTTTGGGCACATCTTCCCTGTGATGCTTCCCCTTGTTTTTTGGACTCCGAATTTAGTTGGGTAGACCAGGCTCTCATGATACGAGCCCTGTTGGGGAGGGATGTTTGAGCAGGGGCCAAGTTTGATTGGTTAGTTGAAAAGGTGGTACTAAACTGTGGATCAGCTTTTTGGTGGTCTTTTTAGAAGACAGCACTCAGTATCTCAACTTAAAAAAAAATATTTTCTTTCCCTAACTAGGAAGGTGTGCGTATGGAAGAAATTGTCGAGGGCTGCACTGGAGCCCTGCATATTCTTGCACGTGATGTTCATAATCGAATTGTAATCAGGGGTCTAAATACCATTCCACTATTTGTGCAGGTAAGCAAGAGCTCAAGAAAATTAAGGAGTACATATTTGAAAAAGTTGTAAAATGATGCTTATGTTTATTTGGTAGAATTGCTAAGTCAAATTGTGCTGAAGAGCTAAAGAAACTCTTGTGTTTTGGTTGTAGTTATTGTACTCTCCCATTGAGAATATCCAGAGAGTAGCTGCAGGTGTACTTTGTGAACTGGCTCAAGACAAGGAAGCGGCTGAAGCAATTGAAGCTGAAGGGGCAACTGCCCCTTTAACAGAACTGCTCCATTCTAGGAATGAGGGTGTTGGTAAGTGAACATAAAATAGGTTTTGTATGTTTAGATAGAAAATAGGTGGATAGACTGCTACTAAACTGCTCTTCATTTCAATAGCAACATACGCAGCTGCAGTGCTGTTCAGGATGTCTGAGGACAAACCACAAGACTACAAGAAGCGACTTTCTGTGGAATTGACAAGCTCTCTGTTCCGGACTGAGCCAATGGCTTGGAATGAGGCAAGTTACATCTTTGTATTAACTATTCCCTGGGTTTGAGAACCATGCTTCTAAGTCCTCCCTCCTTCCTTGTAACAGAGTGTAGATGCCTCCACTAATACAGGTTCAGCTTCACACATTGTTGTAGCTTCTGTATTCTCCACATGTTCAGATTCTATGAACCTGTACTTTTTAGACTTACAGAAAATGATACAGGCTTGATATGTGTACTCTTGCTGAAGGACAAAACTTTACACAGAGAGGTTTGGGGAATCCATTGCGTAGTGGAAGAAAGCTTTGCAGAAATAGAGTTCCTGAAGCATACAGACTTGTTTGAGCCAGATCAAGAGCAAGCAACCTTTGAGTAGCTAGCTGTTCTTGTGCTTCCCTTGTAGATATGAAAAGTCCATTCTCTTCTGCTAAAGCACATAATTCACATTTTGCTCATACAGCAAAGCCATATAGAAGAACGTTATAGATCTCTGCTGCCTCAAATTTCTGAGGACAACTCTGGAATGATCTCTGGGAATTTCAGCCAGTTTTTTGCAGATTGTCCAAACCTGATGAGCTCTAAATGCAAAAACTGAGGCATGAGAGATCTGAGGGAAACAAAAATATAAATGTGCTCTGTGAGGCTTTCTTCAGGCAAACCGCGTAGCTTGGGGTGGGCATGCAACTTGTGTTCTCCTTAGGATTAAGCTCTTGGATCTGAAAATACTGGCAGGCTGATTGTCCCGCATTGCCCTTCTTGATGCTTAAAGGGCTCTAAAGTGAACAGAGATTGAAAACAAATTGTGTGCATAAGGTAGAGGAAAGATTTCACTAAATGTCTTCTTTCCCCTACATTCTTAAGTTTTGGGAGATTAGCTTGCCCTGTAAGTATACAATACAGTAAGGAGGGACTTGCAGGACAGTAGTCTTTGATTTCTACTAGTTCAGTGCTTACCCTTCTGTTTCCCTAAAATCTGTCGGTCCACCCTAGTAATTTGAAAAACAGCCAAAATGAGGTATCTCTTTCAGATCAAAGTCATGAAGTTAGATTGCAGATACAGAGTTCTGTGATTGGACAAACTTGGGGAGGTTCATTCAAAATTTAAGTGCTATATTGCTGAGTCAGGAACCTCTGAACAGCTGACTTGCAGAAGTTGGGCAGGTATAGTAGAGAAGGAGTGTTCTTAGACCTGCCCTGTCTGTCTTGTTTCCAAATAGAAACCTCCTTCCAATGAGCTGTGGATTTCTGTGCCTAAATCTGTCTGTTATATAATGGGTATAGATGCTTGGGTTAATAGGCATTTTCATGTTCACATAAGTACCATGCTGCAGTGCTCACTGCAGAAGAGTTGCAAAAAATGTATTTTGTGTGAGCTTTCAAACTTCTCAAATTCTAGATTACTAATGTTGCCTCAAAGACCTGACACTAAAAATGTTTGTAATTTTTATGCCCCTCTAGACAGCAGATCTTGGACTTGATATTGGTGCCCAGGGAGAACCTCTTGGATACCGCCCAGATGGTAATGTCTGTTCCATTCCCCTTGACTAAACTTACTTTGGATGAAGTCAAGTCATAGACTTTAAAGGAGAACCACAAATGAGCGAAGAGTGAATCACTCTTCAACAAGATGCTGCAAACTGACAGGCAGATGGGGAGCTGCCAGTTTAAATAACCAGTTTCTTCAATTGCATTGACTGTATTGAAATGAGGGAGCTGTATGAACATGCAAAACTGGTGTCACTTGCCTGAGTCTTGTGAGAGCATTTCCCACTGAGCTATTGTTTTCAGAAATCTTTTAAGTAAGTTCTTTATAAATGGGCTTGACAATTCCAAAAGTGCATTTTTTTTCTTTAAAACTAATGCTGGTACTTGAACATATTTGTCCATAGATGTCTGTAGACTTGAAGTCAAACCTATTGCTTATTGCTAAAGATTTGGAGCTATTTTTACTAGCCTTTCAGAAACAAGTCTACAGACTTGGAGGCTGGTTTTGCTGCAGTATTGTTGAATTTTAGTCTTGTTTATTATGCAGACTAATGGCTTGGCTGAAATCTGCTCATGCTTCTGACTGCAGTGTGCTTTGTCTGCAGAATCACACTGGAAAGCTATCTCAAACAATGGAATAGCCATTAGGTGCAGGCAGCAGATTGTTTTGAACTTGGCTGAAGTAGAAAAAAAGTAGATGGCTACAAAGATCTTCTCACACACTTATTCTTGCAGCTTCTGATGCATCTAACACCTGTTAACATTATGCTTTTTTTTCCCTCTGCCACCTTTAACTCTCTTAGATCCTAGCTACCGTTCTTTCCACTCTGGCGGATACGGTCAGGATGCCTTGGGTATGGACCCTATGATGGAACATGAAATGGGTGGCCACCACCCTGGTGCTGACTACCCAGTTGATGGTCTACCAGATCTTGGCCATGCCCAGGACCTTATGGATGGGCTGCCTCCAGGTGACAGTAATCAGTTGGCCTGGTTCGATACTGACCTGTAAATCATCCTTTAGGTAAGAAGCTCAAACCTTGAATTAAAAAAAAAAAAAAAAAAAAAAAAGAGAGAGAGAGAGAGAGAGAGAGAGAGAGAGAGAGAGAGAGAGAGAGAGAGAGAGAGAGAGAGAGAAACAGATTAATGGACTGAGGACTTGGTTGGCAGGGAGGGAGTGGCTTAAATGGGTCCCAGTTTGCAAGTACACTGAATAAATGCTCTGGAAACGTGTGACCAGAACACTCCAAACTGACTTCTGCCATGAAGTGTGGAAGTAATTAATTGTAATGCCTTGTGCACTAGCTTCATGCAGTCTTAATATATTAAAATAACTGTTTACTCAAGAACACTGACACCTTTCTTTTTCTTGTCTCTGCAGCTGTATCATCTGAATGAACTTGCATTGATTGGCCTGTAGAGTTGCTGAGAGGGCTCGAGGGGTGGGCTAGTATCTCAGAAAGTGCCTGACACACTAACCAAGCTGAGTTTCCTATGGGAACAATTGAAGTAAACTTTTTGTTCTGGTCCTTTTTGGTCGAGGAGTAATAATACAAATGGATTTTGGGAGTGATTCAAGAAATGAAGAATGCACAAGAGTGAATTGCAAGATGGAATTTATCAAACCCTAGCCTTGCTTGTTAAAAATTTATTATTTTTTTTAAATCTCTGTAATGGTACTGACCTTGCTTGCTTTGAAAGTAGCCTTTCTTTTTGCAGTCATTATTGTTAGTTTTTTTAAAGTCTCTTGTAGTATTAAGTTATAGTGAATATGCTACAGCAGTTTCTAATTTTTAAGGATTGAGTAAAGATGTAGAACACTAATTCATAATCGCTCTAATTGTACCCTGAATAAAGTGTAACATTGTGTAGCCTTTTTGTATAAAAAACTAGACAAATAGAAATGGTCCAATTAGTTTCCTTTTTAATATGCTTAAAATAAGCAGGTGGATCTATTTCATGTTTTTGATCAAAAACTTTATCTGGGATATGTCTGGGTAGGGGCCAGTAAGAACTGTTTATTTGGAACCTTGTATTGGACAGTTTACCAGTTGCCTTTTATCCCAAAGTTATTGTAGCCTGCTGTGATACAGATGCTTCATGAGAAAAATGCAGTTATAAAATGGTTCAGAATTAAAGTAAACTTTTAATTCGCTCTGTGTCAAGTTATTTCAAATTGTAAAGTGTATTTGCATGTTTACAGTTTTCTGAAAGTTGTCTTGCAATTGTAGAAAAACTTCAGTACTTCAGAGGAGGAAACCAAGAACCATTTCCCTCCTTAAGGGATATTCATCCCTCCTAAAGAATACTCATCATTTGCTGTGTAGAGTCCAAATGACATGCTGGAGTTTGTCCCCCTTGAACTGATGATGCCTTGCTAAGGCTGGTTCCCCAGTACTGGGTCAGGTTTAGCCTGACCTAAGGCAGCTGTGCTTAGTGACTGGTACATATCTTCAAAAAAAGTGAGGACAACATGTTAGTTCAGGTTCATTAGCACTTCAGAAGTATACTTGCAGTAGGGCCAGATGAAGGTCCTTAAAGAACTGTCACTGGGTCCAACAGTTTAAACCCTATTTTCAGGTGTCCTCAGTCGCGTGCGTGTGTGTGTGTGTGTGTAACTATCCTTATGTTCAGGCAGCCTCTATATAAATGGAAGCAGGGAAAATAGTTCATGAACTGCGAGTAACTCCTTGTGCACTGACCAGCTCTCCCCTCCCCAGCCTCTGTCTAGAGCACATAATGCTTCGCAGTGCTGCCTCAGTGCAGCAGTTTGCAGCACTCGCAAGGGATCTCAGCAGTGGAAGATCATGGCTTGGGTCGTAGCCCATGGTGATGAGAGCTGAATGAATCCGCAGAAGTAAGTAAGTGGCAGCCTGCAGTAGCAATCTGCCTGCACGTGTTGAGCAGTGCACGCTTTTGTTTGTTTGTGGAGCAAGTTGGTGCCACTGCAAGCAGAAGCCAGTCTCCTTGCTCAGCAGCCCTGCTTCATTTCTCTTGGTCATGCTTGCAGTAGAGGACTGTTACTATAAAACAAATGCTACCGAATAAAAGCCACCCTGCAATGCTTTCTGCAATGTTTTCCCATGTCTAATAACTTGCTATAATTCCAGCTGGTAAGCCATGAAAAAGAGAGTTTATTATACTTCATGTAGTATGAAAAACTCCAGTTAAAAAAGTACAAACTAAAGTTATTTTATTTGCTTTGGGTTGTTTACTTGCTCATCATCAGTCAGAACTGGTCTCTCCAAAATTAAGCTTATAGTGGCAACTCTCAATAAGGTAACAGCCTTAGGTGTGGCAAAACATAGTTGCTGCTTTGAAAGATAAACTTCACCAAGAAAGAGAGAAGCACCAGACTTACCTGCTCTTAGCTCTTCTAGGGAACATACATAGAGAGAAAAGCGATGTTACTGCTTTATACTGGCAGTAGCTAGTTCTGGAGGGCTCTTAGATTATCGAGAGCTTTTATTGTGGATAAATGACAAAGAAAAGGTAGAATTAGCTCACCTGCTCTCAAAGAGGAGATAGATGGCAGGCAGACTGTCAGCTGAGAACAACACTGCTTCACCAAAGCAGCTTGAAGCTGTGCAGTGCTAGGCAACAGAGGTACAGACATTCTTGCAAAAGAGCCCATGGTATTAGGTTAAAAACTTGCGCTAGCACGCTTCTGTGACACATACGTACCCAAATACTTAGCTTTTGTGTGCTCACAGGGTTGATTCTGGTTGTGTGAGATGAAGTAAATTGTGGTTAAAAGTATTATCTAGAGCTAGCCAGAGGCATGAATGAGATGACCCTTTACAACGAACAGCTATGGCAGTCACCTGATGTAAAAATTATATATGTATATCCTGACAGCTTAAAATGATGAAACATTTTGCTCATCTTGTGAAATAACTATACTGTTACTCAATTTACGCTTTTCAAACTCTGAATGTCAAATAAATATTTGAAATACATAATGTCAACAGGTACAATAGTAAGGATTCACTCTGACCAAAAAAAAGGGGGGGGGGGGCCTTTCCTTCTTAATCATGCATACACTCATCCACAGCTAAAAAACTCAGCTTGCTGGCTAAATTAATTAATTAAGTCTGACCAGCTCATTTGAAGATGTTCGTACAGGCCAAAAGTGCTGAGCAGCTATACAACTTGTGCATTTCATCAGCCTGGTCAAAAATGGTTCACTCAGTCGGCTTGAGCTTTTCATATCCCACTGTTTTCAGAATTTCAAATGCCAAGGAAGCAACAGCAACATCAGCATGGGATCTGGGAATGAAAAAAAAAAAACCAACAGTAGTGCATATTAGGTCTTTTCAAGGGAAAATTTTTTGTTTAAATCCCACATCATTGGTCATTATTATTATATGCTAGAAAATTCTTACTAGCCATTCAGTAACTTCACTAAATCCCACTTTTCTGTTAAGCAGCAATATGCAGCTAGCAATTTTGTCCTGTAGCGACTGTGTAAAAAAAGGCGATCCTTTCAGTAAGATCCTTTCCACAGTAACTGCTGCCTTCCTCAATCACCTTTGTAAAATAGAAAATATAATTTATTAATTATGCCCTTGCCCCCCTCCCCCGCACATACACGTTCAGCCTGATTGATAGACGAATGTCTCTGGTTTGGTTTTCACCTGTACAGCGCAGTGCAGTGCTGCTCAGCATGTGGAGGCAGCACCACATGGGGTTTTGCCCACCTTGTGCAAGGTGGATTGAATGCCCTACCACACACAGCACTGCATGTTTTAGATTGAACAGGGTGAGCCTCCCCCTTTGCTTCCTTGCCTATTTATTGCACACATTTTGCCTAGTTCTTTTCTGCCAGAAAACCACTTGCCTTTTTTTTTTTTTTTTTTTTTTTTTTCAAGCATGGGAACAGGGATCTAACACAACATTGCCAGTCCACAGAAACAAGATGGTATTTATAGGCTGGCATGCGTTGTCTTTAACTCATGCAAGTACACTAACGGACCAGTTTGCAACCGCTTCTGCTTCTGCTAATGACAAATACCTAGTGACACTCCGTATTTTGAGGAGCACAGAGCAAATCATGAAAGCCAAATGATCAGCCCATACCCTCTAAGCAAATTCCGTAATAAAGCAGCAGTTCAAATTAGAAGCTGTAGTTATCTAAAACAAATTCATCTTGGCAACGTTCTTCACTGAAAAATAGATGGTGAAGTTGCCACATGTTTAAGTTCAGATTTGATTTGCCATAGCTCGAAAGCAGAATGGGTTATATATCACTCTAAAAACAGTCTGTTCTGACTTGCTGAGAACATATAGCAGAGGAAGAGTTTGACAATACATGGCTGCCACATGGCAGCAGGGAAAACCTAAAGCAGTTTGCTGTCTAAGCAATGTCCCGCCGACAGCATGTACGCTGCTTTGCTGGTACATTCCTTCTGCCACACAGAAAGACCAGAAGATTTGAAACCTGTCTGTAAAAAAATGGGCAAAGCAAAAACATTCCTCAGTCACTTTAACCCAGTGATTATATGTGGGTGGAAGGTCCTGGAAGTTTAGATGACTCAGAGGATGGCTTCAATCCGGGATCTTAGTTGTAGCCTTCTCTAAAGTGTTTCTGATTCTGCATGCAATTCAGAAAAAGCTTCTCAATGGGGCTCACAGCACAGCTGAGACAAGGGGCCAAGGTTTTTAGGAAGGAATATGCTAAAAAAGACAGCACACAAAAGAAGGGAAATTGGAGGATGTCAGAACGTCCATAACCTCCATAAACAAAAGAGCCCAATTCAACTAAAACTGATCAGTTTGCTGATCCCAGGCTTTCCTGTTGCCAGGTCATCCACAACTGAATCCATTACAGCCCAAAGAGCCTGGCAGCCTTGCGGTTTCCTCAGCAGGCGAACAGGGACATGCGTTCCTGGAGATGGAGAATCTCTGAGCTCTTTGGGGTTTCTGTGTTGCTGCTGTCGGGCTGGAGCTCAGCACAGCAGAGGAACTTGGCTTACCATAATGTACCAAAACACTCACTACTGGCTTCAGCTAGAATTTGGTGTACTGAGCATATTGTGTCAAAATCAGAGAAACTGCTGTTTATTTGGGGCTTTCTGTAGTATTTGGGGTTTTCTTTGAGTACAGAATGTATAGATAACAGATAAGTAGAGGAAGGGAGGAAGGAGAATTTAAAGACAACTACAGGATAAGCTTTCTAGTGCATCTGAGACTGAAATGCCATGAAAGAGAGTGAAAACAAGTTCTGAAAGGGGAAAAATTCTTCTTTTCCCACTGTCATTTTCAGTGGTGGGGCTAATCTTGCCCTCGGAAGAGCCGCTATTTTGTTTTAGATAGATAATTTAAGGGGTCATACAAAAAAAGCTTGAGTCAACTGCTGTGTGATGTGGGTGGGATGCAGATGGTTCATGCCACGTTCTGGTAGTCTTCAGTGAGCATCTCCTCACACTCACCACATCCTGACCATTTCCTCCTCTCATCTGCCCATATCCCCTTCCCTTCTAACACAGCGTGCACCCTGCCGTAATGCTGAGCAGCCAATTTTCTCAAACAACTGGCCCATGTAACTCCTGCACCAGGAGCACAAAGAGCATTGAAAAGATTATTGAAGTGGTTCAACTTTTACACTACAATTTATCTGTGCATTTTATTTCAACCAGGCCAAAATGCAGCCTCTGTCCTTTTTTGAAGGACAGAGAACAATTATAATTTGTTCATATGTCCAAGGGGGACGTACGATGAACAGGGATGAGGAAAACTTCAAGGGGGATGAACTGAGGTTTGGCCAAGGTGCTGGGAGCAGCACCTCTGTTCTTGTTGGGAATGCCATGGCATTCCCCAAAGTCTTGTGCCCTCCTGGAAAAACAGCAGGTTCTTCAATGAAAGCAATTCACCTCTTTGGCTGTGCATTTGAAAATAGTCAGCTTTCAAGTGCACAAAGCACAATTACTTTAAAACAAAGCACTAACAGGGCATTTTGCAGCTGGCCCACTACACCAAGAAACACTGACCAGAATGTGCTTACAAGAAGGCAAACTGTTTGGAATTAAAAAGAAAGAAAGAAAGAAAAAAAAAAAAAAAAAAAACTAGCCACAGGTGGACACGTGCTTAGCCGGGCTGGGCAGCACGTGCTGGCGAGCCACAGCCGGGGATCAAAGCGCACCACGGCAGCGGCAATGGGAAAGCGGAAAAGCTCTGAAGGAGTCTGGGGGAAAGCAGCGCGCAGGAGGGCCAGAGGCAGCGACACGAGAAGCTTGTACCTCACCGGGGGTGGTTACCGGCGAGGCTGTGTCAGAGGGGCCCGCGCAGCCCTGGAAACTCCTGCGAGCCTGAGGGCGCTCACCTGGCAGCTTGGGCCAGTCCCTCCAGGGCCTGGATCAGAGCATCGCCACCGCTCTTCAGGCTCTCCCGGTGCTTCGCGTTTGAAGTTACCTGGAACAAAAAGAAAGAAAGTTATCAAAGGCTTTGCAAGAAATTCCGGTGTCATTTTTTTTGGTGGGATAGAGGAGAGGGAAACAAGTTACAGCACTTGTTACAATCGTAAATGGAACGTGACAGTAACGAGACCCCAGGGAAAGCCCCTGTTACTGAGCAGGGCTGAATTTTAGGCAGACTCTGTCTAAAACGGCTTGGTTTTGTTAACAAGATCTCTCTGGTTCTGGGTCCCTGTACATGTGAAAATTTTGCACATCACAGCCTGCCAATCCTGACTTCATATTTAGTACCAGTGCAAATACAAGACCCTACTTATTCTGAATTTCAAGGAGATCTCTGGGAGGCAGTCGCTTTCATCTCGTCCCTTGAGAGAAAAACCAACTAAGCCTCCACCAGCCTCTACGTGGGCTTCACCTCGGAAGACTCGGGTTAAAAATCGCTGCAACGCTAGCGATCGCACGTTCGAGTCCCCTCCTCAGCCATCAGGAGCATCGCCTGCTCAGAAGGCCCCTCTGCAGACAGGGCTACGCCGGGCTGCGGCTTCGCGCCCTTCTGTGCCCACCACGGTTGGTCAGAGCCGACCCTGCCGCCCGTGTTTAATCATCTCGCTGGTCTGTAATGACTGCTTTGCTTAAAGCAGCGGGACCGTAGGGCCGCAGGCGCCCGCGCCAAAGGGAACGTCGCACAAAATTGCCTGGCGGCGCGGCGCAGACGCTGGCTGCTTGACGGGTTACTGAAGCAGCTCCCAAATCTCGACAAATCGCTGAAAAACGCGTCTGTTCCTGCTTGCAAAGGTAAGTACATCTTGGGCCAAAGGGAAAGGGAAACGAGAAGACCAGGGCGGCTGATAACACTGACACCTGAGGAGTTAATGTTTGGGACGACGACCCTTAGTCCCCAAATCCAGCAAGAACTTGCAAGCTTCAAACGTGCCACCACGGCAGGCTCTGCTCACCACCGACCAAGCGTGCGGGCGCTACCCCTCTAGGCCTCCCCCTTAAACCACAGGGGGCTGCACTTCGAGCTGCCACCCCACCACCGTTAACCAGCGCTGTCACTACTCCTGCGATCACAGCTTCCCTCAGCTGCGCAGCGACAGGGACCAGCAACCGGTCTGGAGTAAACTAAAATCTATCCTAAGTGCCGGAAAAAACCTGCGCCCCCACTACCCGAGCACGAACCACTCGTAAATCCTGATTACAGGTCATCAGGCCTTTTTACTCTCTCGAAGTTTATAAACGAGCCCTTTGATTTATATTTCCATAATCCGTTCTGCTTTAATTGTCATCCTGTAGATGCAGGAGACTTTTGTATCGCTGTTCTGCATTTTAGAGCTGAGACACGCTGAGCTGATCGCCGCAGTAAAGCCCTTTTCTCGCTCAGCATCTGCAACCACAAAACCTGGGGTTTTCTTCCTAAAGAGTACTCGCGCCCGTACTAAACACTTCGCGTAACTCCTGCAGCGAACGCGCCGCTGCCACGTGCTTTGCGCTTGCTGCGTTCATCCCCGTGTTTCTCCTGAGGGAGGACAGGGTCGGGGGGGAAGCAGGGATCACGCCGTTACAAAACGGCTCACGCTCCGTAAAACTGCGAGGTCAAACGAAGGCGACACAGATAACCCTAATTCTAACATATCCCAGCTCTCAGGTGCTGGAATTTGTAAAACCTTCATTTTCTTTTGACAGATTGGCCTTTGTGCATAACACACAGAAAATTCAAAATGTGCTCCACCGAAAAATCTTGTACAAAATACATTTTTAATTCTAAAACGCTCCATTTCAATCGATAACTAGGTCCAGCTGAGTAACAGGACCTGACTGTACGGCTGCCCATGCTGCAGCGCGCCTTGTGTCAGTGTTAGGAACACAGGTCCGCGGATACAACACATTTGAATGAAAAGCATTAAAATGGTTTCATATGCACCAAATCCGTAGCGGATACAAACGGAAGGACCTGGGAGATCACCTCAGCAGCAGCCTCCCTCCTAGACCGCAGGGCCGAGGGCCGCTCCCAGGCAGCGGCGGCCTCCCGCGGCGGCCGCTCCTCTGCCGAACGAAACGCGTCGACGGATCCCTGCGCGGCTGAGGCGGGACCGCACGGACGCGGCCCGCCAGGCCTCTGGCGTCGAGGTATTTTAAATCAAGCCTAAAGCAACCCGGCGTTTACAGGACACGTTTTCCCAGGGCGCGGGGAATAAAAGCTCAGTGCTAAGAACAAGCATACAATTTTACTCACGCGCTCCCTTTATAACAAAGGTTCACCTTCTGTCTTCATTTTGTTTTATAAATGAAAATAATGATAATGAAGAATACTATCAACAATCCAACTATTTGAAACGCATGTATTTTTCACCATTTTTTTTATTTTTTCCTTCTACCCAGCATCACTATGTGATTTATCCATGCCAGTTCTATCTTTAAGAATTCACTTAAACTGGTTTAATGATCTCTTGTAATAATGCTGATTTATCAGGGCTGGCTACAACACATATTCAATGACAAAATCAATAGCTATTCTTTTAATTAAAATTGTAATTGAATCTCAGTGTAGTTATGCACTCATTGCAATTTAATAAGAATTTCAAAATGATTTTTCTTTACTAAGCTGATAACCATTCAGCAGCTTTCCTCTCTTCAATTTGATTAAACAAGGATGACTTATAAAGAATATTGTAATTGATATGAAAAATACCACTATTTCCTAGAATTTAGAATAGCTGTTCAGGTATTACAGCACTGCTAAAGCTGAGTGCTGGAAAAGACACGACACGAAACACTCATTGGAAGAAGATCTCTGCTCATAAATGAAGGAGCCTTGGATTCTCGGCATAAGCAGAAGTGACTTTTGTGATTCGATTTTCAAGAAAAGGCAAAAGCTAGAATTAGTCAAACATGGAAATCTACGGGACAGTCTGTTTTCTTAAGGACTCTGGTTTCATAATACTAAACTACTTTCACCGAGCAGTTGTAACTACCGTTCTGTATTTTATGACAGAGTTAAATGTCCTAAGAAGTAAACTACTCTCTCACCATTTTGAAGGACAAGAAATTCTTCTGCTTTGTTGGGATTTCACATGAACTGTAAGCTCAACATCTGAGACATCAACTGTACTGAAATTGGGAAATAATATATTTATTGGATAAAATAAAGAGTTTTTTCAATTTGAAACAAATTTTTTGGTTGAAAAAAGACCTCAGGAGGGTATTTAGCTACACCATCAAATGTTTTCTTCTCAAATAAACAATTACTTGAGATGTTTGCCATGTTCTCCCTCAACAGATTCATTTTTACGAGCTATCACTGTGTTTGTGTACACAGATATAAGCGAATCACTTCGGAACTGTTTCTTCCCACATACTTAAATTTTTTTTCTTCCACAAGCACTGCTCAGTATTTTAACCTCACAAAGGGATGCCTTCTACTTTTTTCTCAAAATTGAATATAATTAAGCTAATTATCTTCGCAAGGACAGTTAGCTCATGTTCCCACTGGACCTAACCAACACTGACTGAGAGCAGCCACACAAGTAGGTTTCCCTAATAAAAAATGAGGCAGCAAAGAGTTAAGCATACTCCTACTGCCTGGTAGGCACAATTTCAAATAATGTCTCCATAGTAAGTGCTGTCCCCTGAGTTTAAAATGTGCCTCTCAGACTTCTTCCTGCCTCTGCCTTTGACTGGCTCAAGGGACTGCCAGGAGGACGCAGAGCCCTTTCATCCCTAAAGCTGCTTTTTCAAACTCAGTCCGGCTCAGTGGTGACTGAAAGTTGAGGGTTATTCACAGCTGCTTAGTGTGACCTTATTCTCATTTTTAAGAAAAAAAAATGTCATAAAACAGCGGTGTTAAAAAACATCACTACAGCCAACGTGACAGCCCCAGCAAAAAAGTCAATGGGTTGGTAATTTTGGAAATGTGGCACAACGGTTTGGTTGGAGCAGAAAACTTGCCAGTATTGCTGCCCATCTTGTGCCTATCCCAAGGCATTTAATGGTACTTCTCTCCCCCCAGGTTGTCAGCACAGAGCTGTTTACAGGCACTGGATGCAGGCAGAAGCACTCAGCCTTCCCGCGTTACAGCTGAGCACTATAACTAAGAATATACTACAAACAGGGACTTGCTCAGGTGAGCATCTATGTGACATAAAACTGATGGCCCCACTGATCACGTTCAAACTTACTAAATACAAGTATTTCTTTCAAAATAAATCCCTCTGCTGGCACATACGTGAGGCTGATATATCAAATGCAGCAGTAACCGTTGTTCTTTCTGCAGCGCTGCACGCTTCAGCTTACAGAGCAACGCGGGGCAGTGAAGGGCCAGAGTCAATAAAGGATGAGGAGCCTACAAAGCAGATGCTGCAAAGATCGTGTTTCAGTGTCAACCCCTAGAGAGGGATCCAGAGCGGAGCCCTAGATACCTGCGTAGTGCACGAGGAGACCTTAGTTTCAGAAGGACGTGAAAACCTGCATGTTGAACAAGAATCTAGCGAGATTCCCATCCCCCTCTGGAGCTGAAACTGCTAAAACAGCAAACAAAAACAAATAGTCCAGATGGCAGAGACCGAAACTCCAAACCTCACCCTCTCTTCTCAGTGCCTCTACTAGGCTGCAGGCTCATCGGCTCTCTTGCAGTTCCCCCACCACACACACACACTTTTTGAGGCAAAAGAACCTTGTTTTCTTTGCAGCTGTGGCACAGTTTCGATGGGACGAGGAGAGGCAGGGAGAGTTAGAGGGTTCCCATATAACTAGCAAAAAACACAAGGACTCTGCTAGGATGCAAGAGGCAGTACAGCTCTCCAGATCACTGAAGTCAAGTCTGATCTCCCATTTACCATGGAAATGCCATCAGGCCAATGTTACATTGCTCATAAGATTTTCTTAAAAAAACAAAACAACCCCCAAAATCCCAAATATCTTCAATGGCCTTTTGTGAAGCATTTAATACAACATTTGTTAGACGTGCGCTCGGCAGGTAGGTGGCATTGGCCCCATCAAAGGGCTTAGGTCTAACCAATTTACCAGTTATTTAGTGAAAAACTAAGAGTTTTTCACTAAATATGCCAGGCTATGCAACTGCAGAGAAGAAATACCCAAGGACGGTACGCGCTCAGAAACACTGCACACTCACTGGGGAGGCCACCAGTTATTCTTGCTCCCTATAACGTACAAGAACCCATTCTGAAAGGGTAAAAATATTTCTGATATTCACTCCATCACAGTGTGCTTCCTTGCAACTCTTCTGTCTATAAATGGTTTAATCGGAGAGAGACAGACACATAATGTGTATGTGGTGGTGGTGGTGGTGGGGAGACACAAATCAAGTTGGACAAGTTATATTTATGTTACTAATTGCCAACGCATTTGAACAGGCCTGTGCAAGGCTGCTGCACCATAAAAACAAGAAAGCATGAGTGATCCAGGTGTGCTTTGGCAAGCACTATACAGTCATGTATTTCAGACACACAATTACCTGCTTGTTTTCACATGTATTTGCAAGATCTGAAGGCCACAAAGTCTTTGCATCTGTGACAACAAACCTACATCAGACAGCACAGCTCTGATTTTAGAGCTCGGAAATTTTTCTTTACCCTTTATGGATAAAATTCTTGCTCCACTGAAGCCAACAACAAATTCCTTTGACTTTGATAAGGGCAAGATTTCATTCTACGTGCTTTGTTTCTTTTGAATTTGTACGTCCACGCAGGTTTATTCCAAGTTCAAAGTAATTTCCTCTGGTAACTTGGAAACGTACCAGCGCCTAGCAGTCTGCAAGCCAGGCTGCCTCAAGGACTACGCACAGCACGAGAAGGAATGGCTCCGCTCCCATGCACCGCAGAATCGCAAACCCATCTTGGCCCCTTCCTGACACTTTGACACTGTTCTCTGCCCTTCAACATATACATATAGCACACACAGGCATATCCCATGGTTTTTGTAAAGCTATAAAATTACCAGCTCTAATAGGCATTGTCTAAGTGTAACAGAAGATTTGTAAAACCCAGGTTAATTATTAAACTAGAGAATGCTCTCCGTCTTGTTTCATTTTTTGATTTTGTTTTTATTGTTAACAGTGCTCTCAGCTCATTTTGAGGATCTACAAAATGTCTTTATAACCCAGAAAAATATCCATCATTGCAGTTTCTATTCTAACTATTGAGTTTAAAATGTCCAACTTGACAGAACTGGATAGGACGATCTCTTTTTATCCATGAGAACCAGCTGTCTACAAGAACCTTATTAGTGGAAGTAAGCTGCAGTCCTATCTAGCAAAAGGTGTCTCAAGGCTGCTGTAGGAGACTTCCATATAGGGTTGCAGGGCTGACAAGTCACACACGCCCATAAGGAAACACAACATCAATATGACTTTAAAAGTAAACACTTGCCACCCTGCTGCTGGTAATCTCCTCTCCAAACGCAAATTCATCTGCCACCAGAGTGCCGCTGACTCCCCGAGGTACCACTTCAGACTAGTTTCACTCTGTCCCAACGATAATCCCAGCCTGCCTTTTTCACCTGTCCTCAAGCATCGGCTTTAGCGAGACGGGGCCACATACGGAGCTTATGTACTCCTTGCAAGCCCCCTCTGGTCGCCAGGCAGCTGCCTGTCCTCACCTTGCCGGACTGACGAGGCCACCACTGCCCAGGCACACATACCCCTGACGCCCTCATATGATTTCCCCCTTACAGAAGGAAAAAGGAAATCCACTGGAATTACTTTTTATTACCACATCAGGTGCAATTTAGGCTCAGATCATACATTTATGTTCCTTTAGAAGCTGCGATAGAGGCTGCTCTTATCCATGACAGAGGCTTCTAGTTGCCTTAGATAAAAAAAGACTAAGAGCATTTATGAAAATGTATTGTAAAACAAACAAACAAACAAACAAACAAAAATTCTCTGCATAACTAGATTTTCCCTGAAGTTCATCACTCTCTGGATCTGAGAAGGTTTTCAGATTTAAACATCTTTCACAGTCTCTTTTCTTTTTCAGTCTTTCTCCTAAAATAGCTTCTGACATGTAATCCCCAAACTCTCTTAAATGTTGACCCCTTTTACCAGTGCTGGCATCTTTTATGATCCTAATAACTCAACTCTTGAAAAAGATCCCTGAATTCTGTCATCTGTCAGACTTTACATTTCCCCAGAGAGACACAAGATAGTCTGACTCCAAAACTCTTCTTTGGAGTTACATCCAACTTTCACCATGCTCCATGGACTGGGGATGACCTTCGTTTCATGTACACAGTACCTAGTATAATTCAACCTGTATCTTTCCCTGGTGCTATGACAATTCAAATGATTTGAAATATTTGAAATATTTGCAAGAGTAAGAATCATTATGACAAATAACTTTTCTTCTCACTATTGGGAAAAGAATAGTGACATCCAGCACAAATTTGGTAAGTGCTGACTTTTAAATTACATTTACCTCACACGAGAAGCACACAAGCAACCAAACAATTACCAATTTCATAAATATTTATGTATGTCAGGACACAAACACTTGAGTAGCCATGCCTGTGATGCATGGTAAACCATGCAGTTAAAGTTTATTATGAAATTTGAATTTTAAAGCATAAAGCCTCCAAAAAATAACACTTCCAACTTGACATTGTCCCTTGTCTTGCTTTAAAATGCTACTCCTGAAAATAAGACTACTATGCTTTAATGAAGCCAGAGTTAGTTGAGTACATGCTGTCAAAGTTTTTCTTATACAAATCTGTCAGTGCAATTTAAGTCTGATCTAGTACACACAATTGCTAGCTTCCCTTGAGAAGAACCCTTCTATACCTCAGAAGATGTGGTGCATTTGTGACATTGATTAACTTTAACTGGAGATGAAGAAAAATTGGAAAGCTCATGCTGACGTGCTTGTAACCTGGACTTGAACACAGAACTCCAACAACTAAAATTCTGTAAAGCTGGACTTAATGTCTTAGATACACTGTCCCAGGAATAGTAGGGATATGATGAGACATACTGAGAATTAAAGCAGATTATGAAAAATGCATACTTAAAGACTAAAAGGAGCAACAAAATCTTTTTAGAAAATCACTGTAGGTGATGGTTGTAAACAAAATACTAAAGCATTAAACATTAATTCATTTGTAGCCTCTGCAGGCTACATGCAAACTCCCCAGTTTCTAGAGACACATAAAATTTGGATATAGAACCCTCAAGGTTTTCTTTAAGTGCCAAACAGGGACGGAGCCCTTCACATACTGAAAAGAAAAGAAAACTTAAGCCTGAAGATTTTTTATTAGGAGAGAAAAACATCTTTATATTTGTGCTTTATGTAAAAAGCAACTAGATGTAAATGACTGAACAGGGATATAAGTCTCTAAAACATCAATTCTGGGGAAAATTACACTTTATGTAATGGTTCAATTTCCATAAAATTGTAAAAACTGTCATAAAAACAAATGGTCTCCCCAAATCTACGCTTGCTTACTGTCTTGTGACAGATGGCTGCAAGTGCCTGGCTGAGAGCAAACAGCTAGCCAGTGGGTCCTCGCTGACGTCTGAAGAACCATTTTGGTCTATTCATTTTTTTTTTCTTTTTCTTTTCTTAAGGAGCCCAGTTGCATTTAGGTATCTTTACAGCAGCTAGTAAGCCATGCATGTGCAATTACAGAGAGGAGGTCAAAAGGAAGTAATAGTGACAAGTCCAACAAATGACCCAGCTAGGCAATCTCAACAGTATTGCACTATGTAAAATTACAGTGCACTGAAACACCAAATGAGCACAGCGACCCTTCTGTGCCCACAGAAAACAATGAATTAGAATTCCGTAACAAAAACAGCAGTGATAGTCACTGGGAATTACACTGGCCTTGAATTATGAATTAAATAAACAGGTAGCAGGTTTCAGACCTGCCAGTTTCACTGTGCAGCCAGAAGCAAAACACCTCTCTGTATGAAGAGAAAGCGTATTTCTCACTGCTGACCATGTCAGTACTGTTTTTTTTGGTCAGCTTCCATATCTACTTGTAATCGTAGTGGGCTCCCAGCACCCAAATACCAACACAGTGCCAGTCCCTAGAGGGGTCTCAGAAAGTGAACACGTTCCTCACAAGGGGGTAAGACAGTTCCCCGCAGAACTCCTGGGTCTATAGTAGTAGAGCCATATGGAATAAAGACTATTCATTCTTGCTGCTTTCTGAAACTAAGAGCAAGTCCCATACTTGACTTTCTTCCCCTCACTGTAATTAAAGACCAGCCATTACAGACTGACTCAATACTTTAATGTCAGAGTAATTGTGAAAACAAGCATCAACAAAAGTGTCAGCCTGAATCTGTGCTAAGTGCAGACATATGTATCCTTCCAGACTTACACTACTTATTCCAAACAGAGAGAATATCTCATAAGATTTAATTTAGACTGAATAGTGCAATAGGCTAGCTATAAGCAAGCTCTTTCACAGCTACTTCAGAGATCAGTCCTACTGATTCCATCTCACGCTGCAGATGACCATAATTCATCAGCACATTCATGTTTTGGTTTTTGTCAGTATTTTCCTTTTCATTTTGTTATGCTTGGACTCCTTTTGGATGCTTTGTCCCATTTATGAGACCTGCCATTACCATGATATCATGCAGTTAGTGATTTGATGATTTTATATCCATTTTCCCTTTCTCCCTTCAACTCGCATATGCATACACACACTTGCCTGATTCTACCACAGTTTCATTAGTAACTGATGGGAAAATTCCTAAGCAGTTTTCCTACGCTTTTACCAAATTATTGAGTCCCAGCTCCCAGCAGCCTCAGTATGAGAGAAAATCTTGCAGTTGTCCCCAAGATAATACTATTTATCATTCTTTATAGTCATACTGCAAAATACAGATGAATGTAAACACTGCAGAGTTTCTTTGCTGCAACTATAAAAACAAAAGTTCTCTAAGACTAGGTTAAACAGTTTACAGCAGAAACTTGCAAAGAGAAGATAAAATACAAATCCCCTTTTTCTCTCAGTACAGAACTGTACAGTCATCTTTATCAGTTGCTGTTTCTGACACATATGAGAAGGGAGCAATAAGGATCAAGCTCTTCAGCCTGGCAATCTTCTATCAAAAGTAAAAGATACAAAAACTGCGAGTCCAACATGATGTCACTAACTAGTGACCTGAATGGCTATACACTGTATTACTGTAAATAAAAGAAGGCAGGGAAGACCAAGGCTCATTTTATTTAAGGACAAACTCAAGTAGCTGGTAACTCATCCCTGACAGTATAAAAAGAAGGGCAACACAGGAGAATTCTGCATACTTTATAGCAGATGCAACAAGGGAAAGTTTTGTCTGTATAGCTAGTGGGCATGGAAAGAACAATTTTTTCCTAATGCAACTGCCTCAGTGATCACTAAAGTGGGATAAGGCATGGGTGAATACATCACAGAGTCAAGAAATGAATGTACCAGCTACAAAATAACTACTTAATTTGTTCTTCCTCTCTGAAGAGAAGGTTGTGCCTGGTACTATGTTACCCCACAGATATTCTAGTTTATCTTCTCCAGTGGGTAGTTGAACAAATTTATCTAAATTACAATCATGCAATTAAGTAAACAGTCAATCACAAGTATTGATTTAAAGCAGTTTAAGAAATTATCAAACACTAGCTAGAATATGAAATCTATGTAGATGCACTCACTAAATTGCAGCGCTAAGTGGGTTAGCTAAGACCACCACTGATGGTGATTTCCACTAACCCGTTCTACTCCATCTTGTAAAAGACTTAAGCTGTTCATACAGTAATCTGTGTTCTCAGGTATGGGAGCATTAACTTCAAACTGAGGGGGCAATAGCTCCTTCAGCTCGATGATACCTTGACAGAGGTCCTTATTTTAAAAGCATAGTAAATACTAAAACTCTGAGCAAAAATTGTTGTTAACAGAGGAAAGATGCAGCATAAAACTTTTAATTCATTCTAGTTTTTATAAAACATTAAAATCAAGACTAGTTATACCATCCATTAGCTGTGTTGTCCAAAGACCTTGACAAATGGGTTCTCATGGGTTTAGCTGTCATGGTTTAAATCCATCACACTGCCCCAACTGTCTGCCCCATTTCATTGCCAGAAATTGCTGTCCCCCAAGACAGGAATATCTGTTTATACCTCATTTGCCCTGGTCCACAACTTAGTTTAAACAGCTGACAAAGGTGGGTCTGCAGCAACAAGCTGAGCTACACCATGGTTCACATTCTGTTCTGCTGTTCCTCCTGCTGAGTGGGGACAGCTGAGAGGCAGGACAGTGAAGCGGAGGTGGCAGTGGACCAAGCAGGGCAGCACAGCTTCCCAGGGCCTTAACCGTGAGCTGACAGTCTTGTCATTAAAAGGTTAAGAGATGGAAAGACAAACTGATAAAATTTCAGGGCAGAAATATATCCACAATAAGGAGAGAGCTTGTTCTTTCACAAACAAACTCTAATAAATTCCTAAAGGAGGAAAAAAATAAAAGCCTTTTGCCTATAAAAGGTAAAGAGTTTAATTTGGATAGGAGAGCATTCGCTGGAAGACAAACTGGCTCTTCTTTGTAACTTTGTAATCCAGCATAGATTGACCTTTACATCCTCATTTTGATGCTTATCTTGAACAAACAGTCTAAAAGTTAATGTCTACAGAGAAAAAATTAGAGAAGTGACTTTTCTGTAAAAGTGTGGGGTGAGTGCTAGTGAAAATTCTAATAATATGAGCCTAGCTGTTGCGGCTGAATGAGAACTGGCTGAGTAATGTGTTGTTTGTTTGGCATGAAAAGCTTGCTGAGACAAGTTAAACTTCGATCTTGAATTCTATGATTAAGTCTTTCAGAACTAAATTATCCTTTGTGACTTTCGTTATCTCAAAATATGTTATATTTGAGTATCAGCTGAGAAACAAGCTTTCTTATTTTACATGCACCAGCTTTTTGCTTTTATCTTGTGCGTGAATTTAGTATTTAAGAAATTAATACTGCTCACTAATTGTAATCATAATGAATGTAAGCATTCTGGCAAACTTTGCCCACACAGATTGGGAAGTGGCTTATAGCATTGCCACTACTGCAGTCCTGGCTTCAGGTGAATAGACAATCATATTGAACCATGTACAAAACGACTACAAACAGCGCTGCTTTTGGTTATGATCTCATCAGGATGTGAACTGGATATCTTTTACTCTCATTTTCTCATTTTCTTTTTGACTGTGAGAAAAAAAATTATAAACTACTGCTGCAACTAGGTAATACACTAAAAATGCACAGGTTCAAAAAAAAAGGAAAAAAAAAGAAAAAGCATTTTGTAACTTAATAAAGCAATTTGTTTTCTCTTACAGGCTTCAAGTTAAAGCCTCTCAGGTATTTTTGTTGTGTAGCTAATTACATCACTGTTTTGAATTTGCTGTTGCACAACTACCATGAACAAGGTGTGCCTTAAAATTAGATGTTTCAGCTCACGCTTAACCCGATTAGTCAATGATTTAAATATTAACACAGCTATGGAAATGAAACCAGACAGATTCATGGTTAAATAAAGTCATTGTATACTCTTACATTGTCTTCCTGCAAAAATGCAAGACTTAACGTTTACAGACCCAGAATGAGCATCTGGATGTTTGCCACAAGATACTGCCTTTTGGTCCTATAACCACAGTGGCTGTCAATTTTATAACTTTGTCCTTCAGGACAAAGTAACTGAGTCACAGTGCAAACTTAATCACGTCATGATACAAAGCCGATGCAATGATCTCATCACTGTTCCAGGAAAAGGAATTAACACAATTCCTATTTACTCTAGCAAATCTAGCTTTCAGCAGATACCTACAAAGGCCCTGACTACATAACAGAGAGAACAAGCAACATAAACGGCAGCCTGTTAAGCCTTAAAGTAAGTGAGATAGTGACACTGAGACTTTTAAAGAAGGCCTTGGCATTTTGCCTGATCATTTTTAAATTGCATTTTAAAGGAATTTTGGAGTTTAACCAAAGCTGTGGTCCTTTTTAGTAAGGTTGAAGTACCTAGAAATCACCTTTGACAGGTTAAAAATTATTTTGTACATTAAAGAGGAGATTCATTGCACTATTTCAACCATTCAACTCAGTCTAACTTGGCTGGAAGATTCATTTTGAAGCTCTTCAAAAAAGCTCTTCTTTTTAAATAGTATTTTGATTATTTTCCAGCATAGTATCACACATGTAGAAACAAAATCTAAAATGAGTAAAATTGACTTAAAAGAATACCTGTCTGATCAAAGCCCCTAGCTCACCTGTTTTTACTATAGAACTGAGTAGCAGGAAAAGTCTTATCTTCTTACATTTAGACTGATTGCTTATAACAACTTGAAGAATGATTGGGGTTATCATTCTAAAACAGCACCTAGGGGAACTGGGTGGATCAAGGGACTGCTAATGAAATATCGAGTCTTTCACATTTAAGTTGCTAATTTAAATTCAATCCAAGACAAAGTTCCCCCATCTGATGGACATCTGATGATCTGTAGGAAATTAGGTGATGGTCTCACCTTCTCCCTTAGAAGATGCATGCTTTACGAGTGCTGAACTGCCAGTAAAATTGGCACGCTTAGTGGTGAAACCAAGAAATGAATTGACAATGAAACATGAATTAACTTTCATCCCTCAACAGAGTAATATAAGACAAGGCTTTGGCCTGCTGGGGCAGGTTTAGATCATAGTTACTTTCTGCAGCCTACTCAGAACAAGGGTTTCAGCCCCTAAAGCCCCTAGGGCAAGTTCAAATGAAACATTTCAGTAAGGTAAAATTTATTGTTTAAGTTTCAGTGTATGCATATTGGGCTTTAATAACTTATAATCTATAGAAAGGCCAGTGGTCGATACCGAGTTACTCAGACAATTTTCTATTATGCTCTTCTGCAGGGGCCGCCATTATCCCATGCCAGAACTTAGTACTCTTTAGTCCTCCCTTTTACTTAGTAAAGGCAAATAATAATTATATTATTATATAATTATTAATAATTTCCAATCATTATTTACTCAGTGAATCTAGACCCTAGTTTCACTCACAAATTACAGTAAATATATCATCTGAATTTACTCACTAGTTACAGCTTTTTTGTTTGCGGGAATGCAGTTCGTGACTGATCGCCTGTATGACATATTCCTGTTTTTCTTCCCTGACTACTAGACAAGGTCAGACTAAAAGTCCACTTGCAAGGCCTGAAGCTCTTGGCTCCTCATATATGACATGGCAACCTATTTCGGATGGCCACTCTGCAAACCAAGCCCAGAGCCAGCACAGGGAAAGGGACTGGCCTTGCCCACATATGAATCAGTGGGTTGGGGACATGCCGACTGCAGCAGCAGGAGCAGAGCCTGCTCCGCTCACTTAGCCCTCTTCCTTCTTCCCCTTTCCTCCTAAAAACTACCCTTTCCAACTCTTAACCTAAGATGCTTCTTCCTCCGGCCCCAAAGCAATAATCACCCATCTGCAGGAAGGGAACCCCTCGGAGCTGCCAGAACAAGGCCCAGTCCAGTGCTGGTGGTAACACATTTAATGGGAGAGGCTACAGGAGTCCTTTGTTTTTTCTTAAAAAGGATCTCTCTATGGAGTTCATTACTCTACTAGGGAAGCCAGCTTCTTCCTCTGCTGAGCCCCAGGACAAATCCAGAGAGATTGCCCCTTAGTCCAGGAAGGAGGAGTATGGGCCCTCTAAATAAATGGAAGATCTTGACCACCCACAGGTGTCTCCTGTCCCTCCATGGCACCACCAAACAAGCTCACTTGGGCGACAGGATGCCTCCCTGCAGCAGGCAGGCACACCTTGACAAATCCACCAAACGCAAGACAACAGGTTCTTGTTATCAGCTTAGGCAGAGGCTAAGATGGACACCACAGAGTGTGGAAGAAGTCACCTTGTAGGAAAAAATAATTTCTTTTCCTGATGATCCTTTCCTGCTCTTGTACACTGCTTCCCAGATCTCACATGCCCCCAAAACCTCATTCTGCTAGCCATCTCTCTGGAGACACCCATGCGAAGAGCTTGGACACTAATCCCAGGGGACAAATATGGCAAGTACGATTCATAGCAGGGACTGGGGCTCTTTCACATCATTAGAGGAGGTCATTGCTGCACCAATAGCCTCATCCCTCATCCCCTTCAAAACAGCCTGTGTGTAAAGCCAGCCATGGGGAAAGATAACTGAGACAATTAACATCACCACCATGACTCCTCTCAAAAATCCCTAAGCAAGCCCTGGTCCTCTCAGCTATGGTCCTCTCAGCTGGCAGCCCTCCAGGCAGAAATCCTGGAGGGATCATCACATTAGGGATTATCAGAAAATGCATGTATTTAGTCACCACCTTTTCAGACCTCAGGTCTGAACCCTGTCACCTCAGGAAAGGATGATTCCTTGCTTTCTCATCAGGTCTTAATCCAAGTGCTGAGAAAACATCAGTACCCCTTCTCTTCCCTGCCTAAACCTCCTCTTACAGCTCCCACTGTTCCATTCTCCATGGGAGACAACTGACAGTCTATCCCACAAAGCTTGGCAAGTGCGAGAATGCACTGAATCTAGAGAAGAAAGGTCTATATAGAGAACCCTTGCTTCTTCTTGCATCTCCTCTAGATTGGTAAGAAGGGTGTCATCCCATGGCAGGAGGCTGGTAACATGCTTCTCAATACCCTTCTACCTCTCCAAAGAATACAGGTGTGCACTTGCTCCAATTTCTCTCCTGAGGAAGTTGGATACATGAACAGAGAAACAGGCAAGAGGCTCAAAAGTCTCTGTGGACCCAGAGTTTACCCTCTTGCTCCTATTATTCAATGCAGAGTTAGGCTTGGGTGTGTAAACAGGTGCCTTTAGAATTTGAAATCTCTTGCACCAAATGTCATCTTGCTACAACCCTCCACCAACTTTCCCTTCTGATGTTGCTGTAGCAAAAGAACAGGCATACCTTCCCTACATCCCAGCACCTTCAGGCTGAGGAAAAGACTCATCTTCCCTCCTAGCAAGGAAACTAAAACTTCTGAAAGACTTCTAGAAAGCCTTTGTCCTACAACAGGCTATTACAAAAATGATCATAGGCTGGTCTTGGTCAAAATTAAGAGCTGATGACCATTACAGACACTAGGCAGCAGTCCATGAAAGGGGTCAACTTGTCAGAGGGTAGCTCCCTACTCATCCCCAACCCCATAGCCATTTCGATTGGACCATTGTCCTTGAAGTTATCATGGCTTATACAGCTAGGATGACTTTTCCCTCCATACATTATTCAGTATTTATCATTACTGACTGCTATCTGCAATTTTGTCATCTATTCAATCAATATTTTGAGTTCTCTACAAGCGACCAGAGTAAGGCTTAGTTTTGAATAATTCTGTGTCATCAAAAGCCTTTGCGACAGTACTTTCCATCTCTTTTTCTGGGCAATTCATGAATAGGTCAAACATGCAAAGATCCCAGTGGGATTATGACAGTAATCTGTGTTTATGGTGCAAAACTAGCCACTTATTATTTCCTATTGTTTAAGCTGCTATTAATTTGTGAGAAGAACTTTTCTCTTTCCCATGGCAGCTTAGTTGCTTTAGGAAGTTCTACAGAGACACTTTATGAAAAGCTTTTTAAAAATTCAAGTCCACTATATCAAATGGATTATGATTCTTCACATGCTCATTGACTCACTCAAAGAACTGGAGAAATATGACTTTCCTGTACAGACATCATATTGACTGTTACATAATGTGTTATATTTACCTTTCTGTTTACCCATCCTTTCCTTATTATCGTATCTACCAATTCAGCCTTAACAGAAATCAGAATTAAGTGTCTGAAGTTCTCAAAATGATTCATAGAGCCCTTTTAAAACTTTTAGGATGAAGGCTGATTTTCTTGATAGGCTGCATACCACAGTTACAGGCTGAACAATTTCATCGGAGTTCCTCTAGGATTCTCCAACACTTACTGGCAGGACCATCTGATCTGTTACTACACACTTTATCAGTTTGTTCTAAAATCTCTTTTTATAACACCTTAAATTTAGATAATTCTTTACACATAAAAAACTGATTGAGATAACAAAATTGTTCAACTTCAACTGAAAAAAATCCAAAGGTCTGAAGAGTAAGCTTTGTAGTATCTATCAGCGTTAGAATTGCCTCTCTTTTTCTCTGAGGAATATTTAATGCATCCATCTAAAAAAATAAATAAAGTTTGATACAAAGATACAGAAGCTTCTCAAAACCTTTGTAAATAGTGATGAATGAGTACCTTCACTGCAGGTAATACACTTTTTCACTTCATGAACTGATAAATTATTGATGAGGACTGTCTATGGCCATGAAGAATGGAATCTTTATCTCTATTATTAGGTAATTACTTGAGAAATATGCACATTAAAGTATAACCTGGATGACTGAAAGTGTTAAATAACACACTAATCTTCAGCTTGGTAGAACTTCACAAAGAATAATCTAAACTACCACTACAGATTTGCTATAACCTTTTAAGTCTTATCACCTTTATTTTTAAGGATATAAACATTTCAAGAGAGATAGAAAACTGTAGGCATTCAGAAGTCCTCTGACAGGAGCCTTGCCTGGAGGTAGGCAATTTCATAATTGCCTTGTGATAGCTTCTTATGATTTCCTTTGAAACAGCTCCTGGTGAATGCTACTAAAGACAAAACACATAATGACTGTGTCTTACTACATTTCTACTCAAAAACTTTGCATACCAGAGTTATTCTCGATTTCCTGTATAGTGTAATTACTGAATTTCCTCCTAAAAAAAGGAATTAGAAGAGTTTGTTTTTATTCCTGTGTATTTGTAGCAAATAGATGACAAACACACAAATATGATTAACACATCTAGCTTTTGACTCTGAGAAGAAATTCTGAGTGTATCAGTTCTTGTTTAAGAAGAGTACCACTGGGAAGCACTTTTGAAAAGGAAAACAAGGCAGTGCAAAGAACTACGATTCATAAAGATATTTATGAGAAGAGGATAATTTTGGATGGGTGTGAACTGTAAGAGTTGTTTGAATTGATGTTCAGAGCCAAAAAAAGTAACTCTTTCTTCTTTTTCTAAATGCAATAAAAGCTTGTGATAATGATATCAGATAAACGTAATAATAATAGTACCATAACATATATAAGAACTAGCATATAATAGCCTTGTAATGAAAAGCAGAAATCTCAGGTTTAGTGTTTAGACTCACAAAACATAAGGAAGTTAAAATTAGAAAGTGTTATAAACCTATCTGAAATATAACCAAAATACTTATGAGAACAATCTGCCTACCATTTAGATGAGGAAAATTCGCCTAATTAAAAGGCACTAGTAATTTACCTAATGCAAGTGAAGGAGCAAGAATATCATTCCACTGTAATTAGGAGAACCATTTGTCAGTCTCTTTTTAAATTGGACTCAAACTTCAGACAAATCAGTGGCATTTATATGAGTAAAAGTTTCTAAGATGTTCATATTGGAAAAATAAGGACAACTAACTTTTAGTTTTATCAGAAAACCAAAGACTGTCAGGCATGCTGCCAACCAATATTTGAGGCAAGGAAGAGCATTTATTCTCTAGACAGTGGTTGAAGGCTTGGGGCAGAAGATGCTAAATTAGAGAATAAGTCAAAGAGCAGTTAGGATATGGAAATAGAACGCTGATAGGTACATTACAAAAAGTGCAAACACCAGATCGGGAACAAGGAAATCTGATGGATGAAACTGCCCCAAGAATAAGATGGAATCTGGCAATGGGGAGAGCCTGAACTAGAACTGCGGTGAGGGAGCGAAGGACTTGGGGGTTGTGGCTCCATTATCTGACAGAGCAAAAGAGGATTTAGGTACTCGTTGGGACTGTGCTCAGAGGAGTTTCTCCCATGGGGAATAAGCAGATTTTAAAACAGGATAACAACATTTCATTACAGCACAAGAGCTGAAAAAGGATTCCATAGTGGGTAGGGAACACTGGTTCAAAGCTTTTCCTCTCTCTCCTTACTTTGGACAAACTCAGGTCTTGGAAGCTGACCTGCTGCCTATATTCAAGTTTGTTTACATGGCTGACTGACAGGAGATAATATTTCTTCGCATCTTTCTTCACAAAAGCCTGCAGCAATAGATGGCTTTTACAGCAAAATCTAAAGGTCAACAATTTCTGAGCAGAAAACTAACGGAGAACAGACCAGAGACTGCAGCAAAATCAGCAGTTAGAGAAATATAATTAAAAATGATGTTCATATTTAATCAGTGTTTCAGTATTGCACAAGGACTGAAGCAGTACCTTATGCATCTCAGATAGGTTGAAATCAATAAATGACACTAAAAAAAGGAGAACTGTGCCTAAATGTAAGTTACATGCCAAATTTCCTGTTTACAAGAGACAATATGTAAGTATAGCCAGTTCTCTTCTCCATCACTGGAAGTATTTTAGAAGCTTTTAAGCATGTCACAATATTCTGAGCTCAAAGTGACAAAAGGATGGACATTGTACTGATGTGTCTGAAACAAATGGTTGGGAAATATTCTCTAGAATTGTAGATAAAAAAAGATAGTCACAGAGACATTCAGCAGCATTGCAATTAATCAAAATTAATTGCAAAACTTGCAAATTTGAAATAAGACCACGTGCTACTTGCCTTCAGTTAAGAAAACTGGTTCAGTTCTGCCAAACTGTTTAGCTGCTTAACTCTTCACCAAAATTCCTTCAGCTGCCCGGGGAATTAGCCCTCAGCTGTTCGACATCCTTCTAGCTCAGAGGAACTAAATGAACACTAACTAAGCTTGATAGTTGCTCCATTCAGCGCTGATGAAGACAATACACACAGACATAGCGCCTCACCCAGAACCGATGCAAGATCGGTCCATTATCAGTTTGTATAGTCTCTCAGGGAGAAACCATCTCAGTCATGCAATTTGTGACTTGGACAACTGGTCAGTAAAACCAGCCATTCTCATGCCACAGCAGAGATCATTAAGCAGTGAAACCAATACAGTCTCTGTGGTACTGTGTGGCCCCTAAATTGATAGGTGGTGGTGAAGGGTCTCCAATAACTAATATTTCCCATTTGCTTTTATCAGCTAGGTTGAGGGGAATTATTATTGTTATTGATGCTAATATTTTCTAATTGAACTCGACACACACAGTGACTTCTAAATGTGAATTCTATGCAGCTATGGATGCATTCATATAAATTAGTAAAGGCCAAATTACTGGTTACCTCAACATTACCAGAACTTTCATCTATTATGTAGTTGAAAATTAATTCTGTAGTTATAGAACTATTTTAATAACAATACCCCATGCTCTCTCTTACACAATTTTCTGTGCCTTACAGGAAAAAGGTTTCCTTATTTTAACAATCTTCTGGCAGTTTTAAGACTGCTGAAAACATCTGGATAAGTTTTCAGCTGCAGACTTTTTAACAAGAGCAGTGAAAATATACATCTTAGAAAGGAAGCTCACATTTTAAAGAGCTGGCTGAAAGACAGCACTCTGATTTTGCCCCAGTTGTTGATTTGATTCCATGAGACCATGAAGATGACCAACCAGTGGGAATTAAAGCATTAGATCACAATAAATCAACAGACATGAAAACATGAACTCAGGCATTAAATTTACATTTTCCAGACCATTGGATCTTGTGACCCAAAACATACTGGGTAATCTAAAGTTCTGCTGCCAGTTCTGTAGCTCAATTTCACTCTAGCCCAAAGCAACAACTGCAAAGTGCAGAGTCTGCCTTCGCTCTCTTGCCATGGACTGGAACGTACTTGCTTTTTAGGGATGGCATATTTCCAATCCTATCACGCACAGGACCAGGGAAGATATAGAGCACGCTCAGCTCGTCTCAGATAGGGATGATGCATGCACTGTTCAATCAGACATAGCAGCTTTTGGGAGGCCATATGATCAGACACAGAGAAGCTTTAGCATACCGAGAACTCAATTTTCGGACATTACAGTTACTAACACAGAAGAAATCTTTCCTGAGTATATAATAAGCTGCCAGTTTTTCAAAGGCTTCAAGCTTAAAAAAAAAAGAAAAAAAAAAAGAAAAAAAAAGAAAAAAAAAGTCAAACAAGAAGATTTCAAGGCATGGCAAAAGCCATACTGCCAAAACATAGGTCAAATTCTTGCTACGGGTAATAACTTTTGAGAAAAACAGAGTAAAAATAAGAAAGTCGCTGGAATTTTTAATCTATAACTGGAGCAATAGTAATAAAATAAAATCTCTTAGTGTCCTTCCAGCAAACTTTTGAAACTTCAGCCAGAACAACTTAGGAAAATTTCAACCTGAGGCAGACACCTCCTATGAAAAAAAAAAAAAAAAAAAAAAAAAAAAACAGTGCCAAAGCATTTCAAAGCTACAGACAAATGTTATGCAATGGGATAAGTCAAAAAACTCCAATAAAAAGCAACCACACGTTGCATTAGGCCTTGTCTATGCCACACAAGAAAAGAAGAAGAAAAAGGAAAAAGAATTTTGCTCTCCCATGGCTAACGTGGTTTTAGTGCACTTTCTCTTATTAGTTTCATCAGTGTTTCTCCCCAATACTACGCTACAGTAAACAACCTTCCCAGATGGCTTTGTTTCTCTTCCAAAGCTCTGTATTTCAGAAATCATGCTAGAATTACACTGGTGATAGACGTTTAAATGTCTGTTGCTACCACAGTTTCAACAGCAGCGCACAAAGGCTGTGATGAGCACATCCTCCCCGCTACAGTTCAGCCTGCTCAGCTCCAGCGAGCAGACCCACTGCGGCGCGCACACAGACGCTCCCTTTCTCGTATCTAAGTTGAACAAAAGTTCTCCTTGGCTTCTCCCTTTACCTCGCTCGTAGAAAATTCAGATAAATAGAAAACAACATAATAAACAAGTTTGTTAAGGGAATAAGAATCCCCCCTCCTCTCCCCGAAGGATGTCCCTCTCCTGACGGAAAGTTAGAAGAAAGTCTGCTAGCCTCTGGCCTGAGCTACATCTGCACTTTCCATGAGGCTACTCCAAGAGCCAGCAAGCTCTGAAAGCAGCACGGGGAACAATTTCGCTATGCCCTGTACTCTGCTACTAGGAGCTAAGAGCTTCTCCCTTGCAGCTCCAGCTTAGTCAGGGCTAAGTGGAAGAAACCTGTTACTGATGCCGGCTGTGAGTGGCTATCCTTCTCCTGTCTATCCAAGCAAAACTCAGACATGTGAGGTTCAGTCCTCACAAGTCTTCCTACTCAAATTATTTCCCTTTCGGATCACACTATTAGTATTTTTGATAAAAGTGACTTTATCAGAGTAATTTTAAACAAAAATATTTATAACAAGTTACTAGGGTATTAGATAGGTTTTAATACCACAGAATAAGCCTGAATACTGTAGAAAATTTATAGCTTTCTACACCAGGTTTACTTATTTTTAGAAATCACAAAATTAAATCCATAGGGATCTCCTTCAGTCAATAGAAATATTTTTTTTTCCTGAAACTGCATCCATTCATATTATTCTCATACAGTAGGGAACTGAGTAAGCTGACTAATAGATATGGTCAAGGATTTACACCCACATTGGGCAGGAAAAAGTGCAATCAACCCACGTTAGTGGCTTATTCTATAGCACATAAATTACCCTAGCAATAGCAAACAATTTTCTTCAGTTATTCATTCATTCATTCTCCTAAACAACAAATTTCCAATTTTATTAGGGTGGGAACATCAAGATAAATGGAGGAGTCGAACTACAATTTTTACGGGAAAAACTTAATAACTTGGTTTAGTAGATTTTTGATTTTGAACCATGGCACATATATATTGGCACTCTACAGCATGCCAAAATGAGTTATAATCACTGCAGGCGGAGATTTATTTTCTAGTTTCAGAGTTGAGGAAGTAGATGCCAACTAGTCCTCTTCTGTATATGCTTCAATAATTTTACTGTGAGTGACGAAAAATAATTAAATAACCTTCCACCCTCTCCTACTAGGAAACACAATTTTTGTTACTTTACTGAAATAGGTTTTTTTCCTAACACAACTGTCAAATTGCCTTAGGGAAATTCTTTATATATTCCACGGAAGTTAAGTTTCTTTCTTTTGCGATGTGAAGGACTTGTAACTAAGGATGACAGGTCATAACAGGGCACATTCTAAGAGGTACCTTTCCTTTTACTATTCTCTCCAGGTTGGCTTCTAACCAAAGACAGTCCTTTGCACATCAGAATTTTCTGGCATAACAGTTAAGGTGATATTTTCCAAAACATCATACTTATGGTAAGATACGAGTTTACCTATTCTCATATATATGTAACAAAAAAGTGCATGTTTTATTGTGCAACTAAAATACCTAAATATTGCATTAGTAATAACAAAAACTGGTCAGGTTAGTCACATTAGTAGATATAACACCCATTAATATTATTTATCTGTACTGCTGCAGCAGTCAAAGGTGCAGCTCACAAGAACAGGGCCACAGTATGGAAGGCAAGGTACAGATAACAGCAAGCTTTCCTACACAACCTTGGATCAGGAACAAAGTACGAGCAAAAAAAAAAAAAAAAAAAAAAAAAAAAAAAAAAAAAAACAGTAGAGAGGTGAAATCCTGGCATAACTGTATCACAATAACATTTGTACGTAAGCTAAGAATACTTTTACATTGACAGTTCCACAGATAAATTAAGTCAGTGCAATTAAACGTTGTCCTCTACGCAGCTCTGCAACTTCCATTGTCCGTGTGCACAGGCACGTCGCTGACACACACCATACAACAAATACATCTTGGCGTTGTCATTGGAAACACCATAATCATGATTGTCCTTTACTCTAGCTTTGACATCAGCAGAATGATTCTCAGTTTAACCTAGTCAATGGAGAAAATACTTTATATAGCTTACACATTAAGGTAGTTTCTCATTTCATCAATGGCTTGTTTTAATAAGTAAGTAAAGTGTTAGAGGATTAGATGATTTGGGAAGAATGAAAGTTATACTGTAGCTTCTTTTATCTCTGGGACAATTTTGATAAATGGGAGGAATATTAGTAGGCATCCTTGACACATCGTTATCTGTTAGCCATCTGATCTTTTATCACATTTAGTGACATGTCAAAAGTGAGCATCTAGCAGATATTCTCTGAGCCAAACAAAACAGTATCAGAGTTGAAGGAAAACAGGTGTCTACATGACAAGGTCACCAACATTAGCTATTTTATATATATATATATATATATATATATATATATATATATATATATATATATATATAAAAATAAAAGTAGACTTCAAAATGACTGTAAAACCACCAGAAATTATACTATTAAAAAAAAAAAATCCCAGTATGGATTCCTTCTCTGAGCAAGGATAAAGTATTATGGAAAAAAGAAAGTAGATGCTAGGCACATGCATAGTACAAAATATAGAGCAGAAATACCCAAGCTGAGATACAAGTGCTGACTCCCAGTAAGCACAGGGGAGTACTAGGAACAACAGAATGATATTACTCTGTTGTGCAGCTGTAACTGTTCCTGCTTAAGCTTCTCCATCAATGGTTGAAAATGACTCACTGGTAAGACCTGCTCTGACTCCCACTAAAATCACCCACCCATAAACCAGATCAAAGCAACTACTAAGTTCACTAAAAATGAACTATTTAGCCTGAAATTTCACAGGTGTGAATATGAAAGTAAAAATATCCCCGAGATATATGAAAGAATTCAGAAAGTGCATTTCAGATTCAGACATACAGAAAATGAACTGGTCTCTTGAATGTTTTTCTCACATATTTATTTAGTCATTTTACAGTTAGGACACCAAGTAGGACACCTTCACCACTTTTAGATAGTGCAGGCTAGTGTAAAGATTTACTATGGAATTTCAAATAACTTCAATCTGTATTCAATTCCTAAAGATGAACTTCATTATAGCATCTCATCTTTACAGTGGAGAAGGAGAAATCTAAACTACAATAAGCTGCCTGATGCTTCTTTCTTCTGCATTTCTAAGGTAGTGACAAGCATTCATTTTGGAAAGTTGCACTAAATTGTGGAAAACATGTAGAGAGTAGGAAAGTATAAATGCAGTATATAAGTCCTCAGGTTATTCCCTATTTCATGAACAAATGTGTGCAAAAGAAGCAGGAAAAATCAGGCTTTTTGCAAGAGACCGAAATGACTGACAAGTGTTTCCCTCCTCATCTATGACATGTTACTCTTACCATCCACCAAACAAAAGCTGAGGGTCCAGATTAAGTATATTTATGACAGAACTTGCCACTGACCTGCAATACCTAAAGCTGTGCTTTACAGATTTGGACAGAGGCCCAAGAAACACACACACGAGACTAATGGCTCAGCTAAAGTGGACTGACTGTTTCCACAGTCAAATCACCATAACTCCCTTACTGCTGCACATGAGGAAGACGCACAAAAGGGCAAATTGCAAAGGTAGAAATAGTTCCGCAGTATTGGTAGATGTGTTTGTTCACTTCCAGTTATGCAGTGGGTTGATTCTTAATAACTTAGATTTTAATTTACTTCTTTCTCTTCAATATGTTTAATGAGTGCAATAACACTACAAGTTGTGTATTAGTCAGCTAATACATCCGCACCCTGGGTGTGTTATAGCCCTCAGCAACACTGCTGCCCCAGCACACCCAAGATGGATGCATACTGGTTGACAAAAAACACACCTTGTTGTGTGTTATTGCTTACATAAGCCAGGACTTAGCATACGTAACTGTATATTAATGACACACCTTGATATATTGTTAAACTGGAAACAGTAGTTGTAGTCCGTCAGAGGTTTAGGTGTGTGTTGTATTACCCAGAGGAAAATTAATTAAGAAATTCTGCATTCTTACTGGCAATAAGGTGTATGGATATACTGGGAACAAGAGACCGCACTCCTTACTGACTTACATCAAGCAAAATCTGGGCCAACTCCATAAGCAATGAGTGCCTCTCAAACAGAATTTCTATCATGAAATATGCTGCAATACTAAAGCGGTTCACAATCCATTTAGACAGAATGAAAAAAATCCCCATCTTTTTCACGGGCTGCAAGTTCTTCACCACCATAAAAACGATCTGAGTCACAGCTGCCGCCAAAAGGGCTTTTCCCTTCTTCCCTGTAGCCAATCTTCCCACCTCTCCACTGTGCCAGCGCTGGCATTTGTGCAATCAGATGGTGAGAAATCAGGGAAGTGATCCGGCCAAGCCCTCCCCTACATTCCTCCCTAGGTTAGTTTTACAGTTTACTGCTCACACTCGTACTGGCACCAGAGAGGCGGCAGAAACACACGGCTGGGGCCTCCCTTTTTGACGCCAGCCCACACGCCAGTTGGTTTACAGCAGTCATGAAATCCTATCATTAACAGCACTGGCACAAGCCTCAGCACAGGCACAGCTATCCCGACAAGTTGCCTTGCCCCAGTGACTTACTTCACGTTAACAGCAAGTTCAAGGTGGCTTTCGGCTGCGGAGCAGAGCGGGGAGATTCCTGTGCAGAGGGTAGCCAGCAAGCCTCTCTAGTACAGCTTCGGGGTACCCGTCCTGACTTCAATAAAGCAATGCCCAGCAAAAATCAGGACAGGATCCAGTCTCTAGTGCTTTAATATTGATTTTTCTTCATTGCCCTATTTTCAGTATCTTACACATCTCCCCCAAGGGCCTTAAGCAAGCTCTCCCTTTCTTTTTGATTTTTCCTCTTTAATGCTTCAGGCTTACTCACCAGGGTACTTTTAACTCCAGCTCCCACAGCTGCATCAGCTCTCCTACAAACCCATGGAAAAGAAGAGGTAAGGTGTTAATTAGGGTGCTAATGGCTACAGAAACACCTTCTTCTCATTTCAGGAAAGAATCAGAAACTGCTGGAAACTCAGCATTCCTTGCAGAGGTGTTAGGCTGCATTAAAAATTTAACAAATGAAAATGCCTTTATTCTGCACTCCCAGTGTAGATAGTCTTTGGCTCCCGACAGCTTCAAATTACAATTTTTTCCACCTTTGATTTCCAACCATTTTTTTTGTTGTGAAAAGGCGGTACATCTTTTTGGTTGTCTCTGAGATCCAAAACACATATTTTTTAACTTTAAAATGAATTCCATACCAGTGTGCATCTTCACAAAGAAAAAAAAAATGTTGCGTTAATGTTTGAAGTAACGTGTTGTTTTACAAGACGGCTGAGCCGATCTCGCATCCCTCTGCTGCCGCAAGAAGCTGCCCCCCTCTCCTGCCCTGCTGAGTCTTCCCAGTGCCAGGCCACAGTTGTGCTGGCTCTGGCACTTGTCTGATATCTCTATGAGCTAAGTTAACCAACTAAATAGAAATAAAACTGTTCACTTTTTTTTGGCTGGGTTCATTTTTGGCCCGTTGAGTGAGCTGAATCAGCTGAAGGGCACGTAGTGCAAGTGCAAGGAGAGCTGTGGGAACAGCATACCTGGGGGATTCTCCCTTCTGCAGCAGCAAGCTGTTAAAATGGCTCAGCACCTTGTGAAAACTCACCCTGGGGGCACAGCTTTACTAAATAACCTGATAAAAATTAAGAGTTTGCTATTACAGAAAGAGACAGGTCCTAGCAGCCATCTGATCTCACATGAAACTGCTTCAGCTCACTAACATGGCAGAAAACTCACTGGGGCAGCAGTTGTTTTTTGTCAGGTTAGCAAGCCAAGCTGGCCTGTCCTACGGGCAGATGAGTGTGGGAGCTGATCTGAGGCAAAGGAAGAACCACGTGGCAGGGCAGACAGGAAGAGAAGAGCCAAGCAGATGAGTCCATTCCCTTTCAGCAGCAGTGAGCTTCCATTATATGAAAAATCCTAGAAGAAAACTTTTTTGTTTCTCCACTCACATTAAGAGATGAAGGTGAAGCCGCTGTTCCCCTAGAGTCCTCATATAAACCTGTTGACTTGTGTCAAAGCTAAAAAATTATACTTCTTTTTAACTAAGATTTTAATTCCACTTAACGATCCAGTCCAACAATCACTGCAAACATGAATTCAGTGATTTCAGGTACTGCTGTACTTCAAACTGCACATTACTGTTCTCTCAGCTGGAGTTAAGAAGTGTTCTCTGTTCACTGCAGTGCAAAATCTACTGGGTTAGTTCAAATTATCCTCAGCAGCTATCTTAATGAAGCAAAACAGAAATTTTGGTTGTAATCTAAAAATAATTTTTAGCAATGTCAGATGGCTAAGAAACCATACTTCCAACCCTGCAGTTGGAACAGGGTGCATAGGCCCCATCAAAGGCTTGGAATCACCCCAGCACCCTTATGGGAATGCAACTGGATTTGTCTTTCTAAATCAGCATCTTCCTAAATGCTGGTTGTTTTCACTTGCTGGTTTTAAAATATGTGTGTCTATTGGGTGGGTGGATTTTTTTTTTTTTTTTTTTATGGTGCAGGATATTTGGATTTGTATACTAACAAATAGCTTTTTTTCCCTATTCTGCCATTCGCTGCCTTGGGAAGGCTTGCCTATGCTTTTCTGCTAGACCTAATGGTCTTGCTTTGAATATGCCAGGAGAGGAAGGGACAAGGCTGTTCATTGCGCATCCCTTTCATTCCTCAGGCTTGGTCTCCACCATAAAGCTTTGTCATCACAGCATAGCTAGCTCAGTTCCCCATCACTGAAACTGTTTTTCCAGCTAAGTTTTTGGTGCATATATAGCTATGCCAGCGTGAGAGTACATTTGTCAGGTAGGCTTATGTCACTCAGAAATGAGAAGCAGCTGGTACCTTTGCCAACAGAAAAGCTTCGTCCTTCAGCATATACTGCAGCAGTACAAGGGGGTTTTGGCACCGTAACTGCGCCAGCCCAGCAGCCCAGTTACAGCAGCACAAGCTGCAAGTGCCCTGTGGCAAGACCTCAGAGAAGTGATCTTTATCCCTCACTCTGACCTGAATTTTCCTCCAGGATACAGAGGTATATTTGCCTATTTCTACTATCCAAATATACTCCTATTTTTGGCTTCTGGGTACTCATATTTTCTTATAATGATTAGATTTATATCTATTTTCTTATTTGATAACAGTCTATTGGAACAGATACTATAAAGCAATTTCAGATCAAATTTGCAGAAACATTTAAAGTCATAACAAAAGAATGAAGTTCATGAAATCTGAGCTATTAAAAATAACAGAAATCTTGTGACTTGGTTCTGGTTCTGGCAGCTGACTTCTGCTAAGAAAAGCTTGTAAAATTCTATATATTCACATCTGAATTCCAATCCAAACTTGGTCTAAACTTCAGTTTGAATAAATCTTCATCATTACTTCATCCTTACTTTCAACTACTACTAGTAAGAAACTTTATGGATTACTACAAATGATGAATTATTGAATATTTCAGCTATTTCCTGAGTGAAATGAAATCCATATACATTTCTTTAGTTCCCATCTCCTTCCAGAAAAATGGATGTACCTCCCTGTATTGGTCTTATTTTACTTAAATAATCTGGTAACTCATCCTTTCTCCTCTTCTCAGAATTCAAAATAAAGCAATATGGCCCCTTAGTCTACTCCTTCCTAAAGGATAGACTAGCAGATCTAATCTTTTCGAGCAACTAAAATCTTTGAGTCTTTGAATCATTCTCTCTCTCTTCTTGTAATATTTTTCTATTTTAAGAAAACCAGGATGCACACACTACCTCCTAACTTACATTTTGACATCTATATTGATGAGGGTAAGCCTGCAATATTGTATTTGGACTAGATTAAGTATTTCAGTTCTCAAGTTATAGAATTGTTGGTCTTTTTAAAGAAGTTATTGTACATTGAAACACTAAGTGAAGAAAAAATATTGAAAGAGAAGGAATGAAAATATATTATTTCTCCAAAAAAGATAATTAATTACATAGATAAATGTTACCTATGGTGAGAAAGAAAATCCTAAGAATCAATGTGGCATGTCGTAGTTAGTTACTTTAGCATGTCTGATTTTTTTACAAACACTAACCTACAATTTTCCGACATCTTAAATTATATGTTCCTGAGAAGAGTATGGTTTGGTTACAGTGTGTCATACATACACAGTCTTGCTGACTGAACAGAAGGACATTTTTTGATGCAATTATGACATGCTGAAAAAATCCTTACAGTATAAGTCCTCAAGAAAGACCCACCAAAGTTAACTTCCTGATCTAGAGATAGTATTCAGTGCAGTCTCATCTGAAATTCAAACTTTGTTCCCAGTGTTCATCATTAACTCCAACAGAAGGGCATGAATGATTGGTAAAATCAAGTGAGAACAGCGAAAAATCTGGATCCCATAACCTGCAAAAGATCCAATTGCAATTCAAGAGGATGGAAAATAACCAAGCCAAAATATTTTGACCAGAATTAATATTTAATGTTTCAGCGGGTTCTAGAAAGAAATAGCTAAATGATTAAATAGAGTTTAAAACCAAATATTAGAGAAGTAAAATAGATCTCAAGTTATTATGCAAACTAGACATTTTCTATGCAAATTCAGGCACTGAACTTCTATAATCTGAATTTTAAAGCACGATTTGATGTCTTGATTGTAAAGAGTGTTTTTCTTTGTGAATGTCACACTAAATTACTGTGTGCATATGCAGGGTATGTGGGTGGAAGGAATCGACATGAGGAATACATTCTGTTTTAAAAAAAGATTTTCTTGTAAAAAAAAAAACTTTAAGGACATGGCTAGGAATCTAGCACTTCCAATAAAAATAGAACTATCCACTGCTTGTAAACATGTCATTGTGCAAATAAAGAAGCATTACTTACTAAGTACTGACAATATTTGATTCAGCCCATGCATATTCCAGTAAGCTGGTCTCACTGGCTTCAGTCCATTTCTTTCCATCCTTGTCTTTCTATGTAGTTTTATTCTCATCACAAGGAATACTAGGGTGCCTTACAAGTCAGTAAGGACCATCTTCAAATCAATCTTCAGAACACATCTCTGCTATTAATTCCTGTGTGTATTCCATTATTAAATGAAGTGCAATTTAGATATACTGATTGAAATGCTTGGCTTCTGTAATTCCTATTTTATTTCACCAACCAGAACAGCACAACAGCTGTTAAGTCTTTTATATTTAAAATAATATTCCAGACCTACAGTATATTTTCAGTTTACGTATCTAAGCTGTAGAATAATGAGAGATCGATAGAAAGCATGAATGTACCTCTAAACAGAAATTCTACTGGAATCAAACTTTTGCAGCCATAGCTTCCCCTCATCACTATGAAGTAGCACTTGGTCAGAATACCTGAAAATTACAAATGCTGAGATGGGGCCTAATCAAGCAAGACAGTGACTAAGCCCAAAGTCTATTCGACAGGGTGCAGAAGTGTCCCACAGACAGGCAGTTTTGGCTGAGTACAGTAGAATATTTTAGCTCATACAAACTGGTATCTCTCTACTGTGCCAATGACACTTTACTAGTTTACATGAGTTGAGCCTTTCTTTTAGTTTAGTGAATGTGGGATGTGTTTAAATCAAGTAAGAAAGCCTATTTCATGCTGCCTCTGTGTTTTGGAAGATTATTATGTAATTAATTGTAAGCTTGGTTGTACCTAAGAACAGAAGAGCTGAGCTTCCAAAAAAACTATTGGACAGATTTCTCACAGTATTTATGCAGCAATATCTCAAAATATAAATTAATCTCTACTTTGCATCTGAATTGTCACACTAAGATGAAGGTATCTCAGCATGAAATCTATTTGTAACAGGCAATAATATTATTGTTCCACAGTGCATATGATTTGCTGAATACCTTTTCTGAAATAGTTTTTAACTCTTCATCCCGTCAAATGTGCCCTAAACCCTGTCCTATGTAATATTCTTATCTCATTCTGCAGAAAGATGCCAAAATGATGTAAATAAGAGAATTTGCAGGACTGAATTAACATCTGCTGATCTTTTCAGGCTCATTGTTACCACATTACTTCAAATTTCTTACTGAGATAACAGTACTCTGGATCAAGTCAATGGTCATTTAAAATTTACTATTGAAAGTACAAAAAAAGTCTAGTCATAATAATTTCACTTCCTTGCATGCCAACAGTTGTCTTCTGATGATCTCTGTAAGGAATAGTGCTCTATATACGTCAATATAGTATCTTCCTGTATGCCTTTTTTTCCCCATTAACCTATATTGTTCTAAATTTTCATTTAATACACCATTATTATCCATGGTCACACTATAGGAATCAGGAAAAAGGGAACTTTAGTTCCAATTCTATCACCAGCCAACTTGGCTAAATCAACCAAAAATGACATACTAAAATAGGATGACAATCAGTACAACTGCCACAATTCTCAGGGTACAGTACTAGTTTAATCCAATTTTCTTGTTACAGTTGATGGTGTCCTTTGAAAACTGCAAGGTTCTGGATTTTTTTATTATTATTATTAGTGGCAGAAATTCTACACAAATCAATATGAAATAAATCCACTGCTAATTGGATTTTCAGTTGCTTAACAATTTAAGTCAAGATTAAAGCTGTAGTACTTAAATACAGTTCTCCAGTGTCAGTATAAAACATGTAGAAATCCTAATACCACCCAGAAAAATACCATGCCTACACAAAATGTAATGAAATGGTCAGAATATTTTAGTGCTACACAGAAATTCAGAAGATAAAAGTTACTTGGATGTGAAATTAATGGAAAGCAAGTCATTTTCACCTTTCTGAGCAGGAAATGGAGCAGGTTAGAGGCTTTAGGCCAAAAATAGTCCTGCAGATTAACATGCTTTGAGTGCTGAAAATTGGATACTTGGAAGCCAATGAGGGTTTGGGACTTACTCAATTTGAAGCCTTACCAGTAAAAATCTGAAATCTTGAATTAAATTCTATTTGTCAGCAAGAGCTATACAGCGAGAAACAGCAGACAGGCAGTTTTCTGTCTGCTCCCCATATTAATCAAGCTGCCTCATTCTGCTCCACTGACAGCCCATCATTAAGGCATTAGAAACCTAAGCATCTGAATTCAGCCTTGTCTTAGGACTGTGATTAGATTCTGAATTGTGCTAGTAAGTCTGTCTCTATCAAAAAAGGAAGCCTAGAGAAAGTCTACCTTCAATCTTTTTGCTTTAACAAACCAAAATTTTCATTTTGCAAGATTTAATCTCCGATCATCCCTTCTCTTTCAATTTTCACTTCACTTTAAAATCTATGTAATCTCCCTCAGTGCAACAAAATGTAGAAATATAAAATTATGAATCCTGATGCATTAAAGAAGTCTCAAAAATCATCCCTAGGACAGCACATGAATCGATATGAACACATAAATGAGAACAAATCTTGTGAAATGCTTCGGGAGTTGCCGGTACAACTGAATGGGTGTTCTCCACTGAGCTTCAACGAGGAGGGAGCAGAACGCCGCGTTACCGGAAACGCCGCGACGGCAGAACACAGCGGTGCACAAGAGCAAAGAAACCCACCGCCACGGTCCTTTCCACTCTTTCTGGAAGGCCGTTTGTACAAGCAAATGTTTGTGTAACTCGTGTGTGTGTGTGTGTGTGCGTGTGTGGTGAGCAAACAGCTGGATGGATGCTGACGCACCATTCAATTCCAGTATTCCAGAAGATGTGCTGCTTCCGCAGCTTTCCATGTCTCCAGGCAGAGACTAAAAACAGCTCACACCTCCCCGCAACAGCCGTCCTGAACACGATTTCTTTCTGCTTCCCTCAAAGCTGAGACAGTGCAGCCTCTTGCAGGGAGGTGTCATTTCTGCTCCGCCTGCCACGCAGTGGCACTCCCCACAACCCCAGCGCCGCTGAATTAGACAAATGATAGCCAAGCTGCAGCAGCCCAAAGCAAGCTCGGCAGCGCCAACAGGCCAGCTTTGACCCGGAGGCAGCTCCGGCACGTCGCCACCCCGAGAGCCGCATAACGTGCGAGGCTGCAGTCGGCGAGCGCCCTTCCGCGCACGCTGACCTGCGCCTCGCCACCCGTCGTGGCGTCAGCACCGCCGACAGACGCCGGCGGAAGCAGAGGGCTCTGACAGATACTGGGTGATTTTAAAAGAAACCATCTCTCCTGATCCACAGAAAAGGGTGAAACAGCTGAAGGGACAACACGGCTATGACCCTGAATGCGGCAGACGGGCACTTCTGTATTGTTTCAACTAAATACAGAGATTTTACAGAGATGTTTCTCTGATAACTGAATAAGCGATACCAAGGAAATTTCATTGTGCCAGAAACCCAGTGAACTCTCTCGTTTCCACCTGCAGCAATATCAGCACTTTAAACAATATATAAATCTTGCTTAGCATCTGCTATTTAAAAGCGGATGCTTGTGTAGAAATAAAGGGACTCTTTTTGGACTAACAGTAGAAATGGGAGGTTTAGAAAGTTGCTGAAGATCTTTCTAATTATTCATTCTAATTATTCAGGTAGATTAACTGAAGTGTGTTCTCCTTGATATAATAATCACAATAATACTAATAGAACAAAACCAACCAAGAACAGAGCTTTGAAAGTCTCTAACAATCTGTTGCACTTCAGAATTTTCTACGAGGTATCTTAGGATATTCTTTTGTTTCTAAATAACATTCTTGTTTAAAAATTGACTGAATTTCATAAAGAACAAATGTCTAAAATAATTAAAAATGAAATAAAATATTTAACGTAGGATTAAAATTTCCTCTTTTATGCTGAAACTCTTTCCTCATTTCATTTGGCCTGAACCAATTAATCTCTCTTCCCTTTCTCTCCCCAGACTTTTTGTTTGATCAATAAACCAATGCTAGCTGACTGTAAATAAAAATCAGAGTCATTAAGTTAGGAAGACAAGCTTGCCAAATTATTTGGCTATCCAAGGATCAAAACTGAAGAGCCATAACCTGTCATTTAAGAAAAAAAATCAACTCAAATGTGTACACTGAACATTTCTTTTCACAAACTTGCGTTCAGCTTTACAGTTAAGCCAAGGCAGAAAACTTCAGCTGTAGATTAGATGATGCATTTAAAGGGAATTTTTTTTTTGGAATCCTCATAAAATAAGGTTTGCAATAGTGCAACTACTGTTCTACATTCAAAATTAAAATGCAAGCAAACTGATCAAAAAAATAATCTGGCACAAACCATAGATTTCCTTTCTCAAAATTTTTCATACTTGCAAAAAAACAGTCTAATAAACATCAGTTTCAATAATGAGAAGCATTATAGAGTTTTACAAACGGCAACTACAAAAGATTTTTTGGGCTCATGTAAAAACCTATCAACATTCACTGCTGTTTTCATAATAGCTATCAGAGAATAAAGATTGGCTTTGAGTTTCATTATCAGTTCCCAAATTTCAGCCAAAGTTTGCTTACTCGTATCTTGACCAATCCTAAACGTTTTAGGACAGTATCTGACTTTTGCTTTGAAATTGGTGGTTCATCCAGACCAAAAAGTACGGGAAATTCAGTGTGTTTCAGCCCTGTGAATCAATATAATCAAAATAAACATGGAAAGAAAAAAGGTTTTCATAAATTCTCTTTCAGGTAAAATTGCAAACACGCACATAATTGAAGGCAGAGTTTCCTGGATGTGTGCATGAAACACTTTTCTTATCACAGTATCATTTTGCTTTGTTGTACATTTGCAGCACATGTGAGTGCAAGCATAGCAGTCAACATCAGCTACATTTCAGAGCTCAGGTACACTTTGAAGAGTGAAAAATGAGTCCTCATAATAAAATAAAACATGTTATGTACAAATTCCACTGAGAAGTAAAAGATAGCAGATCACATTTTAACTGATCCTATTTAAAAATCAGACTTTCAGGAAGTATATCTAGTTCTCTCTGGGTTTCAATGACAGTATCTAGGTTGCTTTTGGGGGGAAAATTCCAGAGTCCACTTTTGGTCCCTCATATTCATCTCATTTCTATATGCTAAAGAACAGCAAAAATCCCTCTCCAGCAATTCTGCTCCCCAGGTTAAGATCAGATGCTCTAGCACAGGGATGTTTCCACCTGTTCTGCTCTTGCCTCTCTCCCCCTCTGTTGTTTTAACTCACTCTCAATTTTAACCCTACGATTCAGCTGCCGTTAGCTTATGTCCTGAACAAGAACCCATGCATGGTTTCTACGTTGTTCAAACTATGGGACTTTTAAACCTCAGTTCTCAAGTGGGAGAACATTAAAACAATTTTGGCTTTTCTTCCCCTAGGTGACATCACGGGCATATATAATGGTTCTTATGAGCTGTTCCATATTTTAAAATTAATGAACAGATTTGAGTAAACCTGTAAAGGTAAAAACGCCATCAGAGGGAAAACCACTGACAATATCACTTAGAATTTTCTGCCTACATATTCAGCCCAGTGGTTTGGAGACTAGAGATGAATTAAGAAAGTACCATAAGGAGATGGTTATGTATTACGTGGTATAATTCTACAATATTATTAACGCATGTAATTACTTAACTAGAAATGAAATAAATCCTGGCATTAGACTATCAAGACAGTCTTACATAAATCACTTCATTTAAATTGAATATTAATTTCTGAAAATGTAACTCATTTTAATGTCAATGATACCCTGTTTAGGTAAAAAGGCAGAAATGTGTCATTAAAATAAGAAGCTATGAGTCACAATTGTTAGTACTGCTTGGCACTTAAACTGAACTTACATGCTCATACAGGGTAATGAGATTTTGTGATATTTTGGAAACTTTTTGGCAAATGAAATTACTGTGTAACAAAAACCAGAGATATCCCTTTCTTCATCAATTCTCAAAAAAAAAAAAAAAAAAAAAAGTAGTTTGAATACCACATACTGAAAGCAGCAACAAGCATTCAATTGCTATACATAATAGACTATCATGGGTTTTGAAGTACCAAAATACTTTTCAAATATTATTTGCTACAATTCTCTGCTTTTCCTTCCCTAGCAAAAATAAGATGTGATTGTGTGTGTGTGTGCACATGCATGTGTGCGAGAGGAAAGACCTTTTCATAGACATTAGCAAAGCAAAGAAAGAAAACTTTGTTTTCATTCAGGAGAGTTACAAGAAATCACTTACGCACAGCCTTTTGTGTTCATGTTAATGAACCTGAAGCATATGCCTAAGGTCTTAATTTTGATGGTGACCCAAGCCCTTGCTCATTCTTCCCATTTCCAGCCCACAAATCCAGAGACCAAAGAGAAGCTTCTGTTGTTAAAAGTTACATGCTACAGCAACTCTCTCTTGGTTAATACTCATGCTCACAGTTATGAGTATGAGAGAAACCGCTCTAGACAGAAACACAACAACAGCTAAAACAGACATGCAGTCAGCCGGAAAGCTGAGCCAGACAATACCTGTCTTTTCAGGAAGTTCATAGGATAAGTAGACACAGTGTACATAGTGACTAAAAAAATAAACACACAAAAACACCCCCCAAGAATCTGAATACGGCAGATATTTCTCTCAACAGAGAGCAATGTGAACTTCACTGAATGCTGGTATGTCATCGAGGTACCCCAAATATGTAATGGCCCTTCTTCAGTCCCAAACGGGCAAAATCCTGCTTTTTAGAATGCTCCAAGAACTGGCCCAGAATATTCTTTCATATCCTTTTACTGGGATCTGCTGACTGCTCCTCTATGCCTGATCAAATCTTTGGACCAGTAGGAAATGAGGGTCCCCACTCTTGCCTTGTTCTCTTTCAGGATGCTGCATGTCAGCAATAGGACAGGACTGATGAACCTTTTACCTTCTTCATTGTAGAAATACTGCCAAATTACAAGAGCCAGAAAAAAGTGTGGGCATTTCACTGTGATCCTCTTGCAGTGCATCTAAGCCAAGAAATATAAAAGAGCTGACCTTTTTCTTAATAACAAGACAACCAGCCCCAAAGATCCTTCTGTACATAAACTAAGCCCAACTATTATACTGCTAAAATTGCTTTGTAGAGTGACAGAGAATTAGGGAAAAAATGTATGTCTTTTTTTTCTGAAAGATGTCAAAATGTTTGGTTTGGGGTTTTTCGTTCTGTGCAGTTGTTCAAAAAATCAGCACTATGATCTACATAAATCAGCTTATGTGCTATGCAAAAGCAACACACACTGCAAGGAATTAGAAAATACAAAACATCAAAAAGATGGAATAGTAAGGTCTTCTTAATAAATACATATGTGCATATATATGTGCATAAATTATATATATATTTATATATATGTATATATAAAAATCTTATTTCCAGATCTAGTTTTTTAACACAGATTGTATCAGATATATTTTTCCTTTGCCTATTGCACAATCAAACTGGTTTAGACATCTCTAATAATGAAGACGTTGCTACTATCATTATAAAGTCATATAAAAGTAGGTGAGCAGCTGTAACCTAATAAACATGCAGCTGAACAAAGGAAACTGCTGACAAGCTGCAATCTTGTTTTAATGTAAATTCTCATGTGTTCACATCATATTTTAATTGTACACAACAATAAATAAGCTTCTGTCACCAGCAGTTTCTCATAAACGGGCTAATGCTAATTATCCTTCTATTTTCAACCACATGCTTTTAGTGAAAAGATTAATGTCAGGAAAATAACATGAAAATAATGAGCTTTCTAAGCTATCTGAGTGGCAGAAAACATGACAGTTTTCTTTATTTGATGTTTTCTCTAGTTTTATATGGAAGTTGTGACAACTCCCTTATAAGACACCTCAGTACTTCAAGCGTTAGATCAAGCAAGGTATTAGATACATAAGAAACATTCAACCTGTTTCCCCAAATTTCTCTTCAGGATTGTTGTACGGGTGAACTGAAAGCCAAAATGTGCAACTCTAGCATCATCACGGAATTTAAGGTCTAGCCTTTCTTATTTCTGGATACATATAATTCCATACGGGCAACAATTTCCCTTTTATTCTGTTCTGTACAATAGGTACTACCCAGTATTTGTTTGTCCTGAAATTATTTGTACATACCAGCCTGACAAAGTTATCTTGGTTTTAACATAGAACATATCACACACACAAAAATGATTGTTCAGGGCAGGATTAAGAAGATGCCTCTGATCCACTCTACTCAAATATTACAAACTCTCTCTCTCTCTTTTTTTTTTTACTTTCATACTTTCAACTCTTTTTGCCTGATTATTCCTTCTAGTTACATGTCTTAAGTTTCCAGTCCAAACCAAGACTATACTAAGTACCATATAAACATACAGTTTGAGACATAAAGGTGATGCTTGCATTATATAGTGGCCCTCTAGACCAGACATACATATTTCTACGCTGCAAGCATGGCCTCAGGCACAGCTAAAGCACAGCCCCTAATGCGTGAAGGAACCAAACTTCACTGAAACACAGTCACCACCACAGATGCTTTAACAGAGAAATCCAGTTCTCATCCAATTTCTTTGCAGAGGATTTGGGGAGAGCATCTCTGCCTGATATCAGAGGGGAGAGGAACACAGAAGTATATGACGAGTGCAACCATCTCCCACATCTTTCCTTCCCCTCTGCTAGAATAGAGAGGCTGCGCATTGGACGATGCTGGGTGGGTGGGTGGGTGGGTCAAAGTGAAGGTATGGTGGGGGCAGGTGGGAGCAGAATGGGCACAAGATTAGTATCACATTAAAATTAGTATCTTCAATAGTATCAAAATTTAAGGCATTTCATACTGTTATGGAATGACATTCATTCAGAACTGCAATACTGCCATGATATTAAGATACTGTTCATCACTACTTTATATATCACATCTCTTTTAGCTTCCATTTCACTTTCTTATATCCACATACTCATAAATAGACGATATTCCTCCTCTCACATTCTGTTCCGTATCTTGCCACCATCCTCCGCACCTTGCCTTACTCCCAGATGTCCCAGAGTGATTAAATCACTGTCAGAGTGATTACATTTGCATTCTACTTTCTCATCCAAGTACAACTAAAAGTTTCATCTTTTTGAAGTTCTTGAAGTATTCTACCATGTATTAGGCATGAGCTGAATAAAACCTTGGTAGATTGATAATTTGGTTCCTATTATTTTCTAGTAGAGATGAACAAACTTGGCTCACCTCATTTCAAAGCCACTTGAACTTTGTGCGTCAAAAGCTTGATTAGATCATTAGTAGGTTCATCTCCCAGTTAAAACAGTTAAAAGGGCGAGGGGGGGAAGACACAAATACAAGATTTAAGAAACAAAAACCTATTTGTGATGGCTCTGCTTTTCAGGAAGATTATTAGGCTTTCCCCATAGTTTAGTCTCATATTGCAGCATCCTATTTCACTAAAAGAAGATTCATTTTCTTGAAATGTATGACTGGGAGAAAATTTAGACTCAAACAGAATTAAAATTATTAACTCCAAATATTTAGTAGTTTGCAGTTCTGCTCTCCAATCAGTTCTTTTGTTTCTTCTTTCAATCCTTTTGTAAGAAAAATAGTATTTTTGCTAGGACTTTTCAAAAGTGACTAATGATTTGGGATGCCAAATCAAAGAAACTTTCTGTAGGCCTGATATTTGTGAGCAAGTAATGAGTACTTTCAGAACATTAGATTTCCTTTAGAATCTCTGCAAATAAATATGGAATGACCCTAGTCATTTTAGAAAAGTTTACCCACTATGTAGACGGAAATACTAAAAACATATGAGGAGTTATCACTTAACATGATTACAGGAAAGTATGTCTTTCCTGTACACAGGTGTACACAGATGTACATAATAGTATGCTAATGAGATTGTATATAGTTATGCAAAATTACATACGAAGCTTGCAAGAAGGGAAAAGGATCTTGTTGAGACCTGCAGCAGCCAAAATGTAACATGGGAGTAGGCATCTTAATATTTTTGCTCCTCTAAATTTCAACATCAATTCCCACAAAGCTCTCAGCTTCATTTAAAGGAAAAGCAAGTTGAAAGAAATATCAGGAGCAGGTGATACATGAGTTGAGAGAAGAATCAAAAACATATGAGTAGAGGTGGAAGTGTAGAATACAGAGATAGGGGGCAAAGAATCCTAATAACTATAATTGTGAAGGAACAAGGATATGATATAGAGACTAGAAGAGTCTATAAAATCATTCATTATTAAATAACATCACCTTCAAGATGTAATACATATTCCATCTTGGAATTCCAATTACATGAACAAATTGCATGAGCATCTCTCTCTGATGTCATCAGAGCTCCTCAGTGGAGCAACAGTCCACTCAGGCAATCCTGAGGGCATATTATTTCTTAAGTCTTTCAATGACAGCCATAATTTGCTTTTCTGTAATAAGAATTTTCCTAATCAAACGAAAAGAAATATTACTACATTAGCAGAGTTGGGACCATACATATCTTACTGATATATATGGGGCACAAATTGCCATCTTATGGTTATGGACTTTGAAAATAGATGTTGTGTGCCATTTCATGAATATTGTAAATACACAAACTGCACTAAGGGTTTAAAACGATAAAGGAGGGCTCTGATCATATCTTTATAAACAATGATTCCATTTATGTGAACTTCTGATTTATCACATATGCTAAAATTACTTTTTACCATATTTAAGTAGCAGTAGTACTTGGAAGAAAAGTAATATCCTGTGTTAACCTGCTCTTTTCCATGGAAATTGTTCTATTTTAAAAGATTAACCTGTTTTAATTTCTAACTGTAATCTGTTCTGCATGGACTTTTACTCTAATGAGAGGAAGCAACACACCGCCAGTCACTGCAGGGTCTCAGGGCTGACTAAATGCTCATTCCCCAGGAAGGCCTCCCGAGCTTTTCAGCGGCACTGGGCCTGGGCTCCCCCAAGAAATCCTGCTCTTACAGCTCGGGAGACGCACAGTGGGGAAGAGCTGGGCCCCAGGGCACAGGCGGACACCCGGCAGGAAATGCCTCTGCCTCCTGCGTGAAAAGCCACAAAGGAAGCATTCAGTCAGAATGAGGAAAAGGTATTCTACCTTGATTATTTCATTTTATTTAGTGACAACATGGGACCAGTAGTAAACTAGACTTATAAATCATGTAGATTTGTTTAAACCATTATTTAGTCTTATGCAACCCAATGTTTTAGTATATGCACTTCCTACCACCTATACACAGCAGATTTTGCACACACATTGTTTTGCACTGGTAGGGCCACCAGATTTTTATTTCAATTATCTTCTTCTGGTGCAACTCTAATACGCAGTAAGTCTATTCATTACAATTACCATGGGTTTACAGTACAATTAAGATCAGAATTTCATCTGGAAGGTGCAATATCATGCACTTTGGAAAAGAGGACATACCGTTTTTGCCTATATACTGGTGTCATGCCCTACAACAGCTCTCTCACAACTGAGAATACCAGCATATCTGCTAAAATGAATTTTAAGTCACTGGAGCTATATGATACCAGAAAATAATGTTCATCTGTTGATCCATTTCTGAATGATCACTACATACATCTCAAAAGGTATCTTTTTATTGATATTAATAGATTTAGGCAATCATGCGCTTTTGACAAGACTGAGAAGTATGTCAAAACCTTTGCTCTGAAAATGCTCCCTAAAAGGTCTGAAGAAGCAAGCTGTATAATCAGAGTAGAATTGCTATGCACATTATGAGATATTCTTATGCTGCATCATATGAACTCATCAAGTAGGCATTATATTCCAGAGAAAGCACCTGCTGTATGAAATTTAGGACAGTTATTCACAGCCCATAGAACATGCATCACCACAAATTGCATTTGTTATAAATTTATAATGATGTTCATACAAAAACATTACATTTTAATAGTTTAAATAAATGCCGGCACTGGGCACTTCCATAAATGTTTAACTAGTACAGTTTTCATAATTTAAAACGCGGAGGTTTCATCACTGAAGATGCTGGATTGAATCACTGTCTGAACTTGGGCAAGGGGGACAAGGAAGTCTACTGTAGAAATCTACTGAAAGCCTAACCTCAATGCACACAAATGCTATTTTTAAACATAAAAAAATAGTGGCACCGAAGATTAATGAAGAGGATGTGTCAAGCCCTTTGACTCTGACTGGTCCAAAACTAGATGATTTGGAAGACAAAGAAAGGATCGCTTCTTGGTAGAGAATCTACTTCTCACATTAGATCTCTTCCTAGTACATAGTAGTTAAGATTTTTGCTTACACACTGAAATGTAATGAACTATTTCACCCTTAGCAAATCTGTCATGGAGGAGACCAAGCTTAAGAGAATATACATAATTAAAAAGAGAGTATCTGTTGCAATACAAGTTTGTAAAAAGCCACAGAGAATCTGGCTTCTATGTTCATCTACATCTTATCTTCAACTTGTGCAATAAAGATCTTTCAAAGCTTTTTTAGCTTCTGGTGATAGCCTCACACAAAGACTGTATTAAAAACTAAGGAAAAACTTTGAAATACTGCTGTGACCATAAAAATTTAAATTTGGGGTAAAAAAAAAAAGAAAAGAAAAAACCTGTATTATCAGTCAGGAGCAAGTAGTTAAATTCCCATTCTTGCTTGCACACAACTGAGCACTGCCAAAGGAGCTGTGTTATGCAGGATTATGATGGTTTCTTATGTATCAAATTATTTCTGACTTGTGAGTGCCAATTTCAGGCAATTCCCTGAGCTTATTTTGAAAACACGGAACAAGCTCAGTTGTTCTCTTCTTCTTACTATGTTTGTATTCAGTTTACCACAATGGGGTCCTGGTTTACGGGCACTCATGCAATTCAGTTATAGTAACAATGAAAGCAGTAACTAAGAGCTCAGGCACTCCCATTAATGCTGCAGATTTAGGAAATATATGTAACCTGGTATTAAGATTTAAGCTGAGAAAATATTTTTGATAACTTAGTCCTATCTTACTGGATTTGGTAGGATCCTCTCAAGTAAAACATTGCATGACATTTACTACTCCTTACCTGAGGACCATAAAATATTTTTCAAATATTGAGGCCTCACCGCAGCTTATGAGGTTAGGTAAGTAATATTAAAACACAAAGCTACTATGATAAAGCAGCAAGCAAAAGTAGGAGCATCTAGCTGCATGTTAGAAGGAAGATGTGAGCATCAAACACATGTGAAGGAAAAATGAAGGGAAGATTCTGCCTGGACTTTTTGGCTGATAGATAAGTGACTTAATTTCACCCTCTCCTGCAACATGGTTGAGGGTGGGGGACTTCTGTCCACGATTTGCTAGCAAGTCATGTGTTTGTCTATGTGATAGAAATACCAGACAAAGCGCAGAGTGCTCTGCGATCTGGTATCAACTGCAGGGCTTCTGGACCTGCATCAAAAGTGACAAGACCAGAGAAGATAAAAATTCCAAGGACTGCACTTGTGACTGAGGCTTATCCACAGGTACTTGTTCTGTTTAATTCATAAGACAGAAGGTACTGGAGAGCTGGAACGTAAATATACAGCCTTAAAATATTAGAACGCTGTGCTTAAGAATTTTGTCCAGCTGAAAGAATGATATTGGAACATTCAAATAGCTAAATAAAGAGAAAGACTAATCACAAATAGAAAAGGCTTATTAAAATTTTTTTTCAGTGTTCTAACCAAGGGTATGAATCTAAATACTAAAATATTATTTCCTCTCCTCCAGTAAAAACCATAGGACTCAAGCGTCAAAGGAAAAAGTCAAGAGTAGTGCTAATACATTGTACATATCCTCAGCATCTAGAAAACACTCCACAAGCTACATAAGAATAAATTATCCTGAATTCAGCCCTTCACATGCTAAATAAACCTTGCACACAGCTCATACGCCTCTAAGATAATATCTAACCATTTCGAATGAAAAATGTAAAGCCTTATCAACAATATCCAATGAAAATCTGTGTCCTGAATTTCAATACACAGAATGTAATTAGTCAAGTTCAGATTAACCTTGCATACTTTTGCCATGGGGTTCTGAACAAATTAGCTACAGCATCATAAGGATAACATTTTCATGCAGTACTTTAGAAAAGTGTCTTCTGAATGGTTATGTTATTCTTAATATCAAGTAAATATTTTAAAAGCAAAATTAATCCATATTTTAAAGAATTCATACTGCTTGTAGAATGTCTGTGAACAAATTAAATTTTGATTATTCAAAAATCAAACTTTTTTTCATTAATGAGATATTTTCTTCCTGATTGCTATTGATAATGCTTTACTTTAGTAAGTTTAAAATATTTTTTTCTCAAGGCTTTAACTATCAAAGTATAATATTTAGTTTCCATGAGAATTTGGTAGAGCCCATATACTATTATACTCTGAGCACAAAGTTTTAAATATAGCTTAAACTAGTTTTGCTTTTTTGTTTTAACCCTGAATTACTCAGGTAAGTTGATCAATTCTGGCTCAATATTTTTTTCAGAAAGTACAGCAAAGGGTCTGCATCGTAAGAGAGAATGAGAGAATTAGGTCCACCAAATGCTACATTTGTTTAAATTATATCATAGTAGTTCTACTTAAATTACTGTTTAATTGTTGTTTAAACTGTATTACAGCAGCTGTCATTAGCTGCATTAATCTTCTGACTAATTTAAACCAGCTTTTTCTAACTCCTTGGAATTCAGTGTATTGCTTCCCGACGGAAGGAAGCCAAATGGCGCAGACCAGCAGTTCTCCTTCGCAAATGCCAGTTTGATTCTTTATATTAATCAGAAGCATTGCAACCACTTTTTAAAGGATGTAATTAAAATGTACTTCAGCCAGAACATCGGTAAAATTCAAAAAAACCTCTATACTTAAGAACTTACTTTGTGCCTCTGTTAAAACCCAGAAGTGAAGGGGAAGGGAAAAGGAAAAAAAGCACCTCTCTTCCCCCGCCCCTGCCCCATTTCAGGGTGCCCCTTTAGGAAGGGATTATTCCCACTACAGTTTTCCGCGGGGCTGGCAGAAGAGGAGTATCTCCTGCTATTACACAGCCTGGAAATGTGATGGCTTAAGGTTGCCAAGCAACAGCACGGTGCGAAAGGCCTCCGTATCTGTGATCTCCGGAGACTCTCTCAAATTTCATTAAAACCTGCCCGTACCTATTACACAAAGGCCTGCGTGGCGTTTATAAGCAGCGGGAGATTCTCGGCACAGTGGTGAAGGAATAAAGGAAAGAAGTGGCATTATACTTTTAATGTATTTGCCTTCAGAGTATTTTGAGAAACCCAGCCTGTTTATGACATGCATAAGGTATTGCTGCATTGATTAGATTTTTCTTCTTGGAAGAGTAATTTGTTGTTTATATCTGATAAAATGCTTCATCCTACCAAAAGATGTTTTATTACAGACTGAAGCCAACAAAAGATGGTCTTTAAAAAAGGGATGCAGGCTTGGTAACAGCTTGAAAATAAAAGACATGTTAACGAAGGATAGAAATTGTTTGTATCTTTCCAAGTTTTGAAAGATGTATAACTTAAGGAAAACATTAGCAACAGGTGCATTTATAATAACTATAACTATACAGGTCAGCAACCCCACAAGTGAATGTTGTATGCACAATCTAACAGATCTCTGTCATAAAATTATTCCGTCTAGCAATGGAATATAATGGACTGATTTAGTAACAGATTACTTTAGTAATGGAGTAAATTAATTAAAGGCATACTTAAAAGACTCAGAGTAGAAAAAAGATCCATAAGGATTTTTTCTCTTACTAGCTGAGACCATCAGAGAGAACAGTACTTTAATGGCAGGAGATAAGCCAACAGGTCCCACTTGGCTTTATAAAACTTCTAGAATTGCTGCTGGGAATTGCTGCAAAAGCACCTCCTTGTGGCGCTGAATATTCAGAGCTGAAGCTCTAAAAGCAACACTACCTGAAAAATCACCATGTGATTTTTGCAAATAAATGTTTTCTCTTCTTTTGAGGCAAGCTCTGTATAGTCTAACTTGTAGCAATTTACTGGGTAGCAAACCTCTGGTAAATAGTTTGACTTACAGAGGGATTGCAAAATTGTTCTAAATCAAACATTTATGCTACTCAGACTGTAAATGTCTTCAAGCTCCAAGTCCGCTTTCAATATGCACACTCAGTAGCTAACATAATGTGGACCTGGTCTGGGCTCTGGAACTACTACAGTCAATATATATATATATATATGTATATAATTTTTTAAATATACAAATACATAGATGTCAATTCATAAGATGTGAACTCAGCAAATCTCTGTATAAAACTCAGGATGATATTGTCACTAATCTACATCAGAGAAATATTCACAGAAGCATGCTATGAATGAGATTTTAAACACAGTGACCACTGGTTTCCAGGCTTTGGTTCATTGGAAACAGACAGCAAATCTGCTTGCCAGTACACAAAGATGGCATTTTTGTTGCCCAGGCTGGCAGGGAGAGTGAAATATTGCTTCACAGTCCTACGATGAAATCAATGAAAGTTAGGGACTTCGCCATAGCTCAAGTACTGCCACTGTAACATTAGCATCTTAGCACACAGCCTAATACAGTCTGGGAAATCCTTACAGGGATTACACAGGTATTAAAAGTCTACACATCTTTCTAAATGTCTTAATCACTCAGCGTAAAGGATGAAAAAATCAAAATGAGGTTCTGGAAAGAACATCAAAAGAAAAAAGTGTGACTTATGTAGAATTCAGATATACTTTCTGACAAGTGTTTTCTAAGAGCCATGGAACAAGGGTCTAATTTTTTTTCCCCTCCAGTCTAGCCTATATCTTTATTTCTGATTTAACAAAGTACTGAGTATAGAATACAACAAAATTATAGTGCAAAAATCAGTGTAAAGAAAGGTATGAGGAGGAGTTTATACTGCCCTGTAGTCAATTTGCTGGTCAGAATTGGTAATAAGAAATAAGCGCTTAAAAACAAACAAAAAAATCCTTCAACTTTGTCCAAAAAAAAATCAACTATTTGGGTACTGGAGATAAAACTTAATTAATGAATAAGTAATTATTCATTAGGGCTAAAGGCGCACTGGAGACATATGGAGCACATGGATAAAGTGCTAACTGGTCATAACCCTATGCCTTTTCCTTATTTTCAGAAAGACATGATAATAGAAGCAGCTATAGAATAGACACCCTGAATTCTTTCTTTATATTCCTGTCTTATAAAAGCCATAGCTGTAGCTGACACATTGAAGTTCCATAGATTAGAAATAGGTTATATTCAAGTACTGATCAGCAAGAATGGAAATTGGTGAACTTAGTGATCCCTCTATTCCAACTTTTTCATATTTGAGCATCATTTTAGGTTTGCTCTAGGCTTCAAAATTCACCATGAACAGCTGATGTAGGCTGAATCCTTCTTAAATAGATACGATTATATTTCAGTGTCTTTTGCCATTACTACAATTTTGACAAGATAATCATCTCCTGTGAACAGGACTTTTTCAGGTTCACAGAAATAACGCAAGATTTATTATATAATCTGTCAAATTATCTATAAACCCTGCTTTCAAAAGAAATCCCATGATCTCATTAAAATAATTACAGAAAATCTTTGCCTGATATAATAAATAGAAACTACTAGAATTACTGGTATACAGAAAGAAAGATCACGAAGCACAGGAACTCGCAAGATTCAAAAGATGATAGTACAGCTTTGTCCTCCTAGGATAATCAACAGAAATTTCCTTGTTAAATAGTCTGTACCCTAGGACAACTTTGGAATAACAATCGTCAAAAAAGAGGGAAAGGAAAGCAGTCAGAAGCTATGCAGAAATGGAATGATCTAAAAAGGTATTACAGCCTCCCTTTCACTTTCCTTTCTTCGTACTTCGCTACCTCTTTATTCTTATTATTTTTGTGGAAAAGTAAAAACAATTCTACCCCGCACAACAATTGCACAGAAAAGAAGCATAAGTACAAGCAAGAAGCAATACAAAGTTGCTTAAAATTTTTGTTGGAATTCTTTTCTCAAGAAAACTATGGGAAAATAAAGACTATGAGAAACCTGAGATGTCAAGAATAAGAGAAAACATGAATTTTAAACATCATTGGGTCCTATCAATTTTAATTTTATAAATTCATGCTTCTTCTAGTGAAAGGCAGGACAGATCAAAACTAGGAAGAATAGTATTGTGTTTGCTCGCTTGTAATGTAAATCCAGTGGGTGGAAGAAGAGACAGAACAGCTCTGGAGGCTTTACAATAGGGTTGCTCCCTTTTAACTCCCTAAGTAGGGTGACTCCTGCATTGATTATGGCGTTACTCTAATAGCCAGCACTGTACTTGCAAAATTCATGCCTCTTCTGCTGACACTGGAGAAGTTATTCTTTTTTAATTGAGTACTCTCTTTCTTGCAGAGTACAGTAAAGGATGAAGTAATCAATCAATGCATGCTGGCAAAGCTTCTTTTCAATGTGTGCTGGCAAAGCTTCTTTTCAAGAGAGTTCAAGATAAAAAGCATAGCATTATCTAAAAGAATGTTATAGATACAGAAAGTTTTCTAGCTAATCTACTTCAGAGAAAGCATGCGGTAATCATGCCACCATGACAAAGCACGACAGAATTGAAACTCCTAGATGTCAATAACTTGTCATCACACCTACTGATCGACCATCTCTGTTACAACCACTCTACCGTAGTTACTACCACTTAGAAAGAGAGTCAACAGTCTATGTACAAGTCTATTTAAAGTATGAAACTGCATTTTCTTTACCATGAGATCAAGCACTATGTTTCCTAGATGCTACATAATTGCTACAAGGTTAGCTCTTTTGGAAGGCATTCAAAAAATTGTTCCAGTAATCCATAAAGCCAAAGTACTAAACAAATACAAAAAATAATCTGAGCCATTTAAATGATTGAATGGTTAACTTAACTACGAGTATTCAATATGGTCAATAATACTCTAAGAGGATTTAAATATAGAAAAGTGTCTTTTCCAGAGAAATTAAACTGAAATTTAAAGACATGAAGTTTTACTTCACGTTTTGTTTTCAGATTTTTTTTTATATATATATTCTCTTTACTTTAAAGGGACAAAATTATCAATAAAAATTATCCAAAGACATAAAAACCTGCACAGACTTTTAAAACATTTAAAAGCTGACTCACCAGTCTCTTTATAATTCTCAACAAAAGCTTCAGTTGTCTTGTATCTTTTTTGGACTTCAGCACTTCAGCAAAACTGTCCATGTTTTCTGGAGACATGCTCTCTTGACTGTTCCCTCCGTACAACTGAACCAGCAAAGATAAGCACTGTGATGCATTCTGGAATATTTCAATATCCTCACTGGGAAGCTAAAAATGAACAAACAAAAAAACAAATTCAAATTTCATAAAATTCCATATCCCTGGGGATTGAGAAGAGTATTAACATTTGCACCATGGCAGGAAGGAAGGACTTCTAGCTGTTTGACTAATAATTCCATTAAGCTGACCTGAATAAAATGTTTAAAATATAATTAAAATATATCTGCTCTTAAGCAGCAGCACATGAATGCCTCCACTACCCTTATATCAAATAGCGTATCTATAGTGACATCATAAAAACACTGAAAATATTGCTTCCAACTTGGTTGTTTTAGGAGAGTAAGTTTTGCTTTAAATAGAAGTATTAAGATCAGAAAGCATCATTGTGGTAATGATGTCTAATCTTCTCCATAATGCACATTATAAAACTTCATTTCATTATTTCTAAATCAAGTCTATGGCTTCTGGTTGAAGTAGAGAACAGGTTATCTAGCTTTTAATGGGTTATAGCCTAGTCACATTAAGAGGTGCATTTCCCAGATTTTAAATATTTTTTGGAGCTCTTTTCTGAATGCTTTTCTATGGTTCATCAATGAGTGGGCATCAGAACATGTTCTAGTAATGGGATGGAGGAAACTCTCCTGGGAAGTAAAATTATAGAAGATTTGGGAACATGGCTAACGATCATCTTCACATGAGCTTCTGGCAGTATGACATAACTATCTAAATGACTTATATCATTCTTGAAAGTAGAAACTGGAAATTACAAGTAGAGAAACTGTATAATGCTTGTATTTGACACCGTTGGAACTAAAACAGAAACAGAGTTCTGGTGAACATGAAGTTCAAGAAAGACACTGAAAAAAATCGTAGAGGTTTCTTGGGAACAGGCAAAAGGATGATAAATACTGGAAAACCTATCTAACAGTGAAAGACTAAAGGAATTCAGTCTATATAACTTATGAAGGGGAAGGTTAAAGAGTGCTTGGTCATACCCTTTGGGCTCCATCTGAGAAACAGAATGTTGATGACAGGTTAATTACTCTACCTGAAAAAGGACTGGCAAGAGACAATGGCTCAAAACTTTAGATAAAGCAATCCAGATTAGAAGGAAGATGTACTTTGATTTCCTTTTTTCTATCTTTCTTTAATAAGGGCAATTAACCACTGGAACAACTTCTGTAAAATTGAGACACATTCTCTATCACAGGCAATTTATACATCACAATCAGAGTTTTTTTCCTACAACAAAAAATCTTTGCTGTAATGAGGAATTAATTTAGAAAAGTCCTATATCTTGTGTTATATATTAGACTAAGTGTTTAAAATAGCTTTTCTGGCCTTGTAATCTATGGACTGAACACAGTATACCAGTGGCGGTCTTACCAATCAATTATGGCAGAGTAAAAATATCACTTCTCTCTTATTCACTTATTTAATTCAAAGAATACATTTTAATCATAAGTAAGGTAGATAAAGTACGGTTAACAGACTGTCCTTACTGATAATAATAACAAAAAAAGCAATTTATATAATCTCTTCTTATAGCACTACAAAATAATAAATCTGTCTATATGTCTCACACATGCACAGTCATTTCAATGACAATCATTCATTTAATCTGAAGTATGAACTTCCCAAGATTTTTAATTCTAAGGAAAAACTATACTGTTATTTTAAAGTAATTTTGGAACATATCATCAGACATATACTCCTCAAATATCCAAGCAGTGATTCCCTAGAAATCTGCATGTAGATAAGATCCAGTTTCCCATCAGATTCATAAAACAGACTGAACTGAGATACAAGCTCTGAATACATAGCCTTAAGACATATCACATTTTATTTCATCTAATGCTATGTAAATGAGAGAACTATAGCAGCTATTTCTTCTTTCGTGCTTTAACTACATGTTTTTTCTTCATTCCAATCCAAAAGCCACATAACTTGATTGTTTTTTGCATTAGGAAGACTGTTGCCTGAAGGTCGAGGGAGGTGATCCTGCCCCTCTACTCAGCCCTGGGGAGGCCTCATCTCGAGTACTGTGTCCAGTTCTGGGCTCCCCACTACAAGAGAGACATGGAGCTACTGGAGAGAGTCCAGTGTAGAACTGCAAAGATGATCAGAGGGCTGGAGCATCTGCCCTGTGAGGAACGGCTGCGAGAGCTGGGCCTCTTCAGCCTGGGGAAGAGAAGGCTGAGGGGGGATCTTATCAATGTGTACAAGTACCTGAAGGGAGGGTGTCAAGGGGATGGGGACAAACTCTTTTCAGTTGCCCCATGTGACAGGACAAGAGGCAATGGGCAGAAATTGAAACACAGGAAGTTCCGCCTGAACATGAGGAGGAATTTCTTCCCTGTGAGAGTGACAGAGCACTGGAGCAGGTTGCCCAGAGAGGTTGTGGAGTCTCCTTCTCTGGAGATCTTCAAGGCCTGCCTGGATGCAACCCTGTCTAACGTGTTCTAGGTGACCCTGCTTGAGAAGGGGGGTTGGACTAGATGATCTCCAGAGGTCCCTTCCAACCATACCAATTCTATGATTCTATGAAAATCCAGAATTATCTAATAACTTATTCAACAAAAATGGCAAGGCTAAAAAGGAGGAAAAACTACAGATAGTAACAACTTTATAGCTCAGCCTATTTATATCTTCAAACTTTACCAAGAATTCCACTGATCTCACTGGAGGCTTTGACCTAACTTGCATTTCCTGCACTGAAAAAGAAAGCTATTAAAGGAAGGAAAAAATAAACTGCTTACATTCTCTCTTATGCTTTTTAAAGGTATCATTGTAACTTAAGATTTTGCTACCAGATCAGTGTACACAGTCGTATCAACTGCTCCCTAAAAAACGTCACAGTATAAAAAACGTCACAGTATATCCAACTATGGTCAATTTTGAAATGTTGTTAGCTTGGTAATTCACACACAAAAAAAAAAAAAAAAAAAAAAAAAGAGAGAAGAACGAAAGAAAGAAAGAAATTGAGTGTTGATTTGGACAGATATTTCTTCTCTCTAGTACTGAATAAGAGGCTAGTTTCCTGGTCTCCAAAAGCAAGAGCACAAAACCCCATAAATAATTAATAAAAATAACCACAGTAGTCATACTTAAAAGAAAATAGAGATTGTTCCTAAGGTGCTTTTCTGAGATGCTCACTGAACATCAAACTGAGGAGAGGAAAGGTTCTGGCTGGTCTTTGCAGAGGACTCTCTATACAACAGTCACGTATAAATAGGTGAAGCACAGTAACCTTTGCAGTTCTTCCAGAGACCGCACCACTTTCAATGAAGTGAATAAGGAAGTTCAGCCTGCTACAGTCATTCCCAAGGAATCCAAACAGCAGGCTGTCACCACAAAGTTGTCTTCAGCAGTTTCAGTCAGTGAGACATGGCTTTACTTATTTTCTCCCAGCATTCGCTTCCTCAACAGAGAAGAAAGCAGCAGGATGCATTTGAACTCACACTTCCCGCATGCTGCTCCCTTCACTATCCTGCTCCTTCAGTACTGGAAAAGCAAGTAGCAGCCACGGTCAGATTGTCCTGCTATCTCCTCTCCACGGAGATCACAGTCTGACCCCAGAAAGTCTCACTGGTAGGGCCTGCTTTCCTACCTCATGCAACCTAATCAGGCCACATTCCTGCCATTTTACCAGTGTTGCTGTTGTTCTTTTTGCCAATGAGAGGCAAGAGAAAGGAAGCTCCTGAATCTCTTCCTCCGTTGTGTCTTGTCCTCAGATACCCTCACCCTTTATGGGATAGTTGTCAGGGTCCATCCTCCAAGCTTAATCACTAGTATCACTCCAGGGCTCACAGACCTCGTCAATCATGGCATCAACCTATTCAATCACAAATGTCAACAGATTCCTTCAACTTCTGTTGTATTTGAGGCTCTTCTGCTCCTCTAGTCCATCACAGTCCCTTTGAGCTCCTGTGTCATCCAGAGTTTGAGGAGTGAATTGCTGTTATCTTGGAAAATGATAGGGTAAAAAGGTAACAGCATAGGTTTTGGAAGAAGAAAGAAAAGAAGATGGGAGAAAGAAAGATATGATTTACTCTGTAGGGGATGGGAATCATTGGGCTGCAGTCTAACCCATCAATAGTTAAGTTGGAAGAGGAAACCTCAACAAAAGATATCCCCATATGAGTATGTCTGTATCTGCATTTTTCTCTGCAAATCTAACCATCATGCTGTATTCACTAGTGACAGATAGTAATTTAGATGGGCCCATGTTGCTGCCCTGAAATTTAACATTAGCTGACAGTCTGAGTACTTTCCTCAATGGTAATAAAGAATAGGGAGTATGAAGAAAAATGTTGGTGTAAACAAAAGCAATGACTGAAAGTATAATAAATATCTATAAAGATAGAAAAACAAGAAATGAAAACCAGACTTTCAAGGAAATGCTTTCTCATTTCTAATAAGAACAGAAAAGCTAGAATCATGTTGCTAGACCAAAAAAAAAAAAAAAAAAAAAAAAAAAAAAAAAAAAAAAAGTGGCCAGGTGTAATAATGTTCCAATTATTTTTCTAACATAACAATTACATTTGATATGAAGAATTATCTTTCAAGTCTTTAAAATGTATGTATAGTTTTGCAAGACAGCATCTTTTTCAGTTTTTGTTCTTTCAGTGGAAGAGAAATTAGAAAACGTGAAAAACTAGAGTTCTGACTCCCCAGAAAAGATTTGCCCCCTAATATTTCATAATTACCTAAAACAGATCTAGTTGGCTTACATTTCCTTTTGCTTTATCAGTCTTAGAGAGAATTATGAACTCAGCCCTTCAACAAGGTAGAAGTTCTCCATGCAGTTGTTAATGTTCTAGGCAGCTGTCCATTTATGTTTCTAGATATAGCTCAAAATGAAAAAAGGCCAACAACTTAAAATAATATACTGAAGAGCTACAGCTATAGTTTTTGCCATTCTATAACTCAAAACTCTAGATTTATTTTTCACTTAGAATTTGTAAAATAATGTCTCAAGGCAAGGTTTTTGTGCAATTAAGACTGTCTCACTTTTCACTTATTTTTTATGGCCAAGTTATAATCTCCTGTAAACAAGCTCCTAAAGCAAAATTCTATTTGTCTTTAATTCTTTTAATTCTTTGTGGTACTTGTTCTATGTATTTGAAGGTTAATGTGGTGTGAAACAGGAAGTTTATTGTTATTACACATATATATTTTTGTAGTCGGTTGTCAAAGATGCCTTCATTTTGAGACCGGTTACAATGTATTCATGAATTGCAAACCATTGCAAGAAATGTGTGATCATTTGAGCTGAAGCGGCAGTTTTCACACCGTTAGAGTTGTTAGGGCATCTAATTTTAGAGCTACAGTGAAACTGTCTAGAATACCCGGAGGGGACACTATTTCAGTGCATTAATGAGGTTATACACAAAGAGAGTTTATTACGACAAGAGATGGATGTTCATTAGATCAGTAATGTGATTACAGAATGTGCTGTAAAGGAAGCACCACTGGGAACCGTACGGAAGATGATTTTGCAAACATTACACGAAACATGAAAGCAAAACATCATTATTACATCTGTTAAGTTAACTGTGCTATTCTTATTAGTAAATATGCATAGTTTTAAATGAAACACTAAAATATTGTATTTTTGCTTAAATCAAAATTGTCATCCTTGACCTAAGGGAAAACATTTTAGAGAACAGTATTTTTCCAGTTCATTTTAATACAGTCTGTTTTTTGAGAAACTCAAATCTCATTCCAAAATTCTGTACTTATGACAATATATTCTCATTTTCTTCGTATGTGGTTTTTGTTCCTTTTCTGTCTTTCTTTTTTTTTTTTAAGGTAGCTGCATTAAAAAAAGAATTCTGTACAATACTTCAAAGATAACATTTCAAATAGAATTCAACAATACGTTACACAGTACAGGAAATAAACTTGTATCTTTCCATTTCCACCATAGAACTGTCTGTATTCCTAGGAAATGGGAAATAAAATTCTACATCGTCTATGGGGCTATCTTTCTTTTGCAGTTATTTTCATTCTTCAATGGCAATATCTTCACATGCTCTGAACCGAAGTCAGGGCACGGCCTTAGAATCAGTGGAACGTAGAGACAAAATGGACCTAGAAGAGATCATCTCACTCATCCACACGCACCAAAGCTTCATATTTGTTGTCTTCGTATTTGCACGTGATTAACTGATCTTTCACCAATAAAATACAAAACTACAGAGCACAATAATCAATTACAAATGTTACTGGTTATACTCTAATGAAGACGCCTATCGCCAAAAGGCAAGACAAGTTATCTGCAGTAGAAGGTATTTTAGCCCTTCCAGAATTGCTGCAAACTTCAGTATAACAATCAAGTTGCATTTATTTTCAAGTAGAGAAACAGACAAAAAAGCTAAGTGTAATTAACTTTTAAACTCAGGTTGCCAAGAAGAAGACTAAATGCTATTTGTTTCCCCCTGATTGATCAGTTAAGGGCAATACTGATCATGGGATTAAATACTGAATCCTCTGTATTTGCAGTGTTTCTGCATGACAGATTTGTAATTATTTCTGCTTTCGTGTTAAGAACTTTGAAGTTTTGTTTACATGCAATCTAGGATTCTTACACTTGCTTTGCTATGCCCTAAGTGATAGACTCAATCACAATTACAGGAGGGAGAAATTGATTCTAAGTTTTTGTCATTTTCAGGTTTAACTCATATTGATTTTGGGGGGATTATTAAGAGAGATAAACATGTATATCTTAAAGAAAATAAACAAATAAATAAATAGATAAGTCAATGGGGCAGGAAATAATCATCTACTTGAAGGATATAAATATCAATGAGTGAAAGCAATTATTCAAGGTGACATAAGAAACTATAAATATGATAAGACAGAGAGAAATAGCAGATCAGAGAAAATAATTTAAACTCAGTAACTTTGGTCCACATTTAAGGCACTAGTTTTTAACTGCAGAAACTAAAGTTGCCTCAAAACAATAGTAAAGAGTTACATAGCTACATAACTTAAACACAGAAAAGTTCAGCTGGCAGGTCTGCACAACTTGGGCTAAGGTTAGCCTAAGTCTACTTGTATGACCCTGGGGTAAGGAGCACTTATATCTTGAGAGGTCCATTATACTTCATTTCAATGCTGGTTTTAATTGGCTGTGTTAATAGCAAGGCACAAGAAGCTGTCAGCAGTTAGTCAAGGGCCAGGTACGGTTTAAGGTAAAGCAATCTACGAGTGCCAGTATGTATAAAGGGGCTACCATCTGCAAAAGGACAAAGGCTTTTACTGCTTACCAGAGTGGGTACGCCTCTCACAGAGTAAACAACTGTCTGACTCCAGGATGAGAGGGCGTCAGACCTCTACTGGCACTTCTGATATTCTCCAGGCATGCTTATTCCCCATATATTGTCAATACAATCTAACTGCAGCAGATGCTTCTCTGTCATGCCTATTTTCAGCTCAGACGCAAGTCACAAATTCCTCCTATGCAAGGCCGCAGTGGTGGCAGGTAAGGATTCAAAAAGAATAAGCAAGAGTTTTGGGATAGGGAAAAAGAACCTTTTTTCTTCTCTCCCCTGAGCATTGTTTCCTTTTCCTGGCTTAGAAATCTTGAGAGGGGTAAAGATATCCCTAACCAAGGCTCACATGAAGAAAACAATAAATAAGCAGTCAAAATATTCCTCCTAGATTCCAGTTAAGATTTCACCAGAGACAGCAAACTCTAGCATCAAGGCACTGTGCAGAGAGGGACAGGGAAAGGGAATGAGATCTGCAAGAGACATCCCTCTCAGATTTTAGCTAAGGAAGTCTGAAACTAAAATAAATATATATATATAAATAAATAGTCAAGAAAAAATCAAATATATATAAACAAAACCCAATCCCCCTCCCACTACAAGACACAACATGTTAAAAGTCATCATAACAAATTAGAAATGAAAATAAATAATGAATCACCTATTCCCTTTCTTCTTGCAGTGCAAACGTATTCTTCATTATCTTGCATGCTACAATATGCTAAGAATAACCATAAAGACAGTGACTGAGAGTAGCTCTAAATCCAAGCCATAGCTTATATTGTAGCTCTTACAGCTGTATCCAAAAGCACTAGGAGCAACATACTGTAAGACCTGGGTACCAAGAACTCAGTCCTATTTAAAGAGTTGAAACTATTTATGATTGCATTGTCACACACCTGCGCACACGCAAAGGAGCACAGAGGGGCAACAGCAGGCAAGGGAACCCCAATGAGCAGTCAGAGAAACAGAGCCTCTGCCCTGACTCATCCCAGGGCTGTCGCAGGAGGGCGATGGGCCAGAGGTGACCTTCATCACCATGAGTTAATGGGAGAGGCTCTCCAGAGCACCACACAGAGTGAGGGGGGTCGTTGCCTATGGGTTACTATGGGATGCCAAAGAACAACATTTGGGGATTGTACAAAATGGAATTAGGGGAAGTTTAGGGGAAGAACCAAAGGAAGGGAAAGGGAGGGATCAAAGTGGTTTGTGGAGGAAAAAAATGTAGGAAGATAAAGGTAAAGGACAAAATAGCCCTGTTGCACGAAAACAGGCTGCTGGTCATATGCTTGTCTGGTCATGCCCTATGCCTGATTAGTGCAGTCTTATCTTTCCATTAAGCTTTTTCTAACTTTTCCTGGGTGATGGGACTGCCTATTCTATGTGCAGGTATGTGCAGCCCTAAGGGCCAGCAACTGGAGTTAGACCACAGGTCACAGGGCTTATGTGTCTGTGGTACCAGCAGCTGGAGCAGGTGAAGGCAGGTGTATCAGTGTGCGATCACAAGTGAATCTCAAGCTGGACTAGCTGGCAAACAGGATACGTGGCTTGGGAGCCAAGTACATATGTGTGTCTCTGAGTGAGACAGTGGGAAGACTTGGCTACCAGTGGGTCCAGACCAACTGCTGGAGAGACTATGGGGTCTGGAGGCCGACAGAGACCTGTTTGTATATGTGTGCACGTCTCTGTTGGAGGTGGATACGGTGTAGACTGTCTAAATCCAGTTACTGGAGGGAATCCACAGTGTGTGTGTGTCTGCACATGTGTTGGTGTGTGCAAGGGCGTCTGTACCAGCAGGAGTAGGGCTGCTGGCACTGGATGCCTCTAAATTAAAAACTATAGTTCAGTATTGTTATGGATGACTCCTATCAAATGAACAATACTGTAGTTTAACAGGTTCTTGGTTTAATGCAAGTATAACCTTCTTTAAATCAAGCCTCTCCCTTTACATCTTCTGAACCAAAGCAAAGAATAAAACCATTCCTCTCTATCAGTAAAACTTGCACTAATTTGTTCTCAGTAGTACTGTTTGCACTATCAGTAACTTCAGTTCTCACACTATGATGAAAAACACAAAGGTACGTGAAAGTCCACACAAGCATTAAATTAATATAAATCTGTTTAATTCCATAGGTTGATGGCATCTACTAAATCTTCATATAATAGTCTTTGAATACTGAATGCTCCTAAAATATCATGCCCTAAATGTTTTGTGCTCTCTAGTACATGACATGACTTTTTCCATGACAAGCTACAGCTATGTTTCGATGAATCAGTACTGAGGCCAGAGACTGGAACTGAAACACAAACCGTGCTCTTTTGACATATGTGAATGCAATATTTAATAATGGCTAAAAAATCATGTGTGAACCAAGAAGTTTGTAGATTATGTCCTCCAACACATAATGAAAGCACATATGTCTGTACTCTTATGTTTATATTTCTTACTTTTGCATACCTTCACAGGTGGCTGGTCCTCACTTTTGGACTGATAGGCTTACATGTTCACACAGATTTTTTTCAAATGTGCTATAGTCAGTACCTTCAAAAATAATGTTTTAGGACTGTTTGGATCACTTTCTTGAAATTTAGTACTTGAGATCTTAACACAAACCAAATAAAACAATTACATCTAAACACAACCAGCTAATGGAGATAAGGACTTTGAAGAGCTTAAGCTGTTTAGATTCAGAAAGATTCTAAAGCATCTATACCCACAACTGAAAGATGACTTAGAGCTCCTTGCAAGATTGGTCAGGAGGTAAGTACAGCAAGAAAGGACACGAAAACACTTTTAACAAATGCTGTACTAAAGCACTTTAGCTATCATTTTGTACTGTCAATCCATCATTCTGTGGGAATGAATGCCAGCCATCTGAGAGTGTTCTGATTTTCAGAAATAAACAACGCTAAATTTGCAAATGTTCTGCATATTGAAAAGAGATTATTGTATTACATACTTTATTATGTAATGTAAATGTATTTTTTTTGTACACATCACCCCAAAAGACATTTCTTAATAACAGATGAATGCCTAGCGCATGCTAACTGTAGACCTGCGGTCGGCAGCGCTTACCAGAGGGTCACTTTATGTGCCCCTACTACAAATATTAGGAGGTAAATCTGCCCCATTACTTCTCAGCATCTCTTCTACTAACTGAAAAAAAATCTCAATTTTTTGTTAATATTCACAGTTTCCAGCAAAGTTTTTGCTCAGATAATCAGGGCAGTAGAAATAAAGGATGATTATGGACCAGTCACTGCAGACAAGTCATAGGGGGAACAAAAGGGATCTGAAGAATAGTTAAAGAGGGTCTCATCTTTTATTCATCTTTAAGGGCATGATAATGCATAATAAACTGCTGATTAACATGTTTTGGTTCAAAAATACCCACTGCTCATACCTCAACAATAGAATATGGGCTAACATTAAAGAAAAAAAGATCACACCAAATCTAATGAAGAATCTTACATGGTTTCAAGAAATGTTCTTTTAGCTATTTAATGTTTGAAATTAGGGAAGTCTAAATTTCATTTTTACTTTCTAATGCAGTAGTTCACAGGACTTTTTCCATATAATATTAGAAATGTTGGTTCTACAGACTAACTTCATATGAGTTACTGTAATCTACGAAAAAAACTGGAAGTTCTTTGTAATTTGAAATTGATCCATAGATTAAGAACAGATAGATATTCAGATCAAAGGTATGAAACGGAAATTAGAGTGTGAGGCTTTTTTTTTTTAACAAATATTTCTTAACTTTTAAAATGTTTATTCTATTCTTCAAACTCTTCCCATCTTACACAGGAAAGTTTAATACAGCAATAGACAGAAGATACAAAATTTAACAAAGAGCTAGTTGAAATAACTTTCATAAATCCAATTCAACATACGCATGTAAAGAATATTACATATTTACTACAAGAGAAAAATCTCACTTTTACAAAATACTTAACAAAATTAGAAAATAAAAAAAATGATTAAGCACCAATTATCTTTCCTCTTTACTTGCAAGTCAGTAGGTTTTTTCACTAAGCATTCTCAACATACGGACATATGAAGAAATAAATAACAAAGCAAAACACAGTAGTAATTTGCAGCCATGCTTCTAAATACAGGGGCAAGTCAGAATCTAATCAGTACATGCTAACTTACAGTTATCCTATCCTTTAATTAAAAACTTACAAAAGACTTCCAGGTAGTATAAGCTGAGTAGAGTTTAGCTTCTAATTTCTTGCTCTTTGGGGACATAATGGAATTTAAATTTATGTCTAGTTTCACTTTAAAGAAACATTTGATCCATTCATGTTTTACTTTTTATACTATATACAGTGATTTAAAAAAAACTAAGAGAAAATAAACTAAAACAATTGGTAAGGATGAAATATTATATAGTTGAAATTCATTTACTCTTTTAGGTTATTCAGTGAATATTTCCAAAAAGCCTCTGTCAATAGCTAATTATAATAAATCCATCAAAGGAGAACCTTGCAACAAGCGTAATGCAGAAGATTAATCAAAAAGAAAGAAAAAAAAAGAAACACCTTCTTTCCCAACATAAAAGATGATAGATTGTACTACAAGGTAGTAAAAACTAAAGGACTACAGGTATTCATATCTGAAAACCTGTAGCAAAACTATGAGGAACAACTCCAAAAAGCTTTGGGCTTGAAGGGGACATACTATAACTCCAGAGAAATACATGCTATCTTCTTCACTGATTCTGAAATGCCTCTCAGAAAAACAACCTGAAAAAGGACAGTTTGATGCCACAAGACTATTTTCAGGTATCACTCTGCTGATTTTGTGTTGCCTTAAAGGCTGAGGTAGTATAACATACCTCTAAAAGCCCTATCCAGCTCAAGAAGCATTCCTCTGGTCTAAGCCATTACACACACAGCCAGCATAAATCTCTGGCACAGTATGATGGAGGCTAAGCTAGTGGCATGTGTCAGGACCACAGTATAGTCCTCTGTGGAGGTTTCAGTGCAGCACTGTGATATCTAGCAAAGTCTGGAAAAGATTGACTTTAAACAGACAGACAGACAAAAAAGCTGTTCATAGGCTAACAGAGATCTTTCCAAGTCCTAACTCCTTAGGATCATGTTAAAATGAAACTAAACCCCTAAAAAAACCCAAACCAAAACAAAACAAAAAAAACTCAGAGGGCTCAAAACCAAGCAACTTGTGATGAAAGCCATCATTAAAATCAAATTAATGACTTCTGTAAGGATATCAGCACTTACTGTTTTCAAATTCTGAATATCATCCTTTCCCTACGCAATGATCACTAGTTCAATTTGAAGGGCCAACACCTAGCTGTACTTACATATCCCAGCTGAGAATCTGCACACACCCATCCCCAATTTCTGCTCTTGCAACACACCTTCTCAAATATCACTTATAATTTTTAAGTCACTGTAACCTATAATTCCTTATAAATTATAAAATTCTCGTTTTCCCTGTTTTGTACTAGGAACTTAAAAACAATGAAAACCCAGCAAATAGACTCTAAGATGCTGAATGCAGATGAATAATTTCAACTTCAGCAACATTTCAGTGGACTTACAAACAAGCAAATTCTTACCAGTTGAATAAGCAGGCTAATTAGGTCCGTCAGGGGTTTATTGATAAGCAGGAGGTCTTCAGCAGCCTGTGTGTCCCTTCCTGTGCCAGATTTCTGGGCCTTAATAAGATGAGATAAAAATAAAAGCAGCTTTGGTGAGTGTTCAGTTATGAGAAACAAATAAGGCCCATTAGGCAGTAGAGGTTTGAATGGAAGTTTGAAGGAGACTTATACACTCTTTTTTAGTGAAGTATTCCTAGACTCCCAATGAGCAGTTATACCCTGACTGTGTTTGTAACAATAAGCACAAAGCAAAAGGGACTCATGCTGTCATGCCCACTCTGAACTGACAAAATATGCTGACCTACTTTATATTTCTTCAGCAAAATGCTATGAACTATATATAAAAAATATCTCTAAACCATATACGTATGCCTATACACTCCACTTCATGTATATGAATTCTATTTCAATATGGCATGTATACTTTCACATTAACAAATCATCCTATTTTTTCATTTATAAGCAACAACTCTGAATGCAACTAAAAACAAAATTCTCAGACTGATGTCCACTTCTGCCCTCCTGACTCCCAACTCTATGAGGAGATCGTCTCTCCTCATACATGTTCTCCAGCTTAATTGACTTCAACACTGTTATACCAAGCACAAGTACAGAATTAAGCTCTCTAATATTACATGAATGTTGGTAACAATATAACAATCAGCAAATAGCCTATAAAATTTGATTTGCAAAGAGATTCATAGAAGAGCAACCCATTACAGAACTTGCAAAGCACTACCTTCTACATGGTATTAGAGGACTCAGAAAAGACAAAGGTATGACACCATCTATCTATATTATGTTTTTTTCCAAAAAATAAGGGAAATATCTCAGCAAAATATCTGGTTGATAATACAATTGATTATCAAAATCTGTGTGAAAACAAAAGTGGGTTTTTAACACTTGCTTCATACATTAAATCTTCTTTAAAAGCCACAGCAGGAGCTTTTCAGAAAAACAAAGCCCTGTCCTGAAATATAATACAACCTGTTTGCAAATCTTTTGAATCTCTGCCCTTGAGATATGCTGGGCCTGTTAGGATTCTCCATTTTTCTCCAGATAATCCCAAGACCATAAAAACTCACTATGAAGAATAAGTGTTTTTAGCCTAAATAGAAATCACTTCCAGCTGAATAACTGAGGCATCTAGCAGTGCATTTAAAAACAAGGCAAACATTTCACTAGTTTAACACTACATCTAAAAAGTATGGTGAACACTTCTTTTTTTTCTTCTTAAGAGCAATCTGTAACTTCTTTGAATAAATTCTGTGTTCCATTTTTAAGGAGCAAGAGGTCTTGGTTGACTTATAATTAGAGGACAAATTGAGCAGTGTAAGAGAATACTTCTGAGTACATGTATAGAGGATATGTGTGCTTTTCAAGTATAGTAATCATGTGTGATTTATAGTAAGAACTGTTTTTTTTTCTTTACGGAGTAATCCTTTTCTTTTAAAAGGGACTGAAGGAAAATGCTTTGAACTATCACTAATAGAATGTCAGATTAAGCCATTTATGGAGTCCAGAAAGGAAACAGTTGGCTAGAATCTGTGTTTTCAGCTCACAGTGAGGCACCCACTCTAGCTAAGTAACTGCATGAAAGAGTGACATGCAATTGCAAACACATGCTCTCCTACATCCAAACTAAGAATTTAATAAAATTAAAAATTTTAGATTTAAATTGAGAAATTTTTCATTAGGGTAACAGGAAGGAATCTAAGAATTATTTAGGATGGTGATCACCAGAAAATAAATTCCATTACCTGTAAAGTCAGGCGTACAATGTTTGCTGTATACATCAACATGCAGTGCAAAATGTCAAGCAAGGACAGCAGCAGTGCATTTGCTGTCTTGGTGCTGCTTTTATCATCTGCCTCCAAGTACAGAGCCATAGTTTCTATTAGGAGATTACAGATGTGATGAGCCAGTCCTATACAGACAGTAAGATTAAAAAAAAAAAAAGAAAAAAAATCAAAAGAAAAACAATTTTGAAGGTAGCACAGTTAAAAATAACGGATTAGCATAAAACCAAATTTCACACACATAATGAATATTTATTAAATTTTTTCTTTTTCTTTCATCCTTATTATAGTTACCTCTCCTTTTTATTTCTCATTTGGGGCAGCTTATAAAGAGAGCTAAACCGATGCAAATTTGCTAAACGCATGGAGAATTATGTAACGTACTAAATAAAAACCTGCAAAGAATCATTAACTTTTCCATAGTATGCTGGTATGTAAGCGCATAATATGGCTCCTGGTCAGAAGTTACCAGCTTCTCCAAGCTGTTACAGAACGACATGGCAACTATATCAAGCCTGCAGCCTAAAGTTTTCTCTCTTAAGTGGTTAGTTAATTACAACCTTCTCCATATGCTTTTTCTGTAGAATTGAACAGGATTATGCTTACTGTAATGGAAGAATACCTCTTTCTTGTGAGTTTCTCTGGGATAACATCTATAGTATTGAAAGCATTATATAAAATTGTATTTTTCAATGATACTAAATATTACATTTTCCAATATTCACTGATCACTATAACTGCTACCATTAAAAAGAATTCTGAATTTATAATGAAGTATAACATTTTCACGTTAAAAGCAGGCAAAAAGAATAAAATAATTGCTAGAATGCTAGCTTCAAATAGACAGCTGTGAACATTCAGTCAAGATTCTGTAGAATAAAGAATTTGATTTTCCTAAATAAGTGTAAGTATTTTCAGCCAGCCCTTTTAAGCACATGCATTATAATTGCATCAATACATTGCCCTCCCTCCCTGCCCAAGTGTGAACAGCTACCGCTACAACAAAATCTGCTAAGCAAACTACAAAGCAGAGCAGTTCAAGCAACAGATGCATCCTGCGAGGTGTGTCACCCCATTTTGGATCACGGGTGAAATTTCCGTGAGCCTGGTACTCAGTATGACTGCTGTTAGCACTGTGGGTCTCCGCAGTTCTCTGAACAGGTGCGCAACAAGGATTTTGCTGCCAGATCTGTGCTCACAGCTGAGGAGCAGAAAGACTCACTGTTGCTGATGACTGATCTCAGTACAGCCAGGCATGAACTCCTGCGGCAGCATAGACCGGACTACGGTAGCACTTCCTATCCCAGCTATTCCTACCTAGTTCCTTGCCTCATCTGCTACTTCCTCTTCTATTTCATAGATGAGGAATTAGAGTACAGTTGAGTTATGTCTGCCAAAGTTTTCCAGTTCTTTGCAGATGGAAAAGAGAAGAAAGAACAGAGAGCAGTTTAACAAGCAGCTCCTTTGAGTCACCTCCAGCACGCTGCAAACACTGACTCTGAGCGAGGGTATGGGATAAGAGGCCAAGAGTCACTGTCCGCAGCAGCGCTCTTGCAAAGGTGTACTGTAAACCCACCAATCTTTTGCCATTTGGAAAAATGTATATTAGTAAAAAATACATTATTTCAGCACTAGAATTGCCAGATCACATATTTGCATTGCAACTTTCATAATACTGAATGGAAGTCTCTGCATTCGTATAACTCCCTGAGAACTTCCGTAAGACTCTAGTCCCCATGGCTATCAAAAATGTATGAAAACATGACTGAAGTGTATCCCAGAGGTACACAGTAGTGCTGCAAAGATGATGAGCGTAAAATACATGAGTTATTTTTTAAACTATATTTTAAACCGCTCTGAGTTTAAAACCTCAGAACAATCATTGCTATAGAACCAATTGCTAAACACTACGAGTACAGAGCTGCCTTAATGAGTTTAACTTTAAGAAGTAATCATACGCATTTCTACAAACATAAAAGTATGAGATTAAAATAAGACATTATAGAATAACAAAGAGTAATTATACTATTAAGGTTTTGAGAGCAGGCAAATATGTGAGGTGCCTAACTATCTTTGCTTTGAAAGCTGCCCCATTAACTAACTAAACTTCCATGAAAGATTTTTCTCCCCGTTTCTTCCCCTCCTCACCTTTCTAAGGAAACTACATGCAAAAACATTCCTTTAGAATACAGTAACAGGTCAGGATTGTTAAGACTTGCACTCTTTTTAAATCTCACATCTTTCATGTTTTTCAGGATTATTAGTGTTATTCTTCCACAACAGTTTGATTGATGGACTACAGCTCAGGCTAAACTTTGAATTTCCTGCTTTTTGTCTGCATAACTAGACTCTCAAAATCATACCAGTCTAATCTTGCACATTTAATTTCCTTTTTTTTAAGTACAGTTTCTGCTGCAGTTCTGAACATTTCAAACAAAAATGAGACAGCATGCAGAGCCATATTTCAGTGATGTCACCACTACCCACCAAGAAGAAAATAAACAGACATAATTGTATGTTTACCCAATACAAAACCTGTGGTTAGTCTATGCAGGCTAAGTTAGAATAAACCTAAGAAAACAGTCCAGTAAAAGTTGGTCCATATCAAAGTGAGGTCTGCAAAATTTCCTGCAGGGATATGTCCAAGTACAGTCTGTTTCTCCCTGTATATGACCACAAAACCCACAGCCACATCAAAATGAGTGAGTCACTCCTATTATTTCTAGATGGCTTACATACAACCTTTAGAGAGGGACTTGGAGATTAACACTGAGAAGACCTAACCTAACTGTATGTGTTGTTATTAGCAGTAACTTTTAGGCAGTAGTCCTCTCTGCATTAACAGCATTAAGTAGAAAATGACTAGTAGTCAACAACGCAAAAAGATCTTTGACTCCAATTTGCAATCCTGTCCTCCTCCGCTCTAGAGAGAACAACTTGTTTATTCTCTTGGCCGCCCCAGACTGTCTCTCTCCCAAGTGGCTCACGTCTGCTGTTCAGTGAAGGAGAAGGTAAAGAGAAGACTCAGCCTTCTCTTCACCCATCCACACATGAATATAATCCCACAGATTCTATTCTCTTGAACTGTTTGCATTCAAGGGGACGTATACTACAAAATATGCTTCTGAACACTTGAAATGCAGCAGAATCTTCACATTTACTTAGTTAATGAAAACACTGGATTTAGTGTATTTTACATAGATAAATACATGTGCACACAGAGTTATAGATACAAAGACAGGCATGTTAAATTAGGAACTTTTGGCCTTAAATCTCTTCCTGTACTTAAAATACCTTAGGAAAATTTAATACATCAGAACTTCATAGACATATAAAACAAAACATCCGTGCAAAATGTTCCCTAACACACTATCTGATTTCTGTATGGATCACACACTTGGTTCCTCAAATAAAAAATAAAACAGATGGACCTCTTGCCAAGTAAATAATGTTTTAGACATACCCTTTAAAGCACTCTGTATCATAACCAAATGAAGATTGAAGGCCACAATTGCAGACGTGTAAATATACTCCTTGCTTACACCACAAGACAAAACACACATTCCTTGTTCTCAAAAGAGAAAGTAGGGAAACCAGTATAATTTACAGTGACCATGTCAAAATTCATTGGAAGTTCAACAGCCACTGGTACTGTACCCAAACTACTTAAAGGTAGCTACAAAGATCAAGATAAATATGTATCAGCATCCCAAACAATTTAATCCCAAACCAGATAGTTTGAAAAAAAAAGAGACGCAATTCTAAAAAAAGAAGGAAACTGTATTCATAATTCAATGAATCATAATATAAAGACTGCATAGTAATGTCTGTATTTGTCTATATTTTAGAAAGCAATACTTCACAGATTTTTTGTTAGATTTTATAGTTGATTCAAGAACCACATGCTTCTTAATTTTCAATAAAGCCTAAAACAATATTTAACTTCAAAAACTTCGTGTTATACAATTCTGATTCACAATTAATAGATATTTATTTCTTATGCAATAACTCTCAACTGTTCATTAGAAAGTCAAATAGGCCCTGAGTCAAAAGGCACACTCCATGCACCCCTGAACTTGGAAAGTAGTGGATCTGAATCTGAATTATGTATCATAGCTGAGAGCTAAACTGGAATAAATCAAAGATTTCCATTGAAAAAAAGCCACATACTTTTGAGTATGTTAACTTCCAAGTATGTTGGCAATAGTCCACCCTGTCAAGAGGAATGTGTTAGTGACAGCTTACACATATTAAAGTTAGGCATCATTGTTTCTTTCAGCTAGACATTTCTTATTAAGAGATATAAACAGAATCTTACTAATTATTGCAGTTTTTTACTCTGCTAATTTGCAAAAGTTCAGCAAACACAAAAACTACTGAAATAAAAGGTATCACATCATATAGTTTATACTTCACAGCCTAGTTAAATTTATTATAATGCTTCACAGTGCACTAGCTATGCCTTATATTTATTTGTAAAAGTAAGGATATTTTCAAAATAACAAACCTCAGTGGAGTTATTAAACCTCAGCTATTCAAATTTTGCAGAAAGGTGTGACAAAATTTGGATTTTTTAAATATTGGAATTACTGTATTGACAAACTACCATAGTTAGAATTACAAAGAAACCATTTTAATTGCGATTCTAGTTTAATAATCTATATTAAAGGGATGGCATCCAAAATTCCTAGCCTCACTTTTATAGCATTTGACAAAGCTGGTGTTCACTGCAGAGTATTTTTCCTGCTTAAAGAGACCCTTGCATTGAACTGAACACGTAGTTAACAGTGTTTTACGAACATGGACTGTGATGACTATGTTTGTGTTTTACAAATCTTTCTGAAAGATAAAAGGAGTCTTTTGGCCTATGATACAGCTAATCAGATAGAATGTGCCGTGATGCCTTCTGGAATGAAAATTAGAGATGAGGTATTTTATTCTCAACTATTTGCAAGATGGATAAGGGAAAAGAAATCTTCACTTCCAAGTCATATGAAACATCAAAAGAGAGCCTGGGAAGCAATCTTCTAGGCATTTCTTTCATGCCTAGCAGCAATTAAAGCATTCAGCAAGCCCGTCTGCTTCCTGTAGAAAAAAAAGTTAGGACAGGTGCACTTGCCCCTAATGATGCTACCACGGAGTTAACCAGCCACTCAGTAAAATCCACAGCCTGGCAAAAAGGTTTCTCTTCGTTCCTGACTTCACATCCATCTCTGGAGAACTGTTCTTCCCTGTTTGTACCCCACCTACACAACTGACTGTCCAGGGGTATTACCGAGTACGTATTTACTAGACTTTCCTTCTTTCTTTTACTTTCAAGGTGACTGTTTTTCGTTTGATTTTTTTGGTTTTTTAAACAAATCAAGGTAACAACATTTTGGAATGTAGAAACTGCATGGCCAGACTAACTAGCATGCATATTTCAGGGTCTTTTTAAAATTAATGAGAAAACTCAAAGTTATAGCTTGGAAGAATCACAGGACAGCAGTCTGATAGATTCTTTTGCACAGAGAACAGCTCCTCAGCACCCAAGCACCTAAAATTATCTACTACGCCATAAAGGCTCTTCATAAAAACATACTTACCTATATAAACCTGGGACTTCATTGGTGATTTTTGTGCCACAGTCCTGGTAGCAAAGCTATCTCTTTTGAACAACTGAAAATAGCTAGTCTAAAGAAAATTCTGTGTTTAGGGTAGCAACATTTTTTAGAGAGGTTCATTGTTTTTATTGTTATTTAAGAATAATTTGTAAGTATTAGCAGTGCAGTATTCTTGAGTGAAAACTAAACTATGATCTAAAATTAGGACGCTACGGATTTCAGAATCATGCAAGATTTGGTTAGTCATTAATATCAGATCCTGTGGAAAGAAAAAGAAGGGGCTGCTGAAATTACCAATTTATGACTACTGCTCAGAAAATTATTTTCTACTCTAACCTTAAAATTTATTAGTATTTAAGGAAGCAAAATTTGCACATTTGGATAAGCTACTGGACATTCTGTGGCTGAATAATGAATCATTGACTGTGTGGAACAAAAATCTTGTTTTAAGTGGTCACAGTGCAGTGGTCAAGGCTGTCCAGAGCTTCCCTTTATCAGCAGTCCGTATCTCAAGCTTTTCTTCCACATGGCAGTTGAGCACTGACAGACAGTGGCAGAGCAGTCACCATCCTTCCCTTACATCCACAAAAATGGACACTGTGAGGGACACTCAGGAAAGAAAAGCTAGTTATCACCTTTACTACAGCTAGTGGACAAGGAAGCATTATACTATCTTGAATTCAAATATTTAAGAGACATATACAACTGACATCCACAGTGGCAGAATTTTTTTGTTTTGAATCACACATTCAAGGACAGAAACTTGACATGGCTCTACTTCTCCTTTTCAGGGCTGGTGAAGTTTGGCAGCTATTGTTAGAGGCAACAATTTATTGGTGACATCTTTTGCTGGTGAAGAAAAAAGACAGAACTAATGACTCCCAGGGGAACTATGCTAAACTCTAAGCCAAAGAGAATCCTTCCAACACAGAAATTTTCTTTCTTATAAAATTGAATCTGTGTAACAATCATGCAGGTGATTCAGATTAACAGGTATTTAGAACAGCAGAGAGATTAAAAAAACTTTATGGATTTTCTCATTAAGAAGTATTTGAGTATAACAAAAGATAGGAAAAATATAAGTTCCTGAATAATCAAGGAATAATAAAATCATCTACTACTAAACATAGAATCATAGAATGGCCAGGTTGGAAGGGACCTCTGGAGATCATCTAGTCCAACCCTCAGCAGAGCCCATACGAGGACTGAACCCACAGCCTTGGCATTAGCAGCACCACACTCTTACCAACTGAGCTAAACCTGCCCACATGCTTACTGGTCAGTACAAAAACAGTAAAATACAACAAATTACACAAACTGGGCAAGACTGTAGTTAATCTACATAAAGAACTGTGGTTATAATGACAAACACAAAAAAAGAGCATTTCTGAAAGGGATCACTGATCCCTTTTAGGAGTTTGCTACTGCTTTTAGAAATTAGAAGGTGGGAATTTTTCTATCCTAGAATCTCCTTAAGCTTTCTGTAGCAAAATTTCAGGTGAATTCAAGTTCTGGTGTCAGAATGACTCAACCCTATTATAATCAAGTCAGAAAACATAGTCAAGCTGTTTGAAATGAAGCTCACAGCACATCTGAGTATGTAACATCAAAGTTTTGAAAGGCGGGGGTTTGTTCTAAACAACATTTACTGAGAGGGTCCTCAGTCCCAGGAGAGTAACTTGTTGAACATGAACACCTGCTTGTTCAACAGGAATAGAATGAAGGATCAGAAGATAACTATTTCCCAAAACAATTATCAGAACATCCAAATGTTTCTTGTTCTGTCAGAAAAAAAATCCAAAGTTGACATGAGAGAGCGCTATTTAACTAAGGATAGTAAGGATAGTTCAAGAGATCCCTTCAGATTGCTGATAAGACTTTAGTAGTGCCTCAATGTCAGCAGTCAGATTTGAGTTGTTTGGATACCATACAGTTGGCATCACACTCTCCAAAAACGTTATCCGTTTCTTACCTTTGCTAGGTAGCACAAAAATAATTGGACAAAAAAATTGGATATTTATCAAAAAAACGGCACCCACTGGAACACACTTTAACGCTTGTATCAGAAGGGCTGTGGGACTGGACACAACAAAAATTTATTTTTAATTTATTTATTCAAACTAAAGTTTTGCTTTCCAGAGACGAAATCTAGTATCCATTAGAATCATAAGATGTGCTGCAGTGCTGTCACTAATGCATATATTATATATATCATAAATAAGATCCCTTTTTTGTTGATCAGGGAGCACAAAGGCCTTGGATATAAAATTGAGTGCTACCATCCCCAGAGATAATTGACAGTACAATAGAATATAATACTAGTTGCTGCCTGACACATTCATTTCATATGCTTTGTTTACTGCAATACTAGCTCTTTCCAGATGTTTGCTAGTGATCAACTGTTGGATGTTATTACTGCTACAATTCTGGGGAGGCAAGGAGAGAGGATGGGAAGGTGAGTACTCAGTCTCCCCCAGCAAACTATGCTAGATTATTTTAAACTGCTTAAATGGGCAGCCTCCCTTAACCCACCCGGTTTTAACTGAAGCAGATTCACATGCAAATGACCCTTTCAGCTGGAAGATCAGGGGAGGGTTGGAGGTAGAGGTAATGCAATACCTTCAAGGGGTAAACATTTAAAGTAAAACTTCTCTCTCCAATGGTACACATATCTAACTCAAATTGTTCTCATACACATTCAAACAATTTCTTTGACATAGTCCTTTAATATGTCAATTTTGCAGTGCTTGCAAGCAGAATCTTCTATAATGAAAAGAACAGACAAGACGGTGATAAAATCACATTGTCTGGATTGACTAATATTACTGCTGATATTAAGTAAGCTTTGTAGCAGCTCTTCAGTTAGGTGTTTTTTTCCATATTTCAAAGATATATTAGAGGTGGTATGCCACTATAAAGCACAGTTATACTACACTTCAAGTCAGATCCTGATAGATCCTACTACATCCCTTACAAGGACAACTAATATCTCTTGATTTTGTCAAACAGAAATTAGATAATGCTTAGGAGTTTTTCCAAATAGTAGGTTTTGATGATACACATCAGAAACAAAAAAACATGTAACAGTAAATCTTAGTCTTTGAGATAAAAACAGTCTTTAAAATCTCCTCTAAAACTGGACTGAGATATTAGTTGTTGTTTTGCTTCACAGCTACATGGGAAATCTTCCACTTGTATACTGTGAATTAACATATAGCTTATGCTTTTAGAAAAGCAAAGGCTGCATAAAGTCCTCAAATAAATGGCAAAAATCAGACAAGAAGTTTTGCATTACCAGATTCAAATCTGTTCATTTTTCTTAGATCAGGAAATCTTTGCATTCAGTAAGATTTTCAGAACAGACTTTGGACTTACTGCTCAGAGAGATCAAGCCTGCAACAATTACCATTTGATAAAATACAGAGGGAATTCGTATCCTAGGCTTAATTTAGAACCAGAAATTCTTCTAAAGAGACTGCTATTTTAAGAGACTGCTGTCACATAAGATTAAACCTTGCTTATCTGCTTCAAATATCTAAACCTACCTCTGCCTTGGCATCAGGTTCCCCATCTATCAAATCCTTGAGAGACCACATTCAAACTTAGAGAGCTGCTTTTTTTGACAAAACCTGTACAGTCCAGATATGAACAGCTTTAGAATGCAGATCCAGCACTAGACTGTTGTCACAAACTGACAACATTCAACAGCTTTGAACAGTGTTACCAGCGCTAATTGCTCCAGTTAGGCATTCAAGGGTTCCTGGACTGAGAGTGATAAGGACCAACGATCTTCGGCTTCAGAAACTCTCTGAAGTTTTCAAATAGTTTTAAAAGGCAGAAATAAAACAGAGATTATCAATATTCCTACGTACATTCAGTAAAGAATAAGTGCAAAAACGCTATACTTTTCTCTGCAGAGATGTTGCTCTCTGAAAGAAAACCAAGTATTTATTCCTACTCCTCTTGGGCTATATAAATCAGCCTTTCACAGGACCAAAACTTGAGTGCAAATACTTAGATTTCAAAGCAAGAGTCTTCTAGAATTATTACAACTAGACCACAGCACAAAAGCAAAGGCTACAATATCAGCTAAAGGAATTTGTTGCTGGTTATTACAACAAAACTGGATCTGCAACATAATTTCCTGTAATGTTCTACAATATTATCAGTTAAGTTCAAAACAAAAATAAAAGCTGACAACTGCAACTGTCTGATGTGGCCTTGGCATATTTACACTTATGTGACCAAAGGATTTACACTGCTGTCAGGATATCATATGACAGTAAATGGGGTTGTGTAACTAAGACCAGATAACCATAGCCACAATGACAGAAATTGCTGGCCCTGATAAGACACTTGAACTCACTAGGTTAACTGTTTTCTAAAAAAAAGTGTTAGGAAAACTCTTACTAGCAGACTCTCTAATTTGCTCTCAGCTGGCCACACCAGTAAGGCCACATTTGCTTAAATCTCCAAAATCCAACCACAGACGTCTCACCTCAGATATTACTACACTTCTGATTAAGTGGTTCGGGCTTATGTCTTGTTTTGTTAGGATGGACACTTGTCCTACTTTGGCCTTTCCGTGATCTTTGACCATCCTACCAGGATCTCTGAGCTCAAACCCCTCACACAGTGGTCCCCCTCTCACCTCAGGTTGTAACTAGAGCACCTTACCCAATGCTCACCGTTAGTACAAGCAACACCAACAAAGCCTTCATTTTCTGTCAGCACAACTACTCGACCCTAGCTATCCCAGCATCAAACAAATGCACTGAGCTAAACGAGCTGACTGCCTGCGATTACAGCTCTGCTTATTTAAACCTAGAGGCAGTCCTGACTCCAAAAGGATTTTAAGCCTGTGTATGTTTGAATGCTTCTTTGCCTCTGTGTAGCTCCTGTGTGGGCACTGTTGGGAGATCATATAGAATGGGTTGGTCTACTACACTATGTTGGTCTAGGCTACCCAGTTTTGAAACCAAAACTGTGAACTACACCACCCCCTTCAACAAGGAGCTAGACTGGATCCTGCTGTGGATACGATGCCTTAGCTGAGAATCTGTGCTCTCGCTGCTTTGTTCTAGAGCCAACTAACTTCTTCCAGACAAAAGAAAGAAGTTAAGGGCATTGCTACAACTACAGTGGGAGAGATGGCCACCACAGAACAGAGAAGATTGCTTTAGGGCCCTTTGGTTGAGCTGGTGCCCTGTGAAGATGTACAACAGAGCAGTGAAAGACGCTTGGTGTACGAGGCCTGTCCTACTGTTTCACCTCTAGCACACCTGCCCTGCAGGACATGGGAGTTTATTATGCACTGATGAGCTACAAGGTCCCAGTAACTTTACCACTGTGATAAACATGCATTCCTCCAATCCAAGAAGCTTCACCCCAACTCGCCCCTATTAGTAGTAGTCAGGCAATGCTTCATGTGTCAGTTCTTTTGTGCCTTGGGCCCTGTTCCTGTGCACCTAAATTTCTCCTCCAGTCTGCTTATGCCTAGATCATTGATTCTAGAAAGTAAGTTCAAGTAAAGACATTAAGTCCAATGTTTTTAGACTTGCGTCCAAAATGTCTATGTATGTAAATGTATGATGAGATGTACATATTGGGGGGTAGGGGAAGAACTTTGCAATGAAGGGCTTGTACTCCTTTATTCCTCCCCCATATTATCTCCATTTAAAAAAAGAAATGTCAAGGGTGACAAAATTTAACAATAAATTTAAACGATAGAGTAATAACCCCAGCATTTCCTAAAATAACATGCTCTGCAACAGATCTAACAGAAGTCACTGCTTCTATCTAGAATTTAGGATTGCAAAAGGTAACCTACAGAAAAATGGGGTCAGGGCATGTCTGGTAGGACTTCCCTCAGTTCGTGTGAAGAAACACTTTTGCTGGTTTGGAGAGAGAAAGCTGATATGTCAAACGGCTTTAGGGTTGCCCAGTAAGTTTCAGTACAGAAGCTAACATTTTTTGCAGATAGAACCAATATGTAGCTGCTCTTTATAAACAGTTGAGCTCTGCTCTGTTTGAAATAGATTTGTCCTTCTCCTTTCTTTAATAACTCTCTTTTAAAAAGATAGATCCTAATAGGTTTAATGAAGATTATGCTGTAAGGAAGGAGGACTCTGGAAGCAGGTTACAAAAAGTGAAGATTTGTGGGTCTAGAACTGTATGAAGCAAAAGCAGCTCTGATAGCTGCAAAACTGGACTGTCAAGGAATTATGCAAGAACTGGAGAGAAGCAGAAGGAATAGATAGCAGAAATGAGAGATTTATAACTAAGTTCTCAAAGTACCAATTTCACAGCAAGCAGAGGTCAAATATCATGCACAACTTAGTCTGCCAAAATGTTCCACTGAATTGGGAGAGCAGGATAAACTCAGCCGGGGAGACTGGCTGTCATAGGCAGCGTAAATACTGACTAGCTTTATGGATCTGAATTAGGAGTTTATTTGCAATACCTGTCAGTTATTGCCTTCTGAATGCAATACTGTAACTGATTACAAGCAGGATCATATGAATACCTTTTATTACCATACATTCACATATCGTAAGTTTTACTGCGGTGGGCTAGGTACCTCCCACCCTGGTCAGTTTTTTTTTCCACTCAGTCCAAACTGAGCATATCTGTTTCCATGCTCATCTCATAATGCAGAGATTTGAGCTTAATGATTGACTGATCCACTGCCTAAGCAAGCAAAATCTTGTGAGGGATGCTGTTGTTTCCATCTCTTCTGTCAAAATCCCTTAGCCTGCCTTGATAACCTGGTTCCTTTGAGTATTGTATCCATATTCTCCTTATCTCATTTACAGCTTCTCCTCACAGCATAGACAAACAGTGCCTCTAAATTCATCTTCTCGCATTGCTGTTTGAATTCTCTCTGAATTCATCAATGTTCAAAGCAAGTTCTGAAGAAAATGCATAGGAATAACAGTTCTCAAATGTTCTTCAAAGTCGAATGATGGCATAAACCCACATTTCATGTTATGGTGGGTTAGGTGATGGGACCAAAATATATATCTGTCCACGTTTGGAAAGGACACGGCAAATCAGTTCAGCAGAAATGTGCTTCAAAAGACTATTGAGCCATTATGGATAATTTCACTGTTTCTTTCAATCCCTATATAACACATACAGTAGCATTTTTGCCATCACCCAGTGAAATAAGTCATATTTCATGGCTGTATCATTGACTAAAAGCTGACCGTCACATCTGGGCATAATAGCTAGGAAATATGATCTGAAAGTGTGAATAAATCTATTAAGAACATTTTATAGGATTTTGCCACATCTCACAGGAATAAAAGTGAGATTTTTTTTGAGTAAGCAACATGCAATACGATAAGCAAAGAAAGAATGGCCTTCAGGAAAGATAAGCTGGAAGTAAATGAAGGCAGGTGAACAAGAATTTTCCACCCTTTTTTCCTTATCTTTTCAAAAGGTGGGTTGTAATGGGGGAGAGAATTCCTAATTTTTATAGTCTCCTAGAAGTACTTGAGACTGTATTAAGAGATCCTATGTCTTCCTCTGTTCATCTGAAAAATTCAAAGGAAAGTAAACATTTTTCTCCAAACAAAAAAGAAAAAGTTGCTAACTGATGTAATATCTTCTAACAATGTGAAGACATCTACAAGAAACTTTAGATCGTATTTGTGAAACAAACAAAAAAAAAGAGTTGTTTATTAAGTTAAAGCCTCTTCAAATGAAAAGTTATGCTAATTTGATAAAAACTGAAATTTGAAATCCACCTAGTTGTGCTTGTGGAAAAGCCTATGCTGACACTTACCAATCTTTAAAAATGTCCCTTAGATTTAGAAATTTTAAAGAGCTTAATAAGAAAAAAGAATAGAAAAAACCTTAAGTTAAAATGAGACAAAATATTGTTTAAATAAAGGTGATTGCACCATATTTATGAAATGCATTTAAAAAATTTAAATTGCATCATTGGGTGAGCATTTGCACATATGCATTCTTGTCAGAGCAGCTTAATCACTGTCCCTCAGCTAGAGGTTACTACAGCAGATCAGTGACATACACCCCACAGCTGCTTTGCGAAAACTACCTATGTGCATTATTATAAAATGTAAATTGGTAATCGTAGAAATATACATGTAATCATTTACTATATTAAATCTATAAGGCAATAACCAAAAACTAAAGGCAAAACACACCAGTTAAGGTATGGTAACTTGCCTAAACAACTTTAACAAGAATACAAACAATATATTGTGACTTAGAATGGTGGAAAATCTATACATAGATAAGGGTCTATAGCTTTAGACTTCAAAAGAAATTTACCTATACAAATTCTTACATGAATATTTAGATATGATATGCAAATACAAATATTATTTATTGCAGTGTTTCTGAAAAATAAGTTAAACTAAACTGAGTTTAACTCAAATAGTTAAACAAATTAGTTAACACAATTAGATCCTGACTAGCAAGAGAAAAAACAACAAAACCAAAAAACTATAAAGACATATATGCAAGTTGTATTTTATGTAAAAATCCATATATATGTGTATATATATATAGATTTATTTACTGGAAAGGTAGGAATATCACAGGAAATTTTTCTAAAAATAAAGAATAGGACTTTAATTTTGTACAAACTGGGACTCTCAAAAGGCTTTATAAGCTTAAATAATTGCAGTTTCTCAATTCCTCTCAAAGTAGGTAAACATTATTTTCTTCTAACCTTAAAAAAATAAAGCTGTTCAAGTGATTGAAAAAGCAACCAGCCTCTCCTGACTCCCCTAGAGATGCTTTCTCACCCAATACTAGTAAGCAAAATTGACAGATGGACAGGTAATAGAATAATACTTGGATGCATGATAAATAAATCGGTGCATAACGAAGGAAGTAAAGACAAGCATTTCAAAGCTTCCAGTAGTGCCACCAGCTGCTTCAGGATGTAGCAACTTTAATTATTAGAGAATTAGGGTCCACCATGATTAGAGTATTCCGTGAGACTGAGAGCCCCAACAAATCTCCAGACTTCCAAAAAGCATTTGTTTATGCTAATCTACTGGGCAATCTGTATGTCAACATCTAGGAGTTAAACATTAATCCAGCCTTTGGAATTAAATCTGGCAAGGGATGTCAAGGACAACAGGAAGGGATTCTTCAAATATATCAGTAGCAAGAGTAAGACTTGGGAAAATGTGGGCCCACTACTGAATGGGGCAGGGGCCCTGGTGACAAGGGATACAGAGAAGGCAGAGTTACTGAATGCCTTCTTTGCTTCAGTCTTCACTGCTAAGGGCAGACCTCAATAATCCCGGAGCCTGGACATGAGGGAGAAAGTCTGGAGAAAGGAAAACTTTCCTTTGGTTGAGGAGGATAGGACTAGAGACCTTCTGGGCAAGCCTGACATCCACAAATCTGTGGGCCCAGATGGGATGCACCCAGGGGTACTGAGGGAGCTGGTGGATGTTGTTGCCAGGCCGCTCTCCATCATCTTTGAAAGGTCCTGGAGACCTGGAGAGGTTCCTGAGGACTGGAAGAAAGCCAGTGTCACTGCAGCCTTCAAAAAGGGCAAGAAGGAGGACCCAGGCAACTATGGGCCAGTCAACCTCACCTCCATCCCTGGAAAGGTGATGGAACAGCTCATTCTGGATGTCATCTCCAGACACACGGAAGAAAAGAAGGTGATCAGGAGTAGCCAGCATGGATTCACCAAGGGGAAAATCCTCCTTAACAGAACTGATAGCCTTCTACGATGGAATGACTGGCTGCGTAGATAAGGGGAGAGCAGTGGATGTTGTGTATCTTGACTTCAGCAAGGCTTTTGACACCGTCTCCCATAAAATCCTCCTAGATAAGCTCAGGAAGTGTGGGTTAGACGAGTGGACAGTGAGGTGGATTGAGAACTGGCTGAAAGGCAGAGCTCAGAGGGTCGTCATCAGTGGTGCGGAGTCTAGTTGGAGGCCTGTGGCTAGTAGAGTCCCCCACGGCTCAGGACTGGGTCCCATCCTGTTCAACTTCTTCATTAATGACTTGGAAGAAGAGGCAGAGTGCCTCCTCAGCAAGTTTGCTGATGATACCAAGCTGGGAGGAGTGGCTGACACACCTGAGGGATGTGCTGCCATTCAGGCTGGAGAGTTGGGGAGAGAGGAACCTCCTGAGGTTCAACAAGGGCAAGTACAGAGTCCTGCACCTAGGGAGGAATAACCATAGGCACCAGTACAAGCTGGGGGCTGACCTCCTGGAGAGCAGCTCTGCAGAGAAAGACCTGGGAGGGCTGATGGATGACAAGTTGACCATGAGCCAGTAATGTGCCCTTGTGGCCAAGAAGGCCAATGGTAACCTGGGCTGCACTGGGAAGACTGCTGCCAGCAGTTCGAGGGAGGTGATCCTGCCCCTCTCCTCAGCCCTGGGGAGGCCTCATCTCGAGTACTGTGTCCAGTTCTGGGCTCCCCACTACAAGAGAGACACAAAACTACCAGGGAAAGACCAGTGTAGGGCTACAAAGATGATCAGAGGGCTGGAGCATCTGCCCTATGAGAAACCGCTGCGAGAGCTGGGCCTCTTCAGCCTGGGGAAGAGAAGACTGAGGGGGGATCTTATCAATGTGTACAAGTACCTGAAGGGAGGGTGTCAAGGGGACAGGGACGAACTCTTTTCAGTGGTGCCATGTGGCGGGACTAGAAGCAATGGGCAGAAATTGAAGCACAGGAAGTTCCGCCTGAACGTGAGGAGGAATTTCTTCCCTGTGAGAGTGACGGAGCACTGGCACAGGTTGCCCAGAGAGGTTGTGCAGTCTCCTTCTCTGGAGATATTCAGGCCCATCTGGATGCAACCCTGTCTAACATGCTCTAGGTGACCCTGCTGAGCGAGGAGGCTGGACTAGATGATCTCCAGAGGTCCCTTCCAACTTATCCATTCTGTGATTAGTCAAGCCTTAGCCATACAACACCATGAGTGTGATACTGCATTGGTGGCTCCCATGGTTGCTTTGACACTTCTTCACGTCTACAACTGCCATATTCGAGAGCTCTTTAATGAGTAAACCAGAACTGAATTCAGCTCCTTTTCTCTTCTCCAAGATCCATTACATATCACTGGTGTTTACAAATACTTTTAAATGAGTTAAGACTAGTCTGGACCAAAGAAAGAACCTTCTCATAGGTCAAAACCAGTCTGTTCTAGCTTGTTAAAACAGCTGCTAGTAGTTTTTCCAAACAGGTGTAAGCCCTTGGGTGTCCATCTATTCTAGCCAGGTCAGACAGGTAAGACTTATTTACATGCAGCATATCTACTTGGTTTTACTATTTCTTACACAGGCATATCAAGCAAGAAGTATTACAAAATATTTTGCTTCAGTCAAGCAGTCTTGTGGTATGTTGGCATGTTTCACATGTAACAGGGTATGTTTCACAAATAGAACTTCTTACTACAAGGAAAACATATAATCCCTGATTTGTGACTAAACTGAGCCTTGCAGTTTGACCATTTCATTAAAATAGAATGGTAGGTAGAACTTAACATTTTAATCTGTTATTAAATCCATCATATATTCCATTATGATATTTCTAATTTAAAAGGAAAATTATTCTAAAGTTCATTTGCCCACAAACTCTTTAAATAACAGATTATTTTTGTGAAATAAACACATTTGTTCAGTCCACACTTTTCTTGCAAGTAATGTAAGAAGAGAAAAACATGTAATTGTCAGGGAGCTAAGATAACTCCTGAAAACACCTAAAACAAAACAAAAAATCCCAAACCTTCCTAAAACCAGGGAAAAAAAAAAATGCAAAGATCATCTGTCCACTGCATAGATCTGGTCCTTCCATAACAGTTGCTTGTTCTTAGCAACTGACAAAATGAACTTCTTTCACTAGAATCAAGTAAGTACATCTAAAGAAGAATATTATCCCTATAGCAGAGTAAAGATTGATGCCATTTAAATTTTGTACACAGTACCTTGTACCATGACAACTTTTTGTTTTCCCTACATTGGCAGAGATGCATTGCTTTCATATTGAAACTGTCCTATCAGCCAGAATTGAAAATAAGAACTAGCTTTAAATTCTATAGCATAACAACTACACTTAAGCTGGGTAAACTTTCAAATACATAACTACGTTTTGATTTTCATTCCTTATTATCTTATAGCTTAACTAATTATATCTGACAAGCTACATAGGGACATTGTCATAATTAGATTTTAATTTATTATCTGCAACAGCTTGAATAGTTTATGTCATCAGTGGTTAACTTGTAGTTGAAATGATAGCTAGACTTTTACCTAATTATTCATTTTCTCCAAAACTGATTAAATCCACTAGTCCTAATATATGATTTGGGTTGCACTTCACCTCACCAGAGTACTAGAATAATGTCCAATGACATTGCTTAAATTAGATGGCAGGAAAAGTAGCATCCAGAATGAATCTGAATGAAGACGTAATCTCAAGAGGAAAGGATATTTTTATGGGTAAGCAGGTGAAAAAGAACATAAGGCTTTGAAGAGTTTCTGCTTTTTCAGGATCACGACTGTCATCAGAGAGCCTACAGATCTTCACATCCTCAGGTGCAAAATCCATGACTTACAAATTTATACTATTTAACATATAAAATGTATCTATCAAATTAGTGTTCTGCCTTAAGTTTTACCAGACAGCATAATTCCTCAGTCAAAACCTGAAGTCTTAGTTTTGCCCAAGTGTTTGGTAAGTATCAATAACCATCTATTATGGTTGATATATTAGTAATATATTAACTGATTAAATTTTGAAATAGCTATATTTATTGAACTAATTTTCCACAATTAAAACAAAGGTGATCAGTTATGTTAACACATTTCTTTGCAGGGCCTCTCAAACTAGAACACCATGGAATTAAAAGATTTCGAAAGTTTTTGTTACTAATCCTTTCTTTTCAATCCATTAGATGTTAAACTTAGATTTTAGGTAGTTTAATCAGCCAGCTGGGGTGTTCTGCTTGCCTGGTCATGGGGACTATATCAGCAAAGGTTACTTCAACCGCATTTCTCTTTTATAGTATAGCACCAGCAAGAGAAGATGTAACAACCTGTTGAGCCTTTAACAACTTATTTTATTCTTTGAAGTCTTGGCAATTGTGCTGTGACATTTTGCACATTATGGATATAGCTATTAACAACAACAGGCTCTGTTCTACTTGAATGGCATACCAGTTTCTCACAGCAATTACAGTTTCTATTTTCATTCTTTTCAAGTGGCTATATTGTTGAATATCACAAGACAAATGTTATTTTTTCCTCAAAGACTTCACTACTAATAAGTTATTTTGATATGGTTCTCACTTACCTTTTATGATACTAGACTTCGAAGTTTACCCATGTCATGTTATATCCTTCCATCTGTGTGACTGGCATTTTGGGTCAGAAAATCATATCTTAATATTGTTAAAAGACATTCTGAACTTCATAACATCCTAGCAGAGACTTATTCAGGCTTGGTCACTACTGACTTCTCATATTAATTGTTACTCATATGAGCATAGCGATACATGACTACTACCTTCGGATATACACATCTCTTCTCAAAAGCTGAACTAATTATCACAGTATTAGCAAGGATTTATAAAAGGCTTACATCCTGTATGACAGAGACTGTAATATGCATGCCTCCTAACTGAGGGGCTTTCCCTATTACATCCAAATGATACAGTAGCATTACCTGCAACTACTGTGACAGGATGATGCAAGCCTATCATCATTTATTTTTTGTACTTAAAAAGCACTTCTCACTGTAACTTTGTTTGAACCAGGAGCATTTTGTTTTTAAACATTGACTAAATACAGAAGAAATTGTTTAAGTACTCTTATTCATATTAATTTCCCTAATTTACTCCCTCACCACTCTTTCCATCCGGAATTGGTGTATGTTGCATATGAACTAAGCTATAGATGGTTAAGGGTGCTGTATGTATGTAAAGGACTAAAGACAGCAATGGGCTGCAAGATGAATAAGATACCTCATCAATGAAGTTGACTACTATCTGTCTTTCATGAAGTTCACATGACTTATGACCATGTGTCTACAAAGTTGAAATGCAAATCTTTTCCTTTTAAATAGCTTTTCCTACTTTAAGTGCTCACCACGCTTTCTTAATATGGCATTGGGTATAAAAATTGCTGTACCTGACATTCTACATTTCCACTAAAGGTCCTTCCTTTGGAAATTCAGTTTTATAGAAACTGCTTGAACAACCATGTACTATTAACAGCTTTTACATTTTTAAAGAAGAACTTAGAGGCTAGTCTTGTTGTAGGTGGTAAAACCACAATTTCATTTTTACTTATTAAGATTCAACAGCATTGACACATAAGGGATAAAATTTAGGATATGTTGTACCATGTAATGGAAACTCTTTTTAAACATCCAGACAAAAATCTCTGCTTTCAATGATAGAGGTGATACTTCAGTATAGTAGCCAAGCAGAAGTACAGCAGAGAGCCTGGAAAAGGTCATACAATCCAGCACAACTTCATTGAACTTTACATAAACATCATCATCCTACAAGACCATCTTGAAAACTATTTGACAAATCCTTTCTGGACTATAATGGCATGCCAAAAAGCTAAAAAAACCAAAACAGTAGTACTGGGCTGCAAGCAATTTACAAGATCAGCTTTGAGCAGAAACCTTTCTTAAAGACTAAGGAATTACTTTTCTCTATACCAAAATAGCTGTTAATATAAATGTAAAAAATTCAAGGGTTATCAGGAGTAGATAAATAGCTATAGATAGACTATCAGAAGCTGTCCATTGCAGCCCATAAGATTTATTCTGCAACAACCTGTTCTGTTCACTTCATAGAAATGAAGATCATGATGAAAAAGGTGGAGCCTTTGAAACACATTTCTTACTTGAGTATAATATGTCCAAACTCTTTCTATGAGCAAAATGCAAATGATGCAAGAATTCAAATGAAGAATTTCTTTGCCTTTGAATATATCCCAGGAGATAAACAAGATCCAAAAAGGTTGAAAATACTGCTGGCTACAGACAATTAAGATAATTAAACATCTTCTATTTTTAATCCATGCAAACTATCCATAAAAAGGAGGGGGGGGACCAAGAAAACAAAAACGGCAAAAAGAGTAAACTGAAGGTGAAATGTTTGAGTAGTATTAGTGCACAAGGCTGCTTTACTACATAAAGTACTGTAATTAACTTGGCTATTTATTACTCATAATTTCACATATTTAAACAGTCTTGCAAACTATTAAACAATCAAACATTACTTTTGTAGTATATCTTTCTTAAAATTCTGGTCAGCTGACATAATATGTCTAAATTTTCAGTATGTCAATATGTATCAATAAACACAATGTGTTGGTTATAGACAACATGTCTAGTCAACGGACAAACCTGAGAAGTACAGGAATACAGTATATGATCCTCTTGTCACAAGATTTGATGCTTGTTTTTTTGTTTTTCCTTTTAAATCAGCATTTGCAAACACTAATTAGGTAGTATCTTTTTAACAAGCTCTGATGATTCTAAAACCTAGAAATGGGCATTCATTGTATAGTACTTGTTGACAAATGTTAATCCTTTTAACACGAGACGTGCAAAGTAATATATAGCTAGTTATTCACGACCAGTGGAACTAACAAAGCCTGTTTTTCTACAGATTTGCATCCTATATACCCTTGCCTATCTCCACAGCAATAACTTGCCATCCTTTTCATGAATGGCTCCCTTTTTCTGTTTCCGAAACCCTCGCACTGCTTCCTCGTGTGTCACTCTACTATAAAGTATGTGCTACAGTGGGAGTGAGTTCTCTGCACTGACTGATCCTGTGTGCCCTCTAGCATTACACAGGAAACCTCATCAGCCATCAACCAGCACGCTGCTGAACTCAGCAGTTACAAATTTAAAATAAAAGACTGTGGATACCTTAAAGAGCAAATGGGAAGTACATACAAAAAAAAAAAAAAAAAAAGCCAGTAGTAATATAGTGATATTAATAGATCTTTATAGGCCTATTAGTAGACATCAGTGAACTATATAAGAACTTAAGTTTTACACTTTATAAATTAATGCAATGAACACCAAGGGAAACAATCATAGATGAGAAGGCTTCACTTCCATCAATAAAAAATACTCTAACCAGGATGTAAACTCATATCACTTTAGCTCTGCTTTGATCACACCATAACTTTATGACAAAAGAAGAGAAAATGTTATATGATGCTCCTCTCACATTCAATATCTGAAGTTTCTACGTAAGGGTGCAATGAGACCTTTGTTTTTAACAACCTAATTTCCATAGGAATAAGCCTAGTCCAAGATAATAGGTTACCAACTTCATGATTTTTTAAAAAATTTTATCACTCGGAAATTTTAGGTATTAAGATTCTTTTCATTCTAAATATATAAGTACACATATATTTGCTTTACATGTATTTTATTATACTTCTTTATTTGTTGTACTCATGATTAAGGTTGTCAGAAAAGTTCTTTTAAATCCATTCTTTCAAAGTGGTTGGTTTCTTTGGAGTTGGTATACTGTAACTGATTAGCCACGAGTCCAATCACATCAGATGATTGATGAACCCATGCTATAATTTTCCTCAGCTATGGCCCTAACTTGGACCTCTCTCCTTTCTTTAACTACCAATTACTACAGAACCAATAAGTACTTTGTTTCTGGACCTCTACGCTCTACCAAATGAAATTAAAGTTTTCCAGTGATCTCAAAAGAATGGGAAAGAGGAAGGAAAGAAACTAGTAGACAGAAGCCAAGACAGAGGGAGGTAGGACAAGGCTCACTTCCTTAGAAGACCACACTAAAAATGACTGAAACTGTCTTGGTTTTTTAGCATCTCATCTTTAAATTTTCACAAGAGATCATGGGCTAATCCCAGACTCTTTACTGACTTCCAGTCTCAGTAATTAAACTAAATCATATTATTCCCTTCTGATTATTAAGCAGAAATTGTCATTAATTTTAACAGGAAAAATGCTTGGAAGTTGAAATACAGTATCGTGTAGGCAATTTTAAATTCCTTCCATGATTTTAACTGTGGTATACTATTCTCTGTTTCACCACTCAATATTACAGGCGGTTGTCATTACATGCCTGATGTACTGTCACACAAAATGACACAGTTCAGAGGAGAGAGAAATTAATCCAAGACAGTCTACCTTGTATGGAAGTTGCTAAAATGTATGACCATATCATTTCATTAATTTGAAACTACAGCAGTAGTAATGAAGCAAGTGCCATCATGAAAGATTTCTTGAGAAAGAGGAAAGTCCTACAAGTGGGCTGTAACCATTTAAAAATCTCATAGGAGTTGTATTAAGTGACAGAGAAGGAAAAAGACGGTTCTGAAGGCTAACAAGCTCAAAAGGAAAGAGTGACTAGGGTCTTTAAATGATCCATCAGCAGCAATATTGTTTCTTGGCAGGTGAGGAAAGACATACAAAGAATTGCAAAGCAATCCTCATTGCTATTGTCTTAACCAAAAAAAAAAAAAAAAAAAAGTCTCTTAAAACCAAATTCCTCAACAGGAATGCCCTCATTAGCTGAGTCCCTTAGACTGTTTAGCATGCACTTAGGGTTTTAAACTTTTGAAGAACCATATATACATGAATTACTATCATGAATTACATACTGTCGTGAGGAAATAAGAGAAATTAATCAACTACAAAATTTTGTCTTCAGTGTTCTTGGACAGCATATTAGTTCATAAATGTTGGATGTCTTCATTAAGAGCCTGAATATAGGCTGTTAATAGGATGGAATAGCAGGTTTGCAGATCACATCAAAATGGTGAGAGTAGCTGATGCAATTAAAGCTTTAGGCCACCATTCAGAAAGAGCTCAAGAAGCTGGAGAAACAGGCTGCCATAAACATCTTGAAGAAAGATAAACACAAAGTTCTGCCCTTGAGATGGAATAAGGTGTAGCAGTGCAGGGGACTGACTGGCTGCAAGTAAATATACTGTTGTATTCCAGCCCCCTAATCATCCTGGCTGCCTTCTTCTGGGCTTACTCCTCCTTGTCAATGCCTTTCTTGTAGTTTGGAGCCCAAAACTGGACATCATATGCCACATGCAATCTCACAAATGCCAAACAGAGGATCAGTTTCCTCAATCTTCTGGTTATTCTTTCTTATGCAGATCAGTATGCAGTTTGCAAAGGCACACTGCTGCTTCATATTTAGCTCGTTCATTTGGACTTCCAGATTTTTTTCTGCAGTCAGAACTTTAGTGCCAGTTTTACTAGAACATTTCTCTCTCTCTGACACAAAGATCATTCAAAAATGACAGTCAAACATCAGAGAAAGCAGCAGAGGAATTTTAAAATATTTTCTTGTATTGAACACCATACATTTACAATGGGCAATGAAGGAGGGAAAAAGCCTTCCATCTTGTACAGAATAACTTTCCTCTTGCTTTCATTCAAACAAAATTTTACAGTCTCCAACTACAAAAATCAATACTTTCATAATATTCTAATAAACCAAGTTTCAGATGTCATTTAATTGACAATTAGGCCCTTTATCAACAAGGCACTGGCCAAACCCAGGTTTTCAGTATTCTGAAGATGAGCCAACTGGTAGAAGAGATGGGAAAAGACAAGGACATTACTTAAGATAAATTATCTCTGCCTGTTGCACAGTTCTTCCTAGTCAGGATGATGAAGCTCGGTGAGCCCAAGTTAGTGTTATCCAATCCCTAATGAGCTGAAAACATTACTGGAATCATTTATGACATAGCATAAGGAAAAGATAAAAGACTTTAAATAACATTTCTATACCACTTCCTCAATTTGGAAACTATCATGATGGAAGAGGTGCATTTTTTTTTCTTTTTAAAGCAGATGAGAAGTAAAAGAGCACTGGCATACAACTAGTAGCATTAAAAATACAAAATTCTTTGGCCTGTGAGACAGTTCAGAGATGTTTAGGGAACAGATGCAGTTTTACCATGTTGTTAAATAGTTTTGCACCTAATTAACCATGTAGAAAAGCATAGCATAGTGCTTAGTGCAAAGCAACCCAAGCATGTGTCTATAGCGCTAGTGGGATTTGTGCCAACTTCTTTGCATACCATTGAGCAGTTTTAACAAGTTATCCAGTTGCAGCTCAGGTCAGGGCTTACTTAAGACTTTTGCATCATGCTCCAATGCACAAAGCAAATATGCCAGAAGAAAGTAAAGTAGTATGTACATAAAACCCCAACAAACCTTAAGCAGTTCTGAATGCAATAGGCACTCTGTTAAGAATTAACCAAAGAATCAGAATCCCACAGACCTCTCAAACTGAAGCATATTTTCTTCTTTCTTTTCTTCTGGCCCTATGATTCTCTCATTGCTAGCTTCAGAGTGGATCCGTTACAATTGGAGGAGAGGAGAATGCTATTACCCATGATGTCAAGTTCCTGATGATCTCCTAAATGATGGAATTGCCCATTCGATCACTTCAGAGTACAAAGTGCCAAGAAACTAGGTCTCCTACCATCTGAATGAGTGCTTTAACTACTAAAGTAGTCATGAAAACAAAGGCATGAGTACTACTACTAATCTTTACAGAGTTCCAGGCTGGTCTGTGTTGTGATTTTTATAGTTGTTTTTAATACCTAAGATCAAATTCTTCAAATTTCATCTTCATTATTGGTGTTTAAAATTATATTGTTAATTATATTATGTCTCATCTAGCTCCTTTTCCAGTGTGATGATCTAGGGAAGAGTGACATGCAGAGGAAAGTTCTCCTCGCCACTCTTCACTTAAGAAAAGACTTATCTGTCTGGACTTACAATGCAAATTTCATCCCTTTCCTTCCAGATGCCAGTAGCCTAGGTCTTTGATTTATTCTACACAAATATTACTGTAGATCTATATTGCTGGATATCAGTTATTCATTAACTACAAACAAGACAAATAATAATTAATACAAGTTGTTTAGGCTATTAGAGTGCATAGACTTAAAAACTTAAAAAAAAATTACATATATTTCAATAGCAAAAACATTCTCTTCGTTTCGTAAAGCAGAACCAATTTCTAAATAAAATGCAGCTTCAGTAATAAAATATAATGAAATAAAGATGTGGAATGGTTTTCACATCACAGCTATATAGTCAGTTTGCACTCCATCCCATCAGTCTACATTGCTGGACTGTGAGAGTTAGTGTGAGTTTTTTTTTTTTTTTTTTTTTTTGTTTTGGGGAGGATTTTTGTTTTCATTTAAAATACAGAATTACTCTGTAACTCATCCTTTCACAGGTTTGAGCAGTGAGAAGGAAAGAACTTGTTGAGGCTATCTCGTCCTGTATTCTGCACTGTTTTAGTCAGAGTTCCAGCCCACTCTATTCCAAAGCAATTCTTCATAATCACAATTAAACCTTCAGTCAGCTATTACTTTATAACCAGATTTTCTTGTGGAAATGGCTTTCTAAAAGTTATAATTCTAACCAAGAACAGTAACAGATGTAGATGCAGAGATGAGGAATTCTAGCGAGTTACATGGTGATTATCGAACAATTCATTACAAAATATAAATATGTATCATAAGCCCAACACTTCACACAGTGCCACATATTACAAGCGACTAGGAAACATCTGTAGCAAGGAGAATAACTAAATAAAAACAAGACATACCTTCTTCAAAGAGTAGCATCATGTTTGTGCTTTTGTTAGCAACCAAATTATTCAGTAAGGCAATTACACTTTGCATCGTGTTACCAAGTATACTGTCTTGGTGTTCCTGAAATAAAAAATAATATAAAATTAAAATAATCTAGGTTTCGATTGCAAGATTAATAGTAGACTATTCTTTTCCAAAATGTAATAACACAAAAACAATACTGTCTCAATCCCTTAAAATTCAACATTTAAAATACAAGACAATCAGTTAAATATCTTTTCTTAGTAATTTTAAAGAGAACATTAATTTCAGGGAGCCAAATCTAGAATCCTGAACCACAACTTCCCAAATACTACTTTTGACCTGAAAAAAAAGAAATTATAATTAATCCTAGAATTTCATAACAGTTAAAGATGGTACAGAGCCCTATCAACCTCTAACTTCCATATATTCAAAACAAAGAACATTTTCTCTTTGTATGGTATTTCATTAATAATTTTATTCTTTTCCATTTCAGCTCGATAATCCATAGTGAATCATAAAAATCTACTTTTTGTTTTACACCCAAGGCAGGATTTTTCCTAAGCATAACATGAATTTTGTACACACATCGATATCTGTTTCTGTATCTAATTACATCACTACCTATTCTATCACTTCTTATGCTTGATGGATTGCTTCAGTGACGTTTCACAGTTTTCTGAGGCTATACTGATAAGGGCAAGTTGTTATGGTTTGCAAAGAAAGTTATTTCTGCTGTTGCAGTTAAAAAACTTTGCACAATTAACCTGAAAGGGAGGCTAAGGCAGCGTGACCAAGACATACATTTAGTCACACTAGTCACAATAATAACGCACATAATTCCCAAGAAGTGAAAATAGAAAAGCAAGAAGCTTGTGACCAGCTCTTCCAAAGCTCAGCCCAAATATAAACATAAACCTGAGAACTTTTCAAACCTTGCTATGAGGTTCACAATTTTTTTCCCAGTTTGTTGAGGCTCAAATGCAAATAAAAACATATATCCAAAGTGAAAATGACAACATCAATAAAAAACAGTCATTTTTCACATATATCTGGGTTACTTTCATGCTTCCCTTTCCCACTGAATAATCTATATCACCGATGTTGTCATACTGTCCTGATCTTCCACTTGTTTTATGTAGTTTTGCACCCTGTGATAGTGCACAGAAATTCAAGGGGATATTATTTTTGAAACTTAGGTTGTAGTATTATTTATATAGAGAGATCACTCAGTTACTTAAGGGCTACAGAACATGCTCTCTCTCTTCTGACCTATCTCCTATCTGTCAGTAGGCCTTTGAAACAAGTTAAATTTGAAGTTGCATAAGACAAAAAGATTTGAAGACTAGTGGTTTTGAAGTTGGATAAGTATTTTAAAGGACAAAAATGACTTCAGCCTTTGAATACAGTGAAATAACTCTCCCTGAAAGTTCATACTCTCTGTTTAGAAGGCCAAATAAGGCTGGTGGCCAAGAACAATTTACTTTCTACCTTTCTGCTCACATACATGACCTTCTCGGATATATTCTTGAAAACAATCGTATCAATCTGTCTTTCTTTGGAATAATCTTACTGATCATCTAGATACCACAGCTGGTGCAGAATGAAGCTGTTTGACTGAACAAGCAGCAATTATAAAGACTATGTTACTGTTCATCCATGAATCCACTCCTCATCAACCTACGAATAAAATTCAGAGTAGTGCCTCTAGTTTGTAAGTATTTTTCTGGGTTGGGCAAGGACTAAATCATCAGTGCTGCATTTAAGCCACACTTTTTGAGCCCCTACCTGTGAATATCATATAATTTAGTGCAGGAAGATTGCAAGCAAGAGATTGCTGATTTTTATTTCTTGGCAAGGGTGATGAAATTCAAAATACTATGGAGTGCATCTTCAATTCCATTTTTGAGGGTGGTCTGTCACAGTGGTGTAAAGAGTTATGCTATGTAAAAACCAAACCTTTTCCTTTAAGTATTTAATTGCTGAATGAAAAGTTTTGGAAGGCAGAGGCTCAGATATTTGCTCTGAGATTATTAGTTTCTGTTTCTGCAATCAAAAACTCAAATGTTATTACTTCTTCTAAATACCATGAAACATACTTAATAAAGCATAATATGCTAATAGATAAAGAAATATAAACAAATATAGTTCCTTTGAACCTCGAGGCTACAAGGAATATCTGATTGTAGTACAGCTCTCCAAACTGGAACAAAAGGAGAAGAGATGAGCAAGAGTAGCTCACAGCTCTTTGAAGGACCTGAAGTTTCCTACCAAACCCTAAAAAAATATATCCAAGTATCCTAAAGTTCTTTTAATTAGCACTTTGAGATATCATTTATGATTTCAGTAAAGAGCACAATAAATATCTGTTTCTGTGAAAGTCTAAAATACAACCTAATAAATTTGAATCCTATGTTGGAAAGTATAAATATTACATGTTTTAGAAGATAAAGGAACAAATACAAAGAAGTGATGCCATAAAGCCATGTTACTAAAAATAAATCGAAATTTACTTCCTACAGATAGTTGAAAGGTAAGAAAAACATTTTTTCATAAGATAACAATTTGTTCATCTGATTAGCTATCATCACAACATCTGATTAATTCTCTTAAAGAACATTTATAATGCAATAAATTAAACAGTAAGATTGACTATTTGTATTATTCAAGATAATGAAAGATCCAGAGAAAACACAAAAATAATAACAAAAATATTCTGCCTGTGCCAAAATGACAGAGGACTCAAATTATTTTCCCTGCAAGTGCATTTTTGTCATCTTGAGGTTAGTGTTCCATATATTTCACATAAATATCTTGCCATAAAAATCTCTTTCAAAATAAGCAATTATAGAAGGGAAGCTGGTAGTTGTTTACCATAGCAGTCTTTTGCATTCACCAGGTTAGTAACATTAAAACAAAGCCATCTTTGCTTTTAGTGAAGATCAATTATATTATACAACCCTCAATGAAAGGCTAACAGTAATGTATTTTGCATATATTAATGCATATTTAACAAAACTTATCTTACCGTAATATACAAACTAGCATTCAAGATGCAATGGTAGGAATCTTTAGGAATGGAAATAGTCTCTTAATGAATAAAGTAATCTTACAAACAGCGTACTCAGCTGGATTACTGGAATTTTAATGTATGTATCAAAAATGGTTTGTGACAAGATACTAGATTTCAAGAAGCCACAGGCATGCTTTGCTTACCTAAGTCATCACTGATCGCTGTTAGACTAGATTTTAAAGGTTTATATAAAAATATTTAACTTCTTCATAACCTATCAAGGAGCAAAGCTGATCTAATTTGTGTGCATGGCACCACAGACTGTGGACATTTAATGAACAGCGTACTTGACAGCTTTAATAAAACATAGCATTTGCCAGCAGAGATAATTAGAATTGAAGCAGCAAAATTCTAGTGTTTGGCAACACAGATGAAACAACTTCATTAAAATGTACAGCTTTGGCATATGAAAGGCAGGAAAGCACTGGACCCTGAAGAATCAGCCTTCTCAAAACTAATTGCTTCAGAGCTTAAAAAGGACAGCTATGAAATACCAAGGGCATAACAAGGAAATACTAGTATAAAAAAAAGCAGCACAGAAGATAAATCAGGCTTTTCAAATAGGACTGCACTGTATTTAGGCCATTAAACTTTTCATTCCAATTCTGAAGGGCTGTATGTTATTAAAAGAAATCAGTCAAATTATTTTTTATAGCCAGTTAGGTAAGAGGGTATGAATTAACGAGGTGGGTGTGTGAACCTCAGCAAGATACTGGTGGTTTAAAGTCACCATTTCTCTTCCTCTAGTGTACCAGAACTTAGAACAGCACCAGCAGATTACAGTATTTTAATTATAATTTAGATAACAAAAACAGATAGCAATTGTGATAAGCAGCTACTGATTTGGAAAATTTCATATACATGCCTCCTAGTCATTTATCCAAGATTTCAGAAAACAAAAATGCACTAAATGCTAATTTTGGAGATATGCTATAACTAAAGTCTAAGGCCTAATACATAGTGCGCTAATACTATTCATTCAATGTAATCAGAGTATTTAAACTTTAGTTGTACCGGGGGCTCCTCTTCTCAAGCCTACACATGACCTGCAAGTTAGATAATTAAGGAGATGGAACAAGACGTCTTGATTCTTCATACACTAAATTCATTGAAAAAATAAAGTTATAAAAGTGAACTACATTTGCTAAAGGATTCCATTATCTACCTGAGGTTCTGTGGCGTGACTATTAACAAGAACCTTTAACAAGAACACAGCTGCATATTGCATTCAAAATAGCTTATTTTTAGATATTTTATTACTTTGTATATATGCAATAGAAGACCAGAAACCTTTCTAGATGTAATAGCAGGACTCTTTTATACAAAACTGATATCATTAGCTTACAGCCTGTAGGAGACATTCACAACAGTATATGCACTGTTCTTCAATGACAAGAGAAAGTCAACTGAGAAACAAAGTTAATCCACCTATGTGTAAATAGTTGACTAACCAAGTCTTTACATTTTGTTGCTTCTGATGCATAAGACCAGTTATGCATAAACTGAAAGTGTGTAAATATGACCTCTAACATTAACGCAATACTGTTTTGCTTTTGGATTATCTAAATTAGAAGAAAGAACATTCTGCAAAAGACACCTCTTCTGTTATTCCATTTTTTTTTAAAAAAGCCCTTTTCAACAGCTGTGTTCTAACAGAACTAATAATTCAAAGTATTTTCCTCTGGGTATGGTCATATAATAAGAAACAGCTATTAATCTGGCAACTGATTTCTGAAATGGTTGTGATGCTTCTTGGATGCATCACAACAGTAATATATTCAGTCCACACTATAAAATCAGAAGTCTTGCAAGTTTGTAAAAACCTCCTGTTAGAGTATTAAAAAAAAAAAAAAAAAAAAAAACTCCAAAAAAACCCACATATTCTTAGTCACATAGTGTTTAGGAAAAGTCAAGAGAGGACAGGGAAACAGAACCACAGAATAATTATTAAGGAGTAATGAACGAGAAAGGATAGCACTAATAAATACCTAGCATGTCAAGTACCAATCAACAGAAAGCAATATTGTCAGTCTTTTCTTTCATCCCACTGCAGTAGGCAATGCAAAATTTCACAATGACATTTTTTGAGAAGTATATTTCAACCATCAACTTACAAGTACATTCTCTGGCCATGTCTGTCTCCAGATTTTCAGAGACCTAACAATCTTTCTTTTTATCCTGGAACTCATTTCTTGCATCCTTTTCACTTCCCTGAATAGTTTGTTATCTTAGAGACATGCATCTAACTGTAGCAGTATTAACAGTCAGAATTAATGAGGCATAAGGAGGGAAGGCAATATTTACAACAAACAGATCTCTACAGAAGGCTGACTGTATAGAATGAAAAGATGATATTTGTTACTTTCAGAAAATCAGCTTCTGTCAAGACATGCAAGTGCTTCTTTGTGAGCCAAACATTCAGAATTGATAATATAAATAGGCTCTCTATTTCCTTCTCATCTCATTTTATTCTATTGCATTCAAATCCTATGAGAACAGAACTCTAAAGAAGAGCAGACCCCAGCAAAGCACTGTGAACAAAAACCATGTTCTTATGCTATATTCTAACCTATTAAGTGGTTAACAACTTTTCCTTCTCAGAGATGAACACTTTATGTTTCAATTTGTGTAAGTTAAAAAAAGTCACGCTACTCCAAAAAGGGGGATTTTAAGTAGCAAATTAATAAGGATTACAAAACTGCCCTATGTCAGCAAGCATGAGATTTATAAGTTATACAAAGAGAAGAATGCTAAATACGTTCAGAACGAGAGGTAGGCAGCCTTCAAAGTTATAAAAGGGAAACAGTACGAAGGCATGTCATGAATACAATCTTATACATACCATTTTTGGACAAAGGCACAGGATCAATTTTGTTGCAGCACAACACACAAAATTATAACCAGCTATGCAACCTTATTTTCACCGATATAGACGAAGTGCAAAACAATTGTACAACAAATCTCCAAATTCAATGTTGTTTCTTCTTCATATAGCATTGTACCTAGAATTCTGGCACCCAAGAAAGCTTAAAGCTTATCTTTTTGCTCCTAAATGGCTTTGAGAGTGCAGAAAGCATTCAGAAAGGCACATTCTCTTTACTGTCAGAGGGAGTCTGAGAAGACTCCTCTCTCTGGGAAGACACTTCAACAAGCTCCTTCACAGGGAGAATACTGAAATAATTCCCTATAAAAAACCACCCTTTTCCACCTTACCTAGGCTGGAAGATACAGGAAATGAGCTTCCCTAACATTGAAACTACCCTGTGTGAATAACATCCAGCACATTCTTAAACAAAAAATCTGCTCAAGACTGAAGAGAATTTACATAGATATTAAATTCCTCATATAAAGGATGCTTCAAGGGTGACAAGATCTTTCATGTTGGTGTATTCTGAAGCAATAAAGCTCAAAAAGTAACTGATACCAACACAGCAGTAAGCTCATGCTTAATTCCACAATTTGCAGATGCTTTGGAGAGTCTCAGGTATGAGTGAAGCATTTGTACAGCAAAGTCACTTGGAAGCAGCTATCAACCATTAAACCATGAAATTCCCATGGCAAAAGTCTCACTTCTCAGACTTGAATTTTCAGCATCAATGGAAATGTAGTCCTTAACTTAAGAATGACAGATACCAATCAATTGATATCTTTTTTCCAGACAGACCCTGCTTTGATGCAAAAAACAGCTTCTTTGCCATTACAAGGAAAGTAGTTTATATGAGTTTGGGGAATTTCCTAATGACATTTTTAAGTTAGAGAACATAGATTCATTAAATTCATCCAAAGGATCTTATTTAAAACTTTGATTGGAGAAGGTTTGAGGGAGTCAGAATGGAATATGTAGTTAAAAATCATAGAAAGAGACAAATGCTGAAGAGGGTACTAGGTTAGGGCACTAAGCTGGCATACTGAAAATTTGGTTTCAAGTCCACTAGAACTGGGCTGCACAGGGACTTGAACCCTGGTCTCCTGTACTCTAGGCAAGTTCCCTAATTTATCATCAACTGTTGGGGAACTGGCTTCTGTCTTGTCTACCCCTGAACCTGCTCCCCTTACTATAGCTAATTAATTGCTAAATTAATAGTCAAAAGCAGAAATTGAGACTGACTCAGTAATTATATTGCCTACTGAAGTTTGTGAAATCCAAACAGAAATACCCTTCCTGAGGATGCAGCAAGGGGTGGAAAAAGCATCCATTGTCCCTGTCGATTTGAAATTTAATGTTTTATTCTTTATACTCATAGACTGTCCTAAAACTCAATAGTACTGGAGAGAAAGGTGTTGAATGAGCAGCCATGGGCTAGCCAACACAGGAAGCTGAAAACCTAAGAAATACAGAAAACTGGAACCTGTTTGAATGAGAAAAGCATGCTTTTCTCTACCAGAATTCAGTTGGATTCTGGGGAAATATATTAAAGTTGTCAAAAGTATCAAGAAGAAACATCTTTTCTTGTTTAATTTTTGTTTTTACCCTTTGTTTAATACCTTCTACCTTCAAACAATTAATAATATTTAGTTTGAAATACATTATTTTTCACACATTTATCTTTTCTCAGTCTGTCAATGCAACAGAAAATGTTGATAATTACTATTTATTCAAATTATATAAAACTTGAAAAAAATGAGGAGCTATTATGTTAAAAGGAAGCATCTGTTGACTATTCCAAACTATATCATGAGTCTAGTAATGATTACATTTTGACATCTTCTAAGTCATTTTATTAATTACTTCTAACTTAATTTCTATGATTCGGACTTTGAGTGTAGGAACTTACCAAGTAGGTAATTCCTACTCCGAAAGGCATTAGGCACCTTTATCTTTTTAGCTAAGATTTTCTTAGGACAGCATGTTAATCTCAATTTTGGACACCTGCTTCCTTATAATTGCTCTGGAGTTTGTGTTTTCCCAAGGAGAGATAGATTTAGAGAGCAAATATGCTCACCACACTGCTCCTATCAGCCATCAACATTTCACTCAGCTCAGAGTACCACTACTACTCTGAATGGGTGTCCCACACCTTTCCCACTCAACTTATTTCTGTGGCAAAAAAACTTACATCTTCTGTTAGTTGATATCAAGGCACCATACCTCAAGGTAGGAAACAGGCGAGAGACAACAATATTACTTAATGCACTGACTGGTTGAAGAGTGCTGAAGAGTAACACAGCCAGCATTATTGCCCCATAAGAAAGATTGTATCTTTTTCATGTACCTGTCCTGAGCTTGGATAGACAAGCAATTATGCTCCAAGCAAACTGCATTCCTATTACTGCACTGGAAAGACAAGGCAAGATAAATGATAAACTGATTGATATTGATAAACAAAAACTACATTTAGCAAAACAATATGCTTAATAAATATAAATCAATAATTGCTAAATAATTCTGCTTACTGTCACAAAGCTCAAGTATTTTCTGTGTTATTATAGTCAATAAACATTAACTTTAATGCTGAGAGTTAAGGCTGAAATTCAAATACACTCTGCAGAGATAGTATACGGAAAGACTTTTCTTTACTCAGTGATCCATGGTCAAGGGAAGACAATAAACAACTTTTTGCTTGGCCCCGAACCTAAATTGTAACGACTTCCTTTCAACTCATCAACCTCCTCCCCATTTTAGCACTGTTGTTTCCAGATGACTGACCACTGAATACAGGGCATCATGGATGGCAGATTCAGATTTTTTTTCTTTCTTTTTTTTTTTTTTTTTTTTTTGGTTAACTGGTTGATTTAGGATCATGAACATTAGCACACCTTAACCACTTAATCAAATGATTAAATGTTTTTCATTTCCTGGATTTGTCAATATTTTAGCTGCATTGCTCTGTGACATATAGCACTAGGATTTATGGATAAACTATTTCTGTAAAGTGTTTTCTTCTAAATTACTGTTATATCATCTTTACTCTCAACTCTACCTCAAGTTAATGTTCCCAGATAAATAGTACGTATACAACCTAACACACTCATGCACCCCATTTATCATCGTGTTATCTTGGCACTCGTTCAAGAATGTAAGGATGAATGTCCCTCCTCCTTATTCCAAGTTGTGTATATGAACTCCTAGAATAGAAATTGCAGGGGTGAAAGTGAAATCCAATGTGCTGAGCAGTCTGAAACAGTGATGCTGGGGCAAAGGTTCAGAATTTGTCACCAAGGCAAGATTACAGCCTGCTACTATACTACCCTACCTATTAGCAGGAGCCTACTACACATACTAGCCCTAACTTTGTGCCTGCTTGCCATAGTGAAACCTTGGATTAACCTGCTCTAGAGTATATGTGGAGTATAAGTAATAATCCAGAGTATAAGTAATATTAGTATACAAAAATAAGTATTTGCAAAATCTTAACCTAACAAGTATGGTGTTCATAGCCACCAAAAATTTCACAGCTCTCAGAGAAACAAGTCCAGTACTAAGAACCACACATGGGAGTATCTGGAAGGAACAGTTTGAATTTATGGCTGGATGAGTTCTGAACTGGAACAAAGGGGAAAAAGTAAAAAGAAGTATAGAGGTTTTTGTCTATATATAAACACAAGAAACATGTTTTACAGTAAGCTTAACTCCTGTTGTATCTACAAGTGATTCAATTATCTCCAATAAAGATCCAATCTGCTCATCAGCCTACATTTGTCTACCTGATGAGCCACCAACTCTATTCTTTAATCAAAGTCTGCGTGAGGTAACGCGATTTTCCTTTATTACTCTTTCTCACAAGGAATGGCATTTAGTTAGGATGAAAAATAAAAAAGCAGAAAGAAATTCAGTGAATAAAGAGACAGAACTTTGAAATTACTGACAGTATCTTCTCTTTGCTTAAAATGTTCTAGAATGTTGCGGCAGATTCCAGACTCCAGAGTTTGTTTGTAAATTAGTTCTGCCTGTACAAAACCAAAGGAGGCATACATATCTTTGGTTTTATTGGACTGAGACAGAAATATTTTTTTCCTTTAATCTCTGAATCAAAAATTTTTTTTTTCTTTTTTTTTGTTTTGTATATAATACTTATTCTCTTCTGTGACCTTATAAGAAGTGAACTTGATGAAGCTAACTTTAGTAGGTAGTATTTCAGGAATGTAATTCAGCAAAATACTTACAAAGTGACAGCCCCATTTCAGTTCTATAAAATGCTGACAGCACGAACACAACATCAGTAGCAGGAATTATATCCTCCAGCCACTGGAATTCATTGATACTTGAAGGCAACTGTTTCTTCAGCTGGCAGTGGCGCTAAACTATGAAGCTGCATCTGAGCAGGAACTGATGAGAAGGAAGTAAAGTGGAGCATGAAAGAAAACAGAGCTGACAGACACTAATAATTCCAATCATACCTCCAATGTGGAACTGACATAATATAAACTTGTATGTGCTAATAGATTACTATTCTTGTCAATTTAAAAAGGTATCTATATTTAGTCACTTGAGTGGTAACACTCACCTTTTCACATAGCAACTGTAATTAAATAAAAGTTATAGATCTAAAGCACTAACTGTCCTCATCACCCAACCCCAAAAGAAAAGGTAGAAAACAGAAACTGTTTTTCTCAAGTACAAAAAAAGTATATAGCACAATGAATTTTTGAATATCCAGAGTCTTGTTTCCACAGTGGCAATCTACACAGTGTCAGGCAGTAGATAGTCTGAGAAACTCATGGCACAGACATATTCAGCACTACAGTGTCAGGTACTACCCCACCAGTATTCCCTGAGGCATCCTTTGTGCAGTTGCCCAGCACAAGGAGAATGCCACTTTTGGAAATTCTCACTCTCAGCTGTTTTGAACTCAAGTTGCACAGTTCAAAGAGGAGCAAAAGGACAACTTAGGCTTTAAAAACTGGTCCTACCTCAGATGTTCAGGAATATGAGGGAAGAATAATAATTTTCCTTCACATAAGCATTTGCAAAGAGGTATCAGCTGCCATGACTTAAAAGTATCTTCACTGCTGCTACATACGATCTCACCCATAATTTATGCTATTTTTATAGCAGATTAACAGAAGGATCAAAGAGATATTCAAGAATGATTAACGTTAGCAAACAGGAAGCTCTTCTAAATAAGATCTACTACTTTTTCAAAAGATGGAGAAAATTATTCTGTATTTATTATTATCAATGTGTTGAACACCATTTATTTATTTATTTATTTATTTTAACTTGCAAGTCTTTCCAGGGTAATCTCTAAATGACATATTATACTCTCTTCCCCCACCATAATCCTCCCCATATCAGTCATTTCTATATAGATGCTTACGTACCAAGTCAGGAAACTAACTTTAGGTACAAAGGTTTGAAAATTGGTGTGAGTTATAGAAATAAATTCTAGTTAACAACAAAGATATATTCCAGTCAATGACACATGATTTCTTGTGAGTACAGGTTCAATTCAAACCCTCCTGCTTTTGGTTATTGTTAAGAAAGGTATCTCCTGGGGGGAAAAAAAAGGTGGGGGAACCATATGGCCCCAAAGCTCCAAAAGAATGAACTCATGTATTCAAAGTTTCAAAAGATGTTCTCATTCTGCATTAGTCTACTCCCCAGCTTCACACACTACCTCTACCCCATCATGGCTCACATGTTCATGTGAGGTGTAGAGGACTGAAGCTCTTCTATTTCTACTCATTCTAAGTCCAGCAACTTCCACAGGAGATGGTGAGAGATGACAATATAACATCTTGCCTGATAGTCAAGATACATATTCTGAGCTTCAGAAATCCAGTTAGCCATTCCCTCTGAGTGATCAACTGGCTGGGTAGATGAGGGGAGAGCAGTGGACGTTGTGTATCTTGACTTCAGCAAGGCTTTTGACACCGTCTCCCATGGCATCTTCCTACATAAGCTCAGGAAGTGTGGGTTAGATGAGTGGACTGTGAGGTGGATTGAGAACTGGCTGAAAGGCAGAGCTCAGAAGGGTGTCCTCAGTGGCGTGGAGTCTAGTTGGAGGCCTGTGGCTAATGGAGTCCCCCACGGCTCAGGACTGTGTCCCATCCTGTTCAACTTCTTCATCAATGACCGGGATGAGGGGACAGAGTGCCTCCTCAGCAAGTCTGCTGATGATATCAAGCTGGGAGGAGTGGTTGATCACCTGAGGGCTGTGCTGCTCTTCAGAGAGACCTGGACAGGCTGGAGAGCTGGGTGCAGAGGAACCTCAGGAGGTTCAATAAGAGCAAGTGCAGGGTCCTGCACCTAGGGAGAAATAATCCTAGGCACCAGTACAAGCTGGGGGCTGACCTCCTGGAGAGCAGCTCTGCAGAGAAGGACCTGGGAGTGCTAGTGGATGACAAGTTGACCATAAGCCAGCAATGTGCCCTTGTGGCCAAGAAGGCCAATGGTATCCTGGGGTGCATTGGGAAGACCGTTGCCAGTAGATGGAGGGAGGTGATCCTGCCCCTCTCCTCAGCCCTCGTGAGGCCTCATCCCAAGTACTGTGTCCAGTTCTGGGCTCCCACTACAAGAGAGACATGGAGCTACGGGAGAGAGTCCAGCGTAGGGCTACAAAGATGATCAGAGGGCTGGAGCATCTGCCCTGTGAGGAACGGCTGCAAGACCTCGGCCTCTTCAGCCTGGGGAAGAGAAGACTGAGGGGGGATCTTATCAACATGTACAAGTACCTGAAGGGAGGGTGTCAAGGGGACAGGGACAAACTCTTTTCAGTTGCCCCGTGTGACCGGACAAGAGGCAATGGGCAGGAATTGAAGCACAGGAAGTTCCGCCTGAACGTGAGGAGGAATGTCTTCCCTGTGAGAGTGACTGAGCACTGGAGCAGGTTGCCCAGAGGGGTTGTGCAGTCTCCTTCTCTGGAGATATTCAAGGCCTGCCTGGATGCAACCCTGTCTAACATGCTCTAGGTGACCCTGCTGAGTGGGGAGGCTGGACTAGATGATCTCCAGAGGTCCCTTCCAACCTTACTGATTGTATGATTCTGAACAAGGACCTGAACTTGGCAAAATCCCCTAGTGCATTCTCAACTAACAGGCTACTCTCTGTTTGGAGACCTGCCTCTCCCTTCTGTCTCCCTTACCACCCCATGCAGAAATTCCACCTTGATCTGAAGAGGCCTTCCCCAGTGAAACCTACATCAGAAGTTGCATAATGTTGCGAAACATTTAAATAACCCAATACCTCCTCCCTCAAACAACACAGTATATGTGAAAACCATGATTAATTAGCTCCCTATGAGCAAGATAATGCTGCTCTGTCCACACTGTCTACCAGTGAAAAGCGCTTTTATTCCCAGATGAACCCAGATAGCCTGAAAAGGAACTGGATACTTTTATATTAAAGTAGTACTTTGATGCTAATAGAAAAGGAATAAAATATCATCAGAAACTAAATTTATTATCGCTAGAGGCCAGAAGGAAATTTTATCACATACACAAAGGTATATAATTTGTCACTGTGCTGAAGAAGAAAAGAATAAAGAAAGTAAAAGTAAATGGACCACTGGTTTAAGATAGGATAGAAACATATTTTATATGAACTGATTAAAACATTAACTTCGTTAGGAGGTGAGCACTAGCAATAAGTGAAGAAGTTAGTTTATTATGAGCAATGAAAAATTATTTTGCAGGTATTATTTAAGACAATTATATCGGTATTTTCCATCACTCCATTCAATTTGTCCTCCTTGAATAATTATTCATACTGAAAAATGTGTACAATACGTATGAGAGGAAATAAGAGGTTGAAAGAGGGAAAGAGCTAAAACTATCTGAAAAGTTGGAAACTGAAATTAAAAAAAGGGACAGGAGAGTACAATATTACTAGCCATTTTCATATCTTAATGGAACATGTAAGTTTCTGTTACTAAAAAGCGAGTCTATGGCAAAGAGCCCAAATGAAGTCTGGAGAAAGGATAATGTACCTTTAATGACTGAAATAGCAAGAAAATTAAATCTCATCATGTTTCATTAAGCATACTCTAGCTCCCCTTTTCACTAAATTATCTTATTATGATTTCCCAACTGTCTGTTGAAATAACCTTTTACAGCAATTTAAATCCCCATCATAAACAAGTCTCATTTCTCACAATGAAGTCCCCTGGGATTAGTGAGAGGAGACGGATAATCTAAACCTTGCCAATCCTGCAGCCACTAAGGTAACCACTCAGGGAGACAAAGATTTTTGTTTTTCTATTTGTGGTTGAGATCATTAAGATATAATTAGAAACGTATTCATGAGTAATAGAGCGTCTGTTATGGAGATATCATTCACCCAGTGAGCATCTTCTCTATCAGTCTTTAATAAGAAGGGCAGCAGGCATAATCCCCACTTCGCTCTCTGGAGAACTGTACGTTAAATGGACTGCATTACACATCCCTCTCGCTCCCCCTTTCCTAATGGGATCCTATTCAGGCATCTCGCGTTTTCGCAGACTCCATTGTTGCCATCAGAAGTGCTAGGCTGTTTGCTTTCAGCAATATGCTCCTGCAATGCCATCCAGATGTGAGCCCTAAAGATAGCTACGTGTAGTGAATTTAAATCCTACTCCAGAACTTGTTACAGGCCAAACAAATGTGGAACTTCACAAATGAACTGAACTGTTTATAGAATAATCTCTGCAGAGGTATAGAATACCTCTCTGCAGTAATGAAAGGACCTATCAACACACATACGTGTCCTTTTTGCTTGGTGCATACTCTGCCAAAAGTTTTACTGTGAACATTAATGGAACTAAATTTAAATGACTAAAATAATTCAATTCTGTTTCATCCTTGTATTCAAATTTATTTCATTCCAAACTCCATATCAAATCATATAAAATACCAATTGAAAATTAAAAGCAGTATCATCCACTAAACAGTGCATATATTATCTGCCACAGGGATTTGATTTACAGTTATTAGCTAAAGCTGCAGCGTGAAGACTGTCAGCCACCACACTTAATACCATGATGTTTGAGCAGGTAATTATTTTATTTGGTAGGCAGGTGTTTTAAAGAAGCCAAGTAAATGAAAAGAGGAAAAAAATAGTAGTTACAGGGCACAATTTCATCTCCTTTACTCACATGAGCAATAAAGAACTACCTGCCCAAAGGAAACAAGGGCAGAAACTGACCTTTGCAATACAAGCAGAAGACTAGAAAGACAAGCAGAAGAAAAAATACAGACTACCACAATTTCAGCTGACTCTGAGATGATGTCACTGCTTAAAATTTTAATTAGAAAGTTAAAGCAAGTAAACTAAACTGGATCATGGTAGATGTAATCTTTCTGCATATATTTAACTATAAACTTATTTTAGCACAGCAATGATTTTTAAATTTGCCTGTAAAAAACATTTTATAAAATTAAATGTGTTCATAAACTAAATATACAAGCCGATAAATAAGTAACCATAGTTAAGAACAGAGAGGCAAGAGTAGAGCATGAAGATTTAAATTGCTTTACTTCATGGAAGACTGGCATTCTAAAATCTAATTATGATTCCTCAATATGAATTCTTCAAGATGACATTAACATAAGGAATGTATTGTATATAAACAAATCCAAACCAGACAGAATTCTAGACAAATGACCAGAATTCAAAACTATAGTATGGAACCTCAGTCAGTCAGAAGCTATTCACGGATGGTAACTGTGAGTCACAAAATAGCCTCTTATCATCTTAGCCATCAGAATGCAGCTGGGCAATAGATGTACAGTCAGCAATTGCCACATTTCTATTTATTTAAAATATTTATTTAGATGAGATCAACAGATATGCTGTAATCATTTGACAGAACAGTAGTAATGTCACAGTAAAATTCTAATCACATGGGCAATAATTCTTGTTCTCAGAAGCAAGCATCCTGGCTTTACATCAGTATCTATTTTTCCTTAAATGTGGAAAATAGGAAAAAATCTATTTTTCCTTTCTCTTTGCCTTGACATTTGCTTTGCAAAAGATTATAAATTTATAGAATAGTCTTAATCAGAGTGACAAACACAAAGTTTGGAATGAATGAGATTTTGCCTTAATACTGTTGCTACAGAAGAAAAGAAATATTTAAATAAACTAATCACCATCAATAAAAACCTTGGGTAAAACTATGACCCACTTATATCCCATAAAATGCACACTAATAATGGCAAGATCAGGATTTTACCCCATAATTTTAATTCATAACAGGACTAAAGGACATACATGACATTAGATTTGTGAAGCCTCACATATTAGAATTAAGTAAGCGAGGATTCTTCCTGTCCTCACACAGCAGGAGGACAGAACAGCACCTGTATTTCACACCTTTGCAGCACATTGCTACAGCCCCTCCTCTGCACAAGCTCTCCACATCCCCCTCAGCCTGATCTGCAGTCTAGTGATGGGCTGAGGTGCGGTGTGGGCTCCCAGAGAGGGCCAAGAGGCTGCAGGGCTGCACAGCAGCTGACCATGAGATATGGGCAGTTATGAGAAAGAGCAGCCTGTCTGCTTCCCAGAGCTGTAGTCCTTCCCCCTGCCCAACCATTAACTGACAGGTAAGTGCAATGTTTCCATTAATTTGCCCAGTTTCTTTTTGAATCCAAGTAAACCTTTAACATCCACAGTACCTTACGGCACAGTTCACACCTGAAATTAATACTACAGAAAGTAGTATCTCCTTTTGCTAGTATTTAAGATACCAGCTGCCAGTAATATTCAGTTCTTAGCTTTAGCTTTCTGTAGTTCTTAAATATAGTTCTTACATTAGAAGACAGAGTGAGTAGTACTGTTGTTCCCCATGCACCTTCTATGAGCAGCTCATGACTTTAAAAGCTATCATAGCTTTCCCTCAAAAAATCTCCTTCCCAGATTAGAGTATGGAATACTCTAGTATGGAAGAATAATTTCATTACAGCGGTCATTCCAGGCCTTTGATCACTTGAGACTTTGTGCTTTTTGCAGTTCTCCTTGTTGAGATAGGAAACCATAAATGCACAGAGCAGTATAACATTTTTCTGCTTAGCACTGTATTTCTTTCCCTCACGGTTCACAACATTCAATCTGCTCCTTTGACTAACCATTAAACAGATTTTTTTTTCCTAAACTGTGCTTTTTTCTAACCCCATTCCTGTGCAATAATGGCTAACACAGACTTCATCACTGCATATGCATAGTTAGGATTGTTTACAACCAACAAATTGCACAATACTTGAGAATACGTACAGGTTTGAAAAGGAGTTCAATTTCAACTGAAAGAAAGTAATACTGGGTAACAGAAAAGCTCAAAAAGATTTATATTGTACAGACACTCACAAGATCCTGAAGATTATGTACAAAACTTTCACTAAAAAGATCAAGTGTGATGAAAGAATATGCAAATGTTAAACAGATTTATGAATATGAAAATAAAACAGTTGAAGATGGAAAAAAACTTCATCAGGAAACTCTGCATCAGGAAATTTAGAAGGTATTAAAACACTTTTCATTTGCAGAAGAACTGAGAGGGTAGAGCATATAATCACCAGGTGTATGCAAACCCAAGTTTCAGGGCAGGCTTTGGTAACAGTTAGCCCTGCACCCACACTCCTGCTTCTAGTGACATACATCATTAATGACAAGTAGAATGACATTGCCCCTTTACAGCAAATATTCATCTCTTCCTCTCTCTCTCTCCCTCTCTATATAAAGAAGAAGAGATGGGAGAGAGAAAGAGATTATATACACCTTAATATATATATATATATAGGAAGATATATGTGTATGAGTGTGTATATAAATGCATGCATACATGCCTTTGCATGAGAAAGCAACAAATTTTAAAGGATATCAGACTTTCAGAGAAAAAAAAAATGGAAATGCTTAGCACCACAATTTAAACTACAATGGACTACTCTGTATTCAATTAGTTAGTAATTGATTTTGCTTCTCGTGTATAATTCTGCTCCTAAACACTGTATCATCTTCCTTCTTAGTACTTATTTTGCATATTATACAAAGCTTGAATGCTCTAAAGGTGAAACAGTTAAAAAGACAGGTAATAGTATACATCTAAGTATGCTTGCTTTCATTTCATTTTAGATGAAACTTTGCATCTGCCTCAGAACCAATAATAAAAGTATTCTTCAGCTTCCGCCTGAAGTTCTGTCAGATCTTCTTTGGAAGGAGAGAAATTATGCGTCAAAAAGATGCATTGGCATCTTTCGTAAACTGCTTTCTTGCTCTTCAACTTTTTTTCTTTTCCAGGATGCGCTTATTAGTGCTTTCTCTAGATCTAAATGTCTTAATGGAAGAGGTTTTCACAGACTATTTTGGAAGGTTATTTAATAGACTATTTCATTCGAATAAAAATTCCTTCCTCCTTTAGAAAAGAAAGGAGGATATATCACCTTAATTTCATTTTATTACTTAAAGCAACTTTACATCTTCTTTGCAACAGCAGTTTAAAGTACTTGCTGATATTTATGCTGATATAAGTTTAGTCAAAACGTGCGTATTTAATTTTCTTTCAGTCACATTTAAATTTGTTTTAGTTTTACTTCTATGAATTTCCTCCAACTAGTTTCCAAACACCTCTTTACGTTAAGATATCTAGTGCCAGTTCTTGATTAACTTTACAAATAGTGGACATCTCACATGTTCCCTAATAGGTTAACAAGTATATATTTTTCTTAAAGGACCACTATACAACAGTGCTACAAAGCAGTATTTTGAGAGCAGTAATTCAGAAATGTGGGCTTGGAGAGGGAGGAGAAGAAAACAGAGAGGGGGAATTTCCAATACTGATCTGCTTTAGTATTCATGTGTTTTCATGACTTCCTGCAACTCAGCTAAATCCTTTCATGATGAAAACTAATGCAATTGAAAGAAAAAACTTGTAGGATTAGATCCTAAGTAACATCACTCAGCAAATACAAAGAGATTTACAGCTTAGAGCAATGCAGCCGGGTATGGTTTTTTTCCACTCACAAACACTATCACATTTTGTTGTTTCCCCAAAATTGGAGAATTTTTAAGACATTATTAAGACATGTTTGTCCTAACCTATACTATACTTCAAGAATCAATCCTCCTTTCTAATACTTTCAGAAAGGACTAATCGTATGCGGTTGTTGTATTTTTGTCTTGACAAAAAGCTTAGGAAAAAGTTCACTGAGGATGCATATTTATTGGCATTTTAGTTTGGATCATATGTACACTCTGTAGAGTACCTCCTGATGATCGCACTTGCTATGCTTTGGTACGCAGAGTATGTTTGGAACATATGAACTGGATCCCCTTTGGATGAAACAGAACTGGAAGACACTACAGGAACTCAAAGCACTCGAATCATTGGATCCTTTAGAGTTAGTGTAATATAACGTCTATAAAATCATAGAATCAGTAAGGTTGGAAGGGACCTCTGGAGATCATCTAGTTCAGCCTCCTCGCTCAGCAGGGTCACCTAGAGCATGTTAGACAGGGTTGCATCCAGGCGGGCCTTGAATATCTCCAGAGAAGGAGACTGCACAACCCCTCTGGGCAACCTGTGCCAGTGCTCCATCACTCTCACAGGGAAGACATTCCTCCTCACGTTCAGGCGGAACTTCCTGTGCTTCAATTTCTGCCCATTGCCTCTTGTCTGGTCACATGGGGCAACTGAAAAGTTTGTCCCTGTCCCCTTGACACCCTCCCTTCAGGTACTTGTACACGTTGATAAGATCCCCCCTCAGTCTTCTCTTCCCCAGGCTGAAGAGGCCGAGGTCTTGCAGCCGTTCCTCACAGGGCAGATGCTCCAGCCCTCTGATCATCTTTGTAGCCCTACGCTGGATTCTCTCCAGTAGCTCCATGTCTCTCTTGTAGTGGGAGCCCAGAACTGGACACAGTACTCCAGATGAGGCCTCCCCAGGGCTGAGGAGAGGGGCAGGATCACCTCCCTCCACCTGCTGGCAATAGTCTTCCCAATGCACCCCAGGATACCATTGGCCTTCATGGCCACATGCTGGCTCATGGTCAGCTTGTCATCCACTAGCACTCCCAGGTCCTTCTCTGCAGAGCTGCTCTCCAGGAGGTCAGCCCCCAGCTTGTACTGGTACATAGGGTTATTCCTCCCTAGGTGCAGGACTCTGCACTTGCCCTTGTTGAACCTCCTGAGGTTCCTCTCTCCCCAACTCTCCAGCCTGGCCAGGTCTCTCTGAAGAGCAGCACAGCCCTCAGGTGTGTCAGCCACTCCTCCCAGCTTGGTATCATCAGTAGACTTGCTGAGGAGGCACTCTGTCCCCTCATCCCGGTCATTGATGAAGACGTTGAACAGGATGGGACACAGTCCTGAGCCGTGGGGGACTCTACTAGCCACAGGCCTCCAACTAGACTCCGCACCACTGATGACGACCCTCTGAGCTCTGCCTTTCAGCCAGTTCTCAATCCACCTCAGTGTCCTTAGCTTCCTGAGCTTATGTAGGAAGATGCCATGGGAGACGGTGTCAAAAGCCTTGCTGAAGTCAAGATACACAACATCCACTGCTCTCCCCTCATCTACGCAGCCAGGCATTCCATCGTAGAAGGCTATCAGTTCTGTTAAGCAGGATCCATGCTGGCTACTCCTGATCCAATCACCTTCTTTTCCTCCATGTGTCTGGTGATGACATCCAGAATGAGCTGTTCCATCACCTTTCCAGGGATGGAGGTGAGGTTGACTGGCCCATAGTTGCCTGGGTCCTCCTTCTTGCCCTTTTTGAAGGCTGCAGTGACACTGGCTTTCTTCCAGTCCTCAGGCACCTCTCCAGGTCTCCAGGACCTTTCAAAGATGATGGAGAGCGGCCTGGCAACAACATCTGCCAACTCCCTCAGTACCCATGGGTGCATCCCATCCGGGCCCACGGATTTGTGGATGTCAGGCTTGCCCAGAAGGTCTCTAGTCCTATCCTCCTCAACCAAAGGAAAGTCTTCCTTTCTCCAGACTTTCTCCCTCATGTCCAGGCTCTGCGATTCCTGAGGTCTGCCCTTAGCAGTGAAGACTGAAGCAAAGAAGGCATTCAGTAACTCTGCCTTCTCTGTATCCCTTGTCACCAGGGCCCCCGCCCCATTCAGTAGTGGGCCCACATTTTCCCTAGTCCTCCTCTTGCTATAGCATGCCTGCTGAGCACTTGCTTCCAACTTTTTCAGTTTACAGTTCTGATCCTGTTAAATCATACAATCTGCTAATGTAGAAAAAGCCTGTCTCTTGTAGCAAGGATTAGTTACTAGATTTTTAGGTTCAGCTGCCTACCTCATACTCTGAGCTACTCACAACTCCACAAATGAATGCTCCAAGAGATAGAAAGTTGCAAGAGTTATCAGTATGCTCTTGCAGTCACAGATGTATAAATAGAATTAGGGTATTCAGAACATTGAAAACAAAAAACCCACCCTGGTCATTATGTCAGCCAAAACAAAAAAACAACAAAAAACAAACAAACAACAAAAAAACACTAAAATGAACAAATTGTTTTTTCTATTTTTTTTCCAGACTATTACACTTTTTAGCATCTGTCATTTCTACTTGGAAGTATTTTATACCAGCTCACCTCTACTGTACTAGATTGTACGCTACCCAAAAGTGTTGAACATAGTGATATGACACAGTTAGTATTAATTTTTTCATGGTTGAAAGCATTCCTATGATAAAGTAGTCTTATTTCTACAACTACAATATCCTTCCTAGTTTAGTAGCTATACAAATGTCAGGTAATGAATTCTAAGCAGAAGAAAATATTTTTATGTTTTTTTTTCCTAGTCATCTTTCATAAGACATTTCCCGCTCTTGAATATGGAAATCCATTGTTACTTTGCTGCATTAGCCTGGATGATGCAAACAAAGCTATATAACAATAGTACTCAACATGAATACACATCAAAAAATAATCAAACTTGAAACTACACAGAAGGAAGTAGAAAGCATTTTTCTTTTAAAAAATAAAGGTATTTACAAATTAGAAGATATCACATAACACTCTGACTGGACAGCAAGAAACAAAGTAAGCTATGCCAGAGACGGACATATGCACCAATCTCACTATCTCGCACTCCTTACCCTAGTGCTGAAGGACATGCTCTCTTGGCCACTGATGTGCACTGATGTGGCACAAAAAGAAAAATTAAAACAAGTCTGGAAATGTGAGATAAATCATCTTGAAAATTCAAGGGTGATATAAAACCAGCAATACAGCCACATGTTCCTAGCATTAGAAATAGAAAAAAAATATTAAGGTATAAGAGTATATAAGAAAGCATTTATAAGCATCCAGTGCATCTTTGGCTTGTGAGAGATTTCACGCATATCAGTCACATGGGGGGGGGGGGGGGGAAACAACTCTTGTTAAAAGTCCTACTGCTAAAAGAGATACTGCTTCCCAACACTTAGCAAGCCCAAATATTCACAAGATATCCAATTCCTTGGAAAACTGTCAAAATGTACAGTAGAAAGAGATTGTAAAATAGTAGTACATGTAACTTAAAATTTGTCTTTAATATTTGAAGAGAGTGTTTGACAAGAAAAAAAACAAAACAAAACAAAACGACCCCCAAGTACATCTGAATGTCTGTAGCAACAAAGGCTTTAAATCCTTATTGCCAGCTTTGCCTACGTAGGTAAAAACAGATTGGAATTTGGCAAGCCAGAGCATCTATACTGCTTTACAGTACTCACTGACAATTTTAGGTATCCGTAAGTTTAATTTAAACATTTTGCATCATGTCAAGACCATTACCAGTACTCTTTTCCATTTTTCCCCCCAGAAAATACGGTCATTATGTCTGTGCACATTTTTAAAATTGGAAATTCAGAGATTTAGAAGCTCATATGGTAAAGATCATTTAAAAGACTTGTACTAAGAAGCTTCGTTTCTGAACTAGAGAAGGAAAGTATAGCCAACATGCTGCTGCAAACAACTTTGTCTTGTGCTATATGCTATATGTTAAGATGCACACTGTTGCAACATAAAAAGAGCAATGCAAAACATCAAAGCATCTTCTTCCTAATTTTCAGTTTGATGGATCATACAGCCTGTCTTAAATACATCTTGTTATTCCTCACACAAGTTTTTTACTCAGATTACAGATCCAAAGACCTGAATTTAATCCAAGACTACATCTATAATTACATGAAGTAGGCCTGACTTTCTTCTTCATAGCTTCAGCTACTAGAGATGAATTGTGTCTATCCTGATACTTAGCACACAAAAATACAGGTGTATCCTCACATAGCCAAAGTAGAAGTTTGAAATACTATAAATTATAAGTGCACTACTTTATATATTGGATATTTTGTTACGATCAATTAAGCAGTTTATAGTAACACGTCAAGAAATGCATCAAGAAATAAAACTGTTATGAGTGCATTCTGTGTACAGTGCTAATACAAATGGAAAACAATTGACCATAATAGATTAACAGCCTGATTCAACACTAATCAAACATGTACAAACATGCAGATATATCAACTCTTCCTCAGAAACTCCTGACAGAAAGATCAACAACAAAATAATTAAAAAAAAACCTATGTTTTTTAAAAGGCTTTTTTAATGTAAGGTTCTGCTGCGTGTTAAAAATTTCTCAGAAACAATATGCATATCCTTGGAAATAAATTTGTGCAGGCATTTTTATGCTGAAGTTTTATCTCTAAGCATATACTCTTATTAAGTTAGCAAATTAAGAAAGATAAGTAGTCTCAGACATCTCGCCCTTAAATCAAAGGGCTTAAGCAAGTTCGTAATAGAATAAAAACATTTCCACCAGAGGAGCTGTATTTTAGTTCTTGAAACTAGAAATCATATACAGTATGATCCTTTTACAGTATCTCAAAACACATATTTCACATTAAGAAAAGAATAAACACAGTATCTTATTGAACGTTGACATGAAACTTCAATGTATCAGTAAGCAATTTGACAGTTTGGAAAATACTATGGTATAATCATTGTTAAAGTATTCTTCTATTTATAAAAATTTTTTATAAGTGTGTTAAATCTGTTTTCTTCAAATTTCTAAGAATGTCAGACCATCTCAGGATGGTCTAACACTTTCTCACTAATTCCTCTCAATCCATATTTGGATATGAAATCTCTTTAAAAGCTAGCAAATTTTTTGCTCTAGAAATCATCAGTTGCAATAGTACTTTGGTATTTTCACTTTAGGAAAGCCTCATGGATTATAAGAAATCCACTCCTAGCTAGTCACAGCAGTTTTACATGTAATACATATATTGAAGGGTGTTAAAGATAGATCAACAATACAAAATAATAATTACAGTTGTACCTTTAGATTACACAGTTCAGACACCAAGATAAATCTGCCATCCGTTAATACTATTTAATAGTAAGGTATCATCTACCAACATAACTTTCAGACTTACTAGAAAGGCATTTTCATTAAAAGGATGCTTCATTAAAAGCCATCTATGTTCCCTCACATCTCATGTGACCACTGACCTTTAAAAAATACAGGATGGTGCAAACATCATTTGAAAGTAGAAGCTGGTCAGTGGGATGCTAGTATGTTAAAACTTATACTAGAGACTTTAATAAGATAGGCACACAATTGACTAGTGGACTTTAAAAATAGCACTGAGCTTCTAATCATTAGCATCATTAGCTTTATATTTAAAATTTATCTGCAGAAAAATATAATTTCACCAGTCATACAGAATTTCTTTTATATGCAATAGTTTAGACTCAACTCTAAAGAAAAACCAGTTAACATTTATGATGTGTGGAAGGAGTTTTTGGGTTTTTTTAGCCCAGGGCCTTCAATTGTGATTAATTTTTCTCCTCAGTGGGTACAGTAGAGCCAATTAAAAAGAAGATAGACTAGAAAATAGTACATAGACCAACTTTAATGCTACTAACTTAGAAAAATATCTGTAGCAGTCTAAAATACAAATATGAATGAACAATTTAGAAATATGGAAGTAAAACACTTCCAATTCCATTTAAAATTCACTTTGATAGTGTATTATGATAGTCAAAAAGAATATTTTTATATAATATACTGATTTTTCAGATAGTTCATAGATTTGAGACTGTACAAACTATTACAAATAGAATGCTAAGAGTAGAGCAAAAAAAGTAGCAAGTACAACACACAACATACCCCACAATAACTTTTCCTATCATCTCTTCTACTTCAAGATCATCTGTATATTATGTTTATACCTTATACTAACTTGTAAAATCATCTTGGAATTTGACTCATTATTTTTAAGCTTGTTACCAGAGAGAGTTCACACCATTTAAATTTCACACATTATTATGTCAGCTTTCCTTCTGTTTTTCAATGTCATATTGCTCTGTGTACACTCACATATATTGTCAATGTGGTTCCTTTTTTGTGTATATGAAAACATATGCAGATACACTCACTGCATCTTTATTGACCTCATTAGACATTATAACTAGATAACCGTCTATTCGTACTGCAGTCCTACCTTCATTTTACTTTCTTTTTTTGGACTGCATTGAAAATTCTCCTGGAGCTGTAAGATTCCTGCATCTCAAGCTCCTTTTCCTCTCACTTGCAAACATACTACTTCCATTAGTTTGTTTGACCCTGCTGGTAAAAGTCACTGCCACCTACATGGCTCCAAAACCAAGATGTGCTAATGCCCTGATTAGTCCTGGTTATTGAGCCTTCCCAATTGTCTATCTTTCCTTTCCTGAATTTACTCTTCTGTAGGGAAAACAGGAGAAAGGTAAGGAGAGTAGCACTCCCGTTTAGGGACAGTTGCATCCCTCAGGCCAGCCACAATCACAGCCAGTAGGCAGTGTACTCGTGGAGCTAAACTACCATACATGCTGAATAGAGGAGTTCTTCTCAAAAAAAGCATGTTGAAGTTTTTTTCTCTCTCTCTAAAAATTGTAAGGTTTTTCCTCTCACAACTTTAACTATAAGCTCCAAGATAGCTACACAGTTTTAAGATGCTTCATTTTTATTAACTAACAGTCACATACAGTTTTCAGCTTAGATACTTTCTATTCTCTAAAAAGGTATTAAACTGTGTGTATCGGGGGTTGGGGAAGAGTAGTTCTGGTTGACTGTAGCTGACCAGCTTATTCCACTTTCACGTACCATGACATACATACATTTCACATATCAACTACAGATAAGTTATAAAAAGTTCTTCAAAATCTGGGGCAGATTTCTAGAGTTCACTGCTTGAGATCATCCTCATATTCTCATAGCTATCTACTAAACTAAAAATATTTATTAATCATTTTTGAGAGTAAACCTTCAAAATTCCAACACTTGGACAAGTTTCAAACACTAGTTAGCTACTTGAGAATATTAACATGAAACATTTGACTACCTGTAAGTACCACTTCAGTCAATACTATTTCTTTACAAAAAGCTGTTTTTATCGTTAATGCTTGTCAGAAGAGGAGTTTCTCAGATTTGTACATTCATATATGTACGTTAGATACAATAAGAGTTGGGTTCTGCATTCTACTAAAAGAATCTCTCATCAATAAAGAGGTAATTTTAATAAAAAAGGGTTTATCTAAATATCTGGTGTTAAAGTGATTCATAATAATAGGCAGTAAAATAGATCACTGCAAAGGAAGAGAAAAGGTGAAAATAAATTTAAAAAACCTCAAACTTGACTCAATCGCATTTATGAACATATACACTGAGTAAGACTGAATTTCAAGAATGATACAAAAACTATGCAATTTACCTGCACTGCAAAAATCGTGCATATTTAGTATTCAAGAACATGCTTACATAACAGAACACTTACCTGATACAAGTCTACATATTAAAAAGAGATCCCAGAAATTATCACTGAGAGGGCTGGCAGACAGCACAGTATCCAGATCTCAAACTATCCCATAGATTTTTCTTCACTAGCATGCTTTTTCTCAACATTGCAGAATTGCAATCCATCACCACTTTTTCCCCCCCGTGATCTCTATTCAGTGATGGAAATTCATCATGTTAGTGTCCAAAAGTAATATCCCTAATATTTCACATTGATGGAAATTCTGTATGAATGAAGAGTGGGAAGGAGGATTACCATCATAATCAAACTGCAGCTTGATATTGTTAAATAAAACAAATGTTCTTTTGGCCCTTGTCATTTGAGTAAGCCAAATAAGAATCATATGAAATGATTCTCTTGTTCGGACTTTTATATGGCTCAAAAAAGACAAATCTTTCTAAAAGTGTTTACACATAAATAGTTGGTGAGAATCACATACATTTTTGTCTGTACTAAATTCTTTTGTATTGCTCAACTTCATTTCATCAAAGACTTGTAAACATGTCTATTAGATTTAATAGACATGCCTTGATTTGAGAGATATAATACATATATTAAACCATACAAAAACTGAAATTTATTCTTACCAAGATGACTTGAAAAAGAACAGGAACAAGGTGGTTTTCTTCAATAAAGCTGTAAAAACATGTTTTAAAAATTATTTTGAGAGAGCATTGAATTCTTATTCAACATACTAAAGCGCCAAAAAGGAGCAGAGGAGCACAAAAGTTGTTGCTAAAATCCATGACCTAGACCCTCAGCTTTTGACCAGCTCTCAAAAAATGAACTCCACTTCAGCTATTAATTGGAAACAGTAGTGTAATACTGCTTTGGAAATTATTTCTAGAACTGTCTCACTGATCTGATGCAAGAGAATGGAACAGTAAGGAAATTAATTTTTTTTTAATGGCTGAAATTAATTAAAATTCAGAAACTCAAAGGCTATGAAACAGTCAACATACAGTACAAAATAATTTGAACTAATAGATCTACAATGCACATAGTGAAATTATAAATATGCTGTGTTTTGCTTTTTAATGTATGCTCCATTAACTACCTTCTTGGCTTTAACATATTAATATATGACATATGACACTTCTAGAAGTTCTCAGAAGTAATTACCCAAAATAACTTAGTTATATTTTCCTACTAAAAATCAGACACACATCTTCACATATAAAAGAATGAATATTCTCAAAAACAATACTACTTAAAATTTATGCAGCTTTTTCTATTCTTAAAACTCAAAAAGCATTATATTTATTAATAAAGTGCATGTCATATACTATGACGACAAACTGAATTATAGGATCACATACTTTATCAGAACTCTAATTAACCATACGTGCTAAAAAAAAAATCTTATGTTAAGGAAGCATAATACAGTAATAAAGAATGAAAGATATCCTTTTCAATAGAACTGCCATACCGATGAAGAACTGAGAATTATTTACAAGTCACATGCAAGTTAAATATAAGTGCTTTCTTATTCCATATTATTTTGCTATTTCTCTACTCACCACATTCACTGAAATATAATAGTGTTGATCATATGGAATCTATACAAAGATTTGATTTAGTTTTGTTTCTAGTATAAGAAGATTTATTAGGCTGGACAGCACTGGCAAATGACTAGAAACAATAAAATACATTCACTAACCATTTCATAACATAGTGACGTAATTGTATACACCTATATGAACATGTTTAATGTAGCTCATAACAGCCTTGTTCAGCCAAATGCCATCAATTTTTCTTACATACTTAAATGTGTTAAAAAAAAAAAAACAAAGAACAAAAAACCCAACCAAGTTATACCTCACAACACAACATATTTTAAAAGAGGAAAGGATTTTCATGAAAATAAAAGTATCACGCCCAAGAATCCTGAATTTAAGAACAAATTTTGGTTCTAATAAAGTCGAAGAAAAGTTCCTGCTACGGAAGCCCCAGTAAGTTCCTTGTATAGGTTAGGGTAACTTGAAGCTGATCTTCCCCAAGCCACCTGTCAACAACGAAGCAGACTTTTATAGCAACATGGACCCAGTCATATCATAAGAGAGTCCCAGGACAGTAGACAGGAAAAAGAGTTGTTATGATAGTTCAGTGATACTTGAAAATCTCCTTTACAGGAATGTCATTTTCCATGGCCAAATCTACCAGTTTAATCAAAAGCTTAGCCCATAATACAGAATTTGATGAAATAGGTATACCAAACCCAGATGTAAAAAATACCATTTTAAACACCACAGATTCCACCCCTAAAAAGCAACTAATATAGTAGCAATCATGTTGACAAAACTCAGTTTTGCCAGCACAAACTTTTTATGCTTGAAGGATACTCAAATTATTTAAATCGAGAAAAGCTGCTTACTTTGCTTTATAAGCAGCATTTAAGAGAACAACAAATTGTCAGTAAAGTATAATAGAAAAGCAAGAATAACTAAGAAATCCTATTCTAGGCAAAACCTCGAAAAATTCTTTTGTGGCAAAGATTAACACAACTGGTTTCAAAAACTACAAGCAGTCCTGTTTGTTACAGAGTTACAAAGTCACCTATATTTTCTGCTGAGATAAGCTAAGACAAACCTACAGCCAAGATGGCCATCCTTAAAGGTCATCTGCAAACTTATGCTTCAAGCAAGAAACAGCTGCAGGCTTTAAAAGAAAATATGCCTATAACTCAGCTGAAGTATGAAGTCACATCAAGACATGTATTAAGACATTTGTGTACCAAAGCTTAAATCTGATTTATCCCAATTTTGTGTACGTGTGCAAAAAGAAAGAATGGCATTATTACATTCTCCATTGCTACTTGACATTTAAAGTGTTCTAGAAGGAAAAGTCTTAAAGTTGATGAAAGAGAAGTTTAGCTGCTGAATTTATTTCATAGAATGGCCACATTCTAAAATAAAAGGAGCTTTGTACTCCATAGACATTTCTCTCTCTTTTTTCCTTTAAAAGAAATTGAGTCCTATCACATGCTTGGAAAATATACATAATCATAGAAATAAATTATTATTCTAAATATCAAACTACTCTCATTCCTCTCATTCAAATCTATATCTGTATAATCAACAGTGGCTCAAAGTAACTAATCATGCAATTTTTGTAAGACTCACATCAGTATGATCAAAATACTTAACATTTTTCAGAATGAGATGAAGCCTACACTTTTTGATTAAAAAAAAAATATATATATATGCAAGATCTACTTTCCTAAGACATCTTAAATTGCCTTCTTGCAAAATACAAGCCTAGTGAGGGACAGAGGGACAGTCCTTTGTTACAGGCAAGGTTTCAGAAAAGTCCCAGGCATCTATTTTTCCTGTTGAGGTTAAGGGCCTTAGAACATGACTTCTGGTGTAAAGTTTAAGCTCTTTTTCCCAGCACTTGCCTGAAAAAGGCAGTACCTTATAGAAGAATGAATTTATACTGCACTGAATTGACTCCTCACATAAATAATTCTGGTGTATGCTAATGAAGACAGCATTGAGGAGACAGCATAAGACTAACTCCTTATTTATTGGGCACAAAGAATATCTGCACATTGTTCCCTATGCAGAATTCCTTGTCTGTTGAAAAAGTGATGGGATGAATATTTCAGTTGTATGTGTTCCACCTGGGTAATACACAAAGGTAGAAAAAATATACAGTGCAATCAATACAACTTCCCATCTTGTGTCACTTGCAAAACAATTAAATAAGGATACTACTTTGTTTTTCTAAATAAAAGTCTAGCAATGACATCTTTGTAAGTAAGCATTTTGATAAGTTCTCTCTTCAAATACAAGACATATGGCAGTTTTCCTCCCTTATAGGTATGATTTACATGCATGTACCTACAACGGCAGGTGGTCCCTGGCCAATGAAAACATGTCAGATTTCTACCATAAAAACTTAGAGCAATTCATTTCCCAGGACACTGAGACCTAAGCTTTTTAAGTCACTTATTATTCAAAAATCAACATATTATGTTATAATCCTGATAAATTTTTATAAAAAAAGAAAGCCACAGATATCTATTTGGAGTACAGACTACCAGTTAGTCTATATTTCACTTCTCAATATACACAATAAATATCTCTTCTAGAAGGACAGCAGTGCAACAAACTACATACCTCACTAAAAAAGATCCCAACACAGAAACACAAAGAATGTGATTTTGACTCCTGCCTGATAAACAATTTAAGAATTCATGCTCCTTAGATCTTGCTGCATTGCAGTTGGTTGGTCTGTTGGTTTTCACACTTGGACTTTTGTTCTGGATCTTTCACTAAAAAGCAAATTTGCACTAGCGTGCAAATGTTTTTATTATCAAATTGAGACACTGGAATAAAGGTTGGAAGATTAACACACAGTCAAAATGCCAGAATTCTAAACAACAGATACTTACTCAGTAATTTTTGAAAATAATTTGAGACATAATTTGCAGAGAACAGGAAGAATTCAAGAACCACAATTTTGTGGTGAATCTCTAGGTGTATCACTGTTTGAGATTTGACAGGATATATTGTTTGTATTAATACCTAGGGTTTAGATTTTAGCATAGAAAGCTATATATTGTTTGATAGTGTAAATATGAAAAGGAAAAAGATGAAGCTTGGATGACTACATTACAGTATTAAAATGGAATTTAAGATGATAAAACAGAGAAAGGGTTTTAGATTTGCCAAAAAAGACCTTATCACAAAATGCAATCAAAATTCTGATATTGAAATTAATATAATTCTTAAGGAAGTTTTTCTAAGATAACATATTACAGGAATTTGAACTAATTAGGGATCATGAACTAAAACTGGAGTGCCAGTGGGCAGTCTATCCTCATGCTACTGAAGTGGCATGAGGTCATAAGTAAATTGGGACATGTGGTCAACCAGTAACTTCTCCAAATCAATCTGATACAGTTAATAAAATCATGGATACAAATTTTTAAATTTAGATCCTGAAAAAACACCATATTCAGATTATGACCGTGCACTTCAAAAAAGAACAACTACTAAAAGGCAAAACATGAATTTTGCTGACTATCATTTCACAAAATAGATTCCATTCTGAATAATGTATTTCTGTCACGTAGGCAAATTGACCCAAGACAAGTAGAATCTTCCTAACATATTAGAATGCAGATGTGTAATTTTAAAAACAAACAACAAGATTATATTAAAAGCAAACTAATTCATTCAATTTATCTTAGACTCTCACAGTCCCTTCTCTTATCTCAACAAACTAGAACTGTTTTTTGGAACAATAAGGGGATGCTTTTAAGAGTCTGCTTAGCTGCCAGAGAACCAGAGAAGTTTGTTTTCTAAAAATCACTATTAGAGTTATGAAACTTTCCCTCATATATGCCCTGAGGAAAACAAAAGATTAAAACTCCTTCAAACACATACATATAAACAAAATTATGAACTATTCTACAGTGTAAAATTATGAAACTAACTTGTAAATGTTTGAAGATAAATGACTATAACCTTCTTCACAATTTCACTCTACCCAGTGTTGAAGCCACCTTTTCTTGTGCAATAGTTCTGGCTGACTAATCACCAACATTATTCTCAAATAACACTGATCTGAGATAGGAGGGAAAAAAAAATAGTAAAACCTGAATACTAACAGGAAAAATACATAATTTTGTTGTCATTACTTAGGCCATAGATAGAGTGCAGTAGGAGGATAAGGCAAAAGGAATGCTTATTAAAGACAATATCCACTAGTATATTAAGCAAATTGGTCTAAAGATCATCTCCCTCGCAGAATTTATGATCGGTATAAAATGACCCTACAGAAAATACTAAATATGCTCGTTGATGGCAATGAGACACACAGAGGGACAGCGGAGAGGGGGGCAGTGGAGCTGTCTCTCAAAGTGGAAAGATTCCTGCTGAGAGGATAGCCTTTTACCATCCCAAACAATTTAGTTTCTCTTGGTGAATCCCAAATAATAAGGATCTACTGACAAACTGGAAAGCTTCAAATTTGCATTATTGCTACATTTTCATACCATGCCCCTCGAAAGCTGTTCAAAGGCAAAGACAATGATTTTAAGAAATATAAACAAGACACAATTTACAAATGTTGACCATAAAAATCATCAGGAAAAAAAAAAGATTTATTAACCTATCATTAGAGGTCCAAATTATTTTAGAGTTAATTATTACTTGAACTGAGTTATTCTTCCAATCCAGTCACTAAGGTGTCCAAGCAGTTCCAGTATATGTTTCAACATATGCATAGAACATGTCTGCCTTCACGTAGGCAGAAAATTAATCTAATTATGTTGGACAGAGAATAATTAGGTTTTCATTGAATGCTCTAATTTTTGTAGTAGGAAGAAAAGGAAGACAAAATAGCAGTGAAGATATCCATGCAAGAGGTCCACATCACCGATATTCAGTGACAGTATTTTTAAAGTTCTTCCTAAGTATATGATTAACATTGAAGGTGGGAAAGCTAACATGGAGACAGTTTTCATAAGCACAAAAGAATGGGATTTGAGAATCAAATTTACAACAGCATTATAAGAAAAACATATGAGAAGAAATATCCTACATCATATTTCTTCGAGTATTTGCTATAACTGTCAGTGTGTAAAATTCAAGGAAAATATTTTTCAAGTAGTAGAATATAAAGATTTGTACTAAATCTTTTTTGCTCATCATGTATTAGCAGTTGAATTGCCAATTGCAGCCAATAATCACATGGTGAAATGCAAGAGGTTTACTTTCAGTTCCAGCATAAGCTGTCTGTTGCACACATTTATTGGAATTTACTGGGACAATACAGTCCCAGTCATTTTGCCAACAGACACAAGATTGTTGAGGGACAAGAGAACTCACATTTGATTCCTATTTTGCTTCTAGCTTCAAAATCCGTATTTGTGTAAGAATGTTTGTCATTTGATAGGTCTGAACTACAAAAAAGTTTCTCCATTAACACCAAGAAGAACTTGACAACCTCATCAAAAGAAAATTGCCTCCAACTTATTTTACAAATTGCTCAATGTCCACAAATTACATTTAAGAAATGTATCATTTTTTTAAAAAAAAAAGAAAAAGAAAAACACAAACAATTTTCTACCATCACAACAGATGTTCTTGTGTTTTGCCAATTTCTCAGTTTTACCCTCTCCTATTTACAAGTGGTATATCTAATACCTAGTCAATAATAAGATAAGCCTCATTTTTATATAAAATCATAATGTTGTCAGCAAAGTGATTTCCAGTCAGCAAAACAGTAAATGCAAGAGAGTACAAAAACTATATTAAAAGAAAACTAAAAGCACAGTATGCATTATAAGCCCCAAATACCTACACAAAAGAGCAAAAGCTTGGGGGCTTTTTATAAGGATTATAGCCATGAATACACATGCTTAAAGCTCTCTGACAAAGTTGCAGCCTCTGCAACTGTATTCTGCATATTCAGCAGCAACATAAAACCTACTCCTTACTGAAACTATGCAAGTTTCCTGTTACTTTCCACACTGAATATAAGATTTTTGATTCAACTTTAAAAAGACATAATGAGAAGTCTAGTTCCTTAAAAGTATCTGATTTAGACTGTTTTATTTCTTTCCCTTTAGTATAAGGTCCTGCAGGATGTTTTGCTTGGAAAATATATGTAGTAATTCCCACTACATATTTTCTTTCTGGTCTCTTGACAGCTGTAAGTAGATGCTTCTACCTAGCTTTGAAAACAGACTTCTTTTTGCCTACAGCATTAAAACAAACAAACAAACAAAATCAAACCCCCAAAACTACAAAACTACTCTGGCAGACCCAGCCCTTTTCAGCCGTCCTATTTCTTCATTCCTTATCATTCATTTCGACATCAATGGCTTGAGATCTAAGTTAGTGCGTCAGCTCATACTGTTGTTGATAAGCTAGAAGGGACAGACTAATTCTCTGAGTAGACTGTCTATGAAATGTTAGGTTTATAACGCAAAGTAATAGGCAATGCTATTCCTAATGGTTCAGTACTATCAGAATTATAAAAGTATCCTTCCTGATGAGATCAGACATATTTTTCTAGCCTCCGAACACAGAATCTAGCTTTCCGTACATAATAAATTTTTATTTGTCTGCATTGTGGGCTGCAAATACTCCAATATTGCAGTGATGGCACTTACACAGCACAGTTTATTTCAGTTTGTACAGTGGCATGTTTAAATATGGATGCACAGTTGATAACCTCTACTTTTCTCATTATGCTTACTATACATTACTATACATTGCTCTGCATATTACACAAACCTGCACAAAATGACAGAAACTAATTTTAATGCTATAAGCTGAGGAGCAGCTGGATTTTGGTGACGCAAGTTTTCCGTGATCATGTTGTAAATTTTAAAGACTTTTCTCCCCACTGAATATAACAAATAAAACTATCTCTTGATATTCTACATTGCTAATCTACATTGCTGTTTCTAAAAAAAATTTGCCATGTATCAATTTTGAGAATTTAAGGCTAATCTTTTGAAAAAGCAGTCAAGCTTATTCGGCTCAAACTGATTTAATACATTTAAATGTCAGCTTTATTCCACTCTGGGAAAAAAAATGAAAAATGAAAAACAAACATACATTTTCAGGAAAATGGGACTGTACTGATGTGTTAAGTATAACGTGAAATTTTATTTTAGTGGATTACGGTGCCTTCTGCTAAAGGTTAACTTGGGAGATTTTTTTCCATCCAGACCAACTTGATTAAAAAGTGATCTGTTAAGCACCCCAACCATTAGGCTTTAGAGAATAACAAGAACAAAGTCAGTCAGTCTTTTGATATTTAGTTCTGAGAAAATACATTATCTCATTTTTTTTTTCCAACCAGCTCAGGAGTAACAACATTCATGTTATCAGAATGGAAAGCAATGGGTCTTAAGAGGAATAGCTTAAGAAATAAAAGTTCTATGGAAAAGAAATGCAAGCCTCTGTGACAAAATATGTTTTTTAAAGTATGTCTTTACTATGTCTATTAGTGTCTATAAAGGTTTTTCGCATTCTTCATAAACTTTCAGTGAATTTCAATTACATTCAAGTAATGATTTAACTTTTTGATAAGCCTACTCTATTATCTATAGTTTAGAAACTAGACAACTGAATTTCTATTATAATCACATTATCTGACTTTAAAAACTAATTTTAAAAAGTATTACAGCTCATAAAATTCTTCAGGTTAAGGATGAAGTTCACTAATCATCTCGAATGGAACAGATAAAGGTTAAGTAAATCTTAGAACCTTTACAAATCCTAGAACATTTTGTTTTAGCACAGTTTAACATGATTTTCTTAAGTATTTACCAGGTTGTGATGGTATAATTTGGCAACTCTAGTATCTGTAGCCAACAGTATATTAATAACTTTTCAACTAAATTGAAGTAGTGGCTGTTTGAAGTTCAAGAAAAACTAGCTTTCTTTTTATTATACTAAAAACATAAAGACTTAAGAGATATTGTAACCAACTGGAAAATAAGAAAAAAAAAATAATGTTTCTTGAGTTTGAAAGACATGTTTGAAGTAGAAAACACAACATAAGTCCCTAGTCCAGTTCAGCCATGACATTATATTAAACAAAAACTGCATAAAAATTTGCAAAAGTTAATTTTTAAATTTTTCATTAATATCAAATACATATTCCAGATGTATAAAACTGTCTAGGATAAACCAGCAGCATAACTTAAATTGCCTAACCTTCTTTTGGATAGCTATTTCTACCACATGTTGTATTTTTCCACCAGCACTTAAATGCACGTTTTTTTTAATTTCAAATCAAGTCTGAGTGAGATTTGAGCCCAAAATACATGCAACTCTTTAAACCTAAAAATACGATTAACTAAACAATTTTAATTGACTTGATACATGGCAAAAAAAAAAAAAAAAAAACACACAATACCACATCTAGCAACCCATTTCTTGCAGAAGGACAGAAGGTCCTTCTATAGTTACGTCCAAGTATGTTCACAAAACTATTTGTGCAAATAAGGGTTGCAGGAATGAGTGCTTCAACAGTTTGCTATGAATCAAGGTTTTTAAGTATTACTCCTATCCATACGATACAATAAATATACTATACTAAAAGTACTTCAGCCAGAATCAACACACTAGTAGTAACTATAAAATATTTCCAAGCTGGCAAAGCAGTCACTTTATTCCTCAGAGTTCCAGTGCTTTATTAGATGATGAAGGATTCTGAATCCATATGTGTTTTGAAAGGTGATCTGTTTGATGCAAACATAAAATAAACATATCTCTTCCCTAAATTAGTTCATTAAAAACACGGGTCTGTAATAAAGGTAAAGGGTGCCTTATGCCTTTCAAGGTAACTCATTTGATTTTTCTTTTTGTATCTCCTGCAGATCATGACAGAACAAGAAGCAATAAAGCAGCATAAAGGACATTGCATGGTTTTGGCCTTGTTTTAAAATATAGTCTATAAAATTGTAAGTCCTACCCAAAGTCATACTTAATTTCATAGGATTCCATCTTACCAAAGGGGAAAAAAAAAACACATTAAAACAAAACAAAGAACCTTCAGATTATAGTGAAAAATAATTTGTAGCAAATGGCAGACAATAGGTGAGAAAAGGAAAGCTCCCAGTTCAAAAACCAGAGATTACTTGTTTAGTCAGTTGACGAACGATGATTTCAACAGTTCTCCTATTCCTATGAAATCTCATTCCGCTACAGAAGAGACAAAAGGAGTGTCACAGTACCTGAAGAACAGCTGAAGTTAGAAGGAGATGCACATGAGAAGGCAGGGAAGCCTTCCAGAGAGCAAGTCCTTTTCTTCATAGAAGCACTCAAACATTTCTTAGATATTAAAAAAGGAATATGTAAAGGAGAAAAAAAGCAACTGAAGTGGACTTAAAGTTGCACATATCCATTAAGTACATCCATTCAACAATGGGTTTAAAATATGAATTGAAAATGAAGATCAACATTTCAGCTTTTAATTTGCAGGTGAGACTGCAATTCTCACATGTGTGATTATCACATGCAGAGTCTCTAAGGAAGAGACTAGAGCATGTTTTGGAACTTGCTAAAAGTCCAAATTCAATTTCTGTTTCTGAAAGAGGATGAAAGAACAATTCTGTCCTGAACAGGAAAATAAAGGTCTAGGTAAACATGAAGCTTTCTAAAAATTAGAAGTTTTTTTATTTAAATATATTATTAAATAGCTAAGAAATAACCTCATACATATTTATTTAATAAAATTCTAAGCAGGCAGAGCTCCATCATCCAGTATTACAGTAAAAAGCTTATCTTTCAGACCTCTGAAGATTTCCACCATTAAAAGAAACAAAACAAAACAAAAACCCACATACAGAAAAGTTCCTAAATTTAGTCATACTTGGCAATTCAGACCATCATTATCTTTTTGGAAAAATATCAAATTCCTAAACTTATTAATAATACAAATACCTATTTGATTTATTCTCCTTTACAGTTCTTAAAGTCATACCTATGTATATTATTTTAAACTGTATGTTGAGAAACCAGTTGGGAACAAAAGTATTTTTGAGTTGGATCTGCATGAGGATTTTAAAAAAAGTTTAAATCTTTGTATGATATATGTGGAGAATAAGTGCCTAAAATAGGATTTGGAATAATCAGAACACTGAGCAAGGATCTGACTGATCTAGCCAATATGAAAGCTTAAAATGATCCTTTCCTCCAGATTTAGGTATTGGTAACCACGTAGGATTCATGGTCTCATGCAATGGTCTTTATTTTATAAGTGTGGTGTATTTAATAAAAAATGGTTACCAAATGTAAGAGAGACTCACATTCAACACCTGCTTCTGCTTAAAAGGTTCCAACCTTTCCTTCAACCCCAGCCTCCTTTCTTCAGGGAAATTTAGCTACCCAGCAGGCTATGTTCTACCTGCAGAGGGATACACTTCTGCTTCTTTACATGATGCTGTCCTACTGAAGGGGAAGGGATTAGACGCTTACTAGTGCACAGAGAAGAAGAATGACTTTGTCAGCTAATTTTTTAGTTCATCATCAGATGAAGGAAGATTTTGAGTCCAGCTCTGCCCTAATGATATTTGTGCATTTTTAAATAAACAAACACATACATGTATGTCAATTCTGCAAAAATCTAAGTACTTAGATCTTGTTTGTAGGGTCTGGTCATGTTATAAGGGCCCCCTTTTATAAGTTCACAACGGAAAAACAAGTACATTTGTATCCATTTTTATCATAAATGAGCTTAGGGAGGTTCTAAGGGCAGCACTTTTCTTTGTAGGGAATGCATCAGATGATCTGCCTCAAATTGAGGTGTCAGGAAAGGCGGTTACAGAATAAATCAACAAAATGAAAGAGACAAATCACCAGGACCAGATGGCACTCACCCAAGAGTTCAAAAGGAACTCAAAAACAAAATACCTGAACTGTTAACTGCACTATGTACCTATTTCTCTAAAACTGCTTTCACAGCAGAGATTTGAATGGCAGCAAATGTGATGTTAAAGAACATTATTTTTTTAAGAAAAGACTGAGGGGCAAGGGAAAAATTCGAGGTACTACAGACATCCTAAACCAGACCAATGAGTAAAAACTATTCTGAAGACAGAACTAATGGGTATGCACAGAACAAGAGCAAAGGCATTTATTTTAAAGGAATGAAAAGTAATGCTAATCCATTACAGATCTTTTAAGAAGTGGACAAAGGACAGCTGGTTGATAAGGTATTCTTGGGCTTTCAAAGAGTATTCTTGGGCTTTCAAAGAGTATCTTGTATTATTCCAAAAAGTATAAGAATATATGAGTTCTTAAAAAAGGAAATCCTAAACTGCCAAAAAAAATAAAGATTCATATAAATAAATAACAGGTTAAAATACTGAGAACAAACAGTAAAAATAGTTTATTGTCATGGTGGAGGAAATTGATCAGAGGAGTCACACTGGGATATGTTTTGGGGACCTCTACTGTTCCATGTGTGCCTAACTGAGCCAGAAAGAGATGAATTAGTATGTGAAGTTTGTGGAAGATACAAACTTATTTAGGGAAATAAACATGAAGGCCAGGTGTGAAGAATCACAGAAGGACTGCATGATATCAAGTGACTGAAAAATAGAAGAGAAATTCAGTGTAAAGTGAAGAACTTGAATAAAAAATAATCCTAAACTGTATAAGTAGTAATGAGCTCAACTGTTACTCCTCAGGAATAAAGAGCTCTGAGTAATAAACAACAGCTCTCTAAGAAGTGTTCAATAGCAGTTAAAAAACAAGTCAAATATTATGAATCATTAAAAGTAAACCAAGAATAGAACAGAAGACATTATTACACCATTGCATAAATCTATAGTGCACCAGCATCCTGAATAGTTCAGTTCTAGTCCAATACCCCTATCTCAGAAGTGATATAGTACAACAGGAGAAAGTACAGAGAAAGGCCAAAAGGTTGATCAAAGGAGTTTCCATACAGAATAAGACTAAAAAAACACGGACTGTTCAGACCTGAAAAACTAAGGAAAAAATACAGTAGAGGTTTATGAAGTAGTGAGTGGCTTGCAAATAACAAACAGAATTCATTGTTTACCATCTCTTCCAGTATAAGATCTTCAAGGTATCAAAATAAGCTAGCAGGTACCAAACTAACTTTCAGTGTTCACAGGTATTCCTTAGCATAAGTGAAGAGCATATAAAGAATAATTGTCTTCAGGGGTTTTCTTTTCTTTTCTTTTTTTTTTTCTTTTTTTTTTTTTTTTGTTTGTTTGTTTGTTTGTTTGTTTGTCAAATATCCTTTTGAATCCATGAAAATTACATGAAAATGATTCTGCAGTTCCTATTACCTATAAAAGCACTATGTCTTCTTTATATAGTTTCTGAAACACAACTCATGGGAGAAAATACCACTGTATGCTTGCCTTCTCTCGGCACCTGCTGTTGAACACAATATACTGGATTGGATGGCACTACAGATTCGTCTCCTGCCAAACAGAAGGTTGCATCACGAGTGAATTCACCCAAGTTTAACTCCAACAGCAGCATCCTAATCCGCTGACCCTTCCTCACTGTCAGTTTTTTTAATTCTTACATTCACAACTGCAAAAAACTCACTTTAGTGAATACAGATTTCAGATAGCTAAATCTGATCTCACCCTTCTGGAAACATTTGTTCTCAATTTGAACTCAGGAGTTCAGTTCCTCCAACACTTCCTTATAGAAGTACAAACTATCAAAAGAAATAAAGGAACAGCAACAACAAAAAAATCTAAGGCAAAATTTCAACAGTCCAGAGATGAATTAATTAATTCAAGCTAAATATGTACTTTTCCTTAGTCCCAGTCTCACCTTTTAAAAATCACTGGTATTAAAATAGTTGAAGGAAAACTCTGCTATTAATCCTCTTATTGCTTTAAGACCTGCAATTTTTCTACCAGTAAAATACTAAAAATTCTTAAAGAAAACAGGGCAATATATTTTTAGAAGTACTATTACAGAATAATGTAGCGCCCAAACTAGGACTACTAGCCTCCAGTCAAGTACAGAATAGACAAGCAATGGACAAATTCTCTCCAAAGTTCATCATTCTAATAATGCCATTTTTCTTAATATAGGAATACTGCATGAGGCTCTATTAGCCAGCAGTTATTTTATGATGTAGAAAGAACAGGTATCTAAGACAAATAACAAACTCATTTATACTGTCATCCATTATGAAAAAGTTAAACAACAAAACAGTCATCTTTCCCATAAAGAAGGTTTTGCTCCTATGGATGCTTAAATGTTTGAACCTTAATGTGCTCACTGAAATATATTAAAGGTTTTTGCAGCTACCATCTTACCTGTGCTCAAATTTATGTTTGAATCCCAGTTCTCAACATGTTAATGAGGTATCACTGTAATTCTCCATTGTTAAACTGAAAAGTAATAGAATAGCACATCTCCCACAACACAGAAGGCTAAAAGCTGCCCAAACAATAGAGCAATGGCAAAAAACTGCAAGTTTTTTTCCTTAAAAATGTTAATGTTCAAAAAATGTTAAATATTTGAGGTATTTCAGATGTGTAGTGCATTAGCCTTTTATCATAAGTTTCTAAGACATTAAAAATATAGTACTTGAATTACTGTGTTGCTGCCATATAGAATAAATTAGATGCAATACAAAACAGAAAGCAGCATCAAAAAAAAGAGAAAGAGTTTGAATGTTTTTCCTCTGGCATTACAACTAGTTAGCTGATTTACAGAATCAGTCAGGAAAAAAATGAGACAAAGAAAAAATTAGAGTGCATATGTCTCTCTTCAAATTCTAAAGTAAGAATTCCTCCAACACTGGTATCTCTATTGGGAAGTATGAGAGGAGATTGGGGAAAAAAAAAAGACAAGAGACAAATATGAAAAAATGGTAAGATTAAAGACAAGACAGACAGGCAGGCAGGCAGAGGAAGGCGTTAGTTGGACATGTCTGAGAAGAAGCTACCATCTGGTATAAACTAAAACACAGGACCCCTCATACTCCTCTCATTCATTCTTTAGTACTTCTAATTAATGGTTAATAGTGACTGCTATTTTTGAAAGATGCAGAAACAATGAGGTAAGTATTAATTTAATCATTTTGTCTTTTTATAAAGTCTTTGCTACCACCATTTTTTCTTTGTTATAGTTATTCAAGTCACAGGAGAAAAACGTTCATCTTAAAAAGCCAGGTTTTGGATGGCATGGATGAAAGAAACTTGGACAAGCCACAAAGACCCAGTGAGAAGTGACTCTCATCACTAAGATCATACAGAGTTTTTCCCATAAGGCACAAATCTAAATCAGTCTGGACCCAAAGGATTCGTGTCCAATGTTACCCGTTTACTGCCAATCATAACAATTGAAGATTTTTCCATGTTCCCAACTGGAGAGGCAAAACAGAGCATATGCTGAGAACAATTCTGAGCTCCATGTATACTGGTTAATTAGCTGTCAAGTCAAAACAGAATCAAGTGTAATCTAATGTTAACTAGAGCATTTATCTGGTTTTCCTCCTTTAACTAATTGTTCACTAGTCTTCCTGAAATATATCATTCACCTTCACCATCTGTCAAAATTTAGTTGAAATTAGCCAGTGCCTCAGAAACTGTTGGCAGACAGAGGAAGCTCAAGAAGACAGATTAGTAGAACGGCATAAACTTTGTTTCTTCAGAAATCTTGTCAAACAAATTCTTTTGTGAAAGTAAATGAAGAGGGCCAGTAAGACATGTTAGAAATAGGACAATTACAGATGTATTAATACCTGCAACCTAGTAGTCTTTCCTTAAATAACAGTACTAAATATACTGGTATTTAAAATTGCTGATAGTTCTTAGCTTTCCAAAGTTGCTCCTCAACAATGTTAAGAAAAAAAATTACTGCTTGCTTTAAGAAGATTGTGAGGATGAGTCTGTATCCTCAGTCTAGCTACATTAAGCACACAGACAAATTTACACAATTCTCTTTAATTAAAGAGAATTCATTAGGCAAAGGAAGAGTGCTACCACAAAACCCAGTACTCTAGTTACAGAAATAGTTCTTAAAGAATTCAGATCTCAGCAGATTTATTCTAAAAAGAGAAAATTATACTATGTTTGCATAATACATATAATTCTGCAGTAGCATAAACAGATTGTATACAATAAAAATGCAATTATTACACTTACTGTATTCAAACTGATTAAAATCTCAAATTTTCTAGTTCATCTTTAATCTATTTAGTATATGAAATCACTGCTCACAGTAGCACTTCAGAAGATGAAAAGAGGGTGCGCTCTCTCTCTCTCTCTCTCTTTTTTTTTTTTTTTTTTATAAAAACAGTAGGAAACAAATTGGATTTCCTTGTTGATATGTTTTCCGTTCTATGTTCATTTTGATCAGTCAAAACAAGACAGTCTGGTATGCAGTGACTCCTTAACTATAACACTATGAGAAACACCAGCAGACAACAGCAAGCACAAGAACCACCTGATTTTCACTTGCATTTTTTAGCATTATGACTTGGGCACAAATTCAGGGCGAGAAATACCTGAGTGTGTGCACACGTGAGATGTACTTCCCTATTAGGACCAATAAATGTGGTTTAAGTTCTATACCACTTTTTTGTCAACCATAGCCTAAACAATGACTACAGGTATCCTGAATTTATTACATGGAACAATAAAAAGAGAAGTTAAAAAGATATTTTTTAAATATACCAAATATACCACACAGTATACCAAACACTCAAACACACGTTAAAGGGTTAGCCGTATTTGCAGAAAAATGGAACAGCTCCGAAGTGAATTGAGTGCTCTAAACTCTAACACCCCCACGCACACCACCTTTACTCTAGTCTAATATGCTTCAGAGCACAATAGTTTAAGTAATGTTTTAAAATTAATATTGAAAATATTTTTTGAAAAAAAATAAATTATTAACATGGAATTAGGTTAATGAAATATTAGTGATAAAATCATAAAATAACTATGGTCACCTAAAAAATAGCACAAGAGTTCTGAGGGTGTGTTCATTTGCTAAATCTCCTCACTAGCATACCAGTTTGAAAAGTATTTACATCTATGTTACTGCTAACTCCTAGTGAAAAATAATTAAACTAAAACAAAAACAAGACTAAAGAACAGCGCATGCATGGTTGTATCACCTCACAGAAGCAGGGCTCTGTTCCGTCAGGGCCACTAACAGTTTCAGAGCATAAACTGGTACTGGGTCAGGTGCCATCAGAATGTGCTCATACCTGTAACAGGGAGGGGAGAAGAAAAAAAAAAGTGTGTGTATTAGTAAGTTGATGATACTAAAAACACATAATTTCCAAACATCATAATATCCATATTATCCACAATGGAAATATAATGTTGTTTGGAACTATGCAAAGTCTGCAAATAAGACTTTTTTAGAAATAGGATTTAAAAAACAGCATCAGATTAACTTCAAAAGTAACATTAATAAAAGGACACATCAGTAATATGTATGTATGTTTAACAGGCAAGTAGAAACATAAAAAAAATCAATTTACTAAGCTTCAAAATAATATTAGGTAGAAGATGTAGTAGGAGTTCAGAAAGACTGTAAACTTACTTATTAAATTGAGCTATGTATTTTGTTTACATAGTATTTTCTCCAATTTAAATATTTTACTTAAAAATTTGAAATAAAATGTAAAACTCAATGCAAGTATTTTCTTAGAATTGCTTTAAATTCAGCATTCTTCAATCCTCCAAGTAATGTGGAGCTGAACAATATAAAAATACTTCAAACCAATGTCTAATCGTAGTGAGCAAGTTTAAGACAAAACTACAAGAGAAACATCTATGAAACATTCCAAAATATTTTTCACTTAATTGAAATTTTGGTAAGGGAAAACAGGCTGCTGAAAAACAACACACGCCTTGCTGTTGCTTCCAATATTTAAATAATGCCCAAGCAACAAACAGACTCATTCATAAGACATGGATTTCTCTCTCCAAAATTGTAATTCCTAATATTTAATGATTTGGCCACACTAAGTTAAAAACATGGCACTTCGCAACATACTTGTTTTATTACAAGCAATCACTATCTTCCCTAAATGAAGTCCACTATAAACAGTTTTAAGCCCCATAGGTATCATGTCTGAAACAGTTTTAAGCCCCATAGGTATCATGTCTAAGAGAGATTATTACTATTCTGAACACTTAGCATCGTAGTTCCTGTGTTCCATTAAAAAAGACCACTATTTCCTCTTACCCAAAACACCAGTTTTTCAAAGATTACTATTAGTAAAGGCTATTTCTAAGCAAAGGTGCAGTGATCTATCAAACCAAATACCACATGAGAAAACATGTATTACTAAAATGAATGTTATTTTCATAGCAATTAATATAAACACATTGAATCCATCAGGAGTTATGAATCTATGAATCTTCTGCAAAGGGAAAAAAAATTCCTTGGTTAAGAGCCATTACTAAATGAATGCATTTATCCAATTGCTTTCCTGCCACTTCAAAAGGCAAACTAAATTAGTGTCAACATTTTTAGAGAAAGAAATAATAGCTCAGTAAACTCCAGGTACTAAACTACAAGGGCTTATTTTGTCAATCTTTTTTATAAGCAAGTCATGAGAGGACTTAAAGATCACGAGAGGACCTAAAGATTTTGGGATATGAACTCTCAAGCAGTTAAAAAAAAGACTGAACATTTTATCTACTACTTTCTGAAGTATCCAAGATTTTGTTCTTGCAGAACTGGCTTAGCAGTCTAGTAAGGACAAACTATGTAATATTCCTAATTATATTTCATCCTTCAAATTTGAGCCAGAACTAGCAAAAGGAGAAATATGTGTAAATGAGATTTTAAGAAATTAATAAATAAAGAGAGCTGACATTTGAATTTGATGAAAAATATGATAAAAAACTGGATAGTTCAATTTCTATGAAATAGAAAATATTTGCATCATATTCATCTTCTAGAGCTGAAAGTTCCATTTTCATTACCAAATGCTCAGGGAAACAGTATTTCAGTGAAATTAAATGAAATGATGCTGTTTTATTTAATCAAAATCCTATGAGAAAGGTAACATTCTGATCTACAAATAAACAGATATTTCATGTCATTACCACTTTTGTAAATGATGCAGAATATGAGACAAAAGCAGTAACTACTTTTTTCATGCATTTATCTCAAGGAAAGACCTATTTACATTTCATAGAATCATAATCATTTCAGACATTGTGACCAAAATTTTATTTTCTGAATCAGTTTCATATTTAAACAAATTAACCTGAGGACTATGTTGATAGGTATGAAATACATACACAAATGAGTTCAATTAGAATCTTCCTTAAATAGATCATCACGTATTACACCCAGATACCTCTCTCTTCTGTTCTTCAGAAGTAGGATTAAAAGGGTTTGAAATACCTGTTTTGCTACATAGATTGCCCACAAACAGCCATTTCATCCCTTCTGTCCTTTTGTAACACAGTCCGTATCATATTCTGTCCCATCCTTTGTCCAGCAACAAAAGACTGAACAGCAAATACCTCTTCAGTCTCCAAATACAGACTAGTTTGTCTCTTTACCTTCTATCTCAGAGTTTGTGGTAATTCTTACTTCTTGGGATAGTGCTTTATATTATATTTAACAGTAGGCTACTTTGAGCCCTAAGACTTCCTTTCTATCTAGGTTTAGCCCAGCCCCATCTGCATTCAGGTAAAGCCTGTTTTGAGAACTGTGGAGAATATATAAGAATTCATTCATATCTCCCATCAACACTTTCTGATCCATACTGGGAAAACTGCTGGGCGGAGGGAGGGAACTTACCTTCCTTGTCTCTTTGACATCCAAAGAAACTGCTCCCGTCTTTTCTTAGCTTCTTTTCAAGGTTTCTCAAAACTGAGCTTTGAAAGTTTTGAGTCAAAAGCAAGTTTCTGACATTTCTGTTCTTTTCTCTGAATTCTCTTCTTTACAGAAAATCCTGAACTCCTCCTCTGTTTTTTGTTTCATCTGTGCCTTATTTCATTCATTAGCTACTCTCCACAGCTGAGTATATTTATGAAGAGTTGGCTCAGCCTACATGTTCAAGTAATGTATTAAATGCACTGACACTACTTAACTTTTTCTGAGTCACTAGATTTACATACTCTTTCCCTGTGTTCCTGAGTTGGAGAAAAATTCTATTTATACCAAGTTCCAGTATATTCCAGTTATCGCAAACTTTAGTATTTCTTTACTTGAGATAGTTTCAAAGTGCTTTTCAAATATAAGTATCATCATCTCTACTGATGAGACCAAAGAATTGACTCAGGAAATATTTAAACCAAGACAGGTGACAAAATCCTGAGCCACCGCAAAGCCCCTCTTGTTATATATTTACAATTCACATTTACAAAGATAGCATGCAAAAGTAGGATCCTAATAGCCTAGAACCAAAAAGCCTGGCTATTCACTTGAGCTGATTAGTTTGGAGCAGCACCTTGGCTATTTGCTTCTAGTTTGGAGTTGTGATCCCTCCTCCAGTTCAGTGAGAAACATTGTATAACATGGACACATCTTCAAGGGGTTAATCACTTAAGTTTCAAAGCAAGGACAGAACTTACCTCTCTTCAGTCCAATTGTCTGCCCTTATCTGAACATAATAGGTTTTAATAATACGTATATTCTCTTTCGAATCATATTTCCAATTTCAGTTTTAATTCATATTAATATATACTGTATCTTCCAGTGAAAAGATTGTGTGAAGAAACGTGTGGAACTAAGCTTCTCTCTAGGTGTCTCACTTTTCACCCCATTCTCCCGCATAGAGAAAAGTTAAGATTTCATATCTTGCACAGACAGAACTCTGGTCCTGTCCTCTGATTTTAAGAACAATAGACAATTGGTAAGAGAAACAGTCTCATTTCTGGGAAGTGCTTCTGATCATAAGCCAACATCCACTCCTCCACCCTTCTGCCATTTACTTAATGTAGGGGCGGGGAATATTTTCTTCACTAAGAGCAGCTAAGTATATACAGTTATGAAATTCTGAGGACCACATATTACTATACACTGTAACATTATCCTTGAATAATGCAAAAAATAAACAGGGGCTCACCTTTACTGCACTCATGCTGTGTCTACGCTTTCTTTCCTTCTATTGATACATCACATCAGCTCACAGTATGCATATGCACAAAATACAAGCGGCATTTATGCTCACCTGTAAGTAATTTTGAAATGACAGGCCTCATGTGACCAGAAGCCATACAAATGAATTTCCAAGCCACATCTGGCCCACAGGCTGTAGCTTCCTCAATTCTACTATAGAGTTTTTTGCTGCTTAGGGCACCAGGCAAAGGAATGCAATTTAGAGACAATAACCCCTAGGATTAATCCATCCTCTACTACCCCTAGGATTAATCCATCCTGTACTTCTTTTTAAAAGTTAGTATGTCATTCTGTATGATTTCAGAACATCTTCCAGGAGGACATAATATCCAAAATCAGAGAAAAAATGCTGCTGTTAGACTGTTTTGACTTTATTAGCTAAACAAAGAGGAGGTATCAAAATATAGCCCAAAATCTAGGAGAAACTCCTTTCATTCCAAGAGCCTCCAGAGGCACAGTATCACCAAGATACGAAATAGTGTCCCAGGGAAGTTGTGTTTGTGTTATACATCACCAAGTACTGAATAAACCTAGAAAAGAGACGTTGGGTAGAAAACTGACAGCTGTTTATTATTATTTCTCTTATTTTTTAAATGGTAAAATGAAAAAATGTATTTAAAATAAATATGCTGTCAAAATGGATCGAGTACCAAGTTATTCCCCATTAGAATAGCAATATTATACTTACTGAGGCAGCAATGAGTCTCTAATGAGAGACAGAAGCTTGCTGTTTGAGTTGAGGCTCTCCTTTTTCTCCTCAGCCATGACCTTGTGGCTTACAAGCAGTGATGTGGTTTCTGAGAGCAATCGCAAGCTGAAGAGTCTCCATTCCACTTGAAAATAAAGGTGCCAAGAATGTGACCACATTGAAGTCTAATCAAAACAAAATGTGGAATTCATGAAAACTGTAGTTGATGTGGCCATATACTTACCATTCTGACTGCAGACCAAGGAAACTAATGGTGGGAGGATATAGTCTTCAACCTAAAACAGAGAATTAGAAAGATCTGGCACAGATTATTCACAGGGGAAAAATTAAACTGAGATATATTACCATCTACATTTATTTCACTGCTATAGTCCTTACCAAAGGATGAACAATTATGGAGATTCATTCATAATCACATTTATAAAGCCACCAAGTTCAATTTTATCTGGTAAGCTGTCAAAGTGACAGACAGTAATTTATTTAAATAATAAAAATGGTTAGCAATTTTGATATAATTCATTAAGACTGAATTTTAATTTAAAATCTAGAATTCACTGCAGAGTTAAGATATTAAGAAAAAAAGGAATATTAGACTTATCTATTAATCTTCATAGTTTAATCCATAAACTAATCGAATAGGGTCAGAAAGAAGTATCCTTCTAAAACAAACCTGTAAACAGTCAAACTGTATCATGGAAGACTTACTATGTCTAATGAAGTATCCTGTAGCAGAATAGTCTCGAGGCAACACTAACTTATGCCATTCTGATAGTACACAGACTTCCATTAAAATATTATAGACTGAAGATTTGAATTATAAAAACAGAATCTGCCACAGGAATAATCAGCTTAGTTCCATCTGAAGCCAACTTATGGCAAACCAGCATCTAATTCAGTTCTATGCATTTAATATTACAAAAATAGCCTAGTAGAAGTATTCTTTCTACTAAGAAAATAAATTATTAAGTCAAAACAAAATATAATTTACTTAGGCAGGACATACTCTAGAGATCTGAGTATAGAGAAGAAACAAAACAAAACAATTATATAAAAAACCTGAAATTACATTTTTGTATTTGAATACAGTATCAAACCATTTATTTTGATAACTTGGACCTGATCTTTTGTCTAGGGCACATTCTAGACCAAAAATAAATAACAACACTTCCTGAAGACTTCAGGATAGCCAAGTCTTCCCTACTCTAGGGATCTTTTTTCTTCAAAGTGATAACTCTTCCCCTTGTAGATTCTCCATGTATTTTATTATCATTCTGTTCCTTCAGGAGGTATTCTTACATACTTTACGTACCTCCAAAGCAATACTGATACTATTATTCTACATTTTCTGATGGAATCTTTCTCCTTAATGACTAGTTTAGAAACACACCCTACACAAGATACCTTCAAAAGGAATGGAGAAGGCAGTATCCAGATGCAGGTGGTACAAAATGACATTAGCATGAAGAAGTATGAGTATGGATGAGGAAGGCAATCTATTTAGGACTCACTGCAGAAAGAAATCTTTCTTTGCTATGCTTCAATTATGGCATTACAAAGAATTCTTGAAAGAAGGTAGTAGTCAAACATTCATTATGATATTTTTACATTCTGCTTCTCCTGCTTCATTAATTTTATCTGATTTTGGCAAGTGCCATAAGGGAGTATATACCATCTGTATATACAAGGAGCAAGTTTTTAACCTATAGATCTTGTTGTTTAATAGATGTGTGTGACAGATCTGTTTTGTTCGAGTTAGTATGACACGGTCCTCTAAAAAGAGCGTTTGGATCAGACAGAGGTGGAGATCCTCTGGATTGAGAACAAACTGACTACACTTAGAGGGCTAAGCTTCCAGATTTCAGGAGATGGTAGCAGGAAGTGAACCCTTTTTCATTTCTATTTTGTCATTACCTAATCATTTTTCTTTCTATTTAAAAAGCACTCTAGTATTTTAGTAAAATCTGCTTTTTGAGTTTAGAAACTCTTTTTGTCATCTTTGGGACTTCACTATAAGGAAAAAGTTTAAGCAGAACCCTGTCAGAATTTTTTCCAACTTAAGGTCATATCACAAATAAAAAATTAGGAAGCAAGAAGGACATAATCAAAATACTAACTTCTTACTGTCTGTTAAATATCAATTTAGATATTTCATACATATATTTTGGGAGGCAATGACAGAATGGATGGAGAGCAATCAGCTCTAAACCGATCAAAATAAATTAGGCATTAGTAGTAAACTAATACTCTTCTAAGCATGTAAACAAAGCATATCATTTAGTGTTGCATTACTATTGAATTCACTACTCAACACTTCTTCATTGTGAAATATTTAATGGCTTTTTCAGTTTATATGTAATACGATGAATAATAAAACTACATTGCATTCCAACAGCTCCTGCAGTAGAGGTTTCTAAACTGCTTTACAAATGGTAGTATATCAGTCATAACAACCCTGTGAGGTTGGATTAAAAAATGCACGTACACAAAGTGTTTCAGTCAAAAAAACAGTACAACTTACTGCAATATTTCTCAAATAAAGAGGTACATTCAAATGGTAAATTAAAGCTGCGAGATAGAAACAAGGCAAAAATGAGTTCTTAACCAAAGCAAGGCAGGCAGCATCAATTCAGACCAACACTGATTAAGATGCAGTATAGAATGTGTGACGCAACTTTAATTTCCAAAACTTAGATCTTCTTTTCACTTTGATCTACTATTAACAATAGTCTTTGCACAGCAGAGAATGTATTTAAGCTATTTATAAGTCTTTTTTAGAACTAAATAAATTTAAACTGTCATTGTAAAGCATATTCTTTATGTCTTAAATAATTTTAATAGGTTTTTTTTTGTTGGTAGTGGTTCTTTTTTTTTTTTTCTTTTTACTTTTTCTAGTACAATTCTCAGTTTTGGCAAACAGACTATTTAGTATGGAATTCCCCACCATGAGCTGATTCCCTCATGTCAGTTTGGTAGTAAAGCTCAACTAAATGAAGCACTAATCCTATGGAAAAATATTTGGTGATGCAAAAGCATAGCAGAATGCACACATACAAGGAAAAAGAAACTACATACATTGCGGTCACATCTCTCAGCTATAATGTACTGGAAAATATGTATTGGAAAATACAAATGTAGCTCAAACCTGATAATCTCATTTTTGACAATAGGAAAGGACTAGAAAGAAAAGAATAGAAGAAACAGACCAAGTATTAAGCAACAATATAATTTCTAGCAACTCTAAGTTTAGAAACTTCCTAAGCTGAAGATCTGATGTGTATTTTTGCACTGAGTAATGCTTCCTAGCCTTCTCTCATACATTTGAACAATCCCGTCTTTAATACATTTATACTTCTATGATGAGCAATACCTATGGCATTGAATTCCACATTTCAGTTATGCAGTAGGAAAAGGCACTTCCTTTGTTTATTTTAAAACAGCTATCTAGATATTTAACTTGATGCTCTCTCATTCACATTTTACAAAAAACATGAATAATTATTTCTAATTCATCTTTTCCATGCCATTCATGATTTTATATTCCCAGCCTCTGGCTTCCAAGCTGAAGTTCTTTTCTATTCAGTCTCTGCTTGCATCACTGAGCTGCATTTTTGCTAATTCAACTTCATCTTCCTTGAGAGTAAATGACCAGAACTGTATTCAGTATTCAATGTCTGGGAGCATCATAGACTTACAGTGGCACAGTGATGTTTTCTGCTTCTTTCTCTGATCTTTTACTAGTCATTCCTAATAATCTAGTTATCTTTCTGATCACTGCTGAGTAGAAAGCTAACATTTTTATAGGAAAAGTATGCTAAAAGGGGAAGAAGATTTTAAGAGGCTTTGGTGCACAACTTTGTCAAAAACATTTTAGAAAACCAAGTACACTATATAAAGCTGAAACATCTGTGTCCGTAACATTCACTGATTCCTGCAAGGAAAACTCTAACAACAAGAGATCTTTCAAAAGCTAAACTCATCTTTTTTTTCATAGTATCTTACTAGCAACTAAAGTCATACTTACTGGAAACAGAGCACAGCTTTAATAGAAATTCTTCCGCAAAGACTGTGTGTTACTTTAACAATCAAAAGAGAAATGAGATACAAGCCACAGTTTCACAGTTAGTTAAGCATTCAACCACCACTAAGAGGAGGCTTGGAAGAGACAACTATTTCAATGTCTCTCTGCCTGCCTTCACTGTTCAGGGGGTGTTAGATGCTAAGCCTGCACCCTAAATATGCACCTGCTTTGTTAGAAATGAAATGAAGCACTGGCTCAACTTTACTGAATTTCAAGCCAAGTCCAACCTTCCCAAACACCCACTAAAAAGGTGTTACAACACTGCAAGGATTCACAGTGGATCCAGTCGACTAAATCCCTATTTACAAGGAGTTAAGCATGATGATTGAGAACCATATTTTTGGTAAGGAGGGTTTTAAACTAGGAAAGACAAGGAAGCAGAGAGATAGAGACCATGCAGTCAGCACAACGGGGCTCAAGTGGAGGTATCTCAAGCAATGGCATTCATCCAAGGAAGTATCTATAAGACAAGACTCTTACATCCCTTCTAAGAAATCAGCATGCTTGGATACCTCTCTTAAGTGCCTGCACAACAACAAATGCAGCATGGGGAATAAACAGGAGGAATTAGAGATCTGCGTACAGTCGCAGGGCTTTGATCTCACTGTGTTTATGGAGACATGACGGAATATCTCACATGACTGGAATGCTGCCATGGATGGCTACAGGCTCTTTAGGAAGGACAGTTCAGAAAGGCGAGGAGGCAGAGTTGCTCTTTACGTGAGAGAGCAACTGGAATGTATTGAGCTCTGCCTAGGAGTGGATGATGAGCAGGTCAAGAGCTCATGGGATTAAGCAACAGACTAACATGGGTGATACTGTTGTGGGTGCTTGCTATAGGCCACCTGATCAGGAAGAGGAAGTCGATGAGGCTGGAAGTAGGCTCACAATCAGAGGCCCTAGTTCTCATGGGGGACTGATATCTGCTGCAGGAACAATACAATAAGTACAAACAATCCAGGAGGTTCCAGGAGAGCACTGATGATAACTTTCTGATGATAACTTTCTGACACAGGTGATGGAGGGGCCAACAAGAAGAGATGCACTGCTGGACCTTGTACTAACAAATAAAGGACAGCTTGAAGATGTGAAGTTTGGGGGCAACCTTGGCTGCAGAGACCATGAGAGAGTGGAGTTCAGGATCCTGCAAGGAAGAAGCAGAGCAAAAAGCAAGATAACAATTCTGGACTTCAGGAGAGCAAACTTTGGCCTCTTCAGGTCTCTCTTGGAAGAATCTCATGCAATAGGGCCCTAGAAGGAAGAAGGGTCCAAGAGAGCTGGTTAATATTCAAGGATCACCTCTCCCTCAAGCTCAAGAATGGTGCATTCCAAAGCGCAAAAAGTCAAGGGGGACAGGAGACCTGCATAGATGAACAAGAAGCTCCTGGCAAAACTCAAACAGAAGAAGGAAGTGTATGGAAGGTGGAAGAAAGGGACAGTCCACTTGGGAGGAATATATGCACATTATCTGAGTACATAGGGATGAGACTGGGAAGGCTAAGGCCCTTTTGGAGTTTAGTCTGGCAAGAGATGTCAAGTACAACAAGAAGGGCTTCTTTAAACACACTGGCTACAAAAGAAAGATTACGGAGAATATGGGCCTGCTGCAGAATGGGGCAGGAGGACACAGGAAACAGAGAAGGCAGGGTTACTGAGTGCCTTCTTTGTTTCAGTCTTTACTGCTAAGACCAGCCCTCAAGAATCGCAGACCCTGGAGACAAGACAGAAAGTCTGGAGAAAGGAAGACTTTCCCTTGGCAGAGGATGATTGGGCCAGAGATCATTTAAGCAAACTTGACATCCACAAGCCCATGGCTCCTTGTGGGATGCACCCATAGTGTTGAGGCAGCTGGCACACATCCTTGCTAGGCCAGTTTTGATCATCTTCAAAAGATCATGGTGGTCAGGAGAGGGGCCTGAGAACTGAAAGAAAGCCAGTGTCACTCCAGTCTTCAAGAAGGGTGAGACAGAGAACCTGGGGAACTGCAGGCCAGACAGCCTTTCCTCGATCCCTGGGAAGGTGATGGAGCAGCTCATCCTGGACGCCATCTCCATGCATGTGAAGGATAAGAAGGTGATCAGGAGTACTTAGCATGGATTCACTAAGGAGAAAATCATGCTTAACCAACCGGATAGCCTTCTACGGAGGGGTGATTGCCTGGATAGATGAGGGGAGAACAGTGGATGCTGTGTATCTTGACTTCAGCAAGGCTTTTGACACCACCTCCCATGACCTTCCACAGGTAAGCTCAGGAAGTGTGGGCTAGATGAGTGGACAGTGAACTGGATTGAACTACAGAGCTCAGAGGTTTGTGATCAGTAGTGCAAAGTGGAGTCTGAGGCGGAAGCTAGCAGTGTCCCCCAGGGGTCAGTACTGGTTCCAGTATTCATCACTGGGTCCAACTTATTCATCAGTAATCTGGATGAAGGGACAAAGTGCCTCCTCAGCAAGTTTGCTGATGATACCGAACTGGGAGGAGTAGCTGACACTGCAGAAGGCTGTGCTGCCATTCAGAGGGACCTTGACAGGCTAGAGAGATGGGTGGAGAGGAACCTCATGAAGTGAGGCAAGTGCAGGGTCCTCACCCAGGGATGAATAACCCAATGCACCAGGACAGCCTAAGAGTTGTGATACATAGTACATTTTGGGAAACTAGTTACAGTATGGAATGAACTCCTACAGGAACTGATATCTATTACGAACCTCATCACTGCTCAAAGGGCTTTGAATTATAATAGGTCTTTTTTCAGGCAAATAATTGTTAACAGAGCAAAGGAAAAAAATTCCAAATGACAGTCAGCTTAGTCTTAACCTTTACCAAAACATCAAAATAAATATTGTTATACCACTTATTATCTGATTTTTTAAAATATTTTTCCATTTTAAGGAAGTGGGGAAAATACACTTGGCTTTGTGCCAGTTTAAGACATCATTGTTTATATTCCACTCCAGTCTATAGATTCTTCATGATGCCATTCATCATAATATTTGATTACCTAAAAACCTAGAGCTTTAAAGCTTGCAGAGTCTCTCGTTTTTAATCTTGTAAAAATGCACACTATAGGCAAAACAATTACCACTCTCTACTGGCTTTCATTTGAGCACTTTAAAATAATTTCCCTTGACTTCAACTTACTTAGCAAAATAGCCACCACAGAAATGAACCTCCTCAATAATTGACTTCCATTTGATGGCAGTCAGAAATTTGATCACAAAAACAACTTATTAATGTTTCTTTATTCCAGCTATAAATAAGACACAAATAAAATATGAACCAAAACCCAGAACAAACAGTTCCTTTTTCCTCAAAGTGTAAAAGAACCTGAAATATTATTCTGAAATTTCTATTAACCTTTGTAATTCCCATTGTAGCTAACCTAAAACCAAAACTGAAATGAAAAACATGCTGGTTCTGCTTGCTTAATATAACCTCATTTTTTACTAATTTCATTGAACTTCATAAAAATAAATTTCATTCCCATTAGAAATGCTAAAGCAATGTCACTGTTGTAGTGGAAAAAATGCATGCTCACAAGAAGGTTTTGGCTTTTTTTTCCCTCCTCCTCTACGGAACATTTTTCATAACCAACTTTGTCTAAATGAGTGATCCAGGCTTCAAAGAACAACCTAAGATACACATTTCTCTTCAGCAAAAGTTTCTTATTATCCACCATTATAGTTAAGTATTGATCTGGAACCTTCAACACGTCCTACTTCAACTCTTCAAAAAGGCACCATTTTCTGTGGGGTGGTGGCATGTATATTCATAGATTCCAGTCATGTTCAATGAGCAGCAATTAGAAGATATCCCTAGAGTAACAGCATTTCTAAAAATATTCCGTATGCATGAAAGATGAAGCAGCACATTCCTCTAAAGTAACATGAGCTGCGCATTCAGGAATAATTGGCATACTAGACTTTGTAAATAGTATTAAACTAATTACTGTTTGCACCAGTAGTGACAGATGTGGTTAGAGATTACTAATTATAGTGGAAAAATTCTTGAATCTAAAATACTTAATTCAAGGCACTTTCTCTACTGCATTTTGGGTCCAAATGGGTATTTGCCGAGTCTCAGGATGGGTCTTTTAAATTATAACTATTATTTATGAAAATGGGCAAGGAAAGATTTTATTTCCTTAAATAAAGCTGTTGATTGACAAGGATATAATTATTTTTACTTAATATATTTCAAAATACATGTATTCAAAAATCAAGGAAGCTATTCTACCAAAGTAGTACAGATCAAAAATTTACAAGAATTGGCTAGGCAAGAAGTTTTACCTTTAGCTACAGAAGTTTAATTAATGTGTTCACATGGATTTTAAACAAGTATCTAAAACTTTTACCATGTGTGATGAAATAAGCCTTTTTCCACAAATTCAGATACTTAAACAAAACTCATCTATTGCCAGCCACTGATTACTTAAAAGAGAGTGGGATAGCAGTTCCCTGTCTTAAATATAATGTTGCACTGAAAATGGAGAAGGGAGAGGGGAATGAAGGGTGGTAAAGCGGAGCTCTTCTCTTGCTGCTATTTTCTTGTGGGGGGAGAAACTGGAGGACACAACAACAACAGACCATTATAGTTTAAACAGCGGCTAGAGAAGTTTTATATAATGTATTGACAGAAGGTATTGAAATTTCAGTAAATACTGGCAGACCTCCATAAAAATAGTTCATATTTCTGGCAATATAAGATACACCGAAAACCCACAGAAGTTAAACAACTATTTAAAAAACAGAGGTTACTTCCAAAATGATGTCTTAACACTAACATACTGATAAGCATGTAGGGCAATATGAATAAATATTCATTCCTCATCTACATTTAAATTTCTTTTAGAGAACACCCATTGCCATACCACTTAAAAGAATACTGAACTGTGGTATTCTGTAATATTTTGCATCTGACTGACTATTAATTGGTTAGATTTTTGTGGATAAAGATATTTTCTTGAATAGTACACACAATAGGTTGTGAGCATTAATGTAAATAAACATGAAAGTTATTTAAATCCCATCTTGCATTTTTGATTATTTTTATTATTTTCACTTCTTAAGACTTTGCAATCTAAATATTCAACTAAAGGCCACACAAAATAAGTTTCAACTTCTAAAAAACATAATCTCTAAGATCACCTATTTTATCTAGCCCAATTTGTTAATGCCTTAACTACTATGTTGAGAGTGCCATGCCGTTAACCTAATCCCAATGCAAACCACACATTTCAATTTAAATTAAATGGTGACCTTAGTAAGTATTGCGGGTTATATTTTCGGTGGGAACTGAGTCAAAGAAATGCAGTGGGACAAGTCACAATGATTTGTCAATCACTTCTCCAAGCATTCTAAGCTACTGTTTTGCCTATTGATAGCTATTTCATAATTTAATCGTTCTAGTTTCAGCTATCTTAGCTCAAAGTTAATAATTTGACCAAATACTGAATAGACAACAAATCTTTAGTGATCTGAGAAGATGACAGTATGCGAGTTTGGTAACTGTCATGTAATTTTTAGTGAGCAAGTGGTTAAACTGAAACAAAAAGCAAATGTCATAACTAGTATAAACTGCGACTCATGTTGACAAGCTTGTCAGGAAAAGTACTGATGGAATGGGGTCTTCAACCCTCAGAGGTTGTCCTTTCAGGGCATACTAAAAGCATGACAAACAATGTGGTGAAATTTTCACTAATACATAGCGACATACTTTGTTTAAGGTATGCTTAGGTGCTTTAACAAGTATCATACTTGTTAACAAGCAACATACTTGTTTTCATATTTTATATGAAGATCATTTTAAGAACTGCTATGAACTGCTATTTCTAGACCACAGGCAAATATCCTTCTCACTCTCTTTGCAACTCCTCAACTAGATATAGTAAACTGAGTCTGAATGCCTCTCTTCTTTGAAACTTAAATCTCTCTATAAACAAAAAAGAAATTTCCTGTCAAATAGAACCACAATACATTTAAAGACATGATTCAAACAGCTTCTAAATCTTCAAAACATCCAATTTATCAATGGAATGGAATTCAGCCAATTAGCCTGCAACTGTTTAATTTGTTGCCAGACTTACTGTCAAGCGATGAATTGTCAACAAGACAGGATGCTGTGTTACTGCTTCAAATGTTGATAAAGTAGTCTTAATCAATTCTTCTGATGCAGCTTGCCCTATTGATAGAAATCATTATATTTCTTTATAAAATGCTACACTTCTAACATCTACATATAGAAACACAGCAGTATCATAGATTACATTACCTATTGCTCCATCCAAGTTTGTTTCTCCTGAATCTATCGATCTGATAAAATTCTACAGAAAAGGAAATATTTATGCACAAATACTTTAAAACCAAAAGAAAGAAGTATTATGCATTTTTAACAGTTCTATGTAATCGTTGAATAATTGTAATATGAAATTCTTTAGGAGACCGTATAAATACAAAATGTAAATGTACCTAAACACAAGAAACATTCTTACAATTATTAAGATACGAATGACTGAAAGCATTCATGATCTAGTTGTTAAAACAGTTTTGTAAATGTGTAGAGCTGCTGGACACTTAAAAGTAAAGTACAGTAAGGGCCATTACTCTGACTAATGTCAGGAATAACATTTTCAGATAAACAGGCAGTAATTAGAAGGCTGACTTAATCATTAACAGAAAACTGTGTTTTCTAAAGAGACTTTGGATTGTCTTGGATATGGTTATGTTAAAATAACTCATTAAAAAGACTGAAGACCCTCCAGAAAATGCAATTTTATGTTATTTGCACCATCTTTTTGATCTCCATGTATACTGCATACTGTATAGATACAAGCAGAAGTATATGCAAAAAGGCATACCCTTCTGCTAAAAATCACGTAAATAAGTAATCATTTTGAGGAACATGAACAATGAAATATTAATAATCTGAGATAAGAAAATATTTTACTATTATACCTATTAGTCTTTTGCCTTTTAATTTTGTTTTCACTCATCTGATTTCATTCCTGTGCATAGCTGTTTATTTCATGAGTTATGCAAAAGACATGTTATTGACACTTGCTACAGAGGAACAATTCTCAACAGAATTTTAAAAATGCTCTTATTTACTAATGCAGTATTTAACAGAGAAGTTACTATGGATAAGATCTTTCTGATTTTCAATTGCATGCATATTTCTATTTATTTACGTGACAAAAAGTATTAAGTAAATGACACTTCTGAAATTGTTTTATATTTCATTGTCAATTATAATTTTGTTATTATATTTTAAATTGGCAGAAGGCTACACAGGTTACCTTTTTCTCAATATGTGAGAAATATCTAAAGGGTTCTTCTCTACCAAAAATAGAATTAGAAATTATTCATGTTTTTCATGATTTAGAAATATTTCAGAGACAGTCATAAAAACCAATTGCTTCTATTAAAAAGTAGTTATCATTTATTCTTCATCCTCATTTTAAGAAGGCTACTAGTTTTAATTTAACTAATTTGTGCTGGAAAAATGTAAATTATTTTGTTTGCTCATTTAAGACCGTTTTACATCTAACCATAGTGTCAAGATATTGCTCTCTGAGCAATGGAGGGGAATGGTGTGCATATTCCATCTTAAGTGAGTTTATCCACTATGCACTAAGTGAGTTTATCCACTATGCACTCAGTTAGTAACTACTGTTAGTGTGCTTTTGGGGCAGAGCATGTGCACTCCTTGTTTTTCTATGCACAGCTGAAAACAGAAAAGAGAAGAATTGCCCCAACTTCACCTCAATTTCTTTGTGCTAGAGCACTGAGGATAATAATGATGATGGAAACAACTTTAAAGAAGCAAGGAAAAAAAGATTTATTTCTCAAACAACAGCAGGAAAATAATTACCTTTTTCCTTCTAGATATCAAGCACACATCTTTCCACTCCTAATCATTTTTCATTCTTTAGAATAAATCTTTGGAATAACTCAGAAAAAGTCCTGAAAGACTGACTTGACAAAGTCTTAGAGGCCTTGATTACATCGCAGTAGTTTGAAAAAGTAAGAGCGGATGATCAAATGTACTTTTGTACATGTCAGTGAGAATGCTGCTAAAGAAACAATTCCAGAGCAGACTGTTCCTTGGCAGAATGAATAGCTGCTCTTCCAGAGGGAATTACATTGGTCACATCACAACACACAGTTACATAAAATGAACTCTAATTTGATATACGCTGTTTCGATACTGCCTCCCCCTTTTTATGCATAAAAAGAAGCAGACTATGCAAGTCTCTGAATTGCCTTGTTCTGTGGATATTAAAAGGACAAGATGCAGGAAATATTCAGCAGGAGTTATCTAAAGGGCTTTGCTACTCATTAGCTATATCAACAGACACAAATCAAGCTTTTTTAAAAACTTTATCCTCAGTAATAAATATATATTATTATTATATGTTACTTCTGTAGCCTAAAAGTCACAACTATTTTGTAGGGAGAAAGGATTCAAACGGGGATGCTAACTCATTTCTGAAAAGTACAAAATCACAATATCACAAAATCTAAAATTAGCACGTACTGGTAAATCTGCTACAGCTGTTACTGGAGCCAAGGGGACTGGAATATGAACTAACTAGAAGATAACTTCTTTAGTCAGTAGTTCATGTAAGTTGGAGGAGTATCAAAAGGAAACTGATATTCTAGCTGTTCTGCTGTACCTACATTGCTGACAGAAGACTTGTACCTTCTAGAAGGTTGATCCAAAACCATTAATAAATCTATTGCCTATTTACAAATGCTTTGGAAAGAAAAAAAAAAAAAAAAGGAAGTTTGTAATTCAACTGTTACATTTTTTTTTCTTGATTTTAATGCTTTCTTCCCTCAAAATAGTTTGTGGACACTTTCTTTTCAATCACAGGCTAGTAGAGCTAGATTAAACCCGTATTTTCTTGGAATCAAAAGAAAAGGAGAAAGAGAAGTGAATCTGAACAGTAAATTGTAATCTAGTCATTTGAGGTGAAGCATTTCTGCATGCTATTATGGGAGTAAATACAAGTGGACTTAAAGTGTTTGTTTAACACCGACATGCAACTTTTACAATATGCTTTGTCCCATTTGACAAAAAGAACTGTTTCCGTAGAAGGAAATTACATCACAACAGTACTACTTCATTTTAACTATACTGTTTTATGGAACTCTTAAAATCCCAGTTCAGTTTCTATTACTAATGCCATAAATAGGTTGTGGATGTTATGTGAGACAGGTATACTAGCTTTGTAGTTTATAATATTCAGCTTTTTGTCAACTAAATAGAGTGTAAAAGTATTGGCAAGAAGAAAAGATAACAAAAGCAAAGAATACCTTAAACATAGATTAGAATATAATTTATCTTTCATTTCTACTCATGACTTAATCTTAGAAATCTAGAAAAATTATTGTGTATAATTCAGAGTTAAGCTTTTCTACTGTAAAATAAAGCACAAAGAAAATTTTCAATTTATCAGACTTGTGCAAAAGTTTCTCTGTACTTGAACTCAGGACAGCATATTTTCCCTTTGACCTACTCTATTACTAAAGAAAATACTTTATGACAATATATAAAAATTTTAATAGAAGCCAAAAAGTTATATTCAGAATAAAACTCAATTTCTCTGATTTATAAATCTAATGCAATTACATTAAAATAATCCCAACCTGTACATATATGCATTTTTTCTAAATAAAATTTAACAAAAAGTTTTACTCACAAGTAAAGTCCCATAGTTGAAAAGAAACTCCTCTGTTACTATCTGGAGGCGAAATACCTATTTGAATTTAAAAAAAGCTTTAAAAAAATTACAATAAATGCATATCTTATGACCAGAGCAAGCTAAACATGTATTTCACATCTATGTTAAAAGAAAAAAAAAAGGAAAAAATATGTATTTTTTTCTATCATCAGAGTTGCCTTACAAAATGCAAAAATAAGGTTTACATCTTTAATGCTCTTACTTAGCTGGAATACTCATTAACATAATTCTGTATTAAGATGTATTTGGTCCATTCTGATTATAATCAGCAGAAAATGCATTTTGGGAAATTGTAACGGTTTAGACTTCTGCTTAACCATTTCTGAAAATAAAAAAATCTACCTGGGAAGTCACAAGATGAAGTACTACAGGCATCATGGGAAGGCACATCTTCAGTTGTTTGGCCTGAATTGTTGATGGGTGTTTACGTCCAGAGACATTAGTTAAGGCACTGAGAATGTCACCTGCAGAAAATAACATTATTTCAGACTGACCTAACATAACTGGTTTACTAAAGAAGAGCAAATGACAAAGTCTCTCTTCCACAGTCAATCCCGTCTTCTCACTCCTGCAGAAACTAGTGTCCATGTGATAGCATCTATGTCAGGGAACTGATCCAACACTCTTAATTTTCAGCCTAGGTCCATTCCCTGCTCCAGCTACAGGGACAAATGCACAAATGCTACCTCTAGTAAAAGGGTGAGGATAGAAACATGAGGCAGGTGTAAAAGATGAAACTATCCCTTACAGCAGGGTGGACCTACACTCATGAGTAGCTACATGAGCATGGAATTATACTCTTGAAATGCTGTGGACACAATTCTATTTCCAGGGAAATCAAAGGCAAAATTCTTGTGACTCAGCTGACAGAGTTTCACATTATTGGATCACATGGTGTTCAAGGAGCGTACTCTTCTTGCAGCATAGTATAGTCAGAGCAAAAGAAAATCCCAAATATCCTCCCCCTTCCAAAATCCCTCCCCACACACAATGAATTTTAAGAATGACAAAAGTTATCCAAAGCAACAAATAGAGGCAGCAGCAAGTCAATGAGAAAACTTAAATTACCTTTGAAACAAACCTCAGACACAATAATGAGGGAACAAAATTCTCTTTATAATAGTGAGAACAGTACTTCAAACTATAAAAGGCATTAAAAAAAATCAAGGAACATTATGCTGTGTTTGTGTGACATTAATTATTATCTCAGACAACAAGACACCCACTGCATGAGATTAAAATGGAAAGATTTCCATGCAAAGAAAGAAATTTCAAACTTTATATAAATCCTATATATAAAAATCAAATCTTGTCCCTGAAAGAGCACTTACTAAATATCTTGCCTAAAGAGAGGGTTCCACAAAACTGTAAAAAACAAATCAAACAGACATTAAACAAATAAAGGACTTGATCTGGTATTTTATACAATTTCCATGCCAGAATAGGTCCTTCCTTACAAAGTAAGTCACCGAGCTTATTCTTGTTGAATAACGCCAGCGTTTTCCCTCTGCTCCTATGCAGTTCAGTTTTCACACAGGTATGATTGACAGAGCCTGGCAATAAACTAGACTGTAAAAACACCTAGGCTTAAAGATCTGACTCATTCTACAACAAACTGCTCAAGAAAAAGAAGGTGCTACTTAAAACTTTCCAAACACGAGACAAAATATTGTCCTTTCTTCAACACATTTCTGTATTGAATTAATAACAATACTGTAATTTATCCAAACCTATTAGTGGTTAACAGCAGATACTCAAATCAGCTGAACCTCCTACCCTCTTTCCATATTTTATATATCTCTATAATCATCGCTTTTGCTGATTTTCCAATTGATAAATAGACATATTTACTTCAGTTTTCAGTATGATCTAAGCCAAGCCATGTATATTGATTTCATAAAAATAGGTAAAATATTATAAATACAGAAGTAAAAATCACTTAACTAAGATAACTGAAAAACTTAAAAGTTATTCACCAAATTATCAGTTTACTCAGATTTACTGAAATACAACTTTAAGGTCATTTTCCTTTTTCCATCTATTTAGTTTATAGCTACATCTGGTGGAAGAAGATGGGATCACTAAGATGCTTAAACAAGTGCATATTAAAAACTAGCTACAAATAATTTCTCATTCAACAGTGAAACTGCTTTTAAGTGTTCTACTTTGCAAATCTGTCCATCTTTCTTAGGGGACTATAATTTTTAACCCTTAAAGAAGAATGTGTTCCTTCATCATACTCACAGCAATTAAAAAAAAAAAAAAAAAAAAAAAAAAGCCTTCTAACAAATATGGACAGATCAAGTTGATCTTAACAGAAACAATCAAAATACAAATCTAACTTGGAAAGGAAAGCAAGGTGTAAAATTTTTACTTGCTGTATCAGTTGTCCAAACAATGCCATTAAAGTTGTATATCAGTAGTTAAAATAAATAAATAAATAAAGCAGTATAACTCATATTAAAGAAATTGATATATTATTTTTTGTAATGATAATAACTACAGATTTGATTTAGAGCACTTTCAGATCCTAAGTAATCTATCAGGGCCTACTGTGTTAGATATATATAGCACATATGGACAGTAAGAGGCTAACATCTGCTTCTAAACTTCTGTAGTTTGAAGCCTCCAAATCTTAAAACAGCCCAATATGTGGACCTGATATTTGTTAGGGAAAAAAAAATCATAAATTTGCAGCAAGGCAAAATTTGCTTTGTCATAATAAGTAAAGATTCTTTTTAAAATGCAGCATAACATTAAGTTATTTGCAGTGCTATCATTTCTTTTTCAATACTCTAGCAGTAATTCATATCCTGTGCGAAATATATCAGGTATCACATCTTAAGAAAATAATTTTATTAAAATAATTTTGTAATTTAATGATAAATCATACATATCAGCCTCTTATTTGCTTTCTGCTTACTTAAAGACTCTCAGTATTTCCTTCTTTGTCTTCCCATTTACCTTTCTCATTCTACTCTTTCTCTATTGAAAATGTGGAGTTTTAATAGCCATTTTGATGCTGTTGATTTGGACTGACCATATCAATCTTGTATTTTCTCCTTTCTCCCTTTCCTTCCTTCCCACTCATTCCTTCTTTCATTCCTTCCTCCTCCCTCCTTTCCTCTCTCCCACTCCTCTTTCTTCCCTTCCATCCTTCTTCCCTTCTCCAGTTCTTCTTCTCTTCCCCTCCCTCCTTCTTTCAGCCTCCCCCATTTCCTCTCCCCCTCTTTGTTCCCTCCTTCCTTCCTACCCTGCCCTTCCTTTCCTCTGTCCTCCCTTCCCTTGCTCCCTCATCCCTCACCCTTCCTTCCCTCCTCCCTAATTAATTTACGTAAGTAAAAATATCATCTTTTCCCACACACCATATAGCACATTTTTTTCCAGTACAGACAACCCCACCATTTTTACTTCTCCAGGATCATTTTTGCAACATCTCTTATATTCTGTATCAGTAGTATGTTCACATCTTGCCAGTAGACCCTTGTTAATTTTTTCAAGGTTCTTTATTTTTGTTTAAATGGCCAAAATTCTCATTCTGCTTCATCATTTTCTCTTTATTGCCTCAGATTCTCAAATTAATTCCTTTCTACTTCAGTTTCTTCACTAGTTGCCCAATCAGTCCAAATTACCCCCTGTAACATGCAAGTTTTGTCATATTCACACACACGCCTTCACTGTTCCTTCTACCAGTCCTCCCTTCCCCAGTATCTCATCCACCTATGACAGGTCTCAGCATATTTAAGCACAACAAATTTAGCTGCTAAACCCAAGCAAATTTCTATTTGAACATGTATGACCTGTACAAATTGCCAAGTAGCTTTTCATCTTTTCACAGGCTGAAATGCTCATACAATTTTGTGTAGATTTTCACAAAATTGGCCAAATGTGTTATCTTTCGCACAACGGCTATTTTGCTGAAACTTTAAGTCTTTATTCCTAAACATGAAGGACGGGATGAAGAAGCACTGATGCTCTCTCAGAGAAAATTTTGCCATCTTTTCTTAAGCGCAGGGTAGCCAATTTCTGCTACATATCTACAGATACAGATATATTTATATCTATAAAAATGGAAGTATCAAGGTTGAAATTTTTCAGAAAAATTGCCTGAAGCACATACTCAACATATACATTTCAGTCCAAACAATAAACACGTACTCACAGATATGTCCTATTGCATCTCTCCTTGCTCTGTGCTTTATAAGGTAAGTTTGCTCTTAAGCTTTTTCTGTCTTTGGAATATCTTTAGAATATTGAAAAAGTATCTTGTACATCTGGGTCTCCATCCTGACTGAGCTGTCCACCTAACTGGCTTACCATCCAACAAATACTAAGCACCAACATAGGAAATCAGGCATTGAACATTCCAATGCAAAACATCTGATCACGATATAACTAAGAAACTTAGTGAAGCTGATGTCATGCAAACTTTATGTAATCAGAAAATACCATCTTTCCACCTTTATATGTAAGGAGATACTTAAATATTTCTCAAGGAAGTATGAAAAGGTAAGATTTGTTCAGTAACCAACTCGATTTACCTAGAATTCCCGGCAGTTCTTGTACAATGTGATAGATGAGAAGATCCAGGCATTTTGACAGGTATTCATTGCTGCTTTGCTGCTCTTTTCCTGGTGTGGCCTTTCTGCTGTCTCTTTCGATATACATCACAAGTCTACATTTAAGCAAGTGCAAAACATTACATCTTGATTATAACCACAGATACTGGAAACATCTGCTTTAGTAGTATTTTTGAGATACAGTATCATTTTTTTCTTATGAGAGGTCATTTTGTTGAAACTTCGGATTTTCCCTTTTGAATAAATCAAATTTAAAAATAACACAAATTATCATGACATGGAACAGCCAGCAAAAACACCTTACTAGTTTAAACAAAGACATGACGCTAACATACAGAGTGAATCCCTCCTCAGACTTAGATAGGGAGAGACTAATTTTAAAATCCACTTCATTTTGAAACTTAGGACCAAAACATATAATACAAGCAAAGATTAAAGACAATTTTTCCAGTATATAAGAATTCCAAAAGCAAGTATAGTTTAAGTAATAAGCGATCAAACTTCCAATCCAGGGGAAAAAAAACCAAAAAAACAAAAAAAACCCCACTTATTACAGCCTATTATTGTCAGTACAAGTAAGAATGGCAATACCAAAACAGATCCAAAGTCTAACTAGCCTTACATCCTTTCCCTGGTAATTAGATGTTTAAGACTTCTTAAGGCAAACTCCCCGCTTACATTCTAACTGATACTTGCTGTAATGCTATGCTATTTTGCATAATGGCACTTTTCAGAGTAAGCTATAGTAACTGATTTATTAGTCCTTGGTGAACTTGCAAGAGATTGCTTTAAAAATACACCTGTAACAGAACGCTTCAGGCAATGTTTAAAAATGCTCTTTTGAATAGACAGGAGGCCCTTCAGGGGCCTAATATTGACATCTTTGTTTCATACTCAAACTCCCCGAGTGTGAGGTGCACAGAACCATTAGTCACTGCTGAGTGAAATGTATGCTCTGGATTTTAAGAACATACTTCAGTATTATCCCTTTTCTTGCACATTCTTAAGATCAATGCTCTTTTCTACAAGTATGAGAATAAATGACAACTGTTTCAAGTGTATTCAACAGAACTGTAGGACTCAGACAGAATCTTTTATCCTAGCAAGTGTGTATTTCCATCATAAAGCTGGTATACTCAATGAAATACGATTACACAAGAACATATTTTGCAGAATTAGGCTTCTAAACAACATGTGAATATTATGGAATACCACAACTCACTGGCTCCTTCCTGAACTGTGCTACAGAGACAAGTATGGAGATAAACCAAATGACCTGTTCAGTAGCTACCTTCCACATCTGCAACAGTCTAGAGGCAATACGTTCAGCTATATGGACATCATCTGTTTTTCCTGTCTCTGAAAATTGTAGTCAATTACAACGAATTTTGATATGTTTGGTAGATGAGAACTATTGAAAACCCGACTCTGACAAACCTGACAAATCGCTCAGGCATTTGTAGAACTATTCACTAGCTGCTTTATTGCCTCAAGAATCTCCCTGTTCTAATATGCAAAATTGGGCTTACAGAAATACTACTTTTATTCAATTCATATAACACACATCTTACACTCAATAACACACGAACAAAAATATGAGGATGATATGAACACCAGTGAGTTTGTACACACACAAAAAAAACCCCAAACAGTCCAAGCTTTCAGCATTTTTATTCTTTGCATGCTAGTAAATTCACAAATATTTTATAAATGCTTAATATTATATCATTCCTTAATCATTTGTTCTATATGCACCACTGTAAAAGATTGAGAATTATAATTTCTGGCAAATTTGAATTCTTTTATTTCCTAACTTTTATATGACAACAATTGCTCTATTCTAGGAAAAGCAGTTGCAGATTAAAGAATGATGGTATGTTTTGATAATCTAATAAAGTTTCCAAAGAAATCAAACTTTTTAATAGATTAAAGTTGTATATTTTTAAGAACAACTACATTCTTAACACTTGCCAACACTTCAGAACTGGGTATCTGGATTTATATTCTTAGGCCATATTTAGCCACTTCACTTGAAAAGGTGTTTTTAAGTGCTGAGTCCCATTAGTTTTCATTAAATCTTGTAGAACTTGTAGAACAATTCCCTTTTTAATTGAACCAGAGAAATTTTAGAGAATGGTAGAACATCAGTTTTACGTGTTCTTTCTCCACTAGTCTTATTTATGCTCAGGAAATAGTTCATACATGCTTTATTTTAGCATTTCCTAACTTTTAAATAATAACAATCATTTTATTTCTCTCTTAAGAATCAGTGTACTGCAGTTTCCAATTTAGTCAATCTACCACAATGTATACCACACAGACGCACTACTTCACAAAGTATGGAAGTAGTTTGGAAGCAAATTAATTCCTCTTTGAAAAGCCATGTATTTACAGCATTCTCTGCAAATTACTGCAACAACATTTTTTCTTCTCATTTGAAAAAAAAGGTTATGTATAATCAGATAGGAAGTGAAGCTTACAGAACTAAGAAAGGAATTTTAGCTGCCTTCAAAATTGAGGACACAATGACAGAAATTGCATGTGCGCAACAGAGAAATTAGTAATTCAAACATTAGAAGTCAAAGAGTAGTTAAAAATTGAGGACTTTGAAATAAAATTTGCTGTTTAATTTATGAGCAGAACTCTATTAGCGACTATGAGTTCCTTTCCAAAGTTCTTCCTAACAGCATCATTTTTGTTTCAAAAGTCTTGGAACAATATACATCTCACAAAATAAACAGCTTTGTACTGAACTGAACTTAGGCTATGAAAATACCATATGAACTAAACACTGAATACAAAAATTTAAATTTTAAATTACTTATACTGTTACAAAATATTTTTACTTCCTAAAAAGCATGGAAATTATATTGGAAACTGAAAAGGTACTCAAGGGGCACTTCTTCAGTGTGTTCAAAAAAGTGCAACTCAATAACTAAACAGATAATATAGTCTAAAAAATCAAGAACTAAAAATAACAGCAGAATACTAGTGTAATATGTATTATGTAAAAACAGATATGATTGTATAGTATAGATTGTATAGTTAAGTAACTCTGACACTGTACTCTGGTCATTCAAGAGAAACTTTGAATTTGCAGTTCAATTATATTTCTATGAAGATGTGCATGTCAGACCTTTGCTTTCATATGAAGGGTAAAATTAAAGTTATGACTCTGTTGACACATGCTCCCAGGAGTTAAAAAATAAGGGATGGGAATTATCCAAGAAAACCTTTACTATTTATTTTTTAATACCAAGAAAAGAAAGGTTTTGTATAAACATGAAGATTTTGTACACTGATTGGTACTACCAGATTAAAAGAATAATAGAAAAATATCAGACACCTGAAATAACTTTATTATATTATCCCTCTCGATTTTTTTACAATGAATCTGATCAGACAGTCTTAAAAGTGAAGTATCTGAGTGCCATCACCATGCATTGAATACTTATTCACACTGGCAATGTGGTGGGAAAAATGATTTGCTGATAAAAAGAACTCTGTTTAAGGACAAAGAAACCACATGTTAAGTTCAACACATAAAAGTATTTGTCCTTATTAGCATATAGATGGTTCTATACTTGGAGAGCTTTTGTGGCCCAAAGACACGCTGACAGTCTAGAAACTAGAACACAGTTCTGAAACAAAATGAAACAGGAATGGTAGAAAATATGGATGCTGGAGAGATGTAGAGAGAAAAGGTGAGCATAAGGAGAAGAAAATATTGTTTCAGTGAAATGAGTACATAATCAATTTGTCAAAAAATTCAAGATTCACCATGAGGAATGACAAGCTGGGAAGGAGATTTGGAGCACATGGTTGGAATGAATGCTAGATTCATCATCACCTATGCACAGAAACCTTATCTGAGTAACATGAATAGCAATTGTATAATGTAAGGATAACAGAACTGAAAGGATAACAGAGGGCAGTGACAACTAAGACTAGTGGATTCAGCTTTGGAGAACTGAGACATTATTGTATTCAAATTCTCCCTCAGGACATTTGATGGAAACTCCCTCTCACTTCACTCACTGAAGATGCAAGTTTCTCCAGCCTCTAGTTGACCACAGTAGCTCAAAAAGCAAATGAGCAGAAGAAACCAGGTTACTGCTAAGATGCCATACTATGAACAGAATTAAAGGGCACATTACTGTTTGGCAGCCCTGCTTTAAGGGAAGGAACTTCTGGCAAACAAGCAACAGGCAGCAGTAATATTAGAAACAACTAGAACAGCCAAAGCTCATCTCTGAGTTGATTTTTGCCACTCTGTGCATTTTGCTGCTGAAGGCAGCTCTCTGCTCCCTCTACACTTGTGCCAGTCCCAAAAATGGATCAAAGTGAGCATAAGTCAGTGACATCAGATCCCAAAAAAGAGAAACAACATACTGGGGAAATACATACAGAAGTGTCATCTATAAGACATGTGAAATAATCTTTTCACTCCACTCACCACTGATAAAACCTTAGCTGTGTTACTGTATCCAGCTTTAGGCAATTCACTTCAATAACAATGTGGCTCATTGGCAATAATGACAAGGGGTCTTAAACTTTATTTGCCAGTAAATGACTTGCACCTTATCAGTAGTATACAGTGATATTCAAGGTGAAAGATATCAAGGCGAGATAAATGGCAACCTAGCTAGTAAGCCTTTCTGTGATGAAGATAAGACCAGAAGATAGCAGGAAGAAGCACTGAGAACTGCTGGAAGAGTGGAGGAAAGACGGGAGAATTTCAGAGAGTTATCAGCACTGAGTAATGGGAATGAAGTCCAATAATTAGAAAGATTAAGAACTGCTCACTTATAAAGCGCAATCAGTAGGAAGAAAGAAAAGTTCTAATCAAAGTTCAGAAGACTGAGCAGAGACATGACAAGAGTCTTCAAAGACAGAAGTCACTGCAAAAGGAAAGTGTCTAAATTGTTTTTTGTGTTGCCTGATCTTAACCTATAGAAGTGAAATTTCAGTGAGATGTCAACATGAACTTTTGAATGTTAAAAACAGCTAACAGTTAGAAAATCCAACAAAAGGAAGTTAGGGAATCTCCACCAATATTCACTAAAACATTTTAAAGGATATGTTTCAGACCTTGACATAGATCAGAGAGATAGACTGTAACCTCTCAAGGTCTTTAAGTACTGCTTTATAAAATTCACGTGTTCCCTTGTATCACTAACATTTATCCTCAATTCTTAATTCACATCTTTAAAATCAGCTCTAGGTATCAACTATGTTCAGCCACAACTTCACCAGCATCAGGATACGTGAAAGAAATGCATGCTCCTAAGATGACCTGCTGCCCGATGACTGAACTTAAAGCAAGAAGTCTCTCACTGGTCATCTCCTCTCCTACAAGAGGTTCTTCAGTTCACTAAGTTCACAGAAACTGACAGAGCTCTGATAAAGGAATAGATGTCTTGCATGCTCTGAGCACCTATACAGGCAGTTTGCCCCAACAATTCAAGGACCAGTTTTTAGTCAACTTCTGCTAGTAAAAAAAGAATGAAGATATCTAAAGGATGTTAATACAGATCTATTTTTTATTTTATAGAGCTGCAACTTTGGGCAGTAGATCACACAAGTCAAAAAGGTCCACACCCATCTCCCCTTCTCCTAAGTTTGATACAATTTCAAATAGGGGGAGGGGAGCAGGAGGGGGAAAGGAGGGTTCCCCCAAATCGCTGACTTGTGAGAGTCACTGTTCCCCCCAGCTTTCCATTTCCATGCTTTCCCATTTGACTGAGCTCCAAACTTTCCTTTTCTTTTTCTCAGTCAAAAGGACTAGGTTTCTAAGACAGCCTGAGACATAGAAGACCAATAGGCCATGCCTAGTAATAGATGTAATAGATCTTCAGGTAATTAATTCTCTTCGAGGGCCTTATTTTAAGTGTGCAGAAAGTATAAGTACTGGCATATACAAAAAATGAACATTAAAAATAAGGCAGGATGGGAACAGGTAATAGAGAAAGCTTTAACTCAGAAATTATACTTTTATGAAATGCATATAGCTGGAATAAAAATTCAGACGTCTGTATCTATGTTGTTACTTTCAACCTAGCATTACAAAAGTCTATAGCAGCCTAGCTTGTATAGTGAATTTCAGCTTCCTTAATCTTCTCTTTTGTACATTAAATTGCATATTATCTCCTACTGTTCACTGAGTTTGAACATATAAAGAGACTCCTACATCTATCAGCAATTGTTAATGTCTTTATTGTAATTCCTTAGGCAAATTATTTTCAGTTAAAAAATGCAGTATTTTACATTAACACGTACTGCAATTTTACCTATCGGACTTCCATTATTATATTTAAACAAGGAATGTTAAGAATCTCCTTTTTATTCATTAATGAGTTACAAGAAAAACTAATACAGCTATTACATTCGCACTTATAACATGCTTATTTTATATGTAACATGCTGATTTTAAAATAACCATGCTATTCAAAGCAGAACAGCATTATTTGATCATCTTGGGTTCTAATTAGCACAGCAATGGCTCTTTTTCTACACTTTTTTCTCCTTGCTCTCTCTCTTCTCTGAACTTGTTATTCCTTTAGTTATTGTTTTATTTTCATTTATTGGATTATTTTCTTCTAGAGCTGTTTAGTACTAGAAAACTGATATTTGTATATGACCCACAAAATATTTCATGCTGTGCACTATGGCTCCTAGCAAAACACCCAAGCCAGTTCCAAAGCTGGAGGCAGTACTGTCACATCACAGTAGCAAAGCTGTTACACACCAGAACAGCATCACAACACAGAAAACTTAGTTTGCAAAGATTTACAGGCCTTAACCTATGCCCCTTTAGGGCAAGTGACTTCCTCTTGTGAGTAAACATAACCTAGTGACCAAATACAAAACAGATAACTCTTTTCTTGATATTCTCATAAAGGGATTCATATTATACAGAAAACTGTTCACTTCTAGAATACTGACTCAAGAATATCACATATTTAAAAGCATTTCAGTATAACTTTGGAAATAAATATCACATATCTATGTTTTATTATCATCTTACCTTGCTTGACAACTGAGTAGCAACATATCTCTGTTATTAATTAAAACTTGTAACAGGACCAGAAAGGCTTTTGCTCGAATGAAAGTTGAAGGACTTTCAAATAAACGAATAATTGTAGTCACAAAATCCTTCGTGGGAATAAACACAAATGCATTAATATTATTTCATGAAAAATAGTTCATTTTACTATATTTTATCACCATATACATTTAAAATTTCCTTCTTTTAATTTGCATTGTGTATTGCTAAAGTCTTTTTCATACCATTTTTATAGCCAAAAATTTCACCAAGTAGTACTAAATAGAAGTATTTTGTCCAAGATAGATTGGCTCAAAGCAAAGCTACTTTGTACAACTTCAAGAGCTGCAGCAAGCAAAAGCTATCTTCTGTACTGTGTCCACAGTGCTACATAATGCATTATAAAACATGATGGAACTTACAGCTAAAAAATATTCCTACCTTAAGGATAAACATATGACACTTCAATATAATTATTTTAGAATATGACTGATGTGCTTTTAAAATATGTATATATCATCACAATTCAATGAAATATTTACCTTTTAATTCCCATATGTGCAGGAAAATTAAAAATACCTTTGTCGAATACAATCATTTATACATCACACCCTAAATTAAACATAAAGTGCTCCAAATGGACGGTAGTCCTGTTTCTACCTCCTTAGATTATATTATCTCATTTTATTCTTGGTTCATGAAGTAAAGAACACCTTTTAAGGAACAACTCAAATAAGAATGAACTGTAAGCAGTAATGAGCCAAGAGTTTCCTCACCCACAGACCACTCTCCATTCCTAAAGTCAATGTATAAAATCCTAAGATCCCAGCTAACTCCATCCTCCCTAAATCCAAATGAAATCAACATTTAAAAAGTTTAACCATGATGATGAGGAAGAGAGAATAACAAACCACTTCACAAAAAATTTCCCTTGGAAAAGTTTAACAATGATTAGCTGACTGGATTCTGAAATTCCAGCTTTTTCTCTGCTTTGCCCTGTATATTGGGAAGATTTTCCTTCTTAACTTCCAGAACATGGACTGACACATGAAAAGATCCAAGATTCACATGTACTGCCTCAACTTCCAAGGGAACAAAACTGAGAATCAGTGGCAAGAAGAAAAATGATGAGATCCTGTATTATGAAAGCAGAGTTAAGTATTCTTAGTTGTAAAAAACTTAAGATGGCAATCATTATGCTCTACCAAGTAACTTAGTATTTCCTGAAGAAAAAGAAGAAAAAAAGTGAGAGCCATTTGTAGGATATTCTATCTCTGAAGAATAAAAAAAAAGATCTGCTCCTGATCCATGCTCTTCTTGTAGAAAGACTAGTTGGGCTATCCGGTAAATAAATCAATCTCCAAAGATGTCTCTGTTGGCAACATCAACGGCATTTGTGGATCAACTGATCAGAACATCTCATGCTGAAAACAGAAACCCTACTCCTACTCTCTCCTTCCCCAAAAGATTCATAATTAAAATAAATGAGTCAAGTCAACTGACCCTGTCCAGGAGATAGACCGAGTATGAACAGCCTCATTAACAGAAACTGCATTTGAACAGCATCTGCATCTGACTTGGCTGTAGAGTGAGTGATACTACAGAACTACACAACCACCTACTGTGTGCCTGCAAGTTGTATACAATGTTTTAAATCATGAAATATGATGCATGTTTTAACACTACCACTCCAACCCGCTTTTACTGACAGAATAACTGAAAGAAGACAACTTCATTCTCTTAAAGCTAAAAACCAGAACTGAATAATATTTAGTAGAGGCAGCTTTTGCAAGAATTAACTACGCCTCTTTACAGAGACTGGAAGAGAGAACAGGAATGTAAAAGTTGCATAAGCCATCAGATTCCACTTAGATTCCATTTTAATGCTTTCTGCAAAAGAGGTCAGCACAGACAATAACTACAGAAATCCCAGAAGAATGAATTATCATATATTTTATAACTCTTTTGCTGTATTTTTGTAATTTAGTTCAAAAACAAAAGTGTTCTTAATCTTGTGGCTGATTAGCACAGACAATTTAAAGTTCATTGCTCTAAACATGTCAATGTATCATGGAGCATGACTTTTAGTTCTTCTCGTGAGAACCTACGGGGGAAATTTCTGAAATACGACCAACTAAAAGCAAAGGCTGAAATTTTAGCAAAATGTTTATTTTTGTACGAAATAATCCAGAACAGCCAAAAAAAGAGAAAGATAAGAAACTGTAAAGCCTCACACTTGGAGTAAGCACATATATAATGCAACATCCTGCCTGCTAACACTGATAGACCAAAGCGTCAACATAACACGGACACATGCAACTCCAAGCCAAAACACAGGTGATTACATCTATTCGTAGTCTTCATGCTCTGGAAAGCAAGAACATTTTAATATTATTTGTGGGAGTTACCATGGGTTAAGACAACATAGTCAATTAAAATTATCTACATCAGACCTATCTGGAGTCTTCTAATGATCTGGCTTAAGAAATAAATGCAATATTTTTTTTGTCTGGAGACTGCAAAACAGCAACAGTTTATCCAAAGAAAGTCTGTAGCAGGTCTTTGCTGACCTGCAAAACCTGACATATCAGAAAAGCCAAAATTGATAAAATACTCTCTATTACATTAATTATTAATTGTTTCACTGTTATACTATTCTTCCTTGCCCTGCAACTCTTTGATGTATCCATGGAGACTCTGCAGGCTAAGGACATTCTTTTCATTGCAAGTGAATACACTGTCTCTTGTAACAAGATCATCATTTTAAGTCAAGATTGTCAGTAATAGAGCAAAGAAAATTTAAAATCTATGACAAAAAGGAAATTTATTTTTCTTTCTTTTTTTAAACAAAAGGGGAAAATAGGTAGACTATTATTTTACTATACAAGAAACTAAGTTGCCATAGCCATAGCAATTTTTTTTGTACTGTTGTGTACTTTCAAGTTTTCTTTTTATGCATTGCAAATACCTCAATAATATTATCTTAAAAGCTAAGTTAAAGATTTTACTAAAAATATTTATACCTCTTATTAATACATACTGATATTGACAAAAGCATCAACATCAGAGGTTGCTACTTGCCCATTTTCAGGTAAAAAGCAAAGACTCAGAAAAGGTAACTGAAAATGACAGCAATATTGTAAATACCTTTTTCTTTCCCAATGCCATCATTGGACATGACAGAGATAAAAAGAGACTATGACTAATAATCTGTGAAAGTAGAGGAATAATGTAATTGTGGCAACCTATTGCTATACCTTTGGCATGGTTTTGGTATGGAAATAAATATGGAGTTCTCAGATTCTTTCTGGTGACATAATCAAAAAAAAAAAAAAAAAAAAACACAGAATACGCAATAAAAATAATCCAGAGTTAGAAAACCTTTTGCAAAGTCTGTTAGCTTTCAGTATGTCAGGTCTCAAAGTGCAGGGCGGGAGGCTGGGTAAGAGGCATCCTGACCTTCTGGAGCAGTATTGCCGAGTCACATGAGGATGTGACTTACAGGAGTGACCAAAACCCATCAGTATCCACACCCAAGTACAACAGCAGCAGCAGAGATGGTAGCCAACTCCTGCCTATTGACCCAAGTAGCCCTAAAAACAAGCTGGCCATTGAGGTGGATCCAATATGCAGGCTGGTGACTTTCTAGAAGGTGAAGTTAATCAGGGTTGTTTCACTCAGTGAATAATTATGAAAGTGTTACATCAGAAGAAATTAAAGATTCCAACTAATGAAAAAATAACAGTGGAAAAGAGAATCACAACCAACCCTTGCAGTGCATGAGGGAAAAGCATTGCAGGTCACAGTAAGAGCAAGCTAGATGTACTCTTTTTCTTTTCTTTTTCTTTTCTTTAACTTAAAAATCTGAATAATTTTACTTATTATTGATTGGAACAAAAAAAAAATCGTCTAACCTCTGGAAGAACCTAACCACTTTCAAAGTGATAGCAGTGCTTTTTATTCATTCACAGATGAGCCTTTCCAGACAGACAAAAGTAATTAGCAATGTTACTATCTACCACTATAGGGTACCAAAGATGTTTGATTATGTTTTTCCCACCCACACACACACACTTTAAGAATATCATTTCAGCTTTTTTGTTTCCAAGGCAAGAAACAGAAAGGCATTGTATCTGAGGGATGGAGGTAGGGAGGAAACAGTCCTTTTTACCTATTGTAATTCTCTGAAGATTTATACAAGTATTGATGACCAGCAATTGCATTTCTCCTATTTCTTCTTCGGCGTTTTACTTTGGAATTGGTTTTATCTCTGTTTTTGAAGGAAGCAGAAAACAGGCCTAACAATCTTTTGAGCCAAGAGAGTTTCCAGAAGCACATACAGAGCTAAATGCCTTCCATGATGAATTTGTATCTTTATGTATCTTCTAATACGTTTGTTTGCAGTTGTATTAAAAGGATAGTCAGAACCTTGTCATTACCTCCTGAATAACACTAAGGTCCTTCTAACTGTACTATACAATAGTTCTACAAGATGAAGAACACTTTGGAGACCCACAACATAAATTTCTTTTTTCTTTTCCTTTCTTTTGTTAAGAGAGACTTGCATGGCATGCTCACAGAATATTGAGAAATGCATGGATTATTAACTTCAGCTTTTAGCAATAAAAAAAACATTACTACTTGTACTGTAATAGTACCTGACAGTCCTTATATTTTTAGGTCCTATTCAAGAAAATGGAAATCTGGTCTGTGCTTCCAAAATCCTACAGTCTACTTTGAGGCGCTAACAGAGCTGTTCTACAAATAGGGACTTACTGTAGCTTGAAGGCAGATGGAGGTGCCAAATGTGGTCACATGCCATAGAGCTAGACTCCTTTACCAACATTTCAAAATCCAGTTTTTAAAGCACAAGACTTTTTGGAGGGGTTACAGCTTTGAGTACTATTCCTACTCCTGTCATTAGTTTGATACATGCACCTGAAAAAACTTCTGCATTTGTCTATACCTCAGCCTTCTAATCTGCAAAATTGGAATATTATTTCACAACACATCTATGACATTTCATTAAGGATTAAGCAGCAATTTTCAATCTACGAAGTTTCAGCAATTCCTGTACTGCATCCCAAGATAACATTTTATATTTTGTATAAGCAGACTGAAGAGTTTCAAAGTTGATTATTTTTAATATAACTCAAAGCTTTGATAAAAAATAATTCATAAGAACTGCAATATCAGAAAGAGGGTCTTTTAAAGCAACATAAGTCTTATGTAAACCAGGAATTCTTCATAGCAAACATAGTGATGCAGTCATTCTTGTTACACACTGTATTCTTTCTCTAAATATTCAAGTGAGTATTTTTTAAATATACTTCTCTGAATATATCACCAACCAACAATAAGGTGCATTATTAGAAAATGGGACATTATGGGACAATTTGCCAGCTGTTAAATATTGTTGCAGCAGAATTGGTGGAAAGCTTAAGGCCAACTAACATGCACTTAGAAAGAACGAGCTGGCAATTCTGGCAAGGCACAGAAATGAATTTTAGGAAGTGAATGAGTAATCTTAGGCTGCAAGAAGTGATTTGGGGAAGATAGCAGAATATTTTTTAATTTAAATATTATTTTGAAAATGATATATAAAGACATTAAACTAATTCCTCTCTAGTAAAACCTGATATATTTTTTATAGTCAAGATGAGTATCAATTTATAGCATACATTACAATAGAAGATCTGATGAAAATATTAGCAGGAGTTCATATTTTCTTAGTGATTTTTATTCTCTACAAGTAGAGATCAATTACTTTTGTTTGTAAACTATACCAACTTACTGGCAAAAAATAAACACCCTTTTTTCTAAAGCACAGAATGTGAAATAATTTAATTTCATGATCAAAATAGAAAGCTTTTAATCATCTCTTCCAAAAATTGTATTAGACATACATCAGAACTTACAGTTTTATTCAGTGACATTAAAAAGAAAACTTGCCTAAGTTAATAAAACAGTGATTTCTGCAAGACATTGCACTTACAAATTGGCCTAAGGTCTTTTAAGGAGAGCAAAATCCAAGTACAGTTTTAGATACAATCAGGACACTCATTATTTTCCCTTTCAAATGTTTAAGAACGCTATGTCAAAGTAGCTGTCCTCCTGCATTTCTCATTGTTTTTCCTTGGGGCCATTATCAGTTATCATCAGGCTAGAGTTTTCTGAATGGATTGAATTCTAGCTGCAGTAGCAATTTAGGTACCCATTAGTACTAGCTCTTGAGGATCTTCAAGGGAGAAGGGAAAACTATACACCTCATTATTTCGTATTTTTGTTTGTTTTAAGTATAAACACATAAATAATCTATGTTACATAAACAAGTGACCATTTTTCCTAAGTAGCAATTTCTGGAGAACATTATTGAACCTTTAAAATAGTTTTTCTCTATTACAACATTAACTCTGCATTTCGTAGTTTCCAGAAAATGGAAATATCTGTTCCTCTTTTCCTGCTATTCACAAACTTGAGTGCCACTGAGTTCTGAAAACCAAAAACAATAGCAGAGGCAACTTTAACTTTCTAATGAAATTTTGTGCCATTTTGTGAAAAATATTAATTTGAAGTCAAACCTTTTCTTGAATCAGTCTCTGTAGATGCATCCCACATGACAACATAGCAGAAAACATGGTGAGCATGTACTGCTGAATCCTGCATATTCCAGTTGCCAGGGAATTTAGTACAGCTGTTAATCCCACTTTTTCAATAACACTCTGGAAAGCACTGGGTGAGTAACGAGTAACTCTGCATAAAGCCTACAAAAAGTGAAACAAAAGCCTCAGTAAACAACACTATTTTTATTTACTAAAGTAATGGAAAACAAAAACAAACAGTGACAACTTTCCAATAATTGAGAGAAATCACATGGTTTCAGTCATAAGATAAATATTAGGGGAAAAAAGTTACTTTTCTTTAAGAGAACTGGAATTTGAGATGTATTGCTATGTACCTTATGCACCTGAAATTGAAATCTTTGGTCCATCAACATGAAGTAGCAGTACATCTGTCACTTTTCCCTCTGGAAGATAACAACGATGGAGAGGCACAGTCTGTGCTTCAGTTTTACATTTTTTTGTTTGTTTGTTTGTTTGTTTGTTTGTTTTTTTAATTAGTAGAGAATTTAGGAAGGAGCACAGCCAGCAGGAAACAGAGATGACACACAGAAATCCAGGTCACCATAAAGGTAAGTTTCTTCTGTCCCATTTCTCCTGGTATATTTCCAACCATAATGCAATATATAGCAGTTTATTATCTAGAGTCCATCCAAATACAGGTTCCACTTGCCTCAGTTAAACTACTTTAAATCTAGATACTTGTTAACAAACAGTTTAGTACAGTAAACATATATATTCTCAAAATGGTTGGTTTACAAATTCCAGTAGTTTAAATCTAACACGTTCAGAAACTAAAAGTTGAGCTTCAGAGACAAGAATGATCTAGCTTCCACATCTCTAAAATCTTAGTCAAGAAAAGGAAGAAGGTTCAATGACAACCCAATCTTTTAATAATAAAAGTAAACTTCAATAAAAACTTGTCTCCTTTAATATCTCAGATGTGACTACAGCACTAGGTCTTCCTAAGCACAGGAAAATAACTGAAGAAAACACTCTCCCTTCACAAATATATATGACCAAAGTGAAGAAACAACTCCACCTCCCTCAAATATCATTTATTGTCCTTAAAAAAAGAAAAAATGGAAGGAAGAAAAAAAGGACAAATCCACTTAAAATGAACATACATGTTTCTTAGACAATAAAAGTAGACAGATATTTTATTGATGCTATTCATCTACTCAGTACCTCTTCCTTGTTTTTTCTAGTCCAGAAACCTCTATTTGGAGGCCTGTGCCTAGTGGAGTCCTCCACAGCTCAGGACTGGGTCCCATCCTGTTCAACTTATTCATCAACGACCTGGATGAGGGAACAGAGTGCCTCCTCAACAAATTTGCTGATGATAGCAAGCTGGGAGGAGTGGCTGACACACCTGAGGGCTGTGCTGCCCTTCAGAGAGACCTGGACAGGCTGGAGAGTTGGGCAGAGAGGAACCTCCTGAGGTTCAATAAGGGCAAGTACAGAGTCCTGCACCTAGGGAGAAATAACCCTACACACCAGTACAAGCTGAGGGCTGACCTCCTGGAGAGCAGCTCTGCAGAGAAGGACCTGGGAGTGCTGGTGGATGACAGGTTGACTATGAGCCAGCAGTGTGTCCTTGTGGCCAAGAAAGCCAATGGTATCCTGGGGTGCATCAGGAAGATCGTTGCCAGCAGGTCGAGGGAGGTGATCCTGCTCCTCTACTCAGCCCTGGGGAGGCCTCATCTCGAGTACTGTGTCCAGTTCTGGTCTCCCCAGTACGAGAGAGACATGGAGCTACTGGAGAGAGTCCAGTGTAGGGCTACAAAGATGATCAGAGGGCTGGAGCTTCTGCCCTCTGAGGAACGGCTGCGAGAGCTGGGTCTCTTCAGCCTGGGGAAGAAAAGACTGAGGGGGGATCTTATCAACGTGTATAAATACCTGAAGGGAGGGTGTCAAGGGGACGGGGACAAACTCTTTTCAGCTGTCCCATGTGACAAGACAAGAGGCAATGGGCAAAAACTGAACCTCAGGAAGTTCCGCCTGAACGTGAGGGGGAATTTCTTCCCTGTGAGAGTGACGGAGCACTGGCACAGGTTGCCCAGAGACATTGTGGAGTCTCCTTCTCTGGAGATCTTCAAGGTCCGCCTGGATGCAACCCTGTCTTAACATGCTCTAGGTGACCCTGCTTGAGCAGGGGGTTGGACCAGATGATCTCCAGGGGTCTCTTCCAACATTACTGATTCTATGATTCTATGAATTGCTGCCTTTCACCTCTCTGCTTTTTTTTAAAACAGAAGCATACAGTATTAGTCGCATGGCATAGCATGCTGTATTTTCCAAGGATACAATCTAGCCTTTCACCTTTAGTCTGAGTTTTCAAATGAGTGGATGGGAGGTAAGCGAGCTCACTAAACATATTTCTTGAGGGTCATATTATCAATGAATTGCTGGAACCTAGGGGTGGACTGTGTGAAAGCAACATCTGCTAACTTGGTGTGCTAATGTGTGCTAACATGATGTATGTTGCCACTGCCTTAGCTATCTGCTGCAGACAGTCAAATATGGCTTGCCATAGCCATAGGCCTTCGGATGACCTCCAGGCAAAATTTGCAGGGGAGACGTGCTGGTCCCTGGGGTCATGCTGCGGTTTCAGGGACTGCAGGAAAGCTCCAGCCCGCTACAGCCATGGGAAGAAACTTTAACCTCCCACCACCTTGGTGGTCACAGAGTGCAATGCTGTATGAGTGAAACCAACAATTCAGCAGAACAGCAGAGGATGGGGGGATAGGAAACAAAGTATTCTAAATCACTTCAGTAGATATGCACTTCCTACGAGATGAAGATAAGTAAAAAATTGGTGGAGCAGGAATTGTAAAACAAGGATAAGAAGTGGTAAGAGCAGAGAAGACCTCACACCACCTTCTCTCTGCAGTGGTCTTAGGACAAGAAACAATCACAGTGAGAGAAAGGTATTGGCAGAGCCTCCTCTAGAACAAACTTCCTCTATCCTTGCTCTCTGCACAGTCTTTACCAGCACCTTTTTCTCCCTGTAGCTCCAGCCCCAACATCATATATACCCTACTCATCAATCCATGGTCATATAGTGGCTAGATATGGAGGGCACCCTGAAGGGATGAATCCTGTCTCTGAAGTTTGAGAACAAATGCTTTAATGCATCTGATATACCCAAGTCCCTTGAAAGAAACTATTCAGCATCAATTAGTTGGGGGGAGAGGGGTAGAACAGAATGATTGTGTTGAGTTTTCCCAACTTAGTTTCTCTTTAAGTGACTTATACTTCAGGAGTTATCCCTACTCCAGCAAGTAGGAGTAAATGTAATGAGCATGTAATTTTCAGTATGCTGGAAAGAAAATATTGTTCCTACTACTGAGCTGGTCAGAATGTCACTTTGACATCTTATAGAATTATTTCTTCTCTGACTCTAGCAAAATGATAAAAGATACAGATTTTCTACAGGCAAAATCTGTGATACTTACCTTGGGCAGGCTGGACTCCAAAATGAGCAAAAATATTGAGGCACAGTTCCTGTTTGCCACCTCTGACAGGCAGGACACCATAAAGTGTCATTTCTTAACTCCAGAGACTGAAGACAAAGAAGCTTCTTCATATATTTTTATGTCTGATTAAAATAATAATGAATACAATTCCATAGTGCCCTACTGCTGGTATACTTCGCAGACAGCCTGCTAGCTCCAGATGAAGATGCAACACATTTCTTAATAGAAATGTATTTCTGCATGTGAATATAGATACCAATCACGAAAAATTCTTCAGAATTCGTTTAAACCAGGCAAAAATGAATGCACAATAAAACATAATGGCACACATGATCTCAATTTACACAGTTATGCAGAACAAAAATGACCACATATCTCTATAAAAAACTGGAATTATTAGAAATTGTATAGAATTATAAAATATAACCTAAGAAGACATTATTATGTTACAAGGTTTATAATCAATCTTCTATAAATGCTTTCTATTGTTTCAGATTTCATTAATTACAAGGAACGTAAATATTTCCCCCACTACTCATCTCTGCAGTACAGTACTTAAATGTTCCCATACTAGACGTTTCTAGAAGACTTGCTGAAATCTCTGTAAATTTCAACTAGTAAAAACTGAAAAGCACTGCTTGTGCTAGATTTTAATATTATCTGAACAAGCATTTACTTAACAAGTGCTAAGAATGTAATCCTAAACACCTCAGAAGTATAAATACCTAACCATGATCTATACTAGGCCTTGACTATTAAATCTAATAAATAAGTTCATCCTCTTGTTCCATTACTGTTTTGCTACAAAGCAGCAAAAGGATTACAGGATTACCTCAGTATATATTACTTTAGAAATTTACTGGGGCCAGCTGACTTCATAGGTAATATAACATAGTTACATATCTCAGCCATTTGACAAACAGCACCATCCCCAAAACAGCGAGGAGTGGGAGGGAAAATCCAGGAACACCTTCAGACACAAGCACACTTGTTTGAACAGAGGGGCCAGAATTGCTTAGTGGATAGCAATAATTTCCAGTAAGACCAGAAAAAGAAGAAACAGGGCAACTGGACCAAAGATGTAGAAGAATGAATGTTTCTGGCTCTGTGAGTCCCTCTCGCTGCTGCTTTCACCTAAAGCCCTCCACTATGTTAGTTGTAAACAAGCCCTACTTCTAGCATGACTCTAACCTCAGTAACTACCTGAGGCAAAAGCAAGATCTTTGGTAAGTCTGCTGCCTTCACAGAAAAATAATGTTAGCTGGAAACAGTTGTTTTTCACTCATATTGTCCATTTTCACATTTATACTGTGGATTTGCATATATTCAAGCACTAGATGTTAAAGAAATTTTTTGCCTCAACACAATTCAATGTGCACACACAACCTGACAGTCTCTTCCAAAAGTTGGCCTAATGCATGCACTGCGCAGGAACCTGGGTTTGACAGACAAATATTAAGAGAATGATGGGGGGAGGGGAAAAAAACCCCACATCTTTTTCAATTCAATTAAAAACTCCCCCATTGAAAGGGCATCTCAGCAATCAGCTGAGTTTCCTTAGGGAATCCTGGTAATTGCAGCTATCATGACCTCTAAAAAACCAGAGCTTTATCCTAATATATGTCATAAGTAAAAGGGCTGGTAGGGTAGTCCTTGAGAACTGATAAGCTTTGTCAACAATGCCTTTGAATTTTGCATTGAAAAGAAAATAAAAGGAGGGGGGGAGTAAAAGGCTAAGAGGTTCACAAAATGGGCAATACAATTGCAAGGCTTATGAGTTTACTAACCCATAAGTGCCAAATGATTCAGTTTTGAAATACATAACATAAATATGCTTTCTTACTATACATAACATTGCATTTAACATTAAGAAAGCCCATCCAAATCAGTTTGCTCTATCACAGCTGCAATTACAAGACAGGAAGAACTGAGTAACCCAATATATATGATGCTTTTAGCTTCCTCACTTGGAAGCAGCAAACTAATAAACAAGCTTTGGTAGCTGTCAACAGATCTAAAAAACGTTAAAAAATAAAATATAATGGTCAATTAGGCCATATTTACGTGTTCAGGTTTTGCCTTCTTCTTAGACATTACTCCTGCCTTCCAGGTAAGATGTGTAAAGACTTTCTTCTTATCAGAAGTTAAGTAAAACAAGGCAACTCCAACAGTGCTTAAGATAGGCTGACTACCATAGCATGAATATTCTGACAAAGATAACATTTCTCAACCTCACAGCCTTGGGAAGATGTAACGATCTGGGATTTCAGAAGACACTGAGGGTTAGGGAGGGACAGATGAGAACACTTTCTTCTCCTACCATCACAGAAGCCTCATCTCAGGGCAAAGAGAAGTGTGAAACCTTATGGCACTGATCTCTGAGCCCACTGCTGTACAAAGGTGTAACGATGTACTGACGATGAGAGTCTTCTGAGAATCAAATGTATAACTTCTACATCTTACTTAGCAGAAAGTGGCTCTTGCATATCACAAGCATACTATATTTTCTAAGAAGAACCTGATTTTTCAAGGAGGAGGGAGGGGAAAGACAATAACATTTCCTCTGGTGATCTTTGTTCAATGACTGAATGCAATTCAAATAAACGGTTTCCCTGGGATATGCTATTTAGCGTGGCACAGGCAATAGGTATAACTGTCCAAATGGCCTCTAAAAGAAGAGCAGATCTGAAAGGCTGGTGTAAGAATCAAGGGAATGCTAAATGATGAAACATTCTTCAAGTGAATAGCAGAGAAACAGGAGGAGAAATTCAGGATAAATAGAAAGAAAGAAAAATAAAGAGCTACGATCTAGTAGCAAAGATATTGCCAAAGACTGTCTACCTCACAGAGAATAATTTCTTTGTTCCAAACCTTGTGCTCACATCATAGTCCTTTGTTTGTCTTATTATCATCCTATATTAACTTAAAAACTCTTCATGGCAGAGACAAGACCTGACAATTGTATAGAACCTAATGATTTCAGATGCATCTAAGGCTGTCTGTAATAAAAATAATAACCACTCCTCAAATAAGACACAACATTTCAAAAGAGAAATTTGAATTTTGCAAGAATTTTGTTGATTCCTTGAAAGATTGAGCGTTTCAAACACTAGTCACAGTCAGCAGCATAAGAAAGCATATGCTTAAGGCAGTAATGAACTTGCAAGGACTTTGTCCTATGTTTGTTTTCAACACTAGAAGATACATTAGGTCGGTCTCTGTTACAGGTTTTCTCAGTGAAGGTAGATGAATATGAACAAGGGTAGTGTACTATTTACAAGATATTGCCACAGAGAAATATAACAATATGATATCAAAATGCTACAAGCCAATTAACTTTGGCACATCCCCTAGAACTACCTTGTAGCCATCTTTGAATAGGTACTATTATTCTATTCTTATTGAATTAACATTAAGAAAAAACATCTCAAATAACAAATTCTGAAATCTAAAATGTTGAATTTTCAACTCTAAAATATATGTAAATGTATTTTAATGTAATATGAAATATAAACATGCATACACAAAAATGCTCAAAAACATTTCAATTTCCATACAAAATAACTTAAAATAATACCTAAAACATGTCAATACTATGAAAGAAAATTTCTTACCGAAACAGCAGTTATCTTCAGGGAATCTACTGTAGAATGCATGAAGAGGTACCACAACACAGGTCCAATTTCTGCTGTAATAAATCCTTGGGCATGGCAAGAAAGAGTAGTGCAAACATTTTCAATGATTTTAGCTGCTAAATGGTTCACAATACGCTCTTCCTAGAGGGGTAATTGGAAAGGAAACCTTATATGCAAACATTTTTAATGTTTCTGACTTGTTTTTAAACTAATTACTACACCTAACTTTTATTCACTGTACACTGTCTTGGAGTGGCTTCTTAATTTTATTTAAAGCTTGGAAAAATAATTTCACAAGAGCCCTCAACTATTTCTGAGCAAATTACATTTACTAATCCTATTCCGCCACCATTTTGTATTCTATTGCAAAAGACAACAATTAATAGAAATATAATTTAATACAAAATTTTTCAACTCCAAATGATAAGCCTGCAGTAAATGCAATCACTAAAAATGAAAAGGTGTTATTATGTCACAGGTGTTCTATGATCAGTGCTTTGTGAACAGATATCTGTTTACTAGCATATATCACTACAATAGGCTTTGAATAGGATGATTATAAATGAGACAGAGTTATGTAAGGAAAAACAAAACTAAAGAAATTAAACTCTTCTTACCCAAAACAACCCCTGGGAATAAAGAAAAAGCATTCTTGCAAGTCAGGTTATCCTGTAATTTCCTTTTCTTCCTCTTTGGAAGTACAGTCTTGACCAATGTCTAAGACAAATCTTTGGGTGCCACTTACTACAGGAATTCCTAAATTCCCTTAACAGATTCTCAACTCTTTGTTGTGCTTTTTTAATGCTAATCAAATCTTTTTAGCTGCAAAAAAATTGTTGGAAGTCATCAAATGATTCTATTAGAAAATATAAACTTATTCATCCAGACTACATATAGTCCATACATGTATCTTTAATTTCTACTCTAATTCTACATACTACTTTGCAAACTATAATGCCATCATGGAACAAAAAAAAAACCATGTCAGAATAATGATGAGCCATCAGCATATCATGGATATATACAGCAGTAGTTTCTTCTCAAGAAAACTGTTGCTGACTCCAATGGAAGTTCAGTTTAATACTTAAAATCCGAGCGTGTGATATCTTCACCTTAGCAGAAATGGAAGCTTCATTGCTGGTCTTTTTTGGCTGTGCATTACCTCACCTTATTTCTATCTGCAACTATGAATAAGTAATGTCTTTCAACAATGACTTAAATGTATCCACGAGTTCAGCAAGAGTGAATTTTTAACATAAGAAGGACAATCAATTTAATTTGTCAAGTTACCTCATAGTTTGGTTTCACAAATAATTCATCACAGTATCTAACTGATTTCTTTCTTCTACTAATCTCCACATTATCCCACTACCCTTTGGATTTCTGACATTTATCTTCACAATCAGAACCACCAACAACTGTGAGCAATAATAATGAAACCTTACAGAAAGCAATAAAAAAGTACAAAAAAAGAAGTGGAGAACATTCGTTTCATTTAAAATTCATTCTATATCAACTCTTCTTTTTGCTGACTTAAGTGCTTTAAATGTCTAAATGACAGCTAAATGGCCAAACTACATCGATGTAGAAATGTTCAGAAACTCTAGTGTATTGCTGTCAAAAAAGCTTTATTTATACTAATTTTCATGCTAGCCCTTCCTGTTCCTTCAAAAAACCTGCAGCTCTGCTCAAAACTCTTAAGAGGGATGCCAAAGCCAATCCCCATTTAAAAGTGTTACCCTCTGTTATAAAACTCTACTGATTTCTGTGGTCTTCCTTAGATTTATAGCTATGAAAACAAAAAAAGTTCTGTTCCTGGGTTTCTGAAGTTTTTATTACTGCAAGATATTGCATCATTTCAATCTGTTAACAACCTAGATACATAGATATGTTTACCAAAATTAGGTGTCTCAAAACTTCTTATAAATAATATTAATTTTTAATCTTTTTCAGTGAAATATACTTCTGAATTTCAGTCTGTATTTTGCACAAGTTAAAAATGCATAGATTTATCAACTATAAGCATTTAAAATCCACTCCATAATTGAAACGTTCATATTCAAGTTAAGTCTCCTTTACATGCTAAACAATTACTAGGAACACTAACTGGAGATCCATTGCTGCTTTGAACAGTCAGCAACACTTACTAAATACACTAAAATCCCATAAACTAACCATAACAAAAGCTTTATGCAGCAGATAATGGTTATTACAAATGCTAATGGATCTCCTGATGTAGTTCTAACTTTTCTTAACAAAATTTGGTGCTGAATATGTGTTCTATCATGTTCTTTTCTGCTGCTGCTGAGTTATAACCCGTGCCAGATGCCAGTCACTCTACTATCTTGAATAGAAAAAAGGGGTCATGTATCATCACAGTGCTCTATAAACTCAATGAAGTTGTCTGAGTAATTCCATTTACTGCTACCTGAGATGTCTGTTTTAGTCCCTCTGGGATCTATTCCTGAGCACTGTCCAAGTAACAAGACTTGTACTATTTTCTGCTTAATTCTTCTCTGGAAGAGAAGCCTGAGCTAAACTAATATTTGGCCTCTTAACTAGAAGAGTCATCCTGTCATGTTACCAGTATATAAGCCATGTTAGTGGAAAGAACTGGATCTTCAAGATACAAGTAAAGAGCTTCCATGTAACAGTTAACCTCTATCCATATCATGAACTGTGTTAAACCTAAACCTATTTATTAATAGAACTGTATCAAGAAGTATGTACTCTACTTTCTCTATTTTTAGATTTCAACTAGTTTTGCAAAATGCACTTAAAGCTCCTAACTTTCAGTAATGTTTAACAACTAACAAATAACTCTGTTCTTGATTAGAGTCACAGATGTTTAGTGAAAGTGAGCTGTAAGACAGAAATCAGATACCAAAAGGGTAAATAGATGTAAACTGTTAAAGGAAAACTTCTTTTAATGAAGTCTTTCTATTCAAAAGAAAATAAGCAAACCAAAATTACCAACATATCTACTTTCATTTTTTGGAAATAATGATCTACTTGATACTCTTTTTGATTGTGGAAGAGCTAACAGTGTAGGACAGATTTTAGAGGCACTGAAGATACAGTCATTACCTTAAAGAACATACTATATAAAAATATCCTAATATCCTTTAAACCTTGAGCATAGAGCATTTTATGACCTTTGCATGCTATAGTGTGTATATATACATATGCTTGAGATAGAGCATAAGACTTATAAAGAAACATTTGAGTAGTAGACTGAAAAATTTAGGAAATAAGACAGTAGTCCATCAATATTCTAAATTGACTTCCGTATAGTTTTTAATCTAAAAAGACAGACAGAATGAAAATACAAACATAACTTAATGAAATAAACCTGTACGATTCTAAGCAGTCATGATTATAAGAATCAGATCTCATTTGACTATAATTTGCAATATGAATCCTTCCCAAAGAAGAACAAACATATAGAAATACATTTTAAAATTCCTTTCGTAGAAAAAAATAAATAATTCTGAGTAAGCTAGGGATCTAAAGAAGAAACAGAAATCTGAATGTGAATGATTTTATAGGAAAGATTGTCCTGCACTTTCCGAGAAAATTGTCATAATATTATTCTCTTCTCCTTTCTTCTCCAAACTCACTGTAAAGGCACTGTTCTGACTAAGAACATACCTTCTAGGTAAAGACCTGTACAGATGCAAAGTCTGCTACAGGAGCCAAACTGGAACCTTATACCTCTAACACTCACCAACCTATGTGTAACAAATGTTCCAGTAGTATTGAGAGTTTCCTTAGGTGAATAGGAGCAATAACATTGGCTATCAAAACAGAAATGTCCCTTTTAAGTCACTCTTTTGTATTGTGCTTAAGTCCTTCTACAAAAACTTACCACTAAGACAATCTAACTATCAAATAGAAGAAAGAAAAGGAAAAATTAGGCTCAAATCTAAGAGAAAAAAAAAATCTGTTAGTGTACAAACTTTACAGAGGTGTTATTCACTACTTATTTTGCACAAGGATTTCTATCTTCTGACTATATTGCCTTATATTAAATATTAACCAATTTTTTTAACTATCTTCTATTGTTAAAGAGTTCAGAACCAAAAACTTCTGATTTTTATGTTGTTTCTTCGCTAAGATGGAATTTTGTACTGTAACCTACTGGCAAGCTGTAATTTATTAACAATCTTGCTTATATGGTACCTTGAAAAATAAATATCAAAGAGACAGAAGACAGCAGTTTGTAACCTCACTCATCATTTCTGATTAAAATACACTCTCCAGGTGCCATGCTTTCACATGAGAGGATTGTGCAGATTCTAAAAGCCAGATATAGTTTATTAGCTATAGCTGTATATATTAATTTACCCATGCAAATATATTGTGGAAGTAATACAAGTTGAGAGTTCAAGAAAAAAGTGGAAGCAGAAAGGTGAGATGATTAAAGTGTGAAGAGGGGAAAATCCAAAGGAGAAACTAAAGCTGAGATTTCACTGAGTTAAGATTAAGTTGAACCTTAAATATGACAATGAAAAGCAAGAAATATATGCAGAGCCAACAATGTGATTCAAACAAGAAGGGATAATACATTTAGAGTGAAGCAGAAAAGGGTAACTTTAGCAAAGGTGTTTTGAATAAACTAAGTAAAATAGATGAAAGGAAAAGGGCAGCTACATCAGCATTATGTCATTAATATTAAATAGGAATACTCTTACGGAAAGAAAATGACTACATAACCTAAGAACATTGATAGACCGTGACAGCAGGGAGACAAACTTCAGCAAAAGAAAGCCCTGAAAAATCTTCAGAAGCCTCTCTTCTGAGAATGTATATATCAAATAATCTTACTTTTAATGCTATAGGAACTAAGTGCCTTAACTGTAGAAATCAGGACCTTGCTGTAGTGACTACATACAAACATTTAGAAGTTGAACTTGGACACAAATACCAATGCTTGTATCAGGAATTGTGTCATACTGCTGGAAAAAGTTGTTGTAAAAAGCTAGTAGACAAAGGTTTCAATAATATCACATGAATTCTGACAGACTGAAAATTATACCAAAGCTAAACATGTCAAGTTGGACTCGTCATTGACTTATTTATGAGTATACCAATTTCCTTGTTTTGACGCAACATCAAACATGCCTGTTCTTTACCTGAACCAAAAATAGCTTCCATCACAATTTATCAGTGTAAAAGTGTAGCAAATATGAACTTCTGCTCCCCTACTGACAAAAGTATTTTCCAACCTATTAGTTTACTGTCTTAAAAGCCCTTTAATCTATATACTTTTTGTTACTGTTAGATTTTCAGGTATAGAAGGTATGCAAAAATGACACTAAGTGCACTTCCTGAACTTTTTGTTCCATTGCAGGCAAGTAAAAGGGACACAAGCACTTTTCCAACTCTCTTCTGCCTCTGTTAATCTGTTTCCATGGGTAGGTACGGTCTGATAAAGACAACTATTACTAGAACTCTGGAGATCCAAGTATACTTCAGAGTAATTCCTAATGGAATTGAAAAACAGACAACTTATCTTAAGAAATTCAAGATTATGTAAACTATGCTACTGAATAATGTAAATTAGTTTTACTTTCTTAAACTGTTATTAGTGACATCAAATAAAACTTTCTAATTGGCAATAAAAGGTTACATTGAAGTATTTCATAATGCACATACTTAACCCAGTGCAGTAATGCAAAGTTGATTACCAAAAAATCAGTTTTACATTTTCATGAACACAGAGAGCACATACACATATTAACCATAGAAAGCATATTGAGAGATAAAATTTTATTAAATAAGCTTAAAATAATTAAAAACAATATATGATTTATTTAAACTTAATTCTAATTTGTTAATTGCTAATGCTAGAGGGATTTCAAGCTGGAGAAATGGGAAGACAGAAACCTCACAAAATTCGAAGAAGACAAATGCAAAATTTTGTATGTAGGCTAGAATAACCTCATGCAGCTGTACAGGTGGGAGCTAACTGGCTAGACAGCAGCAGGGTAGAGAAGGATCTGGAGGTCCAGTGGGAGAGCAGCTTGAACACGAATCAGCAGTGTGCCCTGGTGGCAACGAAGGTTAACTGCAGACTGCTCTTTAACAAAACATACCTGGCAATGAAATAAATAATGCTGAACATTAGGGATTTTTTTTTCCTGGTGATGCTCTACTGGACTCACTTTATCATGTCACTGTCTCTTATGTATGAGGAGTCCAAAACTGAACACAAAATGCCAGGTGTGGTCTCTCCAGTGCTGAAGACAGAGGAAGGATCGCTTCACTGGACCTCCTGGCTACACTCTTGCTAATACAACTAAGGATGCTGTTGCCCTTCTTTGCTGCCAGGGTACACGGCTGGCTCATGTTCAGCTCTCCACCAGCATCCCCAGGCCAGTTTTTTTTGCCAAGCTACTTCCTAGGGAGTCAGCCCCTAGCCCGTGCTGCTGCACCCATTGCAAACGCACACCTTTGCACATGCTCTTGTTGAAGTTCATGAGGTTCTTGTTAGCCCATTTCTCCAGCCCATCCAAGCCCTTCTGAACAGCAGCCCTGCTGTCCAGCATATTGATGGCACCCTCACTCCAAAATTTGATGTTGCCCACAAACTTGCTGAGAATACACTTCATCCCGTTCACCCTGGTCATTAAGGAGCATATGGGAGACTGTGTTAAAAGCCTTGATAAAGTTGAGGCATACAATATCCACTGCCCTTCCCTTGTCCATAGCACCAGTCATCTCCTCATCACAGGAAGGAATCAAGTTGGTCAGATGGCTGGAGCACATAACATATGAGGAGAGGCTGAGAAAGCTGGGTCTGTTCTGCTTTGAGAAAAGGTACAAGCAAGATATCACAACGACCTGATTAGAGAATACAGAGGAGGCAGAGCCAGATCTTATCACAAGTGTATGGCCATGAGACAAGAGACAGCAGCCACATGTTGAAACATAGGAAATTCTGACTACATGTTGCCAAAAAGTTATTATGAAGGTGGCCCCCTTCTAGAGAAGGTTGTCCAGAGAAATTGTGGGATCACCATCCTTAGAGATGTTCAAGATTCAGGTAGATACATCCCTGAGCAATCTGATCTGATCAGACCTGCTTTGAGCAAGAGGTTGGATTAGATGACCTCTTGAGGTTCCTTCTGATTTGAATTATTCCCTGACTATACAGCTTTAAATATGTTAAGAATTTTTTCTGAAAGATTTTTGGTTATATTTTAAGTCATTCTCATAACACTGTACAGACGTTTTTATAAAATTCACAAAGTCATTTTTTTATTAACTTTTGCTGTTAAAGACTGTAAGATCTCCTTTTCATTAAATACTGAGAAACACTGACTGAAAAGACTGATATATTATCATCTTGAATGCATCTACTCCAATAGTCTTACTTCTACATGCTTTGAAACAGAAGATACAAATAAATATTTAAAAGGACTACCATGAATTGAATTGATTATTTTCAAATCCTGCTCTGTCACTTTTCCCATCTTTATTCATTTCTCTTCTACTCCTTCACTCCTGCATCCTAAACACCTAGCACCAAAGCTTGTCTGTTTTACAGCTGATCTTTTATTTTTCTCAAAAATAAAAATCTCTTGCCAACAGCTGCCTAACACTAATGTAATCTTAACCATCCAGTTTCAGATGCTGTCACATCATTTTTCAAGAAAGACAGATGGCTTGTAAAGAATACACAGAAGAAAGAGAAGGTTGCAACATGAGTGCAGCAAAAAGCAACAAAAGAAATTTTAAAAGATAATAATAATTCATGGTATGATTCTCTCTCCATTCCCAGATGTTGTGAGTTACTTTATGTATACTTTTGATTCTTCACATAGTGGTGTTTCAGGACCTTGGGGCAGCTACAATTCAGACAGAGCAATTTGTATTAGCACATATGCACTGTGCTAATGCAAACATTACTACTTAAAACAACTCTATTACAAACCTCTAGCATTTTCACAAACAGAAATTGTAGAAATCCACAACTGTGCTTGGTTAACTTGCTTGTTAACTTTAAATTTATAGAGGTATTATTTCAAACAGCTGCAAGTAAAATGGATTGTGTGGGTTTTTTTTCCCCCCCAAGAAAATTATGTGAAGATAGATTACTAAGAAAATTCTGACTGGTTTCATGATTAAGAATTTACTTCATTGTACTGAAATAAATTGATTTCTTATAGATGTTTTCATTCACTTCCTAGATCCTGAATATTCACAGATAGCAATAAATAGCTTCTCACAAACGTGCCTTGGAATAGCATCTTATTGTAACTATGAGCTGGAAATATACACACAGTTGTGTGTTCTTGATCACCTGAAGTTTTGAAGATGAAATGCATTTAGAGGCTTCCACCATTAATCACAATCTGTAAAAGCAACAAAAATCCCAGAAAAAAAAAGGAAAAAATGAGGTGTTTATCTTGCTTTCCCTACCTCCACCAATTTCCCATCATGTTTTCTGCCTTTAGCTTTGCCTTGGGCAAAAATAAAGTCAACTGGTCTCAAACAAACTGTAAATGCCAACACTCTACTCAGTTCATTATCATCTTACAAATTGGAATTATATGCATGTTTTTCTTCCCTTCTTTTAACATACCTAAATTATCACCAAGAAAATGAAGACTACAGCATAGCACATGCAGCAGGAAAAAAATAGTAACTACTTTCAGGCCTCAAAAGAGCACCAATAATCCCATAAGACAACAGTGCAGTTCCTAAAAACCTGTGTATCAGCCACCTGCCAGGTAGAAAGTAAATCTTGTTAAGAAATAAACTGCACAAACTATAAATTTCAAGAAGACAGTACACATTGTCAGAACATTTCTCGAACGAAAACAGTACGAATAAACTCAGCATTTACTAGCAGTATTTTTTATTTGCCACACAATTTCCAAAACCTAAGCGGCAACACAAACATTGACTGTACAGAGAACGACACTGCAGTTTTGCATTCTTCTCCCACTTAAGTCATGGCCTCATCATTATTATTTAAATTCTAGAGCAATACTTGCTTGACAAGGTACTGCAGTGCTGCAGGCTACAATCCTCACACAATGCCTAAAGGGTTATTACAGTGGAGGAATTCTACTGAGGACAATGAAAGAGCCTTACCCCCTCCCGAAGACACCTCATTAGCACCGTGTAAGCAGCCAAGGGAACAACCCAGCATTCTCTAGGGTGCTCTTTTTTTTCCTCCTGCAATGAGGCCAGCAGCACAAGTGATTAAAGGAAAAATCACAATAATCTCACCCACACAAAAAATAGGTAACAGATTCTTAATAAGATTCACATTATATATATTTCAAACTAACATGTGCTAGAAAATATGTTAAACTCCAGGGCATTATTACTATTTAATGTTATTTCATGTGCAGCACAAAAATTAGTATGTTTATTGCCTTCTTTTAATATTCTACAAGATCCATAATGGAATTTGACCTAATATGTCTGTTTTTCATTGATTCCATCTAATTCACACACACGACATGATCTTGCACTCTTCTTGATCATTTTGATTAATTCAGAAAGAGACAACTGATTATTAGAAGTGAATAATACTTCTCTTTAAATGTGATGTAATTACATCAAAACAAAGTTACTTTTGTCAGTGCACTAAAAAAATGTAAATTCGCTTTGGAAAAAAGTATTCAAGTTATTCAGGGAAATGTAAAATGTTTAATAAAACTTACTACATAGAATAATCTTCCATGCAAATCAATACTAGCCCAAGATTCTTCTGTATATTTCCTTGAAATCACCCTGTTAGAAGGGCTAATTCACTGCTAGTGTAATCAGGATTTTGATTCTGCTGTTTGAAGTTAATGAACTCCACATCACCCATATACACATCTCCCTCAATGTTTCAGATTTAAAAGAGGACATTTGGATTTGCTAAACAAATGAAGATTTGATTAAAGCACTGTATTTAGGCTAATACATAGACATTAACAACAGCAAAAGAATTCCCTCATTTGGCAAAGAAAGTGAAAAATAGTGTATATAAGATGATATGCCATAAAATAAATGTGTAGCTTGTTTCAACAAATTGACAAAGTATGATAAGCAACCATTCCTTCAGAAATTGTACATTTATTGAACTGATCATATTAGGAAATTATTTTACCATTCTAATTAACTGTTTAATATAAAAGGCATAGGATGCACAAGGTAGTGGATTAATGATGCAGAAACAAATTATATTTTTTGAATTTTCTGATTTCCGAGTGGCCTACACTAATAAGATGCGATAAGGTCAGGTATTTAACCAAAGCATGACACGTTAGTGGTGAACGACTATTACTGAATTGCTTCCTAAAATTTGTTTTCCTTCTTTACTGAGAATAAATATAAACTTTATTTGTAACTTACATCAATAGGGAAAATGAGTTTCATATATGTAATAAATCAACATATATTGCCAAACACTGGGGGACCTCCCTACTTTTTGCTCATGTTAATTTTGCTTAAGCTTTACATGCTGCACCCTATTAACACAACCAGCAGGAAATTAATAGAAATATTATATAAAACTTGAAAGTTTTCATTTAAGGCAATATTTAAAAGCATTCTCCCTAGGGTCCATTCACACTACTTCTGCATCACTCTTGGCTTCTGTTTAGAAGACAAACACAGAGACTGAGTATCAAATCTTAGTTATTAGATCTCATATGCAAACAAGCACAGAACATCAGAGTTTATGACAGCAAAGGATCATTTTATCTAGACTCTTTCATTCCTTTATTAAGCGACCTCACAGACTGGCAACTTATGCGACAGTATTTAGACCAATGAAAGAATACAGTTAATGCAAAGGCCTGGACTTGAGGGCAGTCAACTGCATTCAACATCTGTCCTGGGTTAGCCTTTTTCTGTTTGAACACACCGTAGTTTCTAATAAATAAAAGAAAGTTTCTTACTCTTTAAATAAAGGGAAAGAAAGTTGCCATTTAGAAGAGCTGTCATCTTCAATTCCTACCATTCACTACTCCTAGCTTAATGGTTTATAATCAGTTCTAGTCAGAAATCAACATAACTCCATTTGAAATTAGTCAGCATCATCTCTTTTCCTTTTCCACTGTATTGTGAATTCAGTCATGCCAGGATGATATCTAATATGAACTAAACACATTCATTTATTGATATCACAGGCTGTCCTGATACACACTATTTTTAAACAAAGTCTCTAGTAAAGGTGTTCTAACTCTTAGATCTAACACTTGGATGCCATCAGTTGTTATTGTGGATGATGAAGTTACTGTTTTATGGAGTTAACAAGACTCTCTATTCAAAGAATGCAATTTAATTCCTTTTAGATGAAGTACATATCTGCGTTAACAAGCTCCTCAAAAAGTAAAAAAGTATCATAGAATATACACGGACAAGAAACTCTCAAAATTCATACACTTGAGGATATAAGTAACAAAAACAACTGCTTTTTATTTACTTCTTCGTGGAAAAATCTTATTCATACACATTAACGGAATTTAAAGGGGTCACTTGATAGTCTTACCTGCCTGGCTATGAGGTAAAGAAGCTCCCCAAGTGTTGGCAAAAAGCATTGTTTCAATTTGCTATTCCTGAAGTTCTCTCTGATTAGTTCAGTTAAAATGATGATTGCCTAACAAAAACAAATCATGTAACAATACATGTAATCTTTTCTCAGACAAAACATACTGTGAAAGGTAACATAAGATTTATTGGAAACACCATCTTAATCATACACTTTTTAATTAGACAACACGTCCATTTAAAAAGATAAAGTAAACTTGGAAGGACAAGAAAAAATAACACTAACTACAAAACAGCTCACACTGAACAGAGTAAAATGCAATATGGAAAGAGCCTTGGAGACAATTGCCAGCTATCCCTTCTTCTCTTTCCTCCAGGAAAGCAGAAGCAGACCCACCAGGAAGGAAAGACTAGTTGCTCTTCCTTCTTTTATATCAAAAAATCTAAATATTCCTCTCAGCATCAGATTATAAAACACAAACAAACACACAAACACACACACACACACACACTGCTGCCTTTTGTTTAGATATTAAATTGGGAGATACGAACACTTAGGTTTTGTCTCCTGATCTGTGAGTTAACCAGTGATTCACTGTGTAACATTGGACATATTTACATTCTCTGTACCTCTGATTTTCTGTTTGCAAAAACAATATATACTATTTACATTGAGAGAAAAAAAATGAAGAGCAAAAAGGAAATTCTAGTTTATCTTGTGCAAATGACCTAATAAGAAACCATTCTCCCTATACATACGTAGGACAAGGTTTTAGCCTAGTGTTTACTATTGAACTCAGTCCAGAGAACAAGTGACCTTTTCGGTACCATAAACTAAATAGAAAAGCACGCTCTCTACTGGCTGGGATGGATAGATAGCTTTCCCACATATGGGCCAATGTGCAGCAAGCCTGTTAACAGCAGACCTGCCAGTTGCTCTTTTAACTAAAGCGAGATGGAACTGTCTCCATGTCCTCTCCAAAACATTCACGCCTTGCAAGAGTAGGGAAAAAGACTGTTCACTGAACATGTATTTAACATGCTTCCTATGTCCCTTAAACAGTCCCTTTGAGTTAGGAAGGATTTAGGTCCAATATTTTTAAAGGACTTAAGAGATACAGCAAAGATGAGCTCTGTAAACAGATACTGCCTGTGAAGTCAGTGGTTTCCAACAGTTTCCATGCTATGCTAGGTGAGATTTGGAGTTATGTACTTCTAAACAGTAATACTGTACGCATCATTCTGGTTTTGGAAAATGTCAACTTTTTAATTACTGCTGTAAATGTTAAGCATGATGTTATAGTTTGGGTTTGTTTCCCCCTTCCCCCCAACCCCCAGAGGAGTTAACAAAAGCATTGCTGTGAAATATCTTAACCTACATAAATAGAAAAAAAAATACTTCAGGCAAATAACAATATACTTATTGCATAATTCACTATGATATGATATGATAGAGAAAATAAGACAATAGAAACCATCACATTACGAGCTCCCTTAGCATAACAAATGAAGCATGAATTTTATTTCATTCTTCTGTTCATAAACTCTTCCTTTCCCCTCTAAACAGCAAATGCATATCAGCACTATCACTAAGACACCGCATCTGTTTAGTTTATTCTTTGCTAGAGAACAACAGGCTTTTCTATAAAACGTATTTTAAATAGGACCAACTCTAAAATAGTCCTCCCCCAAAGTCATTGGGAACTCCACGTTTTAGATAGTCACAATGCTATCAAAATCTGATTAGAAAGAGAAAAGTTAATACAGTAAAGATTTATCTTATCTAATCAACCAAACTACAATAAAACTGGATCACAGTAATATACATTTTATTGCTCTGTCTTAGTTTAAAACTACTTTTAAATATGGTTAAACAACAGGGTAGAGATAACTACCTGAAATAAAAATACTCTGGTGCTCTCCCTGCTTGAGCGAGTATTATCTGTATACACAGCACAGCCCACAGGCACTGACCTCAGGGAACTCAACATTTACAGTCCTATTTGCCTAAATTCTTCCTTTTTCTCAACTGGTCTCTCAGTTCTAAAGAACAGGCCATGACAGGTACCATTCCACTACTTTCTTATCACAAGGAATGTGATCCAGAATGCACCAGAAAATAGTCACAGAACAACAGAACCAAATCAGTTCATAATACCGAATTAGATTCCACAATTTACACATAAAAAAACATGGTGAATTTGTCTTATGCATTTTACTAGAATCTTTTGTACTTTGTGTGTGTTATCAATAAATAAATGAGGCCTATCAAAACATAGTCCAATCTAGACATTAAGCAAGAAGTAGCTGAAAAAAGAAATAAATCTATTTGAGTTTTTTCAAGAAGCTAAAAAAATTATTTTGTGATTTTGAATATAGATTTAAGTCTGTATAAAATACAAACACATCCAGCCATGTATAAATGCCAAAACATACATTTCAGCTACTTCTTACTGCATAGCAGATGGGAAATTTGTCATTATACAGCCTCCGACAAAAATATCCAAAATACTATTAAATCCTTGTTGGAACATATAGTATATACCAGTAAAAAATAAAAATATAATTAAAAGTTTTTATCCACACACAGCAAACACAGTAAAATAATATGGACTTATAAATTATTTCAACTGAGCAATATGGTAGGCAAAAGAAAAAAAAAGAATTGTTTTCTGGGAGAGGTTCAGTAAAAATGTATATAATTTTGAAACATCTGAAAAGAAATTCATTTTCACCCATGACTTGCAGCTGAGAATATCTGAACACCCTGACAGAAGGAAGTATCTCAATGGTTATGAACTATAACTTATAAATCAGTTCAGATTTATTGCAAGATGTCCTTTCTAGAGATCTTTATCAGAAAACCACTTACAGACGTTGCTTTTTATTTGTGGGACTTGAACTGCATTCGTTACAAGGTTATTATTTTTTATGATCACAAATACATAAAAACTGTTAATTGCTAAATAAGTAGTCTTATATCCTAGATCCTTTGTTAATATTATTCTAATATTATTCCAATTATTCTTTTGCAAGTCAACATTTTTGCAGCCAGAGGATAAATTCCTGACTCCAATCTTACTGTTATTTGCATCTAGATTGAAAGAGACAAAATACTGATAAAAGGTCTCAAAAGCTCAGAGAAAACGATTTGTGAAAACAGACCTTGCAAGAAAGAATTCTGTGAAAATCGCATGGCACGGGTATTTACACAGGTGAAGGAAGGTGAATAAGATGGTAGAAAAGTATTCAGAAGTTCAGAGTTTAACAGGCATCCCAGGAAAAAAAAAAATTCAAGTCTTACCTAAAAATCATAAAATGTTTCTTTTCTTTTCTTTAATACAGTTTACAAATACATTTGGCAGTACTTTTTCTTCCTTAGGGCCCTAAAGAATTTATCCTCAATGTCCTTTTGGTTTTCCTTCATTAACAGCTTCATAACAAAACCTCAATTTCTGTACAGAGAAACAATATAAAAACTAGAAATAATTCTTCAAATGAAGCAAAAATATCCACTAAAACTTTGACTTTCTCATTTTCTTTTTACATAAGGCTATGCTTACTAAATGTTTTCGGAAGATTTTTCCGGATATTATTCAACAACTTTAAATATTCTGCCATTCCAGACAGAACTTAACTTTCGTATTTAAGTAAATCAATAAATAAATCAGCAGGTTTTAAGCTGCCGAAATATCTGCATGAGAAAGTAGTAGTCAGCTTGGTTCAAGCACAATTCTACAATAAATGCCAACTATATGACAGCATTTTCTCCTTCATTAGATCTGCTTTCTATAGCTACGTAGAATTACTATTCCTTTTGTGATGAAATACATTTTTTTATTTTTAGAGCTACTTTCACTGTGGAACCAATAACACTAAAAGGTTATCAGCACTATGGCAACTCACTCGCATTATTCACGCTCGAGCTAACTCCCCTCAGCTTAGCCTCCCTAGATCGTGAGTGAACACACCGTGAAATAGTATTTAGACCAGACAGAATGGCTGGGTTGTGATAAGATGGGTTATGGCCAATAGTCCTCAGCGGACTATGCAAGGATATAAAGTCACCATCATACTTCACTTAAGTTCATTTGTGGGCAGGACTTGACAAAAAATTACAACTCAAATTGTACCTCTATTATAAAGGAACAAGGCAGGCTGTTCAAAATTATCAGTTTTAATGATGTAACTTAACCAGCAGAAAACCTGGATTTAAATAACTGACATTAATCTTGTTTTACACTTGTAGTCTTTATTTTTCCAAAGAATAGTTTAGAAATGGGTAACTTTCATCAGATGATAACATTATCCAAATACATTTATGTATGCAGTCCTAAAATGTTCAGATTTTTATCTTTTTTGTTAAAAATGTGAATTCAAAATAATGTTTAATAAATTATTCCTACACTCACTTTTACTAAAGTTTATTTGGTTGCCTCACAATTCAGTTAATTGTTTTTTAAAAATGTAATTAACATAGTAAATATAATAGATTATTTATCTGCTGTGACTTTGGTTGTTGATCAAAGTCAAGAACTGCAGCTTTAAGATTAATATAAATTAAATGAAAGAATAGTATCTGATGCTAGTGAAACAGAAATTACTGTTTCTGGACTCACTCTCCTTCGGGATTTTAGGACTAGAAGATCTGGTTATTATTTTTATTTAAAATTGATAAGAGGAGGATAACAGGTTCTATATATTCTAATTCCTACTGTTTTCTCATTTTTGAATTAAAAAAAAGTTGTGAAGTATCTATGCACTTAAAAACTTTCAAAAAGCTAATCAAGACCACAAGAAATTCAAGTTTTCCTTTTAAAAAATAACTGGTTAATAAACAAGAAAAAAAGATGTCTGAAGAGAACCGTGATCAGTGGCCAACTCTGGATAAAATCTGTTTGTCAGAAACCTAAAATTGCATGAATTTTTATACTGATTATTTCAATATATTATGATTAATTTATCCCTTAAAGAGTAACTTCAGTACTTGGAAAAAGATTCATAACCCCAAAAAAGTAATTAAATTACCACAATCCAGAGAACAATAGAATTGCATAGGGGTATGACAAAGAGAATTAGTAGAGGACACTAAAAATTAAATAATTGTCGAACGTTATAGAGGATGCTCCCTATTCTTAAAACAAATGCTTATAGCCTCTCAAATACCAGTCTATACCTACTGTCATCAGGTAATGGCCCCTTTTCTTTTTCCTCTTTAAAGAGTGCATAGTCTAAAAATTTGCCCTATGAAGGTCACCTGTTCACTGAACATGTCTGAGTAACCAAACATGATCCAAGTGTGGAAATATAAGCTCATATAAGATGTCACACACCAAACAGGCAGAGCCTCTGCTCTGGCCTTTTAATGAAACTTGAAAGGCTCTTCACGTGTTCTCCATAACTGAAGTTATGAAGCTGATAACAGAAATAGTTGAGATTCATCACTTACACTTCATGCAAGTCCTATTATAAATTATGTATATTTATATATAAAGTTAATACCATTATATGTTACTACATTTATATAGCAAATATTTATTATTATTTTTAATATGCATATAAAATATCCTAAAGGAGGAAAGAAAGCTCCTTCTTCCTCCATCATGTGTACATATTACTTCTATTCCTGACAAAATGATTTACACCAGGTTTTAAATAAGTTGTCATCCTTCCATAAAAAAAGAAAATAAAATTAAAAAAATCTGTCCATAGATTTTGATTCAAGGTTAAAGAGCAGCATAAATTTAGGTAGTAAATAAAGTTTAATACCTGGAAAATGCAACTCAGAAAGGCAAATTTACAGTAATTACCAAGTCTGCCAAATAAAAACTCCTTCTTAGCTCAAGTGCTTCCCCCTCCTTTCCCCCACCTGCCTACTCTTTCTCTTTCGAGATATTAATTAGTGATGAACTGCAAGTTCCACAGTGGCTGGTAAAAGCATTTTAAGTTTAATGCATTATCTAGACATTTTATAGTAACTGTCAAACTGGAGGGATACAATATAGTTAAAACAGAAAAAGGAAACAGGTAAGATTCACATTTGGATAGACAGTCATTATCTTCATTTACAACAACCTAACACATGGAGTCACCTATATTATCTACAGGAGACTTTCAATCCATTTCAAACTATATCTAGTATATCTAGAAGTCTCCTTACAGTTTTAACAGTCTGGAAATGACTATTACAGCATGTTCACAAAGTGGAGGTATTTTATACCTTTAGAAGTAAGTGGCAACATATAGATTTACAATGTTACTCCATCTTTAATCTATTAGTATGTAATGTCTGTAATTATTAGTGGGATTTAAAATGCATTTGTAATGCTGCAGATCCTTACAAATAATAAAAAAGTCTATGCCCTGAGTATAGTAGAAATTAATTTTCAGTTCACTTTCTTGTAAGTACACACACATCACGTAATGTGTGCAAGTAATGCCAAAGCAATCCCACTTCCCTTGTGGAAAAGCACTGTCACCAGGCTGAAAAAGTAGATAGCAAAAGAAACAGCAATACTATTTATACCAAGTACTCATCTTCAAAATAGTACCTAAAAAAAAAGACCAGAGTTCTCTGAATATCTGGAACACATTACCCAACTTTCTCTCACTAGAGTATGAATAGGTAAAACATTCAAAGGGGTAACTACTTAAGTGGGAGTTGGAGCCACATACCTGTGTTCCACTAAAGTTCAGCAAAAGATGGTTAAATATACAGAAACCAATGAGTGGCTCAAATGAATAGAGGAGTGACAGGACAAAAACCAGATATTTTTGACAAACTTTGTTGCGAGACACAAGAAAAGTGTCCAAATGATATATTTTGGTTTTGCAAGTTTTGCATTTGATAAACTTAATAAACTAAGTCTTGGAACAAGGAGAGCAGAAGAAAAGTCTGATTCAGGCTCTGAACACGGTATTAATACTGGCCAGGATGTGAAAAATGAGATAAGCAAATATACAACTTGTTGCATGATTTATGCAGATGTCTAACTCCTCTGGAAAGCAATAGGAGATGGATATATGTTACATTGTATTTTATCTGGAAGAACATCAAATTGATTCATCATGAAAATTCCTCTTTTCAACTTTTAAGTAACTGCCATAGGAAGAGGTCTTAGCAGACAAGTGAAGTAGCAAACCAAATGTCATAAATTTATATAGTGCCTCTATTAATCTATTCTAAAACCAACTCAAGATCCCAAAGGGATACAATTTGACACAAGCAGTAGGTACTAGTTTATGTACCTTACATATACCAATACATGCAAAATGGATCTCAAAGAAAGTGTGTACTGTTTTTTTTTTTTGGGGGGGGGGGAGGAGGGAGAGGGTTAAGAAAACATCTGCTATTTTTCCTTCTATCCATCATGACTTAAGTATTATTATGGACCTCAGTCTGAGAGGTTCATGAATATACCTGTTTTCTCCCTTCCCGGGCCTCAGGTTTGAAGATTTTAATGGAAGAAAAGACCAGGTAAAAATATTTGTCTCAAACAATTTGTCTCAACCTATTTTTTTTTGCAAACTTGACATTCACAAATCCATGGGCCCTGATGGGATGCATCCACAGGTACTGAGGGAGCTGGTGGATGTTGTTGCCAGGCCGCTCTCCATCACTGGGGGCAGGTTCAGTTCAGTTGGTTAGAGTGTGCTGGTACTAATTTTTGAAAAGTCATGGAGAACTGGAGGACTGGAAGAAAGACAGTGTCACTCCAGTTTTCAAAAAGGGCGAGAAGGAGGACCCAGGCAACTACAGGCTGGTCAGCCTCACTTCCATCCCTGGAAGTGATGGAACAGCTCATCCTGGATGTCATCTCCAGGAGTACGGAGGAAAAGAAAGTGATCAAGAGTAGTCAACATGGATTAACAAAGGGAAATCCTGTTTAACCAATCTGATTGCCTTCTCTGATGGAATGACTGGCTGGGGACATGAGGGGAGAGCAGTGGACCATGTGTACTTTGACTTCAGCAAGCCTTTTGACATCCTCCTAGATAAGCTCAGGAAGTGTGGGTTAGACGAGTGGACAGTGAGGTGGATTGAGAACTGGCTGAAAGGCAGAGCTCAGAGGGGCATCCTCAGAGGCGTGGAGTCTAGTTGGAGGCCTGTGGCTAGTGGAGTCCCCCACGGCTCAGGACTGGGTCCCATCCTGTTCAACTTATTCATCAACGACCTGGATGAGGGAACAGAGTGCATCCTCAGCAAGTTTGGTGATGATAGCAAGCTAGGAGGAGTGGCTGACACTCCTGAGGGATGTGCTGCCCTTCAGAGAGACCTGGACAGGCTGGAGAGCTGGGCAGAGAGGAACCTCCTGAGGTTCAATAAGGGCAAGTACAGAGTCCTGCACCTAGGGAGAAATAACCCTACACACCAGTACAAGCTGAGGGCTGACCTCCTGGAGAGCAGCTCTGCAGAGAAGGACCTGGGAGTGCTGGTGGATGACAAGTTGACCATGAGCCAGCAGTGTGTCCTTGTGGCCAAAAAGGCCAATGGTATCCTGGGGTGCATCAGGAAGACCTTTGCCAGCAGGTCAAGGGAGGTGCCCCTCTACTCAGCCCTCATGAGGCCTCATCTCGAGTATTGTGTCCAGTTCTGGGCTCCCTACTACAAGAGAGACATGGAGCTACTGGAGAGAGTCCAGCATAGGGCTACGACGATGATCAGAGGGCTGGAGCTTCTGCCCTAGGAGGAACGGCTGCAAGACCTCGGCCTCTTCAGCCTGGAGAAGAGAAGACTGAGGGCGGATCTTATCAACGTGTACAAGTACCTGAAGGGAGGGTGTCAAGGGGATGGGGCTAAACTCTTTTCAGTTGTCCCATGTGACAGGACAAGAGGCAATGGGCAGAAACTGAAGCTCAGGAAGTTCTGCCTGAACGTGAGGGGAAATTTCTTCCCTGTGAGAGCGACAGAGCACTGGCACAGGTTGCCCAGAGAGGTTGTGGAGTCTCCTTCTCTGGAGATACTCAAGGCCGCCTGGATGCAACCCTGTCTAACATGCTCTAGGTGACCCTGCTTGAGCAGGGGGGTTGGACTAGATGATCTCCAGAGGTCCCTTCCAACCTTACCGACTGTATGATTCTTCTCAACAATGGCAGGAAAGACAAGGTTGAGTAGGAGTCTAAACAATAAAGGGTGAAGGGTCCTTGAATTAAAAAGATTTATGTTTAAAACAGAGGTCATTGGAAATTGACTGGATCTGAAGGTGTAATCTGGAATCTTTGGAAACCAGTCTTCATGGAACAGGATTCAGCAGTAGCATCTAAAGCTACCTGAAAAATTCTTTTTCTGTCTTTCCTTTTCTTCTCCTCCTTTTCTTTCTCTGTATTTCTCTAGCATCATCATCTGCAGGCTTCTATCCTTGTCTTGGAATGATACATGCAGGCTTTTCTGAATATCACATTCCAGGACTTTTATTCTCTCCATAATTCTATGTGAAATTACTCTAGGTCATCTTCCTTTCCTTCAGGGTACCATGCTCATTATCCACTCGATTTGGAAGTCAAACTGATGACACTCAAACGCCAATGGCCTTCATTAAGTTTTCTATGTGGCATAGCTTAGGCCCATTTGTTGTACACAGAACTTCTGCTATTTTAAAAAATTCTATTGCCTTAGAACATCTTTTCAGAATTTTCTTTAAAGTCAGTTGCTTTTACCAATTATTGTAAATTTCTTTATTCTGCTCAGTGAGAAGAACAACTAGACACAATCCCATTTGGCCAGAAATTTTCCTAATTCTCTCCAGAAATCTTTCCTAAATGCGTTACAGCCTGAAATCATGTCCACCCTCCTCTCCCCAGCTGATAGCTGACATGGCAGGTATCCAGAGGAAAAGCTAGGACTAGAAAATAATATACTGCTGTACTGCTGATCTTGCCCAACACTTAGCCTGGTTTAAGTAGGGGGCAGGTTTAGTTCAGTTGCTTAGAGCGTGGAGCTGTTAATGCCAAGGTCATAGGTTCAACCCCCCTATGGGCTATGATGAGGGTTGGACTAGATGATCTCTCAGAGGCCCCTTCCAACCTTACCATTCTATGATTCTAAGTATCTTAGCGCCATAGTCAGGAAGACAGAAGGAGGGAAAAAAAAAAAATACTAAAAGAGGCTTTTCAGCTACTGTCATAGATGTATTTTCCAGAATTAACGGGAAGTCATGTGTTTCATATCAAGAAGGTTAGGCACGAAAAAAATTGTTTGTGGTCTGTCTTGTTGACAGTAAGAACTTTAACTTCACTATTGATTTTCTGTGTGTATCTGATGGTTCTGCTGACAATGTAACAAGAAAATACTTTATCCACATAAATTTTTCTTGCCATGTTATTTCAACTACAGAAAAACTATTCCACCTTTCACAGCATGCTCATCTCCAGTGCATCTGACACATCAGTTTAAAAGTAAGAGACATCAGCTTCACAGTAAATGAAAAATAAATAAATAAAATTACATATTATAAACGGAAGCAAGATTGTCTTAGACATAACAAGCTTTAAGAGATCTGCTGGGGATGTCCTTTCTAATACACAAAATTATTTGTCCTACGGTGTATATCATCTTTAACACGTTACAGATGTTCTAATTAGCTTGAAAATCTAACATGAACCTTTTGTCTATTTAAGAATATGTAAGAAAAATTTTACACTCAACAAAATTTACCCACTGTATGCCAGTGAAAGAAACAGCAAAAAAATTGATGCTACAAACAAAGGCCAATGTCTGTGTAGGAAGCTGAAAATACAAGTGAAAGAATACATTTAAATTAAATCTACAACACATGCTGATAAATTCAGCCCCTCTTCCTGTTCCATGATGTGCAATCATATAAAATCCCTTATGTTTTGCTGTGTTAGGTTCATGAAAACTGGGGACAAAAAATATGTGGTGTTACACCTCAAAAAGTGTAACACTAAATAAAAAGAATCATTTCAACAGTCCTTCTCTTCCTGAGGAAAAAAGATTTAGGCAATCGTGACAGCTGCATCTGTGCCTGTCTGTTTTGCCTCCTTCCCTGAAATCATTTGAAACCTCTTACTCAATTTCTATCAAACTGAACAAGAAACCTCAGATCTGTTTCTACAGATTTCACAAGAACAATACTATCAAGGCAGAAGAGACATTATTAATGCCTCAGTGCCAGAAGGCTGTGGTACAAACTTGAAATTCTTTTTAGACAACAGAGAATCCATATCTGAAAACATTATGAACACACCAAGCCTAGAAAAGGCTCAGAGATTGTACTTCTAAGCACCAGAAAATACCTTCCTAAATCAAGGATTTCCTCTTGTTTAAACTTCCTGATAACTAAGAAAGGAAGAGGCGAATATGCTAAATGGTAACCTTTATCTAATTCAGTTAAGAAGTCAAGCAAAATGCAAGACAGGCATTCATAAGAAGCCCAGCTCCTTCATCTGACAGATCTGCTTATTAGCTGCAAAAGTAAGGATTGTTCAAGTAACCCTACTGCATTTTCTACAGGTTGATTTACCTGCCTAATTTTAAATACAGAGAGAGGGCTGTAGACAGCAAGCATTCTGGGGGTTCTAGGATTTCTGGAATTTATTCCTCTCTCATTGAAACAGCTCTCAATGTTCTCAAGTTTGCAGGCTTTACTGAGTAAGCTAAGGCTACATTCCCAAAGTTAACTGGTGAAATGGCTGACTCAGTTCATTTGTTAATATTACACTCTGTTAGTATAGCTGACAGACTAATCTTTCTTTTTCAATGCTGCAAAATAACGTTTATATATCTGAAAATATAGCATCATACCTCATGTTTCCTAAACTTACTTGGTTTGGATTTATTGGCTTTAACTGGAGGAGGGGAAAGAAATCAAAATGCACATGCAATTCGGCTTGGGCATGTATGCACATATGTGTATTGGGGCGGGGAAAGAAGGGCATGCGTTCATAGCCAAAAAGCTTTAAGAAACCCTTGAACACTAAGTTTAGATTCACGCTTACACCTAATATAGGGGAAATTATTCCACGTATACACAAAATAGGACACAAACATATACCCAAAAAACCTCAAAAAAAAAAAAAAAAATGCTGGAGGAGGGAAACTGAAATGAGTTCAGAAAAAGCCCAAATCTCACAATGGACAGGAAAACTAAGCTTCCCACTGCACAGCAGATAGATAATGAAGGAAGCTGTCAGACACATGGTACACTTCACTTAATCATCATTTTCCTCAGGAATTAAGTTAACCTGAAAATGCTTATCACCATAGGATCAGGGCAAAACCCTCAAGCTGCCTTCCAAATCACAGAAGCTTCCAAGTTTTATTCTTTGCAGCCCTAGCAAAGGATGCTTTGCACAAACTAATCCATGAAGTATTACCTTCCTTGCTTAGACTCCTCCTTAAAAATGACATCTGTTCTGAGGCATACCTGAAATTAGTAGATTTAGGAATAGGAAAGTTAAAACACATATAGTAGAGGGTTTTGTCTCTGTTTAAGTTTTGTATGACACCTGAATTGAGGTAAAACATAACTGGATGTTGGCGGTATAGGCATGTATTTATCAGCCTTAATAAGATAAGATAATTATCCTTATCTTACTTCCTTTAACTTAGATTTTTTTTTGTTTTACAATAAGACCTCATTGGGTCAAGCTCTGCTTCTTACAAGGTTTTGCACAGCAGAAACTTCTCTGCATATTTCCTGTTTTGAAACAGAACATAAGGGGTAACATATCTCAATATTTTAGAGTAAATGTGGTTCTTATTAGGGATAATTCTCACTAAAAGAAATTACCAATCCTACAGTTGTCATTATTTAAAACTCCCTTCAATGGGAATTACTCATCTGTAAAAGCTAACAGGAAGTAATCTAGAAAAACAGAATAGCCAGCTTCAATGTGGAAGCTTACTGACTACCACATAATTTAAGTTAAAAAGTGTAACTTCTGTGTTTTTAGAAAGTGGTATTTTATAGTGGGGAAGAAAAATATCAAAATATGGCTTTCAAGCTTAACATATTTTAACTACTTTAAACAGGACTTAATTATATTCTTTGCTCCATATTTACATTATAATGGACAGAGTGCAAGAGAACAATTACAGAATTCCACTAAGAAGTAAACAGCCTGAACAGCTCCATTCTAAAACATATATGATGATTATTTCATGCTAACAGGTAAATTACAAAGATCTTAAGTTTCAAATACTGTGTTTATTACTTGAGAAGTCAGAACCTGACCGTATTTTTATCAGGTAATTATGTTTCTTTAACTGCATAAGCAATACACAAACAGGTAACTAAGAGAGCAAATGAGTATGTGATATTAGAAAATGAAAAGCTTAAATCAGAACAATTGAAACAAGAAACTTTCCCATTTCTAAAAGAAATGCAGTAGGAAGGGCCATGGGTCTTCCCAACCCTGTGTCAACTTTAAAAAAAGAACACGAAGTGCAGTTCAACTATGTCACCCACTAATGTCTACAGACTAGGAATATTTAAGACAATTAATTTCCAAATGAAATTTAGCATACAAATTTAAAATCATAATGTGAATATACAGCTCCTCTCATTGGATCTTAATCCACTTCTCAACTTCATAAATTGGCTTTGTTCTTAAGTTACAGGATACGAAAAACATCCTGGTATACATTCCCTATATTATTCACTATCTGATGATGATTCAAAGATATGTTGTTACTAAACAGTCAGATTCTAATTCCCTAAGAGAACTTTTACTCATCCTTATGATTCTTGGTATCTTTCTGAAAATTATCTTAAATTCCTATAGTGTTTTTGAGAAAGAGTGACTAATATTGGACATAGGGTTTTACAGAAACTTGACAGAGGAAAACCTCCTCTATTCTGAAACTCAGGTAAATTAAATATCAGTATGGAAGAAGAGACATGAACAAAACTGGACAAAGCCACAGAGTTTACAATATCTTACAGAAAATAACTATTGGAAAGAAAAATGAGGAAGCAGTAATCATAGAAATACTTTGAAGTTGTTACTGGAAACAAAGTCCTTTGCAAAACCACAGAAGCATTTAATTGAAAATATTCATAGGTTTTATGTTATCATATCTTCAATACTATATATGATTACCTCAGTAGGAAAGAAAAAGCTCAGCATTGCAGAAAGTAAGATTTTTATAAGTTCAGATTATTTTTTTTCAGAGGAAAAAACCCACAGATTTAATATTCTAAACCTTAAGTAGCAGGCCATAAACTTAAGAACACTTTGATTTTGAATATGGCTGATTATACTAATATATATATATATATATTTTTAAGAAAAATAAAAGCTCATTTTCCATCTAGTTCTAGTAACTGAACTGAATGTTGGAAAGGTGAATGAATGATAAAGGGAAAAAAAATGCATAAAGAAAAAATATTTGGTTGTGGAATTCAAAAAGAAAAAGAAACACACAAGGATGCACACTCCAGCAATTTGTGTCCTGTTATTTACAACACACACAGAAATTCATTCCAAGTGTGATGCCGCAATTACAGTCATTTCGAGCCAGTATAACTAGTGCCACCTTTAATAAAAGGGGACTCCACCTTGCACTACCTTCTCCCTTGTGCTGGCACAAGGAGCAAACTGGATGAGGGAACAATGTTTAATAGGAAGTTGTTTTCCTCTCAACTCTGATACACATCTAGATGCCAACTGATTTCTTCAGGTTTCTACATGGCTGTGAATTTTAGGGTCTACTCCCCCCTCCCCCTTTAATGCATGTTACCCTTAATTCTCCCTTTAATAACCTTCCCTTTGATGTATGACTATTTAGTCAAGGTCACTATTGTATTTTTGATAGAAGCAGCCAAAGATGGTTTCAAAGCACAGATTAAGCAGGAATATAAATTATGCTCAGAATCCTGAATGAAATATCAAAACTAGAATAATCTTTCAAGACAGCTTTTTACCTTCCAGAGATTTATATATTTATCCATTGAAGAAAAGATCCCAGCTGCACAGCTCTCCATTATCCTCAAAAAAACAGACTTGAAGAATTTACAAGAAAACACAGCAACTTGACTATCATAAGACACACCAGATCTAGAGAACTGCTGCAAAGAGACATACTGGCAACCCCAGTGATGTCACTTTAGTGAAGAAGATGTATTATTTTATTCACTGAAAAAATGAAGTAATTTAATGGGCTCTGTGACAACAGTGCCAGTTAAATGAGTCTTCAAATGAGTCTTACAAGGCTAGTTTTTGCTTTGAACAAGCAATTAATCTAGGAGAATTACAAAGTATCATTTCATCCTGCAATCAGCAATATAAGCTTTTAGTTCAGTAACTGCGAGTTTCCTTGTTTTCTACTACCCACTTCATTTGGGCTTCAAAATAAAACAAGCCCAATTAATTTGGATTGATAAAATTATTTTTTGAAGACTACCCACAACTATGACAAAAGATCTTAGTATTTGCTGCAGCAATTCAGAATTCCCATGTAATTATGATATTCACTGTCATTATAATTAATTTTCTGTTTATTAACTTGGAAGAACTTTTCTCAAATACTCCCCGAGTTTCTGCGAGCACATGCTAGCATAAGAAATGTTGACCTTTTATTTGTTTGTCTGTCTCCCACATGTGCTAGGAAAAAAAAATCAGTAAGTTATATGCAGTAGACCACTGGAAACAAAAATACTAAGTGACCATCCTGATGGTCCTGGTCAGTAGAAGACATAATCTACCCACAAAGATGAAAGAACAACAGCCTCTTAATAACTGGTAGTATATGAAAGCAAACCTTGCTAAGTCAGGTAGAATTTTTCTCTAGAACGAAGAGCAAGCAATTTTCCTTTCCAAGCACTAACATCTAGATCTTAAAGTTAACTTTGAGATTTAATACAAGGGGGAAACATTGCAACTTCAAAATTTTATTAAGATAACTGGGGATAAATAAGAGGAAATAATATTTTGCATTTGTAAAAGCAACTCCATAAAAAATGTTATTAAGACAGAAAAAGGTGACTCATTCATCTTCAGCAACTGCTTCAATAACTTATATTGTAATTGCCAGGCAGAAAAAGTTACAAATGAAATACAATGCAAGAGATCAATTTCCATTTTGTTCTAACCAATAAAGTATTCACCTAAGAACATTTAATTGGAGATAAACCAACTGCAGTGAATTCACAGATTTAAAAAAATAGTTTATTCTTATGAATATTTTCAAGATGACCTAAAAATTGAATACAAAGTAAAGATAGTATACAGTTCCATGGTATATCTTTGCCTATAGTCTGTTCCAACATAGACTGCAATCTAAAGTAGCAGTTTACTTCCATTTTTGTGTTTGAGTGTCCTCTGGTGGTTATACGTACAACAAATTGTTCACAGACCACTGGAATAAGAACTTCAAAAAAAATTTTAAGTTATTAATTCTTCAAAGAGAAAAAAGCCAAAGGCTTGTGAAAATTTACTTTAGCCTATGGAACCTTATTTTCTTTCATAGTTTTTCTGCTTTTTCGGGACTTGATACTGCTACTATTTAAGAAACCATTAAAAAAGGTGGGAAGAGATGAAAACTTAAATGGCGCAGGTTCAGCCTTTAAGAGAGAGGAAATATCTTTAAATAACTGGATAAAAGACAGAAAATTGAAGAAATGAAGAACCAGTTTCCACAGTGGAAAAGCCAGCAGTGGTGTCCTGAGTCCACATTGGCCCCTGTCCTGCTTTAAAAAAGTATCTGGAAGAGTGAATAATCAGGTAACAGAGAACTACAAGAGGCTGTGACTGAGTGATACAATGAGGGTGCAGGGGTGAGGAGGCAACGGTGTATATATAGCAATACACGAGGGGGTAAAAATAGTTCTAGATTCACATCTTCACAAGCTCTGAACTTACTTTCATATTTAATAACAAAATCTTGGGGCTATTGCAGGAAGTTCTACAAAGAGATCACTTCTGTCAACAGTGGCTGAAAAGCAAACTGAATGCTACAAGTTACCAGGAACGGAAGAGGAAAAAAAAAAAAAAACAGAAACCTGTCTATCAGTGCATAGATCGCTCATACACCTATATCCTCCTATCTTAAAAAGGGATGTACTGGGATCTGGAAAAAAGATATAGAAGGGCAAGAACATGAGGAATAACATGAGTTTAGTATTAGGCCCTACTAAAGAAATTGGATCTTTTAAATCTGGAAAACAGCTGAGCAAAAAGAAGTTTAGTACATTTCCATAACTCCTCACGATAACTGGTATAGAGAAGATGAATATGAAATGCTCATTTCCTCTGTAATGCAAGAACCAGGAGGCCTCAAAACAAACCTAAAAAGTACCAGGCCCAAACCAAAGAACCAACGTTCTTCACTTGGCATGCTGTTTAGCCGTGATGTTTCTTCCCAAAGGATGTTATGGATTCTGAAAAGGGTTCAGAAAATTCCTAGTAAATTCAGAGACTCTATGCCTGGGTCAGAAAGTCCCAGAGCTGCATATCACTGGGTGTAGAGCATATTATAGAGAAATATGAATGATTACAGTACTCTCACATGTTTTTCCATATGTTCACTCACAGACCTTTGGACTGGGTCAGTACATCCATTCTTCATTCTCTTCTGTAAAGGTCAAATTTGTCTTATAAGACCACCAAAAAGAACCTTATTTAGAGCTGCCAACTCCAGGATTTTGTGTCACTAATTTTTGTCTCTAAGAACTGAATCACAGCTAAGCATTTCACATTACATTGTTCTAACTGACTATAGCTCGTTTTTGACATTTCCTAAATCACAGCAACCATCAAAAAACTTCAGCTGGGGCACCAGCTTGCTCATGTAAGGTTACAAGTTACAGCATTATATCTTAATGCAGCATATGACACTGTTTTAAAGATTTTTTTTAATAACCTAAAAGCTAGAAAATAAATATTTCTAAGCATCACACAGCGTATAAGAGCTGGCAGTCCACTGGAACGTTCAACAAACTCACAGTTCACTTAGGAGTTATTTAGGAATTTATGAGCTACAGTGTTCTTTAGTTTTCTCAAAATGAAACTTTCTTTTCTTATAAATGAACTACCAAGTTTTATATACTACCAATAGTCATCTGATTTTAGATTACATATATGAAAATTACTTTCAAGACATGAAAATTTTTTGATAATTCTTTTCTCTCAATCTAAATGTTTAAATCTAAACTAGTTTAAATAATTAAAATATTTTAATACTAATTAAACAAAATAGTGTGAAAGTGACTACTTCACTTTGAGAAAAGAAAAAAAGGCTAGAGTTTATCTTTGGTGGATAGTTCAGCCATGGTTTAGTCAAGATCACCACCACCACACACAAACAGGTTTATATGCTTCATTAACGTAATTAATTATATTCCCATTTTCATATATGCGGGGGAAAAAGCAAAAGTCAAAAAAAATGTGAAAACTGACATTAATAATAAAAGCATTAATAAACACTCCCTCCCCCCCCCCAAAAAAAAAAGAAAGAAAAAGAAGAAGAAAACCAGAAAACTACCTCAGAAACAGGAACGTTTTCTCCGAGTTCAGATGTGTGTAATGCCAGTAAACCAATCACTCGAGCAACTTTGGCACGTCTGCAGACCAAATTTTTTTTTAAGGTGCATTAAAAACAAAGTTAAAAAATAACAAAGAAAGAAATATGTCATACTATCTATATTTTGCACGGATTACTAACAGCAGGAAATTTCTGAAGCACTATTTACAGCTTGGACTTTCTTCTCATTTTCCATCGTGTTTTAATCACCAAATTATTTCAGCATTTCAATTCAATTTATTTTCCTCTCGTGCTGAAGATGGAGATGCTTTAGTTTGTTACAGTCATACTAATTAGCCATGCTCGTCATCACAGCACTCTTATAATACAGAAAAACATTATCAATTAAAATTTTTACTACAGATTTCATTTATATTTTGCCAAACATATCAGCATTTATAAAACAAGCAGCAGAGGGCACTATCACCTTGAAATATTTCCAACAGGTGTGTGTGCGCACTGGTGTGTGTGTGTGTGTGTGTGTGCACGCGCGCGTGTGCTCGCGTGTTTTAAATAAAAGCTACCATTATATCTATTTTACTCCTATTATGGTATGTGTTGGTTTATTCAGGGATTTTTAACAATGCTATTTGATATACTAAAATATACCGCTTTTAGATAAAATTTTTAGAGATTTTCTATAGTCAGCAAACTGTCAATCACGTACACCACAGCAGGTTTGATGGGCCAGAAAATTACCCAAAACACTTCAATTACTTCTTTAAAAAAAAAAAAAAAAAAAAAAAAAAGAGAGAGAGAGAGAGAGAGAGAGATAATCCATATTTGAACAAATTAATTTAAAATATTTGTTACTTACATATCCCAGTTGGTGGCTGCACGCAGCTGCTGTATTAATACTGGAAACTACAGTTTAAAGGAGATACATAAACATTAGTGATTTTCAGGAATCTGACATGCCTCAGTGATATTAAAAAAAAAAATCAAAATATCAGTTATTATGTAAAAATAGATTTGGATAGCATATGCAAAAAGTATCATAGCAGAATACTGTGGATATTGCCCAACCATGTTGATTCAAAACAAGTGATGGCAATCTGAGAGGAGAAATATCCTTTCTTTTTAATATTCCTGTCTTATACTGATATATATTTAGGATTTAGTGTATTGAAAAAAATTTTCTTTACAAATATCACTATACAGAGCAAAACTGCATTACCTTCATCTACAAGTTATCATATAATATTATCCAACAAGCAATAAAATTTATTTTTGTGAGAATTAACAATAATAATTAGCAAATATTAGAATATATGTTAGAAAAATACTTTAAAACAGACTTATGAGAGCATGCTCTCTGAAGCAGTGCTTAATGCAAGTTCTATTGTTTTTTGTTCAGAAAGATTCTCTTATTAATCTTTATGGAGATAAGGTCAAATAAAATTGATTTTAACAATTCAAACGTACTTTTTTCAACCAGTCTTCTCTGTCACATACTTAACGATTTAAGACTAACATTTCATCATACATAATTTCAAACTCTCCATCCAAATGTTACAAGACTGTAACATTTCATCATATGTAATTTCAAACTCTCCATCAAGGGTAGAAACCATTAAAATAAACCACACCATATCACAAATCTAAGCCACAAATAAAAGCATCTGAAATCTAAGAGAAAGAATTAATTTCTCTCAGCTCCTTTTAAAAATCTGACATGGAGTTTCATAGGCATTTTTCATTGTTTTGTACTTAATTTGCTGTATTATTTTGGTCAGTACAACAATGGTTTCTTGAAATAGAACTAAAGGTAACTGATTTTTGCTACAATGACAAGTATGTTAAACATGTTGATTTCTTCAGAGCTCTATTATTTACCAGCTGAGAGCTCATTAGCCTGCTTGCAACTTCATTATGGACAGCCACAGTGCACAAATAATGCAGTAAGTTCAGCTTAGAACGTGCTGCTCCTGTATTCTTCTCAATGGAATCAAGCAATGAACGTATTTGTTGCAAGAAGTCATTCCAGTCCATGTCTTTCATAGATAATAGTTTCTCAGCTAATGATAAGAAACAAACAAGTGGTTAAAGGTAACAAATCTTTAACACACTACATTAGATTCAAATGTTGAAATGCCTTTTATACACATTGATGTTTTAACCATATTTTTAGTATTTAAAATATTAAAAGGCAGCAATAAATGCATTATAATATATACATAAAATAAATTCATAAATGACAAATACATAAAAAAAATAAACACTTTAAAAGATTCTCGAAAATGAAAAGTCTTCAGGCTTTATTTGGTTAAGTACATACTGACGAGTTTAAGAAAAGTTGTTTTTATCCTTAATCATTCCTGATTTTTAATAAGAAAATAGAATTTCATTAGAGAATTTCAAAAGGTAGCAAAAGTCAGTGTAATCTACTCAAAAACAACCGCAATAAATTTAAAACATGTAAAATTATTCATATATGTATGTTTATGTATCCATCTGTTTTAGTAGTAGCAGAGCGCACATGACTTCAATAAGAAGACAAAAAAAAAAAATCAACAGCCGTTAAGGACAATTAGCATAAACATTGTGCTCTGCAAGTCAATGATCGCTATATGTGAACAGAAAATTTTCAAAGATTTCTATATCAATCACTCTCAAGGGCTAAGCTCAGTCCACTCTAATAACCATACATTCCCTCAATTTGCATTTATTCTCAGGTAATCTGCCATTCCGAGACACTTTTAGTACAGAATATTAAGAGCTAGTCTTCTGTCTTTTATAACAATTTTACATACAAGTAACAACACTGACTAATGAAGGCAATTCTAATTTATATTAGTAAGGGTAAAAAGAGTTTCAAATGTCAGGTATCTATCTTAATTTTGATACTACTTTTAATCATAACAGAAAAATGCTGACAGGCAATAGATTCATTATCTTCTAAAATGACTAGAAAACTGCCCAGAAAAAAATCTGCAACCTTGAAATCATCACAATCTTAGAAAATACTGTCCCATATTAAGTAAATAAAAACAATAAAACATATCAGAACATCAGACTGATGATTTAGGTGCTTAAAATCACTATGAAATAAAATGCCAGCCCTTTAGGCACTCAAATCAGAGCATTTTTATCGAGGACTTTACCTCATAAATTTTCTGCTACTACAATTTTGATTGGGATACTGGGGACACTGTGTTCAGTTCCAACCATTTTTGTTTTCTTTAAACACAGTAATGCTACAAAAAGATTCTTTACAAAAAGAAAAAAAGGAACTTTATTATCTCTAGGAAGAGCCACCATTTGAATTCTATGAGGAGTAGTACATTTTTGGCTGAACTCCCTCATTAAGTATAGCAAAGCCTAATAATACTTGCCTAAAGAGACCAGAGAAAATGTTCCAAGGGCAGAAATGTTATACTCGTGACAATGAGAAGTCTTCTGTTTTTAGAAGCAACAGCCTTATTAAACATTAGAAGAAAAATAAAATGAACAACTCTTCATTTCCATTAGGAACATTTCACTTTTACAGGTGGGATCGGCAACACTGTCTAGTGCTACAGTTGACCAACAGGCAAGTTTTTAGATTCTGTTTTCATTGGCTTCTGTCAAATTTTAATCCTTTCTGTTGAGTATTTCAGTTACAATGCCTTAGTTATTTCCAAAAATACTACAAATAAAAATCTGCTGATTTGCTGCCATCTTATTTTAAAAGATTTTGAGCACAGGTTGGTAGCTGAATAGGGCAGGAGAGAGAGAAAGGGAGTATAATTGAAAAATCTACTCCAAATTGGTCTAGCTATGAATATTATATATGCAACTTAAATTACAAAAGAAAAAAAAATTATTAGTTCTCCCTTGCATTGTGCCAACTCATTGTCCACAAAGGGAGGCTACAGGTCTAGTGATAACATGTTACACAATCATATGCAGAACCGACAAATTTTAACAACTTTAGTAGAGCCATACCTGAATGTGCAGGTATATGCAAAGTTTTCAAGTCAAATCTAACCGGCATTGGCTTCATTATCTGGAAAAACAAACAAAAAAGTTATGACCTGATTCACTTGAGATGTCTTAATGCATTTCTGAAAGCTTTTAAGTAGTTGAACATGAAAACAAAAAGATACAAAAACAGTACAGGATGGGTACACAAATGACTACCTTATCAAAGCATTTTCAACTATTTTCTGCTACATATTTTTTTCAAGCAGATATTTGGATTTAATGCAACCTTCGGGTATAATTACATTGTCAGTCCTTCCATGCAATTAATTTTTTTAAATGAGAATACAAAATGTTTGGGGGTTTTCAGTTTACATTTTTATCTCACTTCTGTGCAGAAGATTGCTTGGTTTTGGTTTTTAAAAGCTACTGAAAAGATTCGTCTGACATGCAGTTGAGAGCCCATGAAATCTTTAAGCAATTACTACACAGTATTATACACACACACACACACATCAGATCTTCCTAGAATATGAGCATTCATACTAGCACTGACTAATCCTTTCAAATGTACTTTTTCACAGCACATTTTCTAGTATAGCTGCTCAAACACTGTACACTGAGTGTGATTTTTCAGCACCTACAGTATACACAAAGGCAACTGCATAGTGGAGTTTTTCTCTGACAGATGAAGCCATGATGTGAATAGAGAGCTTTTCCTCTAAAAAAGTTCAACTCCATGGGTTTGCAGAACATAACGAATTTCTATTATGTAAACAAATAAATCTGCCATTTTGGCTTTTAAAGTTCTGCCAGCATCTAATAGGTCCAGTTCTAAGAGATTAAATTAACAAGCTCTTCAGTTTTACTAGGTGTAAGTATTGTCCTTTAGTCTTAAGACTGCAAAGTATGCAATGACTCTCATTACGTGTCACTGGAACTTAGCGGGCTATTTTGTGTTGATTCTGAGCCTGGCATTGCATGGTAAGGAGATCAATGTCAGTATATACATGCTCCCTAATCTCATTTCTTGTAGTAAGCAAAAAAAACAGTAAAGGGCTAAGGCTTCATGAGGCAGAACTCAAATCATGAGCTAGAACTAAGAATTTACAGAGGTGGCATTCAAATGCATCAGTAGCTCTCAGAATCTCCACTTCCATTCCACGTAGGAAATTCTTTAATATTAATATTCAATCCCCAAATAAATCAATTCCCCAAATTAGCAGCACAATAGCACTATAAAAGACTGCCAAAAACCTGCATGAGCGCTTGCCAGATGACTGGGTGGAACTGTTTTAGAATGAGAATTATAAAATACAGGAAAGGAGTTTCACCCTGACTTAAGCTTTATCTGCAAAAATAGCCTCACCCATCAGTTCCTAAATCTAACATTTTATTTTACTGTACCTTTGGATTGTCAATGATTGGTGTTACGATAAGATCAGATTCAGTGTAAATGAGTTCTTTCAATGTTGACTCCATATCCTGCTGACTTAAGCAAATATTTTTAGCCTAGAACAAGAACAAAGTTTAAAAAAAGTCAGCCTTGCAAGAGGTGCAAGGGGTATCTTTGTTTATCCCTGCAATATTTTCTTTAAAGATTATACCCAACAGTGTAGTCATGTAAATAATTAATATTCTGAATTACTTTTTATTTGTGTAGCAGCATAAGGGGCTTAGACTTCTTAACTAGAAACTAGGATAAACAGACACATACGAGGAAACAGTCCCAGGCCCAAACAGCTTGCAACCTAAATTTCAAAAAGTAGATTAGGAAGATAGTCTTATCTCTTTTTATGGGTTTGGGAGGGGTGTAATAATTTAAAAAACAGTAACTTTACCTACTGTAGGAATTGTTTTTCTATTATAAATATAGCATAAACAAGAAGAAAGTTGATTTTGTCATAGATTCCAGGCTAAAATTTTGACTATGAAGATACCACCATCCCTCTATTATTTTTCCACTCACCTTTGCCAAGCATGAATCTCTTTGGGGAAAATTTTGGATTGGGGCAGTAGTACCATCACTTACTTCTACAGCAGTGCTAGTTCTAGGAGTGGGACGAGAGCTTAAACAACAACAACAACAAAAAAAAAAAAACACAAAGAACACATTAGGTTTCATTGCAAAATTACAATTCTTTTTTTTTTTGAAACCTTCGTATCTTGCAGTAAACTTTCAAAGTTGACAGGCATAAATGCTATAGTTGCTCCATCAACTAAACATGGACTTCCCGTCTGTAGATATGTCCTAACAAGGTTAGGATTTGTTTGTTGGTTAGAAACGGGAAGGCTTGGGGCATTTTGTTTAAATGAATATAATTTGATTATTTTTCCACCCACAGTCAGCCTTCCAAGCTTAATGTTAAAATATTACTGTCTTATCTCCTAATATTTAACATGTCATCAAACAATATCCCAAGGGAATTAACTTGACAAGATCACAATTTACTTTATGTTATTCTTCTCTTCTGACTGCCAACTCTTTGAAATGGAACAGATATTGGAACTGACTGATTCTGGTATAGGAATGTGAGTTGTGTTAAGTTTTGAAATCCTCTTTTGTAAAAAACCTGTCTGCTAATTAGAAAAGGTAAAAAGGAGACATCAGAACAATGTAAGTCTGCAGTTTTAATAAAATCCCTACTGGACTCATTACAGATGGTATGCATTAAGTATTTAAAATCAATGTTAGAATTATTTAAGTCAGTAGGCTAGGAAACTGACTTAGACAGTAACATTGATATTGTTTAGTGTTTGTATCTTTAGCTTCTAGTTTTAGTTTTCTTTTTCAGATAATTAAATCTCTGATTTGCAACTAAGTGTATATATTACCTTTTGCTAATCAAGAAAATACATTCATTAAAAGATACTCATTAAATCAATCATCAAATAGAGTTCTCATTCTTTTTTATTACATTGAAAATGGCATGTTTTATCTATTTTAGACAGAAAATTCAGTTTAAAACGCATAATCAAGTTGCACTTAAATATTCTCTACTAACTAAATAAAACTACATATAATAGATTTATTTTTACAAATAATAGGTGCTAATTCTTAGGTTTAAAAGAGAGGGAGAGAAAGAGAGAGAATCTGCTTGGAAGTTTAATTTCCTAGTCAAAAAAAATGACTTGTAATTAGAAGACTGAAAGAATTATTCTAGGTTGCTACATGCTTCATTACTTTCAAGTAATTGTTTGTTTGTTTTTCATACCTGAGGAGAAATATGGATTCATTTGATTCACCATCAACTGCACTTTTTGGTCGCAATTCAGTCAGATTTTCTACTGAGAAGAGAACATGAACTTGCTTTCAGAAGTTAAAAAGAAATAAAACATAGGAAATAAGTATATTGATGAGATTAAGAGACTAACAATCCACAGGACACAAAGTAATTCAAAATAATGCAATGAATAACATTACCTATTTTGAAAGAATTGCTGGGCAGCTTATTATCTGTTCTTGAGGATGACAGGTTATCCAGATCTTTATGAGTATCTACTGGCTCCTTGGCATTCCAAGGTACAGATGACTCCGTGTCTTCGCTACTGTTTAATAAGAGATATCACACACGTTAAAAAGAAAAAAAAATCAAAAGGATCATACCTGTTATTTGTTACAATTATTAACATAGGATTTAGAAATCATTGTCGTAGACTTAGGCTAGTATTCTGTTGTGGTACATGCTTCACAAATGCTTTTTATACCAATAATATCAATGATGACAAACAAGTTTTTAGCAAGTGACTTATGGAATATTAGTAATTCTCCAACTTCCTCAGTAAAACTTGAAAAGCCAAATTTATACCAATTACGTCAGAGCTAAAAAGAAATACTAAAACCTGTAAAGACATCCTTCAGTCTTCACAGGAAAAAGTCACAACAAACATACTTTTAATAATGAAGTCTGTAACCTGGATTAAGATCAGCAAAAAAACATTTTTTTTTTTTTTTGCTTAACTTGCAAAGTTCTTTTTTAATTTATTTTTCTTTTAAATGCACTCCCTGTTATTCACATGGTACTGGATCACATAACCTTCCTGAATGGTCTCTAGGATATCAAATATTAGTCTACTCCCTACTGTGAAGAAAATAGGTATATGGTCCTCATATTTGGAAAGCAAAACATACAGGGCTTCTGCAGCATTTTAAGGCCCTCTCCCAGGTTTGTCAGATTTGTCAATTACTACATACCTCAGTGGCTATTTAAGAGGCATTAGAAAACCCTCAAGAATAAAGTCAAATAGCCTAATCCTTTCTAAGGGATTAAGATTCTTCCAATTCCTTCAGAATTGATCAAAGATGATCATTGTGGTGATGGCTGACAATCTCAGTAATACTTTTAATAAATTCCTATTTTGAGTTATGAACTTTAAATCTTGATTCTTTATCTGCCTTGGTGGTGAAAGGGGTAATAAAGTCAAAAGACAGTGAACAATGTCTCAAGCTAGAATAAACACTAGTACCAGAAATACTGCAGCAGTGTTACCAGAAACAGGGAATTAAACAAACAAGAGAGATTATAAAAAATAGACGCAACAAAAAAGCATTCAGCATTTAAAAACAGTTATTCTGTTTTCAGAGTAATTCCATGGATTAGAACCTAAACTGTCTTTCAAATACTTGGAACAAATGTTCATAACTAACAATACCCTCAAACTTAAAAAAGAAAGGAAAAAAACAGTAAAACAACAGAAGCTTTGAAGGAGCCAGCTATGTTAATACATAGAGCCTATTTGCACAAGCAGTTCGAGAATTTTGCATATATAGCAGTGTAGAATACTATAAGTTTAAGGAAAAAAATCATTAGATTAATATTTTAAGCAAAGAATACGGGTTACCTGCATTTTCAAGGATAAAAGGCTGAAACACACAAATCTAGGATACTGTACTGATAGGCTTTGTAATGTTCTAAGCTTTAATATATAAAACAAACAAAAAGTCTCAATAAAAATAGAGGTAACATTCATCCAAATTTATAAAACTCTCCAAAAGCTTTCAAAGAGTATTTTAAGTCAAATTATTATGCATCATTATTATATAAACAAATTAAGATGAAAACAGTTAATTTACCTCAGTAAGAAGTTTAAAAACATTCTAGAGACAAAGAAATTTGTTGAATATGAACAGATACTGTAATATACTTACAGGATAATATAACTTCTAAACATTGAAAACTGTTAATTGAATAGTGTAAAATTCCATTCACTAGATTAGTTAACAACATGAAAACCCTAAGCAAAATTCAAAAACTAAGAAAGGTATAGAAAAATTATGACTATCAGAAAGTAAATAAACATCTATAGTATATATATGTTCATTTATATTTTTGTGTGTGTGTGTGTGTGTGTGTGTGTATATACATACACACGTTAATTTACACTTATCATACTTACTATAAAAGAAGTTTTTCTTGAACCTACAGTACCTTAGGCTTATGTTTCGACTGTTTGCAGAATCATTATCACAATGGCTAAGGGAGCCCTTCCAGAATGGATGCTGCAACAGGTCTGTCCAATTCAACCTTTTGGAGAAGATGAAGAAGGGCGGGGGGGGGGGGGGGGGGGGGGGGAGAGAAGCATTGACAGAATATAGTGACATGAAGAGATACTAGGTTAAGTTTTGAATACAATGGTACTACATCTAGATTAATTAATCAATCCTGTCTTTCACTTTTATTTGGTTAAAAAAAGTTCTTTTATAGGACTTTCTAACTCAAATCAAAATGGAAGAGGCAGGCAACACAGAAGAATGAGATTAAGAACAAAGGAAACTGCATGGTCAGTCCCAGCATTTCAGTTACCTGAATTACCCTACTGGGTAATCGGATAATCTTACATTATTTAACAATTTAAGTATAGCATCCATATAGCAAAGCCTAATAAAAATAGATACATCCATCCCTCTGGAACAGCAATGCCATCTGGTTTTAAAACTGCCCGTCATTTCTGTTATAAAGTTGTCTATTTAGCACAACTACAAAAATATATTCAATCAAAATATTAATTATGTAAACCTTTGCATGAGGAAGAGCGCAATATGTTCCTTTATGTGAAGGATGAAGATTTTCGCATCTTTTTTCATCTAGAAAATACTATACATAAAGTATCATAGCAATGATTTTTTTTCTAGAGGTGAAAAAGGGTGATACAAACAACTGTTGTAGATGGATAGTTTACCTTTTCTGTGGATCTTTTTGAAGTAAACTATCGAGCAAACTAATGAACTCTGCAGAAGGTTTCTGAAAAGCAGAACCTGTAAACAGAAGCATTTCATAAGTATAATATGAAAGTATTCAGCAGCAAAAGCCAAAATAATTGTCACACAATGCAGATCAAATCATTATCTGTAGATCATACTAGAACAGTTTTAAGAATAACAGTAACTTCATTTAAAAAAGAATCTGAAGGTATAAGGAGTCCTAAATATGAACTCTTTGTATTTCAAAGGATCCTTAAAAAAAAAAAAGATGCTTGGTCACAGAACTCATTAAAATTGTTTAACACACAAGAAAAAAGAAAAGTTGTCCTCCAATTAAATTTCTTCTTTAACTAAAATTTTGTTAGTTTTTAATAACTAGTGAAATAATCGGAATTTTCTAAACTGTTTCCTATAATGCACAAAAAAAAAATGTATTTACAAGTATCTGTCCACAAAACATATTAAAGCTTCTCTCACACTAACCTCCCATTAGCTACAATGAAAGTGTCTGAAGCTTATATGAAGTGTTGTCCATATACTAGTAATTATTCAAAATTTTTAATACAGTCCTATAAAATATTTCAAATTTTAAAGTTAAGACTTATCCAACAAATAAATGAGTAGTCTTAAAATACCACAAGCATCAGCTGATTCAGAAACATTTTCATCTTGACTTATAGTACAGATGTACAAACCAAAGTAAATAATTATCCTTTCCTGACGAAGCTGAGAAAAAAAAAGGGGGGGGAGTTTATGCCTTTCACGAGAAGGGACAAAAAAGAATCACATAAGTATTAGCAAGAAGTGGAGCTGAAAGACATTAACTAAAATTAAATCTATTGAAACTGTGACAATTTTAAGAGAACTATTGCTGTATGCCATTACATAAAAGCAGTTTCCATAATTCTTATTTAATGACAGACTTTATTTCTGAGAGATCAAAGCCAGGAAACACAATTTATCCACTTCAAAAACAAAGTATCATTTAGAATGAAAATAAGTAACAAAAATTTTATTCTAATAGTCACTGTTTCCACTACATTACTATAAGCTGGAAAGAGCCACTAATATTTAAGTGTCTCCATAAATATCACTGATGCCCAGAGTAACAGAATTCAAAAATTCCATTCCAGAATGCAGACTTATTTTTAATTCTTTAATTAATTCTTAATTCTTTAAAAGTTATGTCTGTTCATCAAGCCAGAAATAAGCATTCATGATTAAAAGAGAAAGTTCATATCAAAGGTTGGCCAACGTTAACATTCACCTGTGACAACAAAGTTATTCTTAAACACTCTGCCTTAGAAGAAACATTGAAAAATAAAACTTCAAGTATTATACTGAATTAATCCATTTAACTATAGTAGAATGTTACCCTTTGGTCTAGGTGGCAATGGATCCTCATATAAAATCTTTTCAATTAGTTCAGCCAAGTTGTCTGAGAAGAATGGTGGTCTTCCTACAGACAAAAAAAAAAGTTTATTGACAGATCAACCAAACTTCAAAATGACTGTCAGGTGTAATGATGTATGATGAGCTCATTTTCCTAAGGAAACGTCAAAGGAAATAAACCTTCCGTCTGAGCTCCATTTACCAAGTTTGCTTGCCAATTTAAAGATAAAACCTCAGATACCAAGGACAGAATAGGCACCTAAGATGGCTTGACAGATAGCACCATTGTAGCTATGTGCAAATCAGCAATAAGGCAGAAATAGAAGGTGTACGCAGAAATCTCAACATCTGTATAGCTATGCTGATCCAACAAAGCAGCATATTGTCTAAGACTCCAGAAGACTGCATTATATTTCTCTTTTGTGCTGAAATTTCCCTTCCAGCTGCAGCCAATGCTAATGATCACTTTATCTGCAGGAAACCCAATGATTCTAGCCTTATACGAGTGAATCAGCTTTCTCTTTCAAAGATCAAATGAACGTACCCAGAGTTTAATGCTGAAGAGAGGAAAAACATAATGCCAGAATGTGAGTATGGTTATATTTTTAAATCATAATATTTAAGTACAGGTGGTTAACATATTCAGATACCAGTAAAAACAGTCATTCAACATTTACTTCAGTTTTGTTTATAAAGACCTCATTAAGAGCTTACATATAAAAAAAAGTAAATTTGGTATACTCTTCAACAAATCTTTAACACCTATCTCAAATTATCTGTCTTAACTTCCCTAGAAAGTCAACCAGAATTTACGTGGACACCAAAACCTATGTTCTCATTATCACAGATATTAAATAAATATACAAACTTACAACCTGAGAACATTTCATAAAGTAAACAGCCCAAGGACCACAGATCACTGGATTTGGAAAAGTCTTCTCCCCTTATTGCCTCTGGAGCTGTGTATAATGGAGAGCCTACAAAATACAATATGCACAATGCACTTTATTACTGATTCAGCATTTATCCTGTGCAACACTTTAAACTTTGTCTACACACTAAGTAAAGATATCCCTAACTCACTTAATGTAAGAAAAGCCAAAATACTGAAATAATTTCAACAGTAATACTTCCTCTCTGTATCTATACTGAATCAGGTAAGATTACAGAATCTATCCTATTGTTTATTTCACTTCCATTACCCAACTTGGTTTGTGCCATACTTTCCTAAAGCAATTAACATGAGGAGTGTTTTAACATATCTTGAGAGATTCAGAGCCAAGCAAACTGAGCAGATGGAAAGCCAATATAATTCTCATGTGAGTAACAAATAGAATTATGTTACTTCAGGTTCAAAAACAATAAATAAATAGAATTAAGGCATCTTAAGACAAACTTCCAAAGAATTAGAAAGTTCTGTTACAAAAATCAAAGTAGTTGTCAAGCTGGATCCTTGATCTAAACTAGTTATAGCTATTTCCAAACTGAAACAGTATGAAAATGCTACATTTCAAATTATAGCAGCTTATCTGCAAAATCCTAACTTGTCCTGACATTGAAACTACTGCCTATTTCTTTTTCTATCTACACAGTAACTAATTCCTCTAAGATCTCTACAAAAATTGCAAACTTGGCACAAATGTCTATTTCATAGTCCTTTAGAAAGCTTTTTGTTTGTTTGTTCCTTTGGTTCTTGGAGGGTTTTTGTTTTTGTTGACCTATCCTCTTAAAAAAAAAGTGAGGATAGGTCATAACCATATACCTTACGACAGCTGTTCTGAAAGGCAACAGGAAAAAGATTAGATCTGTATTTCTTCCGGAATAAAAATCTGTTGTTTGTCTTAGCACTTGCAGTATGAACTTTAGCAGGAGATAGCGAAGTATTAAAAAAAAAAAAAAAAAAAAAAAAAACACTGTTTGCAGAAAATATTGCTGAAAATTCCATTGTTCTTGATACCAGTAATTGCTATGACACATCATTACCTTGGAAAGAGAAGCCCAAGACATTCCAAGATAACGACTATTAAAAGATTTTGAATGTTAAAATCAAGATTCTGAATTTTTCATAATATATGATAAAAAAATAGCATTTGCAGCCTACTGCATTTGCATGGATCTGTCCATTGAAATAGAAGTACAATAACCCTTTTGTGCAAAAAAAAAATCACATGGACTTGGACCATTTATATCAAAAAGTACACTGAAAGTCTTATATCAGTATATCAATAAAATCATGAAAGACAATCTCTTAACTATTGCTAAATGCACACCTAAGAGCAGTGTAAAGTCTCCAATGGAAGAAGTAACAGTCTGTGTAATACTTGCTGAACTTTATGTATACATTTAACAAGAAGTTAACAAAATTCAGTCTTAGACCCTACGGAGCAAACCTGAAATGTATATTTTTAAAAATCCATAAATAATTCCTTAGCTCCAACTTTTGAGACAAAGTATCGTTAATTTCTAAAGCAACTTATCTTTGTTTTTTCATACTTGCAAAATCAATTACTTCCCTGTTCTTCAGTTACTGCTCTATAACTGGGGCACAAAACTTTAAGTATACTATGTCCTTTAATTCTGTTTTTCCTTTTTTTTTTTTTTTTTTTTGAATATGTACCCTATATCAACTAATAGAAATATAATTTCATGAATTAGGAAAGCCAGTTTGAATTTTAAATTCGAGAAATTCAATGTTATTTTCCTCATTCTTGAAATTCTATTATTTCACAGGTATTTCACAGTTTTACTTTTTCCATTACTAGGCAAATAGTAAGCAAATAGTAAAAAATAAGCCCCCTCAACAAACCCAAACCAAGAATTAATACTTTCATTTAATTAGCTACCTTGAACAATTTCAAATCTTATTCATATAACTCACTTTGGCTTGGGCTTTTGGTGGGACTCTCAATTCTTGAAATTTTGTTTTTTTCCTTTGTCAATGCAAAAATATCAAGAACATTTTAGAAGTTACTGAAAATTCACTCGTAATAGAATGTTTGTACATTAAACTGCATTGCTGAGATGTGATGTCAAGCTGCAGAAGGCAATTCAGAATAAGCCACCTCCAATTATATAGTTATGTTGAAATTACACTTATTTAACCTCTCATAACTAATCATCTGCACTTGAGCTTCAATTCAAAGATAATCTGAAGCCTATTTAGAACAAGTAAAGGTCAAGAATGACTATTTTATCATACATAAGACAGAAGTATACTTTTCCAGCTTTTAGCTAAATTTGTTTTTGTAAAACTCAGAATTTGGACCACATATTTGTTTCTTCTCTTCCTACTCACTTTCAAGTGCTGTTTCTTATTTTCTCCATGTTATGATCCCTCTAAACAGTATTACTCCAATAACAGTAAAAGCTTGCTTTTGAGCTTACTTAAAAAATTGTCTATACGTGGAATTTGTAAAACCTGCTTACAGAAAACTTACGGATCTTGTTTTCCATTGCCAGAACAAAGGCAAAACACATTAATCTTTACAAATAATCACATGACAGAAGGAAGGGTGTTTAACAACTTGACTATAATTGTACAAAGTTCTAACCGTTAATTATTCAGGTTCTCTAGAAATCTTGTAAGCTCCAAAAGAGCAATGAACAGCTATCATATTTCAAACTCTCCTCTCAAAATTGAAAAACAAACAAACAATCAAACAAACCACTTCAGTTTTAAGTAACTTTCAAATCTGTCCCCCTGGATTGAGCTAATTTTGGATAGTAAGAACATACATTATACCTCGGAATCTATTTTTCAGGTATCTCTGTGGAGTGCTTTCACTGACATCTCCTCCTCCTTCCTCAGATCCAACTAAAGCAAAAAATTCTTCCAAGTTTTCACCATCTGCCTTAGCCAAGCAAAAATTACTGAATTTCAGAGTGCCAGGTCCTTCCAGCAGGATCTAAAAGAATAGAGACAATCCAAATATGAGTATCAAATTTTAAAATTGATGACTGCTGAAATTTCCAGTACAAACTATACAAAAAAAGCAATCTGAAATCATCTAAGTATATAGAGAGATGATCACTGTCATATCTAAATACGCTGAAATGTTTCTTTTAAGTCCATACTAATTCCACCTTTTGTTTTTCTTCTGACCAAAAGTTATAGAAGAAGCTCACAATGGAGCACAGAGGTTTATTCATTACTAAATCTAAATGAACAGTGAGGTTACCAAAGGAAAGAAAAAGGAAAGTAGAAAGAAACATTGCTTCATTTGAAGAAAAGGCAAATAATAATAATTATTTCTAATTTTATTTGGCAGAAAATTCCAAAGATTTTGTCCAAGGCTCATACAGTTTCCTCTACATAGTCACTGTCTATTCTCACGGTAAAGAAAATTTCACAGTCCCAAAAACGCTCTCTGAAAGACGGCCCATTCAGGCAGATGGATCAAAAACAGTCTCATTTTGAATGAAAGAACAGTGTGCCAAAGGAGTACTTCACAGTTTCAGTCTTCTACAGAAAAATATAACCACATCTCCACTGTTTTGTTCACATACTTACTTCCTGCCCATCGACCTGTAAACTTTACATAAAATTCAGGGAGGAGGGCAACTTGATCACTTAAGGACTTATAATAAGGAAAGAACTACTGTTAAGCAAGAACTTGTGGTCATAGTTACATTCTGGTCACTACATAAATTAAAATAATAATAAAAAAACATAGCCAAAACTATACATAAATTCCACACATGTATATATATATAAAACCAGAAATACATAGGGATTTGTAATCTTGTCTTGCACAAGAGTAGGATGATAATTTAAATAATATGTGTGAATACCACAGGAGGTTATTTACAGGAAATTTAATTACCTTCACTCTCAAAATATTCTTCAAAACACTCTGCAATATGATAGATCAGGTACAAAAATAAAGTTATTTGCCCTAGGATTAAAAACTGAAATCCTTCATTAATTCATATCAGTATGCAAGTTCAGTACTCTACCTCAAAAAGAATCTATCACATTCTGTCAAACATATAACTAGGAAATAAATCAATTCAATGAAACTTTCAAGCTACAGACCTGTCTCTCACTATGTTCACATTTATTGGAAGCATATTGAGCTTTGCAATCTGAGCTAAGCCTTTCACCAATAGCACAATGGAAATATTTAAACGTTGATGACACAAATTAACAGGAGATGTCTGCTATAAATCATATTCTTGGTTACCTTTCCAGGTGTCAGTTCACAAAAAATAATTCCAAGATTGTGAATATGGTATAAACCAGTAATCAAATCAATACCAAATTCTCTCACTACATCTTCAGGTAGATGTTCATCTTGAGCAATAACCAGTTCTAGAGAACCACCTGAAATATGTTTACACATAGTCATCAACTGCACATAAAGAAGAGGCCACATAAATAATTCCCAAGGACATGATACAAGTTTTCAGAGACATCAAGCAGAAATCATTATCAGTAACTATTAAAAACAGTTCTTAGTCTTCAACTTCTTGAGACTACACAATATTTACAAGTTCTGAGATGTACAGAAATAATCTATTTCCAAGATTGTGACAACAACAATCTTAATTTTGACCACAATTACACTGAGTACATGACTTCAAATATATTTTAATAATGCTTAATTTTACAAAGAAAACAGAAGCAAAACAATTCAGAGAGTGCATCACGTAACTTTAGTGCCCTCAGGATTTATCAGCTTCCTTATCCAGACCACAACTGCATGAGTCAAAAGTAGGCTATCACCTTCCTATGAAGTCAGTGGAAAACTGTAATTCTATTCTGGGGCCAGAGGTTAACATCATCCAACAGATAGATTTTGTTTATTCTTCACATGTCTGTCCATTCCTCTCTTTCCCTATCTCAATTCTTGTATGTCTGTTTGCTTTAAACTTTTTTAAAACAACCCAGGACTAAACTTTCATTTTCTGGGTTTCTCATATAAAAGTTCAACAAGTTCTACGTCGAACTTCTTATCCCAACAGAGGTCTCTTCTCTATCATCCCAACATCCCCAGTTGCCTTCAAACCCTGCCTTTGTTTTTGATCAGATTACACCTACAAAGCTTTCCAAATCTCTCTTACATATGCTGGTCCTTCCCTGGGCTTCACATCTACTGTCTATGCTTCTACCTATTGATTGCTACAGTTCATCTGTCCTTGCAAAATGTATCTCCTTATCCAACCCCCAACACTTGCTTCCTCACATCCCACTCATTCTCAGGCATGTCGTGGGACTCATCCTGTTTCAGTCACTGCTGTCCTGACTGTTCAAAGAACTTGAACTTCTCAACCCATTTTCTACAAGCTTGTTGCTCCATCAGTATTTCTCTTCCCTTTCCCAATCTCCTGTCCTAAAGTTCGCATTCCCATCACCCCCAAACCCTGTTCCTCATCCTCACTCATCCTTTCACTACTCCTCCACCTAGTCTGTTTCCCTGAGACCCCAGTTTGCATTTCCTGAATTATCTATGGGCTTCCTGGGTTATTTATTATTTATATCTTAGCCAAATTTTACAGCTTCTTACAAGGACAACACAAAGTTTAAGACCTTGAATGAAAGCACGGTATCAGGAAGTTTTGCATAGGATCTTTTACTTCAATCACATAATAGAGCTTCCTCACTGCTGAATCTTAACATTTTATTCAACACTGCTGAATCTTAACATTGTATTTCCAGGTCTCTCTCATGTTGTTCAGTAAATCAGTCATTCCTCTAAAACCCACCCCATGCTAAATAACTAAGCCTTAGTAAAGAATTTTCCATCTTGTGGAAGTACCAATTTTTTAAAAAAATGTATTTTAGAAGACTGCATGTAAAATAATCCCATAATATGCCAAAATACACAGAAACAAAAGTGGTTAAACTAGCAAAACAAAAGTATACTATATCTGATAAAAGAAACACACTTTTGTCACCTTAAGACAAGTAAGAGATATCCTCCACATAAATGATGGAATGCATTTTTCACATTTCAAAAGCAATTTTCAAGCCGCTACAAACTTAGCAAGAAATCCATGGCTTATTCTATTTAAGTATGCTAGCTTCGTAACATCAGAACATGTTGGAAAAATGCTTCCAGAAGCACAAACATTTTTTGTATACTACAGAGAACACCAAATATCTAATCATTAACTTATCTACCCTTCTCAAAGATCTAAGTGCTCATTCAATGAATTCTTAGCTTTTCAGCTAATCTTACCTGTGCATAGCTCCACTACAAGCCAGAGATGGTTGCTTGTTTCATACCATTCATAAAAAGTCACTATATTCTTATGTTTGATTTCATGAGTTAGACGAACCTAGAACAAAGTTCTTAATGTAGTAAATTGGGAAAAAACAAAAAAAAAAAAACAGAAAATGGACATATATTTGAAATTGGGGGAGGAGGGAAATGACAATACATCATTCTGTATCAACTGCTTATTCTCTTACCTTTTTCCATGCACTAAAAAGGTAATGATGATCCTCTAACATGTAAATAGAGGAACAGTAACTTTCCCCAAAGACCTTGCCCAACTAACCCACTTCAAACTTATAGGAAAGTTCTCCAACCACTCAAATACAGACATTATAGAATTATAAGCACTACTTAACCTTTCTGTATCACTAAAATAGTAACACCGTAAATTGAAATTTGGCATCAAACTTGCATTCCTACATTCCTTTTCAGTGAGAAGACAAGTGTGAGACAATACAATGAGTACAGTAAGAGCTGGAGAAATTTTCTCTTCATTCTTAACCTTATCAGGCAAAAGTAATCACTAATGGTCTCTGGCTATCATACTCAGAGTATGGGTATTTCTGCAGAAATAATACAAGATAAATAAACAGCATCTGTGTCTTGTCAGAGTGGTAACAGGAGGTCTGACAGTTTTCTACAAGGAATGTAGAGTAATAAAGCTGAAATTTACAAAATCTAAGTAGTTTATGGTAGAAAAGTTTCCTGTGCTCCAAAGAACAAAATGTTTAATTTGAATAAATCCATAATCACCCAGTATCATTGAAATAATGGGAAGGAATATTAAACAAAATGTATCTACTGGAAAAAAATATTTGAAATTTTGAAATGTTTAACTATACCAACTATAGTTTATTTCTCAGGAAGTGCTACAGGTTTAAAACTTTGCCAAATTTTTACAAATCAAAACTGATTTACCTTAAATGCTATTTCTTCAACAAAAATAATTTCTTTTTGGTATGCATGAAAGCTACTCCTATGACAAGATCTACACAACAGAGAACAAATTAAAGCAACCATTACATGAACATAATTATTTATAACAGGTTCTCTGACAGCTTCTCTGACAAACAGTACGCTTGTCAATGAATGCATTTAGGCCTGATGTAAACATCAGTAAAACCACCTGAGATACAGAAATAAAAACATTAAAAATAAAACCCTCCATTTTAATCTTGGCATTCAAAAGCTTAAGAAGCTGATATAAATGATGACAAATCCATATGAAGAAGTACTTGCTAGTTTTTTTACTGCTATCTGTCCAGGATTTGGAATTTTTTCCCCCAAATGTAGCAGCAAAACATTTCTTACCCAGTTTGTTATTTCAGCTCTTTTGCATTTATCAGTGCAAAGAATGGCAACAAAATTAATGGTGCCTTTTCTTCTTCCTTTATAAACAACTGTCTTGCTTCCTCTTCCTATCTCTTCATAAAGAATAAAATTCTCCATATCAAGAGTGCTTTCCTGGCAACAGTTTGGAAATGTGCTGCTAGATCTAAAGCAGAAAAGAAGAGAGAGAGGAAAAGCATTTAAATTTAATAACCATTAGCAGGTAGTATGTTCCCTTCCAGCTCTTAAAACAGGGATTATAGACTTCCAGCAAGATCAAACATAATTGCTTGACAGAAGGCCACCTCCTAAGAAATCTGATACAAATTTTGAATAGATTATAGTATTTTCAACTTCAAACTGCTTAGTATATTCCAAAAGTTACAGCTGAGCCAGTAATTACAGAGAAGGTGTCAAGGGAACGGGGACAAACTCTTTTCAATTGTCCCATGTGACAGGAGAAGAGGCAATGGGCAAAAACTGAACCACAGGAAGTTCTGCCTGAATGTGAGCAGGAACTTCTTCACTGTGAGAGTGACAGAGCACTGGCACAGGTTGCCCAGAGACATTGTGGAGTCTCCTTCTCTGGAGATACTCAAAGCCCGCCTGGATGCGACCCTGTCTAACATGCTCTAGGTGACCCCGCTTGAGCAGGGATGTTGGACTAGATGATCTACAGAGGTCCCTTCCAGCCTTACCAATTCTATGATTGTAAATATTTTATCTCTAAATAAAAATCATACTACCAAATTTAAATTTGTTTGTTCTACATAAAACTCCCATCCAAATGAAAATGTTTTGAATTTAAAGATTTGTCAAAAAAGATTGCTATTTCTGCCAAGGACATTTCAGGCAAGCATGTCTCTGCAACTCTGCAATAACTGATTTAATCAACAAAAGTGAAATACATAGAGCTTTGTGAAAAATCAGTATTCTTACCAATACTAACTTCAGCATAACTTTTTCAGTTATAGGACTTAATGTTAAAGATTCTCCCTAGAAACTATTTCTTGCAAATAAAAACTATGTAGTACTGTTGGCCAGTGTTGCTTTGTAGGAGTCAGAGAATTCCATAAAAAAGTATAGTTTATTTCTGTAACTACCATTCTTCTATCTGTAAAATTGTATATGCTTCAATTTATGTACTGAAACAAATGAAACATTTGTCATCTGTTGCAAATCCAGGCATTTTTACATTTAACTGATTACATATTTTTCAGAAAAGTCTGGTTTGTTCTTTTGTTACATAATTATTTTTTCCTGGGAATATTTTGAACAATGGAGAATCAATTAAAATATTGCAGCAACTGTAATACATGAACTAAGAGCTCCGTATCAGCTCTCTATTCTGCTTCTAGCCTATTCCACTGGGTTAAGAGCAGCACGATACAGAATCCCAACATCAGTGTATTTCAGAAATAAGATATATTGCTACTAACTCCCCCACAGATTCCTTGTACTACATTCTTCCAGCTTAAGGCTGACTTCATACATTTTGTTCACAAAACTGTTGTTTGTTCTCCACCCCGCCCCCAACAAGACCGATTTGCAATACAGCTATCTTACAACTGCAGAAAAACAGCATAAAGAAGATGGCAATGCAGCAACAAATACAATCAGTAAGGTTGGAGAGCAAAGGCTGTTTAAGCACTATTACCATTAAATATCTAATCCAATAAAAGGACTCAATTTCACTTCAACTCTTTCCTGAGACACCAAGGTCCCAGAGTGATAGACAAATCCTAAAAAGGAGACTAGAGAATTCCCAAGTTCTCAGACAAGACTTCAAGCGAAAAGAAGTGTTGGGCACCATTAGGAAACGTACTGAGAACAAGTCAGGAGATGTCATTTTGCTACTACAGAAAAACATTGCTGTGCCCACATCTCACAAACTGCATTCTGCTCTTCACATCTCAAGAACAAAATGGAGCTAGAAAAGGTACAGGAAAGAATAACAACTGATATGATCAAAGATATGGATAACTGCCTCACACGGAGAGACTTAAAAGGCTGGAAAACTCATATTTAAAAGGAAAGCTGAGGTTTAGAAAATCAATGGTGACAAATAAGATGAATGCAGAACTGCTTTTCATCAAATGCCACAAAACTAGACCTAGAGAGTGTTTACTAAAACAAATACAAGATTGATTCAAAACTGGTAAAAGAAAATACTTGTTTACATAGGATGTAATGAACTTCTGGAATTTCATTTCATCTACCACTAACTGAACGGCAAGATACGGCAAGATTCAGCCAGTATAAGATAGGAAGGAAAATACTTTTTCTTCAATTATCAATGAGAACAAGGCAATTATGGAAGAAATAGTTTGTCAAACATTCAAAATAAGGTACAAAGATACAGTATTAGAACAGAAGGGTTCTCCACTTCCCTATCTCTGTTCTCTAATTCTGGTAACTATTGCATAATTATGTTATTTCTCTGGACAATATTAAAAAAAAATCAAAAAAAATCATCATCCTCTATTACAGAAAAATTAGAGAACAGGGATGCCACAGAAACACATCCAACCAAAGAAGCTGCCAACCCACACCTCACCCTCATAATTTACACAGCCATAGCCCCTTCCTTGCAATTCTTTCTCAAGAATTCTTCAAAACTGTCTTGCATATTTGATCAAAGGACCGAAGCATATGCAGTTAAATGGATGGAAGACACCACATGTTGGTGTATGAAAGGCAGTGTTATCCATTCACATGACAAACCATACAAACATACGCTAGGCTTCACAACAGGAACAGATACATCTGGTTATCCAACAACAGCAAGACCAGTGAGGTGCAAATGCATCCTGGTACATGGCGGTCACGGTCACAGGACAGGGAGGCCTTCATTGCTGCCTCGTGCTAGGCAGAATCTGCAAATAAAGTCCTGCTCTGAGCAGCAGCTGCGGGGTCTGAAACCTCCTGCCACTAAAGCTCACTCAAAAGATGCCAATTCGGAAGGCCCGGGGCACCGCGCTGCAACCGCTCCGACCCAACGGCCTCGAGGTTCCCCCCTGAGGCATGCCGTGCGGCACGCCATCCCCCCGCGGCACGGCTCTCCAGCCCCGCAGCGGCCCTTGCCGTGCCCCACACCGGGCCCGCCTGCCCTCTAACCTGCGGGCTGCGGCGTGCGCCCGCGGAGGGGCGGAGCCAGGCGCGCCAGGACCGTTAGGCGCGCGGGGGGGAGGGGGAGGGGCGGCGGCCGTACCTAGGCAGCCAGCAAGGAGGCAGCACGGCTACCGCCGCGGCGCCGCCATCAACCGAAATCCACAGAGCCCCGCCCCCGGGACGGAATCTCCCATGCTGCAGCGCGGGGGAGAAGGGACCTGGATGTATACGAAGGGGAAATTTGCGCCTAAACACCAGAAAACACAGCCAGTGAGAGTGGCGACATGACAAAAGCCAGATAAAATCGGGGACCTGCTTTTTGTCCTTATTTTAGCAGGAAGACTCCGCCAAGGACCACGCGGGACTGCCGCCTCACTCCCCGACCACCGTTCGCGTGGTCGCCACCTCGCCCCGTATCCAGGATACAGAGCCCGACGCCGGAAACAGAGTGGAGCCGCGATTGGTCGAGGAAGGGTTACGTCAGAGCGGGTTCACTGCCCCGCGTGCCCGGTTTGCGGGGTGCGGGGGAGTTCCCGGATGCTGCGGGGTTCGACCTCGGAGAGAGGGGGCGGTGCCTCTCCGCGGCGCGGGGAGAGCGCCGCGGCGGGGAGCTGGCGGCGGGGGGAGGGGCCTGGGGCGAGCACGTGCCTGACGGGGCGGGGCATGGGGACGGGGGCAGTTGCCTTGTTGCCAGGCAACCGCCGCTCTTGGGTTAGCGGACGGGAGGGCGAGGCCGCGCGGGCGGGGGGGGTGGGTGAACGCAGCCGAGGGCGACCGCGAGGTGCCCAAGTGCTTTGCGGGGGGGGCAGTTTGGGGTTTTCATTGGAAACATATTACACGATTATAGGGTATTGAACCTGCTTAGTTCCAGCAAACGTCAAAACAGTGCATTTGGTTATGACGCTTTTAAGGCGATTCGTAAGCACCTAATTGGTGAACGGTTTGTTGTGACAAAATTTAGCCCTTAGAGCAAGTGTTTTCCATTTTTAGTAGTAAAATTGCGTTTTATTATTATTTTTCATCTGAAGGTGGTTTAGTATTGGTTTTTTTCTTTATTTTTTGTAACAAGGCCTCTAAAAGGCCAAACAAGTGACCTTACTTTAACAACTTCGGGCATGTCTTTCTAAGGAAAGTTTTAAATAATTATGTCAATTGTTCCACCTTCTCTTTGCCCTCCTAACAGCTTCTGAACTCATTGAGCCATTTCAATCAGATTTGATAAAGGAAGGAAGGATCCTAACAGGAAGGATTCAGTGTTTATTTATGCTGCATGATAAGAGATGGTCAGATACTGCGCCTCCCACACACACACTGTGGAAAAGATTTCAGCATGAACTTAGCCCCTGTTCCCCTCTTAAATACTTTTTTTAAAAAAAGGAAAAAAAAGCTACCTGGGAGAGGGATGTTAGAAAACTGTCAACTGCAATAAATTCTTCAGCTTTGTTACATACCTTTAACTTAGCATATGCTGTAGCCACAGAGCAGAAATCTAGAGGTAATCAGGCTTTCTTAGTTACACAGCTCAGCAAATCACCATTTTGTGACAGTTCAAGTGCAGAAGGGTTTGGTAGAGAGTTAAAAGGAATTGGTAAGGGTTCTGTGCCGAACACAGACTTAACTTTTGCTCTTTTGTTGAAAGTCCATATTGAATTGCCTGGGTTCATAAGCAATGGAAAATACCATATGTATTAATATCTTCAGTTTCTGTCCTATTTTGCCACATGTGTTTTCAACTGTTACAGAGTTGATGTGTAATTACTAACAAAGTTGTGGCTTTGAAACTGCACAAGCAAAATAATTTGCGTATTTCTTTGTGTTAACAAAATGCATAGTTGACTAGATATAAATAAACTGAATATATAAGCAGGTGTCACCTAGTTTCTTTTAGTCAACACAAGAAAAGTATGCTTTGAAGGGGGATTTATTTATATTATTAATATTTGTCTTTTATTTTTATCTCTGATAAAGTTGACTAATACAAAGAAGAAAGAATAGAATATTAGTTATATTAGTTTAAGTTAAGTTTTGACATCAATTTGATGGCAGAACTTAGAAATGTCAATTTGCTTCTCCCTCTCCAAGAAGGCAAGACTAAACCATAATAACCGCCAAGGTACAGCCTTTGCTTCAGATTCTAGTGTTTTGTCCTATGTACAGCTTTTGGTTGAACTAGTTCTGAGGATTTTTTTAATGTTATATATTGCATAGTGCTGTGTTCTGGGGAAGTGTTTAAGTATAATAAAATATCTGTGAAAGGGATAAACATCCCATTTCTTGTGAGGAGGGTGGTATGAACTTTAACAAAGTAGCTATAGCAATACAAAGTATAGGCAGAGAAACACATGGGAAAACCACTTTGATATCAAACAAGACAGATTCATAGCCTTTCAAAATAAATGTCTTCATAATGAATTTTTACTTCTCTTTTTCCAGTTCCTTTTAGTTATGAACTACGGCACTCTATTGTTGTTGTTCATACACACTTCATTACAAGTGTCTGTATCTTTCTCAGCAACTGGATGCATAATTTCAGTACACTCCAGATGGGGATTTCTACCCGTTGCTTCAGTATAAGAATCAGAATTGCAATTCTGGGAGACCCTTAACCTTGTTATAATAAGCTTGGCCTTTTTTCTTACTGTTTTTTGTATGTTATTCCTTCCACTGCCAGTTACTGAACGTGACTTCAAGCATTGTACCCAACTACTGTAAACTTTTCTGTGGGAATATTTTCAACATTCAGGAATGGAATGCTAAATAGTCTCTTTGCTATTCGCTACTTTTTAATACTCTTGGCAATTTCTACAGCAAACTCAGCTTTACTATTTTTCTGGCTATCATATGGGATGATCAGATGTAATGAAATTTGAGTTCTCAAATAAACATATGACTAAAGTAAACTGGGATCTCATGATTGAAACCACAGTTCACAATTGCTAAGACTTCATGGCTCAAACTGCAGCAAGTACTGTGGAAGGCTGTGACATTTTATCTGATTCCCAGAAGTCTGACTAATAGACTAAAATATTAAGGTATGTTTCAATGTTCCTTTTCCTTTGGTAGAAGGTCTGTTCTGTAGTTCACTCTAATGCCTGTTGAAGATGCTACACACTTTTGTCTTTTTTTGCCATGTGTCCTGGATTTCATCCCAGCTGTCACGATTACTCACGCCCTATCCCATCTTGCTAGTACATGGTGTATCTTGCTTTCTTAGCACTGACCCCCATTCTCAAGAGAGTTTCTATTCTCAGCGTTTCTGGTTATTATGATTCAGTTGCCTTTACACAATACTATTTTTATTTTCCATTAGTCTTGATAGTTCTGTCATTCTTGAGAAGTAAACAGGGCCACTCTTCCTGTCTTTGACCATATTGGCAGAACGATAGACAAGCACATGAACACATCTTTATCTTGTCTTTTTTATTCTCATATTTTTCCAGTGCTTTCTTGAAACTAGCATATAGTTTCCTTGTTTGAGTAAAAATTTGTGTAGCTTTTTATTTTCTGTATTTCTGTGATAACATTAAGGTTCTCATATCATGATTTAGTCATCTCGCTTTGCCAGTACACGGATACTCTGGATAAGAAGTCAGCTCTATTCACTGGCCCTTCCCTGAAGTTGTTAAATAAATTGAAATGTTACAGTTTCAGTGTCATATGCTGCTGATATTTGGGAATAGCAATGATTTTTCAAGTTCTTTTGGTAGCTTCTGAGATTTTTCTGTTTGGAAGTTTGTTTTCTCAATCTCAGTTTGAAATTTTCACAGTGGAAACACTACTGCAAAACAATCCAGTGTGTTTGTGTTGGTGAGGAGGCAAAAACCGGTAGTGTTCTCTTTTATAAGAGCAGTACTCCAAATCTTCCCTCACTAGATTAACCTGTAAGATCACCAATACTGCATGTACAGCATGCTTGTGTTCTGTCTTTCTCCACTATGGTCTCAATACTTTGCGTACCTTCAAGGTTGGAAAGAGATGTGGTAATATAATTTGCAGATTTTAATATTCTTTGAGTTAATACCTTTAAAGTTTTGCATATTGCAGACTACTTTTACCTTTCTATAATTACTCAGTTTCCTTGGGAGGTCAGCAACTGGTCTGCATATGATACTGAAATCAAAAATAACTTCATCTTTTTTGTATTTCATTTTATCTACTAATGAGTTAATTTTAATGAATACCACAGTTTCTACCAGACATTCCTGAGATCTGCATTCCTGAGTATCATCAGCTATGATGGGGACTTGTGAGGCTGGCTGGCAGAGCTGATACTCTCCTGCTTTGAGTCTCACTACTAACAGCATTCTCAGCACCTAAATGTACCTGCTGGTTTCCAAAATCTGATGAATTGGCTTCTTTCTTATCCAGAAAGGCTGGATAGGCCTTGTCAAAATCTTGTAATCACAGAACACAAAATGGTTTCACTCAGAGTAACAATTCTTCAAATATTCATTCAGAGTAACAGTTCTTCAAATATAGATAGCTTTTTCAATTACCATCTTGCTGCTTATGTAATTTGTAGATTATGCAAAATTGTTAGTGATGCTTTCTTTTTGTATGTATTTCAGTGTTTAAATTATTCCTTATCCTAATGCAACAGACACTCTGCAAAGCAGATGCTGTGCTGGCTGAATTACTTTTATCTGTTCTAGCTATAATATCTTTGGAGGACATCCCATTTTCTTCAAATACACATAATGGTTTGAACTCATCCAAAAAATATATAGAGTCAGATGCTTTATTACTGAGTTTGCATTTCCATTTTTTTTTCAGCAGAAAGCAATAGCTTTTATGTTGCATTCTCTGAAGATTCAGCCTGTATACTCAGGATAGCCTTTGTATCCTGTTTAGAACTTACATTTTAAGGTATTATCATTATTCCACAGTGTAATTTTCATTTGACCTCTCTTGATTGCATTTTTTTTCCTTTTCCAAATGCTCTGATTTTGTGATCATGTAGTTAATTTGCTCTTTGTTTGTGTACTTGTCTTCACTTCTAATGCTAATCTGAAGTTACAAACTCTTTATTCTAACTTGCATTTCATTAATGTCAAATATGTGCAAAACCCCATCCTCTGAGTCACTATTTGTGTTCTCATTGTGGTGGATTTTTTCTGTTTTTTTTTTTTTTTTTTTTTTTTTTTTTTTCCCCCAAATTGTAGCCTTTGGAATAGTCCTTTCTCATGTCACAGTTATAATATACGATCATTTTATGCAGGACATTTTTAAAAATGAGTTTTCTCCTTAAGACCTTTCTATCTTCCACTAATTTTATTTGTCTCCATTGTTTTGTCATAATGTTTTAGCTTGTGCATAAAATTTCATATTTTTAATTTAGCCTCTCACCTTTTGTTCCTTTTTGAATTATCTGTATTGGCTCTCCTTAGGTCAAAGTTTCATTAACACTTTAATCAATGCCATAAGCTGGCATTTCTTATGAAAGATGCAGCCCCTTCATATGACTCTTAGTTCTTGCTTCCATCAGTCTCTCTTCTGTCCTGGTGGAAGAGTTTTTGTGGACACCGAATTCAGCAAACTGGATTGAGGGACTGAAACCTTCACCTCCTCCCTTCAGATATTTATTCACATTGAGAAGATCCCCGCTGAGCCTTCTCTACTGGAGGCTAAACAATCTCAGCTCTCTCAACCTCATATGAGAGATGCTCCAGTCCCTTAACCATTTTTATTTTCAGGCAGTTTAATTTCCTGAACCAGGCTCATTTTAGGGTCAATTCAAAGTATAATGGATGGGGCAAGCAGAAAGGAGCATGGCACGAACAGAAGGAAAGACTGCTGTTGACCGCCCCTCAAAATTTTCAGCTTAAAGCATCCTCAAGCTCTTCAAATTTGAGCTTCTTTCTTTGTTAACTTTATCTACTGCTCTTGTTAGAATTAGTAAGGGCTCGGCTGAGTCTTTCAACCCTATTAATAACCAGTAACCAAGTAAGTTCTTTCAAAATCATGACAAGTCACCTGTTTTGCAGTTTTTAAATCTATTGATTTGCTGTTCCTCCAGTAATGATGATGATCACAACTGTTGGAAGCACTTTTCTATTTAATACTTTTGTGATTTGAAAATGTCTTTGGGGCATTTTCAGAATTTTGTGCAGGTTTTCAAGGAATAAAAATAAGTATCTCCTCTTTTTTTAAAGGATACCACATCTAGATGCTGTTGTATTTACAAGGGAATCCTTTGCAAGTATGCTAATTGGATACTGGCTCTTGGGTTTTTTTTAATTCTATTCAGCTTCTTTAGGATATCCCATTTGGTGGCCGGGATCACATATCTGATACTGCAATAATTATTCTCACTTAAATTATTTATTTTTTTTTCTGTTTGAGCTACAATATTTTAGCTTCTGATTTGATATTGTTACCAGAGCTCCCTTTTGACACCACATTCTGGATTGAAACATAAAGGGTGAGAAAGGAAGAGCAGTGAGACATTCAGCTTCTATTCCTTCCTCGCCTATGGTGTTCTGTCTCATAAAGCACTTGCTGAAAAAAAGAGTTCCTTAAATTCCTTGAAATTGTTCTGTACAGAAACATACTGAGAGGATGGTTTTAGCTGACTTGTTTGATGCCCCACTGAAAGGTACTAGGAGCACTCATACTGTCAGTGACAGCTGACAGTTTAAGAAGTTCTTCTGTAGCATTTGGTTGTTACAGATAGAAGATGAAATGAAGTTCGGTGTTGGGATTGGCGTGCTGATCAGCTTCCTTAAGGGTACTAGTTAATCCATATGTGAGAGCTCTCATCATGTACTAGAGCATTGAACATGTGAATATCTGGGTCGTTAGAACACTAGTGCAGACTCAGTAGTGTACTACAGTGATTGTATAGGCATGATTAGGAAGAGCTTGGATTTGTAGACATAGGTTAAGCTTTTCTGTGTGAAGCAAAAAAAAAAAAAAAAAAAAAAAGAACATAAAACATAAAGGAAAAGAAGAAAGAGAAGCCAGTCTAAAGTGTTTGAGGACTTGTTCCCATTTGCAGCTTTATCTCTTGCAGTGCTGTGGGCTGGAATGATTTGGGGCAGAAACAAGAATATATTTTTACATTCTTACAGGAAAGAAAGTGGAAGGAAATCAGCTGAAGAAGGAGATAGCATCAGTGCTGGCTATACTAGATGAAGCAAGCTTAGAGCTCTGAGCAAGAAAATCTTTTCTACTGATATTCAGGTAACAGCAATAATGATCTTTCCAGAAAACAAAATTTAAACAAGAAAAGATGTTGTCTAGGCATAGATCCTTGTCAAGGACTCAGGGCATTACTTAGTGCATGCTGATATGAAAGAAGAAATAGGGCCAGTAAGATAAAGTTGCAACAGAAGAACAAAAAGAAGAAGCAGTGCAACTCTTTCCTTCTTAGCTCTGTGATCCAGGTAACAGATATAGTTGCAGGATATATTTCAATGATTTTTATTTTATCAGATCATTTATTCATGCCTATTGGAATTCTCTAGGTCTCTGGGATTAAAACCATTTACTATACAATCATGGTTGCTACCACAATCTTCAGCTAGCAAACTAACCTGAGAATTCTGAAATCTGTCTCAAATGCTTTAAAAGCAATATTGTATTCTTTGATTGTTTTACAAGGAGCACAAAAGAAGCTGTAGGGACAATGTGAGTGAGGAACATGCAATAAAAAGATCAGCATGCTCACTGAAAAGTATATCTCAGAAGTCTTCAATTTTAGTAGGGCAGCTAGGAAATATTTTAGAGATGTGATAAGCAAAACTGAGAATGAATGAGTGTGATAAATATAATGTGATAATTAAGGGAGTAAAAATTTAGATGATAATGAAAACAAAGAGAGCAGAGAAATCTGGGAAATGGAGGAAAGGGGTTCACTGAAAACATCTGCTTATCGTAACTGTATTGCCAGCTTCAGAATTACTATGTAGATAAGGTTAGACAGCAGTAAGAATGCAAAGGAGTATGTTTATAGGCACTATTGGAAGCCACAACAAAGTCAGAAGGAAGAAGAGGTATACGCAGCCACCAAACACCTGCTCCTGTATCGCGTGACTTGCATGCAGATGCACACTGTGTGCGTGAGGAACAGGCTATCCCCTACCCCCAGCTCCTCTCCCCGGTGGACTCAAAGCTAGGCGCTAGTGGCAGTCTCCTAAGATCTTTTGTATATGGAATCCGCATCTCCCTCCATGCAGCCAGCCTCATTTAAGTCAGGCAAATCTTAAGTTAAAAGATGTGTTGACTTATATACTGCTTGACATGATGCAGTATAGGCAAGTATAGACCCAGTATAGACATAGTACGATACAGTACAGACAAGAACTACTCCTTTAATATCAGGTCATCAGGTCATAGTCCACAGAGCACTTTCCTACTGTGAACAAGGTGTAAATTTGCTATGTGGTTACATGTAGTTCAGATCTTCTTCAGTTATTCCTAATAGTAAAACTGGCTAAACAGCTGTAGTGAATATGCCATGTAGACATAGAATATCTTTTTCAAACCTGTAATATTCAACCAAATCTCAGCTACCACACTCAAAACTATTTACCCTAAGCAAGATTCCTTAACTAATTTAAATTTCTTACAAGCAGATTGTATTTAAATCTGCAGATTTAAAAATACTATATTTATTCATAAACAAAAATGTGAGATTCTCTTTTTAATTTGCTTTTGTTTAAAAATAGTTAAAGAGCATTTTTTAAATATACAAAAATCACAATGGTTTAAACACTGCCTAAAAAATATTTCAGTTGAAAAGCTACTGCTTCAAAGAGCTATGAAGAAGAACTATATTGGAAATGTTAATGATTTTTTTACTGTAGATTACTTTCTTTGTTTATTCTTGGACTGTGTTTGTACACAAATAGTGCATATAGGCTTGTCATTTGTCCCGTTGTGAAGGATTTCTGCTCACTCTGCCAATTCTTTTTCAGTCTTAGCAGAACAGCTCAAATCCTTGTTCCTTACAGATAGATCACATGGCTCTTTTCTTGATCTGATCCAATGACAGGATCACTCAGTTCTTAACAAGAAGTCTTCCCTTTTTTGTTTTTAAATGTTGGATTTTCCTCCTATCCAAGGAATCCCAAGCTATCTCTGTGGTGTGTCTTCTTCTGTTTTTATGGAACTGAAAGCTCTTTTTTTTCCCCTCATCAGCCTATCTCCTGTGGTCCTGTTTCTCCCAGACATAGAGTTTCAGCTCTTCCTTTGTGCTTACTCTGATATTTATATGACTTTGGGGTGAATCCGTCCAGTTCACTAATCTGGCAGAAAACTTTTGAAAAGAAAAAAATAAAACAGTTCTCTGTCAGGTTAGTGAACTGAATCGCTCAGTGAAGCATCAGATAAGCACCAAAGCCAGCCCAAGGGAGGAACAAGATTGCCTGTCTCCATAGGGAAAGTGGGGGAGAGCAGCCTGCTCCTTTTGGCAGCAGCAACCTTTTAGGTTGACTCACATGTTTCACCTAACTGCATTGTTAGTCACTTCCAGGGGATCTATGCTAAAGACACGCTTGTTTGGCAGATGTGTGTGAATCCTGTGCTGTCCTTGTAACTTCCTTCCTTCTTTTCTGTCACATACTCACATCCCCACCTGTGGCTGTATTTGGTTGCATATGTAAACTGTTGGATTGTGTCTTCCTATAGGTTACTCAAGGTCAAACCCCAAAACAAATTTATACTAATTTGAGGATAGATTCCACACTTTCAGAATCCTGCCACCTGCATGACTGCAACTCCTTTGATCTTAAGCGCTGTAACCTCAGACATAATTCTGTTCTTCCCCTACGAGTAAACAGAAAACAGTCAAAACTTCCTCCAATGAATAGTTCTTTGAACTGCAGAAATAATAAATCCTAATGTCCTGTGGGTTACTTTTTTATGATTGGATTCACTGAGATCTCAGACTGAAGTGTATCCCTCTAAGTGGGGCACTAGTAGCAAGTCTTTTCCAGTGGGGATTTTCTGGTGTCTAATGTGTTGCACTCCTACAGCAACATCCCCCTCCGCGAGGGCACGAGCAGGATTCCCCTCCTTCACCCTCTACAAAACTTGTAGAAATACATACCCGGAGTGTCTGCCTTTCACCACAGCCCTCCCCCCGCTTCCCTTGCCGGCTCTTCCGGCAACTAGCCCCCCCGGTGTCCGGCTGGGTGGAGGGCTGGGGTTTTCTCTGAGCCTTTGGCCCAGGTCGGGGAGGCCGCGCTCTTGCACATGGTGCGGCCAGGCTAGGAACAGGGGCCCTGTCGCTGTCACCCGGCTGCGCCCGTGCAGGTCACTCCAAAGCACGATGGCAAAAGCGGGGCAAAGCCTAGGTCTTTCTTCAGAAACCCCGACGCTCGGCGAAAGTACAGCTGTCTCCCCGGCCCACGACGAGCCGCCGGGCAGCTCGGCGGGCGCTCGCAGGAGGGCGGTCGCGGCTCCCCCCGCCCTGGCCGCCCCCCGGCCGGGGCGCCGGGCCCGGTTGCCTGGCGACGCGCGGCCCCGCCCCCGCGGCGGGGCAGAGCCATGAGGTAATGGCCGCCGCGGGGGAGGGGGGCGGCGCTGCGGCTGCCGGGCCAGCGGGCGGCTCCGCGGTGGCCGCTGCTCTTCCCGCTCCGCAGGCGGCGAGCGCGGCGGAGGAAGGCGCCGCGGCCCCCATAGGTGCCCGCGCCGCCCCGCCTCCCGAGGACGGCGCGGCCCGGCCCGGCGTGAAGGCGAGCAGAGCCGCCCCACGTGTGCTCGCCGGCTAGCCGCATGCCGCCGCCGCCGCCGGGGAGCGGGCTGCAGCCGTCCCCGTGCTCCGCGCACCGCTGGAGAGCGGGGAGCTGAGGCAGCGGCGGGGAGCGGAGAAGCGGGGGGGGGCGCCCGAGGCGACACCGGGAGGGAGGCGAAGCAGCGAGCCGGCCGCCGCCGCCCCTGCGCTCTGCCTGAGGAGCCGCGGCGCGCGGCGGGCCAGCCCCGACGGGAGCAGCGGCGCGGCGGTGGCCGCCGCCTGCAGCGAGGCTCGCGCGGCCCGCGGCGGTGCCGCCGCCCGCGCGCCGCGGCCGTTGGCGGCGCGCGCGCCTGCGGGGGCCGGAGCCGGGTGAGTGCGCGGGACCCGCGCGCGGGGCGGGGCGCGGCGGGGGGGGGGGGGGCGGTGGCGGTTGGGCGGGTAACGGCGGGCTGCTGGCGGGGCGCCCCGGCCGGGGCCGCCTCGGCGCCCGCCTCTCGCGGCCTGCCCGCAGGTGAGACGAGCAGCGCGTAGCGCGTCCCGCAGCCCCGTGACACTGGGGCGACCTTCACAGCCGGTTGGGGTAGCGGCAGGCAGCGCGGCGCGTCTCTGCTCGCGGTGCTCCTTTGTCCCTTCCGCCTGCTCGAGGAAAAGAGGCGGTTGGGTGTAATTATTTACCGCAGCTCACGAATCGCTTGCAAAATTGGTCCTGTAAATTATTTACAGGAAGGCTGCTCCTCTTGTCGATTAGAAGGACTCCTGCTTGTACACATCCGTGATGGGAGACTTAATATTTAACGAACTTTATCAGTTTCTTTAATATCAAGGATTATAATAGTGTTTGGAAGCATACCTTTATTTAAAATGACTGAAATACTCCATTATGTTTTATACTCCATTATGTTTTATAACAAATTTGAGATCTTAAGGTCTGCTGTTGTTTGCAGCTGATAGTCTTGAACCTTATGTTTAGACAAGGCTATTTTTGTGTGAAGTCAGGGAAGAGGAGGAAATGTCCAAAGCATTGAACATCTGTTGGAATCCAGACTTCTCTGTTGCCCAGTTGGGCTGTAAGAAGTCCACCTGTGGAGACTCTTCTCAATCTTGGAATCTGCAACCTTGTTTGAACCTTTCAATCCACTGGGATTAAATCATCTGTGTAATGGTTTTTGTGAGCAGGAGAGCAACAGCAAAAACCAAAACACAAACAACAAAATAAAAGCCAGTAGTTCTTACTACAGTTTGTCATATAAGTATGTTTCACTATTGTGTATTACAGTTTCATGCACTGTAAATTATGCCTTTGCTCTTGTCTATACTGAAAGTGAACCCTACTTAAATATGGTTGTTACTAGGGAGGTTCTTTTGGAGTTTACTTAAGAAGCATCCTGAAAGTATATTCACAAAGACATGCCTTCTCTGAGGTTTCTGTAGCCCTTTGTAGTTTAGCCAAAGAAATCTTTGATGATAACAGATAAAAAAGTTGTCTTAGAGCCACATAGGAAGCATAAGAAAATCATATTAAACCATCATTATAGCTATTTATTCTGTTTCCAATGATTGACACGTAGGAGGAAAAATGGAAAGGTAGAAGTCCTAAGAAGGCAAGAGTACCAGACTTCTGTGTATGTGGATAGAAATTAAATTTCAGTTGAACTGAAACAAACAAATGAATTTGTCAGTTGAATGGATGTCTTTGATGGTGGAATGAACTATGTAGTGGATGACAACCGTGGAGAGTCCCTCTAGATCCAGAAAAAAACTTGACCTTTAACTGGATCTTGAGCCTTTTCTGGAGTACTGGTTAGCACTCCAGTCTGTTGAGGAAGCATGAACATGATTTGGCACATATATAAATGTATGTGGTTTCATATTTGAGCTCTATATGCACACATTTTGGTGAAATCTGAAGTTGTTGCAGCAACCTCAGAGCATCATACTAGTTTACTCCAGAGTCCTGACTACTGAAACAGTATTGTTGTGTGATTTGCAAGCTTTCCCCAAGTGTTTAAATGGATGTTAGCTTGGCACTCTGTTGGTTCCTGAAATGCAGATGAGAGTTGGAAGTAAACTGAACGTATCAAGGAGCAAGATCAGATTGAGATATGCGTGGAACTGTTTGAAACTCTTGTCTGCAGGTTTCTGACCCAGTTGTTCCTCGGCTGCTGCTCCTCATACCTGAGCTCCATTGTGCTCTGCACGCTCTCTGCTCTCTCTCCTGTAACAGCTGCTTTTGTGCCTGCCAGCAGAAGTAACTTGATCTTGGCCTTTGTGAATGTCTGAGTTTTTAAATATTCTAGCCAATCTATTTTGGGATAGAAAAAAGAGATCGAAATGGTGCAAGTTAGTTAAATATGCATTTAAAACAAAAACATTTCACCTGCACTAACACTGATGTTTCACATTGTTGCCACTGTGCAAGTGTGAAACTAGTACCAGGAAAAATGCTGAAACTTCCCACTGTATCTGCCATGACAGACGGTAAGCTACATCAGGATTTTTTTTTGAAATAGCTTAGTAGACATAATTCTGAAAATGAGTGCTTTTGAGGCAGAATCAACAAGAAGAATCTAGGTACAAGGGCAGCTGAACAATGGCATACATAGACTTATCCGTTTTCTGCAATAAAGGCAAGAAGTGGAAAACAAGCCTTTCCCCCCTTCCCCTGCTAAAAACCAAACACATCTTTCTCATTAACAGTTTCCTTTGTTCTTCAAGACTGCCTTGGGGGAGGAGAGATAACAACAGGGAAGACCATGGATAAGGGTGTGTGTGTATGTGTGTGTGTCTTTAAATAATTTCTTTGAATTTCAGAACTGGGATAGTCTAGCAGTCATGCTATTAGCATTAGCAGCAGTATTTGTGGGACATAATTTACTTTGTGTAGCCTGAACTTCCTTGCTATGTGTTGTCTGCTGGTATAGGTAAGATTATGCACACATTTTTGGAAGGATCTTGTGTGTGGGTGCTTGTAAGTTGAGGTTAGTGGCATATTTCTTTTTTGAAAAAAATAGTATTTTCCCTAACTTTCAAAATTTAAAACAACTGCCCCCCCAATAGTGGCTGTTCTGTTTGCCAAAAATTGTTGCTACTTTTAATAATAGTCTCTAGTGTTAGGCCAGTATTAAGCCAAGTACTTCATTGATATAACTTCAAGATTTGAATAAACCCATTTTAACTCTCACAAAACTACAGTTGCTTTCACACACTGCTTATTTTCATGCTTTTTCAATATTAATGTAAGAGCAGATAGACCTGTGTGATATAAGAGGTCCCAATGCTTAGAACAGGGAATTAAAAGCTGTATTTTAACCTGTTGGTCACAACACTGTTGTTGAAACACTGTTGTACCAGGCTCTTTTTATTTTCAACTGTCTGTCTCCAAATGTACATTGCAGTTCCTCTGTGTAGGAAGCTTAGTGAGGGCACCGAGATCCAGATTAAAGAATTAATAGACTTAGGTTACCCATAAAATGAACAAAGACACGCTTGCTCATTCTTATATAGCAGTCATGTTGTTTCTAGTTTCTACTGTGAATGCCATTGTTGTTTGTATGTTGTGTAAGGGTTATTAAAAGGAATAGATTCCAGTAGTGATGTTACCCTATGTGGCTTTCAGAGATACCATAAAAATGTGATAAATAGGAGGAATACTTTCTGTTGACTGAATGGCAGATACTGCAACTCAGCTGTGAACAGTTCACTTCTAGTGAACTGCACTTTCTAATACTGTGTCTGTAAAAGTAGTTCGTGATCTGTAATGCTTATGCCATGAAGATATGTTTCTGAGTTATGCTTCTACAATTAAAACTCAGTGAGCAATGCACTTACCTCGTTGGAATGCTACACTTGCATCAAGGGATCGCTTTTGTGGATTCAAATGAGGGATCAGGACTACAAGGGTGGGGGGGAGAAAAAAATCTTGAGAGTCAGCTTCCTGCTAATGTAGGCTCTTGGGATCAGGAGGTGTCTGATTCAAATCTTCTGCTTACTGCTTGGCTTGATTGTGATAGCTGTATGACCATTTTAGAATTCATAATTTAACCTAGTCTGTTACAGGAAAGCATGTTTTTAGGATTAGCTGTTTTGCAGCACTTGAAGGATATAAAGTGTTAGTACCCTACTCTGCGTACAAGTCATTTTTCTTTATCCATGCTAAGGCTATCTAACTTTCCTCAGGTATTATGAATAAATCATGGAGCTTACAAGTACTGTTATTTTACTTTACTTGCAGTGAATAATGTGACTCCTAATGTATTTTTTCAGGATTTCACTGTTAAAGGAGAATTTTAGGCAAAGAATATTAAACTCTGATCAATCAATATTCTCTTTGTATTGGAACCTATTGATTACCGGGGAAAAAGTCATGTTATAGAGTCATCCTGCTTATGTTTATCCATCTAAGAGGCTTATTGATAGCACAAACAGATTAGCTCAGGGATAATTCTTAGATTCAATTATGTTGACAGATTTGCTTCAGCTTAAATCGGTTGGTGACTGTACTGGAGTTGATTCTTTGCCTCATCTTGCCACTCCTCTGGACAGGATTGTCATCTGACCTCACAGTTCATTAGATACTGTAGACTCAAGAAACACAGATAATTAGCTGTTCATATTTCCTGGTGTTTTTTCTATTTCATTTCTTCTAAGTATTTTCAATGATTAATTTATACTAGAGCTCTGCAATTTCTGCTTTTATTTACAGCAGAACTTTGTAACGCTGTGGAAGTTGGAGAAAAAGAAAAAAGGAAGGAAGTGTGAGAAGAGCTCAGTTTAAAAGTTCTGACAGTGTTTCATTATTGGCTTATTTTGCATAGGGCCATGTTGCTGCCCAGTAGAGCTTCCCCTAGCTGTGTATTCCCTCTTTCACTCCCTTCCCTATCTCAGCACTAGGAAGCGATCCCATAACTTGAGAACTGTTTTTAAGGCTGGCTTTCAGTTGGAGTGTCCATCTCATCTGACCCTATGTGCAACTAAGTAACCATTAGCATTGAGGCAAAGGAAGCAGGAGGAATAAGTAGCTGAGGCTTTGACATGGGGAGGGAAAGTCGTCAGCGATCATAAGCTGATTGTGAAACTGCTGCACGCTAAGCTCTGGTGTAGTCAAAACCAATTGCGTGTCCATAGATGAGATGTTAATGCTCAGGCTGATAGTAGCCTGTTTGCATATGGAATATTCTTAGCTCCCATCACCTGTGTGAACAAAAGAGAGGAAAACTCTGTAGTTAATGTTCAGAGGCTGTAGACGTTGTCCTTTATGATACAGAATCAGAATATAACCTAAGGATAAATGTGAATATTGTCATTCCACAGACTTTGTGTTCAATCTGCATTTCAAATCAGCCCACAGATTGAAGTCTTTATTGTGAGTAATGCAAGTCTCAAAACTCAATGTGTAAAGCAGTATGGTTTTAGATTTATAAAGCAATATGAACCAACTTTTTAAAAAGACTGTTTTCTTTCTATCTTCTTCATTTATTTTTAGCAGACTTTTAAAAAGAGAAAACCTTTCAGAAAACCTATACAACATCAATAGAATAAGAACAAGCTTACTTTGATTTTGTAACATCAACTGGTAAATGTTTTTCTTCATAGATCGTAAGACAGAAAGAACTACTAAGTGATCTAGATGGATTAAGAGAACAATGATCTTATTGCTCTATACTGAAGTTATTTGATCTGAATTAAGATTTCTCTTTGCTTGTAACTGCTCTGGGGAAAAATTATCCAGATACTGTGTATTAAACAATGCTTTCCTAGTGAAACAGCCATACAAAAACTGCTCTTGTCTGTCTTACTTTTTTTTTGATACTATGTGATCTGAAGCGTTTGAGAAGTAGAGGTGAGAGGTTTTATTAAGAGATTGACTTTTTTTTGACTGTTTTTAATTTGTGAATCTCTTGAAAGGCATGCAAATACCTTTAGAAATGTCTTAAGTGTAGTTTGTTGTAAAAGATGTAGAAGTTATTTTCTTAATGCCTTTTGCAGGCCTCTTTAGGTAACTTATGAACCCAAGAATGAAAATAACCACTGTAGAGAGCACAAAGCAGACATCAGGATTGATCGAGAGTCAAGAATTGCATTGGGAGCTAACTGGCAATGTGTTGCAGACGAGTCAAATTTGTTGTTTGGTCCTATGTGAAAATAGGAGCTCTGTGGAGAGTGTGCTGCTGTGTTTGGTAGATGGAATTGTGTGTGTGTGTCTGTGTGTGTGTCTGTGTCTGTGTTTGGCTTGTTTTGATTTTCCTAAATCTGTAGTATTTGGGTAGTTAGGGTGATACTGGCCTCGCAGAAGGAGCTGCATCTATCTAGCCGTTCTTATGGTGAGTGAGGTCAACTGCTCATGGCTGTCTGAGAAATGTTATGAAGTGAAAAGCAATTCTGGAAGCTTTTTTCAAAATGATGTAGAAACAATAGAGAGAGATGGGGAGGATGTCAAAGAAGATTAGAAACACTAGAAGGGAGTTAAGAATTATTAAAGCAGATGTGAATATTGTTCCTTTTTTATGCAGATAAACAAGTCAGTCTCCCACTTGTATTACAGTTGTTAAGGGAAAAATGTATCTGATTTAAAAAAAAAAAAAAAAAAAAGTAATAACTCCAATGCTTAAAGTAAAAGATGAGGAAACCACTTAGCACTAGTTTTCAAACTGGTTATACTAATGCTAAGTTGAATTGTTCCATGCTTTAATGGAAACCAAAGAGTAGAAAAATGTTAATAAAATGGGAACATTTATAGCTTAGAGGTGAAGAATGAAAGCTGTGCCCAGTTGATTGGCTGGTGCAAATAAGCAGTTACACGCACTTCTTTGAGGCAGTAATGAGCTTAACATAAATGAGAACCAATGAGTGCACTTTGCATTGCGTGTTCACGTAATTTGCCCTCCTTCTTAAACGAATGTGCAGTTAATGTCATGCTAGATGTTAATTTAATGCACATCAAGATTGGCATGAAAGTTATGGTCCTGCAGCAGCCATAACTTATTTTCCTAGGGAATACTACGGAGCAATTTTGGTTAAGGAGAAGGATATTTTTTTAAAATGACATCTTTTTTACCCAATGTATGCTTCTTGTGGGAAATAGAGACTCTTAAAGTTAGTGGCCTCTTCAATGTTGCAGTAATGGAGTTTGCATTACTAATAGCAGTGCTTGACCCAGAAAGCCTAGTTTGACTATCAAATACTGGCATGTTTTGAGGCTTGGTAAGAGGAAAACCTTCCACTCCTCTGCAGTAAGCAGAAATTCTGCAGTTCAAATCCATGCAAACATAATGCCTCAATGGTGCCTTTAAAATGAGCAGAACTTGAAAATACTGGAATGTAATGTAATGTCAAAAGTCCTTAGACTTTTTTTTAAAGGCCTCTCTCAAATGGGATTTCTTTGTTCTCTACAGCTATGACTGATCCTATCAGCTGTGTTTCTGAGGATCTGTGACTTTTGATATAAGGTGATGAGGAAGAAATCAGTCTTTCTGAAATCATGGTTTCTTTTTGTAGAAGTCCTGCTGTAGTAAAATAATCATAAATTATACTGTCTTCAGAAAGAAATAGTAGGTTTCTGTTTTGCAGTGGTAATACTATAATAATGATCACTCCCAGGAATTTATGGAAGGGATGGAGATTTGTGTTTACCAAAAACACTACCTTCTCTGAGGCTTTCATCCACTAACGAGTTCTGCAAGGTGTGAAGGTCATAGCAAGATCACTGCTTTTATGGCTGTTTCCTAAGCATTATGCAATATCATCAGGTTGTAGATAAGCATTTTATGATTTGACTCAGTCACTTGTGGTTGATCTGAGCGCCATAACTTTCCAATATAAAGTAATCTGAACTAAAAATGATTCTTTTACCTGAAAAGTTTATAACTTTTCATTTCTGTCCTGTTTTTCATTTCTGTCCTGTTTTTTCCCATAGACTTTTACTCAATAATGGCTTTCTCAAAAATCTTATTTTGTAAGACATCCTATGCCCTCAGAATGAAAAAGCTGAGAAATGATAGGAACTGCACTTAACTAACAGAATACACTTTTGTCACAAAGTTCAAAGTTTTCTCTACTGTTCTCCTATTGGATATACATTACGCTATCTCTTTTTGCGCAGGACATTGAGTTCTTTGTGGCACTTACTTGTACTACTTTTATCTACTAAATAATATTTCACTTAGCAGCTGTTATAGACCTCAGGCAAAATCAGCTTTCTTGAATACTTTGCTCTTTTGCATTGCAAAAACTTCAAAATATTCTACATAGACTTATAATGAATTGAGTTTCTTAAAGCACTCAGAAGTCAAAAAAAAAAAAAAAATACTGTCTCCTCTCACTGTACAGAGGACTAAGGAGGTCAGCAAGATCAAAACACATGACTGAGGTAATTCAGGAATTAGTACCAGTACTAGAATGAAAGATACTTGTCAGTTGCCTATGCTCAGTGGATCGGCTTGTTTTCTCTGGTATTAACTGGTTAAAACCAGACAGAGTGTTTGAGCCTAATCAACTGGCACTTGTATTATTTAAACAGGGCAGTTTCTCCAGCAGACGTGAGTACAGCACTTGTGCATCTTTTTAATAGTAAAGTTGATAGTACCTATTATTAAATTCTCCTACAAAAGAAAACTCTAAATAGGACTGGATTCTGCTGTACCAAGAGCAAGGAGACTGTCCATTCGCTGAGGAGTATATAACTTATTCAAGAAGTTTCACTGCTTTTTATGGGAGTTTTAAATAGTGTATGTGTCTGGCAGCGAGGCTGTGCAAGATCAGACAGTGCTTCTATTACAATAGTGACTTTAGCTAGATTTGTGTGTGCTTTTTGCCTGCAGTAAAACTGATGAACTGTTAAACTAACCTTGTTTTTTATTGCTATGGAAAAGATCAGTGCTCAAAAAGGGAGTTGGAACTGAGAACACAGCACAAACACAGCACCGTCTCTACTTGCTCACTAGTGACTATTCCAGGTAAATCAGCATGCTTTAGTCTGGTATGTTCATTTTCCCCTTTCAAACAATAAATGTTTGCACTTATTTTGCACTGTTTATCAACTTTCAGTGGATACCTGGTGCATGTTTGCTGCTGTATGCTTTTGTAAAAAAGAAAAATTGGAGGTTTTGTTGTTACAGTATCATTGTATTGATGTACTGCAAAAAAGGATGAGGAGGAGAGAAGTAGGAATTTTGGCTCAAAGGATCTAGACAGAATGTATTTGTTGTTTTTGTTTGTGAGGATATTGCCCTAAATTAAGAGTGAAGATAATGACTTCTGTGGAATAGGTAAGATACTAAAACTGTGGAGACTTACCTATAAAGGCAAAGATTGGAACTAGGTATAATTCAGAGGGAATTAAGGTAGAATTGGTGATTCACAGTAGATACCTAAATTTCCATATTGAAAAGGCTCTGAGTCCTGATGGAGCAGGTAGATTGGTGCCAGCTCACTTTGGGTGTGGATGCTGAATATATCTCCTAAAATCAGAGTGGATTTCTTGATCAGCATTCATTATTTTATTATAACTTTATTTCACTTAATGAGAGATGTTTTGGAATTTTATCCCTGTTCCCAAATTGATGTTGATGGTGCCTGAGAGCAGAAAATGTCTTTGATCTAAAGTTAGCCTTTGATCTAAAGTTAGTACTAACTTTTGCTAAGAGGAATACCACATGCTTGATCTACATGAATTTTGAGAGCAAAAATTAAGAAGTTGCATTAATCTGACATAACTACTTATATAAAACTGATAATTCTTGAGAACTTTGTTCCCATAACTGACGTATGATTTGTCAACTGGTGTTTAGATGACAGTTGCAATTCAGATACAGAACTGTACTTTTAAATGGTCCTTACTGTCCATCACACTTAATTTATTCCTTTGAAAAAGTCTTGTAGCTAAAGCTCATCTTTCTTTCTACTGACCAAGTGTGTTATTTTTTGGATTTGTAGATGTAGCACAGCTGCTCTTCCAGCATGTATGAATGCAACAACAACAACAACAATGTCTCATGGTTCTTCAGCTGCCTTTCAGTTTCTTCGCTTCATTTTCTTATCACTATTGAATTCACATTGATAAATTGAAACTAAAACCTCAGTGTCTCTGGATCTCCAGAAGAGACTATTGATGTCAAATCATGGGTTAATGCTTGTGTTGATACTGGCTCTAGGCACTCACCTGGTGGTTTCCCTCCGTTCTGTGGTGCCATGGGTTAGTGCATTCAGTTGTTAATGAAAAGACTGGTGGTTTGACTCTCACCATGGATGGCTGTCCTTTTGGCAAGCAACTTGGAAGACAGTTTTACCATGATAATATTTCAAAAACCACAAAGCGGCAGAGAGAAGTTGGAAAATAACTACTTAAACTGGAGTGGCAGATAAATCCAACAGAATGTCTCAGATGAGTCGTTTGACTGTTTAAATATGTGGTTTCTTGACAGGCTACAGAAGCTGCAGAAGAGGTAGTCTTTCCTCCCCATCCACGCACCCCTCTTTCATACAGGCACTAGTTCTTGTATGGTCATGCAGTGGGCCAGCTCAGAGAGCTGATCTAGCAAAAGGTTATGTAAAACTGTGCTCCCCATCCCTACTTCCATCCCTTGCAGATGCACGCGCACTTTGGGTTTAGTCTTGGTTGCTTTCTTGATTGTGTTGACCACGAGCAGTACAAGCATGAGCATTTGTATGGTGAAGAGGAGTGACAGGAGCACATGGCTTAAGGGTAGCTGTGTGGTAGGATGAGGTTGTGCATTCAGTGCAGCCTCAGCTTATATTAGCTTGAGATGACTGGGAAGTGTGTGCCTGGAGGCTGTACTTCTCCAATCAATTAGCCTGACTGGACAGCTCACCGTCTGTAATGGGGATGGTCCTGCCTTCTCACCTACCCTCATCTATGTGTTCCTGCTACTGCTGGCACCTGCCTGGTACTGCTTTGTCAACAGCTCTTTGGTGCTACCTGTGATCCAGTGGTGAAACAGGCCAGGGAGGCAAACTGGAAAAACTATTTTTTTTCTTAAGTACTTTTGCTTGTTGAGGTTTTTTTTGTGATTTTCAACTCCCTGACCTGTTTCTCAATGGGCTAGATAAATGCTGGAGGTGGCACAAAGACAAAATAGGAGTATTATGTAGGCAAGGTCATCTAGCCTTTAGTTTGGCTTAGGTGTATAGAACCACACCCTGAATTTGTAAAGTGTACATTATGTGGTTCCCTTTCAAAAAGGAGAGTTAATATTATCAAAGTTGTATCATTAGTTGCTTGTTATAAAGGAAGTCAGCAAACATAATCTTGGCTAGCAGAATTGCTTGGGGAAAATTGCCTAATTGTCTCTGTCCTGCTTCTGTTATCTGAGATAGTAGGTTGCTAGCAGTAATTGCCATATCAGGAATACTGAAGAGGAAATTCCTAAATTCACCTAGCAGCAAGCTTATTGTTTGATCCTATGACCAACAGGGGAAACTTAAAGACATGATATAATATTGAAGCAGGAGAAATGAGTAAGAGGAAATAGGAGGGGCAGCATAGTCAGAAAAATGAGAGCAGCTGTTTAGCTTGTAACTTGTTACAATAGATGTGGTACTGTGTTCTTCTGTTTGTTCCTCAAACTTTTCTCTGAAAGAGAAGAGAAACAGTCATTACTGTGTAGGTAAGAAAAGGGGGGGAGGGCGCTCTCTTGGTTTGACAGACTCCTAGACTGAACAGCTGTAGAATACTTGTTTCCAATTCCAGAGGTCTGGAGAACATGAAACTAGAGGGCATCAGTCTTGTTCTTCTGATTTGAATCATACGACAGGTAATTCATTTCTTTTCTGAGTGGGAATGTGTGGTTATTTATTGATCTGATCTGTTACTGGAAACTTGTTTGTCCTGTGATAGGAAACTGATAGTGCAGCCAGGTGGCAACTTGAAGTTGAGTATGCATAAAGCTGAAGAACAGATTTTGGGGGGACTGTTTTGGTCACTAAATTGCTCTATGGTATTAACAGAGTTACTGCTGGAGAAGTGAAAGACTTTTGAACTATTGGATTATTGTGGTTCCTGAAGGCCGCTAAGGACACTTTCAGGTATCATTTGTGACTTCCTACATTTTGGATACTGTCCTCTACTTCTCTCTTCTGTTTTTTCTTTTTGTTTTGTGTTTTCTTTTTTTTTTTAACCATACCATTTCTCTAACTTTGTTTTGTATGTTAGTTGTTATAGATCTTATATCTTCTCAGGTAAAGCATAGAGAGAGATTGTCAACTTCCTTTTTCATACAGAGAGTCAGTTACTGGTTTGTAAAGTTCTTGGTAGCAGCTGGTAGCATACAGGGGTATTTGAACGAGAAATTAGCAAATAATGTTAAATGGAATCAATTAAATGCAAATGAGGGACTTTTCTTAACCTAAATCTTAAATTAAAAAAACTGAAGTTATCTTCTAAATTAAGATTTTTGACAAAAGATACTAAGATCTCATTGTTTAGGGAAATTAACTCTGTATGCCACATTTTGTGCTAACTATTATTTATTTTATTTTATGCGAACTTCAGAGATGGATGTGCTGACCAAAATATGTTAGACTATTTAACTCCTTTTATATCAAACAAAAGCTTCAGATCAGTTTTAACAGGCCTTCTTTTTTTCTGAGAAGTAGACTCACTAAGCTCTTGGAGAACAGATTTTATTTATTTTTTTTTTAATTTTGTTTTTCCAGATGTAATGACTCTCTGAGAAGCGGAGGGCAGTAAGTGCCATGAATCAGGAATGGTTCCTTGAGTAGAGTCCAAATTGTGAGGTTGTGGATTTTGAAAGCTTTTGAGGGTTACACTTTCTCTTTCAGGAAATAATTGTAAATAGTAACCTATGTAGTTGCTTGACTCTTATTGGCTTTACTTCAGAATAGTAAAATTTAGTGTACCTGCTGTGAAAAAGGTGGAAGAGAAAGGAATAACGTGATAGCATGTGTGTGTGTTTTTGTTGTTGTGTTTTGTTTAAGGATCCATTACAAGGTGTAATATTTGGATGAAAATGGCCAGGATTTTGTCTTGATCGTACCTCTGAGCTGCTTTGCTTTTTAATGTGTGCTTAAAAAAAAAGTACCCAACTTGAATTGCTAGCTATATTAATGCATCTGGCTAAGTATAGTTAGTATTTAGAATACCTCAACTATGGAGATAGTCTGGAATCCTTGACACCTTGAGTGTATCCCTGAATTAGTCTCTTGGATCTTGATTTGTGCAATATATGGAGCATGCCAAAATATCAGCAGCTGCCTTTTTGCAGCACCGACAATATGACCTTCAGGTTGAGAGAGCTCTGTGCAGCCTATGTTCCTTTTACTTTGTATGGAGCTTTTGTAATTGCACTTTTCTAAATGACCACAAAGTAAATGAGAATGTGAAACAGCTATCTGCTGCACTTGCAAATGGCTCTTGTAATATTTTTGTGCTGATGTTTCTACAGTTTCATGTTGTCCTTAGGGTGTAATACTCCATGGTAAAGTGTGTGGGTAGCTTAAATGGGAGGAAAGCATAAAAGGGAGTGAATGTATTTCTTGGGAACATTGGAATGCTTTAGATTAGTTCTCATATGCGCCTGAAGGGTGGGTTTGTGAATGGGTGAGTTTGCTTCGGAGATAGGAGGGCAAATTTAGAGCATTAGCCTGTCTCAGCTCAATGCTGGTCAATGAAACTGAGCATAATGACGCTATCTTGAATATTCTGAGTTTTGCCTTTTGACTGCAGAATATGTCAAACTCAATCAGTACAAAGTTGCAATAGTATGAATGTGCTAGTCACTTCTGTTAACTTTTGCTTTGCTTTTTTTTTCAAGACAAGGAGGCATCAAGTTGCACAAGACTGAGAAGCACTGTGAAATAGCTGATAATTCCTTGGTGCATGCTTTCAGAGTTTGTTGCTCTTTGAGCTAAGTTTAGCTAAGTGACTCTCACTGTAGCCAGTGGCCTCATTATATAAGTGCTCAGATGGTGTCAATCAAATATTCAAACTGCAACTCTAAAGGCTGTGCAGGGTACAGGACTGTCTTATTACTAAGCTTAATTGTAGCTTGGAAGGCCTCTAGGCTATTCTGTGGCTGCATACTTCTGTGATGTGATGTAATTTATGAGCTCATTTTGGTTGGTTTATACAGTTAAAACAACACTCCCCAACCCCCATCCACCCTCAATCTGCCACATGGAGGAAGAGACTGTACTTCAGCAGTACTGTCAGAAAGAAACATACTTTCAGGAAAAAAGAGAATTGGGCCAAGCAGGAACTGCTAAAGGTTATGGTAACTGTATCTATGGGTGACTGTACTTTGCAGTTATACAATGTTTGCGTTGCGCTTTCCTTTGTTATCTAACTTACCTGTTTGTTTACACAGCAGCCTTCTGGTCTTCCACTTTCCGGAGCAGCAAAACACAAGTTCTGTCAGGACAGCTGCTTAATAAGGCACGTGTTAAAATACTCAGGAAGGGAGGTATTTTCTGGAGAATTTGTAAGTCATTGAGGAAGGGTATAGCATACAGATAGCCTGGAAAGTGTGCATGGTAAGTTTTCTGGCCTTTTCCCTATTAATAGCTTCATACTGTAAGTAGAATAAAGCTTCAGTGCAGTTCAGCTGCAGTGTAGATGGCTAAGGCCTTGTCTCTCTCTTTGAAGTGTGAAAGTACTAACCCACTCAGCAGGGCTCCTTGTCTCTACCCACTTGCCATCAAATGGGACTTGAAGCATGTGACACCGGAAAGGAGGAAAAGAGTTTGGGCCTGAAGCAAGTGAAGAAACAAATTCTGGAGACAGCAGTAGTTATGTGCCCACTCAGGGCCAGGAGGTGTGGGCTGACTTATACAGCAGAACTTTGTTAGCTCTGCTTTGCACTTGTGTCTTTGAGCTTATGCTTGTTTTGTGAACTGCACCCTTCTCTGCCAAGCTGAAGGGCATCACGCGTCTTATTTGTAGTTACTGTATCTGCTACAAAACCAACAGCACAGCAACGGAAGACTACTTTGGTGTGTCTGATGTCAAATTTATTTTTAAAAAGTGGTCTAATTCATTATTGGTGCAAGTCCAGATATTTGCTACTGCCAAATTCCACACTTGCGACACAGCTGTTGCTGCCATAACATGGTTAACTCCCCAGTTGCAGTTTTGGATGGAAATGAAGTAGTTTTGTCTCTAGCACAGCGCTTTGTAAGGTTTCTTTTGCCCAGTCAGAAACCTACAGTGCACTCTGTCTGACACATGTAGCCTTCTGTGAGGGGCTGGACAGTTTTGTGCAGTTTCTTTTACTGCCTAGAATTCATGATCAAGTTGATGTATGTTGGGGCCATATCTTTTTTTCTTTAGATATTCCTGTATTCATTTGCTGTAGGTTCTTGCTTTCCCTTATTCTAAGTTCCCTCTAATATTTTAATTTTGGCTGGAGAGGTGGGGTAGTTTGTCCTTCCCCCACCCCCCACACTATATATTAAGAAGAAAACCTGTGTGTCACTTAATATTGGAATTGTGGGACTCAAGGGGGAAAAATGCAAATTTAAATTCATCTTAATCTTATGGCTGGGAGAGAAGAGACATGAAAGATCAGATAGAGGGCTAACAAAGAAATAGGCACATATAACTGATGCATGACTATAAGTTTGTTTGTCATGGCCAAATTGATTAATGTAACTGGGCTGATTTTGTGTATTGGCCTTTCTGAGATTTCAGTGCTTTATATAAACTGAATTGTAACTTGTTCTGCATGTGTGTTTGGGGGGGGGGTTGTGGGTGTTTTTTTCACTCTCCCTCTTCTCCTTTTGTTCAGTGATGTGGTGAAAATGAATAGAGATTATCTGTTATTTTTTATTTTAAAGTAGGCCAATATTGTTGGACAGTAAACGGGCTTATAAAGCATGGTCTTCATCTGCTTTGGGGATTTTTGTCCCCTCTCTCATGGGAAACAAGGTGAAAAGGTCCTCTAATGAGGATGTTAGCGTCACGTGTTGGTGTTCTATAGAAGATTGGTTAGGTGAGTTGTACTTGGAAGGCAGAGTTCAGCATTCAGTCTGATGTTACTGTAGATACAGTAATTTGCCAAAGTAGCCACCACTTCATGCTTTGTCAATGAATAAATGTGACTGTGGAACACTTGTTCCTCCTGTCTTGTGCTGGAGATGGTCAGTTGCTGGTCTGCTGCACCCTTTCCTGGCTGCGCCTGCACTCACGAATAATAAACTGAACTCAATTGAACTGCTGATTTCTGGACGCTACCTAGGTTTTTATGTAGATGAAAGAGTAAAGATGGTAGAGAATAGACTGAAGTGTAATGAAAATCTTGGGCACCCCACCCCCAACCCAGACATTGCTTTCTTTGTTCCCACCTTCACCAAGTCTGTCATATGGTTTCCCTAGCAACACCCTTTGGGAATGGGAAGTTTCAGATGTTTCTCTAAAGCGTCTGTATGACAAATACCTATTAATACCTAATGTTGACTCAGCATGAGCTAAAACGTGGTTACAGTTTTTTCCCCTGAATTTCCTGCTCTTTTTGATTTTCACTGAAATAAAGTTTTGTTCTTGTGTAAATTAGCTTCTGAACATGTTTAAAAAAACACAGTTAGCAAGAAACATATGTTAACTAAATGGGCAGGAATGGACATCTACAAGTTCAATAGGAGAAAAAAAAATCACCCTGTTATATGATTAAGTGCAGTTAAAGCAGTTTATTTCTAACCTTGGATCACTCAGCAGTCAGATTTGCAGCTATTTTCTTGAGTGTTTTCATTTTATGGAATAGTGTTCTGCTAAAGTTGAATGAAAGGAGTTTGGAGAGATCCTGTAGAAACAGAACTGTTGAACTACTTGAAATGTAGCATTTTAGTTTGCCCTCTGTGTTTGGTTCTTTTGTGAAATGCAAATTGGGTTGAGAATGAATGAACACGTCCAGCTGAGTGTTTCTCAGCTCTGCCTGATTTGGGGGCGAGAGTCAGGAGTGGTCACATGAGTCTATGCTGAGATCATTAGACTGGGGACACCAGCTGTGCTATTATTAGGGGTTTTAAAGTCTATGGCAGATGTTCTTAGGCTCTCTTCCAGCTCCCACATATGGTGCAGTGGAGTACATGGAAAAAGAAACATCTAACAAATTGTTTTTCCATGTGACAAGCAGATTTTCTTTCTTTCTTCCTTTTTTCTTTTCTTCTTCTTCCGTGCTGCTGAAGAACATCTTACTTTAACTTGTAGGTACCAAATATATTTTGAAATATTTGAGATAAGAGTGAACAAAAATGATCATGCGAGAATAAATACAAGTACTTAAACTTAGGCTTTTTTTGGAAAGTATGATTCTGGGGAAATAGCTGGGGTTCAAATCCTTTGGTACGTGTTTTGCCAGTCTTTTAGCTGTTTGCTGTTTTCTTTGACATTCCTTGTTGTATTAAGCTTTGTATATGTATATAATAAAAAGCTGTTCCTGCCCTATGTTTGTAAGTGTATGCGATGAGATATTGGATGTGATGTAAAACATGCACAGGAAAGAGGGAATAACCATGTGGTGATAAAATTCATTAACAGAACTATTCCTTATTATGTTATGCTGATATGGCATATCTCTTTGACAGAAGCGTGACTGCCCATGATAGGAAATGAGTGTGCTTGTTCTGTTTTATTTTGAATGTGTGATTTGTGTCCCCTCTTTTGGAAGTCAGTTAACTGCTTTAAATATCCCGGAAATATAAGTAACAAACCGCTTATAGCGTTCGGTGGGCTTCTGATACACTCTCTGCTGTGCAAAATGCAAAAGACAGGTATATGTCAGGAAGATGCAAGACTGACGAAATGGCAAAACAAAAGAGGAGCTGAAGAATGCTGATTTAATTTGCCAGCTGTTTAAAATAGGTAACATGCATTTCCCTGGGCTTGTGTTAGGGATTTTTTTAACCACGTAAACATGTTGTTGCTAAGCAGAGCAGTGAATGTTTAAACAATTCCCTGAGCATCATTTTTTCCTTTCTGTCTTTAATGAGTGTGTAGGTTTTTGAGTTAAAACAGCTGAGATGCTACATGAGGTACCTTATGTTAAGCACAAAGGGGGGGAGCAATATTTGATGTTTTTATATGTCCATCTGTCAGTTTCTTAACTCCCAATCAGGCAGCTCTCTCATTCGGAGTTCTTAGTATGGTTAAAGAGAACAGCACACAAAATAAATGATGTAAAACTGACTTTTTTCCAGGGTTCTCATGGATGTTTTCTGAACATGTTGCTTTATGGATGTTATAGATGCAGACTGCATAACTGATTTCAAAAGCTGTCACCATTTCATCCAAAACTGAGAAAAATGTTACTAAGTTAACAATATGCATGTTGGATTGGTCTTGTATGTTTTGTGTGTTTATATTGGTGCTGTATTTGTGCATGCACACACAAAATATCAGTGAAATATCAGCCTCTTAGGTGATAGGACCTATTTGTGGGTGCGTATTTCTGGTAAGAGATACATCTGTAGCCGTCATCTGAATGCGATTCCCTCTCTTGGTTCCCCCAACCCCATCCCTTAACTGATAACCTCTGCGCTTTGTAGTAATGGTGCTGGCTTAAACCACCAGAGAGACGGGTAATTCTCCAGGCTGTTCCCACAATACAGTGCAAAAGTGGCTCAGTTTACTGCAGTGCGAAGGACCGTGACATGTGACCCCAAGAGTCCTTGGTTGCTCTCATGGACGAGTGCTGTTTTACAGCTTACAGCCAGTCATTTGAGAGTACTGCTGTATGACCGTACCCAAAGTGAGCTAGTCCATGCGCTGAGACCTGGGTTTTGATTACTCGGTGATAACAGTGAGGAATCAACCGCTATTAGAGTAACATTATGACAGTCTGCACAGCTGCACAGCTCCCAGGAAAAGAACAGTGCCTCCTGTGTTACTGAGATTATAATGCAAGGCCCAGAGAAAATTTAAGAGGATTAATCACTGACAGTTGCATTAAGCCTGAATGCTTAATCAGAAGGAATCTTTTTTCCTAAAGATTATTTTGTTGGCAAAACTGAGAAAATTAAGGTCTTGATGAACTCTGGAGACTTACTACATCTTCTAAAGGCTTGGAGCAAGTGCAGTTATACTGTGCTGATGTTACTGGTTGGCAGATGTCTTTCCCAGGTAAGAGATGAGCTATCATGTCTGCAACACCTGTTCCCCTCTGCGAGATGAGAGGAGACTGTGGCAAATGTGCTCGTGATACTGTACTTCAAAGCAGTTCCTGGATAGCCTTTTTCTAATTAAAATGTTGTATTTTTATATCCTCTTAAAATATCAACTACTTTCTAGCTGAAAAATAATTGCTTGGATTAAGCTAGCTGGGTCTTGCACTGAATATTAAGCCCAGCTGAGCTTTATTTATTCTGAACTTCAGCAACCTACCCTTCCTTCCATACGTGGGGTAAGAGGGAGAAAAGAGGATTTGTTATAAGCATGTCTTAGAAATGTACTCCATCCATGCAACTCCAGTGATGCCATCAGTGATGCCAGCACACATACGTGTGATCGTGGCAGAAAGGCCAAGCTGAACAATTAACTAAAGCTAAACAATTGATGGTCACCTTTTTAAATCTATCTCTAACTGCATGATGCATTAGACATGCAAATTTTCAAGTGAGTAGATGGACTGACCCTTGGGAGATGTAAATCTGATCCTTTCACTGAACGTATGTTTTAAATCTCTTCTGTGAGAATGTACAGGAGCCTCTAGCAGATTTCCCTCCCCTTCAGCCTCACTTGGTATACTATAAATACTGTGGAGTGATGGTTGTGGGGTTTTTTTTGGGGGGGGATGACACACACTCGACGTTGGCCTGTTTGACTTAAATAATGGTGCAAGAAACACTGATGTTATTTTTTTAATATACTATAATTTGTATTATAAATTGTATAATACAGTCTTGTCTTACATTTGGAATGGTAATTATTTTTCTTAAAGATTGATTCTCGTCTGTGTTGTCCATCTGAGATGCTGTTTTTGCAGCTGAATGTAAATTCTATGCTAACTTTCTGCTGCTCAAATGTACAGATGTCAGTGTAGCCCACGTCCATATGTAAATCTTTGACCTTCATCGTTTCACTGTTTTCTGGAAAACAGTTGGGGGAAAGCTGGATGAGCACCTCATCAGACTTTGGTTTTGGATACTCAGCAACTGTAGGGAGATCCATGCTTGGCCTTTTTGCTGTTCAACTTTTAAAGCATATATTGCTTTCACAGTTTATTAAATACACTATGTATTAATGGATTCTACTGAGTTTATACTATTAGACTGTTAAACTTCTGTTTGTACTTAAAACAGTTTAATTTTTTAATACCTAAAGACTATTTTATACAAAACTAGTCAGACTTTAGGGAAAATACTTCTTTTGTATGTCGTAGGAATCACCCTGTTAGGGGTGAATATGTGTTTATTATTTAAGACTTACTTAGTTAATTGACAAATTGATAGATTAATGCATACTCCTGCTCTGGAATTCTTGAAGGAAAGTGTGGGATGGGTCAACTTTCTTTTAATAAGTTTGACTCTTTCTTTTGTTGACATCTTACAGTATTGAGCATGCTCTTGCTTCGAGTTAGCAATGAGAAGAGAAGCTTACTCTTGCTTCTTGAGCTCTCTGCTCATTTAGAGTACTTTTTCCACTCTGTCTCCCACCTCCTAATTTTAAATCAGATCTACTAGCCCAACAGGACAGGACTTGCACATCTTGCTTGTTTCCCAGCTCGGGCGGCACTTGTAGTCAGGCCAAACAAAGCAGCAGCATTCCTGGATCTTTTTAATGATGTATTCAGAACTTCATTGCCTCCTGATTTAATAACTACAGTGAATGTATTCACAACTAACAAGAGCCTGCTCATTAGGCAGCAGCAAGTTAACTTCCTATTCTCTTCTAGCAATCTGATTCATAATTAGAGCAGTGCCATATCTGAATCCGACACTGGGTGGTCAATGGAAAGACTGTGCATTTTGTGGGTGTGGTGTGGTTAGAGGGGGCTGTGGGGAGTGTAAGTAGTTTAGCTTAGCTTGCCTCACTGACAGGGCTAGTTTCCTTGATGGTGGCTTTAGGAGTCTACAAGTTGCGGACGAATAATGCACTTAGTCTTAATGTTTTGGCTAAGTGCTTAAACAGTCTTTCAGTTCAGAGCTTTCAGTTTTATTCTCTGACTATTCTGTAAATCCCATGTAACACAGCTCTACTGACTGGGGTTACTGGAGTGTAACTGAGGGCAAGATTGGACCCGTGGTTGACTTGTTAGACTGCTACGTTAACCCAGTGTTAAGGCCTGGTTATAACATTAAAAAATGAAGGAATCAATTTGGTGGTTGAAACTGGCAGCTATGAGTTGAGCAAATGATTACACTGTCCCAAAGCACAAAAACTTATTGGAATTGTCTTCAGTGATGGTAAAATACTTGAGCTTATTAAAAATTACAACTATGTGTTCATGTAAGTTACTTGCCCCCAAAAGCATATTTTAATTTTGGTGGAGGAATGGGTGAAAAATACTAAATACTTAACCTTTGCTTTTAGTCTGATATCTATTCTGAAATATTTTGCCTTAAGTAATCACAAGCACTGCTTACTAACAGACTTGGAGTCAGAGACTTTGGGGTTGGGGGAGGGATGGCATGTGTGCTTTGTCTAGTTTTGTAATAGCAACTTTCTGACATTGGTTTCAGAGCTTTTAGCACAATCAGGATGACACCAAACCAATTTTTATTTAAAACTAGCTAACATATTGTGTGTATTTTTGTTTGTTTTCCCCCCTCCTCTCTTTAAACTGGCTTTGGAAAAAAGCTATATAATTTTCTGTACGTGTTTGCCATCTGGAACAGCAGGTTCCCGTGTGGGTAGAGGCAGATGAACAGATTGCTTAGTCTTGTCTTCTGCAGCTGTGCCCGTGACTGTGGGCTCGCTGTACCTGACTGATGCATGTTCCTCAGTCAGTCCCTGCAGTTTCCTGGCACATGCACCTGTTTAAGTCTACTGAGCATATGCTGAGTTCTCTAATAAATAAAGATCAAAGTCTCTTTTTTTTTTCTTAAAGAACCATTTTCATTCAAAGGCGTTGAGTAAGCATCATTGCTTGTCATCCATGTCTATCCTCAGGCATTAATACGGAATGGTAAAATGTCTTTTAAATGTAATCTTACTCTTTCATTCATACTGGCATGTGTGTCAAATATATACATGAATTGCTTGAAGTGATTTGAAGGAAGAAGACTTTTCTATGTCCTGAAGTAGGGAAGAAATCATTCTCTCCTTCCTTAAATGCAAAGAAAAAGCCACAGTGGTTGATTGGAAACCACTTCATTACTTAGGAAGTCTGCTGCTACAGGGGTCTTGCATAGTCGGGAGACATGTGTAGTGAATACGTTGTGTGTAGAGAAAAAAGAAGGAGATGGCAAAGAGACTTTTTTTTTCTTTGTCCTCAGTAGACCTTCACCTACTCGTGTCCAGAACTAGCCAGATCAACTTTATGATCTTTGTGCAACTTGTCTATGTCTATGGAGGTAAGATGGGTTATGATGTAGGGAGCCCGTGCGAGACTGAGACATGAAGTGATGTTTTGTGATCTGTTGCATTCTACCTCTGGCCCTGGGAGGTTTCTATCCATATTATGCAGAATAGTAATGGGCTGGGGGGGCAAGGGGACGGGTAGGGGAGAGGGTGGTTTTTCTTCTCGTGTGTGTGTGTGTGGGGGGGGGGGTGATTATTTCTTTTCTTCTTGTGCTGTAAGATTGCCAAGGCAGAAAAGTACTATTTGGGGGAAGAAACTGCACTTTTTTTTCTTATTTCTGAGATTGAAACACTTTTAACTTCTTTTAATACCATACCACAAAAGTATGTTAGAGGAGGAGAAAAGTGGAAACACTTCCTATTTTACAGTTCTCAGTCCTATTTCTGCAGAATCTTTAATCTTTCTAAATTCATCCTAAACTTTGTCTCTACTGTGGCTTACAAATCAGTTGCAATAGCCATGTAGCTTGCTCTCTGAGCAAATGGACAGAATAGTAGACTGTCTTAATAAAATATTAAATATCTACTGTTTACTGATTGTAACTGAATCTCTGAAAAGCTGATACACATTCCCAATGTTTTAGTGTTCAATCTATTTATCCTGGCTACATAAAGTGTTTTTAAAGAAGCTACAGGGCAGGATTTTGGATTAAACACACATTTCCTTGTGTGAATGGAAGGGGCTGTGTAGGGGATATTCTTCACTACAAAATGATACAGTGCAGTTTTCTTTGTAAACTTCCTTGGCCCATCCCTTCAGTGTGGATCCATACTGAATGACAGTTACTACAAAGGACTATTTTTCTTTCTTTGAATTAGTAAAACAACACTAGTCATTAAGCAGTGACAAACTACTTCCTTTCTTCTACTCATTCTTTAGATTGTTTTAAAAAGGCAATGACTTCTTCCTTCCTCACCACCAAGCTAAGATGGTGGTGAAAACTACCGCAAATCTATCAAACAATAAAATGGTTTAGAAAGGTTGATCTGAAATACATTGGAAGTGAAGTAAAACAAAAAAAATCTTGTGCTTTGCCTGTAGCACTTTTCGTGAGTTTGTTTTTGTTTTATTCTTCCGTATTGCAAATGAACTATCAAAGGTAGAAATGTCAAATTCTAGATGTGAGTTTCTTTCAACACTTCTGCCACGCCACCAGGAAACGGACAGTGCCTGTCTTGGGGACTTGCAGTGTTAGTAGGTGGAGGTTGTGCAGTCCTCTATGCCTGTCTATATTGTTTCTGCTGTGGTGACATAATGTTTTATGAGTGGACAGGAGATCTGCAGTCAATGCTTGAGGCTTTGGAAATGATACCAGCCAGGTGAGTTTTCTTTATAAGAGATCTAGTTTTGTGAACAGCACCAAAAAACTGCATGTTGTTGCTAACGAAGATCTTGTGTTACTTTTTGCAAAACCTGGAGTGATGTCCAGAGGTTTGTCTGTCATGGTTCTCTCTTTCATCACGTTATCTATTTGTCTGCTATATCTATTTGTCTATTCAGAAATAGAGATGGTTTATACATGGCTTTTGCTTTCATAAATAGTAGTTTAAAGAAGGATAGTGGTCATTCAGAAGCAGTTCACCTAGGTACTGGTTGGCAGAGAGTCTTGACTGAAATTAGTTTTCCGCTGTGAAAATAAGGCAAATAGCTGATATTCCCATTTCCTTTCTTTAACAGCAAATCAAATATTTAAGGAGGAATGCAGTGGAAAGCCGTGAAGGTTAGAGGTATGCTAATCAGCAGTTCATGTCCACAGTTGCCCAAGAGCATCTTGTATGTGGAGCTGCCCAAAATATAGACAAAGCCGAGATTTGTGTTTGAGAATAAACTTTGCCAAATAATCAATCCAAGTAAATCCATACAGCGTTTAGTAGCCAGCCAGTTGTAGAATTAAATCCTTATTTATCCTGCTGAATATTGAACAATGACACAGTCTGGCAAGGAATAAATAGTCTTACTGTCTTCTCATTCTTGGTTATAGTGTCAGCAAATCTTTCTAGTGTTAAAGCCTGGGCAAGACAGATGAAAGATGGCAATTATGTGTACTCTATAAAAATTCTAAAAGAAAAACATTGGTTGAAAAATTCTTAATTCTTAGAAAAGTTAATTTCATTAAAAAATCTCTCCTTTTCATTCATTTTTTAAATTACAAGATACTCTTATCTACAGGGATACCAGGAAAACATCTGTGGAAATACCAACTTGCACACAGAGGATGAACAGGAGATCTTACTACTATTTTTTCTTTTTTAATAATATATAAAAAATTACGGTACTGGAAAAGTTTGTCCTCTCTAGCATTTTCACTTGTTGTTATGTTGGGTCTTGGATTCGCTATCTGGCCCAAAAGCAAAATAATTCTTTTTTTCCTGTTGCAGATGTTTGTGTTTACATGTAAGACGAAGTATGCAGGTGCACATGAGGGCAGGATTACACTTCTAAGTTTAAATTAGCTGATGAAATTCACTATTCACCATGTGATGGCTTTCAGACCTTTGTAGTTACAGCCTGATATATGTAGCAGTTCTTGCACTTTAATATGTTAAAACAGCATGAGTCAGAACTATCATTTAGCAGCAAGCAGTGGTTTGAAAAGGTATTAGGATTATCTGCAGCTCCACTGATCAAGTAAATGAAGGTTTGTGTACCTTAAAGGCTGGCCATCATCCAGGCATGTGGTTGTGCTCAATCTTGATTTGGAGAATAACAAGATGATTGAATGCAAGTCAGATTGAATACATGCATCAGCATAAAGGATTTATATAATAAGAGGACTTTTCTTGATCTGAGATGGGTTGGTACCTTCCAAAAACTTAATCTAAGAGGGAGCACTGCAAATAACCACCAATCTAGATGTGAGTCCTTGAATAATTACAGTTGTTGAACTTTTTTTTTTTTTTTTTTGGCTCATTGGAGATGAGTGGGAAGATTGCTTCCTCAGGACCAGATAAGAAATGCTTAAAATCAGATTTTCCTTTATTTTATCTGAAGGAGGATCTATTTTTGTAGACATTTTGCAAGGAGGAAGTCTTATTTCATATTTACTAATATTTAAAAGACTGTCCTTGGTGTAGACCTTCTGTTTGAAGAAAAAGTATGTGCATCCTCTATTTTGAAACTGAAAATTGGATCAATCCCCAAAGAATTGGTACTGGGAGAAGAGGTGGCTGCAAATGTGAACCTGTACAGGTGGTGAGTGGACAGGAGGTGGCCTGAGAACAGCTGTAGGAGATATCTTGTAGGAGATATTAAGAAAGGAAATTACCCAATAGTTTTGTGAAGAATGAGAAAGGTTTTCAAATTCTTAAAACCCAAAGTTTGCTGAAGGGATAGGCAATGTTCTGTGCAAAACATGCCATTTTGAGAGTGGCAAGATTTGTGACTTTAGGTCTTTCCTTTGCAGGGTAAGTTCAGCGGAGGGGTTCATTTGTGGAAGTACTTGTGATTGCCAGATGAGATCATAGCTCTGTTATTCCATCAATATTTTAAGACTCGTAAGAGAAAGCCTTGATCTTTTGAAATGTATGCAGTTTTAAAACATTGCGTTATTTTGTTCTGCGGATAAATCTCACTGCTTCTGTGAAGATTGTGGAAACATATTGTAGTTTTTTTTGTGATAAATATCCTTTTTTTTTTCCTGTTTGCTGTGTGATGTTTAAGGGGAAAAGATGTGCTAATAGTTGTCCTGGTCAAAGGAGGTTTGTATGTAGTTGTCTATACTGCTCTGTGATGAACTTTAGAATTCCTTGACATGGTTAAGACTGTGGAGACTGTGAAATGCACTCAAACAGTCGAGGTTTTGAAGCAGCAGACTGTGACGCGAGAGGAGTAGCCCTAACCCTTTCTCTTTGACTCAGTTTGGTAGTTTGTGTAACTGCTCTGCCAAGAGAGGGCGAGGAAACTTGTGCATGAGCCAAAGTTACAATTGCATTCAAATGACCTTACAGCATAAAGAACTGTTCGTGTTGGGGAAACGCAAATAGAAGCGACGCTTGAAGCGAGCCCGCTAGCCAAATGGTGAAGTTCTGGGGGAGGAGAGAAGACTCGGGAAAGGATGAATGCCATGCAGACGATCAAGAGCAGAGAGAGCTGAAAACCAGGTACAGCAACAGCTGCTGCAGAGTTGTAATCCCCGATACTGTTCGTCTCCCCTCACAGGGTTTTGCTTTGAGTGTCGTATGTATGGGGTGTTTGTGCAGAGGCATCGCTATCCATGTTGCACCCCTTTGTCTGAGCTGATTTAAAACATGGCAAATGCTGCTTTAGTATCTTTTGAAATCCCTTACTCTGCAGCTTAGTTGAACATTGTTTTCGAACTGTTGCACTGGATAACGCTGCATGGTCTCTTTCTCAAATAATGCTGAGTTGAGCTGCTGTTGTATTGCCACATACAGGTTTTGTTCTGGTGGGGTAGGAGGAAGGACTTGTGCTTTGGTTTGTAAAATAGCGAGTATTGACAATGTAGCATGCTTGAAGGGGTCAGATGGCTGTTTGCTGTGGTGGTTTTCTCCCTCTCCCTCCTCCCCTGTTTGGAGTTGTACCTCAAGGTCTAAAGTTCTGGTAAACTGTCATGTTAGCTAGAATGCTGTCACCAAAAGTTTCGAGGATAGAACAGTAGGAGTCTGAGCTAGCTAAGATTTTTAAGCTTACAGATGAGTCTTCTTTGAGCACCAGGTATCTTAAGTCATGGTGTGATTATTCAGTGCTGTGATGGGAGCAGGTAAATTGGTGTGAGCTGAATTATTTGCACAGCTTTGCAGGCTTTCAGCTGCAATTAATTTGCAGTTATTTGGGATAGTGGCAGGATATTCATGGGACAATTTATTTACCACTGATTCCTATCAGTGAACCTGGAGCTTCAGAGGCAAGAAATATGTATTAATATTTATATGCAATGTGTATTAACCTTTTTATACTGATAGATACTTTGGTTACTATAAGCCTAAGTATGTTATTAGTGATGCTTGTCTAAGTGGTGTCCTGTACTTTTTTGTTGTTACGGTGGAAATTTCTACAGTGTAAGGAGCTTAGATCTGACCGTTTTCTTTCCAAAATATGTTTTGTACTGGGGGTGTCATTTTACTAAGTTCATTTGCTGGATGTGATTTGAGGGTTTTTCTTGTCTGTATTTAAGTTTGAAACCAGAGCTTTCAAGTTGAAATAGTAAAATGGCTACACTGTGTGAATTTTGGAAAGTATCAGCCATTTTTTCCGAGAAAGTCTATTATTCTTAAGAATAAGGCTAACTTTTTAGATTTTGGTGACTCTGAAATTCTAGATTGCTCTTAAAGTTAACTACTGTCTGTGTTCCGGTGACAGAAGAGTGGGAAAACTATTTATTTTTTTTCTCCTAGCAGGCATAGTTGGTGTAGACTTACTCACTTAGCAACAAATTTTAGTGTAACAATCCTCATTACTATATTCAAATGAAGAACTTTATAATTTGCCAACTCTTTATTTCCCCACAATTTGACTGTGTCTGAACTCTGTTAAAAGAATGAGTACATCTAATGAATCTGTAAAAATTTGCAACTGCTTATAGTCAAATTAAAAGAAAAAATCAAATTTAACTTTACTGTTCACAGGTTCTTTGTTACAAAACCCATTTCATCTTGGAGCCAAAACAGTTTAAAGGGCCTTTCCGTGGTTGGGAACTTCTTAGCTCTCAAACAAGGCCTATGGTAGCTGTTCCCTGTTCTGTGATTGACTGGCCTGCAGGAGGCTGAAGCTTCTTATTCAAAAGCTTTAAATTTAAAACTTTAACTTTATAGAAGTGCTTTGGACTGTCATTACCCACAGGCTTAAACAGCACAGAAATTAATGGTTTGCAAAGCCTGGAATCTTGCTGCTACGGCAGTCTTAGACAACTGAAGGGAAGAGGAGGGAAGGAAATGAGAATTTTCTGTGGAGTTTGTTAGCATCTGTAATAAGACTTTGCAAATTTTGGGGGTGTATTTGTAGTTAGGCAGAGATGGAGCTCCATATCAAGCAGAAAGAATACCTTTCTTGTCAGCTGCTTTTGCTCTCCTCCTTCCTCCTGCCCCCAGGAGCTGGAGTAGTATTACTTTGCATTATTAAGAAAACTGAAGGGAGCTTACATTTTAGTTGGAGCCTTTGTCTGTGGGGGGTAGACTGAAGAACATGGTGTTCCTCAATGGCATACACCTAATAGATTTTTGTCCTTGTTCATTCTTGTTTGGCTTACTTTCCCCTTGTAAATTCCTTTTTTGCCCTGCAGTACAGAACAGGAAGGTACTGTGAGTTCAAGAGCTTGTATTCTTTGTGCGCTTGCCCACCCTCCCTGTTTCTTTCCATTAGGTCTTACTTCTAATGAGGCTTACATATGTGCGACAACGATTCAGAACTTGTCTCTGCCTTTTTTTTTTTTTTTTTTTTTTTTTTTTTTTTTAAACCCATGGGTAAAATGTGGAGTACAAATATCTATCATACACAGGTGTTGAATTCTTGTGGCAGAAGCCTTTCTGGAGGAGCTCATTAAATTCAGAAATGTTTTCAATGAATTCTACCCCACCCTCCACCACCATCACCATTTTATCCTGGGTGTTGCTGAAAATGTATGTATATCTATGGTATGGACTACACTGGAAATCAGCTTTGTTTCTTTCTGATGAACTATGTCCCAAAACACAGCATTAACACTGACTATAAGGAGAAAGCTGGAGGCAGAGGAGGCTCTGTGTGAAAGAAAACAACACAGAGGAGGGTTTGAGCTGGAAGCTTTTACTCTAATTTTGAGATCTTGGTTGTTGAGCACATTGATTCTAGGTGTGTGAAGCAAACCTGGATAAAAGCAAAGAGCAGGTCTGTACCAAAACTTACAGCCCTTGGAGACTTGCAAGGAAGTAATTTTATCTTAATGTGCTCTTTAGACGGAACAGGAACTTTTGGAACTAATTTATAATACATGTATTAGACTTTCCAGTTAGGATTTTATTTTAGATTATTTTGTGGCAAATTCATTAATTTAATATTTGATTCAAATTCATTTATTGCAAATATGAAATTAAAGGCTGAGATGCATATGTGACCTTTCAGAACAATATAGCTTGTCCTGAAAGCATTGCTATTCACTGTGGAGATTTAGAGGCATTACTGGGAAAACATGAGGATTAGAAATGACGGGGATATATTTCATCTTGTGATTTTCATGTTCTTAGATTTTCAAATACTGAAGCTATTTTGTCATCAACTGTGGCACTGTTCTTTTTCATGTCATCTCATCCAGAAATCCTTTTGCTCTAAAACAGGATGCCTTTGAATTGTGCTTCATGTCGTTTGATCTCGCACATAGAGGGGGTCATCAGGAGGAGAGCTGGAACTGCAGATGAAAAATGTAGCTGACAAGGAAACTTTCAATACGGGAGATGCAGAAGGAATATAATTGGCTACCTAGTTAGGCTCTAAAAAATCATGTGAACTTTAAGCCATTCAAGAGCTTAATTTAGTGGAAGACTGAGAAGCTTAATATAGATAGCTCAGATATCATGTGGAAATTCCAATTTAGACATGTATTGATATAAGAGACCTTGAGCTTATTTTTATGTCTTTGACTAGATTGTTTTTCTTCCCCATAGCCCATCACTCTTTAGCCTCAAGAAATACAAACGGTGGCAACTGTTACTGCATAGCTACACCAAATTTTGCAAGGGGAAGTCAATTTGGAAGGAAAATCAATCTTTTGGTGTTTTCACTTGGTTAGTTAGCTTTCAGTGGAGTTGCTGCAGAGTTACAGCACAGGCATCCTAAGTTGGTTGTTCAGGGCACTTGTTTGGTGCTGCTCCTGTTAACTTTTTTGGGGAAGGTGAATCAAGAAGTGACTTATGTCTCTGGCCAGGATATCTTTAATTTTACTGAGAAGTGTTGGTGACTTTTGAACTGACTTTTCCTTTTCTTTCCATAGGCAAAGTTCTTAGGGGATGGGGAGAGAGAAACTATGAGGTAGGAAAATGCCTCTGTCTCAAAGTTGAGTGGAAAGTAGTGAAGTTGAGACACATCCTCACCCTCTGTCACCCCCTCCCCTTGGGGGGAAAATAAACCCCACACATGCCCCAAAAACTTGAATTGAACATATTTATCTTGAAATGGCAAAGGCTGCAGTCAGTCAGATTCTTCTTTCTTCTCTGCCTTTGAAAGAAAGATGCAAATCTAGTGGGATTTCTGCTTTTTCTTAAGTTGTGCTGAAGTTTATGTATCCCTTTTCCAATTGTGTGACTTCACATGGTATCTATTCCATCAGCAGCACAGTAATATTTAACTTGATTCAGAGAACTTAGTATTTCTGGAATGGTCATTTACATAACATGAGTAGGAAGGTCATCATGTAACTGATGTGACTTGCCCTCCAATGAAAGTGTCATGGGAAAAACAAAGGGAGGAATAGATTCCCTGTATGTTTACCGTAGCCATGGAAAGTCCTGCTTTCCTCACATCTGGGTTAGACTTTGGCAGAAGAAGGGAAGCACTCTTATCTTTAAAGGATCACATGTATGGAAATAGACTGCATATCTAGGTTATGCTTGAAAGCATAAATTTTTAATTTGTATCACTTTGGCTCTGCACGGGAGTTTATTTTGGGTAAAACCATGCTGTTGATGTGGAGGCAGCTGTACAGGAAAAAAATGCCTCTGAAGTATGCTGTTCAAAGTCTAAAGTAGCTATTGTTGATCTAAGGCTGTTTAAACTTAGAGCTCTTAATGTAGTCACAGTTGATGACATTTAATTCTTCATATAGAAGACAACAGCAGCTTTCACCACAAACGATGAGTCAGTTTGCAAGGTGTTGTTAAGTTATATATCCGTAAGCACAAAGAATTATAACACCTCAACATCACTGCAAAAGCAAAGATAGCACAAATAGGACATCTTCAGGTTTAAAAATGTTGTCTGTAGAGATCAGACCTGTATTTGGCAGGAGCACCAGCACTGATAGTATGTCAGCTGTCAGCTGGTGGAGCTATATCTGTAAATGCATATGAATACTTTGCTATGTAAATTCTCTGGACAAAGTAAACTTCTGCAAATCTCGGAAAATAAGATTGGAATTAAGCATCAGACCAAGGATCTCAATGTTTGGTTACAGAGTTTTTCTGTAATGACAGAAGAAGGCTGTTCCATCCATTTCGAATAAGTCAAAGTGCTGTCCGCAGTTAGAAGCGAGCAGCGTAAGTTGCAGTAATTGGTTTTCTGTACAGAGAAGGCAGTTTTGTGTGTGAAACTTGTTAACTTTTTCTGTGTGTTTCTGAGAGTTGTCAAGTTCCCTATGACATAAAATATCCAGAACATGGATGTTGAGAGTCAAGATGTTGTGGTGTGGTATGTTTGTTTCTTTGTTTTGGGGTTTTCTCATTGCTTTTAAGATGCCTTGGGTAGCACTTGAGCAAAGCTATACAGTGCAGTATATCATTTCATACAGTGTCTGGAGAAGGCCTGCTCCTGCTTGTTAAGTTGCTGTTGTTAATATATGCATTTACCATAATTTAAGAATAAGTATCATCTATCAGCATAAAACTAATTTTTCTGAAGGGAGAAAGAAGGAAATGTTTGTATTTTGACTTCATTGAGCAATGCTTCCTTGCTTTGTGACTGGCAAAAAAATGGCTGTCTTGGATTTTGAGAGAACATCTATGTGAAGGACAGCCTCAATCTGTATGATTCATTTTTCTTAGAAGTAGATTTTGCTACCACTACCTCTCAAAATGCAAAAAGTTTTTGTGTATGACATTTGAACCTCAGATCAATAACTTGCTGCATTCAGCCTTCACTGTTAAATGAGAGAATTTAGATCTAGAGATAGGAGAACAAGCAATTTGGATATATTTGGTATTAATTCAGTCTTCCATTTCTTGTAATGCCACCAAAGTTCTACGATCTGAAAGTTTGACAGAGACACATGCCTCTACATAACTCTTTGAGACATTAACTGTGTTTTATTTCTACATCTTGGAACTTTAGGTAATGAAGGATTTCACATGCACTTTCTTCTGGACTAGTGATCATAGCATGCAATGAAATAACAGAACCCACATCACAGGTATCTACACAAAAGTGACTTTTAATCTCCCTGTCTGTTTTTTCCACTGCAAAATGGTAATAATACTTCCTGAAGTGTGGAGAATGTTATCCTGGTGTCATGTATCTTATTATTTTTTGCTTATAAGGACCTCCAGAAACTGTTGGAGACTTTGCTGGATTGCAAGCTAATATATTAAGTGTACTTGAGATTATTGATGGTTTTTAAGCTAATCAGATTTTATAATTACTGTTGATTACAATATCCTTATTGTCATGAAAAAATAATAATCCTGGTACAATTTATTGTGATGGCTTGTGAAGCACCTATTAGAGGACCCCCCCTCCCCCCAAAATGCGTTCTGAGTGTGACAGGCACAGACTGCCTGCAGCAAGGCTTCCCTAACCTGACGAATCATTCTGGAGTTGCGTCCTTAGTCTGTTATGTCACCAGACTGAGCTCTGGGCATGTTACTAGGTCTCCAGAAATGTTTTTTTGCTGATAATGTACATGTCCTGTAGTCGAGAAGCTATTTTTAATGGTCTGGTCAGGCTGTTAAGAGTTATTCAGGGCCAGAGCCCTGGCAGAGTGCTGTATATGGGAACTGCCTGGGGAATGGTGGGAGGGGAAGGCAACTTTCACTTCCAACTGTTACATCTATTTTGGATTATGCTGATATTTCCTGGTAAGTTGTAAAGTAAAGGCATGTCACAGGTGTGTTAGCTTGATCGAGAAAGCGTACACTGGCCTAGGAATAATCCTCATGTTACTGGGGGAAATCAAGGAACAAGCCTTTCTTTTGATTCTGGTGAAGTTCAAGGGCTGTCTGGATATGCTGGGTCTTAAACTCTAGCATTTTAGCTCATCTGAGAAAACTGCTCTTCTTCCTCGTGGATTAATGGAGAGGCTCTGACCTGAGATAGTTTAGGTGGAGTGGGATTGATTAGTAATTTGTAAACTCATTTTTTTCTAAAAACAAGACTATTCTGATTGCATGGCAACTAAGGAAGCATTGTGTGGACAACAATATCACTGAAAAAGGAAATAGTTATAAATTGTGAAACCTTGTATTTGATCATGATGCTTAGCTACAGGCAGTTTTTTAATATTAAAAAGAAATTATATTAAAAAAACACTTTTCCATGAGCTTCAGGTTCTCTCTTTTATTCACAGAACTCTTGTACATAAGCCTACTTACTGTTGAGCTGCCTTGTTTTTTGTGCTAGTTTTCTACTGCTAGTTTTCTATTTGTGTGCTATGCTCTGAACTCAGAATAGGAAGGTCACTATTACTCCTAGTGGGAAAATAACTAGTAAAACTCCCCTAAATGTATTGCAGTGCTTTTCTCTGCTTTTTCTTTTTTAATATGCAGTTTGTCCTTGTGCAAAAGAAAGTCAAAGGTTATCTCCAATTTTTCAGTGTCCATGTGCATGGCTGAGTGATTGTGCTTTTCTTCACTTGTGTTTAGCTGTGCAAATAAAAGTTGCAGGCAGAGAACTGAAAATGGAATTTTAAACAGTTTGAAACTTCTCAAGTGACATACCTGGGAACATTGCCACATAGCAGAAACATTTTGGGGATGCATGTTTCATTACTGTCGGGACACTGAAGATAAAGTAAACTGTCCATTGCTACAGTGTTCTGTAAAATAACATTTAATGAAATCAAACATTTGCAAGCATGTTGAAGTGAAAGATTAGCTATCTCCTTTTCACTATTTATTTTTAAATTTTGTATGTTCTGTCACACTATATTTTTCCATACCAGGAGTATGGTAAGCTTGTAAGCTGATGTGACAAACTTCCCCCCCTACCCCCAAAACTATTCTCTTAAAAATCTCTCTCTCTCTCTTTCCACCAGCCAGTCAGAACATTTGTGCTGAACATCATTTTTCTTCATTTTGACTGGCATGTCCTGGACCTACCAATATTATTGCATGGAGGCTGAACCTTGTGTTTCATGTACAGTCTTGTAGATTTTGTTGGGCTTAATCTGGTCATGCAGGATGTTGCTTGTGCAGGATGTTTAACCCTAAAAATTCTGCACATGACACTAACTTTATGTGGAATCAGGTATTTTCTGTCTATGGTCATGAAAGTGTTGTGTAGAGCATGTGTCCCGAATGATTTGTAAACTTGCATAGTTGCATTTGATAAGATTGAAGTCTTGTGCCTGTAACTGATTTGGAACAAATGTAGACTGTCAGATGACTACAGTACTAGTAAATCTAGAGCCGTACTAGAATTCTAGTGAAATTGTCTGTTAATGCCGATAAAACTATTTCTCCAAAGATGGATGCTAAAGTATACTGCTAGCTAAAATTCAGTTTTGTTTCTGCAACTGTTTGTAGTTTGTCTGAAGAACACAGACCATAATGCTTAACTCGGCCGTTTTTTCCAGATCACGTCTCACATCTTACATCTAGGCGAACTGACACAGGATGCAAACTGCATTAAGGTAGCATTTGAGTTTGTGGCTGTTGGCACGCGTAGCTCCGTCACTGGGCCTGGTGGCGATCCAGAAGGATGGTGGCACGGTGTGGCCAGCGTACTGTCTGGTTACTTTTTACTTTGCACCGTGGATGGCCACGTAGCACTGCGCAGCTGTGTCGTCTGTGGAAACGTTTGGAACAAGCACAGAGCCGTGCTCAAACTCTCTTCCTGTCGCAGTCTGTAGGAATATGCGCTTCCACTGTGCACAGATGTTTATCTATAGTACTGAGCAGCACAGACTAATATATTTTCAATGAAATAGTTGTGATTACACATAACTGTGAAAACAAACTTCTCATTTAGTGAGAATGAAACTTGTGCAAGGCGAAAGTGAAAAATTTGTATACAAACCTGGAAGTCTTCTCCTCCAGCCAAATACTATGCAAGTAAATCATGTATGTGCACTAGTAGCAAGAAAATATCCTCCTTTGTACTATTTATATGTTCTTAATTGCACTATTAAGTTGGCAGCTCTGTGTAGAGGCCTACAAAAAGTTAATGAAGGGCTGCTCTTTGTGTGTTTAGACCTGAAAATACTGAACAGAGTATAAAGTTTGAAGAATGGAAACTGATGAAATGACACTTAGCAAATGTTAGAAGGAGAAGACTTGCAAAAAAAAAAAAAAAAAAATCACTTAACAGCTGATGCTGTGTTTTCTTACTTAGACTTAGTATGGGTTAGCTGGAACCAACTGGAGTTGTAAAACACCTTTCTGTTTTGTATCAACATGGGTCTATTAGTACTTACTTGACAGCAGGAGTCGGTGGGAGACCTTACAGGTGTATATTGTGTTGTTTCTATGCACTTTTATAGTAAGTTCTGGGAAAACTGATTTCTTATCTGGCCCTTCTGGCATCTTGTGCAAGTGATCTTAGCCTACAAAGTCATGGATCCAAGTCAAGTTGATGACCTTTTTCTCCTGCTTATTAATAGTCATACTTGTTCCTACTGCAGTCAGTGTAGGTAGAGAGTTGGACTGAGGAAGAGGGCATTTACAAAGTGGTTTGTCCTGCTGAGAACGTGGCAGCGTGCCTTACTCAAATTGCACCAAGTATTTGGTCTGTGAGCAGGGGCCGGGCAGGCAGCTGTTGTGGATTTTGGTGGCTGCGGAGTCTGGGCTGAACAGCAACTTTACAGCAAGGGTGTGAGCAGAGCATAGTGAAACAGCAGATGTGTGAGAACTGCGGGTCTGTCACTCTATCATGAGAAACGGAGCTCTAGGAAAGTTTTGGTACAGCTTTTCATCACCAACATGTGTACCCAGAGGGGCTGTATCCCTTTTTGGCTATAGGAGAGTGGCTTATTTTGGCCTTGGCAAATCCATTGTGGCAATGGTGGAAGCTTCCAAGGGAATTGTTGCTAGGCCTGAGTCATGGGAAATGAAGTTTGCTGACATGCTTGTAGTCATGGACAGGGCTGTGGAGTGCATGATGCACTCCAGAAAATAAACTGTTACTGTGCTTCCTGTTTTGGTTACGGAGTTTCCAGCATAGTGCTGGATATCAATAGGGTATTTTGATGATGAATCTTTATTCTTTATTAAATAAATGAGGTACATGCACCCTTCCCCCCTCCCACCCCCCCAACTTCAGTAGTGGAGGACAGGGATGTGAAAATTGAGCTACACTGTTGTGACCCGTGGGATCCTACAGAGGCATTGTAATACAGTATTCTTCCATGGGCTCTTAAGTGACAGGTCCAGCTGATGGTGAACATTCCTGACTGACTGCTGGCCACATGAAGAAGGTGCCTGAAGGTCCCCTTGGACTGGCAGCTTACTTCTGTGTAAGAGCCAGTGTGCTTTTAGGCTCCTGAGGAGAACAAAATGGCTTAGCAGAAAGGGGCTTGTGCCTTTGCTAGACCCTGCAGTTAGTATGAAAACAAATGTTTCTAAACTTGAGCCTGGATCCAGACCAGCAAGGCAAAAAAGGGAGGGCTAGTGTACCCAGGTCTTTGCAGATAGGTACTTTGCAGTAGGAGTTACTGTAAGGTGTAACTCCCTGCCTCTTGGTGGGGGAAAAAAAATTAACCTCCTCTTTAAATTAGTCTTATTTTCTAAGAACTTTTTTACTTGGGAAATACTGCATTTACTTTCTTCTGACCAAAAGGATGACCAAAAATTTTTTAAGCAAAGCCACAACTGTTATATGATGGCTTGGAGACCTTTACTGCCTTTGGACTATTTTCTGATGGTATTAGAGGGCATGTTGTTGAAAGTTCTGTTGAATCCCAAACCTTCAGGCAGATACACTATAGTATGTCAACTTGCTGGTACTTAAAGCAGGTCTGAATTTGGATCAGAAGCTTTTCTGCATGAATGGTAGAAGTTGTTAAATCTTAGACTGGCTTCATTTCAGGGAAGTCATTGTCTACGTAGAATGCACAAGTATTTTTTCTAAAAATGCTCTTTTGTAATGATATGATGTGCAGCCCTTTCCATGAAAGTTATTTTTTTTCCTTGTTTGCTATGCTAAGCTGCACAGAAGTGTTCCCAGTACCTTTTTTTAGTAGCAAAGAATTTCATAGTCTGTCTTGCCAGTGAAAGGTGTATATTAAAGCTTTAAGATCTGGTGCTTGCAACTCCCTAGAACATACTGGACAGAAAATATAAGATTAGTTTTCCCTTGTGAAGACTAAATGATATTTTAAAAGTAATATACTTGATCTCAAAAGCACTCTTTGATGTTATTAGCTTCAGCTGTCAAATCTTAGCTTCCTTTTACCTATTTTAGCTCAGATAAGAGTTTATATGCCAAGTGAGCATCTACACAGGGAATTTACAGAGAAGGTAAGAGGAGGATTGTTCCTTTCAGGAAATCTTGTGTTTATATTCAGGATTGTACTAATAGGCATTGCTTTCCATTTTGCTTGTTGCTTTAGAAATCTCAATCTTCCACAGCTCCCTTGACAGAAATTTGCTTCTACATATGCAAGCAAAAAGTGTGGAAGTTTTTACTTTGGTTATATTACCTTTTTTGGTATTACTTTGGTTTTAGTGATACATCCTTACGGTGTCAAATTTTATAATCATCTTCAAATGTAACTGTGGAAATTGAGAATCCAGAAGAGTCCAGGTGACCAGTTGTTAGAGGATGTGTGTGTGTATGTACTTAGTAAGCCATAGGAGTAAGGGTCTTCAAAGAACTGTTTCTTCTGGTTGGAAACCCTGTTGGTTGCTTGCCTGAGGCTGTTGGTATAATCTGAATGTTTTCTGACTGGGTGATAAGATATGAATAAGTCATAAGGCATGCTGATAAGTGGGAAACTGAATTGAGTGACTGGTAAGCAAGTCAGCTTGCGCAGTGGCCTTCAGTTCAGGTCTGACAGTTAAAGGGCATAAGGGTTTATTGTAATTATTTTTCCAAAATTAAATCTCCAGACTGCTTTGGACAGTTTGATTCTACATGTATTGAGTGACTTCAGACTTTTATTTCTGTGATGCTTTGAAAAAGTCACAATGCTGGATTTCAACTTTATTGCATAGTTAAGATAGCTCAGTCTGGAAATGAAGCAAAACTTTATACATAGTAAGTTAAGTTTACTTTTTTCCTTTCTCTCTCTCTCTTTTTTTTTTTTTTTTTTTTTTTTTTTTATCACTTAGCTTGTGGTCGTGTGTAGTTCTCCATTTAAGGAGCTTTTTATTTTTTATTTTTACTTTTTGTTACAGATTGTATCACAGTATTGCTATTGCCAGGTTCATGTTAATGCTCCTGGTGAAGAACACCAATGCAAACTCTCTCTGCTAGTGTAACTTTGACTTTAATGGCATTAAGCCACAGATAATTGGCCCAGTTTCCTTAAATTCCACAGCCTGTTGTTAAGATAAACATTCCTAGGTTCCCAAGAACACAGACGCATGTATATGGTAATGTACTGGGTATACTGAGAAAGGCTTTAAACACCAAATTCTTACTTTCCTATTTCATTCTTGATGTTTGCATGCAAATTTCATAAGCAGAAAAATGGCTTGAGAGAAATTGTGCCAGTTTGTCTATAAACTGCATAATAAGTCTTTGAGAACTGCTGGGGGGTTTCTCCCTTTTGATGCAGCCATCAGCTTCTGTGGCCGCAGCAGGAAAGTAGTCCTGCACTGGAGTGGTATGTGTTGAGCTGCGCCCACTTTAGTCAGCAGCTTGTGTCTCTGCAGTCGGGAAGTCCGTGTGACCGAGGCTTGATGTAAACTGCACAAGACCCAGGACCCTGATTGCTTAGGAATACGTAGTCTTGTTCTGTCACTCTGCAGAAGTGGTACCTAAACTGACTTTTAAGGCTGGTGCCTGTAGATCCACAAATGTTAGAAGTGTAGCTTTCTCCTTCTTGAAGAGGGCTGTGATCTGGATCCCTCAGCCCAAAATTTTAGAGAGGGGCTGAAATTAGAGTGTGATGAAGACAGACTCAGTTCATTCTCATCCTCTAACATCACATGGTTGAAAGCATTTATTCTCATTTTTAACTACATAGAAACAGCAGAAGAAAATAGGTATGAGAGCGTGTGGTGTGTGGGTTTTTGTTGTCGTTGTTAGTTCTTAAACAACTGGTTAAGAAACTGGGGGCTAGGTCCTGAAAGGCGGTGTGCATTGTTAGGGTTGTAAGGCAACCCTGAAGTGTGAGGGAGGTTCTTGATGGATAGTGCCAGTTGCTGGAGCATGTGGGGAAGGAAGCTCAGTGCCAGGGCCTGAGGGCTGCTGGTGCTAATGAGCAAAAACGGAGCCTCTTAGCATCGTATAGCAAGAATTGGTGGTCTGAACTTCACTGGAGGCCAGCTTCCTAGTAGTCATCTTTTAAGACTGCTCCTAACAGAAATAGGAAAGTTTAAGTGTTCGCTTCTTGCAAAATTGAGAAAACATCAATCTTACTAAGTAGATTGTTCTGCTTTTTTTCTTCTTTTTTTTAACTATCTCTCTATGATTGTCCAACTTAGTCCAAAGCAGTAAACTCAGTCTGAAGCTAAGTGGGTCAGCACACGGTAGGTAGGGTTTGTTTGGGCTATTTGCAAGGATTCATTTTCTTATTCAGTTGGTTCTTTTTACCCCTGTTTTCTCTGTGTCTTTGCAGTCAGAAATAGTAAAGAAAAGAAAAAATCATGGTTCTGTTATATGATATTTTATGTACATATTTTCAAAAGGACAGTTATCAAAACTTGAAGTAGTGACAACCTGTGTTAATTCTGGGCTTTCTGTAATCCTGCAAAACTAGTATTTTTTTTTATTAATTATGTCAATTCTACATAGATTCTTAAAAATCAATGTGGAGAGTGAGAAATTCAGAAATCTTTCTGCAATAGCAGAAAAACAATAGTAATGCAAAACAAGATGAAAATCTTATTTTATTTCTGTTTTTAAGTCACGATAAATATCTTGAGTCGGTCCCTTCTTTGTTTAGGGTTACTTGACTAAAACACTTGGCCCAGCTGGTTGGCAGTGAAGTGATTGTATCTTTGTTTAAACAGTGGGTGAGGGTGGTGATGGTGGGGATTGTATCAACATTATTACTGCAGCATGGGGCTCTCAGCTATTTTCACTGATTTCACTTGCTCTTTCACATTGTCCTGAGAAAAAAGGTATAGCTTGGCCTGCTCGATCAGAATTTTGGCATGGAATGGTAACTTATTTCAGTGCATGTATCTTCATATACTGCATGCTTCATTAGACCTAGGCAGTGCTCAGCAAGGCAGTGGGTGGGTGGGTGCCCCCACTCCCTGTTAGTGCTGGCTGGTTGATGTGTCTGGTGTATCTGTACCTCTTGTGCCTTGGGCTGAGTGGCCTTTCTGATTCAGGGCGTAGGAAATGAGCCTGAGACTTGAGCACAGGCAATGTTGCTGCCTCCCCTGCTGAATTCTAGAGAGTTTTGGTCATCCCACCACTCTGCCCTATGGCTTTTCCAAGCCAAGTGCAGTACTGAATACTTACCTTTGTTCTGAAGGGCTTTGAGGCTTACAGAAAAGAAGAGAACTGGCAAGACTCAAGCTCTTGTTTTGCTTAAACAGACAATGCTTTTCAGATTTTTGTTGTCACTGTTGCCATCCGTACTATCTGGGCATCTGGTCTACTGCTGCTGTAGTATTTGCCAAACAGCTCAGGTATGGGGGAAAATCCTTGACACCAGCAGCTTTTTCAGGGACGTTACAAGGCATCCTGGCAGGCCGTGTAAGTGTTAATGTACTGAAGCTTACCTTCATGTAATTTAGCTTGGGTACTGACTGTGTGTGAGGCAGGAGTTTGTACATGCTAAACGCATCAACACCCTACTGCAAAATGACTTTGTGTCTGCTGAAGTCAGTAGATGCTTGCTTTCTTCTCAGCAAGTACTGCCTGACGTCCCCTTGACTCACCTTGCATTGATTACTTCAGTGAGCACTTCGTATATGCCTGGGTGTGAATGCGAAGTATGTGTCTGAGATATTTGTAGTTAGTATTGCTGTACCTCTAGGCTTTGTTTTACTACCTGATTAACTCTTTTTTACTGTACATGCAGTTCTCATACTCGCTGTCCTCGTGGTGGTGGCTGGAACAACTTTTTCCAGGACAGGTACATGACATGTCTAGCTGAGGCCTCCCAGCCAGTAGCATGATGCATTGCAGAGAAGGAAGTGTACCAACTTCTAACTGCTTTCAGATTAATTCATTCACTGCTGGGGGGGGAGAGTGGGAGAAGGAGGGGAAGGTGGTGGCCCATATGAAAGAAAAGGAGAAGGAGCTGTCTAAAGCTCATAGTGTAGTGTGAGTCTTGCACGGAAGAACTAATTATAGGACCTTAAAGCATTTGCCTCGAGGAACTTCAGAGAGAGGCAGTGTTACATAAAGCTAGATGAGAGCACACTTGTGTGCCCACAGCTGCCAAGGTCATCCTGGGGATTAGCCTCGCACTGCGCTTCCACTTTTCTCTCCACCACAGAAGAAGGAAGAGACTGATGGGTTCATGCTGAAAGGCCAGTTCCTAGTGGTGAGAGCCTCTGGTTTATGGAGAACAGCTTTTTCTCTCTCTGTCATTATAGGGCTTTCTGTTTGTGATATTTTGACTTGCATTACTTCTTGAGAGAGCATGACTCAGTCTTGGTTGATGAGGCAGCAGCCGAAATGAGGCCAGATGAGGTCATGACAGCAGCCTTGGGGATGCTGAGTTTAAGGTATTATGTTTTACGTATTTATACTGTTGCTTAAGCATCTTTTCAGTTATTGCTGTTACTCTGACTTTCCTTCTCTAGCAGTGACTCTTTAAATTCTAAATGATATTGCTGTGTTGCTGGCAGTTATTCTGAGAAAATCTTCTTTTTGGCTGCTTCATGTGCTTAATACTCTTGTTTATGATCTTTTTTTAATAAAAAACAATTCTAAAAGCCTTCAAATCTGCATATGAAACTATTAAATAATGTTTTCAGGCTGAAGAGCCCTTCTCCAGGAGACATCCCTGAGAAGATCCTTTGTGATGAGTTGTGTACAATAACCACTGGATGCTGATACTTATTTGAAAAGACTGTATTTGGCTAAACCAAAGGGTTCCCAGTCCTCCCGTGAGAAACAAGCATGTCACGTAGTTTAAACACAGTTATCAGCCTTGAGTTACAAGGTCTGTGTGATCTGTGGTAGCAGAAAGCGGTGGTGCATCTGCCTGCGTCACTGGACAGAGTGGTGGAGAGAAGCAGTGTTCCCTTCAAGGTAGTCAATGGAAGATGTTGGATAAAAAGATTCTTGAATGAATTTAAAACTGGCTTTAGATGAGGTTGTAGTCTGAATGTGGACTGGTTTTGTCCCAGTCTGTTTGTGTCACTGTCTAGGTTGTTTAGCCCTGGATTGAAGCCCGATGGCATGAGACACAGGCCTAACTTAGGTAATGTGTCCTTCCTCACCGTGCATCTCGCTGTATCTCAGCTGTAGCTGTTACCTCTGTGAAAACCCTGTTTACTAATTGTCTTAGTTTTCTTTCTATCTGAAAGACTTCTAGGGCTGTTGAATCTTCCTTGGCTAAACCTAAAAGCTAAGTTATTCACTCTTAATAAATCCAATCCATGAGACACATGCTGGTAGTAATGGTTCTCGCTGTGCACCTGAGTTGATATCCCTTTAGTATGTGTTTTAGGATATACTTCCAATAACCTGCCTCCATCTGGGTTCATAAGGCTTCAGTGCATGCTCTGCTCTTTGGGCAAGAATTAGCTTTTTTTTTTTTTTTTTTTTTTTTTTTTAAAAAAAAGTCTATCTTTCCCCCATCCAGCCACCGAAAGACTTGTGCTGATCGTGTAAAGGAAATAGTAAGAGTGACCAGGCACTGTGTACTGCCCAGCCCTCCAAGCAAAATGGAGAAATAAAGTTGTCAAAGATGCTTGTCCCTTTAAGTTACTATAAAAATATTGATCTTCTCTAACATGAGAAACAATACTTAGTGTTTGGACATGGATTAAACTACTTCTCACTTTCTGTTGCTCAGCTGTGATGTTTTGACTGTTTATCCCTATCATTAGAGGTTTGACTGAGCAGTTGAAGTTCTGCATGTTTAAAACAACTTCTGAAGCAAGGAAGGACATGATTGATAAGAGAGTGTATAGTAAGGCACAATGTTAAAACAAGTCTGACAATGTTTGGGATCACATATAGTCCTTATCTAAAGGTTAAATAGTGACCCCATAGGTAACTTAAAGCCAGACCTATTGCAAATGGTTAGTTATTATCTGAAAAAGTATGTTTAAATGGTTGTAGGCATTTTTACTGGCTTTTGAGCCCACCCACTCACTTAGTGAAGAAACCATTTTAAATTAAAAAAAAGGCTTTTGTAAATGCATGTTTTGCATTCATAAAGAAACGAGTGAGTCGAAAGCTTGGATCGAGCCTTACTATGCTGCTCTGATCAGATGCAGTGATTATATTCCAAGCCACAGATTGAAGAGTATATTCCAAATTACTGGGTTTAGGCCAGGGTGTTAATCTAATTCACTGACAGGACAGGTAGAAAAACTGACTTTAGTTTGCTCCAGTGTCTAGGTAGGAGTGTTTTGTATCTGAAGAAAGGTTTCCATGTAAATAAGAAGCTTCATTTTTTTCATTTTTTATTTTTTGTTTTTTAAATGACAACAAACTTGATAAAAACAAGCGTTTAGTGGACTTAGTGGTGTGCAAAACAGGGAAGAACATTTGTAAGTACATAAAGGAGGGGATTTGCACACCCCGAAGCCTTCTGAAGTGTCCAATCTTCACATTTGATAACTGAGAATGGCTGGAGCCACAGAGCTCTGATCCTGTAGATGCCGAGAGTGGAAAGTGCTCTCTCTCCCTGGTACTCTGAGGCTCTATCTAAATTAGCAAGTACTTTACTTTAGTCAGTAGGGATGGATCAGTAGACCAGAGGTGCTGAGGCTTCTTACGTCTTCATTGGTGGTTTTAGGGGCAGGAGTTGCTTTGGATTCGATTTAGCTTGGTGCCTTTGGTTCAATATTTGCACTAACTTTGCAGTTTGAAGCTTTCTGAAGGAGGGGGAACGTACATGTCAGAGAACCTTGCAGTTGTGTCACCGCAGGGTTATTCGAAGGCTCATGTCCTAAACTAGCAGCTGGTTGCATTTGAATGAAGCACAATTTGTGTATGAGGGTTTTTGTGTTGTTTTTTTTTTTCCCTCCAGGTTCTCTCACTCAGAAAATAAATCATTTATGTGCATTAAAGCTGTTCTGAGAAACCAGCTAGCTCATGGTAAATGGAGATAAGATTTGCTTCAAAACAGTGCTCCTACTCTAAACTAAATTGCTGAAGTACACAAAGTATGAGAGTGTGTGCAGCAAACAATGAAAAAGGGAGATTTTTATCATCAGAAGCACTGGAAAGATCTCTTTGCCTGTTTTAAAGCGTGTCTTTGACTTTTCAGATGCTTGCAGTGGTCAAGCTGGCATTTTAGACTAATGAATAAAAGGATTCTTTGATCCTCAAAATCATGGAATCTGAACTAGATAACTAGAAATTGTTGAAAACATAGTAATTACTACAGGCAATGGCCTGTGGCTCTTGGGTAGCTTGCTGCTTGCGAGGTTTCTGGCACTTCAAGACTAAAGTTGCTGTTGCTGCTGGTTGGGTCTGGCAGCGAGAACGGTGTTAAAAGGCTGCAAGTTCTGCACTGCTGGTATTGCTCGTCTCTGGATGGGCACGTCGCTGCGTGGCTCCCTCTCCTTTACTGCTCTCAGGGAAGCTGAGGGAGGACCGGGGAAGGAATGCTTTAACTCATTTGTGGCACTACGCTCAGGTTGTGTTTCATCCTGATTGCTTCAAAACTTTTATCTCAGATGACTGGAACAGGAAGTCGCTTGATTTATTTGCATTTGTGTGAAATACATGATATAGGAAACAGCCCCTCGCTCCAACACACTGAAAATAAAACCCTCAAAGCTTTTTTAAATGACCAGAACCCAGAGATATAAAACTGCTTGACTGACAGAATTTTTTTTCTTTGTCTCAAATTCCAACCCCCCCCCCCAAAAAAAAAAATGGCTGTTGTCTAGTGTCTCGGCTTTGAACTACTTGTCTAGGTAGCTACAGCTGGGTAGTTTTTCCAGCTTCAAGTGCAATGCTGGTTAGCCACAATTCAGTTTTGATTTGGCTCTTATAATCTGGGCTGCCACAGGTACTCTGCGATCAGTAGCCAAACAGTGTACTTGGCCAAGTCCTCATTAGGCTGGAGTCAGAGAACAAAACACTGTGTAGATAGACTACTATATGAGTGGTGATTGATGTACGTAAAGTTGCAGCTTTACGTATAGCTATGCAAAGTCTGTATTTCAAAATTTTTCTGAGTTAGATCAACATCTGGGTATTGCACAGGGGATGCTTGCAAGGAGTGCAGGGGCAAGTCTTCACACTGCTCTACACCGTCTTCTTGTGGCTTTGGAAAAATGCTGTTGCTCTTACAGTACTGCTCCAGCGGTGCTGATTTGGCCCATTACAAGGTGCAAGTTTTAAATGAGTCTTTAACAAATAGCTTGTAAATCACTTTTTTTTTTCCAAATTTTCTGAGAGTAGTGTGACCTGGTTAAAAATATTTAAATGATAAACTTAAGAGAATTCTGAATTTTCTGAAAATAACCCCCCTAAGAAATAAGTTTAAATGCATTAAATTAAATATTTTTAAAGACTAAGCTGTGTTTGCTGACCCTAAACTGTCGTTGGTTTTTAGACTGTTAGAAATGGTGCCATCCAGCCACCTAGGCAGAAGCTGGATTATGGTATTTAGGGTATTTAAATCCTGTATGCATGCTGCTGTTGACATATAGAATAGAAAGAATTAAATGTGTGTTCTATTCAAGAAAAGTCTGAATTTGACCTGTAAATTGTGTGTTTCTTTCGGATGTGAGGAATAAGCACAAAACACTGGAATAACAATTTGTGTCATCTTCTAGTTGCATCTACTATATGCAGGTGTATGTTGGTCTAAAGAGAAATTCTAGTTGTTCATGTTTCATGGGTATAGGCCTGTTTCTCTTAATGGCTACTTTGGCATTTGGGCGAGTGCTGCTCAGCTGTAGGAGATTTGTTTGGTTTGGGGTGCACGGTGGGTTTTTTGTTGTTTGTTCTCTTTTTTTAAATACGTGCCTGGATTAAGGGGTAATATTTTCCTTGCAAGAGAGGCCATGCATACAGTGCCACTGTGGATCTGCGAGATACAGTCCAACCTCCCTCCCCCCCCATATGTAGGGAAATCAATTACATTAAATAAGGTCTGAAAGGGAGCAAGTCTTACATGCAGTTATGCTTGCTTTGTTTCCTTTAAGATACAGTGTTTTAAGGCAAAATCTCTTGCTTAATCTGGAATTTTTCTCACGTAGCTTTTGCATGGGTTTCTGTGGCAGCCTGTGCAAGCTGACTTGTTAGCGGTGGTTTGTGTTTGCGGGGTGGGAGGAGTTGAGCTGTATTTGCTTGTAGCTCCCACAGGTGCACTTTTGGGGTCTGATTTTTCTTTGTCTTGCAGTGCAGGTAAAGGCAGAAACTGTTGTAGTGCAATATTCAGGAAAGGGAGGACAAATGCAGTGGTACTTCCCTGAGGTGAATGTTAACCTGAGCAGAGCGAGGGAAAGTGAAACTCACTCAACACAAACTTCTGAGTCTGGGGAAACTTGCAATGTTATGTTTTGGCCAAAGGTATTTTGGGGCAGGAGGATGTAGGAGACAACGTGTGGTGAGCGAGAAGAGGTGGTCAGGTGTGTCCGATACTGAATGTCAGCGAGCGTCCAGAGAAGTTGTGAGTGTAAAATCTCAGCTCCTCAAAAGTCACTTAAAGACTTTTGCCTACAAATTACACTTCTGTTGATCAATGTTATTTCACTTGTTAGTGTTTATACATTACTAGGATCCTGGTACTGCAGTGGCAGGGCATGGGGAGGAGTGGGGAGAGAAGGGTAAGAAAAGTGTAAAAAGGTCCTGTTACACAGACTTTTCAGTTAAGTACTCTCAGACATGTCCTTGCTAGCAGCAGTTTCCCAAAATGAATATGATTCACAGAACTGTGACAGGAACTACGTCAAAATCAAGCAGTCCTCTAATCATGTGGTCTGTGCATTGCCGGTATGTTTTCTTGCTTGTAGTTTGTACTGTTTCTATCATAAATTCAGAGGAAAAATGAAGATTTTCATTTTAATTCCCGTTTCATTTGAACAATTAAGTTTTAACATCAATAATCTCTCCCCTGTTATTCTGAAGAGCCACTTGAAAGGGGACTAATATAAAAATAGTCAGTACAAGTGACCCCGTTGTTCTTTTCAATATGTACTTTAGTAGTGCAGAAATAATGGATGCTGTGCAGGGGCATCATAAGATTTTTCTATTAAAGCGCTCATGTGAAACTTTCTCTTCCCACGATTGCTGCAGTCGAGTGCCACTTGTTTGAGAGTATGCCATTGTAACTGTATCGTTTGATTACAGGGAAAAATGTGGTTGTCTCATGTCATTCTTTTCCTGTGACTGATACGATTATTTTAAAATACAGGTTTTTAGCCTTTGAATATGACAACTATTTTCAGGTTATTCCATGCCCTGCAGAAATACAAATGTATTTTATTGAGGAAAACCTAATGTCATGATGCGCATGCGGTTTTATTTTTTTCAGAGTTAGTTGCCTATGCCTTTTCCAATTGGTGGGGTCCTAATTTCAATGTAAGCACATCATTGTTGGGCCCGCTTGAGAGGGAGAGTGAATTTTGTTTTGTTGTTCTTAGGCCTATGGTTGCGAACAGGTTGCGAAAAGAAGATTTGGAAGTTTGTACGGTGTTGCGACTTTGTTGTAAGATGTCCTTATACCTTATTATGACTGCATATATGAAGTCTTTCTTTGCTACTTTGCAAGTCCTTTCCCAAGTCTGATTTTCTACAGTATCATGATTGTATTTTCTTTTGCTAGCAGTAATGACAATTTGCATCTTTTCTTACAGTGCTGATAGCCAAAAGCAGTATCATATCACTAATTATTGCAGTACTATTAGCTGCTCATTCAAAATGTTCAATGAGGATTTTAGGTAGGAATTGATTTTCTTCCCTTATTTTCTGGCCAGTTTAATCTTCCCAGGGTCATCAGTGTCTGTCTTGGAGGGTCTTTGTCCCCTGTTTGAGGCTGAAGCTCTAGGAGTAGGAATAAGAGGATACCTCCTCAACCCACTACACCTTCACTTACTCCCCTCCTGTTTCCTGAGCAATCTGGAAAGGGAGCAAAGATGCCAACTGTCTAGGCAATCTGGCAGGGCAGGACCAGGCTGTGCAGGCTAATCTAGTGGTGAGGATAAGCCTGTCAGTATGATAATATCAGCTCCTAAACATTTATGCAATGTTTGTCATCAACGAATTTTAAATGATGATGTTACCAAGGTATCAGAAAATCAAGCATTGATGTGGGGGCTCTCTGCATAGCATGGGTCATGCTGCAGGCTGGCCTGGGTTACATGTAACTCTCCTCTGGCTGAGATGAGAGAAAGGCAGTTGGTAAATGAGCCAAGGTTCACCTAAGGCTGAAGGACTATGTTTACTCCAAGGTGGACTAGGCAAAATTTGAGTAAACAACACTGTTCAAGGAACAGCGCTTTCCTACTGGACATAACTATGCAAGGTGCAGATTGACAGCTGCTCTGAGCAGTGTATTTGTTTTCTAGTATTTGCTGAATTTGTCATGATAAACTAATATTCAAGGAAAAAAATAAGTTAATCTCTTTTTTAATTTATGCTATTTGAAGTGGCTTGAATTAAATGTTTGCTGCTTTTGTGTTTTGCAGACTTCTCAAAGCCAACTCTAGCAAAGAGAAAGAGTTGTGTTTCTGCCAGCCAGACCCAGTCTCCAGTGCTGGTACCCCTGATGGCAGTTTGTACAACCCTCTGAAACCTGCCAAGCTGGACACCACAGCTTTGCACGACTGCACTTTGGCCACCACTGTGCCTCCTTCGGAGTTGTCGAACCATGCAGTTCTAGCCTGTGACACAGGCATTCATGAAGAACATTATGTAAGTGAAGCAGTGGAAGATGATGTGCGAGACTGCAGAGAGTACAGAGATGCCTGCACCATTACCGGTAAGCAATAAAGCCTTTTATGTTGGGAAGGATATGGAGCTGTGTTGTTAAGCTGTTGGTTAGGTGTCTTACTCATGGATGGTACTGCTGCTCTTCTGCACAGTCTTTCTTGTTAGACCAACTGAGAGTCTGGAATAAGGAGGAAAAAAAATAACTGCAGCTTGAAATGATGGAATGGTTGTCCTAGTGCTCACTGTAATTGATTTATGTAATCAAATTATGTTGATACACGAATAGCTTTGCACAAGAAGGCTGTAGGAGGAACAGCAGGTAGCATCCGGTGTTTTGGCTATCCACCTCTGCTTTTCAAAACTGTTCCAGTTTTGCTCATGAGTTCTGGAACCGTAATAGTTAATGCATAAAACAGCTTGTTCTGCATGCTTGTATGAAAGGCTGAGTGTCTGTATTACAGAGTTCGTACGAATAAATGGAATATGTGTTTAAACATGGTATTTAAAATAGAATTCAGTTCTTAATGATTTGGTCAGTTGACCCAATTTTCCTGTGTTTGAATAATCACAGTAACTCAATTTAGTCACTGATACGGCCATCAAATGACAGGCAGTTTCCATTCCAGATGCATGGTTTGGCTGAGCTGTGAGGCAGCTTCTAGCTTAAAGGTTGCTTGGAGCTGTGACCTTGTCAGTCCCAAGGTCTTTAGGGAGTGTTTGGCGATTCAGCTGAGTTCTCAGCAGGGCAAAATGAGAAGACTGAAGAAAAACACATTGGGGCCCTGCTAACTGGTTGCCAGATATTTTTGGAATGTAGGGGTCAAAGATAATTAATTTTTGACCATCAGTAAGTACTTTCATAGTATGCTTTACCTTAGTTCTGCCCAGCTGCTGTGTAATTGTTAAAGACTGATCCTCTGAAAATGGGATATGTTGCATATCCCTCTTCCCTACACTCCAGTGATGAAAGAAAGAAGAGTATACATACATAGGCACTACTGAGGAACAGGATGGGAATGTAACAATTATTACTTGAAGTGGTGGGTCTGAGGATAAAAATGAGTCAGTACAGGGAACACTGTTTTGAATAGAGAAAGAGGCTTACAATGCCTACTTACGTGTTGCAGAGGAAACTAGTGACGAAGTTAGGCAGAACTTCAGGTGACAAAGTAAGACTTTGGCTAGAATTTGGCTTTATTCCTTGTAAAGTGTGTGTGTGTGGTTTTTTTTTTTTTTTTGCCGTTAATTTACCTACATTTACCTTCTGGAATTTTCTACGCATGCTATTTTACCCTTCTCTATTTCCATTCTTTTTAACACAATTAAATAATTATTGTTTTAATTGGGGGGGGGGGGTGGAGGGAGGAAAGGAAAGGGAGAGGTGAAGGAAAACGCTGTGGACTCAGGAGTTGCTTGCCAAGCCCAATTGCTTCACTGCACATCTGAAGACCAGGTGGGGCAAGGAGAATGAATTTCCAGCTGTTGGGAAAGCTCAATGATTTTCACCTTGAGAAGCAAAGTAACAGAAGTCACTTCCAGCTAGGCACATTTCTACATCAAATAAATGTTCTATTAACAGAAACTAACTCCTCCTCCCTCCTCCCTTGTATAATGTTCTGATCTGTTGAGTGGTTAGCTTATAATCTGGACGCTCATTTTTGATTGCCTTCTAGATATTTGACTGGTAAGTAGACTGGAAACTCCAGGCATAACATAGATGTATTCCTGGTGGCATATATTGATTTCTTCGCCCTCCCCCCCCATCCCCTCATCTCCCTCCACACACAAGTCCTTTGCAGAAGGACCTTTCCTGCTAGTTGTGCTGTTAATAATCTTGTCTTCTCCCTTCTGCTCTGCAAGCAAGCAGCAAGATGTTAATATTTATTTTTCTATTTCTGAATACATGCCTGAACAACCCACTTCTTCCATGATTCTTCTTGATTACAGTTCCATAAAAGGCAAGATGAACTCTGTCTTCCTTTCTTTTTATTTTTCCAAGTAATTTTTTTTAAGTTGAAGTCAATGCATGTTTTCCTACCTCGCATTCTTCCAGGCATGATGTACTTTCTGAATTTTTCTTGCTTGTTTGTCAGCCAAATGTGGTTTGATTCTGTAATGTTGTTTTCGATGATCAGCTGTTCTGCAGCAATAAGTTCGTACTGTATGTGGCCTAGAGGCAAGATGGTAAGACTTGCAGTAGAAATAGCTTTCTTCTTTGGAAATGCATTATTCTGAGTTACAACTCCTCATTTTGCTCTTTAGATGTCAAATAGCCTAGACCAAGAGTTTGGAATTGTTCTCATATTTGCACTGCAAAAATCTCTACTTTGTCAGATGGAAAAATGGAGCACTTTTGGCATACAGTGTGCTCACTCAAAACAAGAAAAAAGAGGGATATTCATAGGGGAAAAGGAGGATTGTATGAAATTTTAATACGAAGACTTTGATGTGTAGGCCTGACTGACAGGTCAGCAATATTTGCACTTTGAACTGCTCAATGAAAAAGAAGTTGCTCATATCAGGTCTGTATACATTGTCAAGGCTCGTCCTAAATCGGATACGCTCAAATGCAGCAGTCAGGGTAATCTGTTTTTTTCTATTCAAAGATCCAGATGTTGTAAAAGTAGTCTTCAAAAATTCTTGTAAACACCTGCTTGAGCACTGTCAAACAAACCTGGGAAACTGAGTCGTGGTGCCGTCTGGTGATGCTTGCTGAAGCATAACCACCTAGTGACAGTGAAATTCAAGTTAACTGTGATGTGACTTAAGCCTAAGAACTGCTTTTTAGATTTTCAAGAAAAAAAGCCATTGGTGCTCAAAGAATTAAATATATTTTTTGGTCTGTTTGGCTTGTTGCTGGCAGTAGGTAGGCATTTGAGCGTGCTCCGTCGGCAGCGCTCGTGTTCGGCCCGGCTGGGGCCTGGCCACGGGTGCGTTACGCGGGCCGATTGTTCCGGGCGCGTTTTCCCGGGTACAGGGCTAGCTTCGACATTTCCTGTCCCCAAACCACCCCCGAGCTGTGCCTGTGCAAACTTCTCTGGGACTGCAGCTTGAGCTGTTTTTAGGGAACTGGTCTGCATCTCCTCCTCCTTCTCTCCCTGTCCCTGCTGCCCCTTGTGGGAGAGGGGAGCTGGGGCAGCTAGGTCACACCGTTTCGTGGCCTGAAAACAGTTTTGCTGGTGTGACTGAGGGACTGAGTGGCGCAAGAGGGGCCTGGGTGACAAACAGGAGTGAGATGAAAGGAGAAGCTTCCCTAAGCCAGTGTAACCACTAAGTGGGGGTCAGCACCCTTACATACTTCTTACCCACCAAGTTTAGTAGCAAACAAGCCTGTGGTTGCTGAAAGTGAAGTGTTGTGTATGCGAAAATATATGATTCTGAATTTGTGCTGACTAATTTGAGCACAGGGAGGCAAATTAAATGGGGCTAGAGGAGCCATTTCTCAGAAGAATGTATTTTGAGAATATTTGAAGAGGAGTTATCGGAAAAAAAAAAAAAGCCTTTATTGGTGCATCACTTTTCAGTGTAGTCTAATTTATTGAGTTTCTATTGCTGCCACTTGAGGAACTCCTAGAGGCAAATAGGGTGGGCAGCATTAGACTCCAGGTCTGAGGACAGCAGGGCCAGCACTGTATCACATAGAAATGGCACTCTGCTATGTGTGGGTTTTGCACTTACGTCATCCCAGTAGTTTCTTCCTTCAAGCTTTTCTTTTTCTTGCCCCTTACCATTTATCTGAGAATGTAAAGATACAAATTCGGATGTAGCACCATCTAGTGTAGCTTTGCTAGAAAGGGAAACAGAGTGCCTTTGGAGATTTCTGTGCCTGCGCTGTAATTGCATTGTGGACTTGGATGCATTTACTCAGGTATTGATGGGAGAAACACCTGCTGGAGGGGCGAACTTCGAACTTCCTCCTCTCTTTTGTTTGTCTTCCTACTTTTTTTTTTTTTTTTTTTTTTTTTTTAAAAAAAAAGAGGAAGGACTATAATCTTGACCCATTCAAGAGTACTGCTACTAAGTGTCGGTTGCTGAATGCTCCGATTCTGTGAATTGTAAAAGCTTCTTAGCCTGGTTGCCTTTTCCTTGTCTATCAGCTGCTGTCAGACTCATACTGTCCTGTCTGAAGTGGACAGTGCAATAGGCATGGAGCTCTGAAATGCTGTTGCAATACAGATTTTCTCTTCTGGCACCCAAACATGTATCACAATTCATTTTGCACTTTCTTTTTCTTTGTTTCACTTAAAATGTTCCTAACATAGTAACATTATGCATTTTCAGTCTGTTAACTTTCAGACTGCTTTCTCATGTCTGAAGACTATTTGTAATGGCTTTGGCATGGCATGCTTGGTAATTCAAGAGCTAACTGTTTAATATGCTGTGCAAGATTCCTTCATCCTTCTCTGAAAAAGGAGAGAATGAGGGGACTGTGATTTTAAATTGTCCAGCTCCTTCATTAGTTTTCATGATTTATTAGTTCATTACACTAATTACTCTTTCTGCATGTCAGGGATGTGTTCTTTGGCTGTCACTTATTCTCGGCAATTCCCTGAGGATTCTTGGGAAACTTTTTGCAAAGATAGCCTGTTCTGTGAGTTTATTTTATTTTTTAACCTTCATGTACTTTGGGGGCTGACAGCATTGACCAATAATTATAGCATCTTTCTCTTACTGTGAAGCATAACAGCATTTCCTAGCAATAAAAACTTTTTGGAGAGAGAAGTTTTTTTTCTCTGGGTTTTCTGTGTCCCCCACCCTGAGCTGCCTCCCTTTCAGTCTTTAATTCTCTTCTCATATGAAATAGCGCTTCTGTTCTCTTCTGTCAAATCTACCGCTCTTCATAGCAAAGCTGGCTAGTTTTGATGACTGATTCTAAAGAGAACTGGCACAATTTAGCAGTTTTCTGCAGACACGTAAAGAGTATTTCTAAGGCCTGGAGGATTTATGCTTCTGTTCCCTCTTCTACCTCCTTCTCCTGCTGCCTCCTTCCTGCCCCTCAGTGGCATCTAAGGTGCATGCTTTTGTTCAAAAGGCTGAATTTCTAATTTTCTGGTTTCTAGCCTGACAAAGCAGACCATGCCAAGATAGCTCCTAAAAGATTCTGATGATGCAGGTTGTTACTAGAATGCTTTGCTCTTATAATGTAGGAGATGAGAAAATCTGGTATTGCTGGCTGTCCTGCTCTGGATGACTGAGATAGCAGGCCTCATGCTTGGTATGCTGAGCCTGCTGAGCAGGGCGCTGTGTGGGGTTTGGTAGAGGCTGAGTGGTAGTTCTGCTATAAGCCTCTTAAAGGGTTCCCAAAGCATTGATAGAATAGTAACAACTTTGGATTACTTCTGTCCATTTGAACCTCTGAGTTCTGTTATGACTACTTTTCTCTTTTTTCATGGGTATTCCCTGTACAGACTAAACACTGCTTCCTTTTTCAGTTGCTATCTTGGAGTATCTCTTCCCAATTTTTCCTCAATTTCTGGATTTGAGAGAAGAGGTACAGGATCATTGCTTGATGGAGCTGTTCAATTTGTAACTCAAACCAGCAATGTAAGAAATGCACTCATGGGTCAGACCAGAGGTCCGTTTGCGACTGCAGCAGTGGCAATAGCAGGTACAAGCATAGGGGAGCAAATGAGTCCAGCCACTCTCAGTGGTCTGTTCTCAGCATATGTATCCCCATCATCCAGAACTGTTGTACTAGGGATACAGAGGGTACGTCCCTGCCTACCTCTTTTCACGTCCATTTGTTGTTGGGCACTGTTGTCCATGACTCTGTCTAATCCCTTTTTGAACCTGCTCGTTCTGTCTGTTTGCACAGTCACTGGCGGTAACAATTTCCAGGTTCTTAACTGCAGTGTATAGTGGTACTTGCACAGATTTCCTGTTGGTTTCTGTAAGTATTTATTACTTCTAGCTATGCAGGATGTGGTGAATATCAGTTCTTCATTCACCTTGGCCACCGCCTTTATGCTTTTGAAAAACCTCTCTTGTATTCACACCCTAGCCTTCTCCTCTCCTGCCTTCTTTAGCGTTTTCTTGAAATGAAGTTTGAGAACCTAGGCTCTTACACACTCCAGCTACTCCGCTATTGCTGTTGCAAGCCTCATTCCATAAAATTGATTTTAATTTTGGTCTCTTCTCCTTCTATAAACAGCTATTGCTAAATTCTGAGTGCTTTTTCTTTCTCTAAAGCTTCTCCGATACTCTAGTAGTGTTAGAAAAAGAGGTCTCTGAGCATGACTACAACCATACTCTGAGTCTGGCTTTAATTCTGTGTAGCATACCATAACAAAATGATCTTGTTTTCTATGCCTGCTACAGCATTACTTCAATTTGAATTTTCTGACTGGCTTTTGCCATGTTATTCATGAACTTCTCTCACTTCACAGCTTCTCTCACTTATCTCTCACTTCTCTCACTTATCTTCATTCTACTTCACCACAGTCATTTTTTAGCTCTCTCTCTTTACCAGTAACTTGCAATGTTTTTCCTGATACCACTCCTGTGACAGCTTGTTACACTACATCTTAATGCTTATCCCAGGCATACTCTGCCTTTTATCCTTTTAAGACTGTAGGGTTTGTTTTGTTTGTTTTTACCCCAAAGCAGTATTCTGCTGCTACTGCTATGCTACTTACTTGTTCAGCACTCTTGCTGACTTATACTCCCCTTTCTAGTAGGATATATTAGGATTTTTAGTGCAAACTGTCAATTCTTGAGACAACATGAAAGCTACTGTGGATATTACCACAATCCAGTGTGACATCTTTTACTGCACTTCTAGATTTCCCTCATTTTGGGATGTATACTGAATGTGTAATTTACTTGGAATGGGAGCTACAAGTATTCGTCATTGTTTCGGGTTTGTGCTTCGGAGAACATATTTCAAAGACCACGTGGCTGTGAAACAGCAGTGAAAGATTAATAAGCTACATTTGGGTGTTGGTGATTTCAAATATGTGAAAATGCGTGTATTTCCATATTTTTCCTGTATAACCTGCAAACTGAGTGTAGCTTTATCTTTTCCTCAATTTACATGTATGTGTACATCATAAAACAAAAATATCTTCCATTAAAGTCAGTATCTGTAAAGAACAAGGTACATAAGCAAAAATTAAGAATAGATTATGACAATACTTAAGTTTCATTGACAGCCATCTTTTAGGAGCTGGTAGTCGCATTTTGTGGGTGGGCTGAACAGCAAGCAACAACAGGACAATTGTTTTTCAGGGTTTTACATACTCTGACTTATCAATGGCTTTCTTTCTCTTTTTGAGACACATTCTCAGTCTGTCTGTGCTGCTGAGGTCTGGAAGATGCTAATGGTTAATGAATGTGTTTTGTTCTTACTGCTGCTAAACAGTGTGTTGCCAGTATGCATTTGATAGATGAATAGCTTTTGTTCTTGCTCTAAAAGAATGGCCTTTGGTGGTGATGTTTCCTTTTATTTTCTATTTAATGTAAAAAGAAATGCATGAATATGATTGCATTTGCCTACACTGGAAACATTTTCATCCTGAAGCAAAATTCACTTAAATTGATGACATAACTTACTGTAGGGATGTACTAATTTGATGACTCCCCATCACCAAGATTTCTCTTAGCTTTTTAATACCCAACAGGAATGTGTGTGTGAGATGACATCAAAGTAGGGAGATTTTAACCTAACAAATAACATAGTGTTAAGAGGATGTTCCTCACAGAAAAACTGCAGTTTTCAGAGATTCTGCTATTATGTTAGATTTTGCCTTCCCTATTTTGTCCCCATCTTTATCTGGAGGGTTTTTTTTGCAGCTAAGCCGAATTTTCCCCAGCTTGTCTCTTTGAAATGCTTTCAATCACCAAATTTAAGTAGAATTTCAATCGCTGAACTTAAGCAGAATTCCCTCTGTTACCAGAGAAGGTAACATGTTGGAAGTAAAGTGTTTTGTGCACCCCAAAATGCAGATGTAGGCTGAGCCCTGGGACATGTATGGGTGCCATGGCTTGTCCATCCCACAGAGAGGCTTGGCCAGTACCTACTGTGGCAAAACTGGAAACTGGAGCAACAACATGGGATTTTTTCTTCCAGTTCTCTTGGCAGCTTGGTCAGTGTAGTGATTTTTTTTTTCCTTTTTTCCCCCTGTCCCTCCTGGGCAGTAATATTTTTGTGGATGATACTGAATGATCTAGTCCTTCATACCAGTTCTTCTTTGTAGTAGGAGAGTTATGATATGTCCTGTATTATACTTCCTCCTTGCACTTACAACCACACACTTAATTTGGAGGAAGAGGAGAATTTCTTTTCCAGTGATGAAGCTGGACTTGTTCTCTAGAGGTGTTAGCTACTGAAGTCTTTTCCGCTCCAGTTCCAGTGCCTGCCCTTGTAAGTGCATGTTTGTTTGAATTAAAATATCAAATGTCAGATTGCTGAAGTGACACATGGCGTTACCTAGAGAATATAACAAGAATCCCTGTTTGGGTGCTTTTTTGGCCATGGGCTAGATTTCTTGTCTAGCATTCCTGTTCTGAGATTCAGTGTGCCTACCCAGCTACCATAAATACTGCCTGCCTTTCCTACGATGCCCCACCTATACAAGGTGGGAAGTTCAGCTGCTATCTCTATGTTCGAGATAAATGGCTATGAGCGGCACTTGAATTACAGGTCAGCAGTAGCATTGCTGTGGCAGCTCGGTATGGGAACACCTGAGGTTGATGCAGGATGTTTTTATTTTCCCATGGAAGACTGAATTGTGTTCAGTATTTTCCATGGTTAGAAAAACCACTAGATAACCAGCTTGAAAGGGTGGCAAGACTTGCCACTTCCAAAATCCTGTCCTATGAGTCAAGTTACAGAAGCTGCCATGGCTGTTTGAAGAGATCGAACTTTAAAGGTATGAGGCACCCTTCTTACTGCAGAGTTTCTCTTTCTGCTATTTGACTTTAAAGCCAGCAGTGAGAGGCTTTTGACAATTCGATACGCTAAGGGCATTTTTCCCTTTGGGCAGGTTAGTGAGTTGAGAGGAAAGTAAATTTTCTTTTTATTAGGAATTATTTCCTTTGTGTTGTCTCAGAAGCTAATCGCACCCTGTACGTTAAAACACACACCATGTACATAGTAATTCCAGGGTATCTGCAAGCCCTTATTACAGTTTTCCACAACATGTCCATCTTGGAACTGAAGCTCAGTAGGAGCATGAGGAGTCCTGGCTTTTGGCATATTCTGTGTATGTACAGACTAATTGTTGGCTAAATAGTGTCCAGGAAATACTTGTAATTCTGGACCCCAGACTGTATTTAATGTACATCTCTGTGAGCCCACAGAGCTTAAATAATGAGTAATTACAGGCTATATTTCCCTCTACAGTGCACTAGCAAGCAGCCTGCTTGCAAAGCTGAAGTTTCCCATGTATCTTCTGCGTTTCATTTTTATGTAGGTCTGTTCACTGCTATAGTGAACAGCTCACCCCATGATTGTCTAAGCTGAAAGTAAGTACTGGAAAACTAAGCTGTCGGACTGCTTCACCCAGCTGGGAAGTACCTGCTGGCTCAGCAGGCAGGAAAAGACCACCTGGAGAACGCCTAGGCACTCGGCTCGTGGCCTGACCAGAGCAGGCAATCCTGGGGCAGTCAGGGCGTCTTGCCTGGTTGTCACGCTATATTGGGTGACCTTTCTCTGAAGGAATCTCCAGAAGTTTCCCAGCCCAATGGAATGGGACTTTTGAACATTATGGAGTTGCATATTCCCCTCCTGGTTTAAAAATAGGGGGATGCAGAGAACTCTGAGATTCATAAATTGGGGGGGGGACATTTCCTACGTGGAAGCTTACATTTTCTACTATTTTTGCGTGAAGATGCAACTATTACAGAATCTTATGTCATTTTATATAAAGTATGCAGGATTTTACAAGTGGTAGTGAGCCTGGGATTCAGAGAAGGAACGCAGACTCTGTTTTGGTTTTTAATTCACATTTTCTGTGTGTGTGCACACGTGCTGCAAAAATAGCAGTCAGAATTCACTGGTATTTAAGAACAAATAACCCTCAGTGATGAACTTTAATTTCTTCCATTGCATGTGGCTGGACTTTAGCCTTCATGCAGCAGTCCTGCTCTGCAGCAAAGTTTTCTCTTACCTGATAGGGAGCTGGCACTGGAACTGACCTTTCTCAGGTAGTGTGTGCTTTTTAATTTAATTATTTATTTTAATCCATTATTTATTGTCCAGCTGTTTTCAGAGTTTTGAATTTCTCTGTTTAAAACTTGCTTTGGAGAGTTAAGTGTCGAAGGGGAGTAGGGGGGAAGGGAGGAGAAGATGCGGGGACCGAGAGCCAGGGAGGAGAGTAGGCAGATCCGTAAAGTGCGGGAATAGGTTTCTCCACTCTTCCTGTTTTTCCAGAGATTTTCCTTTTTTTTCCTCATTTGTTTTTTCTTCCATGCTCTTACCTACTGCTTTTTCCTCAACTGCCTTGAAAGAATGTGACAATTTATGAAATTAATTCTGTTGTAGGACATGCAGGAATCTGTCCAAGAGTGACTACTGAGCCCCCTGTTTGAGAGAGGGGGGATTTAGGCAGCCCGCTGCCAGCTGTGGGCTGAGAGGTGGGCAACGTAGCGGAGCCTCCTGAGGAGGCGTTCAGGCTGGGTGATGCAGCCCTGCTGACCAGAACTGTTACTTTTGAAAGTTGTCGAGCAGCCCAGTAGTGGACGAAAGCCGTACCTAAAGTAGAGTGGTGGTTCTGCTGCGCACACCGCTTCCATACAGCTGTTTGTTTCCTTAGCGCAGGCACCTGAGGGCAGCTCAGCTGCTTCAAGCTGCCTGCGGGGTGTCTGTCTGCCTCCATCAGGTCCAAGAGGCTGGAGCACAGCGCTCCAGGAACAGTACAGTTTCTGAGTAGTTTTCATAAAACCTGTCTCCTTTTTCCTTGCCCGCACTGTCTTGTCTGTTCTTGAGCACAGCCCTGAACACAGCTGGGATTATGGAGAATTTCCTTCGTGGGTTTTGCTCCAATTATGGCAGTGTGAGTTTGTGCTTGGTGCCTGATCCTGACTCTTGTCCTGGTGTCCAGGCAAAGAGCAACGTCTTGAGAGAAACTCAGCCCTGCAACTTTTTCTGGAGTGTTTTACAAAGGCCCAAAAGCTCAAGCTGGTGAGTACTGGAGCAGGTTAGTTCTGCTGAGCCATTGGTGTCGTGCATACGAAAAGACAGTAACAGCCCTCTTTTAATTGACATGTGGACAACATTTTTTTTTTCCCCCAGGCTTACAGGAATTGGGTAATAAGACCCTTCTTGCACCAGGTGGCAGTATCTACCACTAGGAGGTTCTGCAGTAACTCCTCACCCTTTAACCTTGAAAGGGGAGCCTCTACTTGAAAGCAAACCAGTAAAACTATAAAGATTCAGGATGATTTAGACCACAATCCAGACAGTCCAAATATAAATATTTATATCTTCCATACATTAGTGTAATTTCATGGCTAGCTATGCTTTTTCTGAAAACCCGTGGAGATACCAGGCTTTAAAGCACGCTTTGAAATTTGTAGACTTTCTGTCCTAGTTTCTTCCTTTTTGTTTTAGGCTTATTTTCTCTGGATTTGTCACAACTTTTATATGAAATGGATACAGGAAGTTGAAGAGGTGCTCCCTGTTTATCAGACAAGCTGAGTTTTGTTCCTACAGTAGGGAAAGCTGTCTGCGTTGGTGGCTATCCACTCATAACTGTCTGCTACTGTGGGTTGCAGACCGAACTAACCTTTTATCATGCTGTTACTTTCTTGAGCAAATTAAGCTTTGAGGACCCCTCACCAGGGAGTTCTGCAATAAACAGGTGAGACCCAAAAGCCTTGTTAGGGAATGGAGTATGGCAGATGGACTGCATAGGTGACTGTTGTGTGGAATAGGATCCACATATCTGTCTGCATGGGGTTCCCCCTTCCCTCCATCACTTTTTCTCATGCATCTCATCCATAATTAAGTCATAAGTTTTCTCTTATCTCTGTACTTGCTTATATCCCCCTTCTCTATTATTAATTACCAACTTCAGCTCAAAGTGAGGTTGAATTGCTTGGTCATGAGGTGCTGGCCTAGTTCCTCCCATCAAAATAGCAATGACAGCTAAATATATATTGAACACTGCATGGAAAGTTATTTAATATATTGCATGGTTGAATGGATGCAGGAGAAAGTGCACTAGGCAACAGTCCCCTACACAGTCTCTTGTGATCTATGTGACGTTAGGTGCACAGAGGGAGAAGAGGTTGTGTGTCTTTGTAGTCAGTTCTCATTGTTTTAGACCACTCAATCTGTTTTCTATTTGAAAAGTGAGTTCTTGCTCACTTGTCAGCAGAGGAGGGGTTTGAGTGTGCATCCCAAAAATAACCAAGGGTAATCCTATCCTCATATGGTTACCCTAAAAAAAAAATATGTTCCCTCTCCCTAAAAGATGGTCAGTGATTCTTCCTCTCCATCCGCACCTGGGAACAGGATACTCAAATTGACTGATGTTAAAGGCCTGATTTTCAGAAAGCACCCTTTCTTTGAAAATCTGAGCCTCTTTAAGGTGATTTAAATTGACCTTCCCAAACGAGAGAACATCCTATATGTTTTATGAACTGGTAGATGTTAAGAGCCAAGTTTAATGGAATTGCATGTGCGGAAACCTCTTTGTACCCCTGTTGTGCACTCTCCCCTTAACCTTCTTTTATCCCTTGCCAGTAGGTGTGAGTCGCTATTCTGTTCACCACTGCTTTCTGTTGAATTGGGTCCAAGTGGGTTTGTTGCTTTTTAATTAAAAAAATCTTGCAGATTTAGTTGAACTCAGAGCTTCTTGGAACTTTTCAGGGCAAGGGAAAAAGCAATTGATTTCTCTTCTGTCTGGTGTTCAGCTTGGATTATGTGCCCTTTCTGTTTCACTGCTCAGTGGGTGATGTCTTTCAAGGCTCACTGAGGCCAGAATAGTACCAGAAGAAAAAATTTCTGTCAATAGATTAGCAACAGAAGGAAGACAAGCATGTAGAGGTTCTGATACTTAATGGTGAAGGGATCAAACAACAGGTAATACAGGGAAAAACTGGAGAGAGGAAAAAATGTCATCTCCATTTCAGTCTCCACAAAGTCTCATATCTCCAGAAAGGAAAGTTAACTTAGTGTGCTTAATCTATTTTTAGATGGATAAGGGAAGTTTATTAGGAGAGAGGGAGAAGATGAAATAAAGTCCAAGGTATTCAGTCCAGCAAATCTAATAATAATAATAATAAAAAAAAGCCTCTGGGAAAATGTAAACGAGTTAAAACAATCAGTGAGCCATTAGTCACTGTCTTAAAGCAGTTGGGAGAGGCTGGAGAGGTTTCATAGGTGCAGAGAAAATGCACCAGTGAATGCCAGCCAATATGTGGAAAGGTGTGGAACAAACTAATAAACAATCTGTTGATAATTACCCAACAGATACTGAAGTAGTAAGAAAAAATGCAGAAGATACCTCAACTGAATTGTTTTGCCCAGTTTGGAATCTTATTTATTGAAGGAGAGGATTAGAAATGGAAGCAGCAAAATTATTCATTTTTAAACCAAACTCTTTGAGATTCAAAATTATCTTGTTTGGAAAACATACAGGGAGAGAGGAAGAATAATTACAGAGATTCCTAAAGAGCAAACTGAGCAGCATCTCCTTTATCATCCTAGGAGTAGGGCATGGAGAAATGTATTTCACACCACAAAGTGGTGAGGTGGCTGTTCATGCACGTGCATTTCTTTTTGTATATATCTAGCCATATTTGAACTATCAAGAGAGCAAAGCAGTAGAACATATTACCTGCAAAAAAAGCATAGGGAGGGAGAACAGAATTAACAAACTTCGTTTATATAGAGTTACTTCTGTGAAGTGCCAAAAGCTTCAGACTTCTGCAGAGTACAAGAGAGAAATCTCTTCTCTCTTAACTTTTATTTTTAAAAGCAGAGCTTCTAATGACCCAAACACTTTATTTAGAATCATGAATTCAAAATTCCTCAGGTGGAGACATTTAACTAATTAAATTGACTGTAATTTGCTTGTAAAAGTTCTTCTGTTTTGCTTAGGATGTACAGGAAGCTGCAAGTTCAAAATGCAGACTCAGTATTTCTGTAGTTTAACAGAGACATCTATAAAGATTCGGCTCAACTATATTTTACTATATCATTAATATAAATGCTTAATCTATTTGGGATTAAAGATGTATCATTAATATAAATGCTTAATCTATTTGGGATTAAAGTCTTATATTTAACTCAATAAAATGAAGTTACCATATAGGACAAGAGGAAGCAGCAACAGCTTTATGCCTTGGATGAAATCTTAGACTTCAGTGAACTTAATCATATAACATAAAAGATGCTTCAGGTATTTGGATATTTCTGATTAAAATTGCAAAAACTACTGTCTGGAAGCATTGTCAGGGTCTTCCATAAAATCTAACTGATGCCTCAGGATGGGGGGGTGGCATTACTCTGCTCTATACATAACTGCAAGCGCCTGCCCCTCAGAAAAGGGAGGGGACGGAAAGTCTAAGGGGAAACTGCGTAATTGTAGCACTGAGAATATTTCCGTGATTTAAATGCTATACTAACATTTTGTCATAGACAATGTGTCCTGTTTTTCTAAATCACCTTTTAAAAAGGTAATTACATCAGAGCCTGATTCTCTTTCCTGCTGGTATACAAACTTTAAAATCACAATAGAAGTTAATGACAACAACATCAAACTAAGTTGTCTTTCCAGTTACTCATCTATTTATTTATTTATTTATTTCAACTCTTGGGTCTTCTGAATTGCTCAGAAGCACTCAGGATTTGTTATATGATAGGGAAGAAAAAATATTCTGGTTGACTCATTCTGCAATAAATCTCATCTGTCCTTTGCATTCACATGATTTTCTTTTCTGTGGTAAAGTTGTATGAATTTCTTTTAAGAGTTTGTGTATATATTTTTGTGTGTGTGTATTTGTGTGTGTGTGTGTGTATATATACATATGTATTCTTTTTCCTCCTAAAATTTTGGTGGCAATGCCTCTTGCATTTCCATTTTTGTTACATTTTATGACATGGGAAGCTAGTTTACTTTACACAAAATTATTTGCTTAAAGCTTCCTCTTTCCATTCTTAAAGTCAGTCCATTTCTTTTGGAAAATTATCTAAAAGCAGAGAGAATTTAAAAGTTGGAATTTTTCAGAAATTTTACTTTTCCCCATTCTTAAGATCACTGCCTCAGTTTGATTTTTTTTTTTTCCTCTTGTGAAAACACATTTTGGCCAAAAGAAAGAAAAAACATCAATGTTTTGATAAGCTGTATGTGGTTGGGGGAACGAAGCATGGAGCCAAGCGGCCCGGTGGCAGATCAGCAGGCTGTGGCACATTGTTGTAGCTTGTTATCGTTACAGCAATTACAAGCTTCTCTTGCAAACTTCTTAGAATTAAAAAGAAGAAAAAAAATCTGTGTGATGTTGTGTGTAGTATGTTTGGCTAGATACTAAAAGTTTGGGAGGGTTACCAGAGTGTTCTAGTTCCCGCTTTTGATTTACTAGTGTACGCACTACAAGCAAAGTAGCTTGTAGTCAGCGCAGGCTCTGCCCATTCATACTGGGCGTTTCTTTGTGTGGAGTTTTTTGTAAAATGTTTCCTGAGCAATAAGCATCGACAATGCTGTTGGGCTGTCCTATGTATTTGAAATGAGATGATTAGGGAGTGCATCCAGCTATATTTGGCTTTAGCGAGTAAAGGATATAGGCAGGAGATGCATGGTCTGAGTTGAGCTTCCTATCTCTGCTCTGTAGCCCCATAGGGCAGTAACATTCTTGCCATCCTCAATGCTTAGGGTGCTGCTTCTGGCCATGTAACTACTCAGTTGGACAAAAATTAATTCCAGTAGCTTGTAGGTCTGCATCACTACTATAATAACAAGAGCTGGGCACAGGCCCATCCACAACACCCGTTGGGGGAGGATGGGGGGCCCCAGTGGGGCAGCAGGCAGAAGATGTGTGAGTGGGGGTCCCATGTGAGCCTGATCAGGGCTATGAAGACCTATGCATGTACTCAGGGCACTGACAGTCTTCACTGTTCACTGTGCAGTGAGCTTTAGCAACGCTTCTAAGAATTATGACACTGGCTAAAGATAGAACTGTATTGTACAGCATGAGAGCAGCCTCTCTGTGCTCACTCATGCAAATAGGTTTAGCTTATCTTTTTTTGTGTGGCTTTCCACCATCAGGGTGGAAAATGATTTTCTTTACTTTGAACTGGAATTTCTTACATTAAAACTTGTCCATTGCCTCTTGTGCTAAATAAATTGCAGCATTTTTGCTGTTGTTAATGGCCATAGAATCGTAGAATTGGTAAGGTTGGAAGGGACCTCTGGAGATCATCTAGACCAACCCTCAAATGAGTGGCCTATCTGTTGCCATTTTTAAAATTGTGTGGGAATTTGATATTCTTCTGAACATGAAGGGGTTAATGTCTCAGAATGCAGCCGGAAATGTTTCGGCTGGTGCTCTAAAAGTTCTTGCAGCCAGCTTTACCAGTTCATCTTGGTTTAAACTATGATTCTCTGCTATTCAATCCTGGATTTTTTTTTTTTCTTTCCTCTTGAGAAAAGTCTACCAGCAGCAAAGGCAGAATATAGTGCCACTGGAATGTGGTCAAAAGCCGAGTCAAGGACAAGTGCGAAGCATACAAACTAAAAACAGTCTGCTAGGTAGCATTGCAAATGTAAATTCCTATATGAGCTAATTCATTCTCCATACCCAGGTTGCTCTGTTTTAGCCATCACTCGCTGTTTTTTTTTTTTTTTTTTTCTTCCTCCCTTTATTCCTCAACTGATGAGTCCCTGTGTTCCTAGGAGCCTGCCCTCATATTTTGTGCTAGTAAATATCTCATTTTCAGATAATTTAGGCTAGTCATACCTTCTAAACCAACTAATAATGTGCTGTTCTTGGTGCAGCAGCAACTTTCTTGTGTAGAAAGTTCTTGGTAATAAAAAAGAAACTCGATTTTAACTAACTAACTGGCTGTCTCCTCCCTGTCTTTCCTCAGATGTGTGCAATAGTACCGATCTTCCTGAAGTTGAAATCATCAGTCTGCTGGAAGAACAGCTGCCTCATTACAAGCTAAGAGCTGATACAATCTATGGTTATGACCACGACGACTGGCTTCATACGCCTCTCATTTCTCCTGATGCCAATATTGACTTAACAACTGAGCAAATAGAAGAGACCTTGAAATACTTCCGTAAGTCAGAAGTTCACAAACTGTACTGAAAATTGAGTAAAATAGCACCATTTTTGGTACCTTCACTGAAACATATGCACAGTTTGTTATAAATGCGAGAAGCAAGAGAACTACCTGCTATTTATTGCTTTCTTCAAGTCTGTGATGGATAGAGAACAAAGGAAGGACTTAGTCAAAACAGCAGTTGCATTTGTAATCTGTGCATGTGCAGCTCCACCTTATTTAGTATCATAGCCTTTAAATTTAGTCACCCTTGGTCGTAAAGTAAGAAACTTGGTTATGTTTTGGTTTGTAGGAGGGAGGCTCTGGGAAAAATCTGAAAGCACCTAGATTTTAAATTCTCTAACAGTTCAACTTCTAGTTGACTGGAAATTCTCTTACTCCTTAGATTTGAATATTTCTGGTAATACACACTTAAGCGTGTATGTTTATGATCATGTATAATTTTATAATAAACATATATAATCATAGCCTAAGCACATGAAAATGATACCTCCCTGATTCAGACTTAACTTGTGAATTTTAAATGTTTGACTAATGGAGAAAGTGAAGAGACATTGCTTCATTTCTGTATGAAAACTAAATGTATATTAAAACTTTCTGCTTAAATCAGAACTTGTATGAAAGGGAAAGCAAAGCAGACATGACTTAGAAACTATTTTTAATTTTCAACTAAATTGCTATTAGTGAAACATCACTCTCTTGTGTGTGAACTCTCAAGCAAAAGACTGCAATTTCTACATCTATAAAACGTAGAAAGGTTAAACCCATCGTTTTTATATGTTTGTTTTGAATGTGTCCTCTGACACATTGCACTGTTGTCTGATGCCACTGTGTGCCACCATCACTACATGAAGTTAAATCATTCTTAAAGGCTTAAGCTGCAGGACAAAAACTTGTGAAAACCTCTCTGTCAAGAACCAAACTGAGCATTTAATTCAGATGGTTTTTCTGTTTGTTTTTTCTCTGCTTGAGTCTCCAGATTCCCCTTATCTTGACTGGCTTCATGTTTCTCTGATTTCTTCTTTTGTGGGTGCTGATTTAGCTGTGCAAGTAGACTTCTGTGATTTGTTCTCCATTTGTTGATTTATCAAGCAATTTATGGTTAAAGGTTTCTTCCATTTTCTATGGTTTCACATGACATTGCAATTTGATTGCGCTTCTGAATTAACTGGATGTTAAAATAGTCTGCAGAACATCAAGCCTATAGATTATGTACTAAAAATGTAGTATAGGTCTACAATACTAGTAGTTTTATATAGATTATAGTAGTAGATAGATTTTAGGTAGACTTAATGAGGCACTGTGGAACTCAACAGGGATGAATTACTCAACACAAACCTTTGGAAAAACAGCTTATTTGTGTTGTGAAGTACCTGGAGAATTAACTTGGTAAGAAGCAAAGCTGGTACTGAAAAGCATTAAGAGTATGCAGTACTGAGTACTGACTTGAATGCTTCAGTAAAAGAGCCATTAAATATTTTTGTAGACAACCTAACTGTGCTTTTTCTTATATTCTGGTAGGAATAATGGGAAATGTGGAGAGCAGGGGGAAAGCTGATCTATGGAATCAATTGTACCTACAGTTTTATATCAGTCCATTCATGCTGTTATAATACTGGCACAAGATGGCTTAAAGAAACCTTATGAAATGTCAGGTTCCCAAAGTCTTAGTAGCTGGATTAGCCCTGTCTTGTCCAGAAGTTTGTTTATGTGGGAGGACTGTCGCACTGAGCACAGAAAGGATGTTCTGCTGATGGTGCAAAGTGGGCAAAAATCTGTGTGGAAGCATCCCAGCTCTTTTGGCCGAGATGCTGGTGGGGCTTGCCACTTGTAGCTGTGCGTGGCTTTTGGGAGCAGATACAAAATCAGGCTACCTACAGCAGAGAATTAGGTAGCAGTAGCTGCCTGAAATTGTGTTTTCTCAAACAATTTTGTCTAACTTTTAGCTCATGACCATAATGACTGCACATGTAGAAGTGTAATTTTTGCCCCAACGTATGTTTTCAGCTTTCACTGGAGTTAACTGCTTAAAGAGGAGGAACTGAGCAAGAAGAACTCCTATAAAGAAAAGTAGATTCCTTATTGCTTCTGTACAGGCAGTTGTGTCTAGACAGTATTTTAAGAAGTTTAAAATAAGCAAATTTGAACTGATAGCCTGGAAACTGAGATCTCTTGTAGTGCCTGTGTTCAATTATCCTGGACAAGTTAGGTAATACATGGGAGAGTGCAAGGTCAACATTGGCATGTTTGGAAATTAACATTCATTGCTTTACAAAAAAGTAACTGTCAAAATAAAAATATTTTAAGCTTACTGGTACAAAAGGCCAGTGAATAGTACCATCACCGCACCGGAGTGTATTCTGGAGCTAGCAACTGCTTGCACTACGGCACATTTTTGGCGTAGCAATTTGGGGCAGCCCTCTTGTACCTGTTCAGTTTCTCTATTTGAAAACCCCTTGACCAGAAGGTGACCAAATCCTGGAACCTCTCTGTTGAAAAAGTTCTAGCACAAACTCAGTTTTTTGAATACTGGAAATTTGTTTGTGTGTTGTAAGACATCTGCAGATACAGTTAAATTTGACAACTTTCGCTTTTGTTGCATATTTGGACTCGGTATTTGTCAGCTTCCAAATCATGATATTATATGAATAAGAGTTCAGAAGTCACCTCAAGGGAAAGATATATTCCTGTTTTATTTAGGAAATGTTCACAGATTGAGAAACACTGGACAGAGCAATGTCTGTGCATGCAGTATGCATCCTTAGTATATGTAAATACTACATCTTTGCAAGGCTTCTTGTCATTTATGTAGAGAGATTACTGCATCGTGCTTATCAGGAATAGCAATATTTTGTAATGTCATCTCAGCACGCCAGTTAAGATGCAGCTGCGTAGGTTGGAAATAATCTGTATGGTAACAAGATGAGTCTTGCAGCATAATTCCCTGCCTTAATGATATTCAGACACCTAGCTTGAACAACTGGAGCTAGTCCTGGAATTAGGAAAGAGAAACACTTCCATCTTCCATTGGTCATAATTTCATTTCCTTCCCCCCCCCCACCCTTATTTAAAAAATAATTTTAAAAAGGCATCTGAGATGGATTTTTTGGTAATTGAGAATAACTCTTTTCCTGTCATCTGCTGGAGGTTTGGAATATGTTCGTGTCCTGGTATCATATGCAATGACTTTCTAACTTCTGACCTGACTGTACTGTTATCCGTATCTCCAGCTTTGTCCTGACTGATTTTGTAAGCTTCTGGACAAGGCAGATTTCTGAACCTTTGAATCCTACTGCTGGATTACTTTAAAAAAATTAAAAAGACTTTTTCTGAAGGTCCATAGAAGAAAGAGGAAAGTAGGATTTTCTGAAAGGGAGGAGGAATATATATACATATACATGATCAAGTGTATGTTCATACAGATAAATGTACAATTTGATTGATTTTTTTTCCTAGAATAATTTTAAAATACCATGACAAGATTTTAAATCTCTACTCAGTAATTCCTCAAATGGCTTCCTAATAAAGTCTTGTAAAGTGCCCTGAAGTTGGGTTAAAAAAATACATACATTTTTGACTATATCAAAACTATGAAATAAACTGGTTTTGAAAGTAAATGCCTCTCAAACTGAAGTATCTTTTTGATATGTTCTCATTTCAGAATGACAACATAAAGGGGAGAGAGTTTTTTCAAAAAAATGATATAGAAAGCTCTAAGTTGGTTTGAGGTTGCAAATCAAACTTCAAGCTGCGTTCAGAAAACAGTGCTCTTAATTGTGCATGGATGCATGCGTGCCCTCCCCTCCCTCCCTCCCTCCCTCTAATAGACAGTACTGGACTGTATATATAAAGAATCAATTTGCTATTTAAAATCTCATATGTATGTGAATTACAGGACATGATTTTTCTAGTGGACACATGCATTTGCTTTCTTGTTATGCATTTTATAATTTGTTCTCATTATTCATCTATAAATCAGGCTTGGCAGTAGGAAACGTGTGACACCGTATAGCTGTTTGACTGATTTTTCATTTCTGAACAGTATATTTATATTTCATAAGAAAGCCTCTGAGGTTGTTTAGATAAATACAGATGTCTCCTAAGACCTAATTCTTTCTTAGATTCTTTAGAAAGAATCTAAATCTCTTGTAGTGGCAGTTTGAGTTCATCTGTGTATGCATTTGCTCCCAGGAGAGAATCCCTGGGAAATATTATTTGTAGGAGCAATTCAGAAAATAATGGAATTGGCAATTGCCTTGCTGTCCTTTGAAGTGGAGTATTGAAATGATGGAGCTTTTTTGAAGTGTTGATGGGCATTTGTAGTAGTGTATTATCAAGCTGTTACAATATAAAGGTGCATTTTAATCAGTCAGAACTGAGATTAGTAGTTGTTAATGCTCACCCATATTTGTTTTATTGAGACTGAATAATTACTGTGTTTGGGGAAAAAAGGAAAGGATAATGATGGCATAAGATTTCTACTGTGTTTCCTTTTTACCATACGAAGCATATCACGAAGAATCAATTGGATTTAGAAAAATATTTTGTCATTTTGAGTGAATAGAGGTTTTTTTGTTTTGTGTCTGAGTTTTTTTTTTTCTTTTTTTTTTTCTCCTTTGGTGGATTGTAAAGTAGAATGAGTGTCAGTACTCATGATAGGACCGCAGTATGAGTGGGCATCTCCATTTGGTTCTTGATTTCTGTTGATTGCTTCATTAGATCTCCCTGGGTTTGTACATCCATCTTTAATGCAGCGTAATAGTGTAGTGGACCCTACTGCAAAGAGTGTAGGGAGTACAGCTGTTCTCAAAATTATCTTAGTATTCACAAAATGTCAACTATTCTTATTTTCTCTCATTTTGTTAGATGATACAGTGCCGCTGTTATTAGGTGTAATCCAGATCAGTAGGACTGACTGCATATAAGACAGCTTTCAATACTTCCTGAGTGCACAAACAGCTTATTGAAGAGTATTTATCATCAGCTCTGGAGATTTTGATTCAGTTAGTGTTTAAAAAAATGATTTTTGTGTGTAGTGACTACTTGCTGAACATTCAATTTTTGAGCATCTGAATTACTAATAGTTGGAGAAATGGGCAGTAGTTTGTGACTTACTAGTGGATCTTGTGTGTGTGTGTATATGTAATTTTTTAAAAAACTAACAGTAGCAGTATTCTGGATATTTAACAGGTAGAGCTCAAAGCATTCACATTGCCCCTTTCCTTGTAAAGCTAGGTAGGCAAACTCTTAAATATAGTTTGAGTAGGTAGGTATTTGGAAACTCCAAGGCAGCAAAAAAAGTAATTTTTCTTATTCTCATTCTTATTTTCCTGTGTTGAAAATATGTTTAGTAATGGTGTTCTTGCTGATTAGCATGTGAAATGATGTCTTCGGTAACCCTCACTTTATTATAAGAAAATACCTAGTGACCAGCCATGTCTAGCTCTTGCCGTGCGGGAGTTTTTGAACCAGCTACAGACAACTGGCCAGATCTTTCAGAGTTAAAGAGACTGCAGGGATTTTGTGCCTCATTTCTGGCCTAGTTGTGTAGGCATTTCCAAAAGGTAAGTGGCGATGAAAGTGGTGTCTTGCTGCTGCTGTTCCTCACTGTTCCTTTCTTGGGAGATGGAAAGAAAGGGAAGGTTTAGTGCAGCAGGACTGATGATCCACTTTTACTGGGCATTCAAGCAGCATAGAATAGTTTTGTCAAAGATGACCTACAGTGCCTGTAGTATGTCGAGTTTATAATAATCTCAGCATTCAAAGTAATTATGACTTAAAGGAAGAATGTATAAAAACAACATCTCTTGTCTCTTTTTCTCAGTTACTTTAAATCTGTTTTTATATAATCTAAGAAAAATGGCTCAGTGTAAGGGTTCTTCCAATTACAAACTGGATTCTTTGTATATACGTGTGTGTATATTAATTCAGATGGATCCTCAAAGCCAAGACTACTAAATTACTGAAAATCTAGCTCCTCTATTCAATCTTCTCTGCCAGTAAATTCGATTTACTAATTAGTTTTTCTTAGTGTTCAGATGACTGTACTTTTTCTTACTAGTTCTGTTCTTGAGTGTAAGTTGTAATACAAGATAACTCAAGGACAGTAATGCAACAGATTTATAAAATAAGGTAAAATCAGTTCTCCGATGCCTTTTTCAAATTTCTTTAAATGATCATAATACTTGGATAATACATACGATGTTTACCACTGCAAAATGTTGATTTCTGAAAAACTTTGTTGCTTCTTGGTGTTTTGCAAGAGATGGGATTGTTCTTGCATTGTTATTTGAATCTTGGGTACCTCTGTAATTTTTTTTGCTGTAGAAGGCAAACTAAGCAAAACTTTATCTGGAGTACTGCAGTCACATATACTACGTTGATCCTAGTAATATTCTGCCATTTCCAACAAAATACTATACTGCCTGAACTTTTAATGGAATGGAGATGGTGTTGCAAGATACCACAACAGGAGTGGTGATCTTGCGTGATGTAAGTGGACCCACTTTCTCTGTAGTGGGGAAAAAACTATAACATTTTGGATCCTTTGTTTTAAATCTCCCTCCACAAGCTAGATCAAAATTCTTGGGCAAAATCCTGAACGCAGTTGGCTGTTTCATTTCTGTAGGATTCCTTTTATAGAACTCTCTTGCTTTGGTTGGAATTCAGGTGACTGAAAACCAAGTTATGCTTAGAATATTAAAATCCAAAGGCTAGATTTTAAAATCATTCCTTTCAACTACATCAGATTTGCACAGTGAATTTTGCTGTTGTTAATGTTTAAGTACATTGGAGTTCGGAAATCTGAGAAATTAAGGAGAAAAGGCATTTGATTTCTAAATGGTACATCCAGAGACTGCAAGGAGACTTTTAACATGCTGATGTGAGTTTATTATGTGCAGATTGATGTGTGATAGGTTTCCCTCTGTATTGATCCACATGAGATAAGAGTGAAAAAACAATCCTTAGCTATGCTGCTGTGGCTTGTTAGATTTTTCTGCCTTTTTGTAGCTTTTGTTTTTGAGTTCCTCCGTCCAACCCCCTTCCACATACGGGTTGGCAGTCACAGAAGCAAATGGGGAATGACACTCAACAACAGACACAGAGCTACTTAGCCCTCCTTTTGAATTTATGAAGGTAGTGGCATAAAGATGAATATTTCAATAGCCACATAGCTTATTAGCAACCTCTTTAGGGGTTTAAGATGTATCCTTGGGTTGAGAATGCAAAGAATTATTTTTTAAAATTTAACTGGCCATCAGGAAATGGAGTCTCCACACTTGAATGAAAATACGTTTTGAAAGTAACTGAGTAGTGTGTTAGGGTTGCAGTTGTTCTTTTACATTCAGAAACTCTCAAGGACAACTCTTTCACTTTGTTCATACAAACTGAGAACTAAGCTGATCCATACTGAAAGAGCAAAACAAAGCTGATTGGACCTAAAGCATAATCAAATAAACAAGTTGCATCCTTCCAGTCTGGTTAAATTCTTGAGACAGGGTGTCCTTTGTGCCAGTCTAAAATGTGCTGTGGGAATGTATGATATAGTGAAGTGTCATTCCATCTCCAATGTGAAAATGCAATCTAACAAGTTAGAAATTCACCTCCTCTTTTTTGCCTGCCTATAACTTGGATGAAGATGAATTATTTTGGGCCTGGACTTCTAGAGGAACAGATAAAATCTCTTCGGTGTAACTTGCAACTTGCATTCCTTTCTTCTCCCTCAAAACCGCAGTTGTGACCTTCAGAGGTTTTCTTCTTCGTTGGAAAAATAGGTCATAACTATGTTACCATAATCTTTTTTCTGTCTGCCTAGTCAAGCATACCATTAAGCTCTATTTCATTTTATAATATATTTGTTGTTTTTGGATAATGCTAACCACACACACACACACACACACAAAAAGAGTTTCAGTTTGTTATTTCTGAAGGGTGAACAGTTTACAAAAATCTAACTCTTCAGAGCTTTACTTTTGTTTTTTTGTACTCAATAGTTGTGTATATTTGAGTATTACCTCAAAATGTGACTTTTTGTAGGACTGTCTGGTTTGTGCAATAATAGTGTTCTCACTGTATTTAAGTATGTCCAGTGATACATTAATTAAACTACACAACTTGTTTTGTATTTAGGTTGCTGAAGACCACGTCAGTCTTGATTTCATGCATACTCAAATATAATTCCCTCCAGTAGTAATCTGGAGGAGGAGAGGAATTTTCATGGGCAAAATAGCTTTTTGTCCATACATAATTTAATTAAATCTGTTCACTCCTGTCTTAAATTAAATCATTTTGTTTTCAGTCAGAGAGCACGTCTGCATCAGAAGAGCCTTTTGTCTGTGCTAACTGAGGTCAGCCTGCCCTTTGGGCCCTTAAAAGGGAACACGAGATGTTTCTCAAACCCTGTCCCATCTGCAAAAGGTACCTGTGCCATTCTGAAGACCTGGGTAGTAATCTCATTTGGACCGAGGAGCATCATGAAGCACTCATTTTTCTAAATGCCAACGTGGAAAATTGCTGGTACAATGCTTTCAGTAATCTGTTCAACTCCATTTCAGATTAAGCAAGCCACAGTAACTTCTTGTTAAATGAAATACTATAGTGGCAGAGATCTTTGTCCTAAGTTGCAGGATTTTATTCTTACTGAAGATGCAGTCATAGAATTACTCCCGTTCAGTGCTCTTCTAGAGGGTGGAACATCGATAACTGTTCACTTCAATAAATGAGATCTCAATTTAGAAATAATGGTATACCAGGCTGACCTTGGGGAAATCAGATGGTCTTGTATTTGTTCTGCTTTCTTTTTTAATGTTTCTTAATAACTCTCTTAAGTCTGTTTTAAAATACCAGCTTGTAAAGTAACTATTGGGGCAAAACCTGACTAAGATGCATTGCATGATGGTGATGTGTACAGCTGATCTGGTAACAAAGATCCATCCAGACAGTGTTAATGGGACGGGGTATTTCATGGCAAAATGACTCTAAGAATTAATGAAAGAGTATGATGTTTAGTTATCTGAATATCTTGACGTGATGCTTACAGCCGAGAGAAGAAATGGGACCCGAAGATAATAAATGGGGGCTAATACATTGTTGTAGCTACTGTGGAAATACTATATTTAGCTCTGTTGTTCAGTTTGGAAGGATCCTCCCAAAACTGGGAAAGAGAAGATGACCAAGAATGTCTAAGGCATGGGAAAGCATGATTCATAATGAGATGCTATAATGACATTCTTTGAATATTTTTGTTGCCAGCAAAGATGCCTTACTGCTTCTCTGCGCCCCAGCAGCACGTCTTGAGTCTTGAGTGTGCTTCTACAACTTTGTTGGGGGCAACACTTACATATTGGGTAACTGAAATTATCTTTGTTAAAGATAACACTTTAAAAACGAGTTTTGCTTTTTGATTTGTTTTTTGTTGTTGTTGTTTTGTGACCTGTTTAGTTTTGGTGATCCAGCTTACACCGTTGGCCTCATGAATGAGGGCATGTTTGCTTGCAGCACAGATTTGTTGAAGCAGAAGGGAAGGTGGAGAGGGCTCAGGAACTTCTCAAGCCAACATTTCTGCCCCCAAAAAAACTTGCAGCCGCAGACTTACAGAAACTCAACCTGTTTAGCTGGAATTCTTGATCAGTCTGTGTATTTTGTTTTGTGGAGAACAAATGGGAGGTTTTATTTTGATGTTTAAGCTAAACACAGAAGTAGAATAAAATCTCATAACTGGAAGGGACTGCTAAATGAATGTGAAAACTCTATTTTATTTTTTCCCCTCTTCCAAAATGAAAAGTTCCATGTAATCATGGAACTACCCCGAAATCTATCTTTAAGTATCCGGTTAACTTTTTAGGCAAGTAACACAGCAGTACCACAGTCAAATGCAATGTTGTCGTATGGAGATTTGAATACACAGAAGTGCAGTGTTTGTAGAAGTAGCATACATGGAAAACATACCATTTTGGTAATTTTTAACATAAGCAGAATTTGATGTGTAGCTGTAGGAAGGAAAAAAGACCTGGAAAGGTTGAAAGAGGGTACTGCAAGTGTGCAGTTGTTTTGTGAGCCTGGCCAGACTTTCACACCTGACTTGACAGCCGTCTTTCCCAAATCATGATGTATCTACCCTTTCTCATATGGTTGAAGAGATGCTTACACCTGGAGACCTGGATATATAGTCATCTTACTGTCCGTGGCTTCTGTCTTCAGGCTAGGATGATCATGCCACTTAACCCCATCTTTCTGTGTCTCTTGAGGCCTTCTGAAATGATGAGCCCACACAAGCAATTTTCTCCAGAGAAAGGTAATGTCTTTCTGGAATAAGCCAATACATTTCTAATCAACCCTGTTGAAAAAATATCAATAAAATGGAAAAAAAAAAAAACCCAACATTTTAAACTATTTTTATCCTGCCTTACTGAAGTGTGTGCATGTAAGAAAATGAGAAGAAAATTCCAGTATGTTAAAATTTCCTTCATTTAAAATCTCAAAGAATACGAAGGAGAGTCCCTGCAGCAGTTTAAGCTGTTATCCAAAATGCATTCTTTATATTTTTAAATGCTTGTTTTAAAGCATTGCCAAGATTAAATTACCTTTTGGACAAAAATATTACAAGTGGAACAAATGGCTTTTGTGCCCAGCAATTGAGTTAATGTTGCCATAGGAACTTTTGTTTTTCTTTGATGGTATTTTAACATTGTAGCCTTAATTGCATTTAATAGCAGTGCAGTTGTCTGCTTGCAGGTACACGTAACTGAAATCCTGCGAGACTAAGTTAGAGCTGAAGTGCCTTGCCGTGTACCTGTGTGTTGCAATATGGCATGCACAGTGTGCAGGTGGAACGATTGCATTTTGAGAAAATGCTCATGGTATTAAAAATACAAATTATTTTTAAAAAGTATGTGATCACTTTTCCATGTCCAAAGGTTTTTTTAGTGGCTTCTTGATATAATCATTTGATTTTACTAACCTGCATTTTGTGTGTGTATATGTTGTTGCCTTTACATCAATAGTGAGCGTACTAGACAAAACTCTAGTTAGCAGAAATATGCCCCAAATAGTGTAATCCTTACGAAAATTAAGTTTTTGGTAACCCTTGTTACCTCGGTTGCATGTTTTGATTTCAGGAAGGCTATGCTTAGCTTGATACAAGAATTATGGCTGGAACTGCCTCTCCTCTGTGGGGAAATAAGAATGGCTTTTGTGTCTTTCATATGTAAGGCATGGAAAGGCATTATGGCCTACGGCCTGTGGTGGGTGTGCAGTAGCAGAAGCTGAAGACAGCAGCCCTCCTTCTGGCAGCTGCAGCTCAGACACTGCCTCTGTGTTTGGTTCTTGTTGGCTTTGCGTTTTGATATCCTGTAAGGGTTGCTATAAATGGAGGGGGATGTGCCACCCATGTGACAGCACCTTGATTACGACTGGGTTTCTTTGCTCAGAGTTAGCCTGCTCGAGAATGGCAGTGTTTCCAACTTGGAGCAAGTTGTCTAATTTTCCTCGGATATTGTCCCTACTCAGTTGTCCAGCAGCAATAACTGAGGTCTCATCTGGAGACTGACTGACTGACCAGTGTCAGTGTGGGTGACCTGCAGGCCATGCCCCAGGACAGCTACAGCTGCCTTGGGGAAGAGACAGGGCAGGGACACAAGAGTGGAGCTGAACAAAACTGATGGTTTGGACACATGGACTGCCTAGAAACATCTCAGGTGTGCAAGAGGGAGTTATGTTTTGCAGGGGAGCTCTAGCATTTCAGCATGCATGAATCTTTATAGTCACAGTGGTCTGGAGCCATATACCTTGTTCCTACTGTCTAGGAAGTTAGACAGAAATATTTTATATAGTGGAAGAAGTTCAATGAATCTTAATCTCTGGCAATTAAACAAATAAAGGAAATAGGTAGAGGCCCTTGAACTACAAACCTCATGCAGATTGTCATATAGGTTACTACATAGAATAAGCACAGTCAATTTTTGTAATTGCAGACTTGAAAACATGTTCTCTTCTGGTGAAACGTGGTACTTAGGCCCAGATGTCTTTGAGTTTGGCCCTGGACTGGAACTTTGGAAGTGAGTGAATAACCTAACCTGTTGCCACGAACAGTCTTAACTTGAACATATCTGTTAATCTGTGCTTTCACAAAAAATATGTAAAAGGAACATGATAATCTCCAAACTTGGTTACTGCAATAATAAATTACTGATATTAGTAAAGCTGCAATTACATATGGGAGCTGTGCAGTTTGACTTTTTTTCTGTACCGTTTGAGTATTCCTCATCTATTTTTAGTACTGTAATGCAAAGTGGTGCTATTCAGTGAGTAGGATAATTCAGTTGCAACAACCTGGAAAAGATATGAGTGAGAGGGATAATAGAAATCTGCAAAATCATAAGTGACTGGGAGGAAGAGAGAGGTATTGAGTGTTCAGATTTCCAGAGCTGGGCTATCAAATAAAGATAGTAAGAGGAATTTCAAAATGCAAGGTGATCTTTTGCTGTCTCATGGGTAGTCCATGTATGGAACTCCTTGCAAGAGGTGGTTGGAGGTACTGAAATTGTATGTGGGTTTATAGACAGCTAGAACAAGTCCTTTGAGAGTTAATAAAATTAGAAACTGCATCTGTCTTGGGGAAATCTCCAAAGCTGAAAGAAGTTGAAGCTTAGGAGGGCAAACGAGGGAAGCATTGTGTATCACTGTCAGTTCTCCCCAGTCTGTTTATGGCCATTGCTAGAGACAAAGTCCTGGACTGAAAAAGCACTTACTTGGTCAGAGCTAGCGTGGTCTATCCTGTGTTATTACAATATATTGCAACTTACTCATCCTAAAGCTTTTCCTGATGTTCACAAAGACATACAGCTCCCTGAAGAAGGGATGGAGAAAGGGGTTAAGGAGAACCTGTGGCAGTTAAGAAAATGGATGTCAGTCCTTCAGTAACTGCACCTGCACAGACTCAGAGATCATTTCTGAAATGTTATGATTATTACTTGATTATGATGATTTAATGCCATCTATCCCTCAAATAGATTATCTTCTAATACCTTACACACCATTTATTGAGTGATGTGAAAGAAAGGTCTCTTTTGCACTGAATGTTTCGGAAGTGAAAAACGTTCAGGTCATCTGTGTGAAGAGTTCTGCATTTTTAGAAATGCAAAATGGTGAAAGTTTGTCCTAAGCCCTTGTTCTCTGCCAGGAAGCTCAGATGCTTGAAAAAACAGGTCAGTGGTTCATGGCAAAAGCAGAGGAGCTTTATTCCAAGAGGAAATGTGTTGCTGTCCATTTTTTTTCTAGTTCTTTCTTTTTATATTTGTTGCTTCTGCGATAACAGTATGTGTAAAGGATTCTATCATATCAGCCCAGAATAATGTAACAAAGCAGTAATGTAGCTCCATCTTCCATGGGGAAGGCAGGCTTTTATCAAAGTGTGCGTGGGGAGTGGTAATGCACTAGATTGTCCTCAGTGAGTTGTGAAGGTATGATGCCGCTGTTAGCAAGCAGTCAGCAGAGATCTGTATCGTCTTTCTGAACAAGGATTTTTCTTCCCGCTGTGGAGGGACGCTATTAGTCTGTAAAGCCAGAAACGGCAAAATGCCTTTCCTTCATCTCTGCATCTCTTTTGGAGCCAGCTTGTCTCCATGGCAACGGGCGAGTGAGCCTGAAAGATGTGGCAGCAGGCAGGAGAGGAAGGAGTTAGGAGCAGCTGAGCAGTGGTGTGTCCCCCCCACGGCAGTGTCTCAGCCTTTTGATAGGATGATTTTGTTAACACCCATCCACGGCTCCTGTGCAGAGCTTCTTTATTAGAGCTGCTGCCAGGGCATCTGTTTTCTAGATCTTCCTTCTGCATTCTTTCCCCCTTGCACCTTTTCTTTTCTTTTTTCTTTTTTTTATTCCCCCACTTCCCGTACTCTTTAATTTAGTTCCAGCTTCATTGAAGATGTGCAGCTCATTTTTGGCTTTCTGTGAGCTTCCTTGCAATACAGTATTTTGTAAAGGCAGGGAAGCATGGCTGCATTTCACTTGACCTTAGCAGCACGGTGAAATCTCATCTATATTGCTGAAGGATCCTGACTATGCAGAAATTTATTGAAGCAGACTATTATGAACTGGACTGGTATTACGAAGAATGCACAGATGGTAAATATCTTTTCTAGTCTCTTGGTGCAGAATTTGCAGCTTGTAAGACAAGATCACTTTTTTTTTTCCCTGTGTTTTTAAAAATGAAATAACTTGGAAAAGGCAGTACCCTGGTGTGGCAGAGGTACTTGCACATTTTTTGCACTTCAGCATTTGTTGTGAGCATGCTACAGGGGATGCTGCTATCTGGCTTTCTCTTTTTCAGAGGGAGTGGCAGAGCAGCTTATGCACTGTATGATTTCTCCTTGGGTAGAAGGAGAAATATTTGAAAAGGTAATTGTATGTATAATACTAATTGAGCTGGATTTAAATATACTTAGTATAAGATCCTGTACTGGTTTGCAATTAAAGTCTTTGTGCTTTTTTTGCATTACTGATGTGAGGTAATAGGTATGCATTTACTATGTGGTAATGGGCAGTACATGTTTTGTCTCTGGTTATTTTTCCGTGAAAAAGATATAATCTCCTCAGTTCTAAGCAGCTATGGTTTTAACTTTCTGAACTGAGAAATTATGGATTCTGGCAAGCCTGATTTTCTGAGCCTCTTGTAATTTTTTTCTGCTGTTCGCATGGCTGATCATTTCTTTATCAGAGCACAGAATGTTTTCATCAGGCATCTGATGGAGGGCATGTGAGGAAGGAGAAGGAATGCCTGAAACTGTAAAATCTGCAGAGTGGAATCATCACGCTTCTGCATCCGTGGTGCTCAGTGGTAACCATTTGAAACAGAGTGCAGCCTTGGGAAAGCAGTAGTGGCATCTAGAATGTATTCTGGTTGAAGAGCTTGGCTTAAATAAGGCAAGTCCAAGATCACAGTGAAGCAAAGAATGAAAAGCATTAAGGAGACTAGGCCCAGGGGATGTGAGTTGTACATATATGGTACACAAAGATATTTCAAAACATTTTGATGATACTGTTGGACGAGATAGTACATCGATAGTAAAATGTATGTGTCAAAATTTAGGTGGCTTGTTAAGGCCTTGAGTGGCATTCCACTGTCAGGTGCCTCCATTTGTTTCTCTGTGTTTCTGAACAGTGAACGCAGTTTCAGAGGCTTGTGAAACTTGAACATCTGTATGTAAATGATCATTACTGTCCATGTGTTCCAAGAGGAAAGGTGCATGTTTGTCTGAGATCTGACCACTTTTAGTTAGGTGAATCTATTATATAACTCCAGGTTTAACCCTAGTAAATGCTGCAGCATCTGATTAATCTGCATGATGTAACAGGCTCGGTTGGCCTGGTTTTGGAAGTGTAAGAAATAGAACAGTTATGTTGTCACTAAAAATTGTAGCTGATTTTTCCAGATTAAATACAGAGTCTGTCTTTTATATTTCTTTTTATGGTTCTACAATGACTGTCCGTGCATAAGTGTGGCATGTCTCAACATCAGAGCCACGAGCTCCATTTGCTCCTCAGTTTGCTCTTCAGTTCTGTAGCTGGGTGGTATTCTTAAGGTGTGTACTCTACCAGAGAAACTAGGGTAGTTCCACACTAATGGAATAAGCAACAAGTACTGGGAAAGCTTTTGAATACCTGGTGGGATCAGGACCTCAAGAATACCATAGAGGTTGCTGTGATCCTGCTTACAAATTTTCTTGCAAGTGTTGAACCCTCACTCAACATGATTTTTCCAGGAAAGCAAGCTACAGTTGGTGCTGGCTGTCTATTTGAAATATTTGGGAATAATTGCATCTCTAAAGAAATAGCAGTTTAATATTCAGTAGGGAAACACTTCACCTATGTGTAAGGCATACTGTTTTAGTTTAAGAGTAACCTTTTATCCTAGTCAAGGGATAATCCCGTCAGTCCTGCTTCAGTGTCTTGGGTCAGTGGCAATCTGGTAAGGTTTAATGGAACTACATGGTCTTAAGCTTTTGTTTGCTTCTCCTAGGTGAAATGTGAGAGAAAGAGGAGAATTTTGGAGGGGCTGTGAAAGGCATACTCCTTGGCAGTGGCATATGAATTTGGTTTTAAATAGTATTGGGGTTTCCTGTTGATAGAAAAAGGTATTCTGATTGTACTGGGAGTTAAAAGTACAGTAAAAAAATACAGCTCCTTCCAAAACCTGGAGTAGGTAACATCTTACAAGAGAGTCATCTTTTTTTTGACAAATATATGGTAGGGAATCAAATGTCTATACCTGAGTCATTTGCCTGAGATTCCCTTTATAAATCAGTAGAGAGTGATAGGCAGTTGCAGCTCAGCTGACCTGTTTTAAATGTCTATTTTAAGACAGGATGAAGCGTGGTTACAGAGCTTATTTCTCTACTGCACATAGACTGTTTGGAGCTCAGATGTTTCTGCATTCAATTACGAATCCTGCCCTATTTCCTTTTTCTTGATAAATATGAAAGTGGAAGAGCGAGCAGTACACAAACTATTAGAAAACCTTCAAAGAAATAACCTCACGGAATTATTTTTATGGTGAAATTGTTCTTCCATTCTTTGCCAAAGATAAGGGGGCTTGGGTTTTCATCTAAAAGATGTGATTTTTGTTTGTTTTACTTTTTTAATAATTTAGCAGCTTGTAGGTTCTTGCTCTTCAAGGAAAAAAGCATTCCAAAACTGCACCAGGATTAGATTTTAATGATACATTTTAACAAACAGGAAGTGAAGTAGTACTCTACCTCAGATTAAACGGAACTTCCATAGGGATCAAAACAGTAATCAACTTGCATTTGATGACAGTAATTTTGTTTTTTGAACACATTGCAAAAGTAATTCCCAAACAGGTGAATAAACAGGTAAGAGTAGCTACCTATAGGAATCTCTCCGAACACCCGTCTCCCCAAGCTGCTTTGTTGCACTAGTCTGTTGCCCCCTGTCAAGGAAGAGTCTGTTCCAGCAGTACAGTTTCTCTTCCATGAGAAATCTAGGTTGATTCTGGATCAAATTACTCTTTTCTCAGTTTCTCCCATTACTCCTTTCTTTCTAGCTAAACTACTCCATTTTGCAGACTAAGAGTTCATTCCTTGCAATTCCATGTGACTGTGTGTGTCGCTGGCTGCATGCGTATGTGTGTCTGTGCGTTTGGCTCCTTTTATCTTTTGTTGTTTCAGTAATGTCTTCTAGAGAAAATGTTCTTCCTCCCCGCCCATCACCCTGTGTGCTGTTGGTCACACATGCTAAAGCTTCCAGCCTCTTTGTTTTGCTCAAGTTATTTCTCTCACTTTTTTGATCTTTCTGGCACCTCTTGCCCTGCTTTTTCTCTTCTCCGTAGCTTCTAACTCTTGTCTGTAGCTTTCTCCTCCTCCTATTGTAATATTTAATCTTTTGTTCAGTTTGCGGTTACTGTTTGGAGCTCCTCTGCTCTGCTCCCTTTTGCTTTCAATTGAAACTATTAGCAACAAGTTCTGTTGCTTCCTTTTTAGCTGGACAATAATTAACAGTGTTAATGCTTATTCTGCTTGACCTGTCAGCCTCTTTAGACACAGCCACCTATGCCTGTCATCTTGCTTATGTCCGTCTACCTTTACAGGTGTGAGTCAGTGTCCCAGTTCTTTCCTTCTTTTGATCTCTCCTTTAAGGAAGCATTAGGAGAATGCTTCACATCCCTGCTGCAGGTTTTTTGAGCGCTCTTGGATCTCCCCACCTCTCTCTATGTGCACCTTGTTTACAGGTAACTTAACAAACACATACCAGTCCTTTGCCTGCCCTGTGGATGGTGCAGTAAACCTTCCTACTCATATCGTGTCTGTCCAACACCACCTGTTTTACTGTAGGAGTTTGGCTGATGTCTGGACATTTATGATGATTCGTTATCTCCTTCACACATTAGCCCCTTTTGTCTCCTGCCCTGTGGACAGAGTAATGCAGGTGTTAACCCTGGCTGTTGAGTGGTTGTTGCCATTTAAATCTGTCAGAACTTTGTGGATTCTTTTAACATGCAGCCTCTGAAATAGCCTTTGCTTCCCAGCTGTTCATCTAAAATTCTCATTCAGGTTGTCCATGTTATGCTCCTACATGCTTTATCTCTGTGCTTGATCAATGTGGTTGTGCTTTGCTTATATTCATGCAATTACTGATATAATTTTCCTAGTTTTCTGTTTTTGCCATATCACTTCTTTTTCTGTGTTTCTTCATTTACTCTTCATTCTTTATCCAGTCAGAGCTAAAGTGCTGCTACTAATTTTATCTTCACCTGGCTTATTTTTCAGCATGGGATATTTTGTCTGTAGTCTACTTGGTAGTTTTCGGTCCCTTTCTGCAAAAGTAACATGCTGTTCTTTTTCAAAATCCTTTTGGTTGAATGACAAAGGATAATTTGAGTAGGCCTTTGAGAAGGTGTGGAACATGCAAAACCTGAAAACATCTGAACAATCTCTTTGCTTGACTATACATACTAATAAAAAATACATGTTCAGTGGTCACTTTATTCTTTCCTTCTTTCATCCCCTTCTCTTCCCCCTCCCAACTTCCATATTTCTTCAGCTAGACATTTTGAAATCCAAGTGCTGGCACTTCAGCTTCTCTTTTTAAGACTTGTTTGCTCACGGAGAAATCTTTGTGCTAAATGCAGCATTGTTATTGTTAGTTAATTGTGGTCATTATGTGAAAACAGAGATGGTTTTTATTGATAAAAGAAAGTTTTATAGTGTTTTGAATACACTGGAATGTCTTGGAAGCAGTGAGTCAGGATAAGAATGTTTGTCTACATTGTGTCCAGCCACACCCTTCCAAGCAGATCCGGGTTTATGCGTCTCCTTGATTGCAAAGTTGGTGAAGGCAGTCTCTTGCCTAGTTGAAGCACTGCATGAGGAAAGTGAGTGTTTGGAGGGTTTGATACATTGCAACTCACTTAAAAGCTTGCTGGAAGCAGTAAATGTCTTTAGCAGCTAATCCAGAGTGCAGGTAGCCTATGTGCTAAGTGAGTTGATTAGAGTAACTACACCAAATTTACTTAGCAGTGGCAAGCCATTAAATTAATGTTTGCTTTGGTAAGTTCTTTAAGACCTTCATCCTGTGTTCACAGGAAATATTTCAATAGTCTCCTTTGAATCTTTCCTGATAAGAAAATATGCCTTCGGAACCATTTACAACTTAATATTTTTCTTCCTTATACCTAGTTGCTTATTATTTAGTATCTGTCAGAGTCCTGGTTCTCAATCTTCAGTATGTAAATATTCCTATACTATTAACAGGGCTCAGTGCAAAAGACCACTGAAAATGAGTTGATAGTGTGAGGGTACAGTACACATTCCTTCTCCACCCCTCCACCCATTATGAATTTGCATCAATGTTTATCACATGCTTTAACAGCATTATCAATATAGACCTTGCAACACTATCTCTCGTATAGTTTTTGAATGTCAGTGTTCCTTTGTGCAGCATGATTTAACATGCGAGTCACAGTTCAAAAGTCAGCATGTGCCAATATTCACTGACTTTCTGTACGCTGTCATGTATATTGGACAGCAGCTTGTATGATTTTAGTGTCATCCGTAGCCCTTCTCTCGTTGTAAGCTGGTTAGTCAGATATAGTTAAGCACTTGTCAGGAATAGTAAAACCATAATATGTTGGTATGACTATAGTAAAACCCTAGTATGTTGGTATGACTTGATAGGGATTGACTTTTCTCTACCTATACTTGGAAAGGTGCTTCTTGCATTCTTCTAGAAAAAAGTCTGGAGTTTTATTGTTCTGGCGACTCTCTGAATTTTCCTTTTCTAGCTCTTACGGAAATGTGATAAATCAACACTGGATGCTCGCTCTTTTGAGTATTCCTGATAATGACAATAAATGTGTGTCATGTCTCTTATTTGAGCCTATGTAAATAATGTTAACGTAAAACATCTCAAGATCCAGTCATGTAAGCCTGTAAAGAGTGGCATTTTGGCTGAAACCTAGCAGTAGCCAAACATTCCGATGAATTGGAAGGGGTACTTTGTGTCGTCTTTCCAATTCTGGATGACACAGTTTTTTGCTGAGCCACAAGTGAAGTAATCTGTCTGTTAGGAAAAAAAATAATCGAGGATAGTGTAGAAGAGGGGCTTGGATAAATTTGTTTCAGGGCCTGGTCCTGAAAGTTCAAGTTCTAATTTCTGAATGAATGAAAGAAGAAATACCAACAGTGGGAAACAGTACCTAGAGAAATATTGTCGATTTAGATATTTGTCACAAGCTCAGTGATGTTTGTGAATGATCACAAGTCCTGGAACTATTTAAAGCCCCAGAAGCTGGACACAAGGAGGTAATTTTGAATCTTACCATCCACTAGATTTATTAAAAAGTTTCGAGCCATCCTTATAGGGCAGAAATTAAAGAGAGCACAAAGTTAAAAAATTAGAAACTAGGAATAATCCAAATGATTATTAAAATTACATCTTTAATGTCATGATACACAGAGAAAAGAACAATCCTTTTTAGCCCAAACTAAACCCTTGAGACTGTTGCTGATGATGTATAGTCAAAAGTCAAGTTGGTAATATGGAGAATGAGTAAGATTTCTTCTTTATTCACAGCTAAAGAGCTGTGTGCCTGGTCTCAACCAGCACTTCTGTGCATTTCATGTCCGTTGGCAGTTGTTATATGAGCATTAGTAGTTTGTGTGTATATAAACCTTGAGTTTAAAAACTTCCACCAGAGTAATCTGCTGTGATCTTGTAAAGTTAGCGCCTTCTCCTCTTCTACGGCCTGTATACTTTTACACCATTAGCAAAATGGTAATAGAAACAGCTCCTCTTGTTTCTCTACATTGCTGTTAGCGTTACTTTCTGCTTCCCCTCTTCTCTTTCCCAGTTTGCTCCAGTGGGCTCAGGGCTCGTGGCGCTTGTCCGCCTCCCTCGCTAGCGGCCCTGGCCCTTGCCTCGCGGCCCCCTGCGCTGCCGGCCGGCACGTTGCTCTCTGGCGCAGAGGCAGCGCCCAGATAGGGGTGATTCCTGCAGCAGGCAAAGGGCACCCACCTGCCATTGAACATAAGGGAGGAGACTTGGCAACCATTGAACATCTATAGTTGCAAAAGGTTAAATGAGAAAGCGAACGTGTCCCACGTGGGTGGTAAAGTTCAGCAAACACAACCCGTTGGAAACCAAGAGGTCTGAGCGCAAGAGGTTTTGTTTGCTGTTAGAGAAGATATGCGTGCCCTTGAGGAGTTACTAGGGGCCAAATCTGGGCGTGAGGTATTTCATGTCCCACAGCGCACACAACACTGAAGTTGACTGCAGAAAACACGGTATTTTAGAGCTGACGTGTCAGTTAAATGCTTGGTACAAGCGCAGTCATTTTTGTGAAAGGACTAAAAGAAGTCCCGACTAACCACCACCTCCTGCCCCGTTCTTTACACAGTGGCTTTTCCAGTGCCAGGGATGCTGTGGTGAGACCGTGCTGTGCAGTAGCTACAACTTTCAGCATCTCTCCCCCGAATGGGATTAGTGTGAGTGTGTATATAGTCTTAAGTTATTCACTAGTCTTGTGAAATTTGTCACTTGCAGCATTAGGCAACTTGAGGGCTGGTTTAACCTGGAAGGTGCACACCCTTCCTCAGGTGTGCTGGCAAGGGGCTGGGGCTGGGGCCGACTTCCTTGTTGCTGCAACTCTTTTGGGAAGCTACCACCTGGCCTGGAAAAGCAGGGGCTGAGAAGAGAGAGACCTGCTGAAGCGAGAAGTCAGGGCTGAGGCTGTGAGGCCACTTGTTCTGTATAAAGCTAATAGAGCTGTCGAGCAAAAACTGCCTACCTTCAGAGCTGGTACGAGGAGCAGTGTAAAGCTGGTAGTAATTGTTAGGCAGATGGTCTCTTCCTTCCTCCACCCTCTCTGTGCAGTGCAAAGCCCTTGTGCTAAGGATAAATAGCCAGTCACTCAGGAGCTCGGTAGCTGAGCATGTGAGTGAAGAAAGATGGTATCCTGCCCAGTGGAGACCTTGCTTTGCTCTCCCCAGAAACGTAGCCTCAGAGGGAATGGCTTTCTGTCTCGAGTGGGACTAAGGCATCGTAGCGTGTCTCTCTGGGATAACTTCAGCAATGTCAGTAGATGGAGAGGAAAGCTTTGAATATGACTCTGCAAAGGAAAGTGACAAAGCGTGCAGGTGTGACAGAGAGGAGAGCCTTGATATCTTGGAAGAAGGTACTTTTTAACCTTTGATTTTAAGCTTTGATGCTAGTGAATGGCAATGTATAAGTGATTTCAGTGGCATGTGTGGATTTAAACCCACTAAACGTGACTTTTTTTTTTTTTTTTTTTTTTGATGTGTAACAAGTTACTTTGGATGAAGTTGTAAGAAAATACTCTCTAAAATTTAGATAAAATGAATCTTAATTTGTATGGATGTAGAAAATAAATTCCGTATCAAGAAAGGTTGATTATACACATTTATAATGAAACTGGATTTGGGAAGTCATTTTGCTTTGGGAATGTAATGGGTTTGTTTATCTGTACAGCTTGTCTGAGACTGGGTGTTTTAGGTTATCATTCCCAACAGGTTATTTCAAAGATGAGCACAAGAACAAGGCAGCAATCTCATGCTCAGCAATGAACTTGGAAGCATATGTGCAGAAAATACAAATTCTTGGTTGCGCGCTTTAAGCATCCAGACAACCCAAAAAAATTGCTGTGCTTTGTGGAAGAAGTAATAGGCTTTTGCAGGACTGCAGGCCAGTTAGTGGGAATGTGAATATGAGTGTGTTGAAAATCCTCTTGCACACCTGCTGTAGAGCGAGCTTACCTTCCCGTGCAAAGGCTACTGCCAACCAGTCTAGCAATTTGTCCAGGGCATCAGGCGCAAAAGGCAAAATGCACCACTTAAATTATTTTGCGTGCTGTCAACTTCTCTCTAAAGCAGTAGTTTTGTGAAACAAGGGAAACAATTCCAGAGTCCAAAGCCTCAAGGTGAGAAGGACAATTTTAGGTACTGGTTCTCTTCAAATCCTGTTACATAAGCAATTTTCCTGTATAGACTTTCTCAAAAATCTGATGTCTTCTACCTTGATTTCACTCATATTTCCCTTTGCCTCATAAACTCCATGATCCCTGTTGTCTGTGTTTGAAGAAGGTTAATGTAACTTGCCTGCATGTGCAAAATAAATGCTCAACAAAGTAGTGGTTTTCAAGTTTTCTTTTTACCAGGAGCTGGGCAGAGTGGAAACTGGTACATAGGTGGTCCAGCGTAGTTTGCTATATTTGATTTCTTTTGCTTTGGTGATTAAATGGTTGTTGAAACATACATAGTGCTATTCTTGCTACTGATTCTAGCTTTGTGGAGATCTGAGCATAGTCTGAAGCTGTTCTTGTCAAGTTGAAGAGAAAGAAAAGCACTGAGTTCCGTCAGGATAAATTTAGCCCTGTGTTTCTATAGCACCTTCCCCTCAGAAGCTCAGTATGCATGTGAAATGCCTTCTAAAGATGCCTTTCTCTCCTCCACCTATATGTTCAGATTACAGTGTAGTAGTGATAGAAATATCATACACTTTTTTGTACATTTATATGTTTCTCTGTATGTGGGTGTGCTTATTAATGATCGTATCTGTGTTGGGGGTGAGCCAACCATGCTGTGAGGAAAGCAGATGGAGACACCAGCATGTAGCCTTTCCATGCTGAACAGAAGAAACTTGTAGCTATACATTCTCTATATTGCAGAAAGAAAAATTGCAGAAGGGAGAAAAAAAAACTATTTTGCTGTTTGTTCCATATTTCTTACCGTGCTAAGGAAAACAAGAGGTTAAAGAAGTGTGTAGTTATGACCCCCTTGGCTGATTTGCCTGTTGCCTGAGCAAAATGTATACTTACTGTACTTACCTCTTCAGGAGTTGTTTGGTTTTCCCTATCACAACGCTTACTCTATGATTGCTCCTCGGTCCTGTTTTGCAAAGCCTCTGTCTCGGAGCTAGTATCATGTTGGCTGCTGTTATAGAAAGAAAACCCTTGGTAGGCACTGGAAGTGGGCTCAAAAGGTGTGGGCAGAACAGTCCTAGAGCCAGTGTGGTGCTTCAGAGTTGTAGGTTATTTGCCTGACAGCAACGTGTTTGCTCTTCAGCTGATGAGCTGCTCTGTGAGCCGACGGCAGTGAAACTTTGTACCAGGATAGTTGTTGATAGTGTCTGCTCAGCTGTTATCAGTAGGAAGTAGAGCCGTGAGAAGACAGCATTTCAGCTTTACTTTTTAGTGTGTTGCTGGGTCAGATCATTGTGAAACTGATCCCATGTTTTGATTCTCCCATCTGAAGGTAGAACAGGTAAAGGCTATTACCTGTTTAGGTCTTGTGATGGCAACCTGTCGTGACTGTTTCAGTGTATGTATTGAAATTACATTAAAAATCCTCCTCATCTGAAGTGCTGAAGAAGTGCAGGCTAAGAATCTAGCCTAGGTTTAATTAAAAAAATAATAATAAAAAGAGAGAGAAAAGTCCAGTGATAACTTCTGAACTTCAGGCACAGCATGGGTCTGACTTACAGAAAATACTAAATGTTTGACATTGACTAGACATTGACTACAACTGAGGTCTAAAAGGGCTTGGATCTTCAAACACTAAAGCAAAGAGAAAGAAGAATAGCAATTCTTTAAAGTTTTAGCACAGCCAGTCCCCACCTACGCCTGAGAATTGGCAGAATAAGAAGATCAGGATGAATTGTGGGGCCCAAACATGGAGACAAGATGATCATCAAGCCTTTGTTCTCTCCAGGCATTTTTTTTACTTATCTTAGTTTTGCTTTGTGGCTACATCTTCCAAGTTACTATATTTGATATGTGTTTTTGCTAATAGAAGTAACAAATTTATGACACTGAAATTTCCTTGAACTTGATTCTTCATCCATAACAATTTTTTTTTTTTTTTTTTATAGTTCATACCCAGTTTTGAGGAAATACTTTGAAATGGCTACTGGGCATAGTCTTTTGAGAAGAAGTAATAGTGTAGTTGTTTCTTGAACCCGAGATTAAATAATGTAGGCTTCTGTGTGAGGCTTTCATATTGGAACTAAGCTGTTTGAATATCCTACGAGAGAAACTGCAGTAAATAAACACCCTTTAAATCATAGCTTAAATGGCAAGGTAATTTTTTTGGAAGAATTGATAATTGCATCTTTAATATTAAAAATTCATTTGCAAATTCTGCCAGTGAAATCATAGCAAACTAGCTTGTGACCCTTAATTAAAAAAAAAAAAAAAAAAAAAAAGGAAAGGAAAAAAAATTATTGGTGGTGCCTATTGAACTTTTGGTAACTATTTTTCACCTTACTATTATGTATATGCTGACTCTATATTGCTTGCAACATTATGTTCTTTCAGACTTCTCCATGGAGCTTGCCCACAGTGTGACTTGACAGTTGGGAAGCAGTTGGCCTGCTGTGACGGGTCTTTATCCCTCTAAGCCAGGTCATAGCCACCCAGTGAACTCCCCATCTGCCTTCTGGAGGAACTGGCTCGCTGCTGTGCCTTGGGAGAGGGAGGTGTGAGGCTGTAGGACTTGCTGGTGTGTTATATTTGAGTTTTGACTTAGTCATGCCCCAGAAGCATGATTTTCAGGCTCCTGTGATGACAATCAGTTAAAATTTTAAGCTATTCAGATCAGTGTGTTGTCTCAGGCCCATCTCAAATGTGCCATGCCATAGCAGACCTGAAGTCTCTGCCCCAGTCTAGCCAGTGCTGCCAAAAGCTCAACCTCCTTAGTGGAGGAGGAAGTAGCACATTGACCTTAAAATGTGTGAAATCTTGCTAGTCTGGATCTGAAGCAGAGCTGATGGCACATTGTAGGGTTTTTTTTCCTTTTTAATTAGAAGGCAAAATACATAATATGGCAGTTTCAGAAGCCCTCGTGCACTTCGCTCTGGTCAGTGTGGTGCTGACAGTGACTGGTGCTGGAGCAAACCTATCGTTACCTCTAGAACTGAAGCTTTAATTTTTAGCAAGTGCTTTATCTTTTGGAGTGAAAAACGGCCTTTCAGAAATTAAGCCAACATGAGTCGAGGTGTCCGCGTCTGCCAGGGTCTCTAATTGCTGATGGGTTTGCCAAGCAGTACCCAACTGTAACTAGTGCAGCTGGTCAGCATTACTGTGCCTGCTCTGTAGGCCCAGGTGGGTGGCACTTTAGCGTGTAAAGGAGCTGCCATTTTATTTTCAATAGTTGGAGAGAGCTCTGAGCAGAAGGGAGGGAGGCACTGGAGCTATTCATGAGGCAGAGCTTCTCATGACTGGAGGAGAAAGGAGAACAGTCAGCATTGCCATGGTTAGAGGCAGGGAATTTTCATGAAAATTCATGAAAAGCAAGAAGTTTCTCCCCTGCTGTCATTTTGGCAGTGAGAAGTTTAGGCATTATAATTCTCAGAGATCTACACAGCCTTGACTATTATTCCCTTGTCCTGGTGTAATTTCTCAATGCCTTCCTGTAGTAAGGAATTCACCATGCACTGGGGCCTTGTATGTTAGATTCTACAAATTCATGCAGTGTTATCTGACCTAAAAGTCAAACTTTATGCTAGTATCTGTCCCCCTACTTCTGTTTCCCAGCAATTAGAAATAGATAGAGGAGCAGAACAGAGTGGTTAGCTTTACTCCTCAGCCATAGTTGTTCCCTTTTACTTCCAGCTTTTTAATTTGCTGCTTATATGGTAGGTCTCAGAAAGGGAGAGGAGACATGCCTCAAGGAGTGAGTTGTGTCCCTGGGGATTGGCTCTGGCTGGTCAGTGCAGGGAGCAGGGACTGAGGACGCCTATGACTGCTAGCCCTGGCAGTCATTTCCTCTCTTCATGGCCTGTTTGGAGGTGGTGACTTAGTGCAGCAGCTCGCAGTAGTAGTACTCTTGCTCCCTTTCTCCTCCATGCCTTTGCCCTGTTCTTGGAAGTACACTTCTGTAAGCAGGAGGTGACTGTGTACTTTTCAGGGTGCCATTCAGGGAGGTACTTGCTTTCCTCCCTTCTTCTGCACATCTTCAGCTTGGGAATCAGTGCTTTAGTCAGTGTAGAGCTCAGAGCCTGCAAGAAGCTTCCAGTCAGATGCTGTGTTGAGTCGGTGATGAGAAATAAAAGCAGAGCACATCCTTTCAGCTATACTCACATTGGGAAGCACAGGAATGTTGTTACCCAGCAGTTTGCATATGAAGATGGTGCTAGGTACTTCGAGGTGGAGAACATGCTTGAGCGGCATAGCATTTGTCTCTCTGTTTGCATCTGGCTTTAAAACACCTTAGAACTTTGAAACACAAATATGTCCCAGATTGCATATATTTAATGCAGTCGTGAAAATAGCCTGATAAGAATTTTCTATTTTGTTTTCTGTTTTGGATCTGTGACGTGAATATCAGCTTCAGAGCAGTTACCAAATTTGTTTTCTAACTCTTTGTTTTTGGAATTTTACAGTCCCTCTGCTCGCTGCAGACAATATTTTTATTCTTTTTTTTTATTGCCTAACAGCCCTTTCTGTAAACTGAGAGATAACATATATTTGATCTGGATGTTTGTATGTATGCATTTAGACACTGCACTTTCTATCACCCTCGAGCAAAAATACTGCTGGTTTGCAAGTGAGGAGGAAAGAGGTCAGTAATTCGGCACTGTGGGCTTTATATTACAAAGCATTGTCCTTCATTTGCTCTTGTTTTATCATTCCAATAGCGTTATCAGGCTCATGTGTTCATCAGAAACTCGAGCAGGCTAGAAACCTACTAAATGGGATCCATTAGAGATTTGGAGATTTCTCCCACCCCTTTCATTCCTCACCGATCAAATCACAGCATTGATTACTTGAAATGGGGGCTTTAGGGAAAATAAAGTCACTGCACTAGCAATGCACCAAGTGTTTTTCATGTAATTTGTTCAGGTTGACTGTGTACTTGAGCACTGTTTGGGGTTTTTTTTTAAATGCTTTGGCTGAATTGCTCTCTCCCCTCTCTTGGTTTACTCCCCTGTCACTTTTCTTCCTTCATCTCCCCTTCCCCTAAGCCTTGGTTTCTGATGGATGCAGAGCAACATCTCTTTGCAATTTGCCTTCCTTCCCAAAGGAGGACCTTTCTGGTGGTTAGTAGCTCTGTACTTCGCTGTGTGCATGGTGGGGGATGCTGAGAGGAGGCAGCTGACTGGAGGAGGCATTTTAGTGTATGTAATCTAATGAAGTCTGAGTTTCCACTCGGGCATTCAAGAGGATGCATAATATATCATCTCTACTTTTGAGACATTCTCACACTGCCAGAATAGTATACTAAGACCACAGTTTTAACAGTGACTGACAGAAGTTTGGTAGTAGTTTTGATATACAAAAGCCATTAGGCATTAGGTTGCTACTGCGTTACTAGTAATAAGTCTCTGTTGTGATGGTTTCTATGATTTGTTGGCACTCAGTCTTTCAGTGTACACAAATTCAAAAGGAATATTTCACTTTCTCTCGTATTTGCTTTTGTGAAGTTGTCAGGTTCACCTTTTCCTTGCATTTCAGAAACATTGATCTGAAAAATAAACTTATACCTGTATGCAGCACAATGTTCTGGCATTCTCTTATCGAATCTGCTCTCCAATATTGGACTATGGTGATATCCTCTTGTTAAAGATTAAATGGTAAGTTCTGAAGGAATAGGGAGCAGCCACATCTATCAACCCGTATCATTTTTTTTCTCCCAGCCAAATGACTGTATGCAGCCTGTGGGAGCACCATGCAGTTAGGATGGCCGGAAGGTTATACGTTCCTTTCCATTAGGGTGGTGTCAGGTTGCTGTAGCCACAATCAGTGATGGTTTTTAGTGCTAGTTAAAACAGGCTTGCTAATGATTATCTCAAACACTATTTTATAGCACTGAGGGAATGTTGTAACCAAGGGAACTGCATAGTATATGGCTGTTTTGGAAAACAAGCCATTGGTGTCGGGGCTTACGTGCTTGTGTTTAGAAATTTGTTTTTATGATCTTCAATTTGTCATTGCAAGTAGGCTTTTGGAGGTTACATTGTAAATACGAATCTCTTTCTGCGGAGCTTTTATAGAAAAGGTCTCTGAATATACCATTTGTTTAATAGAGCTCGTGTTCTCCTCAGGCTAGTGCAATTTTTTTCATGTGGAAACTTTATCAGTGTTAATTGGCCAAAAGGAAACCATATGGGTTGTAGTTTGCAGATGCATTTTAGTCTTGCTTATATAGCAATATATGTATACACTTTCTATATTGCTGTACACATATAATATTTCTATATTGTGTAATTTTGATCACTTTAAAGTGTAAACTTCGAACTGTTACTGCTTGTAGACTTAATTATTTGGATAAACATAATTTACTTTTGAACATTTGTCAGTGGTATTCTGTGGAATTCACTGGGACTACTGATGTCACCAAATATCTTAAATGTTTTCACGATTTGATCCTCAGAAGTATAATTTGAGAAATGAGAAACAAACAATGTTCACTTTTTGCTGTAGTTTGTTCAAGTATGACCCCCCCCCCAAAAAAAAACAAAAAACCACCAGATACCAAGCATAGCAATGCTCAGGGTGTATTATTTTTGTGTCTTAGTGGTGATTGATGGGAGATTATATATGTATATACTGTGTGTTTATAAATCTGGCATTGTTATTTATTACGGTTGACAACTATCTTCTGGTAACATTACTATACTCATTGCTTGCTTTATTCCCTGCCCACTTCCCCCCCCCCAATCTTTTTCTTTTTTAAACCAATTAAGCATTAGGGTCCCCCCCACACATACACACTCATGCTGAATGCACATTCAGGCAGCATTAGCTGGGCTGTAACTGGTGTTCTGCCAGAGGTAAATCCCTGCGGAGCAGTGCGCCTTAGAGCTGCCTGCTACCCACCACTTAATGTAATCAGCTCATCTAACTTGGTTAACAGTATCCCTTTTTTTTTGCCAGAATGACAGGGTTTAAGACATAGCTGCAGATGAAAATAGAAAAAATATGTAAGGGTGGAGCAAAAAGTGCTGTGGTTTTGAGTGCAAAAAGTGCAGTGGTTTTGAGGGGAAAAGAGGAAACTTCCGTGGTGCAGATTTCTAAACAAGTCAGTGTGGCTTCCTACAGAATGATCTATGAAACTTCAGACTTGTTTCAGTCTAACAAAGCTCCGGGTTTCCCCTTGGTGATTAATTGTCCCACCCAGTTTTAGCTGAGCGTTTTTAATGAGTAATCCTATGGTCACCATGTTATGGTCTCGGTAACTGCAGTGTAAGAATCATTTATTATTTTATGTGTGTTTTATATTGTTTTTGCTGTGTCACATAGTAGTTTCTAGTTTTTATCAGTTGAATATGTCATAGTATCTTTATGGTGAACAATGTTATTGACAGTATTGCAATTACTTACTCAGTAATTATACTGCACGTAATACAACGTCTAGATAACATGATAGAATCCTAATCAGCTGTTTAGGAGCATCTGTTTTCATGTCTTCCTTGATACAAATAAGTAATTAAGTAAATCTGGGATGCTTCTTCAGAGAAGCTTAAGATTTTAATGGTTTGTTCTGCCATTGACAAAAGCAAATACCTGTTACAGAAGAGAAACACTAATATTCTTTTCAAGTTAACTTGAAGTTTGCTATAATTTTTTTTCATTTGGGTTTTGGTATATTTACCCAACAGCTTAATTTTAAGATGAAAAATTAGGCTTACCTGAACTGTTTAAAAGATGATTTTTCCCCTGATTGTATTGCCAATATGATTAATGTTTTGTCCTGTCTTCTCACAGTTTTATGTGCTGAAAGAGTGGGCCAGATGACTAAAACATACAATGACATAGATGCCGTTACACGTCTTCTTGAAGAGGCAAGTATTACATCTCTTTAAGAAGCCAGACAACATATGAGAAGGTAGTACAGAAATTATATGGTGCCACTATAGAAGTCCAGTAGACTGCTTTCACATGAGGAAGAAAAGTACCCTGAGTGTATGTACGCATAATCTCATTGGTAAGGGAAATAATCTTCCTGAGTAAGGATCACTTGTTTGTGTTAGTCATATGAATTTGTTACTTGTGCTTATTTTACAGCTGAGGCTATTTTAACTTACACTTAGCCAAATATTTGTCCTAGTAAATGAAGGAGGGAAAACATCTGAAAATACAGTGTGTATTTTTACAGTATTATTAGTGATAGATTATTGTCTTTTAAAATCAGATGTGAAGTTCATAAACAGCCTTGTTGGAATTATTATCCCAGCATCTTTCCACAGAAACACAGAGGCACAGAATTTCAAAAATTTCTCGTGCTATCTCTAAGCTTTCTTTTTTGCCTAGGGATTTTTTTGTTCGGATTTTTTTTTATTGTTATGGTTGTAATCCCTGTTACAATAGTATTACTTCATGGCTGAATATAATTTAATCTTTCATATGTTATTTGCTTACTTTTTGTGACAGTGACGTCAAAAATGAGGTAGTTGCTAGCCAGAATATGTTGGGTCATCAAATCTTCTGATTCTTCAAGGGGACAAGCATGGGAATGCTTAAATCCCCCACCCGCCATAGGCAAATCTGATCTCAGCGCAAAGTCTTGCATTTTGTACTTGGAGCTGAACTCTTTCAAAGCAACTTTCTATGAGATTCCAGATAAAAGTGCAACTTTACGTAAAATGCCTATTTTGGAGCAATCCATTAACTTGTAATAACACACTACTGCTTATTTTTGTCCTGCTCCCTTGGTTGTCTTGTTTGGCTGAGATTGATTTGCATTTATTTGAATGGCTCCTTCTAGTACTAATGAAGCCTTTTGCATCTGATCAAAACTATTTCCTTCTCTGAGTGCACATAGCCAAATGTCGCACTCATGGGAGCAATGCTAGAGGGATATGCTGAGCTAATGTTTTAAAGTATTTGGTGTTCTTCACTGGATGATACCAAAGAGAAGATGGAGGAACAAGCAATAGGTGTACCCTTAATAAAACCATTTTTTTCACTGAGGTTTTTAGTTCTATTTGGCTTTCATTTCTAATTTGATCACTTTTTTCTAAGCAAATGTGCACTTACGGTTTCTGTTTCCATTCTCCAAATAATGATGTTATCAGAAGAGATTAAATCTATTTGCAGAAGTTAAGATGTAGCTCCTTCTGCTGCCTTGACGCGTGCAAACGAAAAACACCTCCAAAACCTCCTCCATGGCGTTCTTACTGAGAAACTCCCAATGAATGTATTACCAAGTTGGAAGGGTGAAATACAATATTCTTTTTGTCAGGCAGGAAAGAGATTTTAAAACAACATGCATGCGTTTGTTTAAAAATTTGTGCCTTTTGGCCTGTTTGGCAGTAGGAGTGATACCAGGCCTGTCTGCATATAGGAACAGGAGCAAACTCCTCAATGACCCCACTTTCTCATCCCTTTTTAATTACTCTGTAAAGGCATCTAGCTTCAGTGTTTTTTACTACCTGCATTGCTGTAGTAAATCAGTTCCTCATCCCTATGGGTAAGAGGCTGGATCTCAAAGTGAAGTTTACAGTTGAATCACTAAAAGTTGCATAGGAAATCTAGGAAGATTAATTAAAGATTCTAGAAATACTCTCGTGTGCTCTTGTAATAATACTCTTGTAACTTGGACGTTAGAAACCTTGCTGCTAGATAGACCTTCCTCTGTACAGTAAGAGCTGCCATAATATGTATTTTTTTCCACTTTGTATTTGTGAAGGGAGCCAAGTTACTGAACAGTAAGTTGGCCTAATACATAAATCAAGTGTGTTTTGTATAGCTTTATAGGACCTGTTGTTCTGAAAGACTGTATATAAGATTATACATTATGTATTTTATGGTTAGATAATGCCAGTGGCTTTCAATGCAAATTTAAATCTGACCTTCAAAAATAATTTGGAAAATCTTATTTGTAGATCCAACAGTAATCAACAGACTGTCTTTTTATTACCAAATGTTATATAATTTTGTTTTTTTCTTATGAAAGCCTCCTCATTCAAATTCATTGTTTTACTTCAAACACGTATGATCAGTGGTTGTATGTTTTATAGGTTTTGTCATTAATGTTTGTATTACACAAGACTAATAATAGTCATAAAAGTTAGATGGCTGTTAACTAGGGTAAATAAACCCAAAACAGTATTTTCAGTAAATATGCAAAAGGAGAAAATATTTCTCAAAAGGTGTTGAACTAAAGATAAGTAGGTTAACAGTAGTGCCATTTTCCTGCTATTCTAAAGTTATAATAAGTGAATAGGAAAACAGTAATAAAAAAGCTTAATGACTGGTGCAAAATTGTACAGTTTATGATTCTATCCCAGACAGATTGCAAAACTGAGACATGGAGTAGTAAAAATAAAGGAAATCTCATCAAAAGAATGGGTGGCGAACACAGCATGAGAAGAACCACATCATGCAGATTTGGGCATTTCCAAAGGGGAAAGACTGGATTTTTTGTTTCTTTGGGGGGGGGGGGGGTTGTTTTGTTTATTTGCTTTTATATTAAAGCACTAAGGATGTACTTAGCCCAAGGAAGATAGCTGAACATTAAGTGTGGTGGACTTGGCTTCTGCTCCTGCCCATCCTGCTTTATTTTATTTCCTGGTGGATCAAGTGGAAACTGAAAAATGCTTTGGAATGTCTACATTCTTTAGTATTTTTTGCTGTGTTTCTGAAATTTTTTAAAATGTCAAGATCTGTGATTACATTCTACAAATGGTATAACAAGAGGATAAAGTAATTTCCCTCAGTGGTTTCTCAGCATTGTAATAAAGCGAACCAGATCTGCTTTTATTTATGTCATTTTATGTTAGACCTTGAGGCTGTGCTTTCATGTGTATGATTCAATAACTCTGTGGGTCAATTATTTTTTCCTGAATAGTGTGGGTGTAAAATAAACAGGAGTAGAATAAGAAAATTGAGAGAGAGAGAGAGAAAAAAAAAGCTACCCCACACAATGAAAATTTTTTATTTTTTAAGCATTTTTTTTCCTTTGCTTTCATCACAGATTTACCTTCCCTCTTTCACCCTTCCGTAAAACATTTGAAATCAGCCTTTTTTTTTTTTCCCTTCTCATGCTTCGCAGAAAGAACGGGACTTAGAATTAGCTGCTCGGATTGGCCAGTCACTGTTAAAGAAGAATAAGTCACTGACGGAAAGAAATGAGTTCCTTGAGGAGCAAGTAGAACACATCAGGGAAGAGGTAAGCTTGTATGCCTGAATGCCGTATTTGCAGTGTCGTGGAGAATTTCCATTGTAACTTCACCTTGTCCGTAGCTAGTTTTCTTGGGCTTTGTAGCAGGTCACTCTCAGTTGCAGCAAGTTGACCAGCCGTTTTTATAGCGTGTACGTTTTTAGAAACGTGACCCAAAAAGTCACTTGACTTATTACCTCAAGTCAGGAGATATGAGGAAAAACTTGAATCACTGAATTTTACTGTGTCACATTTCCTTTCCTCTTCCAACCAGCTGCTCTTTTTGGTTTTTGGTCACTTACCCACTATTTTCTATTAACTATTTTTACTTTATTCCCCTTGTCTATGCATAACTCTCTGATTATATCACCCATCTCTCATTCTTGTCTTTCATCTCCTTTTATGCAGCCTTTTTTTCCTTCTCATTTCTCCCCTGAATTTTTCTCAGTCTTCACTTGTCTTTTCTTCCCAACAGTTTGTTTATTTCCCCCCAAATGTTTTTCCATTCGTAGCTCGGTTGAATTTTCCCTTTCAGAACATAGTTGAATACTGATAGAGCTTCCTTTTGCTTCTCAACCTGAATATGATATAGGTATCATCTATACAATTAATCACTTCCGTTTGCAGAGACTGCAGTAGCATATTCTCAGTGAAGTATGTACGTTCTGCCATCTCTGTGCTGGGCCGGTGTCATAGACAATCTCATAGACATAGACAAGTGACATAGACATAGAATGTCATAGACAATCTCATCATTGTTCTGATGGTTCAGAATATATTTTTGTGATCGATTAGTTTTTATGTGACATACTTTTATTTGTACAAACTTGTCAACGTTAGAAAGCATTGAAAAGTGTTATAGTTTGGGACCTTCTACCTTACGTGTAGATTTCTAAGATCTTACAGCTTCTTGTGGTTTTGTCATCTCTTTGGGGGAATTGTAGTAGACTCTGTTAAAGCATGGGCCAGTAGACTGCTGCAATATGTACATTTGTCCAAGGTTTTGGCTGCATTAGTAATGTTTTGGATTTCTGATGGACACAGACTATAATGCAGATCTTCCTAATTTGGCATGCTCTATAAATGTACCAGAAAACTTTAATTGTTTGAAGTAGCGCTTGAAGTAATGCCATGTGTCTGCCACATGCTGTTACACTTTCTTTAATCAAATATTTACACAGTTGAAATTTCTTACTGAATTCCTCTGGGAGTTGGAGGATGCTGTAAGTACTGACAGGTTATAATGGATACTCTCTTAAGCATCTGTTAAGACGTAAGGCTTAAACGAAGCCTTACAGGATGCTCTGAGAGATCTCTATCTGTAACTGAAAGTATCACTGTTTAAGCTCTGCTGATTTACTGACTGAGTGAGGCAGAGGCAAATGTGTCGACTAGCCAAGGACAGTGACCTTGGTGTGTGAATCTCACCACATGTAGCCTTGAGCAGGAGGGAGAGAAATTCCACAATTGTAGGGGAGAGCAAAAGAACAATGAACCACTGTGTATTAAAAAATAGAAAATGGTTGTTAACAAAACTTCTTGGTAATAGGGAGAATTAGATCTGAGCTGGGCTGATGAAGCACTCTGTGGAGGGATCTCAGATGTTCAATAAGTGATGGTGGAACACATATATAGAAATATTTGTGTGTGGCCCAACCGCTTTGGTATAGAAAACTAATTCTCTTCAGTCTGAGTGGTCCTGTTGCTTGCTGTCCACATCGCATCGTGTGAGAGATTAATTTATTTGTGTACTGGTCAATATGGCATTAACTAGGCACACACGTAGCTCTGGGCAGGGCATTCATTCCATGCATGCAGACTGGAGGAGCTGTTTGAGGAAGGTGCGGGGTGGGAACAGGCTGCCTCTGCCAGGTCTGTTGTTCTTCGGCGGAACTGAGGAGCAAGATTAGGAAAAGGGCCACCAGAAATAAGCTTTGCACCAGGTGGCTTGATGTGTTAGGCCGTATGTTCTGTCAACACCAGTTTCTGATGCTGTGACTTGGAGTCCTTCAGAAAGTGATGCCTTTGAGGCACAGAGATCATTAGACTTTAAAGCTGTGACGCTTTTGTATGTTAAAAAAAAAAATCTTTCTTTAGTAGGCTTCAGGTTTTCCATTAAAGCTGAATTTGGGATGTTTGAACAAAATGATAATTAAGACCAACTCTGCATGCAGAGGATAAGAGAAAAGAATTGAACTGGGACTTTTAAAATTCTGTAAAAACTGCCTAAAATATAGTTTGTTTGCAGGGGGTATTTTATGATGTGTAGATACACTCCGTTTGTGTGGATTAAAAGTTAAGCTTTTATTGGTGTATGTGTCATGGTACAAATAACTTTACAAATCTTGACCTTAGTAAACTTGTCCTGGCAAAAATTTCTGGTTGTCTGATTAAGTAGCTCAATCTTTTCCTGTGTCCTAATGACTTACTGTGTTTATTGATATGTGTAAAAAAGCAATATAGATCTAAGCAAATTGCTGAAGTTTCTTGGGTTTGTCTTTTGGGTTTGTATTGTCAAGTGCTGCTTAGGTTTAGGAAGGGGCTGTGATCACGTTCTGATTGAAAACTGATGAAGCTGTTTGCATTACAGCCTCTAAAGCTTTTTTTCTTCTCTTTATTCCCTGTCGTACTTCAGCATTAAATCCTGGTGCTTTCCTCATCTATACCAGCTTGTCCTTGGGTGTCTGCACCCCTGTGAATTTCACTTTTCCTTAGGTCTTAAAGTTTTTTCCTTTGCATTTCTCAACCAGTTTCTAGTGGCAAAAGCTGTACAGATTATAAATTAGTAGTACTAGATGATGAAAACTGAGACTCAGTTCTCCCGTAGTACACTAGAGAATGAACCGTGAGTGCTATATATCTATCCATAAAGTGGGGAAATGAACTGTGTTCATTTTCTTGATGCTTGGACTTGGTGCTTTAATGGATGTAATTTCCATACAAGTAATCTTAGTAAAGGAAAAGATCTTGTTTGCTTAGAATTACGTGCAGTTTAAGTGCTTTATTGCATTGAGGCTGGCTTTTGTTTGATTGAAAGTGTAGCTTAAATCTATTTTACTGACTTCGGTGCTTTGCCAAGATAACTGGAAATATAAAATGCTGACAATATAGAGGGTGAAAGTCTGCTGGAAAAGTGCTTTACAGTTTGTGCTTTGGAAAGGGAAAACTCACGACCTGGTCTTGCAGTGCAAGTGGAAGAAAATGGACCTGTCTGCTCTGGTATGCTACTTACACCTAAGCAATTCAGAATGAATCTCCTACTACTGAGGACTTAAATTGCTGCTGTGAAATAGCTTAAGTGTTCCTGTGTAATTTAGCCTTTAGTATCTTTTGTTGGCGAGCTACAATATAAAATAACCAAGATTATGTTTTTGGAGCTGACAATTATGGAGTATTTTAACCACCTGGTTCTGATGTTTTGTTCATGTTTGGTACATATTTATACTAAATATGGGACTCCCACATACTGCTTTCTTTACTAGGCTCAGGTTTTGGAGCCATCAGAGCCCTGAGTTTGACTGAGAAACCAATTGCAGCCTTAACAGTTGCAGCAATTGCTGAATGGCAACCCTGCTACCATGTGTTGTTTTTCTGCAGCTGCAGATCGACAGGCAGGGAAGGCTCAAATGTAACCTCACAATGCCTTTATTGTAGTAATGTTGTGAAAGTCTTTTGAAGTTGGGGAAACGTGGACAAGATCTGTATCTGTGCCCGGTGGTGGCAATCATCACATAAAATGGAAAAGAAAATGATGTTTGAAATAATTGTGCCGTGTTACTTTTTTGCAGTATCATTGAATTCCATTTATTTCTATGGATGTGAATCAAGAATAGTGCAATAGTGAGTCAAGATTGCGGATCTTAGATGTCTCTTTTTACTAAAACAAAAACAAAACAAAAAAAAAAATCAAAAACCTGTCTGTTCCAGTCTTGGCATCTTGATTTAGCCTGTAGCTGATAACTTGGAGAATGACTAATTGATAGTCTATTTATTTAAGAATGTGCCTAGAAAAGCAAGTTAGAGACCTGTTTCTTTGCTCAGGTTTCTCAGTTGCGCCATGAGCTCTCCATGAAAGATGAGTTGCTCCAGTTTTATACCAGTGCTGCTGAGGAAAGTGAGCCGGAGTCCATCTGTTCCACACCGTAAGTTGTCGATCTGTGATGCCAAACCTTTGTCTGGTACTAAGCAGGGCCAGTTTGAACAAAGGTAACAAAATGATCCCTCTGTACAATGGAGCTATAAAGGGGACTCTGAACTCTGAACTTAGATGGCGCATGGTATCACCTGGAAGGGCTTCCGCTGGACCAGCTGGCTATGCAGGTGCTGACAAGAGGCAGGAGGAGAAAGTACCACAAGAAGCTGATGACACAGCACTAAAACTTCCCAGGAAGTTTAGACCAGGAACTGGCCCAGTGTATCAGTAAGGCAAACATTGGTCCCCATTACTGCACTACACTGCACCACGTACCTGTAAGCAAGCTGTGTGAGTGACCTTAGTGCTTGAAGAGCCTGAGATGCTGTGAAAAATGCCATGCTGTTTCCAGCAGTAGAGAGGAGACGATAAAGCACAGCTTACAGTGTGTTCCAGGCAGTTTGCTGCCTGAGCAGCTTTGTGGGCTTTGAAGCAACTCTCTGCTCTTGCCTGCAAAGCTATTGCAGCATTCTCAGGAAACATGTGCAGCATTAATCAGAAAGCCATTCAGTTCATAGAATCATAGAATCAGTAAGGTCTGAAGGGACCTCCGGAGATCATCTAGTCCAACCTCCTTGCCCAAGCAGGGTCACCTAGAGCATGGTAGACAGGGTTGCATCCAGGCGGGCCTTGAAGATCTCCAGAGAAGGAGATGCTCCATCTAGTAAGATTGTTTCCTCATAGCCTTGGCTGGATAATTTTTCCGTAAGAGGTGTGAGGTCTTTTTCTTTCTTCTATCAAAAAAGAAAAAAGTTCCGTTCTTTTAAAAAAATTCATGTATTGTTGCCTATACATATTGTCGTGAACAAAGACGTAATTCATGTGACTGACTGCTTTTGAGACCTCCTTCTCATGTGAGACTGGCCACATTGCAAGTAAAGTGAATTAAAATTGTTGTTTTTGCTATAAGGCTGAAGAGGAATGAATCTTCCTCCTCCGTCCAGAACTACTTTCACTTGGATTCTCTTCAAAAGAAACTCAAGGACCTTGAAGAGGAGAATGTTGTGCTTAGATCAGAGGTGAAATTACTCCTTTTATGTTTTGCTTAATGTAACTATCCTCTTAATTGCCACAGGTACTAAGATGCGTTTTTAATAAATTTCTATTAGTCTGAATAGGAGTACATAATCCCATATGTGACACAGATCTCTTCAGTTATTTAATCACCATCCTTTATCCTCCTAAATGAAGGAAGACTGAAACATGGAAGCTACATTAAATTCATAGCAGTTTCTTTGCCAGTAGAATGTGCTAGGGTGCAGCCTGGGTGTTGCAGCATGAGCAGACTTTAGACTACAGCATTGCAGTTTGAAACCTCTTAAAAGCCTGCCTTGGTAGACTATTAGTGACTTTAGTTGCAGCCCCGAAGTTTGCAGACTGTCGTGTCCTGTCTAGTACAAGTTCAGTATTTGTCAAAATATAAGCTGGTAGGCTGAATTTGCATTAAGTATCTTCAATTCATGAATTTCAAGTCAGGCTGTTAATATTTTAAGAATATTGTGCTTTTTTTTCTTTAATCTGTAACAATATTGTTTGTTTCACAGACTGCACTGGGTTTGGGGGGAGTTGTGAGAGTATGAGAGACTTTTTTGTTAGTTGCCCTCACCTCCTTGCCTACCAGAAATAACACTTCACAATTGAATATCCAATCAATAATTTTATATGAATTTTTAATACAACCTTTAACTCTGGGGGCATGTTACAAGTTTGCAAACATCTAGTGGAATATAGCAAAAGCAATACTTATGAGCAGAGAATGAATTTTTGGAAAATGGAGCATCATTACTGTTTTTTACTGTGAATGCAGGGCCCATTGCAAATAGGTAGTGTCACATCTTTGGACAAGACACCACGTAATGAAGAATGCTGTACACATCCTTACGAAGTCATGCAAGGAGGATGAGCAGTAGGTGGTTTAAGAGTAATGAAGGTAGGCTTAGAACTGAAAGGGCCGCTGATTCAGGAGCTAACAGGAGAACCCCGTACAGCACTAACTACCTTTCCAGGGAGGAGATGCAGTCTGGCACAGTTTGGAGACAGATTTGTAAGCTCCAAGAGCTGTGCTGCTCTCTGCGGATGCAGTCTGTGCATGGCTGTATGCGCACTGGGGATACATTAGACTGAAGGATAGAACCAGTCAGGTGCAGCCAGGCTCCTCTTGCTGCTCCTAGAAGCACAGCAGGGAAGAAAAACAGAGAAAAGTAGGTAGATTTATATGGGAAATAGAGTTACAACTCCAGACTTTTTTCAAATACTCTATGAATTATTATTTTTCAAATTCAGGTATTTAAATCAAGCATTTAGTTAGTCTGTGATAATACCCAGCTATGTTCAGGTGGCCAGGTGAAGCTCCATATGTCTTTTGTGTTAAGGCTTGTTTTTATTCAAAGTGTGAAGGTGACACCTAGTGGGGACATGGCGATAATGATGCAAGTTTCTCTAGGTAGTAATGTATCTGCTGAATGTTCACCTGGCCCCACTTTTCAGGGCGTGAGGGAGGGCAGGCAAAAAACTGTTGTTTCTCACTGTCTTTCTGGAGGAGTGTTTTGAAAGGTTTGTCTTTCTGAAGCAGATGGGAATGCAGCAACAGACGGGCAAAGAACAAGTGTGCTAATGTAGCATATTTGATGTGGATTTCTTGAACAGGCTTGTCAGCTGAAGACTGAAACAATTACTTATGAAGAAAAGGAACAACAGCTTGTCAATGACTGTGTAAAAGAGCTGAGTATGTCCATATTTTTCTTCTCATTTGGCATTTTGTTCAGTGATGCTTAAGCTGAGTTATAGATCAATTAGTCTTCCCTGTGCCCCTCTGCACCCTCTCTCACACACCTCCATAGTAATGATTTTCCTTATTTAAAGAATTATGAGGAGAGTGTTTTCAGTTCACCTGGTAGGCACAGCACAAAATTCTGTCTGTAAGATACATTTTTTTTCTGTTGCAGAATAGCTTTATATGGAAAACATCAGTATTAAGGGAAAGTACAATCTCTTTTGTAGCATGAGTGTTCTATGAGGTTTTTCTCATTACTGTTTCTTTTAAAAATACCTTTCTGTATATAGGAATGAGATCCTACTGAGTCAAGTGATACTCTGAAATAAGTTTTTTTTTTTTTTTTCTGCTTTTTGATGTTACAATGTTAATTGTAATCACTTATCTTAAAGGGGATGCAAACATCCAGATTGCCAATATCTCAGAAGAATTAGCAAAGAAAACTGAAGATGCCACCCGGCAACAGGAAGAAATTACTCATCTTCTCTCTCAGATAGTTGATCTCCAGAAAAAGGCAAAAGCTGTAAGGCATCCAATTACAAAGATAATACAACTGTGTTTCGCCCTGGTTGTAGCTGGAAGGGGAGTTAGAATTCTTAGTATATTACAGCTTCAGAGAGATATTCTACCCTACTCATCTGGGTACCTTGTTTGTTTAGTATCTAATATCCTTGACTAGATAATAGGAATTTATTGAAAAATATGAATATGATATAACTTTATATTTGAAATATTAAGTGCAAAATTCTATTCTAAACTCCTAAAGACTTTATGAGATAACAGTATAGGTATTTCAGTGGGAAGATACCCATTTCAGGGTTTGGATGTTCATTTGGAAGGATAGAGATTGATGCTGGATTCACTTACTATTTTAAAATGTTGTTTAAATGTTTTTAAACTAACATACTTTTGGACTAACATTGCTGCAGAGACAGTCATGAGAAAAGTCAGAACTTTCCTACTTGTAGTATAGGATGCAAACTTCATCACAGGACAGTATTTCTACCATTTTTTATTTATTTATTTTAGTGTGCAGTTGAAAATGAAGAACTTGTCCAGCATTTGGGAGCAGCTAAAGATGCCCAGCGACAGCTCACAGCAGAAGTGAGTACACTGTATAGTATTAGAATAATTTAGTGGTAGGACAATGGCTATTCACTTTTCACCATGAGAGTTTTAATCTAAGCTGGATCAGAAGCATTAAATAATGTTATCTTTGCATAAAGAATGAAGGAATGTCTTCCCAGCAGATTTCAAAATATTTTCTGTCCTGTTTTCTCCTCCTTCAACAGGTAGGTATTTTGAAAAGCTGAGGCTATGAGTTATGTAGGAACCCCTTTAGAGGTTGACTTTTCTATGGGTAGCTTAAGCTTATTTTGAAAAATGAGATAATATAGAAAAATTCATTCATATTATATCTGCTCAGTGAGTAAACAAAGGACAGTTCAGAACTCATGTATCTTCTGGGTGCTCTATTCGCATGTGCAAAATGGACAAAACGGAATGAATAAAGCCTGAACTATTGTGGTCGTCTCATAGTCATGGTCTACTTGGTGTCTAAGGTGGAAATGCCAGTTGGAGCTTTTTCTGCAGATGGGTCTTTTATGACATCTCCCTCTGGCCTTACAGAAATGTAGTATTTAAGACTTCGGCCCGTCTGCTGAGCTGACTTGAAACAGCTGATGAACTGTGAGGGCACACAGACCAAGACACATCTGAAAATGGAGTGATTACATAAGCTTTGTTTCCTGTAAAAGTCAAACTAAAAATAAGGCATGGTCTTAGTTTGTTGGAGGTTATATATAGAAATCTTGATTTTAAAATTCTCTTAAGTTCTTTGGAACCTTGTAAAATGTCACGTTCTTTTCTCATGCTGATGGTCACTGTGGTGGTCATGACAGTAGTTAGGAAAATGAGAACAACTGTACATGATTGAACCAAAGAGACTTATAGCCTCATATCTTCTTCTTGACACATGACTTTGTGTAGATACTTAAGATAATCTTAGGCCTCTGATAATCATCAGCATAAACTTTTAGGTATTCTGATTACTTACTTTTGTTAATCATAATTTTCTTAGATGCATAAATTCACTCTTTTCAGTGGAGTGTTCTTTCCTACCTCATTACTGTTACTGTGGGCTTTTTGTGACAGTAGTGCAGCCCATAAGGTCTTAGACTCTTTTCTATATGTTGCAGTTGCGGGAGCTGGAAGACAAGTATGCAGAGTGCATGGAAATGCTTCATGAGGCTCAAGAAGAGCTGAAAAACCTTAGGAACAAGACTATGCCAAATGCCATATCACGTCGGTACCACTCTCTTGGTCTCTTCCCTATGGTGAGCAGATTGTAAAAAAGCAATGAAAAGAAGCTTAAGTACTGCATCTGAATTACAGTGTCAGGGTGGGTGCTAGACCAGACATGAGCATGGGTGGTTTATTTCTTTTGATGATAATGAAATCTATATGCATATAGTATTCTAGTTCTGCATACTTAGTTCTGACGCAGTGATGCTGTGCAATTGGTTGTTTTTAGTGCAGGATTATAATAAGATCTAAAGTTGCTATAACTTATGCTGTGAATTATGGGTAGCATTAGTGGGTTGTTATACATTTCTATACATCTTTGTTACGCATATCCTATACTGTTGTGGCTGGTTTTCCAGGGTGAGCTTCCCATTTTTCTTAAACATCCTCATAGATACAGTTTCCCAATACCTAATGGTTTCTTAATGTGGCTTCTAGTCACTTATGGTATACTTTATTGTTCTTGGACATTTAAATAGGCTACACATACCTTTTTGCTTTAGGGTCATTGAAAATTCAGTAGTTTATTAAAAGAATAGTTGTTATGTAGGTTTATGTGTCTTTTATTAAAAAATGACCTTTAAATGTTTAATCATAGATCAGAAGGTCATTTAGATTTGTGAATGTTTGACACTTAAACTCCGTGCTTAATTTCATTTAGGCAGTGACACGTAATTACCAGCAGTAAGATTTTTTTTTTTTTTTGTCTGGAATGACAGTTTGGGAATACCTAATAATACTATGATATGTGTTTTTTTCCTTTGTTCTTGATTTTTAACAGGATTCTCTGGCAGCAGAGATAGAAGGGTCAATGAGGAAGGAACTTCATTTAGATGAACCTGACTCTCCTGACTTGGCGTACGATTGAAAAGAATTGATTTCTATGTTCTTTAAGAAATTGATTGTATTTGAAGTCAGTTACTGTTTGATAGGAAGGAAAGGAAAAGACACTAAAAATTATGCTAGGGGTTTAGCAGGGAATGAGGAAATGTTTTGGGGAGCGTGTGAATGACAGGCAAAATAAATTGCCTGGTCTTTGGGATGTTTATATTTTCTGGTTAAGCTGACAAAAGAAACCCCCCAGATACAGGCTTTACCTTGTCTTTGTAACTTTACCTTCATTCTTAGGCACTGAAAACACTGGACTAATAATGAAAAATGATTGGTTTTCTTATGTGTTATACTAGGTTTCTTCAGTTTATGATTAGGGGGTGAGTTCTGTTCCTTGGGCCCTCTTTTAGGGTTTCAGAGTAGAAATTACTAGGTAATCATTGGTATAATCCAGATTCTGTGGAGAATGTCAATAAAAACAGGGATTCAGAGCAGCTGTGTAACAGAGACCAAACTAAGTACCCAGGTGAATTGCAGCAGGCATCGCTTCTGTTAGGGTTGTCCTGAGTTGAGCAAGACAGTGGTTTGAAACAAGTTAAGTGCTTTTGAAGCTCCAAAAGCTAAAGAAAGTTGCAATATAGCAGAAATAGCTGTACTGACATAGGTTGCATGTGTGCAGCGATAGGTCTATCTCACCTATTTTTACAAAGCACGGGCTGATTATTTTGAACCAAGGTAATCCTAATTAGGGGCCTATTAGAACTTCTCCCTGCTTTGGCGTGTGCTTTACAAAGAGTGGACAATTAGGAAGGACGCAATAACTGCCTTTAAGAAACATTTTAAGCATATTACAGCAAAGTTCAGCAGATACTTAAAGCTTAGCTGAGCAGGAGACAGGAACTGTAACTGAGGCTTCAACAGAGTAAGATGTTGCTCAGGAAGATGCAAGATCAGAAAGATGTGAGCATGCTCAAGCTCTGTAGGATCCTTTTGTCTTTCCAGAGTTGTCTAACATAAGTCTAGTTTGACTACTTTAAAATATCTTTTCCATTGGTATGGATGTACCAAGGATGGACACCTCCTTTGAATTCATGGTTGTTTTGGGTTTTAGATATTTGGTGGTGGTGACTCTAAGTTCTGTGGGACTGCTTGTTGATAGATGCTCTTACATTCAGCTCCTTAGAGACAAGCTACTGTAGATTTGGAGGCTGCACACAGAGGACACAACTAATGAGTAGTCATGAAAAGAAAGAAAATTGAAAGACATCAAATAGCATAAGGCATACTGTCACTGAAAAACTCTTGCAGTGTTACCTTCAAGTTGGAATGAGTGTGCTGTTCTTGTATTCAGCCAACGTTGAACAGTAAAGCAAAGCAGCAATTGTTTTGTAGTGTGATATGGGGCAAGTTTATTTTTTTGAAGAAATTTTCAGTTGAAGTATCATCTGATCTTAATCCTGAAGCAGATGAACAAAGTTAGTTTTGAAATCAGGACAATGGTGACAAAGAATGAACTTTATAAGTAGGTCAGAATTTAGGTTTCCAGCCTTGACAGCCCGCCTCTCTCTAGGCTGTGGTTGCATGATATATCTGGGTGGTTTTTTTTTTTTTTGATTGTTTGTTTGGTTGTTTTTTTTTTGTTGGTTTTTTTTTTAATGCTGTTTAGGGGAGTGTGAAATTGGTTACAAAAAGTAAAGATACGAGAATTGCTTGCCTTAAGGACGCTCAGTAGAATTAATCCAAATGGATTAGCTTCATTCAAAGTTAGGAACTGAAAGAGGAGATACACATTTTAAACTCATTTCCACACAATGGCTTTATGAGGTTTTTCGCTATTCCACTGAAATGCTCTCATTTAATTTGGATTCATATTTAAGGGGGATTGTGCGCATTCTCAAATTCTCAATTCTTGAAAGATCTGTCTAAAGTGTATTTTAGAATGAAGAAAGTGATATGTTGATGGATTGAATGTAATGGCCAGATTATGTGGCAAATATCAGACTATACATAAACTTCTTTGCAGATGCTTATAAGGACAAGATTGGGGCGGGAGGCTGTGATAGAAATGGTCATTAACAAGTTATTACCTCTTTCTCTGTTCTTGAGGCAAGATGTTGCTCCAGCATGTGATTATTAATTGTACGTATCTTGTCAGTCATCAGAAACGGGTCTTCGAGACGGTGAGAAATGTAAACCAAGTTGTCAAGCAGAGATCCATGACTCCATCACCAATGAATATTCCAGGCTCTAACCAGTCCTCTGCTATGAACTCGGTAATATCTAGCTGTATCAGCACTCCACGTTCTAGCTTCTATGGGGGAGACATCTCTAACATTATGATAGACAACAAGACCAATAGCATCATCCTAGAGACAGAATCTGCTGACAATGGGTTAGTACTTCAGGACGGGAGTGTGTGTGTGCATGTGTGTGTGACAGGGGAGGGCAGTGTTGGCTTTTTTTTCTCCTTGACATGTGAAGCAGAGCATTTGTATTTCATCTTTTTGTCTCACGTTGTGTAGGCTAAACCAGTGACCTACATTTTCAAAAATAATTTGATTTATGCACTGAGTTTACAAAAGCTGGATTTATTTCTAAAGTTCTATATATTGATCTCTACAATTCACGTGTGTTTTGAGATGCATCATCACCAGATGATGTGAAACTACTCTTTGCTTTTGAAAATGTAGGTCAGCATTTAAAACTGTTTTTTTTTCACCATGTTGCATTAATGCCAAAAAATTATGATCTAAGTTGCAGCAAAGCTAACTCTTCTGATCCTAAAACAACAAAAAAAAGTAGGTAACCTCATATAAAAAATTCTGAGTGAAACTAGACAGGACTTTGCTGCTCCAATAATTTGTCCCACCCTTACATCCCCAAATAAAGCTGCACAATATACTACATATGCTAATATCCCAAAACAAACAATGAATATTTGCCAGTGTACTATACTTCTGTGACTCACTGAGATATTCTTGCAGCATTGGCCATGTAAGACTTGGCCTGCTCGCCTGAGTTTGTATCACAGTGAGATTCCAGTAACATCTAGGAGCATCTCATCTTTTTGTAGCAGGAAGCTCTTAATTAAAGGACAACTTTTCCAACAAGGAGTTTCCATGAGGAGCTAAGGTTCTGAAACAGCTTAGTATGAAAAAAAGAAAGCATCAGTGTTTGCCTTCGAGCTCTGCTGGAAGAGTAGCGTGTTGTTTGCAGACATTGAAATTTAAAGGTGTTGCTGTATGTCTCAAAACTGTCATGTGAAAGCTTTAAGCTTCTGAAAGTGTGTTTTCTCCTCCTTACCTCCATTTGTTTTCCTCCTCTGCTATGCTTTAGAAATGAAGATAGAATGAAGAAGCCTGGAACTCCAGGGACACCTGGTTCCAGTGACCTAGAGACTGCTCTTCGTAGGCTGTCCCTTAGGCGTGAGAACTACCTTTCGGAGAGAAAGTTCTTTGAAGAAGAGCAGGAAAGGAAGTTGCGGGAACTAGCGGAAAAGGGTGAACTCCATAGTGGTTCCGTTACTCCTACAGAGAGCATCATGTCACTGGGAACTCACTCCAGATTTTCAGAATTCACTGGATATTCAGGAATGTCTATCAGCAGTCGATCCTACCTGCCAGAGAAGCTTCAGATTGTGAAACCCCTAGAAGGTGATAACAAAGGGCCTCGGCCTTTATCTGTTCTTCTTAGTGACTCTTTGTGGTCTCTCATCCACCACCAGAAAGCAGGAAATCTTTGCAATACGTATTCTTTTTACTTTCGAGACAGTAATCCACGTTGTTGGTTTGAACTCTTCTAACTGCTATGTTTTTCTACAAGCCTTAAAAGCTGATTAGGAAAGAAATCCAGCTAATAGAGTAAAATAAATTTTACAGGTCATGCATACATCAGTAATGCAGCTTCATAGCTGGTCTAAATCTTCACATTACTATTTCATACTTAAAGAAGAAAGGTTGCTGGGTATCTGAAATTTAAATATCAGAATATTAGTAGGTGCTTAAAAGATGCGTCAGATCTCAGTTCTGCGAAGAAGTGTCTGCAAAGACCTTAACTTCAGGTACTCCAGGTGGTCTTAACAGGACTACGTCCATGATTAAAAATGGCTTCCATTGGCTGTCTTGAGTTGACAGACACAAGTCTGACTTTGGTTCATATGTGAAATACCTTGTTATTTTAGCCAAATTTCATCCATGTATTTTCTTAGAATGAATCATAATACAGGTAGGTAGTCAGGGCTAGAGTTTTATTTCAGTGGCAATTACTTTTCTGTCATCTGCCTAACAAAGTAAACAGAGCACATAAGAGTAGAGTATTCTACCTGAATTTCTTTTAGTCTTTTCAGACTGTTCCTCACAGTTAAATTGAGTAAACTCACTCAAGACTGAACAGAATTAAACTGTTTTGCCATAGTTCATATGCTTCAGAGGTGTGATAATTACGTGATTTAGCTTTGGTTTCATAGTGTGGGAGGTTTTTTTAAAAAAAACAAACTTGTGTTAGATTACACTGTTTTTATGTGTTTTAATTGCAACGTTTCCCCTCCCTTTTTTTTTAGTTAATTTATCTATAAGGAGCATTTAGCTTGACACATTTTCAGAAACAAGAATAACCCTTTTTGTGGTCTGAAGAAAGTGACATGCTATATTTACCTGTTCAAGTGAAAATACAGCCACAGTGCACAGGTCTATTCTCTTTAATAGCTCTTAGTAGTTTGTTTTTTGATTGCTTTCAACCAGCCATAAAAATTCTTGTATCACATTAGAAAAGGGATGATCCAACTTCATTTCAGTTACTGATTACTACCATTGTAATAGATTTCTGTCACTGTCCCATTATATCTGCTTTTTTCTTCCAATAAACTTTTTCAGTCTTCATCTTTGTCTGTTTTCCCCAGTTTTGTTTGTTGTTCTTTTTTTTTCTTTAAAATTACCGAGCCTTTTAAATACTTCTCATGTTTATTTTTGAATCTCATTTGTAACATGTGGATATCTGCCTGTTTCATAAGTTTGGTGCTTGTTATCTTTTACTAAATACGTGTTTATGATTCTATTCCTCTCTCCAGCTTAGTTTCTTTCCCTAGCAATTTTCTGTTAGATTTAAAATTTTCTTCAACTTTGTGGATAAACTGAGTTACTTAATGCTACTGTGGCAAAGTACAGTTAGTTGTCAGTAGTTGTGCCTTTTGATTTTTATTATTTTCCTAAGGGAGCTTGTGCTATAGAAATGAGGGAAGCTCTATATTAAATTTCAGATTAGTGACTTTTGATCCTTTAAAGCAATCTTTTAAATCTCTCAATAAAAGAAATGAGATGACAGTAGCACTAAGAAACGAATCCTATACTCTTACACCTTTAAAAGAAAAAGTATTTATTTTCGTCAAATCAGATGACTGCTTGATTTTGACTCGTTTGCTTTTGATATGTAGCTTTTTTTATTACTGTGGCTCTGCAGCTTCTTGGGTAATGCGTGCAAAATAGAGCTCCCCATGTCCCATGTCAAAACTAAACCTTGGACTAATTATCTCTTTACTCATTTTGCAATCATGGCACCAATTTCTCCAAGCTTCCCTCAACCACCGCGCTACACATGCGATCTTGCAGGTATTGGGAATAAAAGAACAAAGATCGATTGCTTGATTCAGATGCTCATTTGGCTCTTAATTTAGCTCACTTCAGCCTGGCAGTCCACTACCACTCTTCCATGTTCATTCCCTCAGGTCAGCTATTTTTGATAGCATAGTTTACAAAACTCTGCAATTGACTGTTACTCAATATAGGGGAAATACTGTATTCCCCTCCTCATTTGGATTTTCCCCCTCCTCCAATCATAAGGGCATTGATAGCTATTACATTGCTTTCTGCACTTGTGTTAGTTTTCTGTATGGAAAAGTTAAGGCTCCCTTAGAGACATTTTGAGATCAAGATTTAAGGTAACTGAGGTGCACAGAAATCAAATATTCTCCTTTTGGTGCTGAAGCTGAGCCTGCTTTGATTTCCAGTTTCCAAAACATACTGATAATACATAATGCCAGTAGAAATGTTAAAGCTTAAAATACAGTTATCATGGTGAATATATTTCCACAGGAGAGATTTTAAATGTTGTCAGCTTAATGCTTGTAGTCTGCAGAGCTTCTAAGTCTTTGAAGAGATTACCTCTTCAGAAGCTTATACATAAAGGTAATCAGCAATAGGATTTTATACTTCTTACAGAAAGACACCAAAAACTGAAGTTTCTTTCTGCATGCACTGTATACTTTTTGAGAGTACTGTCATACAGTGAAGCCGTATTCTGCGCTCAAGACTTGGCAGTATTTGGGCACCTTTCCACTTTTTTTAATGTTGAAGTACAAAAACTCGACCTTTTGAACAATTCAGAAATGAATATGAGCTAAAGGGGTAGATATTTCTTTTCCTTAGAGTTATTTCTTTTGGAGTTGTAATGGCTTCTACATCTCAAGCCTCAAGTCTACTGATCAGTCTAGATCCTATTTAGTTCCTCAAAGTTAAATATAAATGTATATTTATATATAAATGCCCTTTTATACACATACAGATGCAGGTATTCATCTGAAGTAACTTGCACTGCAGATCCAGAGTATTCTGTATTGCACAATCTTTTCATTTATTTTTCATGATGCGTTAAAAATTGTAAGTCTTATACAGTGAGATAGGCTTATTTTTCAATGCTACTTACTCATCTCAGTCATTCTAAAGAAAGTTTTCCCTGTTTGCTACCTGTAATTCTTACTGTGAAATGACAATTGGTTTCGTTCCATGGGATTTTTTCAGTTGTGAAATAAATGTGTTTCATAAGGTCCATTCCTTTCCTACTTAACTGGTCTTTTAGAATTTGCATATTAGCATGCAAAGAAATGAAGGTTGGAGTGTTTTAGTACCGCTGAGACACGTATGTCGGCCTGTTGAATGAGTCTGCATTCTGCTGGGAATGGAGAACGTGACAGCAAAAGCTACTCGTACTTGAGCTGGCAGAAATGTAAACAAGGATGTTTTGTTTGCATTGCAGGACCTAGAATGAATAGTTTTAAGCCAAATGTTACAAAGTAGTGATTGGTTTGCACACATGGGAAAATTTTGGCTTTTGTGAGCAGTATTTAATCATACTTCTTCAGGAGTCAGTTAAATCCTCCCCTGATTTTAGGGGCCCATCTCAGTGTATGCGTCAGTGTAACCTGCTACATTACTCTTTCTGACTCGTTGTCTCAAATTGAATTTTTGAATATTGAAATGTTGTTCTCTTTTAAAATGCACCTCTTTCCTCACTCAAAACATTTTTCTACGAAGGATGAAGCTACAGGTACAGTAGCATATGGCTGTAGAATAGTGATTTCTTGTAGCATAGGGGCTCAGATAGGAGCCATACAAGTGTTTAGACTGGAGACACAGATCAGAGCTATTATCTGCTTATATGTACCTGGAGTTGATGTGGCTTTTTAACATATGTTAGAATGTGATAATTGCTGTATAACCTGTGTAATTGCTGTTTTCCTGTTAGTCACCAGTGATAAATTCCACCATGTTTCTAGCACCTTTCTTCATGTGAGCTTAATGCAGGATTATGTGGTATGTGTTCTTAGAGCTTTCTGTGGTGATGCTCAGCTTGACTGTTAAATATAAATTCTTTCTACTCCTGCTGAATCTCTTAAATTTAGGAGGATAAGAATATTGAAGAGAAGGGGAGGTGCATGTACACAAAGAGATCATATCTGACTACCAGACTTAGCCTATCTAGTATTTATGTGACCAGTTTACTTCATACTGGTGTGGAAATGCTGAAGAGTAAGTGAAGCGGTTTTGCCTTATAGCCTGTCTTCATAGAAATGTTTAAGATAGTTCATAGAAGTGCCAAACCTTTAGAAACTGAGATTTGGATTTCTGCATAAGTAGATTTTCTGCCTTTTGGAACCGGGATTGCTTGCTGATTTATTTTGGTTTTCTTTCTGTTCCCTTTCAAGGTTCTGCCACTTTGCACCACTGGCAGCAGCTGGCTCAGCCTCACCTGGGTGGGATCCTGGACCCGAGGCCTGGGGTTGTCACTAAGGGCTTCAGGACCCTGGACCTCGACCTGGATGAAGTGTACTGCCTTAATGACTATGAGGAAGATGAAACAGGTGAAATTTCTTACAAGGGCCTAACTACCTCGACGCCAGTTCAGCACACAGAGACCTCAGGTGAGAGGTCACAAGCACAAGTGACTGTTTCAGACAGCAAGAATAACCGCAGCCAATCTCAGGCTTTCACAGAGGAGATGCAGGAGTCCGCGACTGACGATGATGAGGGGTCTGGTGAGGGAAACTCGTTAAGTCCAGTAAAACTGACATCTTTACAGGATTTTGATTACTGGGCCATTCTCACATCTGTCCAGAACAGCATCCATAGTATTGCTTTGTGTGTAGCGTCTGCACGTTAATGCGTGCAATAGTTAGAGCATAACCATTCTAACATTAGCTCAAAAATCCTTTCTTTAATAATCTTTTAATTTGACTTTTTTTGGTAACAGCATTTGTGGTCAATAACTTACTCTATTTTGATAAGAGAAGGCTGCTAAAAGGAAGTGGTTCATTCACAACGCCTTATGCTGGCATGCATGGGGCTTGTATGGGTATTCAGTTCACTCTTCAGTGTATATAATGTATAGACTATATATATTTTGTATGTTTATAGTACAGATATTTTCCTGACTCATCATGAGAGATGATGCCATGCTTTAGCTTCTGTGCTTTGTAAAAAAGCAGAGGCAAAATAATGACAAAAGGTGAATCTAAGCTGCCTTTACTGAAACAAATAGAAGTGCCTTGAAAATCAAGCAAAGCAATTCTGCAGGTTGAATTCAGTTACCTCAGATAGTTACCTGTTTTTAAATTCTCAGATAAACTCAGTGGATAAAAAGAATTTAAAGGATGTCTTTACATGGAGAATAATGGCATTTCCCTCATCTCCTATTCACCACATTATTCTTAAATTCTCTCCTTTATATTTATGCCATGTTAAGATGTAAGTATTTTCAAATGACTACCTACTGCGTGGTCTCTTATATGCTCTGAACTGATTTTTGCACTCATTATGATATGAGGGTGCAGGTGCTCAGACTGTGGATGTGTTTTGAGTTTTTCTGTTTGTTTGTTTCTTAACTTTTGTAAGAGCACTACATTTGGTAGGATTTGCCATAGGTGAAGAACTGTATTTAGTCCAGAGTCAAAAAGCTGCCAGAACTACTCTTTCCTTCAGATTTCATGTTTATGTGTAGCTACTTTAAATGAGGACGCTTCCCTCTCCCTCCTTTTTCTGGAATAAATTATAACTTATTTGACCACTCTTTAGAAAATTAGATGATGTCTCAGGGCTAGATGATAGTATTTCCTCATTTAGTGAAGTACAGAGTATCCTCAGCTCACTGAAAAATAGCAATTCAGTGCTCTAACCTTTTGAAAGAAAGCTACTGCTTTCAGTCAGTTACTGTAAGATGAAATTTCTTCCAAACCCTTCAACTTCCTGTTCCACTGCAAAAATTTACTTTAGCCTATGAAATCTATTGTCCAGAAATAACAATGATACTAGCTGCTTTTTTTTTATTAATATGGAAATGAATAAGGCCTCAGCTACAGTTCTGTGCAGGTTTGGATATTGTCCAGGTGTTTACCATTTAACAATAGCAAGAAAAGCTGGAGATCTAAAAAAATACGGATTATGATCAAAGACTGAAATAACTGGCTTTTTGTGGGGGGAGAGAACGGGGGACAAAGAAGAAAAGATTCAAGAGAAGATACATATTTTTAAAATGTGTTGCATGCAGAGAGAAAGGGAACAAGCAGTTCTCCATGTATTCAGGATGGAATAATTGCACAAAAAAAGGCTATCGGGGCTGCATCTTGGAGAAAGAATTTTCTAATTATAAAGGCAGTAAGCACAAGAACATGTTAAAAGTTGTAAGACTTTATTATCAGGGACTCTATATATATACTCACATATATTTGTGTGTGTGTGTATACTTTTTTTTTTACTGAACAGATTAGAAAGATAATGGGTAATAATTTGGGAGAATTCTTGGTTTGGAACAGAAAAACAAATTTAGACCAGCCCTGTGATTACAAATTGGCAGGAAAGACTTTTAGTTCCCTCCATTTCTTCTTCTGTTATAATCTGGATACAGGTCACTGTAGAATAGGTTACTTCCTAGATCCTCCTGATACTGCCTGGGAGAGCTCTAGTTATCTCAGACATGGTTTCTAAGCATATTTTCTATTTAAAAATTAAGTAGCTAAAAATCTACAAAACTGTCCTGCTGGTAATCTCATTTCAGTTTGTATTTTTTTGTTGAACAGTTTTGGTACGTTATAGGAATACAGAAATTTGTCAAAATGAGTAACTTCTGTGTAGAATAAATAAGTCCACCTAAAACTTTAATTTCCCAATCTTTACTCTTTCTCCAAATGATCCAGCTGCATAGGATTTAAGAGCATCCATGTGCCACCACATTATTATAACAATAATAATTGTTATAATAATAATTAACCACAATATTATTTGTTGCCTTGCTCAAATGAAGAAGTGAAGATACTGCCATATCTGCTTTTTGTTGAAGCAATCTATCAGGTAGTATGCACAGAAGAGGTACTGTGGATGTTTTTAGTGTAGGCGCTTAATGCGATAGTACTTAGAATCCACAGTCTTTCCACCGAAGAAGAATTTGAGATCAGATAGGTGTGTGGTTAGGTTTTGAGGTTATTTTGTATTTAAATATTGTACAACTCCTCCTCCTCCCAGAACACCTCCTCAGCATTTTTGCCTATCCTTGGATTCTTGCTAGGAAACACCATGCAGGGAGGGCTGCACCTCCGTGCAGGTGCCACTGTGCATGCGGATGTGCATTTCCATAGAGCGCTGTTGCAAGCACAAGACTGACCTCATTGCTCACATGATCTTGTGGCAATTCCAGGCTTTATACAGAGTAGGGTCTTGCTAGGGAGTGTGCAAGTAAAGTAATAGTAATAAAAAAAAAAAATGGGAAAAATACCTTGAATAAAATGTTTAGTGGGAGTGTTTATAATGAAGGATAGTTCCACTGTGAAAACTCTAGCTGAAGGGGTTCATAAAAGCCAGACAGTACCCCCCTACAGTTGCTTTTGGCAGGCCATAGAGTCTGGCAGTCTGTAAGTACAGTTCTTCTAATGTGGGAACAAAACATTCAATACGTGAGAACAACATGTGTTGGAAATACAGTGCCTTCATGCATCATTCTCAGCAGGCGTACGTCGTGCTAAGCTTTCGGGTAGGTGTCTGCATCGCTTGATCTGGATGCTCTGAAAGTTCTCTCTTACCGTTCTTGCAAGGAAGATGTTCTTGGGCAGAGTACTGTGAGGTGCTGTTCTTACTGCATTTTGTGGGTGTATACAGGTACTGTTCTCTGTAAATTTGAGATGAATCCTAAGAAAAGTCTTTTTAATGTCTAGATCCAGGAAAGTAAACATTGCTAGTAATGCCAAAGATCTCCTGCAGCCAAAATAAATACATTCAGAAGAGATTATCAGATGTTTCTTGCTGAGTGATGGTCAGAAATCATGCTGTTGAATTGTTCTGTTTTCTAGGTAAGAAAAAGCTATAATTCTTAACTTTTTTCTGTTCCAAAGTTAAGAATAGTAGTATGCATTGATATGTCAAGTAACTTCCCCAGCATATATTCAGATTATATCCTGATTAGGGCACTGAACGTATTTGGAAGAAATTAATGCAAGCATAACTTATGACCTGCAATTGGTCTGTTGGAGCTATGTAAACCATCAAATTGTGTGGGGGCTCATTAGTTTGGCTGGGATTGTAAATTCCAGAATTGTCATTCCAGTAACACCCAGAAATTTTTATGCCACTTGAATGGAGATCCTCAGTGTAATTGGAATAATAAAGAAGTTATAGGACACAGCTATGTTAATATCATCTAGGACAAGTAACTCTTGCAGCACAGATTTTTTTTTTAGTCACCTCAAAATATATTTTTATTCATTAAAATGAATTCTAGTGTATCATAAAACTACATAAATACATAAAACTATTTTTTAAAAAATTCATTGTCTTTCAGGTGCACTTTTTGTGCAAACATACAAATCGCAAAATCATTTTGAAGCTAAAAGAGTTATGCTTAATTCAAGTTTAGGATATGCTTAACTGAGTGTGGAAACTGATCCTTCAGCACTTGTGCTTTTTAATTCTGTTGATTGATTGTTTTGCTTTCAGTAGAAGATGTTTACATGGATTTTCAGGATCAGCTGTCCATACTTAATTTTTGGACCTTAACAATGACATGGAGGTCTTTCCAAACAGATGTCCAGAATTATGGAAAAACATAATGAATGCCTTAAGTCTGAGTTGTTTTTAGCAAGATTACTATATGTGCTTTTAGGAGGTTATCATGGTGTAGAAAAGTAATACATTTTGTAAATTGTCTTAGAACTAAGGTGTTGATGCATATTTAAATAATGTATCTTTTAAAATATGGTATGAATATTTCACACTGGTTATTCCTTTAAGAGAAAACTGTCAGCATTTGAGCTCTGTGCTTGTTAAACTGTTAGACTTTTGATGCAGGTATCGTATTCTGCATAAAATCGTATTTTTTCACATCTGTATTTCATAATTGTATGCATATGATGAGCCTGTCTTAGCCAAAAGAAAGCTGAGAAAATCCTATGCAAAGAATACTTGTCTTTGATTTCATGCAGTTCTAGTAGGCAAAATAAACAGAAAATCCAGAAATGTAAATCTTCAGAAAAGAATGTCATTGTCGCTTGCTTAAGGAACATAGAAGTAATATTCCTGGCATGGAAGTACTGCTTCTTGGAGATTCTGAGCATTCGGTTAGCACTGTTACTGAAGAACATTTCTTTAGGAGGCATCTACACCACTTTGGGGTAGCACCGTGCTCACATTTTATTTGTTGTATTTATCACACATCTTTGTTTTGTTTTAGTAGCTAACCTCTTTATCTGCTTTTCTTCTCTACTCACTACTAAGAAAAGGAGATGGAAGACATAAGTAGAGCCCTGGCCCAGAGGGCTGTGTGAATGCTTAGTGCTGAGTACTTAAGTAGGTATTTTCTAACTGTGTCTACTTTCAGTTAAATCAACTCAGCTTTGCAGCTTGCATGTGTCTTATCCACATGAAGTATTTTACTACAGACATTCTTTGATTACAATTCAGGATGAATTTGAGATAATATGCAGTGTATATTTAGGTGGTGTATACAAATGTAAAGTTGTGTGCATGCTTCAGCATATCCAATATTCTCCCTGCCGTGTCAGCCAAGAGCTTTCAGTGAAGGTAGCGCTGGGTATCAATGTTTTCACCTTCTGTCAACTGGAGGGGGTGAACTCTGCTGAATTTAGCAAGTACATGAAGCAGTAATTTTGTCCTGCCCTGTGTAGATTCATGACTTGTTTTTGCCAGCTAGTTTTCCATAATTTCACCTTACCTGAGAATGAACATGGTGGCGTGGAGTGCCAAAAGTGAAGTCTGTAGCCTGCATTCCAAATGATAGCACTGAAGGAAAATACCTTCTTTCAAAGCAAGCAGAGATTTTTCCTATAGAGCAATAAAACAAACTTCTTTAATTTAAAATTAATTAATTATTTGTCTAAGAGCACTGTTGCCCAACTGTCATTTCACCTGTATCTAATGAGCCTGTGTTAAAGGGGTGCACAAATTCCACTTTTCTCTCTAGTAAGGACCTGGGAACTTGGTCTCTTCCTTTTTGTTAAAACGCTCAAAAGAAATGATGAGCCAAATGGCTTGCTTCAAAATGGGAATAAAACCTGACCCTTGCACCTGATCAAGTCTTACTCTGAAGATTTTATTTTTTTAAAAAAAAGTTTATATTGATATAACTCTGTATTTGACAAACGAGTGTTTATATAATGCAAAGATTTACTGGCCACTTTCAGCTCTCTGCCTCCTCACTATTCACCTAACAGAGAAATAGTCTGGACCCAATGTTACAAAAATTAATGCCATTTTAGTATAGTTACCTCTAACAGATCTTCCTCAAATTCAGTTCGTCTGCCACCTTTTTGTGGACGGGACCGGCCACTAGTGTATCTGCTCTCACTTTGAACCTTTCTCTGTACAAGCTGATTGAAAACCCAGCTCCAGTGGGTTTTTCACGGATTCCCTGAGCAGAAGGATGCGCCCCAAACGCATCCGCTAGGCTGCCTGCACTGAGCAGAATGGCCCCTTGGAAGCTCTGAGTGCTCGAGCTGGGCCTGGAACAGCTCTGAGCGATGTAAAACCAGCTTTGTGCTGTGGTTAGCGAAAGGCTCTGCTTGACCAGAAGATGGAGCTCTCTGCAGTCAGCTGCTCGAGCAGTACCTGCTTATTCTGCAGTACTTTACAACATGTTTTTACAGCAGTGTTTGTACTTAGAAGAGTCTTATCTTGACTATGCTTGCTTTTTTTCCAAAATGGCTAAGGACTGATTATTTAAAGTGATCATTTCAAAAAGAAATGAAAAATGTTTAGGTTGATTTTTAGTTTAGAGGGAAAATGCATCTAGAGTTTAGTTTGTAGTTTCCTGATGCATAAAATTACGTGATGTTTCTGTACACTTTGTTAAACATTACATTATGTACAAATTGTTTTTCATGCAGATATGAAGCTTCATTGTTAATCTGCCACTTCTTTGAAAAAGAGGGTATAATAAAAAGTGTATGTTTACACCCATTGGCACATGAAGCAGATGTTCCTATAGTCAAATCTGTGTAAAACAGATGGAAGAAGGGTTTTGCAGATGAAATCATTCAGCTGTTGGTATTGCAGATCTTTACTGGAAATATAAGCTTTGCATCCTGAAAAGGATTTTCCTCTTAAAACCTCTGCACTGGTTTTCTTCAACACTCAGTGTTATATTTAAAACAATGGTTTGCTGTGCATGTGAAGATAGTCTCTGTTGTTTTAAACTTGCATATTACTTCTTCAGCAGTTTATACCATTTCAAGATTTGTTCATTCTTATGTGAAATTGTTTGGTTAGGAATGAATCATTTTGTTTCCCTTTTATGAACTTTGTCCGTTTACAGCAACAGGTTCTCACTGTCTTTGTATTGTGTCCAAAGGATGGAAAATGCAACAGCAGTGTGATACACCCCATTGTTGACTGAAGGAGGATGAAGCTGGTACAGGACTTTTTTTAGTGGTATTTGAGGGTGGAATACCTCTTTGGAAAATTTTTTTGTTCACGCTAATTTGTTTCCTATTATTAGGATCAATGACTTCTCTACTTTTAGCAGCCTTCTCCTATCTCTGACTCATTAATGGCAATGAGTCTTGCTTTTGCTAATGCAGCTATGTATCTTCAATGTGCCTGTTTCCAATCTGAGGGACTGTCCGATGGGTGTTACAAACTGGAAAGTGTAGTTTCTTTATTACAGCTATGTGCTTTTTTGGGTTGAGCTTGCAATCCTAAGCTAGCATTGCTTTACTCTGTTCTCTATTCATCATCCAGGGAGAACTGCTGTGTTTCTACTTAGTTATGTCGAAGTCCTTTGTTTTTTTTCTAAATAACTAATTTTTTTCATGTTCAGTTATCTGACCTTTTCTCCTGATTTTAACTCTCTACAATATAGAGAGAATCATGATTGCTAGGCTGTGCTCCCTTGTAATAGCTTTTATATTGTTCACACTAATCTCTAAAGCAACTGGATACCTGAAGCATCATAATTACCGTCTCTGGAGGTGAAGTAGAGCTTATTGTTATGTTATGCTGTGCTGACATTTGAGTGTGTTAACATGACACTCCAGTGTGGGTGGTTTTTGTTTTTGTTTTTAATATCTTTTTTAAATGTATAACAGTACATCCCTAGTATTGACTAGATGGACAAGTTAACTCAAGTCACACATTGTTTGCTTAGCCACTTCTGCTTCCACTGTTCACACTCCCCATGCTCTACCCTTCACGCACTGCTGATCTGCTGTGTCCTTAAAGGACTACCTAACTGCACACAATTTTTTGAGCTGTGATACTTTTTGTATGAAAAAGGGAACACAGCCACAATTAAGACTTGCCTTGCTTCTGCTAAGCATCTCTGGAAGTTCAGAATGGTGTTTGGTCCAGCTGGTCTGTCTGTCTGTCCTTTGCAATGTGTTAATGGTTGTGTACTGTGGTATTAAAATGTGGCTTACTCAGGGAATGGCTCAGAGGGTTGGGCAGGACTGAGGGGGGAAGGAATTGCACACAGGTTTTATTGTGCATGTCTTTTGATCACAGCTAATTTTGGTTATTAAGTAAGATAACCTATGCAATCATGGTATCTTTGATATAATATTTAACTATGAGTGATTTTCAATCAGCCTTTCAGATGCATGGCTCTTAAATTTCCTAATTATTTTGCAGTGGCCACAACTGCATTGTACAGCAAATTAATATATGCGTGGAAGTATCATAACAAAGAGAAAAGAAATTGGCTTAAGTGCTTTGGGTTTTGTTTTGTTTTAAATTGAACTATATTGCTGCTTTAGCAATAGAATAGCATCTTTACAGCTGCGTTTGCGGGACTATTCACAAATATTTGAAAACTATTCACAATAAAAAATTGCTGTATACTGCAGCTGAGGACGTATGTTCTTAAACAATCTTAAAAATACATGCACAAAAGAATTGTCACAGATGTACAGTAGTGGATCCAAACAACTACCTGTTCCTTATTGTGGATGTTAAAAGCCAAGCAGTTAAGGAAATAGCACTGTGCATATCCCTCACACCCACCTCTTCAATGTATGTTCTGATAGCATTAGTAAGCTGGATCCATTACTGAAAAGAAAAAGTAATGGGGATACCTTTTTATGAATCAATCTAAAACCTGAAATGCATGAGTATTCAGAAAATCTTAGTACTCCTGAGCTGGTGCTAGCAGATGTTTGTTGTAACTTCCCATTTGTTGTAACTTTCCACTTGCTGGCAATGTTAGTGGTTGGGAAGTTTCAGCATAGCTTTTTAGCACTGGCCTTGGAGTCCTAGATTTGTTTATTTGGAGAACAAGTATCTCTTAGAACCCTATAATGCTTATGTATTTTGCTTTTCTTGCATTGATCCTGTCTGAGGTACCTCATCACTTTTTGCATCTGTCATGCCAAAACCCACAGAAGTTTATTTTTTTCCTTTTCTGTGCAAAATGCAAAGAATTTGCTTTTTTTTTTTTTTAATTTAGTACCTCATCCTGGGAAGTGCATGTCACAAACCAACTCCACCTTCACCTTCACCACCTGCCGCATTCTGCACCCTTCCGATGAGCTCACACGAGTTACTCCAAGGTAAGGGTTTCCCATCGTGGCCAAGAGTTCAGCTACATCAGAGTTCCCTTGTGTAGGAAGTGCAAAGCAATGGTATAAGGAAAAGCATTAGCCGCATTGATGGATTATAACAGACCCCCGTATTATTCCTCTTAATTTCTAATTGCTCCAACTTGATTTTATTTGACAGGCATGTATAATGTTTTCCAAAGGCAACCAAAATACCTTGAACTTCTGTATTCTGTAATTAAAAAGTTGCAGAATCTGATATAATTAAGCTGGCTTTCAGTGTCTGAAGCTGACTACTCTTACGCCCAAACAAATTATAGGCACAGTAAGAACGGTCATTGTTACATTGGCCAGAGTATGTGTTTCCTGTGTCATCTAAACAGAAACGGATAAGAGCACCTTCCGGGGAGGAGAAATTGAATTTTTTGGTACAGAAGAGAAAGGGAGGAGCTGGTGAAGAAGCCTAGTAACAGATGCTTCAGCAGTGTCCAGGAAGTGCATGAGGAATGGAGGGAACGTGACTTAATCCAAAACACAGAAGTGGCTACTCTGTTCCTTGGTGCAACTGCCTGAAGTGAATTAATAGTAGCTAGACTGAAACTAGTGAACTGGCTTTGTAAGAGCAAGTAGCTCTTGTGTGTATAGGCACAGCCTTCTGAAAGGTGAAGACTTGAGAATCAGAGAAGGTGAATGAATTTCATGCCTAAAGAGTGAACTTTCCTTCCTTAGGAAATCCAAAATCAGTTAAGTGTGTTCTCCTGTTTAAAAGGACACGATACCTTACTGCTTTCTCTGTCCCTTTTGGCTCCTAAGTGGGAGCGCACCACTGTGCAAGTGCCCGTTCAGAGGTGACGGATCTAGACTTGTTTAGACAGCAGATGGGCACTGACTATCTAAGGAAAGCATGAGAAGCAAGGGATTTAAGTATGAGCACCTGCAAGTTAATAAATACATGGAAAGGAAATAGATGATGATGACAACATTTCAACTTCTGTTTCTCTTTCTGAATGAAGCCAGTTCATCAGGCCTAGCTGATTCTTCTCTTCTGTCGCCTTTGTCTTCCTTTCTGTTCAACACTGTTAGGAAATGCAGCCAATTTTTTTTTTTTTTTTTTTTTTTTTTTTTTTTGGTGAAGAATTGCTGTGAGTTGTGGTTATAATGAATTCTATTATATTGGTTACCAAACCTCACAAACCATACCTGACAGCTACATTCAGTAAATGTTCAGGTGCCTCATTTTCCCAAAGTTTATCTTTTATTCAGGAGGAAAAAGACCCAAATAAATACTGTCATGTTTTCAGCAGACGTGGTAAGAAGGAGCTCCTTAAACTATAAATGATTCTTCACAGGTCATGTGAGGAGGACAAGGAAACTGCATTATGTCACGTTATGCTGGGAGGAGATATAGGGCAGACATTATGACCCAGCGTGGCAGGGGGTGAGCAACGCTGCCAGCAGTGTCTGTGTTGGCAGGGTCATGTAGAAGGAATGCTAGTGTGTGTGTGTGGCACCAGCTAACCCAAAGAGCTGAGATATCTATCTGCCTGATTGCATTTTAACCTAACCTCTAACCCAGGTTATGCTCTAACCTGACTAAATTTCATCTGAGGTGCTCGTTTGTTTGTTTTTTCTAGATCTAACTCGGACACTGTCACTGGGCTCAGTTGTTGAGGCCAGTTTGCATCTGTTTCTGTGGTTGCCTAGGCTGCCTGCAATGTTGGTCAGTCCAATAGGGAAAATATTTCCCACTTAAAGCAATGCCAAAGCAAGGAAGCAAGCAAAGTGACACCAGCGTAACAACTGCTTTCTTGCAGAGATTTTTTTTTTTTAACTGCACCTCAATATATACCTGTGCTGACAAATTAGTAGAAATAGTGATCTAAGTATTCGTGTGACTGAAACCTGGAGCTGAAGAAATGCAGCTACTGGAATTATAAGCCAGTTTTTGTCTGATGACTGGGAAATTTTAAAAGCCTGGTATCTAACACTCAAGTCTGAGTTTCCAAAACCTATGTGGTCCTGCACTATAGAAAGTCAGAGTAAGTTCCCAGTTCTCTTCCTTTTTCTTCCCCTCTCACATGCTTTTCAACCCTACTTCTGTGTTTAGCCAGTCTGGGAGATACCCACAGTGACTGTCATTGCTCTTTAGTGCTGCCACCATAAACTCTGTGAAGCTCATAAAGCTGTGAGGATGCGGCTTTCATCAGTGGTATTACGAGAAGAGTTGTGAACTAAGCCCTCCATTCCTCCCGGGTGCCTGTTGCCTCCTTGGCTCTGCTATAAGGAAACCTCCGCTGCCCACTGATCTCAGGCCGGGCAAACTGAAGGAAGCGTTGTGAGATTTTAGTACGCGTCTGCCACATGCCCTGACAGCCAAAACCCACAAGGTGGTGCAAGACGACAAATTTCAGGACTGCTTAGCAAGGCAGCTTTTCAAATTATGGCACTCTCAGGCGCTCTTTAAAACATGCGTTTCACTACCGTTCATGTGTAGGAACATATGGGACTCTTCTTGTTGAATCACTGCTGTGGTATAAAAATCCTTTAGCAGTTGCACTTGCATTCTGTAGAGCCTGGTACCGTACCAAATGATTGTAGAGGTTCTGCTGGTGAGATCCTATTTAGTCATGGAGAGAAGAAGTGACTTAAGATGTCATAACATCAGGGTAATACTGCCTTTAGTAAGGTGTGTCTTAAAGATGATGAAATACTGTTGATTTTCAGGAGATCACTGGACTATAGTTTGTAGTTCTGTTGAAACTCGTGTCAGCTTGATTGCTAATTACCATTCGTCCAATTTCTAAGATTGTCAAGTACGTGGAGCTCGGAACAAAAAATTCTGATGTGTCTAAATTTACATTCACAGCAGCATTGTTTCAGCAGAGCTCATTAATTTAAGAGGTGAAGTAAGACTCTAACTGCCAGTCAAGATGTAACCTAGGCCCTTTTGCCTATCTCAGCAAAAAGATGCAATTCATTTATTGACCTCGGGCTTCTCTATGCCTAGAAATACAGCCAAGTCGTCCAATTGTGGCTCTTTGATACATTTCTTGATACAGAGAACCAGCTTCAGTTGTATGTTGTGGCAGAGCCCATCCAACAGATTGGCTCTGCTGAAAAGGAGGGAGATCCCACTTTTTTTCACCATCCCTGCACTTAGCTGCTTAGTTTTCCCCCCTCTTTTACGTTGACTTTGGTGCTTGTGTGAATCTTCAAGTATTTTCTGCTTGCTAACCTGGCAATATGAAGGGGAAGATTTACTTCTTTAAGCATTTGTGAGCTGTTAGGTCAGTGAACTCTTAGCATCAGTGTTATGTAGTTCATGATCCTTCAGATGCCATTAGAGAGAGGAATCCATACCTACATGACATTACTGTGGAATTCACTTTGTGTGTGTGTGGCCAAAAAGCTACATTTCTGCATAGTTAGAAATATTTGGAAAGCTTTTTTTTTTTTAAAAAAAAAAAAAAAAAAAAAGCTGCAGGGAGCCCTTGGAATTCTCCCAGGTAGACATGAACTTGGAGTGTTTTTCATTCTTTATTTGTGGAGTAATGGAGTAAACCATGATGAGTGATGTTCCTTAGACTGCCATGAATTCTTAGTAGGGATTATTCACAGGTAAACATGCTGTGGCTAACCTGATCTCTAACTAACAGTAAACTTTTTTTTATTTTTATTTTTTTTAAGAGTGGCCCTGTAGTACTAGAAACACTTAAAACCTTAGTATCTAGGAGCTCTCTTACTGGGGCATAGAGGAACTGGAATGCCTCTCTTGTGCTAATAATTCTTTAGAGATGGATGCTGAGTTACATCCATGTTCATCTGCATGGCTTGCTTATGGGGAGAGGATAATGTTCCAGAATGAATGCTATTTGATATGCCTCAAAAAATACCAAACCCTAATAACCAGCAGTAGTGTATTTAAAATTCAATAAAATAGCAATAAACATATGTATGTAATGTTTGTCAGTTGTTCTAAATCTATAGGTTATTTCCCCACTTACATTTTCTCACCCACTGCCTGTATATAGCTTATCCTGAGAGGAAAGAACTGGAGTTGGTGGAAAGTTTAGCCTTGTTTCAAACTATAGAAATTAATGTTACAGCGAGTTAACAGTAGAATGGCTTTCTGTTGTGTTTGGTTGCTGCTGAGTTATTAGTTATACATTAGCTGATTGATAGCCAAGAGTTTGTTTGTATTTTTTCTTTTAATGATTGTTCCTACCACCATTCATCTCCTTCAAAAGTCTGATCACCCATACTCTTCCCATTAAATGTTACCAAATTCAGCAAAACATAGGAAGGGAAGGAGCGTTTGACCTTACAGAAGTGCCAGTTGCTGACAATACTAAATTCCAGCATTACTAGAATGACTAGCAGTTCTGTCTGCTCAAAATTGACACTAAAACCAAATCTGTCTTGCTTATAATATTGGTCCTAGTCCCCTGCTGCTTCCTTGTCTTATGAAAGCAACTGGGAGTTAGGAGAGCCTGTAGATCGGGGGGTGGGGGAGGGAACCCAAAAAGAAAAAAAGAAAAAAAAAGAAAGTGGAGCAAGCTGTTGATCACAAACCTGTTGATTTAATAGTTTATCAGTATAAATGTGGTGTTGGATGTGGGGGAATGTATTAGTCCCATGATACTGGCTGATAAAGTATACAAAGTGAAGAGTTGCATTTGATATTTGTGTACTGGCATTTGTACGTTTGTGAGGACCTGGGGAAAGTCAGTTTCCTGTGTGCTCTCAAAGTGGATAAAATTCCATGCTCGGGGTTAAAAATCGTGCAGTAAGTTTTAGGACCCTAGTAGAGAGATTAATTTGACTCCTCCCCTTTGCTTTCAGCCTTAACGCAGCACCTACTCCAGCTTGTGGCAGCATTAGCAATTTGAAGGGCACCCCAGTGGCTACTCCCTGTACTCCTCGGCGTCTGAGTTTGGCTGAATCCTTCACTAACCTCCGGGAATCCACAACGACGATGAGCACGTCTCTGGGGCTAGTGTGGCTGCTGAAGGAAAGAGGCATCTCGGCAGCAGTGTACAATCCACAGAGCTGGGACAGAGGCAGCAAAAGCACCCTCCTGAACGCATACTCCCCTAAAATGGCGATCATTCCTTCCACTCCACCAAACTCACCTATGCAGACACCGTCATCTTCTCCTCCATCTTTTGAATTCAAGTGCACCAGCCCACCTTACGACAACTTCTTGGCTTCGAAGCCTGCGAGCTCAATCTTGAAGGAGGTGAGGAATAAAAAGAACATCAGAAACAGTGAGAGTCAGACTGATGTGTCAGTTTCCAACCTTAATCTCGTGGACAAAGTCAAGAGGTTTGGCATCACCAAAGTCGTGAGTTCAGGGCAAACGCCAGCTCCTCCTCTAACTGATGACCAGGGACCTCTTCTCTGTGGAGCACAAGGACCAGTGAGGGCCCTTGTTCCTGGAGGCCTGGCACCAGATGGTCTCCCATTGGGCTGCCCTGCTGTGACAAGTGCCATTGGAGGCATCCAGTTGAACACGGGTATCCGAAGGAACCGGAGCTTCCCCACCATGGTGGGTTCCAGCATGCAGATGAAAGGCCCAACATCTCTCACTTCGGGAATCCTCATGGGAACCAAGCTCCCGAAGCAAGCTAGCTTACGATGAAGGACTTTATTTTTACAGCTAGTCTTTTTAAATAAAAATACCAAGATTCTTTCTCTGATCCTCTTTCCTCTTTCCCCTTTCCCCCTGCCCCTAACCCCTCATTGCCTCTTGAGTTTGACAAATCAACTTTGTGCCTAATGGGAGAAATGTGTAAAGTTTGTACAAAATGTGTAAATATATACCAGATCTATTGTAACTAATTGGATTATTTTACTGTTCAGTTGAGTGCAAAAGGCTCTACATTGTGATTGCTGTATTAAGGTTGTTAACTTGCTAACCTTTTCAAAAGGTTTTTTTTTAAGATGCACTGAAAAACAAAAATGACAAAAAATAACTTGACTAGAAAAAGTGAATTCTGTAGCTAGCCTAACTTGACAGGTGAAGGCGCATGGAAAGGGTATCAGATGTGTTACGTGAGACCTCAGATTACATCACATGAAGCACGGGAGCATTTGTGCTTTCGAACATGCTGAAGAAAGCACTCGGTTTAGCATTTGGTCGCTTTAACTTTGCCTTTGTAGATGAGTTGAGCTGAGTTGTTGGCATGCCTGGATGGAAGACATTTCTTTTTCTGTTCCGTATTCCCTTCCTCCCCCTAGTATGAAAAACTTGAACCGATACCACGTTAAAGTCAGCAGGCCTGCTGAGTACCTGGAACGCTGACGTATTTCTACCGCTGCTGTTTTGTTTGGCACATCTATATTCCGTGTGACTTGTTCTGTTTTTTCAATGCTGCACTGGATTGTGGAGGGAAAAATGCTTTACCATGTGTTGCTGCCACTGAAATGCATTTTGCCAGTGCCCCTAAAGAAAACGGTTTTCACAACTGATGAGGTAAACGTGGCAGCTGACTTCCTAGAAGCCAGTGTTGCAGCACACATGGACAGATAAGAACGTCATGAAAGAACATGTAGCAAAAACAGTGTTAGGAAAAGGTGTCCTTGAAACCTCAGCAGAGCTGCCGCAAAAATATTTAGTAACAGAATGGTACAAGCTGGAAAAGCATCTGGTGACCATATTGGTCTACAGGTTTTATGCACATCAAGGACTGCTTGTTAAGTAGCCTTGTAAAACAAGGTGAGAATACTTCTACCCTTTTCCTGTTTTTTTCTTTTCTTTTTTTTTTTTTTAATTACTGTTTTTCTTTAAAGAAACATTTTCCATCCAAAGTTTGACCTTAGCGGAGGTAAAAGTGTGTAAATTTTTTTTTTTTTTTTTTTTTTTTTTTTTTTTAACTCCTACAGTGTTAGGGGGAAAAAAAAGGAAACAACCCCCCCGGCCCCAAGCCAAACATAACCCCTGCCTTTTTCAGGAAGGAAACAAAAGACCTCACACAACATTTGGTCACAGCCAGGAGATCTTAAGTTACATTGAAATTTTCTTCTCTGCTTCTCCCAGACTTCTGCTAGGTGCTTGTAAAAAGAATTTAAATACTCGAACTGAGACGGACAAGATGGAGCTTATTTCTAGAGTGCAGCTGAGGCTGAGAACCTTGATGGTTTTGGAGGAGAGGAGAGGGGAGCAAGCAGCGCGGAGGGTCAACATCTGCTTTCTTGTCCTTGCAGTTCTTGCGACATTTAAATCAAGCTCCCAGTTTGTTGTTACTGTTACTACACTACATGTAATTGCCGTGAATTGCCATTTGTACCAGACTGTTACTAAATCATTAGCACTGATAATTTCTTGTATAAATGAAACTGTCTTTTAGTCTTTGTGACGAGAGATGGGTGTTTTCTTTTGAATGAAGTAGTTATTACATTTAGTGCTATGGACACTGAAAATATTTTTGAGAAAGAAAAAACACATCGGTCAATTACTGCATGTGTTTGAAGACTTCTATTTATTCTATTGAACTTAAAGTGTTTTAGTAAACTGTCATCAGCTCTCTTGCTGTCGTATGTGTGCACTTATTGCAAGTAAATTTAAGTATCTTTTTATTTGAATGTATCTTAAAACAGTAGATAGAGTAACAGTTGATTCTGAAAAATCATGGACTTCATGGACCATTTTATATACCCAGAGGAAGAAAGCAATACCACATGGGAACTTAAAATCTAGAAGTTAATCATGCAATTGGGAAGTATTATTTAGCCTTTAAATAAGCAGTAGGAGTTGTCCACCCACCAGAGAAAGCAATTGTAACGCATCAGAAAGATGGAACTTAAATTTTCTTCACTAGTATCAATAAAATAACAGAAAAGTTACGTTGTGTATCATTCAGTTTTTTCCTGTTTGGGGTTTTTGTTGTTTTTTTCTAAGGTGATAAATCTCCCAGCTTGGTCTCCTGCTTTCATCCCTCAGTCAAAGCGAAACAAGAGCATCCCCATGTTTGTTTTCTAATTCTTAGACATAGAAGTGGTTAAAGAGTTTTGAGACTTAAGATGGTCAGAATACTTGTGTCAAAACACAAAAAGTACGGAAGTGGATGCATTTTTTTCCCCCTTACTTGAATTCCAAGAGAGAGCAATCGGATGCGACGTGGTCAGTGTACTGCGATCGAGAGAGGGGTGGGAGCGCCCTTGTTTAACATGATGTAAAAACTGTGGTGACAAAATGTGAAAGTCCAAAGATGAGTGAGGAGGAAACATCCTGCGCTTTCCAGCAGGGGCAGGAGCGCGGTCTGCTGTTAGCTGCTGCCCTCGCTATGGACGGAGGAAACAGCCCCCTGGTTAAACGTCCCGCTAACGTGAAACTTGAAAACACTGCACCCGCCACCAGAGCTAAGCTACGGGGGAGGAGCTCGCTGGAGAGCGGGGTAGTCGGGCGATAAATCATAGGAAGATGCGTTTGGGGAAAACGCAGCCTCATCTACTGAGAGAGGGATGTGTGTGTGAGATGGAGAGGGAAAGAATAATGTTCATTCCATGTATTTGCCACAGAGAGGAAAAAACAAAGAGCAAAGATGCCAAAATATGTTTTGGAGAACTTTCCTTAATATAGTATATAGTTCCGTGCGACAGCTGCGGAAAGACTGGTGCCACGTTAGACTGTGCGCGTACAGGCGGCGTGGCGATGAGAGATCCCTCTTGTCCGTCAGACGTCAAGCCTGAGGGGAGCCTTGTGATGAGGAAGTTAGTGGTTAACTGGGAGGGACTCGGAGGAGGAGCACGGGGCCTCCAGCAGGCTGCACTTAAGGACCAGCTGAATTAAATAAATACCACTCAAGCAAAGGCGAGGAGCTGGGTGGCCCAGAGGCTTTCTCATGAGTAGGAAATGGAAGGAAATCTGGAAATGCTCACAGATGTGCGGAACAGATAATAAAGAAGTGCCAAAGGGTACTTGTAGTGAGACATCTTAATGAAAGTTGATGCTTAGGGATGTAATTTTTTAAAAAAGAAAAGTTTTACACAGTGAAAATGCATTTTTTAGTGATAAATACTGTATCAGAATACTGTGTGATCCCTCTGGACCTGATCTGTTCTGTCCTGCCCTCCTCTAAAAAGTAAATATTTATGGTCAGAGGCATGAGCCTAAAAGTACTCCCATTTGAACTGGAGAGACTGCAATCATAGAGTTTACCTGCACGCGTCTTGTTGCAAAACTGTAGTGTTAAAAGACATGAGCACTTTGAAGATGATACATCTCCTCCTGTTGTAGTTAAATAAGATTTGAATCATAAGTCTGACTTGACAACCAGACTTTTTTTTACAGGCTTATGATGTGTTTTATGTAGATATCGCCATGAACAAAGTCAGGAGCTCGTGGCACTGTGTGGTACCTTCCTGCCCCTGTAATATGAGGTACCAGCCACATGAGTCCAATTTCTGGATCCCTTCAGCTATCACGCTGGTCAGAAGCTTCAATCTCTGAGCTCACTGGCCGTGCGGCAGGGCATAAGTGACAGTGACACGTCACTCAGGAAAGGCGAAAGAAAAGAACGTGCAGAACAAAATGGGAAGGTAAAATGATGTGACTGCACCTAAAGAGATTTGTAAATCAGTAGTATGAGAAATGAAAATTAAGCTGAGCGTAATGCAGTGCTCTGCACTGTTCCGTGCTTTTCCTTGCAGAATCACTACCCACATCCCAAGGTCTCACCCATTTCTGGTGGGAACTGCTGGTTGCATGGGTGTTTTCCCCTCAGGTAAATTAACTGCAAGCTCTCACCAGCTACAAAACAAACACTGTCACTGGTCCCGCATAAACCGTTGCCTTACTCTGGGTAGCACGCTGCCCTCAGCTGTACAAGCGGTGCGTGCGTGGTGGGATTTATCCTGGCCCGGAGGTCCTTGCCGTACCTGCAGTACCTGCTGGCTGCGCTGTGCCGCTCAGAGCAGGGCGCCCCAGGGAGCCCCAGTGTTTCGTCGCCAGCACAGATCAGTCGGGAGCCTCTCGCCCAGGAGCGGAGCTGCTCGACCGCAGCAGCCGCTGCAGCGCGGCGGAAGGCTGCTTCCTTCGCTGATACTGGAAGGTGTGCAGCCAAGCAAAATAAGCTGTAAATCCCCAGCCTGGGTAGCCAGCGACCACCCCTGATCTGTGTGTAAGAGCTTCTTGGCTTTGTTTCCCCGATGTTAAATTGTTCTGACACAGGAGGCTGAAAAATCCCCCCCCCCCTCCATGGCAGCACTGCGACTGTCACACGTCCCTCGCGGCAGCGGCGGCAGCGGCAGCCCTGCCTGTATGCAAGCCTGGTTGCTTGGTCACCTGAATCCCATCAGGGAAGGGATCTGCCTGGCATTTACCCAACCCTTGAAACAGCTGTATCTTCCTGCTGGGTTGTGCTGGGTGCTGCTATGCTGTGGCTGGCAAGGTCCTAGGTGAGTCTAGCGTAACGTATAAACTACAGGAAGCAGACTTATTGGACACCCTCTTTTCAAGCTGCATCTCTTCTCCTTCCAAATTGATAGATTCTTTTTTTTTCCTCTAACCCATCCTGGCTGATGTGCATGGCTGCTCCTGCAGTGACCTAACTCTTTGGATTTGGGAAGAATGGTGTTTGCTATTTGAGCTGTATTGCTGTTTCCCGATGTTTTTGAAAGTTTTGAGAGTATCCAGAAGGGTGCATATTTTTGTTCACTTTTTTTAATTTGGAGCTATGCATCTTCTCTGCCAGCTGAGTGAGTAATAAGTGAATAGATGTGATTATATTCACTTCCAAGCTATCACGTTTCTAAAAGTGAATTGTAAATCCAATCTTTCCAAAGGCCTGGGCCTCCAAGGAAACTTGTATTTAAATACGCATACAAATTTGGGGGATTAGTATTCACTGGAGGACCTACAGAAGAGGGCTTCCAGGTTGCATTTCTGGGAGAAGATGTCTTGGAAAAAATACCTGTGTTGACAAAGGCCACAGAGAAGCCAAGGAGGAAGAAAGTGGAGACAGCTGAGGTCAGGGGAAATGGAGGCTGAGTCAGGCTAAATGCACCAGGATACATGAAGAACTACTGGAAAATGTCCGTGGTGGTCTGCCATGGGCAGGGCAGTCTCTGGGGGATGAGTCTCCCTAGTGATTCTAGTGAGTTTTGGAGAAAATAGGTTATATCAGCTCATCCTGTCCACCCTCTCATTTTTGCTTCTGGAAGCAGTATTAGTATCTGGAGAGTTTCTTAGTTTCCCCTTGAGGACAGTGAATTACACCACTAGGTGACCCAGGCTGCATAAGACATCCAGAAACTGAGTCCAAAGCACTGGGACAGCTTCAAAGCAGAATGAAACTACTGCCTAAGCCAAGCACCATAAGGCAAAGTGGCTGATAAACTATTGCGTCTTCTCAGAAACACTCCTCCATCCTTGCAATATCAAAGTACCTTAGAAACTCTACCACATACACCTTCACTGTACGGCGGTGAGGAACGTGGTTATCCACCTGGACAGCTGGGCTGGGGGTAAGAGGAGGGCGAGGGGCCGAGAACGGCCTATCTTTAGCTTGGGCTGTGGTCATGGGGGATGTTTCTGGAGAGCCCAGCCCACCAGTTCAGCCCTCTGAATCTCTCTCCTTTTTCCTTTTCCATGAGTTCAAACCATTGGATGTCCCCACTGTATAGTGCTGGATTTAACAGTCGCCTCCACTTTCCTGAACACCTTTGTTAGCAGCTTTCCTTACCGGATTGAAAAATCCAGCAAGGTCTGTGAAATGTGCCCTACGCTCCTCTGGCACAGGCAGGACCTAACGCTGGTAGCCCTCGTCCTTGCTGAAGAGTTTGCATTGCTCAGCCGTGCCGAACATCTCCTGGGGCTCTGCTCGTACCCGCTTTGACTTGATGAACCTGCCAAATGAACGCATGGAGCAGCAGGAGGGTAATGAAGGCCTGAAAGTTATTGGTGTTCAGCAACGTGCTCTGCTGTTGCTGTAGGCAGTAGGCTTTTATGTATGTAGGAATGACAGATATTCAAGAAATAGATGATGTTTTTATTTCGAAGATTACAGAGATTCTTGTCCCTCTGAAACAGGCTTCGAGCTGTGCCGAATCCAGTTGCTGTTCAATTGACGCGGGCGTTTGGGAGAGATTAGAGCTTTAACAAGCCCGTGACCGGGTTTTTTTTCTTTAAGAGAATTTTAATGAACTCGAGGGAGGCAACAATCAAACACCCCCAAAAAGCCCTTCGCGGTCCTGTGAGGGCGTCGTAGCCTTTGCAATTTGTCCGACTTGCAACCTCCTCCGCTGGGCAGCAGAGAGGGGGCTGCCCGGTTTGCGCTCGGGCAGGGGGGCTTGGCACCGCGGCCGAGCCGCAGCCGCAAACATCTGGCTGCAGCGCGCGTCCCCGGCTCGGCGGCGGCGGCTTCAGCCGCTGCGTGCGGCGGCGGCTTTCCCGGCCGCGGCGGGCGGCGAGCGCCGAGGGCGCAGGCGGTGCAGCCAAGCGGCGCAGGGCAGAGCGGGGTTTGCTCGCGCCCTTGCAAAGCGGCTGGCGTCCCTCTGAGGGGAGACTGCGGCACCGTGGGCAGGCGGAAAGGGAGGCAAATTCACCAAAAAATAGCAGCTCCAGCTTCTCCTAGTATCCAGGTGCTGGGCTCAGTGAAACAAATAATTGCTTTTTTACTGCCTTTTTTGTTTTAAGTGTATGAAACCCCAGGGCAGATGAGAGTGTGTTGGGTCAGGTGCAGTGGCATAGCTGAGATTTCTCCCCCCCCCCCACCAGCTCCGAGGGAGACCTGCTCCTTCCCCCGGCCCGAACACCGCTCGCTTCCCGGGGGCTGGCTGGCTGCCTGGATGTCCCCTGGATTTCACCAAGTCGCTTGCAGCCTGCTCCTCCCTGCCCCCAGGAGCGCTGCTGTTCTGTAATAGGACAATTCCATGTGTTTCAATGATTCCTGCAGTTGCCCCCAGACTGGTTCTCCCGTGAGTGAGAACGAAGACGACCTTCCCTGCACTAAAGGTACTGCTGAACCTTCTAGTCTGTATCTCAGCAACATCTCAAAAATCAAATGTTAGTTCTGAGCTGGGTTATAAGTAGCAGAGAGGGGATCTGGGCTGATTTTAGGGCTGTAGATTGAAAACTGCAAACGTGAAGCTCTCCCTGCCCCACGCTCCCACTCCCTGAAGCTGCCTCACCGGAGCAGGTGCTTTGGTTTTGCAGCTTTACATTGCCTTGAGGTGCATCTCCGTGCAGGTCTGTCAGGGCCAGGCACGGCAACGCCTGCCCAGGTGAGGTTTTTGCTAAAAGGCTCAGAGACAGGTTGATCCAGGAGGCACGTCCACGCACAGGCAATGCGCACTGGCAGCTTCAGGCTGTCTGCAACGCGCACTTATATCTTGCCAGTTTACTTCAACGCGCAGTCAGAAGGGGGCCCCCGTTTATCAGTACTGACTGCGCGCAGGAAAAACATCCAGTGAAACCATCACCTCTGCCAGTAGGGATGCAGGCGCAGAAATACGACTGAGCGTTCGCCGCAGGGTTCTTAGGGGGCTCTTGGGGGGAAGCATAACCATGACCAGGTGTTTTGGGCTTTCACCTGGGATGGGGCAGTGCTTGCAAACACCGAGCTGTGTTGCAGAGAGCATAAGGCCTGTTTTGATCATACAGACTCATTTGGGTTAATTCAGTGAAAGGGAAATAATGTTTTTTATCATAGTCTCTTACGCAGACTTTAATAAGTAACAAGTTATTAAATTCAGTATGTTTTAAATTCTCATTTGGATTCCAGGTGAATCACTGCAAGTTCCTTTATTCCTTTTGCCTATTTTACAGCACTGGCACAGCTGAAATATTAAAAGGAGGAATTTCTTCCCTGTGAGAGTGACAGAGCACTGGGGCAGGTTGCCCAGAGAGGTTGTGGAGTCTCCTTCTCTGGAGATCTTCAAGGCCTGCCTAGATGCAACCCTGTCTACCATGCTCTAGGTGACCCTGATGAGCAGGGGGGTTGGACTAGATGATCTCCAGAGGTCCCTTTCAACCTCACCCATTCCTTGATTCTGTGAAAAGTGGCATGTGCATGGCTAGAAAAAAAATTAGACCAGGTTGTGTCTGAAGCTCTCCAGCATCCAGGAAACATGGCAAAGGTGATTACATGCAAATGTGTCACTGTCAGTGGGCTGGCAAAGAAAACAGTGTTCTGTCTTAATCACTTTCAAAACCAGACAAGTTTTGCTTGTGATAACGATAGGAAGAAAGCAGCTTTAACCAAAAAAAAAAAAAAAAAAAAAAAAAAAAGAGTCTGTTTTCAAGATTTAAAATGAGCAAATGTTTGGTTAAAAGCAATGGTGATTGCAATGGTGATGGATGCTTGGTGAGGGTGTTATTTTGTACCTGGGAACCTGGCCTTCATCCCCGTGGCAGGAGTTCTGCACTGCCGAGGACGGGGTCGTGAGGCTCTTCTTACCCGAGAGCCTCAGGCGCAGCGTGGTGGTGCAGTAAGGCTTGTGCAGGCAGTGGGAATGGAGAGATGGAGATGGCTCTGTTGTGGTGGCAGGGGTTTGCGAAAGCCCCCAAAACGGTCAGCCGGCTGCACGTGGGACCCTTCACGTTCGTTGGCATCTTGGGTGACTTTCAAAAGAGGTGAATGGGAGGAAAAGTTGTGTTACTGCCTTTGCCAGTCCACTGCACCACCTGCAGGAAATGAGAGGGAGAATAAAACCACTTTTTTTGTTGTTTTTTTGCTAATGTTGACATTTTCCAGTAATAACCTTAGATTTATATAAATCTCCCCCCACACACATTACATTCTTTTTAAAAAATAAACCAGGGATAGAAATATTTTTAGTGTTGCTTAAATATTCCTGTTTTTTTTTAAAAAAAGTGAAATACTAACATAGTTCCCCCCCCCCCGTTGCTTTTAGAAAACCCACCGCTTTGGTAAGAAATGTTTTAATACATGCATTAGTTTGTATTTTCCTTTTTTTTTTTTCTTTTTAACTATTTAATTGATTTTAATCTCCTGTTTGAAAGTGTTGGGGGGGGGGGAAATGGGCATTTTGGACTGTTTTGCCATGGGCAACGATCAAAGGTGAGGAGAGCATTCAGGTATTTACAAGCTCATTGTATTTGGAAAGGAACTGAGAAAAGCTGGAATCAGCACCTTGGAAAGTGGTTGACTGGAAGGAGCTTGAGAAGAAGAAAAGTTCATATAGAAAAGCAGTTGCTCTGTTCTTGCAAGATGAGAGCCCCAAAAGGAGAAGTTTGATATCTCTAAAAAAGAAAATTCCCTATTACCATTTGTTGAAGTATCTGTTGTACTGCAAATTTTTGCAATGCTCTTTACTGGTGATGTCTCAGCTGGTGTTAGAAACAACTATCCTCCCCCAAATGTTTTGACTGTTTTTGCTGTGCTCAGCAATTGGCATATCTGGTTTGGTTCTGGTATAATTTAGGGTTAGTCTAATTTTTTTCTATTATCTTCTGTATATTGTTTTTATCTGTTGTAGAAATAGCTACTGAGCTATTCATCTATCTCTTTCTTTCCTTTGGTTAGCACATGCTTTTCAGAACACGAAGATGTTAAGCCCCCTCTCATGAACCCACACATCTGGGAGAAAGTCTGTGAATCTAAATCACCTCCTCCTCTCAATCCAGGCAACTCCTTAGCCGTGAGAAACAGCTGCTGAGGCAGCCCCAGCAGCTGTGGGAGGGATTAGCTGGGGTAGAGGAGAGCGAGTGTGAAACTTCTCCAGCCTGCCTTCCAGCAGGCAAGCGCAATGGCAAGAGGGCTCACGGGCAGAGTTCCTCAGCACCTGCTGGCTTTGCGCTGGGCAGAGGACGAGCACAGATTATTCCCCGGCTGTGAGTGCGGAGCTCTCTGCCCTTCTTTTTGCCGAGAAAGGGTTGTTGCCCTCCTTCCCCCCACCCCCAGGTGGGAGATAGCCAACCAAGGCTGCCTCCTTGGGACCTGGGAGCAACCCCTCCCTGTGACTACTCTGTGATTAACCAGCTTCAGAGCCTCCTCTCCTCTCCCTTGCAATCAGCTTTTGCTGTTTTTATGAGGTTTTCCTCACCCCAACACTAAAGGAACGTTCAGCTCACTGCAAGGCAAGGTTGTTCTATTTATTCCGTGACTCGTAGCTGTGAGCAGAATTTTCACATTTACTTCACTCTTTACAGATGGGGTTATCATGAAGACAGTTGGCCTTCTCTAGCAATATTGTGCTATTCTATTTATGTTAGAGTTCACACCTATTGTGATTCTTACAAGATTTCCTTATAATGGGGCTCATTCATCTGACTACTTAGCACATGGAATATACTTACATTGCAGAATGAAGGCATTTTCCCGCCTTTCTTTATTGTAAGACACCCAGCAATGTGTAGTGACAGGACAAGAAGGGATAAGTGAAATTATTTTAATATAATATCAGTGTATGAGAAACCACAGAAGAAAGAAAACATTTCCTGGAAAATTCTGCATATGTATATATTGCATTGTATAGTCTTACAGACAAATTTACATGAAGTACATATTATATTTTAAAACACTGATTTGAAAAGGACAACAAATTAACTTTTCTCCTTCTGTACAGACATGGGAGTGTGATTATTTTTTCCTGTTGCTATAGTTTGTGGTTCTTTAGGAGGAGTACTCATATTCTTCAGCACTGCGGCGTCCAAAATCCATCCAGCCCATGTAGTCCCTGTCATTTATCCTGTGTGTAGGATCAATGCTCTGTACCCTGTTTCCCATAACAGAGATCCTTCCAGCAGGACCTAAACAAGAAGAGAGGGAGAGAGGAGCAAATAGTCAGATGTGTCAGATTCATCCATTTTCTCTTTGCCTTTTTTGCAAATGTTGACATGCAACAGTTAAAACCACTCTACTTACACAGACCATGTAACACTACTGTCATGTCAGTGGGGAAAGTGTCTTAGAAATGTTACGAGAAAAGCCCTGAAAGTGATTGTTTTCTTTGTATGAAACAGAAAATGGACCAGAGACTTGTTTCTAGCATATATCATTTCTAAACTGAGAACAGTGCAGTGAACACACAGCACCTTTCTGTTACTGCAGGGAGCGCCGTGGGCTGGTACAGACCAGTGGCAGGAGCTGTGCTGCCAGTCTTCTCTACAGCTCTTTGGAGGGGATCACCATCTCCCTGTCTGCTCCAGGCAGCTGGAAAGGAACATGGGTGCATTTCTCCTTGTTTTCTTTCTTCTGAAGTAGCAGAGAGAAGATGAAGAAAGTCCAGACTTTCTCACTCCTGCTACAAGATCACTCCCCTGTTTGCTGTAATGGGAGGGAAGTTCCAGAGTGAAAGTAACTCTGCTTGAAAGCAGACTCAGGCCTAAGTCAGGACTCCTCCACATAGTCCTATTTTACCTGAAGAGCAGTGAAGATAAGCACAGGAGCTCCTATAAAGGCACTTTAGTACAAGTGGAGTAGTTATGAATCTGTCTGCTGACAGACATCCACATACACGGCCTGTTATATCAGTGCTATTTCTATCACATATCTACAGCTTGTGTAACTCCTATCACAGCAATGTTGGATGCTGATCTTTAATCTCGTCTTAAAGAGTTATCGTTGTTTAGGGCATCAAGGAGATGCAAGACCTAAATTATTTACAAGGGGGACTTATACTTCAAAAATGAAAAGTCATACTCCCATCCCATCATTTGCTATCAGTACTTTGTAGGGTTAGATATCTACAAACACGAATGCAAAGAAAATCTCCCTTATATAATACTTAGAAAAAGTCATACTTGATATCATCATGTTATGCAACCAATGTTATGCAAATGGGGAGAAGGTTACTTTTCTCTGTGCTCCCAGAAAACTGCCAAAGTTAACATATGCCAACAATTAAGATGAGCTTAAACCTTGAGTGAGAAAGAGGAACAGATTAGTAATATTCAGACCAATGCTTGGATAGGTACTCAAACTGATCAAAAAGAAAAAAAGCTCAGGCCAGAGGCCACAAATCCATACAGTTGTCTTGCTTAGTTTCTTGTGTTTTGAAGGAATCTGACTGTGTGCTTTTATATTTCAAGGTTTTTGTCATAAAATGATCTTAATGAAGATCATTTGTTAGTGGCTGCAGAGGCATAGGAAAGTAAAAAGCAAGTAGCATAAAACTGAAACTGCAGTGTTTTTAGATATTTTTTTTTCTCTTTTTAAAAAAAATCTCTGCAAAAGAATATTTTTCTACCATTAAACCTTCAAAATCCTGGAAGTTCACATACATAATTCAGAATATGTAACCAAAGTTGATGAGAATAGCTTCTTGGCACTATAATCAGCTGTGCTAGGACAGAACTAAACCATCACTCAGATGTTGGTATTTAAGAGACTTCTGAGCCTGCAGTGACCTGTGGGCTGTAATGGTTCCCCTGGTGCCATTATGGTCTGGCTTGGCAAGTGCTCCTTAGGGAATGTGTACGCATTGCTGACTTGACAGCTACTATGTCTCATCTACACTGTGCCAGATGCATACTGTAAAGCCTGCAGATGAAGCTAATTGAAAGCTAGGTCATACACAGTGAAATGAATTTCTTAACCTTTCTTCAAATCACTGAAGATGGCCTGTGGATACAGCAGAATCAACATATGACAAACAGCTTCAATTGCAGCAGATGGGCAAAGATGCAGCTGTATAGCCTTAATGTCCTGAGAGAATTTAACTTTCTAATTGTTATCACTGGAAATATTGGCTAGAATGAGCTTTTCTATTAATCACAAACGCAAATGCCATCACTGATAACTGTGAAGACAAGCAAATGCTCTCTTTTTCCCCTTCAATGGAATTTTCAATTGTTGATTATTATTTGGAGAGAGGATCAAGTGACTAACAGAGCAGACAGGTCTTGTAGAGATTTCTAAAGTGCTGCCCAGAAGCTTTGTACTAAATGGGAACATAACACATATATGCATTGTGATTTTTGTCTCTTCTCTATTAGAAAGAGAGAGTCTAAATAGCTTAGCAATGTCACAATAATCCCATCATTTGCTAACAGTACTTTGTAGAGTTAGATATCTGCAAACACAAATGCAAAGAAATTCTCCCTTATATAATACTTAGAAAAATATGGTTTAAATCTAATTTTTTTTCACTTCATTCATTTGAGCTAATTGGAAGTGTCTGCCAGAAATTTAAGAGGGCATGTAAACTAGAATAATGAGCTCAATTTTCATGTTAGTGGGTGATAACTATGCTGAAGAAGGGCGATGAAGATTCTGCTTTGCAGACTCCTGTAATAAGATTCTTACTCAGTAACACCTTTAATAAGAGCACCAAATTCTAGAACTTTGTATCTGAACTGCCTTTCTATTAGGAGAGGTGAACTGCTAAAATAAGCTCCTTAACAGAAATGATGAGAATTGCTAACATGAGATGAAGTGTCTTAGAACACAAAGTGATGCATGCAACATCTCTTAACTGCAGATTTGCAAAGATAAGAAAGGGTTTCTGCCTAGCACAGGGATCAGCACTGAGGCTCTCAGGAGGGGAGGATAAGATGAACTACACAAGGTAATATGGAGAGGCAGGACAGCAGAAAGTCAATGTTTATATATAAGTGAACTTCACCCTAAACACAGTCTGGGTCTGCAAGTGAAGTAACTGTGTGGACACAATGCCTGTATCCCCACGTCATCACAAATACTGCCTCTCCCTTCAGCCCTCTCTGCTGCTAACATGTCCTTTTTCCCCAGCAGCACCAGAGACACACCAGACCGAAGCTATAGCAAGTAAACATGATTTGTATAACTCCACAAGTGGTGTGGTGGCTTTTGCTGAGGTTGGCAGCCATCTTTTTCCCGTGGAGTCCACAGCAATTAAGTTGCCCACAGTGCTACTCAGTTCAGATAGAAAGTAATAAACAGATCAGAGGCTTCAAAAGGAAAAAAATGCCTTTTTTAGGGGATTAGGAGGAAATGTTCAATGGGGAACTATATGCAACAATTTTGATCCATCATTTCTACTGGTAGCACAGACAGTATATGTTTGTGTGTAAGATATATACATGCATATATATACACTCCTATTTATATATATGTAAAATACTTATTATATAGCTTTATTCCTTCCCTAGCTAGCTCATGTATGTAATGCAGTTTCTTAAATAACTAATATATCACAAGGTAAAAACTAAGCCCTCAGATTCCACTGCTCTTATCTATGCTTCATGCCCGTTACAAATGCAGTGCCATGGAGGTTTTTATGTAACTACAAGATTCTGTTGTACTCCAAGGCTGCCAGGGACTCAAAACCTAACAGAAATTTACACATTTTCAAGCAACACATTTACCACTGCTTTTAGCACCGTGTTCATGAATGCAAGTTCTGATCTTTCAAAAGCTTGCATACTTTTGCAACTTGCCCCCAGGAACAACTACATGGAAATTCCTATACTCAGAAGATTTCCCTGCTGTGAATATCCCTAGCTGAGTTATGATTAGCCATTTGGTCTGTATTTAGCCACAAAAAAACAAACAAACAAACAAAAAAAAAAACCCCACTTTTCTCACTCTCCTAACTTTAAAAAAAGGAGAGAGGTTAATTAAATGAAAGTTCCAAGAAAATGCAATTACTAGATTTTGGGTGAGATAAAATATGATGTAAGACATACTGAAATAACTATAAGACTGAGAACAATAAGCAAAAAAAAAAAAAAAAAAAAAAAAAAAAAAGACTTGCATCCTATCTTCTGTAGTCGTTCATGCTATATGAGGGGGTTCCCTTAACATCTCAATATCTCTGGAAAAAAACCCACTGACATAGAAGCAGGCTATTACCAGTACCTTTTCTGGCTTGCTGGAGATACTTGGCCAACAAAGCACCGATGTTAGCTCTTTGGTCAATGCTTCCATCCAGCCGTGGGACAGGTTTCAGCGGGCCGGCAGATGAAGGGGAACGGACCTGCTGGTGCCGTTCTGTCAAGCTCTGTTCAAGCTCGGCAGCCAGTGGATTCCCATTGTGCGAGCCCGCAGTCTGCTGTCCGAAAGAGCTCGCTGAGAGCACAGCAAGGAACACGCAGATGCATACACCACTGTACATTGCTGGAGAGAAAAGGCACCAAGAGTTAGAATGACCACATTTGCTACATTTTATGTTATCTTCACCTTCATCATTCTTTGGAGGCAATGGCTTCTGAGCAATTTTTTTTAAATGGGGATAACTGTGGGCTCAGTGTTAAGCTGGAAGACACACACATGAATAGTTAAATATGCCTGAGAAAGAGGCAGACATCTGTAGGGCAGGCACAGAAAGAGATAAAGCCAGTTAGGCGTGCTATATGCTATGTCCGCTTGATCTACTCAATTCTTTTTTGCTTTTATTTTTTTGGAAGCTGTGTTTCACTAAAACATGAGAGACACATCAAGCTCTAAAGAAAATCCCAGGATTAGCACACACCACTGCTACACTGCTGCTGCATTAAAATCTGCTGATATTGCAAATACTCAATTTTGAGAAGTTTTACAAAGAGTCTTTACTTCAAGCACCCCTTCTCTGGTTTGAACTTCACTGCTCAAGAGGCTTCATCTTGTCATACAACGAGGAAGAAAGCTCCCAGAGAATGAAAAAAAAAAAACCCTATCAAGCTCCCAGTTATTTGATCTACTAGTTGAGGTAGTAAAAGCTGCTCAGGAGTAACAAATAATGTGCAATGTAGCAATATTCTTCTGGATGTAAAACAGAAATCAAGTGCGATGATTTTTTTTTACTGCTTCCTTAAAGAAACAAATATTAGGAAAAAACGATGTCATTTCATTAGATTATTTGATTATATAAGCTGAAATAGGCTTTTCTTCTGGAAACTTGAAAATTACTCTCAGTTAATAGGAGAGACAAGGTACCTAGTATTTAATGCTGCAAGATTACTTTTCATTTATACGTATGCACAAGTTACCTGCATGGAAGTTTGTGAATCATTTAAGGTTTTTGAAAGAGACACTGAATAATAATAATCTTGTCGTTTTAAAAGAAGGGAAAACGAAGTTCGTTTGCCCACTGCACACACAGAAATGCGTAAAATACGACCTTCCCGCAGGGCGGCAGACGAACGCGGAACGTCGAGGCGCCGCTCCGGCTCAAAAACGGTCCAAATCCCCTCCGACACCGCCGCCCCCCGCCCCAGCTCCCCTCCTTCAGCAAACCGGCCGATCGCCTCAGAGCCGCTGCCCGAGTTAAGCCGCCGACGAGCCCCATTTCGCGCCCCAGCGGCGGCGCCTGAGGCGGCAGCGGCGTTTCCTTCCTTCCTTCCTTCCTTCCTTCCTTCCTACCTGCCCGCCGCGCCGCCGCCGCGGCCAGACCCGACCCGACCCGAGGGAGCGAGGCGGTGCGCGCTCAGGCTCGGCAATCCGGGCCGCCTCCGACGCCGGCCCTTAAATAGCGGCGGCGGCGGCCGTCCGCACGGCTCTGACGCCGCCCGCCGCCGCCCCGGGCCGGGCCCCGCTGCGGGAGGAGGTGGGAGGCGCGCAGCGCCCCCCCCCCCGCTGTCCGTTGGCGCCGTTATGCGGCGCGAGAGCACCGGCCGCCCGGCGGGCGGCACCCGGCGCGACGGGGCGCGCGCCGCCTTTCCGCCCTCTCTGAGGCGAGGCTGCCGCGGGGCAGCCGCCCGCTTACCGAGCGCACCTCCCCGCGGGGATCCCCCCCCGCCTCCGCCGCGCCGCGCCGCTGCCTCCCTCCCTGCCGCCCCCGGGGCAGGCGGGGAAGCGGCGGCGCCTGCAGGGGGCGCCCCAGCGCCGCGGGGCGCTTCCAGCGGGCGCGGGGGGAGCGCGGGGCGGGAAGGCGCCGGCGGCGCGCGGGGAGGAGCCGAGGCCGGCCGCGCTGCGCCCTCGGCGGGCCGCGTGTCCGGACGGGGCTGCGGGCTCGTGTCCTCTCTTGGCGCATCAGCACCTGCGCGGGGTGAAGTTAATAAAAACAAACAAACAACAACAAAAAACCGCCGCAACCTGCTTTGGAAACAGAAATGTAAGTTGAAGTGGAATTGCCAGGGCGAAGGAGAGCGGCACTGAAATAGTTCCAGCAATTCCCTCTGGTGAAATGTGCGTATTTAATGGCTCTGCCTTCGAATAAGCCGGTAATACTGCTGATAACTCAGTATCACTGTTTTGCCTTAGTGGGAAAAACGCTCGCTGCTACTAGGCACTTAAACCGTCGATAGCAAACTGTAGGTGCCTAGGAAAGGTATCACAATCTTTCTGGGAAGGAACACGACAAGAGCCATTCTAGTAGAGCCACATCCAGGCCCTGAGAACCTCGCTGCAGGTAATGAGCTCCCAAAGGACCAGTTCAAAGCTTAGTAGTAGAAAAAGACAGAGACCTTACTAATAGAGGTGTATGCATAATTCATATTACAGAGGTATAAATATAAATGCAGACATTCAATCTGACAGGTTTATTTGGGTGAACCAATAAAAACCATAGGAGATTACTTAGAGTTGATTTGGAATATTAGTTCAATTTTTAATACATCTTTATAGAAGTCCTCAGAAGGTTCCCTTTGGTTCCAGTCAGATCGGCAGAAATTGTGTATTTCTTTGCAAGTTTTACTACACGACAGGGCAGAGCATCCGTTGAATTTGCGTGTTTTAAGTTTGTAAAGGTGCTGCCGATGATTCTGTTGTGTTTTCCTGTTACGATTTCTGGAAACTCAAGGACTCTGCATGAATGGAGAGACAAATCTCTGTTTGAGAGGAGCAGCCAAGCTTACTGAACTGTGCGTTCTCATGGAAGTGCAGGACAGCAGCATCAGCGTATGCTTAGTGGCATACAAAATCAAACAGAGAAGTCAGAAATGTCTGCTGACATTTACATGTGTATGAGAATTGCATGGGATCTCTGTGCTATTAAAAGATCATACACTAACTTTTATGCTGCACCTCTGCATAGGTCAAATACCTATGTTTGCAATGAAAGAGTCAAGGATTCTGCAGTGCAAGTGAGATTTCCTGCCTCATTGTACTTTCATGATCTCATACTACTTGCAAAATTCTGCTTTTTTTTTTTTGCTTTTTTTTTTCCTATTTAGGCATCATGGTGTATGAATAAAATTAGACTACAGCTTCGTGTCAGGTTATTAAAATCGATAGTACTGTGCTGTCAAAAACTGTCACTTTGGTTATAGATTTTTGAACACTAAACTTTCCCCACTGAGTTCCTTAATACTAGTATGTAAAATCCTTAGAGATCACTTTCTGATTCATTGATATTTTCTTTGGCAAAAACTTTGAAGTGGTGTGAAACTTCCAGTTCTTGGTAAATAAGTGGCAGGTTGGCATTTTAGTGTTGTTTTAGACAGACAGTGGAACAGAAAGCCTGTTACGGGGTGAATAACATGGTAACAGGACTTTGACATTATTTGCCTGGGGAAGCTTAGGATGTGTATTACTGACTGATATGACACGAGGAGGAAAGAGTCAAGGTTTGCTTTGCAGTGATCTGTTATGGTTCCAAAACCTAAGTTTTCCCGAGTTGCTCGTCCTAGACCTGTACCATGTGTCTGTAGACTGTTAACTTACCCACCATTACAAGTGGGGTGAGCTAGGTGCTGCTCTTGTGCATGACTTTCTTGGGAGGGAAACTATTTTGATTGAACCAGAGCATGAGCAATACTGTAAGATGCCAAGTAAAGATGCAAAACAGAATTACACCCAACAAGAACCCTGCAATGCAGTAAATCACTAAAATAGATGCACCTCTGAGGCAGCAGCTGGATGCCATCGTAGTTTAAAGGCTGCAGGCTTTTTAAAATTGTGTGTTTTTAAAATTGAGAATATGTGGCTCAGTATAAGCTGCTCTGGTGCGAAGCTCAGAGATGGGCTTGAAGCAAGAAGTCAGTGTGAGCCCTGAGGGTTGGGCACATACTTTCTTATGCCTGTTCTGCGAAAGAGGTGGCCAGTGCCAAGAGCGAAGTGCAGCAAGGCACTATGAGCATTAATGTTTCGTTGTCCCTCTGCTACAGAGCTGGTCTATGAGTGGCAAGGAGCTTGGAGCTTGGAAATGCCCCGCTCTTTCCTACGGTAGTGAGCATACAAATGCTGTGTAAGGCTTCATTTCCATCAATGTGCATGTGACTTTTGTCTCCTTAGTATATATTTTTCATAGTAATATCATGTGTAGTTTGCAACAGCACGGTTGCAATACGGACAGCACAGCAGCTTGTGATGCCTGTGTTTAATGCCTTTTTCTTCTTAGCCAAAAAGGAAACATATGGCTATTACTCACTGTGTGTTATTGCATGGCTTTGGATTCTAAGACTTTTTAGGCTGTGTATTAAATAAGCAGTAATGTACTGCCAAGTATAAGTATGCTGGGAATTGTCTGTGAAGGATAAAGCTGGATGGTTATGTTGTGGATAGGGGAGTCCTTGTGCCCAGGAAGGTAACAAAAAAACCATATTTTTACCTTCCAAGTGCTAGTTCCTTTTCTGATTAGCACTATGCAGTGTTTCTTTTTTTGTTTGTTTGTTTTGGTTTTTTTTTTTTTTTTTTTTTTTTTTTTTTGCTTTCTTTTAGACCCTGATACTTAAGGGTAATATGCTTTGCTGTGTAGGAGCAGGTTTTTTTTCCTATGTAATTGGTGGGTGTTTAGAACAAAGTAGCAAGAATTAGCAGAGGATAGCAAGGGAAGGAATGGTATAGTTTTCTGGAACTAACAGGCAAATTAATGAATATATTATTTGGAACAACTGCCTGGATTATAGATGTATAAACAGAGCCTTGGATATGTTTTAAAACAGAAAGTACTTTCTGCTACTGTTTTTGGATGTGTTGATTCAGCCATTGCATTTTTGTCCTTTCATTTTTTCAAGCCTTTTGAATTTGAATTCAGCAATTTCTATCGAATGACCTAAACATTTTCCCTTTAGTCTTTTTCTTCTGAATTTGCATCCCACTTGACAGGAAGATAAACTCTACTTAGAGTCACCTCAGAAACTGAGGGACAAATTCTGGTCCTGGAAAGTGACCAGGAGTGTTGCATGCAATTGCAAGAAGTCTGGGACCTCAGCCGTGGGAGCACTGAATTCCTTTTGCAGAGCAGTGCCTCAACCTAACAAATCAACCCTGGGGTCTGGTAGAAACAGAGCTGGTGCTGAGAACTGAAGATCTAACTGGCAGAGGTTTTGCTTGGAACTAGCCCTACTCTGTTCCAGGGACTGAAAGCTCATCAGTGATTGAAATGCGCTGGATGGATTCCTGGCTTCCATCTTCCACTTCAGTTTCATTCAAAGGGAATCCAGGTTGGATACTCCAAGACTGTCAAGTGTAAACCAAAGAGCAATATGTGGAAATGATCAGGAAATCTGCTTCAAAAGGGCACTTCTGATACAAAGAATGTACGCTGATGTGAATTCACTCATCTTAGAATTACACGTTATCCTACAGCTGTGTGAAGAAGGAAAACAAGAGGATGATCCCATTTCCTGGGACTAGGGCTGAATTCTTAAGAAAATTAGATTTTAACCTCTATTCTATGAAATTCAGACACTTTAGTATGTAGACTTCCTATAGGCTAACTGTTAAACTGTTAAACTTCTTTGCATGATATTCCAAATTGGGTTCCTTGTGGTTTCAAGAATATGTGATGAAGTGAGCCAGAGAAAAATCCAGAGTCAAGCATTTTCTAGGACAGTACCTAATACCAAATCACTTTCTTTTTTGATATTTTTTTCTCTTTGAAAAAACGAAGTGATCTTATGTGGAAATTGCTTTTGTGCAAGTAGAAAACTGGAAAAGGCATTGAAGTACTAGAAGAAATGGCAAAGGTATATAAAATGTTTGTTTCTAACAAATTCTCTGTGATTTCAGCAATACTTAGAGAAGTATGGTGGTATTTGAAAAAGTGGGAAGATGAAGACTAACTTTGACAAGCACAAAATGAAAGTGCAGTAGTTAGACACTCATGAAGAATGAGAAGTCTGGTTAATGCCTGCTTTGTGGGATGGTTTGCATGTAATATTTGTCTTCTCTTTCCTTTGTTGTCTGTTATTTTAAATCTGTTTTATAATGTTTGCTACTTTAACATGTACATTTCAATTAAAAAATGGGACAAAGCACAAAATGAAAAAAGAATAACTGTTACGTAACGCTGTAAAAGGAAGGAGAAAGTGACTTCCTATGCTAGTTGTGCCTAAAGCATTTGAATTCATTCCTAGCTGTGTGCTTTTACTATCTAATCCTGTGAAATATTGAAACATATGCTTATGTTTCAGGGGTTATATGAACATGTGCACATGTGATTTGTTAGCAGGATAGGATGGCACCCCTTAAATATGTCCCAAACTGCTTATTAGTGTTGTGACAGTAATAACAAACACTTGTTCTTTGAACTTGCTCTTTGCTGTTTGGAGATCCTAGGGTTGTGGTTTCCCAGGCTTTATCACATTCTTATGTCTGAAACTCAAAATCTTGTTAAGCTTCCCTCTCTCACCCTCTCTTCACTCTCTCTTACACCTTAGATATGTGTAATGATTCTCAGGAGAGCCCTTGACCTTCTTCAGGGGAGTTCAAAGCAGAGCTTATGTTGTCTGCCATTCAGACCTGAAGTACCTGCTTCATCAGATACTCTTTGAGAATACAGCTGGGATAGCACTTTTGTCTGTGAGAGTAGTATTGTGTGTTCACAAATACTGGAATCTTTTATGTGGATGGCATCCTTTTAAATAATTGTATTTTATGGCATAATTAATATTTTTTATGTGGGAGAAAACACTTCAATGTGAATATTAATTCATTTATTATAAAAATAATCTAGTACAGAAGGAAAACACACTGTACTTTTGGAAATACTTTGTACTTTTCAGATGTATTCCCTACCTTGCCACCTGAATGCTGAGGAAAAGCATCTTTCCTCTGTGTGGCAATAAGAGAATACTGCTGGAGATGTTCACCCCACAGCCCTCTCCTGTAAAAAGGCTATGTCTGAGCAACCAACATTGATCATACAATTTAAAATCCCAAGAAGGGAGCTCTGTACATGACAGACTCAATATATTAGCTTCTCATCTTCCATACATTTGCACATTTTCATCTATGCTGATCCGAATTTAAGAGTAAGAAACTAACTTGGCACTAGATAGATTAGGCAGATTATAATTTTTTTTTCCCAGTATCCCTTAGAGGAGATAGAGGCCTTCTGTTTGAGACATAAGTGGATGGGAGAGCTGGAGTCCTGTTGTTTCACTTCTGCTGTTAAATTGCACTTTGTAGTATGGAAGGAAATTGAATTAACCTGGGTATGAAATATGAATTGTTATTCTGACAATTCTGATTTGAATAGGGGTGCCGGAAGGGTCCATGGAAGGCGTAGATGCTGTGGAGCTGTTTTGCTTGGCTAGAATGAGATGAAAAAATAATGACGGTCTGTTTAAACAACCCTGACTGCAGTATAGATTTTGATGTAAGGGAGGTTCTTGGAGGTCCTAGGGATCGCCTGCTAGTGGTGTCAATATTCCTCACTTTCGGCAAGGCTGCTGCTTTCCTAATTACTCAGCAATATAGCTTGGATGTACCAAGGTAGTTACCTGTGTTATGCCAGAAATCAGGATGGAAAGAAGCATTAACCGGGAGGCTCCGTAATCTAACACTTAATCTTTTGTGGCCCAGTATTTCCATGCTCAGAAATAGCTGACCACTGTAACCTTACAGCCTACAGTTTGGGCCCAGGTTCTAGTGATTTCTAAGAGCAGATCAAATTGATTCAGCCAGCTCAAACAATTCAAAGGCTGATAAAAAGGGGACAGTTAACTCAGGCATCTACTTTGAATACATCTTAGTTGCCCTCTCGTGGATGAAACTCTTCTTGAAAAAACAGAAGACTTCTAAATTAAGACAGTTTACTGATTAATTAGGTATAACTCCCTTTTGAAAGAACTGGGCACTAAGAACAGACATGACAGAAATGAATTATCACCCAGATAGTATAGCTCAATATAGGAGGAATCAATTTTTGGAAGCAAGCAAATCTTGCAATAGGCTGCTCACTTTTTATTGTTTCTAGCTATCTGTCTCTAAATTAGGGTTTTCTAAATTAAAAAAAATACTGTATTCTGAGTAGAGTCTGGAATTACTTAAAATCAGCAGTTCTGCATGGTGGTATGTGGCAGGAAAGACACAACTTTATGAGGCATTTAAATAAATATGCTATCAGGTTGACTTCTTAAATTTAGCAAGACTCATTAATGACATTGTCCTATATGGCAGCAATGCTATAGGCTCACTGTTTGATAATACTAATATATATTTTATTTAACACTATACTAATGTTGTGTTTTATTTAACATGCTCTTAGAGTAAATAAATGAGCTCCATCAAAAATCTCCTCTAGTTAAGAGCTCTCTCAAGATCCTGGCCATACTAACTTACGTACTTAGTTTCTATTTATTTATGGGAACAGGGATAAAAACTGTTGGAATGAGCTGTCTCTGGCTTGATTGTACTCTTTTGAAATGAAATAGCAAGTTTACCAATGACTTCACTGATGTAACATGATGGCTTGTTTATTTGCATTCTACTCAGGACCTGTTGCCAGTTATGAAAAAGTGTTGTCAGATATATAACTGTGGAAAATGGAGGGGAATTACAGTGATTCCATTTCCTGTTTCTCTGTCCATGTATGCTTATTTAAGGCAGAGTTATGGAAATTCGCAATGCCCTTTTTTTTTTTTTTTTTTTTTTTGTTATTCCTGCCTGTCTTTGCTTCATCTTAGTGTGAAATAAGTCATATAGGAAGGAAGAGTCCTGTTTGTCCTGTCCTTTCCCCACTTGACTGGCAGTAGTGGTGGTTGCCTGCTGGGTGATGTATGCACGTTTCTTATTTTTTGAGATTCAGTAGAACCACTTGTGTCATAACCCCACACATAGGTGTTAATAAACAGGCTGGGGATCCCAGTGTGACCCGTGTGGGGACACAGGCAAACCAGCATGTTCTTCAGGAGAGAACGCCAGTGGGAGGACAACAAAACAGATAAAAGTGTCAACTTTATAAAGGCTATATGCATTGCCCTCTTGTTCTGGCAATACAATAGAGCATCCACTGTTTGGATGTACGTAGGCTCTGCTAAGTAGTTGTTGCTTACTTAATCAGAATAATCTCCTCTGAAAATGTCCATCTCTGCTCATGTAGCATTGGATCTAATGACACTCTTGTTTAACACACCACTATTTGCAATACAAGGATTGGCATTCTTTGATGTTCTCCTCATAGAAAAGTTCAGCTCATGAACAAAATACTCTCAAATCCTTCAGATTAATCATAATGTAATACTTCTGCTATGTTTTAACATAATAAAGAGATGAATTTAGGGTAGTTTGTTGGTTTTATCTTTAAAGTTCTTCACTCATGAGTTTAAATCACTATCTTGAATTTATTCAAAGGTAGTCCTTTCATTTTTAAGTAATGCTGTTAAAGATAATTATTCTAAGTGCACAATTAAATAGAAACATAGATCTTTATAGGGTTATTTTTTTTGCATTTCGAAAAGAAAATAGAGTAACTCCTGAATATTCATTTATCTAGTGAAAATTCATCTGTTTACATTTTCATAACTAACAAACAGAAAGCAAAGGCTCACATAGTACTAACAAATTCAAATCATCGTATTTCATTATCACGTTGTCGTACTAGAAATACAAGATGGAGAGTTTTTTGTATAAGTTATTTATGTTCTACCTTGTTTTTCATTAATTTTATGTTGCTTTCCTTAGTTATGATAGGTCTGATTCTGATACCCTCATTCATAGTGAACAGTGTTTCAACTCAGGCCCTGAAATATGGATGAAATATATTACAATATTTCAGCAAAACTATAGTTTGAGTGTTTTGTACTTCTGCTTTCCTCCATTGAGTATGCTATTTGTTGAACTACAACTCCCTTGATGACCTGTCTCCTTGGAGAGAAGCAGGAGAGATTCTTCTTGGAGAGAATCGTATGAATTGCAGCTGTGTTTCATCCTGTGTGAGGAGTCTGAAGCTTGCAGAATGTGCATAAGTATGGGAGAAATGAACTACAGGTTTAATGAAAGCAGTATTTCCTCATCATATGCACCTTAAATACAAGCAGTTCTAAATTGAAATATGTGCAGTTTTGGCTGAACTACTTTGGTTTTCAAACATTCGAGTGTCTGTTTTACAGACTTATTCACATTTTTCAGCAACTCAGTAGTTTTTTTAATCCTTGTGATGTATCATTTAGCAGTAGTGGGACAAGATGCTAGTCCTTGTGTGTACTGTCCAAGAGCCTCCTTGATAAAATAAACAATGCCCAGGTGCAGAGAGCCACTCTGAAAGATTTGCACCTGAAAACAGAAGCAGATAGATGCGAAGGATCAGCTTTCTACCAAGAGGGGAAGGGTAGGCTGGCAAACCTCTGTGTGCGTTCCTCAGTGGTGTTAATGGCAAAACAGGATGTTTGATGCCTCTTGTGCTACCTGGCTTGTCAGGATAACAGTAGCTGTAAATATTAGACAACAATCTTACAGATAGCAATCCTTATAGAAGGATCTTTCCGAACTACTCTGGGAGGCAGCCAAAGTATGTATAGTTTTATGCTTACTTTTGTTGGTATATCTAACATAATTTGCATATAAAATTCTTTAAGAGCCTTTCAACCTTACATTAATTAAGGGCCTAATCCTACTCCTTTGGAATAGTGACAAATAGAAATTTCCCTTAAGGCTAAGCAATTGTGTGCATGTGTGTGTGGGTGTGGAGGCAGGCAGTAGCTGAGGTCTCCTTGGCACCATGTTTGCAGTTCAGTCTGTTAGAGTAAGCAGCCTTTGGGACTGGTTCTCTCCTCATCCTCCTCTTTTTTCACCTCAAGCAGAAAATTTCTATGTATGTTTTTCCTATGTCAAAATCAATTTTCATTTTTACGGAGAGTATGAAGTATTTCACGTGAAAATGCACTGAAAAAGTATATAGAGATGAGAGCTTTACAAACGGGTTTCAATTTTACAGACTGTTTGCAAGTTCTAATATTAAATATTGTATTCAAAACAAAATCAAAGAACCGGCAATTCCTCAACCCAACTTTATTGCTGTTAGTATTTTGCTCTCTTGAGGCCTCTAACTATGTGACTGGAATAAGTTATTTTTAAGAATATCGTAATGAATTAGGGGCCTACAAGCCTTTCACTACAGTGACATAGACATGTTGGAGCTCTGATGCTGATGACTAAGTGAAGATGGGCCTGAGGCTTCTGAATCTTTGAGTACTTGAACACTTTCCCCGATCCAGATTATCATAATGTTAAAAATAGAAATAGACTTCATCTAAAACTCTGTCTCTGGAGGCGTTCTTTAATTTAGAGGTATTTTAAATGCTAGTAGTGTTAGTATCTTTTATGAGAAGCTGTGCACAAACCTTGAAAATGAATAACAGATATTCCAAATGGGAATAAGATTTTTGCAGCATGACCACATTGCCTCTGAAATTATTTACACAATGAAATAATAGTTTCAGTGTAGAGAATAATGAAAAAGTGAAGTTGGCTCTTCTTTATGCCTTAGCGAGGAATATTCTATAGAAAACCACAATACCTGAGCAGAAGAAGTATAAGACAGTAATAATGCCACTTATACTAATGTTAGAGAGAATATTGCAGTTCATTAGTGTTTGGTACTGTGAGACTTTGCTGGACTTTGCTGGACTTTGCTGGACTTTTAACCTTATCTGTTCTTCCATACCCCGAGAATGTTTGTGGTTAAAATGGGGTTTAAGGTGTTCCCTTCCAAGTACAAAATTGTCTGAGAAAAACAAGCATTCAATATTCAGAAGACAGACCTGTAGACATGGGGGACTGGAAAGCATTCTCCAAACAGTAATACTTCCTTGGGAAGATAGATACAGTGTAAATAGTGTCATCCATTATGCATTTAGTCTAATATACTGCTCAACAGCATAGGAAATCAATAGGCTATTTCATTATGCCATTTTCGGAGCAAACTTAAGCATATGTCCAATCCAATTAGTTATCTGTAAGGTCTTACACTGCAAAGCATATCCACTCCTATACATTCATTTTAAGATCATTTAAAGCCTGTAGATGTTGCAGATATCCTCACAAAGATTTGAGCACCTCTGAATATGGGAGTCATATACCACAGCAGAAAACCTCTAGGTCAGTAAATTACCTGTGCTCGAAATGGCTTTAGTGAATATTCCCACAGCTCTCTGCTGTAGAACTTCCTCTTTTCCCTTGCTTTTGTCTCACTGCTCTGACTGTTACCCCAGAACTTCTTCTAAAGTCAAGCATGAAGTGTCCTTCACCCTTCTGTTTTGCATGACCTACCAACCAGCTTTATTAGAAGCAGCCTGATTGGAGAAGAATGACAGGTAATTTGACATCACCTGCTAACACTGTGAAATGTACACAGTAGGAGAGAAGTGGGCAACAGATCTTCCAAGATAAGGTTAGTTTTGCCAAGAGATGATGCAGCCAGCTAGAGCCCATCATTTTTTTTTTCCTCCCCAGAAAAGCAATAGTTGTCTTGTTTTAGTCCTGCAAAGTTATTTCTCTGTCTAGTGAATAGTACTTTACTTTTCCCCCTGTAATGGTTAAGAAACATAGCACTTGACTATGCTCTCCCTCGTTAGCTCAGGGAATCTGAAAAATTATTTGCTGGTATAAGTTTAATGAGAAAGAGTGTTACTGCCAGATCCTAATTCTAGCTGTCGACATAGAAATGAGTACAACCTCTGCCACTGGAATTTTCCTTTCTAGCTGCACTTCAGCAAAGTGAACAATGCTTTGTTGCTTTGAGAGAAAGTCTGTAAGTATCAGCTTTTGGGAGTCGGGTAAGGGCTCTGGATCCCAAGCTGCAGGAGACATCTTTCTGTAGCCTCCGAGAGAAAGAAAATTTAAAATGCATCCTTGTCCTTTGTATTTCGTTGTTTATCTACTCAAAACAATACAATGCTGACTTTAGGTTGTTTCCTCCTGTGCTTTCTGGCCACTGCAGATCACAGGCATTATCTTCTGTATGGAGGATAGTTGTCTCACTGAGGGTTTTAGGTTCTACTCCAGCAACCAGCAATCGTTTGGTCAAACATTATTATGAAGCATAATTTTTATGTGCTCAGGTCTGTTGTTACTGGATCAAGCCCCCTGTATTAGGCTTGAGTCAACATATGATGGCAGGGCAAGTAGGAGACATGACTTACATGAGGTTTCTTGCTCTCCCATACACACAAACATTTTGCTTTGTTAGTTTGTGATAGGGCCTGGACTAGATAGTGAAAATATCAATGCTTTTTGTCTGTAACAGGATATAAATGACCGGACGTGATAAATAATGGAATCTCTAGTAATTGTATCTACATGAATATTTCATATACTTAGAGCTGTGAATTTATCCCATGTCTGAGAATCCTCTGAAGTATCTAACAGAGCTTAATTGTTTGCTTTAGCTCCATCCCTCTTGTACTGGTGACAGAAGTCCATGGATGTTTAAGAAAACATGTTTTTTTAAGAGTTTATTGTGCCTACGTGTGAATGAAAAAATGAGGAGCAGATAGTGCATCTTCATCCCTTTATTGTGAAGTCTGTAATAAAGGAAGTGGGAAGAAGCAAGTTTAATTGGTCTTCTCTTTCTTTTTGGAAATGTACTTTCCTCTTGTACAGCATAGATACAGGGAATTGCTGCCTATATATAGATGAGAATGTAAGTTGAATTTTGGGGCAATAGATAATAAACATTTCAAAGAGCTCTCAGTGGCCATCCATGAATGCTAGCTGGCAAGCAACTATGCAGGAAAATTTAAGGAGTTTCTCAGTGTAGGCATACTCCAAAAGTGAACAAGAGGGAGTTCATTAGTATTAGGTATGTTTCAGAAACCAAGATGAGTAAAAATAGTTCTTCAGCAGTTACTTATTGCATAACTGGAAATTAGCTCAATATTTCAAAGATATGGATTTGATTATGAAATGATAGTCTTTTTGGTCTGGTAGGAGGGGACAATGGGGAAACAGGAAAATTGTAACAATGGTCTTTAATAGGGTAGATTTCAATAAACTCTGAGACTTCATAGGATGTTTTGTTAGAGCCAGATCTAAAGGAAAAAGGAGGTGAAGATAGCTGATGGCTCCTCGGAGAAATAATATTAAGGGCACAGTGTCCAGCTGCAGAGGAAATACAAGTGTAGTATGAAACCAATTTGGCTGTATCGTGAGTTCTTCACTGACCTTGAACACAAGAAAGAAGAATACAGAAGATGAAATGCAGATTGGTAACTAGGACAAATCTGAAAGTTTAACACAGGTAGGTAGAGACAAAATCAGAAGGATCAGTGAACAAAATTAGATGGCCTTAGTGGGGGACATCACAAGTAACTGGAAATTATTTGGCAAATATATTAGTAATAAGAGAAAGAACAAGAAAAGTTGGTCAATTACTGACTAAAAGGGAAAGTTTTTTACTCTGAGGATAAATACGTCAAAAGATGTTTCTTTGGCATCAGCCTTCACTAAAGGCTCAATGCCAATATAATGACTTTCACAGTTAATATTAATGACAAATCTCAACCTTGAAAGGGGTACACCAGGCCAAAGAGTACTTAGCTATGTCTGATATTTTCAAATTGGTGGGAACTTCAGTCTCTGTCGAACAACTGACCAAAGCTATTGCAGTTATCTTGGAAGTTCATGAAGAGCAAATGACATACCAGAAAACCAAGTTAAACAAAATGTAGTGCTTCTGTTAAAGAAGGAAGACAAGAAGAGTTGGGCATTTATAGTGAAATTTCAGTCCCCAGAAAAAATGAATCTGATTATTTTTTGTAAAAACCTAGACAGCACAGCGAGGAGTTGAGTAACAGTTCACCTTGCCCTTCCCTGCTTATCTCCCAGACAGGAAAATGCAGGAAAAAAAGTAGTGTAATTTAAAATGACCAGACAGGATCTGATCCTGCACAGGTCAGTGCTTGGTAGTAGGGATCCATGTAATTCAGCTCTCTGTGACTGCACCCCGTATGTGTCAGGAGAGGTTCCTGTAGTTAAGAGATCTAGAAGTTATCAGCTTAGAAGCCAACAAAAATATATAGCTGGCTCTTTAAACCAGCTTTCTGGACTCTCCTGTGTAGTTGGACCAAGGTATTAGCTTCTCACTGGAGATTTTTTTCCTTCCCTTGATTTAGTACATGTTTCATTTTAAGTACTGCCAACTTGTAATAAAACACATTAGTTTTAACTGCTGGAAGAGTTTAACCAGCTGCATCCATTAGCACACATTCAGTTTTCTGTGGTAGTAGGGGTCCAAAAATACTGAAGTGTATATAAAGGGGAAATCTGCATTTGTGTATTAACTGATATTGAACAGATGATGCACCATCAAGCATATAATCAATGTTTATTAAAGGAAGGAATAAATATTACGTGACTTACCAGTCCTAGATATAAGTGGCTCTGTTCTACTTAATAAATGGAAGAGTCTTACAGTGTTTGCCCAGCAATTTCCCAAGGTACATGTTTTTATTAGGCTTTGTCACGATATTACTTTATTGCTTCTTGCTTGTGTTGAGATCCTATATTGTCTTGTTCATTCTCTGACTGAGATAGATTTGTCAGCAGATCAACTGCTTTGAATCAGTGGACCTCCAGTGAAACCACTGCAGCAATTTTGATTTATGACAGCAGAGTATTGGCTCTTATTCCTTACAAATTGCCGTTGACATTGACTGTTCAGAAAGCAAGTTTAAAAAATGTATCCAGCACAGCCCAGAAAAACACAGTAATTCCATTTCGTAAATGTATATATATATTTTTCGGCCATGGAATGAATCCAAGCCATTTTTTCGGGGAGGGAGTATGTATGTATCTATAAATGAAGAGAAGCTGATCATTCTAGGATATAGAGTATTCCTAACAATAACAATAGTGAATAATCCCATGTTATGCAGGGTGTTAGAGACCTGGAAGTTTCGTCTTGGCTCCAAATCAAATACTAGAGTGAGCAGAACCTACTTAATAACCATTCTGACTGAATTGCCCAGCTGTGGACTTACTGTGTCCTGCTCCAAATTCCATCCTAGATCTGATGTGTTTTAATTAAAATCCTGGAAACATTTCATTTCTGACAAAACAGCATTCTTAAGTGGGAAGTAAGTAATTTGGTAAGTGGGAAGTAATTAACTATGTGGTATAGTCATTATTTTTTATGTGAATTCTAATTGTATCCAAATCGCACCTGGTTGAAAATGGTTTCTTTTGCACAAAACTTTTCAAAGCAAAACTTGGTATCGCTTTGATAGAAGAAAGGAAAAGAATTTAACAAGTGTACAAATAGTCACATGGGGGATATGATCTCCTTCTGAGGATTAAGTAATCATACTTCTTGCTTAAGATTTACTTGTGTGGTTCTTGATGATTGCATCAAGGTCTCTATATACCGTTACAGCCTCATAAATCCTCATTCACATGCTATTTCATCTGCACTGCATTGCAGCTATTGCTGAAACCACTTTCAAAAGGCTTCATACTAAGAGCATTCCAGCCATATTGTGACTGTTAAAATCACTTTGCTGAATAAAATGAAAATACACTCACATTTCATGGAGAAGAGAGAAAAAAGAACAAACTTGCACACAATGCCTAAACAACCAGTGAAAACCCTACGGAACAGAATGCTATTATTAGTTGCCATTGAATTTTTAACAAGCCATATACAACTGTTATTGTTGAGCAATAAATGATTAGCAGCAGATCATGTGTATTACTGTTAAGGTCTGTGGAACTTGTTTTTAAACTGAAGATAGAATATTATTGTGGAAATGTAGTGGAGCAAGGTCTTGTTTTTAAACTAAAGGTAGACACTGTTGTGGAAATGGAGTGGAGTGAAGTGGTATTTTACCTTTCTTCTGTTGTCTTCATCCTGTCAATTTCCCTAGCCTTTAGCCTCTTCCGTATCTTAAATGTGTTTTTATTACTTATTGTTCATAAACTGGATATTTCAGCCAAGGCAGAGCGCTGTGATTTGCACTCGTATGGGTACCTTTGCAAAGAGTGCGTTAGCAGAATTTTAAGGCTAGTCTGTTCCTCGCTGTTGCAAATCTGAAAGAATGTGCTGTGTTGCAGTGCAGTGATATTCCACATTATCACAGAATCACAGGGGGAGTGCTGCAGTCTCCCAAGATGGAGAGCTGCTATCTTCTCAATATGACTCTCCATCTCTCAAGGTTGATACAGCTGTATGGGGACACAGAAGAGGAAACCCATGGCACACACAAACCTGAGAGTATATGAATTATATTCTTTCTAAATTAATTTATATGAAATTGGTACTGCATGATTCATGTGAAATACGGAGAGAGGAAGGGTTCGCTAAGAGCATAAATGTGAAGGAATGGCTAGGAAAGGCTGAGTTTATGCATGAAGAAACTATGAATAGAAGTTAGTTCAATTTTTATTAAAATAGTCTTTGTTATTTTATGTACACAGTTTTACACTTCTAAAAATACATTTTTTTTAGCTTTTGCATCAGGCATTATGATTCTCTTTAGTCCATGAGGATTGTTTCTTAGGCAGTTTAATAATCTGAGACTTTCAAGTCCACTAGGATGTGGTTTCTACCTCAGTTAACTTTAGCCAAGAAATGAGATTAGAAGGGGATGAGTTTTTAACTGCGTAGTTTTCCATCTATTGGATTACATGATTAGTGTACTCAAATGTCAACAGTTTGCCTGAACAGACATGCAGTCACAAGGTTAATCTTACTGGCATCCGTTGGAATCAATGTTTTATTAAAACCAGAATTACACAAATCGTCCCTGTCTCTCAGTAGGGGGACCTTGTCTTTCCTATACTCTGCTAATTGCATGGTGATTTACACAACAGCATGAGCTGGCTTTTTCTCCCAGAAGGCTGACAATCATCAGTTATCTTTCTCAATCATAGGTTCAAAGAAACAGGTGATGGTGTGGTATAAATATCTGTATAGGTAGGTCAGCTCACACCTTGAAAAGTGATTTTAGGTGGAACTCAGTGATGGTGCTCTGAAACAGTAGATTAAATTTATGCAAATCCAATTTGTGGTTTTATATTTTTGTTCCAAAGAAAAGGAGAATCATCCACACAAATCACCAAAAATCCTCCTTAAACCCCAGTCTCTTTTTCAGATATCAAGATCAATTTTAAAAGATTTGATTACATCTCTGTCTACTCACTGGCCACCTTTTATGTAAAAAAGGTAAAGGTAAAGTAAGATTTGTATCCTTTTTGTTGTCATTTGAAGCTGGATCTTCCCTTAATCTATTTTGATAAATCTAGCTGTGTAAAGACATTTTCAAGGACAAAATAAATTTGTCCAGTTTGTTACTCAACTCTACAATACTCTTCCCTCTTTCTGGAGGTGAAACTGGTGGAACCCAAAGACTAATATGTTGCATGTCTTTGGTAGGTCTGAAGATGCCATTTGGGCACCAGATAAGTGAATGGCAATGAGGAAGAGGCATCTAATACTCTCTAATGGCTGTGATTTGTGTGTGTTCTTCACAGCACTTCTACTGCACAGAGATGGAAGTGCATTCCCGTTTACCTATAATGAATGGTAAGTGGGACTTGCTTTTGCAGTCTCTCACAGAAAGAGGGAAGCTGATTAGCTTATCACTCCTGATCTAAAATGCCAGGCTTTGCCTGTTGTTTTCACCTCTCCTGTGCTTTTCAATGCATTCACTGTCAAGATGAAAGTCAGTATTAGACAAAATGCTCACCTTTTGTCCTTTTCACAGCCTTCTGATAGTTTTGACTCTGCGGTGTTGCCATATGCTTTGAGTCTTTATTCTGGAGAGGTTTTAAATTGGTTCGTAGTCCAGTTAGACGATCAATAGAAGCATCTCTTTGTGTGTTGGGGTTTTTTTTTTAGTGTACACATTACCAATTTGGACATTTAGAAAAAAAAATCAGTGTCTTGGAGAGGAGACCTCTGTTTCTTAGCTAGTAATGATAAACTTCCAAATTCAATGTTTCTGTTGATGTTATCAATGTAAATGTTGATGTCTGAGTTGAATGTCGATCCCTACATGCACAAACAGGCCCTCATTTGAAATAAGATTGGATGATGAACTTGGAGAAATTGTGAATGACATACATAAGGGGTTTGTACCTCGGCTTTTTTGCTGGAGAGAATGAACTCTGTTATTGTTTGAATGCTGAAGGTTTTATTTATTTGCCTAATACAATGATGGTGGTGTTATTGGGATTTTTAGAGACCCCCTTAAGGAGATCACCACTCTTTTGTTAAGCTCTATAAAAACAGAGCAGAAGAGAAATAATTGTCTGGGGAACTCACAGCAAGACTTCGAAGACCCATGGGCCATGTCTGTTCATGTGATAGGAACTGAATAGGGGCGTGAAGGATCCTGACATAGTGTGTGGAGTTTAGAGTCTGGATGGGATAGCTTGTGCGAGATTAAAGAATTAAGGACCAATGAATGAGCAGACGAAGGAAATCTGTTTAAAAAATATTTAAAAGGGATCAGAATTTTGTCAGTGAAAACAAACCTAATATCATAAAAAGAGAGCCAGAGAAAAAGAGAATAGTCTCCTTAACTCAGATTCTACCTCTAGCAATATCTGCAAACACCTAAATGCAAACACTTCCTCTTTTTCATGCTTGTTCGCTGCCCTTGTGACAGTGGTGGCTGTGCTAGCCTACAGAACTCCTTTGAAAACTAGGTTTTGGCAGAAAAGAGGGAATATTTTTTTCTGTCTCTAAGAGAAAGCACAAGCTAGAAACAGAGAGTTCCTGACAAAGATGGAATTCTGAAAACTCCTGCTAGAAGAGTTTCTATTCTCATTGCTGTTTGCTTTATTTCTCCACCCTGGAGAAATGACTGGAGAAATGAAAAAATGATAAATATGCCACTGTGGAGGTGAATGAGTATATATAGTACAATGCTGACTGTCCTCACATGCTATTCTGTGTATATTGTGATTTTGCCTTATTTCAACAATAGTAATCCACTTTGCTGTAGCAAGAGACCACAGTGGGATAGTTTGTGGGAAATTTTGAAAGCCAAAGGGTTTCTTGAAATGAGTATACCTTCCATGTATCTACCTTCCATGTATCTCTATATCCTACTGCTCTATAAGAATGCTTTTCTGAAAGAGGTTGAATCAAGCCACCACATTTTCTACTGACACTTGAGGTGTTATTGAGCCATACGAAAGTAGTGGAAGATGAATTGGCAATAACTGTGAGGAGATAAAGAAGAAAAGGATGTAAAGTAAGGATGTACAGTAAAGTAAGGCTAGTTTGTTGTCATTGTAAGAGTAATCCAGAACAGGCACTGTTTTGGTTGGTCCTCAGAAGCCTTTTTTTTGAAAAGTCACATAGCCAACTATTTAAGGAGGTGGGTCACAGCTAGAAATCTACAAAATCATTAGTGGTATGGAGAAAATAAATAGGGATTAAACTGTTCACTATTTTTTTCCAGTCTAAAAAGTGGTATTATCAGTTAAAAGTATCATACTGCATGTTTGAAATAATAATAAAAAAACCCAGTTCTTTACCACTGTGATGTTACACTGTGGAACACCTTGCCGCAGGATGTTGTGGTTGCTTGAGTGTTTACATGAGTTTAAAGAGAAATGGACAAGTTTGCAGAAGAACCATCCATCTAAGTTTGTTAAATATGAAGATTTTATTCTGACTTTGGACTTTCAAAATTTTAAAAGCTAGGAGACAAAGCATACATGTTTGTGCTGTGCTTTCTTGTGTTTTTGATTGCTACTAGATACAGAGTATTGGGCTGGATGGACCTTTGATCTGAAACAGAGCAACCTGACTGCTCTTACGTTGACTGGTCCTGAAATTTTTGCTTAATACCATGTGCTAGAAGAATCCTGTTCCTTTGTGTTTCTTCCTCTCAATCTGACAAGCATTCAGGTATGAACACCAGCTCCTTTCCGAGAAGTCTGTCCCCTGGTGGAGAGCAGAGAAGGCGGTGTCTTTCTTGTAGCACAAATCTAGTTTTAAAATTATGTGTTTTTAAAAATACTGTAGTTATCACATGAATTGAGTTAATGGACATCCAAAACTTAACAGCAGATCTGCTTCAAATTACTAACTAAAGTTTGCAAAAAGAATGTGAAAAAATCTACTAATTCTGAGCTGAAGCCTGACTCTTTCGGTTGTCTTTAGTTCTAGATCAAAACTTCAGCACATTCCTGGGTTTTACTTTGTAGGATTATCACTCGGTTTACAAATGGAGTGTCATTTGCTGCAGTGAGATTAACTTTAGTAAGAGAGTGTAATTTACTAATCCTGTCCTCATTTCTGGGACACTGGAGTAGATCAGTTCTTCGAATCATTCAGAATATAATTAATTCCATTATGTGGTAAGTATACTTTAGTTAGCGTGCCATACTGCACCAAAGAAAGATACAAAAGTGCTTTTGAAATGAAGCATACTTAAAATGGAGAACAAAAAATGGTCAATTAACTGTGTAAGCTGCACTTTTTGTGTGATAAATTTAATTCTGTATTCTAAACATAAAGGCCTGTGAGTAAACCTGATTTCTGTATCTATAACCTGATCCAATACCTATTCAAATGAGCAGAAAGTTAGTTTTCAGTGTTTGTTTTTTGTAACAGTAGGCTGAGTTTTACATTTTATATTTTAAAGGAGATAGATTGGATGGCACAGTAGGGTGTATGAACTTGATTACTTGCTCCTCCATTATTCCTTTACTGGCTTGACTCCCTGGCTGTGTGCATGAGACCAGAGCACGAGACTAGATCTCTGCTGTGCAGGTTATGTTGCATGTGTTACAGTATCATTCACTTTTAACAATTTAAACTCACTGTCTTCTTCTTCTGAGTCAGAAACTTCAAAGCATTTACCTTCAATCCTTTTTGTTTTATATCCCTTTGGATTTTGTATTTCAGTGTTCTATACATTGTGCTTTTTAGGTACAAGCTGCTTTCAAAGTTGCTGCTTAACAGCACATTTTGGCCTAGCTGCTTCTGTTCCCCAGTAAACTCTGACTTCCATTCTGATTCAGAATAATTTTTTTTCTTTGATATTCTGGAATTTCCTAGGAAGCAATACTTCCCTTTTTCCTATCTTAGCACATCAGTACAGTGCCGCATCCTAAGACCAGGACATCTAGCCATTGGCTTGGGGCAGCTGGCATACAGCTCTGCCTGTTGCGTAGCAGCAGCACTGTGCTTGTGTGAGGGCTGCCAGTAAACCTGAATCCCCCACTGAGGAAGGTAACGGGCCAGAGGTGGCTGCCAAAGCCAATGCAGTCTATTGACATGGGTGCTCGCTGCACACCTGCACTGACCCAGCTGACCATAACGTGCTTTCCAAGAACCCCATATCCTGATGAAAAGCTTCTCCTACAGTTCCCCTCTCATCAGTTTAATGAGCTCTGGGGATTTTGGCTGGTTGAAGAGTTGAGTTAATGGCCTATAGGATTACAGAGGTTGTTACAGGGACAGATTCTTCTCTTTTACTTTTTTCTTGTCTGACCTCAGATTGGGATTTCCATGAGATTCTGCCTCTGGGTTCATTGCTAATCCTCTACAAGTGAAATTGTCCCAAGTGATCCCCCATCACCATCCCTTTTGTTTCTGTGCAGGCCCTGGGAGGAGAAAGAATTCTTCATGAATATTCTCAGTAAGAAGTAAACAGGAAGAGACAATCAGCCTCTAATAGTCCACAAAGATTCATGTATAATAAAAACATTAAAGAACAATGACAGAAATGTCTACCTTGACAGAGTAGTATATACTGTTAAGGTTTATTAGTTAACAGCTCCTAACTTTGCTTGCATTAAATCAGCTTTCAAAGTTGCAAACAGTTGAGTACCCTTTAAAATTGGATTTTTAGCACTGGTGCTTGGCTTTATTCCCAGCAAAGAAACACATGAAGTTTATGAACTTTGAAAAAATTCAGAACTTTTTCTTCCTTCCTCCAAAGTCAATGCATCAGAAGAGTTTTTAGAGACCATTGCTTTCTGATGCTTAATTTCTTCTCAGGGAAAAATAATAACTCCTGAAGCCATCAGCTTCTTTCGGAAATTAAAAGGAAAAAGAGCGTGGGGAAGCCAAATGAACATGCCCAGAATTGCAGAGCAATGCACAGGAGCTGCTGTCAGGGGAGGTAATAGGACTGCAGGCTTCCTTTGGCTTCCTTTATGGCTGCCTGCATGTCACAAAGCACGTGGCTCTGAATCTTCCCTGGGCCCGGTGGAATGCTTCTGTGGCCTTGCTGTTACTTGTTTTCTTCAGAGTGTGTGGGAATAGGAAGTCTGGGCTGCAGCCTTCACAGTGGTGCTTCTACAGCATGAAACTGAGGATCTGTTTTATCTGGGAGGTGGCATGAGGGCTGAGGGAGCTAAGCCTTCTGGGACAGTTAGTGGGCTGGGTAGGATGCAAGGAGGCCATCCTTGTGCAGTCTTGTCTTAGGGTCATTGGGAGCAGTCTCTGGACCATTCACTCCAGAGACTAGAATCCACTTGGGTTTTGTTCCAGACGAAGCCAGTTGATTCATGGTGAAACATATGGAGCCTTGTAATGTTTAAGCAGGGCGGATGAGCAGGTGACAAGGAAGTGGGTTTAGGAATTAAGAAATTTAAACCTTATCTGATATATTTATACTAGTAAATAAAATGATCCTTGACTAGTTCTGTGGCTGTAAGGCAAATTGTATGGCATGGCTTATCTCCTTACCATCTAAATTCTCTTCCCCTTCTGAACAGAGTGACTTAATCTGTGCTGCCTACTGGGAGCAGTCCTTGGCCATGCTCCCTCCTGAGAGGCTGGGGTAGCTTCTAGTTGGCCAGGGCCAAAACCATACCTGGTGTGCCTACCAGATGGATTGTGTCAATGATTGTGGGACAGTACCTGATGCTTTTGCATGCTTAGTTTTCTATATAAGTATAATCTATCAAACCCATCTTTTATGTTCCAACTTCTGTTTGAGGAAATCAGCATACTTACTGGCAGGTTTTTAGCTGCAGGTTTCTTCATTTTTTCTTCTCTCTTAGAGATTAAAAGCATTCTGCTTCATGCTGTGTCTTATAACTGTCCTGGCTCCCTCCTTGATGGCCTGATCTACATGGTGTTTTCTTGATCCTGTCCTGAAGGTTCTCCTTTACTCTCACAAATCATAATTCATCTTCGAGAGATTTTGCTGGAAGGTTAGAGCTGACTGATCTGCTTTCCTTTACCTAACAGGTAGCTGAGTCTATGTAGCACCTTTCCAGCACTTACCAGTTGGCTTCTGCTTTGTGGGGAATTGATTGGAGAGGTGCGAAGCAAGTCAATTCTGTTCCTAACGGGTGGCCCGGTGCAGGGGCTAATGCTGATGCAGCTTCCCAGCTGCTGACTTGGCTGAAGGGAGAGGAAAGGGGGGAGATTCAGGAGAAAGAGAAGGGCAATGAAAAGAAACCAGGGGAAAACAAGAGGATAAATAAAAACCAGAAGGAACACAAGAAAGAATAAAAAGAAAAGAGTACTCTAGAAAGCAAGCAGTGCTAGAAAGAAGCCTGAGGTAGCAGAGCAGAGAAAGGAAACAAGAGAGTGAGGTGGAATAAACATAGACAGCAGATAATAAAGGAGAAGGGAAAATATATTCTTTATATTCTTTTACTCACTAATACATTCTCTAAACACCATGTAGATCAGTAAATCCCTAGACTTGTATTTTGCAGTATATCTGCTACATATATTTTATAGATTTCAGCAGCGTTCAAGTTGAAGCAGAAGGAGCTTGTAGCACTTTTTTTCCTTTCTGCCCACAGTGCCTTCTCAGCATTTCCTACAGTCTGCTGGTAGCAGGCAGAAGGGTTATTTGGCATCACTCGCCCACTAGATTGAGTGCAAATGCATCTTGGCAATGATTCTTGCTAAACTACATGTGATGTGCACATGGCCCCTTCCCTGTAAAGTTCTGGGCAATATTCCCCTAGACTAGTTTTCACTCTCATTTGTATTTCCTCTGCCTGTGTAGCCAGACTCTGTGAGAATGAACATTAATACGATACTTAACCTTTGCTGGTTTACTGTACGTTTAAAGATCACCTTCGCCGATGTGTATGTTTGATATATGTCTTCTTTCCCTTGATTGCATTATTTTTGCTACATTACATACAAATAGACGCTTCTGCACAAGGCAACATATTTTTACCAGGTACCAAAGGAGCACTGAGAAAATGACAATGTTTGTTGAGTGTACAAAATCGGTGATACTTTCAGTCAGCTTGTGTACCTTTTTCTTCATTTTTGAAGATTCTCAAAGACAACTGAAGTGGGGCAGTTCTGCTTCTGCTTGATCGTTTTCTGAGTTTGGATGGCAATTTTTGTGCACGTTAGGCTCAACAAAAATGCTTCAAAACAAAAGCAGCAGTGAACTACCTAATGAGGAATATCATTAGCTGGGTTCTCAACAGACTCGTGTTTGCTCCCAAGCAAAGGTGTGCAGTGAGTTTGCACTGTGAAATTCCATTATTTCGGATTTTAAAGTAATTCTAAATGAGGTGACATTTATCCACAGGTATCAAAGAAGCTGTATCAGTCCAGCAACTTTATGTTGTTTTCTGCTTGTGTTCTGTTTCTCCACCTGTGAACTAAGCCTCTCTATTTTTTCCTTCTGAGATTGCTGTCAACATTTTAGCAGTTTTGATGGCTGAGCTTTTTGTGGAGAATACTGTTACATGACAGGTATCAAGATTAAAAATTTTCAGGCCTGTTCTGCAGCTCACCTCTCCAAGGTGCTTTGTATTATCAGAGGCTACGTGGTCCACTCCCAGTTCAGGGCTGAGCACTGATAAGCATTGCCCTCAGAGAATATCTTCGTTGTGTCATTTCAAACATGGTATGTTACAATGGTGGAAAAACTGACACTGGTAAGCTGCAAAGTGGTGACTCTTGCTCATGAGTGGTGTAGGCAAGGCATTCGGACTGATATTTTCTGTCTCCTGATCAGCCAGTTCTCCTCTATGTAGACTTTTAAGACAAAGAATTCAGGAATCTGTGTTTTGATAAGATGCTTCAATCTTACCACCTTTCATGCTTGTTTGAACTTGCTTTGAGTGGTGCTGCAAGCTAAAAAATTGTTGAGACATCCCACTTCCCACTTTAGTATACTAAAGTGTACTAGTACTGAAGTTACACTTTGTGTAACTTTTAAGAGCTCTGAATGGGTACGTACTGGTAGCTCATGGTATTTTAGTTTTTACTGAAGAAGGAGAACGATTTCAGTTCTCATCTAGCTGTAACATTTGTTGCTAATGTTGTTAAACCAGAAATTTTACGTCATTAAGCTATGCTTATAGTATTATAGTGTTCTTCCTGAAGGATCTTCACGTAACTAATTGTATTGTTTTTGTGTGCATGCTGAAAATGCAGCTACCTCCAATGTGGTGATTAGCAATACACAGGACTCTCTTGCTTTCCTAGCCTGGTTTTGTGAATCGGATAAACATAGCAACATTATAAAAATACAGGAAGTCTGTGTCACCAGCATGAGCTGCAAATGTGCAGACATTGGTATGGTCTGAAAGTGTGAAAGGGATGAAATTCGCTTGTCACATAAATGTTATTATCTGAGTAGTTTAACGGGATTTGAATGAACTGTCCTTGCCGCCTCTGCCACCTGTATAATTGCAAATGCCACGGCCCGTTCTGCTTATGTAACCAGGAGCATTTTGGGAGTGACTGAGGATATGAGGTAACACTCCAGACCTGCTGCAGGAGATAATGAGGTGTAGTTAGAGAGTTACAAATGCCACAGAGGACTAGAGGGTTCCTTATACCTGTGGACAGTGCAGGAAGTCCCTCTGCCAGCCACCTCTTGGGGAGAATTGCATTTCTGGCCTGTCTTTGATTATACTGAGTTAATGTTGATGACACCATCTCCCTAACACAGGTCCCTTTCCTTAGCTGTGGGCTGTGCTCTGCTCCCTGCCTTTCTGTTATGGGACAGGAAACAGTTACAGGTTTTTGGCTGCATTGTGGCTGTAGAAGCTTTCTCAGAGCGGTCTGCCACTGTCAGTAGTGGGAACGTGGGTCTGAAGGGTGAGTAGAGTCTGTGGGATGGGCTTTTCAGTAAGGCCGAGGTCTTGGAGTTGGGCATCCAGCTCCCCTTGAATTTCAATTCAGATATGTACACTGCTTTGGCTTGGTCAGCAATCCCAAACTTAGGTGCTGGTAAATCAAGTACGGTCCATCACCCTGCTCTGTAAGAATCTCGTATTTGCTCCCTAGCAGGACTTGACTGTTTTATTTTTATTGGGATGGGGAATCTTCTATGGATCTCAAGCATATGAGATCAGTCTGTTCAGGCAGGGAGGATGGAAAGCCTTTGTACTTTGCCTTGTATCCTTTAATCTTGTTTGTTTGTTTGCCTGAGTTTTGTTTTTCTGGTACAGATGAATGCTCTGATTTCATTGTTAGATATTTTGAACTATGTGTTGAACCAGTGACACACAAAATTAAAATCTCTTGCATTAATTATGTACTATGTGATTTGAAGATGATATCTAATGATTTATTATTTGCTCCAGGGGGAAATGGGCTAACATTCACTCATCTTATTGTGCACTTAATAGAGTGGCACAGTGGGAAACCAAGCAGAAATATTGAATTTTTGGAAGAGGCAATCATTGCACACATAACAACAGAAATAAAATCCTATAAAAATCTGTAAAAAATATTGAAGAAGATACAATGTAAAATAGATCTCTTTCACGTAGCTAGAATAACAGTTACTTAATACATAGGTCATTAGGAAGAAATTGCCGTAATTTTGAGAGATTCTTCTGTTATTTCTCCTTGGAGAAAATATATTTTATTATGTAAATAATTGCACAATTGCAAATTGCATGTATTTGGCCAAGGAATTTTCAAAAGCACGTGAGCACTGTAACCTCATTCTCTGAGTCAAAGTTGGACCCCTAACTTCTACATTTGTAAATGCCTCCTATAAACCTTAAAAGATGTCTGTTCCTGCTGCATTTAAATATGGGGAAATATAAATGAAAACAGAGTGTAATTATTGCAGTGATGTCAGTAGTTTCTGTTGAATCTTTCTATTGACCTCGGTAGCAATTATACGAAGTCTCTTTGTTGGGTGCACAGCAGATTGCAGTGCTTGTTGCTTCTAATATTTGGCCTGGTTTTGCTTCTGTCGTATATATTATGTATGTTGCTATCAAAAACTCTGTGAATTGTGACCTTCACAGGAAGGACAGTTCTTACGAGGTATTTACATGGCTGAGTTGTGTTAGGTTCCAAGCAAAACTTTTAATGAAGTAAGAGAAGATAACAGAAATAAAGAAATCTCTGAAGATTTACAGTAAATAGATGAGCTAGACAGAGACTGTTCACCAGTTAGAAATGTGGTGACTTGACCAGCCAAAAATGTACAATAGATCAATAGGCAAATTTGATACTACAGTCTGCTTGCAGTACCTGTATCTTCTGGTTTTCAATAGAGCCCTGATCTGTATTACTGTTTTATAAAATTCAGATTGCTACAGTGTTGAAAATGACTTGTGGTAAGTAACAAGAATATTATGGTTTTGTTTTTTTTTGTTTGTACTTTCACAGCATTAACAGTATAAGCACATGACTGAATAATTCATGTATATTCTACAGAGGTATTTTCCCCAAGCAACCAAAAGTTTTCCTGATGGTTTGCCTAGACAGCGATTCCAGTCTCTGCCTAGAGTGTTTGATCTGCAGTATCTCACCGCTGTGCTAATGTGGTTTTCTTTCATAGCTGTCTCAGCCATGTAAAATGGTTGCTCTTCCTATAGACTGATAAGTAATTTCCCTTCTGCAGCTCTGTTGATTCATATGAATATTTCATGCTGCTGTGAGTTGATCCAGATGTTTGTGTTAGAATACATCCGTTTCTGCCTGACTTTGCCACTCTGATACTCAGTAAGCTCTTTACCTTAAAAAAAAAAAAAAAAAAAAAGGATCAATCTGCATGTATTTTTCTGCTATAGTCAAGCCATATATACAATCTAATGTATTCTGCTCCTGCCGTATCTTCTTAGCTCTGGTGTCATCTACCAAGCCTAAAAAGATCCACCGTGGTCTTTTAGGCAGACCATAGTGCATCCAGTTCTGGGCTCCCCAGTATAAGAGAGATATGGAGCTACTGGAGAGAGTCCAGCGTAGGGCTACAAGGATGCTCAGAGGGCTGGAGCATCTGCCCCATGAGGAACAGCTGTGAGAGCTGGGCCTCTTCAGCCTGGGGAAGAGAAGACTGAGGGGGGATCTTGTCAATGTGTATAAATACCTGAAGGGAGGGTGTCAAGGGGATGTGGACAGACTCTTTTCAGCTGTCTCGTGTGACAGGACAAGAGGCAATGGGCAGAAACTGAACCACAGGCAGTTCTGCCTGAACGTGAGCGGGAACTTTTTTACTGTGAGAGTGACAGAGCACTGGCACAGGTTGCCCAGAGAGGTTGTGTAATCTCCTCCTCTGGAGATATTCAAACCCTGTCTAACATGCTCTAGGTGACCGTGCAGAGTGGGGAGGCTGGACTAGATATCTCCAGAGGTCCCTTCCAACCTTACTGATTCTATGATTCTATGCTGTGTACAGATTTATTCTATTGAATATTTACCAAGAAATGTAATTAGCTGTCAAGGGAATGCTTTCTTGCTTGTACTCTGTATTTGAATGCACAGAATGAATGAACAGAGCACTCACATGGCCAGGCAGCTGATTTGATCTTACGCAAAGTCTAAAGAAGTCCCTCCTAACTTACTGCTGTTTTGCTGTCTTATCTTCCTCTGAGCAAAATGCAGAAAAGTCTAGTTGTGGAAGGGCTTGTTTCTAGAGCTTTTGTATATGTTTTAGCCAGAAATCTACTACTTCTTCATTGGAACTAATTGCTTGGGCTGAAATCTCTCCCTATTCTCATACATCTCTTAAAATCTCTATTTCAGACACTCAGTGAATACTGTTGTTCGCGTGTTCTTTGGCATTCTCTTACATGGCGATGCACAGTGGTATTGTGATGCTTGCTGACACATTAACTGCTAACATTAACATCAGTCTACTTTTAGCTGAGGCAGCAATGTAATTTTGTGGGTGAGGTGAAAATCACCTCTAAAAAGGGTCTCTATTCCTGATATTTGCTTCCAGTTCTTTAAAGATAAGATGATATGTGCCAAAATATTGTCTAAAATAAAAATAATCTAGTACTTGGCTGCTGCAGAGGGAGGAAGAGTCCCAGGTAAACAAATTGTTTATGCTGAGTATCTAAATCACAGCTGTTCCTGCTGAAAAGTAAGCTGTGTGATGTGTGTAACTAATGAAATCTGCAAAGTTTGTCTCTTTCCTTCCAAATCTTAGTGTGGAATAGGAGAATATCCACTGCCTTTCTTATCTTCCTATCAGCCGAAACTCCACTGAGGTCTGTGGAGCTAAAAGTCTCTCTGCTGCTCCAATTACTGAAGAAGGGATTCCCTCCAACAGATGGACTGAGCTGCAGAGCCAGGGAAATCTGGGTGCATATTTCCCCTTTTTGGTGTGAATTTTCATGTGCCTGGTAAAGGCTGAGCTAAACAATGATTAAGATGAGAAGAGCTAAAAATCAGGCTGAAGAGTCTGCAGAGCGGGGCTACGTCTGACTTGAAGTTCCCCTCAGTGGAAGCCAGCCCCTCAGTAACATGTCCATAGTCCTTATGCAGTACAAGGCAGAATCAGGTACCTTAGATGGGAGCACTTCTTACTGTGCTATGAATCAGGCTAGTTTGCCATAACCTGTAGTCAAATGCTGGAAACAGATGCTCCTTTTTGGAATGGAACTGCCTTAATCCTTCTTTACCAGAATATATCTCCTGCTCTGGCTAGAAAGCTGCCAATGAAGGTTGGTAACCTTCTTGAAGAACTAAGTGAGAAAGCAAGGAGGTGTCATTGCTTTCTCTAAAACACAGTCATGAGATTCTGGATAGTACTTGTCTTTTCTTTGCCGTATCTCAGAAATTAGGACACTTTTCTATGACCTGTTCTCAGTCCTCTCATCTGTTTGAAGAAAGTAAAATTCAAAACTTCTACTCAGAAAAATGCCATCAAGAGCAGAATTCAGACAAATCAGGGACAGAGGCCATGTCAGCCCTTCTTTCTCGAGAATTCCACTTTGGAAAAAATCAGAAAACATTGGAGCAAAGACAGACAGATCCTGATTCCCTGGTGCCAGAAATCATGGCACGTGGGTACAGGGAGATGTAGCTTTCAAGCCGTGTTCTTGGGCTTTAAGATTACTGGGCGTTCTTCACAAAACAGTTGCTGGATATATGAAAGCAGATGCCTGTGTGTTTTATGAGAGCTTAAATCTGTTGAGTCTGTGCTAGACCTTTCCAGACCATGCCTCCTAGAGCTGTCAAAGGAGAAAGCTAAAGAAGAATGTTTAGGCTGAAGATCCTACTATGGTTTAGATGTGAACTGAGTAAATTTTCATGTGTCAAAACAAAGGTGCAAGCCCAGAAGGGAACGTTCAAATGTTTGTGGTACTTTAATATTAAAGTCTGAGGGACTTGAGGATTGTAGATGTTCTCCATGAGGGAGACGAAAAGGCTGTTTTTCGTGGCTGCAGTTTTGGAATTATGTGGCCTAGTTAGGCTCCTAGCCCGTTTAGGCATTGCTCCTCATTCTTTTAGTTGAAGGCAATAGTAGATGCTCATTTGCTATAAAGCTAGGGGAGCAGCATAAGGCAGGTTAGCATAGTGGACAGTGTGCGTTACATGAGTACTTGGAAAATGAGTACCCAAATGCCCATTAGCCCCTTATACTCAAGTGTCTGAGTTTGTCTCAGATAGCTGTATATACGCATTAGTCTCAAAAAATTTGCAAGTATGGAATCAGTCAAAATTTCCCAGGGGAGTTGTGTGCAGGGTTTCTAAAGACACACTGACCTTCAAAATCAAGGTGAGGTGTACTCTGAAAACTGGCTGTGCTCAATTGGCTGTATTTCTTGAAAATATTAAGATACAAATTTTGGGTTTGAGCTAGGATGTTTTCAAATCAGTCTTCTGAGAATGCAGTTTGCAAGTCTGTGACCTACTTTAAAGTAAACCATCTTTGGCCTTTATCAAATACAGTGATGGGAGAAAAATGGAGCTCAATACTTCATTTTACTTCACAATGCCAAGAAGTGTCAGGTAATCTGCATCACTATAGTCCCGATTCTTTATTCTGCTTAAGATTTTTTTTTCTGAATGCTTTTGTGCACTTATGTTCATAAATGACAAGGGAAATAGGATCTGACAATTCACAGATTCAGAGCAATTGATCAACAATTAGTCTTCTCTGGGGATAAATAAGATTATAACCTCTATTAGTGAGTTATCATTAGGTTAATATCAGTAGTTCAAGCTTCTGCGGCTGCTTCTGATGAAACGTGACTTCAGCAATGAGTCTTGAGAGAGCTTCTTATTAGATCTGTATGAAACATGGCAGGCTTAGTCTCCAGACAGGAGGGATCCTGTTTGGACTTTCATTGGCTTTTACCAGTTCTCTTGGATAAAGTTGTTAGTTATGGATCAGAGGTGCTTTCCATAGGACTCTGTTAAAAGCAGAGCCTCAGTCTGAAACAGAGTGAGTGTATTGGGGATGGAAGAAGCTCATTTCAGGGTCCTGCCTGATTTACCTCCACAATGGAGCAGAAGATGGTCATGATGGCAATTAGAGGTAGATGTGAATTCCCCCTGCTCTTCCATGCCATGAGGCAGAATTTGAAACAATTGCAAACTGAACATCTTCCTTTGCTGCCCAGCCTGCTCATCTGTGCTTTTTGCTTATGGGAGGAGAGAACATTGCAGATTCTTGGTGCCACAGAGGTGTATTTTTACGGCAGTGCAGTAAAGGCACATCGTCTCCAAACCACTCAGCATAAGAAGTACTGTCTTTTGTTGGGCCTCTTTCTGATCTCATGCCAGTGTAAATTGTGAGTAAATTTGGAGCAGACTTTGTATAAATACAAAACTACAAGTAGGAATTTGGCTTAAGTCTGAGACTCTAAAATCTCAGTGAATGTTAGCTTATGATGTTGGTGTGAGAGAATGGCTGTGTTTGTTTGCAATGGTGCACAGTTTGATGTCACAGTTTGATGAATAAGGGAAGGTAAAATGAGCCTTCTTACATGAAAGCAATGTTGTTCGTAGCACTAATATGCTCCAAAATTCATGGTGAAAGCTTTTAAATCTCCAGTTCACTCCCAAGTGACTTGACTTTAATAGCCTGTCCAAATCCATTTGATATTCCTTCCAAGTCCTTCAGGGCATTCAGATTCCACAAGTGCTTGTTGTTCTCTCTAATTAATTTGAAAGACTGTGCTTAATCCCAAGAATAAATTGATAAAGTTTTGCAAAGGTTGGTCTTTGACAACAAAGCAGAAAATCACTTATAAGTCACAAATGCATTGCTTTCCGAAGGGAATCAATGCCAATAGAAATTAACTGGATTGCCCTTTGTTGGGACTGTACCAGGTATGCTTTGTGACCCTTCATATTTCATCAAAGTCTTGTTTATAGTAGAAGATTTTTGTTTTTATTCATTCTGAAATTCTGGTTTTATTCATTCTGCCTTTCCTCCAGACCCTTGCACATTCATAAAGTGTGGCTGCTTTGGAATTGTTGTGTGATATTTTTTGTAGTATGTAGAAACACTCTGCAAGATAGAGAGTAGAAGTTATATTTAATTTTCTTTTATTTAAAATGCCATCTTGCTTTGGGCTTTCACAGTTAGTTGTCTCAATGATCATTACCTATGGAGCTGGTGTATGCTGTAGTATTTGCTGGTGTCCTGCTCTTGTGCAAATGAGAGACTTAGTGGAGTGTAACACATTGCTCCCTGCTGCCTGTCCACCTCTGTGAATCATGAATGCAGGAGAAAGGGAAAGGGAAGGAGGAATCGTGCTTACATATGTCTCATCTCATATAGGGCCAGGGCTTACTCAAATCCAGATGACAAAGAGTACTGTCATGCCCTAAATTTTAGCTGTAGTCTAAGAGAGCTCTAGGGTTTCCAGTGTAAAACTCCAATGATCCCATGACACAGTGTCTGTGGCACTTACTATGAGGCTCAGTACAACAGCCAAAAGCTGACCTGTCCTCTGCTCACGAGAGATGGGCACAGTGGACCAGGATTGCTGCCCATGAGCAGCTCTGTGCGCCAATGAGCAGCAGGGTCTGATATTGCTCTGTAAGAGAGGAAAAGCTGGCAGCCAAGCAGGACAACAACGCAGGCAGGGGCCTCACAAGCAGGGGCAGCCTCACAGAACCCAAGCAATGGGGGCAAGGCAGGGCTGGTGATGGTACCCATGGTTAGCCAACAGCCCTGTCATTGTCACACAAGATGATAACAATGAGACTATTGGGCACGGACACAATTGTCCAGGGTCCACGGTCAAGCTGGGAAGCCAAGGCCCTCATGGGTCAACATTAGATCAATAGGGTACACAGCCAGGCCAGGTATAGCTTTGATACAGCTGCAGTATAGCTCCAAAAGGGCCAAGCACAAGAGCACTAGCTTTTCTTGAGTTAAGAGAGGGGAGCCTGGCTGAAGCTTCTTGGAAGAGCTCTTTGTGGGGAGCCTCTACTGAAATTTCTTGCAGCTTTTTTTTCAAAGAACTCTGAAGCTGACTAAGTCTTCTCAAACAACTTTCTTATTAGAGAGCCAGCCTTTGCGCAGGCAGCTCAACTAAGAGCAGTAAGCATTCACTCCAGACTCAGCACTGTGCGAGCAGATGTTCACAACCTCAGAATGAAATGATGTCAGAGCCCTGAGGGCACTACTGCCACTTAATTGCCCTGAACAGATTTGCTGAGGATGCATCCTGTGTCATTGTTCAAGCTGCTGATGAAGATACTGAATATTAGCACCAGTGGTATGCTATTTGCTACTGGCTGGCAACCTGACATTGAGCTGTCAACTACATCAGTGCCTTGAGGGCACTAATAGGCCTTAATGACCCTGACCCTGACCAGCCTCTCCCAGGGCCTCCACCCACATCTGCCCATAGGCCCAGGAGCCCCATTTAAGCTCAGGCCTGGGCCTTTGGTCTTGTTCTGAGATACTTCATAGGTATCATAGAGTCATAGAATGGTAAGGTTGGACGGGACCTCTGGAGATCATCTAGTCCAACCGTCAGTGTAGCCCGTATGGGGATTGAACTTGTGACCTTGGCATTAGCAGCACCACATTAACCAACTGAGCTAAACTTAATCCCCAATACCCCAATAGCTGCCTCTAGTTCTGTTTCTAGCCTGGTTTCCTGGATGGACCTTGGACTTGCATTTTAGGTATCTTATCCGATAGTTCTGTCTCCTGGACATTCTCCTGGATGTTGGACCCACATTGCAGCCTTGTCTGCAGGCCTGTCTCTGGCCTCATTTCCTGCTATTCCTCACTGTACCCCCTACCTTGATCCTGGACCTGGTTCATCACCCTGCCTTGTCTGGGACACTCAGTTAATGCTATTAATGCATGTTATCACTGCCCTGCTCTGCCTGTTGTGTTCAAATCCTGGGGGGGGGGGGGGGGGGAAGGGGAAGGGGAAGGGTTGTGCCCAAGCCTGCCTGTGCTGTGGTTACCTTTGGCTCTCAGCTTGCCCTCTCTTGTGGACCAGCCCTGCTCTTTCTGCTCTCTGACAAATAAAATGAAACTGGAGGGCTGTTAGTTTTATTCCTTTTTTCTTTTTATGAGTGTGAACTTCAAACAAGTTATAGAAAAGACAAGAAAACCTACAGTGAATCTGTAACAAGAATAAACGGTAATGTTAAAGGAGATGACTGAATAGTTCCAGTTGTTAAATACTTACCACTTTGAATCTAGTTTTGTTTTTATTTCCCTGTGTGAGTTGTCTTTGTCAATAGATTTTCGACAACGCTCTGTTCCAGCAGTCCTTTCAAACACTGCTTTTTCTGTCATTGTTCTCATCAGCTTTGTGAAGGTTTCCTGTTAGGAGGGTTTCTGAGAAGGTCTGTAACAATGGTGAGGACTCCAGAGGGAGAAAAAAGAACCCTGCAGGAATAAAAGAAGTGATGAGATACTTGAATCCACTTCCATAACAGGTAGTAACATTTACGTGAAAAAGAGATTTAACTGTAGTTAAGAAGAATGTTTTTTGAAAAAGACCAAAGCTCATCTTTCCTACGAGGTGAGGAAAAGTCTGTGGTTCCTGATCACATGTTTGTGCCTTTAAAATTACTTGTGTGTGTGTGCCAGTTCTGGCAAACTTACCATGATCTTTCAAGTGGTTTCCTTCAATGCAGCTTGCCTGTTTCTCAGTCTTTCAAAGCCACAGCCTGCTCACTTGTATGCAACAGCCAGGTTTATGGTTTTAGCTTTCCTTTTCTGACCATATCCCTTGACAGACAGAGTAATGGTGGTAGCAAAAGCTTATTTCTGAGTCTGGAATAACCTTTAGTCTTAGACTGTCAAAAGAGAAGCATAAATATAGCAAAGATGCTAAACTGCTTTTTTGGGAGGAGTGGCTGATACACCTGAGGGCTGTGCCGCCATTCAGAGAGACCTGGACAGGCTGGAGAGCTGGGTGCAGAGGAACCTCAGGAGGTTCAACATGGGCAAGTGTAGACTCCTGCACCTAGGGAAAAATAACCCTACACACCAGTACAAGCTGGGGGCTGACCTCCTGGAGAGCAGCTCTGCAGAGAAGGACCTGGGAGTCCTGGTGGATGACAAGTTGACCATGAGCCAGCAATGTGCCCTTGTGGCCAAGAAGGCCAATGGTATCGTGGGGTGCGTCAGGAAGACTGTTGCCAGCAGGTGGAGGGAGGTGATTCTGCCCCTCTACTCAGCCCTGGTGAAGCCACATCTGGAGTACTGTGTCCAGTTCTGGGCTCCCCAGTACAAGAGAGACATGGAGCTACTGGAGAGAGTCCAGCGTAGGGCTACAAGGATGCTCAGAGGGCTGCAGCATCTGCCCTATGAGGAATGGCTGCGAGAGCTGGGCCTCTTCAGCCTGGGGAAGAGATGACTGAGGGGGGATCTTATCAATGTGTACAAGTACCTGAAGGGAGGGTGTCAAGGGTATGTGGACAGACCCTTTTCAGTTGTCCCATGTGACAGGACAAGATGCAATGGGCAGAAACTGAACCACAGGCAGTTCTGCCTGAACGTGAGGGGGGATTTCTTCACTGTGAGAGTGACAGAGCACTGGCACAGGTTGCCCAGAGAGGTTGTGGAGTCTTCTTCTCTGGGGATACTCAAGGCCTGCCTGGATGCAACCCTGTCTAACATGCTCTAGGTGACCGTGCTGAGCAGGGAGGCTGGACTAGATGATCTCCAGAGGTCCCTTCCAGCCTTACTGATTCTATGATTCTGTGATTCTGTGATACTAAGCTGAAGCATGATCAGCTGAAAAAGGAAGATGGTCACATGGTACATAGGCATACAGCATATGCCTAGAAGGGCAGCTGCTTTGTACCAAAAGGTACCTTGAGAAGTTTCTGCCCATTGCATCTTGTCCTGTCACATGGGACAACTGAAAAGGGTCTGTCCACATACCCTTGACACCCTCCCTTCAGGTACTTGTACACATTTATAAGATCCCCCCTCAGTCATCTCTTCCCCAGGCTGAAGAGGCCCAGCTCTCGCAGCCATTCCTCATAGGGCAGATGCTGCAGCCCTCTGAGCATCCTTGTAGCCCTACGCTGGACTCTCTCCAGTAGCTCCATGTCTCTCTTGTACTGGGGACCAAAAGGTACCAAAAGGTACCTAGCATTAGCCTGATATTCTTGACTGAAGTCAAGAGGACGGCAAAATAAGGCTGTATATGATTTACGGCCCATAAGAATTCGTAATGATAGAGGAATACTATTATTCTTTACTAGTAAAGGGCTCTTACTCTGAGCTTCTGAAAATGAAACAGTGCTTTGTATCAGTATAGCAGAATGCTCCACAATCCAATTGCTGCCCTTTTCTTTCCTCTCCAGTAAAACTGACATTGTGAGAGGGACTTCTATAGCTCATCATGTCTGTAGGCTGATGTCTACATTAACCTCTCTGCTCCAATTTGCAGGGCAATTGGTGGGCAGCAAATTGGTTTTAAAGAAAAAGAGGAAAAATGAAAAGAGAAAGTGAAGGACTCAGGGGCCTCTTGCTATGTATTTGCCTTGCCAATCTCCAGCTAGTTGCTGGTGAGTAAATTGAGTAGCTAGCTGGCAGCACTTCCACTTTCCATCATAACTGGCTTCTAAGGGAGTGTAAGAGGCTGACACCAATCTCCCGAGGTTCCTTTCTACTGTAATTCTCTGAGTATGTGTAAGTCTCTATTCCCCATATCTGGGTTCTCTACGTCTAAAAACACTGAAACCTTTTGAGAAGTGCCTTGTTAAAATGCAAATGATAAAATCCAGCCCTGATAGAGAATGAAAAATGAACCAGGAAACTGATGTTATTGCTAATTATCTGAACCTTTTACTCACCTAAGTGACTTTATGTAAGGTGTAATCCCATCAAATGGCTTATGAACAAAATTAATGCAGTAAAGTTAAATTTTGCAGGATCTAGGCCTTAGCAGATACATCCCTGTCTTTGATTTGTTCATCAGCTTGCCTTGGGCTTAGTAAGGGTGGCATTTTTGTCATGATTTTTCTGACCAGAAGTACAATTTAAGGGATGCATTAGGCATATCAATGACATGACACAGAAGTAATCCAGTGTTAGTTGGTCTGTTCCTCTTACGCAGCAGTAGTTGTTGTTAGGTCTTCATCCTAACTGCATTGAAAATATATCTTCTGACTTTGAAATTCAAGTTTGGCATTTACTGATTTCAGGAAAGCAAGGATCACCCCCTCCTATCACTCTCCTTTCCCCCTCCCCCAGAAAAAAAAGAGGTGGCTATATTAATGTAAGAGGAAGACGTTGCTAGATCCCTAACTCTTGATGGTTAAAAGGAGGGTAATAAGATTGTTTGGCTGAGAATGCTCTGAGGAGATACCTGTGTCATGGGCAGTGCTGATACCAGAGCTGTAGTGAGAATTTTGGCATTTCCTCAGTTCATTCCAGCCTTAGGACTTTTCAGGGCAGCAGTCTCTTGCTTGCCATATTGGCCCTCTTTGATACCTCTTTTGCAGGGTCAGATGATATGATTACTTGTCTCTGCTACTTCATAGGTCAGATTCTATTCTCACTTATACTGGTGGAAACCCAGAATATCTCCAGTATCATCACAGGTGAGTGAATCTAGGATCATATAAATGCGTTACCTGGCCTAAAAAGTCTGCCTACAGTTGAAGCTTCAAGTATTTCTGAGAAGATCAGGTCTTAGCTGTTCAACTTTATATGAATCTGGGGTTAATGCAGTATGGTGCACCAAGCTCACAGCTGAAAGCTTAACCTTGTCATTGTGAGGTCTCATAATTGTGTTCAGGTGTGTACTGACTTTCAGGCTCCTTTGCTGAGAGTTGGTTTTCCTTTTCTTCTGTGGAGATGAGGATCAACTGTCTCTTGCCATTGTGTTCCTTACTGTCATATTCTTTTAAAAGAGCTAATTGTGATTTAGCAAAATGCCTGCTTTGAATAAATTACATGCTTGACCTATGTTCTTCCTTTGAACAAATAATAAATTCAGCAAAGATCCATCTTTGCTGTGTAAAGGTACCAGTAGTATTACAGCTTTCACTGAAGCATGAAGAGCTTTATCAGTTCCTTTCTCTTCTGAATAATAGGATGGCGATTAAAAATGAGACTATTTTTATGTTTGGGCCCAGATTAAGACAACTGAATATTCTTCCCAATTGACTGCAGCAGGAAGAAGTGGATGCAGTGAAAGTGCTAAAAGAGAACAGTCAGCAGGAATTGTAAGGAGTTTTAAGCATAGCATGAGTATAGTTTGCTACATACATTTTGCATCTCAGCAACTCATAGGTGGGATACCAATGACAGAGATCAGTCTTTGTTCCTGTTAGTTTTAAAGCAGCAGCTTGGCCCGCTCATATTTCTGAATATAGCCCAGTTATCACTGCAGCAGCACTGAACACTGTCCCACAGCTTGGTGCCTTGCTCTAAGGCCAGGCTGCTCTGGCCTTCTGCCCCCCGACCTAGGCAGCCTCCCATCCAGCCCCTTCCATTTTCACTAATTCTGTTTACAGTCTGGGTAAGCTTTAGGAGACCACCTCTCCTGATAGAGCGCCTTGAGCAATCTCCTGTGTGAAGGAGGTGCTTGACTCTGTTGACACAGGCATCATAGCAATACTTTTTACTGGATGTTTCCCTTCTCAGAGACTGATTCTTCTTTTCTGTCACGATTTGAATTGTCTTGTTTTGTTTGCATGCAGCCAATGTTTGATGCAAGATCACCTATAGGGATGGAAATCAAAAGTTTACACAGGCTTCTTTCCTCCTTGCTTATTCTGTAGGGAGATTCATATTGCCAAATTCTGAATACTCAGAGATAATGCTAGAGCCAGCCTCAAACTATGCTGTCTTCTGGCTCGCATGGGATCTTAAGACCTTTCTCAGCCTGGCTCTAACACAGCAAACTCCAAATTCTTTTCTTTGTGCTTCCAGAGAACACCCTTGCCTTTGGGATGGTTGAATTCAGAGTGCAAAAGAAGGATCAGGAGAAAGTTAACAGGGAGCCAAGCCCTGTTGGCTCCCTCAGAAAAGTCCAAAGGCAAAATTGTAGAGGCAAAATGTTAGAGAATTTCCCACTTTTTCCACTTTTACCATAGCTAGAATTTCCAGTGGTAGCAGTACTGCTTCAGTTGAATTTTTACCTTCATTAAGGAATCAAAGCTGGATTCAGGTTAAGCAAGTACAGTTCACTTTTTGTGGGGAAAAGGGTAAGAATTTTATATTAAGGAACTGATCTGCACCACATTTGTGAGCATCAAAGAAGATAAAGATGCTGCAGATAAAGGAATTGGAAGGATAGCACAATAGAAGTTAGACTATAGGTGAGGCTTTTCAGTGGGACAACTCAAGTGAGAACATCACTGACAAAAGAAAGGAATTCATGTGAGTTTTAAATAGAGGTCTTTTGAACTCTGGACCCTAAAGTTTATGTAATTGATTTAAGCAGAATTTGATTGCTTAGGGTTTTCCAGTTTTATCCTTAACCGTTCACCTGTCTACAGATCCTGCTTTAATATTTTACAACTTGAAGCGCACACAGCATGAATAAAACAAGTTCTGATTTACTAGGTCTCTGTATCTGTTGCTTAAGAATCCTGGTGGGCTGCAGTAAGCCAGATTGAGATGGATGTCAGTCTTAACAAAAAGAACTAAACAGCAAAGTAGGGAAACCCTTTAGGAAGAAAGTGCTATGACATTTAAATTTTACATCCAGAAGGAATCTTTAAGTCTGTTTCTTTTTATGAAAATATAAATACTAAGGTTCTTCAAGAAATATGTATTTCAGTGAAATTGTTTCTGATTAACTTAAGGGCTTCTTGTACAGGTAAAATTTGCAAGCTTCCTCTAATGATAATTATAACTCTCAAAAAATCTTGGTGGAAACTTAAAAATTTCTTGGCTCTGTCTTTTTTTTTCTATCCAGAAGCAAAAAAAGGACTGTCAGCTAAATCACATAATTCAGATTAGAGTTGCAAGAATTGAAACTACTCTTTACAAGAGAGAGTACAAACCATATCATCTGTGAATATGGGTGTAACAGTGCTGAGGATCCAAATTATTATAAATACTGCTTAATGTTTTTTTTCAAAAAGATGAAATGACAGTGGATAAAGTACAAAATTTATCAGAGAGCCATGAACCCCAGATGATAAATATTGCAGCTCAGAGTTTAAAAGTAAGGCTTATTCTTGAAATGTAAGCAACTTTTAACGAGACTCACTGGAAATAACATTCCTATGGATGTATGCTTTCCTGGACAAACTCTCTACCAAGTTTCTTACCCATGTTTCATTCAGTGTGAATGTGCTAGCAGATCTGTCTCTGGTACTGTCAACTCATGTGGGTTGTTCCTTTTTTTGGAGGTGATGCGAGAATTTGAAATTGAGTATTTTGTGCCTCTGCACTATATTTTGTCTGTATGAGCAAGTTGGGCAAATTAGTTCAAAAATATTTGTTAGTCTCTGCAATCCTGCAAGTTAACTCTGAGTCTGAATCTTTTTCAAAATTTTAGGTGTCTAAAAATTTATCAACCCTTCATAAAAGCAAAAAAAAAAAAAAAAAAAAAAAAAAAAAGTTTATGAAGAGAAAGGAGTTTTTTCCATGTAAATGTCATCCTGTTTCTATCTGGAGGGCCTCTCCCTCTCTCCCACCGGAGCTCTGCAGAGCTTACCACACAGCGTAGGAACAGCAAACAGCACTGCCTCCTGGGGCACTGCTTCTGCTCTCATCTGCCGCCCCCACTTGTCTGTCCATAGCGCCATAAACTGACCAAGGGTGACTCACAGTGTGAAAAGCACTTTTGGATCTAAAAAATTAAAGTATTGATATATTTCAATTATCAAAATGTTAAGATTTCCTTGACATTACAAACGCTTGCAACACTCGCTGTGTTTTCTTCTTCCTGGCTTAGGTTTCAGAGCATATTTTTTTCTTGGTGCTTTGCTACTATATCATGGTTTGGGAGGGAAAGCTGCAGATAAGCCATTTGCCTAGTTTTGGAGCTTAGCTGAGGATATGAGATTCCAAACTGTAGCAGTGCAAATGCATTGTTCAAAAATTTTTAAGTGACTGCTGTGGGGAAATGTAGAGAGGCTGCAGAAGACTAGCCAAGCTAGAGAGTTTATAGCTGAAGAATTGTCGTTAGGATGCTACTGCTCTTAAATAAATAAATAAATAAAAATACTGTGCAAATAATGTATAACAAGAAGAGTAATTTCACCAAAAGTTTGCAGCCTAGTATTTTCTGAACAATATTTTAAAATGATACAAAAGAGTCCTCAGAAGAATTCAATGCCTTTATTAGCGACTTTTAAGGTGTCCAGGACTATTTTGCCACTATGTATATCTTCCATTCTAGTCATCTTATTTTTCTGTTTTCAGCAGAAACTGACACTTCTAGGACAAAGATCTTGCTATTGAGTCAAACAATGCACAGATCAAGACATCAGTTCTGTAAAATGTCACCCATAGAATAATTACAGTGTTCGCAAGTGGCTTGGAAAGAGGCTGGAGGAAGGTAGTAGTGCATTCTTTAACAGATTATGCACAGTAGTTAATGGCTAACACTTCCTTAATTGTAAGGCACTTCTCAGATGCACAGATTAATTGTAATGCAATTGACTCTTTTAATCTTGCATACCTTGTACCACTGAAGTGGTTAAATAATTTCAGCTGAATTCCTTTCTGTTTGTGTGACAGTTGTATGCTAGGCATTTGCACTCTATTTGGCTGTGCTACAGAAAGACAAAATAATAGCCTTTTAGCTCTATTCCTCTAGTTTCTATTTCCTCTTCTCCTCTCTGATCCATTCTTAGGGAGAATGAAATCTTTCTATCTGGAAAAACTGTATGTCATCTTACTCAGCCTCAGTGTCAAGAAAACAGGCTTAGACCATCATGTCTGCTTGGTTCCTTGCCTTTTTGCCAGTGTGGATTGTGATCTGGATTTCTATAGAGAATGGCATGGAGAGGATGAAGAGGGATCAGTTGTTCACTGCTTTCTCTGCTACAAGAACCATGGGGACATCAAATGAAATTAGTGGTTGCCAGGCTCAAAGTGAAATGTGTTTTGTTACCCAGTGTGAATGGCTGCAGATAAACATGAGAGGTAGGAAGGCCAGCCAGCATTTCTGGAGGTGGGTCCCTGTTAAGGCTCCAATATTTTCCTATTAAATTCTACTTGACTTTGAACTAATCTATGAATCAGTGAGTCTGTGCTTTCCAGATGTGCAGTTTTTCACAGAAGCTCTACTTACCCTCTGTACCAGTGACAAGTTGTGGCTTGATGAACAAGTTGCTAAATTTTCAAGATCCTACGATTCCCACTATATATGGCAGAAAATTTGGCAGGGGGGATGGTGAACACAACACAGCATGCTGTGCAGAGGTCTAGAATAAGGGGAATTGATGGCTTTCCAAAGCCAGCTGTGCATCCATCTAGATGAGGTCACTTCATTAATGGCCATTGGCTTTAATTACACTGCGCAATTATTTAGCGGAAGTAACTTTTAAGGAGAAAACACCGATCTTTCTGACATTGCAAGGTAATGCCTTCACACAACAGCTACAAGCATGGGGAAATCACTGTAGAGCATTAGAAGTGTTATGTTATGTAAGCTTTAGTCATGGTGTTTGACCTAATATTAAACTATGTGAGTTTTGTGTCAGTAAATCTCTCAGCTCCTTTAGGATCTTAACCTTTAAACATTTTAATGTTACTTTAGAATCAGTCTCATTTTACTGTTCTGTGAATGAGATGATATACAAAAAAATAAGCCACAAGAAGGCAGAAGTCGTTTTTGAAAAATTAGACTTTGTTACTGTATTAGATTAATCTAGTTAGCATGGGTGACTTATTGTTCCAATTAGTTTTGCTCTGTTTAAGGATAGACTGTCATGGAGCTGACATCCACCTGCCTTCCAACCCACAAATAATCAGCACCTCATGAAGACCAGGAAGCTTTTAAATTTAAGCATTTCCATCTTAAAAGCTGGAAATCAACAGTTGTTGTTTTAACAAAGTTGTGGAAGAGATCCATAGGAATAATCAGAGACAGTAATCTCCAGAGATCTGAAGGAACTAAATAAACACATCTTACATTCTTACATTTTTTAAATAAATAAATTTTTAATTTGATTTTCAATAGAAATCTCATTTGCGTATTTCCATTTACTCGTTGCCTACTGTCCTTTTCTTTTTCTTTCTTTTCTTTTTTTTTTCTTTTTTTTTTTTTTAATATCAGGGAAGGTTATGGAGATTACTTTTAAAATCATTTAAGAAACATTTTTGTGCTTGTTTTTTTTTTTCTCTCAACGTTTTTCCCCTGGGAGGTGGGAAATTGGAAGAACTTAAAGCAAGAAAGGAAGAAAGGAAGGAACTTTGAACCCCAGAAAAATCTCAAGAACAGAATTTGGTTTTGAGATTCTTGTATGCTGCAATAACCTATAGTTAAAAGGAAAGTGTGGTAGCCCCAGTCATGTTCCATCACGGATGTGTTGAGCTAACTGTGGGCGGGTACTTGGTGATAACAGGGCTCCAGTGTATCCTTGGTACAGTAAATTTCTGACAAACATATCACTGCCATTAAAATACAAATAACACTTGTCATCATTTGAATCCTAGGCACCTTATTGGAAATCCCAAACACAAATGATACTCACTGGCAAAGCTTCAAATGCAGAGACAAATCCTAAAAAGCAGAGAACCTTATTTTGAAGTCTTGGGATTCTTGTTTGCCTTATGCCTAGCATGGACAGTTTACCAAAGTAAGAATGAATTTGAAGTCAAAGGCCTGAGACCATAGTTGATTTACTTTAATGATTGGGTAGGTGCTTTCGTACTTTCACATTTACTCTGTAAAGGAGAGGAGATGATAGACTTCGTCATCAGACTATGGTCATTGGCTAAATAGAAAATAGCAGCAGTAATGACCACTCAGCATCAGCCTCCCAGTGTGGTCCACTGCAACTGCCTACCTGTTTGCTGGATCAGTCCTTCTTTTTGACCTCAGCTCTCTGGTGTCTCTACCTGTGCTTTACTGCTGTTTTCACTGGATCCCTGTCTATCTTGCCATCCAATACCTACAGCTGGAGAAGGAACTAGGGCAGACAGGCTCGTTGACCACAAAAAAGAGATTGTCTAAGAGAGGGTTTTTTTGTACTTCTTGGTCCCATAATGATAAGTAAAGTCCTGACCTGTTGTAGAGCAGACTGTCCTACAAAACAGCTGCTCAAATGGAGCTTGCCAGAAGAATGCAACTAAGGAATTTCTGTGCTGTGGCTACTGTAAAATGCTCTCTCTTGGTCCTAGGAGTGAAAGGATTGATGGACCAAAACCCCTTTCATTGCACTGAAAGGTTGGGAGTGTGACTTTGCGCTGGCAGGTTACCAATGCCGGCCGTATTTTATAGATCTGACTGTGTTCAAACTAGGTTGACAATGATTTAACTTAAGGGAAATGCAGTATGTGCTGCAGAGGCTTTTCTTAGTCAAAAAAGACAACTTCCCATTGTGAGATTTTGTAATCTCTTTATAAAGCTGCACATGAATGAACACTGTTGAATATGTTTAATGCTCCCAGTTTTTCTGTGTGAACTTGAACAAAAAGACACTAAAATCTTCCCCATTAAAAGTGAAGAAAAAGCCTCCAGGAAACCATTTGCTGCTTCTGTAATATACATTCATTATTAATGCTACTTTGTGAATTAAGAACAAAGCTATTTTGCTGGTAGGACAGCCCTGCTGTGTGTAGCTCTAAAGCATATCAGTGACACATGCTTGCAGCAAGTATTGATATTCAACAAGAAAGTCTTTGCTAATGTTCCAAATTTATGCATGTCGGGAAGAGAAATAATCACATTTTATATTACCTGTTTGAAGATGCTGAGTGCACTATTGGACCTAGTAAGAGCACTAAAAACAGTGTTTTATTGCCTATCCAGTTCAGACCACCTTATGGCCGTGGCAGTTTTTTAAATATCCTTGTAGCAGCCCAGTGGGAATACTGATACACTTAATAGATCTACTCAATAGCCAACATATAGGTAGCAAGGATATCATAAACAGTCCGGAAATCAAGCCTATGTATAAAGGAATTCGTGTATTCATATGGACTTTTAATACTACCTGAGTTCAGATGGGCTCATGTTAGCCCCTCTGAGCCATTTCTGTAGGTCTGGAAAGTGAATTCATTCGATCCTAGGGATTCAGGAGCTGACAATGTGCGCTCGGAGTCTCCATTAACAGTTAATACCAAGTTTTTCCTTAATTTACCCAGAGATTGTTAGCAAAACAGTCACTTTCTGGCACTCATGGTGCAACAATATTGATTTAATGGATAAATCAAGTAGATCTGTTACTGGACTGTATTTATTTTCCAAACCAGACAAGTAGTTTTGTGAGCAGGAGAGTGAATGTAACCTGGTTTCTTGCAGATATGCATCTGTGACAGGGTACAGGCTGTGTGTCAGATTTAGGATGTAATAAAGAGAAAAATAATGCTACCTTCCTTCTCCCAGTGAGGACATTAATGCTGACTTCCTGGGCTGCCTTTGCTCATGAGGCTATGAATACTGAAACTGCACTATTCTGTCAGATTTGGTCAAAACCGATCAACAAAATTCTAGGGGAAAGGAAATGAACACAGACAGATATATAATCATGGAAATAAGCCACATGAGCATTAGTTACCTGTAAAATCATTTGGCTCCAGGAGAGTTTTTGTCTCATTCAGCTAAATAATTGCAATGTTGGGATACCATGTAGGTTCCTGGTTGGAGATCCATTTTTTTTTCAGAAAGGATGCCTTTTGGGTACTACCTCTTCAATTAAGCAGCTGAGCACTTCTCCAGCTCTCTAGTGAAGCTGGAATTGTTATCTGAGATGGAGCCTCTCCTGCTGTTGCTGTTGCAACATAATTATATGTTGCCTGAGATGCCCAGTGTACCTGTCTCTTTCCCCCTCTTAGAGGAACACAGAAACACTGGTATCTGTGTGCCTTTTAATCTACACTGATCTGAATCACCTGTGTTTTATTTGGGATGTGCTTCCTCATTCCTTGGAGTCACAAAGTCTAGAGGGGAATTATGTGATTTCCTTCCCTCTGTGCCTAACATTTCTTGATAAACACATCCATCAAGTTATTTAGTTAATTAAGCCTGGCCTGAGACTGGCTTTACAGTCACTGCAAGACCTTGTGATAAACTTTCTCAACCATATATCCAAAAAATACTAGACACATGTGATCTCACTTTCATTTCTCTGTAGGTGGTATGTAGTGTCTCTGTGGCATATGTGAACAGGATAAAAGATGGGCTTTTGGTTGTGATGCCTTGACTCTACCTCACAACTTCTCTTTAGGGGAACCCCTGTTGTGACCTTATTATACCATTTCACTGACCTGAAATATAGTTTTCTCCACCATGTTTGTGTCAGGGCTTTCTCAGAATAATGTTGTCATAAGAGACCTCTGTGACAAGCCAGGGACACCATAAGAGAGTTGATAGGATTCAGCTTTCTTGGAAGAGAATTCTGGCAAATGACTGTAAGGAGGCTAATGAATAAGCAAGCTCACTTTTTTTTTTTTTTTTTTTTTTTTTTTATTATGATCCAGCCCTTGCCTCAGAAGATAGTAACTCATCTTGAAAAATACATGTTAGCTTCCAAGGTTCATTAAGTGAAAGAGATTCAGTGTATATTTTAGAAGACCCTCAGCCTTACAATACACAGTGATTATCCTTCCAGTCCTTTGCGTATGAAAATACCATTTGTAATACCTTATGTTTGTATTGGTGAATGTTAATAAGATATTACATATCAATCTATTGGGAAATGAAATAGTATATTTTAAGATCCTTTTAATTAAGAAGAGAGATAAAGGATATAGCCTCTTCTATAGTGTATATGATGAAGGCTTAAGACAAAAAGATGAAGATACTCCTGGTCTTGAGTATCTGAAGCCCCAAATGTCCCCAAGAGCACATACCATGAAGGGGAAAATTCGCTTCAATAAAAATGTAGTTTGGGTTGTAATTTAGCACTTGTTGTCGATTTGGAGCTTATGTGCCACTGGTTAATCATCACTTTAATGGAAAAAATGTAGCAAGGAAAAGAATTTAAATGATGAAATCAGGGAACTTGCCTAGCGGATCAGCTTGCCTATGTATTAAAGGTGCTGAGGCAGATGATCTGTGCAAGAAACTATCCTCTCCCTGCTCAGCCTTGCTGCCTGCCTTAAGGAAGCCTGTGAGGAGAGGAGGTGGGAATGAGCTGCTGCTCAAATCTCATGACAATTTGCAGGTGATGAGTATTGACAAACCTTCTGGCCCCACTTCTCTGGGGAGCCGGGCTTTCATCCTGTTTGTTTTCACAGTTCTTTATAAAATGCAGCTTTGATCTGAGTTCTGAAGTCTGTTATATTTTCCTTTGTTTCACTGTTGGCAGGTTCTAAAATGGTACTGGTATGGGAAGTGTCTCCGGATCTGTCTTTCCCTGCTCTTTTCAGAAGCCACAGAATGTGACTTGCCTATGACAAGTGCGATTTCCACTTTTATGTTAGGAGCTGCACAGCCTGGGTGCTCTGCAGTTGGTTTCAGTAGTTTCTATCTAAAATCTCAAGAAAGAGGGTTATGACGTTCCATTGCAACTTAGCAGAAATGTATTCAGTAGATCACATATGTTTTGTTCTGAATTGGTTTGAATCCCATGATTTAACTTAACCGAGGGCTTTTTTTTGGTACTGATAACATTGTGTGTGTTCTGGCTTAATGTAGGGCCACTGACTTCTGTAAAAGTACTTCTGATCTTTGTCTTTCAGCAAGACAGTCTTCTGGCCTTTGCCTTAGCCATCCTTGTCCAAAGCCTAAGCACTGCAGGAGAGCTTCTGTGCCTTTAGAAATGTCCTTGTGAACGTATGCGTCTGAGACTGTTGAGAGTTAGTCTTTCCAAGTAACTAAAACATGCTGCAGATAATGAAAATAAGGCCTCATGACAAGAATGAAGTCCTACTGTTACAACAAACAAAAAAATCCCATGGCACTGGTGGATGTATGCACTAAGTCAATGTGATCCCGGAGATAAGGCATTATTGGCCACTGACCTTGGAAGACAGTGTATTCCTTCCAACATGTTGCAGCTTTCATGCATTAAGTATTACAGGAAGAGGTTGGTAGCATCTATTGTTTGTGAAGCTTTTGGATGTTTCCCATTATAAGACTCGGTTTTCATCTTCTTAAGTTTTTTCTAAATGTTACCTTATTCCAGCTGCCATGCTGCATAAAAAGTTCTGTGAATACATCTTTGATACTACTGCCTGGTGTCACAGGGCTTTCCATAGTCTCCAAAGACCTTGGCTTGGCACTGAGGCGCCTTCCTCCACCCCACCTAGCAGTACTGAATTAAAACACTGTTTCAAACGAAAGATGGAGATTTTTCCTCTTCTTTGAAGGCTTTAATCTGCTAAGCTGACCTGGTCTTGTGGACTTCTCGTTTCCTTCCCTCTCCTTCCTCCCTCCTTCCCTCTTTTCTTTTCCTACCAGGCATACAGCATTCCTGACTGATAAATAATAGAAAGCAGCCTATGAGGCTTGTGAATGGCTCATGAGTGAGAGAACTTTTAGGTGCGATTGGAAGAGTGAAATAGAATTTATTGATTTCTCTGTACACTATTAATTTGTATTTTTATACTACATACATTATAAATCAGTATGTCTACCTCAGCAACACATTTAATGGTTTAGTACTTTATTTTATACATTATGATCATATTGATAAAGGTCCCACTAATTAGCACTTGCTTGAAAGATCAGGCTACAGAAAAGAAAGTTTGCCTCAAAGGAGAGGTAAAGTACAACTGAATATACTGTAAGTTATTCATGATGGACTGTAATTTACTTTTATTAGGTAGTAATAAATTCTTTAAATAAATTATTTAATTTAAACTAATACAAAGACAACATTGTGGGTGCCCTCAAGACAGTAGGTAGTGATCCCATAACTAGCACTGTAACTGGCTTCTATAGTTCAAATTACAAAATGCAATAGAGTTTTCTTTTTCCTTTAATTAAAATTTGAAGAGAAAGGTAGGCTGGCAGGCAGGACCTGTTCCTGTCCCAGTTTAACTAAAGTATCCTGTTAGCAGGTGCCGTTAGGGAGTACAGCAACTAAAAAGGACACTGAGCTATATTTTTCTAACTTCATGAAGAAAGGTTCTAAAAATAAGATGGTATTCAGTGTCTTTCTGCCTATTCCATTTCAAAAGCATCAAAGAGCGGAGAGTTCATATCTGCATCCGTTGACTTCAAATACAAAGTTTTGGTACAGGGCATGGATGATGAACAGAATTAAGAACTGGTTTCTCCTTGAAAGACTGTATAGCCCACCAGTCCCTCTTTCAGCTAGGATTAATTCCTCTCCACATCCTTTATTAGCACATTGATTGATGTGGGAATATTTGTTCCTAAAAAGGGAAGAACGGGGCAGTCTCATTAGCTGGACACAGTGAGACATCAGGTAAATCTTTTCTACCGTTGATTGTGCTGATTAAAGTAAGGAAAGTTGTTCTGGGTGGAATTTTGGCATGAAAGAGAGCCTTTGTTTTGAGTATCCAGAGAGCTGAGCAAATCTGTAACTGTGTGTAGGTGTTGGAGTGAAGCACAGTTTGAGTGTCTGACAGACTGTCTCCCTGGCATGCAGTGAATTGCAAGTGGATTTGCTTTTTACTGATCAGGAACCAAGATGAATTTCTTGTTCAAAATGTCATGGGCCTGTTTTCTCCGTGATTAATCATTGCTACTCCGACTCCCTTCTCTGGAGGCTTCCATTTGCACCTGCAGGCAGAAAGTACTCACTGTCTTCTAATCAGGCTCCTCTGTCCCTGTGGTCTCAGAACACCTTGAAGTCTATGCCAGAAGCGATGGAAAAGCACCCATTGAAAGTATGATCACCATACTACTTTGCCCTTTTCTAAACAAAAAACAACTTACCAAGGTGTAGAAGTGCATTCACTTGACAGATGCTTCTGGTGACTAAAGATATAACAGCCCTTTATCCCCATCAAAATTTGTTTGCAGCTGTTCCTCTGCTAGAATTCATCACCTCTTCTAGAAAAGCAGAATGGAATTTGCAAGTCTGTCATGTCTGCCTCAGTGCAAACTTCACCAGCTTAACTTAAACTGTTGAGGGAGATGTTTTGAGTTAAGCTAAGCTGTGATCCTTGCATGGCTTAAGCTGCTGCAACCATTTGCTAGTCAGGTGTATGCCTGTATCTGATCTAAGTGATGTACAAGAGGATGAGTTGTGCCAATCACAATGTCTTCTAAGGTGATCTGACTTTAAATCTAATCAAGTTACCTCCTCCAAGCCCTTCTGAAAATGTATTTCCCCTGCAAGAAAACTTCAACTAGAACTTGGTGTCATCTATTCATCTTAAATATAACATTCCTTTCCAGAATGCTGAAAAATTGCTTGGATGTAGTTCAGGTGAGAGCAAAATGTCATGTAGGAAACAGACTGAGAGGACAGAGGGAGTCTTTGTACTCCAGACAGCCTCTTTCAAATAAAAAGATTTTTTTTAAAAGAGATGTCTGAATAAGTTTGGAGACATTAGGTGCTTTAAACATTGTAAGAAGAAAAAGAATAATTACAATCGTTGAAAATATTTTTGGTTTCATTGGTTTCATTGGTTTTCTAAACCAATATCTAACCATTATCTCTAAACCAATAATGCCCAATTTCTGGGCATTATTTTTGAGATACTGGGACCACACTGTCTTTAAAAAAGAAGTTTATAGAAAAGTGTTTAGCCTGACTGAATTTCTCTTATAATTAAGCCAAGAATCAAAAAATAGGAGCATGTAATTGGATGATTTTCAAATTGCTGATCATCCAGCAGCTGGTTGGACTAGGTGATCTCCAGAGGTCCCTTCCAACCTTACTGATTCTATGATTCTATGATTGCATGGAAGAAAATGAAAATAGACACTTGCTCATAGTTTTGAAAACCACTTACATGTTACATCTGGGTTGAGAGTAAGGATTACATCAAAAGATCATGATTTTTAGAGTCTTGAACTAATTGTCAAAGTCCTGCTCTTGCTCCTTGTTCTGTGGATGTCTCCACAATCAGTCTCCAGCTTTTCCCAGCAAACCAGTATCTCCTCAAAGACGTAATCTGTCTTAGTGCTTTTATAATCCTGGTAACCCATGTAAATGTATGCATAAAGTCCAGCTGATGCATGATAAAACCCATCTGCATCCAGAACGTGAGTGTACGTATTACAAGGAAATCAACACAATAGCTTATTGCTGGCTGTTGATTCTAACAGTCTTCCCACATGATGATTTAGTGGAAAGAACTACCTAATCAGACAGTGTCATTATCAATCTGGCCACACTGTGGAAAAGCGAGTAACCAATCCAAAAGAGTCTATAGGAGCATCATTTATCATCTGTGAAGCAAGCAAATGACAAGAAAAGAGGTGTAGAACTTCCCAGTAAATTAAGATGAACCAACATGCATGTCGGTATACAATACAGCACAAACCACAGGAGAGGGAGCAATCATTCTCGCCAGTGCTGACAGTACTTGGAAGGATAAACAAGGAAGGAGATACTGCTGAAACTTTGATTGTAGCCATTTTCATCCAATATTGATTTATCAGACAAGCAAAGGCCAAGAGTCTATGCCTGTGTTTTAAGGAAATAGCCAGGGTACCAAAATATTAATCCATGTTGGCTGGATGTTGGCCTTATCAAATATAATTGAAGTTAATTTGTCTATTTCAGGCACAAGATTTAAAGCTCTATCATTTGCAATCTCTGGAAAATAAAGATAGCTGGAAAAAAGCATTTCTGTTCTGTGGAAAGCAAGAAATTCACAGTTTTTGTTTCATTCATATTCTTTGGGAAAAAAGATCAAAATATTTCTCTCTTACCTGACTTGGGCAGATATCTGCGGTGTAGGTGATCTGTGTTCTCCTGGGTTCAGTAGCGCTCGGCAAACAAGCCTACCTAGGCTTTCCTTTCATGGCAAAGTGCAGGGAAAGTTGAGACTGCTTAACCCTCACTGCCAGATTCCTCCCAGCCTGCTGGATGCCGTGTATGGCATGGTCCTTGGAGGTTCTGTCTTGTGGGAGAAAGGAGACATCCTACCTAGGCCAGAAAAACCATTCCAGCAACACTGTCAGTGGCACCAGCACATTGCTATGAAGCATTTCTGTCAAGAGGCAAATTCTTCATGGACAATTTTTTCTGACTTGACAGAAAATTATGATGGAGCTTAAATTTTTCTTTCATTTATATGGCTTAGTAGTTCTGAATGATTAAAAATGGAAACTAAAAGTGGCACACTGTACTCGCCTGTGGCTTCCATATGCTGAAGAAAGCAACCACTTCTGATCCTGTGCTAAAAAAAGCGTTTGAAAGAGAGGCTGTGCCACCCTAGAATACGTATTTGGCTTAGTGCAGATACATCTCCAAATTGTCTTTGCAAGGATGATGTCAGTGCTGATTAGGAAGACTAGAGTGATACTGATTATCTCCTGTGTTAAACAGTTAAGATTTCATCTGTTATAGTCCTATAAAATATTCCTATCATTGGCTGTACCCGTTGTTGGCTTCAAAGGCAAAGTGCAATACAGTAGTGAATGTTATTAGATCTAACTTCCTTTTATGCAGGAATAGCTTGTATAAAACAGACAAAACTCCTGAAGGTAAAAGTATAGACCTGCAGAAGTAAACAATCACTGTTGTCTTCAGTGGAGCCAGCATTAGACCCAGGTTTCACCAAGTGATGGATCTGCCAACTCTTTAGGTATGAGTCACTCTGCTTCTCTGTATTACTATATCCTACAACAAGTGATGATGATTCTGTCATGCAGTTGCCTGAAAAAATGCCTCTTCTAGATGAAATACTCATCTTTTCAGTGTTACATCTATACAAAATAGGTTAAATTGCTTTTATTTTCTTTACTGTGCCTGTTTCATTCTTTCTTGACAATCAACCTGAAACACCTGTTTTTACTTGCTTGGAATTGGTGATGTAAACAGACTTGTTTATAGTTGTCAGTGGAAATAGGATGACAGAGTGAATTGACAGTGATTAATCCATTTCTTATGATAATTAAACTACAGATGGCACTGACACCAAGATGCATGGTGTGATGTTGAGATGAGGTAGATCATTCAATAACTATGTTAATGACTTAAATCCTAATAGGATATCACACCTGGCTGGGTAGATGCCTAGCAGAAATTTCAGATAACACAGACAACATCTGAAAGATGACAAAGACTATCTGTATTTGAATTGCATTTTGCTGCTGTTCTCTTTTGCTGCTTTGACTTGAGGCTGTCAAACACACTTTCTGGTGGCTTGTTACCTGAGCTTCCCTGAGGAAGAAGCACAGTCAAAAGGTCCGCATTTTAACTGTCCCATGGAAGGAGACATGATCACATTAACTTAATGGATAAACTTAGGTGTATTGGATTCACTGCCAAAGTGACTTTACCACTTTACCATATGTTCATTGGTGATCCTGTGATTAAGACATGTTCTTCTGCACTGAGCAAAGACTTAGACTCAATCTTGGCTCTGTTTCAATGGTGACCTTAGAGGTGAAAAGGCCTCTTCATAGCCATACTCACAATATTTCTGGAATAAATGTTTTTCTTTAGTAGCTCACATGGCAGGAAGTTAGTAGCAGCACTTATGTCCTGGTAACAAACTAAAGATACTGACATTTTCAAAAATTTGTTTCTCATAATTTGTTTCAGAATTGGTTCAGGTTATCTTGTAAGTATAAAACATAACTCCTCCTAAAATTAAAAAAGAAAGACCTAAGAACTGCATACTTTGATTTTCTATGTCACAGAATGTCGTCCATTAACATTTACATTCAATACATTTACAATCAGGATGATTGAAAAGCTATAAAGTATGTTAAGACAAAAAGAATAACTAAGCCAAAACTCCTACTTACAGCTGCGTTATATCTTGAAACACTATGATAGAGGCAAGTTTGTGAGGGTGATGGAGCACTGGAACAGGTTGGCCAGAGAAGTTGTGGAGTCTCCTTCCTTGGAGGTATTCAGAAGTCACCTGGACATGGTCCTGGGCAACATGCTCTAGATGACCCTACTTGAGCAGGGGGATTGGACTTAGATCTCCAGAGATGCCCTGAAACCTCAACCATTCTGCAGAGGTTTTACTAGGTCAAGAACACTCTGTGAATGAACAGTTAGTTTGCTGGTAAAAAGTCCTCATGGCGTTTGCTAACTTAGTATTTCTTTTGCATGTGAGAAGCCCAAGGAAGTCTTTAAGAGGAGCAAAACCAAAATGTTGGGAGGAAGCACAGCTGCCATACTGCTTGATACCATCAGCCCTGATCTGATTTCTCTTAGTAACACTGGTTAATCAAGAGAAAGTTGTCTCTGTTTCCCATTGCTCCAGCTGCTCCGGAAAAAGAAAGATCACCTCAGTTCAAAGGTGGATTCCAGTCTCAGAAAGGAGGAAAAGAATTAAAGTTTGGGAAGGAGAAATTTCTATATTTCAGCTTTGAAGAAAAGCTGTAAATAATACTTATAGAGTGCTGAGGAAACCCCTGATTTTTATTTTTATTGTGAATGCTACAGGACTACTATACTGGTTAGGTAGAAATAGGGAAATTGGTATAAACTGTTACTGGTCGAACAACTCAAAAAGTGGCTGTCATGGATATCTGATCTGAGCTGGTGACAGGGCAATTGCATACATGGTGGAATTGGCACAGAAAGATAATACAGGGGAAATGAAAAAATAACTGGATTTAAGGGAGTAGATGAGGTAGTGGTTTGAAGCTGCATGGGTTTCTGTGCATACTCAACTATCATACATGTAGGAGTTTAGAAGTGCTTGACATACAGAAAAGTTATATAATTATATTCTTATTGGGGGTTGAGAGATAAACTGTATGCCAAAAAGATGTTTAATTCTGAGTGAAGAGACACTAACAAAGTGGTGCTCATTACTTGACATGGTCCTGCATGGTGTTGTATGTGAAGGGATCTATTTTAATACAGCTTGCTGAGGTTGTTTGTATCAAAGATAATTGCTTTAGTTGTGCTAGCGAGGAGGTATTTATAGAACCAGCTGCTTGAACCATGTTTTAACTCTAAGTGGGAAGTGTGGTGACCCTACTATTTAAAGACTCAGGATATGTCATCTATGAAGGTCAATGCAAGTGGTAGTGACCTTAGCTATTTTCAGAATCGGGTCTTTAGCTGTTAGAATCAAACATAGCCAGCATATTTGCTTAAATCCTGCCTCAGTGCAGGTGTTTATACTGGACCGTACTTAAAGATTCTTCTAGTGCTATGTTCCTGTGAAAACTTACCATTCCTAAAGGAATGAATCGAATGAAGGATAAAAGAGGCAGGCTGAGTCACATCCTTTCATAGAACGTCCTGTCCTAAAACTTGCATGAAGAGAATAAAAAAGAGGGGAGTAGAAATAAAATAATTGTCGTAGGTGACTTACTAAAAATGTTAAAATACAGTCACTCCTGGAGTAAATATAGTAAATAAATGGTGGCTGGTGGCCAATTCTATTCACTCTGAGATGAAATCTGAGCAACTGCAAAGTTATTCTAATATGTGCATGCAGTCAGAATCCAGCCCTTTTTATATTTTTCATAACCATATAGGTTTTCAGTGTACAGTAAAACTTTGTTCAAACTGAACTCTTCTACTTGCCTATCCTCTGCAAGGCTAAAAATGTGTTGGGCAGGATCCTAGGTGCCTAATTTATTTTCTGGATTGTTAGTAGACAGGCTGACAAAGTAGATACATTATGCTGTCTCTGGTGCGTCAGCCAGGTCTGGCATAATCAGCAGTAGCCCTGCATTACCTGACCTACATACTCATGTAGTTCTGTGCCATGTGAATTGTGCAACATCCCCGTTTTCAATCTATGTGATGGTATTTTCTTCAAAATCCGAATGACCCCAGAACAGTAGTGCCCTTTTGCATGGGAAGGGATGCACAATGCCAATGAGGTTTTAAAAAGTGCTGAGGAGCTGCATTACTAAACATTAATGTTAGGATTGCTAAAATGTTGGAAATAAATTCTTGCAGTCCAGAGTAGAACTGGAGCATCACAGCAGCCAGAGGAAATTTCCACTCATTGTGGCCAATTGTGTAAGACTGGAAATGTGTCAGGAGAAGTAGGGCCAATACTACCTCCTTCTTAGTTCCTGATCAGTACTGGGTTTAAATAGTTTCATACCATATAGCAGAACTTGTATCCTGAAGAGTTAAAGTGCTCTTTGCATATTTTATGCATTTTCCCTTGTTCTTTAAAATTGGATCAAAGTGAAAAGAGCTTGGCCTAAAAATGCTGCATTGTAGTCCATGCGATTCCACTGTGTAACAACCCAGCAACGATAAAATGACATTCAAAGGCTTTGTCTTCTGGTGGAATAGTGATGGCATATACTTGCAGGAAAAGTGAATGCTCAACTGCCATGTTTCAGTTCCTAGATAATTATATATATTTTTTTTCCAAGAGGTTTTGTGACTAATCTGCTGAAAGAGAAAAAAAAATAGTAGTGCTGGGGACCAACAGAGGCATAAAATTCTTGCAGCTGGAGTCTGTTGCCTCAAATATGAAATATTTGACTATGAAATATTAACTGTGTCTGGATCATATTGACCACCGTTAGGGACACCTCCAGAGGGAGGTGTTCAAATATTTTTTCCTCACAGACCCTCTCCACAGAGTGATTTGTCTGGCTGAGCCCAGCCATAGGGCTGGTTTATTTCTAATCCTTGATTTTAGAGCAGGTAGCTTTGGCAGTTCCCCTGAGAATTAAATATCTAGCAATTCTTTCCTGACCACCTATTGAGTAGACACTTTTTCTTTCTTCCCATCATGACACCACAGAAAATATAACTCCAAGGCAAGGAAAAAAACTCAAGTCAGTATACCTGTCTCAGCCAAATTATTCTGTTAATGCCAGTCATATTTCTAAACTAAACCTATATCTTCTTGTGTTGTAACGCTTACAGAAGTTGCCCTAGATTACATAATTTACAAAAGTTTGCATACATATTGAGCTCACAAATGATTTTTTTTATTGTAGATAAAGCAATTTAGACTAGAAGGCATTTCAGCAGCTGGAAACTGATTTCAGTAGTGAGAAACTGACTTCGCTAATGGTTAGAAATAGATTTTCAGTCATTTAGGCCTGCATTCTGCAACACCTATATATGCTGCGTTGATTTTGCTCAATAACAATTAAAATACACTGAGATCAAGCAGCTGAATAAGTAGTCAAACACTGCAAATCTTCAAAGGTTAGATTTGTAGAGGCATGGATAAAGTTTTGCATCAGTTATTTTATCATATCAGAGGTATTTATTTATCATATTACTCATCCTCAGAAATCTCTTGATTTACCTGCTTGTCTGCTGTTTATCAGCACAACATGATATACCCTTCAAGTGGGAGACAGAAAGAAGATCCATGAGGGCCTAAGAGATGGCATGACTTGTTCCATGGATGGTATCTGAGCAGAGAATGACCTACAAATAACCCACAGATGTCCACTTTGGAAGAGCAGACATCCGTGCCTTCTTGCAACCCCTGTGATTTTATTCCAATCTCCAAAACTGAGATAAGATTTCCTATTTAATGCTTGGTTTTACTTTTAAACAATACTTGCCTAAAGCACTTTGCAGTCATGACAGTGAAAAGAAAGGAGGAAAAAGCAACAATAACTCATAGCCCTGAGGTAAATCAGATTTTCTTTAATTTATTCCTGGAGTCTCTGTTTTGGCAAGTTTTCTGGGATCCTGTTTTCTAGGAAGTCTTTACCTTTATAATTCCATCCATTCCATCTATTTTCACTTATTGTTTGAAAGACTCAGACCTTACAGAAAGTTCGTAGGATCAGATAGACAATACTCTGTGTATGTACTTGTGCACACGTGTGTCTGTGTAAAAGACAAAAGGTGATACTAGATAATATGGACCAAATCCTCACCTACTGCATGAAAGAGGCCTCCAAGTAGAAGTAAAGTCAATTTACATTTGCTTTAAGGTCCTTTAAGCCATCAGAGTGGAGTAAAATGGTAATGGTCAGCAGTATGAAGCTGATTGATAGAGTAAATGAGGCCATGACACCAGAAGCCTTGGCCTTATAGAAAGAGACTTATAGCTGACAGAAGTGAAATGCATGGCTTTCCAGATAAATGTACGTTTGAGCTAAGTTTTGGTTAATTCAGTTGTAGAATGTGTTGATATAAGTTTCTCTTAGCAGCACTAAACAAGCCATCTAACCTACTATTTCACATTCCTTTAAGGTGTATGTGTGTTACGCTGTCCCAATTCATTGCCAAGAACACACTATTGACTTTATATGAAAGTACTTGAAAGTCAGACTAGAACAATATCAATGAGAGTGAAATCTTTTTTTTTTTTTTTTTTGGGGGGGGGGGGAGGTGCAAAGGGAGAGAGGCTGTGCAAACTTTATGCTCCTAGAACTGTACATGACTCTGTAAGAATCCTTCCTCAGCTCCTCGTGGAGTGAGGGACAGCTCAGCATATGCATGCGTATTGTAGTGTAGATGTCTGTCTGTCTGCAGCAATGGAAGCAGCACGTATCACAAGGGAAAAAAACCCTATATGTATTAAAGAAGAATTCAGCCCAGCTTGTAGCCCTGGGAGGCCGTTACGATCTGGAAATGGCCTGCTTAGAATTTCCACCTGATGTACCCAGATCTGATTGTTTTACACACTGCAGAGATGAATGGAGTTTGATGGATCCTTGCTGCTTGTGCCAGCCAAATAATGGCCAAAAAGGCATTGAAATTTACTCTGGGTACTTTTGGCAGATTTTCATTAGAGATTTCAAATCAGCTTATACTTTTCTGTCTTGTTAAATGTAAATACTATAGCAATGAACTTCCTAACCTTTCTCTTGAGAAGTCTATAATGTACTGCAATTAAAAATACAATTTCTCCTTCTTTTAAATAAGGGCTGTTATTCTCCTGTTGCTTGTATTCATACTCTTTGTTGAGAAACACTAGCCTCAGAAATGCACTAACTCAGAGAGAATGTGCTGTAGCCATATCATATAATTGCATGCACTGCTTAAGATTCCTGTAAAGTAAGATTGTTTTGCGTGAAAGATCAATATGAAAGCTGATTTGAAGAAATGGCAAAAGAGGCACCTGCAATGTTTTGATATTACCTGGAAAGGATGTGAAGGGTTCCCAGCACTAATAGTGCTTACAGGACATGAAATTCAGTTTAAACTATTTGAGAACAGATTATGATCCATAAGCCAGGTTGTTATCTTCTGTGGTTTGTTCTGCTTGCACCATCAAAAAACCTAATCCTGTTGAAATCAACAGGAGTTTGCAATTAACTTGGATAGAGTCAGAGATCCAACCAGGAGTGCAAAGGGACAAGCAGCACACTAAATCTTTTTGGTTCCAATTTCCCTTGAGATTCAGGCTCTGATATTTGATCAAGAGACATTTTAGTATGTCCTGCTGTATTTCATCTCCTTTACATTTCTCTTTAGATATAAAATCTAAATTTGCTTTGAATACTGTTCTTGGTGGGGATATCAGTTGGACAAGCAAATGGTTCATCCCCTGTGTAGTCTGTTTTTCTCTAGAAAGTCGCAGGCTGCAGGGCTTTCCCTGACCTACTATGATATTTTTCTACTAATAGTCCATAAGGTGTAATAAAGAAATACTGAAGGTTTCTTAATCCTATATGAACTTGGAGGTATCATAGTTCTAAAACCTAGATCTTCTCTGGCCATAACTTGAATTGTCAGAGCACAGCAAGCACAGTGCAAACTATAATTGACTGGCTCGTTTTAACATAATATAACTTGTTTTTTATCTACTTGGAATGTATCTTTCACACACACACATACACAGACACACACACTCTTGCCTGTCAGCGAAAGTCGTGCTTGTCTCAATTTGATGACAAATTCTGTTGCAGCTGTATTGTGAAGATCTGTCAAAGTTCTGGTAAGAAATGAGCTGTCAAAGCAAAAAGCAGTGAAGAAATATGACTGACTGCTATCAGTTTCTGGCACAGTATCAGTGAGCCTTGTCTCACAAGAGAGGATTAAAGGCTGTTGGTAATGAGGTACTGATGTGCTTAAGAAGCAAACAGAGTAAATACTTCTGGCAGCTGATCAATAGTACTGACTGGAAGGTATTAAATGAGCTGTATGGAGTGGGCATGTCACGGATAATTGCCACATCATCATATACAGATTTATCTTTGCCATTTAAAAATGAAAAGTAACTGAAGATACCTTTGATTTGACACTCATTCAAAAGCTAAAGCACACCAATAGTATGTTCAGTACAAGGAGGTCGAGGGAATGCCACACTTCTTTTCCAACCCTTCTCTTAGTAAGGACAGAAGTTGGCAAGAAGTTGTACATGATGTTATAGTTCCTTTAGCTAGGCATCTGTTGCAGGGAAGTAACTCCCCCCCCCCAAAAAAAAAAAAAAAAAAAAAGAAAAGAAAAGAAAAGAAAAGAAAAAACTATTTAAGACAGCCCCTATACAACAGTCTTTTCAGATACTGCATGCCTCCAGACTGGGTCCTCAGGAACCAGCTGTGGGAAAGTCGCTTGCTGGATGCAGGGTGAATGCCCATCTTACTATAAACTGAGATCATCACTACATGGATTGCTTAGATGGTAACATCAAATATAAAGAAAACAAATAAAGACTCCTGCTGTTTGCTCAGTAGGATGTCTGTTTGTTATGCCTGTGCTCCTTAATGGAAAGCTACAATTACAGCCATTTTCCGTAAGTGTTTTACATAAAGCCCTCATGCTGATTTTGTAAGCCTTGCACAATGTGTTTGCCAATAAACAACATGAACAAATGCAACTATAATATGATTTTTCCAGAGAACAGTATTTAAATTATTGATTAGAGAGCTAGTGGTGAGTTAAAAGGCAAAGGCAGTGAACAGCAGAACAGATTTCAACATAAGACTAACCTTATCAAGGGACTTACTTCCATGTCCCTTTAGATAGCAGGGATACCACTAATATCTTTGTGCACTTCACAATCTTTGAATATTGAAAGAATAGCTGATTTATACTTGGTATTGTGGGAAATATTTTCCTATGTTTCTTTGCCTTGTATCGGAGCCATGGAAGCACTTCTGTTGATTTCAGATCAAGATGAAGGTTATCTCACCATTTCTATAGCATACCAGGACACTTGTATCCAAATGACTAGCCCAGTGTTAACTGCATGATAGACATGCACGCTGGAGGTTGGGTAGAGGTTGCTGCAGGGTCAGGACTGAAATCATATATTTACTGAAGTTCACTTGCCAGTTGCAGTTATAAAATAGCCAGTTGCCCTATATCTGTTTTTATAAGTCTAATATGTATATAAGGAAAGTCAGTCTTGACCTTTCCTAATACTGGAGATCTTCATGTGGCAGCATTCCTGTTACATAGCGTGACCTTATAAACATAATTTTCTAGATTAAACCCTTACCATCTCAGCAGAATTAGAATTTTCTTCATGTTGTATCAAAAATACAAACAGAGGCATTTGCAAGGATGAGGACTTTATAGCTCCCGGCATTACCTGACAGCGCTAGGTTGTCATCTCCTGCAGGGGGAGGTATACATTTCCCTCTTACAGCAGAGGAGGACTGAAACTGAGGAATCTTGTGGCTGGTTATAACCACCTGAGGACCGTGTTCTCCTTTAGTTTCAAACCTTACTGTTTATTGCCCCTTGCTTGATCCTCATCTACCTTATCTTCTCTGTGTGGCCTGTCCTCTACGCTGTTTCATTGTTCTACTCCCATGCTCTTTATTTATGTAGCTAAGTTTGCAGACTCTATTCATTAAATTTCTCATGATGGATTAATTCTTATGATCATTGGTTTTCCCCCTCACAGGACTTCTCCCTGTGTTCAGTCTGCTTGTTCAGCTGACTGTAGCCTGTTTCTCCACTCCTGTTCCTCATCATTTTTGGTTTTTTTTTTGTTTTTTCTTTTGATTTCACATTTTCTTGCAGTGACTCTTACAGCTAATTTCTGTAGTTCTCATTCATTTTCAGTCTCCCTTCCGGTGTGTCTTGATGCAAAGCTTTTTGACCATATAATCCAAGATCAATATTTCCTCCACATCTGTTTCTCATGACTCCTGTCTCCATTAGTTCTGTGCTCTCTCCTTCCACAGGTCTGTGTTCAGACAGTCCTCCTCACCTTATCTCACCTGTTCATTCAGCACACTGAGAAAGGAAAGAGTTCTGTGTTAGAACAAAAGACCTGAAGAATGGTGAAGATGGAGTGGAAGTGAAAGACGGTTCACGAAGATGGACTGACACTGGAGATACCTTTTGGGTTCAGATACTATGTATGTATGTCCTAAGCATATTTACTGCATTGTTACAATTTAGTAGACAGTATAAACTATGCTCCTTTACTTCTGGTGTTTTTCTGGGGAAAAAAAAGACCTTATATGGCTAAATAGTTAACAGGGCTTTGGATCAGCCAGGCAGAGATTATGGGAGTGTGTGTTAAGGTGAGTGATCTCTGTTTTGCATTTCTGCTAGAATAGACATAGATGTGATTTTTCCCAAAGGCATTTTCTTTCTTTTTGTACCTATACTGTAGATTCTGTGTTTTCTTAAAGGAACAGTAGTGATGGATCTTTTAGGGTGAAGAGCTGAAGGGCATAGTGGTGAAAAAAAATACAGAAATGTCCATAGCTGCTGGGAGCACACTGGGAATACAGGCAGGCTGTGATAGAAATTAAGAAAAAAATGAGAGGCAGAGGCCTGGAAATTTACCCTTCTTTTGATTTTTCACAGTGGAGTCCCAACTCAGTCAAAACCTCATTGTCACAGGCTAATTATTATGAATACCTGTATCTTTTCAGAGTAATAGACATTTGGCAACTGCTTCTCTTTCTCTTCCTTTGAGATAGCTTCCCCTATACCATTTGCTTTGCTGCCTGTAGTTCCTACTTTGTCCAGCCTTTCCTTTGTCCTGGCAATCTATGGGCCTGGGATGAAATTCAGGCTGGAAAGAATCAGGGAAGCAGTTGCGAGCATGGGAGCTCTGAGGCTATGGAGCTGTTTGCCCATAAAAAGGTGGGAATGCCCATCACACAGTTGAGTTAAGCCTGGGTGAACCAGAGCACTAGAAGTCAAGGCAGAGAAAAATGCCACAGAGAGTAATTCTGAATACTAAGCAGGGTAGATTGGATGAGTGTCTGCAAAGATAACAATTTCAGACTTTAGTTTTCTTTCCTAAATTAGAAGTGAGGGTGCTGGTAGAACATCAGCAGGAGATGTTGCTTCTCAGCAAGGCAGGACACAGCTAGCCAACTGGGAACTGTTTTCTCTCCCAGCTGCCTCTTTCAGGTTGATGCGACTCCCTTCAGAGTTTTATGTGCTCAGACTAACACAAGAAATCTCATCTCACACAGTTGCTGACAGTTTGCTTCTCCCATTCACTTATTATTTATAAGGCAGACACAGTTCCAAGGATTTATCAGGTATTTAGGTGTTGCTGGTTGCTATACCCCTGCTCCAAGCTTTCTCTCTAGTCAACTCAAACATCAATATGTAAGTGCTTTCTATCCACACTCACAGAGCACTCATAACAGCTATAATGTGAAGTGATGTATCTGCAGTTGCAGTTCTAGCTCAGTTTGTTGTTTTTGTTTACAATACACTGCTGCAATTGTTGATTTGTTCTTAGGGGACGCTCAGGCATAATAAAAAGGAAAATGTTATGTCTCCTTTACTAAAGGGATTATTAACTGGATAGTCTCTCATAGCGTTCTTCCTCAGCTTCTTTGAACATTCAACACACAGCAATGTTTCTCTTCTGATTGATAATATTTGAATGAGCCTGAAGGGAGAGAGAGAAGTAATCTCTAAAGCAAACACTTTAATGGCCTGAAGAACTGCCAGCAAATATATTTCAAGGGAACAATATATTGATTACAGACAGCTCCAAAACTCTTAAGAAAAAGTGATGTTTAGTATGCTAGACTCCATTTTAGTTGTTAGACTTGGAATTGAACCAGGGACATCAAGAGCTGAAAAGCGGTTATTACTGCCATTTGAGCTAAAAGGCTGTTGTTTAGTAGTGGGAAAGGTAACATTTCATGTTCTCATGGCCTGTGTGTGGAGGGAACACTGTAAAAAAATAGCCCATGGTTGACAGAAAATATTGGTCCCTAATCTTCTGTGCACAGGAGAAAAAAGGTATTCACTTGTTTTACTTTAATTATGCCAATACTTTTTTGTATTTTATTCAAAGCCTGCCAGGACTTGCCCTTTCTAAGAGAGAACTGCACAGTGATACCTGTTTTTAAAGGAACAGTAAGAACCGCCTTTGCCCAGTTTTGCCTACTTTCTTATGAGATGAAAGAGAACATTTTAACTTAGCTCAAGCAAACGAGCTTTTCTAATTCTTGGGCAAGCACTCTAATCACTGAAGTGTATCAAGCTGTTGCCACTACATTTTTAAAGAAAAAGTAAGCCAGCAATGGGCAACTTAGATGGCAAAGTTCAGGAGAAGGCTTAGCTGTGAGTCAGAGCTGTGGAGAGGCTCCCAAATCCAGTGGCAACAGGACAGCACAAACAGCAATCCTCTTGGTGTTTCCTCCCAGCTAGGTGTGCTGTCCCCTGACCCTCCCTGTCCCTTTCTCAGGTGCAGTCCTGGACATGTGTTCCACAAGGAACCTGGTAACTCCCTCTTGAAGATACATACCTAAAATCCTGGTAGTGCTGAATGTTGCCATGTGGGGAACTAAGCTAGAGTTTATAATTCCCCAAAGAAAAGATGACCAAAAAGTAACTAGAGAGAGTGACAATTTCCTCTTGGCTTTCCTTGCCTCTGTCCCCACCCCACCACTCTTTCAACCCCTACTAAAAAGCATTTGTCTTTCTCCTATCATCAGCTCTATTCATGATGCATGTATCTTCTCCTTTCAGCTATACAGCAGAGATTTAGCTTGAATTCTGGCTTCTACCCAAAGTTTTCTTGAGTATACTTGTTTGAAATGTTGGCAAATGTCAGAGAATGAAATGAGGAAATTTTATTCTCTGCTGTATAGGGCAGATGAATCAACTTTTCACTCTTCTTGGATAGTCTCCACTGGTCTCTGCATGACTGATCAAATGAGCAACTTGTAACATTTTGTCACCCCCAAATCAGTAAACCAAATTAAGGTAAGATCTCTGAAAACTCATTGCCACTGGTTGTCCTCAGCATCCCTTACCAGGTTATCTTGGTGTCTGCTGACCACACAACAGAACGGGAATGATCTTTACAGAGTTGCCGCCTATATAGACAGCAAATCCTTTCAAACAGATTTCATGTTTTCATTTAGATAGTAAACAGATTTTACATTCTCATTTAGATCAGAAGTAATAGCCTTAGAAACTGAATCAAAATGAAGAGTCTACTGCAAGAACAGTATTTCCATAATTATATTAATGACCCAACTACATTAACACATGTTGAATAATTAGTGGTTGATTTCTGACACAGGTATTAGTCTTTGCTTACAATGCTTGCAGAGTACATTTGTAAGATCTTTTATATCAGCTACTTCAGGTACTGAAATATCTTGTCTATTTTTATTCATTTTGCTTTTCTAATTTAAGTTAATTTTCTTTTCTGTTTGAAACACTATGTTTTGCATAAACCTCCAAGGCTGATGTGTTCACTGGAGACTGAATTCTCCATGAACTCTGTCCCTCTTATGGCCAAAGGATAGGTTTGATAGAAAAAAAAAACAGTAAATGTCAATCTTACTGAATATTTGTTCTGTGGGAGCACTTAGAAAAGATGTTTTCAATTTCAAGATCACAACACCAGAAACGTAAGAGATCTCCTGATACTATGCTTTAGGGCAAGAAAGCCCTTCCCTATACACTTAAAGGTTTGCAGGCAAGTCAAAATCACAGTGGTAGACTAATGGAGGAACTGCTGGGAATTATCTTATATATTTACCTAGTTCTTATATTTCTCCCTGGATGCCCACAGCTGGGAGTGTTGGAGGTGGTATATTAGGCTCAGTGGACCTTTGAACAAATCTGAAACGGCTGTTCTTATATTCTTTTCTTCTGCACAATTATTTTTGCTGTATGGTCAATCACTCACTACTGATAAAGTTCCCTCAGCCTATAGGCCTCTTAGTCCTGCAGTGCTGACCCACATGTCATCCCTAGTGAAGAGAGCAGATCTATCAACTGTCATATTACTGTTTGGGTGAGTTGAACTTATTTTTATGAATGAGAGCTCATTCATAAAGAATGAAGAAACTGAAGAAGAAGTGCTGAAGTTAGCTAAGATGTCAGAGAGACAGTCATCAAGAAATGACAGTTTGCATTGTGAGAAATAGATAAAAATGTCAATTAATAATCCAAATGTAAATTAACTTTTATGCCTCATGAAGGGTTCATGGAGGAAGGAGAAGGCAGATTCCTGCAACTCAGGTAGAGTTTGCAAATACGAAGCAGAAGGTGGAAAAAAAAATCAGGCACAGAGTTGATGATCAAGGGAGGAAAACATATGAAGACTGAACTTTTTCAGGTAGAAATATTTCTTTGAACTACAAAAGAGGGAAAAGAGTAAAGGACATCTGCAGATCTACTTAATGTCTCATTCAAGTGTAAAATAGGTAGTGTTCTGAGACTGCAAAGGAACATACATTGGAGAGTTTTTAGGAAGAGATACAGAAATGATCCAAGATGTTGTACGCTGATGAAGCTAGCTTGGTTGGAAAGATAGCAGTGATAGAAATGAGGCATAAAATCTAGGGCTAGAGAAGATGGTGATTCATTTAAACTGCATGACTCAGACCTTAATGACTGACAGATTACAGGCTTCACTCCATCCCGTTTCAAGCCAGCAGAATCATCAAAGCTCCTGTCTTCTCTCAGTTGTTCATCAGGGCAACATGAAAGCACAGCAGGGTTTTGTGTAAGGTCTGGCCTGCGGGCTGCAGCTGACACCATGAACCAGCCCGTGGCTTGGACCTCTGGTCAGGCATTGTTAATGGCAGCAGAAGGTACTTTGTACATTTACTGCATCTCCACTCTCCGGCTAATGCCCTGTAGGGCTTTCTCCCCTCCTGCCCGTGGCTGAGGTTTGGACATCACCTGTGATGTGGGAGACTCGTTAATTTTCTTTGTCACCCTTTCTGAAGGTTTCCTGATTTACATAACCTCTGTGCTCTGTGGTTAAAATTTGTTCCTGTGTTTGGCCTGCCTGGACACAAATGGTGTGACCAGTGGACCATGACGGTAGTAAATGCACATGCTTTTTAACATATGCACAACTCTGTTACTGTTAACTGCTTTGCAAGAACTGCTTAGATTTTAAGGATGGCAAACACAAGCAGGAGGAGACCTGAGGGTGGGAAGATGCCTTAACTGTGTGATATTTCCATTACACTTTGATTTAGGGGACCCTGTCAGAAGATACTATCACAACCTTATAACATATTTCTTTCATGAGCTGCCTTGCTGCTGCTTCTCTGATCAGCACATGAACTCCCTTGTGGGATCATGGCACTGTCACCTAGAGGGTGTCCTTAAGCTTTTGGGTTTTTTTTCTACTTAAAATCATTTCTATGTTCATTTATTTGCTTTTTTTCAGAGTAGCCCTGATTGTTTGTTTTAAGTTCATGTAGTCTTTAAATGGGAATGAATCAGTTTGGCTTTTCTGATGTTCAGCTTGTTAATTTAGGAAAATCATTTGTTTCCCTCTTTAGTTGACTGCAGCTTTGTTAACCTGAATAATTTATTTAATGTTAAGGCAAGCTGAGCAGATAATGCCATACAACTGAATGGTTATCCTCTCGGTTACTATGGATCTAATTGGCCCTTTTATATTGCCTTACAGAGAGTGTAAGAGACTATTCCGTTTGATTAGCAGTGCAGGGATCTGCTCCAGCCCCACAGAGACCATTTTTCCTAGGGGAGGTTGAAAAGGGGCGAAGAAAGGAGAAGAAAGTGACAAGGAGAACTTAAAAGAAACATTCAACATTCAGATGGGATTCTCTTGCCTCCGTTCAATTCATTTTTTGATTAGATTTTTTTTTGTAACCACTGGCAATTAAAGCCAGTGACTCAGTGGATGCCTTGATATTCTGTAGAGTATGGTAATTCAGCCATAGTTCACTTGGACAGTAAGAGGAGGAAAAGAATGAAAGAGAGAGGAGAAAACACAGCAGTATTTTGCTGCCTCTGGCACAGGAAGGCTAGAAAGCAAGGAGATATGATTCCTTTACAACTAGAAGTTAGGAAAGTTTTTCAACAACTCTTCTAAGTGAAATGTCATGAAATCATACCACATGTGGCAAGTAAAAGGAAAAGCCCAGCAGGAAAATGATATAAAGGAAGAGTGAAAAGAACCTGATTTTTTAAAATAGCTGTTCGCCTTGCAAAATATGAACCACCATAGATTATTTTCTTTCTTTTTCTTGCTTGTGCAGTGCCTAATATCAACAGGTGTTTCACAGCTCAGTCAAAGGGAACTAATTCTAAAATCAGTTTATTTTGTAGGAGTGCAGGCTCTGGGCATTTTGGGTCAGGTAGTCTCAGAGCTGACAAACTAGAAGAAGGATTTTACATTAAGTTACAGGGAAGTGATAAGATAAAGGGAGTATATTTTTTTTGAAAGCCTTAAAAATACTTAATATATTTGACAGTCATCATTTTTCTGTATGCTATTTACTTCTGAATTACTCCTGCACTACTTTCAAACCAGTTGCTGTTACAAGATAGTTGTATTAACATTACTAGGAATTCTATGGAAGGTTTTAGATATATGAGCATAAAACCTGCCTTCTACAGCCCCCTGGCTATGAACTCCCACTTCATGTATCACATCAGGAGAGTGAAAACTAGAGTAGCTCTGTGGCTGTTTAGAGAAATTTGAGCTGATAGCTCCTACCATCACCCAGCTGAAATCTAACGTGGTTCAAAGAAGTTTAATGTTAAGCTGGCATTTCTAGATGAAGTAGAAGTAGACATACGTGTCTTCACCATTGTCAAATGTGTAGTGCCTCTTACCATTGCCACTTTTGAGATCTTATAACGAGGAATACAAAACAGAGCTTTTCTCTTAAGAGCACACTGAGTTGTCATTTTTGCAGGCATTTTTAGAAAGACAAGATGGTAAGTTCTCTGTTGTGATGCTGTCAGTGTGGAAGGCAAATCAAAATTCATGGCCTCCTGCGGCAGGACAGTGTGACCTGGCAAAGCATTCAGTTGGTATTCAGTTTTCAGGATAATAATAATAATAAAAAAAAAGAGGGCATGGGGGAAGAAAGGGGAAAAAAAGAAACCCTATTTCTAGTAGAAATCCAGTTAATATATTTCTGTTTGTATCCTCGAGGCCTACAAAATCACATCTACATTGGTGAAAAATGGCCTACCGATTTACTGATGTTATTGTCATAGTTGAGTTAAATATAACAGTACCCAAACAGCGAATTTTCAGCTGGCCACAGGATCAAATGGTGTAAGGTTCTCTGGATGCAATTTGTAAACTGTAATGGAAAGAAATGAGACATCTGCCACAGTCTTCTGGACCTATGTGCTCATGCAGCTCACCTCTTGATGAAACTGCTAGTGAGTGAAGGGTAGCTTGTGTTTCCATTTCCTCAGCAAGAGACCAATGTTCAGCTGAGGAATCGTGTGCTTTCTCTACCCTCTCACTGATGAATTGGATGTCCTATGCACCAATGGGACAACAGCATAATGTGGCTGTGGGATGGGCATGATAAGCAAGAAAACAGAAGTGCAACTAATCTATAGATAAAAGGAGACAGAGATAAAAATACTTGTATCTTTTTGCAGGCAGCATATGAAAATTGCCTTATGCTTTATTCATTCTTCACAGTGATCAAGGTGACTATGCAGTTCTTTTGGGTGGAGGGGGGTAAATTAGTAACCATACTGAATGAAAAAGTAAATGCAAACATAATTAAAGTGTTCTGAGGGCACGATGGATCCAAGAAAGAAAAGGATATTTTTCCTTTCTTTATAAATATTTGAAAATGCCTTTACAGTTTTGTTCAATCAGCTTATATAATTCAGTAAAACTAGTTCTGGTGCTACTGGCAGATACTCCCTGGTGTATTGATCAATAGTGATGTAGCTGTTAAGATGAAATGCAAGCTGGAATGAAAACAGGTTTCTATTATTTCAAGCTTTGCTTTATGAGTATCTCAAGTGTCTCTATTTCTTTGTTTTAATAATTATAAAGTTAATCATTAGTGGTCAAGTTTTGTGGAAAGAGCAGAACAGTTTGCTTTCTAAATGTCAATGCTCAAAATAGCCTTGGTTCTCCACCAGAGTAGTTGTTCATGCTGGGAGGGAGTCAATGCTCTATGATGTGGTGTGCTACCAAGCACGAATGAAAAGCAGCACTGATTCAGACTTACTGCATTAAAGCAGCTGTCTATCCCTGATCTTTAAATGTTTTCATTCATCCTTGTCTCTTCCATCATGAGATCTTTCTATTCTATCCATGGAGAAAAATTGAGAGGACTCCTTTCCAGTCTGAGGGAACAGCAGAAAATTTTTATACTATTTGTTGCTCTGTTATATATGGAAGCAATTGAGCATAACTTGCAAGAGTGCACATGGTAAAGCTGCAGAAGGGATTGAGCCGCAATTTTCCTTGTGGGGGCTCAAATCAGCCATGCCTCTCCATCAAGGAGCAAAAAATGAAGTGAGTGCCTGAAAAATCACTGCATTCCCAGGTGTCTTCCTACTGATTGTGCCTTGCTTTAGCCAGCATTGCTCACTGTGTCAGTGCTCTGTATGGCCCTCTGAGCAGGAAACTTAGTGACCGCATAATAACTATGCTTGTGTCCAGAAGACTTTCCACCATCTGAGTATTTCTGCATTAACTGCAGCCTTTTCCAACTAGCCAGCTACCAAAATGAGTTCAGCTCTTGCTTTCTTAATTGAAGTAACCTGCAAGTATTTTGGCCTCTTCATTCTCAGACTTGTCACTATTACAGGTGCTTGTTAGCAGAAGGATCAGACTTGTGTTATTTTCTGCAGCAAATAACTAGACAGTCATTGAGATCTCTATGATATTGTTTAGAAATCAATAGTCTCTACTCATGTCAACAAGTGAAAGACCATGAAAGCTGCTAGATCTGTGTCCCCTAATACGACACAAGTTTGGACCGAGTATCTCAAAGGTGCAGCCGTTCTTAGTAGTTCTCTTGTTCATGAAGGTTTACATGCCCTTGAGCTCTGAAAGTAAGTTGTTTAGAAAACAGCAGCAAAATTGTGTCCCTCCCTCTGAAAGGCAAGTGAGAAGGTTCCATCCAATCTATTTTTGCAGTTATTATATGTTATCAAAACTCATCTTTAATTAACTTCAGTGGGAATTGCACATCCATAGGCTTGAACCCCCTAGGGGAAGCATGTAGGAGGCATGTGTTTGATGTAACAAAATCAGATATGATTCTGAAATTTTACCTATTAATTAGTGACCAAAGAGGAGAAGACTCCAAAAGGCAATGGAGGCCATCCAAGAAAAAGGTATATCACACCTATGTAGCTTCTATCTTGATTTCAAACTATTTTTCATGATGAAGGAGAAGAAATGAGTTGGCACAACTGCCTGCACTATAGAATACATTGGTTTACGCACCCACTTTGTACAGTGTAAGGTCACTGACTCTCCCTGCACAGTTCATTTGTAGGGCATTATGCCAGGGTTGTTATTTTCAGATGGGTAGAGTAGGGGTTTGTCCATCCCCCTGCTCACCACAGTTGAATCCAAAGCAGCCCTCAGGAAAGTACACAGAGCTGTGTAACTCAGCATTTGCAGAACTGGGGCCTTTCTGACTTCTCCTCTCTCCCTTGGTACACAGGTACACGTGTTCTTTTTCTTAGGTTGGTGTCACCCTTTTACTTTTTTTTTTTTTTTTTTTTTTTTTTTTTTTTTTTTTTAATGCAGCCAGCTGCTCCCTTGCTCCCCTAGCTGCTGCTTCAGGTTAAGTGGCAAGTTGAGATGCTGATAGCCTGTTAGCATTTAAATGAACATTGCTTTTCCTCCTGCCTCTGAAATCCTGCTTCTAATGTGCTTCTGCCTGAGGAATTTGTCTTTTCCTTTAAGAGGAAGGAAGAAAGGGGTATTTTTACAGAGGACATGGAATTTGGAAACTCAGCCCATGCTTCTGAAGCCAGCCTGCTATCTCATGGAGTTTTCAGCCATGAAACTGGTAGGTCTTTTCTTCCCAGCACTCTTGGGAAGTTGGCCATGGGGAAAGGGCAACTTAGAACCAAGGAGCTACTAGAGCTATCTGGCAGTGCAGAGTGAGATGCAGAGGTGTCAAGTGATCAGTTTTGTACGTCTGGTGCTGATGCTTCTCCTTTGGCTTTAGACAATGATTTGCCTTTTACTAATGAGCTGCAGGAGACTCCTCTATTTTCAGATATATCTCTCCCTCTTTCTCTCTCTCTCTCCCCCCTTGCTGCAGCTGGGTTTCGTGCGGATGCTGTGGTGCCCTGCTCCCCACTAGCAATATTTTTGCTGTGAGATCAGACTAGCCCAACATGTGGTCCGGGATGGCTGGCAGGATCGAGTCCCCTTGGCAAGGTAGGCATTTACCCTACCACCTGGGACTAATTCACAATCTTGACTTGAGGCCTCTGAAGTCTCATTTTGCCTCAGGGTTTCTAGGACTTCAGCCAGAGCCACTGGTTTTGGTGCAGTTCATTAGCTGTGCAGTGGCAACATTTATTAGGGTTATAATATCAGTGGTGTCTCTTTGAAAGCTGACCTTACAGTCTTGAATGTTTTCATCGGGATTGGATTTCCAACTCCGTTTACTTTGCTTTGAAAATTTCTGTGGCAGTCGTACAAGTGATTTACGCAAATCCACCCATCCATCTGTCTGGCCACCCATTATCCTTGTTAAATGTAATTATCAGTTGACTTGCAAGGGAGCAGTTCTGCTCCAGACAGCTGTCTTTCATTTAAAACTGCTGGAAAATTAATGATGCAGGTGCCTGTGAGCAACATTAGTAATGATATATGTGTGAATGAGCTAGAATTTTAATAATAAAACCCAAAATTTTTCTCTGACTGTATTTTGAGGAGTGAGTGGAAGCTGGGGATACATAAAAGGCTTGGTTGGATAATGTTAGCAGCCTTTAGAAATTATCTAAGGACTTATAATGTAAATAAAAAGTTAGGCCTTTGTGCTACTACTAGTACTACTAATGCTGTTTCTTACATGTATAAATATGGGATAAAGACTTTTAATTGCTCTAGCAGCCAGCTAAGATGTGGCTTGCACAGTAAATATGTTGCCTTCCTCCGGGGAGTCCGGCAAAAGTAGAAAGCGGATGGTTGTTCTTTCTTTTCCACAAGTTCCTTATATTTTCCACTACAAAGATTAAAACCTTCTTTGCATATTTTTTTAAAGCACTGTGCTTTCATGTATCCCAGAAGTATTAATGAAGCAGTTGGGACTGCGTTTGGAACAATTTAAAGAATCCCAAGGACCAAAACATTAGCTTGCCTAATTAAGATAGCATCGTTAAATCAGGGAGATATTCTGACTGGCTGTGGCTCAGACTGGCCCAGGGTGTTGTCCTGCATGCCATACCCTGGCTCTTGGTTCCCATATGGAAGCAGAGAGATGGTAGCACAGGAGGAACACCTAGCCAGATGCAAAACCGTGCCATTCTGCTACGGCCTCAGAGTGCCTTGCAGAAGAAATGGAAGGCCAGATTTCCTTTAAGGAACTGCATTGTCTTTGATTTATTTTTTTTACAAAAATCAGGTTCTTTGACAAGACTAAGTCTCAATTTTAAATTGAGAGACTGCCTAGCATGCATTTATTTACAAATGATGCTTCTTTTGGTGTCTTTTGGCAGACCTCTCATACCTGACATGCCAGCCAAGATATGTAGACTTACTGCTGAATAAATGCTTTACAAAACACTGACTGTACATTGAAGTTCAACACAAATATCTCTGATTGTAGTACTTTCCTGTGTATTCAGAAGTTGCAGGGAGGGCTTTTAGGACTGCTTTTTCTGCATTTCCTCATTTACAACCCCAATCCTAGGATTTTCCTGTGTAGCAGGACTAACAAAAATACAAAAAAAGAGAAAAGCCCAGTTTTCACAAAAGTTTTATTAAACCAACTCAGTCTGCACTCTTGTTCTCCATTTAGTATTTCACATTTGTTGTTTTATGATTCTCAAGTAGTGAAGTGGAAAAATAGTTCTAACAGCCGCTTTCTGATCTGTTACTCCTCTGTACAACTGAAAATGAAATAATAGTATTTTCACTTTACAATTACTGGAAAGACAGCTAAGAGGTGACATCACTAGGAGTATGGAGTGAGCCATGGACTATAGGAAAGATCCCACAGCTTTTAATTCCTAGACTATTGGCCTAGATTGAACTGTGCAATTTCACAGCCTGGTTTGTCATCGGTAAGAGGTATCATTATCTGACTGTAGTGTGAATTACAAAGTTTTACTATTTTTATTTTTCGTTTGTCTTACTGCAGTGCCTAAACATGCCATCGTGAGTAAGCTTCTGTTATATACTGGGGACTAGATATAATACTAATAGCTAGAGAGTTTTTGCTTAGAACTTGCAAGTCAGCAGGTTTCTCAAGCCATATTAGGTGATATACTCCTGCTTAAAGAATAGAGAGTAAGAAAATTTTGTAATGGTTTTGTCTCATTTTGCAAATAAGGGCAAAACTCAGCTTCAGAGAAGAGCTGTTCTCGAGGCTCTCTAGGGCTTCCACTTTACGTGGAAGCAAATTTTTATAAAACTTACTTTAATTTTCTGTGCACAACAGAGAACGAAATGACCTCTATGACTAGAGCATTTTGCAGGCAGTTCTGCTACATGATTTAAAAGCCAAATATGGTTTAGAAAACCTGTCTCCGAAACTTTACTGATTTACCATTAAATTCTACATCACTGAAAATGATCCTGAAAATGCTACCACATGCATGAGAACATTATCCCTTTAATGCAACCTATCTGATCTAAGGACTTACTCTACTGGCAGTGTCAAAGGATCCGTCCAATAGATTTATCCTGTATGTTCACTAGTTTGGCCTATTCATTCTGATGAAATCTTATCCCTCTGCAATGTCATATTCTTAATTCTGTTTTCATAAGGTAGGTTTGAATTGATTTGCCTAGGATAAAAAATGTGCCTGCCTGTGTTTAATATTCTTCAGTCTCAGATTAAGCATTTAGCAGAAAATTTATATGAAAACATTACATTTCTGTCCTCTGTAAGCTGATTCCTCAGAGTGACTTGGGCCAACTACCCAGGCCAGTGTTACGGCTGAAGCTATCATTTTAAAGCTAACTAAATTCTTGGCAGGCCTTTTGCTTTCATTCATAACCCTTGCTTTCTGTAGTATTTTTAGCTCATCTAATTTCTGTATTTAGATGTGTTTGTGAAAATGGAGATTTGATGTGATAAAACTTAGAAACTATCATCATCTGCCTGGTATAAATCAGTCGTTAGGGAGTATCAAATTTGTTACTGACCTTCAGTCAAATTACAGCTGTCAGGTTTCCAATATATGAAAAGTGCTTGGAAGAGGATTTTAACTCTATTACATTTTTTCCTTATTTGTGTTCAGTTTTGTTTTCTTTTGGAGCTCCTGAAAATACTATCAAATCGGAATGTTTGAGATACTGTGGGAGCCAAGAATGGTGGCAAAAAAGTCAGTATGTTTTCTCTGTGATTTCTTAAATCTGGTGACTAACCTCTGAACAAGGAAGAGCCTTACTTGCTCTTCAAGAGGCACCTGAAGGCTACACAGTGCAGTCTCTGCTATTCTGTGTGTGTCAGAGAAAACATCTTTCAAGTGGCTGGTATGAAGCATCATCCCTCTTCTGTGATCATCTGAAAGCTATCTTGTCTTCATGTTCAGATGTAGCTGAGATGGTGGTTACCTAGGGTTTTGTGATGAGGGGCAGAGTGACCTGCTAGTTAGACTGAACAGTTTGCTCAGAAAATTATATATACATATATGTATTCAGGTTCAGTGTGCAGTACCTCTCTTAGAAAGATAGCTTAAGAAACTCCTCTGATCCTTAAGTAGATAGATCCAATGGGTTGTTACCATCACAGCTCGTAATTACTACTTCACTTATGCTCTGACCTGGCATCACTTTCCAAGTGCTCAATCTTAATATTTCTTTTTTTCCTGAAAATAATCTCCATTCAAAAATCAAATCTGTAGTTAGGTACCTTAGACTGTGATCAAGTCATCTTGTTCCCTTCTGATTGAGATTTTTTAATTCTCTCTCTGGTTTTCCAGACTTCTGAATTGTCAGTCACTTTATTTTCCAGCACCTGCACAGCTACTGCTGGGCCTTTGGAAATCTTAACATTTTAATGATATTTCACTTTTAAATTAAGTCAAGTGGATAAAGAAAACCTGGAGTGTGCTTTAGCTACTCTACTGCTTTTCAGCTATCTCTAAGCTGGCAACTTTGCAAAAAGATCGAAGAAGGAAAATATCTACTATGTGTAGTTCTGTTTTCAAATCTTTCAAAGAAGAGTAAGGTTCCCAGGAAGATGCTTTTAATACAAATTAGACAAGATCTCCTTCCCATTTTGCTGTTTATATCTGCTGCTTGCATCTTGCTTTATCTCTGCTGGTTTCCATGCTTGTCTGGCTCCACTGTGAAATAGAAATTTGGTTTGTTTGCCTTGGACTTCCACAAATCACAGCGAATTCTGCTCAAGCGAGGGAAATGACAAGAAGGGTAAATCTCACCCAGCAATACAATTGTAATCACATTCCTCTCTCTCTCCCTCCAGGCTATTACATGACCTTCCCTCCCTCCCCCCTTAGTATTAGGTATGGATCAGTTTTATACTTTACATATACAAAAAATACTTCTTCCTGCCCTTTCACCAATCCTGCAGTAAGAGTTAATACACTGAGTTAGCAAAACTTGTCTTTTGTTTGTTGTCAAGTGCCCAATATGTGGCACTCTTCAGACCCACACATGTACACTCTGCAGTGAACACAGAATGAGGCAGCAGTGGGAGACTCGGGGATGGACAACCTGACACTGCTTTCCCAGGTTGGTCATGCCTGTCACTAATGCAGCCTGGTGGAAGGCAGCTGGGCTCGTGGGGCACAGGATGCTGGTGGTGACTCTAACCCAGCTGTGGAAGGTGTGGACTGTGCCACATGAACAGGTTGTGCTAAATCCTTGGGGACAGACAGTTAAAAAAAAAAAAAAAAAGGAAAAAAAGAAAAAGAAAAAAGCAACAATTTGGAAATGTGAAAAGATGGTGCTCTGTCGTGGCACAAAGTGGCAGTTGAAAGAGGATTAAATCTATGGCTATGATTCATGTTACTGGTTTTACTTATCTTGGATCTAGCTATTTTCAAGGATGAAAGACATCCTTTCTCTCTTTGCTTCAGATGGATCCCAGCTTAATAATTAAAGGTGATTGATTGTTCCATGAACTCAAGGCTAGTAATGTGTCAGATTAATAGGGAATTGATCATAACTAGAAAATATCAGTTCAAAGACCAGCATTAGCTGCTAATAGATGTAAGCAATTTAGAAATCTATTATACTGTGAGCATGAGGGAGAAAGGCTGGGCAGTCAGCATAGGTTCATTCAGAAACTGCACTGATTTATACTACCATAAGGATTTGGCTCAAGGCACTTAAACTGTGAGTGGAAGCCTCCAGCTCACTAGCATGTCTGATTTACCACTGTGTAAGATCTATAGAAAAAGATCTATAGAAACTTTACAGAAATGCTTATCATCATCTCTTGGAAATCAAAAGGCACAGCAACTGAGATGAAAATAGTAAATGAAGGTGAAAAATTGTTCTGAGGTACAGGAGTAAAACTCACATGAGATTGAATCTTCAAAATAGCCTAATATCCAGGGAGATGTAGAGGTGATACTGTGCTGGATATGGCAAGCAAGCTTAAAACAAAATGTCTAGAGGGTGCTCTTTTTTATCCTAGCTATTCAGAAAGCCTCTGGCTATTGCAATGTATCAAATATGACTTTCTAAGTAAAGCAGTGTTGTATTCTTGCACAGCAAAGACTACTGTCTCAGGTGACGTACATTGCAAGGAGGACAAAACTGAGTGAAAAATTTAGTATACAGCCAATCACACAGCCAATCTATATTGTATGTGGTTCTGTTGTTCTGCAGCTGAAATTGCTGGTAGAGGGAGATTTAAATGTGATCTTCTGGCCTGTTTTAAAGAAGATTCAGTAGTTCTTTCTGACCATAGACCCTCCATAGTTAGAAGAGCATAAAGTAGTGGTGAATGTTTCCCAGGGCCTCAGCTGGGTCATCTGAGAGTAAGCACTGGAGCTGTCTCTGCCTTTTCTCACTGCCCCCATCCCCAAACACCTTTAGGCAAAACAACAACCAGATGGGTAAAAAACTGGTTGGATGATTGGGCTCAGAGGGTAGTGGTTAATGGGTCACACTCTTCTTGGTGGCTGTTAGCAAACGAAGTACTGCAGAGATCTGTGCTGGGAGCTTTTCCCATCCACATCTTTTATCAATGACCTGGAGGAGGTGACAGGGTACGCTGTTGCTAGCTCTGCAGATGACACCAAAGTGGGAGGAACAGTTGCTACTCTCAAGGGTTGCCATGTGGAGGGTCCTAGGCAGGCTAGGGGAATGGGTAGGCAGAAGTCTTATGAAATTCAACAACGTGCAAAATCCTGCACCTGGGAAGGAATAACCCCCTGAAGAAACACAAGCTGGGAACTGATTGGCTAGGCAACCACTCTGCTGAAAAGACCCTGGGGGTCTTGATAGGTGGCAAACGGAGCATGAGCCTGCAGCATGACCTGGCAGCAAAGAAGGCCAACAGCATCTGGGACTGTATTAACGGGAGCATAGCCAGTAGACTGAGGGAAACAATTGTGACCCTGTATTCAGGACAATATATTAGAAGGGTGTATCCAGTTTTGACCCTCCCCCCACCCCCACCCCAAGGCAATAAAGACATCCATAAACTGGAGCAAGTTCACCAAAGGGCCACCCAAGATGGTTGGGGGCTGGAGCACAGGGCCTGTGGGGAGAGGCTGAGGGAAGTGCACTTGTTTAGCCTAGAGGAGAGATGGATTTGGGAGGGACCTGAGAGCAGCCTGCCACTACTGATGAGATTATCAAGAAGACTTGCACAGTTCTTCACAGTGGGTGGGAGAAGAGGACACAAAGGACATAAATTGGAATGAGAGGTTCAGACTGAATATAAGATAAAACTTTCACTGTGAAGATGAAGTCTGTACAAGTCTCCAATCTTGGAGGTTTTCAACTGGATAAAGCCCAAAGTAACCTGGCCTGACCTCATGGCTGACCCTGCTTTGAGCAGGAGGTTGGGCTAGATGACCAACTGAGATCCCTTCCAACCTGAATTATCCAATGGTCCTACAAGATAGTCTGTTGGTGGGCATTTAAAGGAAGTCTATACACAAATGCTTCCTAGACCTTCCTGTATGACTGCTAATCAGTGAAAAAAAGATTGAGCTAGGGATACAGACCTGACAGTTTAATTATTGTTAGGGTACAGCTAAATAGCTCAATGTCTTTCTTCTTCCTTCAGTTTGTGTTTGTTTAATGAGGTTATAACTATAATTAGTTTACATGTAGGAAGCTTGCCTCAAGAGTCCATTTCAAGACTGTTTATTTATGTTTTGGGCTTGCACAGTCTCAGTGGAGTTATTTATTCTATTCCATATATGATGTCCTCTTTTGGTATACAGTTTGTGACCCAGAAAAATGAAAGAACCCGAAAATATTTTTTGTGCATTGTAAGAGTGTTTGTATCAGTCTGAAGGAAGGAGTCTCTCTCATTCTTCTTAGAACTGCGTCTTGTTTTTGGCATCTCAAAAGATGTTAGATAATCTGACAACTAAAATATCCTTGCTATCCTTTTCTGCTTCCTTGTTGTTTGACCAAAGCCTTATGATGTAGGGATAGATAAATCTATTGACCTCACCAAGCTATGTATCAAAATGTTCATGAATCTGTCACAAGACACTTCCCATATGAATTGTATAAGGCAGGGAGTAGTTCACAGGTAAGGGAAGGGAAGGGAAGACTGGAATATCACAGGTAAGGAATATCTAGCAGCCTCTGTGTCAGCATGGAGCATGACTCTGCTCTCAGTCCGTGCCGTGTGCATACATCTCAGGATGGTGGAGGAAACAATCCCATGCAGATAAAAAATTACTAGTGGCTATGAATGGTGTGGTCACAGGACGAAACTAAGTGTAAAAGAAACAAATGGCCAGATTCCCTGTGTTGGGTACAAGTAGCTAAGAAATAGGGTACTGGGCTTTCAAAGGCTTTGAGGAGTGTAAAGATCCAAACTGTGCTTGCACCACAGAGTGCAGAGGCACCCAAACTACTTCCAAATGGATGAGTAGTAGGGCTGAAAGACCTCTAGCTGTACTTTTACAGTTTTGCATTTTCCAGGCCCCTGGTGATCACCCCTCGACAGTAAGGTAGTGTGCAGTGTTCACATCCCAGCTTCATCAGAGCTGGTTTAGGGGTGTCTCACACAATGCTGTCTTGTTCTGTAAGGACATGCTCTTAGAGAAAAGACCAGGACTTTGAGAAACATCTATTCGGCATTTGGTGTCTAGATGTCCTCTAAAATCAAGAGGTTCAAGAGGACCAGTTGCCGTGTGACATGCAGTAACTGGCTCTCAGATGTTGTTCAGACTGTTTCCAATTTGTCCTATGTTTGATCTGCTCAGATCCTATCTGAGTAGAATACTTAGAAAATAAAATTTATTGTGTCAGTGGTAAGATTTTTGGAAAAGATCCCATCTAGATGACCATAATAAATAGTAACAATAAAATTAATAGTAATACCTCCTGGTGACATTAGGATATTCCCTAATCTCATTTCCTTCATGTACTTTGTTTTGAGCCTAACACATGAATGATATTTATGGATTTAAAGGTGGACTAGATGATCTCCAGAGATCCCTTCCAACCTCAACCATTCTATGATTATGTGATTCTGAAAAATGGTCAGCTTTCTGTTCCCTCCGAGCTACTACAACAGTAAGAAAGGGATGAAGATCTCACTTCTGTTACCCTCTTGTAGGCAAAATCCTGGCAGGAATAAGCTGAACATAAGATTTTCTGTTTCAGCCATCCCCAGACACGTTATGGCTTTTAGGCAACTCTGGCAAATAATTCATGTTGGGGGCTGAGCACAGCCTTAAAGCTCAGTTCCTTCATAGATACTTCACAGGCTGCACTGTGGTAGCAGAGTTCACTATGCAAAAGTCATCTTGACAACATTAGAAATTCTCAGGAATAGTAAAGAGTATGCAGTTTTGTTTATAGTCTTGACCGTCAGGTTATTCTAATTCATGTGTCCTTTTAGTCAAGATGGTGGAATGCTTAAACCAAAAAATCTTGAAGTTTGAGCATGCTTTTAATCCCTGTTTCATCTTCTCCCTTAGCAGTATAAACTTCTAGGGTGCATCTATTCAGTTGCTCCTTTGTATTTGCAATACAAAAATATACATCCAACTACTGATAGTGCGGGAGACTCCATTCCCAAGCTGGCTGTTGCTTAGAGAAGCTGCCCTTGGGCTTTCATTCTTCGGGATCTTAGTGTAAAAGTGTATGGGGAGAAAGGAAAGATTAGTTTTGATGTATCAGGCTACTTTGCCAGAGTGTTTGGCTGGATGTTTAGCTAAGAAATACACACCATCTGTTTAGTTTTGGAAGGAAGGTGGAGAAAAATAACTTCCTGAAGGTTCTTGAAGTATGCCTTTGTAAATATGATAAAGAGCCTTTCATACAGTCTTCACCCAACCATATACTAAATGTTTAGCTGATACTGGCTAGCAGATACTAGCAGGAGTTCATTAGCTAATTTTAATTTCTTTGTCAAAACTCAATTTGAGGTCTTGGAGGGGGAGGATCCAGTTATCTCTGAGAACGCTCTGTTGCAGTTATGAACTGTCCAGTCTCTTCTAAGGGAGTCGGTGTCTCAGAGTGTGGATTACTTATTTTCAGCGTTTTCTTCCCCCCCAAAAAAAATTTTCTCAACTTTCAGTTCTGTCTGAAGGGTTAGAATACAGAACCATTCAAATGTCTTTCATAATTATTTCTCTCTGGATGAGTTAACGGAATATCCGAGATTCAGATCTTGCTAGAAGTATGGCTAAATTCTGATTTTCTTCTTTTCATCTAGCATGCCATGATTGCAGATAGAAATAAAATGCAGTTTACACCTTTTGCATTTTTTTAATTAGAGGGATTTTAAACCAACCCATCTACCTACTTCCATTTACTGCTGTTGCTGTGTGGTGCTCAGCAATCTATCAACCGTCATATTCTTGCAAGAGAATCTGCTTCACTTTCTCTTTTTTCCGTAGAGCTATGCAAAACAACAGGAGCTTCTCAGTGTTGCACCTGGGCAGCCTGAGACTCAGTCTCAGAGACTCGCCTAAATGTTAGGCATCTGGTACAGATTACGTAGTGGCAACATGGTGCAGAAGGCATTTCATTAGATGTCTTCTTGGGAGAAATGGTGCATTGTAGGTGCTCATTTCTCTTCCACAGATGACAAAGGGATTTTTAAAAGCATCACAGGATAAAGGGTCAGTTCTTCAATAGCTACAGTTGGGTGAAATTGATCCCACATTTGGGAATTTCTCACCTTTGGGAAGCTGAACCCAAAAGGCACATGCTGCAATTCCACAGCAGAGTAGAAGAGCCTGAAGGGAGAAACAATGAAGACAGGACCAAGGAAGGAAGGAAAGACAGAATGGGGAAAGGGAAGGAAAAGCCAAAGTGGGAGCATGGGGAGAGAGAAAGCAAGTGGAAACTGAAGGTGATTGTATGCTGTATTTGGGAAAATAAAAAAAAAAAAAAAAAGGAAAATTTGTAAGAACAAAATTGAATAGTTCTTTTGTTCTAGAAATTTCTGAGCTATGGTAATTGCTTCCAAACCACAGCGCTTAACAAAACAAAGCAACACAAAACAAAACAAACTATAGAGCCTTGGAATCCTGGGTCTTAATTCTCTGCTTGCAGAATGGTGCTTTACAGGAACTTGTTCTTTAATGTAATTCAACCTAATGAGATTGCACCAGTGTAACTTGAAGGAGAATTTGGTTTATTTTATTTCCCTAGTTACTGGCTAAGAAAATTGAATGTGGGGAAAGAATCACATCTATCATTATTCTTATGTTTTATATTGCAAATTGCCAATTAAAAGAGTGTCAAGGGAACAAAACATGCTTCCCTTCATTCCCAAACATGTCCATTCCACTTACTTTCAGAAGACTCAAATTAAACAATACAAGGCAGTTTCCTCTTGTGGGTGGGACTGCATAGGAAGTAAATTAATATGGTGTTTGGCTTTACTAATCTTCAACTTCTGTCCCTGGAGACATAAAGAACTATAGCTGGTGTCCATGCACCCATGATGGCTTAAAAGTTGCTAGCTTGGTGCAGATAGCTGTTGAGGTGTGACTGAACAAATTTCAGCACAAACGAATCACATGAGTATTTACTCAGCTTCTCTGATGGCTTCTGCAGTCTGTGAGCTCTTTGCTGCTGCTATTACACTGCTTACAATCCTCCAAGCAAAAACTTGCTCAGGTGTGAGATGAAGTCACAGCAGTGACTAGTCACTGCTGACATCCCCAGGGCAAGGCAGAAAAAGGATCTGTTCAAAAGAAGAGTGGTGATTGTGATTTCACATCAAAGTCTCATCTTGTAAAGGGCAGTAACACTATTACTTCCAAGGTGAAAGCCACTCTTTAATCAGTTAAAGTCCAGACTGATTGTATGCTTACCTCCTTAGTACAGCATCTGAACCCTTGCAGTCTTGAACACATTTTTTTTCCTCTTATATCTCTGTGAGTTAGCTTGGTGCTACTGTTCCTCTACTGAATACGGAAAACGAAGCAAAGACAAACTATGTTGAATGGTATCTAGAAGAGGAGTACACGCTTTAATTCATCTTTCCCTGGAGACTGTGCCAGGTTATAAGAGCACAGACAAAGACCCAAACTTATATGGGAATTGTTAGAAACGCATGAGGCAATGTGGAGTTTCTCAGCAAGGTGTATAAGCCAGAAAACATTTCTGGTTTTGACATGCCTGGGACTTACCTGCAGCTAACTCACCTATCTTCATCCTGAACAGTATAAATACACCTTAGTGCTACAGTCACTGGACAACTTTTTCTCAGTAAAAAGGCATCCTGAGTTAAGGTCCTTTAATCTAAACATGATTTTGCCCTATGTAATAAGAAGCCATTTTCTACTACTTCTTGTATGTAAACTTCTATTTTAGTTTTAAATGAACAATAGCTGTTTAACCAGTGTTCTCCCTCCCTGTCTAGAGAGAGGGCAGATCTCAGTCCTCACAGGCCCAGTGACATCCCTTGTTCCAGGTGAGCCCTTTCTCTTCCGTGCAATAATGACATATCTCAGTTTGCCACCATGCTACCCTCTTACCAAGACTTTATGATAAGGGATCTTCAGACCAACAAAGACATGAGAAGCAGTAAATAAGGGGATTGCCATCCTTGTTTTCTCTCAAGACTGTTTGCCAAGTAGTCAACTTGGGAAGCTACAACATTACAGGTTAAAATATCCCCATACATATCATTATCCAGAGAGAGATGAGCCTCACAGCTGAAGAAGCACAAGGGGATTGCTTATACCCGTGAGTGTGTGAAATAAATTATATTCATTAAAATGTTTTCACATTCATTTGTTGCAGAGTAATAAAGGGCAGCAGGAATCTGTTTAAAATTGCCCATCCTTGCCCAAAATATTCAATTTGCAGGAGGGCTGTTGTTATCTTTGTAGAAGCGATGGGGGCAGGAGAGGCCTGCTCTTCAGAAATAGTGTGACTGTAGTAGCTAGTGATCCCTTTACAGGGTAGGCTATTATAAATTATTTTAGACCAGCAGCTGAAAACAAAGGCAAGGCCTGAATGCTGAGAAGCTTTCAGAGAGAGCGTGCATACTACAGATGTTCTGCTCCTAATGCTTCTAAGTTTGGATTGTGAAGGGCAGCCTGCTGAAGAGATTTGTCTGGGAAGCTGTGAGGTGTCTTCTTCCTTCTTTTTAAGCCTGTACGCTCCGTGCATTCCTGATGGGCTGTCGTTCTGAACAGATTTTACTGGTTTATGCCATGAAAATAGGAAGCCTGTTGATTTCACATCTGTGTGGCACCGACTTTGGTAGGTTTGCTGCAGAACTACGCTGAGGTGAAGGAAAGCACAGTACTCTCACCAAGCCCAGTGAATGGAGTTGTCTGTGCACTCATCATTTTGTATTTCCAAATTTCTGTCCAGAAAAACAGATGATTGATGAGCTGGATGACACTTAGACAGATTATTCTACTTCTCAATGCTTTGTAATTTGCAGGCTCCAAGACTAAATTGAAAAGAGCAAATTCTTTGCTGCATCCAGAGTCGACTGAATGTAGGTGACAGAAGGACTGTCTGGGAGCCAGTTATTGCTTCCTAATCCCAGTCCTGATTCTGTCATTGCCTCTTTTTCAAACTCATGATAGAGAGGGCCACATTTGCAAGCTGAGTGCTGATCTCTGGCAACTTTCTGAAGATAGTTCTTGATCTCTAGAATATACTGGGGTGAGAGGTTGTTCTCTTACAAGCTTTTACTGGGTACCTAAAAGTCCATTTTAGTATGTCCAAGAGACACACGTTGTAAAAACCAAAAATTGAGAGAAAGGACAGGAAGAAAATTACTGGAATCTAAATCCAACTGAGGTGGAAAACTTGGTGCCTGTGAACTGAACAAGAAAAAACTGCAGGATTTTTCTAAGCATTTTCTGTGTTTAAGCGCATTGCCTCTGTGTCTATATTATACAGCTTTTCTGTCGAAAGGATAAGTGATTTTCATAACAGCTTGTTATGAAGTTGAGATGCTCAGTGTCATGTGAAGCCTTGCAAAACTATCATGTCTCTTCAGAGAAGAAGCAAAAACCAGTTATGTGACTTCATCAATATACCTCATGCATCAATATACTTCATGCATTTAGTTCTGGGACTCTTTCTGATTAAGTTACTCTATAATACGCTCTTCCCTTATGTTTGCAAGTTACACATAGTCAATTATTTTTCCATTGTGTTCTATGCAGAGGACTGGCACACTGGGACCTTTATGAATTAAGCAAGCTGCTGTTTCTTGAGTCATCCTTGGGGGATTTTTGTGCCATTGTAAGGAGAAGGAACAGCAGGCTGATATCCATTGACAGAGATATTGTGAGTCTGTCATGGAGGACTGCTCTGGTAGAAGGTAACCTTTGCATGTTTTGTTCCAGGTTTTCACAGGTAAGCAAGAAAAAAAAAGTTATGATCTAAATCTAGAGATTAGCAGGTGAAAAGGAACATCTAGGAGCCCTATGGGAAGTTTGAGTCATTTATGAGGTTGTCAAGGCAGGTGTACATCTGTATGTGTGTGTGTGTGTGTGTGTGAGAGAGAGAGAGAGAGAGAGAAAGAGGAACTGGGTGGAAGATTCTTGCAGAAGTTTGGTCTTAGGACTGGCTTTTGCATGAGGACAGCAGGCTTAGGAGATATTTTTGCTCAGCGCTTGAGTCATGGCAGCTTGCTATGTCCACAGGGCATGGTGTGTGTGCCGTGGTTTTGAGAATTGGCTCAGTATTCATAATGGCTTCATTTCAGCTCCAGCTGAAAACAATTATGAGTAAGAGGTGTGTAATGGCATTTTTTGGAGTCCAAAGATGCTCTTAAGCTGCTCAGATAAATGTGATGACATTAGAAGAAGGCTGTTCTATAGAATAGCCTGGAAAAGCCATCTTGAATGCATGAAAAATGCCGTCATATTGGTCTAAGGAAATCACAACCCACAAAAGCACATAAGTTGACTCAGATGAACTGATCTCTGAGAAAAAAAAGTCATGCACATATGCAGACAGCTTCAGAGAGGCACTTTGCATCTCTCACTTCAAGGCTGTAAGGCTGAAACAAATCAGAAGGTTGATAATGGGGATGGCTCACACTGGAGCTAGCCAGTTTGTGTGTCTATGAATGAGGATTTTCTGTGAGTACTACTATCAGATCTGGTATTTTCTACAACTATGTAACTCACTCAAAACTCTTTTGTAAATGATGAGAAAAGAGAAACATTTTGAAAAGCCTTGGTGACTGCTTATTTCAGTAAAACCCTAATATCTCTAGCCTGCTAATACTCAGTTTATTTTTTGTGTAATTAATCCTTGGCAGTCATTCTGGGGAGTGTGCGAGTGAATATCTGTGAAGCATATGCAAGTTTATTTTACTCTAAATCAGCACAGCCTCTCAGAGATCAATGCCACCGTGTTCATGCTGAGAATCTGCTTCTGAATTTCAGTGATTTTTCTCTCCTATATTAATCCTTGCAGTCTCATCTAATCTAGGTCTCTTTTGGAACTCTAAAGTGAAGCTATCCTGTAACGTGTGATCTAGCCATATTAGAGTCCGCCGCTGTGTATGTATCACTGGGGCTATTTTTCTCATATTTTTTATTTGGCAGAGGATTACCAGTCACTCGGTATCCTGAGCTACTCTTCTGCAGTCAGTCTGACTACCCTGGAGAACTTTGTTAATACTAAATTGCCCTACCTCACTATTCACTCCACTTCATTAACATTTTGAATATCACAGCATGATAAACATTGATAACCTCGTCCATTTTGAAAACTGATCAGGTATTTCTGTTCTTTCTCAAAAATTAGATTATCATTTAATACATTCTTAATCTATGTGAGACCATCTTTCTTATCCTATGACAAATACTGTCTTTAAGGGTCTTCAGTGAGGGACCTTCTCAAAGCCTTGTAGAAGTGCTTGTAAACCATATCAACCAAGCCATCTTTCATTTTTATTTAGAAGCATGCTGTTTCCTTCATAAAGCTCTAATTTCTGATATAAAGCTTTGTTCTGTAGAGGATTTTGTTCTTCTACAATGTATTGTTCTTGTGTCCACTCAGCTGATTCTTTGTTATCATTTCCATCAATTTGCCTAATGTGGAAGGCAGGCTTCCCAGATGGACTGGTTTCCCAGATCACACATCAAGCTCTTTTTCAAGATGAGTGTTCGTCTGTGAATGGCATCTTTCCTTGCAGTTAATTAAACTGGCTCTTGCTTAACAAAGTATGGTTAATCTCATCCACACGTGAGTTTATCTTGTCTACTGTTGAACGGTGTACTGGGGAACAAAAGATCAACAAACTGATTAGCACTAGAGGAAGAACTTAAAATACGTTCTGGTTTAGTGCTATAGTCTTCTCATTATATTTCCGCATGGAATAAATCAGAAGTGTATGCAGCCACTTTTGCCCAGATGCTGCCCTTTGTTATTAATTTATTTTGCAATCTGTTTTTCATTATTTTGGCAGAGATAACACACTATTCTCAGCTGCCTATTTAGGAATGCTTCATGCAAACTCTAACAAGTCTCTGGTGCATTTTCCTGTTTCTCTGCCTCCTTTCTGATCCCTCAGCTCTTTCACTGTTTCAATGCACCAAGTTTTTTGTATCTTTATTCACAGAGATGTGAAAATGCAGGTAGTGCCTCAGAATATACATATATATCCCCTTTGCTAGCTCCTCTGCTCTTGATTGTTTAGACCAAGGAAGAACTTGAAAAGGAATACATGTTTTCACAGCCAGTCTCTAAGACTCAAACCTGACTGTATTACTAAGATGGGCTCAGTGCAGAAATTTAGACAGGAATTGATTTGTCATTGGGCCAGAATAGAACTGCAGCTTAAACATTCCACAGATATGAGAAAATTAAGGTAGAGATTTTAATGTCCAACATTTATACCTGCTGGTCCAAAACAAAGTGCAGTGTGTTACAATGCTCACCCAGGTGACTAGGATATCATAGTCACTGTTTTCCTTCCAGATTCCCTTATATCTGAGGAAATTTAGTTGGATTGTTCTTCTCCTGTCATGCTCATGGCAACTCTGCTAAGTTGTGGGTGTCAGAAATATCCGTCTTCTTCTATGTACCAATTGGCCAGTGCAGGGAAGTCAAGGTCCTTGCTGCCTGTTTCAATGCACTACACATTTGCCTGATAATGCAAGCAGGTCTTGTTTTGGTCCATAATTTGGACTGGAAATAGTGGGCAGAAATTGCAATGCAATTCCAGGGTTAGTTGCAAATTAGCAAATGGCTAATGAAAACACCACTGAACATCCAGTGGAAGTCACCACCTTGCAAAAGAAAATACACAAGAGAGATTGTCTGAAATAGGCCTGATCTTTTCTTTGCAGAATTTATTTATTCTGATGTAAACTGCAACTGCTTTCCATGGTTTGAGCTCATCTGGTGATTTTGCAGAGAAGTAGGAAGTTTTTTATGTTCCGTCTCACTGCTCAAACCACAGGAGTGAAAATACTCAGCTAGGAAAGGTGAGCACCTGCCAGAGGCATTAACAGCATCAACTGGATCCAGGAGATGTCCAGTTCTCCCCTCATATACACACTGTCCAAAGTGAAGGCCTTGCTTCTACTCTCACTTGCACCAGTTTGAACTAGCAGAGACTTTATGAAAGCCAGTGCAAATCTGGGGCAGACGTATGAGAGCCAGGCCCTGAGACAGCGTGCACACAGCCAAGGAAAGTAAATCCTGTGTAGTCTGTTTCACTCAGAGTAGCAGACTTAATCATGCGTGGTCTAAAGTTTACATTGCTTTAAAAACAGCATCCAGAGGTGTATAAAAATATTTTTCCTGGTGCATTATTTCTATTTCACATATGCAAAGGTAGAGCCTTCATGACAGCAGTTCACATCTTCTGTGTAATAAGGTGTCCTCTCTACATGATGCAATCAGGACTAATTACTTTTCTGTGGGATACAATCAGTATCTGCAAGCCAGTACTACTAAATCATTGCTCCTGTGTAATGGGGAAGCAGGTCATAAAACACCAGAGATTCCTTCCTCAAGTGAAAACCAAACTTTGTGAAAGAGGGAACTTTTTCTTCTGGTTTGCAGTGAATGATAATCATGAGGTGAAAATACACTGCTGGCCCAGCCTCTGAGTGCTATAGACACTATATCCTTGGAGGATCAATGCGATCAATGCGTTTAAAATAACATCTAATTTCTGGTAAGCTATTTAAAACAGACCAGCATCTTTGATCATGCATCACTTTTGAAAATATATGGCCTAGTTTTCAAGCTTGGGAGGGAAAAAAACAGCACAGGATTCTGCAGAGTTGTTTCCCAGATGATTGAAAGAGTGATGCATGCAAGACTTCAGTAGTCACTGGATGCACTGATCACTGGACAACCTTTTAGCAGAGGTGCCTAAATGCTGCTAGACATCTAAGAAGCGATATCCCTGCCTGACATGCATCAGGATATGATCAATCAAAAAGCTTAGAGAAAACAAAGCCCTGCCAGCCTGTTCAAAAAAAAAAAAAAAAAAAAAAAAAAAAAAAAAAAAAAAACACCAGTAAAAACAGTGATGATATTGTAAAAAGTATTTCATTGAATACTGAACTTCCTCTATCAATAGAGACAGCTACAACACCGCACCATTGATCAACTTTAATCCAGAATGAGGAAGAAATTTACTACATGGCCTTTTCTCGGCACATTAATTTCACAAACTATCATCAACTGTTTATGGCAGCCTAATGTCAACATGCAAGAGAACAGAAATGGTGAAATATCAATGAAGATGAAGGCAAGGACATGAACTGTCTAGAGTTTACAAACATCTCATCAAGACAGCATTCCAAAAAAAAAAAGCACACACCCCCCCCCGCCACGCACACACACATTTTAAAGATGAGTACACCAAAACAGACATACACTGCCTCATGGTTCTTAATGTCAATGATCCCATCATAAGATTAAAAACTCTACTTTAAACATCTCATCAGAAATAGACAGTATCATTCAGTGCAGGTAAATGTTAATGAGTTAAATTGGATTGAGCCAGACTGCCCAAAGCCATTAAGTAGCGTGAATTATTATTCTTTTTCAGATGTTAAGACCTAAATAATGAATCTTTTAATTTTGGCATTAGCCTTTAGCTTTCACTTCTTCAAATCCACCTATGCTTGAGGTTCTAGTCCTCTATCTGGTCCTGATTTCTTTTTCTTTTTCTTTTTTCTTTTTTTTTTTGATCAAGTTGTTTAAGGATAAACTAGGAAAAATGGACTTCTTGGTAGAACAGGTCTTTAGAAGTATTGTTATAATGACAGAGACTGGGTATAAACTGAGACACCAACCTTGCTAGAATGTGTCTGCATATTGGTGTATGTAAGTGCAAGATGTCATTCTATTATACAGAGCTTATTGTAAAATTGAAGTCTGAGGTGCAAGTTATCCTCTCTGATACAACCTTGTACATTCCTATTGGATTAATTAACATGAATAGGTATAGATAAGGATAGAAGTCAGTCTAGCAGTATTACATTTTGAGTGTAAAATGTTAAAAAGAGGGACATCTGTAGTTCTGTGCTAAGACACACACAGTAACAAACTACCCGCCACACAGATAGTTATTTGACAAATTCTGGAGCAGATTTTATTAATCTTTGTTCACTTGCAGATCTTCTAAAAGTTTTCTAGAGGTGGTATGTCTCTTTAAGTTTCCTGTCTGTAACTTATCTTAGAAAATCCAGGGATTTGTTTCTCTTTGTTGCTCTTCATGCCTTACCTTTGGTTGTCTATGTCTCCCTTCTATGTAATTCCCTGTTGTTCTACTGAATCTTTTTTTGGAAGTAGGGTGATCAAAGCTTAAATACTGTGCTTAAGATGTGGGGCAATGCAGATTTACACTGTGATATATAATGATATATAATGATGTTTTCTTGATTCTGTGTGTAATAGCTATTAATATTCTACTTGCTACTTGAACACTGAAGTGATTTTTGAAGATTAATGTTTTCCACCATTTCCCTAAATGAGCTAGAGCTCATTCAGTGGTATTATAAAAGCAACAGGTTAAAAAAGCCGAAGGCAGTAGGTTTTAATATAGGAAGTATTTATACTGTATAACTTAGTGTTCCAAGATATCAGGGAGGCCGTAAGTATAGATAGATTTTTCAGAGGGGCACAACTGTGGTAGTTATGGAGGATGATGGGATATAAATCTGCCTCAGAAAGTTCCTGAGCCTCTAATTTCTGGAAACTGGGCAAACATTACAGGTAAAAAAGACTCACACTTTTTCCTAGGCAGCCTCTGCAAGCCATGGTCGGAGAGACTATGGAACTCACCGGATTTTTGGCCAGTGCCTTAGACAGTTTTCAAGTTTGTTTGTTTGTTGTTTTTTGGGAATCTGGCAGAATTAAAACAAACAGTTCAAGTTAATGGAAAAGGAAAGACAATCTCCTTAGCTTAGCAACATGGAATAAAACTTACGGAGATGTGTGAGACAGTTGAAATTGTCCAGCACAATTAGCCCTGTGACCCACCTGTGGGCTTACCAAGCCTCAGTTATAGCAGTTGTCTGTGATGGGAACTCAAACAGAAATACAGCAGCTGTGGCATAAAATACCCTCGAAGAGAGAGGAGTTCGTTCCAGAACAAAGTGCTTCTTTGTTCAGAGTTCAAGCTTGGGTAACTTTAACTTCTTTGGTTGTGTGCGTATTCAAAGCTCATAAAGAGAAAAGAGTATCTAAATAAAAATATTTTTAATGCAACAGAAGTGAATGCTGAGTATGCATATGTACAATGAAATTTCCTCAGAAGAGAAATTCCCCCAAAGTCACAACACCCTATGACTTCTCATGTTCTGCTGAATAAGATCTCATTTGTTTCTGCAGTCCAGATTTCCTTGTATTAAGCAAGGTCCAGAAGTCACTGGAGGTGATGTAGAATAAAAAAGTATGAACAATGATAAGCATCTTCCATTTCAGAAGGAAAATATCAGTAAAATTCAGATGCCAAGTTGAAATAACAAGAGGGTTTCGAAACGAGCACCAGGGGATATTTGCAGCTAACCCTCCCATTCTGTGGTGTCATCCAATTCACCAGAGACCAGTAAAGCAGATAGTGGAGAACCAGGTAAAATACAGTACACTAGGTATTGTAGTACAATGAATAGTCAGAATTCCTCTGGCAACTCCATGGCCATTACACAGCTCTTATTTTTGAACCTTACATAACTTGCTTTAAAAAGGTTCTTCTTAGATCAAGACTTTGCTGGGTCCAAAGGCTTATTTTGTGTGAAATATGTGCGCTAGGACCTATATCCATATGAAAGTAATGTTTTCTCACACAAGAGCCCTCATCCAGCTCTCACCAGAGAGCTGAACCAGCTCTGACCAAAGTCAGTGAAAGCTCAAGCAGGCCCTAAGCCCCAAAGCATACACTGGAGACTTGTATTAAGGCTTTAGGAAAATGTGTTGTCTTCCTCTACAAAGCTTTGTTTCACAAAACTTCCCTGCAGCTTGAAGCAGGGAACAAGGACAGGGTGTTGGTAGGGCAAAAGCAGAGAAACTGCAAGCAGAGCAGGCTCGTTTCATCCTAGCAATTCTACCTACCATGTTTTGCTTTTTCTTTTCAACAGCATGAGTTCCTACATAGAAAAACTCAGGAGACCTGCACTTGCACATAAAAGTTCAGCTCTTAGGCGAGCTTGAATAGTGATTAAACTGTAGAGTCGGGGTTGTAGATTCATCCCTTACCAACTTTGTTTTCTTTGTTCAGTTTATTTGGCAAAAGAACACAGACTGTTCCTTGCTACAATCCAAAAGCACAAGACAACATACAGAGGGACTTTTTATTTTCCCAAAATGTCTGCTGCATGTGTGGACAATCCCTTAGCAAGGTGATTTGATCACTAGTTGATTGCTGTTGTTAGTCTCTGTTAAGGTCAGCATTTCCAAAGAGATCAATTAGTGATAAATTTCTCCTGACTTTGGAGTCAGACTGCTGAGTGCTCATGTTCTTGAAAATCTTGACCTGTACTGGGAGATTAAATGTTCAGATTAGTAATTTGATATCTTTTCTGAAAATCTAATTTCAGCAAGATGATACTGTTGCTCCAGAAGAGACCTCCCTTGTGACAGGACCTACATGTGTGTGCCCCGTGTTCCAGATCTGTAATGCCCTGCAGAACAGTAGCTGGGAAGGAATGGGACCCTGTTCTCATACAGAGAAGGCCATCGAAGATGCAGGATAAGAAAAGCTTGGGGAAGAAGGGAGAAGGAATAAGAAAAAGAAAAAGGTATGCTGGAAAGCATCTCAGAGAAGTTGCAAAGACAATTAGGAACAGAAGCTCGAACAGAAATTGCTGTGGATTCCTTTGGGCTTTTTGCTAGAGAAAAAGGGGCTAAAATCATACAAGTTTTAGATGGGAGAAAGGCCCGAGACTGAGCCTGTAGATTCTGAGGAGTAATCTTGAAAGGGAGATTTCTTGTACTGTGTAGTCGTAGCTGATAAGAGACCTGCTGTATTGTCTACCCTGGAGAGGCCATATCACTGGGACCCTCTGACAACTGCCCTTTTCCCAGGATGCATACTGCCAAATCTTCTCATCAGGGCCTCTTGTACAGGGTTTGGAGTACAGTTGGGTGGAGGAAGGGGCCTTCTCTTTATCTACCAGATATGACCAGAGTTGAGTCACAGACTCAGAGTCACTAAGGCTGTAAGACAGTTCTGGATATCATCCAGTCTAACCCCACTGCTCAAGCAGAGTCACGTAGAGCAAGTTGTACTGGACTGTATCCAGATGGCTTTTGAATATCTCCAAGGATAGAGACTCTACAATCTCTCATGCAACCTGTTCCAGGGTTTGATGTTCCTCGTGGAAAAAGTTTTTTCTTATGTTTAAGTTGAATTTCCTGTCCATATGAGTAAGATGAGAGCTTCACCGCACTGATTTGTTGCCACAGTTAAACAGGACCCTGGCTAGTATAAAAGGCCAAGATAATAATACCTGCCTATCAAATGACAAATTCTGTCTGAGATTGGTTCCTCAAGGGTGCATGCTCTCATGACAGGCCTGACAAATACAAATATTTGGTAATAAATGAGCTGTCCATACCCATTCAATTGAATGCTATGTGACACTTGTGAATTTAATCATTTTCACCTGGTATTTCATGTTTGTCACCTTGTGGAAGATCTAATTTCACTGTGCTCTTGTGGAAATTGTAGTACAGACAAAGCGTATTAGTCATTGTGCAATATCTGCTCTAAGATGGACATGGATCTCCAAATGTCATGTAAATTACCAAATTTACAGTCTGATATGAATTATGAGTTGTCTACGGATAACTGCGGTAGAATTAATTCAGTTTTCTGAGTCTGTAAGTAGTGTCCTAATGAATTAATTGTCTTTCATTACCATCTATTGATCAACATTTGATCATGAGTTTCACTTGACATCTTCATAAGTAGTACTTTTTTGCACAAAAATAGTTGAAGGTCTAGCTGACATTTTTAGTACCAGATGTAAGGAAAGATTTAGGATTCCATTAGTAACAGCTGTTTTCCATATTCACCATTTGCCTTCTTAAACTTCCAGCATTATTGCTTGTGATTTGAGTTTTAGGGGGTTTATTTCCGTTTGCTTTTTTGCCTTGTTAAATCTAATTTCTTAAACTGCAGTTCCATATTTTCTGTGTTCTGGAGTTGAGTTAATCCAATTGCAATATTTTAACATTTTCTAGTTTTATTTCTTTTCAGATTGAATGAAACACTGGGTGATATACTACTAGGAAACACCAGCATGAGATGACCCAGCTCATAAGCTATGTATTTTAAACCGCTGAGACTGAATTTACTGGGTCTGAACAGCTTCTTTCTCATACCAAGGGGAAAATGTCAAGGTTTCTGTCAGAGGGAAAGAACACGTATGGCTTTCTGTGAAGTGATGAGTCTGGAACCTTCAGAGTATAGATGTTAATATAAATCTTGTCCAACCTTCCTACAGTCTTAAAAATGGGACCTGAGATGTGATTAGAGACCAAGTTCCAGTGCTAGCACTTCTTGCACTTTACCACAAACCTCACAAAGTTCATCTTAGCATTCATTTAAAATGCTTCAAAAGTCTCTAACTTCAGGGAGGGTGGATAAAACCTGAAAACTCTGGCCCAAAATACACACATCCTGAAAGCTCAGGATCACAATGCAAATAAACTCCACAACCGCATAATTTAGTATGTGCTGGTTTGGATTTCGGTTGTCACGTTATTTTGTCTGAGCTTGACACATATTTCTTTTTTTAATGACAGAATTGTCAATAGCACTGTCTCTTGCCATAGTTCTGATATTTTTCCGTATCAGAGAAGTCTGGTTTTGGGATTGCATCCTCTTCCCATTTTAGGCTTCGTATGGATCTCAATGGGCATCAAATGAAATCTACAATTCTTTTCTTTTATGGTCCAGAAAGGGGGTGGGGAGAAGGGTCTAGACTGCTAAAGAATGTGGTAGCTGACCTCCCATTGATATCAATGGGAATTAAATGCAAACACGTTAGGATTTGCATCAAGAGACACATCATTGAAGAAAGACGGATATTTCTTTCTCACAGTTTTAATTTTATGTTACTGAGCTCTTCAGGGAACACATTAGTTTAATCAAAATATTTTTATCATTCTTATAGTTCAGAATTTGGTGAGCTCAGTTGGGACTGGCCTTGCTGTGAAGAATGGTGGAGTGCTGCCTAGTCTCAGGGAAGCAGGAGTAATTGTGCTGCCTTCAGTCTCCAGGGTGTCCTCAGTTGTCCTCACCTATGACTGCAAGGTAACAAAGGCAGAACCCTTATTGCTTGAGATATTCTTAAGCTACTTTTAAGAATGCATTTCTTAAAGTCTCATACAGTCTTGCTGCTTCTGCACAAAGGAAGAGAAGACTGCACATGCCCACTTAGTGTGTACACTTAAGACCTTAGTGAAGTTTTTAATCCTTAATATCTTCAAGCAACTCAACTATTACAAGAAAATGTGCTAATTAGATTTTGCATTTCTGCCTCGAGGTCTCTTGCTAGAGAATTAAACTAAATAACTCTGAGCTGAAATAAAATCTGTTCAGTGCTCTTTAGAAACGGTAACAAGGGACTGTGTTCAGCGCAGATCTTCAGTTACGGGTAGGACCAGATCTTGTGAATGGTCTGGCCCTTCTCTTCAAATAGCTTATCTGAAGTTTATCCTTAAAGTGATTCCAGGTCCTGGAAATGTGGTAGCTTCTGGTTTTGAAATTTGAGTTTTCTGCTAAGATAGAGTCTGTTCCATCTATTACGCTTGTGGTACACAAGTCCTTCAGTTCAACTCACAGGCATCTGTGAGATTGCTCACATTGTCAAGCACTCTTTAAAGGCAACTGAGTGCAGCAGACATTGGACCTACATGTCCAAGCAAGAAAGAATAAATGAGCTATAAAGAAAATTCATTTGCAAGCTGTAACTGCTGTCAGTTATCATTGGGCTGAGAGCAGTACCTCCACACAAATGCTTCGCTGGTGAGAATAGCATAAGACAGAATGAAATAAGGAGAACAAATCAGGCTGGCATAAAGCTATACCCTTTGGTCATTTATAGAATTATTGTATGTGCTGTGCAATATCTTGCTACACTGCACTGAGCAATCATTTGCCCTTTGAATGTAGTGAGTAATTGTCCACACTTTGTAATGCTATTTGGGTAATTGCCTGCCTGTGCAATGGTTTACTGAACATCCATCTTGTGATATTTTATTGAATAATTGCTTGACAGGTGTGTATTGTTTTACTCAATAGTTGGTTGTTTTGCTTGATGTTACCTAGAACTATTTCTAGGTTTGAATGGGGTGAGCTTTTTCAGGAGCAGGCTCTCTGGAGCCAGATTTCTGCAAGTTTGTTCATTTCTTCATCCAGAGACTCCTTTATCCCATAGCAAACTTCATTGCCCTGCTGCTGGCACTGCTTGTGTTATATTTTTCTTTGACGGATGACTATTTTGCACAAGTCTTCACCTGTTCACTTAAACAAGCGGGGCCTGCTTTTTCCCTGAACCTTCTGGGGTCACAAAGGAATTGCACTCATCAGGAAGCAGCTCATTATTCTTCTTTTATATTATTTTAGCATCTGAACTCCTCTCTTTTGGGTCCAGTGCTTTACTGTGTAGGGCAATAACCACATATACGACAAACATCCCTCCTGACAGGAACAAAGGGGAAAAAGAGCTGTTTCTTTCATATCTTAGGTCTATAGCAGGTTGCATGCACTGTTGCTAAGACAGGAGTGTCATTCATCAATTCCCGTTGATTTAAGATAGGATACATTTGAAATGGCAATATGTGTTACAGGAAAAAAAAAAAACTTTTTCAATCTTACTTTTTGAAAAAGAGCAATTTTTTTCTAAAATATGCTGACTACCACCCATGTAGCCCCATGTTGCTAAGTCCTTTTTGCTATTCTTTTGTTACTTTTTAGCATATCAGAAACAGCAAACCTGATTCATCAGTATGTCATGCTTTATTTAGCAAGAACAAAGTGTGAAGGAACTATACAAGACTATTACTCAGAATTGTTAAAAGTAGCTAGATATGAAGGCAACAATGAATTGGTCCAACAGTTTTGTATTTGGGATCAGCAGTTAAGGATTATAAGGATTTTACTTATTCTTTGAGCATGAAACCAGAGACCTGACATTGTTTTTTTTTTTTTTTCAGAGCTGATGTACAGGCAAGAGCTGGTGACTCTTGGTCATGCAGCAGACATAGTTGAGTCTTAAGAGGTCTGTTACCCTCAGTGCTCTGGATAAAACCCAGCTTGATCCATTCATGTGTTATTTGCCTAGACAAATGCCCTGTTAAGTCCTGGTTCTTGCTCTTAACAGATGCCCTGTTAAGTCCTCTTTCTTGCTCTTTTTTCTGTTCCCTTTTAGTTAGTTGCAGTGATTCATTTCAGGGATAGCTCACCTCTAGTGGTGATAAATATACAGAGATGCTTTTATATTTCTGGCAAAATAAGGGCTGTAATAGGCAGCAGATACTAACAAGAAAATAGCAAATGATGTATTTTGAGTGGTGATGAAGGGAAATAGGCTGCCTACTGTTTGAAAGGTTATATGCAGAGGTATCCTCTGTTATACCTATTGTAAAGTTGGAGTACCTGCTTTCTCAGATCGAAACTGAATAGATGGAGCAGAAGGAACAGAGTTCCTACCTCATTCAGGGTTGTTGGTTATCCTCTGTTCTCTAGGGAGAATAGCTGATGCTGTCTCTTGTGTAGATGGTTTAAGCAGGACCCATTTCACCTTCAAGAGTCTTGTAAAGAGGTAGAGCTGCGATGTAAGTGTGCACTGTATGTGTTGCACCTGGCCCTAGCCTTGATGGCATTGGGGTGTGACACTGAAGGAGAGCTGGGGCCAGCATTCAATGTTGGGTGGCCAAGGCTCTGCTTCTTTCTTTGTTCACAGACAGTCATAATATATGCTTGTCTGTGTCCTGCACTAATGGAAATGGAAGTAGCCATTAAAAATAATTAAACAAATTCCTTCTGTGGCAGAAGGCAGCCAGAATACCTATAAGCTCCCTCTCCCCCCAACTATAGATACCTACATCTATAGCAGCCAGATAAGCTAAGGTAAACTGATACTCTATGAACAAGATGAATCGATTTATCCCAGGAACAGTGTGGCTAAATGTGAGGATCAGTTCTTTTATGAACAGAAACAATTTCTTTCATCTTCTGGGCTTGTCTGTCCACTCATCACTGCTAGTTTTCTCAATTCTACTAAAGGTCTGAAGGCAGAAAAGGGAGAAGAAAAACAAGTTACATACATTTCCTGGGAGATAATGCCAGGCAATTCTATCTTTCTTTCTAACCTGAAAAAACCTCCCCAATTAATGTTTTAAAAGTCCCATTGAAACACTATTGAATATTTTATCAGATGAGGTGATTCTCTTTTATATTTTCCTGGTAAATATTTTATTTTGCTCACATGGATTCTGCAAGTGAGAGAGGTTCCTATATTTTTCCCCTTGTGTTATTGCTCGTATGAGCTGCCCCAGCTTTAGCTTTTGTCAGTGGTGTGAAGGAGTAAATTCTCCAGAGCACCTCTTCACAGCAGCACTGAAGTGGCAGCTGAGAAACTCCACCAGGCCACTGAGTCTTGTTCCTGCAAATATCAGCTTTAGAAGCATCTCAGTTTACAGGATTTCAGCCACTGCCTGTGAAAGACTACTGCCAATATCTCAGTCTAGGCCTTTATCCTTAACACAAAAAGGGAGAGAATTAATAAAGCACCAGAATGTCCTCTGGCAAAATCCCTTAAGGTCTTTGCAGGTGAAATCCAACTTTTTTCTCCCAGAAAGTTTCAATTAACTTCTATAAATTCTGCTTAATCTAAGATATTTAGAGTAGATCTGCAATGAGCCATTACTGAAACTCAAGGGATATCTTGCAGTCTTGTTTTCTGTCGCTGCCTGCCAGTTCTCACTTTGGGAAACCTTTGATGCAATCACTAGTTGCCATATGGATATTGCTTTAATCCTGATCATGCATGTTCGTGCAGCACTTTGTTTTTGTATTTTTACTTGCTTATGTTGATAGATATTCCCTAATAACAGCTAACTGCATAAAATGGCATAAGTGTTGCAATACTCAGTGTTTGTGTTAGATGTTTACTCTCTATGGGCATAGACCGAAACTCAGATCAAAGTCGGTCCCTTCAGTGCTTCTGTTATGTGTAGGGGAGATTAGGTACAAAAAAAAGGGTAGCCTGCCTGAGCTCCCAGATGTACCATCTGGCCCATCCATTGGTGGCAAGAGGATGGCTTAAGGCATCCTCCCTTTGAGCAAAGTATCTGCCATCCCCAGGCCTTGGTGGAGTACAGAAACCTGGGAGAGATGCCTAAGGTCGCTGGGCAGTATCAGACTTCAGAATGGGATCCTGAACAGCCAGCCTGAAGGGCAGAAATCTGTGTAGTTGTCTTATCTCTCACTCCTAAACATCTGTTCTGGCTTTAATGAGGACCTCTGCAGCCACTTAGGATCCCTGAACCCTCTGCCATGGGTCCTTCAGCACTTACAGTACACATGCAGAAGACCTAACTGAGTTTCAAGGGATTCAAGCCCATACTTCTTATCATCTGGGCTCTGTCTTGTCCAGATGACCCTTGGCACATGCTCCACCCTTTGTGCCTAGTCTGTGCTGTCCTACTGAGAAAAAAAAAAAAAAAAAAGAAAAGAAAAAAAAAGCTAACTCAAAACCCTGAAGATATACTCAACCAGCGTACAAAGGACTTCTGGTCTAAGACTACCTCCCTGTTTTTTGTAGTACTTGCTTCTTGTTAAAGGACTGCTAGAGACAGGGAATCTTTTCCCTTCATTTGACTATAGGTTGATGCTTTCTCTTGTGCTCTGCCTGGTCACCTTATTCTCCTGAAAGGTGGGTTTGATTCCTCTTGGACAGGAGAAGGGATTGAGGCTGTCTCTTCCAGCCTAGGTGGTATATAATATGCTCTTCCAAAAGGGAATGCTTCCTCATCTTCCCTTCCCTCCATTTTTTAACAGAAAGTGACAGCTGCTACTGTGTTGTACAAAGGTTTTGCGTAGCAGTGTGCATTGAACATGCTCTGAGCAGGTTACCCCCTCAGACTGAACAGGGTATTTAGGCAGAAAAACATCCAATTTCTTCCTCTAGAAGACCTAGGCACAGAAGCGTTCAAGCCTGACACTACCAAGGTGTTCCCCCACCTGAGCAGATGCAGGTTGTGTTAGTGCCTGTGATAGGAGATTTGAGTGGAGCTCATGCACTTGGAGGCTTTGAGGGCCACCAGATGGGAGAGGGGACTCTAGCTCCCTGGGAGGAACAGCTCTAATGCTAATGCTCAGGTGCGATTTGAGGCTGTATTTTACAAGTGGCAAGACACTAAACAGTTTGAAAGTTTGACTTACGTGGATATATTGCATGTATGTGTTTTTCTGTGAGTGTGTGTGTGTGTAATGTTCAGTTCAAGACAAAAAAAGTGGAAAAGAAAATGGACTAATATTCTGGCACATTCCTCTGCCTCATACGCTGCCAGCTCCCGTACATACCTAGCATCATCAGATACTGGTAGACAGACCATTGTTCGTGTAGCACCTGTAAAAAAGGTCTGATAAATGCCGTGATACATACAGTTTACCCGACTCTGAACCCCAATTTTCTGTTAATAACATGAACTAACTTTCTCTTTCAGACTGAGGAATCTCAAGAGAAGAAAGAATTGTTTTAGAGTTCAGGGATTTGTTTTCATTGCTTATTTTTTAATATCTCTATAAAGACGACCTTTTATAAAAAATGATTTTTTGGCCAATTTTTTATACCTTCCTTTGTCAGAACTACACAAAAAAAATGAAATCTTGATATTAACAAGATTTTTTTCCAAGGTTCTAGAGGAAAAACATTCTTATATCAAAAATGTCAGTCAACTCTATTGATAAAGTTATATGATGGTGTTATATGTCCTCTACTGAAAAAAAAATCCTTCTGCTATTTGCTACTTATATCTCTTGATAGGTTTCACTATATTCTTTCATTATTAAATTCTATTCGTTCAGGAAATGCAAATGTAGTTAAATAAAATTTCAGGGTAGTGCCATACAGAATATATGCAAAATGAAGCCATCTGTACTATAAAAGATAGCTTCCCTTGCTGCAGCAAAATCAATTGATAAAACATAAATGATTCTGTTTTCTGCTTTATTAGCTGAGCTACACAAAAATACCAAGATGCAAAAAGACTGCTAACCTCCCCAAATTATGATAGGAATAACACTAATACATTCCTTCTTTCTTTCTTTCTTTCTTTTTCTTTCTTTTTTTTTTTTTTTTTTTTTTTTTTTTTTTTTTTTTTTATGATTAAAACAAACAACAAATGGGTCACTTTTAAACTCTGTGCTGCATATTAGCTCATTAGCTTTCCTTACATCATATTGTCAATGGTCTTTCCTTAAAAAATATGCAATGCTTCAGATCTGTTTGTTCACTGCTTTCCTAGCAACATGTTTCAAATCTTCCCTTATTTTTTAGAAACTGATATTTTGATACTTAGTGAAATATCATAAATGGAACTTGTGAGAAAGAAACTATCCCATCCAACAACACATCTTTTTTATGGTGATTTGGGGATAAGGAGCCATTTTTACGTCACTTGCAAAGGTTGTTACCTCCAGTTTTTTACTCTCAGATATTCTGATTGTGAAAGTTGATGTCAGGGGAGGTTTAGTGAGAAGTGGCTCAGAAGCAGAGCTTGCTTGGTGAGAAATTGCCCAGCAATGTTAATATCCTTAGTTTAGGAAATAAAAAATATTTTGTAATTATTAAATACAAACTAAAGTTTTAGTGTAAAAAGATAAATGAAAACAATGAAGATAAATTTACTGATACTCCTGAGGCTAATATGAAGTGCTAAATATTCCATTCCTTTGAGATCTCAGAACTGTAATACAAAACTGTACAGAAAGGGGCTAGTAGAAAATAGGGCCATAACATTCCCTACACAGCCACTGTTTAAAAAGCTAATTTAAAAATGCGAGTGAAATGCAAGTCCCTTTGTCAGTATGAAAATAGATGGAAATATATTCAATGCATTTATGGCATAGAAAAGGTTATATTTAATGTTATCTGGTCTTGGCCTTTAGATGAAATTTGCATTTGGCTTTTGATGCCTCTGTTAATGCTTCACTTCCTTTTCAAAACCCTTTCTAAATCCTGAAGCATGCACACACTATTGAAATATTGAACATTTTATACTGCTGCTGAGAACTTTTCATGACTTTATGAAGTTAACTGTTGTTCTGAAGTGAAATTTTGTATCCAGAGGGATTACACTGGAAATAGATTTGTTCAAAGCTGAGACAATCCTTTGCTCTAGTCTATCTGAGGAGAGTGTGTCTGCTCCTTTGAGAAGGTTTATCATTATGTCGTGGCTTTTCCTGAGTTCATGCCAAGACATAGCCTAAAATAATAATAATAAAAAAAAATCTACCCCAAATTTTATATGTTGGGCGAAGCTTAGTCTATGATAGGATGCTTAACGTTTCATTTTTGTGATCCCTGTGTTGCTGAGATATATTTAATAACATCAGTCACTTATTCAAGACTCACATAAGAGAGAGAACTGAGATGCTTGTTTTAGGTAGGTGGCCCAGACTTTCTGGGAAGTTACAGTCCATACCAAGAAAAACCCTTGCCACCACATGCTGCTCCATGGTGTCAGTTTTCCTAGAGGTCCAAGGAGACTAGCTTCTCACACAAAGTGCAAACCCTGGCCTTTCATGGCACATGCTAATGAAAGAAAGAACAGCTTGTCCAATTCTAGCAACATTCTTTCCAGATCACACACGTGAATTGTCTCATCTCAGATCAGTTGGTTGGGCTGATGTGTGATTGCTGACTTTGTATGGTTAACTACCTGGATAGTATTCTTGTACTTTGTATTTCACCTGTATACCACATGCTTTTGTGCATATGGGTGAGACTGAGCAACCACTCCATGCAAGAATGAACTCAAAGAAGTAGTAAAGGTCAGAAACACCCTGATGCCTGGGTATCATATCAGTAGCAATGTCTTTTAATAAAAGATATTGACCTATTTTTAATTGTTGGTGTTAGCAAGTGAGACTGGAGGATCAGGACGTCAACATGAGGTTAGGTAGTGCATCTGCTCGCACACAAAGTTAGCATTCTCCATAACTTGGTAGTCTCAGGTCTTTTAGTTTTCCTGCTTTTTGGACAGCCTCCTGAACACACGTAGACACATGCAGCTGAACACACTACACAGTAGTCCTGGCATGCCTGTTCCATGCTCTCCTTCTTCATTTTTATGCCAAAGCCAGAGCAAATCAGAAAGCTCAAACCCCTAAAAACTAGTGGCTAAATTATCTCCCAACGGGAAGAGCAATGCATCATTCTGCAGCAGCTGTTTCAAATGTGCATGACACATTTATTAAAGCATTTTGAAGTATCTTCATCTGTGACCAAGATATACCACTCAATTAAACAATGATCCTCAATCCTCTTCAGAATTAGCAATTTGATAATCAGCATCATTAGTGCAGTGAGGTTAGAAGATGGCTGTGCTAGACAACAGACTGCATCATTGACATTATGCTTGGGTTCATTCGCAGCTCCTGAGAGGAAGTGGGGTGTTCTCTGTGTGGAGATCTCAGTTCAGAACCCATCAGAAATTAAAATGAAAAGTTACATAAAAATACCAGAAATGAGATACTGTGCTGATAAGCTCAACTGAGTAGTGTCCAGAGAATTGCATAATGGCTAATGCAGTCAAGGAACAAGGGGAAAGAATCTGCATTTAATAAATGTAATTTGTGATTACACAATATTGATAGCTCTAATTGAATAACTTCCTCAATATATATTCCTAGGACTCATCAGATTTGTTTTCTCAGGAACACATAGGCAGTATAGAGCTTACATATTAAATCTCATAAAGCTATTTACAAAATGTATTACTTGTCAAGGCAGTCATATTTGCTGAATAATGCAAGCATAATAATTTAACTATCCTGAGCAGGAAAAAGCAGTTCAGTTGAAAAAGTTGTGCCGTATTTTTAAAGATATGAATATGCAGGCTTTTCACTAATGTCATCAACCAAAATTACTTGTCAGAGAGGTCAGATTTAAATTGCAGTGGTTAAGGCTGTCCCTGTACCACTGTGCTGTTCCAAGACTGTCCTATGAAAGGGCAACATAATGCAGTGTTTACTACAGGACAAGGCCTAGCTTGTTTTCTTTTAAGTGGGAAATTGTTTTCTACTCTGTCTTTAACTTAAAATAACTATATAGGACCTGACCACAAGAGATGTTGCAACGGTCAGCGTTGCTGTAACCAGAATTCAGATGTCCACCTGAAGGGACAGGATTCACAAAGCTGAGTTAGCTGTTGCGATTCTCCATCAGTTGTATGGGGAAGATGCAGGTAGCTTGGAGTAGGCTTCATCAGACATGGCACACAGGCAGGCTCAGATAGGCATGTTAACTAATCAGAAGAATACTGAGAAGGTTTGTCATATGGTGGGGGCATCTATTTTTTACATTAGTGCTCACCCTCCTAGTGAGAGCCCTTGCCCGGAAAGTGAGGAAGATGGATTCCCACCTTGCTTTGGCTGGAGAGGTTTGCCCGCACATTTCCTGGTCCTGGGAAACACCTGACCTACCTGGCTGTGAGATGCTTCGTCCTGCCTGCTGGCACAGGCCTAACAGGGTCATGGGCAGGGGCCTCAGCTGTGCGAATGAAGAGCTGGGGAAGATCCCTGGGTTATTTATTTCTGGATTATATCCTTTGGCTGTCTTATGCATAAACAGAGCAGGGAGCAGGGACTGATGACAGGACATGTCCCTTCTAGCAGACGTTTCATTGTTCCAGTTGTGTTTTCTGCTTTGCCCCAGTCTAGTATGTGAGAACCTGACGTGGAATGGCTGCTCAATGCTATCTGCCATTTCAGGTTTTTCATTTCAGTTGTCAGCCTCATTTTGAGACTGACTTTCACCAGACAGTCTCTCTTGTAGTAAGTGCAGCTCTAATGAACTCCCTGAAATCTTTCCATGGCACCAGTCTGAAAGGAACCTCTATCTTCCACATCTTCTCAGGTTTTTGTCCTTCTTCTGAAAAAGACATGCACCCTCTCCCAAGCCTCCAGTCCTCTGAGCCATTCATCATCCCACTTCACTTTTGGTTGTTCCAGTGGAGCATCTTCTATACCAGGATGAAGGATTACCAGGCATTATCTCCCCTCTTCCCTACATGTTTTGCATCCCTTCCCCCGGCAGGCAATACTGCATCTGGTGCTCTGGATTCTCTGGCAATCAGCCTGTCAGTTCCTCCTTTTCTTGTGGGAATCCCTGCTTTTCTTCTGTCTGTTCTGTCTTCTTCTCCCTTTCACAGTTGTTTCCATATTATCCCTGTCTCTGCTTAGCATCCTCTCCTCTGCTATCTTCTTTTCGCTATCAAGCTTCTTACAGCTGCCATTTTTGGGTTAATGTACTTGGCACGTCCTCTCTTACCACTTCCCTTTCTTGGATCTTTATGGCTTAGCTGCAGCTTCTTTGTTGTTTTTGTTCAAAAAAACCAAAAACAGCCAACCTCCTTGAAAATTCCTACTTGCAGTCGTTCATTCGCTGCCTGCCTTATTTGAACTTCAGTACGTTGCTACCACTAACATGATTTTTTCTTGTTGCACTGACTGCACACTTGCTTGCTGCTGCACATCTTGTCTCTTTGACTTGTCACTTGCTCACAGACACTGCCGGTTGTGTAATAGCAAACATAAATTAGGAGAGGGAAAGGGATTGTTGTCTCAATATCCACTGTTCCTTTTTCTGCTGTTTGATTCATGGCAAAATAACACATCTGAAGAACAGTGTGCTGTCAGTTCTGAACCACCCAAAACTGCTCAGCACTGGCACATCTCCTATTAAAGCTCAGAAGAGCTTTTCTAGTTATAGCACTATCTCACATAACACAGTAGCCCAGTACTAGTACTAATTCCCCCAAGGGAATGGAGAGTAGCTTGTAAGTAACAGACATGTGCATCCTTCTACAAAACAGTGAACTATGATACCCATCTCTGACAATATGGAATGCGTTTGCAGGCTGTGTTCTTAAAAGAGCTAAAAAAAATTCACTACATGTTACAGAAAAAGGCAGGATACTATTAAAAAATGCACCTAATTCACTCTACATTCAATTGCCCCCATTTTAGAGTCACTGCAGAATAGACACTTGGCTAGTGACTCATTTTTGGGGGAAGTGTGGTTAATGTATCTAACATTATCTTCAGGAAAGGCTAAATGAATCAATCATATCAATTATATTTTGCTCGCTCACTCTCTTTCTTCCCAGTCTTCCTCTCCCTCAGGAATCTGGCTGCAACGCACACTTTACAATTGTTTAGGTGTTTTTCTAATGCCAACAATGTATAAGCTGTATGTTTGCCATTGCTGATCCATGCAGTGCAGCAGAGTATCACTTACAGAGAGGAAAATCACAGCAGTAATAAAAAGTTGATTTCATTTTATTCACACTTTGTCTTTATAGTTTATTTTTCTCTTTCTCTGTTCTTTTTACACTGATGCAATGTGTTCATACAGGAATACTTCACAGACAAAAAGAAACTCTGTTATGGCCACCACAGACAGGCTTTTCTCAACTGCTTCAGTTCTTGGCATGCCTGGCTTTTTAACCTTGTTATATTGCCAAAGGCACACAACCTTTGAAACTCTTTTTGCAAGACTATCATTCTCCTTACTTTACCTTCATGCTACTTATTTCTCCCTCTACCCAGCTCCTCTTTCCTTCAACTGTCTTTCTTCCTCCCTACACTCTTGGCAGCCTTCTTTCCCAACAGCACATTCTAGACCCTGTAGCAACACAAAGGTCCATGAGATGGATGCAATTGTGCTCCATAAAAAGCAGTGTGAGAAACTGGGCCTTTGTTCAACATCTAAAATTGGCAAAGAAGTGACCAAGGGAGTGTTAAAGGAGATGGGTGTTGTCTATTACTCTGACTGCTAGAAAGAAAGTAGGAAACATGACTTCCGGACCTTGCAATGTCTTGTCTGGAGTAAGAAAGTGCAAAGCCATCCAAGGTGGCATGCAGATCAGAATGATGAACGTCCTACAGGAGACCTGGACTTTTCCTATCAGACTCATACTGGGGAGAGACTGGGCTGTGTCTGCACTTGAAGGCAGTGTATTGCCAGGCAGGATGGCTGTTGATGAAGAAAGCCATCGTCCTATCACTGACAGTGACATTGAGGTAAATTCCTGCTTCTTCACATGCTGTCTTATTTTCACAATTTTGGAATGAGTATTTTCCTGTATATTGGAAAGCTCACCATGAAAAATGCAGTTATGGCATTGCCTGCATATTGTGTGATACAGACATAGTGTCAGGGATGGGTATTTTTTCATTTTTGTGTTGCACTGAAGTCTAAGTGCTGCTGTCACACTTCTGTCTGCATTACTAATAAGGATTATAAAGCAAAACAGAATGATGAGTCTCCATGACAAAGTGCATTTTTGCTGCAATCTGTTAAAGTCTGCAGTAAAACAATGAAGCAAGATACAAGCCAAATATGAGTGTTACCACATTGTCAAAGGAGTAAATTTATGCAGGCAATCTATTATGGGAGAATGGTGGGCTTATTCTTTAAGCTCTGAAAAACAGATTCAGGGTTCCACATGAACAAACTCACCTTCCCTCTCTGCTCTGCCTCACTGAACTCATATCCCTGATTCTGGGGGTAACCCTCAATGGAGAGCCTCTGCCTTTCCAGCCCTAGCAAAGTGTGTGGCAACATCTGGGCCTTGCTCTGCGGCGGATGACAGCTAATGCCTGGCTGGAGGGGGCCCAGGGAGCGGAGGCTGCTGGCAGCACGACCAGACCCATGTTTGTGCTGGCAGCAGTCATGGAGCCATATGCCAGTGCCTAGTGTCTCTGGCTGCTTCCCAGCATATATGTGGCAGCAGTTCATCCTCATATGTCAGCTAAGCCCATTTTAATGAGGCTTCCCTGCGCTCACCTACCTTTACCTGCTCTACATTTGCTTTGAAGAACCTGTGTGATTGCTTTGATTGCTGCTGTAAGCATTAGCTCTAAAAGGACTCCTAAAAGCACATGGCCAGTAGGAGCCAAAATTACTGCTTTGAAGATGTATTATGAATGTGAATGCAGCACTGGGCAACCCCTTAGGTCAGTCTAACAAGGTGCAGCCTATTAAACACTTCTGATACACACTGGGTATGTTGCTGTGCTTAACCTATTAACATTAGGTTATTAGGTGAGAATTAATATAAGTAAGTAAGTAATTAATAGCCTTAGCAATTTTAAGGCATGAGATAACCAGTCCCCTCTTTCTTTATCCTGCAATTGGCAGGGCTGTGTAAGTCAGCCCTCGACTGTTGCTGGAGACATTCCATGCCATATGTACATATAAATTCTCCTTTCTTAGTGTTCTATAAAGATACAGAAATGGTGGGGGATTCTGGCTGTGCAGTCTGAATTTTGCATCATATATTATCTTGATTTGACCAGTTGGCATATAGGTTGAAGTAGCTTGTGACTGCACCTGAAATTCCAGGTTCCCCTGTGGCGTTGTAGTTGCTGCTTCTTGTTGCTGAATTTGGAAAAATCCCCTTCTTTCCACTTTTAGGTATGCTTGGGTCCTGGTGGGGACTGCGATCTAAAGCACTTGAGGTTCATTGCCAAGGGTTGCTTCTTACTAAGCAAACCACAAATGATCTGTCAAAGCCTTTTCAATCACTAATTTCAAGGAGAGAGAGATCATTGCTAAAATAGCTCCAGCTAATAGAACTTGTCAGTTAAAACTGTCCAAACCATGCCAAGTCTTATTTGAAAATTTAAACAGTTCCTGAAAAAGATAATGGCTGAAATAGCTAGGATATATAAAAACAAACAAACAAACAAAAAATCCCAGAAATCTCAGAGAAGGCAAGACCTCGCTGCACAGATCTTAGCAAAACTATTCTGTTGGCCATGGTGTGTCCACAGACTGTTAGAGAGGAACCAGCTTGAATCTTAACTGATGATACCTCTCCTCATATCCTGGCATCCAGAAAGGAACTGTTCTCTCAAATTCAAATTAGATGTTTCCTAAGGAGTCAAAGCACACCATGAAAGAAATGGCAGTTAGGGAGTGAAGCCCGTAATGGCAGTGGCTGTGTGTGTAAATTAGTCCTGCAGCTGGTTGTTTACTCCTTACATTTTTAACATCAGGCCATACATTACCTGTTACTATAATCTTCTGATTTTTTAACAAAACTTTACTTGCTGTAAATTGCTTTAGTTCCGTAGGTTTGTGTGCAACAGCACTGATTTGTACATGCAAAAGTGTGTCTACATCTTTGTCACTACTCTTGCCTCCCCTTGTTGGAAGGGATGTAACGCAGGTTCTCTTTTGTAAATCTGCCTGGTTTACAAGTGATATAATGGATACTGAATCAAAAGACTTGGAGGCATCAATTACTCCGAGGGCATATGTACTTCAAGTGCTATTCCCTTTCAACAGATCCTTCTTTGTCCCCTTTGACCACTAATTGCAGAGAGTAGTTATGAGTTAAATAACCTGCAGGGAAAGAATTATTTATAAAAGATTATAAGTATATGACTTTGATGAATTTTTTAATGCTCTATAGACAAGAACACTAAGCCCTAGAGGAGGCAGTTGTGTCTTTAATCGCAACTTGAAATGCATTTACTGTAATAGGTGACACAGGGCATCACAAATATCAAATGTACAATATTCCTTTTGTACTTGGCTAAAACTAATGAAATGCTAACAAATGCTGAGAAGCAAATGCATGTAGAAATACATTTGCCCTGAAACCGTAACCGTAAGTCTATAGAGCTTTGCTGCACACATCTCGTGTCAAGTCCTTCTGTCATGAGAAGTGTGTGTGTGTGTGCGTGCGCGTGTGTGCGCGCGCGCGTAAGCATGCACGTGCGTGTGAGTGCATATGCTGGAGGGAAACGTCAGCTCAGACTTTTCCTTAGTTTTTGTATATCTGAGATGATAAACTCTCCTGATCTCCTGCTGTTTCCTGTTAGCAGACAGTCAGAGGGAAGATATTTATTAAATGCCAACTATAGTTTCTTTTCTTTGTCCTTAAGAATATGTTTACTGTGAAATTAAGGAGTTTTATCATCCACCAGAGCTAGAATTTTAGCTAGTTTCAATAAGTTTACAGCTACTGAGGTCAGTGGAGCTGCAGCACAACATATCCTGAGCTCTTTTTTATGCGGATGCAATGATGGAAAACTTACATTGCAAGGGGGGGAAAAAGAGAAAAAGAGAGAGAGGAGAGGGAAATGTGAGGAATTTCTTTCCCTAGGGGCAAAAATAAGGGTTTCTAATATTTAACATTTTGATGAATGAGGAAATATTTGCATAAGACTGAGTAGCTGATCTGAAAAAAATAATCAGGGGAGCCTGTCCTCATTCAGTAACCAGCTGAGAAGAGCAGAGATGGAGCGTGTGGAACTGATAACTGCGAAGGTTGTTCTGGGAAACTTCTCATCAGATTAAGCAGAGTGAAACATAGTTCAGTCTGCAGCTGCACAATCAGCTGTGGAGCTTGTTAGGTACCTCTCACACTGGAAGATCTGTCACTCAGAAACAAGAGAAAGTCAGGTTTTGTTACAGGTACATGTGTAGGCACCACATGCATGATTCACTAAAGCTTAGAATTCCCCTGACTTACCTGAAAACAAGTTTTCGGGTGAATCTCAACAAATTTAAGGGTTTTAGAAGAGCTATCAAACTCTCTCTCTGTAATATATATATATACACACACATATATATAAATATATATATATATATAAAAAATCATACTTTATATAATATATATATTATATATATTTTTACATATATATATATAAAAATATGTCTTCCTCTTAAAACTAAGCATTTGTGATGAATTCCATTTTGAGATGATAAATAGAACTGAGAAATGTTTTATAAAATTTTGTTTGAAAGAGTTGTTCTGTATCCAAAACTTTTTATGAGGCATCAATTGAAATAACGTTTTGAAAAGAAAATGGGTTATAGAGCTGTTAAATGTTTCAGTTCAACAGTGCTAGAATGTAAAAATTGCAGGTTTTCCAAATGAAAAAGAAAAAAAATCTTGAAATGTAGTTTACTTTAAGAAGTGGCTAGCTCTTGAAGCTTTCAAAATGATTTTTTTTGTTTCAGTTGACCTACATTGTTGTTTTATTAAATTTTATTAAATCTCAGATTTGACAGAATCACAGAATAGTTGGGGTTGGAAGGGACCTTCAGAGGTCATGTCATCCAAACCCCTAGGCAAGCAGGGTCCCCTAAAGCAAGTTGCCCGGAATGGTGGCCAGATGGCTTTGGAGTATCTCTCAGGATGGAGACTCTACAACCTCTCCGGGCAACCCAGTCCAGTGCTCAGTCACCCTAATAGTAAAACTGTGTTTTCCCACATTCAGATGGACCTTTCTGTGTTTCAGGTTGAGCTCAGTTCCTCTTGTCCTGTCACTGGACACCCCTGAGAAGAGCCTGGCTCCGTTGTCTTTACTGCCTCCTGCCAGGTATTCGTACACAGTGAGAAGATCCCCCCGAGCCTTCTCTTCTGCAGCCTGAACAATCCCAGCTCTCTCAGCCTCTCCTCATATGACAGGTGTTCCAGTCACTTAATCATGTTAGTAGTCATTTGCTGGACTCACTCATTAGGTCATTTAGTTCATTAAAAACTTTTATGAGTTTGAGGTTTCATCTTATCTATATCAGGAACATTTTTATTCATCCAGAACTCATATGGAATGGGGAAAGTTCTTTACTGCTGTAATTATTAGCCCATCTGTTAAATGAAACTCAAGGCTTGCCCCATCAGTTGGAAACGTATGGCTTGACAAAGCTCTCCTAATACTTCTTATACATCTATCTGAGTTAGAGAAAGAGGAAAAGGCTCCAGATTTGCATTTACAAATGCAACCAACTCCTCTCCTAAGCATTAAAGAGCAAAAAAAGAGTCAGAGCTGTTGGGCTGTGTTTCATTTCTAACTTACACCCTCAGACCTGTCTGGTAGATCCTCTGAGTAGCAGGTGGCACTGGTAAAATGTATTTTCCATATGTTCTCCTATAAATTGGACCCAGCAGAGTGTTAGCTACATTTCTGAGTGTTTAGCCTTGACCTGTCCCACATCCATTCCCAGTTATATAATTTAACAAGTAATTACAAGGGGGTGGTAGTTAGCCTTGAGTTCATTTTAGATGGAACAGTCTCCCTGTTCCTGTGGGGATGTTTCCGTGTTTATGTGGCCAGTATTCGTACCCTTAATTTGAAGCGATTGCATTCTTACCGTGCCCTGAAGAGCCTTTCCCATTGCCATCGTAGCCATGAAAGCTGGAAATTGCGAGTGTTGCAGGTGGTGAGCAGCAGGGTTTGATTAATCCAAATTCCATTTTAGCATTATTGAAAAAGGACGGGGCAAAAGGAATGCTCTGCAGCCGAGTGTCAAACGCACTTAGAGATACTGCAGCTATGGGGATGATGATGATATAGGTCATGCAGTAATTATTTCAAGCCAGGAATATAAAGTGAGACCATACCAGAGATTTGTCAGAGATCATTGCGTTAGCTCATGGTTATATAAGAGCTCAGTGAGAAGGCCACACTGTCAGGCAAGTTAAGTGACTTTTGCCTATTGTTACGTTAAAATTTCACTGGAACTATGCTGAGTTACAGGCTGCTAACATAATACATGGGATTGACATGAATTTGGTGCACAGCTTGACATCAGAAGATCCTACCCCCTGTCCCCCTTCCGAAAACAACTGTTGGCTGCAAAATATGGCATTGGAGTGAAAACGAGGATAAAACTGAGAGATAATGATGACTTTCAGAAATAACAATGACAATTTCATCTTTTCCTCATTCCCATTTGCAATAAATTCAGTAGGTTTGGGTTTTTGGTTTGGGTTTCTTTGCCAGATCAGTTCAATCCTGGATTTCCTATTCTAGATCCTTTGGTTGTCTGTGTTGTAGCCTTACAATTCTCTACTGTGCAGCTCTACAGTGAGGAGGTTTCATTGGTGTCATTTCAGAGGGGCCTGGGAGGCGGCCAAGCCATTATTTCAAAGTAGAACAAATTCTTCAATGTGCATGCAAAGCAGAGAACAAGATTTTATTTCTCTAGTGTATGAATTTCATGAATTTCATCTTTTCCATGGGTAGGCAGAAAATGGTAGAAGTAAGCTGCAGATAACACTGTTCATTTCTGCTTTGTTTTGTCCAGAAACAACAGTGTTGAAATCCTATTACTGAAATGCTGCAGTTGAGTTTTAAAACTCACATACTTGCTGTGAAAACACGCATACACTTGGGACCTAAAGCACTGTCTCAGAATTTTGTCTAACTGTTGGAAGTTTAAAATTGTTTTAAAATGCCCTCTTTTTCCCATTTACCATCTGCAAGGTAATTCTATAAGCATAAACAACCTAAAATGTAATGCTCCTAGCGAGCTCAGACCGAGGCCTGGAAATGCGAGGTTACAAAGCGTCCTGCGCCAGCAGAACGACTCTTTGAAGAGATTAACATTTGATGCAGCACTTGCAAGTGCTTCTGAAGCCAGTACAAGCCAGGCTAGCGTACCCTCAGCTGCCGAGGCCGCATGCCCTGGAGGCGAGGGTGGTGAGACCATTGCTGGCGGGCAAGGAAGCACATGGCTGTATCTGCCCAAGGAAATGGGTTCCAGGCCTGGCAGCCGCCGTGGCACACTGTCACCCGGCCATGTCGCGCCCTTTTAGCCTGTGCCAGGCAGCATCTTGAGACCAGGGATGATGTGTCTGATGGGCTGTTCCTGACAGTCAATCTGGATCAGGCCACCCTGTTTTGGGGTAGGACAGACATGATATGAGCCCGGTTGTACCTCAGGGCAGCAGACAGGCACTAGGTGAGACTTAGTGCGTTCCTACCCGTCGCGGTCAGGGCTGGCATTCTCCTTGCATTAAACAAGTAATGGTGCAAGTAAATGCAAGGAGGCTTGGGAATGCTGGGCAGCTTCGGGGCTTCACAGCAGTGGAGGGAACAGGAAGAAAAAGCTGTTTTGCAGGGGACATTTTCACTGACGGTTGCCCTAGGTCTCCTCATATCTCCAGGCAACATGCTTGGTAAAGGCGCCGCACAGGACTAAGCAGCTCCTCTCCTCTAAGCTGCCCAGTTCCCCATAGCAGAGTGGCCCTTGTACCCATGCATTGCTGCCTCCCATCTGCATTAACTGGGGCACAAAATAAAGCTGTTGGGTACAGTTATTTCTTTCTGGGTTTGTGTTCAATTGCAGCTGTCCGTCAACTGACTAAGTTGGAGAGCAGCTTGGGTACTGGCATATAATCACAGTACAGCTCAGCAACTAGTTTGTCTCTCTTTAACAGTATGATTTTTAAACAGCTTATTTTCTTTTTGTTGGTAACTCCCTCTTCCCGTTAATTGGCTCTAGAGGCATGTACTTTGGGCTGTCTGCACACGTGCTGTGAGAAGGAGAATGAAGAAGCTTTTCATGGGCACTGTTACACTTACTGTGTAATGTATTTTATGGACTTCTCTTCCCTTCCTCTTATTCTTCAGCCTGGACTCGGTATTAAAGCTGCTGCTTACACAGTGCAGGCGCTCTGCAACATGATCCCGCCGATCATTCAGACTCGCGCTGCTGTGCACGTGCCTGCAAAGCTCACGTCGTGCTTCTGCAGCCCAACCGTACAAATGCCGGGAAGGGCTTTGAATCTTTGAAAGCAAGAAGGAGAAACTCGGCATCTGCCCCACCACCAGCACAGCTGCAGTGCATCCCTGCGAGCCCAGGAGTGGTTGTACGAGCTGGCAGGGAGCAGGGATAAGCAGTTGCAAGGGGCTAATCTCTTTACTGGTACAGCTGTAGCTGAGAGAAGAAGGTAAATCAAACCCTGGTAAGTGTCAAGTCCCGGGGCTCTTTATTCATAAACATGGGTATATATATATAAATATATATATATCAAGTAGGAGCCCTGGCCGCTTTGCACACAGCTTTTCTAGAACAGGGAAGGAGGTCAGGACCTGATGACTGACGAACATACTCCACAAGCTACAGATCTGCTGTATTAAATGCCAAAAACTCTACTTCCTTACCTTGCAGAAGCTGCTACAAACCCGGGAAGAGCCTTGCGAGAGCTCCCATCCAGAGGAATTTTCCGCAAGTGTGCATATACACGCATGCTCGGGGCTGCTGTGGCACTGGCAGAATGGCTACAGGTCCTCCAGAATGAGTGGCTGCCTCAACGCTTTAAAATACAGGGGGAAAAAAAGAAAAAAATAAGGGGAGAATGATAAATAAGGCTCATGAAACATGTACGCTGAAAATGTAAAATAGCATTTAGTCTGGGAACGAATGGCAGGGCTTCACAAAAAGATCTGAAACCCAAGATATCAAATTGAAATGGTGATGTCTGTATTTCTATTTATTTCAACTTTTTGCAGCGATATAATGGTACAAACAACTCTTTTTGCGACTGTTAGCAAAGAGTGACACTTAAATCTCTCATCTTTCTGTGTGCCAACCAACAGGAGGTCTCCTACGTAGGGCAAGAGAAGGCACACGTCCTGTCTGAGTGTACAGGGCAAGATGTGCACTCTGGAGGGGCTGATCGTGGGTCCCTGCTGCCCCGGCTTACCTGTCCGACTGAATCCCAGAGCTGCTAAAAGAAAAATGGTCACCACAGCTACTCCTTGATTTTTTGGCTGTTTTTTATAAATGATAACTACTTTTAGGTTTCTGAGCCCATGAGTGTGTCACAAGCTGTGAAACCCAGGTAGACAGATACCTCCTTAGAATAAAGTACACGAATGCCAGACAAGGGGAGGCACATGATAAAATTCTCATCCTTACCTGTTGCCTGGAAAAATTGTTCCCTCCTTAACATGCTGAATCTTGCAGTATCGATTTTAATTCTTTCTCAGGCATTGTATGGCAAATCTAAGCCCACAGCTTGGCCCATAAATGCCATTGGGCAGCCGGGCGCACCTTAGAGTATTGCTGCAGCTGCATTATTTTTCGTGGCCTAGTCATTATAAGAAGTTAAACTGCAATTGAAAAAAAAAAAAAGGTAATTTTTATGACTTAACTGTGCACACCCCTCTTTGCACATTTTTCCAGGTTTTATGCAAGGATACTTGCAAGTTCACTGTATTGTTAGGGTGTTGTGTCCAGATCCTCATCATTGTATAGCCAGATAACTATTTAATAGGAGCATCCCAGCTCCCCCAGGACCCTGCTTACATCTTGCTTTGTAAGCCAGTATCCAGTATGAGACTGGTTGTCTCCTGGCTTGCTAACCGGAGAAGCAATAATAAAAAAAGTGATACTTGTGAAATGATGCATCTCCTCTGTTGTGCCCAAAATTTGACACAAGAAGGCAACTCCAAAGCTGAATTCTTAAGTCAAGCCTTTGAAATTAACTGTGCACACAGAGAAGAAAGTTGGCGCAAAGGAACTGAACTTTACCATCTCCCATTGATGTCATCTTTATTTCTGAAGAAAGATCAGATTAACTAGGACATGTTAAGTTTCAATTTCCTAAAAGTTTCCTGGCAGGGTGCTTCAAACATATATTTTTCTATTCTAGTTGGTGCTTGGGAGCCCCAACTCCCCCTTCCACTTTACTATAGATTAAAAAAAAAAAGTGCTACACTTTTTCCTTACTGTTCCCCTTATTATTACCAGAGCTATAACACTTTGGGTTCACTGCTAAAAGTTGTAGAAATAATACATGACAGACAACAAAATCTCTGCTCTTTAGCGCCAATTTTGCATATTCAGTTCTGTATGTGCAAACATTAAAAAAACTGTGAGATTGATCTACAGATTATGAGATAGAAAAAATAAAATTGGATTCTTTAATTTGTATTCTGTTTCCCATTTTTTTACTTTTTGTGGAGAGAAAGAGTGTTTGTTTCCCCCTCCCCCCCAATCTCAGGAACTAGAATTATTTTTAATGAGAAAAATGGGATGTTCATGCAATCTTAAGACATTAAAGTAGAGCTTTAATTAATGTTTAGATTTACCCATTTACTTTTTGTGAGCTGTATATAAATATCTAGCTCACATGCTATAGAGATACATACTTTGTTATGCATTGATCTATCTATATAACAAGATGGGCTGTGAAAATGTTATGGATTGGCAACACTTGATATTCATCATCCACTTAGAAACAAAATAAATGTATTGTTCTGGTCTACCGGCATCAGTGTGGTAATGTGGGACTCGTTATATTCAATCATTTTCAAGAGGCTCTTGAACTGTTTCTTGCAGCAGATCTTTAATTAAGTCCTTTATGTAAAGAATGGCAGTAGAGCCTTCAGCCCTCCGCAACATACCTGTAATTCTAATGTCACTGTCCAGGTCCTCAGCTTTCCTTGTTCCCATGTGTTACAGAAGTATCATAGTACAGATATGTAAGTAATACTGCAGGTATTGTAGAAGCACAGATGAGCCAGAGGAAGATTAATGGAATTTGACAGTGCGACAGAAATATCACCGCGCCAGTACATCCATCGCGAGGCTTTTTGTTGTGTATGACTGTCAAGGAGACAATCACTGAAGGAAAATACCCCTTTGCTGAATGTAATTTGGTAACAATTTACAAAACATGATACTTTGCCTCCCTAATTCAAAAGCAATTCACAGAGATATCTTGACATTTTTATTACAGGAGCTGTCAGGAATAATCTGGACCAGGAAAAGGGTCTTATTGGAAAATGCCTACTTGTCTTTTGTAATCTAATAATCCAGTAGTAGGGTGAAGTCATTTTTTTGTGATGCAGCCCTTAATCATCTATCAATTACTACTTTTAATTACAGTTGAGCTGCTGAGATATGTAGAGATGGTCCTAGGAAGAAAACGAGCAGTTGGAGCACTGCTCTGAGCACTGCTGCATTGCCAAAGAGCCAGCAATTCCCCTCCCTCCACCACCACCACCTTCCTGTGAATGAAACGGCTGTGGAAAAAAAAAATGCTGAGCCCATTACACAAAAGGCCAGAGATGTGGTTATTTCATAATGCATATCAATGAAAAGCAAGTGAAAATTGCATCGGAAGTTTTAGTTGTGGCTTTTCCCATTTTATAGCTACCTGACTTTTCCCTTTAACAGTTCCATCTAGTTAGATATGCTTATAGCTGTAGATACACCTACATAAACATAAATCTATATGTATATATAGATATATGTATATATACATATCTATATGTATATTTAGACTAGGACTTTTTTCATACAGCTCACTGGCCCCTTGAGAGGCTCTGCCCCAGATAGCAGAGAGCACCTTTTGCTAGAGCCACACATGATCCCTGGAACTGTTTTGGAGAGATAAATAAAGGAATACAACCTTAATATCCTCAAAGTCAGACTTTCTTAGCCCACCAGGGCCTTCCCCCCTCCCCCAATAAAAAAAGCTGCAATTCTCCCTTAATTTCATTCAACAAGTTATGTGTTGCCTGAAGGCCAGGCCCTGTGTCTTGCTGCTCCTCGGTGGCCCTGTTTTTCGCCATGGATGGGAGCTGTGGGAGGTATGGATGTTCATAGCACAGTGATGTCCTAACAGATCCTGCAGGCTAGTACTGCAGGGGTGCAGCAGGGTTTACAAAGAGGTTGTGACCCAAAACCCAATGATCTTCACTCCAAATGCAATGCTCTGTATAGGACATTTCAGTCTAAAACAAAGATGCATAGAATAACCCTGCAAATAGGATTGGTATAATTCAGAAAATTAAATTAATTTATCAGGCCCTGGCTTTGTTTGTCACTTACCATCACTGTAGCCTCTTTTCATCTTCAGTTCTTGCTCCTCTTGGTTATTTGCTATAAAGAGATTTATTTAGAAGGAGAAATAGAAAAAAGAGTATATACATCTATTATTTAGTGATGGGCAGTTTCATCGTCGGGGTAAGTGGGCAAGAAGGCTTCTGATGGCAGAGTGAAATGAATTAAAGGTTGGAAAATCTAAATTAGACTGAGAGTTTATGATCTAATTCACATAACGCTGATTTTAATGTCAGTGACTTCCTTCCTGATCCGTTGGTTTTTTGTTGTTTTTTTTTTCTTTCAAATTCAATTGCTTGTATATTAATTTTCACACTTCTGGAGGCAGCACTGCTGTAAGATCTAGTTTAGGGCCCATACTTTTTCTTTGGAAAATAAGAGACTATTTCATGAAGAGAAAGAAAGATGAAGAAAAATAGCATCTTGGAAATAACACACTAGGAAGAGCATTTCTTTTCCAGGGCTCTGAGGAGGGGGGTGTTGTCTTTACAGGCGATTTGCCTGATGGCCTAAGGGCCTCAGCCCCACGACTTGCCGCAAGCTCAGCTCGCTGCTAGTGGCTGCACATTTTGGAGGAGACTTAAAGCAGCTCACTCGTGGGGTAATAATCCTGTGTGCCCTAGACCTGCTTTCACAGCGGTCTCAGCAGCTCTGCAGCTGGTGCAGCTTCTGCAGGGTGCCCGCGCTGTGGGATGCTGAGCAGGGTGAACGAGCTCTGGAGACAGAGCTGCTTCACCTACCTGTCAGTCTCTCGGCCTCTGCAGGACGTAGGGGAGCGCCCATCCTACCCTGTGAAACTGCCTCTGGGCAACTGTGGATTCAGGCTACTCAGTTTAGAAGGGCAAATATTGTTTTGTCAAAATATTCAAGGAACTCCCTCTGGGGTCAGAGATTTGCATCAAGGCCATGACTGGCAACAAGGTCAGGAACAAAAGCCCTTCTGAGCTCCTGGGACACATTGGACTTGGGTGCTGCTCCCATTTCTGCCTCCAGTTAGTCCTGTCGGTTGTCCTAAAAGCCCTGGGGTCTTGGCTCTGCCTCATCACAGCTCCTGTTGCAGTATCATAAAGCCCAGCAGGATTTAGGAGACAGCAGACCATATGCATGCATACGGATTACGTTGAGAGATGACTTATTTTAAGGCCAATGCTTTATTTTCTGACAGTTCTGGGAAGCAATTCACACGCAGGAGTTATTCTTGAAAGGATGGTGCTTGCGGAGCTGGGAACACTGACTCACTCCCGCCATCCTCGCAGGCTCCAACGCGTGATGCAGAGGTGAGGCAGGAGAAGGCAGCGAGCGATGTCTTGCTTTTGCTGTGGCAGAAATACGGCTTGCTCTGTGAGTTGGCTCCTTTCCTGTAAACTTCCTGCATCAGATGGGAGGTTGCAAATAGCGAATAGTTGGCTTCGGGTGCCTCAAACAGAAAGGCAAAGCTCTCACTCCCCTTGCTTTCAGACAATTGCCCAAAATACATTGAAACCATGCAATCTCCAGGGGAAAGAAAGAAAGAAGAGCTTTGTTGATTTTCGCAGGCTTTTGTCATATTAAATCAGCATGGTCACAGTTGCAAATGCCACCCTGAGACAGGTTTAGTCAAGACACATATACAAAGATACAGCTATCACTGACAGAGAGTTCTTTCTCTCTTCTTTTCTTTGCTGTAAATGCTGTAAATCCAACTGCTGGATGGTGTATTTGCAGATGGAAACGCTCCCAGCATTTTCCTCGTGTCTCTTGGTGCAAGTACTGGCCCGTTGTTGCTTTGCACCATTTTGAAGCAGCTCAGCTGAAATGAATGCGGTTACACTGGGACGCAGCTGTGTTTACAGCAGTGAACGTGCGAAGAGCTGCATTATTCACGGAGTGGAGGAAGGAAAAGTGAATCGGAAAAGCTATTTCCAATGGTTTATGTTTAGCCCTTGCTTAGGTAAATTATAATTTTTACATCTGAATACCAAAAAAGCAATTTTAATCTGTCTGTCTATGATTACAGGGAGACAGATTTGTTGGAGATATTTGGAAACACTTCAGATAATATTGGACACAAAGAAATAACATTCTAACACAAGTGAAAAAGGGATCAACCTGTGACAGTAATAAAGTCCTCTGATAATATCCTCACTGATGACTTAAATCTGAAAACTGGGCTCCTTGAATTTTTGCTATCAAAAAAGTTGTCATTTAAGTACAATCCAATTATTCATAAAGGTTATTATGCATTGCAAATTATTCATAAAGTGTACTCTGTCAGAATTTATGATCGCTTGTCAAAACCCAGACTAAATTTGTGTTTGTGTATTTGTCTGAAAACTAAAACGTTTTGTGTGGCAATGATGTGATGATTCCTAATAGCTGTCTGTTTAATGGCTCAAATCCCATTTTTGCTGGAGAGTTGGGTTACTCCAGCAGAATAAATCTTTTTGTATTGACTCCATTAGGAGACAAGCTGAGGATGGAGAGAAGCTTAACAAACCTGTCCCGGAGAAACCAAGTACTCTAAAGTAATAAGTCTGAAGTATGTTTTACTTTTCATTAGAAAGTTAATGAGTCATAAGCATGTAAACGGTGACTAAATGAAGCCTAGCACAGCTCAAGAGATGCACAAAGCTAACTGTATCTTCCAGTGCTTAGCGTTATAAATGCAGCAAAAGGACATCTTTGCTGAAGAGTCACCAACCTATTACAGCTACTTTTCAAAAAGACAAGCTCCGAAGAAGATTTTGGTACATCTTCAGATAGGACCCTCAGCATGAACAAGAGTTCAGAGAGTCAGGGAACGATGTCTCAGGGCAGGACCGTTCTGTTGTTTCATCACTACCAACCAAAAAGCTCTGGCAGACCCATGCGGAAAATTGTGTCATCCTCACAATTTCCTCCTCTCTAGCAGGTATCTCCAAACAGGCAAAGATCTCCAACTGCTTTACAGTGCTAGTAAGTCATCGCAGCCGTGCAGTAGCAGGCACCCTGGGCAGCTGGAGCACAGGTTGTTCTGGCCTTAGCAACTAGGCTGGTTTACTCATCCATGAGTCAGCCCCTTATTGCCTGCTGAAAGCATGAAAGTGGTATTACATCTTTGCCTTCACCTCACACATTTTAGAGCTCAGCACAACCATGGTCTGAATATGTCTAATTTATCCAAAGAGTACTTACAGAGAGATCTTTTTAAATGCCAGCAGATTTTAATGTATTCCAGCATCACACTCGTGAAGAGTCCTCTTGAACGGCATTTCAGTGGGGTGGACCATTGCTGTATCCTCTCTTTATTTATGTGTCTTTGCGCATCCACACACAGCCATAGAATAATAGTCAATTTCTTGTGTTTCTGATGTGGCTTATACTTTCCAGTTTATGAAAGGTAGGTTAATATTTGATCTTACATCACTAAATCTCACTATGCTAAACATATAAGGGTCATTCTGGAAAACTTGTCTTGTCACTGCCAATTTATCGTGATAGTTTGTAGTAGTACAAGTTGATGAGGCATCTGAAGAATTTCATTATGTGAATATGTGGAGATAGAGATGGTAATCCTTGTTGCAGTTACTATGTGTGATGATACTGACAGGTATTTGAAATATGTGACTTGTGAGTTTAATATTATCTCTTACAGACTTTATTTCACCATCATAGTAGTTGGATGGGATTGATTTTTTTTCACTCTTCCCTTGCAGTAGGGAGCTTATCTCAAGCGCTTTCATTTTGCTTTCCTTATTGATTTTCATGTTCACTTCATACATTATCTCACCGGAAGTTGGTAACGAATCAATGTGGCCTCCTAAATATATGTTGGGCATTAATCTTTCAGAAAGAGTCACTTACAGCTATCTATATCAAAACACGTTGGGTAAGTATTGTACACAGCTGAACATATAAGATAATATCGTTGCCTCCACGCCAGTGGGAGACCTGCGCAGGCTTTGAGCAGGTGCATTTTTAAATGCTTGCCTTGATAATTGGGACTTAAGAGGAAAACACTAGAGCAAGCTAAAGAGATCTCAGTGTGAGTCTTTTATCTTAAGTAAGTTGTTCAGTCCTTAGTGGCCAGTTTCCCAATCTTCTGCTTATATGTTGTGTCTTTCTCTCAACTTTTTCTTTTCCCTGTCATCTATATCTGGTAAGACTAAAAGCACTTCAGGGCAGAGATTATCTCTTACTCTCTACTTACATTGCCTTTAATACCTAGCTCTTAGCAGAAAGAGTCTCATTAGCACAGACAGGACACCTGATATAAATATAGATAACAGTAATATTAATTATGCAAAACCCCGGGACCACCTTGATTACAAATTTTCATTATTTTTTGGATTCCTGATGTTCTTACATCTTTAGGTAACATTAATACTTAATGGTTTGTTCATTCCCATGCTGCAGTACATAAGGATATTAATACAGCTTTTTGCTCAACTGAGGTGGGCCTACCCAAGGAAGGAGGGCTTCCACATATGCTGCTTGAATCTAGTCAGAGTAGGAATATGGCAGCTAATTTCCATGAGAAAGATGTTTTAAATCAATATTTGAGGAAAACATAACACTGTCATATGTGCCCTAAGCTAACCAGCACCTTAGTGTTAGAAATAGTATGTCAAATGCAGGGATTTCTTCTAAGAGATTTCATACAAGTTAAGAATTTACTTGGTTGAACAAAAGTAGATGTAGATGCTCATTTTTGGAGCTTTCCAAAAGCCAAACATTTTAACATCCATATATATCATATCAGTGATTAGTGACAGTAGTTGTACGCCTCCTGTATTTGTAGGCCCACACAAATTTCAGCCTTTTCCACACTGAAAATAGGGCTTGGTTTCTCAGCAATGGCATTGCCTGGGCAGCTGTCTGGAAAAAGCCAGGTTCAGCGTATTTGAAAAAAACTCAAGGCTCGGAAAGGCTGAAAATGCTCTAGTTCCCATCTAACTCTCTCAGGTTCAGGCACCTAAAGAACCTTTCACAATCCTGAAAAAAAACATGAATTCACTGATAACCCTTGCAGCTCTTCCTTTGCTAGAAAACAGCTGCATTTTGTGTTCGAACACCTATTTCTGCTCGTCTGCTTCATTAGCGAATGCCGTCCTAAACGTGGGACAGTGGGATTAAAATTCATGCCACAGAGCGCAGAAAATGAACTGCCAACATAGCGTGAACGCACAGGACCTGGGTGAAAAACACTCCAGAGGTGTAACATCACTGCCGGGTGGTATTTGGCTGTGGAAAGAGTTCATTTATCCCGGATTTCCTCCAAATTTCTTAACGAACCTTAAATAAGACCTGCTCGGGAAGCCGATCGGCTCCTTGGGAACTAGACTGCATGGCTGGGCTGAACGAGACCTCCCAGTGCCGGACGAGCAGCTGCAGCCCTGATAGGGCTGGCCATCCCGAGAGGGGTCTGCTGGGCCCCGGGAGGGGAATCAGATGCCCACAAAACCTCAGAGCATGGACAAGGGACAGCAGCTTCACCAGGCCCCACGTTTCAGGTGAGTGGCAGCACAGGAGCAGGCACCAAGGCCGCGGGAAAGACACAGCCCGTCAGTGCAGCTCACAGCAAAAAAGGCCTAAACTAAATCAGCCGTAGCTGTAGGGCACTATAACTACAAGGAGAGGAATCTGGGTTTGGTTTACATGCTGTACCTTGTGAAACTAGTGTATCTCCGTGCTGTGCCTGACCTCCTCCCCCAGGTATTGAGATTCATTCAAGATTTTATTCATTCAAATAGAAGGACTAAAAGCTTACTGCAAGCAAACAAACAATCAGGATCTCCTATACTTGTTTGTCCTTACAGGATGTTTTGACTTAACAACCAAACAGAAAAACCCCAAGAGGCACCACAAGCCTTACCAGCATTGCAATTAAACTGTGAGTTGGCAACATTTGGGTTTGTTAGCTCTGTTGTGGATAGGCGCACAAATGGCTTATATGATTTTGAAAGATTTTTTTTATCTACTCAGAAGCCCTTCTCCATTTACAAGGCAGAGATTGTGACGCATTTGCCTTCCTCTTCTTTGAGCGTATCTGTTATTCAAAGCCTCAGTAAAGTTTCAGCTTGAGGGTCTGACAGTAATGTTGCTGGACCAGCAATCACCGCACTTAGCTGCGAGAGTGCTTCAGCAGGCATCTTCTTTTACCGGGTGCTGCAGGGAAATTTCAAAGCTCCTACCATTTCAGAGGAGCTGACACCAACAGCCACGTGAATTTTGAAGATATTCATGAGTTAAACTTTGTGTCTGCAGTAAATTACCACCAATATTAGACGGCTGCTCCAAAGTTCTTCCAGATACTTGTACGAGATGGCTAATCAAAACTATCTTTGCTGAGCAATTAGTCCCCAGTGGTTTCTTAGGTAATTGCTTTGGCATGCTTAAAATTTCTAGGTGTATGACGTGCTTCCCGGCGACCTGAGCAGTGGCTAATAAACTCCCGTTCCCCCACCACTGCCTGCCTTAATGCCACTTCTGCCCAAACCAGCCCCTGAAAAGTGTAGTTTTTACTGCCACCTAATGTCTACCCAGATTACTTAATTTCCCGCTGCTGTAGCATATTAGACTAATACTGCTGGAGCATTTGATACGTCTTAATCTAATTACCCAAAGCCGAGCACGTGGCCCATGGCAGCCGGCGCGAGCCTCCCGCACCGCCGCAGCAGCTGCCCCAGTGAATCCTGCTCGGCTCCTCGCGCCGCTGCTCTGCGCCGTGCTGCCCGGGCTAAGTGCGCATGTTGCATTTGCTGCCACGTGGGGTGATTTTTGGCACTTTCTCATGCCGGGGGCTGGCGTTGCCTCAACGAGAGGGGCTAGGGGATGCCCTGGCCCCAGCCGGCGTGCGGCTGCTTTCGGGTGTCCCGCTGGCAGCAGCGAGCGGCCCCGGCTTCGTTTAGCGTTGTTTTCTACCACAATAGAGCCGCATGGCACTTAACTGCAATCTAATGGACCAGAGCTGCTCACTGCATTATAATTAAATCCCAGTCTAATTTTACATAGCAATAACTAATAGAACACAAAGATGCAAAAATTAAAACATATAGAAAGGGAAACCACCCTAAGAACTGGCATGAATATTAGATCTGCCATTTAATAAAATCATCTCTCCCTCATATATGTAGATTTTAACATCTAAATGAAGATCAATGTGTTTTCATATATATGTATATTTTTATATATATATATATATAATATATATATATATACACATATGTATGCACATGAAAGCACTCAAAGAAAAAAGAGAAAATACATGCAGCTACATACTATAAGTACTCTCTTAATGAAAGTCTAGCTACTCATCCACAAATAAGCCCCCAGGTCTAATAGCTGAAATAAATAACTTTTACTTATACTATTAGCTTGAGTAAAACTATTCTGCTGCATTACTCACTGCATCAGGGGATTGAAGATGGTATTATTTTTACATGTGCTTTTCTTAATGTCACATCCATCACTCTAAAAAAGATTCTGGATTTTAATTAAATGGATGAAAACTGAGGTCGTTAAATGACAGTCACTGTGAGCTTAGCTATACCAGCCATGTTGAGTGTCTATTTACTCATGGGTTTACTGGTGGGGTTGGAAGCCCATGCATCAGATGCCCATTTTTCTGCCATAATATTTCTTTCTTGTTACCAGACCAACTTTTTAAATGTAATATGCAGTACAAAAGGCAGCTCATCACGCGGAAGAAAGATCAGTGGTATTTACTGTGCAAGCCCTAGAACGAGGTCAGGCAGGTCCCCTTCCTGATCTAATCCTCTCTCCCACTTTTCTTTATTAATGAACTCTGCAACTGAGATGGCTTTTTTGATCCCTTGGGCCTTGAGATGAAAGCCTTCGTGGCCTCAGCCTATGCAAGAACATGAAAAATGCTCAGTTTAATGCTAAGGAACAAATTCCTGGAGGTACAAGTTGCCATGCCGTGCTCCCCAGAGAGAGCACACTTTACCAAAGCAGTCGCCTGCGCAGGTTTCAAAGCTGGATGCTGCTACTTCGTGGGGGGAGCTGGAAATTACAAAAACTCCTCTCCGCTCGTAACAGGGGCCGGAGGCTGCAGCAGCAGCGACCACATTGGGGAATATTCACTTTAGTCCCTTCCTGTCCTCTCCCCCCACTAGCCAGTAAATCCAGGCCTATGTAGGGACGGAAACTCCAGCACGTGCCAATACCTGATGCCACTTTCCCGGCAGCACGGCACCGGCGGCTGGAAGTAACCCCACGCTGGTAACTTCCTCGGCGGCAGTCGTCGCTGAGCTGAGCTCATGGTAGGCTGCACACAGCCCTTATCTGCCCCCAGCAGTTTGTTTTTAAGAGCAGGGTAGCTCACAAGCATCTGTTTGCCGCGATAAAACACACCATTTTTAATGATGAAGCTAAAGTTACAGATATGCAGGGGTTTCTGTGGCTAGACCTTTTGAGGAGGGCGAGGAAATAGCGTGAGGCTGTAGGGCTCAGACAGAGAAACCACGGAGAAGAAACCTGCTTTGGCCTTTAGCCCGCTGGACTGAGCAGCCTTGCTGCTGGTGCTGTTGCTCTGAGAGCCAGGTCATGGCAGGGGTGAATTTGGCCCAAGAGCTGAAGATGGAAAGCTGCAGGCCCCCTGTCACAAGACATTTTCTTTTCATTAACTGACCTACATGAGGTTAATGTGCAGAGAGCTATTAATCCTCTTACAAACAGATCATTTTTCAGTTCATTAAACATTATTGCTAAACTATTAGTATCTCTTCTTCAATTACTTGCCTTGGAGAAAAGTGTTTCACAACTAAAAAGGAGCAGAAATAGCTGTTAAATTGTTCCTTCCAATCAGATTTCTTGCTACACAGGATTATTTTTGTTGTTATTTGGTTTCTTTGGTGGAGGTGGATAGATAAACTGATAGGAATTGTCTGCTCTGAAATACTTTGTTAACGTTGAAGTGATGGGCCCAGAAAGCGCTCATTTTACGTTTCCAGACTTTGCATGATGAGCAGAACTGACCAACCTCTCCCCTCATCTCCTCACTTGTCTCTCTTCCTCCAGGAATATAAAAACACCAACCCCATGCCTTTCCACCTAGCTCAGTGGTTCTCTAGCAGAGGTCTGTTGAAGACATGTAAGGCCAGCATTTGTCTTCAGCCATGAATCTGAATTTCAGACACCTGCACAGCATTGGGGCGCTGGCAGGAGGTCACTTCTGCATCCTATTTTTGCTGCTGGAGAGGGACAGTGGGGTAGGATCGAGGTTTGAAGGAGGTGACAAAGAAGATAAGCAAATAAAAATTGTGTTTCAGCAGACTTTTTCCAACCATGCCTCCAAAGGAAGGAAGAAAAGAAAAGAAAAAGGCTGAAAAAGGCTGCTGTTTCTGGAAAGAGGAGAGAGCACTGGAACAAGTTGGAGAGGGATGTCTGGGGCTGGCTAAAAAATGAAAAGGATCTTAGAAATTTGATAAAACGAAAACAATTTTAGGTCCTACCAGTCAGGGTTATTAAATGCATCTGGTTTTACTTGTAGAAGGTATTTTCTCAGATATCTGATCAAATTATGATTTTCAGATCCAGCCCAGGGATACAATCCCCATGAAATTCCAATTTGTAGCTGGAGAATGGCTACGGCGCTGTGCAACCTCCATTTTTTATCCAAACCAATAATTTGCAGACCTAATTTCTTTACTTACAAAAGAGCTGATCAAGAAATTCATTTCCAGCCAGGTCTCAATCACTCACAGTTATTTAAAAGCAATGCCAGGGTCCTCAGGAGAACCCTTCAGTTATGCAATACAAATCGCTTCTGTCCTTCACTTGGGTGCACAGTACGAGTCTATGTGCTTTAGTGCTACTTCCCCCCACCGTAGCTATCAAAATTGCTCTATGACTGCAATTTTGTGGAAAAGGAAAAACATTGATTGAGGTTTGTGTTCCCAGACATGGATCTGGTTTTGAAACCTTTCCTCTGTAATCTATCTTCAAGGCAGATGATTTGTAAAGTAAAGTATAGGTGGCCTCCTGCTGAGATTAGTGGAAAGACTCCAAAAGACCAGTTGATCCTGCTCTCTATGCTTTCCAGTATTATAACTATTCCTGTAGGAGAGGTTCCCCTTCTTGGCCCTTCTCACCCAGTCTGTTGGTCCCAAAGTCAGCTGTGGACCAGGATCTCATGTGCAGCAACAATCTCCTGATGTCAGAACAGCAGCAGAGGCCAAATCACAGCTGGTCTCTTTGGGTAGGATCTCTGTTAACTAGCTTTAGCCAGCCAAATTTTATCCAACAAATAGCTGGCAAGAGTTCACCCTTCCAGAGACTGACCCAGCTGGCCTGTTTCAAGAAGTATAAAAATACCTGTCTGCCTTCAGCATTGAGGGAAGGAGCTTACACAAAAGGCTTAGATGGCTAAAGTCAGATGAAATGCAGTCTACTCAATACGTAAAAAGACAGCACTTCCATTAAATTGACCCAAGCCACCATTTAGAAATGGATCTGCAATTGTAGTTCCACGTGGCTTTTCTTTCTGATCTCTAAGCTGACAGGCTTTGTCCCTAAGTCTTATGAAAGGTCTTTGCTCTGTTAGAGTTATATTTACAGCTTTAATTTTGACCAGAAATGCAACTGATAAGAATTACATGCCGATCCGTCTGACCTGCAAATTGTTTGGCTTGGCATCCTGTATCTTGTAATCAATAAATCCCAGAATTAAGAGACTGCATATCCTGGCTTCTTAGGGAACCTTTATGCTTTCCAAACAAACAAGCCAATTTCAATCATTTGTTTTCCTGGAATGGAAGGTAAGGATAGGATTAGGAGAGCTTTGACTCAATATGGAAATATATTTAGGCACCTACAGTCCCACGGCAATCAATAGGTATTCAGGCACTTAAGAGCCTTGGTGGAGCCTGCCCTTTAACAATATTGGCAGTTCCCCAAAGGTGGTCCAGAGCAGCTGGCTGGCCATATGGGCTGTATCTGTTTGTGTGTGTGCACAGTTACCACTGAAGTCAGTGGGAGGGGACTGATTATGGAATTACAGGTCTGCCTATGCTCCGCATGCCACTTCTTAAATCATCGTTGGAGACAGCCAGGCCCATCTCAAGCCAATGCCATAAAACCTGGAGGCTCTGAAATTAAGCTGTTAAACCCACATTCAATGTTTTCTTCTAAGCTCTTTGGAGGGGACAGGCAAGGCCTGGGGTGTGATGCTGCATGGTGTATAGTACCATGGACTCCTGGTCCATGTGGCAACTCCTAGTACTGTGACTAGGAAGTTTCACCCTAAAAGTGTCTTGCTTAGTCCTGAAAGTGACTCATAGGTTTCATTTCAGTGGCATGGTACTATTAGTAGATTTTCCTGTGTCATGAAACAGTAGCTTCATTTTCATGGCTTTATCAATAGACTAACTTTTTTTCTTCTCTTTGAGGTAGCGCAATCAGACTCTTCCTCACACATCTTGGTGGGGAACAGCCAAATCTAAAGCTTTTGCTCTGTGTGTTATCTTAAATGAGATCAGAAAAAAAATCTTCAGGCTTCTTCCAATCTCTGCAGAAGAGCAGCCTCAGTGGTAGATCATTTTGTAATATTTAAAGGCATCTCACAAATATCTGATTTCACCTGCAATGTGGAAAGATAGGTACACGGTCCAAACCGTCAAGGATCCCTGTAAGATTATTGAATTTTTTAAAATCTCTATTAAATGTGTATGGAGGTTAAATCCTACTATAAGGTTATTCACCTAGGATTATCACTGTTTCCCAAGACCGCTCTGAATGCAGCCAGGGTCAGCACCTGACTGACATGTTTGCTGCTGTTAGAGAAACAGTATTACTCCTGTTGGTTGCTTTCTTCTTTCCATTTTTCTTTTCAAATCTACCATTTTTAGCACCTTGCACTAGAAGTGGTTGGTGTTTCTGCCCTAATTACCTGCAGCCCGTTGGCCATGCAAAGGCAGCCGCCATTTCAGAGCTATGAAGGAGGCCCCAACTGTCATGTCTGAGAGTGATGCTACCCAGAATGGCCCGAACCACTGTATCTGCTCACCAGCACCAAAAAGAAAAGGCAGTAAGGCATCTTAACTGGAAGAATAGCTGACCTTTCTTCAGGCCAACATTTCAGCAGCAGCTGAAAATTTCCACGGTTATGCTTAGTGGAATTAAGAATACTCAGAATAATAGGGAAAATCTTTCAATACTTCCTTACACTGCAGGAAAACAATATTGATTTAATAATTTGAAGGATTCCCCCACAGGGCATCAGCAAGTCCTCCACATGTGGATTGAAGATGTCAGACCAGAGTTTGGATTGGAGTTAGGTTTTTAATACAACCAGACAGATGGCAGAAGAAAAGCAGTTAAAAATCTAAGGCACTTTCTCCTGCTGGCTATAGTCTGAGATTTACCAATGCTGAGATGTCAGGGCCTTCAGCTACATTAGGATGTTGTTTCCAGCAGTCTTCCTTCTGCAGGGGGTGAATCAACCACATTTCTCTGGATGATGCAGGAGAGTGGCCAATTGCTTTTCTTCTGCTGCTGAGCCTAGGCTATACACCTGCCCCAGCAAAGAGAGGATATATATCTGTGTGTCTTCAGGGTCTTGCTCATGGTGTCTCAGACCAAGGCAGGTGCCAAGTAGGAAAATATGTGTCAGAAAGAGAGGTGCTTCTTGTGGGAACAGCACTTAAGCCTGTCAGACTAGTATTTTCAACTGCAAGTGTTTACAAGTGGGAAATTTAATTCTGTGTTTCACAGTGCTACTCAATCATTTCCCTAGGAAAAGAAAAATAAAGTATTTTTCTCATAAGCAATTAATGTTTGCTCTCACACACAGTATCTTGGTGCTAGAGCAGGATGTAGACTGGAGGAAAAGAATAAGAAAATAAAAGAACAAATCCTTTCAGGCCTGGAAGTAAACCTGGTTGATACACCTTTGCTGCACAGTTTAACCTGCAGTCTTGTGAGTTGCAGTTCTCTGTCATCTGTGGCCTTTTAGGCAGCCAAAATTGGCACCATGACAGGGAGCACTGAACAATCTTATGTTTTTAGATCTTTTAGATTTTTAAAAACTGGTCTCAGACTCCTTTCATGGACAAAATACCTACTGAAATCCAGTGCTGAGTGTTGAAGGACCTCATCTCTAATGGACTACTTTGAACTCTTAACAGTCGTGAGGGACAAGCTCCACTGGGGACTGTCAGTACCTAGTATGAACAGCACAGAGCCCCACTGGAAAGGATTAGCAGCCATACGAACTTCTGATCCCTGCAGGGACCTCCACTGCCATCTGTCATGGCTTTGACTGCTTCTTCAGTGCCAGGTCCTTAAAATCCTTTTCTGTACACAGCCGGATCTCATGCACAGCCCAATACAGCCATCCCCATTCTCAACATCTGCACTGCAATCCTGCAGACTCAGAGAGCTGAACGGACAGAAAACGACTCCCCCTCCCCAAATGCAAGCTGTCCCTTGCCAAGTCACAGTCAGACATGCTCGCTGTCAGTGGTGGGGCAGTGCTAGCTGGCACAAATGGGAGCGAGGCACAAAGGCAGGGTTACTTTCCCATAGCACTTCATCCTTCATGGATTTTCACCTACTCTGATCCCTGCACAGCTTCCGGCTCCACCAGGAGACATCTCTCTTCCCTCCAAGGTGGTGCAGCTGGACTCTTCTCCCCATGTCCTCCACAGGGCCCTAGAGTAAACATGCATGAGCTAAAGGGCATCAATGTACAGGGAAGGGGCATATCAAAGGACAGATTTCCCATCCTCTTGCTCTCAGGTTTTTAGAGTACAGTTGCACACAGGTTATACCTGTAACCACCTTATGACTTTACTAAAGATCCTCCCCTCTGCACTCTCACAATTTAAATGTTACATCCCCCCCCCCAGATTTAGCATCACAAATTCTCAGCATGTGCTGTCTTTCAGTGACATCTAGGGATATAGACTGGAAATAGCAACTCTACCATTTACATAAGCATTATTAAAAACATTCAAAGCTAATAAAATAGTTTGACAGAATTTAAAATTTTTTTTTCCACAGAAAACAGAATTCCCTTGTCTCCACCCAAAGGCTTAAGAAATTCTCATGACAGAATTCATATTCTTAATCTTTTACTGTAGTCTTACAAGTCAAGCTTTATGTGTAACCTCTCAATAACTATTTCCAAAACTTTAATCACAGCACATGGAGCGAATGCAAGACTTCCAATAAGCCAACAGTTTCAGCATATGACCGCAGCGAAGATTGGGGAAAGGAATTTCATATATCATTAAATACAACAGAGAAGAAACCTCAATTGACATGAGGTCTCACTCTTGTACAGAGAATACAAATAGGATAAAGTATTTCTGTGATCAACAGCGGCTCCATCCAGACAGCTTTGTAGCTTGGCTTGAGGTCAGATGCGACTTTATGGTGTTGGAGCTGGAAGGAGTTGTGCTCACACTGCTTAGAACCGCAGAGATGAGGAATAAGGCAAACCCTGCTGGTACGCCTCCCCTTCCTTACTGGAAGGGCAGACAGACCTGCCTCCAGAGCACAGCTGAAGAGCTATGCACCCACACAATAACTCACATCAAAGACGCAGAAAATGTACAGGCAAGCGTCTTACCTTTTATAAACAGACTGCCATTGTACAATCTACATCCGCTCCAAATTTCCCCTTTTAAATTTAGCCTCTTGATTCTTCACAAGCCCCAAGAACAAAAGAACTCTCCAATTCCTGCACAGCCCTCCAGAGAATTAAAAAAACAAACAAACAAACAAAAAAAAAAACAAACAAACAAAAAAAAAAAACAAAAAACCAAACCAAAACATGCATCTTCAATGGCAGGAACATGGAATATATTCTCTGGAGAAACACATCAAATTAACAGAAGTGCTTGTGCACGTACCAGGGGCTCACATGTCCAAGACTGAAATAGATGCAAACCTACTTGCCTAAAAAATTAGCATGGAGGAAAAGGGGTGAGAGAAAGACACTCACAGTTTTTCATGGTCTTTTGGCCAGATCCAATGGAGCTGTGTCAGCTGAGGCCCAAATTTCAGTGAACAGAAAAACTCTCTAAAGACTACAGAAAACAGCTCGTATTTCTGCACTGTAAAATGTTAAACTTAGCAACTGCTAGCATCTTGCACTTTTCAAGCAGTACCTTTTTTTTTCTTTAACATTGAAGGCTTTCTGGATGTACATTATTTTGGCTGCTACAAGCCTAGTTTTGAAGCTGTTTTATACCCCACAAAGAGCTTTTGAAAAACAAAGGTCAGTGGATGCTTTGCCAGCATCAGTACTAAAAGCTGTGACCCTGAAAATGCAATTGGTATAACTCTAATGACTTCAGGGCAAATTCTCTAGACACATGCTTACGAAAGGATTGAAAATACATCAGCCCTTTTGCCCCCAGCAACCACTTTGCCAGATCACTGAAGCACTTGCAGAAAGCCGAAACTGCAAGTTGAATCTTTTGAGTCTGTTTTTACCCTCTCTGCTGTTTCCAGCGTAAAGATGCGCTGTTCACGAATCATGGCCTAGTGCACAGAGCTGGGGACATGCATGCGCTTGCAGGTGATCATGAGAGTAGCCCCAACTGCACCAGGCTTTGCAAAAGTTCACACAACCTGGCCTGTGCCTTTTGCAGGAAAACCTGGAAGCGCGCGCGCGCTCCTTAGGGCTTCCATACAGGGCTTCCATTTAGGGCATGGAAATAAACACAGCGAAGAGGGCTCCTCCGAGCAGGAAGCAACTTTCACAGTTCCTATTGTAACAGAGGTCTCAATTTTAATGATTTTTCTGCAGAAATACAAATATAAATCATCTAATTGTAGTGTCTTCTTAGGATCTCTTTATATCCAATTGATTCACATAAGCTTCCCTTTTAATACCTTCCACCTGAAACACACCTTAAAAACCTAAATATTAGTAGTCTGTAATCAAACTGGAGCCAGCTAATAAAGATATTGGAAGTTAACAGATTATCTCCTGTGGTTTAGAAGGGGAGAGGGCGCTCACCAAGCAAACATACTTGAGAACACAGCCTAAAAGTAAAGAGTTTCCAGGTGACACATTGCTTCTTTGTGTAACAACATGCACAGCTTTGGGGCAGTTACATAAGCAGTATCACTGTTTTAAATGTATAGATGAACCCGTTTCCCTTGCGCTCCCACTGTCTGTAGCTTCAGCTTTCAGTGTCCAGTGCGCAGCAATATGCAGCTGCTAGCAACATGGTGCTTCCTCTTTTGTATATAAAATTGTCTCCTCAGACTTTTTTTGATGGATTTTGTCCTTACTAATTTCTAGGAGTTTACATTTTTATTATTGTAATCTCCTCAGTGGACAAATCCCCTGAACAGGTTCATGTGTGTCGTATCAGAGCTCTGTCCACTATCCAAGCATGTCCAGTTTTCAGGGCTTCTTAGGTGAGAAGAGGCACCATGTGAATGCACAGTCCCATACAGGATCCAGGCCTGCATCTGATCAAGTAAGTCATTCGGCAGAGCTCTCATACCATGCACATTCAGCAGTTCTGCAAGAGCCAGGCAGTCCTACAAAGGGCTACAAAAAACGTAATATGCCCACCGACAGGTATGTCAACGCAGAGTACAGAGTCGTGAGGCGTCTTGGAGCTGTATAAATCATAGCTCTAGACTTCACATAGCGTCTGCTACCAAAATTATCTGGGGTGGTCTTCTGTCTGTATTCCAACCTCTTATTAGTTCAGGAAATACAAATTTGGTTTGGCTAGTCAGCATCTTGTCTGACTTTTCTTCTAGAATATATGATATTAAAAAGCAATTTGAACATTTAAATTACTTTCCAATTGAAATATAACAGATTTTAAAACAAGTTTGTAAAGCTCTACAGTCATCTTCACAGAATCTTGAAATTCTACAGAAAGTCCTGCTGTTTTGTCTCTTTTTGAATCTTTCCAAGTATTGTTGAATGACAACCTAATTTCCCCATATCTTTATTCTAAGCCAGCTCTGAAACTCACTTCTACCAGGAAGAATGAAACATCTTGAAGGCCCCAAGGGATGTCCCTCCCCTTGGTGCTCTGAATATCCTTTAAAAATAGCTTAGTCGTATAAAGAGCAAGACAAAAGTAGATGAAGATTTCAGTGTTCAGCAGCTTTCAATGTATCACCATTCACAGTATTTTGTACAAAGGAGAAGCCACTACCGATCACTGGAAAATTTCTCCACGTCATCAAAACAAAATTATCTTACCTCTGGTAAGAAGGAAAATACTCTTCTTTCAGTATTCCCTATATTAACCTACCTCATACTGAATTCCCACTCGTGTCCGTTCTCTTGAATGAATTCATTTTTAGGTTACGGACCATTTACTAAAGCAACCTGAACATTGGTTTTGTTTTGAATCTTCAAGTCCTAATCCAGATCTAGGCTTTCAGTTACAGTTGTTTCAGCCTTGCAAGCTGATGCCTGTCAGTGCTATCTTCTTCACCAGTATTAGAGTACAAACATGCTGGTATTACTGATGATTATTACGGTATTTATCGAGATGCAGCTGATCACTGGGTATCCCTGTCAAACGAGTTTCCGACTTTCCCTATTTTGGAGTAGCTGAAGGCTGCTTTGCATACAGTATGGGCTGCCCTTCAGTAGATTTTTTTCCTGCAGGACTCTTGGGTATAGTCTAGTTTTATTCTTTTCTCCCTCCTCAAGACTGTTCCTGGATATTTATGTCATTTGCTGGGTGCACATAAAATAAGAATCTGCTAGTTAACATGTTGGACAGCAACTTAAGTCATCTCACTTCCACCTATTTTACAGAGTTGGTGATCCCATACACAGGGACTTGTCCATCACCCTGTAGGAACACTACTGCTTCCCTGTCTTATTCTGACAAGGAGTTCACTGTTAAAACCTCGTCTCAAAGAGCACACCAAAACTACTTACAACTAGACTGCAGAATTCAGCTCCTGTAAACAGAACTGTGCCACATTACGCTTTTTGCTGCATAATTATAGCAAAGATCGTTTAAAACGGAAAAAAAAATATTATATATACAGTTACTTTTATCAGATTCCAAATTAATTTTAGAAATGATATGACACTTCACAGATGCAAGACACTAAAATAGCTGAGACACCAAACTTGAGCAAACAATACTGGCTTAATTTTAAAATACTGTGGGCTTTGCTCATTCAAGAGGTTAGATGATTCTCTTCTACCTGAAACTGCAGACCTCAAGCCAATAGTCATCATTATGTTTTAGAGCTGTTATCATCCCAGATTATCACAGTATTCTTAAATCAGCTAATACAGGTTATAGTAGAAACCTTAAAACAGCAAAAATAACATTTCTTTAAAAAAAAAAATCAGAAAGTTGATTACATGGGGATCACATACATCACCATTAAATATATCACTTATCTTCATCAAAATAAAAATCTTAATAAATGCATAAATTTCGTTTGCTTTATAAAACACATAAAATTGGTACAATTCAGGTAGGCATAAAGTATCTATAAAGCAAATGCAAAACAACTATTTCATTTTTCCCTTATTCATCTTAAGAGCTTTTGATCTAACAATTCTAAATTAACCCTCATACTGCCATGCATGGACACATGTTCCTGACTGAACTGAGTATGGATATATTCAGTTTTAGAACAAAAGCAGATTCTTAATACTTAAATACACATGAACTTCTAAGACTTCCACTTCCCTAACAATAGAGGCACAATATTCAGCGACACAGTAATCAAGACACTGAATGTAACAGAAGTCCCCCCCTCCTTTAAAAAAAAAACACAAAAAAATGACATCAGTCTCATACATGATTTTACATAGCAAGAGAAACTGCCTAACCACTTCAAGCAAGGGCATAATACATGGATTCTAAATGCTACAACCTTCAAGGAGGATTAAGGAAAAAATAACCGACTGGTACTCAAAGTACATCTTCAGACCTATACTGTAAGATTGAGGAAAGTACATTCTACACAGCAGTCCAGGAGATAAGGTCCTTTACAAAGTATATACACAGAGTATTGCACTACAGCAGGGACACTGCCTAAATGATCTCTGCTTACTGGCAGGTTTGCAAATATGCCTGCATCTTCAGGGTAACAGCATACTGATGATCAGGATGGCAGAACAGGACAAAATGTAGAGCTCTGATGTTCTGTGATTGTTTGTTCTTCATATATTTAGTTTAAGCTTCAGTAACTCTTCAAAATTTTAACTATATTTTTATAATATTTGACGCATTCAGAAGCTTAAATGCCAATCTCTGAAGGAAGTTTAGTTAGAACTTTTAAAGATAAAGGAATAGGAATAATAAAATGATACAGAGGTCTTGCAGTCCAGGAGAATCTAAGTTAACGAAAGCAGCAGTCTTAAAACACAGTGATTTCCTAACTTTGTTTTTCTTTAATAAAGAATACTCTGAACAAAACGCTTTTTTATTTAGACTGTGCAGAGAACACAGTGCAAAAAATCAGATTCCTGTAATGCTACTTAATGCCATTGTACCAATTAACTGTACATGTGCTATTATCCATGCACTGTTCTTCTCTATCCTTTCAGTGGAAACAAATATTGCTCATCCACCCATAGTTGTGTTCTTCACACTTTTCTCTGAAACACGTGGTCAGATTTGGCAGACTGTAGGTGAAGATCAAGTCTCAGATAATTCATGCTACAACGAAGAATACGAGGCTTACAGATTTCAATCATTAGGTCTCTTTATCTAAGAATACTAACTACCACTGCAGTTTAGGAGGAGATGGTTTCACTGCTCATAGCTGCATTCAAAAGACGTAAATTCTGAATAGACAGATAAATTATTTATGCAACAGCTTACTCAATTGTATCAGGTAAGTCAGCTACAAGAGCCTAGTTTAGCTAGGCATGGCAAGGTTATGAATTTGAAAGAGCAAATCCTACATTCAACTATAACTTGTTAAGCCAAGATATCACTAAGGAGGCAATCTTGCTTTGGTGGTGAGCTGAAGTACAGAAAATTCACAATATCCCAGCAAAAGAACCCACCACTGTTTCTAGTCTGAGCTTCTCTAGTTTAATTCCTACTAGCAGGTTTTAAAAGTAAATTCTACTTTTCTTGTCTAGACCACTGAGGGCCATATCCTGCATGATTTTTTAAACCTACTTTAGGAATACATGGAAAGATTGAAACCTGCCTTCACTGTGAAGGTAGGTTTTCCATACCATAGTTTAAGTAGTATTCTTAATATGGTTATATATTCCAAGTAAGCTGAGCTTTGACAAAGCCTCAGTAAGATGATTGAGTAAGAACTTGCGAAAGTCTTTCTTCTACAAGACGCAAACACACTTAGGCTTCAGGCTAGTTACAAACTCAACAACTCATTGTTGCAGTTTGGGGGGGGGGGGGAGGGGAAACAAAAAAACAAACAAACAAAAAAAACCACACAACACACAAACTAGGACAAATTTCTGCTTCCCTTCTAGAAGGATGCAGTTTTTCTAATGTTCCCACAACAAACCTCATCTATTTACATGCTTATGCTTCAATTTAAACTTAAATGTGTCACTCACTAGTCCCTCTCCTTTTAATTTTTCCCTTCAAAGAGCAAAGGGGAAGCAGCTTTACTGCAGCATTAAAAAAAAAAAAAAAAAAAAAAAAAAAAAAATCAAGTCACCTATCAACTGCAAGATTCCTCCTATCACAAACAATTTTTAAATGGGGGCAAGGGCAGGAAGAAAGGTCCAAGCAGAATGCCAGTGGAGAAATGACTCAGTTTAAGTAGTGAAAGTTAATGCAATGCCATGTGAAATGAAGACTGACTCAGTAACACATGAGACTTGCTCATCATTTGATAATCTACAATTCAAAAACACACCAGAGGTGGATTAACACCACAGTTAATACAGGTGAAATAGGAGAACATACCACTTGTTTTCCCTCTTAGGCAAGGAAAAAGTTTTTATTGAAAATGTTATTTTTTTGGCATTTGATAAAAATGAAGATCACTAAGTGCTATATACCCCAAAGGATTAATCATTTTAATACCTACACCTATGAATCAGGCACTAGGTAAACTTCTGGTACAATGATTTTATTCTGCTAACGTGCAAGATTAGCATTAGAGTTTAATTCCATGGATTTGAATTCATCTGTGCTGACAGTTTATATTCTGCAATAGGCTTCCCCTCATCCTCCTGAACACATTATAGCTTAAAAACATACTCTTTTCTGGCATATCCTTTCTCTGGAACAGTAAAAGCAGTAACATGGGAAGAATTCATGGTGACTGCAAGACAAAGAATGGATACTGGATTCTTACAGGTAGAATTCTTAGTTTAGACCAGCCAAAGTAAGAAATTGATGTACAAATGCTTTGTAATGCTTCCCTAACCACTGTTAGTGCCACAATGGACTGTATCTGAATTCAGAAATGTGAAAAGATTCAGGTAAGACCCCTACAAATTTATCATTACTGTTTAGAAAGGTAAGTCTCTGAACGTAAGGGGACTGCCAACAGAAAGAGTCTTGCCTGTTCCTGATGTTTGCCTAGGTTACCATCAATTCCTTTTCTTTGAATATGCTATTAAAAGCCTCAGCAGTAAAGAAATGCCTCTGTCTTCCTGTGAGAATATGTGCTATTACAAAAAGTCTTTTAACTTTTTTCACTATCACAAGTATCAAATGCCTACAGCTAACAAACTAGACTGAAAGTCTGGTAGAACAAACCTAACTTTTAACTTTAGGTAACACTGAATGAATTGCCTGATAGAAAAGTAGACTTTTTGTAGTTATACTCAAAACCCATAACAAAATATTCAAATTAACTACTAATCACATTAAACTTTTCACACTAAAATTATTCTGTAACATTGAATTAGAGGATGCAATGACATATGCACAGGAAACCAGTTAGTGCAGAGCCCACTTCCTTACTTTTGCAGGTAACTCTTACAGCTATTTAAAGCAGTCTGCTTGCTAACACAAAATGCAGCCATAGCAGAAGCCAACTCAAGATCTTTCCCCTTCATTCAGTGACAGGAAGGATACAAAATCCTACACACTTCCTTCAGGTGTTCTGGGAACACTATATAAGGCCTAGATGTGTAGTATGTTCTTAGCAATAATAGCTTTAAGGTGTTCAGCTTAGTTTAGTTTTGCTACGTTTAACACTAATATTTCATAGTCACTGCAGTTCAGTTTAGAGGGAAGACTCCAGTTACTTAACAAACTATTAATGTCTTATCAGGCTACTATCAAGATAAACCTGCACGGAAGATTTTTAAAGCTCTAGTCTTACAGCTACAGCAGATCACATCCAGCACATGTAGTTCTAATCAGCTAATATTTCATCATGCAGATTTGCCAGTTTGTTTAACGAGCAGTAAACTACACTTACCACAAAACATTTTGGCCATTCTTTAGTAAGACTGCTGTCCTAGTTTAAAAATTAAGCTACAGCATTTCAAGTATCTCAGAAAATATATGAATAAACTTTTATTTTTAAGCAGCAACACACACTGTTTTAATACAACCCACACAAGTCAGGCAAAGGGCATTAAATTGAACAATCAGCACTAAAACATTTCCATTGGAAATGTGTTAAAGTTCACAAGTGTCTTCATTACCACCTTACTGCAGTTTTCTTATGTGTTTCTAGTCTACATACCACATGTTTCATGCAATCATGCAAATTTGAATCAAATTTTAAATGTTCAGGTAACAGGAAAGTCCATTCACTGCAAAGATTCATCTTCCACAAAAGAGCCAGCTTAGGTAAGTACAAATACTGCAGGATTCTTCATGAGTACAAGTATTTTAGAAACCATGAACTTTCAGTTGTTCTTCCTTGACAATGCCAATCTAGAGGAGAAAAGCAGCATAATTCAGTAAAGCTTATAAACCAGTATCAAGTTATCAGAATTTGATTAGAGAAATTTTAATATCATTGTTGTGAAATAAAGCAGTTTTCTTTGACCCAAATGCCTTCTGGAAACTAGAAATTTACTATACAAGGAAAATTCTTTCAGATATCTGATCTGTCCTTTAGTCCTAACATCTACTCTTTGACTGTTTAAAACCTCAATATCATGATCTACAGCAGTAATCCAGTAAGCACTTTTGATAAAAGCCTCTTTCCTCTATAGTGCTTTCAATCTCAAAATTGTGATTTGCATCAAATGCTTCATTTTAAAGACAAATAGCTCAAGTTGCATTGACAGAGAACAAATGATATGTTCCAGCAGGACAAACATTCCAAAATATTTTGATTCTTATTGGAGACTTACTCTCATTTAACAGTGTTGCAAGAGCCATTTTGTTTTTTGGCTGAAAAATATAAAGAAATTATAGTAGCTATCTTTAACAGATTACTTAACATCAGTGTAACCTGTCAATCTTCATTGCTTCCAAAGAAGTTTATTATACTGCAAGGTATTTATCTGCAGTGCCTCACCTCTAAGAGGAATTGGCAGATGTTCTTCCTCTGGTCACCTTGAAGCTGGATAACTTCACCATATTCAGGATGTTCAATCACAGTACCATTACAAGCAAATTTCTAGAGAGAAACATTCATATTTTAAGATATTTAATCTATGTTATGATTTTACTTAGTGAACCTTTTCAGCAGAACTTTATCACAGAAGTGCCTTATTAAAATTCTGAAGCCAGGACAGGCAAGGCTAGATCTATTCCATGCTGGTTTTGAGAGCAAATGAAACATATCTGGGGATGAATAAGAACAAACAAAGCTGCTGATAGTAAATCCCAGCAGGGGCAAGATCAGCTACCACGCAGAAGTGATTGACCAATGATCAATACAAGAACAGAAAACAAAATCTTATGACACAGCCTTTCAACAAAGACCTAACACCTATTCTTTGACAATTTAAAACCTCAACATCGTAATTTACAGCAGTAATCCAGTAAGTACTTATTAAAAAAAAAGCCTCTATTTTATGATTTGAGACCACTATTTTAAAATAGGAAGTAAATCTGCCTTTATCTTGGCAGAACCCAAGACCTTTATTTCAACAGCAATCCAACTATTACAGATCCAAAAACAGAAGAAATTCTACTTAAAGTTGATTTTATTCTTCAAATCAATAATGACAGACATCTGTGAGATTTAAATGGAACACATGGAACATATTTCTACTTACTGGAGCATTACAGAAAAAAAAAAACAAACAAAACAAACAAAAAAAAACCCACATACATTTAGCTTTTTGGCAAAAATCCTGTCACTTGGAGCCTGACAAGAGTTTTGAGAAAAACAGGGAAGGGGATCAATCTGAATACGAAAGTGACGGGCACTGGCAAGAAAGAAAAAATGTTTATCCTCTTAACCTTTATAGGTAACATACTCCCTTAAGTAATAACTTTACTCTTAAATCAAAGTAACAACTTCACCTTTTTGAAGGCCTTCACAAGTTTCTTTTTGTCATAATCATCTGCAATTCCCTGCACAGTTGTTAGTGTCTTTCTTCCGTTTCGTTGCTGGATTCTTATATGAATGTAATCTTCAGTCCCTGCTGGGAGTAAGTCGTCACCCTTAGTTGCATCAGCAAAGGGGTCTATGAGAGGAAAAAAGTAATACATAATTCTCATGAAAGAAAATACCATAACTCAAACTAGCAGATAAGTTTCTCACCTCTCCACAGGCTTTAGAGGATAATCTTGCCTTTCTCTCTCCCCCCTTCCCCCCCCCCCCGCGTTTAAAAATACACTGTTAAGATTACTTTTTCTTCAGTTGTATTAAGTCTAACCAGCCCAGTAATTCAGCCTACTGCTGGTCAGTTATTAAGCATCTAGTTTCTTTAATAACTTCTTGGAAATTCTGCTACAGTATCAATTTAAGCCTTCACTTTTTCTCATAAGTGATAAATCCTGAAGCCTTGCATCTGAAGAAGTAGTTCCTAGCCTAGAATTATGCTCATTTCCATCAGTGAGAATATTAAGTGCAGATAGGGTTGTAGCTGGTCGTATGCATTTTAAGCAAAGTAATGTTGGTATGAGAAGGATATCTTTTACCAGATGAACCGATAATTACAGAAACATAAAACTCTTTCATATGCACTGCTTTGCAGGAAGTCTTGCGCCATGACAACTACTGCACTATCAGCATTTAAGTTGTGGATGTACTCTTGGCTACTTATGTAAACAAGACACAGCAACAGACACTAACAGATGACAGCAGCTGTGTGTCAATCAGCATCATTCTGCTAGGAAGTAGTTTCAAACATGAATCAAAACATAAATGAATTAGTGATAACACAGAAGTCCATTCTCTAAATCTTCCAAGCTTCAATTTATCTTAAAAAGTTGTAAGAGGCAGCTATTAAGGAAGAAAAGATGGGTTTCCAAGTTATACTACTTACTTTCTAATCTCCACAAAAATATATTCAATCACATATATTATCTGGTAGGCCTGCAAGTTTCCTGAACAGCAACTCCTCTGAATAACTTTTAATGTTTTAAGTGCTTTAAGTCAAGATTTTTTATTTTTAACCTATCATTAGTAATTCTGAATACCAATCAGCATCATATTAAAGACTTATATTTAAAATTAAGGAAGTACTCTTTTTGAAAAAAATCTATGCAGTTTGTGATATTCCAAACTTCCATCTTAAACTCAAATCTAAAAACACAGATCAAGTTTTGCCACACACTGGAAACAAGCACCACAAAAGAATAAAACTTGAGTAAAAACAAGGACAGTAGTTAGCAGAGAGACTGGCCTAACAAAATCAAGAATGACAAAAGCATGAAGGCATTAAGCACCACGAGGGTGCAAACACTGCAAAAAAGAAATATGGGTATTTGTGGTAGATTAACTCCATTTCCACTGGACATTTGTTAAAATACCCCAAGTTTCATAGTTGCAAGACAAACTGATGGAAAAATTCAGTCAAGTAAAAAAATAAAAGGAAAAGGGGACTTGTACTTAAAGAGTTTACAATTCTCAGTTAGAGGTAAAATCATCACAGTAGGTGTCAAAACTGGATTACTTTAAACAAATCCTTTGGGTAGCACACTGCTAAGCATAGGATGAATTCTCAAATTATAGTCACTATAGCTTTCCCATAATGCTTATAAGCGCAGATCATAGCCAAAGCTGAGATTAAAAGCTTAACATTATCCTGAAGAGTCACTTGCTCACTTATGTTGCCTATAGATCAAGAACATGCAGAACCATAGTCCAGTAAGGTACCACTTCCGTGCTAATACAAGACAAATGACCTATTAACTATGTAACTCTATCTGTAGAAACACTATCATTTGTGGGGCATAAATCAGGTTTTGGAGCAGTGGACAATGATATAAACAAGGCAGCTTTGCAGCAGATCAACAAGCAAAAAGATTCTTTATTGGGAATAGGGGAGCAAGCTGATTATTCCCACTCTTGTCAGAGGACTACCAACCCTAGTCCCCCCATCCCTCACACCAAAGACTACAACTGTGGGGCTGCAGAGCTGACAAGAAAGCCCAGCCTTCGGCCCAGAGATTCAGGTGAGAGCAACAGTTTGGAGCGGTCAGAACACTAGGCAGGGCAGCAGCTCCTACCAGAGGGGGAACTGAGAAAGCTGTTATCCTCGTATCAGATTTCTCTCTACTGCATACACTACACACGTCTCCAGGCTGAGAGCACAGGGTGAGCGATCAGGAGGACAAGGACAAGCCGACAGGGAATCTCTTTGCAGAAAAACGTAGGCAACGCACGGGCTGGCAACATACCGCCCAGTAATTGTTTCACTGTCTCTAATGCAGGGAGAGAGCCACCGGCACATTTGCCGCACAGGGTGCCCCCCGCCCACAAAAAAAAAAAAAAAAAAAAAAAAAAAAAAAAAAAAAAAAAAAAAAAAAAAAAAAAAAGCAGGTTGAGTCGCAGGAAAGGGGGCAAGCAGCAAACCGGAACGGGCTTGGCGAGGGATGACTCGCAGGAGGAGGGCGGCGGGGCGCCTCTTACCGAAGGATTGGAGGTTCTGGATAGATGACATGCGATTCTGCGGCGAGAGGCTGGAGCAGCGGGGAAAAGGCCGCGGTTGGGTCCGCTCGGGTCACGTCTGCGGCGCCGCAATGCCAGCGCAGGGGGAGGGGAGCGGAGAGGGGAGGGAGCGGGGAAGGTGGGGACACGGCGAGGGGAGGGACAACAAAAGCAAAGGGAGGGGAAAAGCTCTGAGAGGGAGAGAAAAAGAAGCAAAAGGAGAAGAGAGCGCAAAGAAGAAAGAAGGAGGAAGAAAAAGAAAACAAAAATACCCCCCAAACACAGTCAGATCCTGCCCCCACCAGGCGCCCCACAATACGCCACCCCCCCAAGCTACCACTAACGGGTAACCGTCACTCTCTACTCCTCCTAAAATGGCCGCTCGCCCGTGCCGCGCCGGGCACGTGATGGCCACCGCCGCCCCAGTGCTGCATCATGGGAAAGGGAGTCCCTGCCCGGCCCGCGGCCATAGGGCACGCAGCGCCGCGCCGGCCGGCGGGACTACAGAACCCAGAGTGCACCGCGCCGCTCAGGGCGTCGAGGCGGTTGGCGGCGGTTGGCGCTCCAGTGTCGTGTGTGATCACAAACTCCTGCTTTCCCTGAGGAAGCAACTGGAAATACCTTACTCAGAAGCCTAGTTCCCCACAGAAGCAGCCTCGAAAGCAGTGCGGGCATGTAGCTAAAGCTGGTTCCTCTCAGGTTGCTCAGGCTTCACAAAGGGCCCAGGCCTCGGCGAGGAGGGTGCTTTCTCTGCTCTTGTCCCTTTCTGCTGGCTGGTGCACTCTCCTGGGCCTCCTGGGCCTTTCCAGTGCAGCTCCTGCCAACTGCTGTGCTGGTTTCCCAAGCTGATCAGAAACTGGGAGTGCACTCCAGGTTTCTGTGCTTTCCCTTAGTCGTTCTCTTACTTCTCTCCCCAGTTGAAAGGAACTGTGGAAAGAAAAAAAACTCTCTTATACCTGCCTCACTGAACAAGATCCTGCTCAATGTACAAGAATAAATTCGGGGGGTGGGGGAAGGAGTGACAATCTGCAGCATACGAACTGTCTGCATCTACCCTTTTAATTTTTTACTTGCTGCCTTCCTTGCTAGACCTGCCAGCCCAGCAGAGGTGCGTGGACACCCACATACCTGCTTCAGCAGCTGGGCGGCCCAGCAGCAGGTGCCTTGCCAGGAAGGGGCAGCCTCACCGAGGGGGACTCTGACTGACCGTGGTGGAGGAGACGTGTGTCCCTCTCACTTGGTGCAATCTGTGGATCCTCATAAAGTGGAAAATCAGAAAAGAAAGAAATCCTGCAGATCCCAGGGGCACGTAAGGAGGGAAGAGGATGTAAACAACCATCTTTTTCACTTTGAATCATTTTGCCACTGTTTGGGGTGAGAAGTGGTCCATATTTCGTTGAATACCAAGGGGCTGTGGTAGGTGGCAATTTCATGCTGCTTGTGACTGCCACCTGCTCCCAAGTATTTAGATCATTTCCATGGCACTGTACAGGCAAAGCCAGCTGGACAGGCCTGGGGTCTGTGCAGTGTACTCCAAGCTGCAAAGCAGTGCACATCTGGAAGATTTCCTGTAGTCAGTCAATAGTATATGTTAATCAAAGTTTGAAAACTCAGCCCTAAGCTGCTGCTAACTACTTACATGTACGGAGAGCATAAATGTTGCTGGGGCTCCAATGGTAAAGGTTGCCAGCTAAACCTCCACCCTTAGAAAGACGTGTTTGTATTGTAAAGCTTCCCAGTCCTCAGGAGGTGATTAATGGCTTTGCAGATACACAATAAGCTAGTTGCAATGGCACAACTGCCAGAATATATATATATATTTTTTGCTTTTATACTAAGCAAGCTTCAACTGGCTTTGATCAAAGAGATAGTTCTCTACTATGCTCCAAGGCCTGGATCAGCACTGCAGTAGGTTTATGAATGTCACTGTGAATTGGCCTAAGAAAGTTCCTTGATGGCTTTTGGCTTGGAGGCTTTTCATTTTCCCCTGGGGAAAAAGGCAATTTGCCAAGGTACAAACCTTCTGCTTACCCTGTGTTGCCATTGCTAATGAAGCCTTTCTCTGCAGTATGGTGCAGAGGAGAGCTGTCTGAGCTAGGCAGCTGCAAAATGATAGCGAAGGCAGTACTGGGAAAATAATGGAAGAGTGAGGAGGCACTTACTACAGAACATGGGACAAATAGCTTCTTCAGTCTTGGGGCATGCAATGACTTGGACAATGTCTGTGGACTAAGGGCTCCACATGAGACCTTTTGGACAGACAGTCACCCATCCATAGGGTTACGTCTTCCAGGATGCCTTGAGCACTTATTTCAGAGAACGTTACAAGTGTGGGGAGGTTTTGACTCTGGTGAATTTTTGCAAGCTTTTCATCTCTTTGTAAATTTGTTGTGTCTTTTCCTCTCCCATTATCATCCCATGAAACTTTTTTTTCTCTGCAACAAAGCAGACCTGTTACCCCTTTTCTTTTTTCCCACAGCCACTAGTTTCTGTTGCCTTGGATGGGCCACTACTGCAGTCTGTGTGGGATATTTTGGTGAACTAAATCACCAAACTGATTTTTGTTAAAAATAAAGGTTAAAATCTCAGATCCACTTCACTTATAATACAACAGTTGTTCTGACACAAGCAAAGGGGTCAGTAGGAGGCTGGGGACTATGGCCAAGGATAAGAGGACCTTTGGTCCTCAGACACAAAACCAAAGTCTGAGTCCGCAGGTATAGGCATGTTCTTTGCTCACTGTGTTAGTCCTTGTGCTTATTTTGAACCTTATTACATTGTAAATAGTTTTGTACCTCTAGCTCTCGCTGTGATGTGAACCCTGGTTTATGGGCTCATTGTGCAACTGTGGGATTTACTGTACAGCTTACAAACAAAAGATATTTGGTGTGTGGGAGACAACAAAGCTTCTTTCTAAGTCAAGAAGATGTGACTTTGTTGTCTTTAAAATAAAATCAGAGCAAACAGTTCTGAAGTGCAAACTTTGACAGCTGCAGAGGGAATGGAAACAAATCCTGATTGCACATCTTGGCATGCAAGGCATAGCAATTAAAATGAAGACTGTGGCAAGTGTGCTTACTGTTCGCTTGGCAGCTTGGCTTGATGTCCACATCCGTTGGAGTGGGGTCTGTGAGAATGTGTCAATGTGAAGAGCTTTCTCTCAGCTGTCCTGGTGGAAGTTGCAGGTCTCGACATCCTTGTGTCCATCACTTAGGGCTAGCACAAATACAGTCTGTGTCAGCATCTTGCACTGAAAGCTGGTAACTGTGAGTAGACACAGGTGGTATCCTTCTGGAGGCAGACTTTCATGTTTTTTTTGCTCCTTTGAAGACTGTCTGTAAGTCCTTGTCCTGAGTCCTTCTCAGTGGTCGTGGGCAGCCACTGCTCGGGCAACAGACCCAGGCAAGTCCTGGTCATGAGAGCTTTCTGCTTCAATATCTGTCTTCAGAAGGGTGAACCAAGCAGGCATAGCACAGCTATAGCAGATAAAATAGGTACAAGCAGTTAAAATATGCTTAAAAGCTGAACGGTAGCAAGTGGTAGCAAGCACACAAAGTAGGTACAAGCAGTTAAAATATGCCTAAAAGTTGAGTGGCAGCAAGAGATGTTGTCACTTGGGTACTAAGTTTCACTTTATGCCTAATCATTCTAGAGCCAAGGTTGGTGTTAATCTCATTCACTAACATCTATTGAATTTCCTTGTTAAAGCCCTGGATTGGGAATGATAATCTTGCCATTCTATGACTGATTTATAACCTTGCAGTTATTGTGCAGGAAAAGAAGAGCATCACCTCTAATTAACTTGTTCATGGCTTCAAGCTATTTAAGTATAATAGTTGGAAGGCCTGATTGTGAATAACAATTGAGGAGCCTTGTGCTTGTCTTTTACTGTACCTCAGTTCATCTGTCATGCTGTATGTGATTCATTAAATGATATTTTTGACCTGTTCAGGTGCAGGGATTAAATCTAGGGATTCATTATTGTGCAGATGAAAAATATAACATCCTGTACCCAGAAAACACAATTTTTTGCAAAACACCTGTATAATTCAGAATCCACCTTCAGAAGTCCGTTCTAAAGTAGTTCAGCTGCCTTTTAGGAACAAGTAACCCAAACAGGTAGCAGAAACCTTATTCTTTCCAGAGAATCACTGTCCGAGAAACTTGGTCTAGGAATACTAGGAGAAGGCTTTTGGATGGGAAAGAACAAGCCACTCACATGGTGGGTGCTAAAGCCTTGCCTTGATTTAGGGCTCTGGAATTTGTTCTTGCATGCGTACACATGCATGCGTGCCCTTGCCTTCAGCTTCTTTGAATGGCCTCTTAAATGGCTGCAATGAGCCACATCATTGTTTTTCATTTTCTAGAGGCACTTTTTTAATACATACTGCAGCAATTGTTTTCATGTGCAGCACCCTGATATTGCAAGTTTTATTCCTTAGGAACCTTTACAAAGCCAAAAGATCTGTTAATCTAATTAAGAATTGCTCATGTAGGCAGATTCCCAGGACCAGTTTTTGCTCTCTGCCTTACCAGAACATGGCAGACTCTTGTACCGAACTGTCCACTCTAACTGCCTGGAAACCTGGACAACTTCATAGGGTAGTTTAATTAGCCTGACAACGTGATTATGCATGAAATCTAATCTACCCCTTGAGGACATGCAAATAGCAAATAGCAATAGGAATTTCCATCCTGCATCCAAACAATAGAATGACTCTATGTACAGTAGGTACAAACCCAGCTCCACTCTAGTACCAGAAAGGTACTAAGCCAAAATAATGGCTTAGTGCTGGAATGCCATGCTGAGTGTTGAGTGCTTGCAAGAGAGAGAAAACATTTCCTTCCTAATTTTTTTCTTGAAATGTAGTCTCTTCTCTGCCTCTGCTATGTGACTGTACCTACAATAGCCTGCTGCATTTGGAAGCTACACATACCTAAAGGCTGAATGGAAGGCTGTCCTGCTGGCTTTCTAGCAGGGAGAATGAATTTGCTCTCAGTAGGATGGTTTTGAAGATGGCTATAACTATGCCAAACTTGACTCATACTTGTTTTTTCATCCAGACATACTCTCTGTTGCAAAGCCTCTAGCATGTTAAGGAAGGGCTGAGCAGGGGGAGAGTCGGTGCTGCCTGTGGCTGAGCTGCCCAGCTGCTCATGAGTTGTTCCAGCAAGCTTACTGGGGGAATTAGGCAGATCTGGAAGTGCACTGTTGGTAAAAACGAAGATATCTAGTCTAACTTCACAGAAGTCTGGATTACATGCAGTTTGGTTTAGCTGCAGACACCCTTTCAGATTTCAAGCTAACTAAGCTTTTACTTGAAAACTGTGGAGGTTCATACAGTGCCCTACAGTGAAGTACAGAGCAAGAAGATAATTTCTGTTTTAACCACTAGATGGCCCTGTTTCCCAAAGAAAAGCATACTCCAAAATAAAGCCAGTCCTGGCTTTTCTCTAGACCTGAATAATGTTGGTGGAGAATGGCTTTAATGTAAAGGCACAGGTAATTACAGTCACGTCTAGTTTCTTGGTTGACATGGTTTCCTGAATAGACTAAACGAAACTTTCCCATGAATCCTGCCAACTCAATTAGTGCTACTGGGCTTCTTATCAATTGTTGATAAAATATTTCCTAGTTGATGTCAGTTAAGAATGACTGTTTCCAGCTCCAGACAACATGACTGTCAGTGTTACTCATCTGTCTCATTCAAAAACAGGCCAAATCGGAATGGCAGTGTCTTATTTCTCACACGTACACACTATGCTCTACTTCAGTACAGAAGGCTGGGCAGATTCACAACTGGTGCAGAGGTTCAACACCATTGCATTTATGAACTATTCACATGCTAGTGTATGAAAAACTGAGAGTGGTGGGCTGGGAAACAAATGCTTCCATTTCTCCATCTAACTTCGTTAAATGCCTCTACTTTGATAGTTTTCACCTTCAGTTTATGGATGATTCCTTGCAATAAAAGACATAGAGAAAAGAAATGTTTCTGATTACTCATTGGAGTCGACCAGATTGTAGACTCTGGCATCAAAACTGTTCTCTGTTGTCTCTGGCACTGTCTTCCTCTGCAGTAGAGTCCCCAGACCTCATCCTCTGGGGCCACTCCAACCTCCAAGAGATATCTTCAGCTCCCCTTTTCAGCCATTCACCCTTCTTACCATTTCCTGCCCAGGAATCTGCTTTCTCCTTACCCTTTGGGAAACTGCTCTCCTTTGTGCAGTGCTTCATATCTGCATTACTGTTGCCTTTCTGAGAAGTTGTATCCCACAGTGTCTCCCTGGTCAGCCATGCCCTCTACTCCCACTGAGACACTTTGGCTAAAAGTGGGCTCAGCCCCACTCCTGCTTCCATGAACCTAGCAGGAAATTTAAATGCAGGAGTTCTTGGTCATGTGTAGAGCAGGATGTGATGGAGGCCAGGATCCAGGATCCTTCATTGTTTCCTTGTTCCTCTTCATAAGTCCGAACAGCTTTCACATTTCTGTGCTGCTTCACTGCCTTGCTTTTCTCAGCCAAAGCATAAGGCTTGCTATAAACAGGATAACAAAATGATGACTGCCTGGAAAGACCCTGAGAAGTCAGAGTGATTTATGTGAAGGTTTTGAGTACTATGCATAGCACTTTGGTAACTCAATCATGGTCTAGCAGAAAGAAATAACACCTCACAGGAAATGAGAATGGAGTAAAATAGTACTCTGGTAAGAAAAATGTCTGATGAGGCTCATTTAAGTAAACTGTCACATAGCTTAGTAGTGCTTATTGCTTAGACCTTTCATTAAGACAGAAAGAGCGAAAGTGAAAAAGAAAAAAATAAGTACCTGAAAATGGCAAGTGGTGTGTTGGAACATGGACCATGGACCTCCTTCTTCTTGCAGTAGCAGAAAGCTGGGCATGTCCTCGGTACAGAACTTTCTGGACGCTGAGAGTTTACATGGGTTCAAGAAGCAGCCATGGAAGAAAAAAAGTAGTCCATTAAGCCCAAAGACACGTTTAGCTCAGGAATTCTCTGAACCACAAAAAAACTCAGGGGCCTGCAAGAGTATTCTTGTATCGAACATCCAAATATGCTGCCCTGTTTTCAGACTCTGCCCTAGATGTTCTCCACTGGCCACTGTCTTGAAGACAGGACACTGCAATAGATGGACCTCTGGTCTGAAAGGAGGCAGCTGGTTGTATTAGAGCATTTTAAATTCTGTCTCTCCTCATGATGATTTATCTTTGTTTAGCATATTGCAGGCAGCATTTGCCGATGAGCAAACCATGTCAACATGAAGACATTGCACAACTTTATTTTTATTTTTATTTTATTTTATGTGGTAATTTTCATGTAGGTGATAATCAGTGAAAATTACCTGTGCTAATGAAAAGCACACATTGCAGTGGCAGTGAAATTAGTATGAGTAAATAGGATGAGATTGGCTTTTATTTCTGTTTTCAAAATGAGAGGGTCACTCAACAAATCAACCAGACAAGTCCTGCATATACTGGAGAGAAAAAGACCTTGCTCCAGCAGTTGCCTTCTACAGATCAAGAAAGGATACCCACATTAGCTGGTCAAAATAAACATGAAGAATAGTAGAGGAAAAAAAATCTATGCTGCAAAACCGTGAAGAGTGTTACTTACTAAGAAGTCACCCTTTGCATGCGTGCACACACAATTAATGCAATGGAAGCACAGCCCCAGGCTGGCTCTTGGATGTGGATCAGTTTTTAAGTAGGGAGTGCTTATGGGGTTCAAAGGGAATATGCTGAAAGGAGGTTGCTGAAGAAGGCGTGTATGTACATTATTGATTGTGGCAGCTTTAGAAAGGCCTTTAGTGCTACCATGGACCTGAAGTGCTCTTAATATTTTGCTATTGTAATCTTAAGTATGCTGAGTAAACTCTTGAAAACTTGGATGAGGAAGACACATAGTTATTATCGCATGGAAGCTAGAGAATGGAAGAACATTTTTCAGGCTTCTTCACCATTTATGTTCCTATATATGACTGTAGAGCAAAATAGTATACCCAAAGGAGAAATTTCTTTTAATCTCCATAACTAGTGATCCCCCCTGCCCGGATGTTGGGAGGGCATCTACTTTGATCTGTGGATCAAGTAAGGGCATGGCAAGGCAAAATTTCAATCATACTTCCTTGTACAGATGCCACACAAATTGCCTCTTGGAAAAAAAAGTCTAATTTTTCTTGGGAGGTCTTTCCAGTGGAAAAGTATCATTTTCACTGTGAAGGTTTCTCAACAGGAAACATGTTTATTGGAAAACTGAGCAACAGATTTGCTGCTGAAATTCCACTTCACTCTAGCAGAATTGCAGCATTCCTGTTCAGCCTCAGCTTATGGAGTCATGTCTTGGAGTCAAGTCTCCTAAGTGCAGGTTTAAAAACCATTTCTTTGAGTAGCCAGTCTCACCAGGCACAGGGCACAACCCGGCGTCTGCACAGATCTTTGCAGCGGTGGTCACCAGGCGGCCTGGTAAAGAGTCGCATTTTCAGCCTCATCACCAGATCACAGCAAAGCAGTGAAACACCTGCCAGTTTGTTTGCTGCCTCTCTGCAAAACGCCGTGGTAAACACACGTTTAACTGTCAGAGCAGTGAGATCCGTAATAGCAAGGCTGTGGTGGCACGTTAGTCAGGAAACAGAGTTAAAAACAGCCATGCTGAAGAGGTGGCTGTCCGAGAAACTGGACTGTTCGAAGTACTGGCTTCATGCAGACAGAACTTTTCTTTGCCGCAGAACTGCTAGGCACGTGCTTAAACGTGCTGCTTACTCAGAAATCACTTAATGAGTTGCTTTGGTGCTTTGCTGCATTATGGCTTAAAACTTATGGCTTTGCCACAGACATACGACCCTCGTACTTGATTAAGCAAGGATGCAAGTGCTAAACCAGGGTGCGGGCACACGTGAACATCTCTGGTGCCTCCCTGGAGAGCCTGCTCGGCTCCTGGCTCCCAGTGAGCGGTGTGGGACAGCAGGGTGCTCGTCTGGGGACGCAGGGCAAACGGGGCGGTGGGATTGCTCAGCACCCTCCCATCCTTTCTCATGCTGATGACGCAGCCTTGGGGGATCAGGGAGCCCACGGCTTGGCTTAAATGTCCGCGTATGGCATGGGTGCACTGTGGGTTGGGGTGCAGACAGATGAGCGCTCTCCTAATGCAGGATCCCGAGCAAAACGGGCGGTGGGATGCGGCCTGGCTGCCTTGGCTGTCGGCCCTCAGGGTTTCCCACCAGCCATCTCATCTCTTTCTCTTGACGCCCCGTTGCCAGCACTGAGCGTCCCTCCCCCCCACCGGCATATGCACTTCATAGGCACTTCAGATGGGAGCATCTCAGCCGGGCGACACGGAGAGCTGTGCTTGTGTGCGCGGGAGCGTTGCAGCCACTGCCGCTCCTGTCTGAGCCCCCGGGCAACAGGGATACGGCGGCAGCCCCCTCCCCTCCGGCCTGTGGGGGCTCAGCCGGGTGTCCTGCTGGTGCCCTCGTGCGACCCTCAGCTCTTGCGCCCTGCCCTGATCAGTGGCTTTTTAATAAAGATACTGGTCTCTTCTCCTCTCTTTTTTTTTCCAATTTAAATTTTGCTGAGTAGCACTGCTGACGTCCTCCTGGCCCACCTCTCGGCTCCCCCCCTTCAAGCCCACTTCCCTCGGCTATAAAAGCCGCTAGCCCCCAGCATCTGCCCTGGCTCTGCTGGGAGCAGCGGCTACCTGAGGAGAAGCCTTGGAGCAAACAGGTGAGTGACTCCCACTAGCTACTTCTGCACTTTGCTCTTTCTTGCTGTATTTCCTTTATATTTTTCTTTTCTTTTTGGCTTTAGCTTTTTGCTTTTGTCCATAAAGGTGCGTAGCTATGTGCCAATGCTTGTGCAGCCTTTTGCAGCCAAGGTGAGGTGCCGAGGGATTGGGGTGAACCCCGTGGGCAGATTCGTGCCTCTGCAGGTGGCATACGTGCAGGAGCTCGTGGTACTGCGGCGTGCGGCAGTGATGCCTTTCGTGGTGCTCAGCCCCTTATGAGCCCGGAGCCTGGCCTGCATTTGGCCTCGAGCTGATCTCTTGGGGAGGTTTCCAGCTCTGCTGAGCAAGTGCTCCCCTGTTGCAATTTAAAGGCTCTTTCTGGTTTGGGATGGAGCAGAAAGGGAAAGGCAGCGGTGCCAGCTTCTTGCTGAGCTTCGGGAACAGAATTGTTCCTGAAACTTTTAATTCTGTCAAGTTTTGTTGAAACTGGTAAGCTTTTAAAGTTTTGGGGGATCGTTTAATGAGAGAGTTGGAAACAGCAGTCAGACAGAGCAACCATCTGACTGTTCTTTTCTGAGTTTTCTCTTTAGAGAAAGGCTGTGGGCTGTGGCCAGTCTGGGACCGAGGCAATCTCGGCCCTTGTGACCAGGTGGAGCTGAAGGTAGAGGTGCTCGGCATCATGAGGGGTCATCTTCATGGCATTCACTGGGCATCAGTTTCTCCAAACAGGAGTGGGATGGTTAGGAAGGAGGAAGAGGAGAAATCAGGCAGGACAGGAGGTGCTGAGCCAACCAGCTATGAAGGATGGCCAATTATTTACAGAGGTGCAGCGGGAGCCACTTGCTTCCTAGACATCTTATTTTAAAAGAAAATAATAAATAGCTAAAAAGCTTAATAAATAATGGCACTCTTCAAAGTGGCCTGAACCAGGCACAGGACCAGGTGGTGGAGACCAAGACATAGCATTGCTCAGGATAAAACTTGTACTAAAAGCTCTTCCCTCTGTTTTTATCAGCAATGAGCTCCAGGCAAGCTCTTCCTTTCTGCAACTCAGTTCCTAGGAAAATAAGATACAAAATGAGAACCTGTCTGCAGCTGTGTAAGCACAAGGGAAAGATTCCTCAAAACATCATCGTTTTTGTCTCTGAATATAAGGCTTTGCTGAACACTGAGTGACAGGAGATGAACACTAGTTTAAACTGAAGACAATTTATCTCATACAGTTTTACATGCTGAGAACATTAGGCCTGCTTGTCAAGAGATGATTAAGGAATTAGAAGTTAATTCACTGTTCTGTTAAAATTACCAGTTAAAGTCACTTTCCTCTATGCTGCCTACTAACAGTCAGTGTGGAAAGAAAGAAAGAAACAAACAAACCAACCTTCACTAAATGCTAGGCATTAAGAAGTTTTTGATTTTGCATTTTAATGAAAGACATGAGTAGGTTCACCGTGTGCATTTGCTGTGCTGCCTGCGCAGTGTCCTGAGGAGCATCTTGAATCAAAAGCTCTTCGTTCCTGCTCTGCCCATACTGGAGGCTGGCTGAAGTTTTAGCAGTGCAGTGCCCAGGCAGCAATGGGGAAAAACCCCATCCTTGTGCAGGGAGACCCCTCTGTACAGGCAGAGCTGAGAGCATCTCCTGCAGCTCCTATAGCTCTGCAGGCTGCACGTCTGGCAAAAGTGATGCTTAAGCAACCAGGGCTCCTGCTCACTTGCACAGGCGGAGGTTCCAGGCTGTTGAATGCATTACTAGACTTTGTGCACGCTGTGAGGTAGACAGTCCTAGGGTGAAAGCTAGGAGGACTGATGGGAGGAAGGCTTGTCTAAGATGTCATGGAGACAGGGGGCATAGTGGGAACTGGTGTCCCAGATCCTTCACCTTCTGGATCCTGCCTTCCAGACCCAGCGCCCTCCTTTCTGCTCCCTGCAGTGTAGCTCTCCTTTTACTACTCTTCTCTCAGGTGGGGCTTCTTACTGGGCCTTGTCCAAGGTCATCTGCAGCATCAGGACATCTGTGAATGGGAACCATAACTGGAAATTGTACCTTTGTGCACTGGCTGCGAAAGCACAAGCTGCCATGGGAGGAACTCTCCCTTTCAGTAGTCCTTGTCCTAAAGAGATTGGGTAAAATGCAGGTGCTAAATATATTTTACAAGTGAAGAAAGGAAGACAGAACTAATGGCTAAAACACACTTTGATGGCAAATGCAGATGGTCACACAGAGTGCTCTGCAATGTCTGAACTTTGCAGTCAGAGATCAATTCCCCACAACATCCTTGGGGTCAGATCGGTGACTGAGTGACGTGCTAAACACTGAGCAGAACGTCAGTGGCAACCTCAGGGCTGGGATGCCTGCGTCCTGCAGAGTCATGTCATAGGCTTTCACTGATGATGAGAATAAGCTTAAGTTGTGGACTTACCTCAGTAGGTGGTTCACTGCATAGCCTTTGCCTTACACAGATATACCCAGGACATCCCCAGCACCAGTGTTTCACAAAATTTGGGTGTGGAACGGCTTTGATATGAACATGCCCTTACAACTGACACATTCCTTTGCTGAGAGCTTTACATTATCTGTGCTTGCTTCTCTCCTCCCAGCCTTCAACCACTGCTGCACTATGTGGCCCAAGAGTTCACAGACACCACGCACCCAGTGGTCGCCGAAGCACTTAAAGCTGGTCACCGTCTACATGCTGGTGCTCTTGGTGTCACTCAGCTTCGCTTCAGGACTGAGCAGGCCATTTAAACACCAGATAGACAACAGAAGTAAGTACGGGGCTGCCCTGCTGCCATCTGTCAAGCTCCTGCAAGGTGACCTTGCAGGCTCCTGTGCACCAAGGGGCTCGGGATCAGCTGGCAGGCAAATGTCTGCAGCAAATCCTTGCAGGTGTTTCTGTAGTAAAAAGGTGGTGTGGGGGTCATATTCTTCAACTTACACTTACAAGAGCCACTTGTGCTATGTGCGGACCTTAATCTGCATCTTACAGCCTTTAATTAGCCAAAAGAAATAGCATAATTTTTGATAAATATCCGAGGAGGTACTGAAGTACAAAAGCCCCCCTCCCCAAAAATGTGAAGTACATATATTTTGAATATTTAAGCAACTAATTTTAAGCTATGTTCCGCAGACCTGTGATGGTTCACAAACTACTTTTAAGGAGGCATAAAAAAGCAAGCAGCAGTAGCTTGCATTCATTTTACAGAGATCAGTTCAGACCACGAGCGACCTGAAATTCAAAATATAAGTGGCTGAAACATATCTGTATTGTGAGAAACTGAGGCCAGCTAGATATAGGACAAAACTGTATGTTCCAACAAAAGCTGACATACAATCCAAAAGACTTTTTTTTACCAGGAAATCTCGTCTTCCTCAAGGAGCAATGGCTGATATTTGAATGTGGTGTGGGAAAGAGGTGGGTGTGGGGAGTAAGGTGCACAGATTGCCTGTGGCACACATCTCCCCTTCCAATGAGGACAAAAGAGCTGGAGAACCTGTTTTTAGGTACCAAACTGAAAGAAATTAAAGGACTTGGTTTTCAACCAGGGCGGGAGGTGAGCATAGTTGAGCACTGTGTGGAAACACCTACAAGAAGCTTGCACAGTGCCCCACAAAGTTTTGGGATATTTTACCTTTATGGAGAAATTTACAGCCAAAGTCTTTATTTTTTTTGGGGGGGGGGGGGGTGGGAGGGGCTGTCTTTGGTAAAGTAGCAGAATGCACCAGGGAAAAATCCTGCTGCCTTACTTAGACTTTTGTATGACCTGAGTGTTGTATAATGTACTTAAATTGAAATTTATCCTGGCCTTCCACCTGCTTCAGGGTGATTTGGGCTTTCCTTAGGGTGTCAGCATCTCCAGTGTTTCTGTAGATTCTCGCTGTCTTTTTTGCATTAGCTATAGCTTAGGCTTTTAATACAAATATAACACCTCTCTACATCTGCTCTAGAACTAAACTATGCCATAAATCAAGTATAAGTGCACTTCATACACATTGAAAAATATCATCCATCTGTAAAATAACTAACTGAAAAAAATAGCTTTTTAAGTTTCCGTCTCACATAGGTATCCATGCTGCAATCCAGTGGATTTATTATCCTTTAGAGGTAACATGTCTGGTGTATACAGTAGATATGAAGGTTGGACAGTGGGAATTTCAGTTTTGCTCCCTGTACTGCCGCTGCTCAAGCGTCCTGCATCCTGGCAGGGTCTTTGGCTATGTTAGAATTGCAGGTTGTGGCCCAGAGAGTGGAAAATTAATTTTGCATCTGAACCATCTTTCTTTAGGCTCTACACATGGCAAGCATCCGTCAGAAGGACCAAAAAGTTGTGTCTGGCTGCAAGCCTGCAGACTTTCCCCTTGTTTTTTCTCTGGGCTATGAATGAGCCCTGTTGGACATCCTCAAAGTGTTCAGGAAATGCTGCCTTTAAGTGCAAGACCAGATGCTTCACTAAATGCTTTGAATTTCAGGTCCCGAGATTGATCCTTTTTGGTACATGGTACGTGGCGTTCGCCCCATTGGTCGGTTTGGGAAGAGGCAGCTGAGAAGCAGCCACGGCAATTCAAGGCCTGTGAGCAGACGCCTGGATTTCATCCTGAATGCGTTGTGGGAACAAAAAGTGTTGGACGACTGGTGATCCCTTCTCCCTGAGGCAGTGACCTGAGCTCCTCTCTCTGAATTGCAGCCTCCCCTGTACCTCACACCTCTAGTTCTGCTTTTGCCTAGCAATCTCATGCTCCTTGTGCAAACACCTTCAGAAACAAACACATTCAGGGTAAAAGACAAGGCACTGACACCAGCACTGAGTGCAATCACCACTTAAAAAATGTTTTTTTCCTCTCACATCCCTCCTAGTCCCGTCCTCGAGCCCTAATAATGCCGTGCACAGTAATGTTAGGTTTATCCAAGAAGCAAATAGCTTTTGTGCTGGGATTTAAACTCTGCAGTGTTAAGCATATCATGAAACCTTTCTGTCATGTTCCAAAGTTAACGATTATTGGTATTTAAAAATAAAAAGCAATGGATAGAAGAAAGAAAAAAGGCTCTCACTATTTTTTAGGGTACTTGCATTAACAGAGTGAAATGCTGGCGCTCTTGTGCATGGCTTTCATGCAGACTGTAACACTGAATCACAGGAACATAGCCCTGTACCGCCTTCCTGTACAACTGGAGGGGTATATTAATGAACAGGAGTTTCTTTCAAAGATAAATATGGAAAAAAGCCATTGGCTATTCAAACTCTTCACAGTAGTTTTATACCTGCTGCATGTAATCACACACCACCATCCAAAAGCGTTAAGGGCCTAAACTACCTGATTCCCTTTAAAACAATGTAGTTGTTTGTAACTACATAATCTAGTCCAGCAAAGTTTGCTTCCTGAGGATCACGAGCAATGTACAATCCTACTGTATTGGCCCACATCAGTAAGCCTGGAGTTGTGATTAATGTCCATGTTTGCCTTGCTGATTAACTTTGTTATAGTCATTTTAGTCAGAAATGTTATTTATAATCTTGATTAGTAATTACTACCAGCTACAATATTTCAATGCAGCTTCATCTGTGGCTTATATCCAAGAAAGATCGCTTACGATTTAGCTACTGAATGATAATTAAAGTCAGGCCCTGAATTGAACTGCAGAAAACAAATTAGAATTAACTTGTATTTCTAGCTGTCTTGTTAGAATTACTACTAAAATTTAAGGGTAGTTGAATTAATCATGGCAGATAATTTAATCTTTTTTTTCTATTTGTGAATGATTTGTCAGCAATGAACAAATTTTTATTATAGTAAGTTATTATTCTGATTTATAATACAGGCTTGATCCTTTTCAGTTTGATAAATAGCTTGCAAGAAGAGATTTGAGATACTGGCTTTTTTACAAGCCCTTCTATTATCATTCACTATCTGCATCACATGAAACGGCTGCTGTTACATTTTCTGTGAGTGTTTCTGGGTACTTTACAATTATGAACTAGGAACTCCTCTAGTTTTTAAATTATATCCATGGAGAGTCCCAATTATTAGCCATATTGATTGCATGAATAATAAAAAAAAATCAATCATCACTGTCACTGCAGCTTGTTCAGTTCTGTTTCTAAATTATCAAGCCAATTGGAGACATGGAAGTAATTTCGAGTTCTTTGAGCATTGTTAAGTATTCTAGGATCAATGAATGTTATACAGATGTAGGCAAACTTTGTTTATGTGGCCTGTTGGAAGAACACTTTCTTACTTTGAGATCTTTTGGAAGTCCCTTTAGCTTTCAATAATATGCCCCCCCCCAAAAAAAAAAAATCTTTGCTTCAACCATGTATGACCCAACGAAAAAACAGTAGGCTTTAATAATGTTTTTATTTCTGACCACTTAATCTCCTGTTTAAACCATCACTTAATTTAAGTGATCCATATCACCACACCAAGACAAATGGACACACTAAAAATTTTTTGACTGTAATCTTAACTTGAAAATGGGAATCAGTAAAGCAGAAACTTTGAGGAGTCAGAGAGAGTCAATGTAAAGAGTCCAACACTGGTGGTGCTGCTAGAGGGTCCTCCTCCTAGCCGCAGCACCATGAGATGTGGCCTTTCTCCACTACAGAGATCAGATGCAACCTATCACATACTGGTGCATCTGTGTTAACTACAGCTTCAGGGTTTGCACCCTAAATATAATGTATCTGCTGAGTCAAAGTGGTACTTAAAACACATTAGCTTAAATGAAAGTCCCCTCATGTTGTAGAAATATGCTGTTAAAAATATACTCGGACTGGCATTAATCTCATGGGACTTTGGAAATTCTAGAATAAGGATTATCTGTAATGGGTTCTTACTCAGTTTATCACTGTAGCAATCCCAGTGACGGTTAAATAATTTTGCTTGTTAGAGACTGTAACTAGCCCAACAGACAGAAAGGCTTGGAGAAGACTAAACATTGCATGTTCTTAACAGGATCCCTCCCACGTCAACCCCAGTGGACGTGGAGTGACTGCCTCCAGGTATATTCCTCCCCTCACCTAACCAAGACTCCTCCACGGACTGCCCAGTCTCCTGTGTTTTATAAGGAAGTGTTATTTATGGGCAGGCAGTACCTGAAGGGCCACGTGTTCTGCATATTTCCTAACTAAAGTGCACATAAATCCAAACAACAGAGAATAACTTTTGTTTTTTCTTTATGAATCATGTCCTTGAAAAGGCATTCTTTTCCATAAATTGCTTTACTCTCTTATAATTTCTCTTGACAATAATTCTTGGTGAGTATGCAGATAACAACAACAAGGCAAGCTTAATATTCACTGAGACTTAATCAAATAGATCATATAGTCTTCATTTTACCCATTAAAATATTTTCATTTATAAAAATTAATCTAAATATAAATATTAACACTAAAGATTGAAATCACTTGATGACAAAATAATTCTTTGTGTGCTATAACATATGCTTTTATGATTTTTTAAAACAGTAAATTATATCTTTGCACATATTTGGCACAATAAACATTTGTAAAAATTCAAATGCCTTATAGCAGGGGGTATTTTTTTTTTTTGCAATGCCTACACAGTACACATTTTTCTGTCAAAGACTGAGTATTTTAACATTGTAACACAATAATAGTTGCTTTTCATGCCTCTTATGGAAAACATCCTATTCCAAACTTTGTTTAAATCACACTAACAGAACAGAAGCCAAAGAGTTATTCTATTAAAATTAGTCATTTCTGTATTGATATTACATACACAATATTAGTTAATATTATTAGACGAATATGTAGACCAACCACCATTAATGACTTTTCATTACACGCATACCTGCATAAACCAAAACCTGGGAATGTATTGTATACATACACAAGAACAGTCAAGGGGGAGGAGACTGAATAGCAAAAAATTACTAGGCATCCTACTCTGTTTAATCTCCTTTGCTGGATTGCATATATAAATAAAATCTATTTTTATATGTATACATATGTTAAACAGAGTGGGATGAATTCTGCCCTCGCATCTGTGCAAACCAATTCAAGAGAACTGATGTTGTATAGGAGCAGGAGAAGGCATAATTCCACCCGGAACAAACATACTGGGTCACATTATCGGCAGATTGAAATTCATAGACGAGATAGAGAAATGCTTTCATATAGTAGCTACGAAGATGGCTGTATTTAGTCTAATGATTCCTTACCTATAATTGGACACCAATGAAGTGACAAACTAAAATTTCAAATGTGGGTGATAAATTTGTAACTGGAACTGTTTTTCCACCTGTCCCATCCAACCAATCCTTACCTGCCCCACCAAATCCCAGTCTAGTCAGGAAATTTGCCAGATCTTACTCATGTCTCTTCTCCACAGCCTCAGACTGCCAGGAGGTCTGCCCAGGTAGAGGCACTATGGCCCCATTTCCAGACTTGCTGAGTGCTGCAGGGCTCAGTGCAGTGGTACCACAAGGTGGTGAGAGAAGGCGAGGGCTGCATCCCTGCTACACGATAAAATGCACAAATTCTATTAAGTGACATTCCAAGGGAGCAGAGGGAAAGGATTGGCTCTCCTCATCCCCTGGTACCCATTACCTTCAGGAGAGCTCATCACCAATTCTGAAAATCAAGGTACTCTTCTCCCAAATGAACTGAAAATTTGGACTAAACTATTTGGAGTCAGTCAGAAATTATTCAGCATTTCATATCTTGAAATTTCTGTATAATTTAGTAATGGTCCTCAAAGACATGAAGCCAAACAGGTGCATCCTTAGGGCTCTCTAGGTACCACTGGCAAAGGACACACATCTCACTTGAGAGGTTCTCCAACCTAGAGCTCCGTAATGCTGAGGGGGGGGGGTGGAATTTGTCAGCTCATATCCTCCTTCAAAGCACATTTCGTATCAGCCCGGTCTGCATTTGGATACCTACTCTGCACTCAGCTTACAGGATACAATATATATTGCCTATCATCTCCTCTACCTTCCTCCTTTGCATTCTCCAGAGCAAAGTACCGCAAATTGGCAAGATCCTCTGCCAAGAGGCCTAAAATTGGCCCTTTCCAAGGGCCTTCCAGAGTTTGGCTCACCTTTTAAAGCACTCAGAAGTGAAAAAAAGGAATTTGGCTATTCACAATCCAGCTCACAGTGGCCCAGTCACAGTGGGTGCATATGACACCAGTGACAAGCCCCAGCTACTCTACGTTGGCTACAGAGGAGCAGAGGGAAAGACATCCAGGCTGTATTTGCCTGAATTTGCCTCCTCCTTGGAAAAGACAAGGAACAGCAGAAGGGAATCTCCTCTAGGTTGCACCTACCCTACAATGATCAGCAAGTCTGCAGAGATCTAATCCACAATCATTTTACTTTTTCCAATCTTAAAGATTTGGTCAGACTTTATTCTGAACTACAGTGTAGTTAGACACCACTAAACAGACAATGCTGCTGACAAGAACAAGACATACATATGTGTCGGTTTTGGAACAGTGTTCAGATGTGCCCAGATGTCAGAATTACAACTCAACAGACCTCTAGTTCCTATGTGCTGCTTACAATCAAGTCACAATGCAACATGACACCCATGCTCCCCCCTGCTGCCAATAGCTAGCCCTGGAGCTAGAATATCATCTCTGCCAAACGTACCCTCAGTGCACAGAGAAGTCTTTGCCTTTGCAAACCTCACCCTGCAAACCACCTCAAAACTTTCACTGACTCCCAGAAGCAGAGCTAGGTACATCGGTCCTCCGCTCCCACCACGCAGCTGAAGAGCAGCACTCACTGCACAGAGTTGTTCTTATTGCTCGACAAGACAGATGCCTATGTGAATAGTAAGAGGCCAGTAAATATGGATCACAGGTCTGCTTTGTTCTGTCTTTTTATATGAAATATTGGCCTATAATTATGACTGACTATGTGTACAAAAACATACTGCAGTTTAAAGATGACATACTTTAGTACAATCGATGGGGAGAAAAAGTGCATCTTAAAATGTGGAGCCTTGCTTTTGAAACTCAGCATCCTTTCTAGAGTCTTGTGAGAACTTTAAGGCAGAGTTTCCATTTGCAGACCACAATGCTGAAGACTTGGACAGCTTTCTCAGTGAGGTATCCAAACGAAGCCCTATAACTGAGGCATTGTGGGTTCTTGAGGGTCCATTTTCAACTGGACATACACAATGGCTGTTAAGTAAAGGCACTCTAGTGTTCAGCCTTAGGCAGTGTGTTATTGGCAGTAGAGACATACAAGTTTAGTACATCACAGCAGATCCTATAGCAGGTTCCTAGAAGAGAGGAGAACAGGAAAAAAAAGTTAGCAAAATACAGCACAAACTTCGTAAAACTTCTAGGGAGCTGGGTCCTCCCTCTCCTCTGCCTGTCCCCCATATACCTAGCAGCAGAATGCTTTGAGAGATTCAGCTTTCTTTTGCTTACAGCTCTACAACTTCTCTAGAAGAAATGATTTGGAGTTGTATGGTGAAACCTGTCTGTTCAAACTCTGCAGAGCCAATGCACGGCCTATCTACTTCTTAAATTCTACCTAGGCTTCCTTTGAACATTTCTCAAAAATTAGTGAGATTCAAGGTAAGTCTCACCTGCTCAGTTTGCACTGTGCAGTTGATACTGCAAGAGTCTTGGCCAGAAGTCTGAATTGCAGGAGACTACTGATTTCTTTTTTTTTATTTTTTACAGAGGGTAGTACATTCCTGGAAACCTAGCCACTGGAATACATTCATACAGGCTGACATGCATAGATTAGGGGTCAGACTGACAGTACATATAAACAACTTTCAGGAGCACAGTGCTGCTATACTACGGTATATAGCCAGACAGCTTCCAGGACACCGGTCATATTTGCTCAGAGCTGGCTCAGGAGTCGCGGTTCTTTTTCCCCAAGTATTAGAAGTTTTGTGAAGGTGTTGAAAGGTACCTGCCTACACAAATACTGCTGTATCTCTACCTAATGCTTTTAATGGCAGCTTTAAAAACATTCGTTATGATTTTACCATTAAGTCCTTGGCAGTACTTTTCCTCTCTTTAGCTCTTTGTGTTAGAGATCCGTGGAGCATGAAATTTCTGTTAAATGTTCTAACAGTGGTAACTGGAGAACCATCTATTTTTTCACCTGGAAAAAATACAGAAACGGAGATTTTTCACATCATAGATTGAAGAAAATGTAATGATACTCCTAAAGAGCCATGGCTTCTAGAGAGATAAAAATTCTTCTAAGGTATGGGGAAAGTTCGATTTAATTTAAATGAAAAGCAGCAGGCTGTGATACTCCCAATTTATTTTAGTTTGAGGCCATGCCAATGAGTGGAGTTAGACAAGAGTAATACTAGAGTTACGCAAGGTGAATCAGGCCCTAGAATTGCCAGAGAGAATGCACTGCTGGGTAAAAACAAGAGTAATCATGAAAGAGAAGAGCACTGTATATTATAAAACCATCTCAGCCATACCTAACATTTCAGGACACTGCTGAGCCAAATAGCATAGCCTGAATTCAGTGGGCATATTCTTTATGAAAATTGCTAGGGGTTGTGGAGAGTGGCAACCGGCTATTGGTAATTAACACAGTACAACTGCTTGGGTCTCACAGTCTAACCCCAGACTCTCCAAAGCACTGGCTTAATGTTTGCAGGACAAATATTCAGCATTTCCTGTTTGCTTTTCCCCCAGCCTTCTGCTTCTGCTCCTAGCAATCTGCCACTGCCACAACTTCCACTGAAAGAGAAAGTGGCAATGCTTTATAATGTGCTAAATGTATATCTTATTTTATACAAGTACAATGGGAAATGAGGAGGGTGGGCATGTTTAGGCTTGCTCTGTTCATTTTATAACTTAATCCTTCCCCTGCTTTGTTGAACTGTACGCTATATTGAAATGTTTAAAGAAAGACTGTGAAAACAATGTACTGAACAACTTTAGTGCACCTTTTATTGGTGGAGCTGGAAGTTTTCTCCTCTGTTGTCTTGATGTATCTATTGTATGCATCTGTAAACAACACACACACATTACTCAACTCCATTACAGAAAAAAGAGGTAGGATTTTCCCAATGTATTTTTGAATACTACATAATGTTCTGGCACCTGGTTTGTTTGCTTTTGATCCCGTTTCCTTGTCAGGCGAACACATGGAGCCACGTTCAAGCCTGCAACAGTGAGAGCTGATATTCTGCTCTCAATATCTGAAATCTTCAAAGAAAATAAAAGAGAGAGACAGACAGATGGGGAGGGGAAAAAAGAAGTTTTAAAATTACTATAGACGCCACTACTAAAATATATCCCTTCCCCACTCCAATCCTCTTTAATAAAAAAATATAAACAGATGGCTGATTTCTTCAGTACTTCTGACACTTTGTTTTCCTGTATTCTTTAGTCCTGATGTCAAAAGGGGTTTTATTTGTTAGTAGAGATGATCGCCAATCAGATGGAATAAAGGAACAAGCAAGCACTTTACTCCTTTTGAAGAAAAGAAAAGAAAAGAAAAGAAGGATGAAAGAAAGCCCCCACATCTGCCATCTCCCAAATACCTTTAGTTATGTAATTCCAAGTTCATTCCAGCAGGGTTTTGCAAAACCTATATTCAAAAATACCACTTGTTGGAACAGATTTGCTAATTCCAAATTATTTCCAAGTTTCCTGCACATACAAAATAGATCCTCTGTCACAAATCCAAAACTTTGATCTTAAATAATTATGCTATAATTTAGGTGTATATGTGTATAAACACAAACATGCACAAAGGCATGCATGCACTATATAAAAACACTCAATGGAAAAAAATTGCTAGGAAAAACAAAAGGCCAAGTAAATAAGCATTTTGGGAGAAAGTAGGCTGATGCTGACACCAGTGGAAACAAATGTTGTCAAAAAGAAAAGAACAGTTAGAAAGCCAGACTTCAGCTGCACATATAACTTGACTCCTGATTTATGATGACACCCAAAGTTAGGCAAAAAACCTTCAACTGGATTAATTGTGTACTACCTTCCCTGCAATCCTCCTCTTGTGCTCAGGCCTGTCTCCTCCCTCACGCCCATTTATATATTTTCCATAAAATACTAACTGAAACCAATATGTCCCTGCCAGTTTGACATGGCATCTAGTTCTGCAATGCACTTTAGTCATCAGGCTGGATTCTGAGATCTTTGCTCAGGCCTAAACTGAGCACGCTCCCACTGAGTAACACAAACAGGTACTTTCCTGTTAAAAAAAGCCTGACACAAGGATGTCAGAGTGTCTTGCTTGGTATAAACTGGTCTGTGAAGTCCTTGGGAGCAAGGCGATAGCAGCGTGTGGAGGTCATTACGAATGCGAGGTCTGACAACGTTGTCTTTTTCAGCTTTGTGCACCACATCATGAAGTTCTCTGTGCGTCAGAACTTTCTGTGTCCCACTAGAGAGATACTGGATTGCAGCCCACACAACCAGTGTCCTTCCAGCCAGTACTCTTCAGCAGCTAGAGCTGCAGGGAGACTGGGAGGTGCTGGTTTTGTGCTTGGCTCAGTGACTCGCTGGCCTTGGCCTTCATCAGTGACACCAACATTGGTTTCTCATAAAGTGCTCTAAAATCTGCAGATCAGAAGAACTACATAAAACTGTATTTGTTGTTGTATTTAACAGCCACACGTATGACAGAGCATACTGTATGATCCTCCTGGGAGCAAAGAGCAAGTATAGCTTTAGGATTCCAGTACTAGAATTGAATAGACTGTTTCATTCTCACGTCTGAAAACAAGCCTGGGGAAGAAACAAACTAGTACAATACATAGGGCTGCGTGGAGTTGCACAGTGCAGTTAAGTTTTGCTCAGTTCCTGTTAGGCAGTCACATATCCTGGGATTATCAGTTCACTGCAGTACGAGAGAACATTGAAAAAACACAAGTGCTGGCAAGACAGTGTGACACCTGCAAGCAGGGAGGCAGCTGTGGTCCTCACCTGAAGCTCTGCGTGATGAACCTGGGCAGCTGCTGTGGCCACCTGATCTTCCAGCTCGGCCAGCTCTGATTCTGCAGTAACACTGTTGATCTTGCGTGCTGCATCCTCCAGGCTGTTCAGCTGCCCCTCCAGCCCATACACAGTGCTGGCTGTCAAGTACACCTGCAGGGCCAAGGCAGGGATAGGAGTCAGTCTTTTCAGCTTTGTACACAGGGAGGTTTGAGCAGACTGCATCTTCCACGAGCAACTTGCACTACAATTCCAAATCAGATTTTTTCCAGGTTCACCACCAACAAAAGAAGAGCTGAAAATTTTGCTTCAGATGTTTTTGATATTTAATTTCATAATAAAAAATGAACATCTGCAAGGAGAGGCTATAGCTCACATTGCATATAAATCTGCATTTATTAAAATATGTTCTTAAGGTCCTCTGACAATCAAAATCTGTGTAGGAATAACTATACAACAGCATATGGATACTAACATTTAATAGAGTAACTGCTTACAAGTGCAGCACAGCGAACTCCCTCCCATCCCTCTCTCACTCAGATCTATAGCAGCCATAACCTTTCCATCTCTGGAAGCTTTGGAGTAAACCAGTGAAGGGTCTATAGACTGGGTCTGATAAGAGACACCTCATAATTCAGAGATCTTCCCTAAAAACTCACAACTCTCTCTCTTTAGGAACATTTTCACCCACCTTCAACACCTCTGATACCTGCAGGTAGAGGGTTTATTTCCCATGTCCCAGAGCAGTAATTCATAATGCATTGTATTCTATGAGTTTATTTTATTTCATGAAGAAATCAAAAATACACAGCTGGATGGAGGTCCACATTTTACAGAAGAGGGTAACTTAAAAAACACTGGCCCTCAAATACTATGCTTAAAGTTGTCCCTGTGAAAATATTGCACCTTCTGCCTGTTTCTTAGATAGCCAAGAGACTGCTTGTATGATAGACATACATACAGGACTGTAGAAAGGCAATATAGATTCTAATTTTCCCCAGCAGCAGCCTCTCCTATGCTGGTATCTTTGAAGACTGTGGTGCTACAAAACTATTAAGCAATTAAATATATTCTGTTGCTCACTTCACGGTTCCGGGGGCAAGCAAACAGGATCTGAAGAACATCCTTGAGCCTTCACTTCATGTACATTTCCCACTCAAGGCATTATATCTGTCCATGACTCTTAGAGGCTACAGTCCTTTTCACGTAATAGTTATTGAGACCATTTCTGGCCATACTGTGACTTTATGGATCAAAAATGACAGAGAACAACTCTAGTAAGATTTAACTCTTTCTTAATTACATTTTATTATTTTTTGGTTTTATTATTGTTTCTTAATTATTTATAAAAGATTTTTTTATCTGTTTCAATTATTTCAATGCATAATCCTTTTTTTCATGCACATGACTTTTCAAAGAAGCTAATGCACTACATCTAATATGAACTACCTCTCAAAAGAGGACAATCTTTAACTGCAAGGATAAAGTCCTTGAAGAATGTACCTGGAATAAATAAGTGATCTGACTTAATGTTTCTGTTGAAGTACTTGAAATACAAGTGGACCATAAAATTAATATTCTGATTTAAATAAAAATTACTTTTTCCACTCATTTCAATGATACTTCTTTGTGGGGACATGGGCAGAGGTCTGAGAGAGAAAATGTCTGTGAGCAGACAAGGCTTGGAGGGGTAGGATGTGGGTTGGAAAGCAACCCAAGCAGGGCTAGGAGATTTCAGTTCAAAAAGTGGGGGTGAGAGAGCCCTGGGAATCTGTGAGGCAGGTGGGAGGGCTCTGAAGTAGGACAGGCCATGGGCCAGGAGGGCTTGCCACTGCCACAAGGTATCTCCCAAAAGGCTCCTAGCCTGGGGCTGTTGTGGGAGGGGATTTCTGTGAAGGAAACTGGTTTTAGCCAGGAAGAAGAGATTCCAGTATTGAAAATTTTCAAGGGGCTAAATGAAAACAGTATCTATTTTCCTGAGTTGATCAGGATGTTATAATGGGACAGCCTGGATTCCTACAAGATCTTTAAAAGCACCTAATGAAGGGGAAATCATCGAAACAAAATCAGCTAAATGTAGCAAGAGGAGAAAACTGGAAGTTACAAGTATACTGACTCCATTAAGTGGAGGCATAAAACTTCCAGGGAACAGTGACTTCTCTCAATGATTCAGCATTAGATCTTCCCTTCAGAGGACAGTTACTCATGTAAACAGATGGAAGATCTGAAGGTGGCCACATGCTTGCATAATTTTGCTTCTTCAGTCTGCTCTTTTTAAGTGGACAGCAGAGTGCTCCGGGTCCTGGGATGCCCAGTACAGTATGTTGGAGAAGTGTGTGTGGAGTTCCACTTCTTGTCTGGGTGACTCGAGACCTGCTTTCTCTGCCTGTCCTTACAATAATACGGCTGTGTTGGGACTTGGAGATGTGTGACTTCAACAAGGCATGGTGTAGCGGCAAAACTATAGAGATTCTAGGGGATTAAGTTACCTTAGGGTAAAATCCTCTAGGGGATTCTAAAATTACCTATAAAACCAAGTACATCCAACACCTCCTTCTCCCAAATGTTTTAAAGTACACATCCAAAGAAGAAGGCTAAGCACCCCTTTAAGATAAGTATTTCTTGCTCTGTTTATGTATTTCTTTCATTCAAATAACAGAGTTAATTCTGAACATCTACGAATACTGCCTAAACACTCTCCCATTTCAGTCATCACAGGCGCGTACACAAACACACACACATTCGACTCACACACTGAGTCACATCCTTACGTTTTCTTCCAGTGTGGTGAGCTGCTCGTCAAGTCTGGCGGGGTCGGTCCCTAAGGGGAATGTCCCCCTCCCTCTGTCATGAAGGTCAGCTGGGAAATCGCAGGGACCTGTGGACTCTGCTATCAGTTCCTCAGTGGCATTGATGACTTTTAGGACCTCTGTAGATATGTTGCAGAGAGAGACAGCAGAGTACTTCTGTTTTGTTACAAGAATAGACAGGGAAAACAACAGCAGTAAGTTAGCACAGAGGCACAATATGTAAAATACCTTGCTTGTAGCTGTAGCTTTTAAATGTGCTAAAAAAGCACATCTAGCTAGTTGCCACTTACAGACAGAAGAACTCTGTAATGAACTGTGTCTCTGTTGGAATTGACTCCTCTTTTCCTTCTCTTTTTCACATATGCACACTGATAAGAGCACCCAAAATAACATACACGCGCAGAACACCCACAGCACAATTTCTAGCAGAGGGCTGAAACGACCAGGTTCAAATCTTATCCCAAAGGGGCACAGATATACCCAGCTTTAAAATGGAAGTCAGCTAGATTTGTGTATTTTTGCAACAGCATTTAAACAGATTTTTAAAACACAATCTTCTTTTTTTTTTTGGCAGAGGCAAACAGATGTGGAATCATCCATCTTCATATCTACAGGAGCTACCAAATGGCAGCCACAGAAGAGGGAAAGCAGTCTTCAGCAGCCCTATGAGACGAGTAGTTTACAAAGATGCTTGCTATGAATTATTTGATAGCCTCAGAAAAGAAAGGGTTATCATTTGTACCCCTTTTTTGAATTTCAATTCAACATTTAAAAAATATTTATTAAATAGATTATTTCAAATAGCAAGGAAAAGCATGCAGTTTTTATCCAGCCCTTCCCTTCCTCCACTTTTTAACTCTAAATCTAGTTTATTAGTGTTCTCGATCTGTAATTTGTTATCAGCGATCCTAATTCTGAGGATTCTTACATAGACTTTAGGCTTCAGGACAACTGCTCTGCTGGCAAAAAATTTCACCTGAGGTACCCTCAGGCCTCACACTCAACATCCAAACCAGGCAGCTTGGAGACTGATCCAAAATAGCTAAGTCAACACATACACTGTCACTGAATTCCTGTGGAATATCTTCAATGCTGCTTTGCCTATAGGGAAGTGATGGAAAGCTCAAATCTAAATTTACTTAATTCTCCAATCTGCAAATACTTAAGCATGTGAATTAGGGGCCTACTTAACTGTAATTTTTTCCCCAAACAAAATACCTGCAGAATCAAAACTGAGGAAACAGTCCCTGGATTTTATACAGTAAATTTTGTAGTATGGAAAAGTGTAACTGATTAAAAGTGTCTTTAACAACAAATGCCTATTATTTTAAAACTACATTAATCAATATGTCAGCTGGTCTACTTAGTGGGATATAGCAGAAACAATGTTCTTTTGTTTCACTCAAACACTGTTTTTCCAGGTTTACCTGGAAAAACTCTTTTATCATATCTTTCCTGTAATTTCAATTTATATGCTAGATAAGACTTTTACTGAAAAGCTGTACTTCTTTGGCAGTGAGCACTCAACAGTTGTAAACCAATACATGAAGGCATCTTAAAACACTGCTATTTCGTTGAACTACAAGAAATAATTAGGCACATGAGATTAAAGAGAATGAGAACAAAGCAAGTACAGTATGCTACAGCACACAGATCTTTAGCTTGTTAGGAAAGCCAAATCAGTCCTGAACAAGTAGGCCTAGGACTTTGTTACTGAGAACAAATACTTGAACCCCATAAACAGCCTACTGTTTTTCCATTTATTTTCACAAGTGCCAATTTGATTAAAAACAGATCAATAATTTTATAGGATGGAGGCAGAAATCAATGTTACTTTGTATTATTTGCTTTTTTACAAGTACTTATTTCTTATTCAGTTCTGTGAGTAGTGACCAAAAAATGACACAGGCCAGACACTACACTTTTTTCATCATCCTTACTGTGTTCGACATTTTAAGGAATTGTAGCCTGAATTTAGTGTTCATTATTTCTTAAAAATTTGTATCTTTTAATGCTAATAACGAATTTCTAAAAAGGATTAAATTAAATTAGAGAAAGGTGCTCTTATTCCAGAATATTAGAAATTAAATTGGCATTTATTACAGAGAAATTATCACAGAACTTTTTTTTTTCTAGTAACGTGTTCTGTGATAGGAAGCTTTATGAAATCAAAATTTTGAGGAAAATTCTGCATCTCCTCAATAGGTACCCTGGGGGAGGGGGGGAATAGAAGTTCAACAGGCAAGAAATATGATTTTTAGGATCTTTTAGAATTCTGAGATAAAACATCTGTGGCAGATGTTTGACTTTTAAAATCATGGATATGCTTCACACTGAATGTGGTACAAGGCAGCTAGATGAACGTTCATAAAGTGCCTGCATCAACGAATGTGTCTTGATCCTGGCCTGTTGGTATCCTCTCTTTGTCTTAGGGTACACCTGAGAAGTAGAACTCCTCAAACTTAACAGCACAAGCAATATTTCAGTGTATTTAAATTTAAACTTTGCGAAAGCTTCTGGCAAAGGATATTCAGAACTCGCCTTTGCCCTGGCCTGTGTTTTACAGAGAAACAAGAAGACATTAATTTCTGCCAAAGCAAGGCACAAAAACAACATGTAGGGAGTTCAGGGGTTCTTAAATCGTGTGGAATCGTCTACTCAAATAATGTTTTTGCATATATTTCTACCTGTCTTTTAACAACTGGTAAAAGCTGTTCATACAGCTCATGTTCTGAAAGGTCCAGTTTGCAAACTGAGTGGGGTAGAAAAATAATACTGGAAAAATAATTATTTAACATGTGTGAGGAAAAAAAGCTCCCCTGAAGTTTTAGTAGGACAAATGCTTGTTCTGTGCTCACCATGGGCCCCTAGGGCTTTTTCCCCCTAGCAGCTGCCAAAACGAGGTGTTATCAGACAGCCCAGCCAAGCTAGGCTTGGAAGGAAAGACCCCGCGTATGATTTCCTATCGGCCATGGGGAGAATGACCCCCCGTTAGCCGTCTGCAGGAGTCCCAGAGCTGCAACCACCAAAGTGCAGAACAATAGCGGTTATGGCAGAGCGACAGACCAGTTTCCTTAAACAATCTAGGAAAGAAAAAAGCAGACTAAAAAGCTTCCCACACCCCTCTCCCCTCCCCAACCACCCATGTCACACTTAGAAGCTATGAGGTTCTATAAAAATCACCTAAAATTCAAACACACGCACACCAAAATCACGCTGGTAGGTGGACATTTCAAATTGCTATAAAGGCCTCTCGGCTGTCTCATTTATCCTGCCCTTGCAGGAAAGGTCACTGTTAACACCTACAAGGGATTCAAAGAGACAGCTCGCGTGCCTTGATGAAGTCTCACCCATCTGTCTTGTCAAGCAGTCAAAGAACTAATAAGGCTGTGATAGACACACAAAGCAATCTCTGTAACAAATATCTAGCACAGAATAACTGAGCTTAACCATTCTTCCGGAAACACAAGGTTGCATCCTTATTTCAGTGATGCTACCGTACATCTGGCTTACCACCACCCGTCTCAACTGAAATCAATGCAGCTGCTCCAAATCTGAATGTTTGCACTGGTTATTAGACTCTATTTCCCTATTGAATTTGAGACTGAGTTTAATGGTATAAGGAAAACATACTTTTAATGATAATTACTGCTCATGCTTACAAAGACATTAGAGACAAACAAAAGAAGTTTAATTTCTTGAGGTCTTTGTGGAAGAGGTTTAAAACTAACCAGTTACTACAAAAGTGTGCGTCTGCAAGCAAAGGTACATATACCGATATGTACGCATGCGTGTGTGTATAGAGAATATGATAAAAACAGCATCTTGTGAGACATCTTTCCTGTCATTTCTATGTGTGTTTGGACAGACAAAGGATTCCTGTTTTGCTGAAGATAACATTTCAGTGGTCTAAGCAAGCTCTTAGCAAACTTCAGCCATTTCCCTTCTCTTCTGCTGCTGCTGGTGGTATTTCTTTTGTCTTTATTAAGAATGCTGCACAGAGATTGCTTTGTAGACCCCTGTTTGCATGCTTGCATAAAAGCTAATGAGTAACAGAAATAAAGCAGGATGAGAAAACTGAAGCCACATAAGTGACTAGACTGCTGAGAGTAGGTGAACAGTAAGTTCTTGTACATATTCCAGCAGCCCACAACATCTCTGCATCAAGTTTCTGCTCATGAACATCATTTACTTTATGATGAATGTTCTTAATGCACTTAAGTGACCCCAAAAATGTTCTCCGTCACTATTTTTTCTCCACATTTTACTCAGCCATTAGTATTTTCTCTTTTGCTACCATAATACTGCACTATCATTAGGCTTTATTAAACTGACACTGGGGGTAGTGACATGCAGTTCAATAGAGAACAGGTCACATCAACACTCAGATCAAGAATTGGAACGAGGGGAAGTTTCCATCACTAGCAGCCCTGACAGTATTGACCGTGTCCTTGATCACTTGTAGTGCAATCATTATTTGCTCCATTCTCAAGTCGCTCTATCATGCTCCCGGTGGCATACAGGTTTCTCAATCAATATCCCTCATCCTCTTTTGTGAAGATTTAAGGGAGGTGTGAGGCAGAAGTTTCTCTTTGCCTCTGGTTGATTCATCTTTTCAGAATAACTGGACTGAATTCAGACTTGACGTATACAACAGAAACCAAAACTGCCCCTCCACTACATGAACTTTTCACTGGACAGCTTTGAGAAGGCCCTGAAAAACCCACCAAAACGCCCTCTCCTGCACAGGTGAGCAAGATCTTGGACACAAGCGTATTCACAGTGTGGGACAAACACAGCCATCAATCCAGAACCACCAATTCCAATCTTTATATGACCTAAAGTGAGCCTAACTGCTCTATACCACAGACACTGGGAAACAAAATTATCATTTGCCTTGGTATTTGATGAAAGACAAGGCTACTACAATAAATCATAGCATTGAGGAAAGAATCTACTATGCAAGTTTGAGACTTGCCTTTAACATCAGTGTCTTCATATATGGGTGCTTGCTTAAAGGAAATAAGCTACTGGCTTACAGAGCGAGCTCTTCTATAGATGTCTGAAGTATGACAGAGAGAAATACAGTCTTTCTTTTTAGTTGTGCTAGGTATTTCTCAACGCTAGATTTTAACTAATGAATGCAATCCACTGTTCTAATGTAATTACAGATATTATCACTAATTATTTGTAACACTTGGTTTCTACAGACAAGTTTCCTACAATTATAACAAAGGAACTTTTTTCTTTCAAGAGGTGAAATAATATGGTCCAAGTTGGAAATGGAAATATTTCTTGAGTCTGAAAATCCACAGAAGATTCTGTAAATACATCTATAATGGACACAGGCTTATGACATTGCACAAATGGAGAAATATTTTTTAAAAGATCATCCTTAAAGAAAACTAAGATCCAACAGGTGACTAAAATACAAAGGATAAAACTTAACTCTGAGAGTAAAGAAAAATAAAGCTGAGAGGGGGATTATTTTATTGAATTGATCACCAACCCTTGATGCAAAAAAGTGGCTCCTATGTTATGACTGAGAGACTCATACAAAATTAATTCGCTTACTCTTATATATGAGATGTTAAAAATAGTATGTATTTTAAAATACAAGATAAGCATCTCTTTGCTCAGTGAATAAAATGAAAATCTGTATTAATATCTGATGCAAATCAGCTGAGACTCAAATAACACAGAACATGAACCTTCTTACCAGCTGGAAGAGTGATATGGAAATAAAAATTAGTAACAAAGTGAGAAAATGCCTATGCACTGTATACAAACTCTGTAATGAATTAAGAGTTTTGCTTATTTTTTGAACTCAGATTTTAGAGAGATTTTTGAAGATCACTGTCAGATATTGTTAAAAAATCATCTTTTACAGAAATCATCTTAGTTTTCTTTCTCCCAAAATTTTTACATATAAGAACAGGAAGATCACACTACTTATCTTTGCTTCTGCTCATCTTTCCAACAAAAAAAAATCTTATCATTAATCCAACTACAAGAGCTAGTCTGCCCTACATGTCTACTCCATGCTCATCACTCCCACCATAACATCTGTTTCTCTGTGATTTCAGGCTCTTCTGCTTGTGTTGATTACTGAAGGTGGCCAAGAGAATATGACATGATATTTCCAAGAAAATACTCTGAGTTTGGGAATTCTGCTTGGGGAATACGGAAACCCTCAACATCACTTCATAGCATCTCTTACTATGTAAGAGATGTAAGAAAACGCAAGACAAAATAAAGTGCTCTCACCTGCTGCAATACAGTAGATAAAAACTGTAGCTTTAAATGAAGATCAAAAGCCTTTTGTTTTTCCTAGATAATGGGAAAGCAGTTAAATAAAAGTTAAATAGAAAGGCAGAAAAGATATGTTAACATCTACACAGGTTAACAATTATATAGGTTCAGATGTAGAACTTGAGGATGAACAGCAAGGATAAAGAAGCTAACAAATATGTCACAAAGTTTTGATATTACACATATTATTAAAATATTAAAACAATGCCTAAGTGATTTTTTTGTGGGATTTAAAATAATAAATCTCATTAAAACAGATACTGCAAAATGACACATTATTTTTATAAAATGAAACAAATGAGAAATACCAGTTTCCATCATCCCAGAACAATGTAGAACTAGCACTAGAAGGAGACTTTTGCAGCAGTGTGAAAAAAAAGAAGAGCCTGCTGCTGCTAGAGTTTCTCCCTCTGCATGATTGCGATTTGGACACTGAGTGTTTCCAGTTTCAAAAAGGTCAGTGCCTCACTTGTGCCACAGCCAGATGCTCACATCAGAAACAGCTGGGATGACTTACCAGGTCTTATGCTAAATTACTTCCTACTATTTGCTGTTGTCTCTCTCCTAGAATTCACTGCCCCAAAAGGAACAAGTGAAACTTTTCATATTACCACTCTCCAGTGCCAAGTCAGCAGGCTTACCTTAATCCCTCTAATTTATTTAAGACTATTTAAATTAAACTGACTGTTTTTGCCTTGAAGTAATGACAGACCACAGTTACCCTGTTGGCTGTGCTGTGACAGAGGTAACATCCAGCTGAGAAATAGCAGTTTCTCGAAGCCCTTCCAGCTAGATCTGAAAGAGCTCATGTGTCACTGCCAAGTCTCTCGGCTGCTCATAAAAAAAGACAAGATAGTAATAACTTTTTGTTATATAACTCTTTTTTTCCACCTTGTTTCAGCAACATGCACTATTATTTTTTGATTTTCTCTAACTGTATCTGCAAAATGGCCTTTACATTTACTTGCTAAGTAAATATATCCTTGGTAATAAGACAACTGAATGAGATTCTCATTTCATGCATGCTAGACAGAGTTGGCTTGGGCATACATAGACTTAAGTATCATATTTCAGATTAGATCTGAATCTTGTTTACAAAGCTATTGTCTGTGTGAAGCCAGCTGAAATCTCACATTTTCCGCACCTCTCCAGGTGGACACAGTGGGAGTTTGATCCAGTTACAGTTTGAAAGAGCTTAAAGTATCTGAGGACTTCCAAACAGAGCTGTCATATATAGCATGGGATCTGGGAGATATATGTTTCCTTTGGACCAGTAGCTTAAGACCATGTGGGATACGCTAGGATATCTCAGACAGACTAAAAAGCCATACTTACAAAACTCTATTGAGCCCCAAAAGTATCAGAATTGGAGGAACACAAACATCATTAAAAAATAACTTTTAAAAAATTTTATGGTCTTAAACCAACTAGATTTCTTTAAACCAAAGATTCATATTTTGGCAAAATAAACTCAGGGCCAACTTAATTCTCCATAGTAAATACTAATTAATAATAGTAAATACTTGAGGGAAATCTCTTGAATGGGATTTGTGTCCAATTACTTAACTCTCAGTTTAAAACTGAACACGTTCTTGAATGCTCGGCTGAATTGACAATATAAACTTTGGATCCATTAACCTCATGCCTCTTTGAGAAAAACAAGCCACTGTTTCACCATCGTTGGCCAAAATCCCTTTTCCCTACTGTCATTCAATATCCCGTGGATAGATTAGCTGCAGTTCTTAAACCGTAAGGATTGTATTTTACAATGCTGCATACGTTCAGATTTCAATCCTAAACTTCAGAAGACTGCTGAGAAAATTAACTTCATAATAATAAATGCCATGACCTTCCAACATGCAAGAATTATTCTGAGCATCTTGCATATAAAAACGTGAAGCAACTTTTATATACACACACATACACAAATATAGCTTCTGAGTTGTCGAGTGGTCAATCCAGGATATAATTTTATTACACAGTTCAATTTTCTTAGGATAATAGTAGCAATGTAACAGGCTACTACACAATATTAAATTTCCTCGTTTGAATGAGCTAATCCATTTTAGGGGCTTCTAGCTCATTTGGGAACTTTTATTCAGTCATTTATGATGCTTGTAAGCCTATGAAGCTGGATAGCAGTTTGCTATAAAACCCTGTCCAGATGAACCAACTAACCAAAATTTGCAGTTCTTCAGCAATGCTTTCAGCTTAGAGATTTGCAAGATAACAATCACCAAAAACTACTACACCTTCTGTGAGGCCAGTGTATGCACTGGTACAGGCTATTAACAGTTCATTAATAAACTATTAACTAAAACCCAGTCAACGGGAGACACAAGCTCTCTCTCCTTGTAATATTGCTGTTAGGACATTGCAGCCATCCATACTGTGATGCTTTAACAGATCTGTGATACACAGGAGGGATCACAGGAGGGATGTCCACTGCCATCAAGCAGCTTCGGACATCTACTTAATGGGCCATCTGCCTAAAAAGTAGAAAAGGAGACTGCAGCTGAGTGAAGCCACTCACATTCACAAGACCAAATGTATCCTGTTGCCACAGCCTCTGAGTCCCTGCAAGAAGGAGCTATTCTTCAGCTACATCAAGGCCATGAGTGTATTTCTCTGCAGCAACCAAGTCCCATGAGCCCTCCCTTACCTAATCATCCCTGATGGGCCCCAGTCACCATCTCTGTGACCAGCTGCCAGTAAGGCCACCAGCAGACATGCCACACCATGGAGTTGGCTAATTCTTTTGCTGAGGAAAAATGCACCCACACTCAGAGATACAGGCTATTCCTCTCACTAAAAAGAGGTTCCAGCTAGATTTTCTAACAGATTTCAATCTCATCATACTGGTAGCTGAAAAGTGTTGCTTTACATGGTAAAAAATGGAGAAGCTTGTAGTGAGTACAGTAAGATGTACTCTCAAAATAAATTTGCACCAGGCCTCTGGTGCAAATCAATATAAATGAAGATGATACTAGTAGTTCACACTTGCCCCAAAACAAAGCTTTGTAAAGCCTAAGATGAGTAAAATGTTTCCAGAAAATGAAGGCATAAATATTTTAGGGAAATAATATTTATGCTGTTATTCGTACTATCAGGGGGCTTGGGTATTTCACATAGGGAACAGGACCTCACTGTGCTACCTAAACTTGCTTATAGCTTGTCATTCTGAAATTCATGTAATAGAAAAGTGCAGGATTTAAACATAATGTTACTAAACCTAGTTTGTAAGATTTTATGAACAAAGGTAAATTCATAAAAGGATTAAAGGAAATTCCTTAAGCAGACAGCAAGTTGAACACTGAGCATCACGACAATGCAAAGAGGAGAAAAAATGAATGTTACTAGTGAAGTTTAACTCATTTGCTCATTTTCTTATCTTAAGCAAAAAGTACAAAAATAGAAACAGGCAAAAAGAGAAATGCAGGTATGGCTTTAACATTTATTTCAGTTTTCATGCTATATGGGTCAAATTAAAAAAAAAAAAGAATGCAAAAACCAATATCTCTATAACATAGTTTATGATGAAGTGTTCACAGTGATAGACTGTATTCAGACTGCCACATTTACTTAGACACCACTGAAATTGCTTTCTAGAAAAAGTAATTCAGGGGTCCACTGTGAAATATAGTCCTAGCCTATTAATCTTCATTTAGGTATTAAAGGAGACAAAGAAAAAAGAGAGCAAGAGCTAAATATATCTCATTTATCATACCTGGCATTCCTAGTATCATTAAGACACTCCCAAAGGGATTTACATTTTTCTTCTTTATTTAAGTATTTGGTTAGAGTTTTAGTCAAAAAAAATGTAAGGCATAAGAACTGTGCAGATCACTGTGCTAAAAGTGAAAACCTACAACATGTTTAACTAACACAGAAGTTGCACAATGTGATCATGGTTTGTTCACACCAGAAACCTTGAAGGTCCAAGGCTAACTCCAGCCTAAATACACAGCTCTCTGTAGCCCTTCATGACACAGCTGAGACAGGTAGGTTTCTCAGAGGCTTGCACACCCCTGAACGACCATGAACTACTTCTTTATCTTAATAACTTCAAAAGTCATATAAAAACAAGCCTACATTCATTTTAGAGAGCTGTGAACCTCCACAAGACCATTTCAGGCGACCACAAACTTAGAAATGTTGAAAATGATTGCACTGAATTCCTCAGGGTATTTAAGTCAAAGACACAAAATTAACCTATGTTAATTAAAACCCTCCTAAATCCTCACTATCCCACATAAACTGAATAATAAATTAAAAGATCAGTATTTTCAAACTTGTATCTTAAAGCTAGGCATAGAACTATAAAGCTCAACTTGAATAGAAAAGAACTGAGAACCCATAAACACCCCACTTGAGCTAATTCTCCACTGAAGACTTGGGGTGTGCCAATTCTTGCAGTGGATACAAGTCTTAAAACAGCTAATGCTTCTTTTCAAGCATCAGCTCAACATAGGATTGTATGAGATTCTAGCTCCTATCAAAAAAAGGCGTCCAGACTTCTAAAGGTGCAGACACGTCAGGTTTTCATAAGCACTAGGTACTTAATTTCCAAAAAGACAAACATTTTTGGAACTCTTACTCTATGGCCAGATGTACTGTAATTAGAAATTCCCAGTGACCTGAAGTTGCTAATATGTTCCAGAATAAAGCTTGAAAATAGGAGCACTAAAAGTTAGGGGGAAAATAAAAGCAGCAAATAAAACCATCAAGTGTACATCACTAAGCATACATATTGACTCTTAAGACAACCACTTGAGGTCCTTTTTGAGGACCTGGTTTTTCCTTTCTGGGAAACTGGGATATTTTTAGCATATGTTCCCTTTCCTGATTTGTCTTTGTGAAATTAAGTTTCTGAAAGAGCCCAATGTTAAAGTACAGATTGCTAAAATACAGTTTTGGATCTACTTTCAGGAGTTCTTCAAAGCACACTGTAGGCACCTGAAGTCTCATTTTAATTGCTGAGAGTTAGTGCTTGTGTATGCTCAATGTGAAACTTGATGCCCAGGTCAGAACTCTGGGTCTCTGGCGGACAATGTTAAGTACTAATATGAAAAATCAGTAATTCTGCAAATATATATTTTTCAAAAAAAAAAAAAAGACATCTTAAAGAGGCATCAAATTGGGATATCTGGCTTTTGAGGTATCTGAAATTATTCATTTCCTGAAAATACTGTCTTCTGTACTTACAACCATTGAAACACTTCATCTACTCATTTTAAAGTTATCACATATGCTTAAAATTATTGCATATGCAAAGTTATGCATATGCATAGCCCTTCATGTTTTAGGTTACCAAAGCCACAACTAGCAACATACACTGCCATCTTCAGTATTTCAATGTAAGATTCTGGTCAGCCACCTTACCAAAGAGAAGACTCACGTCAGAAGATTTTAAATCACCTTTAAGGACAACTGTCCAGAATAAGAATGAAAACAGTCTTCCTGTTTCTCTATAGCTTGAGCAAGTTCCACTATCAATTCCTCTGAAGCATGACCATGAATAGCATTTGGATATTTTGGTTTCTTTACTATAGACAGAAAGAATACAGCTATGAATGACTAAGACTCTTTTTTTTCAACCAAGAACAATAAAGAATTAAGAACTTTGGGCATTCGCTTTTTTTCTGAACAGGATGCGTGTTTTATTTTTTTAAGTAAATAATCAGTATTACTTTGTAGACTCATAAAAATGAATAAACACAACACAAACTACAGATGTGCCCCAATGGGTAGGGAATAATTCTGAATTTCTCATGTCTGACACAATTCTTTTGAGAACATGATTTTGAGTGGACTCTGGTCAATCTATTCCTGACACCTTTCTCAGGCACTTACCAAATGTCTGGAGGCCTGGCTGCAGGACAGGAAAATCTCACCTACCTAATATAACCGCTCAGCTCTAATACTGTCACCAGAAAGTGAGAGGAGTTTTCAAAGATGTGTGGAAGGAGAGCCAGTTTACTTACTTATTTAAGCATTTCTTCTTTTCCACTGATTACACAATTGGAGAACTTCATCAAGTAGTTTTAAGCCAAATATCTATCATATCCATTCAGTGAAAGAAGAACCAGTTGGAAACATAGGAACAGGCAAGGAAGACAAAACAACAGTTACCTGAGTATAACCTTCTAGAAGTAAGAATACATATGAGCAGCAGGAAGGAGGTTTTGAGGATGTCCCTAGGAGTAGATGGTTTGAAACCATGTCCTTAAATTGTCTGAAGTGTGAGCACTCTCCATCCTTTCAATAGAAAATGGGACATTCACCTTGGGCAGCAAAGTCAACTGGGTTTGCATCCTTGCTTCCAGGAGAGTTATTGTTTCTGTCAGTGATGGTCTAATACAAAATGCACATGCAGAAGCCCAGTGCTGCCCCTTGCTAGTCAAGCATCCTTATACTTCAGATCCATTTAGGCTCATTCTTGTCTGTTGTGTTCCTTGATTCATCTCTTAGTGTCTTGACTGCACAACAGCTCTGCTTTAATGGGCAGTGTGGAGAATACATGGGAAATCTATTCTTCATCATTTGAGGAGTGTTTTATTCAAATGAATATAAAGAACTACTACACCAGAAAGTGAAAGCAGGAATAGTTGATCCAGGTCTATAGAGACACTGTCTAAGTGTTCAGGGTCAAGAAAGTCAAAGCCCACCACAAGTGGAATTTGATGAGGGAAGTGAAGGGCAACAAGAAGGGCTTCTACAGATATATCATCAGCAAAAGGAAGATGAGGGAAAATACAGGTCCAGCGCTGAATGCAGCAAGAGTAACATAGGACATTGAAAAGGCCAAGGTTCTCAATGTCTTTTTCACTTCAGTTTAGTGGCAAGATCTCCCCTTGGGAATCCTAGGCATTTTGAGACCAATGGGAAAGTCTAGCGCAATGAAGATTGACCCTCAGTAGTGCAGGATCAGATTAGGGAACATTTAAACAAAGTAGGCACATGTAAGTCCATGGGATCTAATGGGATGCACCCATGAGTGCTGAGGGAGCTGGTTGGTATCACTGTGAGACCATTCTTGATTACCTTTGAACGGTCATGGCAATTAGAGGGAGGTTCTTGAGGACTGGAAGAAAGCAAAGGTCACCCCTATCCTCAAGGAGGGCAAGAAAGAGAATCCAGGGAACTACAAGCCAGTCAGCCTCACCTTTATTCTTAGGAAGCTGATGGAGCAAATCCCACACCCTCCCCTGATCCCTGGAAGCCATTTCCAAACATATTAAGGACAAGAAGGTGACTCGGTATAGTCAGCAAGGATTTATGAAGGGGAAATCACGCCTGACCAACCTGATAGCCTTCTATGATAAAATGACTACCTCAGCGGGGAAAAGGAAAGCAGTGAATGCCATTTCTTTTGACTTCAACAAGGCTTTTGATACTGTTTCTCATAACATCCTTATGGATACACTGAGGAAGTATAGACTAAAGAAGTGGGCAGTGAGGTAAACTGAAAACTGGCTCAACTGCTAGGCTCAAAGGGTTGTGGTCAGGAGCACAAAATCCTGCTGGATTTTGTCACTAGTGGTGTCTCCCAAGCTTGATACTGTGACCAGTACTGTTTAACATCTTCATTAATGAGCTGGATGATAGGACAGAGTGCATACTCAGCAAGTTTGCAAACAATACAGGATTGGGAGGAGAGGCTGATATACCAGATGGGCATGCTGCCATTCAGAAGGACTTTGACAGGCTAGAGAAATGCGCCAACAGAAATTTCATGAAGTTCACCAAAGCAAAGTGCAAAGTCCTGTACCTGTGCAGGAATAAATCCATGCACCAGTACAGGCTGGAGGCTGACTTGCTGGAAAATAGGTTGGCAGAAAAGGACCTGGGGGTCTTGCTGGCCAGTAAGTTTGACATGACCAGCAATGAGCCTTTATGGCTAAGAAGGGCAACAGCCTCCTGGCCTGTATTAGGAAGAGCACTGCTGGCAGGTCAAGGGAGGGGATCTTTCCTTTCTATTCAATACTGGTGAGACTACATCTGAAAGTACTGTGCCCAGTTCTGGACTCCCTGGTACAAGAAAGATGTGGACATACTGAAGCTAGTCCAGTAAAAGGCTACAGAGATGATTAATGCGTTGGAGTGTTTATCTCACGATAAGAGGCTGAGAGTGCTAGGACTGTTTAGCCTGGAGAAAAGAAGGCTCAGGAGGATCTTTTCAATGTCTGTAAGTATCTGATGTGGGGGAGAATAAAGAAGACCGCTGGAGTCTTCTCCGTGGTACCCAGTGAAAGGGTAAGAAGCAATGCGCACTAACTGAAATACAAGAAACTTCATCTAAACATAAGAAAAAGTCTTTTCACTGTAAGGTCACTTAACACAAGGTCACTTTCACAAGCTAAGTTCATTGCTTTTGAGGTGGTTCTGGAGGATCACAGAAAGAAAACACACATTAATTTAAGTTTCACTTGTGCAAGGGTGACAGGCTCAGACTCAGTGTAAAGGACTTCAATTTTATTAAGCAACTATGTTTTATTTTCCAGTCAAGAACTTCTCTTTCTGAATTCTAGCTTTCACAGTGCTGACCCCACTCCTCTTTAATGACTGCTTACCTTCTTCAACTCCTCATGAATACTTTTGCCATTTTCATCAGAGGACAAACTCTCCTTCTGGTTCTCAGGATCTGTTTTAGGTTCTGACTCTTGTTCTTCACCAGAAGAGGTCTCCTTGTCACTCATTTTAGCAGCAAGTTGAAATAACCTGGATTTAAGCTCCTCTTCCATAAGGTCAGGCTTGATTTTATGATGCTGATCCTCACTGCTTATGTCTGTTTCTGATAAGTCATCAAAATCCTGCATGGAAATTAGAAGAACATACAATTACTGCTTAGGTACAGAAAGGAAAGCAAAGAGTTTCCTACAAAAGTATAGGTATGATTACTCTGAGATTACTAGATATGGTTACTAGAGAATCTAAAAAGACATCACACTAAGTGTGTCAACAAAAATGATCATATCTTTGCAGAAGGCCAATAAACCCATACCTGTTGGATAATATTTATCATTTCTGGTTACTTTTGCATTATGTAAAAAGGAACCATCAAAATCATTATGTATATGTGTGAAACTAATCAAACAAAAGCCTAAACGGCATTTCTCATAACCTGCATTGCATAGTCATCACTCTCAGTCATGGTTCAGATAAAGAAACTAAAGTGTGGGAATGAAATAACTTATCCATGGTGACCTGGCAATTGTATCCAACTTGCAGTTGAAAGCCATGTTCAAGTTCCCTGACTGCTGGTCTTGAGCATTAACAGTGTTTTTCTTAAAGATTACTGGAAACCAGTTTCCAAAAATGTCACCCTTACTAAGTGCCTGTGCTTAAGATTTTCAGTTTTCCCAGTGAATCTTTGCATAGCTGGATCTACTGTGGTTACAATTATTGTCTAGATGCTTCCTTGAAACAAGTTCTTTAGGAAACAAGAAACTTTAGGAGAACCTTCTTTTCTTACTTTTCGATCCTTAAAAGTGGGACGTACTCAGAATTTCATTTAACTATGGTGTTAATGGAAAAAGGAAAGGGTTATAGGAAAGACTGTTACAGACTCAATTGTGGCAAGTCCTCTAATTTGGGGACTAAACAGAAGAAAAGCAAAATCTTCTCATAAGTCTGTTTGGTAGGTTGCCTGCCCAGCACTTAATGAGGAAAGAGGCTTTTATTTTGTCAGCCCTCACAGGAAATCTGAAAATATCATATGGCTATACCAAAAGCATACCAACTTATTCTCTAGAGCTGTGCTATCCAGTTAGAACCCAATGGCACTTGATTTCCTCTACAGTCAGTGGAGAGAGACAGGCATCTCCCTGAACAACCCAGTCCACCTGTGAACTGCTTTCTGGAAATGCTATTCTCTCCCTGCTGACTACTAAGAGAATGCTTGGACTAATACGGCACTTTGTTTGCTGCTTCGGTCAACTGCATAAAGTAAGGTGGAATTAGCTGTTTTTAAAGCAAAGAATTGTTTGAAACAGAACATAATTATGCAAAAACACCCAGGAGGAGGATGTAAAGAGTCCAGTCTGGAGCCCAGAAGTGGTAATCACACTGCAATAGGTCTAAGGAGATGATTTGGAGCAATCCTTTGATAGGCAATTATTATTATTTGCCATACGTTCTCCTACAATGACAAGACTGCTGTAGGATTTCCAAGATAAAGAGCATGGCTAAACAGTGCATGTGTATTTTAGGAGAATACACTTTACTGGAAACCTGTCTAGGAGGAGTGGCTGACACACCAGAGGGCTGTGCTGCCATTCAGAGAGACTGGGACAGGCTGGAGAGCTGGGCAGAGAGGAACCTCCTGAGGTTCAACAAGGGCAAGTGCAGAGTCCTGCACCTAGGGAAAAATAATGCTAGGCACCAGTACAGGGTGGGGGCTGACCTGCTGGAGAGCAGCTCTGCAGAGAAGGATCTGGGAGCGCTGGTGGATGACAAGTTGACCATGAGCCAGCCACGTGCCCTTGTGGCCAAAAAGGCAAACAGTATCCTGGGCTGCACTGGGAAGACTGTTGCCAGCAAGTCGAGGGAGGTGATCCTGCCCCTTTACTCAGCCCTGGGGAGGCCTCATCTCGAGTACTGTGTCCAGTTCTGGGCTCCCCAGGACAAGAGAGACATGGAGCTACTGGAGAGAGTCCAGCATAGGGCTACAAAGATGATCAGAGGGCTGGAGCATCTGCCCTCTGAGGAACGGCTGCGAGAGCTGGGCCTCTTCAGCCTGGGGAAGAGAAGACTGAGGGGGGATCTTATCAATGTGTGTAAGTACCTGAAGGGAGGGTGTCAAGGGGATGGGGACAAACTCTTTTCAGCTGTCCCATGTGACAGGACAAGAGGCAATGGGCAGAAACTGAAGCACAGGAAGTTCTGCCTGAACATGAGGGGGAATTTCTTCACTGTGAGAGTGATGGAGCACTCGCACAGGTTGCCCAGAGAGGTTGTGGAGTCTCCTTCTCTGGAGATCTTCAAGGCCCACCTGGATGCAACCCTGTCCAACATACTCTAGGTGACCCTGCTTGAGCAGCGGGGTTGGACTAGATGATCTCCAGAGGTCCCTTCCAACTTTACTGATCCTATGATTCTATGAAAATCTAGTAGAGCAGTGAGGAAGGCTGTCAGTTCTGAAATGCAGGTTCTCCCACATTGCCACCTCATCTGCTGCACCATGAACAGGAAGTATTGACAAACAGCAAGAATCTACACATGATTCCTGGGAACACAATATGGATATTGGACCACGCTGGAGGCAAGGGAGGAGAAGACATGATGGCAGGTAGGATAAGATACTCCTGTCAGCAGCAGCAAACTACTACATTACCTCAGCCACATAAGCAAATTTACCTGAAATGTTCTCAATTCTAGCTAATGCTTTAACGGTGGTAGAAGAATTTTCCTAACTCATTCACACAGAAACTTGAAGAGCTTTTTGCTACATTTCCCAACACAGGTGAAAGACATGAGTTGCCTTGGCATCCCTATGCTTTTATTCTGCATTAGCTAAACTTGTGTTATGAATACACATCTATTCTTGGGGGAGGACCTACCCTGAGGGAACTGAGTTTATTACACTGCATTCAGATATGTCCATTAGCCAAATTTTTGCCTCCTTACAGTGAGCAGGTGGAGTATTTACATTTGCAAGACTTGTTAGCTCCTGCTTACACACAGAGGTAATGATATCCTGCAAAGCTACATTCTGTGATTTTTGTTAGTGGTAAGCTGCTTGGTTTGTGTGTTGAGCTTTTTTGATGATGGCAGTGAACTACTCATGACAAGACAGTACCTCTTTCATGAACTAACAGATTAAAAAAATACCTTAGAGGCCATGAGAACAGATAAAAATAAGAAATACACTGAAAGGTACTATTATTATTTTTATGGATGCTATCTTAAACTTCACTATTCTTGTTTACTGTTCATGCTTCAGCTCCATCTGGCAAGTTTATGACACCTTTGTGTTTGTATAAATTGTTCTCTAAGTTCTCATTTGCCTCTACAGTAGCAAATAAAACTAACATCTGCAAACAGGAATAAAGGGCCACCAGTGTAGCTGAAAACAGAGTTTCAACCAGGGCCTGGCAGAATAACACAGCCAGGAGCTCAGTTTCACTGAAAGAAAAATCAAGTGTTTCTAACTCAACTGTAAGCCCTTTGCAGACAATGAAATAGGAAATGCAATTTTCCTTATATACCTTCTGCAAATCCTTGCATGCTTTGATAACCCTAGCAAACAAAAAAGCCCTAAAATAAAGCAAAGCAAAGTACTGGCTTGGAGGCTACAGAATCAAACCCCTCTTACATTAGAAAACACCATCCATAGAAGAAATTGAGATTAGAAATGGCAGGCTTTGGAAGCAGACAGCAAAACTGCGAGGCTTGCATGCAGTTTCTCAGTGAGAGCCAGTGTACTCTACAGGAATGCGATTTTCAGTAATTACATCCCAAGCGCCATCCCGTGGGGACTGGCAGTCTGACAGCAGTCACCTGCTACCTGGCTCCAAAGCAGAAGTGGCAACAAGGCTGTAGCTAACAGGTAGAGCCCTTTTCAGAAGAAACAAGCTCATAATGAAGGCAGTGCCTTCACCTTGAAACAGTCAAGCAGCTCCACTTTCCATCCAAAATACAAGAATTACTGAGCAATGTCCCCTCTCAAGAATATACTGAAAGCCAAGGTTTCTGCAGACATGGACTGGTGCTGTGAGTGGCCATTTCTTGTAAATAAATTAGAACTTTAAAAATAATTATCATTAAAAACAGAGAAGGTAGAAGTAAGAGTACACCTGTCAATCAAGCGGCGCTTTTTAATTCAGGTTCCATAGGAATATTAGTCTTCTATATTATATATGCAATCAAGTTATCAGAAACTGGAGGACTCCAGTTTTATCAGGACAGTTTTCATGTCCATGTGCTTCCTAACTGCATTTACAGCATTTCTATAGGCAACTTACTAAAACAGGTTTATTCTTTTACCTACCAAAAAGTGGCAAAAATATAAAACAACACATCTTGGTGTCTGTTTTTTTTTTTTAAGTCACTCCAGACTTCATATAATCAATTCTCTCCTGTAGAATGCTGCACAAAGTTAGCATTCTAGTTTTGAGCCTAAAACGTGTTCCAAAAATGCCACAGCATTATTCTAATCCAGGTACTGGATCTGGATTAGAAAAATCTAATTTCAGTAGAAATTCAGTTGTGAGCTATAAAATGACTGCAATTGTTTCAGAATGTCACTGCTTACAATTCTCTATATTTGGAGCAGGGAGAGAAGGGAGGGCCCATTTTTATTTCACTGTAAGGCTCATAACAGCCATCACTATTTGAAAATCAAAAAAGAAAACGAAGCTTTTAGACTGTAAGACTGAAAGCCCATTCCATAACGCAGACGAAAACACAGTGGTTAACAAATAATCATGTCATTATTGTAGTGCAGTAAAATAAGGAAAAAATCATGCTTCTTCACTGCAGTTTGTATATGACGAGTTGGGTCATTTTCTGATGCCCAGATACAACATGACTTAGAACAACACTTTGTACGTTTTCAGGAAGTTTTTTCTGTATAATCTCAGCACGTGAAAATCTATGATTTATTTAAGACCTCACAGAGGAGCATCCTTCAGTTTACACTGCCTGTGACTTATAAGAAGTGAGACTGTCATGTTGTACAAACTACTTACATGTTGAATCTCTCTGCTTCAGCCTCGATCATTTTACCAGGAGTAACACATTACTGTGGGGATTATGTGAAACCTTGTCATCCCTCTTATTCTCATTTTTCTAAGCAGCATAAACAATGGCTGGTTAATTTATTATCATACCTCAAATCCTATTCCCTATGCTCTGAATCCTTTTAATTGCTTTCTAGAATTTTACAGTCCTCATAACGTTGTTGCTATAAATTGCATCCAGTCCACTCTTGCTCTGAGTAGTGCTTTATGTACAGGAGGCTGGAATAACACTTTACTGAAGGCAGGCACCAACTACAATCCTATCAGATCAGGATTGTGGGTGTGTTTGTGCAAACATAAACTAAAGCAAACACACTCATACTATTATACATAAAATCCTTAGTTCTTCAGTAGCTCATATGCTTATCTTCTGTGTTGCAATAGAATTTTATCACTTCAGAAACACTAGTGTGATCTCTGCCTATTTCACTGCAACTGAGGGAGCAGGTACCGCAGCAGAAATAGTCTCTCTTTGCTTAAATGGTAAAATGAAGGGGAAGATTGGTCAGAATCTCAGCCCCTGTGTTTTAGCACAACAGAGAGATGTAAGCAGCACTTAAGGCACAAGGCATCTCACAGGAGCGTTGGAAAGGACAATCTCTTTTCTGCACCAGCTTGCATTTTCAAGTATGCACTATAAGCTGCTGAAGGATGTTGTCAAGTACGTTGTGAAGCTCCCTGCCTCTATGGGTTCACTACAGGAGGAAGGTCTCCAGGGTCTTTCCTGTGAGCTCTCTTTTCTGCTCTCTGCAGAGTAGTAGTAACTCAAAAGCCACAATATGAATACAGACATGCATGCACACACAGAACACGCACAAATATGCAAAGGCATAAACGGAAATGTGGAAGTCCCTGTACAAAAGATGGTCTTCTTGCATCACTGGAAAGTTCTATAATTCTGCCTGATATTCTAAGAAGTCGTTAATGGCCACTAATATGTCATTAGAGCATAGACCATACACAACTCCCCTTCAACAAGTACAGATTATAAATGTAAGAGGACATGCCTATAAACAAATCAGTACAGAGTGCACACACCTGTCTCCTAAGAGCAGATGTAACAGATAAAGAATTAACAACAGTATACCCAGCACTAAAAACCTGCTGAAATCCTAGAATCCTCATCTTGACTTACAATCAGTTGCGTAGCTGTCTTTCTATTAGAGATATAGACTAGAGATACAGTAGTGTAAGTAAAGAAAAGTAACTCTAGACATCCTAACATATTCAGATGATTTTAAAGATTGGATGAAACCGCTTATAGACAGCAGCATGAAGCGAAAACAGTATTTGTTTCCTTGTTTCAAGCTTACTGTTATTCTACTACAGAAATGATCCTGCTACAGAATTTGAAAGTTAGCATATGGGAACGGGACCTGGACAAGGGGTTCAGTATTCTCCTTACCCAGACGGGTAATTATAGCTAGACATGTGCTTATAAGGCTAGAAAAGTTCTGGGGCACAATGAGATCCCTTACTTAACTTGAGTTCCAGGCCTAGATAAACTCTAAACTGAAAAGACTTTTCTGTTTTCGGGTTATCCCATACTTGTTGTTTAAAGCAAAATGTTTAGGGGGTACCTTGCTGTCTGAAAGTTGTATGATGAATTTTTCCAAGTCAGAGCTGTTATATTCTACTGGAAGAAAAGTTTGCTTTCTAACAAATGACAATTATTTGAATGAATGCAGTTTGTAAACACTCACCCTAACACACTGGTATTCATAATCAAGAGATCAATTAAAAGCAGATGTCAGTTGGACCATATTTCAAAAACATCCCTTCCTGAATTCCTGCTCATTAGCTTTATCCCTTACCAGGACATTTGCAAACAGCACAGAGTAGATTCCAGGACAGGTGAGTTGTTTCTTATTCCAAGAAAAAGGAAAAAAAAAAATGATTACTCAATGCACCAACATTTGTTTGCTGTTTGCAAATTTTGTCTTTTTTTTGTTTCAAGAGCACTGTATTCGGCAGCATTAATAATGTCACCGATCAGGTGGAAGTGGCAGATTTGAGAAAGAAGTAAAGACTGTTTATAATATGTGGAACACTTTACTTTTGCTTCTTCTCAGTTTTGAGATATACAGGGACAAAGCTTGCAAGAACATTCCCCCCTCCTCCTAGGGTTCATATGTTACTGCCAGCACAGCTTTGCCCCGCTTTTTTCAATACCACACTCAGTAAAATCAAACGCAGTTACCTGACTTGTGCTTAAATTCTTCTTGTTGTTTTTTGTGTGATTTTTTCCTTCACTTACTTCTCCAGAGATCATTTTGCTCTTTCTCCACCGCCTTGATCTCTTCTCTAAATCATAGTGGACTTCTCCAGGCTCACTGCTGTCCGAATCCTCCAAGCTGGTTGTCTGTGGATTGAAATTTACATCCAGCTCTCCATGGAAATGTTTTTTTTCCATTCTGGGCTTATCACCTTGAGTTCTGCTCTGTAGCCAGAGAAGTTTGCTAGGTCCTTTTGCTTCCTGGGAAGAGTTTACTGAAGATGTTTCAGAATCAGAGAATAATGTCTCAGTATTTGTGTATAATCCAGAGGAAGGTGAGGTTACTGCCTGGTACTGGTCATTGCCATAAACCCATTCAGTATTGTACTGGGAATTGGTGTAATAGAAATCATCTGATAATCGCTGAGGTCTCCGACGCAGCTTGCTCAAGGCCACATTCCAGTCATAGTCATCCTCGCTGTCTGAGCCCATCTCGTCATATGCAGACACAATGCTGGATTCATTCTCCAAAGCTTTGAATACTTGACTCTTTGGTTTAGCAAGCATTCGAGGACGAGGCAAAGTGACATTCTGCAAAGCTACCCAGTTTCCATCAGTGCTTTGAAAAACTGGAGGCGGATCTACGAAAATGAAATGAGAACAACCTCTTCAATTATCACTATGTTATCACAGCGTGAAAGGCTCATTTTCCTTGCCAGTTCCCAATCAACTGGCCATAAATTGGAGGGTTCAACAAAAGCAATGAACAAATGTATGTGTTGCTGCCACATGAATTCTCTCATATTCTAAGCCACACTGTCATGTTCTTTTTTCAGAAGTCACAATTTACACATTATGGAGGTGGCTATTTAAAACGTAAGAGTGTTTGGACCATGGCTTTGTTCTAAAAGGATTAGGAAAGGATGAGGTAGCATCAACACACAGACATGTATAAATTCTATGTTTTGCAAATGTCTTCAATTCTGTGTGCAGTTTTGGTCCCTCATCTCAAAAAGGAAAAATAGAAAAAAGATCCAAGAAGGGCAATAATGGATGAGCCAAGTTCTGAAATGGCTTCTGTTTAAGGAAGCATCTAGTGAGCAACAGCTCTGCAGGCTGGAGAGGAGAAGACTGAGAGGCAACATCATAAGTAAGTGGCAGAAACAGCATTGACAGGGGGATGTCTTTCACGGTAACTATTAAAGGATATCAAAGGAAACTAGTAAAACCTAGGTGCAAAACAAAATAAAGGAGGGGGTTGTAATGGGTACCAGACCTGTGGAGCTCTTTGCCAAAGGATGTTATAGATGCTAGAAATTTATCTTGGATAAAATGGAGATGGCTATATACATGGAAGAGAAATCTATTGGGGGTTACTAAATACAGGAAAAACACTTCCAGCTGAGGCAGTCCTTAAGCTGAATGTGATCGGAGATTGGGAGTATACACAGGGGTAGCATAAAATATACTTGGCCTTTCTTGTAATCATTCCTAGGCACTTACTTATCACTACTGCTGCTGCTGCTGTTGTAGTCTAGATTAAATGGGCTTTTAGTCTGACCCAGGACAGCTGCTGTTATATTCTTAGACTTTTTTTTTAAACAATTCTGAGAGAGAAATATGCCACAGATGTGGTCAAGAAGAGCTGTATAATTCACAGAATTTGCATTACTTGTAAATTTATTTTCCATTTCCAACTAAACCTGAAAAGTCTCTTAATTAGAAATGTGAATGTGTGATGTTTCTACCTTCCATAGCAGTTGAACAAATACACAATATTTACACTGTTTACATATTTACATTATTTATAAGATTCACATAGTTATCTCGGCATGCTGAACCAACTTCTGTCAGCTTACAGATTCTTTTCAGAGGCTCAGTTTGTCATTTCTAAAACATTGTAAAAATATTAATTTTAAACTATTAATATAGTAAAATGGTGAACAGAACTTTGCTATTTAAACATGGAAGAAATAAAATCTGGATAGTGTTGTAGGTGACAAAGAAATATCACCTACTTTACAAATCCCTGAGCTAAAGAAAATGATTTTTTTTTTTTTTTTTTTGTTTGGAACTGTTTAAGCAGAACACAAATATGAGGTAAGAAGTTGTGCTCTGAGTTTTGAAGAAAATGTCTGTGGAACACTACCTCCACCAAAACACCCACCCCAAAATAAAACAATAGGGAAATGGTAATTAAATTTAGGAGCTGTGCAAGATTTAAAACAGTTTTTGTACTTGTTACTCATTTATGTCTTTTTGGCCTGTTCGCATTTCTCAAATTTCATGTCAATTCTAAGAACTTGCGAAAACGTGTTACTGAATTCATTCTTACTCCTGCTTAAAAATAAATCAAATAGTAACACTGTTCTTGTAGCAGTGAACAGCTAAAGATATATGTGAGGTAAGGTTTATGGGGAAAAGTAGTAACTCTTTACTGTAACAGCTGATACAGGAGAAAAAAAAAGAAGACAAGCTTTTAGGCATGAGGAACTTCTGCTTCACTTTTTCCAATTATACTCAGTAATTAAATATAGGATTATACATGAGAGAAAGACAAGCTTTTCTCGAAAGCATTGCTTCTTTAAACAAAGCAAACATCTTTGGAGGACATAAAACTTCAACAGAAATTGAATTGAGTTGCACCACATTACACAAATGTAATGCAGTGGAGTTCCACAGCATTATACTTTCTTCTCTCCCAAATCATATCTCTTTATTTTGTTTAGCAACTACACAGAAGAATCAGCCAAACATCCTCAGCTAACTGAAAAAATGACAGAATAGTAGTTGATTACATCTTAGTGGCAAGCAGACCGGAAATGAAAGTTGTTGAAAACCTTTTATTGAAAAATTGAGTCAATTTTATCCTAATTTCAAGTAATATCAAACACTTCCTGATTTTCCATAAACAGTACTTATATGAAAGAATGGATTTCACACACAGTTTTTGGGTACACATTATAATTCATTTATGTGAAAATGAGAATAAATTTAAGAAGTCTCGCTATAAATCTGTTTGTAAAGGAGGAAAAAAGCTCAAATTCAGGACTTGGCTCTTGCGTCATCATTTAAACCAGTGCAATGTGTAATTAAAATTAACTGTTAACTTTTTTCTACATGACTAAAAGGCCCACTGATGTTACTTCTCCAAACTCTTCTTTAAGATTTCTTATACTTTTCTATTCCCTAATATATCACCACTTACTACTGCATAGGTGAGATCACATTCACATGTATTAACACAATCAGCTATTTAATATAGCTCAAAAAGCATCTTAATTTCATCACAAATCTGGTTCTCAGATGAACAAGGCAAAGCAAATACTCTGAGCAGAGCACCTGAAAGGAAACTGGGTCGATTTGTAATTCTGTGATGGTTAAGCAATTGTTAAGTATCAAATTGCAGAATAGTTGACTTCAATGGGATTGAAGTGGGTGCTTAAATTTAAGCATCAAATTAACTGCTTTACTGAAAATAGGCCTTTGCCTAAAATGCTGCCCAGGGAAAACCACTTACAATAGAAGGTTGCATGAGCAATTCACAGTGTAATGCATACTTAGTTAAACTATCACATTTTAGTACTACCATATTTTTCAGTAAGGGAGGTATTCCCATTGTCTGATTTTCAGCTTCCCACCTTGTCAATTAGCATTACAGATAAACTAATCTACTTGCTAGTTGCTGTTTGATGGGCAGTCCCATTTCCTAGTCCCTACTATACCCAACCACGTATTTTAGTGACTTCATTTTGCCAACATCTAGCAAGTCAGCTGAGAGAGTTACACCACCAATAAACTCATCTGAAGTTTTCTGCTTGCTTAGCTTCCTCAGCCTGCTTGCTACCGGGGTCAGATGGGCTCAACAGCTAGTACAAGAGATGGAGCAAGAACAAGTAGCCCCAGTTATGGGAGGAAAACAGCAGCAAGTAGGTCAGCTTTGCTGTATCATGTTACTTGGAGGCATGGGCTGCTATTGAAATGGGCAGTTCTGCCCTTGCACTCGTGCCAACACAAGCATTACTGCAATTGTGGGGATGAAAAATAACTCTTCTACATAGCAGTTGCTTGATGCTATACTCTTGTGGCGATGTGACCCCCAAAAGCAGGATTCACAGAATTATAGAATCGGTAAGGTGGGAAGGCACCTCTGGAGATCATCTAGTCCAACCTCCCTGCTCAAGCAGGATCACCTGGAGTATGTTAGACAGGGTTGCGTCCAGGTGGGCTTTGAATAACTCCAGAGAAGGAGACTCCACAACCTCTCTGGCTAACCTGTTGCAGTGCTCTGTCACTCTCACAATGAAGAAATTCCTCCCCACATTCAGGTGGAACTTCCTTCCCTCCCTTCTTCAATGATAGCTTGCACTTATGTTATCTAACAGTAAGCAGGGAACTGCACTCTATCCCAGGGCGCTGATTCTGGAAAGGGGTTGATTCATGAAGCTCTTCACTTACCCATGGTCACATCCCTTCCATGGTCACCCCACACAAAGACAGAGGACACAGATCCAGGGGCAGTGTTTTTCTATGATGTTCCTACTCACAGAGCTTCCTCATAGCTCTGCAGAAACAGCTCTTTGCAGACTGGCACAGCATATTGCATTCATAAATTCATCTGAGTTAAAAATAAAGGTACAAGGAGGAATCCTGAACTTGGATTCTTTCACGTTCAGTTTACCATGTAGACTGACAAGCAGATAACTCAGTGTTACCTGCAGATAGAGAAGGGTGACTATGGGCAACTACAAATTCCTTCACTTGAATGGCAGATAACAGCAAACAATGTAGCTCCCAGGCCTCCTAGGCTCTTATGTCTTAGGAGCTCTGATATGCATCCAAGTTAAATGCATAATGATGCCTAAAACTTCAAAATCAATGCCCCCAAGACCGAGATTTTGAATTTTTACTTGGAAAAAAACAATGGCAGACTAATGGCATAACTCAATAAAACTGTGATAATTTAGAGTCACTGAATTCTCACAGACATTTGTACATGTGACACCTACAAGCATGGAGGTCAGCAGGAATTTCCTGGAGAAGGGTCCTTTCTTTAAGTCTAATTTATTCCATGAGGGATGAGAACTCAAAAAGAACAAAATTCGTACTAGAAATATTTACTTGTTTCATTTAGCCTGTCCACACTTTTCCAGCTGGGTAATGCAGAGAGCTTGCGTTCCTTCTGTTTCCTGAATTGTCCTTTTTGCTGCCTCCAAAGAGCCTCAGTCACAGAAGATGCAGGGTCTAGACTTTTACTGGGCATATCTTCACTAGCCAGGGAGAATGCAGACTGAGACCTCTGTGGGGATAAAAATCAAAAAGCATAATTTAAAAATAGAAACAACTAATTATTAAACTCTTTACCATAATTAGCATGAATATTCAGAAGTGTGGGATCTGCCATCATCCAGAGATGGATTTTAATGTGTTCAGAAGAATTGTTTTATTTATGTGCCGATCCGATGCTATGCAAGGAATTATAAAATTATTTGTACTACCAGGGGCCAGAGAGAAAGAAGTAATTAAGGTGAAGTTGGTCAGAATCTATATGATGAGGACTGACATATAACTGCACCAAACCAAGCTAGCCAGGAAGAGATCCCACTGTGGTGAGACATGATGATCTATTGTTGGCTCAACAAGCCATCTGTTGTAACAATTTTTGGAAGTTAAAAATTAGAAAAAAAGCAAACAAACAGCCTGTTCTATAGAAACAAATCTGCAACTGAATTGATTTTAATGCAGAATTCTTTTGTTTGCCAGGATATACATATTGCATGATGTGCTGTGCAATTTTACTTAATATTGCTAATGAATTCAACAGCCTACAACTGAGTGAAGTTTTAACATCTAGCTGACAGTATGTTGCTGCAGCACATTTTCTTTTTTTTATATATATATATAATTAATAACATTGCTTTTGATGACAATACAAACTTAGGCAACTTGAATGGCAAAATAGATCACTTTTTCAAATGATAGTCTGTTTTTTCCCCGTAACTGCTTACCACTTAAATTCTGCACAGGCCTTCATTATGGAACTGGTAAGAGATTGCCTGTATATGCCAGGGTTTCATTAAGAAGCATGCTTTCAAATAGCTCAGTTTCTTTACAGAGGCCAAATTAGCATTCTCAGATCTTTGTGTGTTTTACCGATGTTCAAACTACAAGTAATTAGCTAAACCAGTTAATCTCAAAAGGGCCAGTCTTTGCCTGCATCAGAGTTCTGCCTTGTACTATAACAGATGAGGAAACGATAACTTGATTTGAAGGTATTCTCATGTTCCTTCATTTCACAGGACAGTACAAACACTGCTGGGAGTCCCACTGGCCTGAAAGCAACACTTACACCATTTTTATGGCTGCACCTCCTCCCAGCTGAAATGCTCCTGGGGGGGACCAGCACACCATGCCAGAAGAATTAATTAACTGCAAATCCTTCTGAAACTTTGGCTCAGCAGTGTGATTTCATAAACAGTTTCAGTAAAAAAGAAACACAACCAACCACCAGGGACTAGTCTGGCTTCTGAACTCTGGAGAAAAAGCCAGAAATATTGTTCTAAAATTAAACAGTTTCTACATAACTGCGATGATCACATAACTTAGTTAATACTGTCAATGCAAAGACACAGGTCTTAATGTGATGCATTAGAGCCTTTGTTTTCAATTTCAGTGACATGAAGTATGAAAAACCAGCTCATAGTACTGCGTAAGTTTATTCCAAGTGGTGTTACATACTTATAAAAGTGTTCAGTGTGTGTGTAAGATGCAACACGAAATACTTACATAGTTAGATTACATCTTGAATAAATCCCCCCCGCCAAAACTTACTGAAGCAGCTCAGCAAACCCTGCCCTCAGACCTGTGCTTCTGTAGTGACAGCACCAGTACTACTGACAGAGCAAATTTAAAGTTGACTCAGGTGCATCTATACTGTAGGGCAGGCACATCCTTCAGACCGACTACTTCTACATGATAGCCAGAAAGATTTGAACAGGGAGAAGATTAGCACACAGGGCCCAAAGGGACAAAATGGGACAATGTTCTGATGAGAACAAATCAGTCTTCACTGGCAGAGAGATGCTCATTTTTTTCAGAGCACAAAAGCAAACATATGAGTTCATCTCTGATCCATCACTGGCCAGACTGATGACTGTCATTTGAAGTGCAAATGACTTAAGACCTTGTCTTGTTTCCTTTGCAATTAACAGCAAGGATAAACTAGCGAGTTAGTCACTTGGTGTGAGGTTATACAGCAAAAGCTCTAATCTAGGTTGGCCCACTTGCGCTTTCTTCAACTCAGCTGGCACGGCTAACTCAACGGCTCTACAGCTACAGTTGCACGGGCTTCAGTACAGCTTCTCTCATTGTAGCTCTTACCTGTGGCAGCTGGACAAATTCCAGTGCTGCACAGAGGTAACAGCTCATCTCTAGATCCACAAGGGCCATTTTTCATTGAGGAAGCAAAATATTAGACATAGGGAGACAGGCTTGAAGAGTGTAACTGAAGGCTGATGGTCCATGTAGGTCCCCCATGTATGGATGCCGAGAGATCATAGAGGTCAGCCTAGCTACACCTACAGGCTCTTGGACCAGCTAGCATCAGAACAAGGGACAACTACTGATTGAATGGATTAACCATGGCCCCTTGTCTTCATTAATTGCCTACAAACTTGGACAGCAAGAAGATCTCATGTGTCAAGTATATCAATGCAAACTTGACAAAAGGACTAGAATTCCCTGCTAGTCAACTTGATTTTTCCAGTGATGCTGCAGTTTGATCTGTCATTTGTTGAGTGGTTTTTCTTTTGATGTTACAAGCACTGATAGATGCTGATATTCAGATGTTTCATCTTGGATTTTATTCAGTCTTAATTTCAGCTTGGCATGAACCACAACCAATGACAAATATCTTGGAGGATGTTAGAATTTAGTATTGCATTTGCTTACCTGAATTGTCCATTAACACATTCGTTTTACAGCAAGCACTGCAGGGAAGATGAACAAACCCAGCACATTTGCTCAGACCACTCAAACACCACCACAGCCTAAATAGGATCTTCAAAAGGAGGTAGCAGCTTTGGTACTTACTTTTGAAAATATGAGAGGTCAAGAAGATCCTTCCCCTTCCCCACAGCTAAAGTTACTGGCACCTTTTCTAAGCAGAAGTTCTGATTCCCCAGATAGCTAAAAAGCTGAGAATCAGGTGCAATTTCAGATATTTTTATTTGTGATGAAGTACAAAGCTGTGCTCTAAGTTTGCAGTCAGCTACTAAGATACTGAGTTAGTCACTGCAATAAAGCACTATATCGGCAGATGGCACTGCAGCCAAGCAGGTCGTCGAGCCACATGCCCTACACACACTCCTTCCTGGGAGGCATGCAGTACAGTGCAGCACAGCCTGCAAAATATATTTACAGTATCGATAAGCATTTCCAAACATTTTGCTTAGATGAGCCTTTTCCCACTAAATCCAGCCTACTGGCATCTGTTGTAAGACGTCTGGTTCAAAAAGAAATTCTAGGCACATGATTACTCTCGATTTCTCATGTATAAATATAACTGTCTTGCTGGAGAAAACTCACTCTTCATCTTATACTGGGATAGAATTAAAAGGAATGATTTTCCATGTACACTCCTATTCCTATACAATTCTACATGCATGCAAAGAAATAATAAGGTAATGTGGTTTCTGAAGATTAAAGACGCAGTGAATAGAAAGCAATCACATACAATGCCTCCTATCACTTAATGAATACAAATATTCCATCTCTTCAATGTCTATGTTGTAACATAATTTGAGAGTTCATGCTTCTGAACACTGAATAAATAAAATAAAATAAAAAAAGCTAATGCAAGAACAATGTTTTATAAAAGACACTTAAGAATGTTGATCCTAAATTGATAAACTGTGGATTAATTTACTGACCTTGCACAAATCTTTCATGTATGTTCAAATATTCTTTAGAGAGATAACATACTGATTTTCCTCTACATTCTTTCTCAAAAAATGTTAGTGTATCACCAATGGACAACTCCTCTTGGCTTCTAAACAGAAGCCCAAGTGGTAATTCAAAATATATCCCAGAAGCAAGTGACTGAACTCTACAACGGCTATTCTGGATTGCACATGCTTTTCCTCTCACTTCTCTCATAGCTTCAAGTGGAACGGAGAGGCCGTGGTGCCCCACAGGCAGGGCAGCTGCAAGGTCATCGCTGCAGGAGCCCTTGCAAGCACTGGGACTGCCACAGCAGGCTGTGCATAAGGAGGGCACCTCAGCATCTGGGCAGCAGCGTGCTGTGGAAGCTCTGACCTGTGGGGCAGCTGTTAACTTAGGCCTTGAAAACTATCTTGTTTATTCAGGAAGCAGCCTAGAACTGACAATACATACAGAAATGACTTGGATGCAGCCCTAACCTTTCCCTCTCCTTAGCTGCAAATTGCAGAGCTATGCCTGTTGGTGGTGCAGCGAAAAGAATCCCACCCACTTCTCATCTGCTCTCTATAAATACAATCAGCACGCAGACAGAGCCAGCAGGTCCCACCCACCTAAGCCAACAGCAATCTCTAAACATCAACATTTAATATATCCTTTGGTAAGTAAACTCCCACATTAGGAAGGAGACAATACTAGCTTGAGAACAGTGCCACTCTGCCAGAGTATATTTACCCCTGGAAATGCTTTTTGCTCTGCTCAAATGTATGCAGTCCAGACAGTTAGCAGTGGGAGTGAAATATTAAGGGTTTCAAGCATCTGTTCCTTAGTTAATCCTGTATGTGGCAAAGTATCTGTTAGCATCCCTGAGGTTCCTGAAAAGGGGCAAGAACAGGCAGATGAATGGGAGATTTTCACATTCAATTGAAAGAAAACTCCCTTCTTTAATCCCCTGACTCAAATCTGGTTAGGATGTCATCCCATCCTGAAATGCTACCTCTAGCAACAGCGTGCACCCAGGCATCAGGCTGTCTGTAAATGCTTGAGAAACAGACTGGGAGAAAGCAACATTAATTGCTCCATTCCCCCGCAAAAGTCACAGGGCAGCCTCCTTCCAGGGCCTGCCCACGCTGGCTGCTTGTTCACTAGTGACATGAACGCAACCTGGCTGCACTTTAGAGGGGTTTGCAAGTCTTCGACCTGCCTCTCAGGCCCCTAAAAAAACAATTGTTGCTTCAAAAATTCCCAGGTAATGCTCAGTTAATCAGGAGGGAGTCTATCAGCAGTATGAATTACACAGATGTGCAATCATATGTAGAGCCACATGTGGGTGTGGATTTGTTTTGGTTTCGAGTGGGTGAGTCCATCTTGAGGATCTAGAACGCTGTTGCAAGCGAGAGAGACTGGAAATTTTTCTCCAGGAAACACACTGAAACTGAGCATGCAAGTAGCTCTGCATATCACCACATACCAATATAACCCAAAGAGTTGATGGACTTTTTTTTTCCTTAACTAATAAGCAGGCTGCATGCATGAAAATGCTACTGCATTTTATATAAGGAATTTTTAATCTAGTAAATGAGAAGGATTTAAATATTGGCTCCAAAGGATGAGTGTAAGCACCATTTTATTCTACTTAGAAAATCACAGAATGGTTGAGGTTGAAAGGGACCAAGTTAGGAAAGTGGCAGAAGCACAAAATAGCCTAGTTAGATGTCATAGATGTATGTGAACAAGTCCATAGAAGTTGATGGTAAATCAATTATTATATACTTTGATAGAAAAAAAGAGAAGATGTAACAATGTAGTAGCTAAATAGTGTCTTTGCAGGTATCTTTTATTAGTTTGATTGTGGCCCTTCCTTTTTCCCTCTTCCTGAACTTTGAATTTTCTATTACATCTCTTTAAAAAACAAAAAAGAACAGTGCAGATAGTTTCCAGTCGCATAACACCTTTAATCTGAAGATATTGAGAGCCTGTGATGAAAATATTACTGTATTATCTACACCACATCACCTCTCCAAGGAAATGGAACTTTATGCTGTATAAAAATTCTATTAAAAAACAGTCTATTCTATTTTATTCTATAAAAGTCTTCCACTGATGCGCAGGTCAACTGCACATCACGATCACACCAAGTCTAACACACACAGTGAAAAATCTACTGGATGCTGGTAGCTAGATGGTAAGGCTCTTAGTTCAGACTTTAAGATGACTCTGTGATACTGGCAGCAGAAATGCTGAATATTCCAGCCTGCAAGGCTTTGCCATCTTTGGCTGCATTTGCTGGTAATGACAGGCTCAAATCCAGGAACCAAAAGGGAAGGGAACAGGAAAGACTTCTTTATAAATATCCTAAACAATTCCAAGACATGCAGGGAATTTTGCTCCTGCAAAGTCAGTAGGTTACAGCAAGATGTATAACCTAAAAAGTACCTAAAGGAAGGAAGATTTTCTCTCTATAAATGTGAAAAAAGACCTATTACATTCTAAAGTACCAAGAGTTTTTCTCTCTCAGAGTTTACTGTTCTTTCCCATTCTGTGCTAGGCTGTGCAGAGAAGGTGCTGCTGTTGGCTTTTTCTGGAAGAAAACAAGATAGCGACTAACCCACCAGAATCCCTCTGATGAGCTTCCTGGCAAATGTACACCTGCCTCACTGGAACTAGGAATACATTCTAGTACCACTGTGCAATATTCTGGTTCCAGCTCATATGTTAAAGCTAAAAGATAAAACTTCCATCTTCCATGTGACATGAGATATTTAGTAATTAGACATAAATACAATGTTTCTGACTTAGAGTTGTTGGCAAGTGAGAGCAAGGTCAGCTGGCATGCCCTTCCCACACTGTCTCCCTCATTTGAAGCAGTTTTCCCACTGTGTCATACAACTGCTAAATGAGATTCCTCCTCAAAAAGGTTCTCTTTAAATATTTGTTTGGGACAACCTAGTAGAGAGCACCTGCACCTTGCAGTGATTTCCAAAGCAGTGTTGGACCTCTGGCTTGTGTAACTTTCTCTTTAAAACAAATCAAACAAAAGGAAAAAAAATAACCCTCTGAACACTATGGACCTCACTATTAGTTTAACTAGGAAATCTCTCTTCCCCTTGAGATGCATCATAATGTGGATTTAATGAAATCCTCCTTTTCCCTATATCCCTAGCTGTTTTAAATACTATAAATTATGGATGAGCTTCTGTTTATATATGCAATCTTTTAGCTGTAAAATAAAGACTACTAATACAGCACTTAAAGCACACCAGGAAGCCTGTATTCCATCAGTGTTTAAATGGGATACGATGTGCCAACTGGTCGTTTGCTCTCAGTGGCAGTGACGTACAGGATGGAAATGAATTGAGAGAGGACAGAATCATCCATCCATTGCTCTAAGCTCCTCCTTTCCTAACATCATCGTACCTCCTTTGCATATCGTTAATGAGAAATAGATGGCACCATCCATCCTTTTTTTGAGATGAGGAAATAGAATATTCAGCTTTGTATCAGCATTTTTAGCATGGGCAAGGGATCTTGAACAAACCTAAAAAACATAAAAAGACAATCTCTATAGCTAAGGCCACCCCATAACACTGCAGTTAAATAATAAACAGTACATTTCAGGAAGATATAGTTTTTTTTCATCGTTTTGTTAATACGGAGATCGATAGATCTGCTCCAATCAAGTAGGTCTCATGCAGTTGCTCTCTCGGTACTATGCTGCCCCCATTTTCCACAGCTCAAGCTCTCTGCATACAGCAATTTACTTTTATACTGCAAAAGAGGTAGCTTAACTTGCTTAATGATCATTTCAAAGTGATTCTGGATGAGCCAAGAGGTCGTGGAGGGCCTCTACAGACCACCTGAATTTTCTGGCTGGTATGAATGAGCTAAACATAAATAGCCATAATCAGAAGAAAAACTGCTTACCAGGAATAATCACACAGTTATATCTTAGATTAGTAAAGCTCCCCCTGTGTAAACAAGTGACATCGGTAATAAAATGCAATGCAATAATAAAAATAGGTTTCTAATGGCCTGTGTTACTGTATGCAAACTTACTAGCTTTATCATGCCTGCTAAACTTGATGTATTATCTTCTACACAGAACAGATACTGAAATACGTGCTGTAAGACAGACTTCCAGTTTTACATTACGAAACGTAACTGCCTTAAGATTTGCTGCCCTTTACCTCTCTTTTGTCTGCATGCCTTACTTTTGTTAATCATGTTTCTTCTTTCCTTCGATTTAATCTGTCCTGCCTCTGCTTGTGCCAAGTAGTAATTTGTTTGCCAGATAACAAAAAGTCTTAAACAGAGAAACTTCTGCCTAATAATCCTAATTGGGAAATGGGTCCATGTATATAGGTCTGACCTCAGTACCAATCAACTTGGGCTAACTTTGAAAGGAAAAACACCCTGCCCTGTACTCTGTACACAAAAACCTTGGTTACGCTAGGAACATCTGCCCTCATAACTCTGCTGCAAGAGTGCCCTTGTTAGGTGTGGCACATACTAACAGGAAAGAGGCTTTTTTTATCATTATGGCAGATCTCTGCTGAAATTAAGCCAACAAGCACAGCTCAACAGTAAGGTGCGTACACAAAAATCAAGGGTTTGAGGTTTGTTGTACTGGAGCAACAGAAATTTGCTGTTACAAGCTTGGACTCAAAATTTCAAAATCCACCTAGGAGGGAACAAGGAGCTCTTCCTGGGAAGGCCCAGTGCCACTGGCCCATGCCAATGGAAAATTCCAATTTTTGTAGAATTTATGCTTTCGTCTTGGAAAATAAAAGCATTGCAATACTTATTACAGAAAAGGTAACTTTCTCAAATTATAAACATAAGACAAACTGATGCAATTCAGCCTGCCAAAACTGCTGACAGATACATACTTACTATTCACAGCTGACCGAAAGCAAAGCTGAAAGGAAAGCAAACTCAGCTAAGGACTTCAAGTCATTTCACTGCTGTTGCTCAGAATCAAGCAGGCAGTAACTGCTCTGTTTGCTCTGCATGAATTGCATTTTAGTACGCTTGTCAGTAAACACTTTGTTAGAGCTTGTATGGCTATATTTCTGTTAGGCTAATAGGTCAACATAACTGGAACTACATTAGCTACTGGGGCAACTAGCTTTCCAAGGATGTCCAGCTGTATTAAGAAAATTCTCTTCTATTCAAAACAAAGCAAAAGTAAATACACACCAAAAGCAAACAATAAAAATACTCAAGCAAAGCAAAATGCAACACTGCAGAAGCTGAATTTACTGAAAGTGTGAGAGAATCCAGAGCACATGACCGAATTCATTCATGTTCCTTAATACTCCACAGGAAGACAATCAGATCCAGTGCTGATGAATGTGGCAAAAGAACTCAAATAGAGTGGAAAGTTCTTACAAAGTAGTGAACACATCTGGATCTCCAGTGCTGACTGATGGCTGTTGAAGATTTGATGTTCACTGTGCCTGTTCCAACCTGTGCATGACATTTTTCCTAGTCTAGTATTTTGCATAAAGTCTGCTCCTGGTTCACTATTTTCCATAAAGTCTACTACTTCTCAAAGCAGCAGAGAATCATTTCAGAACAGAATTTCAAAATGTGTTGGGTTCAAGTTTAATTCTCCAGATCAGAAGAACGATAGGCTTTTGAGGTAACAACTGAGGATTTGAACTGTGTGTTCCCCTAGGTCCTGACCTTAAAAATCCAGAATAAAAATTCAGTTAAATTGGAGACAAAATTAATTCTCTCTCTCACAGCTGCTAAGATCTACAAGCAAGTTGCCTAGGTGCTATAGAGCAAGATACTTAAACATGCTCACTCTGACTTGTGATCGCTCAGAAAAAAACAACAGCTTAAAGGCATTACTGCCACCATTTGGAAGTAGATGAGGGAGGAGAATGTGTGTCCACATCTCAGCAATTCCAGTCCATAGTCTAATATTCTGGGATAAATCTACTTTCATTAGCAGTATAAGCCAGTAAACTAAGCCGGGAAGTGAGGCACAGCATACATTCAATTCTAAAGGCTCTGCTCTGTGGGAGGGAGGGGGGCACTGGCACAGAAGCAGGACAATTTGGAGCAGCAGCTTAAACCACTGTAGCAAAATTCACTGGGACTCATCTGTCACTGTCTTCACTCTCTGACTGTGAAATAGCCTATCCAAGCCTATAGCTTATTCTCACTTCTTTTCCCTTGCCACTCTTCCTAAAACGTTACTAATGCAGCTTGTCAGATTTTCTTCAGCTTTATGGCAGGAGCTAAAGGCATTGTGCTGAGATAAAGTGAAAGAAGGAGGAAATACTCTTCAGTATAATACAAGATGTAAGTGGTGCTCTACAGTTGTGTTTATTTTTTTTGTTAGTGGTGACTGTTTTCTTTAAGATGGCTAAGGAACAAAATAAACACATTAGAGAAATCTAACACTATACAAAAAAGGAAATAACATTCAGCAAAAATCCAGATAAAAGCTAACCGAGCATAAAAATTATTTTAAGGAATAGACGCTGATGCAACGAGTCCTGTTAGCATTCAAATTAAGCAGCAAAACTGCTGGTAGCCTGATTAGTAAGAATTTAGTGTCCGTCACAATCATCAGTACAATACAGTGTCTGTGATGTACTTCCAAAGCCAATGATTTGCTATGGGAAGAGCAACTGAATGACATGCCTGTCCACATACAGGTTTAATACCAGTTTCCTGCAAGTCTGTACGCACCATTTCAGGAAGTATACTCATACAGGATTCCAATTTTCTAGTTCTGTGCAGCAGAAAACATCAATAGTTGCGCTTAGTCACTCACCCATAATGTGTAGGATCCCCTGCGACTCCCTGGAAAAGTTAGCATACTCTGATCGGAGACAGCAACAGATGCCAGGCCACTGCTCCTGGATGGTGGCCATTCAATATCAGCTTCAGTCTGCTCAGCTTTGCTTTTCTGCTTCTTTATAATCTGTAAGATTGAGGGAAAAAATGATACTTGGAAAATACTGTCTGAGCCATATGGAGCAAACTATATTAACTCTGTCTCAAGACAAACTGCCTGGGAAGAATATTTGAGTTTCTCTTTGCTTCTGCTCCAGTTCATGCAAGGATGATTCCGGCAACCTGCAGGCATTTCTTCTCATCTGAAGTCACACTGCTTGCAAACGCATAAGCATTGATACAATAAATCATAATAAACGCCTGTAGGAACATCACAGCTGAATTAAATAAATGTGGAAACCTGCTCCTACCAATAACACTTTAAACATTAGCTGTATCCAAGTGTAAGAATTTTCTCAGATAAGTATGTTTGCAAAGAAACACAGAATACTAGATATGAAGGGAATTCAAAGACTCCCATGGCATCTAGATGCATTCCTATTGAAAACAAAGAGGTCTTAAGCATCTAGGCATCTATTTTTGTCTTTGAAAATCTACACTGTCTTAAGAGAGAGAAGATCGTATAGACTGCTTATCTCTCGATATTATATATCTATATTAACAGATTGTTTCTTGCCACATATCATTTTTCACAACTTTTCTTGTTCAACTTAAAATAGCTACAGAATATTATTCTATGTCATAAAAGATCTCTTTGTTAGACAGCTTTTGACAAAAGTGGTAGAAATTGAAGCTCAGCTGAGATGGGCTCTGGACTATCAAACACCTCATAAGAGGGATTAATCTTCCAACATCCTTGTTAAAAAGAAGGGAGATTATATCCCATTGAGCTGCTACTCTCCTAGTGTTTCTTGATATCTTGTAAGTAACGTTCTTTTCCTGGTGTGATGTCCACACATTGTTAAATATGTCAGAATAGATGTGGCAATTAGCTTAATTCACATGGATGGAGACAGACCAAGTAGAGTGATCACCTTAGTGATCACTAGGGCTCAGCAGCATTCTGTTCCTGCTCTTGTCTTACCTTGCTCCGGACTGTCTAGACAAACTCAAGGGGTTTTCATTCCCACCTGCCCTCCATTTCTGTACCGCATCAGTGCCAACTGCCAGCTTTGCAGAGAGAAGAAGGAACTTTCCAGAACAGGCCACATAAATCAGACACATACAGAGTTTTGGGATCTTTTGTCTCTCTCTCACAGCATCACTATCAGAATAATATTTTGATCATCAATGTTTTATTTGTATTTATTGTAGATGCTAGGGTCAGTAGAGTTGGTATGCTCAAGAACCATGCCACTTTGCACTAGAAACCTTTTGTGCTTGTGGAGAAAAGTATAGACATGAACTTCTAGCAAGCGGGAGTCTCCTCTTCCCAGTAAGTGGACCTGAGGGAGTGGCATCTCAGCTCTGAGGACAGAGGTTATCAGTTTAGACACTGGATTAAGGTTATTTATAGGCTGATCTCTCTGTCAGATGTAGCAGATTAGACACAGACAGTGATAGTTAAAGTTGTAGTCTATCATTTACTTTGTACTTTCTACCATGGTGTCATTCTTTTACCTGTTAGCTAACAGAGTCAAAGTTCACCACACTATAGGACTGTGTTTTGTTAATTAAAATAAGCCATGGAAAAAATGTTGAGCATACCTTCTGTACGATGGTTGTGGCTAGCTCTTCTATGAGGTCCTCCTTGTGTTCTTGCAAATAACAAGCCTCGTTCTGCTTGTCCTGTGTGAAAATTGACATCTATAGATGCTAAAATCACATTAAAACATCCTTTCCACAAGAACGGTATAGATAAGTAATTGGTAATGTGTTATATTAGCAATATAGGACGAAATTACAGATACTTACATTGCATGCCACTTTCTGAAATGCAACATGCATCTTGAATGCACAACCCACAACACACTTGATAAAATGACTTTTAGATGATACATGAAGATAATCACAATTTGTTTTCTTTTGTATTTACTTGTCTTTCTGCCACTACTCAAATTAGAAGAAATAGAGTTGTTCTATATAAATTAACAAAAAGTTTTAGAAAATGTTACCAGACTGTCACTGTAGGTCTCTGCCTTAGAAATAGCTTCTTCCACTGCTTCCTCTGCAACACGTAAGGCCACAGCGAGGGTATCCATCATGCTGTGTCCTGGGTGAAGGATAAGATGAAATTACAGTGTTCATTATATACTTAAACTTTGCAACATAAGCTTCAATATTCAGATCCATATTCTGAACATACTTTCAGATCTGAGTAGTTAGTTCATAAGATGTTGGTATAGGCTGCTGCAGAGACTCATCCCAGACCCAGATCCAGGTTGTTCATGACAAAATTTAGTTCCTCAATCCATAATTATGCAAAATAATATAAACATCTTAACAGAGAGGGGATAATTTGTCTCAATTTTTGTTTTATCTCCATTTGAAAAAGATGAGTAACACTTCTGACATAAACATTTTAAATTTAAATATTATAGAATAAAATACGGTATTTCTATGTTGCCTATTTTAGAACCCAGCAAAACAAGAGACAATCGTAAAAGGAAAATTTTTAAGCTTCCTATAAACACCAATAGGGTCTAAGAAAAAGAATGAAAGCAAATACATTTATGAGCATAAGAAAGGAAGCAGGAAAGAAGAAACCAACACTAAACAGATAGTAAAATAAATGAGTACTAGCTGGAATACTGAAGCAAGAATCCCAGCCTGGTATATGTAAACACAAAGGACTTTCTTGTATTTTACTAAAAGATTGTTGGGTCTGTGAACAAGACTTATCAGTCTTATCTAGGCTATTTGTCCAATGATTCAAACCTTAGGAACTGGGTTTTAATGAAATGAGTTTTTAGCAGAGTACCTTCTGTTTGTCTGTAGAATGTAGAGTCACTGCCACAAATGCTTCCTTCATTTTCTAAGCTTCCTTCAAAAAAATCTCCTTCTGCTCAAAAAAGACAGTACAGCACATTAGTATAAGAAGTACCTGTTAACAGCAGAGATATTATTAGATTAGAATATTCTCTCAAGATATGATGGTAGTACACAAAAAAAGGGATAACTGGAAAATTCTTACTAGCTTTGCTATAAAACATGACTGCAGCAGCTTTTGTACAAAATATGATTGCCTTTATACAAAAGATCACGTATTCATTTTGGATGGAAAAAAATATTTGTACAGCAAAAGAGAGAGAGAGGGAAAAGCTACTAAAATATGAAATGTACATGGTGAGCATTAAATATAGGGAATTTGCTTTTAATATGACATTTGGGTTGAAATAGACTGTATATTTTAAAAGGCAATGTTTTATAAGTAAGTCAAAATCCAGACATGTATATGAGGTTTATCCAACAGTTACACAGAAGGTAGAAAGTCAGCAGTGAAATTTAGATTCATAGACCTTTCTTAGAAAAGTATCACAGATAGTGCATATGCTACTCCAACTTGTCACTGCATCATTTACAGTTACAAACTCAGTACAACTATGACTTAAGTAAAGATAATACATAACAGTAAATTTCTGTAGGATCCATCCTCTTAGTTTTAATTATATTGTCATACTTCTGCCTTCACTGAAATTAGCATTCATGCCTTTACATGTAGTTGTTTTCAACTCTTAAGGAATCTTCTCTAGAAATATTAATTTGACACAGAGAAAGCAAAAAGACTAACAAACCAGAATGTAATGCAGAGGCCACCTCTTACCGGCAAGCTTTTAGGCCAATATTCAAAAGAAACACTTAAAATTTTCATCCAGGACTACACAGTTTGTTTCCTTCCCTGAAATTAGCATTCATGCCTTTACATGTAGTTGTTTTCAACTCTTAAGGAATCTTCTCTAGAAATATTAATTTGACACAGAGAAAGCAAAAAGACTAACAAACCAGAATGTAATGCAGAGGCCACCTCTTACCGGCAAGCTTTTAGGCCAATATTCAAAAGAAACACTTAAAATTTTCATCCAGGACTACACAGTTTGTTTATCATCCTAGGTAATTTCAGAAAAAGACAAGCTAAAGACTACAGAAAAATTATACTCTCTGTACAGATTTCAAAGGAATTTTCTTAGGAGAGAATCTAGTCCAATAAAGCCAATAAAATCTCATGCTCAAAGATTAAGCTTACTGCACTTTGAGTAATCTAAGTTACCAACATGACAAAAAATACTACTACTTTTAACTTCTTTTGTTTCACCCATTACTATTCTTATGGGTGGTGCATCATAACATATAGTTAAGAAAGAATTGTGTTTCTTTATTTAAAAAACTGCCATAGATATTATATCAGTATCTGTTAACCATTTACAAACATCAGCACAGAAACAGGAAGTGGCCAGTTTGGGGATCCTTAAGCAAGGAAAACCCTAAAAGAGGACAATCTAAGTTTTGATCAATTCAGACCTACATAATGTATCCCACATTAACCAAATTTTCTTTCAAATGCCATGGAAATGCTTTGCTTGGAGGCAAATGTTTAATGCAAAATTCTTTTCTTATTCATTAACTACTCAGAACGGTGATGAATTTTGGGAGGCAATAAAAACTGCAATTGACTTTATGAATTGAAGATCGCAGTTCTGCCGTATCAGTGACATAATTAAGATTAAAAACTCTGAACTGTTAAAACAGCTCTCTAGGCACTTCACCTCTTTTTTCTCTCCACTATGGTATTTTTTAAAAAAATATAACGTAAAAATAGATCTTGTGAAATAATCTCAACATTTTCATTGTCTCTTCTTGTGGGTTAAAGTGGACAAGCTAGTAAGGCATCAAAACTTACCTATTATTTCAGGACAAGCTCCGCTTTCCTGTCTGTGCTTCCTGTACAAGTTCTTCAGGACTTTGGCACTTCCAAAACATTTAAAGCGGCTCTTCACATTATTATAGTACCAATCCAGAGACTGGGTCCTTAGAAGCCTAAAGAGGAAAATAAATGACATTTTGGAGTAATTATGCAACAAAACCAAACAGTTTACCACACTTCTATTCAAAAAGTTCTCCAAAACATTTAGGCCTCAGAGCATAAACATATTAATTTCTGAATACTTTTCTTTACAGGTTTTACCTTATATATTTCTGGTGTACTAGAACAAAATGTGAAAAGTAATTAATAAGCAAATATCTACTTTGTACTACTCAAGGTTTTGTTTCATTTTTGCTACTATCAAAATAGTTGCTCTTCCTTTCATGTTATAATGCCAACACTGTAACATTTGAAAGGTATAAACAAGCCTTTGGAACAACACATGAAAGTTTTAAAAACAAATTCAACATAGATTTATGGATAATATAGGACCATTAGCCCATTAATATATTTTGGAAAGATTTTTGTCACAAAACATTACCACTGCTCTTATTTAGGAAGACAATAGACTAGGACAAAGTCTAGACAAAGACCTGGAAGCAGAATGAATAACGGGAAGACAACTTCTTTATGCGGAAGTACTCAGACCTGCAGTTTGGTCCCTTGCTTTTAATACTGAGCATTACTTGCATCAGTAATTCATCCTACTGAATGTGTCCCCAGACCTCATATACTTCTAGCAAGCCACAAGGTACTGTGAAGGTCTATATTCTTTCCCCCTTGGTGTAGGGCATTTGCTTCACCTCTGTTACTTTAGTAACTACCAGCAGAGAATCCCTACCCGCTTCCCAGATTCCCATCCACCAGGCACTACTGGTTACCCACATATTTCCGTCAGAAGGTGCCACTTCAGAGGATCCTAGGGCTTCAACTGTAAGTTAAAGCTGACTTATCCAACAGCTTCCAGGGAGGAAAAAAAAGGTCTGAATCAGTCAATATGAATTAATTGTGGATGTTCTTTTCCCTGGTTCATCCCATTTGCTCCTCTGCGTATTGCATATTGTAATTTATTTTTTATTAATGACATATATACAGTACAATGACCAAGATGTTTTTATATGACACAAAAACATCTCATGTGAGACAGTGTTTAGTACAGGCTGCAAAGTTAATCCTCCCTCTGTAATAATTATTAAAATAGGCATCTTAAGCTCTGAATCCTTGTGGAATTTTTCACATAATTAAGCAGAGAGCTGATTCTCAACAAAGATTTTAGAAAACAAAAAGCTAAGGTTACTATCCAGTGTCAATATATTAACCTCTAAGTAAATGATGTTACTAACAGGAGAGTACCTTCAGACTCAACAAAATTCAGTTGACCCATTTTTCAAATCTGGGGCCATAGGCATAAAACCCCCCCACCCCCCTCCTGTAATCTTTAGATTTTTCTTCAGGACTCTGGACTTTTAATGTAACAATGTGAATGAAAATGCACAATTTTTAAACAAGTATCATGTGACAATAAAATCTCTTTTGAGAGACTAACAACATAGTTTTTTCAGCACTGAGGCTTTGGAGATAGTTGATAATAACCAAATACTCTGTCCCTGAGATTTCACCTAATGCTTTCAAATAGTCTCAGGATTTTTTGGGATTCAGTATGCTGCTAAAAAGTAATATCCACTTCATATAAAGCCAGAACATTATAGCCTAGTCTACTTCTCTGTTACCACTGGAAAGTGTCCAATAGCACATACCAGCACTGGGAAATTAAAAAATAAAAATAAATGATGCACATCATATTCAAGCTGTGAACTCCTAAAGTTACATTAGCACTGAAGACAAAAGAAAAAGCATGTATGGAACAAAAGGTATTTTCTTCTGTAGGCTTTATCAGCATTTAGATACAGGAGAGATGTTGCCTCTTTATTATGTTTTTGCACAGTAATATCCTAAGCCTAAGTACACACCCCAGGAGGCAGACTAGTCTCAATATCTACCATTCTACAAATACAACTAAAAAGGCAAAAATCCTTTTTTATGGAAAATGTCCTTACTGACTGTACTGCTGTACCACTGATCTACCCATCTGATGAAGTGTGAGTGACTGGTGACAAGGCACAAACAACGGAATCACCAGATGGTTGAGGTTGGAAGAGACCTCTGGAGATGATCTAGTCCAACTCCCCTGCTCAAGCAGGGTCACCTAGAGCATGTTAGACAGGGTTGCATCCAGGCGGTTTTGAATAACTCCAGAGAAGGAGACTCCACAGCCTCTCTGGGCAACCTGTTCCTGTGCTCTGTCAGCCTCACAGTAGGAAAGTGTCACAGTAGGGAAGTGTTTCCTCATGTTCTGATGGACCTTCTTGTGTTTCAGTTTGTGCCCAAACTGAAGGTATGCCTGGGTCTGTCTGTGAAGTAGATAATTTCTAAATTTCTTTAACATTGCCACCAAGAAATTTGTTATAATGTCTGCTCAGGTCCTGACCAGCTGAACAAAGGTACATGGCAAGTGCACTGATCAATCTATTAGCGAAAGTAATTTTCCCTCCAAATCTGCAGTTCTTCGGTATTTCAAGATTCTACTTACTTCGTGGGCAGGGAACTGGCTGCTAGGCATGGAAACTAGGTCAGAAAGGAACAGATAATGTATTTTCTCCTCCTGAATTTGATTCACTTTCATCCATTCAGTTTTTGCACTGCTAGAAGCATAAGATTTCAGCCAACAGCATGGAGTCATGATCATTATGATGGATAAAACTCAGTTTGCATGACTGGGTTGGAATAGGCTAGCAGGAGGTATTAGGCAGGAATGATGCAGTTCTGCACAGGGAACACGATGTTCTCGCTACACTGTCCACTAAATAGTATTGTAGCACTGTCACCATAGATGAACTTGCAGATTAGGAGCCCTTGAATACATAGTTTTGGAGCTTTCAAGATCCCTATCTTAGCATGTTTACCAAGCAGCCTTGGTTCCACTAGCCCAAAACACCAAATCTTTTCTTCTTCTTGGAAGACAACTAGGCTGAATTCTTCTTAATACCAAGGTACTAAAGGGAGAAGGTCAGCTATCACTTTGCACCAACTGTATGAGTTAAAATGCTGACCTGGCAACTAGGGAAAAACAGAAGATGGGACCATTGCAAGCTTGCTTCCCAAAAATACAGTGTTTTCCTGGGCCTCATTTACATTGCTCTTATGAGAAGAGAAAACTAATAGCACTGTTCTCTGGAGGTGAGACAGTGCCTTACAACCACCACGGTTTTAGAGACAGGCTTTGTATGATAGTATTTTCTGCATGTCAACTTTGAGATAGCACAAAGGATAGATATTTTACATCTCAAAGCAACAACAAAAGAAGAGATGCTTTCCTCTGTGTACTAGGGAATCTGATATAAACACAAGGATTAGGATTTTTTCAAAAAACTTGCTCAATTCTGCCGGATTAACAATTTGTGCATAATCTAATCATCTCATGGTTCTGTTTTGGAGCGCTACCAACAACTCCAGATCTATGCTTTTGTCCTGCATATATTTTATAGCAGATTACAATGACTCTTGTAAAGCTTTTCAGCCTCTTAATTTTCATATAAGTCCCAATGTCTCTGCTGATTCTTCCTGTGGAGAAGGAATTTGGAAAAGAGAGTAGTTCTCCACACAGATACTGAACTGAACGGTCCACTCATGAGAGGAACATGAGCATTCTCTCCTTATTTCAAATTCCTTTAATACTGACATGTATTTTAAGGCTGTATTTTGCAAAGGCAGTTCCGTAAGTCTAGAATAATGAAAGACTATGTAACTGCTACTTTTGAGTTGTTAAAATGAAATGCTTCCCTTATTACCTGTAATAGAATGTGTTCAAATTCTCTCCATAAAATGAAGGTTCACACTTAAAGGGTATTAGTTGTATGCATTTTAAAAAAGCAGGAATGGTTGAAGCTATTTCTCTTTATTTCTGTGCCATAAAGACTGCTATGTCTCTATTTCTAAATAGCCTGAAGTGCTAAGGACAGTATTTAAGTTACATAACACTGCCATAGAGTTGAGGCACATTATAGTTTGCTTTTGGCAATTTTTGCCTTGCTAGAAAGTGTGAAAATTAAGCAGACAGATTTGGTTTAAGAACACAAAAACTTAAGTAAGTATTATAAATCTCTGGTCCTTTTTTAGTACTGCGCTGTATTTGGCCCTAATCAAGTAGCACATAAGAACAATGAGTAAGTTCAATCAAAAACTACAAGCAGGAATATCCCGTGCAGTTTGCACTACACTTCTCAACTGCAGCACCCAGATTCTTAGGTTTCTTCTCAGAAACAAAACCAGTCAGATGTACTGCAGAGTGGGGGCATGAACAGAAACTCTCATTATAAGTGATGATCCCAGGAGCAACACGTGAAAGACTCCATTCACACGTAATTACAAGCATTCACTACTCAGTACACGGGAGGTTGTTTAGTCATTGATTTACCATTTTAATACTTTCTTGAAAATAAATTAGGAGGCTTTAGTTGGTCTAAAGGCAATATGAAGATTCTGCGCACGATTTTCTCTAGAAGGTAGCACAAACTTAAAGTCCATGACCTTAGTGACTACGCATAACACCAGTTAAACTACAAGGAAGCTCTTTATAACAACGAAAAGTTTCCATGAACTTTGTGAGAGATTTTCTCCCCATGTGATTCAGGTGAATACATCACTTAAAGAAACTAAACTGCAGCTAGAAAGTCAGGAAGTGCTTCAGAAATTCTAAACTCTATTTGTACTAGTCACATGTCACAGGAAAATAGAAAAAATCAGTTGGGAGTTTCCTTGCTGTTGACTTGCACTGGAACCCTCAGACTCCTTTTTTCAGCTTTCCATTCCTATTTTGCCTCGTCTACCATAACTCTGTGTCAATAGTTAGGCCTGTAAATGCTCCTAGTCCCTGAATATGCTCCCCAAATCAGAGCTACAAATTTCACCTGCACATGAACAATTGTTTGTACAGACAGATATGCCAAGTAATTCATCCTTCTGAGCTCACCTTCATACACGTTATGCAAAGCTTTAGACATGCATTTTATGTCACTCTGTTAGAGCCTCTAATGTTTGCTCAAGGTAGACAGGTTCACTGGAGTGCTAGCTCTCAGCTGATTCTCTTGAGGTCCATGCTTTTCCCCTCATCCATATCTCCTCCATCTTTCTACCTGAACCATGGAAATCATACTATAGGCTAAATGACCCTATTGGTCACCTCACTGCAACCCCACTGATTCTGTCAATGGTCCACAGGGTGTTAAGATGTCTGAAAGTTAAGGCACTTATGTACATAATGACACTGTAACAATCATAAAATAATATCTTCAAGTAACTTTTTATATTTCCTTTTGATGGGAGAAGGTGGTCATATTACACTCAAATATTAGTTTCTTTTTTAAAAACTCATTCCTCCCTCCTCTCCTAATTACTTCAGCACTACCACAGCATTTAACACAGCAGACTTACAGGTTTGTTGTCATTTTCATTATAAACTCCGATTTTCAGGAGTTTGTAGCTCAGCTGTGAAATGGTCCCATTGGTTTCTAATTTGCCAAACAAGAAATAATAAAAAGGATCTAAAAGCAGACCCCTAAAGTCACTAACAGAAAAAAATCTTCATAGAACTACCCCAAAATATTCTTGAATGGGCTTCAGCACTACTTGGCCCTAAAAAGCAGGCATATAGCAGCAATTTTTCAAACAATTGATGATCAGCTAAGAACAAACGAAATTCACAAGAAACCATATAAAATAGTTTCTGAATATAACTTTTATTTGAAAAAGAGCTTTAAAAAATGTTACCCTGCAGTTCTCCTGCTATACCTATGCACTCCAGAAGTCCTCCTGTAGATACAGCATCAGGTCATGCAAGAACTCCACTAGGCGATTGAATTGAGTAAGGAAGGGAGTTGCCTCATGTTTCTTGGACTATTTTTTTCTTTTTAACTTTTGTGGATGTGTCAACTTTTAAATATTAAATAATTAAGTAATCAAACTGAAAAATACATTAAAAGTTTTAATTTTTCCACAAAATATAGTATCAGTATTTAACTTTGTCTCCTTCAAAATGCTCTCAGGGCTCCTTGAGCTGGTGGGAGGCTTGGCCATGAATGAAGAGATGGGGAGGCTGGGGCAGGGGAAAAGCTGCCTGCCGAGCAATCCAAGAGCTGGGGACGCTGGCAGATAGGTCCCCTCCAAGCCAGACCCGCTTAGCCATGTTGCGAGGCAGAGGGATGCTGCAGTTAAATATTCTTGTCTTTAACCATGATGTCCACCTCAGGCAGCTAAAAGGAGCTCACGTGACTGATGCTGTAAGGATTGGCATCTTTGAAGTCCTGCCGCTCCAGGTGGCTGCATGTTCACCGCACCTCGGCTGAACGAGTGCAGTGTTGCCAATTGCTGGTAGATGCTCCAAATGGTGCCAGCTGTCACGGATGCCCTGACACAGGCTCCCTCCCTAGGCTGCCCTCACAGACAAAAGTTCAAGATCCTTGTTTTTCTTTCTCCAGCACTAAGTGGCCTCAGTCTCATGCCCAGAGAGATAATTATGAAGATTTAGCCTGTCACTTCTTATTTACCCATTTCCAGAGTAAAATTACTTCAAACTCAGCATCCTGAAATATTCCTTCTGGGCCAATAGAAATATTTGTTTTCTTTCCTCAGACTGGTATTTTCCAGCTGCAATATATGGCTGAAGGTAAATGCTGAAATAAAGAAATAATCACTAATTTCAGTGAAATTAAACATGCTTGCAGGTTAAAGAATGCAGTTTCCCCCCCCCCCTTTTTTTTTTTTTGCCTTAAGGATGAATCAAAACTCTAGTACACAGGCACATCATTCATACATAATCCCCCGTCAATGCTCAGTGCCCTAAAAATCTGACTTAAAAAAATGAATTGTGAAAGTTCAGCCCCTTGAAATCCTGAGAATGAACTTCTACGTATTCAGTTCTGGCCAAGCCCATGACAGGCAACAGACAGGACTTGATTGCACTGATTTTTCTGTATATAGCCACTGCTTGTGAAGGCAACTTTGTAGACGCATTCAAAACAGCTCCTATAAAAATTTGGTCCAAAAGGCCACCATGAACTCTTTACAACACTTTCTTCCCAAACTTCAAGTTCAAAACCTTTTATTTTCTTCTTAAAGAAATTCTGCAGCTTATGTATAACATGGGAAGTGCTGGTCCAGAAAATTTAGTCCTCCAGTGAGCCGTAGCCTTGCCACAGGCTAGCAAGAAAATCTTTCCTAGCCTTCACTGCTAGCACAGGGTATGAGGGTAGCTCCTGCTGGCTGACTGGGCCTCCCTAGTTGGCCCCCATGCTCTCTTGCCAGCCACACTACAGGATTTTAGACTCTGGACCTGAACTGGGTTTGCCAGCCCTGCACAAAGGCTGACAAGCAGTATTGGATAGCAATAATCTGGTGACAGATTAAGCTTTGCGTTTACACAGCAACAGCGGGCTACACTTGGATCACACTGTTACCCGGGCAAGCACGGCACCCGGACAAGAATGCTGTGCCCCTTCTGACAGGGCTCTCCAAACTGGCCAGCGAAGTCCCAGCAAAAGCAAAGGAGAGGCCGCTCGAAATCAGAGCAGAATGAAAGCTACCCAGCCCAGTGAAAACATCGTTTGTCTTCTCCGTGAGGGGAACACAACAAATATCCATGTCCCTGATGGTCAAATTACTACTTTCCTGTGCCAGTCGAAATGAATCCACTCAGTAACTGTGCTGTGGTTCAGACTATGCTGATGACTTCAGTAAGCTTGACCTGCAGTGTTATACTATATAAGGCATTTCCTAAAAATACTCCTTCTCCCAACCATTCAGTGTGAAATAATAAGCCTCAATTTATCATGTCCTAGTTTTAGCTTTTAAATTCCAACATGGAGCCATATATAAGAAATGATAAATTAAGGTTAGCATAGAAGAAAAGGCAGATTGTTTAACTTTATCAGTTGCTGGAAGAGAGCTGTATATGCAACCCTCAAATTTGCTTACTTCGTTTCTTTTAACTTTGAACCAGTGGTCAAGAAGTTAGATGTGTGAGAAAGACAAAGAAGGTTTTGTACAGAAAACCCCGATATACTTTCAAAAAAGGAATGCGTAACAAGTTCCAATTAATCCTGATTATTGAGGGGCATAGGGAAGTTTCTATCACCTGGAATGTTTAAATCAAGCCTAGATGACTTTCTAAAAAGATATGCCATGGATAACTCAGTGTAGGATGGGCTGGAGTGTAGGAATCCCCGAATCCCTTGCTGTGGTACATGCCCGGCTGCATTAACTGATCATTATCCTGCCTGGTCTCAAAATATTTTACTGTCTCACAAAAATAAGATCACAAATCACACTAGTTCAGATAAAAGATTCATCTAGCTTCTGCATCCAGTGTTGGTAGATGCTAAGGAAAAGTTGACAGGAAACATCCAAGTATGGAGTAACCCCTACTGTCTCTACATCAACATGCTCTCAGCTTCCACCAATTGCCAGCTCAGGGCTCCCCATGCTCGACGTTACAACAGATGTTTCTCAAAAGACAGTTACTGATGGACTGATCTTCTACAAATTTGTCTAACTTAAGCCTAGGCATCCTTTTGGCTTCCACAAAGCCCAGAGATGACAGATTCCTCAGTGACATATCACACAGAGACGCGCTGCCTCTCCTCACTCCAATGTCTACCATGTATTTCCCTGAGTGTCCCAAGTTTCCAGGTTATGAGCAACAGTGCATAAACATACCCATTTAGCTCTTCTGTGACATGAACGTACTTTCTCTTTTCTGCTTTTTTTTTATTTTAGTTAAAAGCAGTCCACAATGTAAGTAACCAAGAAAAAAAATAGTCTTAGATATGTAGTATGCAGAATCTACTAAAAACACTTTCTCCATATTCACAGACATTTATTTGTGCCCCAGATTTGTGACCCAGACTCCCAGTGGTAGTTTGACCATCTAATTTACTTTAAAATAAACCATGAGATTGTTGGTCTTTGAAAATATAATTCAATCACTGGAAGAGAAAGTAACCAGAATGCAAAAAATCAGGAAGAAAACATTTGCCTCTAACATACTTCTTGAAATAAGAATAGAGGAGGTATAACTACCCCTTCTATTAAGAAAACAATATATGCTTTATAACAAAAAAGAAAAAAATCTGTTGTAATATACAACCTCTATAAAAGCAAAAGCAACGTTCATCAGACATCACATCTAGACTCCAGACAAATGTGCCTGTGCACATTTGCTGACATTACATGGAATGATTTAAACATTAGTCATATGCAGTGACAAATAACTTTATTAACATGGATTGAGTTTGCTCAGTGGTATATTATGATCCTCCAAAACTCTTGAGTTCTGCAGACCTCAAGGCCATGATAAACAGAAAGTCTGGAGATGCACCTGGGATGCAGACACCTGCAAATTTAGGTATGTACCCCTGACGGATGGCTGTGTTCCCCTTTACCCAGTCAGAATACTTATGCCTGCAAACCCTTCCAGAGAAATGACAAACTTTACACACTATCTTTGGTTCAGATTTACACCCTTTTGCCATGTACACTCATGCTGCAATCTAACAATAGATTTTAAGTTACCCTCCACTATGGGCAGATGCCTCCATCACCACATTCCCCTTTCTTTTTGACAGCCATTTGCATACTTAACATTGTTTTTCTATGAAACTATTAGGTCTTCACTGAATTTTGCATTCTTCCAACCACATTTTCCCAGAATTAAAGAGGTTCCTTTGAGAGAAACTTACTGCAATAAAGTATCTCCCTTTGAAGATTTCTGCCAAGACTAAGATTTGAATGAATATTGGCTGGACACAGGTCAGGTTCAGTGGCTTTTGCATATCATCCCAAGTCAAACTAAAAAAGTTTTTGTCTGTATTTGGGCACAAAGTCATCCTCCAGTTTACAAATGAAGGTTGTGAGAGAGAAGGGTTGATGAGGACCATTTTCAGGTCTGTTCCCTACAGAAGATAAGTGTCCTGGAGCAGTCGAGGAAAATACTGAGACAACGCCGAGTATTCATCAGTGCTATGGTTTGATCCTACCGTAGGAAAACACACAGAAAGGAGTGGAACATGTCAACATTTAACTCAGCTATTTGACTCTTTATTTTCCCTGTGTGATTGTATGTTAGGAATACCTGCCTCACAAACAAAGATGTTTTTGGCATATTAACCCTACCTGCTGCCCTAGAAGTATGCTATGTAATAGGAGAACTCAAGTAAAACATGGACTTTGCAGCAGTTACAAAAATCAAATTTAAAAAGAACTGGGTTCTCAAATGTCACTGCAGTAGAGTCAGTGCTTCGCTGTAATTTACTTGACAGTAAACATCAGGGTAAAATTACAACCATGGAGAGTCAATGGCAGTTTAAGCATTGACCTAGGCAGGGCCAGGACCTCTCTTCAGGCGTTTACTCTGCACCAGCAATGAAAGATATGAAAGACCTTATCCACTACAGTAGCTCAGCAAGAATGAATAAATTTTGGCTGTGACAACACATTTATAAGGATGTCTGCCATGTCCTGCAGTGATTAATGGATATTCTTTCTCCATTTTTACTCTGAAAAGTGAGCATGACTGATGGTTATTAAGAGCTGACCTCTGAACCTCGCAGTTCAAAAGGCTGCGTTGCAGAGCAGCTTGCAAAGCGTGGCAAATGGGGCAGTGTGGGTTATTGCTGCTTTCCAGCCACTTTGGTAGACTGCGGGCTGTGAAAAAAAATGGAACTGTATAGACGTGGTTCTCACACTGTGCCACACAATGAGGAACACCCAGTTCGCTGCCAGCAACTCTACAGCTAGTCTGCTCTTCACAGCTCCCAAAGCCACAGATTCATCCTGGGCCGTCCACTGCAGCGTTTCCCTACCCTAATGTTCAAGTTTTCTTAACATTTAAGCTGAATCTTCCTTGCTTTTATTTAAACAAGACAGCTTATGATTTTTGCCCCTTCCATTTTATTTTTTAAGACTAAGCAATCCTGTGTCATCACAGATCGCATTTTCTAGCCATCTCATCATTCCCGTTGTTTTTTCCTAGGACTCTCTCCATCCCAAAGTGATCCATATTTCTATTTAAATACAGATCCCAGAACTGGTCATTTGAGGCCTTACTGGTTTTCTTTTAAGGAAGCCATATGTAACTAGTAGAATGGGATTTATGACAATACACATTCTATAGATGAGATTACACTGAAACCAAGTTATTCCACAGGGATAGGAACCAAATCAGGCTCACGCAATACTCTGCCCATCAACATCTTGCCGAGACTTGCAGCTTAGAAACTGCTAGCTTCTCAAAGAGAAGGATCCTGGCAAACTAAGTCAAGGGTATTTTCACTCCAGCTTCCCTTTTACTGACAGTTACATGGATTATGCTGTGAGAAATGAGATTTAAAATATATCTCCTCACTAGCTGACAGATATCCCAATATTTCACCATAGACCAAAACATCACTTTTGTAGAAAAAAATCCAGGTACTCAACTGTTACACCATCTTATCAATGAGCAAATAGCTCTCCAGGATAAGAAAACCACAAATTCTGTGATTCACATGAAACTTCATGGTTATATCCATACCGGCTCCATCCCACCTGCACAAAAAGCCCGGCTATGTCTGTTCTGCTCCTGCTCTCATTTCTAGATTGACGTGCAGTGAGTCCGAAGAGTAACTGTGGCCACTGTGAACCATTTAGTAGACAAAGATGGTCTGTAATCCTGACCCAAACCATGTAAATGGAGTCCAACAACTGACTGCATTCTTTTCTTAGCCCTTCTACGGGTTTCATTTGATGCCTAGAAACTGCTTCCCCACCACGCGGCCAACTCTTTGCCCTTTAAACCTTTCATTCAAATTCTTATCTTCTCACAGCTGAATGATATTACTTTTCAACCCAGATCAAAAATAAATAAGTAGAAACTGAGTATTTGAAAATAAACCAAAAAAGTCCAAATAGGAATGCTTGTGTAAAGCTAGAACATTCTGATATTGGCAAAATGGAATATTCCAGATTTTTTACTTTGAAATGCTTTTTATGAGGATATTTTAAAATACGAGGTATATTCATATTTGCCTACGATTTATAGGATTTATTTTATGACACAAAAACCATAAATATACAACAATGTCAACACTGAAACAAACTATTGCCTTTTAACCAAAAGGAAATATTTCACTGAAATTACTGAGAAATAAGGAAACTGAACCCAGTTTCTCAGTAAGTTTCATTTTATGTGAAATGTTGGGGATTTTTTTTTTTACTTTGATTTGCAGTAAAATACATTTTCAGCATCTCAATATTTTTCAAAGGGAAGAAATTCCACTTCCTGATCATCTCAGACTAGTTATTTTTTTCAGGTAAATGTAAGAATTAATCAACACTGCATCATTACTAAATTTATGACACTCACATTTATGACACATTATGTTGAAGCAAAATACAAATAAACATGAATCAAAGTAAGTTATTATGGGCATACTGAATACTGATATACTGTCTTTTATTCAGATTTGTTTTTATTGCTACTCAGTAAATCAATGGATTTTTTACTCCATATTTCTGAAATAAAAATCCACACTGGCCATACCTTAAAATAAAGACATACAGATGCTTTTCTTAAAAAAAAGGGAGAGGGGGATAAAAACCAGAAAATCAAACAACAGCTAGAGATATTCATAAAATCTCAATTCGACAGGCATTCCTTTCCTATTGCACTATTACAGCAAACACTAAGAATTTATCCTTTGTACCTGTCTAGGGAAATGAAAGAAAATTTGCAAAAAAACTACTATAAATAAGCTTCATAAGGCAGAAAGCAACATCAAAACACTCTCAGAAAAATATAGTCATTGAACTTTTTGCTTATGTTAATGAAATGAAAATATTTTCAGTCAAAATATAACTGAACATAAACAGCTATGAATAAATGCACTTTTCACTAACGTGAGAAATAATTTCTATTACCATAGCAGATACCAAATGAAGCAACAGAACATAAAGTAACTTTGTTTAGTTATTTAAATTACCTAAGTGAAGGATTTTCTTTCTGCAAACTTCATTGTTAATCCACAGATTCTTGAAAAACAGCTGAACAGAAAAAAAGTGAGGTTGATGAAGCATAAAAATTTTCACAAAAGAGATACAAACTCAGCTCCGTCAGAAAAAAAAAATACCAGAGGATAAACCATGCAAATTAATTCTGTAATCCTGATTAGAAAAATACGCAGGGCTTTTAACGTAGAGCTCAAGAACACCAAAAAGACAGCAATCCTCTGCTTTAAGGTCTGTTTCTGTTCTTGTATCATGAGAAAGCTGTGAACAAACAGCTGTGAAATGCCAGCAAAGATGAGAAAAATCATCACCGTGTAAAATCAAAGCCAAAGTAAGGCTCATTTCAAGATTATTTAAAAAAAGGATCCAAGCAAGCCAAAAACCTTATACTTCGGTGGCAAGTGAAGAGCTGCAATTTCAGTTGCATCTTTCATATTAGTTATCTTGCCCTACAAGCCTAACTTTTGCTAAACTCAGCTGTAAAGTCCTCTTCTGGCAATTAGGCACCCAGCGACTCAACCACCCCCTTTCTGAGACCACATATATTTGTAGCTTTGCTACATGAACCACAGAGCAGCTTAAGAAACCTATTGCTGAGCAGCAAACTACTGCCTCGCAGCAGCTCTTCCCTGCACAGACCAAGGGCAAATAAGGATTGAAGCAAGGCTATCTCATGGTGGGAATGGTACTGTACACTGTTGCAAGCCACGGGGCATCTTCAATGTATAGTGGGTCTCTGCTACTATTTAATGATGTCTGTTTTTACAGAAAACAAGCCCGCTATATTTTGTGCTGTTTGAGAGTGGAGTTCTCTATGATTAAGCTTTTAAACCACACAGAGCATGCTTTTTTTTTTTTTTTTTTTTTTTTTTTTTTTTTTTTAAATCATTTATTTTTTCAACCCAGCTCAACAGTCATCATTTTTAAAATGCACTTTTTTTTTCCTCTCGGTATTTTTTTCCGTGTTGCACACGCAATGTTTTTAGTTTAAAGCCTTATTGTACAAGCTGTCCAGCAGTCTGACAAAAGCTAAATTCCAGCTTATAGCTGAAAAGCGTAGGAAAAATTCCAAAGCCTTTACAAATTATACAAATGAGACTTTAATCCCAGCTGGCCTCACTAACTGGGGCTTCGCATCTGGGCACACATACAAACATATTTAGTGTATGTATTTTCAGTTAGCTGAATAATGAAAAATAAATAAAAAGATATTTCTGTAAATACTTGTTGCAATAATACTATCACAATAACAGAAAACAAACAATCCTACAAGCACAGATTAGCTGGACTGTCAGAGAAATACAACTGTTTAACCCAAAAAGCTCTGAGCAGGACTGTTTTTTTAAAATAAATCTGCTGTCCAGAGCAGGATTCACTTCTATTAATGAACAGAAAGGTCCAGACAATTCTCCTCCTGTCTCCAGGGTAAGCTTATTCTCACTGGTATGGGATGGGAGTATCCTCACAGGGCACCCAATGTGATAGGATGCAGAAATGTGTGAGAGAGATACTGGCATGTTTGCTCCAAGTTTGATCAAGACCAAGCAAGAAAAAAGGAGGGAACTAGAAGAAACAGTGTATGAATAGGGGAGATGGAAACAGTGAGAGGCTACAAAGCTGCTTGGTGATGCAACCAGAGGTGACAGCGTGCAATGAATACCACAGTCCCTTACTGCTGGCTTCAACTCCTTGCAGTAAGTGGACAGCAACCATGACAGTCCTGCTCAGCTACACTCATAATGTTCACACTAGAAGAGCCCCTACTTCACTTGGAAGAAGAACATGCCAAAGATTTTCCAGTTCCCATAAAATGGGATGAAAATGAGGTACCCAAAGTGAATGCGGCTTGACCAAGACGCTTCGTCTTGCTTTAACTGCGCAAGGTATCATTACCACAGCTTTAAAAGTTTAGTTAAGTCAAACCCAAAGAGGAAATTTTTGAAGGATAAGGAAATCATATTAGTTCTATTTAACACTGTTTACAACTGTGCTGCTGAGGCCCTAGGTGAATAAAGGGATTAAGGAAGACTCACTGAATAACTAGGACATTTTCATGTAGAACAGTCTGGTTCTGTGGTGGAGGGTCCCACTGCAGTAACAAGAATCATCATGCTCTCCTCTGCATGGAGGCCACAAGGAGAGAAGGAGACCACCAGAAGCTAGCAGTAGTTTCTCAGATATTGCTTACCCTCACCTCTCAAAGGGAACAGAACACAGATTTCTTCTCAGGTTGAACTTCTCCCATAGAAAGCAACCTGACTATATTTTGGGCAAGCAATCACAGCTACTAGTTTCCAGCTGACAAAACCGCTTGCACTGTGAACTCAGATGGAGCTCATGTAGAGGACTGCCAAATGGCTACTGAGCTGAGAGAACCAGAGATAGATGGGTGTATGCGTCTCTCCTTCTCTTTATTTAAGGTGGAAGCCCCAAAGGAACAAATTAAAATGCTCTTTCTCTTTGCACATACACAGTATTTCTGTCACAGAGCTGTAGAGTAACATATGCGCTGACCCTGCTGGAGGAAGGCTTTTGTCATTCTTTTTTCTCCATTCTTCTTTTTCCTCAGGAAACATGAAGGTGGGATAAATTTGCTTGCATTGATGAAGGTACATTTGGAGAGTACTAGGGCAGGCAATGAGGAAAAGGTGATGCATTAAGAATGTCCTCCATGTATATGTCACTCCATTAACAGACCTTCCGTTAAGAGGTCAGAATACAAGAAATCACCAGTCTTTGTCCAGCAGATCCTGGTATATGAAAAAGCCAGTTATAAAAAATGCCAAAATATCATCACAAAGCCTGTACCATTCTTTATTCTGCCCTGATACAAAGACAGTGCAGGTTTTTATAATTTCCATTACATACATACCTAGAGAAAAATAACTTATTAACTATTTCTTAAGTATAGCGTTATGGATAGTGCAAACATCCTGTTTTCATCCAAAAGGAGCAAAGCTTTGCAGTGAATTCACATGGAAAGACCTCCCAACTTTCTTCTGTCCCACTGTACAAAAGACCTCCAGTCAGGTCCCATGACAAGAGGAAGACAAGACGGTGGATGCATGCATGTGGCATCCTGGGCAGGCACATAGTGGTCACACGATGCAGAGGGACACGGCTTTTGCTGGGCAGTGTGCTTTCTTGGGCAGCTCTGGTGGATCACCAAACTGCATCTTGCCCAAGGTTCAGGAGGATTACAGCTCAGCAACCGGAAGGTACCTGGGAACTTGCAGGATTGCAGAATGGGAGCCACAACACCAGCAGCTTTCAATACACTAGACTGGATGGGTCTCAAAAAGATTCAGGATACTGTTCTTGCAGGAAACAGAATTACTTGACATTAATCAGTTAAGAAAAATAGACTATCAAGCTTTATTTTCACATACGGAAAAGACAGTCTATTTTTAAAAGGATGCCAAACAAACATGCAACTACTTGCTCGGGACAAGATGACAAAAACATGGTAATGAGGAGTCTCAGAAATACAGAACTGTGCTATAAGAGACTAGAAAGTCCTAGCTAGCTCTTCCCAGGCATGTTTTAAAAATACTGCAAACATTTTCACTAACATAACTACTATCCTGCAAGATAAGTTAAAGATTATTTTGGACTTAGAAAAATATGAAAAAAAATCATAAACAAGACACAACACAGATTAGTCTTCAAGAAGACATATTAGTCTACGTCAGACAGATGCATTAAATCCGGTAAATATGTAATGAAAAATGAAGCGACAAAAACAATTATCTTCTAGTTTTGAAGCACAAAATGTACAGTGACTACTCAATGGCATTTATCCTCACTGCATTTTCTTTTTAATTGTGATGAACTTTCATTAAAAATATATATTCTTGTTAACTTTCTTCAAAAGTTCATTTTGAAAAGGGTTAGAGAAACCCCAAGGAAGGGGGGCAATCAAACAAAAATCAGAAAAGAAAGTGATTTGAATTTTTAGATGGAAAAATAAAACCCTTCTTTTCTCCCTGCACCTAGAAGTAAGAGGTTGTAACAATATAAACCTACGGGAATATCTATTTTCTTTCACTATATTACAGGAAAACAATAAATAAAATTAAATAAATAAATAAATATTCATGGACATTCAACTCCTGGAATGAAGCATAGCCTAAGCAATTAGAATTTAGTACTGATGCTTAAAAATATTTGTATTTTATATGTCTAAAAATTAAGCTGCAATAATAGTTAAATAAGGCAACCTAGGATCATATTAAATACTCCACAAGCTGCAACTATGGGTTTATTTATAGAGTACACCTAAAAAGAAAAAAAATTATATGCAGTGAACATGCAACAGATTCTATGGAAAAAGTCTAAAAATTAACAAGCAAGAATATGTTTAATAAATAATAGAAGTATTTCTCAGATGAGGGCCAACTACCAAATCCTATGACGTAATCTATTTTCCAGATCCTAATCTTTTTACAGATTAATTTCTTTAACAGTAGGTGAAAAAGCTAATAAAAATGTTCTGAAATACATCCTATTACATGCTTCATTATTATATTTCATTACTCTTTACAGTCAGTAAGTATAACCATATGCCATAGTTACTTAAAACTTACTTACTCATTAGCAATAATTCCATTACTCTAAAGCAATCAGATCTTTGAAGGGAAGCTTACTAAAATATCAATAAGCAAATAGAGGAAACAGCCAAGTATCCTTTAAATCCATTTTGCAAGTGAAAAACTGAGGCAGCAGAAGACTTGCTTCCAGTTATGTCAGAAATCTGACATGTTGAGAAAGGAATTCATATATCCTGACTCTAAAGGATTGTTTTGGATTCAAGATGAAGGCATAACAATTTATCAAAAACCTCAGTTTTCGTATCTGCAATTTGTTCAAATTAAGTATTTTATATCATAAATTTAATGGCAATGAGAAAAGGACACCAACCCTCTCAACATCATTAGGCATGAAGAAGCGTAAGTGAGATCAAAGATTGCAGTAAGTTAGCACAACAACTCCATCCAAATCTGCTAGACGAGCAGCATATCCAAGTCTTTGAAACATCTTGTAGCCAAGGATTTTGCAGACTGTTTCATTAAGATACACAGCATGAATTATAAATGGCTGAATACCTAATAATAGATGAAAAACTTGAAAAGTGATCACCTGCATTAAGCCCATTTAGCACTATTTCTGTTACAGCAGCTACACGGCTTTGCTCAGGAACTTACTGGAGAAGACACACGTTTTACAACCAACAATCCGCAAGTACAGTACATACGATACATCTCAGCCAACTCCTGCTGCACAAATCCCTTTGTGTAAGCCTGCACTCTCCTGTGGCCTGGCCTCTGGCTGGCTTTAGCCTCAGAGGATTTGGGATGACACAGAAACCTATATGCCCACACCTACAGACTTCTTCACAGCTTCTCATGTGTCTTCATTCAAAAAAGATCACAACTGCTCTGCAGCTGTCAACAGGACCGCATATTTGAGAACCATTTTTGATGAATGTGATCAAAAATGTTCTGCATTCACATAGATGTCAAAGCAGCAGGAGTCAGGTCAGCTTAGCTGAATGTTTTTAGTTTTATTCCTTTTGGTCTATAAAAAAATTATCACTCTATGTTTTGGCATTTCCTAGGATAATTAGAAGCACCATGTGGTAAGAGACAATAGGGAAAAAAGGAATAACTTCCTCATCTGACATTATCCTTAGAGCCAGCATCTGTCTGCGAATCTACCTGTAGCATGCAAGTCCATGTAAACCCTGTCCAGTTTGCAAGTCTTGCATTGATTCCATTACAAACTAATACATCCACAAATTGCTGCCTAGTCTGTAAAAAATTATCCAGAAAGTTAACATCAGGGTTTTGATTTAACTTTCAAATAGAAAAATTCAAAACAAACTGTCATCTGTAAGTACCTGATCTATACATGAGGACACAAGGATGGCAAGACTACCAATAAAAAACAAATGATGGTACAGATGTTGTCATTCTGGGCCATACAGTACAGAAAGCAACTGGAGTATCAACCTTCATTCTAAACAACTGAATTTTTTAAGACACTCACTTCTCTATGCTACAAGGCACAGGGAGGGAGCATACTGCCACAAAGCACACTAGAGCTACAGCCTGCATTGTACACCACCACCTTAAGACTGTAATAGGCTATGTATACGGTTTTGGATCTATACATTTCTTCAAGACATCTTCGTTCCCTCTCCCAAGCCCCAAGTACTGCAATCATTATCACAACACTTCAGTTGGATTACGGCCAAATTACTCATCATTCAGGGTCTGCATTACTGTTTACTTAGCCCAATGATGAAACTTAATTGGCAGAGGAACATGCTTCTTCATGGGGAAGCTCACTGCTGTTAAGTGAATGTCCGATACCAAGGGAGCAATATGCTGCTGCCTTTGGAATGGAGTCGTTTCATTAAGGGGACAGGGAGGATGGGGAGAATATTGAAAGCTTTTTTTCAACATTTAATCTTCAAACACATCATAACCCAATTTGTACAGATGCCAGTCATTCCTTCTGGCAGAATACAAGATGTCTTCATGTATTCTACAGCCAATTTGTCAACTCTAATTAGCAATTTGGGAATAGAGAAAGAAAAAAAGAGAAACAAAAAAATTGAGTGCACAGTGCCGGTTACTATACTGGGACACATATGCATTCTTTTATTTCTATGTAGCTGATCAACAGCTGCATACAGCTGTTTCCTTCAACAACAACCTTTGGTGGGAGTGGCTCCATATTATACTTGGCTCTGGTCAGGTAAATGCATGATCCCTTTTCTATGCAAAAGTCATTTGTGATTTCCAGAGTGGATGCCAACATGCAGCCCATCACGCATTGCAGATGAAACCATGTGTCAGGGAACAATTGGTTTCTGATTTTTCTTACTTTCTCTTACAATTCATGTTTCAACTTAATAGCAGCAACTTGGACATCTCAAAATATGTCAGACTCAAAAACCACATGGAGAACACTAACATGCATAAGCCAGCTATTCAGCTTGGCTTAAAACACTAAACATACCTAAATGCACTAAGTTTCAGGATATTGAGATATGCTTCTCTGAAAGATCTTTTATTCTAGGATTTTCAAGCTTGTTTCTCACAGCAAATGAAAGAAATTGGGTAGTAATACACTAAATGACCATAAAAATGCCAAGGTATTTACACAGTCATCATATTCCCCCTCATGAACCACCATGTTTACGCACCCAGTTATTACATTCTCCTTCATGAACCACAAAAGCATTCCCACCACAAAATCCCTGAGATCTCACAGATAGTGACAAATCAAGCGCAAAAGAGAAAAGAATGTGAGGATTAAGTAAACAAAAGCCAACGTGTTAAGGAGCACATGTATTTATTTCTCTCTCTCTTACCCAGGTGTCTTTCAGGGATCCTTAGACAAACAGTCCGAGTGGTAGGTTTTCTGGAGTTTGCAGTATACTATCTACAAGACTTTTATTTTCAGCTGGACTTTTTGGTCTCTTATTCCTCCCAGGAATGAAAGTTGGCATTAATTTTTCTCAACTGCAGAAAACTGGTACTTCATCATCACCTTTCAGCAGGATAGCTGCATACAGGGGCTAGCACAGCTGCCTGCAAACAGACTCTTTTTGGCTAAATGGCAAGAAATAGCCAAAGTCATATCATGTCCTCAGCTGGCCTTTACTTCTGGGAAATAAACCTCCAGCTTGTGGCTATGATTCTCTTCTGAGTTTTTCCTCAAGCACTGCCTACTTGGGCTCAGGCATGAACTCCAACGTAGGGAGCTCACTTCAGGATCTGAAATTTCTCCACAGATGCTCTTGCCTTTATCTGAGTCTTCGGGTGGAAGATCTGGGCACAATTAAGTTCTTGATCTACCTCTATAGAGCCAACTCTGTCCAACCTCTCCTGTACATATTGCAGATAACACATATTTCATGAGATAAACTTTAAAAGAATTCTTCTAGATGTATTTTTGAATCTCTACTCCCTTTATAGGTGATGGGTGTGTGGGGGGACAATTGCAGAAGTATGAATAAAGGTACCTAATGGTATGAAAACCCCACTCAAAACAGTTTACGATCATCTTCACCATGATCAGTGCTGACATCTACATCTTACTCAAAGTCCTTCAATCCTTCCTTCTTGCTGTCTTCCTTGGCTAATGCCATACAACTCTGACACATGCAAGGGTATAAACAGAACAACTTTTCCCTTCCCCTACTACAGTCTTTCTTCTTTTCTCAAAACCAGTTTCTGGCTGGTCCTGGTTAAATACAGAGTGCTTCAGCAGCATAGGTGGTTATCAGACACTCATCCTGCTACAGCAACTTTTCATAAATTATTTCTCAACAAAGGCAAGTACATGTTAAATAGCTATCTTTAAAAGGAAAAGAAAAAGGAGGAAAGACAAAGAGCTGAAAACATGCAATGGCTTTGGTGAGAACTGCCATTAAAATGTCACAGACATCCATGAGAGTTCTCACGTAGCACTAACGAGCACATTAAAAACCACAGAGAATGCACAAGTAGTAAGAAGCTTAATTATACTTTTTATAGAAACCATGCAAGTTTTCATTCTGAAAATATTGTACATTCCCAGTGAAACATGACATTTGATTTCAAAACACTGACTTAGGACAGTCAGGCATGAATATTTGGCTGCCAAGTCATTAGTATCTCTTTTAGGAAGAAAGTGTTTCCAAGGGGTATGATATTTATACTGAAATATTCAAATATACTTGATCAGAGTAAGATTAGACACAGAGCATACACAAACCTTTAGCAATTAAAGAGGCTACACAATTAGTGTATGCAGTTTCTCTCTTTCCTTCTAGCTCTTTACTTCGTCCTCTCCTAGTAATACTATAAGGGCAATTAGCCCTAGAGGCATGCTTCAGCACTTCAGCTAGGCTCAGGTTAGGATATCTGCCAGTCACTGCAGCCTCACCTCTTGATCTTGAGTTAGATCACCATTTCTGGCATGTTCAGCCAGTAATATGCAGTGGCTGGCCAGCTGATAGCACCTAGGCAGCTATCCAACGGTCAATCATAACAGGCAAGCTGCCCATTTTGGCCAGTAAGTTTAGACTAGCCAGAGGGTACAACAGCTCTCACTGAGCCTGATAAACAAACAAGAACTGTGGTCTTGATGTGGGCAGAAGACATAGGCCATAAGGCAGCACTGGAGACACAAACACAGGAAGCAGTGATAGATGCAGCTCAGGCTAGGTTGCATTTGCTTGTCTGCACTCAACTCACTTGAACCATGCATCTCTGCTCTAAAAGATTTAAGGTGAACCAAGTTGTAGATTTTCGCTATTTGTCAGTGTCACCACAAGCTACTGTAATGCACTAGAGCTACTACCAAGTACAGGAATATTACAAGCATCCTCTCCCTTGAAGACAAAAGATAGTGAGTGTCACCAACAGTCAAGTAAGTCCTGTGAAATTTTATTTTCCTATGTAACTGTTTTAAAAGCTGTGTTACTACGTGAAAATCTTAACTTTATCTAGAAGAAAACAAAGAAAATAGGTTCACTGCACAAAAAGAAACTGAAAGTCTGACTAGAGGGGTGAAAAAGCACTCTGAAAGATCTGCAAACACATTATTTCCTACAAGTCTAAGGACTTCCTTAAAGGCCCAAGTCATAATACTTAATGCCTGGTCTTCTTGTGGAATTAGTGCTAGAATTCAGAACCTTAGATTTCATTTATGCCCGTGTTACAAAGCCAGGGTCTGTGCTAGGCAGCATGGTACAGCAGCTATACTTCTGGCACTTGAGTAACTTGTTTACCATCAGAGTGTGTGTTGCTTACTGCTAGGTTATGTGCAGTGGGCACACAGGCAAACTCTGGAAGGAAAGGCCAGAGGATTTCTATAAGTCATTATCTGGAACAGGATAAAGTCTGAGTTTCACCTGGACCTAGTTCTAGTCCTAATAGCAAGACTAACATGGTCTCAATGATGGCATGGTATTGTGGTAAAAGCCTAGCAAAAGCTTCTGGAGACAAAAAGTGTCAAAGGGGTGAGAAAAGTGGCTGTGCTTCACTTCTTCTTCCTTCCCTCATTGCTCTAACTCTTTTACAGTTTAGCTCAGAGGGAGTTCCCAAGATTCAAAATCTTCCTTCAATCCCAAATCCAGAATCCCTATTTGAAGTCTTACTCCTTTGCATTACACTCACTATGCCAAGTTTACATCAACACTTCATCCCACCAACACCCCAAACCTAGCATACCCTAGTATAATTAAATGCCACCTCCCACCTTGGCTTCAAGAACTGATTTTTCTGTGTCTTCCTGGCTCTCACTTTACAGTTAGTGATATTCATCTACCACATTTGAAAGCATAATTAAAAGTGTGAAGATTACCTGATTCCAGAAAGTTTTAAGCACCTACTTAAGTTTCTTTACTTAAGGTCTCAGACAATAATCAGCAGCTTACTGTTCACACTTAGTGTGCTGGCATGAGAATGCACCAAGGGTGATCAAGGAAACCAGCTGCCTACTGTCCACACAAGACTTCCAAATGTGCCTGCTCGAACAGAATGCCCTCCAGTATTTACATGTTGGCAGTGACTGCGGGTGATGTAGGAAAAAGATATCTCATGCCTTGCTACCTAGCAAGGAATAGGATAGATTTTATATAAATTTTGTCTAAGACTTCTCCAAGTTAAAGTGGTTAAGAAAGCTGGAAGGGTAAAAGCCACAAAAAATATTTCCTCATTCTTTTTAGAGAAAGGTTGATTGACTGCATTTAGTACAGCACTGAACCTGTCAACTACAAAATGTTTGAAATATTCAACATAGAGATTTATGTGGACTGAAGTTCAGAAGGTTTGAGATAAAAATTAGGTAGACATAGCTTTCTATGTAGAGATACCCTATGAATACTTGCTGAGAAGAGAATTATCCTTGAAAATAATGTGTATATCTATAGAGTTAAACAGGAAAGGTCAAGGAGGAATCCCTGATCCCAGAGCCAAAAGACACAGGCTCTGCTGCTTCAACACAGGATACACTGGCCTATCTAAGACACAGCTCTGGACTATCTCTTGTTCATGCAGTGCTCCCATGTGATCCTACAACAAAGTTATCAATATGTTGTGCGTTTTAATGTTCAAGTACCTGAAATAAAACTTGTGCTGCAGCTGAGGACAGTTATTTTTTGTAGCACACATTAACTGACAGCACGTGGAGGTGCTTGAGGTTGCAAAACCCTCTTATGTAGTGTTGGTGGACTGCACAAAGTGAAGGGAATCAAAGCTGGTACATATTTGGTCCATAACACTTTCTCAGAGAGATTCTTGGGTGAATGGTACCGCAAAGGGAAGAGCGCTGTCCGGAAAAGGGCTAGTTAGACTGCTACACTCCAGCAGAGCGATGGAGCTATTAAATAGCACAAGGCTATGGGTATACCACAAATCTGGTACCACCTCCTCTAGTATTCAGCAGCATAGACATACTCAGTGAGGATTTTGGTTCACATAAGTAAACAGCCAGAATCTCAACAAGTGAGATGTTCTTTTCACAAATTTTTAAGATGACAACACACGCTGCATGCTGTCACACACAATATGAATATTTCCATATAAAGCTTTATTTTACTTACAGAACTATGAAGTCAATAAATTCTGATAATAATTGTTCACATTAGAAAAACTATTTAGATATGTCATTGATAGCACAGAAGCAAACTGATTAATGATTGCCTCTATTTGTTAAATCCTATTTCTATGCTTTATGTCAAAGTTCAGCTCAGAATAACATTAGGATCATTATTATTTCATGATATTTGATAGGAAGCAGTTTTTAGCAATAGCTTCTGAAATTAATTTCTGATTTCTCAGCTGACTCGTTTGTAGAATTTGTCAAGACACCTGTGGCTTAAATAATCATTAGTAGAGAAACAAAAGGTAGGGCAGCTGGGCTCATAAGATATAAATTGGGATCCTTGCCTGTATGCAGGTCCAAGGAAGGTTAGTGAGTCATAAAAATATCGTAAGACCAAAGATATTCTGTGTTTCAGAGAGTTCTCTATCCTGGACACCAAAAGACTGCAGGTATATGACATATGTACAGATAATATTAAATGGTTTATGTTTAATATGGATCTCAAGACCAAGAAACATGACCAGAAGACTTCTCGCTCCCACATCTTGCGCATCTAAGATTGTCTTGAAATGCCTTCTCAGACTAATTCACCCTCAAATACAGGAAAAGCACAGAGATGGGAAGAACTTAACAAAATTTTGTGTGATGAGTAAAATAAAGGATTTCATGCTAACTATGCTTTCTGCTCTGGTTACTACATTTTCTGTACAGTAAGAATTTAGGTGTTTACCAGTTCACAAAATTTATACAGACAAAAATGAAATACTGAATTTGAAGTAGGACTACTGTACTACTGAAAAAAAAATCTCAAAGCATTTTTTTGAAGACACTTCTTATAATAGTTACAAATCTCTGCTGTAGAGGAGGCTAGAGAAGATGAGAGGAATTCTGAAGAGATCCCACAAGATTTCTGTAGAAAACAACTCTTTATCTTTAAACTCTTTTGATTAAGAAAAAAAGTATTTCTAACGGGTAATTGCTTTTGATACTGCTAACTTGTTCATGTTTTGCTATTCACAAAGCTTGGCTAGTTGAAGTAGATGGATCAGTTTCATTTTCTGATATATTTTTGATTTCTAGAGTACTTAGGATTTATGGCCCAAAGACACACTTTCTCATTAGAAAGTAACACAGAATGACAGGAAGGAGGATGGCTCTAGCAATTACATAAAATAAGGTACACAGAGGTTTATACTCTGTTCTGCCTCAATATCTTTGTTATCAGTGACACTGTTCCATATTCATCCTGGTGTGAATATGATCAGAGCGCTGCAGAGTGCAGCACAGGTGCACTACTTATCTCTAAGTAAACTAGCGGATAAACCAATTATGTGCTTTTTTAACCTCCAAAATATACATAATGTTTCAGCAGCATTAACACAAGCAGTCTCAAATGGCCAGTGTTGTTCAGGATCCATAGTGAAATTCTGCTGAAATATTTAAAGCACAGAAATGCTGAAAGGTAATAAAGATTTGGTTTTATATTCATCAATGTCCTGCAACAGTGATGCACAGAAAGGGCCAAATCTGGGAAACTGGGGCCCACTTATTCCATGACTCTACTCACCAACATTCAGAGCCCATGAGCTAAAGCAGAGCATGGCACAATATCAGCACAGGCAGGAAACCCAGGCTGCTTCATCCCTGCAGGGCTACGCTCATCCCTGTTTCTGGACTTGTGCACAAACATGCGTAAGTATACTCACCCTAATACTGCTGATTTAATGCATTTGTAAGCGTGGCATGAGAAAACTGGAAGGGACCTGGAAATTCAGTCCACATGTTCATCTGTCCCAAACAAGACAACATACACCCATCAGCAGTGGCACAGCAGGTCACTGTTACGCAAGAGGGAAGGAAATCCATGCTGTTCGACTCCTTCATCCACATATTATCCAGACACCTGGCACTTGCCAAAGAAGTACCACTTCATTGGCCTGACATGTGCTAAGAGAGTGAAAGCAGCAGAAAAACAACTGCAGCTGCATGTGACCCTGGGGCTTGCAAACATTGCGCTAGCTCAGTGGGAGCCCAGCCAAGCCTTTCGCCGGCCTTGTAATAGTTCTGCCGTAGCAGAGGAAGGGCGGACAAGCAAATCCACTCAACATGAGTCAGACAGGCAGAGTCTTTATCAAATGACTCAGAACAATAAGTGAGTAACAGGGATTATGAAAGTACAGACACTGTTCCATGAGGCTATTCATATGACTTGTGTTCCCCAGTGACGCAAGAAGCAAATGAACTGAGGACTATTGACAATGTACGACTCCTGTCTCACCGCCTGCAACACAATTTAGAGGATGCTTCCAGAGACAGGTTGAGCTAGAGATAAAAAGTGACATGAAACAGCTAGGAAAGAAAGAAAAAATGATTGTTGATTTTTTTGGCATTTTTCTTCTCCAGAGAAATGGAAACAAACTGATTGCTAACGGCTTATCAAATGGGACTCATTCTTCAGTGGTACTGTTTATTCCCCTGGAGAACTACAGAAGTTTTCTGCATGACTTTAATGCTGTCTGGAAGTGCAGCTTTTCAAAGCTCTGCATGTATCACCTGAGGTGGCATGGCCACCGGCTGGCATGACCAGCAAGTGAAACACAGGCCAGTACTTTCTAAAGACCTCACAGTAATTACACAAATGTAAATAGCTATTATTCCTCCTAGCAGTACAGCAGCTAAATAGGAACTGAAGTCCTCGGGTCTGGCATTAGTATTTGAGGGCTAGTTTTAACATCCCTGCACATCATCCAGTCTCTATGCTAGGACAGTAATACTAATCATTTAGAGTCAAGTGATATTGAGTGAGATACCAAGTGGCAAGAGAGAGGGAGTAGATTATAAATAGTTCAGATCAAAAGATTTCCCAGGGGAGCAAACTGGCAACATCACCATCTTCAACATGGAACAGAACAAGGCCTTTAAAATTGCAAACTTCATGTGTCACTGACTTACGTAAATCTTTGCAAAATCTGCTTTGTCTGGATGAAAATCTCTTCAGGAATGGATGGGGCTACTTCCACTTACCTTGATTCTCCATCAAGAAGTCAGGAAGGAAGTCATGAGAGGATGAGAGGAGCACAGCATGTTCACATCTTTACTTTGTGCTAACTCTTCTCCAGGACAAATAGTGCTTTGGATGCAAGGTTTCCAATGAACTGCGTATTACAGCGGTAAAATGCTGGCAGATTTCATAGAATCATAGAATCAGTAAGGTTGGAAGGGACCTCTGGAGATCATCTAGTCCAACCTCCCTGCTCAGCAGGGTCACCTAGAGTATGTTAGACAGGGTTGCATCCAGGTGGGCCTTGAAGATCTCCAGAGAAGGAGACTCCACAACCTCTCTGGGCAACCTATCCAAGTGCTCTGTCACCCTCACAGTGAAGAAATTTCCCCTCACTTTCAGGTAGAACTTCCTGTGCTTCAATTTCTGCCCATTGCCTCTTGTCCTGTCACATGAGACAGCTGAAAAGAGTTTGTCCCCATCCCCTTGACACCCTCCCTTTGGGTACTTGTACACATTGATAAGATCCCCCCTCAGTCTTCTTTTCCCCAGGCTAAACAGGCCCAGCTCTCGCAGCCGTTCCTCAGAGGCAGATGCTCCAGCCCTCCGATCACCCTCGTAGCCCTACGCTGGACTCTCTCCAGTAGCTCCATGTCTCTCTTGTACTGGGGAGCCCAGAACTGGACACAGTACTCGAGATGAGGCCTCCCCAGGGCTGAGTAGAGGGGCAGGATCACCTCCCTCCACCTGCTGGCAACAGTCTTCCGAATGCAGCCCAGCATACCATTGGCCTTCTTGGCCACTAGGGCACGTGGCTGGCTCATGGTCAACTTGTCATCCACCAGCACTCCCAAGTCCTTCTCTGCAGAGCTGCTCTCCAGCAGGTCAGCCCCCACCCTGTACTGGTGCCTAGGGTTATTCCTCCCTAGGTGCAGGAGTCTACACTTGCCCTTGTTGAATGTCATGAGGTTCCTCTCCGCCCAACTCTCCAGCCTGGCCAGATCTCTCTGAAGGGCAGCACAGCCCTCAGGTGTATCAGCCACTCCTCCCAGCTTGGGATCATCAGCAAAGTTGCTAAGGGGGCACTCAGTCCCCTCATCCAGGTCATTGATGAAGAAGTTGAACAGGATGGGACCCAGTACTGAGCCCTGGGGAACGCCACTAGCCACAGGCCTCCAACTAGACTCCATGCTACTGATGACGACCCTCTGAGCTCTGCCTTTCAGCCAGTTCTCAATCTACCTCACTGTCCACTCGTCTAACCCACACTTGCTGAGCTTATCTAGGAGGATGTTATGGGAGACAGTGTCAAAAGCCTTGCTGAAGTCAAGGTACACAACGTCCACTGCTCTGCCCTCATCTACCCAGCCAGTCATTCCATTGTAGAAGGCTATCAGGTTGGTTAAGCAGGATTTCCCCTTGGTGAATCTATGCTGGCTACTCCTGATCACCTTCTTCTCTTCCATATGTCTGGAGATGACATCTAGAATGAGCTGTTCCATCACCTTTCCAGGTACGGAGGTGAGGCTGACTGGCCTTTAGTTGCCTGGGTCCTCCTTTTTGCCCTTCTTGAAGACTGAAGTGACACTGGCTTTCTTCTAGTCCTCAGGCACCTCTCCAGTTCTCCAGGACCTTTCAAACCTGATGGAGAGTGGCTTGGCAATAACATCCGCCAGCTCCCTCAGTACCCGTGGGTGCATCCCATCCGGGCCTACGGACTTGTGGATGTCTAGCCTGCCCAGAAGGTCTCTAATCCTATCCTCCTCAACCAAAGGAAAGTCTTCCCTTCTCCGGACTTTCTCCCTCACGTCCAGGCTCTGTGATTCATGAGGTCTGCCCTTAGCAGTGAAGACTGAAGCAAAGAAGGCATTCAGTAACTCTGTCTTTTCTGTATCCTTTGTCACCAGGGCCCCCGCCCCATTCAGTAGTGGGCCCACATTTTCCCTAGTCCTCCTCTTGCTGCTGATGTATTTGAAGAAGCCCTTCCTGTTGTCCTTGACATCCCTTGCCAGACTCAATTCCAGCTGGGCCTTAGCCTTCCTCGCCGCATCTCTATATACTCTGGCTGCATTCCTATAATTCTCCCAAGTAGCCTGTCCCCTCCTCCACATTCTGTGTACTTTGTTCTTCTCTCTGAATTTGGCCAGGAGTTCCTTGCTCACCCGTGCAGGTCTCCTGCCCCTTTTGCCGCACTTCTTACTCATAGGGATGCACTGCTCTTGAGCTTGGAGGAAGTGATTTAGTACTCTCACATGAAACCATGCCAAATGAATGCCTCAGCCTTTCCAACAGAGGTAAATTTTTGGATAAAGTCATCAAAACAAGTTCATGAGGGCTTCAAGCCATGAAGGATCTCTTGGGACTTTACACAATAATATAGTGTTATATAATATGGGTATATGATAATATATAGTGCATCTTCCTTGCATTCTGGATTAGGAAATGAAACCTAATATCCCCCAAACACAGCCATTCGTGGATGAACAATTTGCCAAAGTGTTCTTTTCATTCCACTACATACAGATTGATAGATGCCTTTTCATAAAATGTTTGTGTTTTATTTGTTATTTCATGAGTCTAAACAGAGGACATACCAGCTTTCTTAGCTACTTTTCCTAAAAGGAGATGCTACTTTTCATCAAGAACTGATGTTAGTCAAAATAGAGCAAAAGCTATAGCAGCAGCTTGAATAATACAGAAAACACAAGTATGTCACTCTCATTATAAGCATTACTGTAAAGAAGTAAAAAAAAAAAAAAAAAAAAAAAAAAAACAGGTGCTACATAGCAAGTCAATATTTCTTCTGAATTACCCAAACAATTCATAAAAGCGTTGCCTAACACCACACAAATCTGTCCAGAGAGCACTTCCAAGCTTCATGCAACTTGAGTGTATTCAAAGAAATGTTCCTGACGCAAGAAGTACAGAACAAGCTTTAAGTTCTGTTTGCTCCACTTTATATTTCCTTCATTCCTCATTTTTAACTGCTTCTGTGTCTCTTTAAAAAGATTTATTCTTGGGCATATTTAAAGGGTATTAACCTATGCTCACTAGAAGGCAAATGTGCTCATGAATTATTTCACAGAATAAAATTCACTTTTGTCAATTACAAATTCTTTCTTCTCCAAATTAGGCTGTGGAGTTCACCGGCCCCTGGAAGCACCAAGCAAAACTGAAAGCTAGTGGCAAAGCAATTTTTGAAATAACTGCTTCCAGCAAAGCATCACCTGAGTGGTTTTTTTTTTTTTTTTTTTTTTTAAAAACACCCTCACCCTAGCCCCAACTTTCTCCTGCACTACTGCACTATCATCAAGTAAAAGCACTGAAATCGCATTACACCAATACAATACCACACAAAGTCACGGGAGAGTATCAACACACGCAGTACACAATTTCCCTTATCAACACTGAAATACTGTTTCTTTTCAAACTCAAGAAAAAACATTCTGAAGCAACAAACTACATCCCGGAGCCATTCATACAAATGTGTCACATCATCTTTGCTTATCTTTGCTCGTATGCTTAGCTCATTATCTGAGTTGAAATGCCTATAGGCAATAATAGCAAGAAAATCTTCAGAAAAGCATAATAGAAGTAGTACTTAAAGCTTTCTTTAGGACATACTCTATTTTTTATTTTAAATTATTAACTATTCTTCAACACACTTTCCGAGGCCTCTTAAACAGTCTTCTGTTCATTCAATTCAATTTTTTTTTAATAAATAATTCTTTTGAAAATGCAAAAATGATTTTGCAGGTATTGAAAAAGAATAAATTGTCACTAATGTCAAATGCTTTGGGGGTTTTCTGTTTGTTCATTTTTTTCCTAATGAACATTTCCTCTTCTATCATTTCTTCTGACATCCTATTTTTACCTTGTTATTGCTACACTATCAGAAAAGTGGAGAAGTGAAGAATTGTAATAAAAATGTTGGAGATGGGCAAAAACCTTTCAAAATTTTCTTGGGTTTAAAAAGTTCCCTTTGTTTTCCAATTTTCTGCAGTTAGGTTTCTGTTTAAAAAAATGCAACTGTGATTGCCTGCTTTATAAAAGTACAATATATACTGTTCAGTAGTTTTCTTATGTGCCCGTTTTGGAGGCACCTGAATTAAAAACAATTTCCTACTGACTCTCAGATTTCTTTAGTTTTGCAGTTGAGGATATGCAATTAATCTTTCCAAACTTTTTTAAAAAAACTTTTGAACAAAAGGCAAGTAAACTATAAGCTATAATCAAACAGTGTCACAATAAAGTACTAGTGTATTTTCAGGGAAGCAGAAGGCCTTTCCCATTTAATCACTGACTGTTCAGAGACTTGTAGTTAGCATGCACTTCCCATCATGTGCTCCAGACCAGCTCTCTAGGAGACTAATGAACACTATATTGCTATAACCTTGCCTTTAAAGTTCAAAATCCCACTTGGACATCCAGTTTAATTTATATTTATGATTTTAATCCCTTCTCAGGATCCAGCAGAATCATACACTTTCATGTAGTCTCTGTTTGATGAACAGTGCAGTCTAGATTGCTATGAATATTGCATTGCTATGTACAGAAGCACATAGTAGTACATACAGATGTACATAAAAGTATGCCTTTGGGAGGACTCAAACTAAATCCACTAACACTTTGTGCAGACCACACCATTTTTCAAAAACCCAAAGAGCTAGCACCAACATTTACTTGACTAGGATCACTTTGACAAGGTGACGTCAGTTGGAACTAGATGGGACCCTAAGATGAAGGACAGCAGCAGCAACTCACATACTAACCACTCAATAGGCAAGTGGAAGTCTTCTATCAACTCAGTGACACACAAAATACATGGCACAGAGGAGGCAGGATGGGCAAGTTTATCTGCTGAGAAACTACGATAAATCAATTGGAATTATCTGTGAAACATAATGGCAACAAATATATATCAGACCAAAGGTTTTGATGCACTATACAATTAAGCATGTGGAATGATGGTTTTTTTTTCCACAAAGGGTAAGCCACAGTCAAAAATTCAATATAACAATTGCACAAGTAATAGGAACAACCACTCTTACATGAGATACCTGGCCTTCAATAAACATACAGTCTAGAAACTTCAGTGCTTCACAGTAAAAACACCATTAGCTGAAAACAATGGTGCGTACATCCTCAAGCTTGTTGATGAGCTTGTGTTTGGTCCCCTCCTTTAGAGCATTTCAGACAGGCCCTTACTCAAGTCAGGAGAAGGGGAGCCAGCAAGCCCAGTAGAGTGGCAGGTCCTCTGGAGGCTACAGCCGTAACTGGAGCAGGGAGCTCCACCTCCACCGCAGAGCTCGCCGGAGAGCTGAAAGCCAGTGAGGAAGGAACCACGATTGTGATTCCAAGAGCCAACCACTTGTTGAGACAGGACCAAGAGCCATTTACCTCTCATGGCAAGCATGGCTAGAGAGTGAGATATTTGTAGGTTAAACTAGAAAGCACAAAAAAGCTTCACTGGAAAGGTTAGTATGCACCCACTATGTATGTTATCCTGGGCAGGGTAATATCTGAACACCAGAGCTGAGAGGAAGCTGCAGAATGCAGTCTGCTAAAAATATATATACATATATGTAACAAACAAACAAACAAACAAACAACCCCCCCCTGCTTTCTAAGTTCTGAATTGGCACTTTGACCAAATCTGGGCACTGCAATCATTTCAGCTATCTATGTCTCAAGGGAAATTTTTTCATTTAGTTAAGGTCTAGACAATTAAAAAAATGACAAATTTCAAGGTTATTTATTCTCTTCCAAGAGAATAGCAATTTAGCATTAGAGTATTTAACATCTGCAGGCCAATGAGGAGGTTGAAAAATTCAATACTTGAAATTAGATGTATGTAGCTCTTTTCATTAAAAGGATAAATCTAATAAATCACAGTTAACACTTTTTTTTTCTTGTTAGGAACAATTCATACACATTCAGATTTCTGTCTTTAAAAACAGGAGGAGGGGAGGAAAAAGTACGCTGCATTTAAAGAAGGATGAAGCAGTAATATTTGCACTTTTCAGACATTACCAACCAGAACCTCAACAAGAGTAAGTGTCAATTTAACGAATTTAATGAAACTTAGCAGTTTATTCCAGTTGAGAACTTACTGTGATACATGCACCAGGGTAATAGGGACACAGTACATCAGGGAAGTGGCTTAAATTACATGCATGCATCAGACATGAAAAAGCAGCATATTTTTTATCTGGAACAATGACTTCCTCCAAGAAAGCTCAAATTGCATTACAAAGGTGGGGAATACTGTTCTTCCAGTTTTGTAACAGGGAAAACCAATAAACAGGGGGATTAAGATGCATTCATGCAATATTTTACAATGCTAAAATACAAATCTCATTTAACAGTCTGTATTAGCTCAATCAAGTTGCTTTTTTATACTTTCACATTTTATTTCAACAGTGATTTTAATCTGTCTGGGTCCTTTAATTAAAGAACTAAAACCAAATGTCCTCAAATCTTTATAATTAGAAAGAGACATTTTTTCCTTGAGCAGAATTGCTACTACTTTGTTGACATTTCATGGCCTAAGAATATTGGAAAAATTTAAGACTGATTATAATTAGTATCCTACTTTATCCAGATATTTTTTACTCTGCTTTGGAGATTGAACGGATTTTGTATTTTTGTTGTAATTCATCATTGTTTTTCTTAATATCTGGACACTGATACCACCCAGTTATATAGCACTTTTTGCCTGTTCAGGAACCTTATGTAGCAACATATACTTCTAAACTATGTTTGTGATGAAAGTCATTAATTTTTACAGAGTTCACTCTTTCATTGTCTAAATGAAATTAGTAGCTTATTGTTACTGCCTGCTCACCTGTAAACTTTCTGAGGAAAAAAAAAAAAAAAAAAAAAAAAAGAAAAGCCCTCCATTTACCAAAGGAAAGCTCTTTAGAGGGATCAGAGTGACTATAAACATAGTGCCCCAAAACCTTCTACTTAGTTATTCTGCCAGTGCAAAAGAAATGTCTGCAGGGTCCTGGAGAGTGCAAAACGAAAATCTGTTTTCATGTTATTCCTTTATTTTTTTATTTTTTTTAACATTTTCATCTATGCATCTGGAATGTAGCCCTCATCAGGCACTTTATAATGCAAATGGTAAACATTTGAAGTCCCTACCTTGTACTTCTCAAGTCAGTGCAAATTTTGCTATAGACCATAGTGATGTAAAATGAGGTCTTGAACAGGAACATTAGATGCAATGCTTCATTTCTGGCTATCATCAAGCTCATCCTAACAATAACTAATAAACAACAGAAATGCTTTTGACTGTTCATTTATGATTAACTCTTCTTACTTTGTCAAACAGTCTCTTGGAATACATGACGGCACTATCAAAATGGGTTTGTATCTAATTAGTAAGTTATGTCACACCTAATTTGAGTGCAGAAGGGACCTCAGTGTTCAGTATCATTCACAAACTTCATTGCAGCAATGCAACAAAGCTAATTGTATTCTTGGCATCATTCTTCAGCAATTGCTGTGAAAGTGCTTATTTGTCACTTCTTCAAATTTGTTATCTAAGTTCTTATAAATGAAATTAATTAGCAAGTTTTCATCTTGTTACCTATCAGGGAACAGCTATAATGTACAAAATAAGATTTCATATCTAGCCAGCTGGATGGGTGGCTCTCCTTCACATTACACCATCAGAATGACTGTTTTTCTGTGTCTTTTTCTCATATAAGTAAAAAGAAGTATAAGTAAGGCAAGAGTAACTTTTGAGAGCATAACAACAAGTAACTTTCTAGAGCATCACATTATGTAATTACAGACTTCAATCTCCTTCTACTACAGTTTGTGCAAATGCGTGGCTACTCTTCAGAGCAGGATCAGGTCCAGAAGTCCAAATTCACCTTGATGTGGAAACATCAGCACTTGGAATAGAAAACTCTGTGATCTTTCCCTCTTTTCTTTAGAAGCAAACCATGAATTATACCCAGGAGCCTACTAAAATCCTTAATGATCCCTTCAGAATAAAGGCTTGACGAGATCTTCATACAGCAAAGAGAGGCAAGGTCGAACCAGCCTTCAGCAGAGAACTGATCGAATTCTATTGATCATGAGAGCATCATGCTCTTGTACCAGCAGGTGTGTGAAGGGCAATCTCCTAAAAGCTGCTGAAGAGAGACACAGGAACTAAGCGAGGAAGAAATGAGCGTGCAGAAAGGAGTGCTCAGCACATGGCAGAACTGAGCCACAAAGATACCTGTCCACACACTACATCACAGCGAACTTCCAGGTCATCTCCATGGTAAATCCATGCTCATAACTTGTCCAGCAACTGAATCTGGCCCCTCTATTTTTTGTGTTATGCCACTTTGTCTTTGCATGGCAGCCTCCTCCTACCACTGTACTTCCCTTTTTGTTCTTTACTGCATTTAACATTCACATTCATTTAACATTAACATTCACAAAACATGTCAATGTATGCAATTAAAACATCTCAAATCTAGTGCATCTCTTAATGTGTACCTGCAGAAGTATTGGTAACACTGCAATAAAGACAACATTTTTAGTTGTACCTGTTATACCTCTTATATTTAATTTCTTGTTTGAGAGAATTCTGAATACCCAGATGCAGACTGTATAAGCCACAGAAGTCACAATAATACTATGGTGAGTGTGCTAGGTATTACTTTACTAAAAATTTGCGGAAGAGGTGAAGGAGGAGTCCCTAGCACATTGTTTTAAACTCCTTGCCTACAGCTCCCACACAGCAAACAGTTTAAAATTTGCACGGACACACAAACAGACCTCGTGACTCCATTGCTAACCTGGGCATCTGGCATCTTTGAGCTCTGCCTGCATCTTGCCTGCAGTATAAGTCCTCCATAGTTTTGCAGGCAAGGCTGGTTACCTGGCCTCTGCCTCAGCCTTCTGCTTTTGCTGAACACCCACCACCCACGTTTGTCTGTGAGATGTACCCTGGCCCTTCTAATTGCAGAACCATTAGCAGGAACAGAAGAGATTTCTCATTACTCTCCAAGAAAAGGAGGAATTCAGGTCAGAAGACAAGTATTCCCAAACTGTATATCAAGAGAAGATATGCCACACAAAGCTAAGCTATTAAAAACACTGGGATCCATGGGCTAGTGTCTCTTTAACACCACAAGATCTCTGCAGCTACTTTTTTCTTCTGACGGCCACACCTGCCCTGCCCATTGCTTCCAGTATTACAAATAATTACCAGTTATTCATGTAATCATGTCTTCTATACATAAGTACACAGACTGATTGATGGGCACAGACAGCAGATCTTCTCCATAAGACAAAAAGTAGAGATGGGAACAACTCAGAGGCAACAATGATCTCATGGTGCATGCTGTAACAGCATGCACTGTGTCAGCTTTGTCTGATTATACCTGCAGGAGAGACACTACATCCCTTAAAGCTGGTACCACTATGAGGGTGATTACAGAACAGGAATATGCTTCACTGTGACACAAAGCATCTCACTATTTGAGTATGCCTAACTTCTTTTTTTCTATTCTACCACAGAAATAAATACATAAGAAATTGAACCTCTTGTGGCTGACAAGACAGAATATGGAAAAAAATTGTTATTCTCGTATTACCTAAGCTTAAATATGGGCAGTGTAATAATCTTTCAGCTTCGGCTCACTTCAGAAGTTATGATTCTCTGTGCGTTAGTGGGATAACATATCATTGCTCCATCGTCACAACACACATGCTGTGATGCATCTGTAAGACTTCACATTGATGCTTGTAAACCCTGTGTTATGACTGCAGCAGCAAAAAACAGTGTTTAGTGTTAATGCTGCTTTCCTGGAATACATTTAAAAGGCATTAAGAGAGATCATCTCCACAAGTTACAGCATCTTTGTCAAAACACTGTCAAGACAAAAAAAACATGCAATGCTGAAGGAAACACGTCCTATCTCAGTAACAAAGGACATCATGGATCATCACAGCAGATCGTTAAATCAATCACTAGTTTACTTTGCATCAGTGAGCTCTTAGTACATGAGCTCTTAGTTTGGCCAGGGAAACTACTGCTATGGTTGTGTTTGCTCCCCTATGCAGTCACGCAGCACTGCACTGCTTGGGATTTCAGCAGTGCCAGGGATTGAGTAAACATTTTTATTAACTCATAAATTTAAAAAGTAACACTATTTTACTCACATAAACCTCTTCGTTGCTAATTTATTTATTTATTTTTTTAAAGTCTACATTTTGGAACTAAGCTATTTGAAACGATCTTTTAACAATATTATGAATGTAAGGATAAATCAAAACATCTTTAGGAAAAACAAAGCTCCCCCTAGCTAGTCCAGATAAACATTGTTCAAAAATACAATTGTCACAAGTTCAAAAATTTGAAACTTCAAATTTTTGCGGTGTCACTCACTATATACCCTCTGCTTCTCAGCATCCACCTGCTATTACAACGGTGTAAGACAGTGCCAATTAAAATATGATTAAAGTACACACTAATGCTATGATTGGACAGACTTGCATTGCAGGGACAGTGATACACAACACAAGGAATGAAGTCACTTCAATTTAACATCATGCAAGACAGAGATAGAGGTATCATACATACAAACAGTAAGAGATGAAGTAAAAAGCAGATTTACCTGGAGTATGTACTGCGTTGTAGTCCTGCTCTGTCTCGTGTTCCTCTCAGGATAATCACCCCTGAAGTATATTTCCCACTTTATACTATTTTTTTTTCATGACATACATGTTCTTTAAGTAAGGATCCGTAAGATTTTCTGACAGAGAGGATCTGGCAGAGGGAGAGGGGGACGGAAACCCCCCATTCCCAGTTCCTGCAACTCAACTCTTGTGCTGCAGGTGGACAGAAGGGCTGTGCCGGGGAGAAGGCGCAGTGTATGCGGCTCCTCTCACAGAGTGCTTCCCTTCCCAGCAAACGCCGCTCGCTCTCAGAGGAGCAGCCTGCGGTAGAATAACAAGAGAATTTCTCAAGTGCTAGTGGAAGCGAAGGAGGGGGTGTGAGGGAAAGCAAGGGAGGAAAATGCTCAAGAAGCGGTTTCTCTCTACAGCTGAGGCAGGCTGTACATTCCCGCTTCGCAGGGGTCTTCTGAGGATAGACACACAAAAGATTTCAAGGCTCTGAGATACTACATGAGACCTAACACAGAGAGCTAGCTAAAATCATCAAGGTTAGGAAATGCAAAATATTAAGTTTCCAATAGCAACATCAACACATCCCTGCTGCAGCTGCTGTAATGTGATGTACGTTCTGAGACAAACAGCAATATTGTGAGATAACAGCTTTGGCCTGAGGTCTAGGGGCAAAATCAGTTTTGCTCTACTACCTGTCCCAAAGGCTCACTTGCTACTTTTCTTTTTTTTTGTTCTGAATTTACAAATACCATTTTACCTACTGTACTCTTATGTACTGTCTCTCCCCTAATGCTGAAAAAACAGCTAAGGCATTAACCCTTACAGGTGCTTCAGCGGCTCTGCTTACAGCCCAGTGCTGGATGGTAACTTCACTGACCAGAGAGAAGAAAAGCTATTTTGCATGTGTAAACTATGAGCAAATCTACACAGAATGCATGCTAGAAATAAAGAGAAAATCAGACTTTTTTCTTTGTGATCTGGGTCAGGCTCATCCAATCCTCATGGAACTGGACAGTGAAAGATCTGCAGTGCCTCATGCTTTATGCACAAGGGTTGCTCACCTGCCATCGTCTCAGCAGCTCCCTGACAGCTCGAGGAGCCAAGCCAATGACCAGTGGGCAGCGCTAGTGTTTCCCTCCAGGCCCACGCGCCACAGCTACCTGCCTGGGCCTTGTGGCTGGTGGCCTAGCATGTCCAAGAGCCAAGGCATCCACTTCCCCTCTTTTGTATTAAATAACAGGAGGCTGAAAGGTCTGTTCTCATACATACATTGCTAATGGAAGGAAGATTTTTTTTAAGGAACTCTAACAAGCTGTTCCACAACCTCTTATCTTTCTTCACTTGAATTATCCAACTCTAAGTGACATGCACCCACCATTTAAAAACCTTACTTACAAACAGTTTTGGAAAAAACTACTATTTAGTTAATAGTATTACAACAATATAGAAATGACTATACTTTGTAGTCTAGTAATAATAGTTCACTGAAGTTTCCATCAGGAAGAATTTGTATCCTGACGTGGTTTTTATATATATGCACGTATATATATACAGTGATATATACTGACACATCCTATTATAATTCTTGCCCATCTTGTCCATGTATTTGGTGAAATCATCACACTCATTACACTTTGGAAGAAGAATATGTCCTCAGACCATTTGGGAGGAGCATGCGTTGTTGCTACGGCAAGAAATGAGACCTGGCTCCCTCATGAGAGTGCCCTGGCAGGTGGGTGTTCTGCATGACTAAAATGGCATGGACAGTGGGTGGCAGCAGGTTATTGTTTCTTTGCTGCTTTATGTAATTAGCACCGTAAACTCTAGCCGTTCAAAACATCAGAATTTAAGAAACCAAACAAACTGATGTATTTTTATTCATGCTGCAGTGTTACGGCCTGTAAGATTCATATTTTCTGTTCTAAAGAGCTGAGCATCAGAAGTATTTTTAAAAGGGAAATCTGAGATTTCCATCACTGTGGAAACTGAAGCTTTAAAGGGAAAACACAGTAAGATTGATAATAAAATCACGACTGCCAACAACCTCATGCAACATGTAAAGAAGAAAACCCCAACAACATCATGTTGTCACCAAATACAAACTGTTGACAACTGGCCAGAAAGGAAGAGCAAGTAATGCAATGGACTGGGAGTGCCGCGTTAATGACTGATGGAGCCAGGCTGGGACACTGAATGAGAGAGGGGAAGGGGCTGGTGCTTGGGAGGGGAGAGAGACACTGCTCCTGGGCAGGCGCAAGCACCGGCCCAGCAGGCACTGCCACGGGTTCACTGCTCCGAAAGTACCTGTGTCGGTGGGAGCTCTATGCCAGAAAGGCCAATTCAATCGCTGAAAGACTTTCAAAACAAGAACACTCCTTCGAGGCTGAATGTAGAGGCTTCTAGTAAGTCAGCTGAAGGGAAAAGTCATTCACTCACAGGACTCTCATGCCACTTACCTTTCTGGCAGCTGGTTACTGGTGTGCACCCTGGTTTGCTTACTTTTATATATAAAGCCTGTACGTGGCTCCAAATAGCCCCAAGCAAGGACAATATCGTATATTCTGTCTACCCCTGACCTCCACTAGATCTCCAACTCCATCAAACACAAGGCCATTTGGCCATTGCTGACTCCAAATGGCAACGGAGGTAGTGCGGCCAGGGCCACTGGGGCTCAGGTGTTCCAAAGCCTGTCAAGTGGCTGCAGGCCTGAGCATGAGCTTAGCTGACAGAGACACACTCATGCTAGTCACAGGAGCAGCTGGCTGGCAGACCGCACGCCAGCTGAGCACGTCTCATGCCTGGGCTGTCCACACCAGCGCAGGTCATGCCACACTCCTGTGTGCGTGATGCCACTGTCACAGAGCAGGATCGACACCTGCATGAGTCTTGATCTAAGCACCAGAGTCTTAATGGGTCTGATGCATCAGAGAGAAAAGACTTACAGTTAAAGCTCCCTGTTGCACATTAACAAAAAGGCACGTAACCACCATCCTGTTGTGAAGGTTAGGCTCCTTACATCTGTGTATCAGAGGTAAGTAGTAAAACTGATATGAATGATGATTGTTACAGTGTTGGAGACCCCAAGGCCTCATCAGATGAGACCCAGGGAACTGTACAAACAATAAGACACATCTCTTGCCTGAAGGAGCTAATCATCTAAATGAAAAAGACAGACAGAGAGTTGGAAGAGAAGCAGAAGCACAGAGAGGTGAAAGCGATTTGCCCAAGGCCACCCAGCCTGGCAGTTAAGAGAACCAAAAATAGAGGCTGACCCTTGTGATTGTCAGCGCGTTGTTCCCTCCACTAGACTGAATCTCCTATGGTGGATGTGACATTAGGTTGTTATTTCTGTTTCCACTGCTGTCATTTTTAAAAATAAATCATGACAGAATGTCTCTCCACTGAGTTGCTTTAATCAAGGCCACACAATTACATTTAAAAATAATACTGCAAAAAACTTTGACTAAGAGAAGAAAGCAAGAAAGCAAGCCTGCTAGGCACAGGGTTTGGAAAGCATATCGTGGTTACCAACTAACCAACCTTCTGCTATTAAAGAAAGCCGTTACTGCAACTTTGTAGGCTCTCACAATTGATGCCTCTTCCAGAGTAAACTCTTGACGAGTCCAGCTGATGAATGCTACTAATGATAAACAGCATTAGGAAACCTAAAAGAAGGGTAGAAGTGTTAAAAACTCAGGAGTGACTTAGGATCCTAAGGATATGCCTGCTAGAGCTCTGAATCCAGCAGAGTAAATTTTCCTGTGCAGAATCTTTCTGATGACTGAACAACATCCTGATTTCTTTTTATACCACTCCAAGCAGCAGTGCAGTTCTCCTTCAAAGCCCAGGTTTTCATATCCCTTTTATGTTGCTTTGGGGACAAAATATGGGGTACAGTTTTTCTACAAGAGCCATATCTATATTAAAAAGAAAACAAAAACGTGTTGGCATTACTTTAGGCAACACAGATGCAAAGTTGTGGGGCTTCCACCAGGGTGAACCTGAAGCAAGACTTTTTCTAAAATCCCTCATGGGCATATAACACAATGTTTGCAGCCCTCAGCAGGAGGAACTGCCACACATGTACCAGCCTAGCGGAACAGGAGGAAGAATTGAATTACATGCATGTCAACTCAACAGCAAGACATTCTAGGTGATCAATATTCTATCTCATTCATTCCAGAACAAAAAACACATGGAATTCTTTAAATGATGTTTTTAAACACATGGCTTTTCTGTGTTTTGTGCATTGCTTTTGGTCCCCCAGATCAAGCAGTACTTCTGTACAAAAACAGCACAGTTTGCAACGACCTCTTTGCAATTTAAAAGCTAGAATAAATGCACGTGTATGGAAGTATCTCATCCTGGCTTCCTGATGTGCTCTCCCTTCCTCTGTTCAGGTGGACTACAGAACTTGCTGCCAGTCTGAAGACTCAAAAGTGACAACTATTCCTTGTATCAGTAGTGCTAATTTACATTTTAAATTGCCTTCTCCTGATAGTTGCTTTGCATATTCAACCACTTTTGGCATGGTAACTGCACTCATATACCACATTCCCACTGAAAGTCAAAATTCAAAAATTAACTAAATTTAAGGCTGCAATTGTGACTTCATTACTAGAAAGCAGAGAGTATTATTTTTATAGAGTAATCATGTCTAGCACAAAACCAAACCAAACCAAACCAAAAAACAACCCTGGAAAGACAAAGGAACAATACCGTCTTAAAACATACTGCAATCTACTATTAATTCAGGAAAGATACAGCATCATTTTCAGAAACTGAAGTATGTCAGAATATCATGCTTAAAATAACAGAAGGAAAATACTTTAAATATTTTATTATTTACCATTGTTTAAAATGTTGTAATATCTTAAGCAATAAGGAAACAGATTTTAACACATTATTAAACATCCTTAGTACTTGGTCTACTCTTGAAAAAACATAAGGAGTTTATTTTTTCCAACATTAAAAATGTCATTTTTCCTAGGCTGACTTTATCCAGCATTCTGTGTATCTAGAATATGAATTTCTGTGCATCTCCTTCTAGGATACTAAATATAAAACCTATTTGAAGGTAAATGGCAGAAATGGTTCCACAATTCCACATTTCCAACTCTGTCTGGGAACTGAGTCCTTTCCAATAACACAAGACGGCACAGAAGAATCTCAGAAGCTGTCATACAAAACATTTAAGAATACGTTTGATTAACATTTCTTAAATGGAATTATCTACAGATAAAGACTACAGAATTGTGTGCATATGCTGTTCTGTACTTTGAGGAAGGAGTGTGTCTTCCCGTACATTTGGGTAACACCCAAAAGCTCGTGGGTGCTACTAGAAAACAATAATACACTAAATATCACTGGTTTCAACTTCTTTTATGAGTATCCTCTTATTTAAACCAGCAAGAGGATTAAAAAGTCTTATAGAAAATAAAAGCAGTGCTTATAAAATTGCTTAGAATCCCTGTACTTCTGCAATATGGCTCTGAACAAGCTGTTGCAAGGGTTTAAGAGTTAGGATGGCAAGACTGGAGAAGGAATGTAGGACCTTCTGTTACTGTGGCAACCAAACAGTTATGAGTTTTCACTTCTTATTTGGACATTTTCTATTTCAGACAGACATCTATAAGCAAATGCCAAGATTCTTACCTGAACATTGCATTTGACAGCAGCAAAAAGATCCCTCCAACCTGAAGTGTTTTTTCAAAGAATCTTACTATATTTAAAAAGAGTGCATCTGATACAAGCTAAAATATTGACTTCATTATTATAATGGCACTATTGATAAATGAACAGGTCTTACGAAGATTCAACAATCAGATACTAAAAACTGTGGCTATGGTAACTAACTTCCTGTTGTACATAGTGGTATTTCAGAATATAACATTGTCAAACCAGAGTTATAGAAACAAGCTCAGGGAATTTAGTGTAAATCTTTTGGAAAAACAACAACAACCACCACCACCTGAGCGAAATGGCAAAGCTTAAAAAAGGAGAATTTCCAAAAGAGTTTACGTTTCTACCACATACTGATAGTAAGGTAGGAAAACCAAAGTTCAGGCTTCCTGTCTCTACATCTTAAAATCCACCATGCATTTTAAGTTGCACATGAATTTTACGGTTCAAATCCTGAATATCAGCAGAACCCACTCTCTTTGCCATTTTCAGGTCAACATGTTGATGTAAGCAAAGAATGCAAGTAACCACAAAAAGGAAGTACTAACTAAATTTTTGGTTCTCTTACACTACAAGGCAGAGTACTACACCTAGTCTATTAAAACATTTAGCACAGGAACATAGTTGCTTACACAAAAATATACTACTTCAGGATTTCCAGAAATGCAGCATGCTGTTGAAACAGTAGCTTGCAACAGGACAAAACCACAGCTATGCTAGGCAAAAATCCAATCTGCCAGCAAGAATGGGGCGATCTGGACAATTGATTTAAGACTTTCCAGCACTAATTATACAAGGTTTTTAACACAGCTAAGTATACTCTGTTCTGTCTGTAAGTGAACCATTTTGCCTGATATCATAGAAAATTACTAAAGAGATGGTCACCCCCGTAGAGTTTTCTACTAGAGGAAGAGAACTTATGGAAGGAGTAGTAACTTCTCATATTTTCCTCTATACAATCTTTTTTGTAGGAACTATCAATAGTTGTTCTATTAAGAAACTCTGCCTACAATAAAATTAAGTGGAATATCTTTGAGGATGGAGGAATGTAAAACTTTTCAATAGGTGATATGCATCACAGATAGGAAAAGTGCACACGCAAACAACAAAAGGCTCTTACAAAAATAGCTTGTCTTGAAAGATCAAGCAAAGTCTCACTTGTAAACCCATCATAGAAAAAGCAACTTTAACCTTTTATAAAGCTTCTATAATTAGAATTAGAGTAATCATAAAGAAAGACAGTGAAGGACAGAAATAAGATGGATAAATGTTGATGTTCTACATCTCACTCTATTTTTTTCCAATAACCTGTCTATGTTAGCAACTGATATCTTAAAAGATAGGAAGACAGGTTAGCTGCACTGAGATTTCTTGACCCAAGAGAAATATCAGATATAAACCAATGGTGTAAAACTTAGAAAAGGACTGTTAAAATTTTGAGGTAATCATCTATGTTTGTACTAGTAGAATAATTCTGGGTGCTGAAGGAAATGACTTGATCTTCTAGGTGCAATTTTTAAAGAAATTTTTAAGAAAAAGACTTCAAAGGATTTTCTTTAATAATCTTTAGAACCACGGACCTCCTTTGCATTCAAACTCTTAAATCCAGTGGGTCCAAAATAATGAACAAACATGTCTCCAAGTTGAGGAAACAATTCAGACACCATGTCTGATCATTTTAAGAAGTCTCATAAGTTGGTCATTCACCGCATCAAAATAACTCCCTTGGGACTGGAAGGAGTAATAATACGCAGCTATGTTGGAAATGCAACATTAACCAACATGGACATGAAGTCTCCATGTTAGCCTGTATAACTTATGAAAGGACTTTTGGAATGTGTATAGAACTATTTTTTAAAAATTTGATATATAAATATATGTATATACACACACGTATATAGTTATTATTTTAAATCATTATATAATTGTATATAATAAAAATGAATTTAAAATCTGTTAATTTATCTCTCATTAGGATAGTATCCATCTTGTGTTATTGCGCTCTTTGATCAATATCCTTAAAAAAGGTTATGAAATTTTTCCCTTCAGATCTGAAGAAAATCAGCACTACAACTTACTACTGCATCTCTGGCAGCATACCTGTAGCACACCTGTCAGTCTCAGGCAGCAGAAGAGCCCTGCTGTGCCCAGCAACAAGAAAACAAAGAAGAGGCGATAGCCCCTGCACAGACAAGCCTGCAGGGTGGGGGAATCTGAGAAACAAAAGTTGAATTTGCTGAACCACTGAAGTCTTTATGAATATTCTTAATTTGGAGCACACAGATGGCTCCAGGGAAGCAGAGGCTCCAGACCCTACTTTGGTAAGTCTGCAGCAAACTTAGTGGAGCCAGAACTTCCTGCCTCAGAGACCAGTGCTGTAGATACAAGATTTTATTTTGTACCTGTACATAAATTCACTTCCAAATGTGAAAAAACCCTTTACACCAATATTTTTTTAAAAAATTATAGTGATTTATCCCTTTACAGACATGAAACATGCATGTTTTTATAGAACACATCTAATAAACCTCGGGAATCCAGCAAGATGAATTAATCCATGCTCCCCACTGATGTTAATGAAAACAAGGAAAAAAGAAAAGCTCAGAACTGAAACAACAGTCTTGCTTCCTGCTGTCTTCCAGCACCTGCTGGTTTCTTAATGCTTTGAAATGAAACCACCTTGCAAAAATTGACAGAATTACCACAGAATGTAGCATGGCTGCAAGGCAATATGGCATCAGTGTAGGCATCTCCCTTGTGGAAACTATCTAGTGAAATGCAGAGAAAGATAAACATACCCTCTAACACAATTATCTTCTAAGCATAAAAAGGACAAAATGATCAGCAAAAAAGCTTTATTAGCATCAGCTATGAAATTAAACCAAAATAAATTAAACTACTCAAGTATTAATTAGTTATAGGAAGTGTGCTCCAAATAAGTTATCTATGGGGTTGTCAGGGGGTATGTAGCTAAGGTCTGAAGCACACTGCAAACTGGCTTGTAACTCACTGTTAAGTTTAGCTGACACATATTTATTTGTTGTTCATTACTTTGATAAACTTGAACTCCTCTGAAATAAGTATGCTGTTCTGGAAATCTGCCTTAGTTGGAACATTTTGAAAAAATATCGAAGTGGCTTTGCAATTTCTAAGAATGAAGCTAATGCATGTGCTTTTCTCATACTTGAAAAAATTAATCTGGCGATCTTCTCTTTAAGATGCTTAGCTCTTGTATGCAGTGGAGGACAACACTGAAACAGAGAAGTTTGTATGTCTCCATGAAAATGCACAAAATCTGGCAAAAGTACATAATTTTGAGAAACCATAGTACAGTTCACAGGAGATAAGTAGAGCTGTGCAACTCAGCTTTTCCACAGTTCCACCAGAAGTCCTCCTCACATAGGCTGTGAAATGTCACACTGCTGGAAAATTGGATACTTTATTAACACGCTTCAGATCAAAAAAAAAAAAAAAAAAAAAAAAAAAGAAAAAAAAACAAACTGCAGGAGAACTGGGTGCTTACTACAGCATGTGCTCTTGCACAGCCAGCAGCGGAGCCTGAGTCATCTGCGGTTGACAGATCTCTATGAAACAAAGTGACAAAGTGTCCTCCTTTCTTCTCTCGCTGCTACCCAAAGGATAGCAACCTACTACATCTCTTGCCTCAGGTGCCAAAGTTATGCAGGGTCTGCAGAAACATGCTGCCCTTGCTAAAGACACCTGTAGGTCTCTCAATCTAGTGGCATATGAGGAACACACTAACATATAGACTACTAAAGCTGTGAATCCTGTTCAGGAATATAAGCTGGTTCTCCAGGGCTGTTTTGGCTTATTGACTACATTCTTTCCAGTTTCTGAAACAACTGAAGCAAGTGTTTTATTCACTAGATATTCCTTTTTTTAAAATTTATTTATTTTTTATTCCCACAGTGGGAGCTTTAAGGCAGACGTGCTGTGGATAAACTAGTAAGAAATTATGAATTCAAAACCTTTATAATGAGTTACCTCTTCATAGACAGTCTTCAAAATCATTGCAATGCATAATTTTCATGTGCTCACTTCTGTAACTTAAACACTCTTTAAGTATCTTTGTGCGTCAGTGAGATAGGGCATTAGCTCATCTTTAAACAATCCCAATGGTCCTCTTCTTTCTTGTAGCCTCCAAGTTTTTAAAGAATCTTATAAATATTTTAAAAAGACAGAAAAGTGAAAAGATAATTAGATCACTATTCATGTAAAGAATAAAGCTACTGTATTAGCTGATAAAATGTAATGCCAATAAAAGTATCCAAGACCATCAAGATGCACCTGTACTGTCTCATTTCTTTCTCAATAATAACCAACTATTATATTTGAAGGTAAAGAAAGGATAAAGAGAAAAGCGAAATCTTACCATGGAAATATTTGACAGCAAAGATGAATAGAAGGTCTCTAGGAAAATGGGTCAAGTTTTAAACAGCAGGTATCTAGTTTAAGTATATGAGAAAGAAAATAATAGCTCTGGAAAATACATGTTAAGTTCTTCTCTGCATATAGCCTGTGCATTTGCATTTAGTTTTCTTAATATCTGAACTTCTATTTACAGGCTGAGATCCCAAGTATTTTACAGGGCAATAAATTACCAAAACTGTCTTTGGATGCAATTTCAAGTCCTGGTTTTAATTTTTTAGGCCTATTGCAGGCTATTAGAGCATTGCAGCTGACAGCCTGTATCAGTAAACTCATGTAAAAAAATTATAAATTTGTGCCAGCTATGCCAAACCCAGGAAACAAAAAGATCAACTTATACCTGAAAGAGATACAGCTACCTTAAGGTATGTTACTGCAAAGCAGAATTACTCAAAAAACTACAGGATTATGATGAATGTACAAGGTTTGCAATTTCAGGTTTCAAGATTTACAATGTTCTTTTAAAGAACATTTTATTTCTTATTCCCACAGTATTATGACAGCAAAAGTTATACTTCATTTGGGAATTCTACATGGACATGCCTATCCTCACCATGCCAGGGACAGTCTAAATGAAAGGTCACTGTCTTTCAAACAGAGTGCCTAGATTTTTGCTCCTGGAGAGATTGGTGAGCAATGCCCACTTTTAAAGAGGGCAGTCCTACTGAATGTAGGAGTACTTGGAAGTCATTTTGAGAGAGAGAGGAGATTTTAAGAGTTTGTGACAGTGAAACATTATGTTTTAGTTCCTCTGCTGAGAAAAAAGCTGTCACTTACAGAGAATAGCAGAAAAACGATGACCTTCTCCAAATGTAATACTTACAAAAAGTTTCAGTGATTTAGCAAATGGGTAGTCTAAGCAGTCTGCATTATTCTGCCATTACTTTATATTATGGACAGAAATGATTTTGAAATCATACTAAATTCAAATTAATCGAGATATTTATAAAATTTCAGAATATTTACTTCAAATCCCTAAATATATTTGATAATCCTAGAAGTAGTATGAAGTATCCCTCTTGTGTAACAAAATACTTGAAGCTCAACTTCAAATATTAAATTCATTTTAACTTCAATTACAAAAGCACAAACAGTACTGGCATAATAACATCAAGTAACATTTCACAGATGATGTTAATGAGTATTTACATAAACTAAAACAGGACCACATGATCACATTAGATATCTGAATGCTGACTCTGAAAGGCAGATTTGGTTTCTTAGTGTTTTTCCATTCCCTAGGTAGCACCACTGTGGATTTTTAAAAATTTCAAATTGCACTTTTGTGTGTTCTTCCTGTAATAAGACAAAAGTTGTAAATACATCGAAAAGCCATTTAGATACAACTAAACTCTTAGCATCAAATGAAACACAGAACCTGAAAGAAGTTCTTGCAAAGGCTTTGTTGAAGCTAGTTAAAAGGCTAAAGGCATTTTGTAATGTAGCTTTTAATGTAAACTTATGAGAACAAGAACAACCAAAGATTGTGATTATGTAAAAGTAGAAAGCCTCCTCATGGGAGTGTATTACAATATTGAAAAAAATAGTATTTCTTTTGCAAAACCACAGAGTAGCTTAGCAATTTTTTTTAAGTGACACGGTGCAGCTCATTTGTACAGTGTCATAGGAAAAAACAAAGCTTATTCAAATTTTGATGTCAGTTTGAATTAACTTAGCTTAGACCCACAAGTCTCCCATGATACTCCCCCTTTTTTAATTATTAGTCATAAAAGCAGCACTCTCTTAGTAAATCTCTACAGCAGGGATAACGGCAAAATAGTTTTACTTTCTGTAGACTCTGAAAGCAGCAACTGCTGCATTTATTCTTAGGGCAACGGTCAGATTTGAGACAATTCTGCAGAAGCATCTGGAGACAATTATTCAGCAAGAATTAAAAGCAGAAAAGACCTATGAGATTTGCATCTGAAGGGAAGCACTTTTCCATTTGAAACTGTACCCTGCCAGAGGGCTTTGATTCTGAAGCTCTGAAGATTTGGGCTCTGGTTTTCAGCATCACAGAACACACAACTCCTTCGGGAAAGATGGTGCATTAGTGAAAGCCAGGCATTTTAAACAAGGAAAGGGGAGCACTTTATGCTTGTTTTAATCCCCCCCCTCCCCCAATTTGATTTTTAGATAAACAACCAGTACCTTGCAGTTCGGAGGGGATTAACAAAAGTCACATAACAGAGAAAAGCAGCCAAGTTACTTAGCACTTTAGTTTTGCTAGAACCTTTGCTACCTTTGCTCTGGAGGAAAAGACATTCTGTGCTAGAGGAAACCTTCTCAAAACCTTGGCACAACTGTTGTGCCTTCCTGTTTAGTTTAACAGGAACTTCTCCTTGCTGAGAAAATTCTCATTAGCAAAGTCCCCCTTGAGAATATTCTTGAAAGAAGCTGATTTTCTGTCCTACCAGAGATTGCTTTTTCCTGTAAGAAATAAATAATGGGATTTGGGCAGTTTTGGCCATACTGTTTAAATGACAATTTCTTTACCAGCCAGAGAACCTTTAAACAATGTCCCAGATCTTACAGATGAATGGCTTGATCCATTTTGCTACATGACTTTATCTTCCATAGGTTCTAACAGTGAAAGCAGTAATGTGAAGGGCAGAACACTTTGGATATATGCTAGTTCACTGTATTTCTGCAAACCATGCTAAATGGAAATGACTTACAGAGTCCTGACTCACTTAAATACAGCTCTTCTTATACCTGCCCCCAGCTCCCAGATGCATCATCTCTGTAAACTTCTCCAGCTGATCCCCAGAGAAAGGACAGGAGATGTTGCTATTTGTGTTAGCATGCCCATAGCCATTTGTATGAACAGAACTTGCTATGATTTAAAAAACACAAGGGACCAGGTTACTCATAAAAAATTCCATTAGAAGAGAATAGTTTACGTATCAACTGTCCAATTTTAACCAAATCAACTAGAATCAGTCACAAATCTTAACTGGACTGTTAATTAGGATTGTATTGTAAATAACATCTGCGTGATAACTGGGAAAACACCAGTTTTAGATTTTATCTCACTATTAAAAACATTATTAAGACTGTGAAATCTAGTATCTAAAGACACCTACTATGGAGGAGGTGTTTCCTATCAGTAAACTCAAGGTTTTATTTTTGTATATTTTTTTCTGATTGCAACCACATTTCTCAGCTGCTATACTATCAACTACAAGAATTTACCAGAGAGCTCACCTCAGATTTCACTTGCCAGTCATTTGGACAGGAAAGGCTGCTTTTCCCACAGGGCTCTCTGAAGTTCAATTGCACTACCTTTATCATAGAAAAAAACATTGCTGCAATAACAGCTCTTAAAAGTATATGTTTTGTTTGGGTCTGCTGGCAGAAGCCCAAGGTCTAAGCTCCACTGTTGCCTGGTTTTACAGCACACGAGGGAAGCAATCCTAAACTGTCTCGATGTCTTTTCAATTCCGGCCCAACCTATAGAGTTATCCCACCCGCCAGTGACACAAGCAACTTAAGCTTTTCTGTCTTGAAACAATCTTCTCCAAATTTATATTCTGCCAGGCTGCAGAGCACACATGGAAACAGAGTAAGGCTAACAGAGAAAAGTAGACTGGTGATATCCTGCTTCTGACAGATTAGACTCTGTACTGATCCTCATAGAGGACACAGGAGGAGAAAAGATTTTAAATGTCTTACTTAGCTAGATGACATATCTGTGATTCTTTACAAGGGCGCAGTAAAATTATCAGTGTCTGGAGCCTTCCAAACCTTGATTACTTTATACAGAGTTTCTCACATCCATCGTTTTTTTCTTTTTCTTTTGTTTTTCAATTAGACACTCCATGTCTTTATGACCTCAAGTAAAACAATATTTATACCAAGCCCACATCAACATCCCTTTATCAAGGTAGGGATAAATGATGTCTCTTTTGTAATGGAGCAAAAAAGAACAAAGGTAGAGTGACTTCCTCAGCACCAGATGGTGAGCAAGTAATGAGTAGGCAAAAGAATCCTGGTTCACATCTGATTTTGCCACCTAATGAAGTCCGTCACCTACGGAGTAATAAAAACATTATTTACTGCATGGACTGTAAATAAATTTAATTATCTACAAGCCTTTCCTATAGCTGTTACGTAAGACACGGAAAGACATGAAGGAAATACTTCTCTCTGTACTAGAAATATTGTATTCATTTTCTACCTTGTATATACTAAAGCTGTGTTTTGAAGTTCTTCTGCTCTTCATAAACCATCCAAAGTACACATCTGAAATGTACAGATTCAGCATCAGCAATCATTCAGTAAAATGGAAGTGTCCAAATAATTTTGGAAGCCATGATGACATCTTTATAACTTAAATGATGAGCGTGCAAATATCAGACAGCTCCTGAGATTCAGCACAGATCAGAAGCCATGGTCTTGCTTTGCCCATTAGACTGCATAAATTCACATTCTATTTTAAAACATATTCTGAGAACTAACACTTTTCAGTTTAAGTAACGCTGGGACAGCAGCTTTCTTTGCAACACAGAAAGAATATAAGGATTTACAGTGTATTTATGTGCCTTTTAAAATATGGAACTGTACATTTTAACTGAAAAAGGCAGAATCATTTCGTGACAAGAATTAACAAAGATACGTCATTTCAGCCTCAGTCTTAGCAAAGACTAAGCTCTGCTTACTGGAAGGTATTCAGTTACGCACAGTGAGAGAGTTTGGAACTGGTGACGATTCGTATTTGTAGTCTGCTAGCACCTATCAGCTGCACCCAAAATTCAGACACAATTTAGAAGCAGTCCTCCCCCATGAGAAGCTCTATACTAAACATATAAAAGAATTGTCATCATCATCTATTCTGTTTCACCAGTAAGGAACAAAGGCATGCAACGGTTGACTCGGCTGCCCTCAGCCAGAGACGATCTGAAGGCAAAGTTGGGAGCTTATTCCTGACTTTCAGAATTTTGAGGCAGTAATTTCACCACAATTATTTAACAGTAGTAACTGAGGCACCTGAGCAATTGCAACAGTGGAATGGACACAGCCAATCTCAGTCCATCCCTTCAAGAGTTTACATATACACTAATTTAACACAATGTTCGATGTCTCTTTCAAAGTCGGCAGATCTGAAAACAAGCACTCAAAAGAACCTGCAGGGCAGGACTCCTGGCTATCTCACATGAAAGAGGCTATTTATCCTGCAACTCCTTCCCCAACTTATCTTACTTCCAGATTATTTTAGAAGCTGTTACTGTAGCTAATCCAGGCTGATCACCAGAGAAGTTTATTTGGCATCTATTAATTCTACTACTCAAAACATAGTGAACTCGGCAAAGTGCACAGTTTCAGATTTATCTCTGAATTTTTTCCAAAATTCTTTTTTGCAAAGAAGAGTCATGAGAAAGTTTTGGGTATTCATTCTTCAGATAGCTACAGTCACTTCCTAAACACCACAAAGTACATGGCCATTTTTGTATTCCATATGAGACTCAGCCTATCAGTTCAGCTATACTATGACAGTCCAAGAATTGGGCCCCAGCCATCTCCCACAGTCTTTCTGTGGCTCTACTGCAGAGGTATAGACTGCATTACGTATAATCTGGGTGGAAACAGCTGGAACACTGGGCTGAAAGGGCTATGATCAACAGTACAAAGTCTATTTGCCAGCTAGTTATCAGTGGTGTTCCACAGGGACTCATAATTTGGCCAACACTGTTTAATGTCTTTATTAATGATTTGGGCAATGGGACAAAGCACACTTTCAGCCAGTCTGCAGACAACACCAACTGAGGAAGCAGTCAATATGCTGGATGGCAGGGCTGCTGTTCAAAGGGACCTTGGCGGCTAGAGAAATGAGCTGATAGAAATCTCATGAAATTCAACAGCAGCAAGTGCAAGGATTTGCATCTGGGATGGAATAACCTCCTGCAACAGCACAGGCTGGGGACATGGTGGGCTAGAGGGTAGCTTTGCAGAAAAGGACTTGGGGGTCCTGGTGGACAAGTTGAACACAAGTCTGCAGTGTGTCCTGGCAGCAAAGAAGGCTGCATTAGCTAAAGTGGAAACAGCAGGTTGAGGGAAGCAACTCTTCCCCTCTATTCAGCACTTACGAGACCACACTTAGAGCTGCACCCAGTTTTGGGCTCCTCCGTACCAGAAAGTCACTGATGTACTGGAGTGAGTCCAAAGGAGGGCCACCAAGATAGCTAGGGAGCTGAAGCACATGATACACGAGGAGAAGACTCAGGGCCGGGGTGGGGGGGGGACACGACAAACTGCTGTCTACAACTACCTAATAGGAGGTGTAGAGAAGACAGCGTCAGACTCTTCTCAGAGGTGCACAGGGACAGCACAAAAGGCAGTGGATACAAGTTAAAGCACAGGACATTCTGATTAGATACAAGGAAATATTTTTTCCACCCTGAGGATGGTCAAAAACACTGCGATGGAGGACCTGTGAGACTGTGGGATCTCCATGCTTGGAGATACTCAAAATTCAAATGGACTTTGCCCTGAGCAACCTGTTTTACCTGGTCCTGCTTTGAGAAGCAGGTTGCACTAGAGATCCTGAGAGGTCTCTTCCAACCTGAATTATTCTATGCTCTTGTTGTCAGAGACCATCCTAAAGAGTATGCTAAAATGAAAATGCAGTTGCATCCCATCCTAGAGGCCAAAATCAAAACCTGCTAACAATGTTTTACTTACACATCAACTTCAAGATGGCTCAGCTTTCAAAAGTGCTAACTTTGCCAGCCCTGGATAATTTATTGTGCAACATTCACTTTGTTTCACCTCATCACCATGGACTTACCAGTGCTCTGGGCAGACCCCAGCTGCCACCTCCAGCCTGCCCTGCTCCCTCGCTTGGTGGCTGTAGGATGGGCCCTGGCTGGTGAGGCCCCTGTCTTGTAAGCCCAGAGAGCCTCCTCCTGCTACAGACTCTCTGTCCCATAGGGAGCAGCTGACCTTTACTGTGCCCTGACAAACACATGAGGAGGAGTAAAACATGTAATTTTTCTGGCTGATTGTCCTCCTATTGTAATTTTTTTCAATTGTTAAGGAAACAGGCATATTGTAAAATCACAGCTAGCTAGATATAAACTAGAGTTCTGGTTTTGCTAGGATAAGTTATAAGAAGTAAGTATTGGATTATGGTAGTATATGGCACCTGTCAGGCATCTGTCAAGCAATTTGCAAATTACCTATGTTGTTCAAGATCCTGAGCGATATTTTCCAGTGTTACCAACCTTTTATGGATATGTGCTGTTTAATCGCCAGTCAGAAATTATGTTGACATGTTATATAACTATTTTTTTCTCCTGTACTTTATCACTATTTCTCTTGCCAGAACCTTCTTCTTTGGTAGCAAGTGGGACACTATTAAACATTTAACAGAATTATTTCCTGCCAAATATGAATGCCTTGGGATTTCCAAAGCACAGTAGACTGAGGCAATCAAAATGTAGTTCACAGGGAACACTTCCTTGTATTAAATTACCCTACAATTATTTTTTTAGGACGATTTCCAAAAGCATTCCTTGTCAGATGTGTTCTTCGTCAGATGTATGCACTGCTATCATGGAAGCAGGATTGGGTACCTGTGAGTTTGCAGGCTTGGGGAAACAAGTCATAAAATTCTTCCATGCCTTTAAGAGGTATTAATTCACTTATCTCACTAGAGATCCAAAGTGCTTTTGATAACTATAACTAGCTGAGATTCCGAGAATCTAAGAAGTCCTGTAGGTTATGAAGCACAGCAAACACATCAGTGAGAGCAGTCACAACTGTGACTACTGACACAATCCTTTACAGTGATTTCTTCTATCACACAAGCATTTATTCAAGTTTCTGTACTCCAATCTCTATTCCACATGCCACTGCATCGACCGGTCGGTGAAAACCAGGAGCACAGTGCTTGATGCCATCAGCAAACTGAGGACAACGTGAACTATGCTGTCTTAACTACCCAATTAACCTCATGTTCACCCTCAGAATCTGATGAATGATGGAACAGAATATTCCCTAATTGAACGAACTCTCTCAGTCACCAGTAATTATCTTCTAGGAGCCTGAAGAGAAGGAAGTTTCTCTCAAGCTGAGGCCTGGAGAAGCACCTCTCAGTCTTCACATCAATGGGCAGAGACAAGAGATGAGATCTCAAAGAAAAAGCACTGACATCTAAATTCCATATATTGCCAAGGGACATCACTCAGTTACAACAGTAAGCTTTATAACATATTAAATTTCAAATCAAAATGACCAAGGCAGACACTATTATAGATACAGCAGCAAAGGCCATCTTACTACCTTACAAAAATTACTTCCTCAAAGAGAAAAAAATCAGCTGAGGAAGCAAAATCACTTGTGTCCCAAAACAGCCCTCAGAGAATGGATACAAATGAATGAAGACATTCATTGAATGAATACAAAACAACTGGCTTCCAAAATGAGTTCATGATTCCCAGTTGACACCCCACAAGCAAGAGACAAAATTCTAGCCATTAACCACAGTGTGCTGATTTCCCTGAAACTCAGTAGTTCTGAGTATTTTGGGAAGCTGTAGACAGAATGAAAAACAAATTTGATAAATCAGCTGTTAGATACAGGGAAACTCACTCGTTTGCCTGATTCAGAGGAAAGGTTTGAACTTCACCTTCTGTATTTCAGGCAGATCTTTTAAAGGCTCCTCTTCAAAATTTCTATGTCAGGTCTCATCACTTTCCAGTCAAAACAAGTATGTGCCTGTAAAGAATCTCCATTTTTATTAAATCAGCTTTTTGATGAAAACATTTCACCAATGAAATTCCCAAGCATGCTGTAAGTCCAATGCTAGTCTGAAAATGAACTTTTTATTAGCCTGCTCTTGCTATTCTCAAACAGCAGATTCAAACTACTCCACTCAGAAGGGTTTGTTTTCAGGAGGTTTTTTTAAAGCACTATGTCAAAATTCAGTCTTAATTTCTGAAACTGTTTCTGTCAAGAAATGATACAATCTGAAATTAGTGGAGATTTAAGCTCAAAAATAACTTCAGGTCACAAATGGTTTCCACACTAAATTGAAGTGATTTTATTTGCAGACATAAAGTAAATACAAAGGCTATGTGTTAGCTCCCAAGCTGAAATGAAAAAGATATTCCCCTAGACTGCTCTAGCTGCACAAGATGCAGATGGGACACAGGGTAGAAAAGGATATCACATGTTCTTCCAGTGTAGGTAACTCAGGCTGGTATTACCAACTTCTTTCCTGATCCACAAGTGTAAAGTCATACTTTGAAAGCTGTGGGGGTGGAGAGTGCGATAAGCATAATTAACACTCTAGCCAGCCCCAGCATCCATATCTGGAGACAGCCTTCAAAAAAAAAAAAAAAAAAAAAAAAACCCTGGGAGCAGAAAAGATATGCTACTACAACACAGGACAAGAAAGCCATTTACTTCATTTTGTATACAGATTAAGAGAACACTACTTGTCTTCTTTGGCATTCTCCACTGCTCTTTTTCTCCAGGTCACAGAAGCAGCACGGGTTACTGCCTCTCTTCTGAAACATGTAAATGCACAATCTCACAGATTCGTAAAGATACTAAGCAGTAAGTGCTTCACTATTTATTTCAATTGAGAAATGGGCCTGAAGAATAAGAGAACTGAGGGATTTATTTACTGGTGTGGTTAAGCTTTTTAAAAATAACAAATTAATATCCCACTTTAACTTCTGTGGTAACACAAGAGCCTTTTAAGAGGATACTACCCTTGATTGCAGAGCACATTAGCCAGAGGAAAGACACACATTTATTACTGTTGTTCACAGCTGGTGGCTACAAGTCTGGAGGATTTCCAATTTTACTGTCAAGAGAAAAACCACCTACACTAACCACAGCATTTTTGATGCTTTCTAAGGGTATCCACACATAATTGGGCAGCTGTTCACAGTTAACAGGATAAATCTTTTTGAGGAAAATACACTAAGGGGCCATAGAAGGCCTCTGATCCTACATAAGGGGATAAAAATAATAGGATTTAGCACCAAAAATATGAATTACTTGTGGTCTGTGGAAATAACCTTTGCATATAGCTAACTATGACAGAGACAGAGGCATACAATCTGGGTACAGTCTTCTCTCCTTGTGAGGAGTGCAGAGGAGCTAAAGGCATGTGCTGCATTAAGCAGTGGGAAGATGCTTCCTGGCCTGCACAGGTTTCCTCTCTTGACATGCAGCTCTAAGTTCACAGCAGGCCCCAGAAACCATTACTAACTCAACATTTCCAAGGCCACGTTTTGCAAATAAAATAAGCAAAGACTGTGCACACAGCGTCCCTTCAGAACTCCTGTAGTACAGTCTGCACACTAATTTTATTCTTAGGGTTAAAAATGTCACTATCAGCTGGAGCAAGTCCTGATTTCCGCATTTTGTCAAAGCTTGCTGGTTGCATAAATAAAGGATGACAAAACCTGAAGGCTCAGCAAATGCATACAAGAGAAATAAATACATCCAGTCAATTAGCACTCTTCCACAGCTCTTATTTAAAACTGCTTAGTGTAACTGAAACATAGCTCTCCTCTGACTAAAGGCTAACATAAGAGTGCTAACTGCAGCATGATTTTTTTTATCATTATATGCATTTTAAGAAACAAAATAAGTGATAAAGCATAATAATCAAAACATATTTTTTCCACCTTAAAAATAATTAAACATAGTTGTCATTTAATAGAGACCAGAAAAAAAAATCCAGTGCAATAAAAACAGTCAGACTCAACACAAAATGGAACATATGATCTAGATAAGAAACTTCAATAAGTATTAGCTCTTCTTAAGAGTATATTTCTTAGAAATTATGTTAGCAGTAGTTACAATGTAATGTTAAGAAAAATGAACTATGAAAAAAACATGACACAAATGTTTTTCCTACTCAAAATAAAAATTACTAAATTAATTTTTAAAACCTTGCAATCTTTCTTCCAAGGGAACTTTCCGGGAAACTAACTAAATGATGTTTAAAAAGAAAGTTTAAAAGCTTTTTCAGATAAATATGTTTTGAAAAACTTTTCCCAACCAGCAATATACTCAGAACATTTCAGAAATCCAACCCGGTTGGTGGTGGGGGAGGGATCAGAAATCAAGGCTCTGCAAGGTAAGTAAACGTAATGTAGTCTTGAAGAGGAGGAGGAAATGCTGGTGCTTGATGGAGCTGGGGGATGGCACAGCATGCTCCAAGGCTAACAGAGAGTCGAACATCGCTGAGAGAGCGCAGGAGGGAGACAGTTGGGGTTGAAATGCCTGGACAGCAATCCTCTCCTGAATTTTGCCAGGCTCATTGAAGAGCTCCTGCTCTGAAGCACAGTATTCTGCATTTTGGCGAATGTTAACACAGGACTAAGCTAACATGTCTCCCTCTCAGGAGGATGTAGAGAGGCCTGAGACCTGCCAGGAATCAGAGAAACACAAAGCAGGTGAACAGAAAAAGAGGAAGGAGAACTGGACATCCAGAGAGGCGTATCAGACTCCACAACTACTCGGCTGTGGTGAGATTACTATAATCATCAGTGCTAACTGTTGCCTCTGTTTCCTTGTAAAGCGTCTGTCAGAGAGTGGTTATCAGAAAGGTAAACTTCATCCTCTCTGTCAACCAAGAAAATACCACCACAACACAGAGGAATGACCATCCTGCTCAGGGAAGGACTGAACTGGTCCAGGAGCAATTGTCTCAACTTGAAAGCAAGTGAAAACTCCAAACTATTGGCAAGCCAGCATGAAAAGGGAAGACTCGCTTTCCTCACTGGGTCAAAAGGCAGTAGAAGAGTCCAGCCAGGTTAAACACCTGCTGCAGATTTAAAATAAGAATAGCGATACTATTTCTGTGACAGGTTAGTTGTAATGGACTCGCTTCAGGAAGAATCTCTGTATTAATAAAGAATACATGAACTGAGTCATTAAACTCCAAACCAAGAAAAGATACAAACATAATGGCATCAACCAATCAGTCAGAATAACGCACTAGTCTTTGACTGCTTTTTTTTTTTCCTTTTTCTTGTTTTTTGCTCCTTGGCTTGCAATTCTTTGTAAATACTTTACCATTTGTAAATTAAAGCACTCTAATTAAGTATTGCCATATCTTGTTCAACATTCCTAAACTCAAATCTTTCCCGACCATCACCAACCCCATCTAGGGCTGTCATGGCCTGCAGCCCTCCCAGGCTACTCTGGAACAGCAGTTAGCTGTAGAGAAAAGTATGTGAAATCTCTGCTACAAAATTCATGCAAGGGGAATTCTTATCTAACCTCTGCTTAATACTTAATATTTACTATCACTGGTAGTGTAAGGGGTGATGTTCCCGCTTGCCACATAAATGCACACATTTAAAAAAGAATCCTTTTCATTTTTATTAAGTTTCAACTAGCCACCTTTTAGCTTTACTGAAAGTCCCTCAGTTTTTGCCTATAATTGTAGGCAAAATTGTCCATCTATAATATTCATACTGTTTATTATGTGGAAAAACTGTATTACATCCCTTCTTATTCCCAAATCTGAATAAAGTAATCACAATTTTTGCACATTACTTACATAATATTTATTAATGCAGGGAAAATATTCTGTAACTTCTTTTATGATGGGAAAAAACACAGGCAACGTTTATATATTTATAAAATATATATATAGAATACATGCAGTGTGTTAGTATATATCCTGAAAATAACTTTAGGATATTGTATCTCATTCACCCTCCATAAGAATTCAAGCACGTATTTTTCTGCTGACTGCAGAAAAATTTCTTCTATAACAGTACATTAATAATACTTAGCACTTTACAGCTATAACATTAAACTTTTCAACCACTGACCTCCAAGAGCTGAGCATCATTAAATTTATTCTGCACATAGGAAAACTTGAAACATGAAAACTTCCCCAAGGTCACTCAGCAATCAGCCTAACAGCTAAAACTGGAATCCAGATCTCCTGAAAAACAGACTGGTCTTCTAGGCACACAGCCACTCACCAACTTCTCAGGCTAGAAAAGCTAGAAAAAACTATGCTGTGCTTTGCCAGTCACTACTCATACACACAATCCTAAATACTGGAGTAGAAGGGAAAAGAAGAAGGTGAACTGTAGAGGCAAAAGGTAGTGTGCACTCAACATCATCTTTCCACTTGGCAGCACCCACCTAGTTTAGGTAGTGGGATGTTTTAACTCATGGGATGAGGAAGCTGCTGCGAGCCCAAAACCAAAGCTCCATTTAGCCCTGGCGATGAGAAAAATCATGGTCACTCTGGAGTTATTCCAAAGATAGGAAATAAAGAAGTATTAACACTTCTCTTCTACGCAATCATTTCTCTTCTCTTTAGCCAGCAATTCTTGCTGCAGAACATCAGAGATGAAACTCATGGAAAATGCATGTGGTTTTTGTACTTTACATCACATGGTATTTTCCTTTCCATAAAACTTTTCTATTATGACATACTGATTTGAACACACTGCCTCAGAGCAAACAGCCAGGATGCACAAAGCAAGTAAACCTATAACTGACTGTAAAATAAGCCTCCACTACACAGTTGACTACAACAGGCTTGTGAGCTCAGGCACTAAGGTGAGCTTTGGCCAAGTGTGTGCACTGCCCCAGCAGTGCCTTCATTTCACTGCTCCATTTGCGCATCTGTGTTTTAGGTTATGTTTTCTAATTCTGTATGCTAAGACTTCTAAGGTTCTTCCCCAGTTAACTGTGTGGCCAGCAGAAGAATTGGCCTGGCTTTTTAGGTAATTGTTAGAAGGAAAATGAGCCTTGGACAGACTTGGACTGCACCATCACTGCACGTGGGCTCCAAACTGACCTGCAGCAGAGCTCTTCCTCACAGCTCCTCCGGTACCACAGCTCAAGTCTCCTGACCTCAGGTCAAAAGTTTTCCTGTATACTCAAAAGTTTTCCTGTAGAGACTGTAAAGAGTTTTATGCCACAACTTGCATAAACTAAGCAGAGGAAATGTACCCTTTTGCAAGCTATACACATATCAGCTTTACTGCATTTCAGGAAAAAAGCACTCCATTTTGTTGACACTGAAGTCCGCTATAGAAAACAGGTCCTCCAAACAAAACCATTGTAAGTACAGGTATTTTATCTAGGAACTGTTCCTGGGGCTGGTAAAGTTCCAGCCTAGTTGAGAGCTGTTCTGTCTACCCACAACACAGATTTTTATTTTCTGTTGCAACTCTCATGTTATCAAAAGCCTTGCTCCAAACAGAACAATTTTACGTTAGTGTTAATCACAATACCCATTAGTCAGAGACAAAATTTATTGTGTGCCGCAGGTAGACTAGACCTTGATAAATTGTCTTCAATTCTCACTGTAATGTACATTAAAGAAAACCTAATTCATATGTTCATTTTCAACTTTCAGTAAGACAATTACACTTGCTACTTATGCAAATTGTTAACAGCCTAATTAGAACCTTATCTTTCAACAAGGCACTACAATAAGTTCAAAAGAAAATGTTGTAAAGAACATTCAAAAATAACTCTGGATTGAAAGTCTATGAAGATATAAATACAATCTCCTCTCACTTTCTTTTTTTAAAGCAGCAATCAAATCAGTGTAGCAAGTTTAGCCAATATAGGGAATACGAAAAACAAAGCAGTAGTTCTCTTCATTAACATTTAAATAAATCTGTGCAAACGACCCTGGTGACAATTTTTCTGACCCATTTTGAACAGGTTCGACTACTGCTTAGCCTGCACGAAGTCTGAGTTCATGCAGCATGGTTGTGGTTTTCTTCGGTCAGTACTATTAAGGAGAAAAAGAATTGGTACTTGGGTCTCTATCTCCTAATAACTGCCATTTACAAAGGACCAAAACCAAAGCGGCTTTTCTTAAGCAGAACAGTGACTTTCTGCAGACCAGGTAATGCCACCATACTCAAAACTCAGTTCAGGGAGCTAAGCTAAAGGCCACTAGATGATGAATCCTCATCATCTGAGTGAGGGCTTTGACAACAACTGAGAAAATCGCAGAGCAGATGGATATGAAGGCATTAAAGGACCAGGTGTACACACTCCCACTCAGAACAGAAATAGAGATTTTCTGATATGGAAACAGTGAGAGGGAATCTAAAATGATGGAGGTTTCAGGCCCAACAGTCATGGAAAAGCTGAGGTGGTCAGTCAAAGGCTTCTATGTCTTACTGTGGAAGGATCTGTACATACCTCTCCTACACTCTAGAAGTAAAAATTGGCTGGTTTAGAAACCATCTGCAAAAATACAAATCTTATTGACTTACACTAAACTCTTTTAGTATAAACGTTAAATTGGAAAGCAGAGCATCAAAAGCAGAGCGCTCTGGGAGACGACTCTTTAGGCCTTGGAAAAGAAAGACAAGGAGAGCAGTGGACGTTGTGTACCTTGACTTCAGCAAGGCTTTTGATACTGTCTCCCATAACATCCTCCTAGATAAGCTCAGCAAGTGTGGGTTAGACGAGTGGATAGTGAGGTGGATTGAGAACTGGCTGAAAGGCAGAGCTCAGAGGGTCGTCATCAGTGGCGTGGAGTCTAGTTGGAGGCCTGTGGCTAGTGGCGTCCCACAGGGCTCAGTACTGGGTCCCATCCTATTCAACTTATTCATCAGTGACCTAGATGAAGGGACAGAGTACCTCCTCAGCAAGTCTGCTGATGATCCCAAGCTGTGAGGAGTGGCTGATACACCAAAGGGCTGTGCTGCCCTTCAGAGAGACCTGGACAGGCTGGAGAGCTGGGCAGAGAGCAACCTCATGAGGTTCAACAAGGGCAAATGCAGAGTCCTGCACCTAGGGAAAAATAACCCTAGGCACCAGTACAGGGCGGGGGCTGACCTCCTGGAGAGAAGCTCTGCAGAGGAGGAGTTGGGAGTGCTGGTGGATGACAAGCTGACCATGAGCCAGCAATGTGCCCTAGTGGCCAAGAAGGCCAATGGTATCCTGGGCTGCATTAGGAAGCAGCAGGTTGAGGGAGGTGATCCTGCCCCTCTACTCAGCCCTAGGGAGGCCTCATCTCGAGTACTGTGTCCAGTTCTGGGCTCCCCAGGACAAGAGAGACATGGAGCTACTGGAGAGAGTCCAGCATAGGGCTACAAAGATGATCAGAGAGCTGGAGCATCTGCCTTCTGAGGAACGGCTGTGAGAGCTGGGCCTCTTCAGCCTGGGGAAGAGAAGACTGAGAGGGGGGATCTTATCAATGTGTATAAATACCTGAAGGGAGGGTGTCAAGGAGACAGGGACAAACTCTTTTCAGCTGTCCCATGTGACAGGACAGGAGACAATGGGCAGAAATTGAAGCACAGGAAGTTCCGCCTGAACGTGAGGGGGAATTTCTTCCCTGTAAGAGTGACGGAGCACTCGGACAGGTGGCCCAGAGAGGTTGTGGAGTCTCCTTCTCTGGAAATCTTCAAGGCCTGCCTGGATGCAACCTTCTAATACATCCCATATGACACCAAGAGTGTCAATGTAGAGGAACTATGCCTGGAATCCACTCAGAGGCAAGAGCACTCTGGATTTATAGTCTGCAGCAAGCTGCCCAAACACATGGGCTTATCAGTGTCCAACAAGGAGACACTGTGCAAAGCTTTAGAATAGTTCAAAATGCACTATATAAAAATTGAAAGCTTGACACGAACAATATACAATTTTATTGTATCATACTAAGAAATTAAAAAGATGCATACAAGAGAGCAAAAAGAAAACCCAGAATGTTAATAAAGGCATCCAGTGGTAAATCTAAAATAAACTATTCTTTAAGACTGTAAAACTGAAAAAAGGAAAGTGAAGAAAGGTTCTTCAGCTCCCTGAGAAGAGCTATACAGACATAGCTATAAACACGTTTCAGAGTAATAAGATTCTGTAATGAGTTGAATTTTGCAGTATTTAAAGGATGCCTTATAACAAGAGATGTACTTTTAAAGGAGTGTTTTTCCTCCTACAAGTACCAAAATTCTCACTGACTAGTGAGTAAACTCACTATAGATGAGTTTACTGCTTTTGGAAGAAACAGGGGTTTTAACCTTATACACTCTTCAGCCAATTTCCCACAAACATTCTGCCTTTCAAACACTGGCTTGCATACTTGCTCTCCAATAAATGTTTAATGTAAATCTCTGCCTTGGAAGATGAAAACAAAATTCCACAAAACAAATGTCTCCATTACGTCATGCTCTGAGCAACTAACTCACATGTTAGATTTTCTTCAGTGTCAAGATAACCTTGGCGCAGCAATCTACTAGGAAACTATTTACAATCTGTAAAAGTTACTGCTATTAATTTGGGGGAAGATAATGGGGAATAAGATCCATAATAAGTTCTATAGGGATGGGTACAGCTCCCAGAAATGTTTTAAATTTGAACCAAGTCATGGTTAGAGGATGCATTACTTTCAAAATATTTAACCCTTGCTAAGTCATTAGGTTCCCAGATCACATAGGAACTTTTCAGTATTTCACTGTGTGCAGTTAAATGCAAGGTACTCTTCAAGTAATTCATCAAATTAGATTCTCAAGTTCTAAATGCATAAGGTGAACCATCTTTATAAAGGTAATTCATGCTGAGAATGCTTTATAGCCTTTTCTACAATGACAAACTGACACCATGAAACTAGTTGACATATTCCAAATACATATTAAGAATGAAATTTAGGATTATTCCAGCTCTGCTCTAAAATAGAACTGAAGAACACAAGCAAATCACTATGGAAAGTCTGAACTGTAAGCGCTGATACTTTCCTGTTAGTTCAAAGATCTTTTTACAGCATTAAACAGCATTAACTAAGCATAAATATATAGGGATGGCAAGAAAAAGGAACAACGTAAAAATGTAGTCCTTTCAGAGGTATTTCTAGCTTGGTATCTGTTGTGTTGTAAGATATGCAGAGAAACAGCAGCCAAACAAAGAACTACTTCCACTATTCTTGCTGTCCTACAAAAGGAAAAAATGAAAGACATATAAGAAAAAGAGGACCTGAGGATGGGCAGGAGGATGTATCCCTCAGATGGAGCACAGATTAAGTCACTGAGAAAAGAATAGGAACTGACAGCAACTGAGGTATTGCCCCTGCATTTTTTCCTGCAAGAATTACTGAGCGCTAGTGTAAAAAAAAAAAAAAATTAATAATTGTTCAGCAGCCTGCAAGGAATCCTAGGCCCTGCTTACCCTACAGAGTTTTGCAAGTTGCACAGTCCAATCAATTTTCCAGATCACAAAATAGTTTGTAATTTATTCACTGAAAAAATTACCCAAGTTTATTCTCAGGCCTCATAAATAAAGAAAATGCTTAGAACTGAGTTAACAAGAGGGTGACTATGAAGGTTGCATGGGATTGTGGGAAAAGCACTGTCTCTTCGAGAGTCAAAAATAGCAGCATTTTATAATACAGCTAAAGATTTTCTTTCTGAAATGAAGTTCTTCAGAGACTTTTTTTTTTTTTTCCTGCTGAGTCAATGAATAACTGTAGTAAGTGCTGTTCATCAGCATCCGCAAACCTGGCTGCCTGTTCTGCTGCCCATAGGGGTTAACTCGGGAGACATGGAAGAAAGAAGTGTAATTTGAAATGGATGAATGACTAAAGTAGAGGCAAGCACTGGCTCTGTAGTTCTCTGTGCTGCTGGGAAGGATAATCCTGTAATTCGTCTGGCTCCTTACTGATGGGGGGAAGATATTTCCAGGCAAAAGGCAGAGAAGCAGCAGATGCCTTGGGGAACGCATCTCACTTTGAGCCCAAAGGCAGGCAGCTGGAAACAGCACAGGCACTGCTGCCTTCTCTGAAGTTGGGACTTCAAACTAGACTCCACAGCTGCTGGAGGACCAAGAACATGAGGAGTGATTTATTCGTAAAACACTTAAAAATATTTTTTGTCTTGTTTTGTTATCAACAACCCCAAAAGCCAGATATTTCTCTCTATTTAGTACTGTTTTTACATGCTTTAAACGTGTGCTCTCTATTGCATCAGTGTCCCAGCAAAAATCACCCTAGCAAACACACAGAGGCTATTCCCAGTTTGTCCAGCTACACTGAAAATGGTTGTGGTATTCTGAATGCACATACTACCCAGAGGAAGGACAAAAATAAATCTGGGAGTAGAAGAAACAAGCAACACCATCATGTGTCAGGTACTCTTAGTTTTCTGACACAGCACAGCTCACATGTCCTTCCTGTGCAGCTTCCACTGGGAGGGGAGATGGATGTTGATGTTTCAGCCTTCTCCTAATCCGAGCTGCCTGCTCTAGCTGGATCCTGCTGATTTTCACGAGGTTTGGAAAAGCAAGGCCTTTCTAGCTCACTCCACCTTTCAACAAGGTAGAAGCCAAGTGAGTCAGATGCAGAACCGAAGACCGTTGCTGGAAGCTCGAACACCTTTCCTGGAGTTGTTTGAAAGCTGCTGCAAATTACTTATACTTTAATATAATTTTCCCAAACATCTGGCAAGTGTTTCTGTGCATGATGCAGCCCATCCCCGAGCACGTCAGGGCACCATGCATGATCACACCGTTTTCAAACGCTGGTTTTCATCACACAGCTTTAAGAACAGCAATGAATTTTCAATTAAGATTTCAGATTACTATCTATTGCTTAATCTTCAGTCTCTCAGACAAGACAGCACACACACATTCTATTTTAAAGAAAGCTCACAAAAAAAGTGGGCTTTAAGTTCTCTTTCAACTGCCTCCTTTCATAACCTGGCTACGTTGCCTGAACCATACTGTATAAAAGGCATGAGACAAATACATCTTAATCAAAGACAGTCTTTCGGTTTTTGTGAAGTACACCAATTGTGAGGTGAAATCTTTAGCCAAATATCCTTGTATTTTGCAAATATCTTGTGAACTACTCCAGTCATTAACTAAGCCCACGTTCAGCAGCTCCAGAGGAAGAAAAGCATTTTAAAATATACCACAGAACAGCTGCAAACTTTGGTATGCAAGAGGCAGCCTGTACTCCAACACTGCTCTTTGCTCTGTTGAGAAAAGTTATTTGAACACTGCTGTTTCAAGGCTGCTGGAAAACTAATACAGATTTGAGGTCTCAGGCTATATCCTGTTAGAATTATATCAAACTCCTCAGAAAGAATCAGCAGTTCTGAGTAAATGCAGTCAATGTCTAAACAAGCATGAAGAGAACACATCTTGCTGCTACAGTGTTCCTCCATCAAAATTGTGCAGGGGTGGTATCATTCCTTTCTTGTAGAGATTACCTGATGGCCCTTTAAGTTGCATTAATATCAGTGAGGTTTCTGGACAGCTGGAAAAGTTATGTCATCCTCCGTTATTCTGTAGAAACTGTTTTATTGTTCTAAGTGGAGTGTCAGTGAATAGGTCTACACAATGCATGTCCATTTAGCTTCACCACTTGTTCCTCACAGTAGCAAAGGTACGACCACAATAATGAAAGACAGACAACCAAAACATGCAGCAGATATTACTGGATTAATTTTAGCATGTTAAATCAGATTGCCCCTGCAATCCTTATTGATATCAGTAACCTTATATACATTAAGGTCAACTGTTTATGCAATTCTGCTCCTAGTCAAAACTAAGAAGCTCAGAACTAAAGCACCCGACCATTTAAAAGTAAATGTAGATGATCCACCTGAGCGCCCTATGATTTTGAGGCCCTGTGTCAACGAGCACACACTTCATATATGGATATTATTTAAAAGCTTCAAATTTAAGTGGATATTGATGAGAAGCAACGGGGACCAGTGAGTGTTTGGTGATCCCAGGAATATCATAGAGAGCTGGAAAGGAACTGGGCTGTTGTTTTTATCCTCTTTTACCATCAGATGGGAAGACTGAGCATACACAGCCATCCTTCTCACACTTGGTTGGCTGCATTACTAAGGAATGTTAGAAATCAAACTATGAGAAATGACGCTATTTCATTTACTCTGCTTGTCTGAGTAAAAAGCCTTGATGAGTACTATGCTACCACAGCTAAGAATGCTTTTGGTACCTGGCCTGCAGTGCAGACAGGAAGGATGATCAGAGTCACCCTCCAGGGAATAAGCCCTTTGTTGTTATGTGTTTGCTTGGATTAGCTTTGTTTTTCTGGTGCTATCTTTAAGCGTGTTGGCTATGTTAGCCTTAAAAGGGTGAGACAGCAAATCACTCTGATACTCTCTGCAAATAAGAGGCCTGGCAGCATTTTTTCAACAGATGTTAAGAATTGTAACTGGCTGCACAGCTATTTTGAACAGTTAGTTGCCAAAATAACCTCAAGGCATCCCTACCAGTAAACCTGCCATCTAGAAAACTCTCCCCCCAAAATATTCACAGCTCGATGACCTACTCACTAATATTATTCCTTCCCCTCCCCACATATCAGTAGGATTTGCTGAGAAATGATTAACTGCCTTATGACCATCTGTGCTCAGGTTACATTGGCAACCTAGATATTTAACAAGATCACAGCCTTGTACAAGCTAAGCCCAACTACTCTTTGCTGATTCATCAGTCTATCTAAAGAACTTGGTAATGCAACAGGTAACCAAATACTCAAGAACAAATAAACACCTGCATAAACAAGTACTTCATGTCTTATCTTGCCAGTGTCAGCTACTGACAAACAGAGGGAAAAAAAACTCAGGTTAGGCCACAGCTGCTTTATACCAGCCAGTTGAACAATATGCTCTTACCTTGCTTGCTGGCAGACGCTGCAAATCCAAGCCTTCTCCTTCTTCTGGTAAGAACTGCAGTTCTTGCAGATGTTGTACTTGCAATCTTGGCATTGTCGCTTGCTGTTGATAAGAAACGTGAAAGGGGAACAGCAGCGAATACAGCAGTGCTCGTTGAACTTCTGTTGCTTGGAAAGGATGCTGCATTTGTTACCCTCCTCATCCAACTTCTGCTTCATTTCACTAGAACAAAAATACAAAGAAAATTTCATTGGGACTTCAACTCTTTGTCTCTCTCCTCCTCCCATATCATCATGTCATACTGTTAAAATAACTTTTGCAGATATGAAACAAATGTCAGAAATAAGTATTCTAAAGCCAGAATTAGGAAGCAAAAGCTCCTATATTCCTGAGTCACATATAGCCAAGCTATTTAAACTCTCTGTACTACGAGCTAAAGCAAATAAACTCCCTTCATTTATCTCCACCAACACAACCCTCAAAAGAGCCTCTGTTCCATGTATTCCAGCTATACAAGGTGACAGTATCATTTGAGAATTCATGGCTACTTCTAGAACATTTTACAAATCAAGTATCAGTCTGTGAAAGTGAAAAGGCTTGGCGCAAAGTAATAAAAATACTCTGGATCAATTAAGTAGTTTTGTAAACAAGAGTTCTGTGTTTGTTTTGTTTTGATTCATGAGGTCATATTACTCATAAACAGCTTCAAATTTGTCAAAGAATTTAATTATATGTTTCATTTCAGAGAGATATGGGTATTTTACTAAGTTAGGAGCCAAATGATGATTGCTTTGAAAGTGTCTGCAGAACCCAACAGCCTTCTATATTCTTGAAGAAATGCTCCTTTATTCAAAAAATTTGTACCAAAAGCATAGTATTCACTAATTTGCAATCTCCTATTTCACAGTGTTTTTGTTGTTTTGAAAATTAGGCAGTGTATTCCACATTATGCCTAAGAAAAAAACCCCATAATGAATGTATCTGACATGTATAACTAGTATATAAATTAAGAGAGAGAAATAAATCAGGATTCATGAAAAACATGCTAGACAGGCAATACTGTGCACACACACACATTAATTCTTTCTGTATAATAAAATTAGTTGTGGCTACCTCAATATTTCTAACTGCTGGTAAGAACCATTTATAAGATCAGTGACACAAAAGTCTTCAAAAAGATTGAAAGTACCCCAAGAAACAGATTAAGATGCAGGAAGACACAGTCATGATATGCTGACATGCACTTAAAGTAATGTTCAAGCATCTTGCTATAGGAAGAAGAAAAATATACATATATGTAAAAAATACACACTTTCTGCATACTTTTTCAGAAACTGGTCTGAGATCATCTACCTCATGTTTAGAAGGCTATTAAAGTAGTCATCTAAAGCATGTAATTTCTAAACTTGCACATAAATGATACTTAAGCCTATTCTAGACATACACCTTTTATACACTTAAAACTTTAAAAACAATTTATTTTTGTTGCATGTTCCCAATACAGAGGTGGTTTATCTTCAATCAGCGGCTCAAAACCAAGTAGACGCTCTCTGGAATTTCAAAGATAAGGTCTTTTTTTAAGCACTTATGTCCAGATGACAAAACTTATTTATTTCTGCAGGTTTTTAATAAACAAAGTTTTAAGGTAAAAAAATGTAAGAAATTAACACTCATGGGAAGAAAAGTCTGAATTATCAATTCAGACATTTGACTACCAATAGCCAAATCAGCTTTCTCATGCAAACTGATAAAACCATACCACAGACTAAATTGGACCGTTACACTCGTTCATCTCATCCCCACTCCTCTGTGGCCCTCACACCAAGGCAGTGCCTGCATGGGCTTTCTAGAGGAAGGAGAGAAACGGGCAGCTCCCCTCCGCCCACAGTGCTCTTCCTGCTCCCCAACAAGGTGGTGGGACAGTGCAGTACTTCTGCACTAGAGGCCAGATGGGAACCCGAGGTCCCAGGAAAGAAGCTGGGGAGACAAGGGCTACATGAGATAAGGAACACTCATGGCACAGAAAAGAAGTGTTAACACCCTAATATGCTGTAATCTTTACAGCAAGGTACACCAAACAGCAGATGCTGGCTTCCCTGAAAAGAGAGAAGAGCTGACAAGTCAAGGTCAAGAGGAACAGTGAAAGAAGAGGAAAAATTTTGTCCACGCACATAGCTCTTTATTGTAATCTCCCAGAATTAGCAGCACTTCGATATTAGGTAGCATTAGCCTGCAAAAACAATACAGGCATGCTCAGTGGCACTCTGAAGCCTCATTAAGGCTCTTAAGCACCCCAGTAAGACAGACCACGGAAGCAAAAACACCTATAGAAGTACTGCAGTGATACTTGCACAGTATAAAGCAGGCAGTTGTATTCACAACAGAGCTGGTTAAGCCTGATATCTAGGAAAAGCTGAGCACACACCAAAGCCTTTTCATCAGTACAAGCATTAATTACATCTCTCTCTATCCAGTTGCCAACAGTCATTAAAGTTGTAGAACAGAATAAGCAGCAGAGCTTGCTAAGGAAGTGGTCTGTACAGCGTGAAAAACGATAGAATCAGAGGATTGTGCATGTGTTGTCCTAACATACAACACAAAGACACTCCTCCGACTTTGCATACAGATGAAATGAGTAATACTTCATATGTGAGGCCTTCTACCTGATTAGGTTGGCTTTCAAAATTCCCCAGCGCTGAATTCTGTCTGCCATCGAGAGCAGCTGCACTCCAGAACCCAGCCAGGCTGGCTAAGTATTCCCATCTTCTTCATAAACACAGAGAAACAGGCAATACAACACAGACAAATCTATACAGTGTCATCCCATGCCAAAGTCCACAGAATATTTCTCCACCTCCTGCAACAAACAGATGAGCCCTAGTATGCCACAAGAGGAAAGCAGAAGGTGCTTACCAAAAGTACCAGGCCATCATTATAACAGAGGGTGGGTTTCCTTTTAGGAGAAACTTCTATGTGATGCTAGGAAACACCTAGGCTTACATTGTATAAAGTCAAAAAAAAAAAAAAAAAAAAAAAAGCCTCAAAGCAACTGGTCCTCACTAACCTGGTCTTAAAGTGAATTCCCTTCTAGATCTCATTACTTAACTTAGCATTTTTAATAGGTCTGCATGTGCATAGTTCCTTAAGTCTACTTCCCTAGCCCAGCTCATCTGCATGCATCCCATGCTCCTTATCTATAATAAATACGGTTCTTGGATACTTGACAGACTGCATTCAATTAGCTCAAAAAATTGCAAACCACATACATTCAAATAATCAACATAATAAAAGTCAAAAATTATCAGCTTGATAATTTCAGTTAAATTTAAGCCTAAAAACAACGATTTCCATAAGTATAGAAATCATTTTCAATATCCATGACTTTTATGCTTGTTTTTTAAAGACTTTTCCCCAGGTTAAACAGGCCCAGCTCTTGCAGCCGTTCCTCAGAGGGCAGATGCTCCAGCCCTCTCAGCATCTTTGTAGCCCTACGCTGGACTCTCTCCATGTCTCTCTTGTACCAGGGAGCCCAGAACTGGACACAGTACTCGAGATGAGGCCTCATGAGGGCTGAGTAGAGGGGCAGCACCTCCCTCGACCTGCTGGCAACACCCTTCCTAATGCAGCCCAGGAGACCATTGGCCTTCTTGGCCACACGGGCACATTGCTGGCTCCTGGTCAACTTGTCATCCACCAGCACTCCCAGATCCTTGTCTGCAGAGCTGCTCTCCAGAAGGTCAGCCCCCAGGCTGTTACTTTAACACATAAAAGAATCTACAGTCATGAAATGAAAGCAAATCAGCAGGCAACTGCAAATAATATTGAAATCTACGAATCTGGTAAATTTAGTTAGAAAATAATAGTCTTCAGTTTGCAGCTGTATTTATAGTCACATTCATTCAGCTTTAATCTATGTATGTGTGTGAGCACACAAATATATACATTTATATAGCCTGCATTATTCAACGATCCTTGCAAATGAAAGCTTGAAATCTAACCCACATAGTACCTTCCATACCTCTTCCCCATGGAAATTTATTAATAACTACTGTCCTTGAAAAAGAGAGTCAACTATAGAAGAAGAAACAGTGCCAGGCTAAAAGACTAGACCAAAATAAACTTAAACCATCTGGACAGATGCTTTCACAGCTGTATGTATTTCAATAATAGTTCCTCAGTCCTTGAAAGTATGTCTCACCTAGAGCACAGACAGCTGTATACAGTGGAGTTCCCCACCAAGAAGAAAGGACACAGGAGAACATCAGAGACATGGATTTTTTGCTCCTCTTCTGAGGCACGTGTGCCTTCTTCCCGATTAGGTATCTCTATCCATATGAAGTACAGTGAGAACTGAGTGGAATGTTTTTGGTCACTGGTAAAACAATTGAAATAACTCTAAAGATTTTGAAAAACTGAAATTCACCTAATTCAGCAACTAGAATTCAGATATATTTTCAGATAAATAATTAAGCAATACATGGAAAAGTCAAAATGGTTATTCAGTGCCTTTGAAGTGAGCTATTTTTAATTTTTAAAATGGTACATTCTGATTTGAAAGGGACTTTTTCTAATAAAGGAGCTGCAAATGCTTTTTTTTTTTTTTTTTTTTTTTTTTTTTTCCCAGATCTGCAGTAGATACTGTCATTCAGACATCTGATGCCTCTTTTCTTCCCTTCTGTCATTCGTTCCCTTCCCTCATTCCTTTTTACCCCTCCATCGGCAGCAGACAGCACGCAAAAGAGAGATCTCACTTGTGTGGAGCTTATGGTCACTGTCAGATTGCAGAGTTGGTTCATGCACTGAGCATAGGCCCCCTGGCTAAATCTGCATTAGCAGATAATTCAGCACACTATGAACAGATCAGTAGACTGAAGTTGACAGTGCTGAAGACCTACACCTACACAATACATGCTTCAGGAAGTCTGCTTCAAGAAAGGCTTCATTTGAGCTCCTGGACCAAATATTCTCACCTTGCACATGGTTTGAAGCTGTCTCAATGTGTGATTCATTGGTTCAGAGACTTATCTCCTCAGTGGAAAAAGCATATAACCAAACAGAGCACATTTGCCACGCACCAGGAGAAAGCTTTGGTCTAGTTTCTTCCAAAGGGAAGTTAGCTTGTGCACACCAAAGACATGTTAAGTAAAACATGATGCGATAAATGAAGATGAGACGGTTTGCATCAAAACTGTACTACTGTGCTGAACTGAAATTTTAACTTGTAGTCATAGGCAACTAAAGGTCTACAACAGTACGTTGTAGCCAAGGTTTGCTCACAGCAAAGTTTTTTATGTTTCTACATCAGTCTTGCTGACCATTAACAATAATATACATCCTTACAAATCAGCATCACATATGAAGCAAACTGATCGGGAATTTTCAATTTTCCTTTAAAAATTTTCAGAAGTACACAAAACTTGCACATGGGCTTGTGAAAGTTTTCCTTGTAACAGCATTTTAAGTTCAATGTATCACACACACTCTTCATTTCAAGACATATTCTGGATTGTCTTAGTTAAAATTTAGCATAACAAAGTACTACCAGTAGGATACTAATTTGCATCAGTTAGTTTTAAACACCTCTGAATATAACTGACCTAATTCTCCACATCATCACACCAGTTTATGCTGATGTTACTCCAAGAATTCCATCAAAGTTGTGGAACAGCAAGACACAAATGGTGTAATGGAGTAAGGAGTCAAAAGCTATTTATTTTGTAACTACACCTTGAAACATTACCAGAGATGTTTAGTCTGTAAGCTTTTATTCAGTACTAGAAAGTGTGTACATAGTAAACTAGGGAGTTTCTCAGGGAAAAAAAAAGAAACGGTCTCAGACTTCTCTGCTGCCTTGCAAATCTTTGTTTCAGTCAACTCTTGCTTCCCCCACCATGCTTCCAAATTAAACCAATGTTTTACCAGGTCACCTTCCTCCTCAGTAAATGTGGTTCAGACTTACCTACCTGGTTTAGCTGCTGGACTAGACAAACCGGCATAGACCCATAAATCCCATTCTGTCAAGCAGGACTGATGTACAGTCGCCTGACGTACAGATCAAATCTGCCTCTGATGCAAAATTGCCGGTGATTTAATACATAAGCACATCAAAAGGGGAGTTTCTGATTTAAAAGCAGAACAGTTAAGAGATCTATGATAAAAAAAAAACAAATTAGAATAATATGAAGCTCTAATCTTTCCAAAAAAACCCCACTACCAAACAAAAAAAATGGAGTACAAAGCATGGGCACCACCATAAATGCAGGACCTCAAAACTCGCATAATTTACTTGTCACAAAGGAATAGCTCTATAACTGAAATATCTGTTAATTAATAACAACTAAGGAAGTGCATGTAATTAACCTCCAAGTGGAGGAAGTTTCTCCAGTGGGAACCATAACACAATAATTCTTATTAATTAGCAATTAGAATCCTAACACTGATGAAATAATTTTTGTATAACTGAATTACTCACTTTAGTTACATATATTTAGTTGCAAGTATGTGAAAAGGCTTAGGAATGACCACCAGCTTGATGCTCAGGGAGTAAGGCAAAAGCAAGAAGAATTCTACCTCAAAAATGTAGTAAAAATGCCTAGGCATGCAATTGAGATTTTACAGCTGAGAGAAGGGAAAAGGCATCACTATGTTTTCCATAAATATTCCATAACTGCAGAGGTGCTTTCCATCGGAAATGTCTCGCTTATTATCTCAGCAGTTGGATTTGGGTGTAGGAGGGTCAGAGCTTAGCCAAGCATGTTTTCCTGCATAATCTTCAGTTAGAGAAAGGAGGAGAAAGAAAGCTTCTTTTATTAAAAAGTGAAGGTTACGGAAGTAGCAGAATACCCAGGGACACAATATTTATTCCTTTAGAGACACGGACATCACAAATAAACAAAAGGGCTGTTGTAGTACAGGCACTGATGCTTTGGCTATAGGTTGAATGCATACACGTCTGTTGCCTTAAGCTGCTTTACGGCATCAGAATGGGTGAAGTTTTCTTCCTTCCAACCCTCTCAAACAGTTAAAATTTTCTTTTCTTTCCTTTCCTTAAAAAGAAATTGCAATTCATTTTTGTTTGTTTGTTCACTTTGTAGACTGCCACACTTTCACAGCACTTTTACATATGTTCTGCCTATAGAAGAAACCTCCGGGAAAAGGATAAAGTTAAAGTCAATGCAGAACATGTGTCAGAGGGCCAAAAGTAGGCCACAAGAACCAAAAGCCAAGTATCTCCACAAGCAGAGGTTAAAGAGGCACTCGATCGTGCGTTAGCTGTTGGCACATCCAATCAGGAGCCGCTTCTATTCAGCCAAAAGAAAGAAAAATAGATGCAAATACTGGGATAGCAACATGATTTTTTTTTCCCACAATTTTTTTGGCTATAATGATTTTTTTTTATCCAATTCTGTACTGTATTCCTTGGCATCTTTGAAACTACCACTGTAGGCCAAGGTTGCAAATATCAGTCACCCCTGCAATATGTATAAATCAGACATACAAAAAAAGCAGCATTTTAGCATTTACTGCAAAACACAGGAATACCCTAAAAAATCTTGACTGTCAGCCAGTTATTTTATCGAGAAAAACAATTGCACAAATTCCTGTTTGAAGCAAATGGCAATTACATGAAATATTTTTGAGAGCTATAAAACACAAACTGGAACTCACAGGTACTTAAAATCATGTAATCTCCCCTTGAGCAAAAAAGGGAAAGCTTTAGAGGAATTCAGTACACTGGTTATAGCTAACTGTGAAAGCTGAGAAAAGCTCAGAGAATGATCGATAGTTAATAAATCAAGCAAAACTTTACATTTTAAAAAAACGCTGCCCTGAGAAAAACTATTGATTTATAAAAAACATTATTCGAAACCAATATCCAATTCAGACATAGCATTTTTCTTTTTATTATCATTAATAAAAATGCATGCCCTGTAGAACACACAGTCCATGATGGTGAAGGCTGCTTTATCTGAGATTTCCTCCTTGCAGGAAACACGGAAGTTGCATAGATTACCTTGTACAGTTCAGTTCATTTTCTAAACAGTGCCACCACCATAGTGTCTTTTTGTCCAAAAAGTGCTTAAAACACTTTACATGAACAGTTAAGGTTCCCAGAACTATCCTGGTTTCTTTTCATCTATTTTATTCTTGTTGGAGAAGGTGTCTTCTGCTGACTGTGAACCTCCACAAGGGACACAGAAGGCCTTCAGTGAGAGATCTGTGTTACTCGATCACATTTATCTGCTGAGAGACTGTAGAAACCAGGTTCGTGCTAAAAATGCTTACCAGAAATTCACAGGCCAAGTGGATTGGTCTATCTTATGATTCAGCACCACTAACTGCAGAAAGGAAATGGAAGAGCTTTATAGCACATCCATACATCTGTATATAGTCATGTCCAAAAAAATAAATAAATCTCTCGATTAAAGTATTAGCTTGCCTAACACCAGCAAGATCTACAAATACAAGGCTCTCAAAACACAACACATAATGATGTCCAAGACAGAAAAATGAGTATTTGATGACTAGCCTTCATCACTGAATCTTGATCTTAATAGCTCCACAGTAGCATCAAGACGGTGAACTCAAAGATGCTCAGCTTACTGGAGTTAAGACAGTTCAGGAGCAGCAAAAGGGCACAAATGCTAGATTTGTAATGGAGATATAAAGTCAAGAGGAAGTGAGGAATGAAACAGAGCTCTTTGTCCTTTAGTATCAGTATAATCATCTTTCTAAATTTTTCCTACATTTTAAGAATGAGACTCCTAGAACCATCAAAAATTCTGACTCTAATCAAGAACAGTTGCTGAAAATGAGAAATGAACCTAAACTGCCCTCTAAACATGGACTAGACTCTGAACAGTCATCATCATTACTACAGTCACACAAACCAGAGCCCACAGAGACTGAAAAATCTGAGGCTGCAGGGCACTCTGTTTTACATGATGCTACATAACAGCTGACGGAAACACAGCTTTGCCATGTCCCTAGTCAAGGCATCTTTGTATCCCAGCCACTACTGCATTTATCTTGCACATAATGTAAGCCAAGATGGTTTGGGGCAATCTGATCAAAGATGTGGGAAACAAAGTGCTGCCTGTGAAACTAGCCCTGAGAACCCCGAAAAACACTTAGTGTATTTGTTCGCAGAGAACACTGTGATGTTGCATCCCTGTACTAACAGTATCCAGGCTGGCTAGCTGAAAGGTAGGACAGATCTTTGAGTTAAAGGGACTCCTAAACACCACAAGCTATTAAGACGTTATACAGAAAAAAGGAAGCATATGTGGAGAGAAAAAAAAATTAACAGTCCCAAGAAGGCTGAAATTTTTATGCATGTAATAAACCTGGTGGTCTGCATTATACGCATGCTATAATCTAAGTGAAGCATTATCTTCTTCATTAATACTGAAAAAAAATTCTTACTCATATCCTTGTTATTTATTTGCTCATTACTACAGTCATGTCAAGACAAATACTTACATGTGTAAACACTGAATCATGCCTCTTTATCCACCACATCTAATTTAAGCTGGATGAGTAAAGCTAGATTTGGGGTTCCTCAGTAATGGGATGCAGAATAGAAGTCACTTTAAAGGAGACTGGTTTTAAGAGAGGGGTTAATCCTCCTTCAAAATCAGGTACCCTAATAAAATTCTCTCTCTCACTCAAAGCACACAAACTAAATTTGAGAGATCCAAAAGTATGAGTCAAGTAGAGCTTCAATACTCTGTACTGTTAGTCAGTAAAATATCAGTGGATTGTCACATACCATTAAAATGGTTTATATTCAACATACTGTGTTTTACCTACAATATTTGCTTTTTTCCTCTCTTAAAATGAAAGAAATGCTTCAAATATCAAAGCAAAAGGAAATGTTGTGCTGAAGTAAACTTCACTTTCTTTAAACTGCTTCTACTGTGCACAGTGGAGAAGTACTTTCAAAATCTTTCCAAAGGTCTTCAGTGACTTGAATCTCTTCAAAATCCTAAATGATAAAATATTTATTTACAAGAAGGCATAAATCCTCCAATTTATTATTTAATCAGAAGAACATAAAGAGAAGTTTGTAGAAGATCAAAGAAATATAGCTGCAGTAAGAAAAGCAGCAAGTCATGTAAATTGCATAAACATTTGAAAATATGCATTATATGACTGTACATTTGTTTGTATCCAATTATAATAACCAAAACCCCAACTAAACCCCTGAGAGCATGAAAGTATTTTATCTAAGAAAATCTTGTGATGTGTTCAACAGAGCATAAACGACTCAGCGTTTAATTTCATGGTTTATGCTACTAGAAAAATATTCAATAAAAATAAAAATGTCGCCTAATTTTACGTAGGGCCCTGATCTTCACTTCTAAGATTGATGCGAGCTTTGCCCTTTGTTGCAGCAAGAGCATAATTCAGACTATTCAGAGTCACCATAACACTGCTGCAAAAGAAAAGGACCTGGTATGTGTGGTATCAGCAAAAGATTCACCTATTCTAGTTCTTCAGCATTACATAATACATTAGCTATGGCAAGCATGAAAGAATGTAAAAATAAAGCGTTTATTTTAATTAGCATCTTAGGTATTTCTAAGAGGTCTGTTACATCTCAGTGTCAATTATCCCAAGATATACTATTATATCCAGCCACAGAAAATGCATCTTTCAGGCTAATTATGTAATTCAGAAACTCATGCTACAAAAGTTCCTTTCAAGTCAGTTAAAAAAAAGTTCACCTTCAGCCCACAGGAATATCTGTCTTCAACTTGGATATGCATTCATATTATTAAAATATACCATTTAGGATTCAGCATTTTCCTAAGGATTTTCTTCCCAGAACTCCAACACTTCTACTTGATTAACAACTGCCTTGCATTTTTTTTTTTTACTTTCCCCTAATGCCCTGTATGTTTGCAGGTCAATAGCTGACAGTATATATGCCTTAACAATGCTTTTTTAAAAAATAAAAAAATAAAAAATAGTCCTGTTGTTGAAGCAAGAATAACAAGGATTCAAATGTCTACTTAGAAATAGGTATTTGACAAAAATGACCTTTTACACCCCTATTCTTTTGCTGTTCCATATGGGGCCAGGCTTGTCACAGAACCTAATAAGAGCATACAGCTTTAGGCAGGGATGGAGGGGCAGACTGTTGAATTGTCACTCAGAAGCACCAGATCTGACATTAGGAAAATTTCAAAGTGATACAATACTCACGTCAGAAGTATTTTCTGAAAGATTAAGTGGACATTGTGCCTTCCTAACAGCTCAGGCATACAGCTTCCTGCTGTTCCTCTCCTCACTAAAGCAAGTGGAACTCAAAGGGAGAAGCTGCTTTAACTGTTATAACACAGTATCATAGCGACCTGCTATTACTTGTCTTCCCTCCAGCTGTCTTCCTGTTTTTCTACCTCTGGCTAATACAGTAATTCATCCCATAATAGATACAAACAACAACTACACAACTGTTCTCACGTGGAGCTTCATGCTGGAACATCTGAATACGAAGTCATGGCAACTGATGTATTTCCAGAAACATAATATTCCTTAGGAGATATTTGTCCATTAATGTTTACATCATCTTAAAATAGGCCAACCTCAATTGCAATGATTCCTGGTTTATTTTGCATTTCCATGCGTTGCTAACAGAACCACCACCAAGTAAGTCTCACTACAGTATTGCCCTCTGGAAATAAATTTTATATTTGCAAAATACTCATTAACTCAAATACTGCACAACACAGATTGCCTTTGTTGCATTTTTCACCCATAAGAATGGGTGAAAATGACCCACATTTTAAACTGTTTAGAAACAGCAAAATTTTGGCATAAAAAAACCTCAAGAAATTAATCCTGTATTCCCCAAAATTATGTTTTTAATCTTTTTTAAAATTTCCACTTACCTTTTTCAGCAAAATTCTCAACTTCGGTTAATTAAAAATTGTCTGTCTCCCTTTATAAAAAAGCTTTGTCAGTCTTATAAGTAGTGTATTTTACAATACAATACAATGCTTATAAGCATTGTATTTTATTCACTAGAGAGCACCTTGTATTGTCAATTATCACCAGCAACACAAAAATTCATTACCATACTGCAAAGATGCCAGAGTATCTAGCATAGCAATATATTGTAAAAAGTCAATATTTTTCTTAGATAAACCATACTTTTCCCATGCAAGTCCCAATCCATTCTTCTAAAGCGTGTGACATACAGACTACTGACTTACAGTCAGTACTACTGCTGTTACTCCACAATGTTATAATTTTCTCCTTTTTGTGAATGTCTAAATGGCCTTCTGGATTTTCACATGTACTGAACCTCGGAGACTTTTTACCTTCCCAAACATGAACAATGATATGAATGACATCTGCTGGGCCCTGAAGCACAGTAGGAAGAGTTCTACATCTATGCAAAACTTTGCTGAAGTTGGTGAAAGGCTCCAGGTTAATCCAAAAACCTTTCAGGTAAGGCTCAGCCTGGGGCTCAAAGTCTTACACTAAGACATAACATTGCTTAATGTACACTATTCAAACTAACATATTTTCCCTGATGAATTGCATTCTTCTTATCAAAACATTTACAGTGCTGCTAGGTGTGTTTGTTGCTTTTTCTTTTCTTAAAATTTACAAAACAAAACTTGACTTCTTAGAAAAAAGGTCTCTAAGACCTTTTTGGTTCAAAATGTGATTTTAATACTCAGTGGAACAAGCCTCCCTTTAAATGCTAAGAAGAAAGAATAACCTTACTTTACACTACAGTAAAGACATCAAACACATTCTTGAAAGTAAAATGGTTTATTCATAAGTTAAGACCATCTAAAAACTAGGTATCATATCATGAACTGTGGGGAAACCCTAAATTTGAACCATCTCTAACACAGCCTTGATGAAAAAATCACCAACAGCTGTGTGGGAAACTACTTCTCAACACTGAAGATCATAAAAATCATTTCTACAGGGCCAGACTGTAATGTACACTACTGAAACCATAACTGATGAGAAAAAAAAGGAGGGGGGGGCAAATAAAGCTTACTGATGTGCTAAACAAAATCAATCTCATATTTGCAGAGCGCTCATCACAGATGCTTTTCATGGTGTTTCACCAATATTGATTAAATCACTTAGCACATAAACATACTGAATATTTTTAGAAGTAGAATGCAAGTAGAATTATTTGTATGCACTTTCTGAAAACGTATATGCAGTCTGATAAAAAAGCATGGGATAAACATCTAGCAACAAGTGGAATGTGCCTGTGCTGTGCAGCAGATAGTTTCATATTAAGCTGCAAAATGATCCACCAAGTCATAGATTCATCTCTTCTCCAGCTCAGGAGATTTGCCAGTATTTGATTCAAACAGCTATGGTCATTGTCTTTCACTGCTTGAGAATTTCAGATAATGTGGAAGAAGATGGGTGCGGTTTGCACTCCCAGTCATCCAGAACTGGTCTTATCACTGGTAGCAGGAAGGTTACTCACAGCTCCAAGGGCAGTACAAAACACTACAACCCTTTCAACTGTCCCACTACTCCTTTACAGATTACAGTCAACAGTTTGAGAAGTGCTGCCCCCAGTCTATTCTGTTTCCCTCTAAGAAAGCCATTCTGCATCCTTGATCATACTAGTTGCCCTTTTTTTTGTGCATTTTTTAGTTCTGTCAGTCTTCCCTAAGCAGACTCCAGAACTGCCTGTAGTAGTCAAAACGAGGGTATATGAGGGTACACTATGAAATTACAAAGCAACATAGCAATGTTTTCTGAGTCCTAATTTATTTCTTTCACAGAAACTCTTAATTTTCTACTTGTATTTTAATCACAACCAACCATTGAATTTATGATTGCAGAAAGAAGTTAGTGATACCACGTTCTCTCAGTGGATGCCTTCTGCCATGTATGCATATTTTTGGCTATATATTACATACAGTAACATTCAACTGGTATGTGTATTTATCTATGTGTATATGTATATACATATGTGTGTGTCTACAAACATACATATATATGTAGACACACACAAATACACATATAAATTCTGAATCAATTAGCATTTAAACTAACATGCTGCTTTGCTGCCCAGTCATTAAGGATCAGAAGTCTTTGTGCAACTTTTCTTACTCAGCTCTTTATAAAATTTTTCAAAGTTTTTATATTCATTCTACTTTATCATTGCATTATTTATTCTTTTTCCATTACTAATGGCACAGTTTTTAAAGGAAATACATTATAACCTCATACTAAGGAAAGTGATTTAGTCCTACTTTCCCTTGACTCGTTTTTTAAATAAGTAATTAATCCATGAAATAAATCCCTCTTGTTGTTCAACAGTTTAGTTTCCTCAAGAGTCTCCAGAGAGGAGCTCAAAAACCTTTTGAAATCCAAGTGCAGTACAACAACTTGATCATCCTAATCCACATGCTCGTCTGCTCCTTCAAGGCCATTTACTCAATTTGCCAGGAGATACTCCTCAAGTATTGACTCCTCTCCAGTATTAGTGGCACAAATATGATTATCTTCTTTATTAACTTTGGCATTCATTCAGTACAGAAGTCAGACTTCCTGCTCTGTAGTTTTACCACTCCTGCATCCCCTTTTAGAAACTAGCATCACGTATCAAAACCATTAATTTTCCTAACACCAAGAACAGTTTAAGAGACAGTTTTCTATCACAGATCAATGTTTCATTTTTGAATTCCTTTGCAAGTAAGGTTGCCATCTGGTCCTGGAAACTGATTTCTGTTTCTTTTACTGATTTGGTCTAAAATTTATTCTTGTCATTTCCGATTATGGCAGACCCTCAACACAGTGGGAGAGACTCATGTGAAAACTGCCCTAAACTATTCTAAAAAAAAAGTCAACATAAAACATTTATTTTGCATTAACTAGTTTTATCTTCCTGCAGTGCTCCTTCTCTATCCTCCTCTTTAAATAGCAGACTCTCTAGAAGACTCTCTGGAAAGCTTCCTGCTTCTGATATCTCTGCAGGAAATTTTCATTTGCATTTATTAATTATGATTCTCACCTTTTAAAAAAGTGTTTAGCACTCCTAATTCACAAGCAAGTTCCATCTCCAATGATATGTACAATCAAAACAAGTGATTGAAATGGATTCCTAGTTGGCTCCACAACAAAACTACATTTTCATTTCTAATTTTAGTAATAGGTTACTCCCTCTCCTTCCCTGCATGTTTTGATGACCACATAAAAATTTTTAATACTAACAGACTGGTTAATACCATTTGAATTGAAACAAATGGGATAGTTTACACGTCCAAATTATTGTTTCAGCTTTGCTGCAAATTCAGGCAAATACTACTGAATTGGTAAGGTTCACAACATGTTTTCCAAAACTTACTCCATAAACCTCCAACTAGGCTTGTTTTCCCCATAAAAATATGAACATCTGAAGCTGTGCCAGGTGTTTTGCTCAGTTTTTCCACAATCAAAGTGGACGTGCCAAATACTATAAGAAATTTTCATCTGAAAATAACCACATTTCAATAAAATGCCAAAAATATTTCAGAAATAAGTAATTTACCATTACTATTGCTGGAGTACCATTACCTACACAGGAACTGTCAAACAAGTGACTGGAATAAAATATGACTACGTATTTGGGCAACATCCTGGAGTCTTCCAGATGAATAATTGCAATAATTAACAATGCACTGCTATTTTTTTCTTCATTTCTGAGTAGCACTTTAGTACTCACTAGGCCATTTCAATTTGTTCCAATGGGATGCAGAGCTGCTGCCTTTTTTTTCTTTTTAAACCCAGATTTCTGACTGCAGCCTGTAGTTAGACAATACTATGAAAGCAGATGCCTCTGGTTTCTAAGAATATTATTGCGTGCCTCCATTACAATTAAATAAGCAGGAACACAGGCGTTCTTGTAAATGACACACTACTACTCTTTATTATTTCACCTATAAAGCTGATTATTTCACCAATAAACCTCATTAACTGAGGTCCTGTACGACATCAAGAAAATAAAGACTGCAAGTAATACTTTGTTTGTGCTCTTGATTATGTACTGTAATGTTCTGTTACATTACCTTCTGCAGCAAATTAAGTTACATGCTTACTTCATGAATTTTCTCACCTGCCAAAACTGGAAAGAAGGTTGTTGCATGAAATAAGATAATTTATACGAAATTATAACATTAAGCCCAGATTGGCAAAAGATATTTTTTCTTTCATTCGCAAAAGAAAATAGCAACAATACACATTGTTAGTGTATTCTATTACTTATTTCAGTAATACTTACTTTTCTTTTTGCACTTTTAAGCAGGCAACACAAATATTGAATTTAACTAACAAAGTTCTGGGTGAAAATTCAGTTGCAACACTAATTTCCATTAATCCAATGCATTACATTTTTAAGTAATTTAATGTAATGCTATAGGACATTTTCCACCACCAGAATGGATTGAGTTTGTTAGAAAACCTCCAACAGAACTACAGTATATACAACATCTCATCAAATCAAAAAGGAGCCAGGGGTTTTGCAAGTGATGTGAGCTCTAAATGAAAACTCTCAGATTATCCTCTATAACAGAATTATCTCCCTGAATCTACCTGCGCTGGACTCAGAGAAAGAACTGGAAAGCAAGTTTAACACACAAATAGGTCTATCTTCACTGAACCTACGCTCTTCTGCCTTCTATCTATCAAATTGAGCCTCTTTATGCCAAGGAATACTTGGCAAGACAGCCTAAAGGTGGTTTTGTTACTTTTATCTCTGTTCCATGCAGGAAACGTCAACTTCCATCACTTTTGCAAAATGGAGACACTGAAAATAATGTTGGTCCCCCATCTACCTCACAATTATGTTATTTCGCAATTTATAAGAGTGAAGTACATATAATGCAAAGAAATGGCAAATTAACCACCTTACCATTGCGACATACCGCATATAAAATTCTTATGTGATAAGAAAGTGACTCAAATGAGAAATATGCAAGTCTTAGCTGCAAGAGTCTGGATATTCCTACAAAAGGCAGAAAGAGTCACATGTGGCACACCAGAACAGAACTGCTTTCATTTGACCAGTAGGTAAAATGACATGAGGACCAGTATAAGAACCTGAAAGACACAGCAGCTTCCAAGAAGCTGTCGAATTTTTTGGCAAGATTCACTCAGAGCTTCTCCTTTCTAAATGGCTAGTTCTTTAGAGAATTCATGCAAGGACACAGCATGTAATCAGTGAAAATGAAAACTGTTTCTCAACTATATTATATAATTTTTCATTTTAACAGAACAGGTTTCAAGTGTGTAATAAACAGCTCCATCTACTGTCCTAAAAGCAAGAAAAGCATTTCCCTAAACTTCCATTTCCAGAACAGATCTCTCACAACTTCTCATTCACTCTGTCCTTTTGTAATGAACGGCTACACCTGAAAATCATCAACTTCAAAGCAAAAAGGACTGGAGGACAGATCAGGCAATCTCCGGCCCCCGCACGTCTTCAGATCGGCTTTAGGCAGCTGAAAGCCACCCGAGCCAAAAAGGCAGGAAAAAGCCATTGAGTGAGGGACTTCCCCACGCCATGCATGCAGCGGGAGCTTGCAAGAGGAGGGAGAAATGAGCCTCCGCAGACTCCAGTTCCTTGACATCTTGCAAGGATGGCAGTATGTCACTGCCCGTGTCTTCGTCCCAGTGATGAAAATATACCTGGTTGAAAAATGCTGAAGTGCTACTTACAACAAAACAAAGTTTGAGGCAATTTATTATGGAATTTTCTGAATTTCGATATTTTAGTTAAGTGCAAGAGGGAGCGTATTCCAAAAGAGAAAGCAACGGTCAGCTTCAGCTCTCACCTTCTGCATGACATGAGAAACACAGTATCAAACCCTATCAAATCAAAGGGTAAAAACCTCATTTAATCAGCCCCTAGGCTTTCACAGTAGCTCAGCTGTTTTCACAGAATGATCGAGGTTGGAAAGAACCTCTGGAGATCATCTCAAGCATCATGCTCAAGCAGGGTTCCCTAGAGCACTTTGCACAGGATCACATCCAGGCAGACTTTGATTATCTCCAGAGAAAGAGACTCCACAATCTCTCTGGGCAACCTGCTCAAGTGCTTTGTCACTCTCACAGAAATGAAGTTTTTTCTCATATTCAGGCGGAACTTCCTGTATTTCAGTTTGTGCCCATTGCCTCTTACCCTGTTGCTGAGCACCACTGAGAAGAGTCAGAGAAGAAGTGTCCCCATCCCCTTGACACTCCCCCTGAAGATATTTGTACACATTGATAAGATCCCCCCTCAGTCTTCTCTTCCCCAGGCTGAAGAGGCCCAGCTCTTGCAGCCGTTCCTCAGAGGGCAGATGCTCCAGCCCTCTGATCATCTTTGTAGCCCTACGCTGGACTCTCTCCAGTAGCTCCATGTCTCTCTTGTCCTCGGGAGCCCAGAACTGGACACAGAACTCGAGATGAGGCCTCCCCAGGGCTGAGTAGAGGGGCAAGATCACCTCCCTCCACCTGCTGGCAACAGTCTTCCCAATGCACCCCAGGATACCATTGACCTTCTTGGCCACTAGGGCACATTGCTGGCTCATGGTCAACCTGTCATCCATGAGCACTCCCAGGTCCTTCTCTGCAGAGCTGCTTTCCAGAGGGCCAGCCTCCACGCTGTACTGGTGCCTAGAGTTATTCCTCTTGAGGTGCAGGACTCTGCACTTGCCTTTGTTGAAGTGCATTGATCAGACTTTTACTCATATCGAATTATCTGAGTGAAACTCTCCTTATAAACTAATCAGTTAAAAATGGAAAGGAACAACTGTAGATTTTTTTTCCTTTGAAGTACCTGAAACACATTACAGCGATGTAGTACTTAGAAAAATATGACTCAGGATCTTTGAGATCATTTCCCAAACTGTGGTTTGTAACTCACAAGACTCCTCAAAGCATCTCCAAGCAAGGAAAAATAATGGTGCTTGCTTAACAATGTTTTTAAAAACAAAGTTTCCTATTTCAAGTTATCAATGACATAATATATCCAAAACTAACACAGATGCTCCTTACATGCTGTCTTATGGCAGGATTTCTTCAAGTACAGGTCACTCATAACTCCTACTCTAATCAGCAGGCTTAATTTAAGTCCTTTGAAAAATGAGAGCTACTAACAGATTTGTGGAAAAAAAAAAGCATTAGTTGTTTTGCTGACTATTTAGGAAACAACATGAATACTGCTAGAACACTACAACAAAGCAGACTCTTCACTAATTATCACCACAGGACAGGATGATGCCACTAGATTTGTAAGTACTATGACTGTTAAAATGGAAAAAATATCCTTCATGCAGAAGAAAAAAAAACGTAACCCTGATATCACTGAAAAGTTTGCTTCTTTTTCCTTAAATCACACAAGACTAGGATGATTCAAATAAATTACACTGAAGTTAATTTTGCTGAAAGTAACTTTTGCTCAAACAGCAACCACTTGGCATGAAAAGTTATAAACAAAATACACCTAAAGGTAAGAGTTCTGCTGCGCGTTTCAGAATATCCCAACTTAACTTTCTTTCACTGGACTATGCTGCAGTAACGCCATCAAAGGAGAGAGGTGTGCAAAGCAGAAGTCACAGTAGCAGCATGGCTTTTCTTTCAAACAGTTCAGCTGCCTTCCTCCAAAGCCTTAGGTTAGATCATCACCAGTCAAGACTGCTTTACCTTGATTTTCAGTACTTCTATAAATGTCATCTCCCAAATATCAAGTCATCAAAATGCAAGGCTTATAGCCTACAACACAAACGTACAATGAATCTGCCAAGATTCTTATCCTAGCAATACTTCTGTCTCACTCTCGCTAGGGAGACTGCTTTAGCTCCTAAATTTAAGATCTGTGTGAGCTGGCTTGCTGGACACTGATACAATGTGTCTATAGTAATAGACTATACTATAGTAATCTATAGATTACTATATCAAGTAATGGCACTACAAGCTTTTGCTGTGTAACAATGGAGCATACACTCAATAAGAGTATATTCCAAAAGTAGCACAGCTCAGAAGAAAGTATAAGCGATAAATCACAGCCTAAATCTTCCAGGGAAAGGCAAGAATATCTTCTCAACTTTTGCAAAGTTGAGAACCTTGCAAAATTGCTAAGTACAATTACTGGCAACACACTGCTGCCTAAAGGTAAAACAAAAACAGAAGCTGCAAGATTAAGATGATCATTTTTAGTATATACACATACCCATCCAATAAAAAGGAAAACCTTTTCCAGAAGAAAGAGGAGGAATTTATATTGCATTATTCTAAATGCATTGTTTTGATATAATGCTATACTGGATACAATTTGTTTTGTTCTGGAATACGTGTTTTCATAACACCTCCTGTTCTCCTTAATTACCAGGACAGTATATGCGAATGTGTCCATTTTGAAAAATCTGCAACTCTTCCCAAGCAACGTAATCACAGCTGGCCAAAGCCCAGTCTCACTACTAGAACTGTCTCACCTTAAGCAACGCCTTGCTGCACCAGCACTTCCTTTCCCCGCTATCATCTAGTCTCTGTCAAACAAACTGAGACACAAAAAAGCTGAGCATGTCAGTAGATGGAGGGTATAAACCTTATTTTGCACTCACAAACAGAACACTGACAGGATTTCACAAGACTGGCTTTAACCACAGCTTAGATAACACCATCCACGTAGTCAGGGCAGCACAAAATCCACCAGGAAGCTATGCCAATAAATGCTTCAATATCTAACCTAGCTAAATCACATAATTATTTCTGCTACTTTGTAAAGAGGGGTATCTGAATTAGCTTTAACTTTGGGCACCATCTGATGTGGCTTGACTGTAGAGATGTATAATTTTCCCACTCCATCTCTTAATACAATTTATTTCCATGTCCAATGAGACAGAAAACCTATGCTTATTCACTCACATATGATGCTTAATATTTGTGTCACTGACCACTGCTAGATAAGAAGTTCAGTAAATGAAGCTCAGAGAAAAAAATGTTTGAACACAGATCCAAGGTGTACAGAAGAGGAAAGGTGCATTTGTTACTTGGATTGAAATGTTTCTGCAGGAGATCTCCAGGTCACTGTGTTTGTGATAAAGTTTCCTTAATACATGCCATGAATTTATAAACTATAGTCTCCGCTCCCACAGAGGAAGCAAATGAGCTGTCCTCCTTTGGGAGAGGACAGTCAGAATAGGTCAACAGTTGTGAGCACATTGTATCAGTGTCCAGCAAGCCAGCTCACACAGTCTGTCTCTTAACTGCACTTTTAACTCATTAGTAAGTGCAATCTCAGGCAAATCAGGTATCAAGTAGAGATGCCTTAATTCTGAATTAAAGTTAAGTGCTCTGTGAGAGATTTTTGTATAATTTTATCACATAGAGCATACTATCATACTGTAAAATAGATTTAGTGATTAATTGCATACTAGTAACATGCTCAAAAAATTGAAAAGATATATTTTAAGACTCAAAAAATGTGAGGGAGAGAAAAGAAAAGATACACAGCACCAAGGGCAATGTGCATAAAAAGCTTGGCTCATTAGGGGCATCTTTATTATGAAGGAACATGATGAAATCTCCCTTGCACTCAAAAAGTAGGAAAAGCTGTTCAGATGCCAAGCCTTAAAGGCTCCATATGTCCAACCACCTAGATATCCTGAGTTTATTAGATTCCAGAGGAAAAATAAGAAGTTCATAGGTTCATAGTTTAGCTCAAAGTCATGCCTTCTGTCTCCATTTTTTTTTGTTTGTTTTGTTTTTCCTCCTTTCCTCTCTAAGTCCAGGCCTTCGTATTCATTTACACATTATCAACAAACTATAGAACCAAAATCACATCATATATAGAGCACTCTGGCTGCATCCAGGCTTGCATCCTAAGAGGGGCCAAAGTGCACGGTAACCAACAGACCAGATTACACCACTGGAGCATAAGGAGGAATTTCTCCAGGCTTTCCCAACATGAGAATCACTCCTGGATTCCTCAGTAAAAACATAATCCCTCTCGCCTCCAATTCTCTACATAAAAAATGTGAGTATTTTATAAAGATGACTCAATTAATTAAACTGATACACAGACACTATGGGGATTTGGGCCATTAGAGTATTTGAGCTAAAAACTCATCTGAATAACGCATTTTTGAAAGAATTAATTTAATTTTCCTTGCACTTCTTCCGTATTATTTATATTCTTCCTCGTGTTAGAGTTTAGATAAAAGCATATCCTTGGAGTAACTCAAATTATTAAAAAAATAAATAAGACAAGCTTTCTACGCTCTCCATTTGTAACTCAAGAAAATTAGTATGAAGAGAAAGATGTCCAGTTGGATTACTAATTCACAGCTTTATTCCATGTTGCTACAAAGACATCTGGTGAACGCAGGATCTACTTTGTGCTAATGGAAATTCCTGCTAACAAGCAACGCTCTGGACTATTTCCCTTTGTAGCTTTATTTCCCATCTGGCATGGCTGAAATGAGATGGGACATTCATATTTTGCACATTGCATTTGCAGATCTCAAGCAGTTTTATATGAGACAGCGGCCTCATGCTCTCTTCTAGCATCAGAGAACAGAAGCCCCAGGAAGACTCAGCATTCACGTATCATTCACAGAGAACCTGCAACACAACACAAATGAAAAGAGCACAACTCTGACCAAAGGGGAAACACAGATGATAGATGATAAGCAGCCCATAAAAACAAGGGAAAAGCCTAACAGCTTCCATCTTCCTGATTTTAAGGTTACTTCTTTAGGTATTCCTTCCAACTGGGATGCATGCTGTAGCATATCAGGGCTCTGACTAATTAACTGCTTGTTTAATGGGAACAACTGTAGCTAGGGAGAATTAGGAAAGAATGTTTTCCCAGGAAATACAGATTGTCAAAGGCCTCTTACTTTGCTCTGCTGTTCTTCTGCCTCCCTCCCAGCACTTAATAGATGTGGGAATTACAAGCTGATGCACATTACGGTAACCTAGTCAATAAAAAAGGTGTCTACCAGGAGCAGATGCTAAAGTCATCTCCTAGAGGACAGTGCCTGAAGAGGACAAAACAAACACACACAAAAAACGTGAATCTTCTCCTGATCACGACTTCACCCCTTTTTCCCTACATTACCTTCTAAAAAGGAAGCATAAAAGGGATTCAAAAGAACAAGCAAAAATCTCTGGCTAGACTAAACCATTCATTAACCCTTGCAGTTAAATGCTGTCAGTGAAGTTGTGACCTGTTGTTCAAAAATGTCCCTTCTTTGTTCTCATACAACAACTGCTCTGATCAAATATTTGCGCCTGTTAAGAATCTGGCACAGGACTTCAGTTACAATCTTGGAATGCTGAGCACATGAACAAATAACCAAGAATAATTTTAAAATCTAATGACTCCCACAAAATTGTATCTAAATTCTGCATAATACAATTTTATTCAGCATCAGTTCTCCAAGAAAACACATGCACACAAAATGATGCGAGACACTAAGTATTTTATTAAAAAAGGTCTTAAATGCATAAAAATATTTTCTTTTTTCTTTTCTTGTTTTTTTTTTTTTACTTTTATATAAAATTGAGGATACTTTAAATACCAGGTCAAGTCTGATTTTGAAAATGTTCCTCATCTGGAGAGAAGTCTATATTGTAAGACAGATGGAGATACTCAGTAGATATTCACTACTGAAAGCTCCTTTAAACAGCCAGACGAACAACAATGTCCATTAACTCTTGGCCTGGGTTAAACAAACTAACTGCCTGGCAGAGCCCAATCCATGGATTACTAACATCCTCCCTGATTAATGATCACCTTGATACTATGAAATACTATCACCTCATGAAACAAACATGACTTATACCATATCAGTGTGTTTCAGAAGACAATGAAATACTACTTGTACTTCACTTAACTGAAGTGTATTTCTCTTAACTGAATGGTAAGAAAAAATCAGGTTACACATTTATTTCTTGTAGAGGTTAGATAAGAGAAGATAGATGGTTATTTGGTGCTGGATACCTCAGAAATATCCATATTGCTAATTTTCCACATCAAGACATTTTATTACCTGGAACCTTGACTACAATTATAGCAATACAGCATATAGAATATTAATTACAAAGAATATAAAGTTAAAGCCATACTTTGGTACTGCTTTTTCCCTACAGTATCTGAGTTCTTTGTATTAATCCACATATTTACTTTAATAGAATTGATTTTACTCAAAATTTAAAACATGCAATTGAAACAGCTTTTTATTATTAATTCTCTCAATTATCTTCAGTGTCCTATTTTCTGTCCTATGTCCTGCTAAGAGAACAGGTGACTAACAAGTGCTTTGAGCAACTGAGTGATATCCAGGCAGTTGAGATATTTTTGTGACACACTGAAACACAGAAATTTCTAATTTTTGAAGACATATGTGACAGGTAACTGGCCAGTCACCCTGGCATGTCACCTACACATTAAGAGTTATGGCAAACTAGATAGGGAAGGGTTTCCATGAGATTGTTTCATCCATATCCCATTGCTACCAGGGCAGAATCACTTATGTCTACATAGCTGCTAGCACATATTTCTTTAAACACCTTTAGAGATGGAAACACTGAAGTCTTCATAGGTAAGCATTACAGGCCTTCACTATCCTCAGTGTTTAAGGCTTATTGTCCATGTCTACCCTTGCTCCAATTAAATTCATTAGTTAATATTCTGTTACCAGTAGTTTATCCCCTCTCTTTTTTAAACAATCTTTTTACGTATTCAGTCTATGTAGTGTACGTCAACCTGTATGAATCTGCTTGCAGGACCTCTGAAGAATAATACCTGTAAAGTATTTCAGACTCTTTCTTTAGTGCATAACAGATTTTACTTCAGTTATTTAAACAAGGTCTCTCTGTGTTAAAGGGCTGTTGTTCAATAAACATTCAGGATAACAGCTATATGAGTTGCAAATCTACTGAAAGATAACTCTCATTTCTTGCACAGTGCATCAGAAATGTTCCAAAGGAGAGAACATAAAAAGACATGGGAAGACCACAAATGCTCATGTTTTCTAATCCAATTCACTCTGGCCTTCTTTCTTTACTCCATCTATTCCTCAGAGGGCAGTTAGGATCATTCGTCCTTTTCTGAGAAATTCATTCATAGTCTTTCATGTCTAAGAATCAGCTAGAATAAGAACTTTAAACCTGCTTCAAAAAAATTATATGAGAAGTAGCTTGTATGATGCCTTATGAGATACAATGAATGATACAATGAAGTATCACAACCATATCTGTAACACAGAAATCCTACCACATGCAACCCCCAACTCTTCCTGTGCCCCACTTGGTAAAGTCTATAATGGAAAGGAAAATGTACTATAAATAGTTTAAGTCCACTTATTTTCCATCCAAAGGCTAGCAGTACATAATAAACAACTTAATGAAGTTCAAATCAGGACAACTTAATCTCATGGTTGCAAACATCCATTACACACATCTCACTTCAACAACAAGGCTAATCTTTTTAAAGACAGATGAATGTGGACATGAGGTGTCCCACTAAGAATTACTTAATATAATACTTCTCACAAAATGAAAAACTATATAAGAAAGGATTTTGCAATCCAGCAAATCTTTCTGTAACTAGACTTCATTATTTCTGCCATTCTACTACACCAACCATTAAAATAGCCTTCGTCTTGTTTTCATGTATTCCAAGGATATTGTTTTCCACTTTGAACTACGCACTCCTCTGAGTGACTCATTTGATCAATCTTTGGGCATAGGATGAAAACATCCCCTGAGTAGATCACACAATTGGATTATTCTGAAGCAATTTCATTTAAGCTGAAAGCACAAAATACAGAGAGAATATAAAGAAATACAGAAATATACAGAAAAAACAAAAAGCTCTCATTAAAAGAGGAAGTAAATGTGAAAGCCTTGTACTAAGTAGAAATCAGTTTAGAGATAACAAACTGCATAGGACTACCAGTAAGGCAAAGTCTGCTGTGGAAACGAATGCCAGATGAAAATGGATACAACAAAATCACTACAAATCAGTGATGTGGTATCTATCTTACTGTGATGGAGTCCTCACAATTACCTCCAGTATTAAATAATCATGAAAAATAGTCCAACTTTTCTCTATAGCCATGAATTTATACTCAGACAAAATGACCGCTGACTTAAGAGTTTTCAGAACAAGCAGTAATATCTTATCTAATTAAAATAAAACAAAAACAAAACAAAAAAGATAAAATAGGAAGTTGAAATTCATTTACATTTTACTCTAGAAGACCTTATCTCAGCTGACTGAGTTCAGGTTATTCTTAGTTCTACTGCAACCAAATATCCTAAGAAAGATTCCTGATTTTTATTCTGATCTGATATGTTAACAAAGAGCGCAACTGTGGCAGAAGGTTTTGTATTTCACTAGCATGGAACTAGTCTTCAACACTTGGATAAGTGAAGAACCCCTGTCTGATTCTTTGAAATTCATGCTCCCCTGCATTCTCTCTCAGTCTTCAGAGCTTGAATAAAACTTGCCTAAATGGTCTTAAATCCACCAGAATTATTGCATGGTAACAAACTACACAATGTAAATCAAAGCAGTATCTTTTGCTTTATATAGAGGCAAAACACCTGACATTAAATGGTCATAAATGATATATTTTCCTTCACTTCTTACCTATCTATACCTATGATTACTCGAGAAATTCAGGTAACTGAAGCTGTCAAAGGTCAAATCATAAAGGCCTAGTTAATTTTACAGATATTCATCAGGATAAACTAAGATTTCTCTGTGAAATTACATAATTTTAAAAGACTAAATAATGACAACAGAGTAAGACTTAGTGGCTTAAATTTATGAAATTTTGCCTGCACTTTCATTCTGATCCAAATTGGTTGCAATTCACTTCAAAAAATTTCACTGAGTTCTAGATAAAGAATAAACTAAGAGTGTTGAAGAATTACAAACAAAATATTATTTTTGCCATTTAGCTTATCTTCATTTCTGATGCAAGGGAAATTATTAGCATTTTCTTTGTCTACACAGGACTGAGTAGGATAGTTAGTTTTGTTACTAATATTCATAGCTTTCCAGTTGTTCTGCAGTATAGTAGAGTTTACTTATATTATAAATTCCAGAAAAAAGTGCCCATATAAAATTCAGAACTTTCTGTAAAAAAAAAGAAAGATAATTACTAGAATATAATTTAAATTATATTCTGAAAATAATCTGACTGGCTGAATTCAAGATGTTTTTTCAGCCTTCATCCAAAACTTGTAAAAGAAATAACATATCTATACCATACAATGGCATAATATATTCAAAACATTCACCAGTACGTATAAAATTCTGGTCATTTTGAAGGCAGAGAAAAGCTTGGGAAAAAAACAAAATCTTATAAGAAAACTGAAATAAAAACCTTAATGCAAGTTATTAAAACATTCAAATTTATATTTGACTTCAGAATTGTATGACTCCGTATCCAACATCTAGGGCCAGTTACATAAATTTTATCTTTTGAGATCAATTCCTTGTGAAAACTCAAGACAAAAAACACAAAATCCATTCACAGAAAATCCTCTGTTTCACAGTGAAAATAAACAGGATTACACAGCATAGACAGTTCTACTTTATGTAAAGGACACACAATACCATGTGGACACTAACTCTTCTGCCAAAAAAGTGAGAGAAATCAGAGCAAGTATAATTAACTGCACTTTTCCACAGGATGGATTTTTCTCCCTCACCTCAACAAAACAAAAATCAATATAATAGAATAGCATATTTGTGCAGAGCTCTGCACCTAGGGAAAAATAACGCTAGGCACCAGTACAAGCTGGGGGCTGACCTCCTGGAGAGCAGCTCTGCAGAGAAGGACCTGGGAGTGCTGGCGAATGACAAGCTGACCATGAGCCAGCAATGTCCCCTTGTGGCTGGGAAGGCCAATGGCATCCTGGGCTGCATTAGGAGGAGTGTTGCCAGCAGGTCGAGGGAGGTGATCCTGCCCCTCTACTCAGCCCTGGGGACGCCTCGAGTACTGTGTCCAGTTCTAGGCTTCCTGGTACAGGAGAGACATGGAGCTACTGGAGAGAGTCCAGCGTAGGGCTACGAAGATGACCAGAGGGCTGGAGCATCTGCCCTCTGAGGAACGGCTGTGAGAGCTGGGCCTCTTCAGCCTGGGGAAGAGAAGACTGAGGGGGGATCTTATCAATGTGTACAAGTACCTGAAGGGAAGGTGTCAAGGGGATGGGGCCGAACTCTTTTCAGTTGTCCCGTGCGACAGGACAAGATGCAATGGTCAGAAACTGAAGCACAGGAAGTTCTGCCTGACCGTGAGGGGGAACTTTTCTACTGTGAGAGTGACAGAGCACTGGCACAGGTTGCCCAGAGAGGTTGTGGAGTCTCCTTCTCCGGAGATATTCAAGGCCCGCCTGGATGCAACCCTGTCTAACATGCTCTAGGTGACCGTGCTGAGCAGGGAGGTTGGACTAGATGATCTCGAGAGGTCCCCTCCAACCATACTGATTCTATGACTCTATTCTATATCTTAACAGCAAACTAAAATATTATTGCTTAAATAACAGCAGAATTTGGGATTTGTTTGTGTTTGCTTAAAAAAAAAAAAAAAGTATTGTTTCTCATATCCCAGAAGTATATGCATCAGCTACAGTATATACGTATCAGCTCCACAACACCACTGAAGACACGGTACGTATTAAACAATCACTGTATGTGTTAAATAATCACAGTAATGATGACAGTAAAAAACAGCATGTCCTTGTTTGATAAGCACATAGGCATTTTTCGTTGTCTTTAAAACATAATATAAGCTGTAGCAAATCACTCACACACACAGAAATTCATAGATTATGCATAATATCTAGCTACATCAGTATACAAAATCACTTTTGAAATTCTATTGCTTTCGCAACTCTTACAGTTCTATGTGGAATGGCCTCACAATGTTTAAGTTGAGAAATTTGGTCACTCAAATACCAAACACACAGCTCCATGAACTCAGAATACACGTATTCTTAACAGCTGCACCTTTTTGCAGTGTAAACAGGTAAAGAGGTTGATTGCTTAAATAAGTAGTAATTGGGGACTGATTGTGCTACAGATTGTGCTATTTATTCCTGTATAACAACTGGAGTAGAATCTCTCAAGTTCTATTATATAAAGCATCTTGTTAGCATCAAACTTCCATTTCAAACTGCTTGGATAAGACGACAGAAAAAATCTCATTTAAATACCAACAACCACTTTGCGAATAGAATCTCTCCCTTCTCCCTCCAGCTTCCCTCAAAAAAAAAAAAAGAAAAAAAAAGCAACAGTTTTTTTTTTAAAAAATGCCGTTCTTTTCTTTTAACAAAGAGAAATAAACCTTAGAACTTGCATTAATCAGTGAATTAGCAGTTTTAGAGTGTCCCTTTATTAAATCTCACAAGGATACCCTTTCAACATCATCTTTTTTTCCCTCAAAAAATTCTACTTCTAATAAAAGCATATTCTTTTTAATAAAAATACCCTCTAACACTTGCTCTCTGGTTATTTTGAGCCAACATGCACAAAGACAGAGTTTGTTGTTTCCATGTAAATCAGTAGAGAAACAACAGCATCTGAGGAAGAACATAAATCTTTTACAGAAATAAACCTTTAGCTATTGCTTGCTTCAAAGGAGTATTAAAATGGTTATATTGATATAATCAAATAGCCAGTGAGTCCAAAAACCCAGTTTCAGCTACATTTATGACAATAAACAAGTATTGAAAATTTTGACTATAAAAAAGGCAACGTTTTCAAATCCCCCTATATTCACATACTAGAATGTTACCTAGAGAAATACAGTGTGCTTATTCAGGACGGTACACATTTTTCTCCAGTATGAATTAAGACAGCAAATTAGTGACCAACACTGGAAGAAAACTAGAAAAGATGTCTACTGGGGCAGGGCTTAAGGACATAATGAAAACAGTGTCAAACTTTGCTACTGCCTAAGTTTCCCTTTCTTTCCCCAGTTAAGAAGCCTTCCATCGGCAGCATAACCCACCTTGCCTGAGAGTCAGATTTCTGAACAAAATGTTCAAACCAGCTTTCCACTGAGATGCTGTGCCTCCATGTAGGATGCTCCCACTGGGCATCCTGGCTAGCTTTTCTCTGATGCCTGCCCCTTCTGGACCTGCACTTTGAGACCCTCTCTTGCCTGAGAGCAATATCTTTGCTCCATGTTGAAAAGCTCACCCAATCATCTTAAAAAATGCTTTCCTGATTAAACTCTCGCTGCCTTTGGATTGCATCACCTTTCTTAGCTTCAGCCCCCATCTATGAAAATGAGGACGAGCACTTTCCTACCTCATCTTGGCCATCAAGGGCACGAAGATGAAAGGTTGGTCAGGCTCTCCAGTGCTATAGTAACATGTACCAAGTCTTACTGTAATAAGGTGGTGGACATCCCATTCACGGTCACATCCTATCAGATTACCTCAGGACTGAGAGAACAATTATGTCAGAGGGAAGCAGAACCTAAAATTACTCTAAAGGAAACTCTACACTGGCAAGATCAATCTTGAAAAACAAAGAAACCTAACTGAACTCTTTTGGATCAAAAGTAAAGTGGTAATATTCAATAATATATAAATAACAAACTGTGATATTTTCATTTTCCTGATTTTTTTTGTGTTTATCCATAGTGTATATGCTTCTTGCTCCATCAAATACTATTAATGGTATTAAGGCTGATCCTATGTTGATGTGCTTAGTTCTCTGCACTCAAAGTACTGTTGCTGTGCTTCGCTGCATCACATAACACTACAGTGTCTTCAACCTTTTGAACATATTATGCACATGCACATAAATTCTACCTCCTCCCAGATCAATATGGAATATCATTGTGATGCATATATATCAAGCATCTTTGATTTTTCATGGAAATCTTCCATTTCTTGCATAGTGAATAATTTAAACTTTTTCACATGTGATATTGACCTACTTACCTTTGCTGAAAGGCAAGTAGAAAGACTGCAGAAAAAGACCATCGAGTTAGCATACCGATTACTGCATTAGATATTCAGCATCCTTGCACTCCACAAAAATTATGAAAGATTATCACTGCCGTTAGCCCATTTAATTATTACTGAAAATGTGTTGGATTTCATACAAATGTTATTTTAATAAGGCAAACAAGATAATTCTGACTTGAGCAACTGTATCTTGTCCCATGTTCTAGGGCTTTTACTTTGCGAAAAAACATGGAAATTTCCATTATGTTCACTAATGTGTTCTTATATACTTTATGATTAGATCTCACTTTTTTGTTTTGCTCAGACAACGTATGCTGCAATGAAAACATTGCTCTATCTTGCCATTTTAGTAATTCTGGAAGGAGCTGACTTGGAGGATATAACACATACTGTCAATGTAAGCATCAAGGAAGATGCATACGAAATGGTTTCATATGAAAGGGAATAAGGTCAGGATTTCTTTGAATATTTAATCTGAAATTATTTTCCTAAATTAATGTAACATCAGCTCAGTTTGGGATATCTCACTTTGAACATTCCCTAAACATCTACAAAAGGTGATGACGCCTCTTAAAAGTGGGAAACAGACAAGGTAACGTACAGGTCCTAGATAATATAAGAATCAAGTCAGCTGTAAAAATGAAGTCAAAGATACTTCTAGAACTTCAATTTCATTTCTCTATTTGCAATTAATAAGTCATATTTGTTTTCTACAAGAGAAAAATTTCAAAACACATAATTATTTAGAAGTTACTTAACGTCTTGAACTTAGAAGATAGCTATGGATACCGCATTATGCATATTCAATGGTGCTGGCCTATTAGGCACATAATATGCATTTTTTAAAACTGCCCGACTACAATTCCGGTCTCCTGGGTAATCAAAAAGACAGATGAACACATAGCTGAAATATACATTTACCTGAGAGAAGAAAAATTGTAAAAAATTGCATATTCTTTACATTTGCCTAGTTATATTATTGCCCCTTTGCCACCATAAAACTTTGGGATTTAGGGAGAAATAGTGAAACGTTCCAGGTTTTGAAACTGAAATTTTATAACTCTTATTTTCTTGATTCTCTTAATTCACAAAGCTGTGCCTCAGAAGAGACTGTTTGAAACTGCCTACTATCACATCCAGTATTCATATCTATTATTAAATCATATACATTTTGTTGGTTTTAAAACTTTGCCCGATATTGTGAATCTAATCCTTCAATTTTTATTAGACTGATAAATCCTCAACTGCAGTTTCCACCTTGTTTCTTTAGCCTTAGTCCTATCCATTGCAGGCTGTAGTTCAACTTTCAAATCAAAGTTGAACTCTGTTCTTTTCTTATAGAACTCATCATATGGAAAACATTATATATGAATAAATATTTTAAAAAGCCACAGAGCTAAAGAAAAGAAAAAAAAAGTGGTCCCATGCATGGAAGCTGGTGCAGAGCAGCTGGGCAGAACTGCTCCCAACCCCACTAATCTCCCTGGTCTGAACTGGCTCTGGTGCGGGTAAGAGAAGGTGAAAACACTGAGGCTGCTGGCCAGCGTCTCCTGCTTAGGGCATGCAAAGGTGGGGCTCTGCGCTTCCAGGGAGATCAGCAGTTGTTCAGCAGCCATCCTGGAGCTTTGCTCTCCTGGAGTGACAGACTAAGGATAACACCAGCTTAGGTGAGCCCTTACATTTTGGCTCTGTTTTAACTGACTAGACCTAAGAGGGGAGTGGTAGAGTCAAGCTGATTTTGACCTTTCTCCTCAGTAAGGGCCACGTGCCCAGTAACAGTCTCTCCCCTATCAAAAATTGAGCATGTAACCCCAGGTATGGGACTAATACACTAATCTCTTTGTAAACCCTAGCATGAGGCCCAGTGAGCAGTGCAGCAGCCTAAGCAGGTGGTCCCACAGCAGCTCCTGCTGTGAGTGCTCAGAAGTCCCCTGCTCATCCCGAAAGCCCTTGGCCAAGGCTGCAACAGCCACCAGGATCAGCTCCCAGCTCGCACGGGAACTAACACGCTGTTGGGCTCTGGAGCAGCCACCCAGTGCTGCTCCCAATGTTTGCCAACAGACTTGCCCCTAATGCACACTGAGTATCTGCTACTTAGATATCCAAGACTGTCATAACCACAGTAATGAAAAGTAGGATCAATATTTGATCAAAAATCTATAGCTTTAAGTCCTTTCACACTGTCTTATATCTCAAAAAACAGAACAGACAGTACATTTAAGACCTTGTTCCAGCCCTGATATACATCTCTTAATCCAGTGTACCTAGTGATATAGCTAGGCACCTCTGAAGGCTTGGAGCAAGCTAATAGCAATGAGACACCTCACTGAACAAAGTATCTTGTTAAAACTTAGACTGCAGGACTTGGGTGATTGATTCAGAAATTCTATGGGCTAACTTAGAAAAATAGGTTTTGATACTGCTTTTCATGAGGATTTTCAGCATACAGTGTGTTTCGTATAACTTAGATTATGCATTATCTCTGGCACTGAGGCCTTTTAGGATTAGGGACATGTTGTGCTAAGCTCTATATAAATGCACAGTAAGAAGGAGCAACAGTGCCAGTAACTTGTCCTGCCTGCTCTGTCTAGTTAGGCAAAACACCAAGGAACAAAGAGGAGCATTAAGTTGCCATAGACTAATACAACTGTTTGGTAACAGAGGCCACAATGTTCTTGTAACTCTCCCAAGACCAAAACTGCCCCATTTCTGGGTCACACTGTCCCTTTCTCACAAGGATTAGCTTCCCCAAGGAAAGCACATTATGAATGAAATTAATAGGTACACAGAACACAAATCTTGCAAGTACTTTAAAGTCTAGCAGTATTTGGCAAGCAGTTGGGATCTTGTGGCCCCAGTGATTTTTTCCTTAATGAAAAAAGTTTATTTCAGCTTCTGCTTGTGTCCTCATCTTTAAATTTAATGAGGAAGCAGCTCCTTTTCTGCTGCTTTCTAATTCCCTTTGATCTTATCATTACTTACCTCCTGGTTGCCTACCATTATGCAGAGTCAGAATTATGTATATTGATGCTATGTAGGTCCAAGCACACTACACACCCAGAAATAAAGAGCAGCTACTCTTTCTAGTCTCTTGGAAGTGGTTCTAAAAATCTTGGGAGGGAGAAGAGGGATATGCAAAGTGGTCCCAAGGTGATGCCACACTTGAAACATGCCCTGCACAGTCCTAAATCATATGGAGATACAATAGGGAAAAACAAGCAAGAATTTCAACTAACACAGTGACTACTACTGTCCTGAAGCCCATCCTCTTTTGTATCCTTTCCAGCTTGGAGGCACCCACAAGATCCAAGATCCAAGACCCACTCTTCTCATTTTGGTATCTCTCCCTATATGTGTTAGCTGAAAAATAAACCAGAAAAGTAGAAGGGACTTTTTTTCCTCCAAATTCTCTCCATTATTAATTTTGGGCTCCATTATGTGAACAGTCCAACACCTAGCATTAGTACTTGTTGTAACTCTAGGAAACGGCAGGAAGCAGCAAGAAACCAAGAAGGCCGTGACATTCTAACAGCAGTCAGCAGTTATCTAAGAATAACAGTGAAAATACTCCCAGCTTCACAAACTAGACACACAACCTCAAAAGAAATCACTTCAGGGGAGCTGTAAATTAATAGCATTTATGTTAAAATTAAATACTAGGGTAGGTATCAGCTCTACCTGTTGACAAATCACAGTGCTTAATTCCTCAATGTGAGTGACCATGGCCACCTTATAGAAGTTTAAGCTCAAGATGCCATGTTGTCTCTGCTACAACAAAACAAGACTATTCAGCCATCAGTTGCAGGGTCCCAACTAGCACGATGCCTGCAATAATCCCACATGGAAATATTATCTACATAATATATGCACATATGTGCACATGGATACATATGGACATAAGTACACATTGGCCTTGTCAATAACATGGCTGAACTACTTCCCCACAAAGCTTACCACTGCACTTCAGCGTGAGAGATTTCAATCATAACGAACAAAAAACAGCTTCTTTCTGCCTGTCTTTACCTCTTCACCCAAGACAAAAATCAAAATCTCCCCATGCCTTCTCTTTTAGACATTTCTTCTCCTTTTCACCTTTGCCTTATTAATTTGCCAGTCTGCAGTCTTTGGGTTCTATCACACACTTGTGAAGAAATGAGAGACTATATTGCATATGTAAAGGTAATAAAGAAATATTCACTACCTTTTGTCCAAATCAATCTGTCTGCCCTATATTCACTGTAGACTCACATTTCATTATTTTTTCTCTTAATTGAGCTGATGGTATCCCTGCCCTTCACTGATTTGTTCACAAGGCCTTTTAGAGAAAAGCTGCTATACAGAAAATACGAAGTGATAAATTCTGTCTTTATTAGCACTGCAACTATTGATCTCAGACTTAAGTTAAATCCTTGAAAATACTTAATTTCCTAGTAATGTCTAAATTACTTTCTTTACCTCCCTATCACATTAATAAGAATGCCCAGTACTGCTTAAGTTCAGTTCCATTTAGAATAAAATCCAAAGGGCACCATAATTGTTTTATATAGTTTCAGGAAAACTTAATCAAACCATGTTCCTGGAGTTAGAAAACATTAAAATAATATTGATTCTTAAATTATTAATGTAAATGCTCAGCATAACTTGGGTCTTTGTCCACTGAAATTCTGTATTAGAAAGCAAAGACACAAAATATATTAAACACAAAAATGTTAAACAATACTGTTGGACCTATTTTGGCATAGAAGTTTGCAAAACTAATCAAAGTTTTTTCAAAATATATTGACAAAATATTTCCTGATTTTTCTTTTTCTAGTTTTAATAGGATAGTATCGGCAGGGGGAGGAAGATGGGAAGGGGAAGACATTTCCCTGCCGCATGATCCAGACGATGCCAAATTGTAGCGACTCAAAAAAATCTGAAAATGACAATGACTTTCATCTTAGATAAAGAAAGCAGAGGTCTGCAAAGGAAAAACAGGCATGAGCTGTAAAAATAGGAAATTCTGGAATTCTTTCAGCTTTCATAGTCTTCATATCACTATTCTCCTCTATGTTTCATATCTCACAAATTCAGAACAATTTGAAATATTAAATACTAATTTTCAAAATACCAATTATTCTGCTATCAGAGGAGCTAGATTAACATATTTTACATAATAATATAGTGTGAAAAGTGTCATGAGCCAAAACTCCAAGGGAAAGTTAGCTTTTATTTCCTGGTGTATATTCACTGAATATTATACCACAAATTCTTACATTCTAGACTTGACTACATCTCTTTTCCTTCCATATCTATAATGTGCCAGGTTTCTAAAGGAGGATTGTTTGTGATGCTTTCATTAGTAAGGACACAAATTTAGATACACTGGAAATCTGAGATTCAGAATATACACGACTTTATAAGAACTGCTATTCAGGACCTTGAAAAGAAAG